>NC_140625.1:19727790-22294040 GCF_057382275.1 Copadichromis virginalis | reverse complement strand
ATAAACATTTCAAAGTATTTACAGAACAATCAGGTGTTCTGCATCAAATCTGATGCCACACAAATTATTTGGGTCACTCCAAGAAATAATTTCTGTCCACTATGAGATAAAGGAGAACAACAGCCTGATACCTGCAGGCCCGAGATGTATCACTCCTGGCAGAGAGTGCTTTCAAGCACTTTCCTTATAAAACTCAGTTTTTACCGTTGCTTCCCACAGTAAACATAAACAATGATAATATTCAGGGGGAAAAAAAACATTGCATATATTTTTATCATAACTCTGGTTTTACGTGGCCTCAACACAATTTAAAAACTGCTATAAAGTCCACACTTTTTCTGTCAATTGTTCCGTCTGTCCTGCTCACATCTCCAATGGTTGTACACGTTGTCATTAACGTGGCTTCACTCCACATCAGCCACGCCGCTTTGTTAGCTAAAACACTGGTGTCGGCACATAAGGACGCTGTCATAGCCTGTCAACAACGTTGATTAGCTGCGTATATACTGTAGACACTCACTGTCACCTCTCTCCTGACCTCCTTTGACAGTGATTTTAACCACAATTTTGAGTCCTTGATTTATCACTTCCTAGGACCTGTTCCCACTGATTATCAATTTCCAGTACTTATGTATTTTGGCATAGCATACCAGCCTTTTCTTCCTGTTTTCCTTGCTTAAGAATGGTTTCTTGACTGCTGCTTGAGTTTGAGTTTTAAATACTGTTAAATTCAGTTGTTTTCCACCTTTCCTTCTGTACTTCCTTTGTGGAAAGCATTAAATACCCATAATTTACCATAATTTCTATGAAATGCTGAAATCTCATTGTTGGTTCAAAGAGTTGCTTTGTTCAGGAGATGTTTTCAAAGGAACTTGAGCTTGTTTTGGACAAAGTGACAGAACTAGTGACAAGACTTTTTTTTTGACACGTACTCAGTATAATCAGAAGTTATTTTCCAAAGCTACATATGAAAGCATTTCAGCAGAGAGGTCACATCTCATGTCATCCTGCTTGTAAATGGCTCATGTTCCATATTATACTAGAAAGAAAATGGAAGGCACTGTGAATGACAAAATAGAATTAGCTTGGGGTCAACCAAAGTAATGGAGTCAGTTAGGGGGTTAATACATAATTCATGTGACTTCTTCACTCATCCTGACCTTTTTTGGGCAGCAACTCTTCCCGCTGAGGATTGTTACCATGGCACTGGTTGCCCGAGGAAGTTGTCAACAAAGAGGCTTTTTGTCTCTTGTGTTTTTTTCTGAAGGATAGGAAATGTAATTGTTTGACAAAAATAGCCTAACTTTACTCCTCCCTGAATGACTGGTGACAGCAACCTTTTGCTATGTAAGCACACATACAGAGTTTAACAAATTTAAGCAACCACCACCTTGTCCAATATTTATGCCACAGCTGCTGTAAATTAACAGTATTGGAAATTTAAAAAAATATTTTATGTTTCTGTTATACCTCTAGATCCATCTTGCATCTGGATACAATGTGTAACATATTAGATCAGGTGTGTCATCTTGATTATGAGATCTATGACTTGAATATTAGACTTCCCAGAGCTTTTCCTTTAAAAAAAAAAATTTAAAGAAGCTTCTAACTAGCAAATGCACATTATCTATGTTTTATCAATAATACGGCAGATGGGACCAAAATCTCTATTTGAAATGAGCACATCTTTACCAGTGTTACAGAATTATACTCCAGAGGAATATGTGTAGCAATTGGGTGTAGTGATCATAAATGGTGATCAAAAACTGAAGTACCCAGAACGGGATCAAATAAAAGATGTTTTAGAGATTCAATTAAACATAAATTTGTAGACAGCATTCAGAGAGTTTCCTGGTTAGATGTTTTATTAGAAATGGAAAATGTTAGTGAAATTATTTTGCTGTTTTTGGTGAAATATCATACACCATGAATGCCAGAAAGTCGGAAATATTAGCCATATATATGGCTAATATTTCTACATATTCAGATGATGCAACAGTATACATGTGAAGTCTATTTGAAATTATTGGACCATGCATGGCCCTCAGACTAAGTTGGAGTGCATTTATCAAGAGAAGAGGTGCTTTATTACAATTTTCTTTTCACATAAAGCGGAAATCTGTGTGTAACAGCTTACATGTATGATGTAGTAGAACACAAAACATTATTTACTGTTAGATCCCAAGCCAGCTGTGTGTCAATAAAGATACTGTTATTGTGCCACATTTGTAAATATGCATATTGCTCTGGGTTTTCTGCCGTGTGTGAAACTGTAATGAAGTTATGCACTAGGGCTGCTGAAAACCTTGCCATGAGTTATTTTCTAAAGAAATGACAGGCACATCGTTTCTTGGCTTTGTAAGTGATGGAGGAGCTGCTGTGATTGGCCAGTAGAGAGGAGCTGCTACAGTTGTGGGTGAAAAGATAAACCGTCATTCACTGCATCATTAAGAGAACATGCTTCTGTGATGTTGTAAAACATGTTAGAGACCAGAGATATTTTCACAATGACTCGCAAATTCCAAAAGTCTGCTGTTGATCTCAGGAAGTGGGTGACTCCTATAGAGATTTACCGGTACAACTGTGTGAGGAAGAAGAAGGAAATGACGCACTGAAGGAAAGCAGAAAAAAGTCCCCTATCAAAGCAGACCATTTCTACAGAGTGTAATAGTAATATTAATCACATTATCAGTATTATTTCAGGACTTGACTGCAAACACTGAATGAGGACTGAGTAAAGAACAATAGGACAGAGTCAGAGTGTTGGCACTGTGCTCACAGCTTTGAGACATCCAGCCAGTTGTGCACTCCTTCTGATAACATCTCCCCCGCTTAGTCCAAATAGAAAAAGAAAAATGATGAAAAATATTATTGCTTTAATACCCACAATTATTTTGTACAGAAATGCACATAACAGCATAGAGGGATATGATTATTCTAGCCCCAAACTAGTAACCCGGGAAACCCAAAAAATTTAATTTGGTGTAAGAAAAGGAAAAATAGTTTTTCAAATGTATGTATTTGCTATGACTTTCGTAACTGCAGGTAGAAATTGTTAACATGAATTGATATCGCAATAAATGTATAATTTTCACAATGCTCACCCTGATATGGGGAATAATTTGTGTTGTAAGGAGCTGTTTTGTTTGTTTTACATATGTTTTTGGTATGGTGTTGTATGCCTATGTGTAGCTTGTTGTAGTTTCTTTTTTGATGATGTGCAGTTACAGTTAATGGGGATCAATGGCCCCTTTAATTAAAAACTCTTTACATATAGATTGAGGCGTACTGCCCCCTGTTGGCTTAAACTAAATATACAAGTTAAAAAAATCTGACTTTTTTCATTGTTTATAGAATGGAAGTGTAGGAAGAGTAAGGAGGGACAAACAAAACCTCTTTGTTACTGTGTATGTTTTGAATTAGTTTGAGGTTTTCGCTTTCTTTTCTTAAACAGTCTTTTGTATAGACATTGACATTACAGTTTTTCTCTGATGTTTGCATATTAGTGGCTAGTGTTCGTCTGTGGTATGTCTCCACTGTTGCTTAAAAAGAGAAGGTAAACTGCACACTTAGAAATTTTTATTGTCTTACGATTCACATAAAATGGCATTAACGTCATGGCCTTCCTGTATGTTGCCTTCCTGTCATCTTGAACTAATCAATCCATGCTTCTCTGAATTAAACAAGGAATTGTCTCTGACAACTCAGATCAGCAGTTTCTGAAATACTCAGACTGGCCTGTCTGGCACCATCACATTCAGAGTCACTTAAATCACCCCTCGTCTATATTCTGATTCTCAGTTCACACTGAGTGCCTCCCACGTGGTTGGCCGAGTTAGATATTTACATTAAGGAGCAGTTGAAAAGGAGTACCTAATGAAGTGGCCAGTGTTTATATGTTTTTCCTGCTTTAAGTAAAAATGTATGCTGGGAAATGCCTATTGTTGTGCAGACATCCAGGGCTCTAGGAACCAGTCCAAAGTGCTCTATACAACATGCCTCAATCATACGTTCACATTCATACAAGAGTCAAACATTCACACACATTCCTTCAGAGAGCAACTTGGGGTCAGTACCTTTCCACAGGATATTTGGCATGTGTACTGTAACAGCCAGGGATCGAACCACCAATCTGAGTAGTAGATGATCTGCTCTATCTCCTGAGCTTGAGCTAGGTAGATTAATAGTTTTTGGGTTGTGTGGGGTTTTTTGTTTTGTTTTTTTAGAAGTAAGATACAACATATAATTATGTGTAAAAACCATGGCAAATAGTTGATATGAAAGTTATAGTACTAATTTACAGTTAAAGTGCAACTCTGTTATGTAGAGTGAATGCAGCATTTTCTCCACACAAATATCGCATTAAGAACACCCCGCTGTCACTGATTCAAAAGCAAAACAAACAAACCAAACTGGCAGCTTAAGCTGTCTCCTGTGTATCTCACCTAAATTTGAAATGAAACATAAAAGCTGTTGCATATTGAAGACATTTTTTTGAGACACCCGCAGCATTTTCAGAAGATTTTAATATTGCAATTTGCATTTCAAAGACACTGAGAGTCAAAAAAGGGATAGGCAAAGGCAGAGCTGTAGGTTAAACAGCCTCTCCTCGAGTTTCTCAAAAAGGGTGCACGGACAGAAAAGGAGCCATGGGAAAAATAGACTTGGGTTGTTTCTTGTGCTTAACCTCACATCTCCCACAGACATATACATTTAGCGCACGAAAATATGACCAATCACTTGACAGGTTCTTGCTGTTCAGCGAATTTCACAATGTTAGCACTTTGTCATGTTAGCCTATATTTACATACAGCATCAACAAAATTGCTAATGGAGTACCAGATGGATTTACCTCAGAAAAATGCACAGAAAAGCTCAAACATTCAGATACTTACAGTTTTTATTTAAAACATTCTGCTTCCTCATTTTTACCACTGTGCCAAAACAAACCAATGGAATCTAAAAGATGTCAAAGAAGTAGACGTAGATATAATGGGCTGTTTTTGTTTCTCTGGCATTAGACAGGCACTGAAGCACCACATTGGTATATTGTGGTTTTTGCCATTACAGGACTGAGGATTAATGATGAACTTCTATTACTTCCCTGTATAGTGACTGTGCATCGTAAAATTATACTGCAATTACTACATTTGGAGACCACACTTCCTGTCTTTAAAAAGTACATATGGCACTAATTTGTGTAAAACTCTAGTCTAAAATACAAATAAAGCAGTAAACATGCTCTTCAGTATTACAGGTTCTTGGTAAAAGGCTTAGTTGTGTGCTTGTTAATGTGCAGCCACTTTAGCAAAATGCTTTTTGCTGTCTACAGACAAAAGGCAGACTCTAGTTATGTTACATCCATGTTCACTGCAGTTACACGACCTTTTGAGGTACAAAACGTTAAAGTTTAAGAATCTTTTGCGATTCTGCTACGTCTGTTGAACTTCTGCCTCAGTCCATATTTTAAAAAAAACAAACTAAAACCTATGTATCGTCACCTCAGCCTTTGGTGCGTAACTTTATGCCCTCTGCATTATGGTTGATGTGATTCATTCATTCATTTTCAGACACCGTTTCCATTGGAAAAAGCATCACAATCGTGATGGCCATGTAGCTCGAGGAGAATGAAAAACAGTTTCAGTATCACCTCTAATCTCAGAAGTCATCAAAATGAAAGAATGTATGTGTACAATTAACTACAACATAAAACAAATATTAACATTCCTGCCATCTTCTCCAAATAAAAGAAAGGAATGTCATTGTCAATACATAAATACATTTACAATAACTACAGCTTTTAAAAATATTATGTGGTCAATCCAAAATAACACAAACATTTAAAGTACAATATTATACAACAAAACTAAAATCGGACTCTGAAACAACACTTCATGATGAAGAAATGATCATACATGTTGTGAAATATACATTATTAATCTAGCTTTTTCATTTACAATTCTCATCGACTGACATACCATATATTACAGCGAGAAAGGAGCTGGAGTTAATGGTAGGACAAGTGCATAGCAAAATAGAAGATTATTTTAACCAAGTTAAGGAAACGCATAAAACTGACAAACTGGCTTTAGAAAACAACATTTAAAAACCGTGTTTAAGGCAAATCTCATCATTTAAAATTGGCATAGTCTGAGAAAATGTCAACAAAGTCTTGTACCACCCTGTAGCAGAAGTCATATTGTTCCTGTGGGACGGAAAGAAAACAAAAAAGATGGTTAAAGATGGACACATAATTGCCTACAAAATCAGCGACACTCGAGCTAAAGCGAGACATTTTTCTAGTGCTTTTAAATACTTGGGAACCACTCACCACTGTTTGGACCATGTGAGGCCTCTGCATGCGTAAACTCTTCACAGTTTGAAACACGTCCAGCAGGCCTTCTGCCTTGACTCGCTCCAAGATATTGCTCAGTGCAATGAACGTACCTGTTCGCCCTGCACCAGCACTGCAGGACACACAAAGCACGAACAGTGTTTGCAATGCAAAAATCCTTCTATATTTTATATTGTCAGATAAAAAAGAAGACAACAAATGTGACAAGGTAAGTGTATATAATATTTATATGAATAGAGTTCTATGTGCTGTACCTGCAGTGTACAACAATGGGGTGGTTCCCAGACTGCTGCTGCTGTTTCTGCACTGCGGCGATAATGTCGATCATGCCTTTCCCCTCGGCCGGGATTCCGATCTCTGGCCAGCCGTGGAAGTGGAAGTGCCTGATCATCCTTGTCTGCTTCTCCTTTGAGAGGAAACCCACAGGCGGTTGAGAGATCATAATATCGTTCAAATATGATTTATTAGCAGCATATGAAAGCGTAATGGCAAGTGTGACGTCAGTGCAGGTGAAACGTGCAGCAGACGAGTGGTGGACATATGGGTGAGGCCCAGGGAGGCAGGAATGTACTACAAAGCCTCTGGGAGGTGAGGCGGGTCGAATTAAATAAAATATATGAGATGGGAGGCTCCCGCTTGATAACCCTAAACACTTCCTATCCTTATTTTTCCCTCTGGCAGCCCAGAGAGCTCGATATACTCACTTAGAGATTTGTTGCTGTTAGCCAATTGTATTAGAGCCTGTCTAGCTTTACAAAGATAAAAATACTTTCAACTTTCTAAAAAAAATCCTACTCATCTTTTAACTAACACTCTACTAAGCAACTAATCTGTCATTTCACTTGTTGATATCTTTATACCATTTTCACTCACATCTGTAGTTTAAATGATTTGAAAATCATTGCAATACAGCAATTTAAAAAATATATAGTACACCTTTATTCAGTTGTAAGGTTTTATGTATCAGGACATAATAGAAAAAAAAAAAACCTTGTCCGTAAGAGGTTTGAAAATCGGGTAAATACAAGCATACATGACAAAACATCAGCAGGGATCTTAGGTAAGCAGCTGCTGCTGGGAAGGGCTATAAGTTCATTTACAAACACTAAACTACAGTGAGAGAGATTGCTGCTGTTATTGGTTTTAGCATTTAAAACACTCGATAAATGAAACGAGACAATACATAGTTTGTCCACCAGAGGGTACACACATATTCTCTGTAATTCATAACGTTGTGTCAATAAAACGGTAGTATTTTTAAACTGCATCACTATATCGTCTTAGTAAGGACCAATGAATGAAACAAATCTGTTTGTTTCACGTCTGTAAAAGGTAAAAAATTATCTTCAGATATATTGACTTTCTTAAAAAAAAGAAGAAGAAAAAAGAAAGAAAATCACCAAATCATTATCGGTATCTCTCTGTCAAACTTTAGATCACAACATTCAACACAGCCACCAATCTTCCCACCAGTGGATCTCCCAGCAAATTCATAACATGAGGACATCTGCCCAAAAGCTAAAGCTGGAGCCACATTAGCTCATGCACAGCAGATATTCTAAAAGTGATTGGCTTAAAAAAAAATCATACAGAAAGTGTATGATTGATGACTAAGAACCATTCTGAAAATGATTCTTAGTTATTTTACCGACTGTTTCTACAGTTTGGCTTAGTTTTCTTTAAATGACGTGGTGTAAATAACGTGGTAGTGTTCATCTGAGGTCCTATTTGCCTAATTTTAAGACGTGCTAATGGCAAGATGCTTTTAATTATTTATTTTTTAATTTTATATCCTTATCCTTATTTATTTGATACCCCTGAGCCACAGTCGCCCCGTGGCTCAGGGGGTTGGGAAGCGCATCTGTAACCGGAAGGTCGCCGGTTCGATCCCCGGGCTCTTTGTCCTGGTCGTTGTGTCCTTGGGCAAGACACTTTACCCTACTGGTGTTGGCCAAAGGGCCGATGGCGCGATATGGCAGCCTCGCCTCTGTCAGTCTACCCCAGGGCAGCTGTGGCTACAACCGTAGCTTGCCTCCACCAGTGTGTGAATGTGAGAGTGAATGAATAGTGGCATTGTAAAGTGCTTTGGGTGCCTTGAAAAGCGTTGTATAAATCCAATCCATTATTATTGGGTAAGAATTCAGAAGTTGTAATGGAGTTATTTTATGTTGTGTTGTGACACTTGTTCAATTTTCATATTCTAAAAACCAATTATTTTATATAAAGGAATTGCATGAAGGATCAATAAAAGCCTTTATTTCACGATAACTGATAAAGATGCAGAGCAGGCGTGTTACATTTGCCTGTATTGATAGGACAGGTTTAATTTGCTTACCGGAACAAAGGTGAGTACCAAGTCTCGTAGGCTAAAGGTTTCACACAGGGTGTCTCCCTTTAGCTCTACTGTGTAGTCTCCATAGGAGACTGAGTCCTCTGTCGGCCAGTACTGGCAACATTTGTCCTGCAAAACAGATGAACATTTGTTTACTCACAGCGATGAATAAAAGAAACTGTAGTTTAACAAGTTAAATACTTCATAAATATGAACTTAAATAAATGTACAGTTTCGTGACAAAGGCAGGAAATCAGAACTGGGACGTTTTATGTTGTGTGTATTTATTGTGTTTATTAAAGCCATCAATCATAGCTGGCTTGCAGCGATTAGTTACTGCAGCTTACCTGCTCCCTCTCCTGGAGCTCAGTGAGCATGACTATGGAGTGACATTTCCACTCCCACACCATTCTCCAAAAATCCTCCACTGTGTGCTGCAGAGGGCCCTGTGTGGCAATGTAGTAGTCCTTGTGTCTGTAGCCCTGAGTCAAATCAAAATATAAAGGACTTTATCAGTATAATATAAAGCTTCATCGGTACAATTATTTGTGTTAACACAAATACCTTAAAACCTCAGAAAGAACAAATTAGGAAATACAATATGCTCACATCTATAAAAGACGCATTGACATAGTCTGTGTACTCTTGACCTCTTCTCATGGAAAGAATTACTCTGTTGAAGTCATCTGAAATGGAAACAGTACATCATGAACACGCAGATTAAACTCAAAAACATGTTTACATTAGTAGTATGGTATTGTAAGTATTGCAAGGGACAGAATTAGAAAAACATTCTAAAGGCAGCTGCAGGCAATGTAATCTGCAGCTCAAAATTTGACATAAGTTGGTTATTTATATGGATTTCATCTTACTTACAGGGAATAATTTGCAGAACTCTGTTCTTCTTCATGTTGGCTGGGAGGTTTCCTGTTCTCATGTTCTCTTTCATTATGCGCATGTTAGTCAGTTTCTAAACAAGGAAAATCTAAATGTTACAACTTTATAAAATATTCACCGTCCTTTGGTTTATGAATCAAAACAGGGGAAATAAACTAAGCTGCAGTATTGATGATAAATCATAATGACCATTCTGTAGCACAATTGAATTCTCATGCAGCAATAGAGGAATGTATGCAAGTCAGGTTTATATGTGCAGTGGTGTGCTGATTTTTGTTTTTTTTTCTTTCACATATTTCAGATACGTTTAGACAAAGATAACCAAAGGAAATAAAAAGGCAGTTTTACATCATGATTTCATTTATTAAGAGTAAACCAGCTATCTATGTGTACGTGTCTTGTCTAAACCTAATAACGGACTTTGACCATTTGTGATCATTTGCAATGAGTTGGTCTTCTTTGCTGATTTTGAAGAAGAGTGGTTTCAGATCATCAAAATTTGCTTGATCTGTTTGATATGAAACATGTGACAAATATGCAAAAAAAAAAAAAAAAAAAGAAAGAACTGGGGAAGAAGCTAAGTACCTTTTGACTGCACTATATGTTCTTAGAAGTGATATGACTGAAGGGGATTGAAAAAGCTAGAATTTCTTTTGCATTGATTATTAGTGTATATTTTTAGTGCCTGCGTGGGCAGGTTCATAGTTTCCAGAACCTTCACATGCTTCATAACATTTATGAAAAGTGTTTCAATAACTGACAAATAAAAAGCTTAATAAGTTAAAATGACTAATAAAGAAACAACTGCATTTTTGTTAGGTTTTCTTTAGAGATTTCTAAGTTTAGTCTGTAATATTGTGTGAGCGTTTGTTAGATGGGATCCTTTATGGGTCTGAATGTAAAAAGAGGTTCTACCTTAAACTCTTCCTCCAGGCCAATCCGATCACCATCATTAAAGGTGTTGTGCAGTTTCTGCAGATGACCTTCCAGAGAAGAAACATCCAGTTCTGTGTCTCCATAGAGGTAGTATTCAAGCAAGGCCTGATAGATGAATGAGTACTGCATCTGGAGTGAAAATACACACAGATGAATAACACACACTATGCATGGGCCTAGTTGCAGATGATTTACTGTAAAGGATAATTCACATGTCCCACACACATGCCAGGTGTTAGCGTTACGTCATGTGGCTAACATAATCCTTCTCCAACTCACATCTGTCTGGATGAGTTGCGAGCGCTGCTCTCGTATCTTGGAGACAAACCCAAATACGTCAATTTTCTGCTCTGCGTGCATCATTTCAATCATGGCATCTATTACAATGAAGGTTCCCGTCCTCCCAACACCAGCACTGGAGATGGAAAACAAATGACACACTGAGCTGAGTGAACCATAATCCTCAGCTGACACTAGCACGTTAACAGACATCAGGAGGGAACAAAGCAACATCTGTGCTTGTAAACACATGTATTGCAATAGTCACTCCAAATGTTTCCATCTTTAGCAGAGAGATTGCTTGCCCACACACATACAAAGGGGATGTTTAAGCATAATACACTGATCTCCACAGAAACAAATTGGATAATTAAAACCATTAGGAGTAAACAGTAAAATACTGAACATTAGGCTACATTAGCTCAGCTCTCGCATACCTGCAGTGGACCACAATGGGCCCAGCGAAGTCTGGATTTACTGACTTGACCTTTTTGAGAAATTTGAGCATTCCAATTGGGGAGAAAGGAACTCCAAAGTCAGGCCAGCTGGTGAAATGGAGCTGGGTGACCAGGCGGGGAGTCTTAGCGGCGTCACTGGCCTGCTAAATAGACACAAGAGGGGGGGAAAGCCATTATCTCTTGTTGGTTGAGCATTCTGTTGAAGATCATTATCAACTCTGTCTTACTCCCAAACCAGCTAGGGAAGCAAAAACAAACCCAATAATTGTTCCTCTAAGACGAATTTGGGTCAAAGTGGTCCGACTGTTTGACTTCATATTTAATGTATCATCTAGTATTTAGTAGAGCCCAAAATTATATGTAGGTAAATCCACCCCTACTACTGGAAGGAATGGCTTAATAAGAGTATTAGAGTTTGGGGGGATTTATATATTATAATGGTGCACTGAAATCCTTGCAGCAGTCTAGAGTAATTTTAGTTTTTCATATACTTGCAGCTTTATCATTTTCTGTTGGGGATCTTTGGATCTGTTACAGTGGCTCCAAAATAAGTAGAATGTCTGGATAGAGTTCTACTAAGTTATGGGAAGCGTCATAAGGCTTTAGTGTATTACTATGTTATTTCAGCATATGGGTAACAGAACCATGTTACCCCTAAGAATACTTGGGAAAACTACATTAACATGACATTAAATGGTTAAGAGTAGTTATTAAGTATATCAAAGCAATATCACAAAAAGTAAGTACAAATCTTTTCCAGTTTCATTTGCTACTCCAATCTGTTAGAGATGTAAGTCTCAAAAGGGGAATTTCATTTATGTTCTGTGGTTGCATGACAAAGTGCAAGGTTTTTGTGAAAGTGTTAAGAAAACTGTTCGTGAGATTTCAGTTCCCAGTACCACTTAGCAAAAGATTGGTTGTTTTATGGGATTGGTAAATCTGGATGGGTGGTGATAAATACAATATATTGCCGTGATAATGGATGGATTCTGGTTTATTATGAGTGGTGGAACTTTGTTTAATTCTAGCCAAGTGTTGCTGACAAGTGCTACTATTGAGTGTTATGAATTGAGTTTAAAGACTAGACAGGAAGCTGTTAACGCTAACCAGCGTCATGGTGGCAATTGATTTTATCCATAGTTCTGGATATATTTGCTATCAGAAAAAAATAACCACAATTTATAATGTATGCATACTATGTGCAATAATAACAGAGTCAATGGTCAAAACTTACATATTGCACACAGAACTTGCGTATGGTGTAATCCACCAGGACTGTGAAGTCATCGACCGCTACCCTCACATTTCCGTAAGTCCAACAACCCTGGTCTGGCCAGTACTGGTAACATTTGTCCTGCAGAGAGATGATATCCATTAATATTAGTATTCATTTTTACTGATCTACATAGCAAAACTGATTCTCTGGCTTTTGCCATCTTAAATATAAAGCTGTGTCTTTGTAAGTGGTGCAGTGATGGAAATTAACACGATTAGCATGTTTTTGATGGCAGGAGAAAACCAAATCTCCCAGAGAAACCTGGTTCAAACCCAGGACCCTCTTTCTATAACCACGGAGACGCTGTGCTGTAATGAATAAATGATCAAAGCAACTGTCTGTGACACATCTAAAAAAGTTTCCTTTATTAAGACAAACGGGTAACTTGCATGACTTCCGTCTGTAAGCAAGCAGTTAGTATATGAGAGCGGTGAAACCACTCCATATCTATTTTTACTTGATTATGATACTACCTTGGACGACTTTATCTCACACGTTATATGACAGCTGATTTGAACACATTAACACCCTTTTTAATACTTCCCTATTTTTATCGATCCTTTGTTAATAAAGTCGCCTTTGCTCACAGTAAAAACACTTCAAGTACTGTGCTGTGAAAAAGTATTTACCCGCTTCCTGATTTTAGTGTTTTGCATATTTACCCTACTTCAGATCAAAAAAATCTTTAATGTTAGACAACAATAATCCAAGTAAATACAAAATGCAGTTGTTAAAATAATGATTAAAACCTCATTCCATTTATTAAGGAAAAAAGCTATAAAAACGTACCTCACCACGTGTGAAAAAGTAATTGAATCAAGAAATACCTTAAATAGAACCTGTTTAATAAAATGTGGTACGCTGAGAGCATCATGCTACGATCTAAAGAAGCATATATCAGTCTGGAAAAGGTTACAAAGCCATTTCTAAGGCTTTGTGACTCCAGTGAACCATTATTCACAAGTGGAGAAAACGTGTAACAGTCATGAACCTTCCCAGAAGTGGGTGGCCTACCAAAAGTACTCCGAGTGCACATCGCAGACTCATCGAAGATGTCATAAAAATATCCCGAGCAACATTTAAAGAACTGCAGGCCTCACTTGCTTCAGTTAAGGTCAGTGTTCAAGATGAGGGAAGATATAAGAAAGACACTATCCAGTGCAAACGTTTTGTAAAGTTTGTGTACAGTTACATATTGTATAAAAACATTGCAGCATTTTCTAAGTAGATCAACAGTCAACCATTTCTCACATAGAGCCAGGTAGGTTTGGATAGCTTTTTTTTTCCTTAATAAATTCAAAACTACATTTTGTATTTAATCCGGTTATTTTTGTTTAATATGGAAATTTTTTGATACAAAACATGTAAGTGCAACAATAAGAAAGTAAATAAGAAATCAGGAAATCAGGAACAGGGAAAATACTTTTTCCCTTAACATGTAGCAGAGAAACAGGCGTCAGACAAGATAACATCATCTGACACCACCTTTGACCACAACCAATGAAATCTATATTTAAATGTGCTTAAGGGAAACTTTACTTTTCACTTCCCTTGTCCAAAATGCTGTTAGAGACGAGAGTTGGTGGAAGAAGCAAACACTGTAGTTATAGCTGTAGAGACCACATGACAACTGAAGCACTCCCGTTATGAACAACGTTTAAAATCACTTACTTCTTTTCTTTCTTTCAGATTTGTCAACATAACAACGGTTGATACTTTCTGCTCCCAAATCATCCGCCAGAAATCTGCTACGGTGTCTTCTTTTGGACCTAACAGATCCCCCCCCCCCAAAAAAAAATTTAATTAAACCACAATTTAAAACTAAAAATATATAGAGAGATAATTATGTCATGTTTCTAAATGCCCTATAGCTTACCTTGTGCGCCTATGAATTTGTTCTTTTCCGTGAAACCCTATTTTTTTAAAAATCAAAAATAAATATAGGATTAATAATCTTCACTGTTTTTCACCTGAAATGGTAAAGATCAGACAAGTATTTAAATGCTCAAGAGTTCAAGCTCAAATTCACTATTTTGGCACAAAAAAGGACTCACATCAATGTAAGAGGCATTCACATAGTCTGAACAGGGATTTCCCTCCAGCTCTGTTAACACCACTCTAGAATGATCATCTGCAATGAAAAGTACCACAAATTTAGCAAAAATGTAACTTTTAAATCAGTTTACAATGTGTATCATTACTACATTATTAAAAATGATTATAAAATATATATATTGAGAAATATACTTTTGCTTTCTTGGAGATGGCTGGATGAGAAGATTAAAGCATGTCTGTGCAGTCTGAAGCCACAATCAGCAGACTGCCTGACTAATTTGGCATTAAGCCTTTAAACAAGCAGTAACTTTTTTAAGGCTCTTCTGGTTTACTGTCATTTGTTTACACTATTTGTATATATTTACAGCAGACCCGTATTCCCTTAAACCCGGAGAAAGCTGAAAATGCTGCACTCAGTGTATGTTCAAGTGATTCCCAATGTCATCATTTTGGTATTTGGTCTCCATTTAAGAAGGCCTGAAACAGTTTTCTCTCAGTGGAGTCTGTTGAAGTACAGTGACCTGAGTGTTTTTGATGGAATTGGATGTTTTGGCTCTGCAGAGACAACGCAGCTGCTTGTTGATAGCACAGAGACATACTGTGATTACTGATCTGCAGAGCTAACACAGCAAGGACTATATGAAACGCTATGACATAAGAACCGTAGAATGTAACCACCTTTGTTCTTACAAATTTGTTTACCACTTCCCCTTGAAATTAAGCAATTATTTATATTTTATACTATTCATCTGTGGCTCTTGGGCAAACCTAGTCTCATTATAAATTCTATAAAACCTGTATTTCACAAATCTGGCTTCCAACAATCACTAATCTGTCTTTAACGTGGTCATAGCTCTGACTGTGTCAGCACAGCAGCCCCTCCAACCTGCTGTTCAAACTTTCAGTTTGCAAGGTGCAGCCAATCATAATACAGCTGGGTGGGGGGTGGAGCTACACCAAGGCCAAGATGAGGATGAGGATTATTCTGAAGAGTCCAAAAATACAAACATGGCTCCGTAAAAGTATAGGAAGTATATATTTCAAGTCTTTGTGATAGGGTGACTAGAAGGTTTGTATTAAAATAAGTGGTAGCTCTTGCCTTGAAAGCAAATGAACATGTTTCCATGGAATTCAAACCATTTATTTAAGGTGAAGAACAGTTTAAAAAAACCTAAACCGTGATGCATTGTGAAAATACAGCAGAAACCGCAAGTAAAAAAGATTTGTGATGAAACCACTTCATTGCAACTGCACACACAAACTCTTCTGAAGAATCTACTGTAGCAAGGGAAACAAGAGTGTTTGAGGCATGTGACACATGGGACAGGAAGCTTGTAGGTGTGACTCAGAAAACTGAACAGAAAGTATACTCACAGGGAAGGATGTTGGGGTATCTGTTCTTCTCCTTATTTTCTTCCTTGTTTGCTTCTTCGTATGTCCCTTGGGGATTACCCCCTGGCAAGGACTGCAAAATAAAATGATAGTTTTGAATATACGCGCACATAATGAAAAATGATTCGTCAGCAGCTCACGGCCAGTGCATTGTGTTCTGCTCTATGCAAGGCTTTGTTCAGCCTTAGTGTAGGCACTTCCTCTGCTGCCTGCCATAAACAGTTCTCCATTAAAAGCTGAGAACTTCAGCTTCCTCTGTCTGTACTGATAAACCATCTAAATGAAATCATACTTCAATGTGTTAACATAAAGCATGAATCATACTCTTTATTTTGACACAAATTCTAAATCATAGACACATATAGACAAAGGGGTATTTTTTCCATCTGTGTGGGTGTATGTATCAGACCAGTATCAGATCAGTTATGTGTCATGGGAGGTGCAATAAATAAAGCTCCCGTAGTTTTCCCTGAACAAAAATACACATGTAAGTCATGGTTTTGAACTCTTGCTCACATATGAACATGGAGAACATTACAGTTATGGGAAAACCCTTTCAGTCCAGTTTTGGATAGTTTGTGATAGTTTTGTTGCCACAACACAGATATGACGAAGTTTGACCATTGTAAATCATTTCACACAGTGTTACTGAGTAACACTGCGTGAAGGTTTAAAATGTAAGTAACTAAATTTCACTGGTAAATCATGCATAGAATTAGAGGTGGGGAGGCACTTGCAGTGTGTTTAAAAAAGGAAAAAAGTGAACCAATATTTCAACAGACCTACAAATGCACATGAAGGCACCATAATAGCCCTGCCTCACATGCCTGATGTAAGCATCACTCTGATTGTTTAAACCACACAAAACTGCTTTGTGACTACCGTTAACTACCGCTAATCTAACTTCCAGGAAAAAAAAAAAAAAAAAAAGAAGTGGGGCGGCTTACATTGTACTCCTCCCTGAACAGCTTGCCATCATCAGCTGAGCGGAGCCTGTATTCCTCCTCTAGGTGGTCAACTGGGATGGGCAAGTATGTCTTGGAGGCAGAAGAGGATCTGGGCAGAAGAACCACCGTCTGTTGCTCTGTGGGGAGAAGAGACAGTGGGTTTATCACCCAACCTAAGCTGATTTCTTTGTTTGGTTTTAATATTTTGCCATTAAATTATTTGTTGTGTTCAAATAAAATTTACATTAGCATCATTCAGCTTAGTATTTAAAAGTTGTCTGCTATTAATAAATCAAATTGGTGTCACTGTGATATTTAGCTATGTTAAATGAGTAGTTGAATGTAATTCAATGCAAAACATTTGATTTGGTTTATTTAGAAAAGTGGTTCCCAACCTTTTTGTCATGTGGCAAGGGAATCATATCTCAATTACTGATTTCACTTTAGGGGGTTACTTTGCACAACCTATATAATATTATGCAATATACTAGTTTCATATGTTTTTTTCTACAGTTCACCGTATGATTACCACTCTAATTTTATCAGTAATTTTAGGCAAATCATTGGTTTAACTAATAGCTAATACTTTATTTTATCAGATCTCATTGGCTAACTATTTTGACTGTCTATTAGCTACTTTTAGACACATGCTGTAGTTACTTAAACACTTTAAATAGCTAAAGCACTTATTTGCTAGTGTTACTTCCATAATTTCAATGGTATACTAGCTCCTTTTAGCTGACATCTTGAATGTGTATCTGTTAGCTGCCTTTAGCTGACTATGTTGACAGCTTAATTATTAGCCATGCATTTCAGCTCTCGCTAACGTTATTTTCAGCTGTAATTTCAACAATTTGTCTACTTCTTTGTGGTATTATGACCATTTATCCACTCCTTTTAGCTGTTTACACTATTCTAGCCTATTAAATAGCATTACATATTCTGAAGACTGTCTGACGCTATTTAGTAAAAGACTAGACTAGTTCAGTCTACAATAGCGCACCTTGGGACTGAAGCATATCTGGTTGGGAATCACTGAATTAGTTTACTGAACTGCTTTACAATGAATCAAAAAACAAAATCATGACCAAACTGCTTTTCACCCATATGTGATGCTGGTGCGTGTTTGCTAAACAGGAAACAGAGTGCAAGTACTGGATGATCACCACACATCAGACATTAAAACCCAAAAAACCCAAAAGGAACCCCAGGGAGAACCCATTTACACCATCCCACAGGTTTGCCAGCGCACTGGCAAGGCATTCTGTTAGCGTCACAATTTGCAAAATACAGACTGGAAAAGTACTGAGAGAGGGTTAGTAAAAGGTTCCTGATACTGCCACCCTGTATACTTGACCTGGTGGTATAATGGTGTATAACGACTCAGTACTGTGTCCAAGCTCTAAAACATAACACACACATCACATCACTTGTAACACAGACATGTACAGAGGACAACACAGCACTGTGATCAAGCATTGCATTTCATTCATTGTGATAATGTAATCCTCATAGATGTACTGTGTACAAATAAAAAACTTGTATGTATATACACTCAGAGGCCACTTTGTTAGGTACACCTGTTGAACTGCTTATTAACAAATATCTAATCAGCCAATCCCATGGCTGCAACTCAGTGCATTTAGGCATGTAGAAATCCTTAAGACAATCTTCTTAAATTCAGGAAGAGCATCAGAAAGGTGATTTCTGAGATTTTGAACGTGTCATGGTTACTAGTGCCAGATGGGCTGGTCTTTTCCCTCACAACCATCTCTAGGGTTTACAGATAATGGTCCAAAATAGGAGAAATTATCCATTGAGCAGCAGTTCTCTGGAGTAAAATGTCTCATTTATTTAAGAGGTCAGTGGAGAATGGCTTGATTATTTCAAGCTTATAGAAAGGCAACAGTAACTGAACCACTTGTTACAACCAAAGTACACAGAAGATCACGTCTGAACGTACAAAATGTCGAACCTTGAAGCAGCTAGACTACAGCAGCAAAAGATCATATACAGTGTCACTCCTGTCAGCTAAGAACAGGAAACTGTTACTACAATTCACACAGTCTTACCAAATTTGGACAATGGAGGATGATGAGTCTGGACTTCAATGATATTTGGATGGTAGGGTCAAGATGGCATAAACAGCATGAACAACAAACACAAACAACAAGCATGGATCCATACTGCCTTATATCAACAATTCAGGTTGGTAAAGCTGTGTGGGATATTTTCTTGGTGCAGTTTGGGCTCCTTAGTACCAATTACCACTGTTTAAAAGCCACAGTCTGCCTGAATATTATTGCTGACCATGTTTATGCCTTTATGACCACACTGTACCCATCTTCCAATGGCTGCTTCCAGTAGGATAACATGCAATGTCACAAAGCCCAAATCATCTATAACTGGTTTCTTGAACATAACAATGAATTCACGGTACTTAAATGGCCTCCACAGTCACCTGATCCCAATTCTGTTGCAAACGTTTGGCATGTAAGAAACAGGAGATTCACATCAGCCAAAAAGTCAACAACAACTGTATGATGCCATCAGCAAGGTGCCAAAATCAAAATGCTTCTGGCACCTTGCTGAATCTAATCAATGAAGAATTAAAGCATTCTAAAAGCAACAGGAAGTCCAGCCAAAGACTAGCAAAGTATACCTAATAAAGTGACCAGTGAGTGTATAATGAATGTAGACAACAATAAGCGATAAAATTAAAAAAAAAAAAAAAAAAAGCAATACAGTGTATATTTTATAGTTTCATTATACAGACATATTACTTTAATTAATCAATCTTTCAAATCGTGTAGAATTTAGAATTAAAAAGCAATTAAGTACTACACTTCCCTATCGAGTGAAAGTTTCAGTTTCATATAAAATACTTTTGTAATATGACACCGTTTCATGTTTAAAATTATTGTGATCGGCAGCAAGATGTCAACAAGATATAACAACAAATTTGGGGTGTGTTGTGTATTTTGTTTCCCCTTAGCTCAGTGATATACTATTTCCCATTTGGATAAATACAACATGCTCTCTACATTCCTCTGTAGCGTTAGACAAAAATATACTTCCAAAAGAAGATTGAAACATGTTCAGTGAGTTCAGCGAGTTTCCTGTAAGAGCTGATAGCTCCTGTCATGTGGTACTTTACATGAAACTATTATGATGTCGCTACAAGTTGTCAAAAACTGCTCAGAGAGAAGAACTACCCTTTGTACCAATAATGTTCCAAACTAATCTTACATACGCTGTCATAAAGCTATACAAAGTGGTAAAGATAATAGAGCGTTTTGTTTTTCACATCAACCACAGGAAGTTTAAAACAACCACAAGGCAATGGTGGGACAACCTGCATATACAGTTACAAATATAAAACCTCTTTGCAGCTCCCTGTCGATGCATATCTTAATCTCTAGCCTGTTTTTCACTTTAAGTTTCTGTTTCTGTGCACCACGTTTTAACTCTACAACCTACAATGTGTCTCACAGTGTTACCTTGTTCCTCCAGGATGCCATTTGGTATCTTCTTGTCAACTGTTGTGACTACAGCTTTCCTCTGGTTTTTTAACCTGCAAGGAAAAGAACAGAGACGTTACCGCGATGTAAAACACAAGAAAAGATGATGACATGGTAAAATCATCTACGCTGTTTTCGTTTAACCAAAGTTCTTCATTGTAGTTAAATTATAACATCTGCCAAAAGATAACCTTGGAAAAAAAGCTATCCAACCTACCATCTGAAACTTGAGAAGCTATTTTTTCTCATTAGCTGATGTCAAGGAGAGACAGAGTTGTAGTCTGAATGCGGTACAGAATTTGTTATTCACTCTGTTAAGTTGCCTACTTCTACTGTCACAGTCTTTTCTGTTCGAAGCATGAGAGGGAGTCAGCCTACAGCACTTCCTGACGGGGCTCCGCCTTAATGACTAAAGGAGGAAGTGTTTGTCACCGGAGCTCTGCCCCTGAGCCTGGCTAATAGCCAGTGAGTGAAGAGCAGGGAGAGGGATAAGGTGAAGTAACTGAATCCCAGCAGGGTGGGAGTTTTTACCTGAGGAAGTACCAGGCTAGCAGTGCGATGATGAGCACCAGCAGGGACACAACCAGCACAGTGGAGATGATGTATTGGTTACCTGTGGTTTCTGTTTAAAGGAGAAGGAAAGCCACAGCCAGGGGTCATGTAACACCACCAACAAAGAAACAGGAAGAGGGGGCAAGACTGATAATATATGTGCCTGTGTGCGCAAATGCTCTGCAGCATTCATGTGTGCATCACATGAACTCATCACATAAATACTTGATGAAGCAAAGCACCTCCAGTAAACTCTTGTGGCCACAGAGCTGATTTAATAACTGGCCTTAGCAGTATTTTGTCTATAGAGATAAGCATCAGCATATTTCATCCTCCTGGAGTGTCGATCAGAAAACAACAGACTCTTAGAGTGGCGACTCAACCAAGAGTCACAGCCACACAGCCGACCATTATCTGTGTTTATAAAGATGTACAATAAGCCTTAAATTACTGTCCAGGGTTCCTGAAGTTCACTGTGATCTGGTAATAACAAGGCTGTGTAAGAAAAAAAGGCTATTATCAAGCTGATGCCTGCATTGCAGAAGATGTATTATAATTATATCTTATGGAAAAGCACCGAGTGCAGTGTGTGGGGATGGGATCTGGTCGCTGTCACAGATTGTTGAGTGCTGTGCAGTCTCACACATTAAGGTAGAAGTGACCTTGTTTGTGCTCTTACCGTCATTACTGTTGTTGTTCACTGTTGTGGAATTGTTTGCTGTTGTTGTCGTGACAAACAAAAGTAGAACCATTGTGACTGCAGAAAAACAAAATGAAGACGGATATTAAATTTAGTGCCAGACATGCCTGCAAACTCAAGATTCATGTGGATGTGGGAGTTGGATAATATCACTATTCAGAGGAAACAAAAGCCATGGTTGGTTGATATGAGGCTCATTTCTTTATTCATGACCGTTGCTTTCAGGAATGTGCTCATCGGTGCAAAGTTCGCTGGAACACAATGGAACAACACACTCATATCCTGGTCATTCATTAGTGCTGTCATAAAAACCCCAGTGTAATGCCAAACATGTCCACATGGTGGCACAATAGACCAGTTTTTTTTTTTTATTGTTCTTTGTTTTGTTTTGTTTTTAAATCTGGTAAAAAAAAAAAAAACATAGTTCCTTAATAAATCCAGCAATAAAGCATCCAAAGGTAATACACAGGCCAAGGAAAAACACATCCTTTAAAGCTTTCATTTAAAGTAATTTCATATGAAAGGGGTTTCACATGATGGTTAAGGTTATGGCAGCACAATTATTACAACCATTTCGACTCATCAATGTATTTTCAGATTAGGAAAGAAGTTAGTAGTCTTAACAACTGTTTTCCTTCGGCAGTTTCCAATGCAATTCAATTCCAGGATATACCAAGAATAGGGCTTTAAAGTTAAAGAAACCTCCCACAGTCACACCCCATGTGTGCCAGCAAAAGCACTAGATGTCATATGACGTTGAGCTATAAATGAATGTCCTATCCAAGTTGAGAGTACGATCACGAGGCATGAAATCAAGCGACGCACACCAAGAGGTTTCACAAAAAACATTAGATACTCTTCCTTTTGTCACCTTCACTGCTCGCAAACACAAATGTTTGTTCAAATTCACAAATATACAAGACTTGCACACACACACAGATTTTCAGATTGTCCTTGTACAGTGACATCCAAGAGTCGCAACTGAATTATCTTTTTGCCGTTCGTAGATGGAACCAGATAATTTAATTGATTCTAATGTTTGAGCAGTCAGACTGGATTCACATCGGACTGATTTAAGCACCTCTTTTTAAAAAAAGGAAAGAAAAAAGAAAAAAAAAACTACTGGTGGGATTTAAAAACCAATAAGCCTTGAGATGTTTGCACCTTTAAAAAGATTTTTTTTTTCACCAAAGCATTCCAAAAGTTGGAATTTCAGCAAAGGGCACCAACACAGAGCTTCTATCACACCATAATGAAGTGTGCGCTTTCTCTCCCCAAGGCTGCAGGTGTGCCTGGGAGAGAGAGCGTATGTGTGTGTGAGGTGGAGCTTTGCAGCTGCAGTGAAAAGAAAACCCAGGCCAAGTGCATAGTCAATGAAGACACTGTGTTGAAGCCTCCACGCTGTGCCGCAGTGTCCTGTAATGGGTCCAGGCAGGACACCAAAGGAATGCGGAGGCAGCAGAGCAGAGACACCGACCGCAGTGGGGAGAGAAGGCGCAGAAGGTCCAGGTCAATAATATTTCCTGGAGCAATTAATAAACCCTGACATGTCAAGCCCCTGCTCTGTGGGGAAGACTGATGAGAGAATTCTAATGAGAAAAGAGGAAGAGGAGGAGCCCCTCCCCACCCCCGTTTCTCCAGCTCTGTCTTTGCTCTTATCCCCCTCTTTAAGGTCTTCTCTGCAAATGTCACAGGCTCGGATGAGGGGGGAGGTTATTGAGTTGAGTTTGTACAGTGTGTGAATCCTTGGGGTAGGCTTGGTGTATCTGTGATGTGGAAATAGATTTGCAGCACCATTTGGGACTTTCCTCTACACAGGCTGCACTGAATTTTATGTATCCTGCTTCTGTCTGTTTGTGTATACGATGGCTCAGCAGGGACACCCAGCGGAGTGCTCACAGCCAGGCCTATGGCTGTGTCTTATGGTTAAGTGTTGCTGCTTCTTCTAAGCTTCTCCCAGTTCATGGCTCCCGTATCATCTCCAGAGATGTCACCCTGTCGTGTTTTTGCCTCCAACCCCCTGTGTGACTCAACTACTCCTTTGGGACTACATGCTGTTCAGCTTCTGCTTTCCAGCTTTTCCCGTCTTGTCGGTGCAGTGGTCTCCTGTCTGACCTCATTAGCATCTTTGAGGAGATCACCAACTTCCTTTCCTCTCTTTTTGTGAGGACATTTCTCACACTATTATACTATTAATAACACTACCGACTATTACTCTGGATAGCTAACTCAGCAAAAAACAGCTGTCCTTTAGTTAGGGTCAGATCCTAGTCAAACAGTTATAATCACATTTTGTGTGCTCTCATCTGTGTATTGTCCTTTGTGCATTTACCACTCAGCAGCTAGCCAACAACCGTTAGCCATAAAGAAAATAGGTCATGGGAGATGGAAGCTTCGGGGAGGGGGGGCATCTTTATTTTATTATAGGAGACATGTCCAACTAGCTTTGGGGAAGGGGATTGTCTTGGCCAGCTAGACAGCTACTCATTTCAGTGGCATGCATGACCCAGGTTACCGAAGCATAGAGTTACCTCTGTGGCATATTTGCTTATCCTGGGCTACAGAATGGAAGGCATCAGCTATAGAAAAGGAACAACTTGTGTAGATGGGATGTGATAAAAGTAGAGGATGAGATTTCTAATATAAATCAATGCAATATTAGTTAAGCACCATCTGTGTATGTGCTGGAATACTGGAAAAAGAAATGCTTACTATATATTATGTATATATATCTATGTATAATAATATTATAAAAATAAATCACATTTTATGCTTACTCTAGTATATTCCATTTATCCTATCTGCGCTGCTTTACCACACACATCTTTTTAAAAAAATGAATGCTACATATAGTGGACTGGGCTAGTGGACACTGACAGGTTCGAATCCACTTAACGGCTACCCTGAGGTACCCCTGAGCAAGGTACCGTCCCTACACACTGCTCCCCGGGCGCCTGCTTAGTGGGCTGCCCACTGCTTCACTGAGTGAATGGGTCAAATGCAGAGAAAAACAAGTAATTTCCCCATGGGGATCAATAAAGTATCCATTATTATTATTATTATTATTATTATTATTATTATTATTATTATTGCTCATATTCTTTGACAGAATGCAAAGGCTGATTTCTGGCTCTAACTCATGTATCTTTCTGTGGTTTTGTGCAACTACAGGAAATTGTTTAATATGAGGCACACTATATGAGAGTAAGTTAAAGAGAACATGGAACATGTAATTTACAGAGAAGTTACAGCAGGAAAAATCAGTATCACATCAAATTTTTAAGCTCGCACTACTTTCTTGATTTTTCTAATAATTTGTTTTTTTTGTTGCTGTTTTTTTTTTTTAAATCTATTAAGAAGTTTACGGTCACTGTCAAAACCGAACCTTATTTCCTTAGCATGCCTACATATTAGTGGGCACAATCCTTGTTTCAGGAATTAAGTGCATTTAAGGCCAATCTGAGACAGCAAAGTCCTTTAGGGAAAAATGTCTTTTTTGCGTTTTCTCTACCACAACTGAGCAGGGAAACGCTAAACAAGATTTTGTGTTAACAGAACTATAAATTTACCAACTTGATTTTAGGCAAACTTAAATACAAAAGACCCAAATTTGACATTTCTCGTAAAAATCCTGTTAGGAAGGAATTACTTCACAGCTGAGTTGGTTCAGGCATCTGCTTTGAAGGCTTTCTAGCAACATTTCTTTAGAGATTTTTCAGGAAACTCTTTAGAGGGATTACATATCTAATTTGGTCTTAGAATGCCTTGGGATCTCAGGAGGAAATGACAACCATTGCTATGACACAATATGTCTGAATAACCTCGCCTACAGCACTTTGGTCAACCTGTGTAGTTAAATGTGCTTATAAATAGATTTACTTGACCTGACTGTTTCCTGTATATGTTCGTTGCCATATAAGAAATCATTTTATCATAATACCATAAAACTGATTCACCTAAAAGTCACCACTATGGAAACTGTTAGCAGAGACCTTTGGCACGTGGTGTGCACTGTGTGAGTCACAACTGATTTGACTGATTATACCCTGCTTCCTCTGAAAACCAGCGTACTTCATAACATACGCACACATGCCCAGATATCAGTAAGACAAATCACACAAATATAAAGATCTTCATTCTAACTCTAAAAATGAAAAGGAGGCCCCCTGGTTACATGAGTGGTAAAAAATATTGTTGTGAGGCAACAAGATCAATGACTCCTGGCTATGAGCTAACAAGGCGTGGGAACGTGATAGCTGGATTGTGTTCACATCTTAATAATGCGTGGCTACAAGATACAGATTCTGTTGTTTACAGACCACAGCTGGAGAGCTCTGTAGAGATAATATCGCGTGAAGCAAAAACATCTTGTGGCGACACGGCATTATTTTCCCTATTCATGTCACCAGGGAGGCTTTGTAAAAAGGCGATGTGGGAATTCTGAGTCATGGTGAATCTATTCCCAAATCAGTAGTCTGATAAATGTTTTTCCCTGACACAGTTGTGTTTTGGAGGATGAGCTATTGCTCTCTGTGGAATTGTGTTTTCCTTGTGGTGTGCTCCATGTTCTGCCATTCTTTCAGTCTAGGTTAAAAAAAAAACACCACAGAAGTGACATAATGATACCCCTGGTCTTCCATTGTCTCACTAATTAGCCCTAGGATCTTAACTGTCAGAAAGACAAGCTTGTTACAATTAGAAGATAAGACAGAGAAATTGGCTGTCCTTGCATTTGACAGAAACGGTGTTCTCGGGACTGTCAGTTCTACTGAACGTGGCTTCTCTGGGCACAGAGTCTCTCTGTCCATTCAGATACATCAGCTTGGGAATTCAGAGAATGGGTTGTGGGTGTAGGGGTGATGTGACAGGCTGAAGAGGCGGGAGGTACACTGTGTCCTTCGAGCAAAATAATGCCAGACTGTTTACCCTTTAGGCCACAAGTTTTTTTTATAGCCAAAATCTGCAGGGCAGATTATTAAAAAGGGGAAAAAAGTTATCTCAGGCCTTCTTTTCATTGCTTCCTGCACAGTCCTGCTAAACTTAAACATTATCAACTTATTTATAACTCAGAAATGCCCTATTTAAGACTACATTTTGGGAGAAAATTAAACAATCAATACCAATCTCATGTCTGTCAGTTAATTTAACCTTCTATCACAAAGGTTAGCTTAGCTAAAGACAACGGGAGAGACACTGTGCACACCACAGTCGTGCAGGTGCTAGTGTCGAGCCAGCCTGTACTTCAAGAGATTTGATAACCAAACACCACACAGTAGATCAAACTTTGTATCCAGCAATTTTACCAGATTTTTGACACAAAATACATGAAACGTCTTCAAGCTTGAATACAGTTATTAGACATAGTGCAGCTCGGACTAAATGTAAGTAAGCATGTAGATAAAAAATTTAAAAATCTACATCCACCAGTTGAGTCCAACTAACACAATTTTCAACATCCATGTGGACATTTGACAGCCCGATGGTGTTTTCTTCTGACCAAGTGCACTTGTACACTGAGATTTTATTTTACAATGCAAAGTAAGAAAGCCCTTCAGGTATTGTTACAGGAATGTCGCCTTGTCCCTGGTGTCCACAGCTGCTTTTGTACGTGTCTGCATCAGTGTACAATACCCACTTAAAGCCAACACTCTGCTATCTGTGACTTCACACTTAAAAGAAATCTTCTCAAACTTCCTACTAGAATATTAACCTGTGTCACAAAATATCAAAATATTTATACTGAATGTACTCATTTACACAATAAATACGACCATAAATATAAGTAGGTGATACTTTCTTATAATAAATTCTGGAATTTAGAAATCAGTAGAGCTCTGTGCTGGATGATAATAAAATAAGTAAATTATATGCATATCTGCAGAATAATGCGCTTTGGGTTTTTGCTCTGTGCATGTGTTATTGTGGTAAAAAAACATCACTAATACAGACGCGGTTAGCAGGGGGCAGTGCCAACACACTTAAATTGTGGTTGTTACAAGAATAAAAGTGATCAGGTGACTTTGTGCATTTTCTTTTTTCGGCTGCTCTTTTGCGGTAGTACCACAACAGAACTCAACAAACACTATTCATCCAGAAAGCTGCAAGACCTGTCCTGTGTGACATGCTGTGGTTAGTTCTGTGTCTGTGTAAAGTTTTTACTGTAATATTTTGCCATCGGGGCAGAAAGGTGCAGAAAAAAGGAATAGGTGTGAAAATAAACGGTGATATTGCAAGTTGTATGATTATGTTTCGCGGTGTTTGTGGACTGAAACCTAGAATAGTTCAGCTGCTCTATCAATTTTAATCATTTCCTAAAATGTTTATTCTGTAGTGACAACCCAGCTTTTGGCGAAATGCAATAAAATGTTATGGTGTTTGGGTACCTAACTTATAGAACGTCATAAAGCCCCTAAATGTGCAGAATGCAAGTGTTAAATCAACCAGTTTTGACCAGAAAACACGGTCAACAAGTTGACACTTTCTATTTGAGTAAGTCGGCCTGTGACACGTCTCGCTGTCTCTGTGGTCTCAGTCACTGGGGAGCTGCAGTGTATAAACCTGAGCTGGGTTAGCTATTTAAAGGACAGTGCACTACATTCACAGCATTGACAGAGGAAATGGTGCTGGAGTGTCCATCTGTGCACACAGATGTGCAGAGGTTTCTCGCGCAATGTAACCTAGTTACACAAGGTTTTCAATGTTTTTTTTAAAACTTCTGCTTCTCTTTGATTTCAAGACAACATACAAGGTTTTAAACTCTGACTGCTTCACGATTTACTCCATGCAAATGTTTAAAATGAAACTGCAGGAGCCCGGTCTTCTCCATTTTTGACCCATTAGAATCCGGTATAAGATTTCAGTTATTATACCACCAGTTTGTTCCAATATGTATAAAGGTGTTGTTCAAATTGTGTTTCCATGGCAACCTGATCAGCAATGCTGCCACCAGCGTGGCACCTGTTGGATGTTGCACATGTACGCTTCATTTTTTTTTTAAAGAAAAGAAAATCCTGCACAGAGGCACTAAATGAAAAACTGAAAAGCTGATGTCAATCCAGCCTTTTGTTTCATAAAGAAAAGTGCCTTTTAGTAAAAAGTGTAAGAGAGAGTTTTAACATTTAACATGCCCAGACACAATTCATGACCCCTGGTTATGGGCACTTTTATTTCTGTTTCATATTTATTTAACGTTAAAGTCTAGACACTGATTTACATATTTGCCTGCAAGTCTTACTAAAATACACAAAATCTCTGTCAGTTTTCTCAAGACTCCAACATGATCAGGAGTTAAGCAACCAAATCTGGCACAAAGGTACATCTTAGGCACTTGAAGGTTCTTATCCATAGCAGATATTATAACATCATGTTGCCTAGCAACCACCTACTACTGTGTCATGTTATAAAAACACTGCATTGTCATTTATCATATCGCATTTTCATTTCATGGCAATAAAATCTCATTTACACCCACAAAACTTGAATATTATGATATCTGATATATTAGTATGCCGCCACATTGCCTGGCAACCACATAACAATGGTTGAAAATTGCTAAAATGATGTTTATGTGGTAGAAGAGGGCAGGATCATTCAGTAGTAAATGAAAATATTCTGATTCTAACTAGAATCACCTTTCATGTGTGCTAAAATGCAAATTAATAGCATTTTAATGAGGTCAGGTATCAGTCAGTAGAGGTCTAATGAAGGCTAATGAAAATTAGAAAACTGGGGGAAAAAGTTTCATTTACTGGGTGTAAATTTAAGTTCTGTTCTATACGGAACTTATGATAAACCATACGTTTATCTGATTCCTTGATCAGCTACAGATTCTAAGTCAATTAAAAGTTGAACATGTGTCAAAACTGAAGTATAACAGCATGAAAAAGGGAAAATGGTAAAGCCATTCACCACACTACTGGTCCTTAAAGTATGACAGTCTAAAGTTGCAAGTGTTGCAGCACATCTAAAATCCAGAAAATCCACAAGGGACCCACCCAATCTTACATCTTCACTCCATCCGAGATAGAGTTCCTTGCAAGATTACCAGCTTTAATTTACTTTTTATATAAATGAATAAATTACCTTGAATATGTAACTATACATACTTGATCAATTTCAAACTGAATTTCTATTGTTACTGTGGCCCACAAGGGGGCCCCGAGTCACACTTTTGGAATCACTGGTCTAAATTACACCAACTAGGTTCAGTGCAACCAGAGACAAGTAAAGATAAAGCCATTTATATTAATGTTATTAGTTTAGGAGTAACAAGCAGTGCAGAGTAACAAAATGCACTTCAAAGAGTCTCTAGTCAATCAAGGACATGGAATGATTTCTGGTTTATATTAGCACAGTGTGCTAAAGGTATCAAGATAAGATAAGTCCAGCTTGGTTGCTCACTATCACTGTATATAAAAGATGAGTGTAGCCATCATGACATTGCCCAAGTCCTCTTTTAAGCTTCAGCTGACTGGCGTCATCTTGTATTTGTGAACACATGTCACAAGAAACAGGTGACTCAAACTGAAAAAGCAAGGCATACTGCAGGCTCATACAGGAACAACTGTCAATCACATGGTAGGCTCACCCTTAAACATAACCTTCTTTACTGTAAATGTGACCATAATTTACAAAATCAACACAATTTTGTATTAAATGTTAATCCTAACTATGAATTGTGACCATAAATACATCAAGGAGGTGTTTCCTGAGGTAATTTTATCAGACTTCAGTCCAATGTGCCTTCTCTTTGCAACCCCTGGCTGACCATTAGAAAGAATGCACGTTTGAGACACTGGCTATAATTACAAACCATTCAGCACTGAATGCATTAAGCGTCCATCAAGTTTAAGAGATTATAAGATGCAGTTCAGTACTTTGACACACTCTGCGGTATCTCACACTATCTATAGCACCATTTTACAGTAACAACTCTAGCTCTGCAGCACTGCTCTCTTTGCAGAGTGGGTTTCTCCCCTCTTGTGTTCCTAGCATTGTCATTAATCAGTTTGTGCCTCCTTTCCCAAGGCGCTCAGATGCCGTGGTAGCGGTAATGACCTTGGGGACCCGCTGGCTCCACTCCGCAGTGTCAGCCTTCTACCTCTATGTGAACAAATGTATCATCTCCTACAGAGATCCAAGCTGTGTGAAAAAGCTTGCACTTGTTTATCCTGTTACGTATAAATGCATAAGGCATTGTGTACTTAGCAAAATAGCAAAGAGAAAACCCTGTTACCCATTGCCAGGGGAAGAGAGTTATAGCTGGTTGCCAGGTTGAGGCCAAAATATCCTGCTGACTGAGACGTGGCCGTTTCTATGCCTGACCCTAAAGCAATGCCATTAGAGTGCCCTACCTAAAAATAAGAGCTTTTATCTGCTACATATTAGTTAAAAATAACACAGAGTGAGATCAGAAGCGATTATTGATAATCCTCTTAAAAACATTCTGGTCATAACATATCACAGTAGCTCAAATTTAGCATAGGACTTGATGTCTCCAGTGTTTATAGCATTTAGAAGCTGCCGTCACACTCTGGTGAGGCCTTGAAACCAAGAGCATAATTGGTAGTAAATATTTACTCCAGTCTGGTGTCTGCAGCATACGCCACATCTGAGCGTACACTTTTTGAGTCTCATTTAGTCTGCGTGTTCACACAGCCGTACGTGTCACACACATGCACACAGTCACAGTTAATATTTTCCAAAGAGCCAGTGGGTTTTTAATCATTTCAGATCCACAGATTTGCACGCCTGCACAGATACTCTCCATGCATAAGTTTCTACACCAAATCTGTTAACAATTGGCAGGCAAGGCGACACTGCCTGCCATGGAATACAAACACATGGAGCTACAATAAGGATACATGGGAAACACATGTGCCGGTGCCCGTTTGCGAACCACCGCGTCAGAAATAATTTTGCTAGTGGTCGATCATCAACAACATGTGTGTCTATGCGTTTGTCTGAGCAGGTGAAAAAGGCGCCCTGTGAGACTCTCATCATGTCCTCCCAGCCCCTTATATCTTCCAACCTGACAGAGTTGAACACCGCAGCATCCATCTTTCTCCCATCCTGACACCTCTGGGATGTACCTCCTCCCCTCTTTCAATTATTCGGAGGCAGGGCAATTATGGCCTCGAATCAGAGCCACCTATAGTCTGAGTAATGCATGGCAGCTGGGCTGCAAGTGACAAAACGGGCTTGTGACACTTCTCATTGCACAGCAACTTGGTGATTATCCCCTCTCTGCTATGAACAGGCAAAAGACATGCAGAAGGAAAGAGAGACAAGAAGATAGGTAGCAGCTAGTCAGTAATATGACATATAGCAATCTTTTTGTTAACCTGTAGGGCCATTAAAAGCACAAAGTGTAACATATAGTGGTCAAATAAGGACCTAAATTACTGTATATGAGGCAACCATTTGTTGGGTTCTTTGTATTTGAGTGTATGCTCGGCCTACATTACTTGAAAATACATGACTTCCAAGATAATTATGGTATTTATCAATCTGCATCCATCATGAGAGTCAAGAGGTGATTAAGCGGGGAGAAAGCAGCTCCAGACTCCATTCAGAGGCTCTACATGACGACATATTTAGAGCTCATGCTATATTATGTTTGCTTTTAATAGAAATTGTCTTATACTGAGATACTGTTTAGCAGTGGAAAGCTATTGCTGTCATACAAAGCTTCTGCACGTCCACACAATAATAATTCAGTTAGATTCTCTTTTATGGGTCTAGCTGTTCTGATGCATTTAATAGAAAGAAATCAATTGAGAAACTTCAGCCTTTCTGAGTCTAAGCCTCAGCAGTTGCCTTTATTCAGCAAACATCTCAGCAAAAGCTATAAAGAAAATGATGACTACCGGTCACATTATGGAAAGTTAACCTCCTTAACTGACTGTAAATTTGTTTTGGGAGGTTTTATGGTCAATAAAAGTGATTAGACAGGTGAAGCTGTAGTTACATGTGGAAAAACAACAGCTGAGTCAGATGCCATCTGGGAATCAGGTTTTAAAGAGTAATTCGGCCAAACAGACTCCTTCCCCTGACAATGTATGCCTCATCCCTATGTCATGTTATCCAAGCGTAGAAATAACAGGCAATTGAAAAATCCTGTGGGAAAGAGCAAACCCACTTCATTCAGATGAACTCAAATAAAGTGCAGTGTTAGTGCCTGTAATGATGAGTCCACAAAGCTTTTCTTCTGGTATGGGAGTTATTTAACATCCGCACGGACACAAAGACTTGGATTAAAAACAGACCTAGCTCTCAGAGGAAGAATGCCCTCCAGAGAAGGGGGTGTTCTTGCACAGAACCCCATTTTTTCAGACACAGACAGAAAGATAACCACACTCCTTTGGGATCTTCACAGGGCAGACAAGATCTATCCCCCAAAATATCCTTTCATTACCACAAGAAGGACGGGGAGGAGGGAGTGAGGGCAGCAGTGGAGAAACAAGTGATAAGCACTGCTGCGGGAGAACAAAAAGCCACTTGATTCTGAGCGAGGAAGAGAGATGAGGGACCAGAAGGGATAAGTGAAAGGCTCACGCTGAGAGGATGAGGAGCCTGCCTCTGCTGCTCTGCAGAGATTTACGCAGACCTTAAAATCCTTCTCTTTAGAACAATCCTTTCAATAAGAGACACCATGACTGTCTTTCGGTTTCTATCATGTCTCTTGACTGTCTGCAGGAAGAGCTAAATTTTACTCTTGCACAGTTCCAGTTGCCATAGCAAAATTGCTCCTCAATGAGAGATGTTATTCATCTTCAGGAATAACAGTCACTTGAACCTGGTGACAAACATATAGAAAAACAAAACACACCAGTCTTTTGTGGCATAATCCTGAATTTAGAAAGTCAGAATGTGCACTGACTGCTTTCTTCTTCTTAAAAAGAAGAAGGCAACACTCTTCCTTTTAAGAGAAAGTAAAAGAGGAAGCGTACTAATTATGTTACCCAAACTTGAACCTAACAAATTTTCACAATCCTCTTTCACGGGATCACTGCCTCTGCTGAGCATATTATGAGCACCACTTTGTTGATTAAGATTGTGTAACCTTTTTGTTTGGCCTGAATCCTATAGAAATATGAGTCATTCACTGAGGCCTTGGGCACCATAGTGAGCCTCATTGTCCTTGCTCCTAAGCAGGCTTGTTGCACAAGTGAGCAAACACACATACACACACACACGAGCCTAAGTCGAAAGCCTCTTGGAGAGTTCGCTCCCGTTTGGAAAAAGGAAGTGCAACATCCAGTCTCCGTATTGCTGACAAAAGCTTGTTGAGACCAGGCCAGTATGGTAGCTATCCTGTTGCTAATAACTCTTGACAGAGGTATGACAGTGCATCAGAAACCATAGAGGTGGCCATGACATACTGGGTATCACTAAATCTTGGCAACAGACAAACACTTTTGATCAGCAGGTCACAAACGTAACAAATAGGTGAGATCTCGGCTTTGCTAATGCCTACACCCATGAAATGGGTCGGACAGCTGTGGAGCATTACTGATAGAAGTTTACACACTGTTTGGGAATAATTTCCATATCTGCCTTTTTTCAACTTTGAACAAAAACAATGCTCTGAACCAGGTGAAAACAAAAGTCTATGCACAATTATTCTATGACCATGGCCTGTTTTTCAATCGTGAAAAGACATTTGAAAGCTGAAAAGCTATAAGAGACTGTAGCAATGTGTAGCTAGGGGGGAAAAATGCTTTGATACAAGTTGAAAGGGCATTACAACCTTCCAAGAAGAAAAAAAACGTCCTTGCCGTTATGGAAGCAGTTCAAAAGTTCCTATAAAATGCAATTTTCCTCCTTCAAATCAACTCTGGAAGGTTCAGATTCCCAGCACCTGACACGTACAATCTGGGTCATACTACTAATAAAAGCTACTGTTTTCGCACATAATTCGTTGTGTATGTAGGGCTACATGTGTGTGCATGTCGGTGCTTATGTGTGTGTTTCTGCAGTGTAAGCACACGCTGTCCTCCATCTGCTGTTTGATAGAGACTGTTTCCTTTCCTGTGCAGCCAGCCAACCAGCCGGCCTTCCTGTACTGCTCTGCTCCAGAGAGGAAACGGGAGCAAGAGAGACACACACTCTTTGCAAACTCGCTGGATAAGATACGTGCACATGCATTTGCAGCTGGAAGCACAATGATGATTTAACCACGCATTGTACCACAAAAACGCATGTAGATAGTCTCTCGATTCTCTCTCTCTCTCTCCTTCCTCCCATCTCAGGCTTGTCTTCCTTTCTGCCCTTGACTGTATTGTTCTCCTTTTCCTTATTTGAATCACCATTACTCACTACGATATTTCAACTGCACAAAAACAAAGCAGAGTGCCAAATAAAAGAAAAGTCAAAAGCATGGATTTTGTGGCGCTTTTGCAGCTGTAAAATCTGCAGTAAGTTACAGGATCTCCTCTCACTTAAACAACTGAAAATAAAGAGCTCTGCTACTGCAAAGAGGTACAAACAGTTAACTTTACCTGACATATTTTACCTCACCAGATAAAAGGATATTGATCCTTTTTCTTTTTTTTTTTTACTTATCACCAAAAGTTTCTTGTAACTGCTTCACTCATACTGAGCAAAGATTTAAAGCGGTGACCTTTGATTTAAGTGTCTAAAAGGTTTGTTTTTACACTTTCGTGGTGGTTCCCCCCATGGTTTACCTTTGTGTGCATTGTGTCTTTGTTTTACAGTAAATAAGTTCTATATTAATTTAATTTGTGGTTATGAGTGCATGACTATTTGTCTGCACTGCTGTGTGCATGTTGTACACACATGAACTAGATGGGCAAGTAATGAAACACATGTGTGGTTAACCAGCCGGTTACCAGTCAGTCTGATTCGAATCCCTGGCCTATCGATTGGTTCACGTGCACCAGGTTTGCTAAAAACTTTGGTTCACGTGCACCAGGTTTGCTAAAAACTTTTAGCATCTTTATATCTTATATTTTTATACTCGTGACCATTAACATGTGCTGTCTCTATTACATATGGTTTAGCTCACTGGGTTGAGCAGGTGACTCATATATAAAGGTAATGCAGAAGGCCCCGTTGTGGTCATAACACATAAGTGGTAAAAGCAAATAAAGCCCTAAAAATATATTTTAAAAAATGCTACTGGTTAGCTATCTAATATGAAGAACATTAGATGTTGCTCTTCCATATGTGGTTAGCTGCTGGAATACTAATCTTGGATGTGTTTGCAAGCTTCTGTAGTTAGCCAGTGCACCTACAAACATAAATCTATTCTACTATAATAAAACTTGAACATTGTAAAAAAAAAAAAAAAAGAAAAAGCTTAGCTTTTTGACTTCGTAAAAGAGTTTTCCCACTCGTCCTCTGTGGTTTTTTTGCCTCGTTAAAGGCTCTGTTGTTTGGTCTGTTTTCTTTACCCTGTTTTATGCATCTCACCACCCCTCAGCTTTCAAGCTTTGTGCACAATACAATATCAACTGTGAGCCGCAGGACTTAATTGTCATCTGTATCAAAGGTGGACAAGACCCATTCCTTTTTGTCTGGATTCACTTCCATGCCTGTCTTCATTAGTTCTCTTCTCATGCCTTAAGCAGTGAGTCTTCAGTGTTAGCACTGCCGACTTTAATGTCACAACATGATTCTGCAAGCAAAAAATATGAGGTTCATAATACTTTTTAAAGGGCAAGACAATCAAATCTAACCAGAACAAGGTGCTAATCAGGTTTCTCTTATTATTATTACAAAAAAGTGACTTTGATTCGTTCCAGACTCCTGGTTGCATGCAGGGCTTTTCTTGCTAAGAGATTCTTTTTTCCCCAAAGACATGCTTGTTAGGTTAATTGGTCTTTCTAAATTGGCTGTAGGTGTGATTGGCTCTCTGCATCTCTCTCTGTGAGCTCTGTGATACACTGGTCATCTGTCGAGGCTATACCCTGCCTCTCACCACATAACAGCTGGAACAGGCTCCAGCCCCTCCTGACGTTCACTCATTGCTTTTAACTTTAGGTGAAACGATTGCACTTATGTGCTTAGTCTACTCCCTAAAGTCCATTTTCAGGCAGAAAAAAAAAAACCTGGCAAATTCATACTGAAAATACAAACGAAAGCATTTTATACTCTTTATATTCATACCCTTTTAATTTGCACTAAGCTGACCAGGCTTTAACAGCAATGCACCATGGTGCCACTTCCTGTTTGCACTGTTTACTAGCTGACGCAGACAAAAGCTGGAGCCATGAATATCCAGATTGAGGAAGTCACGGAATGGCCAAGATGCAATGCAGTAAAAGGTCTATTAATATACAAAGAAAATGAAAAGCCCTGTACCAAGCAAAAGATGTGAAACACTAATCTCAACAGTGAAAAGATTTTTTTTAAACATAAGTCAGCAGCTGCTATACAGTACAAATGGTCAGATTGCAAAGGTCACAATGAGCTGAATTACCTGGATGAGTTTTAATTCAGTGTAAGCCTTTCCTCGTATCCATAATAGCAGGTCACATGGTTCTGATCGATTCGAGTGGTCACATTGTTGTAGTTATCTCCAGGGAGTAGTTAGACAGAAGAAGGCATGTTGGAGTGACGTGAATCCCTGGATCACTTGTGGGTCTCAGCTTTTCACTTCCAGGAGTTTATCAAGCAGGAGTCAGCCAAAATGTTTGAGGAGCAGCACTGTAAGCCTTAAAGGGATTCTCACCACCTTTATTTTAGGAGAGAGGGAGAAGGACACAGAATACATTAAACAACTGACAACAAAGAGAAACATGAGGACGAGAAGCTAGAGGATGAGGAAGGGGTGATGTAGTTCCAGTCTTAAGCAGAAATGGTATGTGGCAAGCAGGAGAGCACAAATTTCAGAGGATAGCCTCCTCAAAGTAATGAGTATATGGTACTGTATATAGACAGTAACACCTTGCCTTTCATCCATAATGATGCTATTTAGCTTTGATGTAAATTGAGAAGAAAGCATGAACACTGTCTTCATAAAAAAAAAAAAAGAAGAATGGTGGAGATGGCACAAAGTCCAAGACAGTGGTAATGGATGGCTATGCACTGAATCCACACACACTGGGAAAAACTTTCATTAGTTTATTTTTGGGAAGTCCCATTTTGCAAGCCATCTATAATACAAATTACTCTTTCAAAACACTTGGTATCCCAGCTCACCTTATTTGCAAATTTAAAAAAAAAGGCTCCACATCTTTTCTATATGTGCCAGAAATGGAGCATAGGTTTACATAAATCCACCTCCTGTATGTCTGCCAACACATTTTTAACAATTTCAGTCTGAATGTGTGAGAAAACCCTCCGTTACCCATGGGAGACCTGAAAGGAGGGTATAAAGAAGGAGGGGAGGATGGGTGAGGAAATGGGGACAAGGAACATAATTTATCTAACTGAGAATCTGGGGGAAGCTTTTTTTTATGTGGAAACCTTATAAATAAAGTTTCACCTTCAGCTGAAGGATTCTTGGATAAAACTTTAATTCTTAAAAATCACATTTCTAAAAAAGAAAGAGAAAAACACAAAAACACAGAAGAAAAGAAAAGATTTCAGCAGTTTTCACTTGATAGCGATGGGGAGCATGCATGCCGAGTGGTTGCTATGGTGACTGTCACGTCTAGCCGTGCGAAAGGAAGGTGCGGATGGAGGGGTTTCTCTCCCTCTCTCTGGCTGTTACAATAAACTAATAGAAACATCTCCTAAAGCCCTATCCTTGTTCTGCCCTTTCCCACTGGAAAACAGGCAGTCAACATTTGCTGTAATAAATGAATTGCCACACTTCAGGATTCCCATGATAATCAAATAACAGCACAAGCCAAAACATCCAGATTCAGGAAGGACAAAGTGGAACAGAAACCAAATTCCGCCCCCAAAAAGGAAATATCATATTGTTAAGTTTGCACAATATAGTTTTAGATTATAACAAAGTTCCTGGGAAGCACCATGAGAGACTGCTTTAAATCTCATATCGTCTCAAAGTGCATAAATAAATAATATAAGGTCTGACAGTGTGGAGCCAGATCAAGAAAACTGTTGAATAATAGAAGAACCTTCCTGTAATGCAATCAGATGCAGTGCATCACTGAGAGCAAAGGACTGCAAACCGTGAAAGCTGCTAAAAGCAGAATACAAACGTGTACAACTTTGTACGTGTAAAACTGAATTACTGTGAAAAGCAGTAATACATCAAAAATTTTGTGTCAGATACAATATTTAACTCAATCTCTTACGGGGCACATGAAAAAGGCAAAGTATGCATAGTTGTGACAGGTGGGGGGAAATACGATGAAGTGAGTCAGTCAATCGTGCGTGCACATTTTATTATTGTTATTTAAAAAAAATGTCTTGTTCTCCACTACAGCTGCAAAATAAATATCATTTAAACTAAAGCAAGACCAATATAACCAATTGTATTTAGCAAGCCAGGTTGTCCGTGATGACTGCATACAGCTCTCACTTCGTCAAACAGCGCATGCGATAAAACAGCCCATAAATAATCAGTCGTACTTGTCAGATAAAATATGCTAGGGTACGAAATCATTTGCACACCTAGAGGGGTATAAAATACATTCTGAGCTCAATATGCATTATAAGTAAACACAGCCAAAAGGTCATGTGTTCCACAAAGATACGCAAACAACAGCTCGGCTACTGGGATTAAAAGCAAATAGAGTTAAAACTATAGTCAAACAGGAATATATATAGAAAAGAAACTTAATAAAAAAAATCATCTTCCACTCTGATGTTCATCTCAGCGAGGAACAGATTGTGCAAGTGCAACATATATGCTTTTCCTGCAGGTGTAAGATTTACAGCTCTGCACCAAATCTCGCATACAGCTGTCATTTTCCCTGCCAAAGCCTGTTAAGTTCAACCCAAATAGAACCAAGGTGACAAACAGCAGGTCAAACACAGATGGACACCAATATGTATGTAGCAGACATCTTTGACTCATCTACCTCTCCAGGGTTGTGGTCAATCAGATTAGAGCATCACACTGAGATTTCCGAATACACTAACACAAATCCAATTATAGAGATAAGCTCTGCGGGCAGCTACTCCCATCACACACACACACACACACACACACACACATACACATAGAATGAGAGAGGAGAGAGATGTCACTTCACCCTAGCTGCTATCGGGCCCCAGCATCAGTCCAGCACAAAAGTCCTCTCTGACCTGCCACTATGTGTCACTTCCAAAAACACAAAGCCTCTATGAACAGTTCACAACTTTCCCAAAGACTGATACAGACTGATTCATTTCCAAGCAATAAGGAAAATATGACCTTTGTGTCACGGTTCTGGGTCAGTTTGACCCAGTATTTTGAGTTGTTATGTTTTGGTTCATTTTTGAATGATGGATTGTTCTTTATGTTTCTCTGATGCTTTGTTGGGTTTTATGATGAATCTGTGTTTCAGTTATTTTGGTGTGTTTTTGCATTATGGATTGTTTTCTTATTCTCTTGTAGTGCTTGTGGTGATGATGATGATGATGATGATGATTTTCATGTTTCTGTTTATCCATGTTTAAGGATTTGTTGTTTCATGTATAGTTTGAGTTGCATGTGTTATATTCTGTCTGCCTCTCTGTCTGCGTCTTTGTTTAGTGGTTTCTTGTTTCCTGTTTTATTGTGAAGGTCTGTGTCTCATTTGAGTGTGTTCAGTTCTACTGCTCCCCTGTCTCGTTAGTCCAATTTCTCCCAGCTGTGTCTCCCTCCTGTTGCCCATTCCCTGATTACCACCCTGTGTATATTAGCCCTGTTTTTTCCTGTGCTCAGTGTTGTGTCATGCCATCAGACTTGCCTGTGTGTTTCCGTTTCTAGTGATTCAGTGTCAGTTCATGTTTTGTCACCAGCAATAAAGCTGACGTTTTTGAGTTTCAATTTAGTGTCTGAGTCCTGCATTTGGATCCACCTCTCCATCCGCCTGCATACAGAGCCCTGACGCTTTGAGTATTTTCTAAGTGCTACATAATGGAAATTATTAAAAGACGGTGGTAAACTTTAAAAGTTAAGGCCTATAGGAGATGAGAGCAGTTTAGCAGCTGTTTTACAAAGTGTTATAGAAATGTAAAAGTGAGAAGAGTGGCAAGGTGCACTGTGATTTATGGTGTTTAGAGTCAAACTTGAAAGGGACTAAAATCAGCCTTTATGAGAACTGCAGCAGCAGAAACGATAATGAATGGCACTTCAGAAATAAAAGCATGTGTGCCAGCTCTCTGATCTGTTATGAATGGAGCCGTGTCCCTGATTAGCCGTCACCACACTGTTGCCTTAATAATCCAGAGCAAGAGGTCAGGCAGGAATGAAGAGTGTGATTTTGTTATCCGATACTCCCTCGCCTGTCTGTGTCACTTCCAAACACACCGGTGGATCTTGGCATCCAGGTTTGATGAGCACCAGTAAGTGGCCCTCAGCCAAAGTAAGCAGGATATGAATGTGATAAGATCATATAGCAGCTCTTCCAAACTTGGCATTTGGAGTTATAATCAAGTATCTCAAAATTTCCTAAAGGGGCCAGTCAGGACTAGATCCTTTACAGACAGACTGTGGATGACCACATTGATACTGATATTTATTTAGTGGACAGCTAAATGAGAACTCTGATTTAATACGCACCTGTGGCTCTCTCAGATCGATAATCAATACCGTGATAGGGCACTAAATTACCCAGAGCTCAGAACAATTGAGCATCTGTGGGGTGAGATGGAAACAATGAACTTAAAGCTGAACTTAATATAGCAGAAAATAGGTTATTTGCAAGATGAGGATTCGCTGAAGCAAGGCCACCTTTAGCAGAAACTAACACTAACCCTGTGTGTTTGGTCTGCCCAGATTTTCCACTTCATGAATGATTATCCCTTCATTTAAACCTTTTATTTGGGTCCCACATTAGAAAGAAAGGGACATAAGTGAATGTAAATATGAAATGCCAAAATGCACACAGAAACCAAAATCAGACAGAACTGAAAGAAAATACAGCATACTTTGTTGAGATATGGGTCACGACCGCTAATTCATTTTTCCTTTGATTTCTGTGGAGATCTTTGGTGTCCTTTCAGATATTAATTTAAGATATTTCTAATCAAATTAGTTTCACAATGACATACGTTGTTTGTTTTTAGAGAAATTTCTGAGCATCTATTGGATGCTTTGCCCTAACAAAGAAAACACAATCAATGGATGAAACCTAATAACTGTATCTGGCTTTTTACATAGGGTAGATCAAAGTTTCCCCTTCTCTATTTGGTGACTGTGGAGTAATGTTAACTAAAAAATATGAAAAAACTAAAATTCGATGAGGAAAAAAACTTTTATTCAACTAGAATAAAAAGACAAATTTAATGTGAAAAAAAAAAGAGAACTGAAAGGATTTTGTGATAGGAGGAAACAAGGAGTCAGGTCAAATTTGTTATCACAGCTCGCCAGATGAGGTGCTGATGGGCACGTTCATTGAGACTTAACTGAAACTAAACAAAATGTAAAACAAAAAGTCAAAATGAAACTAGAACTGTAATACAAATCAATAATAATTCTGTGGTGCCTCAGTTTTCCTGTTCTAAGCTGAGAGAATAGGCACTAATATATATATATATATATATATATACACACACATATATATATACATATATATATATATATATATATATATATATATATATATATATATATATATATATATATATATATATATATATATATATATATATATATATATATATATATATATATATATATATATATATATAACCACTACGCTAGCAGCTGGATAGCGTAGTGGTTAAACTACACGCCTTTGGAACAGAGGATCGCAAGTTCGATTCCTGCCTGGGGCGTCTGTATCCAGTAAGGGTCCTAAGGCTAGACCCCCTATGCTAAGCAAGCCTACCGCAGACATGAGCGAGACAGATAAATATGAAGGCATGCCGGCTCGGACGTCGCCCGGATCAACAAGGTCCGCGTCAGGTGTTGAGGAACCAGGGCACCCTGACGAAAAGTGGGCTACTGGAACAAGAAGGCATCGGTGGGCAAGGGACGAAAACAGGGCGTTGTTGGAATGCTACTACGCAAGTAACCCCGGCGGAAGGGGCTACATGAATAGGATGAGGGACCTATGGATTCTTCGATACCCAACATCCACAATGACGGCGAAACAACTAGTAGCCCAGTGTTCCAACATTCGAAAGAAGGGACTGCTCTCACAGCTAGAGATTGACGAGGTACAACACAAATGCTACGGCAAGGAGGAGTCAGGACGCCAGGTCAGGGGGGAGATATCATCACCCCCACCCGAGATTGGGTACATAGCCCCAAGTGCGATAGGAGAAGGATCGTTGAGTGCGAGAGGAACTGACCTGAAAAATAGGATCATGGCCAAGCTTGAAACCTGGATCCCCCGTAGCCGGTTACCAAGATTACGTGAAGTACCTTCAGAAGGTCTGCTAGATGATGTTAATGCAGCACTACGGGCAATACCTACAACCACGATTACCGACACTAACAAGCTGATCTACAATACGGCAGCAGTGATCAGTGAGATGCTTGGCTACAAGTTGAACAGCCACAAGGGGCAGTACCCTCCATGGAGAAGGAGGCTAGAGGGCAAGATCAAAGTAGCACGGAGGGAGGTTAGCCAACTAACGGAGTTGCAGAAAGGTGCGACAAATAAGGTGCCTAAGAAATACAGCAAGCTGTCCATACCTGAGGCCTTGGAAACTGCCAAGCAAAGACTCACAGCCTTGGCCAGCCGCTTGAGGAGGTACACCAGAGAGATAGAAGGCAGGAGAATAAACCAGCTGTTCTCCACAGAACCAGCAAAGGTGTACTCTCAGTGGCAAGGGAACAATAAGAGAACAGCACCACCAAGGCTGGAGACGGAGCAATACTGGAAGAGCATATGGGAGAAGGATGCAACCCATAACGGCAATGCTCAGTGGCTAGTGGATCTGAGGGCAGACCACAGCGACCTCCCTGAACAGGGTCCAGTAACCATCACAGTGGCAGATATCCAAGAAAGGGTCTCCAGTATGAAGAGTTGGACAGCACCAGGGCCCGACATGGTTCACGCCTACTGGCTGAAGAAGCTGACTGCACTCCACGAGCGTCTGGCAGCACAAATGAACCAGCTGCTAGTTAACGAGAGACACCCGGAATGGCTAACTGAAGGCCGGACGGTCCTGATCCCCAAGGACCCCAAGAAGGGACCGGTCCCCTCCAACTACCGACCAATAACCTGCCTCAGTACTACATGGAAGCTCCTGTCAGGCATCATATCGGCTAAGATGAACAGGCACATGGGTCAATACATGAGCGGGACACAGAAAGGAATTGGCAAGAATACCAGAGGTGCAAAACACCAGCTACTGGTAGACAGAACAATCAGCCGAGACTGCAAGACCAGACTGACCAACCTGTGCACTGCCTGGATTGATTACAAGAAGGCCTATGACTCAATGCCCCACAGCTGGATACTGGAATGCCTAGAATTGTACAAGATCAATGGGACCCTAAGAGCCTTCATCAGGAACTCAATGGGGATGTGGCGTACAACACTAGAGGCCAACTCCAAGCCCATAGCACAAGTCACCATCAAGTGCGGGATCTACCAAGGAGATGCTCTGTCCCCACTGCTGTTCTGCATAGGCCTGAACCCCCTCAGTGAGATCATTAACAAGACTGGCTACGGATACCGACTACGGAACGGAGCAGTTGTCAGCCACCTCCTGTACATGGATGACATCAAGCTGTATGCCAAGAGTGAACGAGACATCGATTCACTGATCCACACTACCAGGCTATACAGCAATGACATTGGAATGTCGTTCGGACTGGAGAAGTGTAGTCGGATGGTAACAAAGAGAGGGAAGGTAGTCAGAACTGAGGGGATTGAACTACCAGAAGGCAACATTGCAGACATAGAGGACAGTTACAAGTACTTGGGGATCCCGCAGGCAAATGGGAACCATGAAGAGGCCGCTAGAAAGGCTGCAACCACCAAGTACCTGCAGAGGGTCAGGCAAGTCCTGAGGAGTCAGCTGAATGGTAAGAACAAGATCCGGGCCATCAACACATACGCCCTGCCCGTGATCAGGTACCCTGCTGGGGTAATAAGCTGGCCAAAGGAGGAGATAGAAGCCACTGACATAAAGACAAGAAAGCTCCTGACCATGCATGGAGGGTTTCACCCCAAGTCCAGCACCCTGAGGCTGTACGCTAAGCGGAAGGAAGGGGGCCGGGGACTGGTGAGTGTCAGCACCACAGTCCAGGATGAGACAAGGAACATCCAAGAATACATTGGGAAGATGGCCCCAACTGACCGAGTGCTCAGTGAATACCTCAGGCAGCAGAAACCCAAGAAAGAGGATGGAGACGAGGAACCATCATGGAAGGACAGGCCCCTGCACGGTATGTACCACCGGCAGATAGAGGAGGTGGCTGATATCCAGAAATCCTACCAGTGGCTGGACAAAGCTGGACTGAAAGACAGCACAGAGGCACTAATCATGGCAGCACAAGAACAAGCTCTGAGTACAAGATCCATAGAGGCTGGGGTCTATCACACCAGGCAAGACCCCAGGTGCAGGCTGTGTAAAGATGCCCCAGAGACAATCCAGCACATAACAGCAGGGTGCAAGATGCTAGCAGGCAAGGCATACATGGAACGCCATAACCAAGTGGCCGGCATAGTGTACAGGAACATCTGTGCCGAGTATAACCTAGAAGTCCCGAGGTCAAAATGGGAGATGCCCCCAAGGGTGGTGGAGAATGACCGAGCTAAGATCCTGTGGGACTTCCAGATACAGACGGACAAAATGGTGGTGGCTAACCAACCGGACATAGTGGTGGTAGACAAACAGAAGAAGACGGCCGTAGTGATCGATGTAGCGGTTCCGAATGACAGCAATATCAGGAAGAAGGAACACGAGAAGCTGGAGAAATACCAAGGGCTCAGAGAAGAGCTCGAGAGGATGTGGAGGGTGAAGGTAACGGTGGTCCCCGTGGTAATCGGAGCACTAGGTGCGGTGACTCCCAAGCTAGGCGAGTGGCTCCAGCAGATCCCGGGAATAACATCGGAGATCTCTGTCCAGAAGAGCGCAGTCCTGGGAACAGCTAAGATACTGCGCAGGACTCTCAAGCTCCCAGGCCTCTGGTAGAGGACCCGAGCTTGAAGGATAAACCGCCCGCAGGGGCGTGCTGGGTGTTTTTTTATATATGTGTGTATATATATATGTGTGTATATATATATGTGTGTATATATATATGTGTGTATATATATATATATGTGTGTATATATATATATATATATATATATGTGTATATATATGTATATATATATATATGTATATGTGTATATATGTGTATATATGTGTGTGTGTGTGTGTGTGTGTGTGTATGTCTTCTTGACCATGTCTACATGCCTAAAAGCATTGAGTTGCTGTCACATGATTGGCTAATAAGAGATTTGCATTATCCTTAACAAGCCATTTAATATGTGTACCTAATAAAGTGGCCGGTGACTGTGTGTACACACATATGCACATATACACACAGACACATCTGTGAGTAAAATTTACGTTTTAAATGAGCAAACTGTTTATATGACTCTTTTTAATTGTATTTCATTCGCCTAAGCACCTTAAATTATGGATTGAATTGTGCATTTAGCCCGTCTGTAACAGCAAAAAAAAAGAAAAGAAAAAAAGGATCAGTCTGGACAGCCTGTCAACCAAATTTTCAGTCACACAACCCAGACACAACGTGACAGACATAACAGCTGCCCAAAAAACCTTTACAAATCCTCAGTTCATTATAAGTACAGCATGTAAAAACAGTTATTATTCAGCCTTCTATCCAATAATCCGACACACATCGCCACAGTGGCAGTGTCTGTCTTCCCTTCCTCCTCTCACATCCTTCCCAAAGTTGCTCTCCCAGGAGCCTGGGAGCACCTCAGACAGAACTGGGTTAAGATTATACAAGATCCCAGCTGAGAATTCCCTGCAAAATATAAACTCCGTGAACCCCAAGTGGTAAATATTCATGAGAAACAGAGAAACAGTGGTATTCCAGCACGAGAGGGAGCAAACACATCGCCACACACAGGCATCTACAAACCATCTTCTAGTACAGACAAAGCCAAAACAACCGTGAACAGTAGACTGACATTATAGGGCATGTAAGAAACATATACACCTACACAAGGGAGGAAAAAAACTCTTGAGGATTTCTCATGCTATATGTGTGTGTGTGTGTGTGTGTGTGTGTGTGTGTGTGTGTGTGTGTGTGTGTGTATATATATATATATATAACGGTATATATATCTGGCTACAGCACAAAAGCCACAAGTCATGTCTATCTGCGCAACCTTGTCTGGGAACTGAGATGTTTCACATGCTAGAGAGGAAAAAAACCACCAACGCCTACACGTTTTTCGCAAGAAAACTGCCAAAAATAGGGAGTGGGAAGGAATTTTTAAAATGTCTAGCTGTGATTTAATATATAACAATAACTGTTCATTTATCCACTTTACACTGTTGCTACTGAAAAAGGGGGAAAAAAAACATAGTTCAGGCTGTCTATCAGATGCCAACATAAAGATATGGATCAAATCAAATCAAAGTATCCAGTAAAGAAAGTCTCAAAAGAATAACTAGTCACTATTTTTAATTAAATTGAAAAAAAAAAAAAAATCTTATGTAATCATCTGTGGTTACTGCGGGGGGGGAAACCATATGAGTGTGTACGTGAGCCTTGTAAAAGTCTTTTAAATGATTAGTAAGAGGCACAAGTGCTATATTTATATCTAATCTGCTGCATGTCTAGAATACCTTTCACAAAACTAGTGAAAGGTACATTCTTGATGTGGTGTGCACGTACATAATCCTATCCAAAACCTCAACACCACTGTCCAGCTTGTGGGGTAAATCTAACTCTTTTGACCACTGGTCAGGAGTACTCCCCAAGCATCACATCACTGTCATTGTATGCAGCCGACTCAGAAAACCTGCAGTCCACAAGCAGGAAGAGAAACAACAGATCATATCCTGTGTGTGAACTGTGGTTTACAGCAAAAAGTGGGTGGGGGTGTGTAAAATTAGCTGGACTGTGAGAACTAAAAAGAGTGAGGTTGAAAGAAGAGACAGAATGGCCAATCAGATGAAGGAACATAAAAGAACATGGGGAGGAAAAGCGCTAGAGCCATTATTGGTTCAGCTTTGAGTGACTGTTGAGTGTAAAAACACTGACTAAACTAACACATCTCTGCCTCAGCATTGGCTCAGCTGTACAGCATAAGAAGCCACGTTATAAAACCGAATAGCTCAATAAAACTGTGTACTTTTGAGCTATGACAGTAATATTTATTTGTGGGTGTGCCACACAGTCATAGGCCAAGAATTAGTTGTCTAAGATTACTCATGTTGTAATAAAATCGAGTTAAAAAATACCAGACGAGTGACAAAAAAAAAGGCTAAATTGTTCCAATACACACAAGCAAAATCCTAGGGGTTTAAAATTTACAGACGTTTCATCATAATGATCCACTTACCTCAGAAGGAAAAAATAGCTTGACTTTTAGCTGCTACATACTGCACAATGTTCACCGTGTATACAGGCTGCATACAAAGGCTGTATATAACAGCTTGTACATTTTTTGTAGCATCTAGTTTAGCGTTACAGCCAAAGTCATCATGGTTTTAGAAGTAATGAACATATTGTAAGCTTTCTTAGCAATGAGCATATATAGACTGTGTGCAAACATTTTTTCTGGCTTTTCTACAAACATGGACGTCATTTGGGTTTGCTATGCTTTTGGAGACAGACTCAACTGGCCATTCAAGTTAGTACACTTAGTGTTACCAAGTGGGTGCAAATATTCAGTTTATTACTGCAATCTGGGTGAAAAAAAGCTGTCTGCTGCAGTTAAACCAATGCCACAAGAACGCTTAAACTTTTTAAAGTAAAGTTTTATATAATGTGATCGATTGTTTATATAAAAGGTTCTGCTCATAGGCACTTAAATGATTTCCTGCTTGGATACCGATTGATCTAATTGGCCTCTTCTGGATGTGGCCCATCTTTCCTCTGTCTAAGCTAAAAAGATGAAAGAACAGCTGTGGAAAGCATGGTGTAATAACCTGCAAACTTAAAAGCACTCAAGTCAACTGTGGGATCACCATGCAACAGCTGGACACCCCTATATGGTCCTAACCAAAGTGTGTTTTCAGACAGGAAGTAGGAGATGATGGAAAGAACATCCTGGAAATCTAAGTCAACAGGATATGGATGATTTGCAGGATAACGTTCAATGCACTCAGGAGCAATGAGTAGCCTGAAAAAAAGTTCTGAAACCTCTTTGAATCTTTTTCTTCAAAAGCATCAAATCAGCTGATCTGGTTTCGAGCAAAGCACAAGTAAATATTGCAATCTAGTCATCAGACGGAGATAACCTTGCATCCCCCACCCTACTCTCCTTCCAGGAAGGAGTGATGTAAATGTTCTGTAGTGTGATCACTTGACATGTAACATGAAACATGTAGGAGGAGATCTGCCCCAGCCTCGAGGGCTAGCAGATCAAATATGCAGGATGCATGGACCACAATGTCAATAATCCTGAAAATAAAAATAATGATAGTGTTGCATCCTGATATCCCAAACAGACCTGAGAGATTTCGGCCTAGTTCTTCAGGGTATAGCATTTACTGGTTGCCACAACTTAATTAATATCAGAAATAGGATTTCTTCTTGGATTGCAAATCATACAGATGCTCAGATTACAGATGCAAAGCCACGGCATGTTACTTTATGCTGTTTTTTTTTATCTGTGTTGCAGTGACCTACAGGGAAACAAAGAGGTGGGAGAGGGGCTGCTGTACCCTCTTTAACAGGTAACAGGAAATTGGCCATTCAGCATATCAGCTACATCAGCTGCTCCAGTCAGCCTGCAGACTGATGGATGGCAAGTCACACTCGAGCTGCGACACCATTGATTTCCTCCTCATAAAACCCAAGACTGCTGATTCAAGATAATGCTACATTTTTAAAGGCTTTGCTGTGATATTGCTGCGATAAATTCAGAAGATTAAACTGATAAACAAGCTCAGACACACTGACCAATGAGATTTATTTCCAGTATAGTGATTTATTTGTCTGGTGCTGTTCATTATTTATTTACAGTCTATCATCAAATGTGTACTTTCATTTCTAGTGTGCTTTCCACTGACTTCTAAAGAGATTATTCACAAGGCTGGAACATTCCTGCTATGAAACACTGGTGTTGTTGTCAGTAAACTGGAATGTTTCCTAGTAATAAACATATCGAGAGCCTTCATATTGTGTACTCCCAGTGAAGTACAGTCCCACTTAATGACATTTTTCACAGTACTTATCATGTCACAAAGTATTATGCTTCCACCGAGCTTCCACCGATTAAAAACGTCTTAATATTATCAGAAATATAACACAATACTTTGATTTTTACAGCACAATAAATGAGTGAACTCAGTGGTATTGGTCGTCTCCTTACTGCAGTGGTCTTGGTTTGATTCCAGGCCTGGTCAGTGCTGCATGCCGCCCTCACCCTCTAAACCATTTCCAGAAACAAAAAAGGCAGTATGTGGTGAGTGCAGACACTCTTTATACAAGCACCACAGAAGCTTGAGGTTCACTTCCTGACAGCAAGAACATGAGCTCATTTGTTTGCTGTGTTTCATGTAGAATACAGTGCAGTTCAGTGTGCGTTTCATTTTCTAGTGCATGGACAGTTTTTGTGGTTGCAGGTTTTGAGTCGAGTAAAAATGCCATTTATTTGATTAAGGGAGACTTGTTGTTGTTGGATGCTCGTAATAAAAACAGCCAAAGTTTAAAATAATGTAGACGTGATCGTCGTGAGCTAACTCAGTCTTCATACTGCTTTGAACGCTCTGTTCAGGCATTCTTTTTGTTCATTGCGCTCTTTAACATTACTGCGTGTGGATAGCTTAATTTGGTCAATGGTTCCCTTAAAGGGTAAACGGGTTATTTTGAATCATGAAAATATGCTTTAGTGGAGTTTAACAAAAAAAATAGGTTAAATATGACCTTTTATTCTCAATTTTAAGTGTGGAAAGCCGTTTTTATGAATACCAACGTGAAAACATATTGTGGCTAGGCACAGTGTTATTACTAAGTTGTACCCAGTCATCAGTCTTGGCTTTATTAAATAGGATGTTATAGGTTGCGGGCTTGTCAGACAGTCATGCTATCTGTCACAGGGATTACTGGTGTGAATCGTTGCGAAGAGCTGTAAACAAAAGGCCCCACGTGCACAGCTCTGAGAACAGAAGATAAGAAAGTGTAGGAGGGATTCTGGTTGGAGGGGGGGTTACTGATCACTGTGCCAAGCTAGGAGCTGTGTGATGGATTTCGCACACATCTTCTCATCTATCTCTGAATCCCTTTGTGATGAACAAAAAGCAAAAGAGCCCCCTTCTGAGTGCATTCTGATGAAGAGGAGCACTATTTTACCATTCATGTCATTTGCCCTCAATGCACATTGTGCATGGGTGAGCAAACACACCCCGTGGTGCTACGGGGTACAATTAATGTTTTTCAGGCACATGGGTTTCATGCTGGAATATTTTCAGGAATGGAAGAAAACCAAGGACATGAAGCATTTCTCAAAGCTGCTAAAATTCAAAGTGAATCTATGGATATATCTGGCAAATCCAGCAACAACATAGAGGTGCATTGTCTGTCGGTATCGGCAAGTGCAGCATCTTGGCGGTACAAAAATCTGAACAGAGTAACGCTTGCCAAATGACATAAGCTGAAAGCAAGCCCCCTCCATTTTTAGAATTAGTGACATTACACAAGCAAATAACAACAGAGATGCCATGTCAGCCTCTCTGGAGGGTCAAAAATGCACGGATTAGACTGTCATTAATACTGAATCTGGATTATAACAATCCTGAGGCAGCTCAACTGCCACAGATTACTTCTATCCCAGCAAGGGCAATGACAGACAATGGCACTTTTTGTTCTCCTAGAACTGACAGTACCGCACAGTAACAAAGAGAGACTCATTTCTAATAGGGTCAGGAGTGATTAGACAAGCGGCAGAACTGGCAGCTCATAGAGAGACCCAAGATCTCCCAAAATCCACTAGTATCAGACAAGATTTGTCAGATCGATTGATGACCTAACTACAATTAGCCTATTAGTGCAGCTTGCCGTTGTAAAACAAGTTAAATTATCAGCCTACCCTTTGAAGATGTTTTATTACAACATGACGCTGTAGTGGAAACAGATTTAGTATTAACACAACACATCTTTGCAGGACCACTTAGCTTTGATACAAATGGCACCCGTCTGTCTAGACATCATCACATATCTTGTGATGACAGCCCACCCATTTTGGCTATTGTGATTGCAGTCATGCTTTTGATGCATTATTTATTAGCCTCCCACAAAAAAGTCCAAGAATTTTATCCTCAGTTCTAATAAACTGAACCACAAATTTAAACGCTGAAGCTGATTACAGTGTCGTAACGCAGTTGTTTACTTTCCTACATCCTTAAAGCTCAGAAATATAAATGACACAAAGGTCGCCTTTACAAAGTATTGTGTTGTTCTGACATAAACAGCACCCATTTTCCTTTCTTATGGCTTCAAAGAGACATGTAAGAAGAGGGAACTGGGAACAGGATAATCTCTAGCATTAAAACAAACTCTTGTTCTAATATCTGGGACTTCATTAGCATTCTTTCACTCAAACTAAAAGGCGTTGTTTCAGTGGAAGACACAAGATAGAAGGAAACAAAGTGGAGATACAAAGGGTATCAGAGGGAGTTGGTACAAAAAAAGGCATGAAAATCTAAAGCCTGAGGAGGTAAAGAGGGGGAAGTGAGACAATCTCAGAAACAGACAGAGAGAGACAAAAAGAAGGAAAGAAAGAGGGAATACAGATCAGTCAGTGTGACCTGTCCTTGCCCCACAAAAACAAATGACATCAGGGTGGCTGCCAATCAGCTGATGTGACTCAGAGAGGCTGTCAGAATTCACTCCAGCTTTATTTTCCTGTTCCTGACACTTCCCTGTAACTTTTATAAAAAGGAGACAAATGGGTAACTGTAATCACACTGCACATTATTGTAAACTGAACTCAGCTAACAGTGTTTTAATTACTGAATTTTTAAAAATCTGCCTTCTGATAGAATCTAATTGTTTCATTACAATAAAAACCCACAGCCTTTTTATTCTTTGTGCAAAAATATAGCTTATGTAAACCAATCCGGCAACCGTTTCACTCCAATTCATGCGCAGACACATTAACAGCGAGAAAAAAATGCAATTACTCTGGTTAATGTGGCTTGCTTTAATTAGACGCATCTTTGGTGACAATGCAAAAACCATCACAAATGGCAGCACAACAGGAATTCTCAATGACTGCCATTTAGAAGCCGACAATCTCACCGTCCTCTTATTGAGTGGAATCACTGTTTAGCTTTAGAGCAAACCAGAGATGAGAGGCCGGCTTTTGTTTACTCTTGTAAGGAATCAAGGACACAGCATTTCTAACGTTTTGTGCAAATCATCACAGAAGCTTGAAAAGTGACAATTATTCAGGCAAGGCTTAGCAAAACGATCCATTTTTGTTGCATTCTGAACTTTTAGCAATTTAATCGTAAATATCAGATCTGTATATTTGTGTTATTATTTTGTAGCTCGACTATGAGTTTATCTGAAAGTTCAAAATTTGATTGTGTATAAATGAGATGTGAACAAAACCCTTTGTTTAAATTGGAAAGGGAAATCCTCTCAGTGCTACACACTGGGGAATGCAGATATAGAAAAAAATCATTTCTTGTGAGAACCCAGAGGTTGAAAGTAAAACATGCCCCTGCTAATCAAGTTCTCCTCTGCTCCAGAACAACAATTTGAACACGTTTTAATAGTCGGTTTCTATAGAAACAGATCAATGCTGATTTCAATGATAAAATGCAGTTGAAGCCCTTAAGAGAAAGTTTTACTATTACAACATCTTTCACTAGAAATAAAATACAAATTAATCAATTCTGTAATCCACTGCGCCTGAATTAACATTTCAATGAATACAGTAGGGGGCATCATTTCCTTGAATGAAAAAGGTTTTTTTTGTTTTTTTTTAAAAGCAAACGCCTGAATCAGCAACTTTAACCGTCTTCTAATGATATGCAGTGTGTTTGAGAGTGAGATAGATGATGTGCTACAGATATCTCATCTATACTTGACAAACTGGGTGTGCAAAAGTGAAAGAAAGTCTAGTGATAAGGGCCCACAGTAGAATATATTTACTGCATATTAGTAAATCCAGACAGCAAAACTGTGTGTAATTATGACATATTTAGTCTCCTTAAACAATGTAATTTGGAAGTGTGAGTGACAATTAAACTCTCTAAACTTTAGAGAGACCAGCATATGCCATTTTCAAATACGGACTGCAGCCCTGAACTATTCTAGATGTCACCCAACAGAGGTGCTGAGGTGTGAAGATGTGAGAAAGCAAACGTCACGTGAGGTTTGATTGGACATCAAACGGTCTTCAATCTGCAAGCTCCCCAGCACCAAAGAGTGCGTGTAAGCCAACTGAACACAATAATTAATTATCAGTTGAATTACCAGTGAGAAAGCAATGTTGTGTGCGCAGTTTCCTGCACATCGTCTTGCCAGAACTATCACCTAAACCAAAACTGAAAGTTCATGTGTGAAAAAGAGGTTGTTCGATTTCTTATTTTGATTTCTCAGCAATCAAACTACTGTAATGTCAAATTTAGAACAGGGAAAGTTGCAACTCTTCACATTTAAAAGCAAATATTTGTGCTTTTTGTGCAATAAAGACGTCAAAATTGGTTCCTTATAAAAATGCTTATGGGGCATATGTAGATTTGCCAAGTGCTAACTAACTGTATACATAATTCTCCCAAAAAAAAACCCACAGAAATGAATTCAGGATCAAAATGTGAAAAGGCTGGCATCCCCATGACGTCTCTGGGGGAGGGAACCCGGAAACAGAAACCCCCCCGTTGACATCACCCCAGCAGGATTTAAAGGAAACCTAATTGGACATATGCAAATGAAAGATGTGTTAAAAATTCCTCTTTATCATTGGGGGATGCATTTTGGCACCAGTTACCATAGCTCCATAAATTTCATCTTCCCCAGCTTGGGCTTGTTGTATGATGTCAAATGTGCATCCACTCCCTATTTTCTTTCTCTCTGCGTCTTCATTTCCCTTCACAGCGTACACCCAACCCCCTTCCATATTTTGACAAGAATCAATTACAGACACAGGAATGCAGGATGAAATGTGTGGCCTGGAGCATGTAGGATTTTATATCAGACCCCACACCGGTATGGTAGTAACGACAAGGGTGGGGAGACTATAAAAACAACCCTCTGCTTCACCTTGATTACCACGCTAACGTTTCCAGTAGCTTGATATTTCTGGTAGCCAGAAGTATCAAGCTACTGGAAGTGCACTAATGAAAAACAACCAAGCAGATATGTAGGAGTTTTGGCTTTTTTACAGGATTAAAGTGCACAAGCGCCGAAGGACCAAACACCTGCTGGTGCAGCTACACATGAGAAACAGTGTGCCACTCAAGCTGAACATGATGAAAATGGACTCCAACTAGTCTGCACTAATGAGTTTTTGCAATGAAGCTGAAGGCATCTCTATGGCTAACTAAGCAGCTAACTAGTCCCCTGCTGTGGCCCAGCTGCTGGATGCGATAGTACAGCGATGAACTGGCAGAAGTACAGAGCTCTTTTTATTTATTTCCTCTTGTAATTTAGCCAAGTTGGACAGACATCACTGATGGCTCAGAGCGCATGTGTCAGATTTGGTTCAAAATGCTGCTCAGCACACAACAGACTCAACATTTACCTCGTATCAGATTCGGCCCAGCAAATAAACACCGCAGCAATGCAAAAAAGGTTAGCATTTCTTTGATGGCATGCTGTGCTTCAAAGAAAACCAGCAGTCCTAGCCTCTCTTGTCTTCCTCCTCATCTTACAGTAGGCAGTCATAAAAGACTGCAAATGAGGGGGTTTCTCAGTATGTTCAGAGAGCAAGGCGTTTTCCCTCTCAAGGGAAGACAGATCTGATGATCAAATCCTTTCCTGTCTCCTTGTTGAGCCCCTCTCTCTGCAACGGAGCGCATTTCCCTCTCTAATGCCAGCCATGTGTCACCCACTACTGCCAAACTGTTTTGATAAAAAGCCTAACTGCTGAATGTAGGAAACAAGGAAACAAATATTAGATAAAATCCATATGTTCAATATCTAAAACAATAGAGTGGTATAACAATGATGAAAAGCAAACAAACACCCTTTTCCACTTCTTTTAATGCATTTAAGCCACAAACATCCCCAGGGAAAATAATATAAACTGTGAAGCATAAATGAGGTCGTGTTTTCAAGTAGGACGAATGACATTTGCAGCCGAATAACAAATTTGTTATTTTGCAAAAATAGGCCATATAGCGTAGCAGCATTAAAAATACATACCCCTATGGTGTATATTTGTCTTTTGCTTAGTCTCCAGATGCAGAGAGAATGAACGTGGGGAGGAAGAAGTTTCGAACAATCCTCAGTTCACCAGCGGTAAAATAGACGTTTGTGTGAAGAGCCACCCACTGACTAGGCTTGGCCCACAAAGAGACTCACTGTGAAACTCGGCCCTGAGACACATCATTATTATGATCACCCTGATCTCCAACCTCATTTTACTCCTTGCCATGATTCTCCATGAGAGAAACCACTCTGCTTTTTGATGACTGACTGTGATCCCTGCTCCCTGTTAACTGCCACACAACTATCTAGCTCTATGAGACATTATGAAACAGGCAGGCCACGAAAGCAAGCCGCCAAATACAGGAGGAAGCAGTCTGCTAGCACGCATTGCTCACTTATTATCACCATATGTTGCAATCACTGTATCTCCAGGGCTTGTAGTGCATCAGTGAGTGAGGTTGTTATCAGCTCTAGAGCAAATGAAAAGCATTTCCTTTACATCCAAGTTGTTGGCTCTGGAATACGATATGCATTTTTTGAAAATGATGAAATGTCATTAGAGGGGGATGCCTTAGTTTTACTTTCCATACAACAGATTTTTTCAGAATAAAAGCATGCTTTTCCTAGCCAACAGAATGTATTTAAACTAATGACATATGAAAAAAAATACACCAACATAGTGTTGTTTTGTTTTTTATTCTCACAAAAAAACATCTTTTTGAGAAAAGGTGCAGACAGAGCTGAAATAACTATCTAATCTACCAATCAAGACACTGAATCAGCAACCATTTTAGCGATCAGTTAACAAACTGAATCATATTTTAAGCAAAAAGGTCAAACATTTGCTCTTTCTAGCTTCTCCTCTTTGAGGCTTTGCTGATCCTCTTTCCATTTTTCTGTTTTATATCAATAAACATCGGAGGCATGATCTAAAAGACAAAGTCACATTGTAATTTGTATTTTGTGTACCAACATTCTGAAGCCCTGAGTTTAGCTATTTGACTGTTGCCCACCACATTTAGATGCAAACATTTGACTGACTGTAGCACTTGGTAGCTGAATTGTTAGCAAGATGCATTCTTTACTTCGTATAATATTAAATCTTTATTCTGGTGTGTGGCTACCTTAATAGGTTGCTACCACTTGGCCAGGCAATGTAATTCTGAAACACATCACATTGCCTGGCCAACTGGTAGCAACTTGTAAAGGTAGCCACATACCCTGAATCATATTCTTCTTTCTATTTTATTGTAACTTTTAATTGTAAGTTACAAAATAAACATCATGTTGTATGAAAAAGACTTTTTATTGAGCATATAAATGTATAAAGAAGGTGTTTACTGAAGTTATCATTTGTGAGATATAGCTACTTTTTGTAAAGTTTATAATGTAACCCAATGTTTATTTTAGGTACCCAGCATTTAAAAATAACAGATATTTAGCTTAAACACAACAGTTAACCTGCTGATTGAAAATAATGAGTAGAAGTCAAAATAACCAGTTATAGTTTTATAATATCACGAATAAACATTTTTAAATTAGATTCTTAACTTTTACAGCGATGCGATTTGTGGTTCTGTGGCTTGTCTCCACTTTTGTATCTCACTTGGCATCGAAGCTGACAGTAATTATGAAAAACAAATGTCCTTTCATTGTAAGCAAATGGTGTAGATGTGGCTTTGTCTGTGACTGAGCACAAAAAAAGCTTTGGCAGCGTTTGGGGGAGTGTTATTGTTGACAGTGTGCTTTCCCAGTGGGAAAACATACTGCATGACCAAATGTTGCAATGATCAGACACAGACAGTACGGCACAGTTTTGCTCATTAGCATAAAAATCTTTCTGGATACAAATCAAGAGAATAGACATGGAATTATGAGCTGCAAGTCATTCAAAACACTCTAAAGTCTAAATGTTTCAGCAGTTATAGATTAGATTTCCATAGCTGAAGGTCAGTGGGACAAAGTCATGTCATGGCACGTATTTTCTTACATAGATGAATCAATGCAAACTACCCCCTAGAGCACGATGCCTTCTATACTCTCACATCTAAATTATTATTGATGCCTTTGCAAACTGGTGATTTATTTTCTAATGGAAAACATCTCATGTGATAACACCTCAAACAGCTATAAGCACATTTTTGAGGAGCAGACCAGTGATTATATTACCCTGTAGAATTGTTACAGAAAGGCTGGAGTGAAAATATAGCACATGCTTCATGCTTATCAGCACACACTACATGTTGGCTAACCCCTGACTGTTGTTTCACTGCAGCATCGAACTGCTGAAACTCATTTCAACACAATCATCATAGTCAAAAAAAGAAGAAGCCTCGACACTATCCAGCCTCCCAAAGTCAAAAGTTAAAAGGTGCTTTTAATGAACGAGATCCAGCCTTGTTCTACACTCCACATCTTTTCAGCTCGACACAAAAACTGACAACCCAGATATTGAATTAATGCTCGTCTCTGTCACTGGAGGCCTTCGTGATGATCAGCACATTTGCAATTTTTACAAGTCTCAGCATACCAATGTTAAAAAGAAACCCAGGAAAGGCTGTGACTCTGAAGGAATAAAATAACAGCGTGACTCTGATTTTTTTTCTTCACATAGTCAGCTAATAAAAAATTATTTGTGTGTTAAAATAGTTGTTCTGTAGTTGTTGTGAAGCGATCAAAGAAAATAAGCCATCCTTTTAAATTACCCCATTGTATTTGGGTGAAATTGTTTGCTGGTGTTATTCCAGTGCCGTCAAACTGCATCATATTTCTGAAAACACACAATGAAAATATTGAAGGACTGACATAATGATCACAAACAACTCCCTGTGCAGCAGCCTTGAAAGAATGAATAGGAAATGAGCTTCTTTAGTAAGCATCCATTATTCATTAAGCACTGTATTCCTCCATGTCGACACCCTCTGTAGTGACACAGCCAAACCATTATTTCCTTATTCTCACCATCACTCACTCTTTCTCTCGCACCAGTTACACCCAGCTTTCATGTTATCGCCATACGATCAGCTCCCAAATGCTTTACACTAGATAAACTCTACAACATGCAACAACTAGTAAACTAACTGCACTTGATGTTAGCTGAAAGAGTAGAACCCGGCAATAATGTTTTAGTAAAGACAAGAGCCACTGCAACTGAGCAGTTTATGGCGATGCAAAAGAAAGGCTATTGCATATGCTGACATATTGCAGAGAATAAACCTACCTGACATTATACAGGACTGATAACATAAGTCACAAGATCATGTGAGCCCTTTGTAAATTGTGCTGCAGAAGAGATGAGATAAGTTAATCATGCTTTCTACATGCGCTATCATCACATGCGACGCAGCCACTTTTAGACTCAATTAAAAGCCACTTAAAATGCATCTAAGCAAGAATATGGAAGTTCAGTACAGGTTGAAATTTAAAAAGAAGGTAATTCCAGATACTATTTAGAAACATCACTAATCTCCACACACAGACAGGGGGAAGGTTCAGTTTTGCGTTATTCTTTTTCTTTTTTTTAACTCTGGAGACATTGCACATTATCATAAACATAGAGCTATAATGGAATGTGTAGGTGTAACATCTGTGGACCCAAGATGACTGCATCTTGAATCACGCTAAGAATAAACAAACGAGCCTGGAAAGATATCCTCAAAAGCCGAGTCTTTTTTCTTCTTAGCTGCCAATGTGAACCCAGCCTCTACGCTGCCCTTTGTTTTCCATCGAAAATCTAATATTTGTTTTTCCAAGTCATCCATTCGGATAAAGTAAAATGGACTGAACATGTTTTAAGCCAAGAGCGGTATATGTTTGCTTTCCCTTCAGCTAAGTCACGCCACAGTGTGCAGGGAGTTAATCTCTTCTGGGCTCCACCCTACCTGCACTGAGCAGGTCACCGATTTAGGAAGCCATTTTTCAGCTAAAAATGCTTAATTTTTATGTTAGAATCATATCTTAAGAAACTGGCCAGCTGAGCCTTGTGATTATTAAAAAATACATTTTGTCCATCTGCTGCACTTCCTGCAAAACACAAGCCAGCACCAGCATAAAGACACTTAAAAGATTATAGAAATATGTGTATACCATTGTCCAAAAACCTTGTCATCTAAAAGCGTTGTGGTCTACTTTGTAAAGCTCTTATGTATCAACTTCCATAAACACAACTAAAAAACTATGCATTGTCTGGGGTAGGTAACACCCGCATTACTACTTGTGGAGTGACATAATTCTGTATGTCCCTGGGCTATATTCTCTTATTCAAACCAGGTGGGCCGAACCTAGCGGTCTGTATCCTAAAATGAATAGTAAGGATCATGAGATGGTTACATAATAATTTTTTTTGCACAAACTCAATTTTAGTTTCTCCTGAGGCTCCATCTTTGAGGTAAAAAGCTTCCTTACTGATGCTTACAATCCAGGGTCATGCTCAGGATGTAACCTGTGATACACCATCACAAGTAGACATTATTTCATACTAACTGCTAAGATGTGTTTCCTGTCCTTGAATTTTTCCACTGCTGTTTCTAAGAGCACAAAGCCATCACAAACCCCTGTTAAATTAGCAGGCTAAACAGTTTTGCTTGAAAATGACTCACATGATTAATCAGTTATCATTATCATCATGCCAGTGAATAATCATTGTAGGTACACATAATTGAGGTGCATAAATGAGACAGGAAGCAGCTCTTTTAGTGATTTTGTTTTTTTCAAGGGGAGGGCCTAAATAATATAATTTTAAAGTCTCTTCTTTTGTGTCTCATGTGTTCAGCTCCACTGTTTTTTCACAGGGCCAACTTACAATCCTCCTTTGAACAGAGGTGAGTGAGCTCCGAAGCATCTGAAAAGAGGCAACTTTGATCTCTATCCAGCTGTTTCAATGCTTCAACTATCCAGCTGACTCTTTAACACAGCTGACAGTAAACAAAAGCAAATTTCCCCAACTTCAATTTGGCCTTACAGGGACGCTAAAATACTTAGATTCTTATCTATCCCACTGAAGCATCTGATCAGCCACAAAATCCATTCTTGAGCATGGCAACAACATCCAAGACTGAGTCATAAAGATATCTTCAGCCACAAAAACAACAAGGAGTCATGCAGCAAGAAGAGACACAAGCGACTTAGAGCAACTTAACACTATATGAGCAAAAGTATTGGGTTAATCTTTGAATTCAAGTGTTTTCTGTCTAATTGCCGCATGTGTATAAAATCAAGACCCTGAGCATGCAGTCTGCCTATGCAAACAATTGTGAAAGAATGTGTCATTTTAAAGAATTCAAAGAATTTGAGTGTGGTACTGTAACAGGATGCCGTCGATGCAACAAGTCAGCCATAAAGTGCCAGACCATATAATGTTACAGAGCGGGTTTGCTGAGTGCTGAGGCACATTGTACGTAAAACGCTCCAACACTCTGCTAACTCAATAACTGAGCTCCAAACCTCGTCTGGTATTAACATCAGGAGAACAACTGTGTGCTGGGAGCTTCATGGCATGGGTTTACATGGTATATATGGACTTTGTTAATTCTGCACTGGGGGCATTTCAGTGATTACAGCAGCACAAGGGTCAGGAAGAAAAAAATCAATTAGAGATATATTAAAAATATAAAAATAGAATAATTAAGCAGACTAGTGTACCATACTATGTACAAATGGTTACTATATAAGACAAAATACACTAAAATATCTTCTTTTTACTTGCACACAAGGTGCAGTGGAAGTAGTAATGGATACAAATGTATTTTTTAGCTTCTATTTATCCTATGTGGGTGTTGCACAGTCTGACTGCTGTCGGGATGAAGGACCAACGAAAGCACTCTGTCCTACAAAGTGGCTATAGCAGTCTACAAGTGAAGGAGCTGCTCAGGGCCTCGTCTCATGCAGTCTCATGCAAGGCATGAAGGGTGTTGTCTGTAATGGACATCAGCTTAGCTAACATCCTCCTCTCACCCACATCCTCTATATAGTCTAGAAGGAATAGCCAGGACAGAACTTGCCCTATTTACAAGGCTATTTTCCTGTCCTTCTCTATGCTATCAGCTCCCCAACAGACAACAAGATTGCAGAAGCCGTCATTGTGTCGTAACAGGTCCTCAATAATGTCCAGAGAACCCAAAAGACCTCAGGCTGCCCAGCAGATGGAGACGACATGTGGCCATGCCATGACGGACTAGGTCCTGGAGATATGATACATAATGTGTAGTGTACTGGGCATTGCTGTGTGATACCCAGTACTTTTGCTCATATAGTGTATGATTACAGAGAAAAGACAACAATAGCAAAACAAGATTTCTTTAGTAGAAATCCATTGCCAGGGAAAGTAGTACACACAAAAATTGAAAAACAAAAACAAAAAGCAGACCAATCAGGAAGTGGACGTGGCTGTCTGCATCACTGTTTACAAAAAGTCTGCGTTTCAGTCAGACAAAAACAATCTTTAACTTTTCAGACTAAACGTAGGCCAGCAGCATTTCTGACAAGTCGCTCTTTTTTAAGGATGCCTAAAACACAGTAGTGGTGTGTATACTGGGCCAAAATGTACTGAAAGTTACACACTTTAAAAACAAAAGTATGTTAGCAAGGCTGTACCCTGAACTACATGCCAAATTAGGCTATTACAAAAAAAAGGAGCGGCAACCTTGAATGTTAACATGATTAAATGTTTTTCACTTATTTTAAAAAAAGATGTTGAGTCTCTTCGTTTCCTTGCAGCTGTGCTGGTCTGGGGTGTAACAGATCAGGTGGTGAGGACTGTTGTGATTCAGAAAGATACAAGTGCAGGTACCAGTTTGTTCAGCTTGCAGTTTGTCTGCCCTTGTAGCAGCCACGTGTTTAATCCATGTAACAAGGCCTCCTTCCATGGAAAACCCTTTGTGTGTCATTTAAGTCCCAGCTCACTGAGGTTACAGGCCTGTCTGTATCCTACCAAAGCCCTACAGCAGGAAGCAAAACACCACTAACATGCCGTTTCTGCTTTTTTAGTTTGACTGTTATGTCAGTGCTTTCAGTTACAGTTTGCTTTAACTGTCGATTGAGCTCACATCTAAAAACAGAAGATCTATACAGTTAATCCTCCCCATTACTTTTCATTTATGTATTTGGATGTAAAATGGAATAGCAGGGTTAAAAGCAAGGGTTAATTTTCCATCTTCTCTCACTGCATGACTAAAGATATGTTTTCTCATTATTTAGTGTTTTCAGGATGAAGCCAACATCTAGAAGGAAGACTGCAGGGTTTGAATTCTGCAACATTCGCCGCAAGCACAAACAAGCCTACGATTGTAACATGCTGCAGCTTAATGGGATTCAATAAACTTCCACCAAGGAAAGCAGAAAAAATAGCAGGTTGGATACAAATACTATCTGCATCAAAAGGAAGATCTTACTGTGACAATTCCCATGCCTAATTCATTAGCCCTTTTTCAAGGCTATGATCATTTCCGCTGGCAAATATCTGATGAGTTCTGGGTCAGACCAGACTCATCCCTAAATGTTTCAACTTTATACCAATTAGTTCCTTCTCCGCCTATTTGAAAAGAGCGTGAAAAAACATGTGCTTGAAAAAAAAAACCTTCAAGCAGAGTGCAGTTAATGTATTTGCAGTCTAGGAGAGAGCACAACATGATGTGTCAAAGTTAAGCATTTCCAGAACTTAAGAGAGAAGTGGCAGATAGTTGAATTGGCAATTTAAGGTTTATATCCAGCAAGCTGTTAGAAACTACAGGTATGGACATCACACTCCTACCCACCTCACTTTGGATTTCATTAATCATCACATCTGTTCATTTCACGCAGCACACCCACACTAAAAGGCACTTACATTCACCACATTCCAACATACCATGTTTTCAGTTCTATCTATAGCAGAGCAGAACTAGAAAAGAACATCTTGGCGGTGATAAAAAACACCAATTAAATGTAAGCTGGCAATAACTGCTGCAGCTAGTAACTGTTGAGTAGTTACGAGACCAAGGCGCTATTACAAACAACATATACGCGCTCTCACACTTATTTCTCGAGATATAACAAAGAAGGAGGTACAGAACATACCACGGACAGGGCCTTTTGATTATGCCAGAGATTAACTTACATCCGGTATCCTTCAGCAGAGCAAGTACAAATTACCCTCAACGAATAGCGTTTCGCTCAAGTCAAATATGAATAGCAAGAAGATGAAAGCCAAATCAATCTGCCAGCAGCACTCAGCAGTCAAATGTTATTTCTTCCCGCGGCCTTACACAGACTCATTTGTCTTGGCGAGCACAAACTATTTGTTTATTTCATTGCATCCTCATTAGCTTCTGCCAGAGCAGTGTCAGAATCTTCCTTGGGTCTATGCTGTATAATTTAAATGAAATTCAGACACAGACTGTCTACATAAGAGACAAAAGAGAAGATAAATGAGCATTAAGGAGAACATGTTGCATGACAGCTGCATTAATATTGAACCAGCAGAATGATGCAAGGTGTGTTACAAAATAAAAAGAAAATGAAGAAATACAGACACATTACAGTTTATTTTTCAAATTTAACAGAGACCCTTTATGCGTTTTCCTATTTCTGTCATACATATAGAAGATATTCATATTAAAAAGCTGTCGGTATGTGCAGTTAATCACGAAGAATAAAAACCCTCGGCCTCAGACTGCTCTAGACAATCTGTTTCTGTCATCCCAGTCACAAAGCTCCTGCTGGGAGCAGAAGTCCTGGCCACTAACAGATCAAACCTTCTGTTTGCAACGGGCGACCAATCAGGAAAAAAAGCTGGCTTAAAAGGAAGAAGATGAAAGTTAAAAATGGCTTGTTTCAGACAGCGTATGACCTAAGGGTTTGCACCAAGGCCTTATATAAAGTGAATACAGAATACAGTGCAAGAATCGAGCATAATACCTTCCCTCTAAGAATTTTTCTCTGGTTTCTAGAGAACATGTAATTGAGTTGTCTTTCATAGTCTAGTAGCAAGAAAATCTTGGTAGGTCCTCAAAGAACTAACCTTTGCTTGACAGAGTATTCAGGTTTGTCTGGCAAGATCCTTAAGCTCCTTTATGTTGTAATGAACCAGATATTACAGACATTTGTTATTTTCGATACTAATCCAAGTTCATTCTGGAGGCGGCTCTACTCAGGCTGTAGAACCTGGCTGTGTCAGGATGACTAACAGACTTAATACAAGTAACAGCACCTCTATAAACTTGGCTAATGTTATGGCCCAAAATAGTGTGTAGTGACAGTACAGTGGCAGCTTGGTCCACTGTAGGCCAAGCAAGAAATGAAAAATGTGACATGAAAAGCATGTAGAATTAATTTCAGTGCAAGACTACAAATCTGTTTCTGCGTGGTGTTTAAACTGAAGTCCATCCATCAGTACAGGATGTCAAAGTGACCGCTCCTGTTGAAGGTCAGCAGAGCACAAACTCAATTGTTTCTCGGTTCATTTAATTTTTAATTTCCATGGTCTGATAAGAATCAAATGCCAAATACAGCACAGCATCTTCCCCCTTGCATTGAACTGGCAAACTGCCACAAGCAATCTGCTCCGGGGATGCTGATTTTTTGCTGGCCCTGACCTCTAACCTCCCAGGGGAGAGTTCTTCCCTTTGGGGATTAATGTCATTTCTGGTGATCATTACATTAAAACCAATGTTCAAATGCTTCGGAGCCAACAGAGCATTCAGCAACCAAATAACATTAAACTTGAGTCAAATTTTAACCTGACTCAAAAACCTGGGTCCTCCTATGACTGCAAGTCTAAGGAGACCATTCATGATATCTGAAGTAGTAATGCAGCCGTGGTCACCGACATGTTGAAACTGGCACAACTGCAGCCCACGTAAGAGTCAGCTAGCAAGTATGAAGACAAGAATGATCATTTTTATTGTTATGGTTTCTAAATAAAAACATGACGGTTAAACAAGGTAGAAGGGGGAGACTAAACCCCAAGACAGGGGATCAGGATAAAACTCCAAACGCTTGATCCATTAACCCATATTCACTGACGCACCGGGTTGACAGAAGTCGCTGCAGGTTGTCAAAAGGAGAGCTCAGAGCATTTAAGCACACGATAAACATGGTGACTTCTACGAGGAATTCACTCACTGCAACGGTAAAGCTGAATGCGCACCTGAAATGGACGCTAAATGTGAAAATTCCACGCGCTGCTGTGCGTAACGGACAGGTAACACGGCGTTTGACGTGACTGGGAAAATGACTGAAAATTTGGATGTTTCCCTCACCTCCTCGATATACAAGTGTCCGGGTGCAAAAAAGACGATGCAATGCCATAAAGGAATCTCATCACTCACCTTAGATGGCTTTAATATTCAGTCCTGAGCGCAGATTGTCTTGGAAAAGCCGAGGCGACGCTTCAGTGTTGCCGCCTGTCACCGGGAGGGAGGAGTTTGTGTTTACTCCAATATAACAGAGCTGTCAGCAACCGCACGGATCCTCTCTGTTTTTGGCGAAGAGAGGGAGCCGCAGTCTGGCCACAAACTTTATTACAACGTGTGTGTAGGACTTCTGCATTACAGATTCACTTTTTTTGTTTGTTTGTTACAAAGTCGTGTGGTTCCTTCTGAAGGTGTGCTTTATCTTAATAGGATTACATTTTACAGTTAATACTAGAGATGAAACGAGGGGGATTTGTGATTTAAATAAAGGGAATGAATTATGTATAATTTTTTGAACTGCAACAATGGGTGATAGACCGACACAAGAGTCTTTTGTTAATATGAGCAAATACACGTTCAAAGAATTGAATGCGTCATGGTTTAGGGGAATGGAAAAAAATGATTCTCTCGATCATTGTAGCTGCTTATCTGTCCTTATCAGAAGGCATGTATCCCTGCCCTGAGGTTTATAGCTCCAGTCATACTGGAAAAGCAGAACACTCTTCCTGTCTATTCTCAGAAAGCAGCAAATAGCAAAAAACTGTGAAATGTGATCCACAGTGAAACACGCTAATCTGATTTCTCTGTAATTTTGACATTTTATATAGTGTAAATGTGATTTATAATCTGTGACACTCCCCTGATAGCTTTAGTGCTTTATTGATGACGTATGCGTGTTATTAAGTGACAGCCCTCTTCCAGTAATTTTCTTTCTCATGCAAGATAAATAATTCATCTGCAATAAGTTTTATTGCCCTGCAATATCAAGGAAAGGACTTTGAAACCAAAGGCTGCAAACGTTTTTTTTAATAAGTCCAGCAGAAGGTGTGTGAAGTTCCTGAATTACAGGATCAAGAATCCTTGAAAGATTTGACATATTTCTTTTACATGTTTTGAAGTTGTTGGGTTTTGTTTGGCTCAGATCTTCAGATTCATCATCTGCACTTTACAATAATTTACTTCAAAAACAAATAAACTGTATATTTCTTCTTTTCTTCTTTTCTTTTTTTTTTACATGACAATGGCATGGCACCAGTATTATTGTTGGTGAAACAGGTGTCTCTACTATGACAACCAGCTCCATGTTTCCCTTCAAACCAAAGGTCGCAGCCATAAACATGACATTTTATGACCAGCTATCTATATTCCCCTCCAACAAGGAAGGTAAATGAGAATTACTTAGAGAATCTTTAGAGGCTCAGAGGACCTTGATCTCATTCTGTGGCTTCACCAGAGCTTTAGAGAAGAAACTCTGGGATTCGTGTTTAACTAGTGTAACTGGAATACAGTGATAATGCCTTCCACAAAGAAGACTCTGCATTTCATATCCAGTGCTTTGGCTACATCTATATCTGTTGGGATTATTGGATATGGCATGTCAACAAAGTGGGTTATAACAACCATGGAGTGCGCAGAAAAGGCTTCTGGTTTGTACAATGGATCTGCTGAGATCACCTTGACCCTTTTTGATGGAATATTAGAGAGATCCTCCTGCCCCTTTTTTGGAGCTACAGATACATTTCAAGGTAATTTTCAAAAGCCCCGTTCAACCAACTAGAAACAGACTCAAACAACGATGTTCTCTCATATATCTCCACAATGTTGGCTGTTTTTATTTTATTTTAATAAATTTCAGTCGCTGACACATCCTACCTTCAAGCAATGGGGAAAATTTAATTTAATTTGATTCATTTTGACCACCAGCTTCTGGTCTTACTCTAGAATCTGTGTCGCTCTTAGTGTGCATAATGAAAAGAACACCCTGTCAACAGTTTTTCCTTCTGACACAAGCTGTTATGATTAGAAGTCCCAGACAGATATCTCAAAATAAAGACAAATGCTATCAAAACTTCCATCGTGAAGGAGAATTAGATCCTATGAAACTGCTCAGGCAGTTTTACCAGCCTCTTGTACTCAATAAACATAGAAGTTCAGTACAGCATTAAATGTAGGACCATAATGACCTGTGTTTCTGTGTTTAGTGATTCCTACATTGGCAGGAGGAGAAGTTGCTTCAGTAGTCCTACACGGTCTGGTTTTGTGCCTTCTTGCCCTCTGTCTGCTGTTTTCGGCATGCAGCATCCTCATCTCTCTCTACAACAGTGTCAGCAATCCTTATGAAACCTACATGGGGCCTGTTGGAGTCTACATCTGCAGCTCTCTCAGTGGTAAGTGACTGATATGTTATAGCAGTAAGCATGTTGCAGTTGCACAAGCGGAAGTGCTGGGGCATTTCCATGAAAAAATAAGGTGTGATTTTTGTTCTATTCTTTTGTTTGTGATATTTCTAATGCTACTTATTCTCCTGCAGCATGCTTGTCTGTGATAGTCCTCATCCTGTTTGTGGTGAACATCAGTGCGACCAATATGGCAGAAACCTTTGTAGAAAAGTATACTGAGGGTTTTACATTAGACCTGAAGGGAAAGGCTTCAGTGATGCAGGTAGGATATTACCTGGTCATCCCTTACACAGTGCTCTCTCTCATTGCCATCGCCTTGATCTACACATATGAACATGCAGCCTACACACGCAAAAAAGAGCAGCAGAAGCCTACAGAGGATGCACCCATGGACTTAACAATGTATTAGTGCAACAGAGACCATGGAGTTTTCAATACCACTGATATATTAAAGACTTTCTCAAGAAACCTACTGTAATGAAAGATAACCGACTGTGGTTATACACAGTAAGGTCTGGATACACGGTAAAGCCTTGTTCATTGTATGATAGATTTATAATATTTAGTCTTACTATATCAGGAATAGTCTGGTCGGATCAAGTACCTTACACTTAAATGTCATGTTTTGAGCAACAATTATGTAATTTCAGCATTTTGATCAAATTTGATATCAAGGTATGACAGTGCAAAGTGTTTGCTGATACAGTAAAAATATTACCATGTAAATTTCTTTTCATTCATATGTTTTTGACATGAAATTCCATTCTTAAAAAATAACTATTTATTCTGTTTGTTTGTTTTTTTAATTTTGTGTAATCTTTTTGGATTAAATGTATCAATTTAGTTTGTTTTTTCTTTAAAAAAAAATCATCATTGTAATATAATCATCACAAAACATGCTTTACAGATCGTCAGGCAGACAAAACCTCAATGATTTTACTGTGTTCTGTGTCCATTAACATCAGCTTGCAAAATAAAACATTAGAAAACATGAATAAAGTGATGAGATTGGATTGATTTTACTTGAAAAAATGAATTTTTGCAATTTAATGTTATGCATTTACTGCGGTACTGCATTACAGATTCACTACGAACAAGCAAAATGATTACATTTATTGGAAAAATCTAAAGAGCGAGTCAAAAAAAATGGATGAACCCACTGAGGGGGGTTTTACTGATGTCTGCTGCCCTCTATCTCTGAAATTATGTAATTGCAAAGAGATGCCAACAAGTCAACAGTTTCAACCGGGAATAAAAGAAAAGGGATTTGTTTTCAGTTAAAGTCTCTCATTTGCTATTATGTATTGCTGGCACAATCATTTGAAGGCTCGAATTTATCTTTAGAAGGGAGAATTAAGGCACACCCAGTCTACCCAACATGGATTAGACCACTGGTACCCACCTTTTCATTGGTTCTGGGTCAGTTTCTATATTACCTTTGGTTCTCCCTGTTTCAATCAACTGCATTTATCTAACTACTGTTTCCACTTGGAGTCAGTGTGAATATATATTTACACCGCACATAATTATTTATTCTACTTTCCAGTAAATGTGCTTTGCCAGCAGGTAACTACACAGCTACTTACCTTCTGAATTACTACAGAAGCCATATGGATTACCTTTCTTACCTTCATCAATTCATGGCTCACCAGTGAAGCGGTGCTTAAGTTGAGCCCTTTAAACTCCAGTGATGCAATGCATCTTAACTGTATCCTTTTCCACGTGAGACCTACTACAGAAACCCCTGATGAGAGATAAAGATTTATTACTCAACTGTTTAAAACATTTCAAAGGGCTGGAAAAATCGCAGCCGATGCTGACCAACGTATTGATGGTTACAAAGCTTGCAGATTTTGTAAAAACATAGATCACAGATAGATCTTGCTGAGAGTTGGCGCCTATTGTCTCCTGGATCTTCGGGCATTCTCACAGCTGTGATTCACATGGCTGTGTTGACATGAGAGCAAGGGTGAGGTGTCCTGTTACCGTTTCCCCTGTCCCATCACTCAGGGCCTAAAGTCTGTTTGGACATGCCCTTTGCAGCACCTCTCAGCCCTGCAACGCCTTCTATCTGCCTTCAAAAGAACCACTCTTCCTTAAAGTCTCACACTTCAAGGGACCTGTGGAAGGATGCAGCAATTTGCTTTGTTGTCGTCAGCGCGAATATGTATTAAATTTCATGCATTTGCATGCTTTCTGCAGAGACATGTCAGGCCTGACAGAAATTCTGTTAGTAGAGCAAGAAAACTCACCATGCTTTTTGAGGTGAAAAAAGCCAGTTTTTAGTCTAAAAAACAGTCATTACCTTTCAAATTGTAGCTTATGTTTTATAACATGCCACCAAATAGCTCCTGCCAAATATCCTTCTTGCAGAGTGATGTAGACTGACTTAAACCTGCAGCTGTGACAAGGACACAGTGTGAAGTTGCGACAGGTTGTGTTCTCCAGAGGAAGCCACGTCAAAGCATGTTTCAGCACAAAACCGCCTGCTGTGAAGATGACAAGCCCTTCACAAGAAAGCACGGATTTGCCAGCCATTAGAGACCCTTTTAGTTTATGTTTTACTTTAACTCTGACAGAATGCAATAAACCTGTCTTGATCTCTAAAATGATCATTTATTTATTTAGTTAGTTTCAGTTAGCAAATATATATACAGCTTCAATCACACTTTCACTTTCAGTCATTTCAAGTTGATACACAGTAGAATTCCTCAGTTCTGAACATCAGCTGGTTTAACAGCAGCCAGAGGAGAGATGTTTAACTGTAACTATTACTGCTCTTCCTCTTTGTGCACTGAGGTGTGGAATAGCTACTAATAATGGATTCTTCTTGCCGTTTGCTGTGCAAACACTGACTGAATAAAATCAGTGATGGACGGTAATCTCTTCCTCTCTGCATACTCTCGGTCTCAGAGCTGACCAGAATGGATAAACCTGGGATTAGGCAGAAGCCCTAAGCCCTGACCACTCACTCTGTGTGATAGGATTAAAGCAGAAACTTTTGTACCTGTGAAACATTATCCACTAAGGTCCTGAATTACAGAGGACTGTGAAACAGACACCTCCAGCTGCGGGGAAGTGGGGTCACACATTCAGCCATGTCGAGTAAACGGTGGTAGGCCATAGTAGAACGGGGGAAGGCCTGGCCACCTTCCACTTTTAGGAACATATTGCTGGCAAGTGAGCAGTATGGTGAATACATGTAGGAGTATAAAACTTTCTACTCTAGTGAAGAACTCAAATAGCTTTATACAACATGTCATATTCACCCATTATTTTGTGCAAGAATTTTTTTCTACATCTAAGATTAAACGTTCACACACACTCAAACCACCAATCTTCAGATTAGCTCATGACCTGCTCCACCTCCCGAACCACCACCCCAAAATAATAATAATAATAATAATAATAATAATAATAATAAGAAGAAGAAGAAGAAGAAGAAGAAGAAGAAGAAGAAGAACAACCACCAAGTGGTACAAACAAAATAATAAAGCTTATCAACCCGAAAAATAGAGTCATGTGCCAAGACTCGATTATTTGATGTCGTGATTACAGTGGCGTGACTTTTTTCCCTCCACTGTGGCAGTAAGGTAGGTGTGTCTATCAAGGTGTGCCTCCCTGTTGCATTTCTCTATGATGTAATGAACTTTTATAGCGCTGGTGGATCTGTAATAAACGGTATTTTATGAATTTGTTCTGTCGACACAGAAAAGCAGCTCTATGTGATTTCAAAATTGTTTTTTTAATGAATTTGGACATAAGTTGGATTTTAAGACATTTTAATGGATGCGCATGGCTTTGAGTCTGTCTTGCTGTGATCATAAGGTGTTCTCACACTCAACTCGACTGTGTGATATTGGAAGGCAGGCTGGTTTCTTACTTATCTCCATCATTAATCTTAATTTGTCAGAGAAGGCTGAGGTGAAGGTGGCGGGAAAAAAGAGAAGAAGGAGGAGGAGGGCTGAAAGGTAATTGCACCCCTGCTGCTCCATTATGGTGTCATTCCTCTGTTAACAGAAGATAAGATCTTCCCCAAATCACCTGAAGCCAATTCTTCACTTTACCTGCACAGACAGAGAAAAGGAGAAAAAGACAGAAAGGGTTTTTGGCTCAGTCTCGCCCAAACAGCGATGGAGACAAATTGATTTAGTCACTCTGTGTAGAATCTTACTCGCCATTTTGTCTGTATGGTATTTGTATCTATACCTACAAGATGCAAATTGTTGACATGTTACAGCCAGAGTGATGGATGGATGCAGGGTTGACCACTTTCTCTGCACCATGCCGCATGACACTATGGTTGATTAATGTGGTCTTGATTGGCGGGTGCGATCACTGGTTCAAGGAAGGATGGATACATTTAACCTACTGACACAACACAAGGTTCAGTTGAATTGGAGCCATTTGACCCAGACACAGAAACAGTTAACACCAAAAACAGTCAGTCAATCTCATAGGGCTTTTTTTTTTCATTAAAGAACATGGCAGGACTTTCAGATACTGTTCATCTACTGTAGGTAGGTTTTTACCTCCATATGTCCAGTTTCCACATTTTTTTAAGGACACACTGCACACCGTGACAGGATATGTTAAGTTTTTGGCTAATAGTTCTTTGGGAATCAACTTGTTGGTGCAAAAATACTCTTTTATGTCTGAATAAAACTGATATCTTTAACAGGCTGCTAATAAGAAAGTATCTGCAGATTCTTTTGAAGGTTCTTTGATAAGATGTTTTATATCCCTTGAGTATGGTGTCTAATTTTTCCTTCTTATCCTTGAATGATTCGTGATTCATTCACTGGCAATGACATAACAAACGAAAACACATTTTTCTGAAAATGGTCAAGTACAACGACTGGAATAAAGAAAGAGTCAAAAAAGAGTCAGTGTCCAAAGAAGAAGTCCAAAAGACTTTAAGAAAAAGTATTTTTTAAATTAAAGGACAGTCTGTTTCTGTGGAAATAAAATATGAAGAGGTGAGTGGTGGCTCAACTTTTGCACGGTACTGTGTATCTGTCAAGAAACTTTTCTATATATATAGCACACATTGCTTCTCTTCCAAAAGTCACTGAATTTTTAAAACAAAATATACCAAGTCTACATAATTACACTTTTTACACAGGAGGAAAACCTTTCAGGATAGTGAGGTACTCAAGCACAGCTCAAGGGGGCAGCATACAATAACTAGATCAACTGAATGAAACAAACCCCTTGACACCTTTGTTACCATAGATGCAGATTTGTAGCCAAATACCCGGGAATTGATTATGGGAATAGTTTTTAATTGTTATACTTTTTGCATTAAATCACATTTAAGAGTAAATAACTTCAATTATATATGTGGAATAGGCTTGTGATGTTCCAGAAAACATGTGGGATCTTAGCAGTTTTTCATTTCCCTTCATGTTTTCACTTTTGAGGTTATTCTCTTTCTCAGTGAGATATTACAAGTCTTCTGTTTGAAGGAGCGCCCCTAGAGTCACTGGAGTGGGACACAAATCCATAGATCATAAACACTCAGCTGTAATTCTGACACTCCGTCACAGATAGCAAGCTGCTCTCCAATCCATATGGTCATAAAATTACAGAGATTCCAGCAGTCTGCACCCTTGGACAGGACATATAAATTCTCGCCTGCCTTACAGTATTTTCTTACCCTGGTTTGGGAACGAAACACTTTTCTGTGCAAAGAATCTGTGCAGTTTAGCCAAAAAAAAATGTGCAAAAGCAATGTAAGCTTTAAGGTAACAAATAATACATGCAGGGAAAAAAGTTGTTTCTTATATTTTTATGTCCAAATAATAGTTTAATTTGGGTTTTTTAATCCATGTTGAACTGTCAAAGCACTCAAAATGTCATGTGATCGGCTCCTGTCAAGGCTCTCAGAGCCTCTGAGTGTGTTTTACAGAAGCCAGATGGGGAGAAGTACCAGAATAAAGTGCATCAAGTGCCCCCTATTGTGCTTCATGAATGGATTAAAGGATTTGCAAAGGTCTGTCATAAGGCCTTCAATCATTGCCACACCTGCCTGAAATTTACAGCACCGACTGTAGGGGGAGGGAAGAGCCTTTGCGATGTTGTCACAAGGAGTATAACTTAATCTGTCAAGTCATTCAGCTTAACATCAACACCTTGAGCAACAAGAGCAGAGATTTAAACCATGACATAAGACACTGCAGATTATCACAGCGCCTCGGTCGATGAAGTTCATGTTTGGGAATGTTGCTGCAATTCAATACTTTCACACTCCATTATTCATCAGGTTTTCCACATCTCGTCTGCTGAGTTGCTGTGGCATTTTAACTTGTGATGCAAAGCCTTGAAAGCTGCAATCACGCGTCTGTCTTTCTAAGAAACAGAGGTTCTTTGAATAAAGTCGAACTTGATATTGCTTTTTAAATTTCTAACTTCTGCATAAGAAACAATGCAGCTTCTCTTCAGGAGACAATGTCCCGTGTCAGATGTGGAGACATGGTGTCTGATCAGAAATCCTCAGGGCTGATTGCATGTACATGAAACAATTTGTCAGCCAATATAACCGACTGACCTCCTCCTGACCACAGCCATGACCTTTATCCACTAAAAGATAAATGGGGCTAAATTTAATATTCTTTTTGAAGTTATAGCCTCTCCAGAAATAAATAAACTCTTATATTTCAATGTGAAACAACTGACATAGACAAAGCATAGACAGCATGAAGCAATTGGCTGTATGTAACCTGTTTCCCATTCTACCTGAGCTTTTCCTTCACCCACTCATTCCCTGATTCTCAGCTCTGTCTGAGCTATCAAGCAAAAAGCAAAATGACGTTGGAAACCGCCATCTTTAATATACAGTTGCAACCACCATCTTTAACATACAGTCTTTGTTAAGAATCAAGAGAGGTGGCTACGTGCAAAACAAAAAAAGTTCATCTGTAAGTAGGTTATTCGAAGCATGTCAAAGCACAGTTTTTACATATAATACCAGACTGATCAGCCAGGCCAATGTTAGTATTTTTAACAAAAAAATGCAATAGGTATGAAGTGATTTGCAGTGGTTTGCCCACCAGATAGCAATGGCAAATTAATTGTTTAACATGAAATCTGTAACTTGGTTCTAAAATCTAAAAGTGCTTCTCTGTGTGTTAATGTCATGACACATGAATATTGGATTTTTGAAACAATTCCAGTGTCAGCTTCAAAAATCAGTTGCCACATGCATACATGAAGTGAGGCATGAAAAATTATGCACAGGAACATGCACACAAAGCACAAAGATTAAATAGGGAAAAACTCAGCCATGCGCAAAATATATTAAAAGTAGTCTAAATAAAAGCTGGATTTTTTTGTGCTTTTCCCTAAAAAAAAAAAAACCCAGCCAAAAGTAATAATGGTGGAGATAATGCTCCCTGACCTTTCTTCACCCTCTGTGTCAACTCATCACCTCCTAGTTGGATGTCAACGAAGGGAAGAAGAGCAGAGAGGGGTGAAGTGGGAAAGAGGTAGAAGGGGAGCGGGCTGGCAGGAGATGGATGGGGGTGGGTGAAGGGATCACCTTGCCAAATCCGCTGTGAAGGTCTCTGTTCTGTGCACTTAGTGTAGCAGCCGGAGCCAACACCTAGCAATGTGTAGGTCTCCCTGGGGCGACACTCAGGCCCTGGCCTCCCTGCCATTGTCATCTGTCCGTCTCTCAGCCAGTCTCTCCGTCCACAAATCTTGCCTGGAGGAAACTTACTTCCTCCTTCTGCATTCTTCCTCCCTCCATTACCCCCAGGAGGAGCAGGAGATGTGTTGGAGGGAACTCCCATGCAGGGTCAAGGGAGTATCGATGTCGAATCCTTAATGTCCGCATCTTACCACTAATTAGAAAATCTATCAAACAATATCAGACATAATAAACGAGAAAAAGCATATCCTCACATTATTTCAGCTGCTGAATATATGCCAGTGACATAAGAGTGATAAGATGTAATCACACCTCACTGACTGGAATGGCAAATATGTCATCGTCCTGAGACAGGGTCTAACCGGGCCATTTCAATGAGTGCACCCATGTCAGGGTGATGTATGGATGCAGTAACACAACCTCTGTGAAGGCATAGGGGGGGAAATGCTGCACTGCCAACCTGCTTCTCAGATCCTGAGCAGGAGAATGGGGGCTGCATGTAAACATTTAAGACGCGTCACTCATTTCTCCTCTGGTGATTTATAGCCAGCCTGGATGCTCACCCTACCAGTACTTATGTGTAAAAATCTGACAGAAAGCCCCACTAGGGGTCTAAATTTATTTAAAAACTTACATATAAATAAAAGTGATGAAAATAGACATCAGATAGCTAAATAGAAAGGTCAGTCATTCTGCTTTTAACACTCTGGATTACACCTTCAGAGGTTTGTCTGACAAAACCCTGCCCTTTGGCTGGTTATACATTTTGTGAAGCTTGGTTCTCTTAATGGAAATGGCTTGGGAACTCATTTGTGAGTAACAGCAAGGGAAAAAAACTAAGTCCTGGAGGAATTTCTTCCCCTGGGGATCCTTAAGTGATGTCCATCTCCTCTCAGTCATTCAGAGCTGAAACAGGAGAATGTGCCTGACACTTTGAGAGCTCTTAATCAGGATCTCTTAAGAAATCTGTTTTATCAGAATCCCACTGTGTGTTTAAAGATTCAGAAAGGCAATTAGCCATGCAGATAGTATGATTTTTTTTTAATGTGCTCACTCCTGTTTGGGGGCTGTTGTCCTGTCAGTGTGCAGAGTGCATATTTGCATTGTGAACAAAAGGCTGCAAAAGATTTTCCTGAAAAATAAAATATTGCTCTGTGAAAATTTTGAATGCAGTGAAAACATCACGTATTAGCAGTCGGATTCCAATTCCTGGGAAGTACAAGCCATCCAATTTGCATAAGAAAATTAAATCTTTTAAATTCCGGTTTTCTGAATGTAGTTTTAGTTCACAGCATAAAATAGTCAGGAAAAATTGTTTACTGTTTAAAAACTCATTTAAAGAGAAACAACTGGGCAAATCAATAGCTTTATAGTTACTCTAATTTTAATCAGTGACACAACCTGCCCAGCAGAGGTCCCCAACCCCTTTCCTCCCTCTAAACAGAAACCAAAAACCTCTCCATGCCAAAGCAGCATAGAGACAGAGGATCCTAAAGCACAATAAAATAGGAGATGTATGGGAACCATTGAGGTAGAAATGTCTGCAGTGATTTATCCCAGCGTGCCTTTCCCAGTTTCGACTCAGACATGCCTACATGTGAAGATTTAAATGTGAGATACAGGTGAGGAAATTCAAGATGACCCCGACTGAAACTATGAAATATGGGAGCATAAATGTACATTCTGTCAAAGAGGGTAAAATATCATGTGGGTAACACATACTGTACCATAGAATGAACCCCTGCCAGCTCCTGGAACAGTGCCCATACTGTGATCTGGGAGTATTTGCTTGCTGTATTCTCAAAAAGTTGCTCATTTTATACCCCGCCCCACAGGATGAATCTCTAGTTCATTACCTGGATAACACGAGCAGAAAAACAGTTTAGTAGGTGACTCCAAACATTATTGCCTGTGCCTTTTTAAAGGCTTTCTAATCCTTTAAGTATGACACAAATACTTAACAAAGGAATGCTTCTTCTCTGTGATTAAGCACAACCCGCTGAGAAGAGGCTTCTACTTGCCATAAGATGTCAAAATAATCAGCTCAAAATGCTCAGGAGCTGCTTTGCCTCAAAGAGCTGGTCATGATTTGTGACAAAGCCAGAGTGTGTAACCAGGAAAACAAGGACGGTGCGAACCAACAGTGATAAAATAAACAGCCAAATACACACTGGGTGAAATATATAGCTTATATACAGGTTTCCCAATCTTTTCTGACAATTTATAGAAAAAAACTGATTATTCATGGCAGTTCTGATTTTGATTGTCACATTTTTCGAAGTTCCTTTTTTCTCTTGTTCTTAACTCTTTATTTTGTGTTTTTTAACAGGTGCATGAAATTGACTCATTTTGCAAGTTGAAGTCAAGCACATAACATTTTACATTATGAATGACTTCAATTCTAAACTGCAGCAGAGGTGACCATCACCCAGGAAGGTTATTAGAATATAAAATTTCTCAAGCCATCCCCTATGTGAATCTCCGATGCCGTTTACTGTAAACTAAAGTCGATCCTGACATGCAGGTGCTCTTCCCTCTAACTGTGTTGTAGGAAAGTGAGAAAAGGACTGCATGTAATCCACACCTGAGAGAGGAAATCAGATTGTCTCAAAATTGAAATCATCACTTCATACGCAGATCTGTTAAGCAATGTCAGGCTTTAATTTAGCCTGAGAATCTTCTTTCCCAGATATTCATTCAATAAGTTCATATCTGACTTATTTAACAGCCTTTCACGGCAGAATGAATGAGCACTTGGGCTCTGTTGGAAAGCCTTGAGATATATGATATTGACTTTGGCAGAGTAGTGTAATCAAGTAAGCGCTATATATCTTTTCTTGCACTGACAGTTTCCCCTGCTCTAGCATGAGGCTGGCTTTTAATCAGAAACAACAGCATACATCCGATCAGGCTTTTCACACCAGAACCAGGGCAGTGTCATGCTGCTACAACATCAACATTATCTCAAAATACCAGTTTTTGCCCATAATATCTGGAGCCTTTTTGGGGTTATCTCAGTAAATGAGCAATCCAATTCATGGAACACACACACACACATAGGCTTTCATGCATCTGCAGTCAAAAACACATGCAATTATTGCTTCTATTACATCCATGAGCAGCATGCTTCATCTGAAGATCATTTTAAACAGTCTGCTGTCTCTGAGGTCTATCTGTGCACTTTAGCAGGTGGCTCTTTTCATTAAACCTAAATGCCCGATGGCTGTGCTGTTCATTAAAGGCTGTCCAGTAATATGGGCCTGAGATGATTGCCCCTGCAGTGGTTAAATATAGTGGTTGGACAAGGCCTCTACCACCGTGTAATGAAAAAAGTCAGTAGAGCCGGGGCTATTACGCTGTCAGCGCTCATACCATTACAGACCATTAAAAACATCACAACTCTCTGATTCATCCTCATTATATTTATTGGATAGATGGCTTGGTCTAATTGTAAAAGCAGCCCGACCCCTGCATAGTTCAACATGTGTCATCTATGTGTAGCCATGCAGGCACTCTGTGTTACTGAATAATAGCACAGAGGGTCTGATCAATTCAAAACAAAGATGTGCAATTATGATATATTTAGACTTTTAAAGATGTGGAACTTGCACCGTTTTTGTGTTCATTCCATAAAACAAGAGAACAAAGCTGTAAATTTAGTCATTAGTGCTGGACCCACATGAGCGCCCAGTGTTGACATGTACGCACAGGGCAGTGTGCCTGGCTTATTTAACAGAATGGAAATTAACCTCTTGTCACCTTCCCTTAATCACAGTCTTTCCACAGCGCTATGCATCCACTTTTGACACTGCTGGACTACAAGGGCTACCTTTTCCAAAGGGTACCTTAAAAATCCAGCTACACATGCTTCAACACCAGAGAAGTCCTGAGATATACCCAAACAAAGCATCCTCTGACTGCTCATTTGTGAAGGTCGTTAAAGTCTAATCATATTTAAATGACTCTCAAAGAGGCGTTTGAGCAGATCACCAGTATGCAGATGGGGGAAGAGGGGAACTTGCCCTCCAGGACTTGTTCTTTTGTCTTACCTCCTGGTTTGAATCCCCTGTGGGACTGTAGACATGTCATGACACATCAGCCTGCAGACAGAGAGCTACCTGACTGGGACAGGGACTGATACTACAGCAGACAGGCAGACTACCTTTATAGACACCCCCTAGATACACCCCCACCAAGCCACCTACACACACATACACTCACACACATTGCGATTTAAATGTTGAACACAAGAGCTATTAGCATAATGATAAGATGTAGTGACACCTCCCTTTGAATTCTACCAGGTAGCCTTGAAGCCGAGTGTAATGAAAGGGATAATTATATAATTTATACAGGGAGGGTCACTGACAGCTAAACAAAGCTATTTGGCTAAGGTCTGACCTACCTAATTAAGAAACAGTCCCCGTCAAATCTTTGACAGGGACAGCAGTCTTGATGTCCCTGTCAAAGATTTGATCACTGGCAGTTTAAAATACATAAAAATGAATGTTGTCCAGCAGTTTTTAATAGCCCATAAGACACATAGTCTGCATATTTTTTCTAATCCAAAGAAAACTACTTAGTATTTTTCTGGATTAAAGAAGCCTAAAGAAAACAATATTACGTTGTCACAATCATTCACTTATTCATTGGCTTTTAACAGCTTTCCAAATGTTTTAACGATAATTTCAAATCCTACTTCACACTGAGATTCGTGGGGGGGGAGCCCCCTTAAAAGCATACACTATAGGTTATAATGCAACATATAATAAAATCACTAATGACCATGAAACGTCCCCACTTTGTTACTCACATTTAATTTTATTAATTATTTTCAAATGGTATTGATTTATTTTTCTTTTATTTGAAGATAGAATTTTATATAAATCACATTATGAACACACCTTAAGGACAGAAACAGGAGTGAAAGTTTGGTAAGTGTATCACTGAGACTTTTGGCAGACAGTAAAAGAAAAAATGATTTTTAAAAAGCTGCTTCCTGTGTTTTATTGGATAATACAAAATGTAACTAACGGATGAGAAACACCTTTGTTGATTGTTTTGATTATTTTTTCATATTATTAAAACCAAACAGACCACAAATCTCAAAATTAACTAACACTGCAAGAAAAACACACACACAGCTGACTGAAAACGACACTGTGGGATTATCTAAGTCCTACAAATCACTAAATGCTTTTTTCAAATCACAAAGTATAATTATACTCCGACTCTCAGCACAATCCACTGCAATTTTTGTAATTTATGCCAAGCTCTCCTCTGTGTCTCTAAGAAAAGCGAGTATTTCTTTAATGCTTGTTTTTTTTTGTTGTTGTTCGGCTCCCCTAAGATAAATGTGCTGTAGTCAAACCAAGGGCATGAGAATGGCCCATTAAATGGCACAATAATCAGCACACCTCTCATCGTCATTAGTTAAATACAGCCCTACCCTGTCAATGTTTTAATTGCTCCTTTGTGTCCCTCAGATTATCTCAGGCTTGTAAAAACCCATTTTCTCTCATGCTGAATAAAAAACGGCCTCTTTGTTAAGTGGGGGCATGTCAACACACTTCTCTGGATGATGTTGGCCTCTCGGCTCTGCTGTCAGCATCGGTGTTGAGCGGACAGACACACATAAAAACATGCATGGGTGTGCGTGTGCGTGTGTATCCTGAATTATGTCACAGTGCTGGAATGCCATCGCATGACAAAAGGGAAGAGACTGTACTAAATGAGTTAGAGCTACACGGCATTGGAGCAAGACACACACAAATAACACAGACACACACAATTCGCTTGTTACATACAAACACAACATGGGCAGCAGTGCCACACTGTCGGCAATTTAGCGTGTTAATTGAGAAGCTTTTGCAGCAGAAGCAGAGAAGACTCTCTATCCCGGCAGCATGCATGTCGTGTGTTTATAGTTGACACCCAAGCTGTTTGGGGTTGATAGACTTCAATACCAGAGTCAACACATAGCACTTGCTGTGTGCTGATGCTTGTTTAAACACTTATCTGGCAAACATGTGTCTTCTTTCTGCTTCTTGGATTGCTGCTGCACAAGCCAAGCTGATTTTCATATGACTAGTGTCTCTCTATTTCCCCTAAACAGGAGAAATAGAGGAACCCACACAAATAGAAATCCACATATCACTTATATTTTACAGTATTAAAAGAGGGAACAATCCTTGATCTGTACAAAAACTTTAGTGTGTCAAGAATCATCAGCAATAAAACAATAAATGTTGATAGGAATCACTGACTGTGCGATTGAGGTGTAATTACCTTCTTAAGGGGGTGATCAACCTATTAAAGTATTACATCTTGTTGATTAAAGCACTTTAAAAGCACGGCCTTTCTTTCCCTCCCCTTTAAGATGATAGCAGCTGGCTTAGAAGAGAGCCAAGGCCTTGAAGTGTGGGCTGGGATTAGTACCATAGCAAACACAAAAGGAGCATTTGAAGGGGGCATGCCTGTCTCTTTTGAAAGGCTATCATTTAGAGCCTTCAGCCATAGATCATCTGCAGTTTACATGGTGAAAACTTTAAATGTTGATCATACCCATTATTTGTCTCTGTGAGGGGTGCGTTTGATGGTTTAGGCCAGGGAAGGCTCCAAAGGTCTCCGAGCTTCAGTCTGTCTCCCCACTCCTGTCTCTCTATTGGTATGCATCCCTCACAATAGAGGCAGGAGGCAGGGGGTCTCATTAGGGGCCGGGGGAGAGCTGTTCTGGGAGGGAGCAGTCGATGAATTCCTCGGGGCAGATGCACCATCATCACACAGCAGTGAAGCTGAAGAAAGGAACATGGGAAGCAGGTGAAACGAAATAATTCTCACTGGCGTTCTGCAAACTTTCGTGCAGCAAAACACAACTCGCAAAAACACAAAATGTCTTGCGGAAAGACGTGTCTCGAAATACAGAGGTACTCCAGGTGGGCTGCGTCTTTTAACAGCGGGAACTTCATCCGATGTGACTTTCAAACTGAGAGATGGCTTCCTTTAGAACTACTGACAATGACTGACAAGTGGAACAGAGGTAGCTATTTTGAGGGTCCCCTGAGTACCAAATGATGACCTGACTTCCGTCTTGCCACCAAAAGTGCAGGCTGGAGTAAGTTAAATGAATTCCCTCTGGGTAGCTACTTCCTCTGTTATCTGTCACCACTTCCTGTCTGTAAGGGGCAGGTAATGACAGCATGCAGGTGCTGCAAGCCGGGTGGTATCACTACAAAGTGTCAGAAGCACAAAACATGCCATTTTTCCCTAAAACAATATTACATTGTTTAATTTCTTGTTTAAATGCATCCATGTGCTCAAGCAATCACAATTCCAAGTTTTTGTGCGAGGTCAGATGGACCCTTATCATGTGAAAGTAGTCCCTGAACCAGGCTAAAATGATTACACATTGGCTGTTACTCAGATATTTGCTCTGCTGCACTGCACAGAGAAATTGATGTTCCACGAACCCTGGATATTGTTCTCGGAAGGTCACGGTTTGGAATTTCATGTAAGTGATGAATGGTTGCAGATTCACTGAGAGGCTTATGAGTAAGTCTTTCAGTGTACTGAGATAATCAGGAAATATAGCTGAAAAAATATTCCGCTGTGATACTTGTAATTTTTTTCTTCTTTAATTACTTAAGGTTGGCTTCAAGCGAGCCAGAAACAGACGTAAAACTTGTTAGAAGCATCAAATGATTGAAGCAAGCTTTCTTTTCTGGATTTCCAGCAGTGTGTAAAAACACTGCCATGGTTTGTTATGACAAAGGTCACGGATAAAGGATGATCTGCCTACAGTTCCCTAATGCGAGAACAAAGACTTTTTCAAAATATATTCCAGCAGTAGAGTGAGCAGGGGATAGGTTACATTGTTTTGGGGATAGGTTTTCCAGACAGAGTGATGTGAAGACAGGTCCTGGCTGTGGATTTACTGGGACTCGTTCTAGTCTGTTAATCCTTGTATCTCTTTGACTCTTTCAGCAGGTTCCTCAGCTGGAAAGCCTCATGGGGCTCTGAAGTGGCTTCCTTTCCTGTGTTCGCCATTAATTTTCAAATGAGCCAGTTTCCACTGCTAGAAAAGAGGAAAAATCAAGATTAAAATAATCTCAGGAAACTCCATGCACGTGAAGAAAAATACCAAATCAACATGGTGCAAAAACAAGTTGAGAAAATCTATTTTCCCCATCTTTGATAAGACTTAACAGCTGCTTATAATATACTAAAATCAGATTTTTTTACAAAATTAGAAAAGAAATGAAAAAAAAAACTACATGAATACTTTATCAAGTGTGGTTAGAATAGTTGTCTTGACATTTTCAATGTGCTCTCAATAGCTGAACAATTTGCACTGAGATGACTCTTGTTCTGTATAAAATCATCCATATGGCTGCTCAGCCAGAGCCAGGATCCCATGCTATTAGCGGCTCAAACATCAGTCTTTTTATGGGCCTCAGACGGGGAATGATGAAACCAAATCAGGTCATGCCAATTGATAGACATTCTCCTCAGCTATCACTTGCACACACAGTCCTTTTAAAGTAAAGTCTAGAGAGCTGCCTCTATCTTTACAGGTGTAGCGTTGCTTCCCCAGAAGCTGTCATCATATTGTTCAATGAAATATTTAACTTCCTCAAGAGATTGAGCTGTAATATAAGAAATCATCCCTATAATGCCCACTGACTGCTACAAACAGATGTGAAATTTCAAAGTAGACCCAGACTCTGTTTAGCCCCCCCATGGACGAGCTATCATGTTCTTCACCGAGGTCAGACGCACAGTCTCCCTTTTCAAATTATACCCCTCAGATTTGTCTGTTAGGTAGTGTTATATGGGCTGTGGAGAATTAAAAGGCTCTGATTTTATTTGAAATTCCCGGTGCTTTACAAAGTAATCATTTCCCATACAAAGTACATCTAAAAGCTACGCTAAACCTCTAAACCACAGAAGTAAGCCTACAACACATGGCATGGGAAAAATAAATAAATAAATAAAAATGGCAGATTATGGGGAGATTAAAGGTTGTACAGCTTGTTATCTTTGTGTATCAGTCGAGATCTTGGTTGACAGCTGATGGGAGTTATCTGGAAATGATACATCACTACTTCATGTCCCTCACTGACTACTGTCCCAGGCAGCAGACATCAGCACTCCTGTTGTGATTTTTACATTAAATAAAATTAAATGAAATTAAAACAGGGGAATATCTTTATTTATGCATTTATTTATGTAACTCTTCAGCTGGATTCATCGTCATTCAATAAAACACAGTAAATGAAGAAAGCTTCCCAGTGTATCTAGTCCCATATAGAGAAAGAGAATTAAAATAATCCAATGTTGAAACACTGACTCCTTCAATTATGAACCACCCTCACCTTTCGAGACATGACCCTTTGAGGATGGAACCCATCATTATGGATTTAGCCCACTAGGCATGGGGATTGAGGCCACCCTTATGCTGAGGCATTCTCCTGAGTCTCAGTCTTTATTCCTGGAGCAAGGGGCCCTCAAGCAGGTAGACATGGCCTGACTGATATTCATGTGGGCCAGGTAAATGTGCCCTTCAGGCATGGGGCACTGGAGCATTACTTTTCTGAGAAATGGGAAGGTGAGGCAAACTTGGAAAGCAAGGAGATGTACTCTGCAGTTTGCTGCATCCACACTCATATGGTGGTGCTTTAATAGTAGTTTCTGAGAAAGCATTAATACTAGCCAGACCACCATGGAGAAATACTCAAGTGTGCACAACTTTATATGCAAATGTTAAAATGCAGTTTAGCTGCCAAAAATACTCAGAACATTATATTTTATTCTAATGATGCATTAATGGGTAATAATGCTAAACTACTTTATATACTGCAGGGTAGCTTAATATAAAATAATACATCATTATTTATCAATTGGTTGCTCTAGTGGGGGAAAAAACGTATCTTAATACAATTTTAAATAATACTGAATTACTGAGTCTAAGAAGTTGAGAACAGAACTAAGGGATCAAGAAATTACACCATGAACAGAAAGGCCTGAGAATATAAAAGGCTCTATACTCTATTCACTAGATGTGATGAGGATTTCAACAGAAAACTTGTTAGTGTGAGAACCTCCTGTATGACAAAAATCCCCTTTGTCTGATCCGTGGCCCTGCTCCACAGATAATGGAGCAAAATGTGGCCTAAAGGGAGATAATTTGTTCCCAGATCTTCAGATCGCAATATTTTCATTTGAGCCCAGGAGGGGACCTCTTGAGTTGCCAGCTTCCATTGTGTTCCAACAAGGGGCACAAACGTCTTGTCAATTAATTTTCTTTTATTCCAGACCACGGAGCGCCTGGGTGAATTCAATTATCAACCAATTAAGAGGTGTTTCCTTTTATTTACAGACTTTGATTCCGTGCGTATCCATATTGTTTGAAAATAAGACAGAAGCCGGGTGTAAAATCACTTGAACATTTTCCCCGCATGAGTTGTTTAATAGCCTTTCCCCCCCAATAGCAGCCTTTCTGTTGTGTCCCCTGGGTCACAAGCACGACAAAAGCGCATTACATGCTGCTGAACTCTCTCGTCAGTTGTTTGGCGGATGCTCCTTCACAGTGCTCTGCAATACAAACAAAAAGCCCTCACACAGACAGTCGGCCTTTTGCGTGACAAGACTTTGGGAATAGATGGAGACAGGTGGAATATTCAGTAAAAGAAAAATGAAGGTTGAAATCAAGCAGTCTCAGTCTGAGTCAAATCCAGTCCAGACAAAAAGCTGAACTTCTGAACCTCATGGAAGCAAGCTAAAGGTCTGATTACTTGTTAATGGGTCTATTGGAAGTGACAAGCGGAAAATATCTCTGTCTTACACACTTTACAGCTTACAGCTACTTGACTTCAGATTTCCTGACAGACCATCAAATATTTGTACAACTTTATGCTTTCATGGATTTGAGAACCTAATGAGGTTTTGTAAAGCTTTTTTAAAATATATTTATATATATATCTGACTGAGACTCTGAGCAACAGTGAAGCAGGCTCTCCAAAATACTTTGAACTTTACATCTACAAACAAAGCAGGGGCGAATCACACACTAATAAATAATGGCCCCATGTGCTGATGTTGATACATCATCAATGAATGACCCTACAGCAGACAACATGGTGTCCAAGGAAACACATAAATGTATTTATTTTGAGGAAAAATCCAGAAAAAGTCTGAAAATGCTTTGTACTGCCAGATTCACGTGGGGAATAAAACATAGTAACTCTCATTAATTATATAGAATTTCATACAGTCAAAGCCTTGACTATTTCTGACTAGTGCATCCAGCTCTCCAGAGGAAAAACAGGAAAATGACACATAAGCCTTGAATATGGAGTTCAAATAAATGACTTTTATTCAAACATAGAGGACACAAGTTTAAATAAAACACAATTAAGTCTAACATACATGGTTTTTCTTATGAAAATAATTTCTGTACATAGGCATCTTCTTTAAAGACTAACTGGTCCAATCCAGCTGCTACAGTGTGTTGTTTTTTGTTTTGTTTTTTAAATCTACCCATCAGATCTCAGTGGGAAGATGCACTGACAAATTTTCTCAGTTTGAGAGAGTCACTGTGATAAACACCAGTTTAGTTCCAGTAGTCATACTACAAGGTGGCCAACCACACCAGAAAATTAGTATTAACGGGTGGTTACATAAGAACTGTGAGCAGTCTACACCTCTGTTCCTTCCCGGTTGTATATGAGGTTATTCACACTGAAATGGTTGGAGAGGCTCTGCACTGATGTGTAATAGTTCATTCTGCTGTTGTCAGAGTTCAGAGGAGAGATCACAGAAGGCGAGTAGGAGCCCAGTCCAGACATGCCCTCTCTGGGCTGAGATAGTCCCCCGACGTGCCCGGAGCCGTAGTCTCCACGCTCTACGCCCCGGGCCCCGTCGCTTCCCCCGCTGCTCGCCAGGATCGAGTTCACGCTGGATGAGAAGCTGCTGAAACAGGGGCTGTGCTCCGCGGAGGGAGACGGGGACGACTTGGGCTCAGTGGAGGCCGGAGAGCCGTGCAGGCTGGGCGGGGAGGCACTCAGGAGGCTGGCAGTGTCGGCGAGCTTGTGTGCGCCGTCTTCAGATTTAAGTGGAAGAGCTGTGCTGTCAGCTCCGTTCAAATCTGATCTCCTCTTTCTCTTACGCCTGAAGTTCCCGTTGTCGAACATCTTCTCACAGTTTGGGTCAAGAGTCCAGTAGTTTCCTTTACCTGTATAAGAAACAGAAGAAATAAAGAAGGGGGGGATGAAAAACGCTGACATGCGAATACTTTGAATTCAAATTTGTTCCTGCTCACAACTGAACAGTTCACTTGACTTTTCACATTAAAATCTAAAAATAAATAAATAAATAAATAAAAATCAATAATTAAACGTCTCTGGTATTTCAGAAATACTTGTGATAAAGTTTACAAACAAAAGTAGTAATGATTCTCTGATATATAATCACAGAAAATTATGAGAGGTTTATAAAAAAAAAAAAAACTCACCAGGGTCATCCTCGTCCCGTGCCACTTTTTTGAAACAGTCGTTCAGTGACAAGTTGTGGCGAATTGAATTCTGCCACCCAGCTTTGCTCTTCTTGTAGAAAGGGAAGTTATCGGCCACATACTGATAAATCTGACTGAGAGTCAACTTTTTGTCCTGGGCATTTTGTATGGCCATCGCTATCAGTGCGGAGTAAGAATAAGGTGGTCTAACCATTTTGAAGAGCTCCTGCTGGCTGGATATGGATAGCCATCCCAGGTCTGCTCCACCAAACCCGGTGGGAGGCGGTAAGAACTGCCTCTGGTTAGACCCGTATCCAGACTGAATATAAGACGTGCCGTTGTTCCCTTGAAGATAAGGAGAAGAGTTGATGCTCGGTCCGTTTAGCCATAGGTATGGGTTTGTAGAGGGGGACGAGTACTCTCCGAGGCCGTAACCGGAGGGGTGAGTAGGCGGCCTCTGAGTGTGATGGTGATGCAGATTCTGCTGGTAAACGCCGTAGTTGTCGCAGTACACGGCCATGTCCAGGAGCTCTTGGGCGCTGTGGTGCTGAATAGGGCTGCTCTGTGGGTTAGATGGTTGGTGTCCAAAAGCATTCATAATCCGCCTTAAACAGATTCCCCAAACCTAATTTCGTCTCTGTGTCTCTCCCTCAGGACAGAACTTATTCGGAGAAGCAGGAGTATTTATGCGCAGCGCCCGGGTCCTCCACAGGTAGCCCATTGAAGAAAAGTTTTGATTTGGTCACACCCCCCTTCTCTGTCTTGCTACACCCAACTCACCCAATCTCCCTATCAATGAGCATCGATACTTCTTTTAAATGCAGCGACGAACTTCGTGTTAATTGTAAAGTATGCCCACATTAAGGAACGTTAGTGGTTTCGAACTTTCTCAATAACGACGCGTAATTACGCACCGCTGCTTAAATTGGGTGACAGTGTATACAGACGTTACAAAAGGAATCCTTCGCAAATAATCCAAAGTGAAATACAAAGCACGGTTGTGGCACGATGTTAATAATTGTTCCTTACTAGAATAATATTTTTTATTGAATTTTCTTTAATATTGTGATCAAAACTGCAGGTCACAAACGTATCTCGTTTAAATCAGTTTCGTTTAAAACTTGGTATCCGTGTCAGACTCAAACAAGGAAGTTCCACGTGCTTAAAACTTAAAAAGAATTTTGTTTGCAATAAACACTTCACAAGTGCCACAAGTTTTGTGTCAACAAGTGACTCGTGGAAAGCATACTCACTGCAAGCTCCCCAGGAAAACGGGTTATAGCTGCACTGCGAATTAGGAACAATTATATTTCTAATTATGTCATTATTTAATTATTCTGCATTATCAAAATTTGCCTATATTAGGCTACGGGGGCGGGGTCACTTTTTTCTACTAAAATTATTTTATAGGCACTTTTGAGAAAAACAGGAATAAGAAAAAAAAAACACATTCCATTCACTTACATGTACATACAAGTATAAAGGTATATAATTCTACCGAGAGAAGCACACAGAAACTAAAATCTGGTCCAGAACTAACTTATTTGGTGTATTTGCTTGGAGGGAAATCACCTGGTGGTGTGTAGCCGACCCAGACGGGGGGCTGCAACAGCAGGCAAACGGTCCTTGTTTCGACTGACGGGAAAGTGGAACAACTTTAACAGCATCGATACTACAGGCGTCCAGAATGTGAGGTTATTTCCAGTTTAAGTGCTAAAAATCAAAACCTAACTGCGCAACCATGACAGACAAATCTGTGCTGCACCATTTATTTCTTAACACTGTGTTTAAAACCTTTCTGGAACTTAACAGGCCAATAGTAGCTGAAATCTATTCACTGCAATAATTCGCGTTCGCCTTTTTTAAATGATAAAAGTAGCTCAAGAGTTTCAACGTTTGAGCTGCGATTTCTTTCATAGCTCGCTGACACAGCCGAAGTTTGAATTTCAAGCGAATCTAACACGTTTTTTTGTTTTATTTTTTTGTTATTGTTAGATTATTATTTCATCTGAATTCTTTAGTCGCAGTTTGCTGCCGGACTCCTGCACTAATCGGCAGAACATTCCTCCTCTCCATGACCTTGATGTAATTGTTTGGCTCCAAGGTGTTGTCCCGACCACAGGCTTTACAGCAGTGGCAAGCAATTGGCTCCACGGGGGAGGAGTGGCATTTAACCCCCAGATGAAAACAACACAACCTGTTAGGTGTCTAACGAGTACAGCTAATTACTGCTGACTCGAAATCCCAATCTCAAAAATTCAAGCAAACTCTGCAAAGATCTGTATTTACAATTTACAGTACCTTCTGGTACGCCGTGACGTAATATCTGTAAGTGAATAATTGGGTTTTTAAAGTGCCACATGTATGACTAACACTGAAGATGTCAGGTGTGGCTCGACGTGACAACCTAACCTCCCTAATCCCCAACCTCCATTCGGTTGTAAAATAATAATGCTGGGCCTTTTTTTCAGGTTGGGGGGTGGAAGGGTTCTTTTGTTCGCCCATGTCTGTCTTCATCGCCTGTTTCCTCAAGCTTTGTAAGGTCATGGGAGCTATTCTCTAGGATTTCGTGTCAATCATGGAAAGGTCAGAGAGGAAAGACGGAGTCACACAAGCTTCAGTTTAAAATCTGCGCTGCAGGTGATGGGAGAATGGAACATTCTGCTTCTTCTCTATTCGCTCTGTTTCAGCACATTTTACCACTGCATTTGCAGCTAAACACATGCTGGGAGCAACAAAAGCCTTTGGGGTTATCTGCTAACTGTTACCGGGCAAAGATGCACTTAAGACCATTAAAAACACAAAAGAATATGATACAAATATTAATTTTGACTGTGCAAATAAGGTGACTTTGTGCAGGCGGGAGCTTGTCCTTCTCAGCGTCTCCCCCTAGTGGACGAGTGAAGCAAAACTAGCAATAGAACTGCCGGTTTTAGTGCCTATTAATGTGCAGCCCGCACGCCAATGCGAAAATAACAGGCCTTTTTTCCCTTCTTGCTGAATACTTTGCACAAAGCTTTCTCTGACAGTGTGCAGGAGATTAAATACAATTTAAGCGTTCTGATCTCAAACTTGGCAGACAGAGTAACAGTATGGCACCAGAGCATCTTTCACTTCTGCACTCAGTGGTCTTTTTTCTTCAACATGGCACATCCACTGCAAAAAAGCATTTATAATAGGATCTCTAGCGGAGGTTTGTGCTTTTTCTCAACTTCACTTCTAGGTTTTAAAAGGGTTAATAGGGGATAACTTTAAGAACAATGTTGCACTGTACCATCTATCTATCTATCTATCTATCTAGTTTATATAGCACCGAATTAGCTCTTGTTAGCACATAAATGTGAAAGTGTCTCAGGATATTCACTCTCCTTATGTGGCCCAACTGGGAGAATCTGTTTTCTTTGTAATTACATGTTCATCTCTGCGAAGTCCCCTCTGACCACTTACTGTTTGGCCCTGACAGTCTGCCTCCAGGAGCTAGGCAGGCAGTCTAGAAGATTGCACGCTGAGAGAAATACAACCAGCTGGGCCTTTAGATTCAGTCTCCTCTGAACCTCTGATTTATGTCTCTACTACTGATTACATCCTTGGAGAGAACAGACTTTTCTGGTTTCTGAGAGCCAAAATCATAGCTATGCTGGGTTCACTGTCAGCTGCAGGCAGCTGAGGTATGCTCTAATCACTGTATCCTAGCGTGGTGTATAAAATATCTAAACATATAACATATCTAAACTAGGCACAGTTAGAATTTTGTTAAATGTGATTGTAAGCAGGAATTCCAACTGTTTCTACGACTACGGTTTCACGTCGGTTGCTAGTCTTGTCAAGACTGTTAATATCGCCTCATTATATTAAACAAGGCTAAGTTGATGTCACTTTGGTAATTGCTCATCTAAACAGTGTTTAGATGGCTGCACTAACTGTATTCTCCAGATGAGGGCAGCATTACCTTAAACATGGTACAGTTCAGCATTGCTAAACAAACCAAAACCACATCAGTCATGCTGTGCAGCCCTCTGGAAAGCAACATACATCAAACCCCAGAATCTGATTAGTGTATTGATTTTAATGGCACAGAACCCAGGAATTTATTGGGGAAGTGATGAAAACTGTTTGGAACATAACTCTCTGAATGCACTTTAATGGTTTTTTTCCCTCTGACATTTACAGTTTGACAATTTTATTTCCACTGTGTATTATGTACATTAGTACACACAACAATAATACACATTCTGCATGGGAAAGTTCAAGAAAGACAAACGTAATTGCGCTTAAAAAACAACACGGGATTCTGTGTCCATCATGCAACAATTCTTATTAACTACTTTTGCTTGAATATTACTAACAAAATTTAGATTTACCATTTCTCAAAGCTTTTTCAGAGTAAGTAACTCTGGTACAGAAAGATACAGGTGAGTTAGAATGCAAGTGGCAACCTCTGACTCTCTGGCTCCAAACCCAATCGACTCCTGTGTCAACATGGCCAAAAAAAAGAGTATAGTTACAGCCTCGTAGGAAAAAATGGTTTCGTTGTTTATAACTAATATAATTATAACAGGGAATAAATAAAAACAAAATAGTTCAAGTTTTATTATCACTTAATGCAGGAAGGGTGATCACTTTAACTGACAGGTGGATGTCTAAATATGCATCTGCAGATGGCAGCTCTCTGCTAATGTGATTCACAGATCTAGCGAATGGCTCAGGGTGAGGTTAACTGCTCTGGCAGCTTTTCCAAGACACCTGCATCTGTATGTGATGCACCCTAACATTTAATGCACCTTGCTAAACTAGCACGCTAGCATTAGCTAATAACTTAGCACTCCACCCTTTCATCATAATATGGTAATTTTAGATGCAAAAAAAATAAACGTGGTAATAGTCAAGATTCTAAAGCTGAAGCTTTAAATTAGGGCTTCACAAATTAATCATGACGACTGTGTCCATCTTTTATTTACAGTTTATGCTTTAAAGTTGGGCGTAATCACTGGCATGTGTGAAAAGCAGATTAAACAGTGAAAAGGGAAGAGAGGTCCCAGCTCTCAATAGAATCTCAGTTGCTAGTAATATTAGCTGGAATCCATGAAAAGATTTATCTATTTGATTTTTATGAAACACTTGTGAATAACCTCAAAAGTATAGACACAAGATCACAAGTCCAAATGACCCAGATTTGATTGACTGATTCAATTCAATACTCTGTCATGGGACAACACGTCTGTAGCACTTTTTAGTTATTTCCATGTGAAGCTGAAAATGGCAGGGAACTCTGCTTTCTCATCAAACCACTTCTCCACCCCCGATCTCTAGGTATGTTTCCTAGCAACACATCCTTCTGACTGCCTGGGAAAACCCAGTGCTTCATAATAGGCTCAGCTAATATAGATCAGCACCACTTGGCTCTCTCCCTCAAATCTAGATAATAAACGTGTGTACTGAATGTACATTTTGTATTTAGTGCTGAATGCAGCACAAAATAGCAGCTGCACTTACAGCCTGAGATTTAAAATGCCATCAGTTCTCTCCTGTGCTCTATATATTCACTGTCGACTGGTCTCACAAGCGCTTTTGATAAGAGTGATGGAGTGTCTGTCTGGAGTGTGTAAAGTTGGAGGCAGTACAGAAAAACAGCATTAAAGTGTTCAATCAAAGGCTTGTCTCATGGCTGCCAGTTCAGGTGTTTACTTTATAAAGTTTGCCCACAGATCAGAAACATGCTCACAGGAGTGTGTTCATTCTGTTTAATAAAAAAAAAAGAATACTCATCAGTTTCCTCAAGTCCACAGCAACGTTCAAGATGCTTTTCTTCTCTAACTCAGAAGCAAAATTGTTGCAAACTGATTTTGGTTCTATCAGCTATCCAATGACAGAATTTAAAATTTACTGGTAGAGGAGTCCGTTGAGGGTAATTGGGTTAATTTGGCCATGAGGATGAAATACCTTATTGTGTCTCATAAGCAGTCCAAAAGCTCAAAACACACACACACACACACACTCAATTGCAAACTGCAAACTTTTACATGTGAAAGCGTGGCTCTATTAAAATGTCTCACGTTTTTACTTCAAAGGTTAATTAGTGATTTAATTGATTCATGTTTCCATAGCTATCTCATGCAGCTCTAATTTAGAGTAACAGAGACATGCAACTAAAACTCTGTCTTCATATAATTAACATAATAGTAGGTTAATTCTACGAAGGCAGGCAGTTAAATTATGTTTTCAAAGAAATTAATCCATTCATTAATCCACAGTAAACATTATACTGATGGGAGTAGTTGCAGTGACTCAGTGATGATGCTTAGTTTCACATTTCTCCAGTGCAATGGAGAAGCTATTACAATAGAGCAGCAACACCACACCACTTGTTCTCCTGACACAAGTGATATTTGCTCTGTCGATGAACACAATTCATTCAGTCAGTTTACTGAGGCGCTCAGTGACAACTCTGCAGAGATAGAAGCGGCCTTATGGTTCTTGCATGACGCTATCTGTGACAGCTACATACAACACTGCACTGTCATGTCGACGTCTATCGACTGCTGGTGAAGTGCCATGTTTGTTTACAAGGAGGTACAGCACGCAGCTTTAAAACTAGAAGGCTTCTATTCAGGTTTAGTGTTATAGAGACAATCGTCTACACGTTTACAACGATTTCACGACATTTCCTTTTATACTGGGAGGAGACTGCTGAGTTGAGAGTTGACCTGATGATGATCATTGAAGCTCTCCAAAAAGGAGGTTAAACCAAAGAAGGTCATTGCTGAAGGCTGGCTCTTTGCAGAGCATATTAATGGAAAGCTGACGGAAGGGTGCGGTGGGATGACCGCAAGCTTGAGAGGATTGTCAAACAAAGTTGATTCAAGAACTTGGGGGAGTTCCACAGGGAGTGGACTGACACTGGTGTCAGAGCAGCAAGAGCCACCACACAGGCAAGGAGCTACAGCGTTCACATTTCTAATATGCAGCCATTCCTTGACCAGAGGCAAGATCAGTAGCATCTTACCTGGGCTGAGAAGAAAAAAAACTGGACTGCTGTTCAGTAGTCCAAAGTCCTCTTTTAAGATGAAAGTAAGTTTTTTTGCATTTCATTTGAAACTGAGTTCCTAGAGTCTGAAGGAAAAGTGGAGGTGTTTGAAGTCCAGCGTGAAGTTTCTGCAGCCTGTGATGATTTAGCGTGCCATGTCATCTCCTGGTGTAGGTGATGGTTGGTCCACTGTGTTTCATCAAGTCCAAAGTCTTCATAGTGTTTACCAGAAGCACTCCATGCTTCCACCTGCTGACAAGCTCTTTGGAGATATCAATTTACTATTCCAGCAGGACTTAACACCTGCTCACAGTGCCAAAGCTGCTAGAAAATGGTTTGCTTACAATGTTATTATTGTGCTCGATGGGCTGGTCAATTTGCCTGACCTGAACCCCCCAAGAGAATCTCTGGGGCAATAAGAGGAAAATGAGGAGTGCCTCTTTAGCTCACTGGGTGAGCAGGCGTTCACATAGCAAATGTCAGAAAGCAGCAGCCCAGATTTGGGTCCGATCCACAGCCCTATACCGCATGTCTTCCCCCTCTCTCTCTCCCCACTTTCTTGTCCATCTTCACTATCCAATAAAGGCAAAATACTAAAAAAGAAAAGAAAAAAGAAAGCTATCTTTAAAAAAAAGAAGAAAGAGGAAGACCAGAAATGCTACCCTACATAAAAAATAAAAAAAATGAGCTGAAGGCTGCTATGAAAGCCTGGGCTTCAGTAATGCTTCAGCAGTGCCACAAGCTTCCACGTCACGCTGCAATGATGCAGTAATTTATGGTAATGGAGCCCAAAGTTAAGTATCAGAAGTTTGGCTTTTTGTATTGCAAATCCTTTTTGGATACTTTGATCTTAGGAGATGCTCTAAGTATTTTCATGAGCAATAAGCTATAATCATCAAAATTTAAACAAAAGATATTTCATGTAACATATAAGGTAACAGATAAGGAAGGTAATAAAAATACCTGAAGTTGACCTTTTTTTAAAATAAATGACAAGAAAAATACACTTTTTCACCATTCTTAGTTTTTTTTAAATGCACTAGCATTTCTTCAGGCAGTGGTAGAGATATTAGAGATACTTATGTCCCTAGGGGTTCCTAGGAGTACTGCAGTGGTTGTATATTTTGTTTAAATAATTATTAAAAATTGTCTGACAACCACTGGCTAAGGCAACTGGAAGATTTGACATTTTTATCCATAAAGTAATTCCCATATTACCGATTATTACTCAATGTTACCATAACTGCCACGCTCGAAACGTTCTAACTATTGGATGTCATAAAATTATGAACAAACAACAAAGGTTCCCTGAGGATAAATCCTAAAGATTTCACATCAGAACTATCAGTTGGCAGATGCTTTATTTTAGAGTGAAATTAAACTGATAAAGGTGCATTGTGTCAGTCTGCCACTGACATGGCTTTCCACTCTCTCTGTAACATAGACTGTATATAGAAGATGGACTAGCTTGAAAGTAATTATAGCCACGTTTTTCTAAATAATTTCATGCTAAACAAGCAGCCCTGCTTATAAACAGATGTATATTAGTGTTTGTTTTTTATGAATTTCTGTTGTCAATAAAAAAAAATCATTTTGTAGAACAGAATAACTAACTTAATTTCCTAAAAGCTTATGTTATTAAAAGTTAGACACTAACCATTTCCATTAGTGTACTTGCACCGGGGCTGCATTTAGGAAAAAAATAATCATATGTAAACTGCAGACAGTTGTGATTGGATATATCAGTGGCTGCTGATTTATGGAAATAGTCTTTTATTATGCAAAGGAAACATTTAGAAGGAAGCATGCACACTTGCTGCCTTCTGGCAAATGACAGTGTGTCAAGAGAGAAGGAAAATATACACATTATTCCTGGCTGAAATGACAAATGAGATGGGGACAGAGTGTGTTGTAAATACATTGCTCCTGGAGAGGAGCTAGCTCATAGCTCTCCCCCAACAAAGCCTCTGGAAATCCTCTCAATTAAGCGATGCATTTCCCCATGCTTTGAGGAGAGAGAGGGTGAAGCATAATGGCAGAGCACAAATCACCAAGAGCCTATTGAAAAAGCTGCCAGTTAACTATGTAATATTACCACTGCTGAAATGCTTCACCCTTTATCCCTTTTCAATTGCAAGGCTAGATATTGAGTGTGCACTGGGTATTCTTGATAAGTGAATTATATCACTGATGAACCTTTTTATTCCCACCTCACAGATTGGAGTGAATGGATTTATCATTGGAATCCAATAACCAGGTTAGAGTGACTATTTAAAAAAAAAGAAGTATCAGGCCCTCATTGGACTTGTTCAGGTTTTATTGTTCTACAACTCTGAATCAGTGTGAATTTAATAAAGTGATGACACTCAACCAAAAATTGTTTTAATCCCAGGAGGAAAAAAATGTTATCTATATCAGGCAAAAAAATAGATAATCAAACGATTGCAGCAGAGGCACAGTCATGAATTTTACACGTGGATGCAGCAATACTTTAACCATTCTTATCAAGAAAAATGATTCAACTACATTTTTACATTATTTTTTTACACAAGTTTTATTAATTAATTATGTGAAATGTATTCAAAAACAAACAAACAAAAATATTACATAGACATGGGTATTCACAACCTTTGCCAAGACACTTAAAATTGAGCTCAGGTGCATCTTTTCTCCATGGATCATCTGTCCATGTCTGTATAAGGTCCTGTATATGACGCTGCATGTCAGAGCACGAACTAAGCCATGAAGTCCAAGGACTTATCTGTAGACCTCCAAGAGAGGATCGTGTCAAAGCACAGATCTGGAGAAAGGTACAGATTTATTCCTGCGTCGTTGGAACCTTCAGTCCCCGTGAGCACAGCGGCCCACCTCATCTGTAAATGGAAGTTTGGAACCACAAGAACTCTTCCTAGAGCTGGCTGCCAAACCAGTCTGAGTGATTATGGGTAAAAGGGCCTCAGTCAGTGAGGTGATCAAAAACTGATGGTCACTCTCACTGAGTTTCAGCATTGCTTTTTGGAGAGAAGAGAGCCTTCCAGAAGGACAATCATTTCTACTGCATTCCACCGATCGGGCCTGTATGGTCAGACACAAGCCACTCCTCAGTAAAGACACATGGCAGCCTGCCTGGAGTATGCTAAAAGGGACCTAAAGAACTCTCAGACCATGAGCACCAAAATTCTCTGGTCAGATGAAACAAGTATTAAAGTCTAAAGAAAACCAGGCATCACTCATCATTAGACGGATACCATAGTAACAGTGAAGCATGGTGGCGGTAACATCATGCTGTGGGGATGTTTCTTCAGCAGCAGAAACCAGAAAACTAGTCAAGGTCCAGGAAAAGATGAATGCAGCAGTATGCTAAATTGCTCCAGAGCACGCTGGATCTCGAACAAGAGGACAAAGGTTTATCTCCCAACAGGACAAAGCATGTAAAAAGGTAGTCAAGCCACAACAAACAAATGACTTTGGGATCACTCTGTAAATGTCCTTAAGTGGCCAAGCCAGAGCCTTGAACCTGACCGACTCTTTACAGAGATCTGAAAACAGCTGTGCACTGATGTTCCCTATCCAAACTGATGAGCTTGAGAAAAAATACTTTTAATAAACAGGATTTTTAGGTTTTGACACACTCTAGCAGCGATGCTATGCTTTTTATGTGAATGCATCTATAGTACCACCTGCTCTTTCTGAAGACACTGGTTCAACCTGAAGTCTGACTTCAGGCTGTGCAGTTGTTTTTAATCAGTTACTTCACTGCACCATTTCTCTAATTGCAACTTTCCTATTTTTTTTTCTCTTAGCTGATGGAATTTTCAAGTTTAGCTGTTGCTATTCAACCTAAAATCACACGTCACTTGGATGTCAGCTGCAATCTTTATTTAACAAATGAACGCACCCGCACTTATTGCTCATACGTGTAAGTGTGTCACATTGAAACTGAGCCAGGAAAGGACGGTTATGTAAGTCTTTCACAGGAGACTGTTTTAGGTCGCAGTAGATGGAGGATAGGTGTAAATAATAAATGCTGGCTGAACTGCAATTAGCGGCTTCATTTTCAGGCTACTCGAACTGAGCTATTGTTAATGTTCTTATTGACTGCATTTGTGTCATTTAACAGCTCTGTGGCCAACACTCAAGCGCACTACACGTTGGCTTGCAGCGATCGATCGCATGGTTTTAAGTCTCCCTATACACCCCTTTAGTTGTATATGGAATCTAATTAAACAATCATTTTAACAGTTTGACATTCAGATTATCATTTAGTTGCAGATTCCTTTATTTCCTTTAGGAGTTTAGTGGCCAACACTATTGCACTTTCTTGTAGGCAATGACCTGCTAGGTCTCCCTATACATTCCTTTAGCCATGTATGGAATTGAAATGTTCTTGTACCTTTTCTCTGATTGCAACTAGTGAAACCATAAGTCACAATGGGAAGAAAAGTATGAAGGTAATGCTTCTTAAAGAAAGAATGTAAAGTGTGCTCTTTAGAGGAAATGGAAGAAATAATGACAAAAGAGGTGAAACAATGAAAGATGATATGATTGCTATCACACTAAAGCCTGCATTTTTATTGAATATTACTTTCCATTTCTTTCTGTCATTGTAGAACAATTTATCATCCTGACAGCTACTACTTCCAAATGAAGGTCATATAGTTCACATACCTTGCAGCAAACCTTAAATCCAGAAATGGTAACATACATGTGTGTTAAAGTCAAAATGATTTTACTGGTCAATTATGTGCAAATATGAAGATTGGGGGAGTTTGTGTGAGTGAAGAATTATGTAAATATGAATATTCAACTTATTTCTAACCCATTAGGACACTGACTCTGTAGAGGGATTCATACTTAATATGTTTATTGCTAAAGCATTTAAAAGCAACTGATCGTGGGTGAATTACCAACACATTAATAAGACATTTCATAGTCTGACAAAATATGTTAACACCACCCATGAGCTACAGTTCTACAAGTGGTCTCATGACTATTTTTCCCAGAAAAAACTCTGAGGGAAAAGATGTCATTCAGTGTTCCTAATTAGGACAGGCTTTGTAATCCCCAACTTTCTGAAGATAAAAACACCTTCAAACAACAGATGCAGTATTTCTCCTCAGGCACACGCCCACTCACAAAGTGTCAGCAGAATAGGAAAGCAGAGGAATATGAGCCACCTGGGGCAAGCACTTCAAAAAGGTCCCACAAGCTCATTTTAATGTGCAGACAACAGGGTCTGTGAATGTTCTCACCAAATGTGAGAATTAAGGTGCAACAACACAACTTTACAGCATCTGTGAGCCACCGGAGCAAAATGAGAGCCGGAAAAGAAAAAAAGGTTAACCGTTAATAAAAAAATTACAAGACTGAATGCGCTGGGTGAATGTCGACTTACCGTGGAATGAAAGCTAATGTAGTGAAAGCCATTAGATTTCTAGTACTACTTATACACTGTAGACTCAGGAGCTACATTTGTTTAAATGCTATTTCTAAATGCAAATATCTCATCAGCCAATTATGTGGCAGGAACAGAGTGCATTCAGGCTTATAGAAATTCAGAAGTTCAGACTGAGCATCAAAAAGGGAAGAAAAGTGATTTAAGCGACTTTGAACATTGTGTGGTTGTTGGTGTCAGACAGGCTGGTCTGAGTATTTCAGAAACCGCTGACCTACTGGGATTTTCCCACACAATCATCTCTAGGGTTTACAGAGAATGGTCAGAAAAAGAGAAAATGCCCAGCGAGTGGCAGTTCTCTGGGTAAAAATGCCTTGTTGATGTCAAAGGAGGCTGACTGATTTGAGCTGATAGGAAGGCAACAGTAACTGTTAAAAAAACCCCACTTGTTACAGCCAAGATATGCAAAAGAGCAGGAAACCAGAAACTGATGCTACAATTCACTCAGGCTCACCAAAAAACAGACAATAAAAAATTAGAGAAATGTTTCCTGCTCTGATGAGTCTTGGTTTATGCTGCGACATTCAGATTGGACGGTAAGAATTTGGTGTAACATGAAAACATGGGTCCAACAGTTCAGGCTCCTGCTGGCCGTGTAATGGTGTTGGTGCTGTAATTGGCTGGTTTCTTGAACATGACAATGAGGTAACTGCCCTTAAATGGGATGCAATAGAACATATCTCAAAGGTGCTCTATTGGAATAAGATCCATAAGCGCATTTTGGGAATGGGAAATTCACATCATAGATGTGCAGCTGACAAATCTGCAGCAACCGTGTGATGCTTTCATGTTGTTATGAACCAAAATCTCTGAGGAATGTTTCCAGCACCTTGTTGAATGTATGCAATGAAAAATCATGGGAGAAACAAAACACAAAGATGGTCCAACCTTGTACTAGCAAGGTGTAACTAATAAGTGATTGCCTAATATTACTTTTGTCTTGTAATAAACGTTTTGGTGTAAACAATGGAAACTCTGAATCAGACTTAACATGACTGAGTTGATTTTGCACTGCTGGGAGTCAGTCTCAGGACACCAGCAGTCGACTTGTTAGTGTAGCTAACAGGCTGAAAGATATTAATATTATTGGCGTCATATTATTTATAACATAATAAGGATGAAAACTGGTTGGAGGGGCACCCGGCGAATTTTTGCACTTTACAACAAACACGACTGTTTTTTAAAATTCAGTAACTATTAAAACTTCTTTCATTGTTAAAGAAACAGGAAAACAACAGTAATTATCAATGTCTAGGTTATTAAAATGATTAATAAAATTGTCACAATATGACCTTCCAGTCTGTAATTTGTTGATTAAAACAGCACTCTATAACATTTGATAAAGAACATTATAACAACAGTTATTTCCTTAAACCTGGGCATGCTGCCACAAGGCTTTATATTAAGTTATTGCACCAACACCCAGAAGAATGCATATTATTAATGTAATTAAAGCGCAATGTAATTTAAAGCTGCTCTCCAAGTAATAATTATACACCGACTTTCCACTCCAACTATTAATCTGGAGTCACAATATATTAAATCTGTCCAGGACAGAAATCCCAGGAAGTTTCAAGGATAGCCACTTATTTAGATGACACGTCATTATACTCGAGAAGCGTGGAAACCACCCAGACTAAAAAAGAAAGAAAGAAAAAATGAAAATCTTGGTGTGCCCTTCAGCAGCTCCCATAAAACGAGAATTCAAGATCGTACGAGGCAGGACAAAGCTGGCAGCTGTTGTTTGCTGGCTTATTGACGCGTCGCCACTTTCAAACACGGGTCACATTCACACATTCGGCTTCGAAAACAGAAACGATCGTTTAGCGAGAGGACAAATTATGCAAATGAAAATGCATTTGAGTACATGTAAGCGGCATTTCCCGATAACACACCACTGATAAAGAAGTGGCTGCGGCGACGGCTGTCAATTAAGCAGGAGAAGCAGAAAGCTTCGTTACTTAGTGCTCAGCTGAAGTGAGGAAACATACAGATTGCCAATTTGTTCAGGATTTCTGAAATGTGCAAACACTCGCGTCTATTTTCAGCACCTCTCGCCGCGCGCAGAAATAATGAGGAAGACATCATCTTTTAAAAATACATACATTTGAAAGTTTATTCAGAAGTCATGTCAGTAGTGAATTGGGAACAGTCATTATTACTGAAATCCAAGGTTACAGCAATCAAGGACAAGATCTGAACAATGATAACGTGGTAGGAGTTAGTTGTATGTGCACTCCAAAATTTTACCAATAAAATCCATCTTTTTTTTTTCCACATACCAACTTTGTAAAGCCCCTGTCAATTCAAAACCTACAAGCCCTTTTTTGTTCATATAAATGCCACTTAATCTAATGACACGTTAATACAAAAAATCATAATCAAGTCACATACAAAAAACCTGAAATAAAATAGTCCTATATACAAACCTCTGTACACAGTGGGAATATGAGTAAAGAGGGAAATAATGCTTTAATGAGCCATTTGCTCTCATATATTTGAGAGTGGGTCAGTACTGGAAAGCCGTTGGTCCAAGCTCGTCTGTCTCAGCACAATGTCACAATAAAATTTCGATGCGGCATTGTGTCGGTCCTAGACAGCATCTGCAAATTCAGTGAATGCTTCTGTGCAACATGCTCCCAGCTGCAGACTGCATCATCGTCAAACAGCAGGCAAAAAAAAACATAACATAAAAAAAGAAAGGAAAAGAAAAGATGGTACGAGGGGGCGGGCTGCGGTGAGGTATTCATCTTGTCAAGCTGGGACAGGGAAGCGAGGAATGTGTGGGTAAAAACAACCACTTTTCTGGGGTTACTGTTGATGTTGTTTTTGTTGCGTTGTCAGTGTGTTGTTTGGTCCTACTGTCAAGTTTCTTTGTTTACTGCACAATTCCTGAATCGATGGAGGCCTGTTTCCTGGTGGTCTTGGGAGGAGGTGGAGGAGGAGTCTTGCTCGGAAGAGGTGGCGGAAATTGCTGCGAACAGACAAAACGGGAACGTGAAACCTCGTTTTTGCAAAATAGTTTTGGATTTAAAGCGCAAGATTAGCATGTTCTATTGCTCCCATATTATTTTTTCTTTTACAAGAGGTTAATACTTGGATCATCTTAAATAATTTATTAAACACAAGGCTTTGATTTATTAAAACAGGTCATACCTTATCTTACAGCCTGCATGGCTCTACAAATGACTGAAGAAGTAAGATAGAGTTTACAGAGCAAAGATTTCTCACCTTCTTTTACAACACACATTATTTCACCAACTCAATCCTCCACCCTGATTGCATCAAGCGATAAAACTACTATATAATGATAACCAATGATAACAGTTAAGCACACAATTATTCAGACCCCACTCCTGTTTGTATGCTTTGTGAAGGAAACAGAAACCTGTTTTCCTGCCAAAGGGCTCACCACATTTCACTGTGTCCCTGTGTGCAAGTCTTTTTTTTTTTTTATCAGAGCACAAACTGCATGACTACAAAGTTTCTCCCTTCTCCAACTGCTGCTTTGTAAATGCCAAATGTACCTTGAGGTTTATGGGCTTCAGCAATGGATTAGTAGCCTCTGAGGCTAGCATTATATCAAGACTTTGCTGAAGTTTAGACCCTGAAATCTGTATTCAATAGTCTGACGAATTCTTCAAGATGGAGGTGATTCTTGGATAAATGCAACATCTTAGCACAATTTTCTGGACCAGGGTTGGGGACACATTGCTTCCAACCTTGTTGAACAATTTCAATGTTCTTAACAGATGGGTGTCCTTATGATCTTGGAATTGCCAAGTCTTATGTTGCTTTTACAGTCCCACTGACCATTTGAGAAAACTGTCATCAGGCAGTAGATATTTTCAGTTACAGCTAAAATATCCAGGAAAAAAACATTACTTTCTTAAAAATGCCGTGACATTTTTAAAATTGTTAATACTTAGAATTTTTGTATTATTAATTAATTTGAAAAACTGTTGAACAATTTGACAGAAAAATTGGATAACATTTTAAAACAAAAAGAATTAAACGGGGAGGTGGTACGAATAAAGATTAGTGGCTAGAGATCTTCTGGTGTGTTGAGATAAGTGAAAGGTGATTTCAAGTCTTATTTAATCCAGATGGAAAATGTCTCAGCTGTTTAAGCCCGTCTCTCCACCTGAATTCTCCTCCTCAAACACCTGAGTTCCCAGCAGAGAGTACAGACAAGGAGTAATGCAAGTCAGTGACCTCACCTCTGCCTCCATCAAAACTGTAAATGAAGAATGGCTGTCACTCAGTCTCAGGACATCTGCGCTCACTACATTACTGTCAGCTTGCTGCCACACGGTGTGCATGTGGCTCTGTTTTACTACCTGTCTGTGGGCCGTGACAGTGGATAAATAAGATTAGTTAACAGAGTGGTGAAGCTGGCTAGAGTAGAAGTCGCCGAGCGTGGAGAGATGAGCCGCTGATTAACAACACGAGGGCTTCTGATGGATGTGAGAGGTAAAGTAATCATCCAATCAATCACGTCTGAGCACCAGGGGCAATGAGTATAAATAACACTGGGTGGACAGGTGGGTGTGGGCTCTTGCTGCTAACTGACCGATGCCTACACTTTTCTGTGACACACATTCTAAAAAATGACGGACAAATCCACAACGAGCCCAAATGTAAACAAAAAACACACATGCACGAACTCGCACACGTCAGCACAGGAAGTACACGAGCAGGGGATAGTGGAGGAGGCTGACCCAAATGTCAAGTGCGTGTAGCGGTCGCTTGTTTCATTACAAGTGCCATGCATCATTAAGAAGCTGCTCTCAGCTCTAATTAAAACACCTACTCTTTGATGTGGAGGGGGTGGTGGAGGTGTCGAGGGGCTCGTCAAGTCTTGATTATCTAGCAGGTTGCCGTAATCAGCTGTGTTGCTTTTCAAAGGCAGCGGAGGAGGGGTTTCACCTTTGTCAGAGCAACCCATCCCGTTCAGCTCCAGACCTGTGCAAGAGGGCACTCATCAGCTCACATTCGTCATTGAACTACATTAGAATATCTTACACAGCAGGGCTGGTACCCAGAAGAGTTCAAAAAGGGTCCATTTCTGAGAAATTTATGTTGATTGAGACTAATTAATTTTTTTTTTTCAAAGAAACTAGAAGAAAGGGGACTTAAATTTCGGAGACAGTCATTACTTCGCACATTTGAGGAGAATTTACAGTACAGAACAGTATACCTCTACTGAATAATGGATTTTCTGGCTCTGCAGTAGGTATGGAGTCCTATGAAACATCTATCTATCTATATATAGATATATCTATATATATCTATATATCTATATAGTATATCTATATATAGATATAGATATATCTATATATAGATATATAAAGACAAGCGTCTGTCATCAAGATAAAGACAAGTGTCAGCCTTAGATTTGCTGTATGGACAGAAAATGCTAATGGTAATGTTACCGTGAAACTACTTGGTGTGCGAATATACACACAGAAACCCCTAAAATACTGCAGTTACAACGTGTCACGGTAAAAAAACAGAAACAAAAATAATGCTGAATGGCAGCAAAGTACGACATCTTACTGGAAACGGCATGCAGGTTGTAGGAAACTTTGCTCCTTGGTGTAATGGGTGGGGGGCACTGCGAGGAGGAGCTGGAGGAAGAAGTAGGGGGTCCAGGTGACACAGAAAGACGGCGGTCTCCAACAATTTGATTAAGGACTTGGCTTCTTGGTCTCTGGGGCCGCAGAGGGCTTATCTGTGTGATCAGACATAAAGAAAACAAGATATCAGTGTGATATTACAGCGGGCTCAAAGTAAACAACGAAAGTTACAGAAGTCAATAAAATAGAACTGAGAATAAAATTTACTGACAAGAGACTTTTGATTAAATATCATAGGGAGCCAATAAAAGATCCCTTAAAGGGGAACATTTTATTTTCACATGTGTGTATATACAGCCATATTGAACGGGCTATTTGCGAAGGAAAGCAAAAACCATTCAGATAAATGTTCTTGTTGGACTGCAGGAACTTATTTGTGGCTACAAATAATTGTTTGCATGCAAGACTGTGTTTTCTCCACTTTGGTATAGCAGGAATTTGAATATGAAAAGCTGTATCCTGAGGGCTATTCCACTCTGTAGTCGACATTAACAAACAACTTTGTAATTGGCCAACTGAAACAGTCAGCCACAAGGGAGACACTAAAAGTAACACACTTTATTCAGGGATTTAATTTTCTCTTGAATGCTGAAGATGAAATTCACATTGTGGGTGAAAAAAGCAATTTCTTGATTCCAGATTATACTTTCACACCGAGCTACTACATCCTAGTATGTGGTAATCACCGGAGACCAATAGGTTCTCTACCCTTGACCCCGGGGGCATGACGCTCGCATCATGAGCCAGACGGCTCCACCGTTGCCAGGGGCTTCTTTTGGATTCCATTCCTGCCCTTATCTTACTGCCGTTAGCCAGGGAGCATTCCCACTGGGCAATGAGAACACAGTGATACCACTCGGCTGTAATGGACACAGCGGTGGTGAAGAGGGACATGAACACAACAGAGAAAGAGAGAGGAGAGGGGGAGAGATGAAGATATGAAGAGTAAAAAGAGAACTGAGGGAACAGTTGAGAAGCAGAATTGTGAGCTACATCATGGAGAGAGGAAAAGGCAAGAAAATAAAGACCAAGTCAAAGATCTGAAGAGAACAAAACATAACTGAAATACTTTTGTTTGTAGCTTCTCTTACTCTACATGAGAGGGAAGACAAAAAAAAAAACAAAAACACCTTCACAGTAACACCAAAAGACACAGCAGGGATATTTCTCTATTCTATGGCCCACTGATGTTTGCCGTGCGACATATATTGCACAATGTTTTATGTGCAAGTGGAAAAAGACGGGTTATGATTGCATTAGGTGATCACATGTTTACTTGCCAAACTTTTCTGGATTTTTTTGCCTTTAATACTTTTCTCTTAGAAGGTTTAAAAGAGTATAAGGAAGGTTGGTAAAAACAAACGAAAATAATTTGAAACCACAGTTTTCACCTTGCAGTTGCACGTCTCCTCCAATCGGTGAAATTGCACTTACATGCCTGTTTTCCCGTGTGAACTTTGGGGGAAACAAGTTGGGATGTTTTCTACAACTGTCTGTTTTCACCCAGCAGGAAGCAGTCCACAGTGATCACACCACTTGAAATACTCTGCGGTCTAGGCAAGCGAGGTGCCTGGAGAGTATCCACAGCTCGCATCACATCCATTTTCTATTGGTGATTGCACTGGGCTGTTAGCTACCTTTTTTAGCACACTGGTGCAAAAACATCATTTGGTCTTCCTACTTGTGAGCTAGCAGGTTAAAGACGGTCGTCGTTTTAGAAATCTGTTCTCACCCGGATCTATGTCAGGTGACAGCTAGAAAAGAGACACTTTCTATTTGGGCGCCTAAAATTAGTGTCACCAAATGAGTATCTGATCAAATTATAAATACAGTTAGAATTTCTCCTTCTGTTCCTGATTTATGAAGTAGCTGAATAACAACAAGAAAAGTGTTTTGGGAGCACATTATGATGTCGCAGTGAAGTTGACCCTCGGCCTTTTGGATATTCAAACTTCATCACTTCCCATTTCATTCTATTTGACATTTATGTCTTATTGGGTCATAATTAGCATATAAATTCTTAATTTATCATGCCTTGTGTGGTCACAGTAACCTCTGACCTCAAACTCCAATCTATCCCAGAGTCCAAATGTTTGACACAAGCCAGCAGAGTTACGAGAATGACCGACCCAAACAGAAGACGTAAAAACGTACCGTCTCTGACAGTATGACAGCTTCAGCTGGCTGCAGAGAGATGTCCGCTGTTTTCATCTCTTTGTCAAAGACCTCCTGGTGCTTACTGTTCCTCTTCTCCTTCTTCTTCTCTTTGCGGTCCTTCTCGGGTTCATCACGGTCTAGTTTGTCCTGAGACTTGGTGTGCAGCTTCTTTGGTAGAAGAGGCTCCAGCGCAAAACTGAATAATAATAATAATAATAATAAAAACAATACATCAACTCAAACAAAATGTGTTAATTTGTATATCCCGACTCATGCCAGAGAACATGTGGGAATATTCCTTTATCAATAGTAATCAGTTTCAAAGATCTACACAAATCTGCTGCATGCATGTGTTTTATGCACATTCTGATTAAATAACAAACAGAGCTAATAGCGCAAAGAATACTTCAGTCACAATTTCAATGTGAAGTTGTTAAAGTTTCAACCTGCATGTGAACTGGAAGAAAGAAAGCAGATGCATTTTTCAAGCACTTTCTCTGAAATTCTCTTAGATAAGAAATCAAAGTGGCACCTCTGTGTATAAATGACACGATTTTTCTCCCCCCCCAAAAAACAACATTGATTCCTGCAAGAACAAAAAAACAGAACGAATGCTAGAGATGACATAATTTATGCCCCAAAGAATAGTGAAGCATGGTGTTACCCATCTGAGCCGGGCCTGGAGGGTGAGTTGTCAGAGGAGATGGAGGTGACTGAAGCTACTGACAGTGGCCTTTGGGAGGAGGGCATGGTGAAGGACCTCACCATGGAGGGAGGACGAGGTCCCCGCCGTTCATCTGCTGGAGGCTGGCAGCAGAGAAGAAAACAAACAAACAAATAAAAAACAGAAAATTATTTAGTTTAAATGTTACTGATTGCTTTGTAGTTACTTAGAAAGTGCTCGGTGAATAAGGTAGCAGTGGGTGACAAATTACAGGAAATCCCAGATTAAAAGAGTAGAGAAAGAATAAATATATGGCATGGTACAGAGGAGCAATTACCATGAAATCATCCTCTGTGGTATATATAAAAATCCTGCATGGGGGCGCCTGAATCACATTTTTTTCCATCAAAACTACAAGTGGAAATGATCTAAGTGAGCAGGAGAAGGCCTACACTAGACCCACTTCTCCCATTAGATGGAAGGGTCACTGCAAATCAATACTAAGCAAGAAAATGACAGGAATCTTCTTCATAGTCACTAGATTGCAACCTAAATGAACACCTAGGGAGAGATTTTGGACTTTGATGTCAGGTGGTGCTCATCATAACATCAAATGAGGGGAAAATGGCTTCCATCACTGCAGCAAAGAATTGTGAAATCAACGCCCGAGGCACACCGAAGGCCTTTTGCTGACACATGGTGGCACAACACTTCATTTAGACACTTTATGTTGGCTTTCCCCTTTAATTTGTCACTCTTTCACTAGCTGGCAGTGATTATACTTTTGTATAATCACTGCCAGCTCGACCATTTTGCAGTCACTCGAATGGTCAGCACCTCCATACCAGGAAGAAAGGTGATAATTTTTTTACACAGCATTAAAAACACTCCAGCTGCCAATAAAACCGCCCACAATATATAGCTGGCTTGTGACAGGAAAACTGTAAAGCTGAAGGTCTTTTGCAGTTTTATCCTAAACCGATGTCCAGTACAGAGCTCGTAACAGAGCCGCTTATCTGAACATACAAGGTTAGCGGTAAAAAGAAAAAGAAGGAATCTTGTAGGACTATTAATTTTTGCTGAAATCTGACAAAAGAAAAATCTCGCAACAGCAGCTCTAACAAAGGAACCTTTTGCATTTAAAGAGTCTTTTCAGCCAAAGAAAGGGGCCATCACACACCTGATAGGGTAACCTCATTATCACACCCTGGAAAGAGATAGCTTTTCTCTTGTTTGAAAGGTCACCACCCTCTTACTTTAAAAATGGGCAGGTGCCCCGTTACCTCAGGCAAGATTGAGTGAAAAGCTTGGTCAAGCAGCAATTAAATCTGTAAAAGAAGAGAGAGATGGAGGCTACCCCACCATGCGCGCACACACACACACACACACACTAACTTCACAGCTGACTGGAGCAAAAAGAAAAACACACGTGACACACAACAGCAAACTAAACTGTGAATTTGCCATTTTTATCACGTCAGCCCGAGCATCTCGACTTAGAAATCTCACCGAATTGTTTCGCTCTATTTTCTGGTTCAGACGCCAGATTATAAAAGTTTGGAAGCACTTTATGACACAGGAAAATCCTGTAAGTCCTAACAAGAGTCAGTCCTTCTCAGTTGCCATGTTTGTGTGCAACCTACACCTGTATCTGTTTTAATGACAAACCAAAAAAGTGAATTGTTTGCACCTCGTTTTTGTGTCATTATGAAAAAAATATATGCAAACATCTTGTCTGCTTTCCACAAAGATGGTTTTGAGCACTCTGAAAGGCGTTTATGCATCTATGGACATGTTTTGCCAACACAGCTCTGTGAGACAGAATTTGGAATTTGAATGAAAATGAAAGCGTCATTCGAAGATGGACATTGTTTCTTTGCAACTTTAATCCGGGTCAAGAAAGCCTTTAAATTTTCTGGGAATACACCCGTAATTAGGTATATTCTAATGACACAAACCTAACAAAATACTAAAGAAAGAACATGTAATTTCATTAGTGCTACCTTTTGAATATTAAAGACATGAATAAATGTACAAACTACAATCTGACCACAGAAAAAGGAAGATCAACATCCTACATAATGGATGTATGAGAGATGTAACAATAACAAATAATATTATAAAATATTTCAGAAAGTCCATCTCACAGAAATCGTTAGCCAAGCACCAGAAAGAACTGCAGATCCCATTAGTCCCTGTTAAAATTAGCACACTGAGCTACAAAGCACTGTCTGTGTTTAAAGAAAAGAAAGAAAAAAAAAAGAAGCTCTAGTACAGGAAAAAGCTCTTACCAGAGACTTTACCCCATACTGTTTCTCCACCTTCTCCCGCAGTTGCTTAAAGCACGCCTCCATGCGGTCATGAAAAGGCCTCAGTGCCTCTGTGACCTTCTCTCCATGGATCCGAACACCTTCAGCGAGATGCGGAATCTGGTGGAAGAAAAACAGCAGCGTGAGACAACTTCATCAAACACACCCTGGACTGCAGAGATGAGAGATCAGCTACATGCTGCTTCTTCCTTCAGAGGAATGCATTAGCGTCTGTCATTAACTTCATAAACTTAATTTCATGCACATGTCCTTTAGCTCATTGCCCTCTTGGATGTGCATATTCAGCACCAGCAGTAAAAGTACATCAGTAATTTTGCATATGCACTGCAAGCTTATCCAGGTGGAAGCAGGAACATGTTACAGAAAGCTGTTGCCATGACACTACCGCCGCCTTCCTGACCCCACCAACATCAATGCAACATATAAATTAAAACATGGCAATGAAAACAGGCATCTACTTTGTTTGGTTGGATGTTTTCTTCTCCATATCTGATTGCAAAAAACAGTATAATGCATCCTTTCAGGAACACTGCTGCCTCCCACTCTGTAGGAAGCTGGTGAATAACAAAATCTAAACACATACCAGAAGCAGCTCAGGTAGAGGAAAAGGGAGAAAGACAGGCAGTGAGCGAGAGTAGGGGGGAAGACTGAAACTGCTCAAAACTAGTAATTAGGAAACCCCAGTGCCACAGCTCTGCTGACTAAATCTGGTAAGAGGAGGACGCACCATCCCTTGGGAGAGTGACCATTTGAGTGTTATTTTCCTCTCTGCTGGTTAAAATCACAGGTTGAGGGTTTTCTGTTTTTTTTTTTTGCAGAGGTGTTTCATGCCATCTTTGGCAGAAAAAAGCAAAGATGTTATAGTCAGCTGTGTTAACAGCAGATCCCTTCTCTCCCATAGCAACTGTAAAAATATTACTTTACCGCGTTACCTCTATAAACGAGAAATACAGTTAAAGCTGAAAAAAGGTGTTTGTAATTCCCCTCTGATGAATAGCTTTAAAAAAAAAACTGCATTAAACGGGATTTAATTTCAACATCTGCATTTACTGATCCCAGTCAGACAATGAAACAAATTCACCTGAACAAATGGAAGAAATAATCTGTGAGACGTGAGACATATTGGATAGGTGGGATAATAAAGAAAAGTGTTTGTGTGTGTGCTAACCTGACCTTCCCTAGCCTACCCTTCTTTATATTCCCAGAGGACAAACTTCCTCCCAGGGCATATCATATCATGAGCCCACTTCATTCAACTTGTCCAAAACACCAATGCACTTTTGTGATGCAATGTTTCATAATACTCCCCAAATCATTTATATTTTATTTACACCCATGTCAAGATAAGAATTTCTGTCAGAAAGGAAGATTAGCAGCGCAGAAACACACCTGTTAAAAGATACTAGCCACCTAGCTATATGTTCTCAGGTATGTGATACGATGTGCTAATAAACAGCATCCTGTGATATGAGAATCACAAAACCTTTGGCCCGAAAGCATAAATGAAATGGAGGCCACAGACACCATGCAGGCATTCCCCCTGTTAGTGAGCACCTGCATCATCACCACTGGGATCTCACGGAAGAAGGAAAAGATGCGTCTGGGTATGAAAAGGCGAAGGGAAGGAAAAGAGAGGCAGAAGGTGAAAAAGGTTAAGAGAAAGGAGGGGGGAGAGGAGTTTTTGAAGGACGAAGTGTTGTGAGATGAAAAAGCAATGAAAAAACACAGCGAGAGTGAAAGCTGAGGCAAGATTCACGTCTCCCAGGATACCCACATCTTTTTATAGACCTTTGGATGATTGAGTGCGGCTGAGTTGAGGCATGGCAACAGATTTCTGCTTGGTGGCTGCACAGCGATAAGCTCATTGCGGAAGACACTTAGGCTCAAGGTTGTCAACACACACACGTGCGTATATGCGCACACAAACACACACAAACTTGCGAGTCTAATTACATAACTTAACTTTTTAAAAAATGCTTTTAATCCTCTCCGGCTGTCTAAGAGAGATATCTGTTTATCAGTTTCACAATTTGGCATATCAGTAAGAGATATCAGCTCTCGTGATGCTAAGGTGAATGTCATTATTAGAAACTGGGGACTTGGTTCTGCATTCATAAAAAGCCAACACCAAGTCCACGGTAAACATTATCTTACAGAGTCATGACAATACAAACTGTAAAAACTAGTTTACTTCATGGAAGAGGTACATTTGAGTTATTTTACGGGATAAAGAGGCAAAGCTGAGGTGTCAGAGATGACATGCTAGTTGGGGAGGCTAGGCAAAGCTAAGAGTGTTGTTGTTGATCATAAGTCACAGTGACAATAACATGTCACTAACAGTGCCCCCTTTCATGCAAGCTTTGAAAATAGCATTCATTAATATATTAGAAGACAATCAAAATGGCACGAAGGATATTGACATGTGGGTAGTTTGAGTTTTCTGCCCCGATATTGATAAATGACGGTAGCAAAAACAGTGGAAGAGTGTATCTAAACCAACACAGCAGTTTGTAAAACTACAGACTGCTTGCAGAGAAGGTCAGACGAACTGAGCACAAAGGAGTCACGAGTACAAGAAAATGAGTGGTTATTAAATAGAACATGCACAGTTCAAGCCTAACAGCATGACTTTGCTGTTCTGTGAACACAGAAACTAGACACAAGCGTGTCTAAAATTACATAGAGGCGATACAATACGGCAATACTGAGGCAATGCAAATGTACAATTGTGGCCACGTCTGTCCTTTTTTAACCCCCTTATGACAAAAGATAATTTTTGTCAGAAGCTTTAAAGGTTACAAAAATAACCAGGACTATCATGAACCTATAACAGTTTATTTTTAATAATTTTTAATGTGTCCCGAATTCACATATTGTGCCATCATAATTAGTGGGCTGCAGCGATTAGAAATCACGCTAGAGCCCCATTTATAAACAGGCAAATGCCAGTATTATCAGCTGACAGCTATAAATGAAATGGCACTGTGGTTTAAACCCCCCCCCCCCCCCAAAAAAAAAAACCAGAGCCTAGTGTTCTTAACTGAACCCTGTCATTCAACTGCCTTTCTGATTCACAACAAACAGACTTCTGAGCCACACCCCGCGGTGGTAGGACAGCCACGCTGACTTCGAGATGCTTGGTATTAAAGCTGCGATGACATATTAAGACCTTTCGTGAAGGTCGCGCAGGTCTTGGAGACGTACGCAACATTTGGCGAGTCAGACAGACTAATAAGCAGACTCCGCTTTATGTGAGATGAAGCGACCAAAAGAAAAAGGCTTCTGTTAGAGGGTCCTATTAGGAAACAAGCCTGCCATTAAAAGATGATGTTTTTATGCTAGTGAATACAATGTTGATGCCCTGATGAAAATTCCCCTGATCGTTTAGCTCCCCATAAACAGACTGAACGATGTAGAAGTGAGGCGTTTCAGGAACTAATTTAGGCATCTTTCCAGAGCCAATTATAAACATAAACATTTCTAAAAACCCTACTTCGTACTTGCCAGGGAGTTGTTGTTGTTGTTGTTGTTGTTTTTTTACAACACCTATTTTCCTGATTTCCACTTGCTCATTTCTCTCTAATTACTAAATGAGGACAATGGGTATTTCAGGATAGCAGTGCACAACGGCTCATTTCTACCCGTTTAGTTTGCTCATTGGAGCCGGCTTGCCTTCATTTGTCTCATTTAGATGGATTCAAAACACAAGATAAACAAGCCTGCAGTCTCTGGCAAAGAGACAGCTGACACCAATTCAAATCTGCTTTAGTGATCGCTCTAAAGTTTGTTGTGGGTATGTTTGGCATAGGCTTTCCTCTATGGCATGTGTGCATTATGATTACACCAAATAACCTCGAAATAATTTGAAACAATGATTTTAAGGACACTTTTTGAAATGGCTCCTTATCTGAGTAGTACCCTGGAATTAAAAAATAAAAGCCTATGCCACAAAGGTAATCACACCAAGATTACTGCTTGCTGCCATTGCTTCATGATAAGTATAAAATTAACTGATAGGTCTTAGAGATGAAATCCAGCTGCTTGCTCCAACCCTGTCATGTATAACGCCTTTGTGATATGCACAACGTTCCAGGAGTGATGAAGCAGCAACATGCTTATTTTTAGGTAACCTGCCGCTGCTGTGTCAACCTCTACTTCAGTCAGCGATTTCCTACAGATCCCCACGTACGCGCCACTTATATGTCTAAGTAAAGTAGGCACACATGGAAAATTGTATTTTTAAAAAAAGTCTTCGCTATACAGCAAAACAATTATGTGAGCAGCATCATCAGTGTCAGACGCGAGGTACGAATACAAGATACATTCTTCTGTGTGAATCACTGAACCATGTAAAGTCAAAAGGCACAACAAAAACAAAAGAGCGTTCCTTTTTAGAGTCGGCGAAGTTCCACCAAAGATGCGGAGCACAAAGTCGACCTATTTTACAAACAACTGAGAGAGGTACAACTTTAGAATACGAAGCAGACTTTTCTTGTATCTGTTCAGATCCTGGGTGAACCATAAGGCAGGAAACCACAACTTCTTGAGTATTAAAGTAACCCACAGTTCAGATCCAGAGAGTTATACTCTATTAAACAGGATGTTGCTTTCCAGCAGTCCTCGTGTGCATTTCTTGCCTGCTGCATGTGCATCTCGCTCAGTGTTGCAGTGATGCTCACAGAGGCTCACATTTCCCCTGTTTGTAAGAGTTACTGCACTGAAAACTACTGCACAAACAATAATGTATGTTCAGCTGTAAGTTTCACACTGATTCATTTTTATTTTTTATGTATAATCACTTTAATGAAGTGTCACACATAAATGCAATTTTACTTTAAATTTCAAAATCACACAGCGTAATGTCTGGAAGGCTGTAGATGGTGGTGCAAGGTTTGAACATTTCTGGTGTTGATTCCATTAATAAACTTCTCTAATAATTTTAACCATAGTGACTTGCCCAAAGCAAATGAATGCAAACCAGTGCCAATGATGTTAAAAGACTGAGTGGGATGAATGCACATTTTCATGCCTCCCAAGCTCCTTCACACCATCTAATCCATACTCAGCATTTTGACTGCCTGTCGGCCATGTCTTCCTATGCTCTTTACTTGTGCTATGGAAAAAGAATGCAAAGAATGTAACATCGTTTAAAGTAAATAATTTCAAACAAACTGGCAAAAGCACTGTTCCCTGAATCCTGGACCCTTATGATGCTTTGCCATTTTCACCTACGTGTCCCATGGCTCTTCAGTGGTATGGTCTTACCTGCCAGGCGATGAGGTCCTTTAGTTTCTCTATCTTTTCAAGGTCCTCTGGATGCTCCTGGATGTACTTGTCATTGAAAAAGGCCTGGAGAAAAAAAAAGATGGCAGACAGAAAAACACTGGAGTAAGTATGACTATATAGAAAGGAGGAAAACCTGGAGTAAAGTTAGGTAAAGGTAAAAATGTAAAGATGTTTGCGATATAAATAAAAAGAAAACTGGGAGGAAATAAAGATGAAACAAGGGTGAAGCACTGGGAAGGTCTGTTAAGATGTGAAAAATGTAGTCAAGACAACCGTCTCTCATCCACTGCTCGCACTATTTCACTGAGACGAAGGAGTGACCTGAGGGCAAAGAATTCCCGTTGCTTCTCCTCTGACTCAGAAGGCACCCTCAAGACCGGTATAACTCTATTTCAGGTAGAGAACCCAATAGGCTATCGCTTTTTAAAATAATCAAAAGGGTAAAAGGGTTGTGTTAAAAAAAACTGAAAAAAGACCACATGAGCCACTATAGTATTTGGATTACACGTGAAAAATGATGAAAAACAGGAAATAGTGAAGACTGAGTTGGGCTTTTGGAAAAGGAAAAAATAATGGATTTATGATGACCTACAAGGAACATGATATAAATAAAAAGGTATAAAACATTAACCATCATAGTGATAGGGATTCAAGAATTTGCAGCAAGCATACGATGATAAGAAGTAGGAAGAAGTAGAGATGCGCTAATTGCAATTTTCTGATTCCGACTTTTATTTTTCAATTCAGATCAGGAAAAAAAAAGTTTAAGCTTTAGAATTTAGGCAACAAATTACAGGATGTTCAGTTACTTAAACTGCATTAATGCTGTGCTCTTACTGAGTCTGCTGGCTTGTTGCTGGCTCTGAACTCTGGACAGCTTTAGCCACTTGGCCTTTGCTTACTTCTTAAAAATGTCAGTGCTCATCTGGGTTAGGGTGATTTAAGTGTCTGATTAAGTTTATTGTTATGAATGTTTTTGTGGTGGCCCACATGTAGTTTATCTTGGCACTCGGAGACGACCAGCATGGGGCAGCGAGTGATGCTAAACAGACCAGTTACTAATCAGATATATATCAAGCTAACTGGTCAGTCACTGGTCTGAAAATGAGTGGGTTTTGGTACTTGGTACTCTAATAATAACACCCAATTCACATCATATAATATAACCTGGAAATTAATGTGTTTTTATTTGAATGAGTTTAAAACATACTTTGATGATCTTAGAGATAATTTAAAGACACGGAGTACCTTTTTATCCTTAACGTGTACTATATGCAAAAATATATACTATAAGCAACAATAAATAACATAGGCATTCCTCTTGTTTCGTTTTCAGAAAATGTTTTTCTTTTTTTGGAAAATGTGTGAGATGATTCTGTGATGATGATCATAAGACATGTCTATTAGAATTCTTTATGGCAGTTACAAAGCAGTTACAAAGCTAGAGAAGTGGATGCTTAGCTCAGCTTACGACAAAGAAGGAAAATGGGGAAACTGTTAGCTTAGCTTGTTCAAAATATAAAAATACCTGACTAGCACTGGTGTGTAAAACTGTAGGCTAATGAAAAAAAATAAGTGCTTTGCCTCTCAGTGTATGAATCTTATATATCATGCCCCTGCTTCTGTGTATTGAACTGTCTCAAGGTCATCTTAGGGTCATCTTTAGTCATGTCTGCTGTGGTAGGCTCCTGCCAATCTTGCCCAGAGAGATAAAGGGGCATCATTTATTTCAACTTTACAACACCTAAGGCTAGAAACCGAGTCTTAAGGTTGTGCACTGGCCCTATAGATTTGAGTCTCCTGGTTCTAGCTTTATGTTTAACAAACCTTCACGGCATTTAGAACAAGATAAAATAAAGCTTCATGAATTGTGGAAACGTTCAAATTAAAGATTTGGACATGAATGTATAAAAGTTAAGATGATTTAGACACATCCAGAACTATTTTCATTTGTCTACCTTCTCGTAGTTGGTAAAACCTCCCATGACAGCTGGGTCCACAATCCCATTCAACAGCATGGAGAGCGGGTTGATGGGAAGGTTGGGATCATTGAGATGCCTCTGTACCATGCTGCTGATCTTCTCATTGGTCTGCTGCATTGTTTCAATAGCATTTTCCAACGGACTGATCTCCTCCTGTGTAGCACAGAAGTTAAAGGTGATATCAGATATTCCCAGCGCTTATTCGCCTGTTTCAGTGCAAATACACATACTGTACACTGCTTTCATCCCTGCGATTACAACAATCAAAGGGAAACATTTTGTGTTACGAATTACAGAAAGGTTATAAGAAGATAGGCTGAGGATCGCTTAACTACACACATAAATCAAACAGAAACAATGAATAATTTTTGATCACCGTGCCCATATACAAACCTGGAACTGTCAAACGAAGATGGATAGTGTGTTCATGTACCAGAACTTCAAATCCCATGCCAAAAAAAAAGAAAAAAAAGAAAAAAGACTAGCAATTTAGAGGAAAAGATGAATGAAGTACTTGGAACTGTTGTCATTCATTTCACTACGGTGTGAAAGCTAATTTCGACACAATCTATTTAACTCCACATAGGGGCAAACTCATCTCTTGGATGGATGAAAAAAATCACTTCATTGTATTAAGAGTTTAGAGAAAACATGCATGGACTGTTAAGTAAATGTCAGAATTAGACCCAAGCCAAAAAAGTAAAGATGTTGTACAAGCGAGACAAATCTCCAATCTGCTCCGGTATGTCTCAGGCCAGCTCGATAAAAAGAATTGTCAGATGGAAGGATTAGGCCTGGTGAATCTCAGCCCAGTCATTAAGCTTTAAATAGAGAGTCTGACCTCAGGGACCTTGCCTCTCCCTGGCTCATCTGGAGGGCAAGCTGCTCCTGACAGTAAATTCTAACTCTGCCTGAAGGAAGAGGTGTCCGCTCCGAATTAGTGTGACAATGGAGAGTAAAACTCTGCTACATGGACTCAGGTGTTTGGGAGGTAAAGGAAGGCTAATCGCACTAAGTAGTGCATTTGTTTTGGGACAAACTAAAAACACATGAAAAAAAAAAAAGCCTGTTTGGACTCTTAATTGACACTATAATCTGCCCTTGTGCTCATGACTTATATGGTGCACTTTTTTCCCCCGTACTCGGGGATGAACATTTAAAAAAAATCACTGATAAAGTAATTACATTTTGATAAAGCTTCAGTCAACACTTAGGTCCTCTGCTGTTGTCTGAAGGGTTTTCAATACTGTAATCCAGGTAATTGTACAAAAAGTGAAAGGAGAGCAAAGCCTGAACTGTTCTCCAGTTATATTTGTGCTGTGTAGCAATTTTCAGTAGAAACAGGAGTGCCTGGTGAATCAATGTGGGCCATCTGGCAGAGAGAGAACGTGCCCTGTCGTTAGCCCGGGGAGTGGCACCCCTGCGTCTATACTGCTTAAGTGGACAAATCACATTGATTGTCTTTAAGCAAGCCTGCACATCCTCATCTGATTAGGAGCCTTGCTTGGCACACAGGCCCTTCATACTCACAGTGGAGACTGACTTGACTTCAAACCAGCGCAGGATGCCAGGAAGTTTGTACGCTGTAGAGTACGTGGTTCTCTCAATCCACATGTTCTGCAGACACAAAGACAGACACAAAATTGGAACACAGTTCAAATCAAGATAATGTGGCTCTTTAAACAGATCAAGCTGCAGCTGTGCCAAGATATCGCAATGAAACAAGACTGCTGTTGCATAAATGAGACTTTAGTGACGCAATGGATTTGGTTGGAAGACGGCTCTACTGCCTCCCCGTCTGGATCGGAGCTCATTTGCTCAAGTGCTCAAGGGCAGTTCCAAAAATGTTGAGACAATGTGTAAAATGTAACATTAGAATAAAAACAAAATTTCCCTATGGGGACTAACACGCACACTTTACTTTAAAAAAAAAAAAGAAAAAAGAAAAAAAAGAATAAAAACAAAATGCAATGATTTCCACATTTCATATATCCTATATTTTATTCACAACAGAACATAGAAATCAAATGTTTATGCTGTCAGTGCTACCAGTCACCCTCCTAGTAGATGGTAAGAAATTTCAGAAAAGTTCAGAAAATTGACCCCTGACCTTGAGAACAAGGTCACTGGAATTTGAAACTTTCTGAGATTTTAAGTAGACTAATCTATGGTATCAATTAAAACATCCTACGTCACCTTATTCTCAAATTATTCTCAAACTCGGGTGTTGAGCCTGCCTGCCCGCACATTCAACCAGGTGACAATGACAACACCCCATTATCCACCTTTTTATGGCTGAAGAAAAAACAAAGAAACTCATTTTGTGTTTGATGGCAGTAAGACATTTTTTAAAAAAGGCACAGGGCCAACTGAGGAGATCAGATACTGGATTTTTGGGAGAAGAATGTTCCGGTCCGATATGGATTCTAGCTGCTCAGCAGTACTGGGTTTCCTCTGTCGTAATTTTCCTTTCATGATGCACCAAATGTCTTCAGCTGGCAAAGGTTCAAGGCTTTTCCACTACAAAGCAACACTATTGCAACAGATGCAGTATTGTCTTACTGAAATATGCAAGCCCGTCCCTGAAAAAGACTTGCAGTTACCTTTCTGCACTGACCGTGGTCTACAAAAGCACCAATGCAAACCACTAATGCAGGCCTTTCAACTGAGAATCGTGCCTGTTTTAAATGCACCTGAGAGCTTGAAAATCAGACATCCAATAGTGATGTTCAGTCTTGTCATTTGTCCCAGAGATTTGTCCACTTTTTCCTCTATCTTTTGATGATATTATGTACTACAGATAATGAGATATTTCAATTTTTCACAATTTTTACATTGACGGGCATTATTCTGTTTTTCAAAAATGTGTAGATGTGTTTGTTTTTTTGCAGATTGGTGAACCTCTCCCCATCTTTACTTCTGAGAAGCTCCGCCTCTTGGGTTTGGGCTTGTGCGATTTGCAAATCACTGCATTCTGTTATTTATTTACAAACACATCAGCCCAACTTTTTTGTTATTGGAGTTGTAATATGGGATATGATATGAAATTGGATAGCTTCTAAAGCATCAAATATTTATAATCTCAAATAACAGTACACATTGAGAAAAAGAACTTGCATGGCAGGGATCACCTGCAAGTGAGGTCTGCTCCAAATGTAGTTTCCAGCCTCTTTTTAACAACCAACACATCTGAAAAGAAAACTAATACTTCTATTTAAATATTTAGAGACTGCGTTGTCTTTAAAATCTACTTACTACTCACTCAGGAGCATCTGCAAATGACAAGGATTTGTGTTTATTGACATGCATAATAGATGTGACAGACACAATATGTCAGGCAATAGATATCCATAATCGCTCTGTCAGGACAGAGAAAGTCCAATCAGTCTGACAAGGGAAGCAAGTCTAAGATGAGTGAAATTCATCACCCTGTTCTGCTGAAGTGACGCCACAGTAAACACAGAGGAAAGCGTGACTGGCTTTAATTTGTCGTCCTTGTTATTGCTACCTGGTTATTAAGTGCGCACAAAGAATAACTCTCTAGATAAACTAAAAAACGACTTGACAGTAATACTTGCATTTACTAAACTGGAGATAGATCACTGTCAGCGATTTTATTTTGTTTGGATGCTCTTGTTGGCACCACCTTCTCCTGTGTTCAAAGATGAATAAAATCCTCCGTCTATCCCTCCTCTGCGGTGTAAATTCTTCTGCCTATGTAAATTAGCTCTATGTTCTGCGGTGCTATTGATTTTCTGTGCTGAAAATATCTACGTAAGTATACGTGCATCATAAACTTGAAAGATTTCTCAGTCCTACGCTAGTAAATTTCAAGGTGGTGGCCGTGACACAACAGCAACCTGATGAGAACAGGCAAAAATGAAAATCCATTTTCAGCTCGACTCCACTTGCCACATCTCAGCATAAAACACTGACAAGCTTTTTGATTCGGAGGCTACTAACCTACCTACTCTAATTTAACCTACTTAAGTACATTATCTTGCAAGTGTGCAACTTGCAAATGGAGCTGAGTCATTTGTTCCTGGGAAATTATTTCATAAATTTACTTGTATTTTTTTCCTGTGTTTCATCTCTGAATGTGTGTAAATGACAAAGAAAAAAGATTTTTCTTTCTTTGTCAGTATAACTGGAATTCTTTAACAGTTACTGGTTGGTACACATTTTTTAAACCTACCATTTCTACCGCTCCTGTAAACGTAGACTCACATGTTCTACTGTAGTCCAGTAACACAGTCTTTATGTTAATTTTATGTCTGAAGTTAACCAAATAAATGGGGAAAAACTAAGTAACAGTAAACAAACAGAAAAAGACGGGAATTACCGCAAACTCATTGTCGGGATCCTTCTCTCCCTTCCTCACCGGCCTGGAATACTGGAATTTATGGACTTCATTTACCGTGTAGAAGCTGGGGAGGGAGAAAAATCAGTACCTGAGTAAATTAAAACTGTTATGGGCAATCCACAGCTTGATTCAAAGGTTGATTGCTTTGCTTCAGGTCAAACACAGGACAAACCGCCTCCCAGGGCAGCTGTGACAGGAATTATTGTGATTTGCATTTGGCTTTTGACTAACTATCCGAGATATGGCCTCATTGTGGGAAATAAATTCATTTTCGGCTCCCACACATAACTGGGAGGCCCTAAAGTTAGCCTGAGATGTCAGACATGCAGATAAGCTGCAGCACACCTGACAGGGGCACATGACTAACAGGGAGGAAATTTGCCAAATCAGGTTAACAGACTTTTCACAGCAGGAAAATGATGGTGTTACATAGTGGCTGTGGATACATGGCTTCCCTTACACAGGCTCATTACTTGCTTTCTTCGGCCCACCTTCATCTGTCTCACTTATTGGCATAAAGAGACATAATCACAGTCTCCTAGGAAAATTAGTACACCATATTGCATTTCCCATTTCCAAAACCACACCATATGGTTCAAAGCGTGCGAACTGGCTTTATTAGCAAATAATTATAAAGAAAATATGAACTGAATCAGTGCCAATCCAGAGCCACAACCCTATAATGATTAAAGAAATGGCGATCAATGTGTGCAGATGGGATGCTTGAACTTTTTCTGTGAAGGACCGATAATCTTTTTGATGAACAGACCACAAAAAAAACAAAAAACCCATTTGTGACTACACAGAAAAGCTGGACTCAGGTGCCCCAACATTTGAGCCTTTTATGTTATACCGAGGACCAGATGTTCCCGTCTATGCTTACTCGCAAAGGGCAGCACACTGTTTAATGAACATAAGACCTATTCCCAAGTTAGCTGAAAAAGTTCGGCCTTCACGTAAAAAATGAAGCCTCTGAACTTCTGCTTTAATAAACAGGTTATTAAAGCAGTTTAAAATCAGCCGCGTTACCCCAATTACGCCTTTTACATGTCTTTAGCTGGCGGGCTAGAATTGATGGAGTAGCATAGTCTGGCAAAGCAAGGTCAGATTGGGGTATGCTTTGCCTGCTGCTGTGACCCTGTGGCTCAAACAGCTCAGTCTCATTGCTATGCACCACTGATCTTTTCACTGAATGAGGGAATAAATGAGAGAAAATGGAGAGAGGGGGACAGAGAGAACAGCACTGCGAGAGTTGAAGAAGTTATAGAGTTAGCTGAAAACGCATCATGGAAAGTTTATATGGAGCAATCCTCTGTCAGTCTCTAAACACGGCTGTCTAATCTAGGCCATTTAACAAAGTTACATATTCTGATCAGATACACTTAGCGAGCAAGACAACAGCGTGCTGAAAAGATCAATGCAGGGGAATGTGACCAGTGCCTTGACTGGGCTTCTGATAAGATCACTGCGCAGGTATATTTGCCTAAAGGCTTTCCCATGTAAATGTCTTCTTTTAATTATGCCCATTGATGCGTTGGATGGCATACCTAAGTGAATTTGCACAGCTGAGCGATGCAGCACATGGCTGGCGTACAGAATGTGTACAAAGGGGAGCATGAGGGCCCAATGTTTGCTGTGGCCCTGACGCGCCACACAATGGTATTAATGATGTCAGAGGAACAATGTTGTACTTGGCACAGTTGATAACAGCAGATGGCTGCTGAAAGGTAATAACCACTAGAACGACAAGAAGGTCAAGCGCTGTTTGTTCTACAGAGACCCACATTTAAATCAAGATTTAATCGCCTTTCTCCATAGCATAAGTCAGAACGCCACACGAAAATGCGAATGCACTTGGACTCGTGTGTCACCACAAGCTTGCTGACCCGTTTGAATGACTGGGGGCAAGTAAACTTGGCTTTGCCAGATTGAAATTAATCTTATGTGACTCTGAGTTATCCACTGTAACTGTGAAGAAGTGAAGAGCAGGGACTTTGTTATTACCTGAGTATTTGCTCAGAGACAGACTTGTTTTGAAACTTGGCAGGCAGGTCGAGAATGGGCTTCACGGTAAAACACTGGATGTCTTAAGCAGAAACATCAAGGAATAAATGAAACTGTTGTACACACATCACTGAAGAGAAGTTACTCAGAAGCTGGTGGCGATTCAACCTTATAGTTAATACTGCAGTAATTTACATTTTGCAGTCTAGCTCTGTTCTAGGACTTCGGGAAGAAACGCCCTCACAGAACACAGCACACATCAATGGCAATCGCTATGCTGTATATCAAGTCAGAAATGATACGAAATGGAGAAGCTGGGGTGGAGGTGGATTTACAAAGCATCTTATAACTGTATGCAGGCTAATGCAGTTTAAACAACATGCCTCGAGCTTTCATCTGGCACTGAGGTCAGCTAATCTGTCGCAACTGCTGACTGTGCTTGACAATTTGTTGTAATGTATTGCTACTGGAAAAAAAAGATGACAGAGTAATGACAGTAATATTATTAACCTTCTGGACTGACCTATACAGCCATCTGAAAAAGATAGTTTTCAGAGCAGTTTTCGCTGCAGCCCTGTGAAAAGCCAAGTACACCCAAAGCACTTTTAAAAGCAATAACATTTTTTTTCATAAAAATTTTTTTTTTCTGGACTTGAAGTGTTTTCTTCAAGTATTGACTTCATCAGCCTCTCAGACCGTTGTGGAATTTTGTCCCACTCTTCTTTACAACATTACTTAGGCTTATTGAGGTTTGTGGGGATTGCATTGTGCACAGCTCTCTTAAGATCCTGCCTCAACATTTCAATCTATTTAAGCCTGGACTTCGGTTGGGCCACTGCAACAACACAATTCTTTTCTTTTTCATAGATTTGCTGCTGTGCTTGGGATATGACCTAATTTTGGCCAGTCATTTGCTGTTGGACAGGTGGCCTGATATTTGACTCTTGAACCCTTTGACGAGTTCAACTAAGAGACTGCAAGGTGTTTGGTTGTTCCCAAATGTGGTGCTGTGCATTATAGGTGAACACCTCTAATCTGGTCTTGTCCAAAGGACATTGTTCCACAAGTTTTGTGCAAATGCAACTTTGCAAACCTAAGCCATGCTGCATGAAAGGCTAGAGGTTTTCCTCTGGCAACAATTCCAAACAAGACACATTTGTTCAGTCTTTTTCTAATTATACTTTCATGAACTTTAACATTTAACATCCTAACTGAGGCTTGTAGTGTCTGAGATGTAGTTCTTGGGATTTTTCAATCTTTTTCCGTGCACTGCAGAGTCTGATCTTGGGGTGAATTTGCGGAGACATCCAGTCTTTGGAAAATTGTAGCATTGTGCTAAAATAGACCTGAATGCTCCAGACCAGGAAACTGCACAAACTTTGCTTTTACAAAGGTGATCACGCGCACCACATATGTTTGATTAACAGCACCTGCCCAGCTATTTAATTTACTCACATTCATACACTGGTGAAGGCAAGCTACAGTTGCACTGCATGAAATAATGTGAAAATGTTACTTTTCACATGACTGTAATTGCATCATGATTCAATCCAATTTGTCATTCACGTTAAATGGGGTGATGTCATGAACTGCCAGAATGTCCGTGCTTCACTTTGCTTAAAAGCTAAGAAACCTCTTCCTGTGCAAGTATGTAGCCATTCTGTGGAAAATAAAAATTATATACTCTTATTCTGTGCACTGATATAATTTAATATGGTGGCTGCACTAAAAAAAAAAAGAAGAAAAACAACCTTTTGAAAATTACGCCTTAAAGTTTAAAAAAAAAATAAAAGTAAAATAAAGATTTGCTTAGTAAATGTGCTAAGGATACACTGTCCAGAGGAAGACTTTGTGTCTTCGCTGGGTGGTGTCGTTGTCTTCATCTTCTCTGCATTGGGAAACTGTGTCAGGAGACGTGCCTCGAAGTCTTCTCGCCGCTCATACTCCTTCCCGCGGTAAATGAACATTTTGTTCTGAAGGACACAGAAGAAGACACTAAGATCGTAAAAAACATCTTCATGAATGCATAATTCGAATTTACATTTGCAATATATATGCATGAGGTACACTACTTTATGAATATGAATATATATTTAGAGTACACACACTAATAGTACACAAAGAGCATGCAAGACCATGACGAAATGAGAAAAGCACTTTGATTTGCAAATCTACTTTGCCTGGTACTGTCGCTGGGTTCAAATACATCATCATAATCTCCATTTTAAACATTTGGAAATGCACGTGACAGAAAGTTCTCGGAACCGATTCAGTGATTCGGTTAAGTGAATCCTAGCCAAGATCAGAGTTGGCTTGCTTGAGGAGTATTTCTGTTTAACCCAACTGACATACAAATGCATTTTGCTGTGGGCTCTTTCTAACAATAACCTCTAATGTGGTTGAAACATTGTAATGTTTTTGAAGGCAGACACAGAGAATTTTCCCGTCAGATATTAGTGCAGTAACATGACATGTCATCTTTGCATTACAGCAGTTAAGTGTCTTCTGGAAACCATGACGTGGTGCACTGGATATGAGGCTGAATATGACTTAGTTTATAAGCATAATAAGGAAATTAGACGACAGACAGTTTACAAGTAAGGGTTACACATAGGAATATAAGTCTAGTAATTTCTCTCCCATAAGCCATGGCACAAGAGCTACATGTGTGCTATCTGTTCTCATGCACAGATGGCAGAGCACATTTCTGTTTCAGACTTGCGTGAGAGTCTTAATTATCACGTTAGTTTCTTCCTTATCCTCTCAGTTTCACTGTGCATGTGCAACCCCTCTGAGCAGAATGCTGCAGAAAGCAAAGATTTAAAACTTGACACTGCCCTTACTTAGGCTTCAAGAACAATAAAAATTAGCGAACCTCGTGAATGACTATCCATAAAAGCCAAAGAATACACACAGTGATACATAGGCACTTTTCATTTATTAGTGAGATGAATTGCAGGGATGATAAACACCTCGGGCACAAAAACTTTACAAAGACAATCCAAGTTGTTTTGTTTTTTTTACTTTAATTTGTCACGAGTCTGCATTTCTCTAAGACAGATTAAAATCTGGACGAAGACAGCTAGTCTTTCTCCAGCACTGCATATTGTTTTCTTATTCATAAGAAGACAGCAGATTCGCATTATGCTCGTTGAGCATTCAGGTCGTGTGAACAGTTATCTCAATGTCATAATTCTCCTTTTCATTACCCTCAAACCCACACTGGCTAGTTCTGGAAAAGAAAACCACTTTCAGTGAGATAATGAGTCATACTAAAATGGTCTTTTCTTTCTGGCTAGTGGGTAAAAAGCAATTTCCAACGGTCAAGTGACAAAACAGCAACAGGTCACATAACTTAATGCCATGGACTTTAAATAAAATTCATGTTGTCAGGATTTGAGGTCTTAAGGTCTTTGTGTCATACCCCTCTTTACAAAGAAAAGCCAACGGAAATGGATGGATAGTTCCTTTGAATCTACTACATAGATTGGCATATAAACTGATGAAAAGGTCATCTGTTTTAATCCAAAACAAAAATAAATTATAAGAGAAGAGTGCACGGAATGCTCCTAGAAATGCATGAGCCATGAACGTGCCTTCAGCTGCTTGAATGTGCTCAGAAGTCTGTCTGAGGAACATTTTGACTGATAGAACATGACAGCTCATATCAGAGTGTCTCCGAATGTGGAGTCTTAGGATACATATTTCAAACCAACTCTCACACCCTCAACCACTCTATAAGCTGAGCTGTCACAGGAAACTTAATACGGGGATTAAGTAAAGTTTAGGACTGATGGGAAGAGAAAGGAGAAAGGAATAAATAAGTGAGGGAAACAATGGTTAGAGGAAATACTAAGCATTTGAAAGCTGAAACTGCTCCGTAAGGTTTTTTTAATATAGAAAATAAATATAACAAAAAAAATGAAATGATACAAAGCTTTTTGGAAAAGTAATTTTCAAGGTTAAAAAGACAACTTTGGTTAAATATTCTGGTCTTGATCTTTTTGTACAATAATATAACCATTTATACAATATAGACCTATTGATGAAAACAATCTAAAACCACTCTGATATTCTTTTGTAGCACACAGCAACTGGAGTCAATGACCTAATCGAGTCTGATGTTTTAAAATGTTATCCGTAGCCTTTTACCACTAGCACCTTAGTTACTAACTATATTAACAACTAATAAATCATAAGCAGTTGAATTATGTACTCTTGCATAAAATCAATTAGTATGTGGGAGGGAGGTTACGAAATGTCTTCATCGAGGAATTTATTTTTTTCCCCCCTGAGGACACTGCAGTGCTGCAACAAAAAGCAATACAAGGCGTGACTGATAATTTGGGGTCCTCCTTATCATATTGTCCAACATTAACACCAGTATGAATTATCACATGACAAAGTGTCATATCATCATTCATATAGCAACACCATATGTTTGTGTTCCTTGTCCAGAACTCCAATGAGACAAGCCCAGGCATGTCTGAGAGTGAAAGCAGTCTCAGCTGCTGATGACAATTTAATACCTAACAAAGCAGCTCCTTCAACAACATCCAACTCTGCCAAATATATCCAAAAAAGTGTTGCTTGGAAACAACAAACTTGTTTTACCGCTTTGCTTTTACCGCAACCAGGCTATTAAGTGGGGAAGAAGGAATACAAACAGCTGGTGGTGTATGACCCAAGAGTAAACAAGTCTTGCTAGCTGCGCTCCATTTGAGAGTTTTGTACTCTACGTGAACACTCAAAGCGCTTTACACAACATGTCTTATTCACCTATTCGTACAATCACATTTTTCTATGCTTAAGTGCTTTCTGGCTAACAATCACACTCCGATGGATCCAATGGAGAGTAACTCATGGTTAGTATCTTGCCCAGGGTTCCCAAAGGAAACAGTTAAAAAAGTTGACCCAAAATACAACATTCTGGGTACAAAATACTTTGTGGTTACATTTGGCTTATGTTGTGTCACTCCATATATTATGTCCCTACTTTTGCACTATAATGCTTCTGCTGCTGGCACCTTATGGTATTAGATTCACAATTCAAATTAGGCAGTCTGTCATCAGTGACAGTAGCTCATTGGGAAAGACGGATGGAAAATTGCATTTATTTTGTGTGCACTAATAAATGCTCTCGCCTGCAAGGTGCACTCATCTATTTTTGATCAGTATTCTTTTCTATATTGACATAAAAATCATTATTGCTCATTTCCTCAACATATTGGGATATAATTTTGAAGCTATCTTGCCAAACAATAGAGAAAGCCTTCTTCTATAACTGTATTTATCCATTAGTAAACCTCATCAAATTTCCATACCTACACAGAAATCCTTTAATATAATTATTAAGTATTTCAGGATGGGCCCTTATAAGAGAACAATGTCAACGCCATAACAACATTTAAAATGTCATAAATCTTTGGCTTTTTGATGTTTAACAAGTAAAAAAAAATTAACGACAGTGGACTAGTAACCATGACCAGCTTGTAAACTCTTTTGCATCTAATGTAGTACAAAGAATGCTCCACCTTTTTTTTTTTTTTTTAAAAAGATGGAAGAATACAAATGTGAATTAAGTGTTGGTTTTTATACCATCTCTGGTTATTTCAGGTAAGGGCAAACATGAAAAAAGAATATCCTCAAAGGTTCTTTAAAGAGCCTGTTAGATTAGGCCAGTGCAGCTTGCCCTGTCTATAATGGAGTTTCTGCCCTACCAGATGAAAGGGGTTAGACGGGGGGGCTGCGGAGATCGGAAAGTAGCCAAAGCCCTTGAGAAATGGCTGTTCTTCATAATAGAATGAAAAGGGTATGATCGGGGATCACAGTTCTTAAAACTAGAGTTTTATATCATCTTATTCCACGAGGACTTTTAGGCCATTTAGTGGCTGATTGTACGATAAAATGTCCTTCAGTAAGATGCCAGATGACAGTCTGAAAAACAGCCATAACAGGTCATACATTAAAAGCAAATTTAATCAGCACTGTTACTTTTCTTCTTGCAAAAAAAAAAAAAATCTCAGGCCTAACATTAAGCTTACTGTGACACAGCAACACAGAAAAAATGATCTAATATAGATTACATTTAAAATGAAGAAGAAGAAAAAAAAGACAAAACACATCATTGAGCAAGTGAAATGAAATAGAGGGCAGATATGCACCCAGCAGCACCTCAGACACTGTGCTGAGATATCAAACACCAATTAAACACGTATTTAATCTCTGATATGCCGTGATCAGATTGGCACAAGGCCAGCCGGGACATTTACAGAGGAAAAAGAGATCAATTCAGGTTAAGCAGCCTGCTTTACTTGGTAGATGTTTATAAATAGGCGGCAGATTTTCCATCAGCTCAGAAAAATCAGTGTTCAGTTCTGGTGGTCATTTTAGAAATCAGTGTCTCTCATTGTGGTGCCACCACTTTAAAGAACATTTGCAGCTCCATCTGCTTAAACAAGCTTAGAGCTGAACGTAAGGGGAATGTAACCTGTGATTCAGCAACTGAAAGCAATTTACAATGGGACCAGACAGCCTTTTTCACTCTGTGCTGGGTACATGGTTTTGTTGTGCAGGTGGTGATGGGACACCTTGAGCGGAACTTCACCGGAACACCATCTTCCCGACACTGAGATGCTCGTGCTGTTGGAAAAATGGTGTCCAGCTGTAGTTTGGCAAATGGACTTAAGTGCTTTGCTTGCCGTCTGATCAGTCTTTTACTACAGACAAGATTTTTTTTTGGCTGTTCTTCAAAGCTCTGCAGTTTTTACAACTACTCCTGGCAACTGCAAATGCAGGCAAAGATTTTGAGTGGACCGGCTCACAGTGACTTACACAGGTCTCTTAACACTGAGGAAAAGTGATACATGGTGAATGAAAGCGAGGCACACATGCTAGAAGTGGGGGATAGAAACTGATGTATTCATTCATTCTTGCTTTTGTATCTTTCTTAGCTGTCTGCCTTTTTCCAAGAGAAACGTTCCATTTTCCCACACTGAAGGGGATCCACTCAGCGCATAATTCTGATCTACTCCGCAACCCACACATGGAGCAGCTGCCTATGATTCAGAGTTTGTCTCAGTGAGTGAGTAAGTTAAAGCCAGACTAGGTGGGGCTTTGAACAAGTGAGCCTCGCCACAACAAAACAATATTCATGGGAGAGATATGTGTGAAGCACGTATGTATTGAATGCTGAGGCTGAGAACCAAGCAGGCACCGGTAAATCTATTAAATCTATTGATCATCTTTTTTTGACAAGTGGCTCACCCACATTGTGCTTATCCGCCTTGAGTATGTCAGTGTATATACTCACACGTAGGAAGGAGGGGAACCCGGTGCCATAATAGCCTACAGCAAAGTAGTCTGGTTTAGGCCGGATGACCTTCACTATATTCTCATAGAACTGCGCCTGTTTCCGCTGTTGAGAGAATCAAAGATAAATTTTAGACGCAGGGACAGCACGCACATGCATTTTCCTTGCATATTTTACAGATGCAGTTGTGTTTTATCTCAAACTAGTGGTAAATTTCTCCCTTATCCTTTTTTAGTCTCAAGAGATTACAAATTAGACATACTACAGTAATATTTACATCACCTGTATGTATCTGTGATATATGAGTAACTATAGTCATTATACACAGTGTGCACAGTTATTAGACAATCAGTCCAAAAGAATTCAAAATCTCAAACTTGAATATTTAACTTTCTTTGCTATAAAAATTGGTAACACAAAAGGAAAATAAAAGGTTTGGCCTTTCCAAAATATTAACCCTTCCTTTTTTAAACATCAGAATAATTTTATAATCTTCCACCTAAAATTGCAAAATAACTCCAAAGGGTTTGTATGATACTTGTGCAATAAAGGGTTAACCCAAGTTTTTAGTGCCCCTTCTTGTCTGTAGCTGTCATGTCTTTGTACTTCCAGACATGGGCTGCAGGTCTTGAATATCAACATTCCTGATGCTCCAGATTTAAATGGGTTTTTTTTAAAAAGCACTCTGTAGGGCATTTTGATCTTTTTGTCACTTTCCCTAAAATTGATTAAATCCATTAAACATGCATATGCATAAGGTCAGTATAATCTCCTAATAATGTTGCAGTTTGCAACTTGAAAGTAAAGCTAACTAACAACATAACATTACTTACCAAGGATGCACTGAGTTGTTCAAAATCAAACATTTCATTCTCGTACTGCTCAGCCAGCTCCTTTCCCAAAATGATTGCCTCCTCCCACATCTAAATGATACATAAATAGTGAGAAAAATAAGATAAAATAAATAAAAATCAAGCATTCATTCGGTACCGGCTACTCTTTCCCAGACAAAGGTATTACGGTCCTTCTAAAATAAATTAATCCCTTCAACTTGTCACTTTTCCCCCCATTTCTCTGAAATGAAAATCCAGAACCTGTCCTTAGAAGCAGAAAATGTGTCATCATGCATGTTTCCTTGACTCAGTACAGTGAACTGTGTCACAGGTACATGTGAACCAATCAAACATGTTGAAAAGCTTCTAAGTGGGTTCCTGACAGACTAGATTGGACTGAACTGATATAGGGCAGCCTGGAGGTGGACCAAGTCCAGACTGCTATTCACATTAGCCTCCCATCAGTGAGAGCGGTGGTGGCAACACCATCTGGTACTGCTTTCTAGATGACACATCTGACACCCATGGTACTGTCCTCAGTTTAAACTCCACTCTCTCTGGAGTGCTGATGTATTCTTACAGCCACTGTAACACTTACTGATCACTCTGGTGGGTTTGTATGCGCATGTTTGTCCACAGCTCTTTCAAACTGTTGTCTCCCTAGCCACATCTTGCTGAGTGACAGCTGGCTGCAGAACCAAAAGTGGCGACTGCACCCCAACACTCATGACACATGCAAAGCTTTGGGACATCATCTTTGAGAAGCTGTGGCTTCAGTCCTACGGATTCAGTTCCAGGCTTAGCTTGCAGGTTGAAAAACACTTTTCTCCTTTGGAACAAATAACAGGCAATACACCAAAATAACACAGCAGCTCTGGTCCTATGAAGCTGGAAGATTTTTCTGGCTAAGGCAGACGAGATGGCATTCAAGTCCCTGACATGCTATGAGGGAAAAGGAGAAAAGGGAACAGTGAAGAGAAATATAAAAGAAAAGAGGTTTTAAATGGAACGTGTAAGAGCTACATTGTGTGCTCGGATACATGCCTTCATCCATAAGAGCAGAAACTAAAAACAGGGGATTATCACTGTATCAGTGCCTGTTCTGCAGAAACAGCACATTAAACTTCCATTCAGTCTTAAAAACCTGCCTTTTCAAGCCAGGAAGGCTATTTAGCTGAGACGACAACATCTAAAAATAGCATCTCAGGAGTCGAGGAAAAATCATTATGTCCACTTATGCTTATGAGTGTGAGTAACTGTGTATGGATGCCTTACCTTGCCCTTGTCGAAGTAATTAATAATCTCCTGGTAGAGATGGTCCTTAAGCTGTCCTTGAGTGGTGGCCTGGTAGCCGTCTCTCTGTGTCAGGTGGGCTGCACATGCCTCATCTGACCACTACAGAAAACACGTTAGCACTGGGGTCAACACTGTACAATACGATACAGAGTAAAAAGGAAAAGTGACAAGAAATCAATTGCTGACTTATATCCAGTGTAAATGGGTTAGAGTGATGTGTGGTTCTTTTTATAAGCTGCTCTGTACTTTGACAATGCAAGATGGAAACAACTCTGCAAGAAACCCATATCAGTATATACTGAATGATTCATTGATGGCATCAGTGCAAAGTGTAGCATTCCTGTGGCTAATGCTTAGTGTTAAAGGGGAACTATAAGCACATTCGGAGATCCATATTTACTGAGTCACACAAAGCAACTGAAGCAGAGTTGCATGACTCGCAGTTCAGAATAACCCTCTCTATCTTATACTGGGCCTCGGTGCTGCCCCTTAGCTGCAGCCGTTTTAGTGCTTTTCCTTCTGCATTGAAGCCAAATGTCTTCTGAGTAGTTGTACCTCACCAACAGAACTTTTGAACATGATGTGGGAGGGGGAGCTGTGCTCACAGCCGGTGCCTGGCAGAACCATGTTAGAGATGTTCAGCACAACAGCGTGTGTCTGAAACAGAGTTCTTAGAAGCCTGAGCTTTTGCCTCATAGGTTCAACTTGAACATATGCTGACCTCAATATCTAAAACCTAGATAAGAAAAAGCATATCAACCCCCCCCCCCCCCATAAAAAGCATTTAGAATGAGAATCTACAGATTAGTGCACCAGGAGTTTCCAAGGGTAGAGAAAAGCTGGGCTTTTACTACCAGTGTAAACACTAGATACAACTGAGTCACACACTTACTTAATCTTGTTTAGTAGAAAAGCTTTTTCATTTTTAAACAATGAAAGAATCTTTTGTTCTTATTGTTGACACACTATAGAGACTAATAAGGTTTCTGACGGCCTATAGCATCTTGGCAGAAAGACAGACAATCTGATTGGCCTCTGTGTACAGCAAGCGTAATCCTATGATTCTGTCAGGGCTGATTCATTACTGGCCAATTTTAATTGGTTTCTATGGTGTTGTGAGTAACCTGAAGAGTTAAGATCTCTGACCAGGTTTTTTTTTCTTCCGTTATTGTGATAGCCACATTTGAATAGCAAAGCTTCAATATTTGCATAGCCTTCACGGACAATGGGTGAAAAATAAATTGCACCACGTTGCTGTGGTATAAGGAAGGATTCTGGGAAGACTTGGCTTACGTTATTGATCCTTTAGTGCTGGACTGCATTTATATGTTAAAAAGGATCTCTGGTAATTCATGGACGAGCAGTGACCCCGTATCGACAAAACCCAAGTGCTGATACATCTCTGACTATGAAGAAAATGTTGTGAATTCATCAATGTTATTACACTGCTGCAGGTACTCTACTGGGACACTAATTATAGCCAGTCTTACTCTATAAATGCTGGAGGATACAGAATTATATATAAATCATTCCTTCTCTGGAATTTTGTAGTTCTCCCTCTGCGTGTTAAGGTTCCATCCAGGTACTCCAGCTTCCTCGTGAAGTCCAAAACTGTGCATGGTAGGATAATTGCTGAATCGATGTGTGCGAATGGTTGTGTTAGCCCTGCGATGGACTGTTGACCTGTCTAGGGTGTACCTTGCCTCTCACTCTATGACAAATTGAATAGACTTCCCTCTTCCAGACAATTACAAATGGGATAAGGGGTTAAGAAAATGGATGGATGGATGGCATTCCCTCTCATTCATTCTTGTCTACACAGGCCTCGACGTGAATAAAGATCAGTCACTTGTAGATGAGCAGAATCATAACAATAATAATAATAAAACATAGAACTCATGCTACAGATGCTACTGTGACTCCCGAGTGAGGAAAATGTGATTTAGTCACAGCCTCCTCTTCCCTGACGAGACCTGCACAAAGACTGAAGCAGCCAGCTATTTATGCAAAAACAGATGAGATGTTGGATGCATCCATTTTGGATAAAAGGCAGAGAGGAACAACTTCAAATTTAGGGTGTACCAAACCCCAGCTGGGAATAGACGCTGCAGTTCTTTGTATGAGGAGTTTTGCAAGTGGATGCGGTGTATTTTTGGCAGGAGATAGAAACTTTCAAGGCTATGAGCATGACTACTAACAAAAAGGTACTAACATAAAAGAAATGCTTCTTGATAATCTATAAATATTTATGTGCTCAATTTAAGTTGTGTCAGAAAGATGCCCTTTTTGCACCTTTAAGTAGGGATGCCTTGCACTGATGCTTGAGGTGATGATGATCGCCAAAGTACACATTTATCTTCAAGTATCCAGGGTGGTTGAAGCTACCTTTGTCTCTGTTTTAGAACATGAGCAGGTTTTTCTTTTCAATTAAAGATCAGATACTAGCTGTGACTTGCACTGGCTGTGCAAATAAAAGGCTGCTGTGCAAATTTGCCTCCTTAAAAGGTGTCGCATGTGCCACATTGGAATTAAAGGGATACAGCCCAATAAAGTCATTTGCTTGACACGTTAACCCTACGTTTAACATCTGCCTGACAGCAGCTTAAGAGTGGTTCAGTGTTTCTGTGTGCAGCTTCAGATATTTTAGAGAATGCACGTTAACATTTATTTTTTGTTGGCCTTGTGCATGGGTACCTTAAGCAGTTTTGCGTGCAGAAGCAGAGTATAAGCAGCCTCAGTGTAGTTGTCGCACTCTTTATGGAGGTCACACAGCTTGTAAAGGTACCTGGCAGTGAAAAAAGCAATGATTTATGGGTCATGACAGGGGAGGGTTTTCACACTTTAACAGACAGAGGGTTAACTCTGCCAGACGGATGTGTCTTAACAGGCTCTTCTAGTTCAAATACCGCTTGAAAAATAGATGGAAAACTGACAGGTAAGATTGCAGACTGGGAAACATATTTTATCAAAATCAAATATTTTATTCTGGGTCTCTGGAGACCTACTTTATTTAATCTTTGGGAGGCAAAAATGTAGCTCAACTAAGACTCCTTATTACATCTATGTTGTAGTGTTTAAAATGCCTCACAGGGACAAAAACGCTTCAAATATAACAAATGGTTAACACGCAGAAGCTTACCTGATGTACATTTCCTCTCTGTCTATTTCCTTGTAAAAGTTCTACATTGTGGAGAAAGACAAAGCATTAAAACGGGCTTAAAAGACATAGCAGATTTCCACTGAGAACTATGGTTGCATTCTGTTTAACTATCTAAAAAGAAGTTACTGGTGGATTATTTTAAAAATTAAAAAAACAAAACACCCCCCCCCCCAAAAAAAAACAAAAAAAAACCCCAACAGTATCAGGGCTTGTAGCGGGCACACATCCAAGCACCTAGTACACTGACTGGCACTGTCGTATTCACTGTCACATTCTCAGTGAAACCAAAGTTATTTAAAGTGCAGACTCGCTCAGATAAAATATGAAATATAGGCCATATGTCTGTAGTCTTTTCAATATGCCTAGTCATGTGAGCTAAAAGTGACATTTTGGTGCTTCCAGATGAAATGTCACTTTAAAGAACAGGGTGGTTTAGATGAACAGCTCAGGGATAACACTTTAATGCACTGACATGTCGAGATGCCTGCTACTGCCGTCTGTATGTAATTCTACATCATTACGGTGTTTTTTACCGGCAACAATAACCTATGACAGACAACCAGGCGCTGATAACACAAACAATTACCTGTATTGTTATTTATACATTTCATGTGTATCATTTCACGCAGGGGGTTCAAATCTAATTATGCATGTATCACCAGCACTCGGCTTATGCGCATTCAGGATTGAAAGCAGAGATCTTACAAGCACGTTGACAGTGCAGCTCATGCGGTTCTCCTTGTTCTCGTCATGCATGATGGTCCTGTAGTCCAGCAGCCTCTCCAGCAGACGCACCACCAGAGTGACGAAATTCTCACCCGTCCTGGCCAAGTACTTGTGCTTCCTGCAATGCTCCAGTAAGCTGGTGTTTGTGTCATGAGGTTGGATGGGGACACAGAGAAACAAATGTGAAGTATGTATTAAGATGGTCTTTGACAGCTGGTCTTTGAAGCTGTCTATTTTACACATTAAAACAGAGTTAGCATCTGCTCCGAAAGCAGACATTATGCAGGCAAGCTGCGATGGCAAGTCCTGTGATCATCAGCACACTGTGATTATTTTGAGAAGTGCTATGTTGCAATTAGCATTATCTAACTTGCGAGAGGCTCAGGCATAATCCTGCCCATTAATCAGCACTTACATTTTCTGAAAGAGAACTTTGTACTGCTCGTCTCCGCGGCCCCCTTCCACCTCGTGATCCAGCTTGGTGATGATCTCGTTCTCAAACTGCAATTAGACAGAGCAGGCGTAAATAATCAGTGTAGCTAATTTTTCAATTCATTAACGCCATCTCCCTGTTGCTCTCTCTCTCTCCAACAAACCCAGCTGTGAGGGTTTACGCTTCAACTTAAATCGGCCCTTATTTGCAACAGAACTGGCTGTGAGCCGGTTCCGATTTTCTTTATCTGTTGAAATTCTATTAGGACACAACTGAAAGTTGCATCATGAGACACCTTGCCTGTACTTTTTGCTCTTTAGTTGTTGTATCTGCTGACAGTGATGCATGGATCTATTTTTCCAATATTTGTATGTAGCAGCTGTATAAAAAAGTGAATTTCATTGTGCTGAAACAAACCTTTTTTCACTGACTTTTTGATTTACGTGTGTCTTGGACACGAGTAAAGGAAAAAAAAAAGTGCAGCAAAGTAGAAAAAGATATGAATGCTGTTTTCTGGAAAGCCAAGGACTTATAACAAACAGAGAAAGAGAGAGAACTAGTACAGGAAATATACTAGTTCTCACAATTGTAATCAAAACGTTACTGATCACAATTCATTGAAAATGATAGGAAAGTAGCAATCGCCCAAAATGATCCTGATCCAGACAGAAGATATAAAAGCTTTGCACACTTTCACTATAAAAGGACACGGCTGTGCAACCAGTAAAAATGATATTGGAGTGCTTTGGTTTTCACAAGACTACAATGGCGAGCAAAGAGACATTTGGAAAGTGCTGTGTTTCTTTACTATGATAGAAGTGAAGTACACATCACGTATTTCGGCAGCTCTCAGAAAACATCCCAAAGCTGAAAACAGCCTGTGAAATTTTATGACAGAACAGCTGTAACCAAATGGATTTCCTCATGCAGAAAGGCTTAATTTTGGATTGTAACGAGGCATACCATTAAGTTCCACTTACCATGGCTGTTGATAATCGCAGCACAACAAAATGAGATTTGCAGAATTACAAGTAAGCTGTGGGCTACAAAACTTCTTCCTTACTTGTGTTCTACCTTTGTATTCCTTTATTGTTTCGCTTCATCTAAAACCTTGTTTCCAATAAGCAAGAAACTCAGTTACATCTTTCCGAACTAAAGTTGGGAGGTGTGCACCAGTGAGTGAATACTTCATAAATTAAAATAATATTTCTTCATGTACCTGTCCAATGAATTTGAAGATTTTATCATCTACAATATTAATATTAGTAAAAGATGAAAAACTAAGAGCATCCAGAAAATATCTTGTAATATGTACTAAAAATAAGAAAGAAAGCCAACATCAATAGGTGCGATAATTCAAAAAATAAAAATAAAAAGTTTCTTTTTCCCATATATACATGTGTAGGTGTCTTCTATGACATAGATGATTATACGCACTATGCACTGCATATACACACTCACGGGCCAAGTTATTAGGGACACCTGTTCAAATGATTGTTGATGCAAATATGTAATCAGCCAGTTGCAACAGCTGGCAATAACTCCATGCATTTAGGACTGTAGACACAGTCAAGACCATCTCTAGGGTATTTCAAAATTGCCAGTGAGTGCCACTTCTCTGGGTGAAAATGCCGTTTAAAGAACAAATCTTTAAAGAACGTTTCCAGCATCTTTAATCTGGAGGCTTAAGACGACAGGTCCAACTAGGTAGTAGAAAGATGTACTTAATAAATTGGCCAATGAACATGTATATTCATTTTCATCTTACATATAATCTTTTTTTTTTAAGTAAAGATGAGCTGTAGTTCATGTTTTAAATGACACACCCGTTGGAAATGCATTGTGAAGTGGAACTCGCATTGCATCATGTCAAAGAAGATGGGGATGGTGGCCTTTCGCAGCTCGATCTCAGGAACTAGTGTCATCTCCAGGATAGGACCCACCATCTCCGGAATGAATTTTATCTTGTGGGGCCCTTTGAGATGAAAAAAAAAAAAAAAAGAGAGAGAGAGAGAGAGAGAACAGAACATGTAAGTGCAACCTAACTGCACAGCTCATTTGCAGAATTTAAATTTGACAGAACAAATAGCATAAGTGAGGTAACAAGGCATAGATAATCCTTAATCCAGATTTAACAGTTGCAGTTTCAAACAATAAGGAAATGTGTCTTCTGATGTTTAGCAAATCTCCTCTCATCACATCAGTCAAGCAGTAAATAAGTGAAAACCAAACACCTTGGTTAAAAAAAAAAAAAGCAATGGGTATAATAAGGCCAGAAAATGAATCAATCTAATCTAGTGGAAAGCTCTAATTAGAGGATCAGATGGTGTGGGTTGCAATGAAACGGTAGACATGAATGCCAAAATCTTAACACTCCAATCCCTGTATACAACAATCTCACTCCACCGAGATCTGACTGCCGTGTCTCTCTCTTACTGCACAAAATAACACTAATTAACACACGACTGTTAACATATACCTTGCAGGATTGACATGTTACTTGGTTGGCAGATAATAATAAAGATAAACTGAGAAAACACTGCTTCAACAAGTAAATTCATGCATAAAAGGGATTTTATCAGTTGAAAGTGAAACATCGATAGCGACACATGGAATGAGCTTAGTTACCTAGATTGTACCACATATCCCTGATTTCAAAGCCAATCTGTCTTCTCATGTCCTGGTACCTGAAACACAAACAAGGTATAAATGTCACATTGGCTGTTGTAATATCCACAGAAGATGAGAAACTCGATATACGCAGTATAAACACAAACAGTTCTTTATGACTATTTCAACTGCCTAAAAAATGCAATATACTCCAAATTTAAATAGCTGTCCTGTTTCATCTGTGCCGTCCTGCGCCTGAGTCAAAGTCAGTGTTTGCCGTAGTATGAAAATGTGAACTGAATTGAGAGAAAGATCATGAAGGAGAAGTGAATAAAGTAAAATCAGAAGTAAACAGGCCTTCTTTAAAGTGTCCAGGTCACAGTTTTCAACATCAGCTGTGACAAAGTTAAAAAAGTACTTCATAGCCCTGATGAGGGCTTTTCGGTCTGATCGAGGTCCATATAGTTTATGCAGTGACCTAGCTTAACACAAAATAAATTTATCTGAAATATATAGTAAATAGTTTCCCACTCTCTTCCTGCAGGGAGCTGAATAAATCAATCTCTCTCATCTATGTCTGAATGATAATCGCTTCAAAAGCATAAAATTAGACTGTCATAATAAAATTCATAATGACACAGATTCATTGATCTGGGATCATGGTGAGTTAGTTTAGTTTTGTTGTTCCACAATGTTCTTTGAAATACAAACACACCCTAATGAGATGTTTCCATGCAAGTTCGCAACATACACAGAAGCTGACAGTAAGTTAGTCTGTCTTCTGCTCTCTGTACATATTTGAAGACGGGGAAAAAAAATCCAAGGATGATGACACAAGGGAAAGTGTTTGATCAAACAATCTTTGTTGGTGCTAGTATTTTTAGGTCGACTTTGTGTGTCAAGAGCCCTTACATAAAATAAAGATTTGCAGAAGAAGCTAGAAGGAGAGCTCTTGCCCTGACTCTTTGTCTAGCTTGTGCGTATTGTGGGCTTATAAGCTGATCAGCTCTGCCACGTCTGGGTCATGAACCAATCTTCATGGCAGTTTGGTGCCCGTCTTCGCTGCCTATCGTACTGTCCTTAGGTCACAGAAAGGACATATAGTGAAGTAAAAAGGACAGAGAGGAAAAGACAAAGCGTGAATGATGGAGACGCTAACAAGAGTGGAAACAGCAGGCAGAAGGGCAGAAAGGGTATTCTGAATCCGATCACCTGAATCAAACTGAATGGCTCTTGCTCCTTTGACAGACTGAACATTTCATAGGAGAATAAGCCAATCCTGAAACTGGTTTAAAAAAAAAAAAAAAAAAGGCCTGCAGCATTTTCACAAATTTGGTATCAAAAGGTACCTTAAGTACGGATTCTGGTGACATCCCTACAACGTTCAGACCAACACAAGTAACTAATATACCGCGGCTCTGTTTGGATGCAATGCTAAACCATCATAGTGTCTGCTTAACAATCCTGCGTGGTTGACCCCTGCTCTGATTGTTGGTATGAAAACCTGTGCTGCGCTGCCATGTTTTGTTTTTGTTTTGTTTTTTGGGGGGTGTTATATTTAAGCAAGAATCGAGATTTAATTGTCAAACAGCACTTGCAGATAATTACAGATCTCCTGGGGAATGTGGATAAAACAGAAAAAAATATATTGACGTGACTGAAACAAGATTGTGAGATTTGAAAAATAGCTGAAAGGTCTCAAATAAACTCAAAACCCCTCCTTGCCTAAGTAGAATATGGGTTCCATCTAAGTGGAGTTTGCATGTTCTCTGTGCATGTAAATGGTTCCTGTGGCTACTCCAGCTTCCTCCCATAGCCCAGTGACATGTACATTTGACTTACTGCTGATTCTTTCTTATATTAAATATATATCTTTATTAGATGTAGTAGATGTGGCAGTAGCAGACTTTGGACAAACTTTTTGTTTCAGACCTCCAGCTTTTCTGTGCATTTTGGATCAACCACAGCTAGCAAAAAGAAAACCATCTGGAGCTTGCCACTATTTGCTGACTTGATGTAAGCCTACATATTCACTGCCAAACAGCCTTTGAATTTCCAACCGTACACACTAATGTATTTTGACAGAATCCTGAAAAAGCAGCTGCATCACCTCTTTACACACTGGTTTGGGTCAAAACAATTTACCATACTTATTTGTTAAATGGTAGAGCCCGAGGATTAATCCTCACAGTTTTTGGCAAAGTTATAAAAATAAATCAATTTGCATTTTTATGTATCAGGTATTACATGTTTGACTGTTTTTGCATCTTGTTGGGGCTGAAATATAGTCCTGTGTATATCTGCGAGTATGACGGCTCACGGCTTGCATGAATCAGTCGTAGGAAGTGCGTTTCTGTTCCCACATATGGGCGTTCAGATGACTGTGCAGAAGGCAGCGTGTCCTCATTGCGGCTGAGACAGATGTACGGTGCTGTTCTGTCACACTCCTGTAGGCAGCGGACAGGCAGCTATGACTGTCAGCTGTCAGACCCTACAACATATACCTGTCAGCCAGGGGCAGAAACCTGTAGGAGAGGTTAACTAAGAATAAAACATTTGGAGAGAGACAGTAGTGTGTGACTGGGGGCTCCTTGTAGTTTGTGTTGTGTAATGTAATTGGGTCAGAGGGCAAACATCAAGGCAGAGAAGAAAAAAAACAAAACAGTAGAGGTTGTGACTAAAATACAGAGAAAACAGATTGACAAGCAGAGCCCTATAAGGGCTGCTCAGCTGTGATCAAAGCTTGAAGCAAAGGAAGTGTGAGATATTCACAAAACCTGTCAATACGATGCTCCTTCTCCTCATCACTCAAAAGTGGCTATTATGACAATGACATTGCTGCATGCTCATTTATGAGTACATGTGTCTGTGTCTCCATGTTCTCTGCGTAAGTGCATATATTTCAAAGTAAAGGGGAAATGATGGTTAAAATTAATTGCACAGTTTCTGCCAATTATAGCCATTATTAAGACATAAACAAATATCAACAAGGATTATAATGGATTTTTAAGGTCAGACAAATAATTAACACCCTGTTTTATTGTGGCAAATTGTTTAAAAAAATGTCAATAACAATATTTTATTGTACAGAAAACTTAAATATTATTTTTCTCTGCCAAAGGATTCTATTATAGTTGTGAGGTTTTATCAGTTAAGTCAGAATGTATGCAAATTTGTTAGAAAATCACAGCAAATCTTGCTTTATTTATCACTTTTTACTATGTAAATATTTATTCTGATGTGTTTATGCTTTTATTTTGTAGTTTTAAGTCTGTGACTGACAAGTTGCTATGGTATCACCATGCAGTTTCCCCTCAAATACTGCTCAGGGTTCTTGAAAACAAGCCAAAGCCACAGAGGAATCCACAAAGGTGACGTCAGTGGCTACGTCCATCTTTTATAATCAGCAGCCTATGACTACAATGGGTGTTGGGAATGATGGTTGAAACAAAGAAAAATAAGACCCAGACTGCCATAGATATATTTATCCTCCCACTCAGGGCATGCAGACATGTAAGCTTGTTATCTGTGCCTCGGTGGTCTGAGTGTGAGAATGGCATTAGGATTACACAGGCTCCAGTAATGGAGCAGAACTTCACAAACAGCACTAGTAGATGTGTGATGCAGGGACAAAAAAAAAAAGCCAATGCAAAGTGCTAAAGAGCTGTGCTTCACAAATCTTTGATTTCACCCCTCTGCTCTCTGCTTCTGAGCAAGGCACAATAATTGGTATTGCAGGGAAAGCTTACAATTCAGCCACAAGCAGACAAGGATACTGGATGCAGAGAGGTAGAGGCTAAAAAAATTGAGCAGTAGGTGGAGGGACGGTGGAGAAAAAAATGACAATCCCGATAATATTCCTGTTTTTTGCTTAGAACAAATCGAAAAAGACTTGGTGGGGGTGGCTTGGATCTTGCATTGTGTTTGGCTGTTGTGCTGCATAGAACATTGTTTATTATCTATTGGGAGTTCACCGCGGCCAATAATAAAGCACTGACAAACGAGCAGTCTGCCTGTCGGGCGTGAGCCAGCGTGATGTATATTTCAGTGTCAAAAGCTCCTCAAAATGAAGATGAGAGCCAATATGCGCTATGTCTGCCCAGAAAACATTTACACATTTGGATGCATTATCACAGTTTCTGAGAAACACTAATGTAGATGAATGGCTCTTTGTGGATAAAGGGAGCCGGATGAACACGAAATGAATAGCTCCCTGAATTTATAGCTGAAAGCACAATTAAGTAGATTTTAGAAGCAGTAAAAAGGTCTAAATTTCAAGGATTTAAATGTTCAGCTATTTAAAAATTATGGGCGGTATAATAAGACAATTTTATTTCGCCTTCAGTTTCTGTCTTCAACAAATGAAAAAACCCCCAGAAGAGTGATGACCTGAATATCGAACATTTTGAATGTAATATATGCCTCTTCCTAGCCTTGAAAGTTTTGCAATTTTACAACATGGACAATGTAAGAATAATTTAGTCTGGATGTTGTTCATAACGGCTCTTTCTTTCATGTAGCAGCCAACAGCAGGATAACCATGTTCTTACCATTAGAAATACTTTTTTTTGTGGTGGCAAAGGTGTCGCCAAGGTACAGTGTGCAAGAGACAAAGACTAATGACACCCACTGCCTCGCTCTGAATTCAACAACTGTTACCTGATTTTTGGGACTCTGTATTTGGGGGGCCGGAAGGGTAAACACTAGCTAATGTCCGACGTGACTGATTTGAACATTTGTGTTCTTGCAAACAGCTCTGCTGGGTAATGTCGACAAAAGCAGCAGTACTAAAACAGCTTTATTAGGCCTGTACTGCCTCTGCCAGAACCACAGGAAGCCGTGTTTGCACATGCACTACAACCTGGAACATTTTTAGATATCACCCTGCTGGGATGTATGTGAGAAAGCACATGTTCAGATTGGTCAGAAATGGCTTTAAACCAAACAGCTACCCCAATATAAAGTCAATTAAGCCCATAGTTAAATATAAAAACTTAGGTAACTGTCAGGGGAAATGCCAGGTTTACCACGGTGTAAAATGCCCTGTTGTGCACTGCATGCGAGAGAGTTCAACACTGGACAATATCTGGGTGTGAAAATAGTTTATCTGATGAATTATACATAGTCTTGTCATGGTCATGCTGGGGAGGGAACTCGAGCTGTGCTGGTGGGAAATTAGGGCATCGTGTTTTTTTGAGAGTGTTCATTCTCACCTGTGGAAGATCTTAGCTCTTTTGTCACTTGAAAAGTTCTCTAGCTGCAATGACTCCTGGGTAAGGAAGGCCACAGCCAGATGAAAGTAGTTGTTCCACAGCTGACCCAGACACAGACGGAAAGACAGGAAGATTGCAGCAAAAGAATAGTTCAGAATGTCTGGTTACAGTTGTTCCAAAACAATAACAGTAACAGACTGGATTAAATAAATAATACAATATATTACAAAGTTTGGACATTTTTAAGAAATAGCTCTAACAACAGTCTTATCCAGTACTATGCTACGTGAGCAGGAAACCATTGCAGTTTCATTACACTGCAGTGTAATGATGAGATGGAATCTGTCCAAGTGGACGAAGAGGGCGCTGATTTAGGCCAACATCGTCTAGAGAACACACTACATCAGACAATGACAGAAGCTAAAGTGCAATGGTGTCTGGCTTTTTTTTTTTTTTTTTTACTGCCAGCCCATGCATGAGTATAAAACACAACTCTTCATGATGTTGATAATTTCTAAATTCTCTTTGCCCAACCCATGTGCATTAAGCTATGGAGAAAACCCCACAGCTTTTTCCTTAAACCATAAAGAGGCCTCCGGCTCCAAATGCTGTATGCAATTAACGGTAGAAAAAGACTGTTACAATGACCAAGCTTTAAAAGCAAAGCTCACAGCAGTTCAGTTGTTGACAACATTAACATTTTTCCACATTTCAGACATTTAAAAAACAAGTAGAAAAAGCTGTTCAATTCCAGGGTGAGCAGGTTAAAATATTCAGAAATGCACATAAAATTGCTGGCCATTACAGGGTAATTGATGTTCCCTCTTCACAATTTTTATTTATTTATTTTCTTATGTCTGCTGCCTTCAGTGATCTTTTTCCAATTCAGAAAATCCAACAATGCGGCATCTCCAACAGCCCCAAGATAAAACTACAGGCTATAAGAAAAATGCCACAAAATTATTCCTAAAACTGTTGGGTAATAGTGCTTAAAATGTCAGTGCTGCCTTGTCTACAAAAAACATTATCTTGAGATGTGAAGTGCTGATATCAAGATATTTATTCAATGGTTCAGTTCCTACCTGTAGCTCGAAGTTGGTTTGATCCAGAAACTTCTTGTTCAACACGGCTGCATACTGACTGATGGCCCGTAGGAACACTCTGCAAAGATAAGAAGATTATGCTGGCTGTTTACAAAAAAGTTTTTCAAGAGTATAGAAGAAATGTAAGTAGCTTTTTACTGAAATTCAGCTTTCTAAAATTATTTCATAAAACTGCACCACCGAAAAAACATCCACCTGATTAAAATGATCAGCAATGCTTAACAACGAAAACATCTGAGAGAAAAAAAAGAAAGAAAAAAAAGAGGAAAGTGTTAAAAAAAATGCAGGATGCCCTCAACAAGTATGTATACTAGTCAAAAAAAATAAACACCAGATTGTGTTTGGAATAGATTTTAAAGAACATAACTATAATAACTATATACAGGATGATTAACATAAGATATGGCTTCTTCTGAAAGGGATGCAAGCTGTCACCCCTCTGCGAATAGACTGCACGTGTCTATATCTGGTGTTGAGGAATCGCTCTCCATTCCTGGATGAGCACAGACTATATAATGCAAAGGTCACTGGTTGTGGCTGTATCCATTGAACATGTCAATTTTCCCAGGTGCCTATCCAAACACATCCTTGGCCAGCCTTAGTGACAGACATATCACTAAGGGACATGAAAATGATTTCAAACTTGTATGTTACTTGTATGTGACATGCATTCTACAGTGGGGCAATAAAACTGAAAAGGTCATGCCCACTTTACTTGGAATAAAATAAAATAAAAAGCAGAGTAAGTAAAACGTATTTTAATGTGATGCAATTCATATTTGTGAATTATTTCTTCATTTGAGTTTTGCCTTCAGAAGTTACCTGTTGTTGCCCTACGTGCTGCGCTGGTCCTGAAACTCAGCATGAATTTAACATTGTTCACTGCAGAGTTACCCAATATGAACTCATTTGTTTTAAAGCTGTGACCACACAAAGAAAGAAATATTAACAGTATGCACTATCACGAAGAATGGATGTTTGCTCTTGTGAACAAATGTGTGCTTATAACAGAATAGCCAAGCAGGTTGAATCTCTCTCTCTGACAGACTGAGGTACAGTAGGCTATAGGCACCGGTGAAAAAACATTTGATGAGTAGATCTTAATGAGAACACTGTCTGATGGGTTAATCCACTGTGATGCTGCAGAATTAAATGTTAATAACTTAAGTGGCATGAAGCTTTTAGAGGGGAATTATGACTGCTACTCGCAGAGTCAGAGGTCCATCCGCTATTTAACTTAATTTCCTGGTAGAACCTGCTACACAACAATGTGTGTACCATCTCTAAGAATTAGCAAGCAAGAAAAAAAAACAGTCTAACACAGCAAATTCAGTAATCTGGCTCATTTCATTTAGGGTTTTCCAAGCTTAGTCCTTGCTTCAGCTATTGCGAGCACAATTACAAATCAATAAGACAACAGCAACAGCTGATTGCCTGCAATAGTGGATGAAGATATATCAGATTGGAATAAAAATGGCAAGGTGAAGCAAGGACGATTGTTATGCCACTTGAGTGGATTGCATCAGGGTTTCATGAGCAGACAATAAAGCAGCATTAAGATGTAACGCTCGTGTAACTGACACTGGCAGGTAAGCAGACATCTGCTCCACAGGCAGCCCCGAGAGAGCCTTCTGCTTTTGTCATTGTCCAAGCTAAATCCTTACTGGAACTGGGTCTCATTGTGGGAATTAGCAAATCCACATCCATTAGCTGCTTCTGACTTTAAAATTCAGTTCTGTGGCAGTAAGAATCTTTGGGCTGGAAGGTCGAAATTTCATTGCTGTACAGACCGGGCCGGGGTTTCCCACTGCCCCAAACAGCTGACCTTGAACAGGAATAACCATCACTGTTAAAACAGCAATGTTCTACGACCCGGGGTATTTTAAAGTTATACAATATTCATGTTCCACATTTATCTCCATTGGTGACTAAATGCTATCTGGGGCTGATGTGTGATACACATTACGAGTGACCTTAATCATTAGCTGGAAAGGTTAACTGTCATTGAACACCTTTGGATATGCCATTAGAAGTCCATTTCTTTGGCTCTCTGCCCTCTCAGAACACCCCCGCCATCTCCTAAGCACTGAGACAGCCTATTACCACCCTGTCTGCACGAGCACATGCACCCTCTCTGCACACCTCACTCAATTTTCTGCAGCTGTGAACATGCCAATATAGTTGATACACTTAACACTGGACCAACGCTAAAATGGCTTTTCTTCCATTGCATGTGTGGGCAAAGAAAACACTTAGTGCTTAATGCTTTTGGCTAATTTATGACATTATTTTGTAGATTACTGGGGAGCCCCCATTTAAGCTATTAATTTAAGTGAAGAATACTACTGTATAAACAAAAACAAAAAACAAGCGCTTATTAAACATTTATGGATTGCCCCGTTAAAATAACACAACTTAAATGTTTTTTTTCCCCTTTTCCATATGTATTTCTTAGAGGCTTGCAGCAATAACTAATGCAACTCAAAGTTGCATGGGTTATTAGTGACACATTTTCCAATTAAACTCAAGAAAAAGCCAGACTGGAGTGTTTAAATGGATGCCTACAGGCACAACTACAGCCCTACATGACCTATATTTGCATTACACCAACTACATATTAGTGGGACAACAAGACATGGTAATTGCAAATTTACTAATCACAGGCTGTGGTTTGCATTTAATTTTGATGAAGGTGAGTTTATAATAGGTACAGGGCATGAAATATCCTAAACACCACATCTGCCGCTTTGTAAACATGAGTGATGTAGCAAACAGTTGTAAACGCTGGGTCAAACGACAAAATAAAACACGAATATCCGGGATCTTCATAGTTTTCAGCAAAATATGGCTCGGCATGCAAAAACGCAGCTATGCCCAACCACTCCTTTTTGATCTCCCTTTCTGATCAAAGCTTACCTTCATGTTTCCACTACACCTGCATGATGATCCAGGGAATATGAAGTTTCTTGGGCTTGAAACGTGATTAAATCGTACTAACGTATGCTAACATGAACTGCTTCCCACAAACAAGTTCGCACAATATTGTAGACTCCACTATCTAAAAACCTATTTGAAGCCACCAGTCTGCCTCTGCACAGACATATAATTGGCTTTAACGAACAGACAGGACAGTTCCTCTGTGAGCACATCCTGCCATTAATTAAAGTGAAAAACCTAATGAGGTGGATGAAAATAGAATATACTCTCCCTCACAGTGGGTTCTGACTAAGACACTCCTGACTAAGACCATTTCAAAGAAGATTAAAGGAATTTAGGCCTATTTTCTTTAGTATTAAGTGTGTGTCTGTGTGTGTATTTTATATATATAGTGACATTAAAGATATGAAATATCTAACTATAATAAGATAATGGTCCTTAAAAGGAAATGTGATAGAGTAATAAAATCTCATCTCTGTCTGTATTTCAGTTAGTCAGTGAAGAATTATTATTCATAAAAATGAGTAATTTCTGTACAGTCTATAATTAATTGCCATATTGATTTCAGGGAATATCCTTTGTACCGACACAGCAATCGGAGTGTGAATCATGAGTGTCTGCATAGTACCATTAAGTGTAAATTATACCATCTGTTGGTCTGTTGTGCCACAGCTTTTTTTTCCTAATCTAAAAAAGAAAAAAAAGCCAAATTCTTGTAGAAGAGCTTTGGCTGATTTAAAAAACAGTAATGGTCAGTCATTAAGCAACAGAGAGAAACAAAATGAAGACAGACAGTGACAAACCAGTCCTTTATAACTTCATTACAAATACAATACAAACAATGGTGATTTGCATATACACTACTACTAATCAGTGACTTGTGTGTTTACTTGGCTAAGAACTTATACTTTTCTTGGAATACTGCTACAACTTTGTAATTCCTATAAAACAGCTGGTCCTTTTTAGGGATGGGTATCGAAAACCGGTTCTTGTTGAGAACCGGTTCCCACTGTTTCAATTCCTTGGAATCGTTTGCCACTTTTAAAAACGATTCCCTTATCGATTCCAGTCGCCCCGAAACACGGCGCCTGAGCGGCACAAACGCTCAAAAGTTTGGTTACACTTTATGAGAAAGGATGACAACAGGGCAACGTGCAATACTTGCAAAGTAGAGATTTCATCAAAGGGAGGAAACACTACGAATATGCAAAAGCATTTGCTCAAAAAACACGCGATTGCTTTCAACGAATGTCGTGTTTTTGATCCGCTCCGGACTAGCAAAGCTCAACCCAGCAGCAGCGGTAGCGTTTCCACGTCCTCTCCCGTTAATACTGCAGGTAACTAATCAATTAGCATTGCACATTATGTTAGCGCGATTTACCTTATTACAAAACCTGCTATTACTGTGCGTTGCATTTAGATAACCATGATGAGAGAGACAGAGTCTGGCTGGCTCAGATGCTGGCAGTTCTCGCTGCAGTCTACCGGTAGCGTCTCCTTTCAGGCCAGGATAGACGAATGTCACCGAGCAGTGTCTAAGTTTGTGGTCAAAGGCTTGCACCCATTTGCCACAGCAGATGCCCCCGATTTCACTTTGGTAAGTGAATGTGTTTAATTGTAGGCAGGACATTACTGGATATTCTTGTGTAATTGCTACAGAATAATTTATGTTAAACTTTGTTATTGCTACAGGAGAATATTTATTTTATTATTTTACATATACATTTTTTTTCCTGGGGACCCTGTGACACCCCATTGAAGAGCCGTAGGCTGTGGCTCTCTTAAGATCTCACTGTTGGGTTTGTAAGGCCATGTTACTCCTAAATTTCTATCTTGTTCAAAGAGAAGATATAAAACACAGTTCTAAGCTAATCGACCTTAGTGTTCTCCTTTTTTAAAAAAAAAAAGAATCGATAAGAGAATCGATAAGGAATCGAATCGTTAAACAGAATCGAAAATGGAATCGGAATCGTTAAAATCTTATCAATACCCATCCCTAGTCCTTTTGCTTTTTTTCCCATTTTTTTCATGTTAGGCTCAGTAGGGAAAATCAGGGTACCTCTAATCATCGGCAAAAGAACAAAAAACAAACAAACACAAAAAAAAAACACAAGACCTCCTTAACTTCTGCTTAGGAAGACAAAAACATCACTAACTTTTTAATTAGGCAGCGCAAGGGCAACACAGCACCTCCTACACAGTCATTTTGATACAGTACACATACCGTATCATTATAATAAATATGGTCCATCAAACTGTCAGCGTCAGAAAAATACCCCCATTACTGCTGAATGATGGATGTGCTGTACATTTCAGCAAAACAGAGGATTTGCTTTTTATGCCATTGTTGCCTTTAAAAAAATAACAAACAGGTAAGTTCCTGCAGCTGTGATACAATGACTTGAGCTCTGTCAGATGATCTGCAGCACAGACACCTAGCTTAGGTGCTAATGAGAATTTATCAGCAGATCATGCTTGGTAATTGAGTTCAAAGAGCATCGCCGATAATGATCATGAGCTATTTGCATAGGTTTGCTGAATAGACGGCCTATCTGCCTGTGCTCTGAGATAATGCAAGGTCAAAAACCTTCATTATCTGTCCAATTAATTAAATTAGATTACCTTTATTTCACATACCTGATATAATATCAGATCTATTTAACTGTCATTATATTTTAACCCAATTTTCTCTTCTGTGTGACAACTTCTCCTCTAATGCAAAGTGCAGCTGACTCTGGTTAAAATTGATGTCCTTTCCAATAGGCTGTCAGAAACCAAACAGCTCACCCTAGGAAAGCTTTAATGACTCAGAAATATCACTGGGGTGAGTCAAAGTATCGCTATCATGTGTTAGACCTTACATTCAGAATGAGGGAAAAACTTTGCCACTCCATTTGAATGTTTAAACCACTTCTCTAAGAAACTCTTAAAACTACAAGGATAGTGTAAAAAAAAAAATCAATGCATCAAATATAAAACTCAAAATCTGGATTCACAAATCTGAAGTAGTGACTTGTAATCGCCTGAAAATGTTATAAAATTTGTCATAATTTCAAGTTCTAACAATCAACAGCTAATCAAATGAGAATTAGAAATATTACAGAAGTAATTAAAAGCCTTGACCCAGCCCTCATTTCTTTATATTTTAAACGCCATTCTTTATTGGGATTTCTAAAGTGGTCTAAATACAAGGATTTTTAAATTTTATTTATTTTTGTGAATCCACTTGACATTGACCTATGAATCATTCGAGCAGACTCAAAAGATGAACCACCTGCTGTATCTTTAGACATTTCTTTCTTCAGGAGTGGAGAAGGATTTTTTTGTTTTGCTTGTTGTTTACTTATTAAGCCTTAAAAATTGTGAGGCAATTGGACAAGTGAAAGGCAAAAGAAGAAGTGGCAGGCCTAAAATACTATCTACATTAGTCAAACAGTATCTGAAAGTCATGTCCTTAAAAAACAGGAAGAACTGACACATGACCTGAGAGACGTCATTATTGAAGCCTGGGGAACTGTTCCTTTCCTTTAAAGAAATTAGAAAGCACAGTGTCTGTGAGCTGAACTGAAATCATCCTCTGACCTCCAGGAAAAAATAAAAGCCTCTTATAACTTTATTTTATTCATTTATTTATGAATGAAAAGCACTGTGCTTTGAATTGACAGCATGTGCATGTGCTATTCATACATATGTCACAAGGACTGTATTAAGAAACTGGTACAGAGTACAGACTAAGTAAATGTTTGATCTGATGGAGGGAGATATTTGTGTTCTCACATACAGCGCTGCCAGGTTACTGTTGAGAAAAGTTCAGGGGTGCAGTTTATGTGTGAAAGCAGCTTTAGTTTAGTGTGACAAACTGAAATATGGCCCTCATGGTGCTATCAGATAAAAAACTCAGTGTTTAAAGATCTGTCTGGATGAACTCGCAGGCCAGTGAGGGCCTGTCTGTTATGCAAATAATGTGATAAAAAGCTGCAGTCCCTTTGACTCTGCAGCACCAGGCAGTATGATGTTAGTGTTGTAGCAATCAACCATGCAGCAGCCTATAAACACAGAGACCTGAGATGTAACAACGACAGCATGCGCTGCCTTTCATCCGGGGGAAAATTTTGCAAGGAGGTGAGAAGATTACTAATGAGGTAATACAAGCAGGATTCAACAGAACTCCAGACACTGGTGAGCACAGAAACTTTGTGAACTGGGGTCAGGCAGTGTTGGCAAAGTTCATGTTGAGCAACGATGAGATAATGAGGCACAGTTAAATTTCTCAAATGAGTCATGAAACAATTATAACGGATTTTAAAAAGCAAACTTTTTCAACATTTTGGCTTATTTTATGGTTTAAAAACTACTGATATGCCTATATAGATAAAGAAAATTAGATGAAACCTTAAATGCTTCTCAGGCCACAATGTTTCACTCAGTATAAAATACTGACTGATCTGAAATATATGTTCCATAAGCGTATCAGTGTTTTAAAGATGACATGGGGCCTGGGCATGTTAGCAGATGGGCATTCATGCTATGGGTACGCTTTTAATTGATGCTGAGTGCAGTGTGCAACAGTGCTCGTTTGAATGCCAAAATAAATACACATCAAATGAGGCTATTAAGTTTGACATATTGTTGATCTAAAGACAGAAGTAATTGTGCGAAAGGCGCAGTCGTCGGGTGTACTACAAACACGTCAGTTATGTTCTGAGAGGACAGACATAGATGAGGTGCAACATATTCACAATGTCTCCAGTGAAGCATCTGCCATAGAGTACTAAGCAATACTTACATTATACACAACAGAGAAAAAGTAATTTTTCTTGTCTGACAATAAAAGTAAATAGTAATAAGTCCCAGTCATCTACAAACCTGATGTGAAAAAGGAATGCACTGTACAAACTTTAATTTCTATTTAAAGCCCATGTGCACTCTAAATAGGATGGGAATACCTTTTGATCAATATAGCAGAACTATTATTATATTATTTTCAAATATAATAACTAGTGCTTTCAGCATTAATCTCGTTAAAATTAAGTTTATGCCATAACCACATTAACACGGCAAATCTCCGTTAGCGAGTTATAGCGGATCGCCCCGTGCGTTAACGAGCTAACCGCGCTAACGAGCTAACAACACTAACGCGTTAACGAGCTAACCGCGCTAACGCATTAACGAGCTAACTGCACTAACAAGCTAACCGCGCTAACGAGCTAACCACACTAACGCGTTAACGAGCTAACCGTGCTAACGCGTTAACAAGCTAACCGTGCTAACACATTAACGAGCTAACTGCACTAATGTGTTAACGAGCTAACTGCACTAACGAGCTGAGCTAACAACGCTAACGCGTTGACGCCATGTAGCCCCACGCATGGGGCGATCTGCGATAACTCGCTAATGGAGATTTGCCGTGTTAATGCGGTTATGGTGTAAACTTCATTTTAACAAGATTAAGGCTGACAGCATTAATAATAACTAAATTAATAGTTGTGATTTCTAATGGAGTATTTCCACATTGTAGTTCTTGTACATTTCCTTCCTAAGTAGAAGTATTCCTACTTAGGGCTCCAGTATAGTAGCTGATGGACTGTTTTCCTACACAAAAAGATGCCCTGCTGGGTTTTGATAATGACTTAGATAAAATCAGAATGAGAGAAATAACAGTGGGTGTTATCACTCTTTAGGGGGCACTATTCAAAGGCTAACTGGCTTTCACTCCGGTATACTGCAATCCATGGGCAAAAACTGGCCTGGGCAAAGGCTGATCATCGAGCAGATACACACAAAGTGCCAGACATCAACACAAACTTCAAATAGTGTACTCTGACTGATGTGTGAGAGTGGTGTGCCTGACATGTAAATAGTAAATCCTTGAGTGTATATCAAGATGTAAGATCACCTTACAGTTTTTAACGCATAGAGCAGTATAACATTATGCAGTACATCAGGCAACGCTATATCATGAAACCATATGTAATGACACCGCAACAGATTGTAGATGTCATTAATTCTAAACTGCAAATGAGGAAGCAGACAAAAACCAAACATCGGAGAGTGACTGCGTAACTTCCACAGATTTAACAAAGCGGCATGGTTTGAAAGCTATGGAAAGGTCAGACCTTTCTTTTCAGCTGACAACACTAATGCTGTGAAAAAGAGTGTGGACAGGGTGTTTGGAAGGTCTGGTATAAAACATCTATGTAACGACATACACTGGAAGATTTATTCACCAACTGCTTTTACTTTGTAAAAAATCTTCTTTGAAATTGCATCATACTATTAACTAAAATGACCAAAACAGTGAAGATTATAAAGAGATTACTGTGCTCAAGACCACTTAAACATTTTCAAGAAAGTCTGGCTCTGTGAAAGCAAAATGTAAAGAAACAAGGGATGGCTCAAGACTTTTGCACAGTGTAGTCAATTGGAAAAATAAAGACAGTGCCAGGTGTGACAGGTGTGAGCTTTGTCTTTAAAGACAGAAACAGCATCCTTATTTCAAGGCTAACAAAAATTTCAACAACTGCTGAAACTGACTAAGGGATGTTTTAAAAGAACCCTAAAATTTCTCTGCAACTAGACCACAATCAATTCAGAGGTTTTCAAATAGCATTCGTTAAATAAAATTGTCTTTACAACAAGAAGATTTCAAATCAGACACCCTCAAAACCACAAGAACTGTTATTTTATTTGGTGAGTGCTGATTTATACATGGGGACAAAGGCGACAACAACATCAGTTTCAGTCTTTTTAAAGCCCTTCATCCTTCTTCCCATAGACCTGCCCTCAAGGACTAGGATTAGTCTTTAGTCATTAGTCAACTCCAAATGGCAACCATCCAGCTCCAGAAACCCGATCCTAATGAGTCTGTGTGATGGAGTAGGTTAGAGTTAAGGAGCTGCTTCTTTAACTTGTTGAGGCTTTCATCTTTTCATCTGCCTTGCAAGCTTCTCAAAAAACCCATTCATCTCAAAGTACTATTCTTAGTCACAATTAACACAACGCCACAAATCGTTGGTCTTATTTTGTGGAATTAACTTTTGAGAAGTCCATCTAATGTTAATTCAAATCACAGCATTAAAATATGATGGAAGTAGCCCTCTGAGACATGAAGGGTATATCATATATTCAATTGTGTGTTGCAAAAATACAGAAGACAGTTTGGTTTTATCTATATACAATGCCCTTTAAAAATGTAAATAAATATATATATATAAATATATCAATTGATTTAGCTATGGCTCTGAAAAATATATCACCCAATTTGTTAAATATGTTTTTGTTGTTGCAGTAATTAGAGAGTTTAGAGTGTTTAGAGAGTTTTTTTTTGCAGTAATTACAGCTGATCAACAATTTTTACTCAATCTGTTCTCAATCAAGTCTTCTGGTTGCTTCAACATTCACAGCTGTTCAAGTGCTGTGTCTTACAGCTGAAAAAAACACTGCCAGTGCACATTGTTCTGGACGTGATTCTCATCTCATTAGTGGTGCTATCACGATGTGTGGAGAAGAAAGAGCTGTCTGCTGGTGCTGGTGAGCCACATGCTGAATGCGGCATGTGCAAACTGCTCAGGAACCAGCGGTATATATTGTATAAAAGTCTTGAGCCACCTAATTTCTTTCTAATTTCTTTCTATTTATAAAGAACTTAAAAGTTAATGTTTAACCCCTACCCCTCTTGTCCTCTTGGAAGTTTTTCCTTAGAGTTGCTGACCCACTATTACTCATTCAAGTCATCAAATGAGCCACAGTGTGGAAAAAAAGCCATGGGTCATTACTGTCCACGGGGCCAAAGTGTGAAACCCCTGTAAAGCAGGTGGTTATGGTTTAGCTGTCAATGTAAGTCCATGGTCACTGAGGTCACATGAAGTTGTAAATGTTGGTGGAAACAACTAGAAAGGGATCAAATGAGTGCTCCGAAGGCTTGGTGCTATAAGCCACTACCTCTGCTTACAGTGAATATAGATGGTCTCTTTTTGTTCATCAAAAGGTGTCATCCAAACAATGAATGGTAATTTTCTGCATCTTTCAAATGTGGATACGTTTTAGATACTGTGGGGTAGTGGGCTTATGGAACAAGACCCAGCAGCCACTAGCCACTGTGAGCTGATGAAGAACTGTGAGCTACCAGTTGTATCCCTATTGTTGGCAGATTCATGCCGTGTGCAGCATAATTCAGATCACAGTTTGCAGAATGATTTAAAATGGCTAGTTATGAATGAATATGATAGTGGCTTGTTTTCCTAAACTGTCTGACCTGCACTATTAAACTATAATTAACCCCAGTAACAAAAGTTTTAATCCACCAGGACTGAAATCTCCAAGTTTATTTGTTAAAAAACACAAAGTAACTTCAGAACACAGATCGAGATAAAGACATGGTTCAAAGTTTGTGGAGGATGTTATGAATTTAGTCTGTCTTTAATCCTGTACTCAGAAAAAGAAAACAAAAAAGGAAGGGCACATGAGGTATACCAAATACTCCCTTTTCTGTTAGATTGTTAATGTAAAACATTTACAGCTCTCTTATGTCACCTTGAGTTCTCAGTGTGAGGAGCAGGAAAAAACATTGATCAAACACATTCTGGAGGATGGCGACAAATAAAAGAGTTTTTCTAATTTGCGGCAAAGCCAACACCTGCAGTATTCAAACAGACTCGAGTATAAAGACTGTGAGATCAGCCAGACCTTGACAAGCTTATTTTTCATTGAGCTGAACAGCAATTTAACTCCAGCAAGTGGCTGAATATATAAACTAGTATTCAGAATTAATCTCTTTCCAGCTATTTGCTAACAGGCAAAAGCTTGTTGGGTAAGATTCTGCTGAGGCAGGAGACTGAGTGTGAATCAAAGATTCAAACGCGTGCTACAAAGTGTGATCTTAGATTCAATTGCTCAGTGAAGCTCCTCACACCCCCAAAGCTGTTCCGAAAAGTAAAGGATCACAATCGGTATGGAGTGTGTGAATAAGCTTGTGAGACCAACACACCATGGCGTCGACTGCTGGTGTGCTTTGCGTGTGGCTCAGTAGGGTCCAGCACTGAGTTATTCCCTGGTATTTTTGCTCAGGTTAAAGCAGAACAGATGTGATTATCACATCTGCGGGATACCGGGGAACACGCTCATGAAGCTATGCCAAAGACTTCAGCAATGTGACTCAGGTGGCAGACAATGTCTGTTCTGAATTCCAAAAGGAATCTGGCTTGCAGCAATCCGACGGACTAATGAAAGCACAAGAATCTAAATTGAATAAGCAATGCAATCTCTAGTCAAATGTCCTCGCTGGCAATGATGTTGGAATGGTTTTAGAAAGATTGGGCAGGGGGTGAAAACTGCTCACAGTAAACTAGAGGTTGCTGCTATGAGCTCTGCACCTGCCATAAATGGCCACTTTCAAGGTGCCCAAAAGGATTAAGCTCGAAGCATTGCTATACAATTCTGTTTGTGTGAGATGCATATTACCTTAAATGCTTTTAAAAACTGGTATTTTTGATGGCATTGTGGAAGAAAGTACAAACTTTCGCAATTCTTAAAACAGTTGGGATGCTGTGTAAAATGTTAATATATGTTAATATAAACAGAATGCAATGATCACTTAAGATAGAAAACATGTTGAATGTTTAAAGTGAGGCATTTTACTATTTCATGAAAAATATGAGCTCATTTGGAGTTTAATGACACCAACACATCTCAAAAACATTGGGATGGGGCCACCAAAAGGCTGGAAAAGTAAAAGAAACAGATGGAGGAAGATTTTTCAGCTAATTAGGTTAATTGGCAAGAGGTCAGGGAGATGACTGGGTATAAAAAGCAGATCTTGGAGAAGAAGATTTTAACAGAAGTGAAGATGGGCAGAGGTTCACCAATCTGCAAAAAACTACATCTACAAATTTTGCAATAATTTCAGTTTCATGTTTAATGATGTACCACTGACATGAAGTATCTCAACATCCACAAATAAAACTAATAATAAAATGATTCCAGGAAACCTGGAAAAATCTCTGTACACAAGGGACAAGACTGAAAATCAGTATTGGATGATCTTGATCTTTGGTCCCTCAGATTACATAAAATGACAGAGGTGGGTTGCTAAGTCCTACAGAGCTCCAAAACGTCCTCTACCACTGATATCAGCACAAAAGCAGAGGGAAGCTCCATGCATTGTGTAGGTGGCCCGTTTTGTGCATGTGGTGTGTAAGATTTTAAAGGTTGTTTTCTGAAGCTAGAACAGGTAGCTAGTTAGCAGATGAATTACAAAAACATTATCCTGGTGGAAAAAAGTGAGTCCAAACCCACTTTAGGCACCAGGCTGTAAACATGCTGATTTTTGCTGTGAGGATTTCACCAAGGGGCTCTACAGGGATCAGCTTACGTTTCAAGCCAGCATCAAGAAGCCATCCGAGGAGAACGGCAGATTTTGGCACATCTGCATTGGCTATCATCTCTCTAACTACGCCTTTTGTTTCTTGTCTTTTTGTTTCCCCTGTCAGTTGGGACTCAGACAGTATTATAATGCTAAATTTAGCAGAGTAATCTGTCCATGGGGAATTTGAATGTAGAATTTAACCAGCGATCATGATAATACATGAATGATGGTGGAGAAGGGAGAATTTTCTTTGTCAAAAAAAAAAAAGAAAAAAGATTCAAGCATTTCATCTGGCAGCTGTTTTGGTATCACTGTATAATAGAGCTCAGCAACTCATTCTGATGTCTTGTTTTTTTAAAAGTGAATATTTTATATAAATTAAAAAAGAAAAACCTAACTGTTGGCTATGCTGACTTTCCTTGTTTAAAAAAATCACTAAGAAATCCCCCAAAATATACAAAGAACTCTAAACTTAACTGAAAGCTACAGAAAAACCCCACTACTGACTAAACTGCAAAGCATCTAACTTTGCTTTAAATTTTTAAAATTGCATTTAAAAAAGGTTTGCATCAATAACCCAGAAGCCTGCTGCAGAACAGCACAAAAAAAGCAGAGAGATTCTGAGACTAAGTTTGGAGATTAGCAGCGTATACCAGAGCATCTATAATTCATGTGATTGTTTGCGGCTGCGCTGACTGCTCATCTGATTGCTACACTGCTGAGGCCTTGTGCCGATATTTGCATGAAGAGAAAAACATTTGAAAATATTCATACCCGCTTCCGACTGCTGTTCCTTAGCAACCGTAGTGAAGCGAGTTGAAAGCAGTATAGTTTATGGTTTGTGTTTGCGTGTGCATTTCCAGCAGTGTCGTACTTACTTATTTTGCATCATGTTCATTATGATCCAGTCAGAGGGGTAGACATTTTTTCCAATGAGATCTTTGAACATGATAAATGTTTCCATTAGGAAATCCTGTGAAAGAGAGAAAGTTTTCAAAATGAGAACTGCTATTCTTCCTACTTCCAAGATAAGAGTAATCTGAAATGAACGGTTTGTCGTCCGTGGCTTTCAGGCAGAAACGGGTTTTAGATTCGTTTTAAAGGTCAAGGTGACTCGTGTATTTCTCTTTTGCAGGTAGCACACAAAACTAATAATCCAGTATTTTGTTAATATTACACAACTAATATTCATCAGATATCTGGGTAACACCTACAATGACCATTACCATTTAAAACATAGCATTAGTCATATCTACTCTGTCTGCACTCCCTAACTTTACATGTTTTAAGGGTTACAAAGTCACAATTAAAAGGCATCACGCACTCACCACTAAGATTATTGGATTCACCAAATATAAGCCAATCACATGGGAGAAACTCAATGCATTTAGGCGTGTAGACAGGCTTAAGTATTTCACAAACTGCTCATCTTCTTCCACACACATCCGTCTCTAGGGTTTACGTAACTTCATTTGTTGCTTATTTTATGTACTGCCTGTTAATATCAATTTAAAAGCAATTCCTACTACTGCTTTATATAGTTTCTTTGTTTTTTTAAAAATTATTGTTTGCATGACAGTTTAACATCACCAGGGTTGCAGCAGAAAGAACATGGGCTGAAATAGTTGTACAAGCCTTGAAAATACATCAAATAAACCCATTGATGTAATGGAATACACGGCTGTAATTACGTTTAGCTTCACTGTGCTTTATTGGTGGGCCAGTGATATTGATAAGCCTATTAACTTGCACCATCAGAAAATTCTTTTTTTTGTTTCAGGTTACAGCTTTCTTCTCCGGAAGGAATAACCAGCGCTACACAGCTGTGCATGTTTACTATTGCCATCTGGTGCCGATGTCCCTTTTTATGAGTCTTACCAAATTAATTGTGATTACAATTGTTATGTTCAGTGACGCCACACAACAAAAAGATATCCTCATCTGGGCTACAGCCAGCATCAGGATCTATAAGTGACCCATAGCCGAACCATCTTCAGGTACCACAAACCTGCAGAAAGATTCACGTTCATTACAGTGATTCCTTACCCTGCTATGGGAACTGGATAAGGAGTCCCAAACTGGATTTTCTTCTAAAATCCACTGAAAATATTACATTTAAGCCTCAATAAAAAAACAAAAAGCAAAACATGCAATTAAAATAAATAGTGCTTTTAAGAGAGAATGGGATGTCAGTGCATGCCAACTCAGTCACACGAGTACAAAAAAAGTGGTTTTTCAAATTACAAGCAATGCTAACGTATCTGTCAGTGTGCGTTTTATAAAGCTTCGCCTGACTCAGATTCGTGTTCATACGATGAAAAAATCTCCAAAGAGCAAAAGCAAACAGAGTGGAGTAACTGAATGCTAATCTGGCAGGAGATAGGAGAGAAAGGCTGCTTTGAGGGCAGAATTATTCTGAGCTGAAACCCATAACCTCTGCGAGATTTATCCCTCCTCCACAGCTTGTTGGTTGCAACAAGTGATCATTTTCCCTCAGGAGCTACTATCACCAAGAGGAAGTGCAATACATGTATCGGCCCAAGTGCAAGGACTAAGAAAAATTCAATTTCATACTTTATTGCAAAAGAAATTGTATTTTTTCCTCTATAAAAGCTCTAATCTGACTTTTGATTTCTAGATAAGACAGAGCAAAATCATTCTGAAGCACAGGCAAGTATTTTAAGTTATAAAACGACAATGTGGCCTGAAGATCCAGCAGACACAGAAACACTGACAGAGTGTACTTACCACCACATCACTCCTTATCTTGCCAAAGGTGCTGATCAGATGAGCATAATGATAGTCGTCCATCTGCCTCAGTACGCCAGTCATGCTGGCCACGAAGCTTCCCTGGAGAAGAGAAAGTAGTGCATTCAATACACAATCAAGTTTAAATTGAAGGATCGGACAGAAAGAGTCTGTCTTTGATTTTTTGGCCACTGACCACCTGACTTGACTGGATTGGATCAGAGTACTGAAGCAGGCTTGGCCTCCCAGGTTTAAAAAGGTAGGCACCCTCACCTCATGGGTGATCTCATTAACCTGCTGCCCTCCACTCGTCAGCTCTGTCTCCACTGATTATAATACCCATGAGGTCCCCAAAGTGCCGTCATTCATTTGCAGAGCATTATCCTGCCTCTGGTTAGTACAGTGTATATGTGCTGCAGAGAAGAGATAAGTGGATGGCAATGTGTGCAAGACTAGGTGAAAAGAGGTTGCTGCTGCCAGTCAAGTGTCATTCCTTTGATGTGAATAGACAAAGCCAGATACACACTGAAAAAAACAACAAGTGGAAGACGACTGGAAAGGCATGGATATGAACGGCTAGAGTTCGTACTGTTTACAGCTGACAGACTGCACAAGAAATTCACATAAAAAGATGGATTACTCAAGAGATTTGTACAAAGGATAAGAATAATCAGCTACCAAGAGACCAATACAAGAACAAAAGAAAACCAGTAAGACACTAAGAGAAGATGTTTGTTGTTATCTAACAAAAGATTTGGGGCTAATTAAAAGGAAATCTAAAGAAAAAGTTACAGAATTTGCTTAAATACTTTTGAAGAATAAAAGCATACTGTAATGATTTACTGTTCCCACAGTTTTACCTCAACCAGCTAATCAAAAATGAAAAGAGAAGGTAATTAAAATTACTCTGAAAAGAAAGCATGAAAGCACACCCAGCTTAATGAATATAAGGTCTGATAAGCATTAAGATACACAAGCAGGAAGAGTGACTCTTTATCTCTAAAGTCTGCAAAAATAAGTAGAATGCTGGCTAAATGAGACGACTTATAGTGCACCCTTTTCGTGCATATCTTTATTTAAAGGCAAAATCTTGCACGAAACATATTTCAAGAACAATTCAAAATAAGGCCAAGAGTAAGGTCTTCCTGTTTGACACTTATCTAACTGGCAGTAAAGCAAGCTGCACGAGACACAGAAAGACCTTAACCAGCAGTGAAATCACCATGTCTCCATAATCTATCATCACGTGAACAAACTCCTGATTGGGATTTTAATTTGACTACCTCAGTGAAGCGAGGAATGGTTGAGCAGCTCTAAAGCAACTGATATAACATTGCTGCTTCATGGTAGTTAATCCTCACAAGGCTTTGCTAGAAAACTTCTCCTTGAGCTTTAATTAGGCCTGACCTACCAAAGCACAAAACACAGCTGAGCAGAAGGGATGCTCGCACACACACAAACTCCTGTTCTTACCTCACCTGACCTGTCTTACCAATTCTGATTTTTTTCCCCCCTCTTTACTTGGATTTTATGGTTATTTTTTGCCTTAATATCCATATAATATATTGTACTGCATTTACATTTATCATGCTTATAATAGCTAACAACATTAAGATAATAATGCAAAGGCACCAAAATAATCCTCAAATGCAAACATCATGTTTACTTCGCCTTCCCTTAATGCTATGCAATGCTGTTGACGGTTTCACTTCTCCTCTCTGTAACGCTTCACAGAAACCATGTTATATTAAAATGGAAATATTTCTCTGACACACAGAGGACCAGACTCCTTCATCTGTGAGGGCATGTAAGTTTCAGTTAGTCTCAGTTCTTCAGCACTGAAGAGCACATTCAGACTAAGACTGATTAGAAAGTACCAAAGAGACAAGTGTACATACAAAGTCTACAAAGTGTATGAAGTGCCTAAGAAGTGGTTCTCTTGCCCGTCTCTATCTTTGTATGCTACTAACTGAGGAAAAAATGTTTCTGTTGCTCAATCGTATTCGGGAGTAGATACATGGATGGGTATTCCCACATACTGAGTTATAGATGATAATGGCCTTTTTTACCTCCAGAAAGGAAGTTGTGGTTTTGTTCATTTGTGTCTGTTATATTTGTCTGGGTTATGGAAAGTGGTGGAGATGTGGGGTATTGACAAAAGCACAACCCATTACAAAAATACATTTTATTGGAATTACACATTATATGCATCTGTAATGCACTACTGTTTGAAAATTCAGTGACCAAAAGGTTAAGATATATGGGACAAAATTAAAAGGACAGTGTGCAAAAAAACAAAAAAAAACAAAAAAAAACACACTACCTAATGCTTACATAAGTACTTCATATGTATTGCAGTTGCACTTGTTCTTGTTGGAGACCTGCTGTCAGCTGCAGCACCACCTTAAACAGAACCTGGAGCAAGGTGAAAGGCTGCTTCATGTGTTACTACACAATGCTCACTGAAGCTGCAGAACAATATAAGGGTAGTGTTGCTAGCTGCAGTGGAAAAAGGTTGGACTTTATTAAATTGAAGTGAATTTTTTCCTTGAGTATAAAAAGACTGTAACTACTCCATATAAATATATGAAAGGGAACAAAATATGGGGAAAACATGCAATATAAAATATAAATATATGTATCGCAAATAATTATTTAAGTGCTGTTGTAGTGCAAAGGTTACATGAGCTATCTATAGCTATGGGAGACCACCCAATCATTTATTGATGACAAAATCCTTATAAAATGCTGGTGCAGTTCAAATTACAAAGAAGCAGTCATTTAAAAAAAACAAAACACGTCAGCCTCCTCTACATGCATAAATTAACTGGTAATTACCTGGCAACAGATATTGAATGATGCTGTGGAGAAAAACAAAAGTAATCTAAAAAGTAGTGTTTTTACTTCCAAAGAAGTAATGTATTACTCCAAAAAATGATGACTTGAATGTTTTTTTGACTAACGAACCCAACACTGTTTATTAGAGTTTGCTAATAAATGTCACAGGAGCTTCAAAGCAGCCAGCAGTCACTGATGCATGCTCCAGCAACACCCTAGCCCATACAGACTCAAATGGTTGGATGAGCTGGAGGATATCCCACATTTGTTCTTTTTCTTATGTTCAACTGTGAATGAATCTCCAAGATAAAGAGCCTTCAGCAAACTTTGTACATGCTGCAAGCCTCATTGTGGGAACTGCCATAAGGCTCCGAGGCTGCATACAGTAGCATAAGCCCCCCCAAAGCTCACTACCAACATTCAATCAAGACCGCCAACAGCGCAGCCATATATCTGCCAATGTTACTATTGATCCTGATGGAAATCCTGATGGAAAATTAAATACAGGTGAGGAATCTTGCAACCATATTTCCAAATTGCCGTGGTACACAGGGAGAGGCCCTCCCAGCAAAAGAAATACAGACGGCGCTCTGTGCAGCAATTAAGATCTAGATGCGAGGCAGAAACATGAGTCACACCAGCTGTTAAGGCGTAATGCGAGCAATGGAGATGTGTGTTTGGAGGGAACCAGGAGGTCTCTAGAGGCCAACCAACCAAACTCTTCACTTTTATCACTGGGATGAATCCAGTAATGTTACCATGACAACTCTTTTATTTCATATAGGGGGAGAAAAAGAATGGAAGTAAGTCGAATAAAGCAGCGTTAGAGAAGAAAGGTTCAGAAAAGAAAAGAGAAAAAAAGTGTCCCTCACTGGTAAGAAGTGGGTCGATCTTTTCTGATTTTGTTATAGAGGGGAGAAGGTATGTGACACACTGAGGAGCACCAAACAGACCAGTTGCAGAGGAGGAAGTGATAGAAAATGCATTTTACTGGGCTGCTTGCCTAACGAAACGAAGAACAATAACCACAAAAAAATAACAAGACTAAGAGAAAAGAAACTGAAAGGTTTAGAAATGATGAAATATATCTTTTTGCATTTTAGTTACAGGGTCACTTTAATTATGTGACACGTCCGGCATGTTTTGTGGGGTTTGTATTCAAACTCGAAGGCTGAAATTATTTGAACTAAACACTTTATAAAAAGGAGTTATTTTATGATAAATATTCTGGGTAAAATGACACTCTGTATATTAATGAAAATTGAAATCAAAAGGATTTGAAATCACGAATTATGCTGAAAGCTCTTTGAAGCAGTGTAGGCCAGAAAAAAAAAAAAAAACTATTACCAGGATGAAAAATGTAAAAACAACAGTTTGGCATTTGCTATTTCTGGTGAAGAGAATGTAAAAGTATAAGAAGTAACAGTAGAGCAAAAGTAAATTCATAACACAACACAAGTTAATGTCAAAGGTTTGTACATCAGCTGGTTTTTGCAAAACAAATCTCACAATCCAAAGCCTGTTTGAAGCTAAGATAACAGATGAAAGAATTTATAGTGATCTGCACTTTGTATTATATCTAAATAACATTTTTTTTCTGGCTGTTGATTTTTTAAACAGTAATGAGATGGATAGTTTGCGTTACAGTCAAATGATCAGGAACAAATTATAGACAACCAAAGCCAGAACGCAAATGGTATCACAGAGCGCTCGGATCAAAAGGACGACATATCTCAAAAGTATCTAAAAGACAAGCAGCCCATCCAATTAAAATACTACCCAATTATAAGTTAACCATCTTTCTTATGAAATTTAACATAATGATAGCTCATTAAGTGAGCTGGGTGCTGATAATAGAGCACCGTCATTACTGATCAATCTCTCCAATATAACATTGTGCATGCTAGCAAGGCATTTTTTTTTTTTAAATCTATAAAAGGAAATATTAATCTCATGGCCTCAAACTGAAAGGAACCATAACTTTTAGCCTCTTCACTGAGCTACTGCAGGAGATGATGAAGCAGCAGAAGGACAAGACCAAATTGTTCATGACGCTTATGGAAACAGTCATTTAATGGCCGCCAACTGAGCCGTCAATCTCAATTCATTTATCTACTGAAACAATTTCTCAGCCTGAACAACAGTCAACAAAAAGTTTACAGGTGATATCTATCACTGAGTCTAGGAGCTGGAGATTTCCCAAACCCTGCCTCCATATCTGTCTTATGGGCAAATGAAACAGATTCTTAGAGGAAATGAAAAAGCGGTGATTAGAGGGCAGTGCCTGATCCATCATATGCGGCTCTCTAGCTTGCATCTCCCTGATAATTCATCTCACTTTAGCGCCTGACAGCAGAGGAGCAAAAATTGATGTTTGCTCTGAAGGGCTGCCCTATTAACAGAGCATTGTTTTAAGCCTTTAATTAAGCCAGTGGGGAAATGGCACAGCGGTATATAGAGTCGTACCAAGAGCCTCAACGAGTCTCTGAACGAGGAAAAACTGACACAATAGCAGAGGGGAAAAAAAAGATGAGAACGAGGGGTTGATGACCAACAGGGATCCAAATTACTCCCTCCTCCTCTCCATTAGATTCAAGCTTGATGCAATATGATTTTACTGGCTCATTATGATGGAAATTACAACAGCACAAAGGAAACCTCGCATGGGCACCATGCTATTTAATCTTATAAGAACAACACCTGTGCAAGCAGAAGTGATTTGGGCTGCTAAGTCACGGAGGTTGTAAGGAAAGTGCAACGCACCCAAAAAAGATTCCAGTTTAAATTCTCCCCAATTTGCCTCCTCGCTCAGAGAAAGCATTAAGGGTTGCTGCAGATGAGATTCAAACATTTCCAATGAGGTGATTTTGTGAGGAGAATTCAAATTAAAAGATGACTGGCATCAGTAGTGCCTGACAAGAGAAAAACAGGTTAGAAGGAATGCAAAAAGATAGAGAAATCCAGAAATTAGCTTTGCGTCAACTATATTTAAAATGTCCAATTAAAAGTTTCTGTTATTATACTCATATTATGATTATAGGTCATGGATTCCTTCATCACAAACATATATTATTCATGTTCTTGAAACTAAATATACGTAAATGGAATCGAAAAAGAACAAAGGACCAAAGACAACAGCACTTTTCACACTGGTCTGTCAAACGCAGGCAGAGCTGAAACATACAATGTACTTGGCCACCGCTACACAATTCAGCTAACCCGCTTGGCTCCGACATCAGGCCAACAAGGTGGCAGGCAGGAGGGTCAGCCAATGGAAACAAGTTGGAGAGCCAGCTGAAGCCATTCACACTTCATTTGGGCTTTTTTTGCAGCAGCAGCAGCGGGTTTGGTGCTTGGTGATGTCCAGATAAACACTTGACAGTAGATAATATGTGCAGAAAACCTGGGCAGCCAGCCATGAAAGTGACCCGTTAATTCATTCATTCAGATGGGATTCGGCTAAGACAAGCTTGAGGAAGCACTTTCACATCAAAGCCAATACACTTCCTTGAACAGACAACTTAATTTATATAGGGAACCCCACTGAATGAAGGCGACTTTCTTTGACAAGAAAGCCCCGTCTCTACTGCCAAACACGCATCATCCACCGAAAAGGAATGAGATCTTACCGACCATTGCTTGGTCAGTGTGACAGATTCGGAGATGAACTAGAGCACGAGTGGGATAGCGAAGGTCAATAATATGTTGCCATGTTTTGATGCCACGAGACCCGAAACTGTTTGCTATTAAAGATTAAAACCAGCTTTTAAAAAGATGTGGTTGAAGACAGTCCACGATTTCAATTGGCTGTTGGTGGTCAGTGAGCCTGAGGCAGAGACAGAAAATCAGACAGATTTCTGGAAGAAGCTTTAAAGCTCACAATGCACAGTCTGTTCGAAACACACCACAGATGCCCTGACACTTTGTTTAAAAATCAAATGTTATTAAGGATGAAATGATCGAAATAATCAATGTGTAAAACTGTATATAGGGTTTAGAGGTGACTACTAATCTAAATTAGTATGCAGTATGCTATATGGTAATGTGTAGTTTAAGAACAGGTAAGGTCTTCTGTCAAAAGACTTGATCAAATTTAGTAAATAAGGATTACAATGAAAGGAAAAGAACCGAATCAAACAATTGTTCCACAAGGTAATGCTAACAAAATGTTTGGCAATTAGTGTGAGAGCAATTTGACCTGAGAAAAATCATTGAGAGTAGTGACAGTAAGATATCCGGCCCTATCGAATCAGTGACCTCTCTGGACAAAGGTATGACCACAAGGTGAGGCAAATTTACATTAAAATGTTAAAGCAAAAATCCACAATTTATGTAAATATATTCAAGTACGGTGATAGTTCATTGCATTTCACTGCTCCTTCCAATCTATGCTAACATTTGGTTTTTTCATCACTTTGTCTCTTCTCACAAGGTAAAGTTAAGTTGTTCTCTGAGGTTTTTGAATAGAAAAAAAAAAAAGAGTACCGTATACATAAATTGGTTTGTGCTTATGTCTTCCAACAAACAAATACATACTCATAAATTTAGAATCAAACCATTAAAAGTACACAGAACAGGGCATCGGTTTGCAGAAGCTGCCATGTTGCCATGTCCCATCATCTTGAGTACAGTGGCCGAGATGGACATCGTCGTTCCGCCTAATCGAGTTATGTATGTTGCTAGAGACCAGCCACATATGCACAACTTCTAAGTTAGTTTTGTAACATTTATGTAATTGCTGATGCATGCTCAATCATTCAGGTAAGTAAATCGCAAAAGATTGATTCCTTTCATCTGGATGTAGCACTTGGATGAGTGATGAATCTCAGTTTAACAGCTGGTGTTAGGCTCGAGTTTCCTAAAAATCACAGTAGTAGAAACACACGGCCGTTGGATGACCGAAACACGTTTGTACTAATGCAGCCACCGTAGCTAGGACTTGAGGAAGGGTAAGAAAGTTGACTGCAAACTGCAATCTGCTGACATCTAGTGGTGAGATTTTATACAATGTACCTTTAATGACATCATGTGATGTTATTAAAAGGTACAGTTATTTGGTAGCCAAATTCTAGAGATATCAGCGTCCAAATCCAAAGAAATATTAAAAGGAAAACAGAACTCTATCTAATGAAAGCAAAGAGTAGATTTTACTGCAACAGTAGACAATCACAGCAAAATTACAAATCACACAATCTATAAATCTATTTACAGGCTAAGCAAAAAAACTAGGTCTGGATTTTCCATTGACCACAGTCCTGTCTATAGTGTGCATGTAAGGACAAGGACATCAAACAGGAGGCCCCTGAGGATTTAGCTTTGAGGTAATGAAATCAATACGAGAGGAGAGTCACTCCAGCGACTTGTCCTTTGCCACCAGTTTATCCATCTGAGAAACAGTTTGCTTACACAAGCAGATCGTAGAGCAGATTCCAATAAAAGAAAATGGCAAACGCCTATTCTGTTCCTACTAACAGTAGACATCATCTCCCAGAGGAGTTCTACCCATTAAACAAATGCCATTACCCTGGGTTCAAATCTAAAACACTTTCCAAGAACTGAGATGTTCCAAGGTCAAATCTTTGTGTTAAACTTGCAGGTTTTCGCTGCTTGGCTGAGCAGTAACAAGGCTGTGAAGCAGATGCGTTACTGTCATTCCAAAACAAGAACCCAGACTCATAAAACCGTGCTGTGAGAGCAGCGTTCAGCACCTGGAAGGTGCAGTCAGTCGGGAGGCAGGGGTGTCTTATGTGACGTTGCAGAAAAGTGAGATGAGGCAAAGGGGGGGAAAAAGAATAGCAAAACTTTCTTTTGTGTGTCATGAAGGACTTTGCGGCGAGAGCTGTGATGCCGTAAGTCGGCGATAAACAACGGGAAGGAAGTCTGATGAATGTAAATGTGAACTGAATATAACTGTCATACACATCTCCCCTTTTTATTCTATAAAAATCTTTGGGCCTGTTCTGCCACAAATGACTGAGCTGTCCACTTGGCTCATTAGGCTGAAACTGAACTGTGTTCCTGCTGTCAAGGATAAAAGACATTTAACGGTGACACAGGAAGTATTTCCATGATCAAATAAAAATCATTAAATGTGATCCAGTACATGAAAAACAGTGTGATAAAAAAAAAAAATAGAATAGCTTTATATAAACTTGCTTTTACTAAATGAAGTTGACTAAATTATAATTCTAATTTCCAGCCTAGAAAAAGATTGTTACAAATGGATTCATTCAATCAGTTTGGAATGTTTTAAATGTATTTCTCATTCATAAAACATCCATTTATTAAGAAAAATTATGGATGCATTTATTGAAGCGTTCTTACAAATCAATGTTATTATTTCAAAACGTTTTACAACTGTTTAAATTTCATGTCATATTTTAAATTTTCTCCTGATCATTGATTTCTAGCCCTCAGTAACAAATGTTGACTTCACAGTTGCATGAACGGAGAAAGAAGTGACTCTTTACCCTGTTTGGTAAGGAAAGATGTGTGCCCTTTATTTGCTTTTGGTACCTGTAATATATATATTTATATAAATGCTCACACATACAGACACACGCACACTTACTTCACAGCAGCTGCTGTCTGGAGAGCTGCAGCTCATTACCATGGTACCTGAGGCTTATAGCAGAAGTTGGGTTTTCCCTGTCAGTGAATAAGGATGAGCTATGGCTCCAAAAACATCCGACCAAGCATACACGGCTACACTTTTACATGATCAGGGTTTCACAGAGTGTATTATTTCCCTCCTTCCCCATTATGGTAACTAAATAATACAAAATGCACCACAGATCCAATTAAGCCTAAATAAAGCTGCATATTCCCTTATGAAAACTGGTATTTTCCTGTGACAGATGGATAAATACCTGAAAGGGGAACGGGCAATAGAAGCTCTGTAATAGGCAGTTGGGAGGGAGGGAAAGCAAATGAAATTTTCCCCTCACACAAAGAAAAAAGCTGTAGGGAGGTGACAGAAGGTGAATGGACTTGCAAGAAAACTCTCAAGGGTAACACATGACAAGCATCAACATACGGATGCCAAGAAACTCAAAAGAATCAAAAACACAGGTGTGAAGAATGACAAATCTCAAAAACATCGGTCTGTGTGTGAGGTAAGGTGGCCCTCAACAAAGCCATTCAAAGTTGGAATTTATTTCTGCTCCTGACAAACAAAGCAAGGCTTCGAGGATATGAGGTAAAGATGTGCATATGGTTTTGTGATGTCACTGATATAACTGCTTTATAAGATTATAAGATAAATGGATGGTGCACGAACCTGATAGATGTAGCCAAAACTAAAGCTCTACTTTCTCCACTGCAACCTCCCTTCCTCCCTTTGCACTCTCCATCTCTCTTTTTCGCTCTCATGTTCCCTCCCCCTTTCACTTAATCTCTCTCTCTCTCTCTCATTGTCTCTCACTCTCTCTCTCTCTCACTCACTCACTCACTCACTCACACACACACTCATACACACACACACAGAATAGAGGAGAAAGCCAGAGAGCAGAACTGCGGCGGCACGATGGGGATATTCAGCCTGCGTGGGCTCCGTCGCTGAGCCGTCCGGAGTTCAGCCACAGTATGTGTGTGCCTGCTCGTGTGTGAGTGTGTGCATGCATGTGTGAGTGAGTGAAAGCCCCTGCCGACACCGTGTGGAGAAAGGGAAGAAGACGAAAAGAGACCGGGTGGAGAGAAGGGGGAAAAAAAAGAAAAAAAGAGGGGGAGTGTTGACTCTGTCTCGGGCTTAGAGGAGGCTCACGCTACTGGATCATAGACGCCGATGTGCAACAACTACTCCCAACTACTGCTGCCCCTGCTCCACCTGCATGCCACTGCCTGACTGTCCTCTTTAACTTCTGCCATGGCATAGCCTCCTCTTCCAGCTCGCTTCTGATCTACTGAGGAAACAGGCATGCATGGGCACAACCAGGGATCTAGGCTATCACATCCTTTACGTCAGTAATTCACAGTCTGAGGTAAGTTGCTCTTCTCTGCTCTTGTCCTCTCCTCCATTTCACCTCTTAGTCTGCATCTGAAAGGGGGGGGAAGTCTGCTCATATAACCTATGGAGTGGGAAATCCAAGAAATCTGCTTGCTCAGAGGAACTGAGCCCTGGATAAGCCATAAGGAATATTTTCAGTCAAAATGTTCTCTTTAGTCAGATGATCAAATATCAAATCTGGGTGACAGATGAAAGGAGGTAAATCTCAGATGGATTTTACACTCAGATGCCTCTGCTCGGGTGAAGGGAAAATTCAGGGAGCGCTTATGGAATGTGCTGGTGCTGACTTTAACAGACAATTTACTCACTTCGGAAAACTTTACACATGAAAATATTTGAACTATTGGTTAATTTTGCGTCTGGAGGGAGGGGAGGGGGTGGACTAAATGCCAATGCTTGCTGACATTTATCAGATCTCGAAGGTCAGTTTTTCATTTCCAAGAGGATTTTGATCCACATTTTACCTGACTGAAGCGGCATACAAAGCTAAAACAGTGCTTGCGTATGAGGAATTGCATGATGCTGCATTTCCTCTCAGCTAAGTGAGCTGAGTTACATAAAACACGCCGATATCGATGTTCAAATTAAGAATTTGTGAATTATTGCATTAAGCTGCTTTCCCACGTTTGGCTGCAGCAGTGTTTTAAAAGCAGGGAGCATGCAGCACAGAGAAACACGTAGTGAAAGCTGGGCATCACACAGCTGGCTGCATCTGATGAAGGACCTCCAATGGACACTAATCTAGATTAATGGAGGTGGTGAAGTCACCATCTCCTTAAAGATTATTGGTGCATTTGTGTGTGTGGGGTGATAAGATGTTGGCACTGGGTTGCCGGTGTTTAGGGGGTGAGAGGGAACAAGGGCTGCCAAGAGCCCTCACATCTCAACTGTCCTTCAGTTGCCACAGAAAACGCATGTCAGTCCCACTCATTCCTACAAACCTCTTGCTATCGCTCTCCGTCTCCCCTTTAACCACAGCTCACATCAGCGCTCTGATACAATCACCTGTATGCTCTATTTCACTTTCAGCAGACACTAAGAAGAAGACAGAGGGAAACAGATAAAGATGGATGGAGAAAGAGAAAGAGATATAGAGCGAGGGGGAAAGACTGTCTGCAAGGAATAGCAGAATAAGGCAGGAGAGGATATTGAATTTCTCTTTGCTTTTATAATTCCATTATATGAAATTACAGGGTAGGAATAAAGGTGAGAGTCCAAAAAAAGCAAAAAAATATGATTACTTTAACTGGCTGTCTTACTTTAACCTTGACGCTTGATGTCTTTATGAGACCTGGGGGATGACAGTCTAGGAGTAATGGATGCGATGGCCAAACGCTTCAAAGCTAGTCTTTATTTCTAGGAGACATCAAGCAACACTTCACCTTCTAATACTACAGAGAAAAAGAAAGAGGGACAACTGCCACACGTAAACACACGAGACAGGAGTACGCTCAGGCCATCACCTATGTCCTATCAGTGCAAATGCAGAGAGGTTCCTGGAGATTTAAAGCTGGAACAAAGTTAAAGCTTTTACGTGTGCACACAGAAAGGGAGAAATGGCAAGGGAGGGGAGGGGAAAAACACAAAACAAAAAACATTAGAGGTGGCCTGCAAAAAGTACACGCGTTTCCAAACGAGTGGTGAAGTGTGCATTCACCTCCCATCACCCCGCTCACTGGGAGGGGTACTCATTCATCCAGAAAACAAATGACTCTCCTATAAAAGAATGACTGCTTTTGGAACAAGCCAGATGTTACCTTTCATGTGCTAATAGGATTATTCATTAAGAATGAGTATTTTCACTGGGAGGACCACAGCAACGTAATGCAGTTTGGGTGAACTGTGTGTGTGTGTCGCTGAAGATGGGACCGTGTGTAGATATGTGTGGCTGACTTTGTACATCACATGAATACAGAAGGAGGCACTTCACACCTGATCTCACCTAAGTGTTGCTGCAAGTGTATGTGTGTGTGAAACATGTGCTTTCCTATTCATCTGCAGGAGAAGAGGAGTTTTTTGATTTTTTGAGGCAAAAATGAGACAAAACTTTAAAACCAACAACTAAATATTGTGTAGCTGCCCTTTGTTCTACCAATTACAGCTTCACCTCCTCAGGGATTTAAAAGGGCACCTCTTGGGGTAGGAAATGTTCAGTGTTATTGGAAACTCTGCAGTTTGAAGGCCCACTCAGCAGCTGGGGATGTGCTGAGTCTGATGGGTGATGTCTGCATGAGTGGTATGTGTCAAAGTGCTATCCACTGCCAGGATCAATGTTTCCCAGTATAACACTGTACTGTAACAAGACGAGGAATGTTATTCACTATGGTGATCAGTGGGGGAACTACAGTGATTTACAAATCATGTAAAACCTGAAAATAGTGGAAGACAACACACCAAATATTATAACATTTTATTGTTTTTTTTAAATATAGCCTTTTGAATTTGTTGCGAGCGGCATGCTAAAAGAAAGAAGAAGCTGGGACAAGGCCATGTTTACTACTGTGTTACATCACCTCTTCTTCTTGACAGTGTTTTGTAAGAGCTTGAGAACTGAGAAGACCCTCTGAAAGAGAAATATTTTCCTGTTTTCTCCTGATATCAGATTTTCTCAAAAGTTTGGGGTCTCGTTCATCATTTTGTCATAACTTTTTCATAACTTTAATTATTGTGTGACGCGTCTGGATTCAAGGCCAGTAACACTAACAGACCATGGTGTTGTAATGCATGCCAAATGAAACTCGGCATTGTTTTGCTGAAATCAGCAAGGACTTTCCCTTAGAAAAAGTATATAAATTTGTATATGTATTTATATATTATATGGATAAAGTTCATATTTAATTAACAAGTCTACTAATTATGAGAAATTACCTTCTCTTGTTTTTATCTGGTGTAAAACAGGTTTGACCAACATCCCAAAATCCAGATATTAAATTTTCATTTACATAAAAGCCCCAAATTTTGACCTTTATAAGAAAAGGTAAGCAAATGTGTTGTAAACATTTTAGGTTTTGTTGTTAAAAAGGTTTCTGTTCACCAGCTAACATCTGTCAAAAGATCGTATGCACAGTTCCTGCTGTATCCAGAACAGTTAGCAAAACCACAAATGTCCCAAGTATTTAGTCATTACCTTAATAGTTATTTACACTGTCACTCAAACCAACTTGTTTGCCTCATCACACGTCAGTGCTGTGAAATATACCCTCACAAAACCTTCTTTTTTATGTGAAAATCCATAAAACATAAAACTTTCTTCAAAGAACATATCAAGTTTCACTTTCTGTGACACTGCTTTGATGTTACATTTCTGTCTCTATTTTACCCACGTTCAATCTGCAATATCCGAACCGAGTATAAGCCCCATGTTCTTTCTATCTGCACCTGTTTCTTCTCGTCTTTTCCATCTTCATGTGTAGCTGTGTATATGTGTGGGTATTTTTTTCTTTGCTAGGGATGACAATGAGGAATGTGAAAGCAGCAGGGGAGTTCTCTAGTTACCCATCAGTTTTGAAACCTCAGTCTAGAAGGCAAAGAGACAGAAAAACACACAGAGAAAGCAACGAGAAGACGAGCACAAAACAGGGGGATGAAGACAAAAAAAAGAGATCTAATGTTCTGCAGAAAGGTGGTAAAGAAAAAAAGGTGATGAGGCAATGATGTATTGTGATTAGGCCGGGCAGTCTCTGCAGTATAGATCCTGAGGTCTGATCTCCCTCTAGAGTAGCCTGTGACGTACAGACAGACTTTCTGAGAATTAATCAAGGTCCTACCTGAGTGTGCACAACGCAAAGCCAACTAAGTACAATTCAGCAGGGACAGAGTGCGTAAAAAATAATTAGGATACAAAGTCTGGGGGCTACAGGCCGAGGATAAGAAGATCCACATAAGCAGCAGGCCAGCATAGAGTACACTATGTTCTTTTGTGAGAGTTATTCCTAGCACCATACTTAAACCATGTGTATATAATGTCTTACTTACACATGGTTTACTTTGGGATCATTAAGTGGAAGAAATAAAAACCTCAATGCATAAAAATAACATATGTATTGCAAACATAGCTTTTTTTATTGCAGAAATATAAAGTAAGGATATTGTGATCAGCGTGGATCAACAGCAAATCTGGATTGGTTCGGTCACAATTTCAGGATTCTGGCATCGAAACAAATACTGCAGTTAAGATATTATTATCATTGCTATTGGAGTAAGCTAAATCATTTTAAATCAGCCATTTGGCTTGCGGTCCACTTTAAGAAGATCTGGTTTTAAGCCAAGCTATGTTATCCAAGATGATGGGTGTAATTTTAGTTCTCCTTAAACTCAACATGATTTGTAACCAGGAGTGAAAATACGCCTTTATATTACGCTTTAAGATATCCTACAGATAGTATTTATTCATTGCTGAAATAATAATATAGATAATAACTAATGTAGAAAAAAAAATAATGGAAGGAAGCATCATTGAATTAAACATGCCTGAAACCAATCCCATAAAATCCAGCCATTTCCAGTGCAATGGCACAGCAGTAAACTACTGTTTACTTACAAAGGATTTCCTGCATGTGATGCCAGGAAAATGCACTTCCCTAATATTTTCCCTCAATACCAACTTACTGTCAAAACACCCAGCCGTCAATCCTCCTCACATCCCACTCTATGAACAAGGGTACAGCCAAGCCTGCTCACATGACACGGCACAAAGAGACAGAAAATAATAGCCCAGCAATAAACCCACACTGTCAAATAACCTTACCAGTACAATCTTTTTACTGCGTAATCCGTCTGCTCTTAAGAGGCAGATCAAAGAATTTGCAAAACACCACTAAGCCCTGTATAATTATGACAGTGGAGGGGGGAAAACAGGGAAACAAAGCAGGAGTAGATGGAACTAGATTAAAGAGTTGAAAATGTCCATGACTGTGATGATACTGCCACTCATTCAGCAGCCTCTGAGATCACAATGACTTTTAATAGTGTAAAACTGCAGTGCAATTCAATACCAAACTTCAAGCTCATACAGTCTGAAAAACTCACAAAGCACACAGCTATATAAATTAATATGTACATAAAAAGTACTATTATTGATATTCTGGGAAGGCTTTTTTATAAAATGTGGAAAGCTGGCTGGAGGAATAAACAGTCATTCAGCCGTGGGAGCTCTAGCAAGGTCAGCCACTGATGTTGCTTGGGTGACAAGGCCTGGCTTGCAGATGGCGTTCCAGTTCATCCCAAAGGTCCTGAATGGGGTGGAGAGCTGAGTCTGTGTATGCAAGTTCACCCCAAAATGAGCAAGCCTTTCCTAGATCAATGCTACATACAGGGAAGCATACTTTACAAAAAATATCACTGAACTGGAGACATCAATATTTCTCAGAATTGAAACTAAGTGCTCTAAAAAGCCCCACCGTCTCAGAGTAAAAGGATATAGTCATTTACTACATGAGTAAATAGCTTAGAGTTGTACTACTTGTTCCAAGCTGCCAGGAAAATATTTTTACATTCTCTGCCGAGCGTATGTTTCAGCTGCACGATTGGAAATCCCTAAAATAGAAACATACCATTAAATGCTTAAACGAGATAGGATGCTTACATTGCTGCAGCTAATTGACATGTATAGCCGCATTTCCAGCGTTCAATCGATTCACCGGTTTTGTGATGCATACCATATTAATGAATTTTCCTGTCAGTAGAGCAGAAGCGATAAAACAAAATTAGTCAGGCTCGAAGTTAGGGTAAACATTCAATCCCCAGGCTGAGTCAGGACACGGAAATTTCCACCTTTTAAGATGTCCTCCCAGGGAGCAAAAGCAAAATTAGGAGGCTGCCATTCAGCAAATAAGTGACTTGTATAAAGTTTTAAATAGGGCAAATATTGGGGTTCCATTTAATGTAAGGTGCACTGTGTAAGCGAGGACGTGCTCTGAGCGCACCACTTCTCTTCTTCTATCTAACTTCTTCTATCATACCACGATAATGAATTGCATTACTGCAGTAACCTGGATTGTCCTCGAACCATTACAGAACTTAATATAATTGTTAAACGGAAGAATATCGCCCCCAGACTAGCAATGCTCAACGGGCTCACTTTTAGCCAAATGTGATTGTGTCCCTAGAAATTCCAAATGGTGACCTAAAGGGCCAGCGTGACAGCTATGACAGCAGCGCTGCTAAAACCAGGTCAAGTATTAAAATGTCAGTGTGCTTTGCTATGCGCATGTGACCTTGTGAGGTCTGGGTTTTTGATTATTTTTTTGGGTGGGGGGGTCTGGGTAGAAAATTGTGGGTCACTTCACCAATTAGCTTCTAAATAGAAAAAAAGGACCAGGGCCACCATATGAAAAGAGGCAGTTGTCACAGCCTTGCGTGCTGAATCATCCTGTTTATGCAAAAGGCCAGAGGGTGGTGTTGCAGCTGGAGGGGAGATACGAGTGCTGCTGCCCGTGTCTGCACCCAATGGGTAACAAATCAGATACGGGGAGCCAGGAAGACATCATTCATCCTACGGTGCTGACATGTCAAATATGATCAAATGTAAATGTGAACATGAGACAATATCACAAAACTGTACACATTGTCATGCCGCCGCATAGGAAAGGAGGAATAGAGAGTAATAGAGAAGCAACACTGTTGCTGTTTGTGCTGACAAACTACATTCCTACCTAATGGCTCAGAACAGGGTGACATCTTGAAATGTAATCATACATAAATTTGCACATATTAAATATAATGTTTAATTTAGACCTAGCTAATACCACCGAAGTATTTATTGACCTCATTTGGAGAGAGGGAATGTAGGTTAGCGATTTAAACTCTCTTTGAAAATGTCATCCACTGAACAAACATGGAGAGGTCTCTTGACAGTGATGGAACACAGCCAAGCGAGCAAACAGATATATTCTGGGAATAAATGTAACATGGCAAGTAGTCAAAAGAATTAAAAAAAAATATTATCTGCCTTTGTTCAGTTGCTGGTTTTTAAATGTGGGATAAACAGGGTAATAACGAGAGGAAATAATTCACCGGGAGGTGCTGTACCGATTCTTCCACTTTACATTCCTGTAACTTCCTGAATGTTCACAGCTCAATCAGCCTCATGGCAAAGGGGTCAGGAGCCTTTATGTGATTTACACTTGCTATAATTGGACATTTTGTGATAACAAGTGTAACACTTGTTTCCATTGGTAACTGAACAAAGATCTCCCTGGCTTCTTCTTGATCATTTCTCCTTTCCACATACTGGAAAAATATTAACAAAATGTCTATATATATATATATATATATATTTTTTTTTTACCCAAAATTATTTTGTTACAGCAGCTTATATGTTATTATAAAGAGCGGCAGCAACAACAATATAACAAAGTATTTAAAAAATAAAACTAAAATGAATTTTAAATGACTTTTTAAATGTGGTAAAAAGTATCAGGAGACACAACGAGTGTTGTATGAGTGCAGGATTGGAAAAAATTTATCGTTTCGTATGTAACTATTACACAAAGATTGTGATATGATCAGTAGAGAGTAAAATAATCATGTTTTTTTCTTATAATGAACTAATAGTTCCTGCACTGTACCTATAAGCCTGCAGCTGAGGAACAAAAGTAAAGAAAAACCATTTACTGGCACCCAAAAATCTGGAGCTTTTAGTACAAACATTAATTGTGTCCTGTCTTGATTATTGCAGCTCATTTCACGTGTACATCAGTTGGTCCAGAATGGAAAACAAAATCAAAACAAAAAACCCCAAAAAACCTAACACTCGCACATCATCCCTATTTTTCCTTCCCTTCACTGGGTTCAAGTAAAAATCAGAATTCATTTTTTATTAATAAAACAAATATTCCCAGGTTCCTGCATGTATAACAGAGCTACTAAGAACTAATTGCAGTAGTTTTCTTCTGCAATCATCTGATCAGGGTCTTTAATTATCGCATGTTTTTTTTCTTCTTTTTTTAATAAAGCCAGAGGCGTACAAACGTTTAAGGTTAGAGTTCCTAAATTTCCTCGGCCCATCACGTTGGCTGAATCAGCTGCTGAAAACTCCCCTGCATATCCTTAATCTCTCAATCATTATTTTTGGCTACAGTTTAACTCTAATGTCTGTGTGGACCTATGTATGTAATAATAATAATAATGTTTTTATGGTTCAGGTTATATGTAGCGGCACCAAAATGTATATTTAAAGCCTTCTATGTGAAGGGTTACAGAAATCCTTTCTTAAAAGGGACACTGGGGCTAAAATTGTAGTATCCATGACCTTTGACATTCTGCTCTTGACGATGGAGAATTATGAGGCAATCCCGCTCTGCCTTTGCGTGAAGGGCAGGGAGAACTATCTCTCTCTCACATCCTGCATCCCCCCACCTTACATTTTTATCCAGTTGTCTGCATTTATTGTCTTTTGTTGTCTCTTACTTGCTTTTTAGTCTTTTGTTGTGGAGTATTTTATAACATCCGCTCTTGAACGATGCACAGTAAATAAAAGCTACTCCCTATATACCCCTGTTAAAGTGGGAAGTGTATCTTAACAGCGGAGGATTTTTGTAGTTTACCAACATGCCCCGTGCTGGGCTTTTATACATTTTCAACAAAAAACTGCATTAGATTGTATTCCCTGGTCACTTGGTCACATCAGTAATTATCCATCTGCTCAGAATCAAACAGACATCTGTTTGCACAGGAGAAAGCATCTCATCTCAACCCTGTCTATGTGTGCATGCTGCTCTCACTTCCCCAATTACACAACTGGAGGAGGGTTGACCAGTTTCAAGGGAAGAGTGTCAATCAAAATCAGCTTCTTTTATGAAAAAAGCCTATGATAATGACAATTATACCATATGGCATGACATATCCGGTAAACGAAGGATGTAACGGGTAACATATAATTCACAGCTAAACTAAATTCTCATTCTCATTGCAGGAAAAAGCAACTGAGGATGAGGCACCTTTTTGCATAAAATGACTGAATGATTATAACACTGTAAAAGTATCACATTTACAGATGCCACTGACTAATGTCTGTAGAAAAGACTCTTAAGCTAGATGTTAGGTGAGACAGTAAAAAATAGGTGTCGCCTAATGGAGCCAGAGACCCAGCGTGCTAATTTAATATTACGGAGTGATAGATGATGGCGAAGAAGACAGTGATGGGGGGAAAAAAGAAAACTGTTCTGTAGCTCCCAGCTAAGTAAACAGACAGGTTTGAAATAGGAAGTCATTTGCTGGTGATAGAGAACAGTCATGGCAGATAAGCTGAGAAGGATAATTGGCCTATCTGATTCAGCATCTATATGAGTGCGTGGAGCGTTTCCTTATTGTAAATGAGGAGGCAGAAGGTGAAATATATTTCTGTCAGAGCCTCAGAGGCACACTGCAGAGTCACGATCCCACTACCATACCTGTGGTACTAAGGAAAGATAATTCGTTATCTCCGCTTGTTTCTCCTCAGAGGCTTGTTGTACAGCGTTCTGACAAAGAGTTGTCTGTTTGCAGATGTCAACCTCATGTTTTTCTTAACATTTTCTCAGTTAAGTCAGAAAAGAGACTACTTTTCATATTCAGGGAATGAATTATTAACTATGAGCCGGAAAGGTGAGGCAGTGAAGAATCGTGCTGAAGCTAATAAACCACGGAAAGGAAAATCAGACATCATCCTTATATATTGTAAGCTCGGTGATTGATACAAACCCAAAAGGCGAACGCAACTAGAGCAGCAGATACTCATAAATGTAGAAAGTGGGGTAGGAAAAGGAGGAAGTCGTTATGAAAGACACTTTAACTGACAATGATAAACGAAGGAAAATTATTTAAAACTGGAGTTATTAGTTTCACAGAGGCGATTAAATGTATCATGGAAATTTGATAGGATAATTTTTGGGGTTCCCTTACAGCCTAAACTGAGTTGTGATTCAGCAAATAAACAGTAAATAACTGCCAAGCATAAAAGAGCCATGAAATCGGGCAATAAAAAAAAAGAAATAAAAAGGGAAAGAAATCTGCAGTACATGCATATGAAAAACTGACTTCCATAGTTTAAGCTGCACCTTTAGCTCTAGAAGAAAAGAAAGCATATCAAATATCAACCTCAGCTTTTCAAAGATATTCACTGAAAATGTCTATTTGTTTCATTTTAATGTGAAGTGTCTGATAAAAGCTTTTTTTAAATCATATACCTTTAGCTCTATTTAATTACACCGTTTCCTCCCTTCTCCCTAAGCTAAGAGAGAATGTGTGTTTTATCAAGTGGGATGTAATAGTCAGGCAAGGGTCTTTGTCTAAGCCCCTCATTACTGATGATTAACAGTGTTTCTCCTCTATGCCTCTCAGGAAACATGGTGAGCAAGGAGGGTGGCAAATGCATGCTCACCAACTCAGAGTCTGACTCGGAGGCAGCGCCCGTGCCCTCCACTTCGCTGGCGCTGGAGGTAAAGTATTCCCTGGAAGCCAATCGACAGGTGAGGAAGAGAAACAAGGCCTTGCAAGTGCGTTTCAAGGACATCTGCGAGGCGCAGAACGAGCAAAGAGAGGCGGAGTTGCAGGCAGCGGGGAAAAGTGGCAAACCAATGTCATACAAAGTGGCATACCGCAAATACATGACTGTCCCTGCACGCAGATCGATTCCTAACGTCACAAGGAGCACAGGTGTTCAGACGTCACCCGACCTGAAGAAACGGTATCAGACGTTTCCCTTCGAGCGCAAAAAAGGACATACCTTTAAGCATGTGGCGGCCGTGGAAACTTATAAAGGTCAGAATAACGGTTTTATCATGGAGGTGAAGCAGTCTAAGGCACCTGAGCAGGGTTTAGATGAGGAGGAGGAGGGGGCCTGTGGGGGGAGCGGAGTCCTGAGGACCAGGGCTCTGCTCCATACTAATGAGTGCATTGCCACAGTGGAGCAGCACACTGCACCTGATGGCCTGTGCTCTGATGCTCTGCTGCTCAGTTGCACTGCAGACACAGACTGCCTCGCAGACACACCGAGAGGAAGCGGACCTGGAGCACAGGCAGAGTACCAGCTCTGCAGCATACCTTCCAAAGCCAGAACAGGATTACAACACAGGGAGGCCGACACAGACCGCTCGGCCAAGAGGCAGCTGCTCAATCTGGAGGAAGGCTCATCCCGAACCCTGCCGGACAGGGCCTCCAAGGTTACGGGCCCCATCGCCTGGAACTCCCTCACCCAGGTGGAGTGCCTGGACAGTCCGTCTGTACGGAGCAAGCGAAAGAAAGGCCTGCAGCTCAACGGGCTGTCGAGTGAGACGTTACCACGATCCCGTGGAGGCTGTAAAACACAGGCACAGTGCCACACGGGGCAGTTATCTGCCCGGCCTATACGGGGCATGGAGGAACCTCTGTCACCCTGCATAGGCGGTGAGGCTGATGGAACACCAACCGACCAAACGCAGGAAGCCTGTAAGCAAATAGTGCCTATGAATCAGGACGGGGACGTTAAAGCACAGCTCCAGGCCATGGAAAATCTCATCAGCTCCAGCCAAGAGACCATCAAGGTGCTGCTGGGGGTCATCCAGGAACTGGAAAAAGGAGAGGCCCACAGAGAAGGGTAAGCCATCTCACTCGAATCGTGTACAGATGCACGATTATTTCTCCCTGCTGCAGATGCACAGTACCGGTCCCACGCCAAGGCTCTTCTCCAGATTGTAAATTGGTAACACTGACTGTACAGAACTGAGGGAGAACCAATTTTATGCTAAAAGGCCAAAGATCGATTTAGCACTGAAAATGACTCAGTGGCCAACCATGGCTGAATTATGGAACTACAGATGTATTACAAAACACGCAACACAGACAAAACAAACAACAAAAGCATCTATTGATTGGTTTAGCAAGAGTTGTCTACTTAACGTACACTGACGCGGGTCTTATGTTAGCCACAAAGGAATGCTATAAATCTACAGATAAAAACTGAGAGAAGAATATATTACAAAACAAGAGAAACATAACACGTTCATGATTCAGTATCAACAACAAAAATACAATGTTGGTGTGACACATTATTTCTTTATTACAGTAAAAATCTTATAAGTGTGACAGCTGCTCAGCAGAGCCTTGACTGAGGCACCAAAAGAGCATTATTGTAGCTGTAGTGATGTGGCTTTCACTTGGATGTGCCCTGCAGTGCTATTACAGTGCAATGCCCTTTTGTGACAATTCTCCTTAGATATGGTGCAGCTGCTGCATTACGTACATGCTTTAAATCACATGTTGCCATTGTGTATGTCACCTTCATTCACAAACCCAGTGCTAAGCAACGCTCTCTCAGTTTATTAATTGAGTAATTTAACACTAAAATGCTCAAGACATGAATATTATTCTAAGCAGGGCATCAAATTACAGAATGGCATTAAATTTAAGATTGTTTATTACTTAAAGAAAATACTAAACGTTTAACGATTGGCTTTATCCAGCAGCAGACTATAAGTTTATCTAGAAAAGTCCAAGGCATGTGAAAAAGCCACAGCCTGTGAAAAAGCCATTTACTGTCCAAAAGATACTGAGTATATACAAAAGGGCTGCAGATAGACAATCCTCTATTTCAGTGGGTTTGATGCTATCTAAAGGGACGAGGCAAACAAAATGGGCAATTTGTTGGGAGAATTGCTGGGGCTCGGCACCCAGATCCCTATCCGTTTTGACCAGTAGCCGTGTTACGGCATGGAGCGAGAAACCCCATGTAATCAACATATCCAAAACACACCTGTCAAGCTTATAAACAAGGAGGACACAAGTACAAGTACTTCCAAGTGTAAGAAAGCAATTCTCAATTTCAACTTCAAACATAGCACGTAGCATTTGCAACCCTCTAACAAGGCAATTATCCTCCTTCAGTCTTGCACAATGCAACTTTAATCTCCTAGTTGACAAACTTAGAAAAATGCGATTGAAAAAGTTAGCACACGCGTGACATAATGCGGGACACTACTTTCAATGCGTTGCCGAGCACATCTGACTTATCAGGTGTGTCTAAAGTGGCAGGTGGGAAGTGGGGAGGTAAGGAGAGGAGAAGCTTTTCATAGACAAAAATAAGTGAGCACTCTTTAATGGCACCATCTGTTCACATACACAAAGACACTGTGTTTTCACATTGTGCTTCCTACATTAAGCTAAAGCCAGTGAGCAGTGTAAGCCCCGTGTAATCCATAAAAAGGCTAAGTGAACTTCTATTTATCTATTCAAGCATAGTCATCTTTGTCCTGTAAATACAGTATTTCTGTATTTCAAAGGTCACTTTTTTCACACAATACACCAGCTGTATTGGAGCGAGTTTGAAGCTAAAAGTCAGCACCATCTTTCCCATGTGCAGCCAGGACCTTCCAGATAACAACAATCTGCGATGTACATTACATTTACAGAAATATATCGCATGACAGCATCCTCTGAGGGTCTTGTTAGTGCAAATCTTAAACCAAAAGCACAGTAGAAAAATCACTGTTTACTTCTTAAAGAGAAGCTACAAAAGTCTGCCTGCTGCTCTCCCCAGTGAGTTCAAGAGGCGGAGAGTGCAGCAGGCAGCAGGTGGGCACAGAGCTTTCCATCAACCCAAGAACATGGCAGACATCAAAGCCTTCTATGTGCCTTAAAATCTAGCAGTGATCTTAAAGAAACTACAATTTGCAAAACAACATATTTCTTGAAAGAAAGACATAGAAGGCTTTTTTGTTTTGTTTTTTCCTATTGGCTTGATGACTTTTATCCTTTGGTGAATATGAAAGTTAACCCTTTTTTGTAACTTCTCTGTTGGTACTGATGTTTCAACTGGAGTGGTTTTATCCCCATCAAAAGTGTTACTTCCTCCAAAAAACTATATATTGGAATAGCAATTCCAGTGCCTCAGCATTGAAAATGACTTCTTCGACTTGGCTATTAACAAAAAAATGAGACAGTTAGGGAAGAAAACCACTAAAAACTTGGGACTATAAAGTCTGACGAGACTGGGGATGAGAAGCTATTACAAAGGGAACACTCTGAAAAGCACAAACACACACAGACACTTGTCCCTCGACTACAGTTTTGCCCAGAGCATAGAGCGTGACAGTGGGAAGGATTCTAGAGTACATCATTGGCTGGACCCAAGAACACAAAGCTTGGGAATAATGCTGTATCATCAGATAGTGCTGGCAGCCCAGACCCAATTAATCACACTCATGGGGACTTGTTGCTAGCGTGTCTATTAGCACTGTGTATGTGTGCATGTTTTTATGCCCCTGGAATCCCACCCACTCGGTGACATTTGGGAGACTTCACGTAATTGCAAAATCGAGGGAGGTGTGTAAATATACTGTTAATGGCACTTTTGGCTTCGCGCTCCCCAGGGAAGCTTGCCGAAATGAGCTCTACTCTCTTATTTTCTCCTATCAACTCAGTGTGAGAGGGGGTGAGGAGTTATGAAAGATTGAGGGGGAAAGAGACCTAGACAGCATGAGGGTTAGAGAAAGACAGAAAATAGGGGAGTCGTTCAAAGGGCACAATTCAGTTGACAATGTAACCCATCAGTTGTTTATTGATTGACTCGTCTTGCGAAAAGCGAGCGTGGCTGTGGTCTTCCTCACTGCACTGCACTTCCAAGCCTATTATTACAATTAATCCCAGTTGCAAATGTAAACATGTAAACGTAAATCTTGTATCACTGCATCCATCCCATTTCCCGAGTCTGGTACAGTCTTAAATAACAATATTGATGTCAACACCTCCAATATACCTGTCAGAGCACACAGCGCAGAAAGCAGTGCAGTAGATAAGGAGGGGAAATTTATGGTAGGGCTTTAATTTTTATTGGTGCCGCAGCCTGTGGGTAGCCTGGCAAAAGTAGTAGTGAGAGAAATGAAAAACGGCTATTCTACTGCAAAGATGAAAGCTGAGGATTAAAAGCAAAAGTTACCCATTAGAAGTATGAGGAATGGAACACAGTGGCTTTAACATTAAGGTTCACTTGAGAAACCAGACATGTGTAACTGTCTGTGAAAGCATCATCACATCTAAATAAACCTCACAAAGAAGAAAAAACATCTTCTCGCTAATCTCTATTGGTATTTAGCTGATGTGTTACTTGACAAAACAATACTGTTGAAAGTTCAACAGCAACATCTCTCTCCAGAAACAGTGCCTCCATTACTGAGACTAATCCACAGACCCCACTCTGAGCAGTCTCTCTCTGTTTTCATATGTTTTATTGATTAAACTGAGTAACAAAGGCCTTTTTTTGTCTGGAAAAATGTGCAGCTGTTCATCACTGGGATGAGCTCTAACAGAAAGGGTGAAGAGAGAAACCTTAGACATCTCAAAACCTTGACAGATAAAAATACCTGATCCACTGATAAGCAAGTTTTAAACTGTGTTTCAAAGGTTACATGCCTGTGTACCACGGCGTTATTGATGCTGGCACTGATATAACCCGAATAAGCTGTTTTGGTTAGCAGGAGAGTGGCATCTAATATGCGTGATGACATACAAATACCTGCCAGTGATTGATGAAGAAGAGCACAGCTATTAAAAATTATGCATGGCATCTCTATGTGGTAAACAGAACTGTGCAAAAGTCTTGAACCTCTGCTCGTTTATTTCTATTTTGCTTCTATGGAGCCTGGTATTCTTGTCATTTTTAAAAGTAATATTGGGGGAATGGTTCTTCAGGGTTTCCGAAGATCTTTCAAAGTTTTTCTTTGGCTGCTTTTCCATTCATTTTCAGTCCAATGGTTATACATGACTACTTTCCATTTTCAGAGCAATGTTTTGCTTGCTAAGCTACTGAACGCTGGCCTGTGGATCATTCAAGGATAAAAAAGGCCTTTAACCCAAGGGATGATCCAGTGTTGTGTCTACACAAAAAAAGACCTTATATTTGCCAAAGACTTATGTCATATATCATCACATACATCTGTATGGGGCGCTGAGTGCCCTTAAGAGATTAAAGGAAACTGTAAAAAATGGAGAATAAAAGAAGAAGTGGAAAACCTTGAACCTATTTTTTTTTTTTAATTTGAAAGTCATGTCCTTAAGAAAAAGACCTAATGATCTAATGGTTAGATCATTAGGTACGGAGGACAAAGGTCTTAACACGGATTCTCTAAAGCCATCTGTAAAACATGCCAGTGATGCTGGGGATCTGGCTAAAAAAAAAAAAAATTGTGGAAATCTAGATCTTCATTTTTCATCATAACCATCAGCCCAAACACGCTGCCAATGCAGTCAAAGCATACCTGAATAGAAAAGCACACAACGAAACATTACTGAAACAGTGTCGCATCACTTTGAAAGAGTAGAGAACAAAAGGAAGCCAACAAAGAAGATCTTTGAAAGTCCTTCAAGTAACCTGCAGAATTACTCCCAAAGACTACTATAGAAATTACAGGAAAAGGGAAGGGAGTTCAGGCTGTGTTAGAAGAATAAAGGTGGACATACTAAGTTATTGACTTCCAGGCTTGTTAGAATTGTACAATCTCGGCTGTTGCCTTATATAGTTCCCTATATGTTTACATCTTTCAATTCATTCCTGCAATGTTTCACCCTTTTCTACCCGGAATCTAAAGAAATGAGCAATGTTTCAAGACTTTTACAAACTGCTTCTTCTGATGCAGAAGTTTAATTACCATAAAACCAGAATTGCCTTCTTTTCAATAGTGTTGGTAAAATCCAAAGTTGCATCCATTCTATTATGTCATGAATTACAAGAACACCATTGAAATCAATACTCTACTCACATTTACAGATGCCAGAGAAATCCTTTAAGCTTACTGAAGCTCTTAACTCAGGCCCATCAGTTAACCTTTAGAAAATAATCTTTAATCAGCACAATCAGCATTTCCTGTTTTATGTTGTTAAAACATCTGATAACAATATAAAGCATATCATATAATACAGTACTTTAGTTTTTAGCCTATAAAATTGAGGCAAACTATAAAACGTCAATGGGTCGCATTCTCAACCAAAATTGTACAATTTCATCTCCTTAGAGGACCTAAACGATTCTGTTACTTTCAGATTATAACTCAGATTGTTTGCTTTACAAAAAATATGCTCCACAGAAAGGATTAATCAATGAAGGGATTTCTTTCGCGTGAGTAAAAAGGGTTAGCGTACAACGTAGGAGGAGCTCATCAATTCAGCAATAAAAAGTAATAAAGACCAAGTTAAAAAAAAACATTTTTGTGTTAAAAACCTTTATTCATTTTGGTAAAAACTGACTAAAGATTACTTAATTTATTAGCCAAGAACCATTTGGGTTATAAACGCTGTTTGATATATTATGAGTTTACACTTCTAATCAACAGTTTAAATATGTGTTTCTATCACAGTGTACATAAAATAATCAGCCGATTAAATGATAATTACACTAATGTAGTGTTACAGCCCAACAGTACTTTTGTTATTACTTCATGAAAAACTCCAATATAATTGGAAGGTATTTCAACAATCCTGAAACAAGTCTATAATGAAAATCCTCTTTAAACACAGGTCAAAAACTCACCCTGTGTACCCTTTAGCTTTATCTGACTACTAATCAGTCAACCACAAGTAATGGCTGACACCGTGCCCTGGCTACCAGGCACAGGCACGGGCACGGTCAGGAGGGCAGTGTGACTCCTCACCCTCATTTACTTCGCTCTCGCTAACGAGGGATGACAAATAAGATGAGAAAGGAAGGTGTGAGGGAGCAGCCTAACAAGTCCTGTAATTACTCATTCACGACTCTTATCTTCCCCGCAGACTCTCCTATCGAACCGGACAGGACACGGCCAACTGTGACACATGCCGGAACAGCGCATGCATTATTTACAGGTTAGTAGCCATTCCTCTTCAAAGACACGATGATCCAAATGCGCCCTGCTCTTTCTCCTTGAGGGAAAGTGAACAGGTGGAAAAGAGACACCACAGAGAGGAGGGGAAGGGCTATTACTAATGTGAATGCTGCTAATGAGCGCATGGGGACATGTGACATTTACACGCGACGCTGTCCATTAAGCTATATGTCTTCTTCTGATTCTCATACTGTCCCTTCACACTGCTTCATTCACTGAGTAGAGGGGATAAATACAATGGAGCGTGTGAGCACAGGGTTGCAAAAGGTGAAATTAATTACCGTCCACACATCATGAAATATCATCACAGTGCGCTGTTTCCAAGCCAACTAAAAATCTGAATGACTTAAATGTAAAGTTCAATTTATTTGAAAACTAATATACGTGTGCAAAGTCAACCAGGCGAGAAAGTATCTTCTTTTGAAGACACACGTGGCATAACTTAATTTGGAGGCACTATGCTTGTATGTTAAACAATGTTTAGTTGCTCTGTTGGAGGCTGCAGAATATCTAATTCTCATACAAAAACGCTAAATTCAGCGATGGTTCTCAGATATAGCCTCTAAGAATCATGAATCCCTATACACAAACTCACAACAAGCCAGCTAAAAGTTATTGCAATACTTAATTAAAGCCCAACTTTGAAATAAATTGCAAAGATGCAGTGCCCTACCAAACTGAGATTGCTGCTAAATTTCATTTATTAAGTCTACGTGAGTCCTTGTAGGGCATGACAATTAAGTCAAGCTTGTACCATGTTCTTACACAGTCAGTATGACCCCCATGAAGGCTCTTTACTCACAGTTAGAATGGCAAGACACAAGGATAAATTGCGTATGCGCATGCAGCTTAGCTGTTTCTGTTTTTCAGTGATTACAAGAAGTAAGCTGACAACGGTCAAAACGAGCGAGATGGGGAAGAGATGGAAAAGAAAGGAGATTTAAAAAAGTAGGTGGGTGAGAGGCAATCAATAAAAGTGTTTTCAGTGGTCACTGCTGTTCTACTCAGTCTACTTTTCTCCTCTGAGAAGCCATTTATAATCATTTTCTATCTACTGCTCTCAATAACTGATAAGCCTCTGGCCATACTTCAATCGGCTCCTGAAAATCAAGGAGCAGGGCATAACTCTGTTCCCTCTGATGTGTGAGATGAGGAAGGGTGCATTGCAACGTAAAATATTTTAGGATCCCAGCAGGTCCTCTGCATAGCCGCAGGGTTGACAACAAGAATGGTGCTTTAACAACAATTCAATGACAGAACGACGGGGTGATTTGAGCTGACTGATGGCAAAGAATTTGAAGGACACAAGACAGGACTAATTAATAGGCAATGGTTTAAAAAATGAATGAAATAGAACTGACTCCTGAGATGAGATTTCGCTCTTATATATAGTTAATATGTACAGTGTCAATGCAGAGCTTTGCCCATGGAGAATAGGCACCCCTGTTCCCTCTAACACAGGCTCTTTCTCCACTCTCCATTCCTAAGACAAGACCACAAAGATGTTTGCTAACCTTTGCTCTCAATCTGCAAGCAACAAACTGTGTAGCAAAATGCTTAATTTTAACAAATAAAAGCAATTTCCCTGTAAGGCTCTTAGAAGAAATTACCTTTCCTATGATGCTTGCACACTTTTGGTTTTTTTTGTTGTTTTTTTTACTAAAGTCATCACATCAATGTGATTTCTAATGCTCTGGTGTTTAGATGTGGCCGATATTTAATCAGTGATGTGCTGACAGGTGCAAAAGTGAAAAATTTCTTTTAAAAAAAAAAATTGAAATGACATTTGTTTAATTTGATTGCAGTGTTCAGATTGGGTATTTTTATTCTGTTTGCACTTTTAAACCGACTATAATTCAAATTTTAGGCTTCTGTAAACGTAGCTCCTGGTGTGTATATCAATGTGACCTCAATTCCCACTGAAGATATTAAATATGCAAATGCAGGTTGCAATAAAAGCTATGATTAAGTGTAGCCATTTGAATATGAGCCAATTATACATACGAGTGAGTTGTTCAAAATAGAACGCGTATGGAGATTTTCAATACTAAAAAAGCCCAAAGAAAAACTGATTGTTCTATAAAGTTGACACAAAGTAAGGTCAGATTTTCCCTCTGATTTTGCAGGTGTTGATCTTGCAGAAAGACTGACAACTGTCTTTAACGTCAAATATCCACATTCGGCTTCCTAGATCTGCCACAATTGACTGAAATTCTTCACCTGCGGAGGAAGTGCAGAAAAACACAGACTGTATATTGGAAAAATAGCTGTCAATAAAAATAAAAAAAACCCAGGAGGCTCATTTTTAACAAACCCTGTCTGGGTCTGGCAGGGTTTTAGCTTGATGAAGGGCAAAAATTTTTTAAATGTGATGTTTAAAATCTGTTAAATTGACCCGAGTTCTTCTTTAAGAGACTCGCTTGGCATGGTAAATTGTGTTGATTAGACACAGAATCAAATATAGCAGTTGTATTCACACAGGCGGGGGGATTAAATGGCAATCTAATTACTTAGATCTCCATGAAAACAACCTCTCTGGAGGTGGAGGAACACAGGATAGGAGGCAGAGCCGTGAAGGAACACTGTGTATAAGGGAAGAATAGTTGTCTATGATATCAGGATTTCTCGTGAGTATGCTGGAGTAAACTCCTAAATGTTAATGTGATATACCTGGTCTCGAGGCTAGAGTTGGAAATATGGATACATAAATCATTTTAACGCCAAGTAAGAAGCCATGCACTCTTCAACGTAATCAATTCGTCCAAGAGTATCTGGCATCATCCAACCCAACCTTAGCATAACAACAGCACCAGATCAATATGATGCTGCAGTCTATGGGCATGGACTTCAAACATAATACAAAAGCTGCTATAGTCTCCTCTCCTTGTCTGGTCCCACTTTCCTCGTTTTTAACCATCTTGAACTCGGTCGGTCTCTCTTTCATCCTCCCTCAGTAACTTTCTCAATCTCACTTTTTCTCCAGAATATGTTATCTCCTCCACACAGCTAACAGTGTGTTTTCAAATGAACTTGGGGATTCAAAGCTTAATACAATGTGCATGACATTGAAACAGAATGAGGAAAAAGGCAGAAAAAACCAATATTCTGTCTTGCCTATTACAGTGACGTAACATCTGTTACTGAGAAGGGTTAGGAGAGAGGAGTTTGGTGGGGGGAGTTAGAGACTAAGCATGAGAGTAGGGCTGCCCAAAACGATTATTTTGATCGTCGACTAATCAGATCGTGCATCCATTGGACGTAAAACGTACAGCTTATTGCACCAGCATGCATCTGCTCTTATATAACTATCATTAGCTTACAGCTTTAAGTGTTTACGGTATGTGCTAACAAAAAATAAAGACAAGATGATAGTTTATTAAATTTGAATGAAATTTGCAGATTGTTTCGGTGGAGTTTAATAAACTCAGCCGTCTGCTCCTTGCTATCTACAATATAACGGGACACCGGAGTATATTCTCGAGCATCTGTGTAAAAACTATAATTTTAATCTCAGCCAAATCGATTTACTCAGGAACAAATAAAATACCGAAAAAAGCCAAACAATAACATTTTAAAGTTATCCAAGTGACTTATATGTCATGTTTAACCTGAGTAGCAAAAGACGGCGGTGGGTTGAAAAAGATTTGCCGGGTGTCCGGTGTTCTCACAGGCTCTAGTGAGCCTAGCCCCCGGCTAGCTATCGAGCTAGTGGGTAACAGATGTCTCGGAAAATGTCGGAGCGCTTTTGAAAATATGTGGTGTCTTGATAAACTGAGCAGATATTTGAGGTTTACACAGCTACATTCTCGCCTGAAAATATGTTAAACGTTTATTTTGTGACCGAGAAAGAATAATAAGAGTAACATTAAAACTAACTAGCTGCCGCCATTGTTGGAAACTGAGCTGTGCTGCGCTATGAATTCTGGGACACAGTTTCTTCTTCTTCGGGGTTTAACAGCAGCTGGCATCCTTGTACATGAGGTGCTGCCATCTTCTGTTTCAGTCCGTTATTACACTCTTAAATCCTACTACTTATTCCTGCATCTTTTGGGATCTTACAAAGCTTCAAACGACGCGTCGACTATTAAATTAGTCGTAGACAATTTTGATAGTCGACGTAATCCTGACTAGTCGACTAATCGTGGCAGCCCTACATGAGAGACAAACACAGAAAGAAGCTGGATAAAAAGACATCAATGGACAGGATGGTGCGGAAAAGTCGGGATTCGAAATGCATTCCGCTGATGCTTCTCGACGCAAAAACCCTGTAATCTCATTTTCCTCACATTGCTTTTATATGGGTTAATGTGCTGATCAAAAACAGAGATAGATTTAAGTGGTTGTGATTAAGGAAGTCGATTTGGGAGGTCCCCATCACTGAGTTACATTGTTAACAACAGACTACAAATATTCCCCAACAGTTAAATTTTCTCATTAGCTTCCGAGTCCTGCGATTAATTCTGAAGCAGAGCATTACAAGTGATCATTAAACTGACTATCTGATGGTAAAACATTCTTTGAATAACACTGTGCAGTGCAATAAGATAGCAAAAAAAAAAAATCAACAAAGGAATGGGCTTTTAAAAGGAGGACAAATATCCAATCTATTGTGCGAGGCTATGAAAATCAATTAAGAGTCGCTAAAGGCTGAAGAGCTGATTACATTAGAACATATGGAAATTACTGAGCAGCGAGGCTGTCCTACCGCACAGCAGTGTTGGGGGAAGATATCTCTTTTTCTGCAAGCATAATGATGTTTTCCAACATGGTGGTAAGCCGGTTACCATAGCTACAAGAGTGATCCTCGGTATGACAGATAGTGTGGAGGGACAGTGAGGACAGTCAAGAAGAGCACATTCACACCCAGAAAAGATAAGGGGAACAAAAAGAAAGGCAGAGTGAGAATGTGTAAGAGCGAGGGGATGAAAGAGACAACGAGAGATAAAGACCCAGACGGATAAAGGGCAGGTGAGAGGTTTGTATAACAACGAATAAGTTAAAATGAGAGATTATGTATTGTACGTGGAATTGGACAAAATTCTTTTTCTAATATATATATATATATATATATATATATATACACACATATATATACACACACATTGTAGAGAGGAAGGAATGGGAGTAAGAGAGGAAGACAAAGATAGAGGAGGAACAAGTGAGGGACAGAGGTTAAAGACTGACAAGGTCCGAAGTGCTTTCTTCAATTTGTTCTGATCCAACAACCCCCTCCAGGGAGTGGCAGATAGGGGACAGTAAATGCCAACAACGTCTCACTTTTTGCTTTCAGCAAAAAGTCCAAATGCGGAGTGACGCATGGGGGCCCGTGACACTTTTATAAGGCAATGCTGATAACTGGGCTGGGTAGAGACTAATAAATCTTTCATTACAAGGCCTTTTGAGTAGGTTTCAAAGATGAGATGATTATCTTTTTTTCTCTCTTTTTTTTCCAAATGAAGTTATGCTGATTTTTTTTTCTCTTTTCAGTGACATTTAATTTTCCTTGCTATGCTGTTCCCAAGCCACGGGGCACTTTACATCTACTTTGTATGATTCGCCTGGCTCCTGAGAGCTGCGCAGATTCAGTTTCACACAAAGGCTAAGTAACAACACACAGCTACAAGGATGACTAACCAGAAACTTTTGATTGTTCAAATATGTATGCTGTTTGTGGGGATTAGTCTGATTACATTACATTTACTACGTGTATTACTCAACTTTAAAAACGAAATATTTAAAAAATATCAGGCTTGAAAAGGAATGAAAACACTTCATAAGCTATTTTGAGTACAGCATTGTTAGTTTCTATGCTGATATTGTCAACTGGTACTGCATCATGTGACTTTATACGTCAGTGCAAACGCTCCTCTTTTTAAAAAAATAAATAAAAATCACGTTCACAGCATTTAAGTTCGACTGGGTAGTGTCCAGGGTGGTTGGGGGTGTTTTCTAACAAAGATCATTCATTTAGTTTCAGCTTCCAATGAGGTTCACAGTCAAATCAGAAGACTACAGACTTATAAAGTAGTGTTGTGTCTATGGATGGTGATGGTCAAAACTACTGACGACGGCTCGTAGATCAGGGCGATTTTTGTGCTTTTTCTCCACTGACGCAATAAACTGATATAATTATTATGAGGTGTATAATAAACTGAATCTTCCTCATTATAGTTTCTGGTTGCACTTCCACATATAACAGGAACTTGCAACCCAGACTTACTTGGGCGTGCGTGGCTACGCATCCACAATTCACGCACGGACTTCTACAAGCTTTGAAGTTAATGTGCGTCTGTGTGGAGAGGTTACACTGATCTATCGTCATCATCAAAAGAGAGACAACAGCAGGATATCTGTGACTGCTGGTTTGATTTTTAAATGTGTGCAAATGTGACCGTTGAGACTGTAAAGTGCAGAGACACGTATTCGTCTCCTAAACTTCCTGTCTCGTCTCAGTATTAAAGTCTGTTAATACTCTTTTAGCTGTTCAACTGATACCTGTCCATTAGGTTAACTAATTACGATAAAGCTAAATCAATCAGTGTTTTAAGTCAACTTATAAACGTTTCTTCTTACTGGATGAAAAAACTCCCAATGTAGATGTTCCACTTTAGCTCATTTGGAGGTTTTTTGCCTTGTGGCCACATATTGTTATTATGGAAGATGAATAGAGCCACCACAATGGGTGTGCTTTAACCTCCTCTGCCATCCAATAGCGATGCCACAGGGGGACGAGAGGATGGAATCACCCAACCCTACTATAAAGACTTTTTAAATCAGCGGTCCCCAACACCCGGGCCACAGACAGGTACTGGTCCGTTAGTCGTCTGGTACCGGGCCACGAGAGTTGAGGTTTGTGTGTGAAATTTATGGTTTTCAGGGTTTTTATCATTTACTCGGTTTCCCTTGGTCTTTTCCAGTGTGTTATGAATTTTAAATATTTACATGTTACCATAGCGACAGAGAGCATTAATTGGCAGAGAGGAGGATGTTACTCACAATGTTGTTGGCGCATTTCAGGAGGACGCTGCTAATAAAGTTACACAATTACACAGTGAACTCACGTTTACTATTTTATTTACAAAACACCACAGTTTTTGTCTTGGTCGTATCCGTTTATTTTGTTGTATTTATCTGCGACACCTTAAAGGCCAGTCCGTGAAAATACCGCCTGACATTAAACTGTTCTGTGGCGCAAAAAAGGTTGGGGACCGCCGTTTTAGATATAGTCTGCATTTAGATTATTTAATATGTGACTGAAACTGGAATTTAAGGTTGACTTATTATGGTCATTTCCAACTTGATTCTTTATTCTTGGGGTCTACAAGAATAGTTTTTCAGAGGGGGCAGGTTACAGCCAGAGTGGTGGGGCTGAAATGACCTTGCCCAACCTGGTCGTCCCCGTTCTACGACATCATAGAGAGCCAGAATAGAGAAAAATCTGAAACCTGAGCATTTGGCTTTCATGGATTACTTGATTGATTATTTTAACAATTTACATGTGTTAAAGTTTAGAATTTAGAAGCACAACCTTTAACCAGATGGAAACAGCTGTACAAAGCAAAGATTGCTGCACATAAGTATCTTGATCTGTGCAACATGTAATGTACAGTGTCCATAAAGAGCATTAATTAACTCTTATTATTGTACCAACAATACAGCATAATAATCGGCATTTTAATCAGGTTAAATGGCTACATGTCCATGTAGGACTATCACCTGTAGCCATGGATGTGAAGCAACAACCGCCTCAGCAGTATTAGAGGCTTACGCTGAAGAGCAAGGAAAATCCTATCACTGCTGCTGTATATGTGTGTATGTGCATGATTATGTGTATGTGTAGAAGGAGAAACTTATCCACAGAAAATGACACAGCATTGAGCTAGAGCACCCCCTTCCCTTAAAACTTCAAGGAGATCTGTTTTGCCGTGCCTTTATCGCAGCAATAACTAAAGGTTTTTAAAGACGTGCAAAGCATGCAGGGAAATGCTCAACATTTTGCTTCATCGGTGTCACCCCCACGTTTATTACATCTATGCCACTTCTATCTGAGCTGCAAGAGCCTGTTAATTTAGTGGCCTATGCATCTTGTTTTATATGCATGTCAGAGTTTGACAAAGTGAACTACATTTGGGAACTATTTTTATGAATGGATAAAAATCAAATTTTTCAGAATGAATATAAAACAACTGTTATGACCACTTAAAATTCATATATAGGAAATATTCTTGGCAAACTTTAAAATCTACTCTGGTCTAGCCATTTGAGGCCCAAGAGGCCTCGAAGGAGGACTCTTTAAATGGTACCTGCCAACTTTGAAGCTCTGGGCCAACTGTATGACAGACATGGAAAAGTTCAAACAATGTGTGCAGGTGTAATCTTGCTAAAATAATATCAAGGCACGTGCTGTTGTACTTTTTCTATGTGTTCAAAGCACAAAATCTTTTTGGAGATTTTACAGAGATGAATAAAATCCCTCAGGGATAAAATCTGAGCATCGAAAAGCAATTGTGAGCCAAACAAGAAACAGTCTTTTTATGTCCTGGTCTAAACATTTAGTTCAGGTCCTGCACGTTTTTTTCTTTCTTTTTGTTTTGTGTTTTTTAATAAAGGCTCAGAGCAAAACAAAGAACTGCATATGATTCAGCTCGCCTTTTAGCTGTTTATGCACAAATCTGAATAAATCCAAAGGTTGCGAACATGGATTGATCTGACCTTTTGAGTAAATTTGTTCATAAGACAATTTAAATGATTTTAAATATATGCGCTCCTTCTTTAAACGTATCCCCAGTGGATTTGCTTGCAACACGGAGCTGTTTCCACATGTAATCATTTGTGCACACAAACTTCCACTAATTTCACACAGAAACACGGATATAGATTTTTACCAGTGTAATTAGCAGCCAGTGATTTATTGATCAAAGTGGCTGCGCTTTCCCTTTTATATAAAAGCCTAAAGTCAAAGAATTATATAATTCTGAGTGTCTGCTTCACTTGAGTTGCTCATATTTGCAATTATTGGAGAAAATAATGACATGCAAAGGAAATGTTTGACTCTTTTGTGTGGACAAGTAAATTCCTCATTGAAACTGTGAAACTGTGTTGACAGATAAAGTTGGTGAACTTGAGGAGCACGCTAAGGAAAGATTTTTTCTTATATTTCATTCAAAAAATGCATATCAATATAAAGTGCCTTGAGGGGACTGTTGTTGTGGTTTGGTGCAATACAAATAAAATTGAAATTGAACTGAATAGATGTGATGCAGGTCTGGAAAACAGTACACCAGACAGAAGTTAAATGCATTCTGCACTACGGTCCACCAGTGTCAAACATCAGTCTGCTGAAAGATCTCCCATCCTTGCATTCCAAATTCCTTTATTTGCAAAATGTGCAAGAATTTTCTTATCTGTTTCAAATCTCTCCATAACACGTTCATGAAATTTTAGCTGTTTTTTGACTTCTCCATTCCACTAACCTTCATTTCCTTTTCATAACCACAACCCAGAACATTTGTACTACCAGGAATCACAGATCACATAAAGGTTCTTGTCTGTTTTTCTGCTCAAAAGCTTTTTTCAGATCATGTCAAACACATATTGGCCCAAAATGACTACATTTTTTAAAAGTAGGTTTTGCTTAAATGTTCAATATTGTTAAACGTTACATTTTGTATAACAGAGGCTTTTTCTTTTCTCTTTTTTTTGCTAAAATATATTGCCTATAGATATATATGTATTGTTTAAATGGTGATTAACTGTTTTTTCAAATGTGTCAGAAATTTCCACATGAATGTCTCCTCATAAAAAAAACTCCCCACAAATGTCACTTTACTACAGAGACTTGATTTAAGAACTTATTACTATTTGACTGCACTTTCAGAGTCTATACGGCCAATAATGTGCAATTGCAATTCCCCTTGAATACTAATAATGATCTAACTATGTATCGCTTCAAGTCTTAAATCCCAACAGATGCATTGTAATTAAATCTGAGCAGGCAGCCTGCTGCTATTATGCAAGTCTGTCTATCAGATTTGCCACCAGCCTGACTTATGTAGTGGCTGACGAAGGCTTTAGCAGATTAAAGCACAGCTGAGGAAGTAATCTGAGTTTCACTTTGCAGCACCTAGCAGTCAGTTTGCAAGTATGGGATTACAATGACGCTTGGTCCAGATAAATACCCTTGAACCCTGAGTAAATACAGAGTGAACCAACAAGGACAAGAAAAAAAACAAAAAATTAACGCATTCGTTATAAGCACTATTTTTTTCTGGTATTGTAATACTGAGCATGGATTGAAGCGACATAAAACAAAGTGACATCCTCACATCAATACGAAGGCTCTCATCTGAGGTCCAGCTAAACAAATGATCTTCAGTTCAACATCAACACCAGAGACTGAACTGAGAGTGGGAAAAACACTAATGGACTTCCCTGTCGCTCTATGATTCACAATGAGAAGGCAAATAACAAAAGAAAGACAGAAAAAGAAAAAGCAGTGGGCCAAAATGAGCAGCCAGATGCAATCAAGAAATGTCTAAATTTGGAGGTTTTACTGGGAAATAAAGATGAAGCAACCAGGAAATGTAGGTCGCTTTACCAGGCTGAGCAGTGCTGTGACAGATGCCTGCGCAGGGGTCAAGTGAGTACAGGCCATAACTTTGATGCTTAATATGGTTGTCGGGGGAATGCAACAGCCAAAAAATGTCAAGATTAAAAGAAGCACTAAGGGCAAACCTCAACCCTGGTTTCAAAGATGATAAAAGAAGAATATAAACAATAAAAGGCATTAAATAAAAGCCAGCACTCTAATATTAATGAATTATAAGAAATGAACTATACGACTTGGGTAATAAAATCCCATTTTCATGGTATTCATTTCAACGATAATATGATAAAACTGCCACACTTATCATTCTTTCCCTGCAATTCATTCATTATGATTAATTTGGCAATTGTGTCCTAGAAAATGAAGATTTGGGCTACAGTAAAAGAATCAAGCAACGGGCGTAAATGGGCACAAAAAGGAGCTTTCTACAAATCTGTATCCAAAACTGTTGCAATTTTGATTCAAATTTAAATTATAATAGAAGACAAAGCTTTCAAAGTCTGTCAGACCATTTATTTATCATTTCTTCTGATTATTTTAATATTGAGAAACACATGCTCACTTTTACTTTGACACATTTAAAAAAAGCTGGATAATTCATCACCTCTTCTTTTTAAAACTCTATAAGCATTTGATGTCGTTTTAATTTTCCCCCCCCATTCTTTCTTGATCCACTTACAGCTGCTCAGCACTTCAAGGCCTCCCTTTTCATAGTCTTTGCATCTTAATGCATGCAATGTCCTCAATGAGGGACATGTCTGGACTGTATTTAATACATTCATAATAGTTTGTCTTAATAGAAGAACTCCGTAATGTACTGAGTAGCCGAGTAGCTGAGCTACTCACACATATGAATGTGTGGGGCTGCAAACCTTCAAGCTTTTATGGTGCCTTCCCACATGTACATGTTACCTATGCCATGGTTTATAACTGTGTGCTAATAAGTATTCAGCTGGTCTCCATCCACTTCAGCCCACAGGATGCTTTGTTGATGAAATCTCAAAAAAATAATTGTCCCATTTTGATTCATCTTAGTTACACTACTTCAGTCCGTCCCAACGTAAATGACTGTTTAAATTGGAATTAAATGCCCTGGAGACAATGTTGTTAATAGCAAGCCAGCAACTGGCAGTCATTTAAGCTAACACCTTTCTGTCTTTGTTCGCTGCAGTGTTGAACTGGATTTCAAACAACAGGAGGACAAGCTACAACCACTGATGAAGAGGCTTTTCCCAACAGAGGACACCCACTTTCCCCCCCTGCCTTACCCTCAGGAGGCCTTCACCTCCACCCCAAAACGCAAGTCCAAAGCTGACTCCAAGAAACACGCTCGCTGGAAACTTTGGTTCCTGTGACAACAAAAAACCATGTTCCCCTCCACCACCGTGCACAGGATTTAAGTGTCCATCCGATCATCCGCTTTTGTTTGGTTTATTCATCAACTTCTTTTATATCTATTTGGATGTAGACCTGGTATTAATGGAGACCTTGACTGGATACCGAACCCTTTTCTGAGATGACAGGATGTTTAATGAGACACGAGTGTGGATCCCACGGAAAATTCAAAATGTCATGCTTACCAAAAACGGATTCTGAGTTATTTTGAACTAATTTCTTCAAACAGGGTGTGAAATTACACCAAGGAAACATATTTGGAGATCGGCAAGGTGAGAAGATGAATTTGATTTCCCGATGTCTATTTGCATATATATTTTTTCTTCTTCTAGCTGACGTCAACGGGGTTCTGTTCTGTAATGGTTCTGTGCCCTTCACATTTCCATTCATCAGTTGGGACTTTCTTCCCAGCCTCCAGGAGAGGTTGGCAGATCAACCATAATGCTCTGAGGCCTCCATAAACAGCATATCACTGTACTGCAAAGCACAATTAGAACTGTTCAGGATACATTTTCTCCAGAATAATTAAAAAGACCTATTTTGAGTAATAACTCACATATGTAGATTGTCTACTAACCATGCAGAGTGAAGACTTTCATATCTATATAAAGAAGAGACCTAAAGGACAAAATATCAGAGATGTTTATTGGAGTTCTACAGTCAACTTTTTATCCATCGCTAAAATGTCTCCTTGAATCCACTGACTTTGAAGAAAAAAAACAAAACAAAACAAAAGAAGAAAGAACACTTATTTTCTTAATATTTGCAAAGTTAAACATCCATGTACTTTTTTCTATATAAATATATCTATATACATTCACTTTAAGATTTAGCAAAATGTATTTATTTGAGCTGCAGTGACGGGAGCTGTGCAGTTCAAACACTACAGTGCAAAAGGAAGTCGATCATTTTACAATTCTCAACTCGTTTCCATGCATCGCAAAGTTCGTACTAACCTCACGTATGCATATGGTCATTAAACACCAAGAAAAGACAAAAACCCATTCATTGGTATAAAAGCATAGACACACAGAGAAAACTGTTACGAAACCAACTATAATAAACAGTTGGTTTTCAGCACACGCGAAGGGTATCAGAGGATAGCTTTGATTGTATTGCTGCAGTATCCTGTATCAGCTACTATAATAATAATAATAATAATAATAATAATAATGGATTGGATTTATATAGCGCTTTTCAAGGCACCAAAAGCGCTTTACAATACCACTATTCATTCACTCTCACATTCATACACTGGTGGAAGCAAGCTACAGTTGTAGCCACAGCTGCCCTGGGGCAGACTGACAGAAGCGAGGCTGCCATATCGCGCCATCGGCCCCTCTGGCCAACACCAGTAGGCAAGTAGGGTAAAGTGTCTTGCCCAGGGACACAACGACCAGGACAGAGAGCCCAGGGATCGAACCGGCGACCTTCCGGTTACAGATGCGATTCCCAACCCCCTGAGCCACGGTCGCCCAATAGCTACTGAAACCAAGCCAGAGAAACTGAATGTGCCACTTCTGATCACAACCAGGGCTTCTACAGTGCAGGGTGGCAGGCTTATAGCCTTGCATGCTTTTTACAACCTTTGAACTTTGCAGGATATTTTCTAGCTTTTAAAACAATTTTTAATGAGATTGACAAAATCCCCCCCCCCTTTCCCTTTATTATTGTTATAATTAGTTCCTGCTCATTGCTTTGCATCTATTTGACTGTAAAGTAAAAACCATGTGCAGTAACTCCACAGCGGGTTCAACAATTACGTACAGCCAAAACATTTACTACACCTTCATGTGAAAAAGTGAGAACATCCGATAAGAATGATTCGTTTTTGGACGGATATGGACGGACAAACATTTTATCCTCTTTGAAATAGTGCTCATTAACAAAGGTGCTAATCTGAAATTTTTAAAAAAGAAACAGAAACATACATGCACACACCCAAGTGCAAATCGGTCGAATTTACTTTCTATTAACACACCAAAACAATTTGGGCTTCCGGGTTTGTTGTCAGTGATTAGACCCTACACAGGCTTTGTGAGGGTATGTTGATTAAGGTGCCACAAAGCAACAATCTCTGAGCAGTCTATGAGAACCACTAAATTTTAACTCTTGCAGCGTTGAAGTGCTCATGTCTACAATCATGACATGCATGAGAGATATGTCAAGAGAGCTGTTTGGCCACAACAGTAGAGAGAACATTTTTGAAGAGAAAAGCCTTTTACAATATGTGAATGCGGGTCGTTATGCTTTGAGGACACTTTGCTTGCTGGGACTGGGCAGCTCACATTTTCTCAAGTGTGAATTCTTTATTATATCAAAGAATTTTAAAGGAGTATTTGAAGATACATGAATGAAAGTTGAAGCTGAACTAGAAGTGGACCTGAAAAAGTATACATAAAGTGTATGGAAATGGTCTTTAATCTTACTGAAGAATGTGAAACAGGCAGAACAAGTTCAAACATCAAATATTGTTCATTGACGATTTGGCAAAAATTTCAGTAATTCAAAGACTTTTAGATGATTACTGCCTTGCTGACCCAGGCCTAGAAACCAGTCCGCAACCCCCCCTCCAATCGCTAGGGAACAGTGTGTATTCTTTGACTTGCTGATGACTGCTCGCTGGAAGTTGCTGCCCGACACTTGGTAAAGTCTATTTCCTGAACCAACAACCAAAACATTTCAAAAGGCACAACTTTTACTTTGAAATCAAATGGCCTCTTTCCAGTTTGTGCCACACTTTTCACAGTTTTATTACTGCTTGGCAAGACGTTTTTCAAGTCTTTACAGCCAAGTCGGCGTCTTCCATGCACAGTAAGCGACCGCGGCAACCTGAAAGTGACCAATCACAAAGAGGGTTTTGGTGCAGCACTGCATATCTCCATGCACCGTGACCAATTTCACGCTAGCAGCTGCCAGCAACCTTCAGAATAGACACTTTTTCCTAGTGAGCAACGGTTGCCCAGGATATACTGACCAGACTCGGCCTGTCCGGCCGATGGCAACTCTAGTTTCTTAAGGCTGAGGATGTACTTGTGTTTAAACAGATAACAACATATTACTTTATATTTTATTGTATGTTTTTGGTTATCATGTTCTTTAAGTATACTACCTTTATCTGTAGGAGCCATTTCAATTCAAAGAGGATCTAGTGTGTGCTGGTCCAGATATTTAAACAAGTAATCAGTTTCCATGGGATGTTCTTACTTACTCACATCACTGTATGTAAATATATATTACACAATATCAAATAGTGCTAAAAACATTTCAAGTGTGGGATAACAGCCAATATCTAAAGAGAAAAAACAAAAACGTAATAGCTGATCACTCTAAAAGACACAACCACTGCCCTAGAAGACAGGAAATATGCCAAAGTGGTTTCAAGGACATAAAAAATGTACAACAACAATATCCAGCAAACTACTAGCTATCACTGGCTTGACCTTCACAAGCTCCAACATGCTGCATTTTGTTAGTTACATATATTTCACAACTTCACTCTTGTATATGCTAGGTTGGTTTCTTTCAGTAGTTATACTGTAGCATCAAGAGAGAACTAGATGTTTATCTGTATCTTAAAGAAGTGCAATTGATTTATTATGTGCAATACTGTGTCTTTTATACAGTTTTTTTAAAAAGACAAAAATAAAGATATTTAATATGCAAAATATGAAAAAAAAGAAATAAAAAAAAAAGACATCGACAAAGCTCTCGAAATCTGATCTGGACCGAGTTTAATTTGTGGAGCTATAAGCACAATGATACTTTTTTTCCTACCTTCTTCAGTCACATTATAAGTAAAGGATTAGTTTCCCTAACTTTTAGCAGATGCTTTGGAATAGGTTTGCCCAGGCTTGATGGGTCTGCACTGTGAAATTAGATCACAGCATCTAGAAAGATGCAGTACTTTTGAACAACTCAAATTTTGAATAAAGCAGCACTCATATCCTAAGCAACCAATCTGCATAGCTAATACCTAGTATTAGCTAGGTATTAGCACATTGGTTGCTAGTACCAGGGTTTAGTGGGGAAATGTGTTTTGTAATTTAGATGAACAATCCCTGTGAAAACCAATTTCTGACTGCACTGCTGTGGAAAATTCTTCGCTAACGCACTGATATCAACAGTGGACTGACCAGTACTGACCAGTGTTGATAAAGTAACAGTATTGGCCTTGTTGACTGACTTTAACATGCGGGCAAATCTACAAGTGAGGGTTGGTGTCTTATCTATTGTGTTGGATCAACTTTAAGTTTGCTAAAGAAACCCTGATTAAGATTTCAAACTCTTTAAAACAGTGCAGCTACCCTTTTTTTAATATATCATGTAAATTTACTTAGTTTTATTCTTGGACGAATAAAGAATAACAAAAACAGATCGGTATCTCAACTGTCAAATTTAACATCAGTATCTGACCAGAACACTTGGTACAAGATAAGGCTGAAATCATACATCTCTTTAATGTACTATGGTGGGCTGAGGCGAGAGGAGAATACAGCAGAAGGGTAAGCAGCAGTGTTTTGTGCACAGCCAACCTGCTTGGGAACCAGTCTTTGCCCTTACCATCCTCACTCTAATACAGATTTTGTTTTCGGGCATGTCCGTGTGCTCATGCATCTGCACCTGCACCTGCCTCATGTTAGTACAAACAAGTCTTGAAGTGCAAACATGAGGTAAACCAGCAACAAAGCTCTGAGCAAAACCCCCACAGATGCACAGTCACCCTCACACTGATGCATGAAGTAACGCTGCTGAAGGTCAGCGCTAGCCACAGCCTGGCCGACTCCACCGGGCTTGATGAGTGACTGCGTATGCCCAAGAACTGAGAGCGCAAACACGACACCTACTGCAGTTTAACATTTTGCATTCTTACTTAAAAGTCTTCTGTGGTCTTAAGGTGACAAACAGCAAAGAAGTCCCAGCGGTTTATACAGTCCTGACAATCACAACACATCACAACATGGTTTGTTGCAGGCTCAATAAACCCAAAGGGATGTGCAGTCGAAGCTTCAAAACAGGTGAGGAGACGCGAGGTGTAGCGAGTGATAAGTGCATGTTTGAGGCATTATGATGCAGTGCCATATCTCACTATGCTTCTTTTCTGTAAGAGCTCTGCAGTAGTCTGGCCAGCAGAAAAAAGAGAGAGGAGAGGAGACAGAGTGGTAGATGCAAGGAGGTGCTAAGAAAAATATTTGAACAGAAAAATATCCAAACACAGAGATAAAGCGAATGTGCAATACCAGATTCTGAACTAGACACGCATACCTGGAATGACCGTGTCGCAATTTACACTATCAAGTCAGTGAGTGCACGCAGCAAAGGAAAAAAGCTCTAGCACCTATAGCTGGTCAGCCCCATACTGTCAATCAATAACATAGAGTCCTTCCCCTGCAGCTTTCCAGTTCGTTCCCTCTGCACACTGCAGGAAAATCATGAGGATAACTGTGGAGCACTGCAGCGAAGTATCACTACAACATGTTTTGAGTAGTCTTGAGAACTTGAGTCCACAAAAAAGTTCAGCAGTGGGTTTTTTTTTTTTTTGCTTGACAACATCATGGGAAACCTAGCTGTCAAATATGTACTCAAGTCTTTTAATCAATTCTGTCAGCAAGCATATTTAGGTATTTCCTAAACCATAACAAAATTATGCAAAAACTAGTAAAATCTAACGTAACACATTTATACAGCAAAGTTGTATTCTGTGGTTTTGCTGCATGGAAAATATAGATTTCTTTTCTTTTTTTAAATACATTTGCAGCTTCCTATTTCTGTCTATCTGCAAGGCTTCCTATTCTCATCTATCCAGGAACTTAAACTAGAAGAAATAAGAGCATAAAGAGAGAACCTGGTGCTTTCCACGGAAAGCGGCTAAATGTTTCTGCTACAGCCATAATCTAAATGTATTCAATTCAAGGACTTTTTTCAACCTGTGTGAGGGTGGACATGAATGCAAAGATACAGCCTGCGAGATGATGCTATGATGCTGTGTCCAAGTTGCTAACAGGCGTAGCACTGCAGTGACAACACGCAACAAAACCAACGCCCCCAAAGTCGTCACTGCGTGCTTTCTCATCAACATTCTGTGTCCACCGCTGCCAGGAGAGAGCAGAAAGGGAAGAGAACGAGAGACGGGCGGGAGACAGAGTAGAACGTTAATGCATAAATCTAAATGTAAGAGGCTGCCACTCAGAAGAACAAGGTCGGTGGTTGGATGCGGTGTTGTGTGAGCAGCAGCGTGCAAGCTGCCTGCAGAGTAGGCATCTGTACCCAGAGGCAGCAACAACAGCCCTCTGATTAGAAAGCAACAACACTGCTAGCAGCACTAACTGGGTCTCATAGCTTTTAAAAATTCACGCCCACCTTATTCATCATTAAATAATCATTTGGGGACTTAGTTCAAATGCAATTTCTGTCCCAAGTACTATATAATGTATAATGTGTTTGAGTAAAAGAGCCTTAGGATTTCATGTAACCTCTAAATCCCACTGAGTAAAAGGACACTCTGCACATTGATGCAAAATCATATTCAGATGCTTAAAATGTCAAGGCAGTCAAGTGCAGATGCTAGCTAGCTATAAAGGCAGCCGCTGACAAAAGGTCGGGGTCGGTAGGGACAATAAACCCGAGCTGTGTTCGAGGAGCAAAGTAAAATAGAGGCCAGTGGCAGCATATGTATACAGAGTAGATCGTTTCAACACGGGCCAAAACAGGTCGTGGGTAGAGTAGTTTGATTAACTAGAAAGGAGGTCGGTCTTCCACAGCACATGCCAGCACTCGCTGTTGGAAACAAGAAACCCGTTTCAACTACCCCACAGGTGGACACCAAAATAGATGCACTTAGTGTAATACTGTGAAAAGGAGGCCTGCATATGCCTTCATACTGACAGCCTTTTAGAAACTTGCCACTACAGTGGAAAAACAACAAACAGGAAATGGTGTGAGGAGATGGTGAGCTGTTCAGTTTACCCAGGCTCTAACAAAACATCCACAGAGATCAAATCCATCTTCAGATTTAACTTTTAAAACTGTTTGACTATGAGCTAGGCAGGACAGCGCACTATTTGAATAGCTGGTATAACAATGAATCGACTAGAGAACTACAGTGGGAGAGTAAGTGGGAGCCCTAGACGCCCTCCAGGCAGCTGGTTGGGAGAAAATGGCCAGTGGGACGGCCTTAGCTCAACTCGCAGCTTCATTAGCTTGACATTATTTAGTGTGATGCATGCTTAGCAATCTGTTACACAACGGAGGGTTTCCCATCTATGGGATTAGCTGGTGCATAGCCGGAATAGTTTTAGAAGAGAGAGAGAGACAAAAGAAGCAGTTAGTGAATTTCTGCTGCAAAAATCCCTCGCTGCAACCCAGAAAGAAAGACCCAACACAGGAGATGAAGCGTCGGGGCTGTGGACATATTACAGCACTATGATATAACACACACATACACAAACACACTAGATGATCACTCAGTGGTGACTCCGGGCTTTATGGAATCATTCTCTGCCGGCGTGGCTCAGTTACTGGTAATAAAAGCTTCCATTTAAACAAGTGATGGTGAATCCTGGTGCTCCCCGATGGAAGCGGTGTGAATATTTGTCATTACTAAATGTCTATAGGCTCATAAGAAAATGTCTCATCACTAAGCTGTATTTTACAGAGCTGTAAGAATACGAATGTCGATCATGAAAAAAAGTCTAATTTTCAAAGACGATACAACACATCTACACGCAGCTCTAATAAAGACATTATTCAAAAGGAAGAAAAAGAACAAGTCAAGCAAGACAGAAGTTCACATTTCTGACTAAAAATACAGTTGTACTAATTGGCGTTTGGGACTGAAGAAAATGGGTGAAGCCTTATTCGCACACATCAGACGGACTACATATTTACAGGATGACTGATAAGTGCATTAATTGCTACCAAGCTCTGGCTGAGAGAGTGATGGGAAGATGGATGCTAAAGGCAACGGTGGGGTGATACAGTGATTAGATTACAGCACAGAGCACCAGAAGTGTAGTAATAAGTGAGGATAAGACACACAAGCAAAGCAAAAGGAAAACACACACAGACACGCCGGCGCGAAAACAACTGGCTGGAGAAAGATATGAGCAGATCAAAGCCTCTCTTAGACTGAGGGAGTGTGAAAGCAATCTGCCAAGGTAGGCTTTACCTTTAATGATACTTTTGGATTGGAACTGTGGTTGCTGCGTGACTGTGGGAGTCAATCTGGTTGCGGTACATGTGCCTCTAAAATTGTGTGTATGTATGTGTATAAAAAAAAACAACCACAAAAATCAAACACCGAGAGTTGCGTGCTTAGCGTGATATACTGCCTGGTATCCAAGCAGAGAATTATACTTACGATATGAGGTGAATCGCGACCCATAGAAATGATTGTCCTGTTAACGGTCCTCAGCAGCTTCTCCATGATGATTTGGACGTGCCACTGGGTGGGACCCTGTACATAACACATGAATAATATCATCACTTAAAAACAGAGGAATAAAAAAAAAACATAATAAAGTGAAAGAATATGGAATATCAGTCCAAACTTATGAGGCCTGACAGAAGCTCAGATTTCAAGGGAATTGTGGTCATTCGGGTGAACAGCTAGAAAAAAAAATACATGATGATGAAAGTCTTGAGCCATCAGTAATTCCTTTACGTTTTGCTAGGATAATGGGAAATAGGTGCAAATATTAATGGAAATATAGTATGTAAGGGAAAAATAGAGAATGTAAAAATTAGAGATGGACCGATACTGACCTAAATTACTGGATCGGATATCGGAGAGAAATAAAAAATGTAATCCGATCCATTAAATATCAAAAAAAGCACCTCACAAAACTTGCGACATGGCATAACTCAGCTCATAACCGTAGCACGTCGGAGCAGTATGCATCAGGTATAGAGCGGCTGTGGCGCGCAAGACCTGTCAGCGGTCTGGTTGAGCATTTGGAGCCTCGCTACCAATCCGGCATTTCATCTCCGAGAAAGTTATCCCAGAGAGAAGTAAAGCAAGTGTGTAAGTTCATCTCTGAATGTTTGTAAAGCATTCCATCGTTAAGCTTAATCACCGATATATGGAGCGACTGCCTCTCTCTCCCTCCTTCTCCTGTTGCTACTTCAATGATCAATGATCAGCTGATCGGCTTTTCTCTCTTGCTTGTCTATCGCCCACTTCGCGCCAGAAAGAGGAAACCAGCGGCTGAACAACAGCAGCACGTTTAACCTTGATAAGCTGTTGTTAGAATTTATTTAATATTACTTTCTACACCAGGATCCTTTTCTACGTAGCTGACGGCTGGTAACTGTGCAGGGGCGGATTTAGCAAAGTTTAGCCAGGGGGGCCGATTGTGCCCCCTTTTCCCTGTTCATGCCCTAAGACATACTTTTCTTTCTTATTATCATTTAAAATGTCGAGCTTTTAATAAATAATTATCTAAATCTTACACCCAAAGTTTTAATCTGATGTAAAATGTATAGAAGTCCATTATTGTATATAGTAACTGTTAAGTCTAATATACCCTAGTAAGCTATAGTACTTTTTCCTTTGGGAAGGTACGATCTGTGCAGTCTGCAGTTCTGTTGAAGAAAGATGTTGAATCTATTTAAATATTGTAGAAAAATAATTGATTTCTCTGCATTTTCTTTCACACTGCATCAAATTAAAGTTGATTACGTCGATTAAACATCATGAGGTGGAGGGTGGGTGGTTCCCTTTTTCTTTTTTTTTTTCTTTTTTTGCTGGGAGTTTGCAACCCTATTAGTTAGGTTGCTTACTCCGGTAAAATACCAGAATAGGGAGGATGGAGTAGGTTTACGTTTATTAGATTGATCAGTATTGCTGAACTATGAAATATTTTGGGTGCAGTGTATTTTTTGCATACAGGTATAACAGAATAGCTTCAGTCTCTTGTTTTTTAAAACTTGAGTATGAACTTATACAAAATGCAGCAAGATATAAAAAAAAAACAGTTTTATTGATTAAAAAACACACTATATCAGATTCATATCGGTATCGGCAGATATCCAAATTTATGATATCGGTATCGGACATAAAAGAGTGGTATCGTGCCATCTCTAGTACAAATATAATGAGCTAGAAAGTCAACACCACCTTATTCTTCTACACACCCTTAACACTCTTAGGGAAGCTTTCTTGCAGTTTCAGGAATAGTCCTCCAGGCTTCTTGAACGACATTCAAAGCTCTTCTTTGGATGTTGGCTTTTTTGTTCTGTCAAAATCTGACAGCACTTTTCTGCATTCATAATTCCATCAGCTAAAAACAGTGACCGAAACGCAGCCTCAAACCACGACAGAGCCTCCACAGTGTTTTACAGATGGCTGCAGACACTCACTGTTGTACCTCTCTCCTGTCTTCTTTCATACATACCGATGACAATTTGAAGCACAAAAGTTCAAATTTGTATTCATCGTTCTATAAGTTCTGCTGCCACTGATTTTCAGTTCAGTTCTTGTGTAATTTGGCATACCTCAGCCTTTCCTCCACATTTCTCTTCCTTAAGAATGGCTTCTTGACAGCCACCCTTCCACTGAGACCATTTATGATGAGATTTCAGTGAACAATAGATGGTTAAGCTGAAGGGCTAGATGCATCTCTCAGGTCCTGTGGAGGGCTTTTGCTAGATTCTTTTTCAACACCATCCATCTGCCGTAGATAGCTCTTTTCCTCAGTCTTACCCCTTCTTTTTTGTCTTCCACTTGCCCAGTTTACTCAAATATTTCAAGTTGTCAGCTAATAGCTCTTTGGGAATCACCTCCTTGGTGCAAAAATACAATTTTAGACCTGTCAAACTGTTATCATTGGTATTTTTCATAGACTGAACTAAAGAAATGTCAACAAATGATGTATTTTTGTGACAGGCTGCTAGCAACAAAGTGCCTAAAGATACCATTTAAAATTAGTCTTTGCCAAGTTGTCTCTCATGTCCAGACCCATCGTTTGGGTTAGGCGCCATTTTTACGCTTAGGTCAGTGTGAAGTGGCATAACAAAATTACAAATCGTTCTTTGAAAAGTAGCTATGCAGCAGGACTGGACTGAAAATGACTGATAAAACAACCAATGTCAAAAGTTCTTTTTTTCTTCTACACGAACATCTGGGTTCTTGGAAGTGAGAGGAAATGAGAGATGGCACAAGACTTTTGCACAGTACTTCAAAAAACAAGGAGTAGACCATGACTGAGATAGGAAATTTAAGAGCACTAATGATATTTGGTCAGTTTGGAAAAAACTGAGATTTCGGCTAAGTATTCTTCTTCCAGACTTCCAGAAACACAAAGAGATTGCCCTAACATGTGTTACGTGCAGTTATTACATGAATCCTTACTAAGATGTTATGACAATGCAGTTTTAAAATCTTGTTTTACTGTCACACCAAGTCATGGATTATTCCCCGACTTTGATCAGATCGCCTGGTTGTTGTTATTGCTCACAAATAACAACTCACAAATACTGTATGCACACAGTGTTTGTGAGAATAAACTGGTTCAGCCTGGGTCTAGACCAGTGTCAACCAAGCAAATGCAGAGCATGAATGGACTGGGAAGTTTTGTTTAAACATCAAGCTATGTAAAAGAGGCCTATGCAGTTAGATACTTCTTGCTGACAAGGCATAAATTGTTTGATGAAATTTAAGTAGACAGACATATCTACAGAGGTTTTCGCTCTCTGTATTTTTGCGAGCATCTAAGTCTCTGAAAGCCTTGGTTGTGCTGATCAGCAGGACAGATAAGACAGAGAGGAAGACAGTGAGAGGATTCAGCAATTTGTGAAACAGCAAGAGAGGGGTGTAAAAACCAGAGCAAGTGGGAGAGGTGGATAATCCCTAGCAGAGTGGAGTGTGAGAGGCTGAACGGTCGTGATCAATGACGAGAGTCTGAGAGGGCCTGAGGGAGGACATCAGGAGTCTGGACATGGAAGAGGATCAAACGCACTCGTAAAACAGTGTGTGTTTGTGAGCGTGTCTGCTATCATTTGAGCTTTTGAGGTAAGGGGCCGATACCCGTGTGTGTGAGACGCGGACTCAAGTTTAAAACTTTTAGAAAGAGTTTTGTGCTTAAAAAATGAGCCGATAGAAAGTGCGAAACTGTTTGATCGGCTTAGAAATAAAAATAAGTTGCATTTCTTACTTTTCTGAAATTAAATAATTAAATAAAAGTAATGATTTTAAGGATTTGTACTGTTCATTATAGTAATGACCTGGCTGTAAAGAAGCAAAAAAATGTAAAGTAGCACTGAACAAAGAATAACTCACAGCTGTATGCATGTGGCAACTAGTCAAATTCCAGTTTACATCCATTTCTCCCTCTAGTCCCGAGTTACAGCATTTAATAACAGCCAGAAAGCGTTTTAGTCGATGTGTTATGATGGCCACAGGCAGTCATCTTTGACCAACAAATTCTAATCAGTTCATTCTTGAGACTAATTAAAACACAGTGATTCTGAGATATGGAGAACGGTGTGGACGTTTTTAGCCAGTCTCCATAAAAATGGACAACCTAAAAAATCTAACGCCAGCAGTCACAGCTGTCACTGGCACCGAGGCAGAGAACACTTAACTTTTACTGGTTACAAAACTGGCTCTGTGACCAACACTGATACTGCTCATCATCACATGGACCACATCGCTTTATGGTTCTAAACTAGAGGTCAACTAATATCAAGGACATTTATGTTTGACAAATGATTAATTTAAAACAAATAAACTTTCAGCATTTTTTAATTAAAAAAAATGCAAAAAACTAAAAAAAAAAAATACTGATAATATGAAAAAGACTGTATACAATAACTGGCTAGGCTGATAATGAATAGTCCCTCTATTCCAAAGCACCACGGAGATAACTAGAACTCATTACAATGCTATTGGATAAAATTCAGTGTTGAATGGCCTCTAGCAACCCATAGAAATGAATTACTGAGCACAGCCACCTCTACATGTTAGTAAATTAATACTGTCGTAAAACGTGCTCCTTCCAGAGCATGCAGGGCAATAAAACGAACTGAGAACAGCATACTAATAAACAGTTATTAAGTACAATAACCACAGTCAAAAGAGGTTGTTTTGTTTTGTTTTTAATGGAGGTATTCCTAGATTGCCTTATTACGCTACTGTTTATTCAAGAGGGAAATAAAAATATGTAAAGCTCCAGAGTTGAATTACTCACCACATCTTTTCTGTAAAGCACCTCCAGGATGTCACTAAGCAGCTGGCAGCAAGCCTTCAAGTCCTCCCGCTTCTCCAGGTGGAACTTCAGCTGGTCCGTCATCAGTGGCAGCAGGATCTCGCGGCAATCTGCAGGGACGCCGATAAATACACACATCCGTGATGACACTCAACACATGGAGCAGATGATAGATCGCACGAAGCGGTACAGCATATGTTATTGACACACTCGATGCAGAAACATGTAGCTTATTAATGACTCTCCCACATCTCCGAGGAGTAAATTAAAACAACATACATTTATTAATTAAACAACTGTGGGGAAAAAAACTCCCAAAATCCCAAAGAATAGCTATGCTCCTATTTGACCTGTTGCACTTTTAATCCCTTTTATTGTTCTAAAAAAGAAAGCTGTACTTGTCGCAGGGTCACCCTGGTTTTTTTGTAGTTCAAATACATTTTTAGTTACTTGGAAACAGGAAGTACTTGACAGCAACACTATCAAAACAAAAGCCAGTTGCAGCCATAATCATTTTGCAAGACTAGTCAGCCATGAAACGTCTTATGTTATTAACGTCTTATTAAACCACCCCTTAGATTACAATAGTAAACCTAAAAATATGGATAAACTGGCTAAACTGGTCCATAAAAATTTAAACCAGAAAGATGTGCAGTCGTGAAAAAGTACTCCAATACTGCTTCCACAGGAATTAAGAAGGTAAGTAACAGTCATACAGTACTAATCAAATGCACTTGATTAGCTGTGTAACCACAGTTTGCTGGTCAGAAGCATTCAGGTGTGTGTTAGCACAATGTCTTGCAATCAGTCGGCCAAAAACTCTGCTGCCTTCCAAAGTCAAATGTGAGGCAATCTGTCTGACAGGTAAAACTTGGCCAAAATTGGTTCATGTAACAGAACAATAATGCAAAGCACAACAGAATGTCTGACTGGGCCATTGCAGCACAGTGATTCTTTTCTTTTTCCAAAGTGCTGACTTCAACCCCTGTGAAATGCTGTGGTGGGCCTGCAAAACTCAATGAACTCAAGCAACATTGCAAAGAACAATGGTCAAAAGTCCTAAACAATAATGTGAAAAAATTACACAGAAAACAGCTTCAATTCTGCGGCAACTCTTGTGAACTGTGGACGGAAGGTTGACAGACACATCTCAATGGCATAAGCCCATCTGACCGATGGCTGGGTGAGCTAATGAAAGAGGCATTGAATGATGGTGTCAGTGTAAATCTTTGGAGTTTTGAAAAGATAACATATGAGGACTTTCACTTAACAGGCAAAGTTTTATGTGAGTAGAAAGTTATTTTCTGCTTGTTTGCACTAATTTAATAGTAACACAGCAATTAAGAGGAGCTGAAAACCATAACTTTCTCTTTTAACTTTTTTTTCTTAACTAATTTTGTTGTCAATTTGGACACAGAGCACAGAAGTGATGAGCTGACATCCATTGTACTGCTGGAAGGTAAACCCGAGGCAGTCTGCTGCAGATTTATCACATTTTTAATTGAACCTCATTGGTTTCATTGCGAGTTTGTGTATGGATGTGTGGGGATCACATTTAAAGTCAAGGGACAAACACTGGAGTTATCCTGGTAGTAATTAAAAGAATCAGGGCCAATTAATCAATTCGTAAAGTAAATATTTAACAGACTTATGAAGTAGAAAGCAATCCTACTGTAGCTGTCTGTCTGCTACAACATATAGCAAGTAGAAATGTAAACTGGTAATCCCTATGAGACAGTACTGAAAAAAGACATATTTTCTACAATGAGTACACTAAGTGAAATTGTCCCCAGTGCGGTTGTAGAATCAGGCAACAATTGTGTTCTTCAAATAAAAATCTTTATGACTTCAAGATGGAGAGATGCTGCTGCTCTAAATGGCCACCAAGCAATGGATTTTATTTCAGAATCAATACAATCTCTTTGCTTCACAGATAACTTTAATAAGACATTAAGCTGGAAGAAAATAAACTTGTTACTTTGCTGCACATCAAAACACACATAAAAGTTTCCATCAATGCTGCACGTAACCTAATGAATAGCATGAACTACTGTGACCTCTTTATGAATAATACCCACAGAAAGTGAACAATCTTTAGCATTTTCTGACCTCCTTTACTAAATGTAGTGCGTGTCTAATTGGGTAGTATGTGATGATTTCATGAAGCCAAACAACAAAATTTCTGTCAATACAGCACGACAAAGCCACCTTTGACAGAAGCGAGCGTGTCTTCACAAGCGGTTTGTTTTTGGTAATACTGAAATTAGCTGTAAGCCACAGACCCACACAGAAAGCATAATGATGCTGTTTTTTTAATTAACGGGTAATGAATGCACTATGCATAACTAGCAGTGTAACAAATAAATCCTCCTGGAGAATCAAAAATGTCATTTTTAATTTTACAGGGTCTGATTAGTGCATCAATTACAACCTTATTCCCTGCTAGCAATCTAAGAGATCTCATGTAGCTGCTGGACTGAATGGCTGATGGACTTTGAATGGCTTTTAATGATTCTAATGTAAAAAATAATTAAGCTGGAGCTCCTCTTTGATAATAGTATTTAAACTAAATAGTGCTCCAAATACAGGAAAAGAAGTGATGCACTGATGCAATTCATTTAGATGCAGTTTAGTAGTATAATACTTTCCAAAAGTCTTGAGTCACCCTTCATCTCTTTATAATTTTCCTGGAAAATAGGAATTAGGTGAAGCAATTTATTGAAATGAACTCTCTTGCAATTTCCTTAAGTAGTCTTCAGGAGTTGTTTTCCAACTTGTTCTTTGGAGTTTGGCTCACTTTTGTTCTGTACTCTGCAAAGATTTATTCAGGTATGCATTTACTGCTTTGGCAATATGTTTGGGATAATTAACACACTGAAAAATAAAGGCACTGCCAATGAGACGGTGTCCAGATGTTACTGTGTTATAGATCAAAATCTGATGGTTCTTTTCTGCATTTATAATTTTGTGAATTGAAGCTCCCCATGCCCAAACCATGACAGAGCCTCCACCGTGCTTTCCATATGACTATAGGCTATTGTTCTGTCTCTCTTCTGCACTCCTCTGTACACACTAACGACAATTTGAACCAGAAATGTGACACGCATCACTCCATCGGACCTGTTAACAATGATTTCTTCTTAAAAATGGCTGCTCGACATCCACCCTACCACTGAGACCATTTCTGATGAGGCCTCAGTGAGCAGCACATTAGATTAGGTTCTGTTTTTAATGCTTGAATGACAGTAGCCTAACAACAACAACCAAACACATTCCTCTAAGGAGGGAAATCTACATGGAATACACTGAAAAAAACAAAACTATTTCCAAAGAAAAACTTCAAAAAAAAAAAAATGCAAGAAAATCTGGCTCCTTGGAAACAAAACATAAAGAAATGAGGGAAGTTTCGAGACTTTTGCACAGTCCTGCATCTCATTTATAACATGCCAAGACATATCACATATCAAGACATATCCATTGTTTGCTCTATTCACATAAAGCTTTTAGTTTTATAAACCTCAAAGAAAATGTATGGTGAAACTGACAATGGTGCCTAGAGGGAAAGGATTTTGGTGCTTCAGCCACCTGATACGATTTTAAATATATCTATTGTCTAGATTTTTGTGTGTATCTGCTTAAAAACTTTAAGTGCTTTAAGTGGACTGAGTGGATTATATCAAGCTAGGCCATGAGTGTTTTCCTCAAACTTCCAGCACAAACAGATTTTAGACGCTACAGTAATTTCCCCCTTTAACACAGAGCAAGAGAGCAGCTGACATATTTGTTCTCTTACAATGAGCCAATTTCAAAGCGATTTATGCACCCATCTCACACGCTCCTTTTACATCGTCAGCACTGAAGGTGAAACAACATTTTGCCTCCAAAACTTACAAAAAAAAAAAAGAATAAACGAATGAAAAACTTTCTAAATTAATGCAGTTTTCATTCGAAGCAAAGATTTGTATACCCATACCAATTCCATTTCACACAGAGAATTTCAGACATATATATAAAACCCTTGGAGAAAGAGATGTCCTCTTTATTCTCTAAAGTTGTCATTTTGAACTGAATTAAGCCCACTGGGGGCTAAAATAAACTAATTTAAGACACGCTTTTCAGCAAAAATAGTTAATATGTTAATGCCTGTGCAGCCTGCAGGAAATAAAGTATTTTCATGCGTGAACGCATTCAGATTGCACTGATAGAAAATGTTAAGAAAGGTAAGATGCATCTCACTGAGCCTTGATTTACTCCAAGCATTCCAGTACGTTTCATTTTGGGTTTAGTTGGCAAGAGAACCTTTTATGGACCACCTGGGAATAGGCACTTATTACAGCTTACTACACCACCTTAAAAACTGTCTGGCTAATTCGACTGCTTGTCGCATACTGATGGAAAGGACACATTTTCCTGGCAACTAAGCCCTCTCTGTGAGTGCTTTTGCACAGCTTGAAACCAGCTAGCATCTCAGAGCCTACTACAGATGTTCAAAGCACCAGTGCAGGAACTGCTGTCAGAATCGAGCAGCACACATGCTTTTAAAGCAGCGGGATGATCCTTATCTACATTATAGCAACAACTCTTCCCGCTGATCAGCAGTCCATTCGCAAACATCGGGGGGGCTTGGCTGTCCATGATTATACCAACAGATCAATAGTAATGACCAGAGGACCATGCACTGAGCACTGGCCTTCAATAGTTACTTACCGACACAGAGACAATTTTATGTTTGTAAAGTATATAAGGAGCAGATCATTAAGCTGAAAGCAGTGACATTTACACTGCATTATGCTCAATATCAGACATTAATGACTAGGAAAAAACACAACAACTTCCTGCTACATCCCACACAAAGTGTCCCCCTCATCATCTTTTCCTGTACGGCCATGCTGAATTGAACAGCGGCAGACAAGCGCACATAGACTTCTGCACTATAAGTGTGTAAAAGCAGCAACCTACAGAGATGGAAAAGGTAAAGAAACACGTAGTTGCAGATACTCAAATTGCTGCTTGACGCCGTCTCCAAAAATGAGTCAGTCTTTATAGGCTGCTATGTCAAAATACCCAACTTTACAACAGATATAAGCATCTTTATACCCTGGAACAGCCAAGGTCTTGTGGGTTTTTTGTTGTTTTTATAACTCATCTCTTAAATGTTATTAAGCCGCCAGCTGTCCCCTGAGCTTCAGTCACCAAAACGCCACTAAACCTCCTGTGGTGCCTTTTATTTTAGCATTTGAATGCTTTTATCTGAGTAGTAGCTCAGCAGCTCATTGTTTTGATCAGTGAAATGCTGTATTTCATTTGTATTTTTCTTAGTATTAATTAGCAATTAATTATCTACACAATCTACAGATGCAGCTTACTATCAAAACTTGCTACCCCCTCCTGAAAATATGATCACTTCTGGCTTAAAAAAAACCCAACAACATAGTAGTAGGAAAGCATTGTGTGCCAACACAGTGGCTAAATTAATCTAATGATTGGTGGCTAACTATTTTTCACTTCCTGTGGTCGCTCTCTGCCAACTAAATTCAATTACTACTGCTTTATTGAGACAGGAATTTTATCTTTAGTTGAAATCACAGGTCAGTACGTGAGAATGTTTGTCTCTAAATCAAGACCAAGCCAAAAATAACCCCAGAACGCACGATGCCTCTAGCAAAACTCTTGGCTCTGGAGCATCTCTATGGTTGAGCCTCGTCTCTGGGATGCCACAGGCTAGCCTGTCTGGAGATAAGCATGTTTCTAATTAGCCACCTCTACACTGTGCCCTTCACATGTGACATTACTACAAAATGACCAAAATAAACAATAGTATGGTGCTCAAGGGTATCATTAAACCTTTGGTGTAAATACACGACTGTGTCGTAGGGAAAGGACAAAGACAGGAAACAAGACTGAAAACTGATTAAACAATAAAACAGAAATAAGGCCATGACACTCTATGAAGATGGGAACCCTGAACATCAGTTCCAGTCACATCTAGGTGACTCAAGCTTAACTTGTTGCAGAAAACAAGAACAATTTCTACTCTACTCCACTCTACCAGAGACCCTTTACTGTGAGCCCACACAAGGCTGCCTTGGGGAGGCAGGTGGTGTGTGTGATTGCCTAAATTACCGAACCATGAGTGAATTTACTGAGGAACTATGGGTACAGTTTTTGTATGTGCGCGCTCTCACCGTGATGATTGAAGAGATCGCTGTGTACGATGTCAATCAGGCAGTCCAGCTTCTGTTTTACCAGGCGACCCACAGGGACTTTAAGGATGAACTCTGTAAACAGCTTGCTATGGAGACACAAAGAGGACAATATAAATTAAAAAACAAAACAAAAAACAGTCCAACTGATTAAGCTCGTCTATTTGTTTTCTCTAGCTTGGCTTGTAGCTGTTAAACGGCATGTAATGTTGCATTAACTAGGTTTTTATTTCTTTTTCTGGGGCATTGAACACAGTAAACAAGATTTAGATAACTGAGTTTCTTGGGTGAGTTTGGATACAGGAACTTTCTTATTTGGGTACGGCACTTCTGTTTTGCTGAAACATTTTCTACTTTGTTTAAAGGTTTCATTATATCATGCGGTATTGCATATAACTATTTTTCTTAAACATACTGAACAAAAGCAAGTCCTAGAAATGCTTTGAAGCTTTCAGCGCCACAGAATAGCTTCATCAGTGGATTTTAGTGAAATGGATGACGAGGTTACTTAAAAAGCTAATCACAGTATGCCCGCATATGTTCTGCGACGCGTCTAATAAGTCTAAAGACGTGGGTGCATGTAGACCTTTGAGTTTGTTCCTATGACTCACATTGCCATTATTCTGAATGTCTTCTGATATTTAAGACGCTTGAATGCAAATGAACTCTACTGAACTAAAAATTTATAAAGTCATTAGTATAACCTAACTGCATTGCAAAAAAAAACAAAAAAAAAAAAAAACCACACAAATGAAAAAAGAAAATGAAAAGATACATAAATCATAAAAAGGTTTTCCTTACAAATAACACATTTATTAATCAAAATCCACATTTGAGCACAGATACAAAACATGCATAATGTTTTTCCCCCATAAATGAAGAAGCTTAATGCTCATTATGCTGGCAAGCTATGCCTCAAGGAGGGGAGGCAAGGTTTTGGAAGTTGATGAAATAAAATGTTCTGTTTGGTCAAACATGAACATGAATTAATTATTTAATCCATGAGCATGTTTGTATTTTATATAAAACAGTATTAAGCTACAGCTGGCGACATGCGCAGTAGACAACGTAAACTTAAATAGACATTTGAGTGGAGAGTTTCCAAGGCAACCTGAACTTCTTTAAGCAGCAACCATCAGAGCACAGCTAGTGAATGTTGAGTTTTTGAATAAAAGCAACTTAAGGTGGAGAGGCAGATAAAATAAATAAACTGTGCTTTTGAAAAAGCACAATATTCCAATAGCCTGTCTTAACATAATCTGCACATGAAATTTTAACAAAGCAATCGAACTGAAGCAAATGACTCTTTTTGTTTCTTTGCAAAAGGCAACGGATTTAAGCATTTTTCTGCTCTGCTCTAGTACTCTGTATGATCCTTTATTACAGAACTCCCACATAGAAATCTTGAAGTTCACAGAGAACTGTGTGATCTGTTTAATGGCATGTTCACTTGTATTAATGTTTAAGTCTCTTAGATAGCTGTTGGTGTCACTTTAATGACATTAAAGCTTAGGAATATGTAACAAAACATGAAATTACCTTAGTTCCTTGGGATCAAAGACCAGCTTGACATCATTGACGATAGTGGGAATGTATTTCAGTGCAGCACCCTTTACGAGAGGAACAAAAAGAAAAAATATGACAAAATCATTTCACATCTTAATGCATATAGCATGCCCTCAGTGAGCCACTAGAGGAGTCAATAAACAAGAGTTTTAATGTGTCATTATTTAATATTTGCAACAACCTACCAATACCAATTGAAATCGCTTTCTCTCTCATGAATGCGCACACACATGTGCACATTTTCTGCCATATACATTACAGAGATTGGAGGTTAGAAATTAATTAGACAATTGACTGATAAACAGTTTCATGGACGAGCGAGGATGGATGTTTCTGATTTATCTAAGGGATTTAGAGTTGACTTAGTAACACAACCTTCAATATACGACTAGAAGAAATGGAGAAGAAAATGGAAGAGGTTAAAAATCCTAAATAAACCTGACAGAGAAGTTGCAGGAACTTTAGGAATAGCCAAATCAAAACTCTGGTACAGTGTTAAAAAGAGGACTAGGTGATGGCCATGGGTTCTAGACCTCAGGCAGTCATATTGAAATACATTGGATTTGAGCTTCTGAAAATGGAGAAGTATAAAAATGGCTATGATCAATCAATTTTCAATTTTGACTGTTGACCTTAAATCCAGTGTGGTGGCATAACATTTTAAAATGGCATCATTGCCCAAAAACATATGGACTTAGCCATAACCATGTTTGACTTTATGGTAAATTAACAAAAATAGGATCTAAATTTGTCCATCAATAGTGTCAGTAAGTCGTCAAGCACATGCATGCAAAGGCTAGTAACATAACTGCTATGCTTAGCCAAAACAACAACTTCTTCTCTAACTGACTGCTGCTAAACTTCAGCCAGGGTGGGTTGTGTCTTTATACTGCATTGGTGCATTTCAGCCATTGTCTCTCATTGCAATGGGGTTACAGGTGTAGCACATTGGATATTACAATCCATTGGGTTTTTTCTAAACTGTTCATGGTTTATTCCTGAAAACATGTGGAGGAATAATTATCAATATTAAAATGAGGTTGGCAAGAGAGCAAATACTGACTTTAGTAAATGATTTCTAAATATTGGATTTTGTTAAGGACACATTTTTGAACAGCAGAGACTAACTGCAAAGTAGGATTCAGAATGATTTTTTTCAGGGATATAATCATGACTTCCAAACAAACTCCTGCTGCCATCTTAATACGATCTCATCTTATTAAGTATTCTATATTTCACATTCACCTCTCTCTGCAGGGAGAAAGAATTAGGCAGATTTCAGTGGTGTTTGACTTTGATTCAGTTGGCAATTCAGCCTCTATTCTAATAAAAAGTCATCTGCATCTGTTAATGCTTTGTGCATGTGCATGTGTGTGAGAGTAAGAAACAGAAAGAGAGAGAATGTGTGTGTATTTATTAGATTTTCAGCTGCATGTGTGCTGGTCTGTCCAGATGTTCATCAGTACTCCAATTTTTTTTTCCAGAGAGGCATAATGGGACTACTAATTAGCTTCCACCTGTCACAGTGCTTTCACAGGGGTGGATTTGGGAAGAAACCAGGGTTCCTCGGTTTCATGGCTGTTCCTCAAGATCAGTTTTTAATTTACTGACAGTAAAGCTAATATCTCACCCAATTACACAGCAACTGACTCCTAATTGACTCCTGAGCTCCTCATATGGTTGAGTGTGCACATGGATATACTGTAGGTGTGCCAAGGTGCATGTACCCTGTGATTATGTTATCTCTAAAAGCATAGCCGTGGGTGCGCACAAGTGTGCACGAGTCTGTGTGCGGGTCTTTTAGAGTATCTACACAAATAAACAAACATCCTTATGTATCTGTTTCTAATCTGGGGTCGCCGAGTTTGAGGTCAGAAGCAAGTAAATATGGGGGAAAAAAGAGTGTTTAAAGGTAGAAGGAGAAAGAGAGTGAAATAAATACCTTAAGGAGCAGCTAAAGAGCAGAAGGCCAGAGAAGACCCAAGCATCAGGACAGTCAAGGTCAGAGTGAAATATAGGAAAAGGAAAAACACAAACACACACAAAAAGGTATAGACAAACAACAGAAATTAACAAACACACTTAAAAGTACAGATGCAAGAAAAGCCAAGTTGTATATCTCAATAACTTCATTGTGTAATACACCCTAAACCTTCTTCCACGAGTTAAGAGTTCTTCTATAGTTCGTGCAATATATACATTTATCCTTTTTATTATCTTTTCATAATTGATTCCAATAATTACTTTCAAGACAAGTCAGATAATGTTCTGAAGATGGAAACTTAAGCCAAACATTGCTGCATGTTTCGAATTCCTAGGAATTTGGAATAAATACAATCTCGGTTATGATTAAGAGTCTAAAATCAGGAAATATCTGACCAACCAAAAGGAAAAAACACAACGTTTTTATTGACATGTTGCTGAGAACCCCCCACCAAAAAAACAAACAAAACAAACAAACAAAAAAGCAGCAGTCTATAAATGAACTGCTGTATGAGGCCACAGCTAGCATGCAGTTAGTCATCGTAGCTTAGACAGGAAACAGGTGGATAACAGATAGTGTGACTAAAGATAGTACCTCTAAAACGCATTAACAATATCCTGTTTATTTAATCTTTTCAGAAGGTTACAACTGTGAACTTGTGACTCTCCAGTGGATTATGTCATGAATTATATCTTAGTGGGAACCAAAAATAGTCAAGCAAATAACCCATTTAAAACCTCGACTGTTTCTGCTTTGAAACGTGCCTGTATTATGTCCGTGTACAGTCTTGTGATTTTATTTAGGAAATCTGAAATGTAGAATGGCTTTAAAGCTTTAATTATTAAAAATAAATACAGTTTTAGTTATGTGTTTCTTTTTGATCTCTGACCTCTTTTCGATCTCTGACCTCTTTTCAAACTCGGTCTGACATCCTCTGTTTCAATCCTGAAAAGCCAGCTCAGCTAAAACCTGAATTATTGGTGTGATAAAACAAGTAAATGGACGGCTACAGAGTGCTTTTCACACACACATTCATACAAGCATTTTTGTCTATTTGAAAGCGCTTTATTTTTCTGACTCTGCATCAATTTCAAAATCCTAGGTGACTTCCTTCTCGACGTATCGCATTCACAAGAGTTTTGGAAAACTTTAACCTTGACCTTGAAAGTCCAGGCCACTGAGATTTGAACCTGTTGGAGATTTTGAAGCTCCTACGTTGCTTCGTTCTCGAGTTATTGCATTCACAAACTTGGGTGTCCACGTCACCTGCTCACGACAATAACCCATCAGGCTGATGGGTACACTGCAATCACAAGCTGATATATCCACATGTGGCTCAGTAACATGAATGGCCCACAAGCGCTGGTATTGGCTCCCAACAACATTTGGGAATGCTCTTAAAGGTGATGGTGGATCTGGGCATCCCTGAGCTCCTGGATAGCCTGTGGCACTGGCAATGTCCATGGCATTAACGCCTTTGTCATCAAGGGGCTGCCTGTGCATTCTGATCACACGATTCTGAACTACATAAGGTCTGACAGTGTGGCAGCAACACACCTGCTGATTTTGGTGTTCTCTGACAAATGGCAGTTGAGCTGCATTGGTGCTGGACCCACTAAAAGATGCAGATGAGTCTAGCAGTCTGTTCAGAAACATGCACATGACCAGACTGCAGGATGTCAATTTGTAGGGCCCTGGCAGTGAACCTTCTGCTCCTGCTTCCAAAAAAAGAGCAGATACCGGTCCTGCTGCTGGATTAAGGCCCTTCTACATACTATCAACAATGACAAAGAAAAAGCAAAACTAGAGAAAACCAGTCAGGAAGGACAAAGAGATAGCAATGGTCTATGGTGAGACCGTGTAGCTATTTGGACCAAAACAACTGAAATGAATTCACAATGGTTTATTCTTTCTATCTGGACAGACTGACATCCCTGAAGTGCGTGTTTTCATTCACCTTTGTTTGACAGCACAGTGATGATTGGATATGGAAAGCAGAGAAAGTGAGTCAGGGAAGACGAGCTGCAAAGGTTAGACTTGAACCCAGGCTGCTGCATCAGCTTTGCAGGCACCAGTGAGCTAAACTGGCACCACTGATATCTCTAAAGTTTAATTGACTTTGAATTATACTATGCTGAATCAATACTTCCTTAATTCCTCTGTATCGTCCCATTTTCTCACAGCATATCAAGAAGTCATTAATTACTATAACTACTACTTTAAGTGGCTAGATTATCTTTCTCAGATTCTCAGCTCTAACAAGTTCACATAAAAAGAAAAATCTGCACAGAGACACGTGAAAAAGACGTGGAAAACAAACACAGTGCACAGAACACAGTAAGCAGCAATGATCTGAAGGAATGTTAGCATTAATATCTAATAAACTGCTGTCATAGTTTAAATCTAACAAGGCACATTAATCTCCAATTACAGAATCTGTCATCCCAAGATAATCACATCAGATTTATTTACTATTCACAGTGCAGCAGATGATTCTTGGCAGTGAGGTTGAGCAACAGTATGCAGTTGGACTTGAGTGGTAATCAGCCTACCTTCACCATGCCAGTGTTCTCTGAATTACTGTTCATCATATCATTAAAGGATGTGAAAAGGTTCCTCAAGGACTCCATGAAGTCAGCCTCTCCTTTGTTCTCATAGAGCCTGGGAGGAGATGAAGTAGAGAATTACACTGGCAGATGATCACAAGGCTGTTGTGCGTTTCATCCCTGTGTAAACAGCCCCACCTGCACTGGAAATGACAAGGGTTTGATGCTTCCCTGTTAAATCATTAAAAGCAGCCAGCAGAAAGGCCCTGTTTTATCAATGCAAATATTCCTGGATCAGAACCAGAGACATCACTCCTGCTGCCAGCCAGATTAGCATTTAAAACAACATGACAAGACCCCGAAGCACCTGCCTGCTGTCATGCGGAAACAAAAATCTGAAAAATTAATGATCTATGCTAATGACTTTCCCAGAACACTATACAAGGAACAGAAAGCAAATATTAGGGTTCAGTGGCTTTACTTTCTCATATTTTCTCCAACTCGAATTACTAATGTTCCTTCCGCTAGCTTGGTTATGTGGAACAAATGCTGCCCACAGACTGTAGCAACCAAACGCCAATGATCACACTACAGCGACAGAAAACGCTTTCCCCCCCATTTTTCCAAGTGTATGGGAACACACAGAAAGAAAGGACACATAATCCCTCAAAGATGAAAATCCTTAGTGCTCACAGAGACCGTAAATCTTAACAAAACTGGTCATTAAGTGGAAATGAGCCGAGCAGCAGCAGCGGCTTCAAATAATTTAGCGTTGCAACCGCTCAGTTTTAGAGAAATAAAATCAAAACTCACAAGAGAAACTAAAACTGTGCAAGGTGAAATGGAGGTAAAGTGTTTAAATTCCCACTCCATCAGATATTACTGGCCTTCTGCACAGACGTGGGTTTTGTGTGGCTACAATATCTCAAGGGAATGGATGTATTACATGGTACAGGATAGCCACTGTTGAGGGCTTACAGAAATCGTGGGATTAGAGGCATCCGTCTCAGAGCTCCCGCAACAACAATTACTTAAAGCCGCTGCTCACCTGCAACACTAAGGAGCTCAGTGAGCCCTGGAAAGCTATAACAGTCGAATTGAATGAGGTGGGGGCAAATCTACAATTAAGGTGTTCTTCTGCACTTTCATAAAAGTTCTTCACTGACCCACAGTGAAAGGCTAAACATTTGCTGATGTAACCTTGGCACCTTCTTGTTAGGCTCCATCAAACCTAACTTTAAAGTTCATAAGAATTTAAAATGATGGCTTGCAACCAACCAAAGAAACCACTCCAACAAGAGCTAACACAAAGTGGGACCACCATAAAGCTTGAGTTTTCTTTTTCTCTCTCTCAGATATCTACGAAAGAAGCCACTTGGCACAAACTGGAACATAGAAAAGAATGGCAGTGCTGTGTTCTGTGAGGTAAAGGACAGAGTGTCCTCTAGACATTGGACAGAAAACCAATCAAACTCTGCACACTTAATTAGTCCAGGATCATACATCAGGCCTTCAGCCACCAACAGCTTTATTTCACGACTCTCGAATATTATCATTCATTTAACGTCCCCACAGCCTATTATAAATACATCCATAGAAATGACCTCATCCAAAGACCATTGGCTTTTACTTGTTTCAACTTTATTACACCGGAGCTGAGGTGTGCTGCAGAGAACTCGGTGTTACAAAACGCATTGCTCTTTTATAAAAGACGACTGAAGCCAAGAAATTATTTAAAGGAACAGCAGCAATTAAAGAGAAAAAACTATAAATTTAGAAAGACCATCTTAAAAAGTTCAAAAGCTTTCTTGTACTTTGATAAGACAGCTTATCAGACTCATACTTGAGCACAGTTACACTGAAAATACTCTTCACAGTAGCTTTATAACAAAACTGCATGCATTATGATGCAATGTTACACTTTGCAAAAAAAAAAAATACCACACGTACTGGTTAAAGAGGACTCTGGATCGGACGATGAACTTGAAGATGTATTCCAGAGCTTTCATGGCCTTCAGCAGCTGTTCTGTCAGCTTATCTGCATTGTCCACGTAGTTTTTCAGAACTTTTGTCAGCTTCCTGCAAATAGAAACACAGAGTATGGCTAATGTGTTAATCATAAAGTGGAACACGCATGTTTATAAATGTTTCTGTAAAGAAATTAAACTCACGTGTATGCCAGTGTAGCACTGAAATGCTTTCGAATGTAGGTCTCCAGAACTGGATTAAAGTGCTGGAACTTTCTGTCGGCTATAAGCCCAATAATGAACACCTATCAAACAATAAAGACATAGTTATTAAAAAGTAAATTAAACGCACCAGGAAAGCCTAACTTAATAATTCAGAGCCCCCCAAAACTACCCGTCTTGCTCAATATATCAAAACAGATTGGGAAATTAAGCAAGGTTGCATTTGGGCAGAAAACCATTTTCTTTCAATTCTCTGCTCTGCAGATAATCTAGGAACTCAACAAAAAACAATTACTACCAGCTTTCTGTGAATGACAAAAACTGCTCTTTTGAACTGCATGCTAGACAAGTTTCAGGCTAATACTTTGAATCCCATTATCTGCAGCCCATGAGAGGACAAGGTTAATAATCATAACCTGTTTTTCCCCCAATGTAAAGTCTTTTTTATACTATATATTGCAATAAGCATGTGAGCATGTTCAATAAAAATGCTTCACAGGCACTAAGAATTCATGCAATTCAATGCAGCAGCTATCGAACATCAGTGGCAATGTGTGGAGTTCAATGTTAACGTACAGCAATGGAATAAAAATTTTTTAGAACTAAAACAATATAGCCAAAAAAGCAACCAAAAATTGCTTTGTTCACTTTTAAGGGCAGAAAACAGGTAGCTGCATACAAATTAGGGTACCAAACAGAGCAGGGATGCCTGTCAAAAACCATTTTAACACATGAAGTATTTCCCAAGTTATTATATTTGCTTCTGAGCTCCAAACATGTCCAAATGTTTATTGGCGCTGACAGGGAACTCTATTATAAATTATGCGCTGCCGTTACAGCGGGATTCTTCCTTACCAAGGCATCAAACACCAGAGTATCAAAAGTGTCACTGTCAGAGTTTTCCATCATGATGTTGAAGAGAGCATCCAGAGTGTCTTGCAGAAACTAGAATGACAGATGCACGGCATGTTATGGCAGGCCAACAATGAGGCGTGTCATTCAAAAAATAAAAAATAAAACATGCATATGCTAAGTCCTAATCTCACAGCAAGTCCACACGGTTCTGTCAAATAAACCGAGTCAAGCTGATCATGATTTCTTTCCTCTGGCATGCACATTCAGTTTGTGTCATTAAAGTGATAACTAACATTAGGACAAACTAATTCATCCGACGTTTAAAGGAATGACAACAGCTAAACCGATTGTGAGTCTTTGGGAGATTTTTAACTTTTGTGTAGGGAAAACTGTGCAATAGCATTTTTAGGTTTTTATATAGACATTATCCTATAATGATTCAAAGCAAACTGATAAATAAAAATAGAGAAATACACAACAAAAATATGTTTAGCACCCCGGCCCTAAATACGCCTCTATCATTTGAATGGCGCAACCAAAGTGGCAAGTGAACTCCTGCTGTGACGGTTCCATGCTACCCATTACGCACCCTTTACAGCTGTTAACATACACCAAAATAGTTCTATGAAGAGAGTGATCATTTCCCTGTCAGCAGCACCTCCAGGAACACTAACTATATACACCCTTCCTCTCTGGGGAAACATGCTCCATTTACTCAGCCAATTCTGCAGCAATGTAAAAACAGATGTAAAAGTGTCGGGAACAGAGCCATCACTCTCTACTGCGCTTGGTCTGTCATCTCAGAATGGATGAGATTCATCATCTTCTCAACGAGAAACCAACACATTGTACGGTATGCGGCGTTTAAAGTGAAATTCGGTCTCACAAAGGCTGGACCGCATGACAAGGACAACGGCGCAGTGACCTTTTCGCTCAAACGGTGTCACATTAGGGAGATGGGAAATAAAAAACAGAACAGGAAACATTTTTTAAAAATGTGTTATGAACATATTTGTGCTTTATGTTAACTACAATGGGGGAAAATGAAATGATGAATAATAATGTATACTCTTTTGATAAATAGTCTTTTAAATGCCAAGATGAAAATGCTATCTAATTGCCCACCGACAGCCTTGAAGCGCTTTGAAGCAATTGAGTGCTAATGCGGTGGTAATAATAATCACACTCCTGTGGTTTAATGAACTAGTCCAGCTGTGGTAGACATCTATCTGGCCTGATCAAAACTGTCTAGGTGAAGGACTTCTTTAGATAGGCTCCAAGCTGCCAGGCACCCAACCTGCCCCTGCAAAACTTTCTCTAAATAATGATTATTCATCTGCCCCATGCTGAGCACTTAAAGGCCCTGCCTAAATCTCTGACAGCAGGTCATCTCCTCCCTGTCTGTAGACAGTGTGGGGTACTATGCACTCCCTCCTTGCTAAAGCCATTAAAACAAAAGCAAAAAAAGTGGCAGCCAACTCCTTATGACAGGCAGCAACATCATTTGTGAAATTGCTGCCAGGAAGCTGTAGCTTTCAGGAAGAGTATGCATCGTTTGTGACTGAATGTTTATTTGAACAGCTGTTAAGATCTGTTTTTCGTCCATTTGTGCCGATCTCTGTCAAAGCAAAGGAATTAGGTACATTTGCAAGGCGATGAACATTGCAAAAGAAAGTGAGACGCATTTATTTATGTTTACTTAAGCTTTGACTGAAAGCGGTTTAACTCAACCGAGCGGTAATTTTGGGCCTCTGACCTTCACAACCTCGCCACCCTCCACCTTCATTAGCTGACGTAGATTCTGCTGCAGAAGGCTGGTGTTGGAGCGCCACTTCAGCAGCCCAAGTAGGTCCACTGGAAAAAGACAAAAGGGAAAAAAAGCTGTCAACACAATGCATAGCTTTCACCCAGAAAATAGTAACGGCGGGTAAGGAGACTGTGCAAGAAAAAGTCCACTATTTGCATTTAATGAGATTAAGGTCTTAGCATGTTTTTCCAAGACGTCGCCATAACGTTCACATCAGTTTACAAATTTCCCAAACACAAGGTTAGCAATTTTGTCCTTACAAAAAAAGGAAAAAAATCCCTTTGAAAATGGACAGGTGCAAGAAGTGGACAGAAAACGAGTGAAAAAGTTTGGCTCCTTGGAGACTAAATATAAATAAAATTAGTGTTTGCTCAAAACTTATGCTGCGTTTGAGCCATTCTAGATTCTGCCGATCTGGGTATCTCCGCCTCTGCAGCATAAATTTTGGCTAGGATTTTTAATTCGAGTCCCAAACATAAAAAATGTGCATTAATAAAACAGTTCATATTGTCGTAACAACCTTATTATTTTGATTGTGTGGCTGTATGATCTACAGAATCCCATTAACCCTTTAAGACCTACCATAGAACTTAAGGTTATGTATATAACCCCGGTTCTCTGAGTAGCATGAGTGAGTGTCTCACTATGGGAACGCCTCCTGCGTGACCTCATCAGAAGCTCAAATACCATTATGCCAGCCCTTACAGGCTGGCTAGGTGACGCCCATGTCAGGAGGGGCCAGTGCCTCCCTATATAATAGGCTGACATAGCATCAGATGTCATTCAAAACAAGCCCACCTCTTCCTCGCTTCCATAGCAAGGAGGGCGGTCTGGTGAGACACTCACTCATGCTACTCAGAGAACCGTGGTTATATACATAACCTTAAGTTCTCTTTCATAGCATTCGTTTTGTGTCTCACTATGGGAGAAATACTGACTCCCGGATTGCCAGACATGCCTGTTAAGAAGACAACTGTCCCCAACAGCACTTCACAGGGGAGAGGCCCCCACCCGGGAAGAGCCTGCACTGAGGACTGAACGCGCTAGGTTAGGTGCTGTCACATCTAACCTGTAAAACCTAGCAAATGTATGAGGTGAGGTCCAGCATGCAGCTGCACACACCTCCTGAATAGAAACTCCCCTAAAGAGAGCCCATGAGGTCGCCAGACCTCTAGTGGAATGCGCACGTAAGCCAGCAGGGGGCTGAAGGCCCCTGCTAGTATAGGCCAAGGCAATTGCTCCTACTATCCAATGGGAGAGGCGCTGTTTAGACACAGGCTTTCCCATATGTGGTTTAGCCCAGGACACGAACAGCTGGTCACTTTGTCTGACACTCTGGGTTCGGTCCATGTAAATGCGCAGAGCACGGACTGGACACAAGGTATGCCGCTGTTGCTCCTCTGAGGAGAAAGGCGGTGGGCAAAAGGCCGGCAGTTCTATAGGGGAACATGTGCCGACAACCTTCGGGACAAAGGCAGGGTTGAGCCGCATACAGACCCTCGTATTATCCGAGGAGAACTGAATGCATGACTGATGCACTGAGAGAGCGTGTATCTCTCCCACACGTTTAGCAGAAGCTAAAGCAATTAAAAGAGCCGTCTTCAAGGACAGAAATTTCAACTCAACCTGTTCCAGGGGTTCAAATGGGCAACAGGAGAGCGCAGCCAATACTGTGGGAAGGTCCCACGATGGAGCCAATGGCCTAGACGTAGGCAATTTACGCCGTGCACCCTTCATGAAACGGCATATTAAGGGATGCTGGCCAACAGTCTTTCCCTCAAAACCAATATGGCAGGCTGAAATCGCTGCCAAATACACCTTGATGGCGGAGAAGGCTTTACCCCTATTAATCAGGGCCTGAAGAAATGACAGAATCACAGCCACAGAGCACTGAAAAGGGATGGCCTGTGATTCTAAGCACCAGCCTTCAAACACACGCCACTTATGCTCATATAGCGTCCGAGTAGACGATGCTCTAGAACCCTGAATAGTGTCGATAACACTATGAGGGAGCCCCACCGTGTTCAGGTTAAACCACTCACGGGCCAAGCCCACAGAGCCAGCCTCTCTGGGTGGGGGTGGAATATTTCCCCCCGTGCCTGAGACAGGAGGTCTCTGCGTAGTGGTAACAGCCACTACGCTGTTACCACTCAGCACAGCTGCTGAAAAGTCTCCGCCAGCCAGTGTTTCCCTGGCCAGTGCGGGGCTATCAGGATCATATAGTGACTTCTCTCCCTCACTCTGGCCAGGGTTTGAGAAATGAGGGCCACTGAGGGAAAAGCATAGAGGAGGGTTCTCGGCCACTCGTGAGCTAGAGCATCCACCCCGAGTGGAGCTCTCTGAACGTTCAGCGAGTAAAACAGGGGACACTGAGCATTCTCCCTGGATGCATAAACGTCCACGGTCGCCAGACCGAATCGCAGCCAGATCTGCTTCACCATCTCCGGGTGAAGCTTCCAGTCCCCATACAGCGGGTTGCCCCTGGAGAGAAGATCTGCTCCAAAGTTCAAGATCCCCGGCACGTGAGTTGCTCTCAGTGACAGCAGGTGAACACTGCTCCAGACTATCAGTCTGTGTGCCAGCGTGTGTAACTTGGGGGACCCCTGTATGAGAGTATTTGTGTGACAAGTCGCTCCCTGGCGGGTTGGGGCTGCCACCAGCCAATCGTCGATGTACGTGGCCACCCGAATGCCCTTTTTTCTGAGCGGGGCCACTGCTGCCTCGGTGCATTTCACAAACACCCTTGGGCTCAGTGAGAGACCAAAAGGCAGGACTACAAACTCGTATGCCATCCCCTGGAAAGCAAATCTCAGATACTTTCGGTGTGGGGGATATATGGGGATGTGGAAATAAGCATCCCTCAGGTCGATTGATGTGAACCAGTCGCCCGCTCGTACAAACCGTAGCAGCGAGGCGTGCGTCAACATCCTGAACTTGTATGTCCTCAAATGCCGGTTCAGGGCACGGAGATCCAGAATGGCTCTCATCCCCCTCCCCCTTTCTTTGGCACAAGGAAATACCTTGAATAAAATCCGCTGTGCATTTACTCGGGAGGGACAATTCTTATAGCTCCTTTGTCTCTCAAGGTGGAAATTTCCTCCAGGAGAAAACTGGCAGACTCGCCCGGAGCACGAGAGTAAACAATTTCTTTGAATTGTGGTGGAGCGACACTGAATTGCAGCCTGTAGCCCTTTTTCAATGTCCTCAGCACCCATACTGACTGAGTGCAGGTGGCCCAGCTCTTCATGTGGGGAGACAGAGGGCTCATTGGCCACTCCACCGAATATGGCGTTTTGGCGCCCCCTTGTGGTCGCAGCGCGAAACATACGTCATTTCGGCGTCCCGTCACCTCTGTCACAGGCGAGTGAGGTGACGGGCTCATCTGCATAATCACAGCTGTGGAAACGCGAGTCTCCACGGGCTGCGTTATGGCAGACGGTGCTCCGTTTTTCAGCATGTTTGATTTTCTCATGTGTTTTGCAAGACTCGACAGCGCCCTCGGCAAACTGCCTGGATGCGCGTGTCGGGGCTTTTTTAATACAGAATGCATGAGAGAAGTGCTCGTGAAACAACACTGCGAACTTTGGCTCTCTTTCCCTCTGGCGGGTCCGGTGACAGGAACGCCGGCCCGAGTCAAGCACTCTGTGTGGAACATGTCCCGTTGAACTTGCTCTGGAACGGAGCTGGGAGGCGGGAGGGTGGCCCATGAAGGGGGGAAACTGGGTTCGCTCCCGCCTAGAGGGGAGGCTGTCAGGCCGGCCGCTTCTTCCTCCTCACGATCGCGGCAGCGGGGGGAGGAGGGGCCGCTTGAGGTCTGGCCTGGGGAGACTGCTTCCGAGTCCATGGATTCTTAGGGGCCCCGGCAGCCTGGGGGGCTGCTTGCGTCTTAGGCACTTTGGGAATCCTGAAAGCGGGGACCGGGCGAGACGCTGCCTGCGCGAATGACTGGCGCGGCGCTGCTGGGGTGGCGTGCTGGGCCCTCCTCGGCAGGCAGAGTTTCAGAGCCTCATCATCTCTCTTTTTCTCCTCACATCTCTTCTGCATGGATGTAACAGCCGCACCGAAGAGACCGTGAGGGACGACAGGGGTGTCGAGGAGTTGCTCTTTTTCCTTAGTCGTCAGGTTGGTGAGCCCGAGCCAGCGTGCTCGCTCCTGAAGAACCATGAGGCCCATGGCTCTCCCAGTAGCCTGTATGGCTACCTTGTGGAGGCGGAGGACGTGGTCAGTTATAACGCAGATTTCTTCCCACACTGTGGTATCTGTGTTAGCTGTCATGCCCTCTTCTAGCTCAGCTTGGTAAGCCATTAGCATAGAAGAGGCGTTGTGGGCTCTTACTGACAGAGCCGCTGCCTTGTAGCACTTATCTGTAAGGCTAGACTGGAAGCGGTCTGTTTTGGAGGGGAGAGATGGGGCCGATGAGGACAGAGACGTCTTCGGGTGAAGATGGCTCGCCACCAACGGCTCCACTTGTGGCATCCGGCGGAGGCCGATAGACTCCATCCCCTCACAATCCAGCAGGGAGCTCCCCACGATGGGGTGTTTCTCGCTGCAAGGTTTTGCTTTCCACGTCACCGCTATCTCATCGAGTAGCTCAGGGAAAACAGGCAACACATGCTTCCCCGTCTTTTTCGCTTTCGGCAATTTCTTACCGTCAAAACGAGACTTTACAACCTCTGTTTGTATGGCGGGCCACGGGATGTTGAGCCTAGCGGCTGCGCGCTTGCACATGTCCTGCATGTCGAGATCCAGGGGAGACGGCGGTGTCGGTTTTTCAACCTCGCCGGTAGCCGAGGGCTTTGGAGCCCAGCTGATGCTAGCCAAGGAGGTGGAATCTTCCTCCTCGCCGTCGTCAGACAGCAGGAGCTCCGAGTCAGCCGACTCATCTCCGTCCTCGTTAGCATCTCCTCCCCAGGTGACTCCAGCATCGCGGAAAAACACACGATCTCCGTGTGCCTGCAGCGACGGGAAAGCGGTCGCGATGGGCTGAGGGTTTGCCTCTGCCCAGCTCGGCCCTGGCGTTGTGGCCAAATCATCGGGCATCTCAGTTTCTCCTTGCGCCGCAGCAGCCTCACACAACAAAGGGTCGCCGCCCGACAGGTTAGCCTGGCGAGCTAGCCTGCGGCGGAGTAGTTTGCGTGGGAAAGCCACGCAGTGGATACAGTCGTGTGCAGGTGTCAGGGCAGCCTGAGCGTGAGATAAGCCCAGGCATGCCGCACACACGGGGTGTGTATCCCAGGCAGAAATCTTCTTGCCACAAGGACAAAGTTTTGCAACTTCGTTGGCCGTCGTAGCCATGGTTAGCTAGAGGGTTGCGCACGTTAGAGAGACTGACACTGAGTGCGGAGAATATTGCTATTCCTCGCTAACGTGGGTTGAAAAGTGTTGCTACTTTTCTACAGGTATTGCTACCTAATGTGTAAAACCGCTAGCGTCGAAGGGTATTGCTACCTGATGGTGAAGCTAGGGGTACCTTTATTAGCAAAGTGTTGCTACTTCGCTTTCGGAAAGTATTGCTACTTCCCTGGGTGAAAGTATTGCTACTTGGCACCAGCACTAGCTACAGAACAGTATTGCTACTGCTTGTATGCTAGTGGACAACTGAAAAGCTGGGAACAAAGCGCCCGGCGACCGAGTTGTTTCACTCGAATCTGTGGACAGTTTAGCTTTAGCGCCCAATAGCACAGTTGTCTACAGGCTTCTGTGAGAAGCGAGAATGAAAGAGAACTTAAGGTTATGTATATAACCACGGTTCTCTGAGTAGCATGAGTGAGTGTCTCACCAGACCGCCCTCCTTGCTATGGAAGCGAGGAAGAGGTGGGCTTGTTTTGAATGACATCTGACGCTATGTCAGCCTATTATATAGGGAGGCACTGGCCCCTCCTGACATGGGCGTCACCTAGCCAGCCTGTAAGGGCTGGCATAATGGTATTTGAGCTTCTGATGAGGTCACGCAGGAGGCGTTCCCATAGTGAGACACGAAACGAATGCTATGAAAGAGAACCAAGTCCTAAACCAAGCTTATATTATATTTTTACATGCTGTAGTGCCATTTTTGGGAGCATTTCAAGTTGCTATACATCAATACAACCATTATAGCCCAAATTTTAATAATATGTCTGCATTAAGTGCATAGTAATTACATAAATTGCAAAAAGGTGCAATAAACTACAAAAAAAAATTGAAAATCGTTTTTGTTTTTTTAACATATATTTCTAGTTAGAGAAATTTAAGAGGCTTATCCCTCAAAACTGTAAATACAAAAAAGTTGCACAAAATAGTTTCCCACCACAGGAAATTTATTTTAAGTGTCTTCATAGTTTTATTTTTGAAATACACCAATTTTTATATACTGCAGGAAAAACGAAAATAAATATTATAATGCAAATTTGAAAAAAAAAACAAAAACAAAAAAAAAACAGCATATGCATCAAAATAAACTATTTCCAGCAGTGCAATATGAGTCCTAAGCATCCCAGAAACGACACAGAAAGTCATAAAGTCAAATATAACTTTTAAAAACACCAGTATAGGCTCATAAGAACTCATGAAACCCTTCATCAGTTCCCTCCTTCCTCCCGACTTCGACTCACTGCAGTTTGCATACCGGACAAACAGATCTACCGGAGATGCTGTAGCACAGGTCCTGCATACCACACTGAGCCATCTAGATGAGGGATGTGGGAACTATGTGAGAATGCTGTTTATAGATTACAGCTCAGCATTCAACACCATAGTTCCCCACACCCTCTCGGGTAAGCTCCAAGATCTGGGATTCAGTACATCTTTGTGCAGGTGGATTTATAGCTTCCTGACCACGAGACCACAGTCAGTGAGAATAGGGGATGTGTACTCCCATACACTCTCATTGAACATAGGGGCCCCCCAGGGATGTGTACTGAGCCCCCTTCTCTACTCCCTCTACACCGCGGACTGCACGGCCAGACACCCCACTAATTCCATTGTGAAGTTTGCTGACGACACAGTGGTGGTGGGACTCATCTCTGGGAACGACGAGACGGCCTACCAGAGTGAGGTGGATGGACTAGCAAAGTGGTGTGAGGCAAATCACCTCTCCATGAACATCAGTAAAACAAAGGAGATGGTGATTGACTTCAGAAAACAGAGAGGTGAGAAAACTCACACCCCAATTCAGATCTATGGAACCCCTGTGGAGAGAGTCTCCAACTTCAAATACCTCGGTGTCCACATCAACGAGGACCTCACTTGGAGTACACACACGGACTTCCTCATTAGTAAAGGCAGACAGCGCCTCTATCACCTGAGGCGTCTAAAGAGGTTTAAGATCTCCAAGAATATACAGAGGAGATTCTACACTGGTGTCATTGAGAGCATCCTGTGCAACAACATCATGGTGTGGTACGGGAACTGCACAGTACAGCAACAGAAAGCCCTGCAGAGGGTTGTGCGCACAGCTGAACGCACTATGGGAACATCTCTACCAGCACTGCAGGACATCTATGCTGAAAGGTGCAGATCCAGGGCCATCAGGATCATTAGGGATTCTAGCCATCCCGCCCACAAACTGTTCAGGCCACTGAGGTCAGGGAAGCGCCTCTGTAGCCTGAAAACAAGAACAGAAAGGTTCAGGAGGAGTTTTTACCCACAAACTGTGAGACTCCTCAACCAAAACACAAACCGGACAACATGATGGACAATCTCACACACAGTACATAATTTGCACTTTATCTTTCTTCTCTGAACCTTATCCGTACCTTATTATATACATCTGTACTATGTAAATATGTATATTTTTATAGTCTTCTCATTCAAATCATTACAGTGCAATATCTTGCACGTCATGGATATATATTTATAAGCACAAACATATGGACTTTTACATTGTTTTTTTATATATTTTTTTTACTTTTAACTTTTGTTTCTTTTCCTTTTTTTCTTAGCTTATGTAAAATCCTTTTTAGCATGTTTGCACAGTCGGGGGGAGTACTTTTTTAGCCAGAAAAAACATTTCACTGTATGTTGTACCAGCTATAACTACATGTGACAAATAAATAAAGAATTGAATTGAATTGAATTGAATAAGGCCCTGATGGTAAAAAACTACATTTCCGCAAAATGACGTCACTTCCGGTTTCGGCCAGGACATGGCGGACATGCGATAGTTCGCGCTGATGGACGTAAGAAGTGTTACAAACAGCTGATCGGATCGGCAAAGCGTGTTTCTGGAATATTATGTTTTTGTTGCTGCAAGCGCTTTTTATGCAGTTTTTGCAAAGCCATATGTGAGCCATATGTGGAAGGAAACCGTGACTTAGGACAACCTGATGGCATAAGATGTAAGTACAACTCCTCCGGTTTCATATGCAAAAAAAATTATTGCGCTAGCTTACGTGGTTGCAGTGCTACCGAGATTTAAAAATAGTTGCGCAAAACAGAGCGTGCCCGCTCCAACCGGCTTTAAAGGGTTAAAAGCAGCAAATATGGGCGAAACCAGGAGTAAGCAAAAAACCAAAATAAACAATTTATCATTTAAGAAAAGTTTCCATTTAATGTTAATTTTAATTCATTTTATCGTATAAACAGATTTTTCATATACATTTTCTCAGGTATAATCCTGAGAGATTCCCAGAAACATCTTTATAGTATATTCATGATGGTTTATTAGCTTTCATGAATATATACTATATTCAGCCTCATCTGACTGAAGTGAATAAGAAGAATCTCTTTGGCATTCTTGCAAACCTAGTCCCTAGGGGCTGCCTCTCCCCGTTCGCCATGGCTGATTGGCTCAGGAAGAGTCAATCAGCCATGGCAACACAGTAATGGATGCCCATCATCTGTAAACCTGACAGCCTATCAGGGTTCAATCACAAGAACCTGTCTCAACTACCAGGGTCCTCCGTCCCCAAGGAGATATAGATTTGGAAATTGATGCTTCAGCACCTCAGAGATAAATGGAATAATGTGAGAATAAATCATCAGGCAGCTTGGTCCCAGTGGGGCAGTGGTGTTAAGAGGCCAACTACGTGTAGCACATGGGGCTGTAAGGCACAGTGTTGTGCGGGTGGGGGGCAATCAGTTTTGTTCTGGAGAAAAATACTGAGAGCCTTTTACAAATAACATTTGTCTGAGAACGGATGTCTCCACAGGCAGTGGGAATTTAAAAGACTGTGGAAGTAACTGGCAGATGGAGAGCAGTGGAATAATTAATTCAGAGAAAATAGGTTACATTGTCAATGCGCAACTGAAATGCAAAAGACTTCACATTACCATTTGAAAGTTTGTTTACGGAACTCCTTCACAAAATCAGTTTTGTTCACTTTTAAAAGCAAACACAACCACTAAGGAGTCTTGATAGCTTGTTCTTTGCCGTTAATAGTGACAGCCTTGTATGTAGTCGTTTAAACATTTAAAAGTACAGGCTTCTTCAGCGCACTGATGCTGGAGTAGCTTCAATACGAACATGGATTCCATAGTTTTAAAGCTGCTTTGTTCATAAAAATGTGTTTTCTTTCCAGCAGAGGTGGGAAGAGTATTTTAATCAATTTCACTGGGCTAGGTTCTCTCCCACGTGTGCTGTCGCTGAATCTCTGCTCTGTTTAGCGAAGCACACTGTAAATGCCCAGGGAAGAGCTAGGAGCCACTTCACGGGAGCTCACAGCACTGGGAGGCCGCCTGCATAAATCTAGCTTAGTTAAAAAGAGTGTTTCATCTCGGATGTGGGGATCAGCAGTGAGGAGCCATGAGTATAAAGCATGCAGTCTGTTGCAAGGGGCATTTCTAGGGCTCCTTTTTCCCTTTGCAAGAATAAGTGCTCAGGATAAACTGCTGGTGAGCGAACAGGCATCACAGCCATTCATACAGGCACTTTTTTATAAGTGCTTTCCATCTAATAATTACACTCTGGTGGACGGATCCGAAAGCAACTTGAACCTAAGGGTTGAACCACCAACCTTCTGATTAGTAGATGACCTGCTCTACATCCAGAAACAGATCTTACCGCAATTACATTACTAATCATATTAGTTATACTGTCACATATTCTCCAAACGTAAACATCAAATTGCTGTTTCAGCAAACCAACAGTCAAAACAACCCGAAATATTTGGTTTGATATTGTATAAAACAGGAAACTGCCAACACATCTGATGAGCTGGAATCATGTGATCATTTCATTTACAGAAATGCAGAAAATGGGACAGAGATGACTATTGGACAAACACACCTAGATCTTAAAGAGCTTCTGGGTTTTTAATAAAGAAGCCTGAATCTGGTATCATGGGAAATATTGTGGATAGATTAGCCACAATATCAAAACCAAAGACAGGTAAGTAAATAATATTGATCCTCTAATAACAATGCAATGTTTCTGCTGTTTCTTGTACACTTTCTTTTTTTCTGTAGAAGGGATATTGGATGGATGGGTAAAAAAATAAATAAATCATATGACAATGGTAAACTAAACATGCGGACACAGGCAAAAAAAACTGCAGTAATGGCTAAAGGAGCCTGCAAACAAGCCCAAGGCATTGACCGAGCATCCAGCCTCCCTGGATTCCAACTCAGAGCATCCGTCCAAACCACTGAAACGAGCCACACAAGTTACTAGACCCAAAGCAATAGCTGCCAATGTCCTCATGCCACCTGCAAATTCTGCATCCCTAATGGATAAGAGCCTACACAATATAAATGAGGCGGTTTTAATGTTGCGGCTGCTCTGTGTACAGTGCTTTATTAAAATAGCTGGAACCTTTTCCTCGAGCTTTAGCGTGGGATGATATATCCCATACAACACACAGCTGCACAAAGTTTAATCAAACTTTGTGCAGCGACGAGGCCATCTGATCCCCAAGCACCCACCGGCACCTTGCAAATTATCAGCACAAAGTGACAGGTAAATATGGAGAGCGGAGCTGCTCTACAGGAGTGAATCTACAGACCAGGACACATACTCCCCCTCCCTCCCATCACTCTAGCACAGGGAACGAGATAAATCAGAAAATGGCAGGCAGGGAGGAGAAATAGGAGCAGAGAATAGTGCTGATTGATATATGCTGCATACTACGCATCTACATAACAGCTGAGACAACCATTTGAGCCACTATCATTACTTACAGGAGAGGCAGGCTCTCCTGTAACTGAGACGACTCATTCATTGACATCACCACCCCCTGAGCCGAGTAGGAGGGCACGCACAATTGTATTTAAATGACAACTTATACCACAGACTAAACTTAATAAGCTTCAAAGGGAACATTACTATAACAACATGCGACACCCACCGCTTTCACACATTATATGCAGAAGCCCTCTGACAACAAAAACCTCCCATTGTCTTAGAGAAATGCCCAGAGCCTGTTGTGGGGTCTGCAGTGATCCCATTAATGAGGCTTTATAAATGTTTGCTGCGCATGCTATTAGGTTGTATCCCGGACAATTAGCTTTATCGGCATTTCACGTCTTTTTTAGACTGCAATGATTTAGCACAAAAAGCGCTAAAATCATTACAAGTGTCACATAAAGCCTGTGCTGCTGACAGGTCAGAGATTCAGCTGTAGTTTTTAAATTGCCAGCACGCCAAGACCATGCATCATCGTTCAGAAAACAGCTGATCTCACCAAGGCATCTGTCAAACTTTGGGATAATCTCCCTCTGAAATGAATTTTTTTTACCTAGTAGTCTTAATGTTTACATGCAGATTGTTTTTCCCCATAGTCGGGCAGTCGGATAATCACCAAGCTGGAAACATCTCTACCTGAAAGCAAATATTGATCCTACTTTTCAGGAAAAAAATTTCTGGTTCAGCTTTGACCTAATGTTTTGTAGCTTTATGTGACCTCTGCAATGAGAGAGTCTTACTGCCTATTTGAGTGCTTTAGCTTCACCACCTCATAAAAAGGGTAAAGCTGCCTTATTGCTGGCTTGATTAGAGGTTCTATGGATATTGTAAAGTATTGCACGAAAATCTCGAGCCATCCCTCATTTCCTCATTTTTTGTTAGGAAAATGGGAAATACATACAGTAATTTACTGAAATGCAAAAACAGTGTTTGGGCACTAATCAGCTGTTAATTAAATGATCTTTCTTCCCGTTCTTATGATCAGTTTAAACTTGCAGGTTTTCTTCACCATTCCCATATTTCTAAATGCACTGAGATGCTGCCATGTGATTGGCTGATTACGTATTTATGTTGTGTTGGCCAGAGGGGTTGGGGATCTCGTTAAAATTGATAAGAGGCCTTTTTGAAAGACGTTTTAAGATTTTATATTATTAGTCTTTGCGTAAGGCCACTTATTTCAAATCTGAAGAAAGCGAAAAATGGTTTACAGTGGATTTTCTTTTCACAGGCCTACACAAGGATTATTCAAAGGATTAAAGACCACAAACACACATGATCTTGCTTCAATAATTTACTCCAAGCTTTTCTCTTCATTCTGCCCTTGTTTGGAGGTTTAAAATGATCTTTTTGTTAACGTGAATACAAAAACGAAAGGGCATGATGCACTCCTTATTTAAACAGGGCATTGCTCTTGGCGAGTAAAACAATTAATTTCAATTCAAGTCAAAGTTACCCTGCAGTGTGTCTGTTACTTATTTATTTCAGACTGTGGCCAAAAACACAAAAGAAGCTTTAATTGTGGCTCTAATTAAAATTGTGATTCATTCTTGCATACAAAAAAAAAAAAAAACCCAAAACAAAGCAGCAAATTACAACCAGTGAAAAAGAAATCAAAGGAGACATTTAGGTTGGTTTGGTTTAGCTCTGTGAAATCAGAGCTAGAAGCATCTGACCACTCACACAAAAGAGAACAGCTTTTCACACAATCTAACTACAACGTTATGAACACAGCTAAGAAATACCAGCATGCTCAAGAGGGTTTACGCTGACATCTGTGGGGATTTATAAACATGCAGAAAGGCTGGTGGGAACACAAGATGCTAAAATCCTTAATCCATGAGCCACAGTGGCAGGCATGAGGATTTCCCAAGCTTAATAAGAGTAGATCTTCACGGGGAAATAAAAAGGCTGTTGTTCGCTCAACAGAGATGAACTGGAATCTAACTGAGACTGACTGGCGTACTGAGAGTAAAGAGAAAAGAAAGTACTTTAGAAGTAGGAATAGAGAGGAGGAAAACAATTCCTGGCGCTCAGAATGTGGAAAAGGAAAAACCAGATAATGAGAAAAAATGTTTAAAAAGCTGAAGCTAAGGCATCCTACATTAAATGATGTTCCCATGATCCGTTTGTCAAAGCCAGAGGCTACGGTCCATCGGTGGTTTCAAAATTCAGGGTCTACCTGGCTAAGATACAGTAAAGAAATCCTTCCTCCCCCCAGTGAGAGCTCTGTTTGATGTGAGCAGGCATTTCATCAAGCTGGAATTGTACTTCTCTGTGCTACAACAAAAGTAAATCCACATACGTCGCTAGGATTTTCTCTCATGTGTGCTACTTTTGTTATACAGCACCTCAAGAAAGAAGAGATCAGAGAGCAGTGGTCAGTAAAACCTACTCATGGCCACTTCATTAGGTCATCTGATCTCCCGCTCGTTAATACAAATGATCTAAGCACCCAATCAGGTGGTGGCAATCCAATAGTTTAAACATGAGGACATGGTGTAGAGAACCTCTTTAAGTTCAAAACAAGTATCTGATTGATGAAGAAGAAGGGTGATTTAAGTGCCTGTCAACGTGGCATGGCTCTATTTCAAAAGCCGCTTCCATACTTGGATTTCAACACAACCACGTCTAGGATTTACAGGGAACGGTTCAAAAAGAGAGACTATCCAGTGAGCAGCAGTGCTCTGGGTGAAAATGCCTTGTTGATGGCAGAGGTCAGGAGAATATCCACACTGCTCTGAGCTGACAGGCAGGAAGCAGTAACAACAGTAATCACTGCTTATTACAACCAAAGGATGCAGAAGAGCATCATTGAATTTACTGAAGAAGATGGGCCACAACAGGAGAGATCACACTGGATGCGACTCCTGTTACATGAGCAGGTAATTGAGACTGCACTTCACAGATGCTCACCATACCTGGACTATGAAATATTGAGAAAGTGTTGTCTGGATGGTAAACAACATAAAATATGGATCCATCCTGCCTTATATCAATGGTTCTGGATGTTGTAGGTCAGCGGTAACCAATCCCCGGGTCCGTGAGTCATTTGGTACCAGGCCACGAAAGTTGAGGTTCGGGTGTGAAATTCATGGTTTTCAGGGTTTTTATCGTTTTTTAATCGTTTTTATAGTTAACTCGGTTTTCCCTGGTTCTTTTCCCGTGTGTTATGAATACATCTTTTTTGGGGGGTACCGGTACTGGTTTTATTTTGTTGTATTTATCTGCGACACCTTAAAGGCCGGTCCGTGAAAATATTGTCGGACATAAACCGGTCCATGGCGCAAAAAAGGTTGGGGACTGCTGTTTTAGATGATATAATGACATGGGAAGCATTTTCTTGGCACATTTTGGGCCAACTCGACAATTGCTGCCTATGTCGATCCCATTACGACCACAGTGTACCCATATTCTGATGACTCCTACAGCAGGATATCACATCATCTCACAAAGCTCAAATCATCTCAAACTGGTTTCCTGAACATGACAGTGAGTTCACAGCACTCAAATGGCCTCCACGGTCACCAGATCTCAATCCAGTAGAGCACCTTTGGGATGTGATGGAATGGGAAATTCACATCTAAATGTGCAAGGTGCAAATCTGCAGCAACTGTGTGATGCTATCATATGACTATGGACCAAAACCTAGCACCTTGTTTAATCTGCGGCACAAACAATTAAGGCAGTTCTGATGGCAAAAGGGGGTTCTAGCAAGGTGTACCTCTTTAAGTGGCCAGTGAGAGTATATCTGTATATCAGGCAGCAGGAACGGATTAGCCAATTCACACTGGAATAAACAACTAACTAGATTCATTATTTTTAATTAGGAAGTTATTTATTCAGCTCTACTAGAAGATTAATTATGTAAATTCTATTTTGAAAGTGCAACAGTTGTTAGCTACCATAGCATGGAAGAATCTAATGAAAAGAGGGTCAAGAACAGTCAACTGATTTCCTTTATTTGCTTTAGTTGTCGAGTTAATCGCAAACAGTGGTCCAGACTGAAACGCGCCAATGACAACATTTTCTCTCTTGATTGTTTTCAGTGCTGTTTTCTTTGATTTAACAGTTGTTGGGAAGCTTTTATTAAGATAAAGTAATTTCTCTTGAACTCAATTAATATTATACTGACTTCCCCACATTTCTTTTCAGCTCCGCTGGATGCGTTTGTGCAGGGAGGTGTGCTCGCTGTGAGACTAAGAGCAGGGAAAGTAGAAACTATGTGGTAACTATGTGAAGCTAGTGCAAATCAATTAGGTGAAAAACAGAGATCAATAAAGGATAAAATATATAAATATGGATGGCATGGTTAAGACAAAGACAGCGACTATAAAAAAAAGCTTAATTTAAGGATTCAAAATGTCACAGTAGCTGCTTTCATTTTTTTATATAATATCTAAGTTGTGTTCCATGTGTTTACTGACGTTTTGATACGTTTTCCACAAGAGCATAATTTTTAGCTTAAAAAAACAACTTGCGCAGGAAAAGAGACAAATATTCATTAAAATATAGCAGCTGTTACCATTTTGGGTAAGTTTGGTAGAGCAGACCAGGGTGGAAATCTGAAAGGAATCCTTGCTGATGGTACAGATGCCCAGGGTCTGGGTATTTTTTCCAGTGGTGGAGTAGCCTTTCTCTTCCATCTCCAGCTTTGTGGAAGGTAGGTTTAGGTACAGAGAAGAGTCCTCTAGCTTCTTTACCTCCGCCTGGTTTTAGAGAACAAGTCTCAGTCAGTTTATTGGTAGAAACCCCAAATTACTGTGTACACATTAAAACAATGTTGCATTCTATAGCTGTGGTTTTAATGGATCTCCCTTTGATATATATTATCAACAAAACAATTTGTGTGTTTTTCTACCGAGCTGTTGCATGTGAGAAAAATATCATTCATTTCCAAATGCAGGGTTGACTGACGAAAACAACAATCCAGAAAACATGACAAGACAAATGTAACAAGATAGATTTTTCCCATATGAACTTTTTAATTAACATAAATGGGCACCGTAACACAGAGGTATCATTATGCAAGGGTTTTTAATTGGAAAGTACTCTCATTTCCTTGTGCGGGCTGATGTGTACCAGCTACCCAATTCACATACAAAGCACTGATGGCAGGCTGTTATGATGACAGTCGCCGATACAATAGGGCAGTTTTTCACCTACAACTTATTTCATGGTCATTTCACAAGGAGAGCGGGCTGTCTGACGAGTAGGCAGCAAGAAACAAAGACTAAGTGTGTTTATGGGATGTTTTTGTTTTGTTTTTTTACATTTACCTTGTACACGATGAGATCATGCTCACCGTCCCTCAGAGTGGTCCCGTCATACCTCATCAGCTTCACAAAAGATAAGGCAAATATCTTCTCCGATTTATCTTTGGCTGTGGAAGAAAAAAGAAACACGCAAGCAATAAAGACAACTTGGTTATTGGTGTTTACGTTTGAGACTAAGACTGCGTTCATATATACAGTTCGCTTTTTTGTACCGTTTGCTTTTTGTCTCATTTTGCAAAACAAAACACACCGCATCTTTCGTACGTGTGCAATATGCTTATGTGAACAGTGTTCGTCTTCGGGAACAAAAAAGAGATCATATTGCAGTAAACCATGCAGCACTGCTGACGTTACAACAAGTCATTAACAAACCAGCAGTCTGAAAGAAGTGATAATCCAAACGCTGACCTCAGCACTACACTCCCTGAGTCAGCTCCTGAGTTAGCACAAGAAACTACTGTTCCCCTCTGATGTCTTTATTAATGCTATGGCTGCATCTGTCCGTGAACTGTTTATTTTTCACCCTGAAGTGAAGCAAATGTACGCGCGCCGACTGTTGAGACCAATTATGCATAGGTTTGAAGGACTTGTGCATAATATAATGCGAGGGACGTGGGAGATGCAATCACAGTTGGTTGTTATATAACAATATGTGCCTTAAAATGAAATAAAAAAACCTGCTAATTACAAAAAGGAATATTGTTCAAGTGGCAGGCTTTGGATTAATGTACACTTGCTGTTATCAAATGAATAAACACTTGCACTTGTGCTCTGCTGCAGCTGTGACCAATTTGTATAATCCTGTAAGAGTGGAGGAAAGATGCTCGTGGTTTATGTGTGCAAGTGCAGACACATGTGTGATTGGGAATGTTGAGTGGAAGCGCTGCATAAACAAGGAAGAGAGTTACGACTTTGTCCTGTAACCGGGACTTTGGATGGGGCCACATACATCATCATTGCGGATCAACAAGCTCGGATTTACGCGCAGGGAGACGTGATTCATCGAAGTATATATCTTGCATTCTATCTGCATAAATCCCCTCATTGGTTTGCTGCCCGCAACTCACCGGTGAATAATTGCTAGGCTGAGATGAACCAGTGGAGGGAGAACACTGTAGGCATGCCATCCAATAATACCAAGTGTATTAGTGACTTCCTAAAGGGCACAGAGCTGAAAACTCTTAATTTGGACAAAAAAGGTCACTTTCAGGACAGAGCTACTTTCTTTAAACCAATCGAAGTCCGATTTGTGTGCAAGTTTCGCAAATTTCCCCCTTAAGGTGGGCTGTCACTTCAAATTTAGTTGACTAAACTGTTCCACATTTTAAAGCCTACCTGACTCACGAAGCAGAGGCATAAAGACAGATGAAACAAAAGTGAAAAGATGGCAGGAATCTTTTACAGCTACGGCAGCATCTGTGACAGCAGCCATCAGCCTGATGAGGCCTGACAATGTTAGAGTGCTACTCTGACGCACTGTGTTCGAGCTGGCCTAATTCTCAACCAGAGGGCTGAGATACTGAACACATGAGCTCCACTAGTGGTCTTGATGAGCAGCTCTGTCACTCTGTGTATCCCCTTAAAGTTCAGCTCTAGCTAGGAGCACATCGAAGGAAGCAGGAAGGACACGGCCACATGACAGCGCAGGCAGGCAATACAAAGGCCTGACAGCCTAAATCTGCACTGCTTTTCATCACAAACTAATCACATGTAGAGAGGTTAAGGAACAAAAATCTATGCCCGTACACACAGCTGTTCCATCTTTGTTCACCCTTTCAAATATTAATATTAATATAAGAAAGTGGCTGATTATAGCACAGGTAATAGGTATGCTAGAAACCACACAATTAAACCAGGTTGTTCCCACTGAGTTAAGTGCATGTATGATCATCAGTGGAGCCCTGCAACAGGTTAAGGTTGCGCCAGCTGACAGCTGATTATCAATAGCTTGCAAGTTAGCGAGCTTGTACTCCCTTTAAATACTTTAAATGAAAATCATAAGTATTATCAAATTCATATTAAATTTAATATGATATGCTAGAGTTTATTTTTACATCTCTAAACAGCATAGCATTTCCTACAGGGGATTATACAGTATCTTTTAGAAAAAGAGCTTTTGTTAGTCAGTCTTTTCTTATTGAGCAGCGCAACATACTGTCATAGTCTAAAATAATGTCACTTTACGTCGCTGTTTTTCACTGATTGTCCACTGATGTGTTTTTTGTTTTATCATTCATCTGTTTCGATCCCTTATATGTGCCTAGATAACCTTAGATCTTTTGTTTTCCGTTTCTTTCTATTAGTGGCATCAATCTGAAACGGTATGTGTATTAAAATGAGCCTGTATGACTAAATCTGGCACATTTACATAATGGACCTAAACGCTCATGTTAATTAATGTGCACTGCTCCTTATATATAACAATAATTATATCAAAAACACTTGCAGAACAGTCATACAGCCACTGTCAACACAAAAAAAAAAAAAAAAAAAGAGTTTAAAAGGTTAATAAGAGCAATGCAGGTTTGGACAGTACCATTTTAGCTGTTCAACTGATAAACACACACTTATGTCGCTTTGATCATCAGGTCAATTACTCCTGGCCCAACCTAAGTTTAGGCTGAAGACCAGAGGCGATCGTGCCTGTGCTTCAGCTGCACCTTATCTTTGGAATAGCGTCCCCACTATTCGTGCCTTAGACTCTATCCAATCCTTCAAATCACAATTGAAAACATATTTAACCTGGCCTTCCCAACCAGTTAGTGCCCTCTAATCTAATTAACTTCTTAGTTGATATTTTGTATCTATGAACTGACCTTCCTTCTGAACTGAGGTCCGATACCTATTTTTACCTCACTCTTCTGGTCTATTAGTGCCTCGCTTCTGTCTGTGCTACTGGTAGTACCTGACCTGTATTTTGTTAATTGATTTATTTTGATGTGATGTGCTATACAAATAAAACTGTATTGTACTGTATGGTACTTATGGTCAATAATCAACGCATTCAAATGAACCTTTCCTGCTGATGTTTGAAGTGGGGAAAATAAGCTTCCCAATGTATCACCCTTTCTCACTTACCAGCAGCAGTTGTGCTTTTGCATTTGGGCTACACAGCACACATTACTGTGGGTGGACAGCACTACCTTACCCAGTGCATGCTCAAAAATATTCACATAATCTCCCAAATGGCATATTTAAGTATATAAAGAATGTTCCCACACTGTAACCAATCACAGTATGGCAAAGGATTAGACACGTGAAACACGGATCAGTGAACAAAGCGTCATAAAGATTTAAAACAGTGATCACTATAGAAATGCACTTTAAAGTTTTCAGCGTAGAGAAACTGGCTGATAATCTAGTAAGTATCTTGAACTCAGACACTCCCAGTAATAGAAAAAAATATAAGAGAGATTTTACTCTGATCTGAGTAAGACTCGACCGTAGATTGCAGTCTATGGCCAACATGGATGACAGATCACAAAAACAGTTATCTTTAAGGTAGTCTTATGAGATCTTAACGTGTCTAAAGGATGGAAAACATTGGAAATTAATGAATTCTATTATGTGCTTTGATATCGACTGTACAAACGAGAAAATCTAACGGTTTGTTGGATAGTTCCTTCAAGCACAGCAAGAGTGGATGAGTAAGGATTTGTTTCATTGAGCATATTAGGTTCAGAGAGTCTGACCCAGACTTTACGTTAACTTCCTCTGTGAAATGAAAAATGAGTTTCTTCACTCTTCGGGTTATCGAGCTTAGAGTTTTCCCTTAATGCCCTCTCTAGATCTGGATCAGACCTCTGGTACGGTCTGCGGTATGTCTGTGATATTACGTGCAAATATGCTAGTTTCAGGAGGTGTTATTCTGCTCTTAAAAGCAATCTATTGCAAACTGAGATGAAAATTTAAGTCGTACACAGCGACAGTGAGGCAGTGAGAGAAGTTGGTCAGAAAATTATAGAAATACATGCCTGCACGGATGCATACAATCTTAAACATGGATAAAATTAGATCAATGTACATAGGAATATCACCTTTACACCCAACATAAAATAAACCCTGGTCTCTATACTGTAAGCACATTCACCAGCAGCAGCAGTTCACCATGCACAAATCCAAAGAATCCAGCTATTACACCTTTTTTAACATGTCGCTATTGTCAATTGTCAGAGAAAAGTTGAAGTTTGGCGGAATCAGCATGTCCCTGCAGTCCCAGAGTCACTTGAGGTGAGCCAGTTTCTAAAGTAACCGTTACACCAAGATAACAGCAAGTCAGAGTTTCAAAGGCATGTCTCGTAACAGCATTAGTCTCCAGAGAAGCAAGGTGCCGAGCATGACAAGAAGGCTCTCCAAGTGGATTATAAGCCAGCGTTGAGCTCTGAGACCTGGCAATTTCCTCCAAACCACCTGCATGCAGGTGAGAAGCAAACAAAGCAAGAGGATTTTGGAAGTAGATGATGACAGCAGCTGCAGATTAGCGAAAGGGTATACTTTCCAATCCTCACGTCCTCCAAGTTCTGCTCTGCCTTCTGTGCCATTTGAGCTGATTGCTTTGTATATACTGTATACACCTGTCATGCTCCCCAAACCCTTTTTCCTGCACCACTCCTGTGGCTGTAGGAAAGCCTTGCCATGTGGCAGGCAGATGGGCTGGCAGAACTACCACTGCCAGGCTTCCCTGACCTTTACACCCCGAAAATTAGAAAGGGTGTAAAAAAAACAGAAAACAGAAGGGCGTACAACGCTGGCTGCATTCAGCTAGACACTGGTCCCAATAAACAAATATGTCCCCTCAGGCATTTTTCACATCCCAGCCATAGTCTCTGACAAGCCACTCCATGATGCTGCTTTGTGCGGGGGACAGACTAATACCTCTGATTAATGTGACAAAGGGTGAGCTTCAAAGTATTTATCACTGTGCAACACATCTGCTTGGTTTGGATATCTTCCATTATATTTGCTGGGGATAGATTAGGAGCCAACTGTGCAGTTGGTCATCTGAAAAACTGATTATTCACAAGCTGACATTTATACTCACAGTCCTGTGATGAGCGGTGACGAAAGGTGAACCGCAAGTGGCTCCGGTTCACGTCTTCAATGGGAATAGCAACCTAAGACAAAGGACGGAAGAGGATTGGCTGACAGCCAGGAACATAAACACACACACTCACAGAAAATAAGGACAAACTGAAATCAGAGTGAACTCTAAACTTCCTGGATTTTATGCTGTACAGAAATTAGCTCACATGTTGCAACACTTTTGCAAAAAAATGCTATATAATTATATAGGATTTCAGGAATTGAGAGAAAGTTTGCCTTTCTTTAAGTGTGATGAATAACTTCACTCTTCTATACAGTTTTGCACCACCGCATTTGCCACTAAAGTCTTGTGATAGAAATTACTGGCAATAAAAGCCTGCGGCGTAATGAAAAAACTTTGGAAACTACATGAAGGGGATGGTATCAAGGTAAAGGTAAAATAAAATGATTTAGAAGAGTAAAGAAAAAACCGTTAAGTGGCAGAAGTAAGCAGAAAAACAAACCTTTATCGTTTCAAACCAGCGGGGCTGCTTTACTTGGTAGTAGATAACAGACTTGTACTCATTGATCCCTTCATCTCCAGCTCCGGGAAAGATCACATTCTAGATAAAAGGTAAAAGACACAGAGCAATTAGGTAGTCAGACAATATAACTGGTTATCTGGTTATCCTTGCTTAGCTTTTAGTTCGCATAAAGTGCTATAGTTGTGATGGGTGAACTGCTTTATCATCACTCTGTCAAAATATTGGCACGCTCACAGTATGTGGGAAATTGACTAGCACTTATTTCATAAAGCAGAGCCCCTGGAGCAGAAAGCCTTAATCTAGCAGAATGGCCTTTAAAAGTCTGGATGCGCTTTGTGCATGAGCACCTGTGTGCTGCCTGTCAATCTCATGACAGCATTGTGGAAATAAGAAATAAATTAGAAATTAATTATTTAAGAAGGAGCAGCAGTGGCTCCCATGCAGCAGGACGTGGAAGGAAGCCAAGAGCAGGGAAGCAGACCAGCTGGTGCTGATGGATCCAAACGTGTAAATTGGTCTTCCTAGCGGGTCCGCTGCGTTTCTACAACAGGTCAGGGTGCGTATGTAAAATACTACGTGCCCCACTTGAGGATTCGCCAAGAGGGATGGAGTGACAGCGGATGGTGCGCACGCCTTGTTTTCGATCAATCTGTGTTCAGCCAGCCTACCTCTTTCCTCCCACTACTCCAGCTGACTCCCTGGCCTGCTAGTGTACTGCTGCTGAAATACTCCTACACTAATGGTTTCTGACAACCAGCAATTATGAGGAATAACAGACCTCATCTCCCCCAGCCATGCTCTGGGGGGCAGGTGGTAGCTCTAGCAGTGCTGCTCCTTCTCTAAGTGGCCAGGGTTTCTGACAGCTCCAGATTTCACAGAGGGTGAAAGTGGCTAGGGTCTAACTACAGGTGAGAAGAAGTTCTGGAGGGGTGCTAATCAAAGTCAAAGGTAATAAAAAGTTACTGTCCAGCCTCCACAAATCCTGTAGGATTTGGAGGAAAGAGGAAGGATGACAAACACCAGAGGCAGAAAGTCACACGGAAAGAGAAGAATGGACAGAGAAGAATAGAGAGGATCAGAAGCCTGAGGGAGGCAGAAATGAAAAGAAAAAAAACACACAAAAAGCAAAACACACAAATTTAACCTGTTAAAAAACTCTGTGTGAGGAGAGAGTTATTTCAAGTGCCTAGTACATACATATACATCTTTAAAATGAAAACAAGACATTTTTTATTTTGGAATAAAAGCCGAAAAACCAAGTTTCATTATCAAGAAAGAGACTTTCAGCCCATCAAATCCATGAAGGGTAAGGAAGAATTTAACCACTTCTTGCATTTCTTGCAACAAGGGAGCTTTTGCAATGCAACAGCAACATGGTGACAACACTTCTAGATAGGATCGATCTCTCTTGATCTTTGCTCTCTACTGTCACTGACTTTATTTATTATACCGCAAAGGCTCAGACAGCCTTGAACACAGACCTTCAGCGAAACATAATGACACAGGGTGGGAATTCACACATCAAATTTGTATCCGCTTCAGCTTATCATAGCTGTATTTGTCTCATACTAGGTTCTTGCTTCAAAAAGTTGCAGCGTTTCCTTCTTCTAAAGAAACTTTAACAGCTAAAAATGTGAAACTTGAGGAAATGGTACAATTTTCCACCACCATTCTGCTCTAAAAAGCTTGAGACACTATATAAATGTCTTTTATGTCTTATATGCTTCCCTAATCTATTTGAGAAATCTCTCTTTATCGCACTCTCACTAAAATACACACAGTTTTGCTTCATCGAGCGCTACAAATTCGAAAAGTCTCTCTCTCATACCTGGCTGCATTGATTTGTATAAAATTCAGTTTACTTGATCGAGGGTTATGACTCAGTCAGTGGCTAAAATTTAGGTATGACTGATTAAAGTCGATGTGGTTTATTAAAACAAATCTGCAATAAGTCTGCCGCACAGCATACCAAAGGCCAATCCAAAAGTTAAGTTACTTAATTCAAATCAAATTCAAAGTAACTGACAATAAACTAGAAAACAGATGTTACCTGTATTGTTGCTGTTAACTTCTTATATTTGAATAGACTTTAAGAAGTCAGTAGTGTATATGGGGTAGGTTCTCAACTGCTGTTTGAGGTTAACAACTGCTAATATTTAGAATTCTTAGAATAAGCTTGCACCTACATTAAGTGTTGGTTTCACTCAAATGTCATACTTGCACCTCCCTGCAAGACCAAATGATCTGCTTTGTAGGTGTAACAGCTTATCTATGCATCTTATATATTCTGATGGGTATTCAAAAAAAAAAAAAAAAAACTCAACAAGTGCACATGAGATTCCAATCCTCATTCTATAAAAATACAATTTATAAGCAGAAGCTACTCAAGAATTGATTATTCCTCTGATGTAAGATTAATTAACAGATTTTTTTACCAAGCGCTGCAGATTGCATTAAAAAAAAATACAGATTTTGAGACAGCTTGCTTACAAACAATTAGACAGGGGAGAAATGATCCCTCTAACTTCATTAGCAAAGGTAATTAATTATACCAGAAGAAAAATGCTGATTTCACATCATCATTATGCTGCCCACGTTGCCTGTCCACATGCCTGAGTTTGTTACTGGCTCTGACAACGGCTGATTTTCATGGTAGTGAGCCAAATTTTAGGCTTCTCCATCAGCCACAAAGCAACAATATTACAACTTGTAAATCCTGACAAGCAGCAAAGACATACAGTTTCCCTGTGTATCACTCTTCTTTATAGGAGACCTGGTCAGTTAAGCGCAGTGCTGAGCAGTGTGAGACTAAAGGAAGCCGGGTAATATCACAGTCTGTCTGAGAAACCACTTGGTTACAGCACTCGTGTCCTGAATGCTGAGAGCACAGGAAAAATACCAAAGCAGTAGGTTAACATTCCTCGGTCGTACCTCGAGCTTCTTGCCGTCCTCATCATAAACCGACATGGTCACCTCAACGTTTTTGGGGGTTGTCTTACTCCCTTTGTCAAAATCCCCCTGAACCAGAGTCACGTAGATGTCGTTTCGCACATCCCCTTTAGGAAATAAAGAAAAACAAAAACAAGAAATGAGAAACCACCAACGCTTCGACGCTTCTTAGGGCTTCAGTTTTATCCTTTTCAATAATATTAATATTACAGCAACACTGGATATTATATGCATGACTGACTTTGCCCCATTAAATAAATAATGTCTTGGGTTTTTTCTGTATTACAAATATTTTATGAACTGCAACAGTTTTCAGTAAAGTAGGACACTGGATAAAATCTAAACAAAACACTGATTTGCAAATCAATTAAACCCCATATTTAACTACTTTTTTTTTTTTTTTTTAAATAAATACTACTACTATAAATAAATACTTTTAAATAAATGTTCATTTTGAGTTTGATCCTCTTTTTTTTATAAACTGAACAGGGACAACTGAAAATTTTAAAAGAAAACACCTGCTGGGTGAAAAAAATGACAATTCATTAAATTATTTAGTAGCATCACTGTGTATAAAAAGAGTATTATGGGAAAGGCTCACTGCTCTGTGGGAAATACTACAAAAACTTAAGAATTTGGGATCTCCCAGGTAGCACTGCATTAAAAATGCAAACCCATTGTGAGTTAACACATCGTTTCCTTGCTTCCACTGATGCAAGTTTAAACTCCACTATGCAAACAATCACATATCAAGAAGACGCAGAAGAACCGGATCCTTCTCTGGGCCAGAGCTCATTTATGATGTATTGAGGTGACATGGAAATCTGTCTTGTGATCTGACCAATAAACATATGAAAGCCTTTCGTCTCTCTTTGAAGAGAGCATGTTATCAGTGCACATGATGCTATGAGGGTGTACTAATGCACAACTTGTACAAGTTTTGGAAGCACTATTAATGCTGAAAAATCTATTTTGGAGCTGGACGTGTCACCTTCCACATTGTGTCTTTTTCATGGTGGTGAGCCTAATTTCAGGTTACTCCATCAGCTACAAAGCATCAATATTACAATTAGTAAATTCTGACAGGCAGCAAAGGAATACAATTGTGCATCGCTTTGCTTTATTGGAGACCTGATCAGTTAAGCGCCATGCTGAGAAAGCACAGTATATCACAGCTTGTCTGAGACACAGGGTTGCAGTCCTGGCCTGTCACCAACTGAGAACATTTGAAGAACTGTGAAATGAAAAATACAACAAAGGAGGCTTCAGACTGAGTCGCTTCCAATCTTATATCAAGGAAGAATGTTGCTCTAATATGAAATGTGTAGCCAGTCTTAAAAATCCTTTAAGGGTGTTTCGCAAAAAGAATATCAGAGGTGATGCGAGACGGTCATACACCTGCCCTCGTCCAAATGTTTTTATTAAATATTGTCGAGCTTCTCAATTAAATATGGGGATTCAATCATTTTCAAATCATTTCGGTCTGTTTTTATTTACATTTTACACTGAATCCTGACTTTTTTCTGTAACAGGGTTATGAACCCCACTGAAAGCATTCAGCCATTTAGCCAGGGAACTTTCTAGGCAGGCAGCAAAGGGGAAGCTTTTTAAAACCTGGCATAATTATCTCAGGGAAGCCCATCTTGCGAGCCACGGCTGTTGATCGGTCCACAAGGTGAGGGAAATCCTTTCTTATCTGATGGATGTCTCCAGGAAGCAGCTTCAGAGTGACCCACAGGCCTGGTAATGGAAACAAGAAAAGGAAGTGAGGCATCAAGTAAAGCAGTATGTCATGAGGAGTCGGGTAAAGAGGCATGAATCAACTCTAGGGAAAGTGATTCATTTTTGTGCGTTTTGCTTGGTTCAAAGTTGGGTGTGATAAGCTGCTGTGACTAAAAGCTACGACACAAGTACGGTTTTATTGTATTAGAGAGAAAATCTCTGAACTATTTATAGTCTATATTGTTTTCATTTCATCTGTTTGTACCAAGTCTTTTAATTTTTCTTTTTTTTTCTTTTTTTAAACAATCTGACACCAGTAGCTGCTCTGACTTTCTTCTGATTGGGAGAAATCCTTGGCTCTTTTTCCAAAATGCATGGCAAGCCAGTTTCAGCTCTGTAAGCACATTTAAAGGTGGCTTCACTCACTCTTAATATTCTCTAGGGGGGGAAAAAAAAAGACCCACAGAGTCACAGCTTTGAAGAAGAAATGACTGAATGGATCAAATGAAAGCAGTCTGTAGTGCCCTTGTTCACAGGCCACAAGAATGAGTGGTCCTTGTGAACCTTAGAGACTTTATTCACTTACACTTTATGGGCCCCTTATTGCTATGAGTGACAAATCCCTCACTAGGTTAGCTGGAAGTCTTTTGATATGCGGACATGACCGAAACAGCTGCTGCGAGTACTCCACTGTTCTTCCCAGCGAGGGTCAGGGCAGACCTGACATTTATCCAAGTACGTCTTCATTGGGCGTGACAACACCATGGAGACTGTCATGTTATTTCCCCTCCTCAGCAGCACAAATCCCTCAGATGGTGAAGGTTGTTCTTCTCAGCACAGATGTCGAGTCCTTGATAAGCGCCATTCTTCACAAAAGTCTCAACAGCTTAATTAACAGCTGGATCGCTTGGATACTGTAGTCCTGGCGATGAGACCGACTATTTATAGTGTGAGCAGTAATTTATGGTGTGAGCGCTAAGAGTAAATTGTGTTTTTCATTAGCAAGTGGAACAGTTTTACTGCCTTGCAAGTATGTTGGGGTTAATAGTACCTTGTACAAAAAAAGATCTAAAACAAAAAAATAAGGCTTGCACTGACTTCAAAAAAAGATTTTTAGCAGCATCTGATTTAATCAAAAGATAAAATAGATTTTTTTCTCCTGGTTCATGTGAGGTGACGATGGCAAGGACAATTTGACAGAAAACTGGGCTTTTTTCTGATGTTTTGAATTAAAAGAAAAATTCTTGACTAAATGAAACCTAAATGAAAGAAGAAAATAAAAGAAAGAAATAATAATTTTATAACAGTTTTTCCGTCGCCTGTACAAAGTGTACAAACGCCCGATGTAGTGAGGCGAGTTTCTTCCTTGGCCTCGGTTCCTCTATCAGAACTGTTGCACTGTACCTTGGCCCTTGTGATTGACCTCTTTGGCGGTGATAACTTTGTTGATGACTGTCTGGAGGAAGTCATTCTCCCCTGCCACCCTGGGTGAAAAACGGGAGATGTTCAGCTGCTTGTGGCGAATGGCGTCATCCAACGCTAGCCTGCAGTACGTACACACCAGGCAAACACCACGGAGAAGGAGAGGTGGCAGGAACAGGAGGAGGAAGAGGAGAAGGTGGAGGAGTGGGGCAGGAAGAGCCATAAAGTGATGGTTGTAAGAAGGGGAGTGGGATGAGGGACAGACAGAGAGAAAAGAGAGACACACCGAAGAGTGATGCGAATACCATGACAGACACAAAGCCACTTGTTAGCAGTTAACAGCGAGCCAGGATGGGTCATGAAAGAAACACAAAGAAAAATGATCATTTAGGAAATTAAGTCCAGTCAGTATCCATAGAGCAACAGTATCAGAGTGAATGCTGACTTTCCCAAGTTTGATCTTGGTTGGGGTTTTTTCCCTTTTATTTTTAAAGATGCAACCCCCCCCCCCTCTAAAAAACCCCAGAAAAAATCCAATCTCAGAAACACACTCTGCTTAGCATCAGAAAAACACTTAAATATAAGTACCAAGTATAACATGTTTTGTACTCCGTAGGGCAACAAATTCATTGAAACAGCTGATGCACAGAGCATAAAAAGTAGCAGATGTGATCTGGGAGGCACCACATGTGTGGCAGCTGTCACAGGAAAGTGTGTTGTGAGCAAAGATGGCGTCTGCTGTGTAGAGGCTTCTTAACAAGCAGAAGGAGATGAGCATGGAGAAGACGACTGTAGTGATGCACGGAGGAAGCAATAAAGAATCTCTGCCCCTCGCACTGTTTTCAGTGTCTCCCATCTTAAACCAAAATCAGCCCGAGCAAGGAAGATGAATAAGCAACAACAAACATTTGCACATTCAGACACTGAATTCACTCAAACATTGTACAACAACCACCAAAAGACAGATTTTGACTTAAATTTGCATTTCTAAAATTATGTTACCTTTAACCTTCAAAATGTCAAAACTGAGTGGCCACTTGATTAGTTACACCACTGGTTGTTCATACAAATATCTAATCAGACAAACACATGGCAGGAACTTAGTGCATTTAACCATGTAGAAATGGCCGAGACGACCTCCTGAAATTCAATATGAGCATCAGAACAGGGAAGAAAGATGATTTAAGAGACTTTGAACATGACACGGTTGTTGCTGCCAGATCTGATGAGTCTTAATTTCTGCTGCAACACCCAGAGGGCAGTGTCAGAATTTAGTGTAAACAGCATGAAAACATTGATCCATCTTGCCTTGTATCCAAGTTTCAAGTTCTTGGGACACTTTGGGCTCCTTAGTGCTAACTGAGCACCGCTAAAACACCACAGCCAAGTATTGTAGCTGACCATCTCCGTCCATTTATGACCACAGTGTACTCATCTTCTGATGGCTGTTCCAACAAGACAACGAGCCACGCCCCAAAGCTCAAATGACTTGAAAATAACAAGTTATTTGTACTTCTTGGCCTCCACGGTTACCAGATCTCAATCCAGTTGAGCACTTCTGGTATGTGGTGGAACAGGAGATTTGCATCATGGATGTGTAGCTGACAAAGCTACAGAAACTGTAATGCTATCATGCAAATTTTGCAGCACCTTGATGAACCTATGCAACTAAGAATAAGGCAAAAGGGCTTCTAAACTGATACTGGCAAGGTGTAACTAATAAAGTGGCCAGTCACTATATGAACTTCCTGGAGCCCAAGAGGATGCCTTTAAATTAGGGACTTGGCTGGCTAACATCATTAATCTAAAACAGAGAATATCCGTCAATTTCAGTATCTCACAATAGCTGTCATTCTTTTTCCTGCCACTCAACTATCGTTTATTACTGAATTGACATGTCAGTACAGCTCGTTTGTTTTTTTACAACAACTCAATTGAGTCTCAAATCTAATGTCTGTAAGATTATTGCCAATTTAACCTATTTAAATTTCTGTTTGGCTGCCAGAAGCTAAATCACACCACTGTGTCACGTTCTCTAAACGGCTCCCTCGCTTCCTTGAAAACACATTATTAAGCTTCTGTTTCAAAACTTGCTCTGTTTTTGAATGGCAATTATTCACACTTGGACATAAATAACTCCTTGTAAAACCTCCTCTAATTTCCATGATTTATGCTCACAGATAAGCCCATTAAGTGAGGTGATCAGCAAGCTAAACTGCCTGAATGTGAGGCATTTCAATTATGCAGGAAATCACGTTAAGAAAAAAGGTTGCTCTGCCTCTTTACACTATCCTACAAAAATGGTAGCAGTTAATGAGATTGCCTTAATTGAGTCAGCGGGGAATAGGGGAGTGTTACAGTCTTAAAACCCCTTCTAATCTGGCGTCAAGGAGACAAAACTTGTAGAAAGAAAAACGACACTACCTTTTCGGATATACAGTGTATACCTAAAATAATGGATGAAATTTTAAGCCATAAAATGTATCAGTCTTGCTTCTTTTATTTATTTTTTGGCAAGTTTATCCAAAACTTAAAGGACCTCTATGTTAAATGTGATTTATTTTGTGCTTCAGCACAATGCACTTACGGCTGAAATGGGATAAAGTGCTGCTTATCCTCGTCGTCCATTTTGCCTGTTATGATGTCAGTGACATCCATTACTGTGGAAAAAGGAGAGAGGTGGGGGTTAAAACGTTCTCAAGGCCTGCAGAGTGTAGCGTGGCTATGAAAGAGATCCAGAAAACTGCATGGTGGGCCACATCAGGGGGTAAAAGCTGTCTCAGCCAATGTTGGGATTTTCTTTGATGAGCACTAATTAAGTCAGAGGCTGAGCTGTGAGGAGAAAATCTGAGTAGTGGTTACGATGTGCACAAGCCTTTTGAAGCTTAAAACAAACAATGATTAAATATGAAATGAAGTTTCTTTAAATAGCTGTTACAGCGAAATGAACAGGAAGATCATAAGGTGACATAGCATACGGCTTTGAGTAGAGTTATCACAATATGTCAATAAGATACCACCGCAAGGATGCGAGTAGCAGCCTCATGGTGTAATATTAAACAGAATTATGTTAGATGCTAGAATGATGAGTCCTTCTTTACAACAAGACGCATGATTATTTTTTTTTTTTTTCCAGTTTGCTTTGTTTGCGCGTTTGAATGCAGGCATTTGAGTCGGAAAAACCTGACAGCAGAGCTTGCCGACGAAACAGGAAATGCATTCTCAAGTCTGTCTGTTGGACAGACCAACTAAAGATAACACAAACATAAAAATGACACTGACGCCAAAGTTTACAGCAGGTCACCTTAGCTGTGTGAGAGTCAGCAAACCTTTATAATTGTGCCTAAAAAAAGAGCGAATCTCAAAAAGCGTTCCATCACGCTGTGTACAGCGGCAAATAATGATGATGTCTAAAGATAGGCCATCATAAATCAGGCTGTCATTTACCTTCCCCTCAAGTGGCACTGGAAAAAGGAAAAAAAAAAAGACACCAAGAGAGGGGCGTAATTTTCTCTGTTGGATAACTGTGGGCAAAATGGCAATCTAATTAGTTTACGATACGCCTGGCAGCTTGCCAACAGGCAATAAATCAAAACTTTCTCTCTCTCCCCCCCCCCTTTCATTTAGCTGGAAACCTCTCAGTTTTACCCAAATATATTTACTCAGCCACGCAAGGCACAATACTTACTTTTACCACAATGCAAAACAAGAACTGGTACACATTATGATATTCAAGCAAAGCCGGGGCTCTATACAGAGCAGCTTATTTCACGCAGATCTTTAGAACAATAGATTATCATGAAGTCTCCGTGCTGTCTTCTGTACCTGCCACTCCAAAGGGTCTTCTCAGACCTGACGTCAGCTTCTTGGTGTTGTTGTCTCGTAGCTCCATCCGTCCAACTCTTACAATCTGACACACGAAGCTGATCTTTTCTCTCTTCAGATCTTCGCTACCCAAGTCCTGAAGAGGTGTAAAGGAGAAAAAAAGTTCTAACAAAGCGCCTTAGGGTCACTACAAATCCCGGGCTGTTTCAATCAGATTGTACAACATAGGGATGAAAATCCTCTGGAAAACACAATTGGATTTAAAGCCCCATCTGACAGCAGCCTTTATCTGATCGATTAATAGCACTTTCTGCGGTGAAAATGAGTTTACGTAAAAGCCAAACATTTTACCGCAAATTGCTTCAGCAACATATGTGATTGTGTCCACAGATTCATTTTTCCAAACCTTGGAAAGTCCTCCCAGTGGGCTCACACTGACCCTTCTGCCCTTGGGCGTCCATCAGATAGAGGTCTTAGTAAATACATACAGAAAGCTGGGCTCTTTCTGAGAGAGCTTAACAAATACAGGCTCTGCAAACAGGCTCGCACGTGCTTCGTAACATGGCTGAATAAACAGTGAACTACAGGCGAGTGTGCGCACACTATAATCACATGCATTTACACATCCAAACACTCACTGTGAAGACTGCCCGCAGATTATGAAGCTGGTCGATGTCTTTTACTAGGCCACAGCTTGACCATTTTACCAAGTAGTTTTCACTGTAAGGGAGAGACGTCAGGGGGGAGGAGCATGACGTTCACAGGTGAAACAAAAACAATACAGTGAATTCAGACACCGAGATTAACAGCATTAACATCAGTTTCCTTCAGAGCTACAGAACCTTGAATGTTAATCCAGACATTAGTCTGCTTGACTAATGCTGGAGGTATATGTAACACTCCTCAGCTGAGCAGCTCAACACAATAATTTGCTGTCACAATCCTGAAGCGTGAATAAATGAAAGGGTTTACCTGATGAACTTGGACTCCACTGGGTCGTAAAGCGACATGAGCACCTCTGCATCTTCGCCAATCTTACACACCACATTCTTCAGAGTCACAAAGAGGGCGAAAGCTGGCGTGGAAGCGAACTTTGCTTGCCTCGTCAGATCAATATTCTGCTTCTGAGACTGAGAAACAGAGAAACGGAGGGGAATCAGCAGTATCACACGTTGTTCATGCGCAGCAGTGTATTGAGAGAGAAACAGTGCTGATGCCAGCTGTACATTGGATTAAGACTAGCCACTGTGGTTGGTTTTTGTTTTTTTACACACACACAAAAAAAATCTAACAAGTTAAAAAGCTCCTAATATCTTTCACATTGAATAAAAAGGCCTTTACATTTACTTGATCTCCAGGACTGCATATACAGTAAAAGAACCTATTCCCTAGCGTCCTTCAAAAATATGCTGCGGTCACGTCATTAATATTCATCGTGTTGACCTGGACACTTTCTTATTGGCCATCCATATGCATTAAAGACCTCCAAAGGAAAGGTCACGTACGATGAGACCACATAACTGCAGGGCACTTAGTGGCTGGCACTCCCTACATACTGCAAACTGACATTCAGGTGTGGCACACCACTGATAAGCCAAGTAAAATAGATTGGGAATCTGGCACGGCTCCTGACTTTCTAAAGAAATCAAGCATTTTAGTGTACCAGGATTGGCTCAATTTGTCCTACTTTTAATCCAAAGTTGTTCAAATGCCAAAACCCCATCGCAGATTGAATCAAAGTGGTTTAGGTCATCTTTTTGGAAAACGGAACGGTAAAACAATCTGTATGGATGTGCATCAGTACAGATGGGTTAAAAAGAGGCAGTGACAGTGTTATCATACCAATGGCTGATGTGTTTAACATGTTAACCCCTTTAGTTTAGCATTTTATCATGCTATCAAAACACACACGCACACTTTAGCAATAAACACAAATCACAGGGAATGTCGCTGTAATTTGTCATTAACTGAGGTACTGGATACAGTGAAACATCCGCTTCAGGTGAACAGTCTATAGCAGCGGATTTTCACAGACCGGCCTTTAAGGTGTCGCGGATAAATACAACAAAATAAAATTATATGACCAAGACACAAACTGTGGTATTTTATAATTATAATAATAAACACAAATTCACTGTGCAATTGTGTAACTTTATTAGCAGCGTCCTCCTGAACATTGAGAGTAACATCCTCCTCTCTGCTCCTTATTGCTCTCTAATCGCTATGGTAACGCGGAAATATTCCTTTCAAAATAAGACACACAACTTCAACACGGGGAAAAAACGCAGGGGAACCGTGTTAACGATAATAACCCTAAAAACCATAAATTTCATACCCAAGCATCAACTCTCGCGGCCCAGTACCGAACGACTCACGCCTGGGGGTTGGGGACCGCTGGTCTAAGGCACACAAAAACTACTGCTAACTGAATCAGTAAAGATTATCTAGTAGTTGAGACTGGACCAAAGGGGTGTACCATGGAAGCTAAAGTCACATCACCACTAATCTTAGCCATTTCGTGGCTAAAATTACAGATATTATTTTGGATGAAGAATGGCAGATATTATTGCAGAAGACCAGCTCATCATCTTTTACAGTGACATAAAAAAGTAAGTAATAAAAAGAAAGATTGAAACAGCTGTGCCCAAACTGCACAGAAAACCAAACAACTTTTGTCAGATGTCCTTACTGTGGAAATCTGTGATTACCCTTCTTGTTTTTATTTCTTTTTTAATGCAAACACTATAATCGTGCTTGATTGACCAGCTGAGATTCGATGACGCAGAAGGAACAAGATCATGATGTGATCTGTGTTCATTCACACTGTGCGCTAATGGGCATTTGCTAAGCTTTAATATAGTATCTGGATAATAGAGCTGTCCCAAATACCATATTCTGGGCCTTGGAGGTTCAGTAGTGCTGAACAAGAACAATAATAATCATTAGGAGTTGCTAAATGAGACTTAACTAGAGATACTGGTGCTGTGCTTTGATTTCTGCTGATATCAGAAGCGGGACAGCTAAACTACATACCAACAAAAGTGTTTTGTTTTTTTTAAACTCCCTGGATTTGTTATATTTGCTAGCCACTTAAAAAATAGCTGCTGCTGGTTTATGAAAAGTCACAAAGTTGGCAACAGTAAATTTCAGAATCGAAAAACTTGCAAATTAAATGTCTTTCCAACAAGCAAATAACAGTAATATATTCAGTTTTTCTCTCTACTGAGTTTGTCTGTTTACCTTCTCCTCTTGGATCCGGTCCTCAATTTGTTTGGAAGCTGCCTCGTGTGCCCTGAACAGGCTGATGGTGCTGGTGAGCTCTGGGTCCAGTATGTTCCCATCTTTGTCTCTGACCACCAGATCAAGATCCAGGTACCTTGCATAAATAGAGGGTAGAGTTAACAAGCGCTCAGACCCACCAAGACAGTGTGCATTTGTCAGAAAGGAAACAACACATTTTATTTATAAACATGTACTCCTGTCACCTTATTTCCTGCCCAAATTCTACTTCATATTCATAACCTCGGCTCCACTGTTTTCTTTCGAAACCTATCTTTCTGCTATGCAGGGGAGCCAGAAAAAACAACAGTATATGTCTACATATACTCAGTGCTGCATTTCATCAGCTGATCACTACTTGCTTCTGAGGGAAAATTCATTTCTCTACCTGGCCAAAGGTTCAAAATTTCATCACAGGAGCAGAAAAGAGCTTCACGATTTTCATTTCCAACTGATTTTCTAGGCCCACTGCAGATAGTGCAAGAGCTGTCATTTCATGATGGAATACAGTGCAGTTTGCTGAAGCTAAACCCCATCAGTTTGTTCTCAAGCTAAGTGATGACCTGTCATTTTCTATTGACTGACACTGCTGACCTCTTCCAACAAGACTTGTTTTTTCCGGATAGATTTGAGGATAAAGGGATATAAGCCATAGGGAGAGAAGGAAAAATATAAAACACTCTCACAGCTGAAGACTCACTTGTTGCCATAGTCTATCTTGGAGGTGACTTTCTGTTTGAGCTCACTCAGCTCGTCCTGTGGGAGGGTGCCGGACAGAATCTGTGAACGCCATTCGATGAGGTCGTAGATCATGTCACGGACACAGTTGAACATCTCACGCTTGTCTCCCTGTTAGGCAGAACAACAATGTACAGCTTAGACACATTAGGAAAAGCTAAGAAAAAAAAGTTTGAACTCTAGTAGAAACTTGCACCTCAGTTTTTGGCTATAATGTGGTGATAAGCACCAGCCAGGGCAGGGAAGATGATGACTTAATAAAAACCTTTTTTGTGTATCCGCAATGTTTGTTGAAAGTGTGTCTCTACACTTTTGATATACTTATTTTAGTTTAAATGTAACTTTTATTTATTAAAGAAGTCATGTAAAGACTGTATATATAAGATGGATGTAGCTTCCAGGCATAAAAAGTGAAGCAAATGTAATGACCACTAGAGGGCGACTCCCATGGTTGTAAAACAGGGGTGTCCAAACTCCGGTCCATTTTTAATTGGCCCGCAAATAATTTTATAAATAGAATAGAATATGGCCCGCACTTCAACTTTTGCTTAAGTGTATTGCACTTCTTAGTTTTAACACCAGGGGGAGCTACTGTTGATCAAGGCAGTTGCTCCACCAAAAAGGACAATCACAGAAGAAATGTACCCCAAGTTACTAAACATGGCAGAACCAAAGAAGCGAAAGGTAGAAAGTGAATGCAGAAAATTTCAGACACGGTGGGAGAGCGAATATTTCTTCAAAGAATTCAAGGGGAAGTGTGTCTGTTTGATCTGCACTGAAACTGTGGCAGTTATGAAAGAGTATAATGTACGACGTCATTATGAAACCAAACATCAGGCCTATGCATCCTACACTGGTGCTGAGCGAGAGGAGAAATTAAAGCACAGGGTAGCTCTCCTGCGTGGTCAGCAACAGTATTTTTTTCGTGCTCAAAAGGTCCAGGAAAAGGCTACAATAGCCAGCTATGAGGTCGCCCAACTCATCGCAAGACATGGCAAGCCTTTTTCAGATGGAGACCTCATAAAACACTGCCTCGTTAAAGTCACCGAAATAATGTGCCCGGAAAAAGTGCAGGACTTCAACAACGTCAGCATGTCCAGAGATACGGTTGTGCAACGCATTGAAGACTCATCAGCCAACATTAAACTGCAACTGTCTGATAAAGCTGTGCTTTTGATTTTTACACCATCGCATGCGATGAGAGCACCGATGCCACAGACGCCGCACAGCTGCTATTTTTTTGCGGGGAGTGGACGAGAGCACGAGCGCTTTAGGTGAGTAAAAACATATATTCCACAGTACCCGTGTGTTAATGTGCAGGTACACATGCTTCAAATATCAATAATGCGCATCAATTCTGTCACTACCGTGCTTTTGCGCACAACTTTCTTATATGCGCTTTTCTTGTTAACACACAGAGTACACACCGCTGTGCACAGCGCACGCACATGTAGGCAGCTGATCTCATCTGATGCAGATTTGCTCCTTGATCAAGTGACATTTGTCCGGATTTTTGGCACGAGTGGCATACGATCAGCACCGCAGCTGGATGGCCCGATTTACATACCCAGCGCAGCTGATACTCACCAGAATAATTTACTAAAATATATGCACTCCTGTTATTAAGTCCAGTTCAGTCTGTTAATGTTGATAACGGTTTCAAACGAACGTTAATAGGTGTGTTGCTAAGCCTAATAACTTAAATAACAAACTTGAAATGTACTCGTCCCATTTTCCCCTTTGTTGTTTTTTCTCTGTGCTGTAAATCTTCTGTCTAAGAAGAAATCTGAGGCTGCTGTTCTGAGAATGAGCTACCAAAGCTTTTTCTGAATAAATCAATAAAGATCCATTTATGGAAAGCTGTGATGAAGGCAGTTTCGTCTTTAATTATATTCAACAATATAACATATTCGACCACTTTTAAGTGATTTTTCTAACTTTAATACACTAAAGTTAAGGTTATATACCTAATTTCTAGTAAGTGGCCCAGCCCCTCCTATATTTTTATGTATGTGGCCCTCAGTGAAAAAAGTTTGGACACCCCTGTTGTAAAACAACACCGATTTTATAGAAGTCTGTGGAAGGATAGCCCTGCCCTGTCTATCGCCCTAGTAAACAGTTTCAAGATTAGTTTATGGACTGAATCGGTTTAGATTCATGTTGAATATACAACATCACTTCACCCTATAAGTTATAGCCCTCACTCGTGCCTAGGAACACGATAACATTTAATGTTTCACCATGTGATAAGTTGCTAGCATCTGAGCACTCAGCATCCCTCAATTTTTCAGTTAAATGCACACTTCAGTCGTCATGTCCAGTTTTAAAACAGCAAGATAACAAGAAACTGCTGAATGTTCCCCTGGAAACCACACAAAGTTCTTGTGACCTACGGCGACTGCTAAATGACGAAATTCTAAGTGCAATTTGCTAGGGGGTTGGTGTTGGGGAAATACACTTTTTTTTCTTAGTAGGGGTCACCTACTGGCCTCTAGGTCTGTGTGGCTGGGGATTTATTGGTACCAAGCAAACTGCTGTGTTTATGGCTTCATAACAGGGCTTTGCTAACCAATAGGTGACGGCACAGTGACTCCATTTTTCTTTTATAGTCTTATACTTTTATGTTTTTCTCTTACCCATTTTCTTTTATTTCTATAGATACAAGTGAGTCCAGGTAAGCTGGTTACAAGCAAAAATCTGTTAAAGCCACTGAGTCAGCATAAAATAATAGATTTTTTGTATTTTACAGGAAATCCTCCAAATAGTATTTACCAATAAACATGAAAATATGACAAAAAACAATTGGTGAAATAGAAATAAACACAAAAAAGGGCAAATAAACCATAAAATAATGCACATTATCATTTTATTAATGTGTGTGTGTTTCCACTGGAGGAGCAAAGGTTGGCTTACCACATATAAGTCCCTCCATATTGTAGCCCACTCCCGCAGTGTCGTGGTAACCTCTTGAACCAAGGGCAGCTCAGTGGGAATGACTGTCTCCTTTTGCCTGCAGTGACAAAGAATGATTTTATTTTATTTATTTATTTTTTTTACAGTGATTGTGTCCCGTCTGCCCTTTCCTCTCCACATTAAGGCCAGGATTATACTCCCTTACACACAAAGAGAGCTGCAGATAGCATGGACAAGTAGGTATTCTTGTTATATTACTCCATTCTGCTCGGAGTTCTCTTGGAAGTTCTCTCTCTCAGTTAGCTGTATTGTAGCAGCTGTAACAGGTGGATAAATCCACACAGTCACGTCATCACTTAGACCCAAGTAGACCATTAAATAGTCAAGGACGCACAAAGTATAACATAGGTATAAGATTCATAAACGGACAAGTTGTGTGAGAAGAAGAGAGATTTCAGCGTCGAGCGTAATCATCACATATATGTTCCTTATACTATATCAGTAAAATCCAACTATTAAAAACATATCAGCGCCTAAAGATTCTCAATTTAATTCAAAGATTCTGAAGTTTGGGTTTCATCTTTGTGTTGTGCTGGTGAAATCAAAGAAGACAGACCAAAACAAAAACAGCGCCGCAAGTTGTGCCAAAGCGAACACACATGTCACATCACATCAAGCGCAGACCTTTCCACTGAAACAACCTCCGAGGGTGTCTACAAACAACTTGCACTTTATCTAGTCCCTAATTTTCTCAGCAGATCTATCAACTAAAAAACTTGTTATATACTTGCTTCCTGTTTGATCTCTGGTGCCATCTTTAACACTGTTTGTTGCTCCTGATAAATATAATATAATAAAGAAGCATTCAGAAATTTGACTTAGCAGTACTGACCCGCTGCCCTCGACCGTGGCCTCTTTCAGGTGTATGTAGCAAGCGGGAAATATGCCCTGGAAGAGAAAGAGATCGAAAAGAGACGTAAGTGTAAAAGCCGAAAGAGCATTTGAAGAACTGAAAAACTGATGTTGTAAAGTTCAAATGTGTAAGTAGCAAATTTAAGTGTTTAAAATGTAGTTTTTTGCTCACCTTTTTGGATTTTCTCCTCAGCCTATAGCCTCTGTACCAGTCTAATAAGGAGAACGGTTACAAACCATGTTACACAAGGAGAAAAAAAACCCTCCTAAAACAAATCACAGTTTGCTCCACTAAACATTCTTTTGTTTAAATAAAGGATGACACTAAAGAAGGAAATAACAGTTCTTCCACGATGCAAAACATCAGACCAACTCATGGGTCTGGGATTACTATCGCCTGCCTTTACAGCAACTAAATATCATTATCACACAATTGATTCTTAGAAATGTACAAAAACTTGACAGAAAAGCCGATGTCCAATGTTGTCGTGTCAGCTCCGATTAAACGTGGCATCAGTAAGCCTGTTCTCACCTTCATATGTCTCAAGTATGTGCACTGTGTCTCCGATCTGCAGTGACAGCTCCTCCTCTCCCCGGGCATCGTAGTTATAGATTGCTGGAGAAGGACGAGAGAAGACAATATAAGAGGAGGAGATATTACAGCAGGAGGAAAAAGGCAATAAAGTGTTTGGCTCCCTTGTGGCGCTAATTGTGTGCCACTGCAATGTGTAGTAGAGGCATCACACATATACTGGATGTCCACCCACACAGTCTAACACAGTGATGCTTGGGCCTGGCACCTTCAACGCTGTAATATCAACACATTTTTTTCCCACCTACTGAAAACAAACCAATAAATATGGATAATGCCAAAACAAAAATGATGACAGTAACTTTATCGTGTTCCTGATATATATATTTTTTTTAAACTGCTCTCAAACAACAAGAAGATGATTTATATGTTAAGAAAAATATACAGTGCTCTCAGAATTGTCTGAAAAATGACAAACATAACCTGTCAAATCATATGAATTTATAACAGAAAAAGTTGTGTTGGGTTCTACCGGTTATTATTCAGTTATGTGTAATGATTAATAAAGTAACCACCAAAGTTTGAAATGATTTGTATGATGCAACTTTAAAGAAAAAGAATGTTAAAAGACCAAGAGAACGAATGTGGACATTTTAACACGCAGATCAAAAAGCAAATCACAGATCCTTTGAAATTTCCAACAAATCTATTGAAGTCTCCAATGCTTCCAAGAAAACAGAAAACATATGTTGTAGGGCAACAAAATAACATCAGCTTGGCAAAAGTAAATCTTCCTATCTAATGTCTATTTTATACCCAATTAGGACATTAAAGGACTCGTTTCTTGAAGTCAACCAATAGAGCGCAAGCTATTAACTCTAAAGCCACTGAATCCAGTGCCAACACACACACACACACACACACACACACACACACACACACACACACACACACACACACACACACACAGAGCTCCATCAACATGTCAAGGTCAAATTATAAAGACAATAAAATCCTGACTGTTGACACTTGTTCTCTCATTCAGTGAGCAGTAAACAATATGTCAAACACTGTCAAACAGCCAAGCCCAGCACCTGTCTGTCTAAGAGTGCACAATTGCCCCCCACCCCCCCACACACAGACACACACACACTGCATAAAAAGTAAACTGACAGGGGCTGTGGAGACACATGTTTGTGTGCATCTATAGGCACGTGTGCATGTCCTGCTGAGAGCAGGCACACCGAGGTGCTTCAACAAAGGTTTCCAGAGGTGAGTGACTGCTTAATTAAAACAGACCCTCACTGCAGGCACTGGAGCCTTCCCAGCATGCCGATGGTGAAGCAAGTGAATCAACCATTTCCTTTCTCAATTACCTGCCATCTGAAGAGTTCACTGTACTTCATTAAACTATCACACAGCATTTTAGCTCTTTTTATGTTGAAAAACAGTCAGTTAGCAATTTAAATACTTCTGGAAAGTCCAGGTCATTTTCAGATAATTTGCAATTAATGATAACTGTGATATTATTGGGATTTTTAATTCTGTATAAGGTAAAAGCATTAAAGAACACAATTAGTGATTTATGCCAGATCATAGTTACAAAGCAGCTTTGATTATGCAAAGTTCAAATTAGCAGTATGTGTGTCAGCTAGAATATAAGTCGGAACATTTTATAACAATCCCCTTGGTCCTGTCCTATTCTGTCACATGTTTTCCCTACCTGCTGGATCTATGACACCTTTCAAAGCTGGATCTCCACCTGCTTTGGAAGGCACTCTAACCCCACTGTCTTGGACCGAAGCTGGCTGGAGATGCGTATCCGCTTTATTGCCACTCAAACCAGCTTCTCACTTAATTGTCAGGATGTGATATTCGTTACTGAGGCTGGTGATTATATTGTTCAGCTATTCATTTGTCACAAAGCACATGGCAAATAAAATATCTGCAGAGAAGCAACGAATACTCTAAACGTGTGAAAAGCACTGAGGTAATGTGGCAGAGAAAATGACAAATTCAGACGTTCAGCATGTGCACGCAGCCTTAATCGTTACAGTGCATGCAGTAAAGAACCTCACTGCATCTAGAGGGCATAAAAACGCATGTGTACCCATTTGATTCAGGCCTGTGTGTATTTGCATGTACGCGTGCATATCCACGGTGCATTTTGCGCATCCCAGAACAATCCAACGAGTCCACTGAATCTACCAGAACATGACCCATGGGCTGACAATGGAGCAACAAAGGCCCTAGGAAATGAATTCAATGGTACCACACTGAGATACAAAAGGCACCAAGAGGCCTAGAAAGCAACAAAACATCAAAAAGGGAGGTGGGATTAATCTGTGTCGAGGCATCACAGAGTAGCCCAGTCACTCCGCATGCACTGCGCGCTCAATTAAACTATCATTAAGAGTAGCTGGAAACGTCTGTAAAGCCATCAACTGCATATGTATGTTTGTTTAAAACTAGGCGAGAGGGCCAGCTGATTCAGCACGAGCAGCAGGTGATCCGAGGGAGAAACAAGACACGAACCGCTCCAATAAAAAGATAAAGCATGACATTTTATCAGTAAATGAGAACTCTATAATCAGTGCCAATGAGACAAGTTTAATAGAGTTTAGAGAGTTGGCAAAATCGTCACTGGGCAAGAGGTACAATTGTAAAATGAACACAAACAACACCCTGGGAAGATGCTGACTGAGTGACGACCATCAAACTCTGACATGAGAGAAGATGGTGCAATTGAGCAGAGAAACTAAAATGCTTCTTGTCACGTGAGGATTGGGGGGGGGGCTAAATGACAGCTCTGATTACTCATAAACCTGTATTTGCATACTCGAGTAATCTGATGTCAATTAGGAAGCAGTGAGGAAGAGAAAATCCATCAGAGGAAGAAGACGAAGAGGATGGGGAAGTGGACCGTATTCTCCCTAGAGTGTGGCATGCAAATGATTTTCTGGGAACGGGATAAACAGTAGCATCATTTGGACGGGGCTCATTACCATACATAACGTTGTGCATAAGGCTGTGCAAACTCGGAGAACGTTATCATCATAGGAAACAAGTGAGGAATCAGATTACAGAACTCTCCACTTAGCCAGCAGTCTACGCCCTCTACACAATTATAAGCAGCATCGTCTAAAATTTGGACTGATTGTAATTCTACACTTTGGACTCACTAATAACTGGCACTAATCCACGTGAAGCACAACATACCATTACACTCAAACGATAACACAGTATGCTGAGGAAGGAGGGGTTTGAAAGGAGAGGGGAAAGGAAGTGCACGGAAAAGTGGGAAGAGACTGAGCCTCTTGATGTTTTGAGTAAAATTCCCATGGGCTGTAAGCACACAGAGAGAGACAGCCAGGAAGTTCCAGACAACAGAGAAAGACAAGTGTGGAGCATAAGGCAGCTCTCAGCACTGGAAGGGCTTGGATTATACAGCACTGGAGTCAATGTGCAACTTCAGAATAAAAAGGCCCCCAGGAACTTATCCAATTTTTGTAACATAATTAGGGTTAAACTGCCATTAGTTTGTGTAAAGTAAAAGAAAATGAAAACTACAATAGTAGTTTTTCATACTTAAACACAACCAAACAGGAAACAGTACGTGCAAAAGGAAATAAATCACAGCCTTCAGGTTCCATTGTAGTAAGTTTCAGCTTCATAACATCCAGATTCGATAAACCAAATACTAAACAACTAGCAGACTTTAGTTATCATGTTACTCTCTCTCAACAATCAACTGTTAACTTCAAGGCAAGTCCCTTCCTGTGCCTTTTTGAGCATGAGAAGCCAAATAATTAGCAAAGAATGTGAAGCAAATCGTTCCAGCGAGTCGTTTTGAGTGGCAACAATGACAAACTAGGCAGGGCTCCATACTTCATTGTTTGAAACCCACTGGAACCTACTAGTGGTTGTACTTCCTTACTTTGAAAGTTTGTGTTCTCTGACAAAAGAATGCGACCTCTGTCATGTTCAAAGTGGACCTATTATTGACATTTCTAGCTCTGTATTTTTTTATTTTTGAACTTTGCTTGAGTAGCTTTACGCAATTGACAGTTAAAATAATAAGTTCATGATTGATTTCATACTGGGCCAGGGCACAGCGCCACAGTTCATCTACTGTCTGAAAGAGGACACTGTAGCTCTCTTTATGGCGCCACACCTTTAAGTCATCTTCCTTTTGACTGTGTACCTCTCACTAACAGAAGGTGTTAGTGCTGCTACTGTCCAGTGACAGGGATAACAGTGGCACCTTTGCATTCACACATACATCAACAATTTAGAAACAGCAAAAACCTAACGTGTTCATCTCTCGAATGCGGGAAGCTGCCAGAACACCTGGAGAAACCTAACCCAGGCCCAGAATGGCAGGCACAAATCTCTTTACGTTTACAGCGATCACCCCAGCACCAGTGATAACATCTATCTATTAAAAAGACTTTCTATAAATACATTCAACTTGTAGAACCTGTCAGTAACTGGGAGCATGACCACTAACACTATACTGTTTTTTTTGGTTTTGTTTTTTTAAATATGAACTGAAAAGGGTTGCGCTAATTGCGCAAAATTTCAAATGTCAATACAAATAAAAAATGTGGACTGTGAGAAAACAATAATATACACTGAAATTGAGCATGACAATCGGGATGAATAAAGAGCACTTTAATAAGCACACAGTGGGCTAAGAATAACCTTTTCCAGGCAGCAGGACTGAATAGAGGATGATTATTATACTCCTGCCGCACTACAGGTCTCCAAGGCAAGACGGAGGAGTCAGCAGAGAGGGGTTTTACATGCACGCAAACACACGCAGTCTCTGAAGGATATATATACAGTGGGGCAAAAAAGTATTTAGTCAGCCACCGATTGTGCAAGTTCCCCCACCTAAAATGATGACAGAGGTCAGTAATTTGCACCAGAGGTACACTTCAACTGTGAGAGACAGAATGTGAAAAAAAAAATCCATGAATTCACATGGTAGGATTTGTAAAGAATTTATTTGTAAATCAGGGTGGAAAATAAGTATTTGGTCAATAACAAAAATACAACTCAATACTTTGTAACATAACCTTTGTTGGCAATAACAGAGGTCAAACGTTTACTATAGGTCTTTACCAGGTTTGCACACACAGTAGCTGGTGTTTTGGCCCATTCCTCCATGCAGATCTTCTCGAGAGCAGTGATGTTTTGGGGCTGTCGCCGAGCAACACGGACTTTCAACTCCCGCCACAGATTTTCTATGGGGTTGAGGTCTGGAGACTGGCTAGGCCACTCCAGGACTTTCAAATGCTTCTTACGGAGCCACTCCTTTGTTGCCCGGGCGGTGTGTTTTGGATCATTGTCATGTTGGAAGACCCAGCCTCATTTCATCTTCAAAGTTCTCACTGATGGAAGGAGGTTTTGGCTCAAAATCTCACGATACATGGCCCCATTCATTCTGTCCTTAACACGGATCAGTTGTCCTGTCCCCTTGGCAGAAAAACAGCCCCATAGCATGATGTTTCCACCCCCATGCTTCACAGTAGGTATGGTGTTCTTGGGATGCAACTCAGTATTCTTCTTCCTCCAAACACGACGAGTTGAGTTTATACCAAAAAGTTCTACTTTGGTTTCATCTGACCACATGACATTCTCCCAATCCTCTGCTGTATCATCCATGTGCTCTCTGGCAAACTTCAGACGGGCCTGGACATGCACTGGCTTCAGCAGCGGAACAGGTCTGGCACTGCGGGATTTGATTCCCTGCCGTTGTAGTGTGTTACTGATGGTGACCTTTGTTACTTTGGTCCCAGCTCTCTGCAGGTCATTCACCAGGTCCCCCCGTGTGGTTCTGGGATCTTTGCTCACCGTTCTCATGATCATTTTGACCCCACGGGATGAGATCTTGCGTGGAGCCCCAGATCGAGGGAGATTATCAGTGGTCTTGTATGTCTTTCATTTTCTGATGATTGCTCCCACAGTTGATTTTTTCACACCAAGCTGCTTGCCTATTGTAGATTCACTCTTCCCAGTCTGGTGCAGGTCTACAATACTTTTCCTGGTGTCCTTCGAAAGCTCTTTGGTCTTGGCCATGGCGGAATTTGGAGTCTGACTGTTTGAGGCTGTGGACAGGTGTCTTTTATACAGATGATGAGTTCAAACAGGTGCCATTCATACAGGTAACGAGTGGGGGACAGAAAAGCTTCTCACAGAAGACGTTACAGGTCTGTGAGAGCCAGAGATTTTCCTTGTTTGAGGTGACCAAATACTTATTTTCCACCCTGATTTACGAATAAATTCTTTACAAATCCTACCATGTGAATTCATGGATTTTTTTTTCACATTCTGTCTCTCACAGTTGAAGTGTACCTCTGGTGCAAATTACTGACCTCTGTCATCATTTTAAGTGGGGGAACTTGCACAATCGGTGGCTGACTAAATACTTTTTTGCCCCACTGTATATGACCATTCCAGACTAACTGAAGTGGTCTGAATGTAAAATGACACAGCTCTTACTAGCTAAAAGCATCAGACTACATTATACATCTGACCTTATAAAGCTGATGCAACTCAAGTTTCTGTGAAGCATCACCTCAGTGCACACAATGAGACATACCAGACCTCAAATAATAATATTCAGCATCAAACGCAGCCAAATTTAAAAAGAAAATAGTCGTTCATTTGCATAAACATCAACATGTCTTATTGGTGGTGTAATAGTAATAGTTTAAAGCAAGATTTCAAATACTAGAAACTAGAAACTGGTTCAGTGTCCAACATCTTGCATACAAATTGTTTCTGTGAACACATCTTCAGAACACGGGGTGTCCTGGAGGACATGGCAGGAGCCGAAAACAAGCATGCCTTCAGATCAAGCTTGTGTAGTCATTAGTATGGGCGAGTATGATCCGAGCGAGGTGCTGTTGCAGGTGTTTGCTGTGTTTTCCCGACGAGCCCAGTTGGTGGTGAGATGCAGTCGGCTGGAGCGAGCACTGCTGCAGCAGAGATCACAGGTATTCTTCGGGGACCTGCCATGTGCTATTAAGGTAACGGGGAGAGCACCAGTCTGGGGGAAGGGGCCGAGGACCAGGCCTTTGTACTGCATTTCTGGAACACCTGTGGACTTCTGCGGCAGCTCCTCTGTCTGATTTCACCAAGGCTGACAATAATACACACTAAAGGAAGCGGTTGTTCTAAGTAGTGACTTAGAGCATACAAATGAGTCTCAATCTAGTACCAAATGTGCAAATAACTCTAAATAACAAAAGTAAAAATGGCTCAAAGGCAGTTTTCGTGTGAACAGAATAGCATTTAAGTTTTCATTACATTTTAGCCAGAAGAATTTATTATTTATACGCTCGAGCATTTCCATTTCCATCTTCACAGCACGTTGCCTTGACTGTTTTGTTTTTTGAAACCTGCTTCATTTACATCTGTTTACTAGTTTCCCAATCTTTGACTTTTCTTGGCAAGTTACTGCCACTTTTAAAATTAGAGAAAAATGAAAAGTCAGTGGGAGGAATTTGAACCGTGTTTACATGTACATACTTGTATACACATGGTGCAAAAACAAAGCCTCCTTCTAGCATTCCTAAATTCACTTCAAGAATAACACAAAAATTCTGAATGTATTTATCTCTCATAAATGTCTACGCTCAATATCTTCAGTTGATGGGTGTATGAGTGTTTTGTCCACAACTTGTAAAAACAGTAGGAAAGGGGTTGCTCTGGCAAACTGAAGATTAAAGTGCTAACTGTAAACTTCAAGGCCCCCCCATTTCAGATCTAGCCTTCAGCCTTTGTTGCCTGGACTTACCAATCTATTCCTTCCTCTAATTTCCTCCCTATTGAGTGCATTAAAGGGAATCAAAAAAGGCCAAAAGCAAACATATATGCGACAAAATACACTGATGTTATGAAATAACAGGAAATCAAAAAGTTATTTTTAAAAAATCTGCTTCGTCTGACCGCCTTTCCAATACACAAAGATATCTATCTTGAGTAGTATAATAATAGTGAACAAACAAAAAAAACCAAAACAAAACAGGAAGTCCTAATTTGAGAGGCCACTTCTATTGGTCAACATCCTTCACTCAAATTTAGTCTCAACCAAGTCTGTGTATAAATAAATGCACATTAAGTCAAAAGGGGAATATTAACAGTATAGTCATAATGCTGAGAGCGCTCATGTATATGTTGTTTCTTTATACAAGTGTCACCTTTGCAGTAATTTAAAGCCATGCTAGTTTCTCTCCACAGCTGTTATGCTGTGCGTGAGGAAGAAGGGCTCAATCTATTGTGCACATGCAGTACAGCAGCAGAGAAACATTTCTGAGTCTGGTAGAAGTGCAGCTAGTTTGAAACTGGCAACCCTCTGGAAACCTTGTGCAGATATGACTTATAACAAATAACTAAAGCCTTATCATATAAGGGAGTCTAATAATATTTCAAGCACTAGACAATTAGAGGAATTTTCATTGAAGTGAAATAGAAACCTTTAAGTATGCTATTAAAATATACTGTAATATAGTGGGATTTGGCTGAGGTAGTGAAATGCATTCGGTCTCTCAGTGGCATACACTGAGAAAGAAGACAATCAACTATACAGCATTTTATAACAATCAAATGACAGAGAGAGAAGCTTTGTCAGTGACATACAAAGCAGGGAAAACAGGATAATTAATTTCAAGTCCCTCACTAATAGGGTTTAATAAGAGGTTTAGGCATTTAGACAGAAGCCTGATGATTCTAATTTAGGGGCAAATTCAGACAGTGATCTTAGGATTGTGAAATACCAACAAAATCACCCTGTTTTCTTTGAGCCCAATTATATACAGCAGTCATTAGGCTTCATCAGCAGTTCGAAACATAAGATAACACTGTTGTAACTAACCTGAAATGAATACAACAGCAGTTAAGCTGGGAAACAGGAAAGGCCCGGGTCTTTCTCTCCATGCTAGAGCCACATTTTTACTCCCTCTGGAAATCAACAGGAAATGCCACTTGAGATATTACTGTATCACAATAGATAGGGCCCTTCCAGTAGGCAAGAAGGAAATACTGATGCTGTTTCTGACTACAGGAAGATTAACAATGCCGTGTTAAAAAGGGGGTAGCAGGAGAAACAGAACACGGTAAAAAATTGCGACGATGTACAACTGGGGAAGTGGACGGGTGTGTGGCATGAAGAGTGAAGTAAGGTGAAGGGAAGAACAATCTGAGAAAAGCACTTGTGCCAGTTTTGGATGCCAAGAGCTATAATACCTTTTGGCAGCGCTTACAACCATGTGCCCAGCTCCAACATAGGCCTTGGGGTGCAATCTAACGCAGGCTGATAACTCAGCATCCACTGCCTCTGTAGAGCCAAGTTATTCCTTTAATTGAAAATCATCTTCCCAATACAACAGGGAAAGAGCACAGCACAGCTCATTACAGGGCGCTGAGTAAAGCCTTGCACAGGGCTTCTCAACAGAGTGGTCTTTGCAACACCTCTGCAAAGCAAACCCTCCTGCCCTTTGCACATATGCCTCAGGAGCCTTTAAACGAATAATCAATGGAAGCACTTACAGGTTGTTTTTACAGCTTATCAAGGACAGTAACATCAAAAATCACTTGTTAAACAACTGTAAGAGATCACAGGATAGCAGTTATTCCATCCACTTAGCCACACTAAAGCAAAGACAGATGAAGTAAACTGGCACAATCCACAAAGTTGTTTTGTTTTTTGCACAACAAGCTATAGCTAATTGTTTCCTGCCCTGTGTTACATCTCTTGTGAAATGTATCCTGATGATGTATAATTACCTTCAAAGATTTGGAAAACGCTCTAACTGAATCATCAAGTTTATTTTCAAACCTCTTTGGCAGCAAAAAATGTGACTTCACCTCACTGACAAGCAAATGAAACAGTGCGTCACCAGATACTAGCCACTGCATCTGGGCCCGCAAACAGAGCACAAATATGCGTGACACGCAACAGGAAATGCCTACAACCTGTTCTTCACACTGTTATTTATAATCACCGGCATGAGGCTGTGCTCTGCTAAAACAGAAGTCAGAGCTCACATCAGCATAAAATCAATACAATGGGATTTCCAATAGATAATCAGAAAATCAGAACACACTAAACAACTGCTATTAACTCCTAACATCAAAACATCAACTACTCGTACAAAAAGCATTCCTGCAGAGGAGGAATATTCAAGAGGTGACTGGTGAATGAGCAGAAACTGCAGTCCTACATTCAGCTGTAGAAAGTAGAAATGCTGTACTTTAGTTCATGCGCGCTTCCGAAAATTCTATCTGCCAAATTGCTGGAAAAGATGAGCGCAATTAACTTCCAGCATAATCCACAGAACCACCAGCTCCACCCAAGGATCGGGTTTAGTCACCCAGCAGACCACTCTGCTCTGTGGTTGCAATACTTTCTAAATGAGCAGACACAGTGTACAAGTTTATTATTATTATTATCCGGTTGTTCAGTCTGACGTCACTAGCCGTGTCTGGGTCTAAACTCCGCTGCAGGTCCATATATCAAACGATCACTATGGCATTACTGAGAGTTGAAAAACTGTCTAAAGTCTTTCATCTTTAATAAAATGATCAGCGTTCTGCTCTACCAGGTGTAACAATTGAGTTTAACATCCAGGCATCCATGAAAACGGAATTTATGACATTTAACGGAGTTAGAAGTTAGCAGGGAGTTAGCTCGCTAGCTTCTATCTAAATACAATATAGCATGTCCTGACTGCGGGGTTTTGGAAACAAATTAAAACGTACAGCTCTGCTATCACTTCCAGCATAAATGAAGACAGAAAACTAAACAGCAGTGACGTTTGTAGGGTTACTGAAGTTGGGCTAGCTGGTATATAATGATGTGCTACGTGACCGCTAGCGACACAGCTATGTTAGCATAATATAAACAAGCTAACTTTTTTCCACTCGATAAAAGTTAACGTGAGTGTTCTCGGTGGTCAGGAACAAATGTAATCGCATGGCAGGATGCTGTAAAAGGACCAAACTTCAGCCAGGAGAACAACTGAGATAATCCATCCACAATACGAGGTTAGTCATTCATATACTGCTGCATGGGCTGGGCTGTAGTTACATCGTAAGGTTTTAAAAACTGAGCTTAAATAAATGATTAGCGGTAATAAAAGCCGAGGGAGGTCAACAGTGGTCGCTGACTGTTTTAGGAGCTTTTTGAGATCAAATAGAAGAAAATACATAACATTAAACATGTTAACAACACAAAAGCCATATTAAACGCAGACTACTTTAGACCCGGAAGTAGGATTCGTCGCGTCATCACTGAACAACCGGATTAAACAACCAGTGCTGAACAAAGTAAACCTACTTTCCAAATTCGAAAGTGTTGACTAAAATGCTCCAGATTATTTGTAAAGCTATTTGATGTACTGTATATGTGGATACGCTATAACAGGACGTCTAAAGCTTTGTTTTAAAAAAGATCATCATTAATTATGAAATTATGAACAGCTATGCTACTACGTTATTTAAATTATAAAAAGGGAGCAATTGAAGCAAAATCCGAACACAAATTCTTGTACTATGCATTGCGTATTTAAAATAGTTTGTTCTGTTGCCACATTTTCAAAACCCTGTTTTATCCACTTTCACTATCTCACTAGTTACATGGATGTTCAAAGGTGATGGCTTCACAAATGACTAAGCATGGTTGGTTTCATGAGTAGGGGAGGTATTTATAACATCACTCCAAAAAGCTTGCAGAAGCGTGGCTGTTATTTTTTTGGTCCACACACTGTATAAAGTAGAGATAAAATACAACATTTTGAGTGTTCACACATTTTACAATTACTCAGTGTGATGGATTTGACACTCGAGTTGTCGTTTTTGTCACTAAAACTTAACACTTAAAATCCTGTTGTCCTTCTGTGTGACTGACGACAGGTTCTGATTGCGCTTAGAATAAGAAGAATCACATCAATTATAGTGTATTTCTGTATTTCTGAAAAAGTCAGTAGCCTGAATATCCGAGTTCCCAGCCAGAGGTTTTCTGTGGAACACTACCTCCAGTTGGATTTCCCAATCAGATAGTTGAAGCTGCCCAAAGTATCCCAAGTTGACTGAACGTAAAGAGCAGTAAAACTGCAAAAACTTTTACTCTGTCCTGCTGCTGTTGTACATTTGTGAGTCGTAAAATAAGCCGCTGAGAAAGCGCTGACCAAGCTATGTATTAAAGTGCTGCAGCAGTGTTTTTAAGCACCAAAAAAGAAGCACTGCTCTGTTCTGCTAGGGATACCTGAATGGCTCTACCTTGCTAAGAACCATTCTCCAAATTTACTTCCAGAACATTCCAACTCGCAGGTGATGCCACTCCCAGGTGTCTGGAACGTGGCGTTAGCTCCAGAAGAAAAACTTCTCCAGATCCACCTTGGTTGCTTCCACCCCCCCGCTGCCTCGTCAGCCAGACAGGAGGAGCATCTGCAGCTATAGTGAAGCACTCGGCCTATTCAACACTGAAACCTTTTCACAATTAGCAAGAGGCAGAGAAGAAACGCTAGCCCCACTAGTGAGAGCAGCAGTGGCTCCTATTATCCTTACAGCATGAACAATGCGCTACTTGTATAATCCAGCTCCGAAAAACAAGACTCTGCAAAAGGGTTATTAACGGAAATGTTATCAATCAGAGTTTCGATGATAGCTCAGACAGTGTGGGGGGCATTACATAACAGCAGCTTTTTGGATGGCTGCTGAGGAAATAAACTGGTTGGTTGTTCTTTGCTACAAAATGGCACTATTAAGCTTTCATAAAGAAAATGAAAAGAAGCCCAATGACGCACTTTCTTTGGTCAGATGAGATAAAGATAGAATTTTTCTGATCAGATGGAGTTGGTTTGAACCTAGCGTGGGCTGCCACAGCCGATGAATGGTCCTAACAAAGCACAGAGGTAGAAATGTGATGATACTGGGCTGGCTGAGTGCAAAAGGTAAGAGCACTATGGATGTTGGATAAATATACTAGCTGACATAATAATGCCCAGTCTCCGGGAGCCTGACAGAAGAGGAATATTCCAGCAAAGCACAGTCCTACAACCAGACAACTCCCTTAGTTCAGTAAAGGACAGCTGAAGAAAAAAAAAAAAAACTGTCTTTGAAGAATGACAGAACTCCTCTCTAACTTGTATAACACTGGTATCCACCATGCAGCAGAGGTGGATGCAGTCTATCATCAAAAAATAAAGGTAAACATATAAAAAATAGACAATATAAAAGATCTGAAACTCTGTGATGAAAGGTTTATTCGGTTTTGCTGCACGTGGCTCAACACGCTCGCACGTCAAAAGCTGGCTGAAAAGTGGCCATGAACAAGAACAGGGAGACGTAGGAATAAAGAAAGATAAAACCACACGAAAAGTACAGACAGTGGCTGCGCTGGATACTTTCATTGTTTTTAACTCTCATCTGACTTCAGCACTTTGTGTGTTAAACTTTGTTCATCTTCAAAGTGCTGCAGTTGGCTGAGGAACCAAGCAAGAGAAGCCCATTGACCCGTTTCTTGCTCCAGTCTGCAAAGCTCTGTATAGACTCTGGACCAACTCGTAACCACGTTCAACTCATAAGACAGCATGAAAAGCTCGGTGCACAATAGACTGCTGCAACTGGTGTTTCCCAAAGTAGACGATGCACGACGATGTCTGTGCAATCAATGTAGTTCTTATCAATTATTGCCAAATCCGTTTTACATCACCATTCATTAAAGTTATTGCCTATCATGTTAAACGAGGTGGTCTTTGTTTTGAGTAAAATCACCTCCCTACACTAATAATCACAGTGGGAATATGTAATAAAACCACAACTATTAGAAAACCATTACAAATAAGGCAGTAAACCTCACTAAGGCTCACCATTAATGTTTTTTGTCACTTTGGTTACGAGCTACTAACATCTGCGTCTAAGGTTTTACTTCAAATACACTCAGCCGCATTTAAAATCTAGCAATTTTATTAGATTAGCCTTTCTTTCAAGCAAACTCGAGAATAAGCAGCACAATTGTTTTGTGAAAACGAGGTTTAATGTCTGGGAATAAAAAGTAGAGGAAAGAACTGGAAGTAAATGCAAGACTGTCAGCTCAGTTTGTGTTGAGTATTCTTAACATCTGACCACTCTAGCCCAGGCTTTATCCTGCCAGAATGTAGAGCTCGCAGTTGAGCCGAGGATGTGCCAGCCTACCAGTGGGTGAGCTGACACTCAATGACCTGTCTGTTTCAGAGGGTCAAGCATGGGCTAAAAGGATCAGCTCCCTGAGAGAACTCACTTGCCTGCATCTCAAAAGACAGTGTTTATCTTAAGCTTCTAAGTTAACCACATACAACATACAAGCTGTTCAAGTCTCATAAGCTAAAGCACATTCTCCACTTAACATATTTATCTTACCTAAATAACTTCCTCAGAGTGAAGTCTTTGAGTGATTACAGTGTATTGGCTTTGAGACTTGTAATCCCAGACGCTGGGATTCATTCATGGTGAAAATCACAATGCTCAGCATCTCCGATGCTATCGTGGTTATAAAAAATGTTAGCATTAATGTCAGCTGCAGTTCATATTAATGTTGCATTTGTCACCTTTAAAACGTCCCGCGGGTGGTTTTGCAGGCTTCTAATGGAGGTGTCAGGCATTGATTGTGGTTGCAAACGGGCTGGGGTTTGCAGCAAAAGAGCCTTTCTGTATGGCTGGCATTTGATGAAATGGTCTTTTGTGTGTGTGCATGTGTGCACCCGTGTGTGTGTGTGTCTGGCTAAATACTTGATAAAGCCAGAACCTCGCAGCTCAGATGCTGGCGGGCCCTGGAGGCAGTTTGAGATTTCAGTGAGTGGCAGCTCTACTCTGTGATCAACCTTTAGGGAGTTAGATGAAGTTGTCTCACTGCTGTACCTGACAACTCTGTCTCCTTTTGTTTAAAAAATGAAACAAGACGAATGAATCAAAGTGTCATTTGGCCATCGCATCATTCACCTGAATTTCACAATTTAAAGTCCTTCTCCTGGCACTGATTAAACCCCTAAAGATCTCTCGCTCTTTACCAAAATTACATATTTACAACACAATAAAATCAAATGCTCAAATGTGGATGTCAGCTAAAATAGTACACGTGCTCTATCATACTGCGTTATTACAATTTTTACTCTAAGGTTGTGCTTTACACAATAACAGAGCTCTAACACCCAGAGTAAAGTGAGCTGTCGACCATCTTTGCGGTAGAACAAAGTGATGTGAAATTGATTGTACTGCATTTGCATCCATTTCTGTAAGTATTTGATTAACCAAATGAAGCACTTTGAGGATACAGCTAGACAGACGTATATGTAAGCAGTTCGTATATCCTGAGTCAATGATCAAAAAAGCAGCATAAGAAAGACGGCAATGTTTTTCAGTATTTTAACACTGTTTCACTTTATAAAAAAGATGCTCATTGTATGTTAAGGCTTCTGTCTTGTCCACAGCACAGGCTAAGCTAAAAGTCTAACCCAGTAGCCCACAGACTGGTTGCTCAGCATGTTTTTGCGATGCCACCTGATGACAGTCCCCAGCTAACATGTCCACAATGTTCTGAAAAGCTCCATGTAGGCTCTGAATAGGACCTAGAGTATGCAAAGCCATGCCGGTCCACCTATATGCTAATTATTCTTGATCTTGTTAATGTCAGCCACTCTTGCTGATGGATTATTAAATGTGAATAATCATTAAACAAATATTCTGTGTAAGACAAGAGTAATAAATAAGGAACACATTTAAAAATAGCACTGAAATAAGTATACATATGTATATTATATATCATATATACTCCAAATACTTCATTTCTGAAAATATTTAAAGTTAATTTAAGTTCGTCAAGAAAAAAAATAAAGGTTTCAATATGTAAAATAAAACGTGAATAATAGGATTGAATGAAAATCAATGAAAAACTGATTAGTCTTAAGAAAATGCCATTTTAAATATTAATATCTATTAAGAAACTCAAACTAAATAGTGGTATTAAAATGACCTGCCAAAGCATTTACAGTCAAAATATTTCCCATTAGCTGGTTACTAAATATCCTTGTGGAAATCCCTGACAATCCTTTGAATTGATTTCTTATACAGTTAATAACTGAGGCAAATAAATGCTTTATACATTATGTTCTATATTAATTTTAGCCAAGTGAATTTAAATGATGTAATAACAAATGTCCACATCAGTAACCTTTGTTTCAAACAGATGTGTTACACACCATTAACCATCTGTCAAGCTAGCCAAAGCAGCACAGCAGGACTCCTTTCAGACAATGCACATGCTGCTTGGCGTGTCCACAATCAATCCTAAGTGTGGTGGAGAACCTGTTTATGTAACCAAGCCGAAGGATGAATCCAGACATGTTCAGCAGCGAGCGTTTGCACGTCTTCGCTGCCTCTGAACGGTTGCCATAAAGTCAAGGCAGAGTGAAACCATAAACCATTTTCAGACATCGAATAATTCACTATTCTGGCTTAATCGGTATGTTAAAGCTTAGGCATAGGTCACTTCTCCTTTAATGATCCTTGTGGCTTTAATTGGGTCATAACCACGAAATACACGGAACAAGTAATCACGCAAAAACATGAACCATGGAAATTTGTTACATGCAATGCATGCCGTCAGAGTTTTACTACCACAGTCACTATATTATGATAGTGACTTAGACAAAAAGAGAGGTTACATCCTATATGCAATTATAGGAAACCATCTATAAACAATGAGATTTAGTAAACTGTAGCTTAAAGAAGAAAACTAGCCTAAAATCTAAAGTTTATCCATTTTCTTAACAGATTATCCATCCTAGGGCTGCGGGAGCATTTCCCAGCTGTTATGGGGCAAGAACCAGGAAAAAATCCTGGACAGGTCACCAATCCAGCACAGGGACATAACCACACCTACAGCCAACTGACCATCACCAATTAACCCAACAAGACTGTCTTTTGACAAGCTTGTGAGCTGTATTTTGATGCACTGATACATAATGAACTTCAACAAAGAGCATGAAAGTCCTTTTCAGGCTCATTTAGCCAAAATCCACTTTACAGTCATTAATGAAGCATGTGACTTGTCAGAGACTCTGCCTTCATCTTCACCCTAAAGTAGTATTTTATACACATTTAATTTATACTACAACAGTAGGGCAAAAATCAAATCAAATCAATCAATTTCTATAGCACAAAATAATACAACAAAGTTGACCAAAGTCAAAGGAGCTTGCAAAGAAAAGCGTCTGGACTTCTTTAAGTTGCTTGAAGACGTTTCACCTCTCATCCGAGAAGCTTCTTCAGTTCTAAGGTCAAATGGTGGAGAGTCCCAGATATAAACCTAGTGGGAGTTTCCCCCCACAGAGGGACAAAAGGACCCCCTGATGATCCTCTAATCGCCTGAGCCAAGGTGTGAAACTGGGTGTGGGTCCCAATCAGCCAGAGTTTCGGGTATGTTCATTGTGAAACCTGGCCCCACCTTATCATGCGAATTCCTGAGGTCAGATGGCCCAGGATGTGAGTGGGCGTTAAGGCGTCTGGGAAGGGATCTCAAAACTGGATTATAGATGGCAGAGAGTTGGTGTCGTAAACCCCCGCCTCTGTTCAAAGATGGTCACTCACAGTGGACATAGATGGCTTCTTTCACTCCTCTTTCAAACCATCTGTCCTCTCTGTCCAAAATGTGAACATTGGCATCCTCGAAAGAGTGTCCTTTATCCTTAAGATGCAGATGGACTGCTGAGTCTTGTCCTGTGGAGGTGGCTCTTCTGTGTTGTGCCATGCGCTTGTGAAGTGGCTGTTTGGTCTCTCCAATGTAGAGGTCTGAGCATTCCTCGCTGCACTGTACAGCATACACCACATTGTTAAGTTTGTGTTTTGGCGTTTTGTCTTTTGGGTGAACCAGTTTCTGTCTGAGCGTGTTGCTGGGTCTGAAATACACTGGGATGTCATGCTTGGAGAAAACTCTCCTGAGTTTCTCTGATACACCGGCTACATAGGGGATGACAATGTTGTTGCGTCTGTCCTTCTTATCCTCCCTCGCTGGTGTCTGGTCTTCTTTTCTGTGCCTCTTTGCTGACTTTAAGAACGCCCATTTAGGATAGCCGCACGTTTTGAGTGCTTCCTTTACATGTGTGTGTTCCTTCTTTTTTCCTTCAGGCTTAGAGGGAACATGTTCTGCCCGGTGGTGTAGGGTTCTAATTACTCCAAGTTTGTGTTCCAAAGGGTGATGGGAGTCAAAGAGGAGGTACTGGTCCGTGTGTGTGGGCTTCCGGTAAACTTCGATGTTGAGTTTGCCGTTCTCTTCAATGTGCACAGCGCAGTCCAGGAAAGGCAAACAGTCGTCCTTTGTGTCTTCCCTGGTGAACTTGATGTTTTTATCCACAGCGTTAATGTGCGCAGTGAAGGATTCCACTTCTTGTGTCTTGATTTTGACCCAGGTGTCGTCCACATATCTGTACCAGTGGCTGGGTACTCTCCCTTTGAAAGAGCCAAGAGCCTTCCTTTCCACTTCCTCCATGTAAAGGTTGGCTACAATAGGTGACACGGGGGAGCCCATGGCACAGCCATGTTTTTGTCTGTAGAAGCCTTCGTTGTACTTGAAATATGTAGTGGTGAGGCAGAGGTCTAACAGTGTGCAGATCTGATCAGGTGTGAAGTTGGTCCTGTCCTCCAAGGAGCTGTCTTCTTGTAGTCGTTTTCTGACAGTCTCCACGGCCTCCGTGGTGGGTATGCAAGTGAAAAGAGAGACTACATCAAAGGACACCATGGTTTCATCTGGATCCAGGGTAAGTTTCTGGACCTTGTCGGTGAAGTCGGTGGAGTTCTTGATGTGGTGTGGGGTGTTCCCCACGAGAGGCGCGAGGATGGTAGCAAGGTGTTTAGCAATCTTGTAAGTGGCTGAGTTTATGTTACTGACTATGGGTCTGAGTGGGACAGCTTCCTTGTGGATCTTAGGAAGTCCATAGATGCAGGGTATGGCATCCCCTGGGTAAAGGCGGTGATATGTAAGGTGGTCAATAATTTCACAGTTTCACACCTTGGCTCAGGCGATTAGAGGATCATCAGGGGGTCCTTTTGTCCCTCTGTGGGGGGTTACTCCCACTAGGTTTATATCTGGGACTCTCCACCATTTGACCTTAGAACTGAAGAAGCTTCTCGGATGAGAGGTGAAACGTCTTCAAGCAACTTAAAGAAGTCCAGACGCTTTTCTTTGCAAGCTCCTTTGACTACGATGACCTGGATGACTGAGAACCTTCACAGACAAAGTTGACCAAAGTGCTTCACAGTTGGTCAGAGCAATAGCATAAGACAGAATAAAAAAGAAACAGTTAAAAGGAGGGCAGGAAACAATATGACAATTGTTTGAAACCAAAAAAAACATAAGCTAAATGAAAGATGATCAGTGATTATGCTCTTCCAGCAACTTAATGTCTTTTGCACTCTCCGACATGCATGAAAAGTTATTCAAACTCTTTGACACTTAAATGTTAGTTAGACTTAGTTAATCCAGGATTCTAATCACTTGTGGAGACCGTGAGCATGGAGCCTGTCTGAACGACACGTGTAGTTGCTGTATTACCAGTGGAATGCACTAGTGCCTGTGCAGACAAGACACTACGGAAAAAAGGTGATGTAAATGCACAGGGAAGTCTGTGTGAAGCCTCACTGAAACTCTAACACAGGAGTAACTTTTGAGGAAATGTGACCAGGGCACCCATATATGAAAGGAACACAATTTTCCTAAGTGTTTACATAGATACAAATACAGATAGGCCATTTAAATGTGATGTTCCACAAATGTAACTTTCCTATCACCAATGGCATTCAAAATTTTCAGCAACCATGGGTGTGTTCATACATTTAGCTAAAGGAAGTTTGTTTTTATCTTACTGAAAACGGACATATCTACCAATGTTTATGAAACACTTTCCGATGACTACAGCTCTAAGCTAGACGTCTTTGCGTCCTTGGATAACAAAGTAACATTTGACAAACAGGTATATGTAACAGGCATCGTGATGATTTGTGAGCATCTGTTTTCTCCAGAGGTTCCAGAACAAGTCAATACAGTTTGAACCACACTGGCAAATGGCAATATGACAGGATGCTGATGATTTCTGACTCATCACATTCATACACTCGTTTCATTTTCACCACAGGAACTCCAAGACTTGCAGGAAAGTTCAAACGTGTTAATCAGTACAAATAGAAGTTGAAAAACGTTTTTAATTTGAAAAAATTCAGATGTGTGTAAATCCAAGGTTAACGTTACCCAACCTCACTTTTTCTCCTCCGCTCAACTGGGCCGTCCCAAAGACAGCAACACTTAAAACAAGACGTCGAAGCGCTCTAGCTTTGTCTCGCTGGTGAGCCAAGATGGAATAGCGTGGAACCACTTAGCTATGCACTGATTGAATAGGCCAGCTGTCATTTGTCTTATCCACCATCTCACAGCAAGCCACTGGGGGCTGTACTATTAGAACTGCCTCACCAGGCAGCATGAGCCATAGTTAATATATAATTCCCTTTCAGAATGAACAATAGCAAAGTCGTACTGACCTCCAAAGAGAAACCAAGAGGATGATGGGCAAAGATTTGGCTATGTAACATCATCTAATTAATACTAAGGAAATATAGAGTCAATGAACAATACACCTTCTTTTTTGGGGGGGGGTGGGAGGGGTCAAAAAGCTTCGCATACTACAAAAAGCCAAATAACAGAAACCTACTGGGAGAAACGCTTTACCTAAACCAGATATGAATCATCAGTGTGATCTAACTGGCAGCCTCAAGCTTTGCAGACATCCAGGTAGAGTTGGCTCGCAGAAAGAGGAAGATGTTCTGTTTACAGATCTGTAGGGCAGCTCAATAAATGCAGTACAGCTGTATTAAATGGGGAGAAAAACTTCAGCAGGATGAAGTCCCAGGTGGAGGCTGTATTCTGCATTCCGCATGCAGACGAAAACAAATAATCCGAAAGCACGATGCACAAACTCATAAAATTGGAATTAATGGTGTTAGCTTAGTATTCAGTCTCCAGGTGACTGCTCGAGAGAGTTAGTTGCACACTCCTCAGAGTCAGCACAAATAAAAAAAAAAACTAAAAAAAAACACTTGTTAGCATACAACCCAACACGCAGACACATTGGTCATGCTGCCAAATGGATAGGTGAGACATAAAGAAGGCATCACACTGCCAAATGAACTTCTACGGTTCAATGTATAGATGGTTTACCACAAAGAACTTTCCTCTTTAGAAAAGGTGAGAACAACGTTTCTTAAATGGAATGTAAATGACTGCAACGGCTAAAAACAGGAGGATTTTTTTATATATATTTCACACCAAATAGCCGCAGCGAGGGCTACGCAAGCAGAGTAAAATATGAGAAGTGAATTTTAAAACATATGGTTGCTATTCATGAAGCAACCCAAACTAGCCTTTAATTGAGGCCATATTTGTCCTACTGCTTGCATGACAATTCGTATACAACAACTGCATCTCTATTTTCTGCCACAAGCGTGTTACTTGTCACTAACCTATTCTAAATAAAAGCAATCTAAGGCTGTCAATCTTCCACGAAACAGTTCAGCTATACCAGTCATACCCCCCACCAGAGCTTAAATTTAGAACTCGGCGGCTTATGTGTCCACTTGTCCTTTTCTGTAAGCGTGCAATCTAACCTGCAGGAATCAGCACTTCCTTTTCCACCAAACCTACAGCTGAGTAATTGCAGTTCACATGCATTTGTTTCTGCTTCGTTTTCTGAACTGCTCTTAAGTTAGATTAAGAGTTAATTTACAAAAAGAGAAGCATCAACACGTGGAAAACATTTCTCAGGAAAGCGCATGCTTTCATACACCATTTGCGCTGAATTCTCAAAAGTGATGTGTGAATCCAGTAAATAGTCCTCCATAGTGTTCCCTGGTTAACTTTCTAGAACCGCAACCCTCTGAAGTCTCTCTTAAGGAACAGAAACATCCACGATGAAACAGAATTAATGAGACAACCCTTGAAATTAGCATCAAAAAGTATTTCCGGTTAATTCATCACAGAAATGGGAGACAGCTAAACAACCTTTCCCTAGGGCCATGTTAAATCATTTTCGAGATGCCACCAGAATAACTAGGCTTCAGAACTCCTCATCCCTTTAATTTATGCTGGGCTGGTTGGCATTTGACAAGGAAAGCACTGTGTACTGAAAATTAGCTCAGGGTCAAATGAGATATAAATGTAAGTGATTGACCTTTCTCCTCTTTTAAGTATGAGCATGGGTCAAAACATAACTCTACTACTTCTTTTTATTTCACTCCATCATAAAAAACCCCAACCCAAAACAAAACACAAAACTAGTCTAATCAGCTGAGTGACGTCTAGGCAAGTTTGCAGCATTCTGCAAATGCCGCTGAAGCTGAAAACATTGTTTAAAGAAGGAAGTTAATCTAATGCCTCGGGGCAATCGTTATCTTTACAAGAAACAGAAAAAGCTATGTACTCTGCTGCCTGTAGTGAGACAGGGGGAATTCTAGAGGCGTTATTAACATAAAGCCAAGGTGCTTACACACAGTACAACCAGGTCCAATCAAAAAGGAGTTTTGCCCCAAATTATGTCCATATACAAGTGGAGAAAAGATTTAAGACTAGAAACACAGTTATACTCTGCAATAGCCTTGAGCCTCTGGTCATTTTTTTTTTTTAGACTTTTCATTTTTAAGTGGTCTTGAGCAACAAGGTTTTTCTTTGGACATTAGCTGCTTTTTAACACACTTTCAGTCCAGTCCTTACATCTGACCATTGTCAGAGGATTTCTTTCTTTCTTTTTTGTCTTTAAACCGCTTAACAGTGACCTGTGAATCATTCAAGCATAAAAAATCCTAATTCAAGAGATGAACCAGTGTTGTGTCTGCACATAACAGACAAAAGAACCAATCTTAAACAGTATCTTTAGGCAATTTGTCAAAAGCAACACATAATTTGCTCCAGTTTTTTTTCGGTTGAATCTATGAACAATGTTGAAGATAATACATTATGACAGGCAGGTATTCCCCAAGAGCTATTAGTCTACGTTGTGTGGAGTGTCCTTAAAACATCTGAGGAAACTGGACGAGGGGAGAATAAGAAAACACTGGTGGTTTTGTCCTTTTCATAGAATCCGTTTGATTATGAAGGCTATCAGATTTTGATCCACTATAGCTTCATTTTTCATTCTTCAACGTCTTGCTAATGCAGGAAAAGCATGCCTGGATAGAAAAAACACAACATGCACACTGGCAGTGATGGATTGGCCTCCCCAAAGCCAGAATGTCAACATTATTGCAGCATGGGGGTCATCTGTATATGTATATGTATATCATCCCTAGTGTTTCCATGGATGCACTATGTTTGCACTATTGTAAAATGTTATATTTTACAATATGTGAAGTTACGACTTCTGCTTAGCAAGATGCGATTTGCACAGCATTACTGAAGCTTCTGACACCTAATTCTTTCATAGAAAAGTTTTTTTTCGTCACTGTTCTTTGTGATAATGACCTGTAGTGTTGGCATTTATTACCATGAGATCAGAGAATTATGGTAGAATTAAGGTAGAATTATGGTAACCGTAGCAGAGATGAGAGCAGAAACTGTTCTGAACACAGGTTGAAGCACAGCTGAAGATGAGGTTGCTCTGCTGCATGCTGAGATGGATGCAATGGAGTCAAAGAATAAAACTTAAAAGGATAAACTCCTTCACTCTGAGGCCACTAACCTTGCCACAGGAAATTGAGCCACACCTCCCTTTTTTATTTCCAGATGGGTCCATTAGTCAACTGAAGGTCAGGTGACGAGAAATCAAAGTTTTGTTTGGCAGGTTAGTACAATGTGAATACTCAAAAGAAAGAAATCACAGGAAGTGAAGGCACTCAGTCATTAACATACATTATGGCTTACAAAGCTGCTCCCTGCTCACTATATTAGTTACATATGTTTAGCAGGAACTCTTAAGTGCACAATCCTTTTAGGAGGACATGTTAGTGCCCTCAAACAGTAACCTGGAACCTCTGCAAGCAAACATTCACCTTATTAACAAGAGATCAGCTGTATAATTCGAACCACATAAAGGCGTAGTCTAACTTTATCTTGGTAAATTAACATTTTAAAGACTCACTTTTGAATTTCCTGTAATGTAATGTCTTAACAATGTTACCTATAAAGAGTCCACTTTATCTAAATGATAAAAAGACATCAAAAGTTAGTGTTTGCAGTATATAAATCATTTTCATGTATAGTCATGAAGAACGATTCACCTTTCTACTAATGGTCTTAATATCCCGAGCATTAGATTTGTTGTACAATCATTTTTTCAGTTTTTAAAAACACCTTCACATCCAGTTTGGTGTGGGTGTAGCTGCTGCTGCTGCTGACAGACTCTGGAGGAACAAGCACATTGAAATATGCCACTTCAGATGTGTTCACACTATAAGCCTCAACCCTAACGCAAATCATCTGTTTCCCTTTGTTGACAATAATAATGGACCAATCCTGTAAAGCTACTGATGTAGCATTTTTTTCATCACCAAAGTAACACTTGTTACCAAGAAGACGATAAGAGCGTGCTGCCCAAACAACTGACCAGCTGATCCTGAGACTAGAGCCATACTGCTATAAAATTTAAGAAACCCACACATTATCATTACCCAACACGGATATATTACTAATATATTACTAAGTTTTACATGCAACAAAAACGGCTGGTTTACTAAAAAGCTCCTCTGGTTTTGTTCCAGGTTTGAAGTGCTTCGCTTTCCACGCAGTGAAGCATAACGATGAGCAGAAAGCTATGCAATATGACACCGAAAAACAAAAACAAATGAGAAAAACAAAGATTTATTTTGTTTCTGGTTATTATTGACACAAATCTAACATGGCTTTATACAAAGACTTGCTTGCATAAATACTGTAACGTGAATCGACCAGTATGAGGACAAAAACATGCGTAATCACTGCTATGCTCTATGCAAGAAGACAGTGCCATTCATTATTAATGCTTTTGTGGGAAGACAAAAGGAGACACTTTTCCCACATACACAAACAAAGCAGTGAGACCATTATGAGAGTAGTAAATGGTGTGAGAGAAAAAAAAAGTTTTGCTGAAACAGAAATAGGTCCTCAGTGAGCGCTGCTAGCATAAGGTGTCTCACCGACTGCTCATTAGTGCTACTTGGTCAACACATAAAGTATTAAAAGTGCAATGGCTGTGCACCCAACCAATACTGTGCAGCAGTGAGGTGGCAGCTGCTTCTCTTTTTACTAATGACTCATCCACTCTTGCATTCACTGAACCCTGAGAGAATTTTCTCCATGGCTTTTGAAGAATCTCAACTTTCAAGAACCGTTGCATATTTGTGACTAAACAGACAAGCATTAGCATCAGAACTGTAAACTTGTCACACTTCAAACGGACCAAAAAAATAGTGCTTTCACGTAACTGGCTGAACTCATCCATCAGTCAGCTTCAGTAACCCTCATACAGCTGCAAGCCCTCAGTCCCACTAATGGACATAGCCAAAAGTAATTCAGTATGTTGTGGGACATTAAAAATAACAAACTGGGGCACTGGTTTGGCTCACTAGGCAAGCCCAGGCAGCCCAAATGCAAGGCCCAGGTTCAAAATCGCCCCCAAGGACATTTACAACGCAACTTCCCCCTGGTTTTCTTCCAGCTTCCCCATCTTCTCTCCACTGTCCTTACAAATAAAGGCTAAAATGAAAGATTTCTAAAGAAAAAATCTGTCCTGTGGCACAATGAGCAACTTTAATCCATCAAAACTCAACAAGTCATGCAACTCTTTTCTTATATTCTGTGCATTACAGATTTCATCTTACCTCAACTTCCTCATGGTGGTTTTTTATTTTTATTGTTCCCTGTTCCATCCCACAGTCAAGTGGAATTACCAAAGAAATTTCAAAGCACTTCTTTTTTTATATTGCACACCTGGATAGGTATTATTCAAATGTATCTAAAGCCAAAAAGTAAACATGTGAAAAGATGTGGTTTGTGCCATTAGTGTCATTTTTAAAGGCTGCATATTAGTGCCTAAAGCATGGTAAACCTGGTAAACAAAGACAAAAAACATATCAGTAATATAATTCTAACATCTCCTGGATGTATCTGATCAAGCCTTTTTCCTACAGGAAAACATAGCAAACGCAGCCCTTGTAGCAGTTTCCCTTTAAAGCTAAGTTTTTCTGCATATCATTCATAGTTACAGTTACTTTTTGCGACGAGGTTCGATACTGTTGAGTAAATCCCCCCTAAAGGAGATGGTGGAAGCTAAACGGCACAATGCTCTTCAGCCAGGTTTCAAACTCTTAGATGAGCTGACAATAAGCAACTAACAGCGAAGGCTTTCCCTGGTACAGAAGACGAAAACACAAAAGCAAGCATCAAACTTCACAGTTACAAGTCCAGCGTAGCCTGAAACTAGCTAGTTAGTTTGTAGCGGAGGCCCCATAACACAGGAAACACCGCCGTACTAGGCGCGCCTCTAACAATTCCCAATCCACACACACGCGCACACACACACACAGTCCTCTTCCTCACAAAAGACAGACAATCCTTGTTTTGCATTTCATGCAAACCAGCTGGCACATTCCCCACTCGTAACATTTGCATTCCACTAGCTTTTGGCAAATTTGACCACGAGATCCCGCGTACAACCCCACGGATGGGAAAAACTCAGCCGTTCGCTTTCTAATCACAAATCTTCCCTAACTTGTTCAATCTGAGAGCAGAGAGCTAGGGCGAGCTAGCGATGGAGCATGCAAGTTTTCTTACGTACCAACTCCATACTTTTCCTTTTTAGTGGGCACCCAGCGAGACATTCTCAGTGTCGAGGCTTCCTCGAGTTGTCGCTCTGCCTGTTAAAAAAGGTCCAGACGTGACCTCTTGTTATTAATGTAGACTTCTTTTTTTCAGTTTTCTCTGAGCTTTGGGGAGATACTCCGAGCAGCCATTTTCCACCAGTGACAGGACGCTCCGCAAGGGGGAGGAAGGGAACACAACTTTTTCACCCTGCAGGCGTCCTGTGAAACTCGCGGCGCTGGTCGTGCTGTGACGGACGCTGCTACATGACTACTGAGCTGCATGAATGATTAGATGATTGCAGGTTAATCTGCAAGGGCGTAGAGGTATTATTATATCATAAAGTAGTTATAATTCAAGGTTGATGTTAATTTATTTTTTGTTATTTTGTTTCAATATCCACATTACGTGGCTACAACGTTTATGTTAATATAAAAAATTTGCTAATTGTATAATGCAACATTATAAAAAGCCATCTGAAGACTACTATATGCAAATGTTATAAGAAAATCAACTTTACCAACAGGGGACTGAATTAATAAATGCGATGATAACTACAGAAGACTAAACTTAATAATAATATCACTAATAGTGATAGTAACATCCATTTGTGTCAGGTTTAAATAAGTGCTTCATGTGCTTTAGAGAGTCACTGAAAATAATAGAATAAACGCACAAATTAAACATGCTGCAGTCCTAACGTTTAATAGTTGACTGTAGCATTGGGAGACTTTTTTATTTTTATTTTGACCTTAGAGTGCATGGTGTTGAGGTAAAACACGTTCACAAATACACACACTATATTCATCTGATTGACTCGACCGCAGGTTTAAAATACATGCGGTCAGCGTTGGTTTCCTTCCTTGTTTGCGCTTAATGCTAAAGGCGACCGTGAGATTTCTGAGTAGCAATGCGCCGAATTAAGCAATAGAAGTGGCCTCTTAACCTCCTAAGACCCGAACTCTTCCACTGCATGCATTTTTAATTTGTCTTTGATATTTGGTCACATTGGGGCCCGATGAATGTAAAAACAAAGAATTACCAGATTTATTTATTTATTTTTACCTTATTTTTGTTATTAATAAAAAATAAGAGCCACATATGAGGATATTCATTTAAAATTGTGATAGAACAGTAGCAGTATAATGTCCTCATAAGTGGATACCAGGCCCTTGTAGAGCAAAATTCAGTATTTTGGTGTAAATAACCCAAAATGTGACGTCCCCATATGTGGACGCCAGGTCCTAGGAGGTTAAAGCTGAGGGTGCTAAACAGATGATACAGAAGTGATGAGTCTGCTTCACACGCTCGAATCTGCTCAGCTTTATTTATCTTTTCTGCACAACTGATGCATCCTACTCTTAGATGCACAAGTCTCCCAACTTATGATGACCCTCCCACGGTTCACTATCCCACAAACACTTTTCTCCATCCCCTTTGCTTTCTCCCTCCTCTTCAGGTTGTCATATTAAAGTCGTGCCAGCAGAGGGGGCTGCCGCTTTCAGACTTCTTCGCCTATGAAAAAAGTTGCCTTTCGTCTATCTGGTCAAATTCTGTCTTTTACTCAGTTGAGTTTTTCCATTTGTTTTCGTGTTATCTCCCAGGCTGAGCAGACAAAATTATGCAAATTGCTTCAAATCATTGCATTTTCATTCTACATGCGGCTTCTCAGCTTAAAAACGTTCCCTCAAAGCAGGCCATTGCAAATGATAGACATGACATCTCTGTCTTATCTTTGTCTTTTTTTTTATACATTTGGAAAATGTAATTCCACCCAGTGATACTGAGTTGTTTTGAAAGCCATGTAGGGACTGGTAATCCACCGAGAACAGTGAAATTCATTAAATGTCAAAGTGGGTGCCAGTTTTCTTTTCTTTTTCTGTTTTTTGTTGTTGGAAGAAGTTGCATCTTTGCAGATCTGTGTTTAAAGATTAAAGATGCCCCTGAATAAAATCTGAAGCAAAATCTTTCTCCCAGCAAGTTTTCCCAACTTGTAAATATTCTTCTCTTGTGCATTGCGTGAGATCATGTGGGTCACAGTTACTTACCCAAGAAACACTGGGCCATTTTAAGACAGTCTTGCTAAAGTCACATGGCCTGGATAGAAGCTTGAGGATAGCAATGCCTCATCATCAGCCACCAACCACGAGATCACAGGGAAGAGACGAAACAGGGGGAACTGAACAAAGAGGATTTGCCAAAGCAGTAAGTGAGTCGTGGATTAACATGGATAATCTGCTCATTAGTGATGTTCTATCATTTGAAAGGACTCTTGAATGTCAGGAAGTTTGCCTTTTAAAATATTGAATACTGTATTTGGCTTGCTGTAACCTAAAATCAGATGGTTTAATCCCTTCAAGATGAATGTTAACTTTGTTTAAATGGAGCTCTTGTTACGTCAGGCATCACATCAACAAGTGTTTGTTTTTCGGCCCGCCTCTCCCTCTGTCTCTTCCCATCTTCCTCTGTGTATTGGATGTTGAGCCCTTGTGCTCAGTAACTCTTTTGTCCTCCAAACATTCCCTTATACTGCTACTTGCTGCTTGGCTGGAGACAGTACCCGCTAGCACCTACTTTATATCAACAAAGGCAGTGTTTACTTCCTAAACACTAAAGAGTGAGAAGAACTGGATTCAAGTGAAAAAGGACTGTACATCATTGACTGGTGAGTAACACCACCATCATGGAATGAAATTGATAATAACTGTTGTGAGTCTTATAACCTAAAATAATATATCTGAAACTCTAATTCTGAACATTGTTCTCATATGTTCTCAAAACAGGAACTGTGACAAAGATGACCTTGATCATTACTGTAACTGGTGATTCCTTGCAGTGCATTTCTAGGATGACTCTTGTCAAGAAGTTGGCTTGAGCCGGGAGTTTCTCATTAATACCTCCACAGTAAACGGCTTTTGTTGAGGAGCTGAAACTTGAGAGCTGTGAGTGGTAACCTAAGCTCCAGAGGGATGACTCTCCGTAGGCCAGCTGCCCACCTAAGGAGGACTCCAGGTTGGAGGAGATCAGGAGATGAGTCCTACTGGGAGAGCTTGATGTCAGAAGGGCCCGCTGTTTCTCATCCACCACGTGCACCGCGGCCCCAGAGCGCCATTGAAGGTGGCCAGCTGGACAGCTGGCTAGAGCACCTGCAGGCTATGCAGAGCAAACTTAAAGCCCCAGCTCATAATCAGGCTCGAGGGTTCAATGACCGAACAACATCCATGCCTGTTCTGAACAAAGAGCCAACTGGACGTGCTTGGAGACACACGGGTTTTCCCTCTTTCAGCAGGGTCTCATCTTCATGTGAGAGTTCAAGCCTATGTGACAGCTCGCTGGGCAGCCAGGAGTCCCTCCAGACTGGGTTTTTTTCACCTCCGGAGCGCAGAGGAAGCTGGGAGAGAGCCCATATCATGCAGGCTCCAGAAAAGGAACAAGCCGAACTTAGTTATCTTTCTCCAGTCAAAATTGGATGGCTGCCAATCCAAAGAAGAGTGATGATGGTTGCAGACACTTGCAACCAAAACCAATTTTTGGACCATGCTCCCGGCCATGTAAGACACATAACACCTGGTACAAAAAAAAAACATTTGGCAATAGAATATTTTATGAAATTCTTTTATCTGCAGTTAAATTAGTGAGGACTGAAGAATGCAGAGAATTTGAGCAGTTGCACTCTGCACCTTTCTGGAAAACCAGTTAGAGTAACACAATTCTAAAACAAGCACTGGCAAAGATTTAGCTTGGATTTGGCTTTGGCAACATTTTGAATTGTGGGACTTTTGCATGTTAGTGTTGTGTATGCTCATGAAAGTGACGCTGCTTTGTGGCAGGCACTGTAGAGTAAAACACACAGAGTGCCACAGAGAGCCATTTGTAGTCAAGTCTCTGTTACCCAGGAAGAAGGCAGCGCTCTGGCATCCTTTGAAAACAGCTTACTCTGCAGGAACTCAGTGCATTCTCAAAAGGTTTACGACTCATTTGGAGCTATGTGCTCTGTGCCCAAAGAGAGAAGCAAGTCAATGTACAGAAATAATTTAATAGGAGCATCAGTAATCTGATAATATGGCTTTGAATTGATAAGTTGGTGTGCTGTAGAGATCTGACTGAACTGATGCATTAAGCAGATTCCTAGACTCCTGACTGATCAAAATGAGGTTGTTTATATTTTCAGTTGTTTCCACTCTAAAAAAAAAAAAAAGCTCTGAATGATTGTGGTTAAAACTTAAAACTTTAAGGGAGATGTGCTTTATTTAAGAAAATAGATACTCTCATGGCTGTTGGTTGACTAACTTTGGTGCCAGTTAGACTGAAAACCAGAGGAATCAGCTAACCTGATATTGTCGGACAGACATGGACTAGCTATACCTTTTCCCTTTTCAGTCTTTCTGAGAAAACCTGTTAGCTAGAAGTTGGCTGCTGTGATAGCATCGTATTTACCATGCAGGTCTTAGTCAGTATACAAAAATAGACATAGCCTCTTTGACTGAAAACATAAGCAACTTTGGAAGTGCTTTAAACATGGATCCTTTCTAATGGCCACTGGAAGCAAATCTTTTGCTAATGAGAATAAATCTGGGAAGTTTATGGGGAAAACAGACCGTTTTTTTGATCATCTTCCCAGTAAATATATTCCCGTTGAGCTTATGGTGTCGTTTATTAGTTTGAAATCTTACTAAATATAACATGATGCACATTTTGAACATTTTGGCCACCATTAGCATCCAGAAGGACAATAAAGGTGGGTGTGCTTTAGAGCAGGTCTTCCTTGTTAGTGACACCTCACTTAAATTGTTAGTTAATATTAATCTCTGGCTTTCTTTTCATCTTCCTCCCATTGCCCCCCAACCAGGGATTTTCTCTCTACTATTGTAGGGTCTTTTCCTTACAATATAAAGTACCTTGAGGGGACTGCTGTTGTGATATAAATCAAACTGAACTGAACTACCCTATCAAAGTGCAGACAGATTAAAATCCACCTGAAATAACATCTCTTTTGGAAAAGCTAAGATGCTAGCAGCCAAAACACTTCAAAAATGGGGCTTTGCCTTTTCCCACTCTTTTGAATGTATCAAACACTGACCGAAAAAAAAATCTGTACTCCTAGACCAGTGGTTCTCAAAGTGTGTGGTGCGGCCCACTGGTGGGGCACAGAGTTCTTAAAGGTGGGGGGGCAAGTTACCTGGCAGAAAGGTCATGCGGAACTATGCTAGGTCATGCTAGGCTTTTCTGTCATTGTTTTGTTTAGATGGGGCTGAAAATATTTCTTCGTGCCATGTGGGGAATGATGTAAAAAGTTTGAGAACCACTGTCCAAGACGGTTATTACTAATGTAATAGTAGTTTTTTGTAATTTCTCTGCCACACTCTTTCTTTTTCCAGCTGAAACTGAAACAACCCATCACTCCAACATTTCAGAAGAATCAAGCAACACCTAAGGCACAGAGTACGTATGCAATTTGCCACTTGTATAACAGATGGGCTTTCAGCTGAGTGTAGTAAAACAAAATTCAGTTATGCAAATCTATACATTATGCAAGTGTTATAACTGAAAACCATACATAAAATAAAAGATTTAAAAAATGTAAAGAGTAGGCTATTTGTCTGTCACCAAGAAACGTAATTAATGGCATAATAAATATGGTCATAGGGTAACTATAGGGGCTGGGTTAGCTAGGAGGAGAACAAGAGCTTATTTCAGGGCTGACTTGCCACACAGTTTACTTGCCTGTAATCAGCTCCTTGCAGCAGTGTTGCCCCTGTCCTTTTTCAAATGTTCCACACCGACTGGCTGGATGATCACTTTAAACGACATCAATTTCAAGAACAACTGATCGTGACTGTTGTGCCACGGTGTTCTGGCAGTATTGCAGGCAAAGGAAATGGGCACTATTAGGCCTGAAAAGCTGATGAAAAAGAGGTAGGGGCTGGCATGGAAACGAAAGGGCAGAAAGATAAGACTGAGAGATGCTGACTGACTGGAAAAGTGGCCGTGTTAATCTTTGAGCATGACATCTAGCTCCATCTGGATTTGATCTGAGGTTTGATCTTTCAGCCTTGTTCTTGTTTATACATAGATTATCCTGACAGGGCTCAGGCTCAGAAATCAAAGTAATCCATTCATGACTTCGATAGACAGCATATTTTCAAAGATAAGTAAACCTCATTAATATCTTATAAAGGCCTAATTAAGCTGTGCCGATTAAGGTGGCATGACATTTTGTATTTTTTATTATTAACCATTTTCAAATAGTCTTTGATATAGGTTAGACTGCCTTTTCACAATCCAGCTGTTATTTACCGTTTAGTTATAATTTCTGTGCAACACATACTTTTTCTAGAAAAACTGCATTTAACACATGGCTTTTCCCAAGGTTTTCTGAAAACAATAATAATTACCTCTCAATTAAATAATCCGTAAATATAGTTCAGTTGAACAAAATAATAAATAGTCAGGTGCACACAATGGCTGAACTCAACATCAATCACCACCAGTGAGTTGAAACAGGAAACAACTATCTCTATGAAGGTCTGCATCCAAATTTGTTTTATTGCTAGTCACTTTTGCTCAGCCGCCAGTGGATTTAAGTACACAATTTCACACCTGAAACCAAATGAATTTTAAATCGCAGTTATTCCAATAAGAATCAACTCAGTTGCGCCGGAACTAGAAAATGTATTTCTCGTTATTTTCTCTCTCTCTTTCTGGTTGTTGCTGACAACAGAACAAGCAGAAATAGTTTTAATCAGAGCTGAGGTCTCATTGCAGACATTTAGTGCCCTCTGCCTCCATAAAAGTCACATTTAACAAACTTGAAATGGTCTGGTGTTAATGAGCAAATGATAATAAAAATTGGATTGTGTGCTTCAAGGGCCTTCGTGTTTGGACAGGGTGGTTAATTTTCACCCTGCTCACACTTACTTTTTCGATAAAACTCATGAGGATGATGAATAAATTGGGAGGGCGGGAACTCCAGATGGGTATTTGCCATATGGCCTTGCTTCTTTATTTTCCTCTGGGATATTAAGGTCAGCTATTGATTCAGGGAAATGGCAATTTGAGCTCAGCTAGTAGAGGTAATGAGAGAAGCTTTTCAGGGTGTTGGGGTGGGGGCTTTCTACAGACAGAAAAAAGCTATGTTATGATTAAAGCAGGTGAAAGGAGGCGTTAGAAGGGCCAAAGTCCTTTAGGAAGTCGGAAGACATTTGTCTTTAGGTCTTGTTTGCAAAGCTCTGCAATTTTCACCTGCGCTCTCATTTTCTCCCTCAAACGGAAAAAAAAAGAAGAAACCCAATACAGATTACACGCACAAGGGTTATCCCAAAGTGAGAGCATGTTACCATGGTAACAGTAGCAGGTGGAAACGCAGTCAGGGTGGCAGTCAGGGCTGAGAGGCAGACCAGTCAAGTTGCTGTGTCTCCTGGGTAAGGAGACAAGTGACTCTGGGGTGGTGCTAAATTCACTTTGCTGTGCCAGTGTCAATTATTGACAGTGTCAACATTGCTCTACAGTCACAGGAATGGATGACTTGCATGTTTGTGTGTGGCAAAGACAGAGAAAGAGAGAGAGAGTGCGGGCGAGTTAGGACGTGAGAGTATGTGTTGCAGAGACTGTGACAGTGGATCATTTGTTTTGCCTTGATACACAGATGCAGAGGTGGAGAGAAGTCACGTCGCTGCCACTGCTCTGGGTGTGAAGACGTGGCAGACACCTGATCAAGGCGCTCCTGTTATTAAACAGGTAACTGATAGCAGGTTTTGAAATATAAAGTACCACATAGGTTAGGAGACAGTTTTACAAAGGAAGGATATGATGATGATTGTTATTATTGGGCCCATTTATGGCTGGAGATGCAAGGTATTTCTTTTTATATAATGAAGTTTTGTTGTTGTTGTTATCATGCTCACATTTGCTCTTTTGCTTAAACCAGAATCTCCCATTTCTAACCAGGGGCCCGTTCTTCGTACCTCGCTAAGTAGGTTAGCCGGATTAGATTGTTGACGATTTCGCGTGATCCTGGATCAGTCGGTTCCCCGAAGCTCATCCGGGACTTGCTGTCATAGCAACAGAGCCGTAAGCGTAAACCTGCTCTGGAGCAGGTTTACTTTATGTAAACAGGATTAGATCGTGGCCACGCAGGTATGTCCGCGTCATTCATACGAAAGCAACAGCGATATTCCACCACTGTTTCACCATAAATAAATAACATCAATGTAACTAAAGATAATGCAGCACTTGATCCTTTTATTGATGTCACACAGATACATACAGGTCATTTCCTAAAAAAGGGAAATGTACTATTAACATTCTATTACATGTATGTGATTATTACAGATGTAATTCATATTTCAGAGTAGTAATTGTAAATTACTTCGTGTAATCAAGATGAGAGACCACGGCTATAAAAGCGAAGGTGGATTTGGGAAGTCTGTCGCAGTCATATCCTGTCCGTTTACGCGACCAACCCATTGCGGAAGGTGCAAGATTGATAAGGAGAGTCCTCAGAATTCAGCGTATATTACGGGACAGACAGGATCCTTTAGCTCAGCGCGACAGTGTGCTCATTGAGAGATATCGATATTCCCGTGAGGGTATTATTTACATAACCAACTTGTTGACGAGGGGGTGCAGGACCACCACCTGTCTTTTTTTCCTCTGCCCTTTTCTTGGTTGCTGTTATGAACAAACTAACAGAGTATTACAGGCCAGTATTACCTTGCCAAGAGACGAAAAGCAATCTAAGAGATAAATATTACCATTCTGTAGAATACTCCTGTATTCCACTTTTACTTGTTCCCATGTTCTTGTGGGTCCTGTTGTGGCTCTAATGTGAAAGGGGATATAATATAACATATTATAATATAATATAATGCCATATGATATTGGACAATATAGTGTCATATGATAGATCTACCCTACCGCCTACTGGTGTTGGCCAGAGGGGCCGATGGCGCGATATGGCAGCCTGGCTACAACCGTAGCTGCCTCCACCAGTGTGTGAATGTGGGAGTGAATGAATAGTGGTATCGTAAAGCGCTTTGGGTGCCTTGGAAAGCGCTATATGAACCCAATCCATTATTATTAGTATTATTATTAAATTACCTACGAGTTTGATTTGTCAGCAACTTTCTGCCAGCCCTCTCTCCTTGCTTCTGCAGCCTTTGCAGTTTTCTCTTGCGTTTTAATTAAACTCTGAAACTCCTGTAATCCCTCACTCATGAGTTCTTGCTCTGCTGCCGGAAAATACCGAGCACGCCCCTTGGACATTTTCGCCGACCAATCAGCGGGTTGCCGATCAATGTTTCTACTATCGATGCGTAGCCCCTTTTACGACACCCAGTGATGTCACATTACTGCGTCCAGCTGTACTAATCGTCAACAGCAGGCGTGTTCGGGGAACCGGATTAGCGAGCTCACGGTTAGCGCGATGATTTGATCTTGGATGTAGTAAGCGACGTACGAAGAACGGGCCCCAGGATTGGCTATATACAAACAGCAATGTGTGTGTGTATATATATATATATATATATATATATATATATTTATATAGAGAGAGAGAGATAGAGAGAGAGAGATAGATAGATAGATAGATAGATAGATAGATAGATAGATATTGTTGTTGTTGTTTTTTAACCTTTATTTAACCAGGAAGTATCTCTCGCAAGATCTCTTGCAAGACTGTACTAGGCCTGACATATAAGAGAAATAACATTTTTACATAAATAACATTTTTTTCTAATGGCAGGAGAAACTAGATTATAGAATTAATCCCTTAAAGGATTTCTAAAGCTAATTTATTGAACTAGAGCTTAAAAACAGACAAATAAATGGAACAGTGGAAGGAGAGAGAAAGAGAGAGAGAGAAATGGTTGCAGTCTACAAATAGTATCTGACTTGATCAAGACAAAGTTAAGAATGAATGTCATGAAGTGATCTCTTTGTTCTATGGATCTATAAAGTTGTGCTAGATGCTTTTTCTTTCTGGCAAATTGTTTTGTTTTTCCTTAAAATTCAGCCATAGAGTGCAATCGCTATAGTCACTTCAAATCAGGTAAAAACTCCCCAACATTGTAGATAATAATCCTGTGGCACAACAAACCCCTATGAGAAACCACTTGCCAACAGTGAGGAGAAATAAAAACTTCCTTTCAGCAGAAATTTCTGGCTGCTGAAGCCACAAGTTATTGCTAAACCAGACTCTGGGAAGGTGTCATCTGCTGTGACTAGTTAGAGTGAGGGGGAAGCAAAGAAAAAAATGAAATCCAAAGATACAACAAACAATATAGGTAGAAACAGTCAGCAGGTTGTTTAGGCCCATAACAACAAATCAGGAACATGAAGCTGTGGATTCAGTTAAACCTGCAGAAAATACAGGAAGGGAAAGAACACAGAGGACAAAAGCACATACTACAGAAGAGAGAAGGTACAGTAATGTCATAAGGAAACCAAGGTTAACACAGTTTAACAGGTAGTCTTTACAAACACAGCACAAAATCATGGTCAAAGCAGTGGTGTGGACTTCCTTAAAAGAAAACTGAAATGGCTAAACTCCTTTATGGTTTATGCACCTTTGATAAACGAGGGAGATATGTCTTATCATTTAAAAGAGGGACATATCAGTGTTTCTCCATGCTCCATAAACACCATCAGAATGCTCCAGCCTAAGGACCAGAATCTTTGCTTTTCACCTGTTGAGGATAGAGTCTCATTGTTATTCTGTGAGGGATAAGTCACGCTGTGTGCTGGCTTTGCCTGCTGCTGCTTCCATTGCCACTGGGGCATTTAGTGTGTCAAGCATGGGGAGAGTCATCTGACTAAAGAACAAACAGCAAAGCCCTGAAGAAAGACAAGACAGTTGACCTGTTGTTGAAATGTAATATTAGAAAGATGTCATGTTGTCAATATTTTATGCCAAGTTATGTTTCATTTTCTCCATATGCCACTTAAAAGCAGCAGCACAGACTGAATGTAGATGAATGTGAAGCACGTGTTTTAATGTGTTGATGTATGACAAATCATTAACCATAAGACATCATCAACAACAGTAGGGTAGGACTGGGTTTTCATATATAATTAAAAAATGTTATCACATAAAATCTCATTTGTCCACACGCTGTAGGTGCCAGAAAAGCCTAGCTTTCCTGCTAATGAAGGGGACAGACCTGTCGGCTGGCAAGCTCTGAGAAGGGGCTGGAATACCAACAGGGTGTCAGCGTTCCCTGGAGGCAGTAAGACCATTGAGCTCCCCACAGGGACCAACTCAGACCCTAATAGGAAATCCCTTTTGATGAAAACAGCCAGCACAGAGGCCCTCAGGCATCCTCTGCTGAATCGCGCAACTTCTGCAACAGGCTATAGTCCGCAACCTTCAGACATACAGACAAACTCCGCTGTGGGAATCTTCATCCCTCAAAACAAACCTGGCTTCTCCTCCATCACCATCTCCTCCAGAAAAGTGAGCAGAACAGCTAGTCTACCTGGCTCTGATACCAGCAACCACTCTTCCCAGTCACGTGAGTCTCCTTCTCCACGCAACAGCTTGGACCACCAGCCCATGGACCCAAACTCCAGGCATTTAACAGTGCAACGGAAAGCCACTATAGTCAAAGTAACAGAGAAAAGGGTGATTTCAAGTCCTGTATCAAACACAAACACAGCACGGACACCACCGGGAAGCAATGGTCTGGACACAGTGGTCCACAGAAGGAAGGCCACCATCATCAAAGTGACAGAACACAGAGAAAGCTACAGTCCAGGCAGACTGAGGGCCAAACACCCAGAGTATAGACACAGCTATAGTGAGGGAACATATATGGGCAACAACACATGGAGTCAGGAAAATCATTCACAAAATAATGAACAACCTTCTTATCGTCATCTGAATTTTATCCCAAACTCTGCAGCACCAAATACATATACTTCAGATCCAGAGAAAAATGGCTCGCGGCACAGATCCACACTGAGCCTTTTCCTAAACAACCCTCCTGGTGTAGCAGCACCCACATCCTCAGAGATTTCTCCAAAGCCTGTTGGACAGCGATCGGGGAGGCTGCACAGACCACTGAGCTGGTATGGCAATGTGATTGGACACACTGAGACAAGCAAGGAGAATTTGACACAACCATCTGCCAGGAAATGGAGCGCTGGACTTCCAAAAGAAACTGATGTCAACCCTTTGAACTCGGACAATAGTTTCATCAGTCCTGGAAAAGCAGTGAAAAGACCAGGTCAGCTTGTGGCAGAGACACTCAAGTCAAAGGCCGGTGAAAAAGAAAGATTGCCTCTACCAAGAAGCACTTTGCAGGCAGAGTCCTCCAGTCTGACTCTCATCAAGGCCCCGGGTAGGTTTCTCTGTCCCACTTTGGGAGCCTTCTTGTCAGCACACATACTCCCTCAGTCTCTGATCTCCATTTTCAAAGGATGGCAATGTCTAAATATGCACTTCCTTTGTGCCATTTGTGTGTTCTAGCTTGAAGTTATTACACACCCGCCTAGGTTTGATACAGTCTTTCACTTTTGATGTTTTATAGGCATTATTAGATTGCAATGATATTACTTCTTGATCTGCTGACACGAGCCCAATTGTCACTCATGGAAGATGTCTTCGCCTGTGTCGAGCAACATCAGCTAGACGCAAAGGTGCCCATCAGCACCTAGATATGCATTCTCATTTTCACCTTTTTTTCATTTTCCCACGCAGGCCTTTGCATGCATAATCTATTCCTGCCCCCTTTTCACTGGCAGCACGGGGAAGGAAGGGAAATCACAAGCTGCTAAACATGGTGAAAATGAGGTATTAGAATGTGTTAGAATCTGGTTTGGCGTTAAAGCCCTGCAATGCAGCAGTTCTATTTGTATGTGTTTCTTTGCGCTAATCAGGTTGTGATCGGGCCATCTGGGTGCCCAAAATAAGTCTTAAAAGTTTTCTGCTTACTTTAAAATAGATCTAACATGCATTTTCTCACCTTCTGTCATATTTACAGTTTTGTGCAATAGTCTTATGCCATCACCGTTTCTTTATATGCTCAGAAAATAGGAAATAGGTGCAGTGACTTTTTGACAACATACATGGAAAAAAGGATGTAAGGCAAAAAGAGAGTCTGTAAAATTGTAACAAGCCTGAAAGCCAATATGTCGTATGACTACTTTTATTCTTCAGCACAGCCTGAACTCTCTCAGACAAGCTTTCTTGTCATTTCTTTAAGTGGTCTTCTGGAAGAGTTTTCTGCAAGGCTTCTTGAAGGGCATTCAAAGATCTTCTTTGGATATTGGCCGCATTTTGTTCTGTTACCTGTCAAGATTAGAGATGGGAATCCATAAGAATTTAGGGATTCTGATTCCATTATTGATATCACTTATCAATGCGATTCCTTATTAATTTTCTTATCGATTCTCGTTGGGATCTCACTGGCTCCAAGTAACCACCATTGCTAAGCAGCAATAAATAAATTACATTCATGCAAATTAATTGCATGCTGTGGGTCCAATGTTTGTGCATGTTTGTTGAAGTATTTCCCCTCTTTGTTGTGATCAGTGTCAGGAGTCGTTATTCAAAAACGTAATTACACATACTTAAAAGTAATGCGGTACGTTTTAGGGTAGCAGCACTTCAGGAATATCTTGTTGTTGCAAAAAATAATATTTTATGCCAGTCAAACTGTGTTATCATTGTCATTTTTCATAGCTTCAGCAAACAAAGGAGAAATACTGTGTTTTTGACAGGCTGCCTGCCAGTGACAAATTGCCTAAAGATCCTATTCAAAATTAATTCTTTGCTAAGTTGTCTGTTATGTGTAGACACAACACTGGTTTATCCATTGAGTTATGTGTATTTTTTAATCCTTGAATGATTAATAGATCAATTTTAAGTGACTTAACAAACAAAAAAAAAAGCAAAAAAAACCCCACAAGGACTGGACTGAAAGTGAGTGAAGAGCAGTCAATGTCAAAAGAAAAACATTTGAAAGAACTATTGTGCAAGGCCACTTTAAAAAGATTACAAGAAAACTCTGGCTTCTCAGAAGAAAAAGATAAAGAAATGATTGGTGGGTCAAAACTTTTACACAGTGCTGTATGCACACAGAGAGATGTGTGCATACAGCACTACTAGATAAATATTGCCACTAAAGTTTTGAATAATGAAGCTAAAGTTGTTACAAGTAATCTATACGAGCCAAAAGCTTTGTCCTCACACTGATTCTAATTCCTTTCTGCCTGTAGCATTATATTAGATCCAAAAAATATTCTTGGTAAAAAAGCAAATAAGTGTATTTTCCAAAAATCTCAAAATTTCAAGTTAAGTCTTCACAGTGTGCAGTTGTTAAAAGACTCAGCTGAAGCTATCTTTTGGAAAATCTGAATATCCAGGTGAATAAGTAAGAAGATCAGGGAGTCTTCTGCTGAGCAACTGTGTTTCTTGATTCATGATGTCTTTTCTCTGTGTGAAATTATTAATTATTCTTTAATCACATTCATTAAGAGTGTCATCAATTAATTACAAGGCCCTAGGCAACATCATTTAAATTCAACGTTTGTTACAGTCAACCACCAAATGAGGCAGGATATTATACAGGAATGATAGCTCCGAAACAGCCACTGTCAATGTTTTACTCACTCTTCAGTTACATCAAAGCCCTTTTGGATTTCAGATCCCCACTCCCAACAGTCTCCAGAGGAAGTGACTGCCCTGAATGCGGCTGCGATCATAGCAAATATCAAACTCCAAAGACAACTTAGTAAGGAGAAAAAACCAAGTGGCGATTCTGAAACGGATTCCACTGCATCACCCCAGGGAAATTCTGGTATTATTACTTCTCTCTTCCTCTAATTATATATATATATACTCATAATACTCACTGTATAAAGCATTTATCTTCATTACAATAAAGTAAAACTATTGGTGGTTCAACATTTTCCCCCCACACCTATACATCCTTAATTTTATCAATACTAATATGGTAAAATTCCTTGACTTATACATACTATGCCAACCTGGTTCATTCCAGTAATTAATATGTCATGGAGACCCAGGGGGCTCCTGAGGAACTGTGCATTGCAGTCAGGCATGTGAAGCTAAGCCATGTGTACATGAAAACCCAAAGTAGTTGATTTCCTCTGTCTTGATAGTGACAGATGAGGGAGAGCGTGCAAAGCAGCATCCTAATCACAGCCGACGCCTCAACCGGCCTCATGCTGAATTTGTTCCACTGAGTCTAGATGCTGAACAGTCATCTGAAGCTGTTTCTCTTCAGGTGAGTTTATTTTCTGTGCTAATAAAACAATTTTGAGAAATTGATTTCATTTTCTAAATGAAAAGTCCAGAGCCACAGTGTAACCAGCCAGAGTAACTTTCCTCTCCTAAGAGTTTTTGTTTTAGGTTTACAGAACTCACAAGGCAAAACTAGCCAGTGTTTTCTTATAAAGGTTCCAAAAACAATATAAAGAAACCACTGTAATACAATTCAATATCAACAAAAAAGAATGACATATTTATACTGGCTTTAGGGTTTTTTTTTCCACGACATGCCTCCCCGTGTATGCTCAGGTGCACGGGGAGTTTGAAACAAGGGTTGTGCTTAAATGTTTTCTCAAGAAGAGCAATGTATTTGTGGTTTTGGCAGGACGCGTTGCAGAGGTCTAGACCAGACTTCATTAGTCGTTCCCAAGGTAGAGTGCGAGAGCTGGAGCGAAAGGCACAGGAGAGAAGGAAACTGTCAAATTCAGTAGGCCCACAGTTGGAGAAGGCACCCAGGCAGAGGAGAGCTCTCAGCACTGGGTCTACCTCTCTGAACGGTAATGCACTAGCAGCCAGCCTCACTTCTTGTCTCCAGTGTACTGTCCATTGTTTCTGTGCAGCTGCAGTGGCTTTTTGCCACACGACTAATCATACAGATTTAGACAAAAAAGGGGGGCAAAGGGGTGTTTGTCAGTCAGTGCTGTTTTTCTGAATTCGTGAAAATATTTCTTTTCTAATTAAAGTTAATAATAATATCTACAAATATTTCCAAATCCACTACAATCAACAACAACCAGCAAATATTACATTAAGATTTTGCAGTAGCTTCTTCAGGAATTATTTAATTGAAATTATGAAATGAAAAACCTGGATAAGTACGTTTAATAACATAGATAAAATGTTAAAGTAGCTTCATGCATCTTATGGATTACATAACAGACTGATATCCTAAAGTAAATCACCCTGATACACTTTATTACATTTTCTTTTCTTTTGAATGTAGTTAAAGATTTTGGAAACAGAAAGTGGCACACCTGGTGAAACTTTGACTAAATATAATAAAAGCAACCTGAAGTAAGATGTTAAATAAATGGTTTTAAAGACTTAGCAGAGATTTTATGGCTCTCTCTGCCCTCTACAGGCTACAACAGAAAGGTGCACCAATGTCAAAATACCAGCTGAGAAATCAAAATGATCAGTGGTGTAATTACAAATGCCCTGCAGAATTTGACAGGTGCAAATGTGATGGTGCAAAGTGCCTTAAGAAACAAAAAGAGAAGGTTACATACTTTTTAAAAAAAGATAATCTTATATGTTCAAATTCAATGTGACATTTTTTATGTTCAAACAAAAAGGAAGTGTTTTGTCTATTCCAACTTGTGTAAAAGAAAGACTGACTGCAATGCTTTGCCCTTGTGTGTGTGTGTTTCTAGGTAACCTTTTCACTCACAGAGAAAGAGCATTTTCTAGGAAAGACATGCAGCCCAGATCCAAGCTGTGAGCGCCATCTATGTTTTTACTTTGGCTCACTATCAGATGCTTTTACTTTTTAGGCTTGTATCACTCCTGCATTTTGAGCATTTTTTCCTTAGGCTTTGTCTTATTTTCCTGGCAAACTCACAAAAAATTAACAAGCTGACATAGTTATATACATAAATACTGAGCAGATGTTTTTGCACCACCCCTTTTTCATTTATATATGTATATATATTTCTGCTGAGCCACTTAACAGTGACCTATGAATCACTGAAGCTTCAAGGTATACCTTCGAGGAATAAACCAGTGTCGACACATAAGAGCCAACTTAGCCAACCAATTTTGAATTGTGTCTTGAAGCACTTTGTTACTAAAAGCCTGTGGAGGCTCTGGCTGGCAGGCAGTGCTTTTAGGTTGGGAATCTTGTCAAATTATGTCATCCCACTAAATTTTGATCCAAAAAACCAATACCATCTGTAAAGCGTCTCATTAGAAACAGCTTCATTTTCAGGATGACAATGATCTTAAACACACTGCTAATGCAGTAAAGGCCTACCTGGGCAGGTTGGCAGTCTGTGGCAGGGTCAAAACAGAGCAACAGACAACCATTCGCACCTTTGACCAGTTTAGAATCACAATTAACCTTACCCCACTAACTGTATATTTGGACTGTGGGAAGCCAGAATACCCGCATATAAGTGTGACCCCCCCACAGGGACACATTTAAACTCCACGCAGAAAAGTTCTGGACAGATGTTGGATTCAAACCCAGAGTGCTAACCACTATGCTATTGTGCTGCCAATGTGGCACATGTTTGTGTAAATCTTCAATAAAATTTCCGATTTTGCTACCAAATAATGACGAAATAAGGGGTGGCTCAAGACTTTTGCACAGTAATATAGTTCCTAATAAATGTTTTAGGTTTTTTTTTTTTTTGAGAACCGCAGATTCCAGATCTAAAACACCATTTTTATTTTTGTACAGGACACCTGCAGATCTCAAGAGACAAAAAGAAGAAGAAAGGAGGGAGGTCAGTTTGAACAACAGATATCGAGCTGAGCTTTACAAAAAGGTAAATCCTCTACCTATTTTTCACAAAACAATCACAAATGAATCTATCAATTAAAAAAAATGTTTAAAAATCAAAGTGACTTGATTTCTGTTCAGGAACGCAAGAGAATAAATGTAATTTGACATCTTAACCAAAAAATAACAACTTGCTTTACTTTTTTCTGCTTTTTTGTAAAACAGTACATTTTAAAGTTTGTGGATAACAACAATAGGCAAATAAAAGATGATCAGTTAATGAGACAACTCCACCTAACATGAGTTTAAACCATCTAATTCTAGTTGTCATCTCATTAAATATCAGCACCAGACGTTGTTACAAACACATATTTAGGTAGAACTTACGTCATCAAATCATTGAACATGGAGAATAAAGCAAATAACTCCTGTCTGGTAGTTATCTGCCCGAGACACTGAACAGAACATTAATAGCATGTATGACCCACAGGCAATTGAGCAAGTAATAACACACCTTTCCCTTACAGCTCAATTAAACCTTGGAAAGAGTGAAACATTTTTGCAGTAATGACAAACACTTAAGGGTTTCTATGTTAATAATGCACCCTTGTCTCTCTTCAGAACGATGCCGCTGTTGAAAATAATGCAGTAAAGTGGGCACATAATCCATTATAATTAGCTGAAAAAAATGGATTTGAGTGGGTCGCACGAGGCTGAGTTTAAAGGACTTTTTTGATGCAAATATCAGGGGGCATATCACATTGTGGGGTCCTAATATCAAATTATAACAGATAAAAAGACCCACAGTTACTGATAAGGTTTGTCATTTGCTTTTGGAGGTCTGGACAATGTTTTGGTTTGTTTTGAAGTAGAAAATTACACTTTAGTTATTGCATGATCCACCAAATATTCAGTGTTGCAATAAAAATCCAGCTATAGGGAGAAATATCTACTTTTAAATGGTTTACCTTTCAATTTTATACAGTTTTTAGAGCACTAGCTTCAAGCATGTAGCAATGTAAAAAATTCTTTACATAATTAAATGTCTGCTCTGATTGTTTACAGCGAGACCTACAATAGACTGACTTTTTACGCCATTGCATGATTACTTAAACTTTCCTTTACACTTATTTTCCACTAGAGGGCGATGCTGCCTAACTTTTCTATTTTCTTGCACGCCTGCAAAAGGTTCCGTGAGAAAACCCGATCTTAAAAAACGCACTTCAGAGGCATATTTGTCATGTTTAGCGATTGCTAGCGAGCATTCCTTTTTTGCCATTTTATAGTCAATAATTCTGACCTTCTATAGAAGTGAGTTTGATTTAGAGGAACTGTAGTCTCTCTTTCTCACCCTGCACCCCACACCCTGCCTCTCATTATGAAGAGAGACTGTGAACAGTCTCATTGTGCTGAGTGTATGAGCCCGTGTTCCTCATGAAACAAAAGGCCCTTTAGTGGCAGAGAAATCCACAGCGCAGTGCCACCATTCAGCCGAGCCTGCAGACAGAGTGGGTGCCCACACACAGCTGCTCCTCCCACACTGCTGCTGTGGCAGATAATGCAGGGAAGAAGGGCTATGATGCCAGAAGATCCAGCGGGTCTTGAAAAAGGAGCTGGAAAGCTTAACAGTTTGGGTGAGAGGGTGCCATGTACCAGGAATCGGTCCTGTTTCTGCACATGACCTCTGAAAATTAAGGAGCATGCTAGGAGACTTTTGTATGGACCAGATTGGTTGTCTGTATATAGCCTTTATTTTGTGATATGCGTCAGCCACTTGTGTGTTTTCTTGTTACAGAAACTGCTGGATCAACTTCTTCAAAGGAGCAACAACTAAACAACTGAACACATGGATGAAGATGTAGAGAAAGGCATAAAAGACTGAGACAGTGAACTTTGCCCTTTGTCAGTTTAGTTTATTATTTTTCTAGAACCTGTCTTCTTATGTGGATTAAAAACATATATTCTCATACAAAGTAAAAAAAAAGACATTTAACCTTAATGCAAATTTATTGCACTTCCTGATCAAACAATATGTAGTAAGCAAAATCAGCATATCTCACTATGTGACCTTATCACAGATAAATCCAATTACATATTTGTTCATTCTTTTGCTCTTCTATGCAAATCTGGTAAGGATGTCTTTCTGTGCTTGCTTAAAACTGCTTGAAAAGCGAGCAGTGAACACACTCGGACACGGTCCTTATGGATTCTAGAAACATCTTCAAATCAGCAGTGCCTGCTGTTTAAATGACCTTTCTATGCTCTGTCACGTGGTTGTCCTAGCCACCCTTGTGGTATGCAATTTCAAATAAAGGTTGTTGAAGGTCGAAAGTATGAAATCATGTCTGGACAGTCTGTTGTGGTTTTAATCAAACATCAGCCTCGCCGATATGGTTTCGATTAACTTCTGTTTATGCAGTTTGTTGTCTTGTTTGCACTTGATTGCAAGCTGCCTTTGTTTTGAGACTACTCCATGTAATTGGATGCAGAACAAGCGTCTCACTGTAGCAGTGGCGTCTTCTGACAGTCACTTTCACATGATACCATGTGATGTGAAGCAGCAATGTAAGACAAAATCATCCATTATGCTTCACAGTCCAATCCGGGACAGTCTTTATCCGTCGTCTTCATTTAACATCCAATGCTGAAAGAAATGTGAAGTGAGCTCTGCCACCATTCGATGCCAGATGGAGGAATGTGACCTCGTTACAGTGGAAGCCCCCCCCCTGTTAATGGACAGTTCAACTGAATTTTCATTGGTGTGTAGAGAAAACAGATGGTTGCTACTATTTTTATAAACCTATTTTCATGTCTGTGCAATTGCATGTGTGGGTGTATTTGGACAGTGGGAGTGCGTTAATAACACCATTCATGGTGCACAATGATAATAATTTGAGACTAGAAGGACACTTGTGTACCATGGATGTTCTTTAAAGAAGATAATTGATCGCATGCATGAGGCCTTAGTCAAAGATTACCTTATTTTACCCTTGCAACTGAGTGTCTGCGTATAAAAATAGCCGTTATGAAATTATTCACACATCAACTGACTCTTATTTGATTCTACATTTATGTGTTTTATACCTGAACAACTTTTGTGTTTCAACTTTTGTAAATGTGCTTTGGGAAGTGAAATTCTTTTCCATTTTGTTTCTCCCAAAATCGTTTTCTCATTGTTGCATAGGTAAGATGGAAGGACGTTCATTAATCATCTGTTCTAGCACCAACAGAGAGCCCTGCTCTGCAAGCACCCCTTGGTTCTTAAAAAGCAAGCAGAGTGCTCCTCAGTATTCATTTATTTCCATGTTTCATCTTGGAGGCAGAGTTTTGAGAGGTTTCTGTGTGAGGGTGTATGCTTTCACACTGCGTTAAGATAACAAGTGGATACGGCGCAGTGACTTTACCTTAAGCCTTAACGCTGGAAGCATGCTGGAGCCCTACCTGAAATGCTAAACAACCCGATGCGGCGCACTGCAGAGTGCACATCGCGAAAAGCATAATTGAGCAGAGCGCTTTGGGTCTATCAGATGGCTTTCTGGCATTTTAAAATGTAAATGTGATGAAGTAAAACCACTTTTTTGTGGCATGCGCACGAGTGAGTCTGTTTTTTTTTTCTGGCTGAGTAACAAGTAATTGATTTACCTTATAACACCTTCCCAGGGAGGCTATAGTCAAATGTGGCCTTAGTGTGTGCTGGTCTGTTAAGCTCCCTGGGTGAAGTTGATCAAGGAATACCAGGAAAGAGGAATGAAATAACCTGGTTTACCTTCAGAATAAAAGGGTGTCTACGTCTACAGCAACGAACGGTGGGCAAGAGAGGTGAAGAAGAGAATGCAGGCAGGTAGGAGTGGGTGGGGACCAGTGTCAGGGGCGATTTGCGACAGAAAGATAATAGTCCCAATAGGTTGGGAGTGACCAGAACTGACAAGACTAAAAATGAGTATTGGGACACCTCAAGTTGAACGGTTTGGAGACAAAGTTAGAAGCATGGCTGAGATGGTTTGGACATGTGCGGGGGATGGATTGTGGATAAACTGGGCAAAGGATGTTGGAGCTGCCAGGTAGGAGGAAAACAGGAAGAGTACAGAGAAGATGCAGGGGGTTGGGGTGACACAAGAGGATGCTAGGGTGAGATGGGGGCCGATGATTCACGATAATTAAGAACTTCAAAATAAAACCTTATAATATCTCTCAGCCTGTGCACTTGCCAGACTTATGCTTTAACAAATGCATACAAAATTGGTTAAATTGGATTCATGCAGGTTTTTGCTGTAGCTTTTGGAACACACTGTGTTCAAAAGGATGGCTTTAAATGAAACTTGAGGATATAAATCCAGTAAATTTTTTCCATCAAAAGAATCGATTTTGCCCTAAATTATTTATTTATTCTCCATGGAACTGTTGCCTTCTTGTTGAAAAATGGGACCGGAAATTGCTTGTTTTTTGCGTCTAACTTGACAGCCTGGTTGCCATTTGTGTGCCCTGGCGGTGGCTTTAGGACCTCGCGGAGCGCATCATTGAAGCACATGGTCGCTACTCATAAGACAACACTCCTCGCCAGTAATTGCTGTGGAATTGATGTCATTCCAGTTGGGCGACTGAGAGACAGCAGCGGCTCGTGCCTTTGTCAATATTTTCATCGCTCTCCACAGTTTTTACTTACGCGCGAGCGGCTTCGCACTTGGACATCTTTGAATGGGGACGAAGTGAGTGGACTCGAATCAGCTGTCTTTGGGATTTCCTAAAGCACCGGTCATATACTTGATCACATTTCAGGAAGTCGTTTCATTTGTGGGGAGGCTCTTGCACATCAGCTGTTGTTGGACTGGAACTGTATGATGGTTGCGCTGCAGTGAAAGACAGTTGGCTAGTCCCCCTCCACGCTTCAGCATCATGAACCCCGAGAGCTGGAGTGTGAAGTTTGTTATTTTGACAGCACTTCAGGCTTTAACTGTCACTTTGTCGGTGTGTGACAGGATGCTCTTAAAATCTGTCAAAGGTAAGAAGGGGAAAGAAGGGGTCTTGCCATATGTTACCAGGGAGGGTATACTGAAAGTCCGTGCGTAAAAGTAGCAGATTATTTTCCTGTGTTTTCTTTTAAACGCGAAGAAAAAGCTTTATTTTTTTTTTGTCAGTTTAAATGACCCTGTAGCATCCGTCTATATGCACTGTGTTTCTTGTGTATATGTTTTTCCGATTCATTCTGTTCTTCATTCGTGTCTCCCTTTTGGCAGCGTGGGATACATCGTGTTTTATATATGCAGCTGTTAGTTGCTACATCAGACCGACAGATATGTAACACATGCTGGGGTGCAGGGATACATCTTCAAGTACAAAAACTTGCTTAATTCATGGTTCACACTCATTCTCTCCATGTGTGAGCAGCAGAACATGATTTTTTTTATTTTTTGTTCCAAGTCCACCCACTGTGTACCGCAAAAAAGAGGAGCTGCTGTATAATTGATGGTGCTGAAAGTCTCTTTAGTAATCAGTTGTAACACTTTTGGCGTTTTGCTGGTGCTTTTAAAAGCATACTTCAAGGCACTTTAAGCATATTTCACTTTTTCAATTCCAGGGTTTCTCTAGTGTTAAATTTAAAAATAAAAGCCCATAGTTGATTTGAAGTTAATCAAGTGAGAAGCTTTTATGAAGCCTGAATTATGTGTATGGGTTCCCAGCAGCAGCATGACAAAGGGGCTGTACTGAGGAGATGTTCAAATGTGAAGTCAGGTTGTTTTTATATACTAGTATGTGCTTGTTTGTTTGTTTGTTTGTTTATCTGGCATTGTGACTGCAAGCCTTTGGGCTCGTGTCATCTGAGTCACCAGCATTCTACGCCCTAGGTGAGATTCAACAAGGATGCCACACACAATAAAATTGCAACTGTGGTGAGTCGAGGAGCTGCATTTCAGTAACTTCTAAACACACTGACAGTCACGACACTCACTGTGTGAATCCTGGGAATTAATTACCAGGAAGGGCAAATGTGTGAGACTGGGATTGAAGTATAAGGAAGTTGTTCATTTATTCATCAACAGTTCATCATCGTCAGACGTTAGCCTTGATGTGCATTTCCCGCGGGGCCGGGCTCATCGAAAACGATCATTGTCAGTTGATCGGTCTGTGAGAGTCTGAGACTGTCTGTATCGGCAGAATATTACCAGCTTTTAAGTAATTTGGGCTGATGGGGAAAATTGATGGAGGGTATTCTTCATTACAACCCACAAAAAAGTTTGCAGCCATGATTTTGGTGGTCCCTTTAATCATTAAGACATTTCTGACCAGACAAAACAGGCAAAACAAAGATGGTATATTTCACTTTCTAAACTTGAGAGGGGTTCTTTTTCTTCATGATTTCTTGGACAAGTTGTGCAAAAAATAATTTTTGTGATCAATGAAAGTAATTAGTTGTAGCCTTACTTAATGCAAAGCATAATTAGTGAGGATAATTACTGCTCATTTTCATGTGGCTCTACTTCGTCTCTAGACTGTGGGTTTCATCCAAATCTAAGGCAGCTGAAGGAGCGACTCAGTGCAATGTTGTGTTTGCATACATATTTAATGACACCCTTCCTTCAACTTTCATGTCGATTTTCTCCCTGTCTGTCTTATGCATGTTCCTGTCCTGGCTGGGCATCGTTTATGAATGATTTCCTCCCATTGGTTGACACATTTTAGTGTCAGTGAGTATTTACGAGCCAGATGTACTGCTTCGGCCAACATGACTGCCTCTGCCTTGAGCGCTGCATGCAGCTTGCGTGCTGCACCCTCTGACAAACGAAAGCTGAGCTGTGAATATATTTTTGGACTGTAGTAAAAAATTCCTTTAGCAAACAGTGTCCTCCCCTAGAGTGACATTATCACCGTGATGTGACCCATCTCAGGTCTAAGGCATTTAGTATCTTCTCAGTACGAATGGATTCAGTTCTTCCAGATGAGTTGTTCAGGATATTTAAGACCCAGGAGACTGGTAAGAAGAACTGGCTGATCTGTAGTTGTGCATCAAGATAGATTGATCAACCAGTCGTCGTTCCGCAGTGGGGATATTTGTATATAAGAGGGAAAATATCTGGACTGTGCTCATGTGGCCTGACCCTACATGTGTTACATTAATTTCTTCAAATCTGCCGTGGACTTGTTTGACCTCTCCAGCAAACGTTTAAAACACGAGCTGAAACCTGATCCTGGCTCTGGACTTTCTCGTTTGGCTTTCACACCCAGACAGGTCAGAGTTCGACTCAGCATGTCATTCCCAGAGTCTGTCTTCCCTTGTTTGGTCAGAGGTCAGTTGGCTCTGATATGTCTTGCCAGTGTCAAATCTGTCCGTGGTAATTCAAGTTCCACCCCATCAGTATTTCACCCCAAAAACATCACGTTATTATATACATTACTCTATAAAAAAAGAAAGAAATCATACTAGAAATTATCTTACATAACCTGGGAGCTGCTGCTGGACTCCTAGCACTCCTAGCGCTCATCACTTAAACCCCCGCGAGCCATCATTTTAGGGATTCCTACCTATAAAACCCGGAGAGCAGTCAAATGGTGGAAGTGGAAGCTAAATTGGCTAGTCATTCATATGTATATTAGGCTGTTAAGTAGGAATTCTGGAGGGAGGGGAGTGGGGGTGGGGGAGTGGAGTGTTTCAGTTTGCCATCTTGGGGAGAAATCAACACACATGGGTGTATGTCCTTTGTTGCTGACATTTATTGATAAAAACAGTACAAAAAACCAACCATTTGTACACATATTTACAAATAATTCAACATTGTCAGCAATCACTCACAATCCTGGCACTGCCATGGTACCTGTAGTCTGCATTTACCACATGTGTATCTTTTGCAGTGAACACATCGCACAGTGGCCTGATTTTTCTTGCATTTGTGTTTGACCTGACACGTGGCTCTTTTTCCAGGGCTAGGTGTGGAGGGTTCTGCCCGAAGCAACTGATCTTTTCTTGCCTTCTTCGCAGCTACATGAGAGTGAGCCAACTCTGTTGCAAGCGCCACCAGGAAGTCCACCCGTCTTTCCTTCGTCCCGGTGCATGCTTGATACAGCACATGTGCATTCAGTGCTGCCATGTCAATCATGTTATAAAACACGGCGACTGGCCAGCGCCGTGTTCCTTTGCGGACAGTGTACTCCCGAACCATCTGGTCCATCACATCCACGCCACACTTTGTTTTGTTGTAAAGGGTGACAGTGTTTGGCTTCCTTTTGGTGGTGTTATCAGTCTGAACCACGCTGTGCATGCTGCTAAGAATATAGACTGTCTTCTTCCGTTTGGCCGCATACGCCGTCAGCGTGGCAGCAGAGGTTGAAAACACCTAAGAAATAAGATAAATTGTTATTTTCATAGCCCTTTTACACACAATGAAACACATAAACATAGAACCACAAAAGACCTGCAACATACCTGAGTGGTGAATACATTGCGATCTGTCTGTCTAGTGGATTGAGGAATTTCCCTGCGAATCCTGTTGACTGTGCCGAGGATGGTGGTTTTCCGTCTAAGAAGTTTTTGTGCCAGTGAAAGCGATGTGAAAAAATTGTCCGTGGTAACATTTCTGCCCTTGTCTAGGAATGGTTCCATCAGCCTCATTACTACATTTTCAGAAAGTCTCTCCCCAGTGGGACGACTGGGGTCCTTGCCAAGATATGGGAAGACATTGCAAATGTACTTGGATTTTAGGTCGCAAGCCACCCAAAACTTGATCCCAAACTTGTCAGGTTTACTTGCAATATACTGCAGGAAACAGCACCGAGTCTTTGATGGGAAAAGCTGGAAAAAGAGCCACGTGTCAGGTCAAACACAAATGCAAGAAAAATCAGGCCACTGTGCGATGTGTTCACTGCAAAAGATACACATGTGGTAAATGCAGACTACAGGTACCATGGCAGTGCCAGGATTGTGAGTGATTGCTGACAATGTTGAATTATTTGTAAATATGTGTACAAATGGTTGGTTTTTTGTACTGTTTTTATCAATAAATGTCAGCAACAAAGGACATACACCCATGTGTGTTGATTTCTCCCCAAGATGGCAAACTGAAACACTCCACTCCCCCACCCCCACTCCCCTCCCTCCAGAATTCCTACTTAACAGCCTAATATACATATGAATGACTAGCCAATTTAGCTTCCACTTCCACCATTTGACTGCTCTCCGGGTTTTATAGGTAGAAAGGTAGAAGCCTGGGGATGCTAGTGTCATACTGCCTGGGTGTTTGGGCCACAACTGAGAACAGAATGGCTGCGCAGAGGGTAATTATCACTGCCCTAAAAAATCATCAGCCTCCCTCTGCCACCTCTGAAGGGCATTGGCAGATCCTCCTGTCTCAGAAAAAGCAGGGCCATTACAGGTGACCCCTTGCACCCCGCCCACCACCTGCTTGACCCCTTGCCCTCTGGTCAGATCCCACGCCTTCAGACTCGAAAGCAACTTCTTCCCCTGTGACATTCGGACTGTTAAAAAACACTATCCCCCACACACCGCCTCTGCCCACTTACCTCACCAATCTGAGCCGTGGTCTGAGTAACCCACATCACTCAGGCCACTCACATACGGACTCTTTTCAGACTAAGTGTATTGCACTACTTCGAAGCACTTTGTGTAACTTTGTCTTGATTGTATATATTTCTCCTGTTAGTTATTCCTGCTGTCTTACTATTTGTGTTTTATTCCTGCACAGTTGGCTAGGAGCATCCATAATGTTGCCGTACATGTACAATGACAATAAAGGCATGATGCATGGGTGTAAAACCGTCAACAGACTATAGCTCATCATGCCTTGTGGCACCTATGCTCAATGTTAGCCAATTTAACTACATTCAAATTACAGCTTGGCCTTTATTTTTAACACAGCTATGCATTTGTAAAGTCTGAAGACTGCATCTCATAGAGTTGTAATGCTAATTCTCCTCCTACCCTCATCACTCACTTTATTAGTCAGGGTTGGACTCCCGCTTTGGCTTTAGAACTGCCCTAATTCTTGATGGCATCGATTCAACAAGGTGCTGCAAACATTTCTAAGATTTTGTTCCATATTTACATGATAACAGCACACAGTTGCTTCACATTTGTTGGCTACATATCCTGTTCCACCAAATCCCAAAGGTGCTCTATTGGATTAAGATCTGGTGACTGTGGAAGCCTTTTGAGTGCAGAGAGCTCATTGTCATGTTCAAGAAACAGTTTGAAAGGGTTTGAGGTTTGTGACGTGGCATCTTGTCCTGTTGAAAGCAGCCACCAGAAGATGTTTATTCTGTGATTATAAAGGCATGGTCAGCAGCGATACTCAGGTAGGCTGTGGTGCTTAAACAAAGCTGATTTGGTATTAAGGTTCCCAAAATGTTTCAAGAAAATATCCCTCAAACCATTACATCACCACAACCAGCCTAACTGTTAATAGAAGGCAGGATGGATCCATCCTTTAATGTTGTCATGGCAAACTCTGACCCTACCATCTTAATATGGGAGCAAAAATCTAGACTCATCAGAACCTGGTGGTAATGTGTTTCAAGTGTTCTTAAGTTGAGTTTTGGTGTGGTCTTCTGCTGCTGTAGTCCATCAGCTTTTGGATTTTGACGATTTATGCTTTGAGAGAGGCTCTTCTGCATATCCTGATTGTAAAAGGGGGTCATTTGAGTTTCTGTTGCCTTCAAATTCCTTTCTGTCACCAATCTGGCCATTACCTTCTGACCTGTGGCATCAACAAAGCGGTTTCACCCAGAGAACTGCTGCTCTCTGGGTATTTTCATTTTTTCAGACTGTTCACTGCAAACCCTGGAGATGCTGAGTGTACGTGCATCTGCTAGAGTTAATACTGGTTTTAGGTAAATGGTGATACCAGTAATTAACTTGGCTGTATCAAGCATTAATGCACTGAGCATTTCAGAAATGAACATACCACACTCAAACATGCAGGAAACATGCACATCTGAGTAGCAGTCATCATCTTCCTTTAAGGTTTGAAAAACAGAATTTTTTTTCCTTATCTAGCCACCTGCCAGATTTTACATGCCCTGTTCCTGTCACAAAAGGAAGCAAGCTGCAATATGTTTCTTAATGGGCGCACATGTTAACAGGAGCTCGACAGGTCACCTCCTACCTTGGCCAGTTTCTGACAAATTGGCTGCAGTGAAATTCTCCTGTTGTGTCTTTGGCTTTGTCTGTGTCTGTTCGAGTTCTGGTTCATAGGTGGAGCTGTGATGTATTTTTAAGTGAAGCAGCACGAGCCGCACATCAAAAACTGAAGACAGTTTGAAGCACAACCTTGACCAGTCCAGCCTTGTTAAAAGTTTGGGTTGGTTGTTTTTGGTTTTCATATAAAAAAGAAAATAGTAGCACCTTTTTTAAAATTGTAATTTGATACACCTTCAATTGTTTCTGTGTGACAAAACCTCAAAAGCTGTACAAATTACACTGATACGACGAATAATTATGTGAATCCTTACATTTGTATTTGGGAATGTCAAAAGAGTGTGTGTGCACAAATTACTAACTTGAGTGCACAAGAGCAAGTATGATTTAGTAATGACTTTTTCCCTTCATGAAACCTCCCAAGAAAAAAACGAATGTTTTGCACTTTTGCCATAATGAATTAGTTACATGAACAGAATTGATGTATATTTAAATCTGATTTGCATTATTTTCTGTTGACGCGCTAATTGATTAATCAAATAACCATGCCAGAGCTATTTTGGCTTCGTCAAACACTTAAATGTCAGTCCCTGCTGTTGTAATCCTTGAGCTATATGACTTGTTAGGCGGCTTTGATTGTGCGCCAGGCATGTGCTTCCCATGGCAGAAAGGTCTTCTAGGGAGTTGTAAATGAAATCTATCACAGGAACCATATTAACAAGCTTTCACGCAGCTCCACTTTAAAAGCTACCTGACTCTGACCTTCGATGCTGAGGCAAAGCGTCCAAACCAGGCAGCAAGCACAATCCATGCAGCAGGGAGGGACTGGGAGGGAGGAAGGGTAACATTGTCACCCAGCCGGAGGTGTAACAGCACTGGTTTCTCAGACAGAGTTAACCTCCTGCTGAGCCAAGGGGAAATTTTTGCTGCAGGACCATCTATTTCCCATAGAGTAATATATGTGCTGACATCAGGGTAGTGTGACAGTAAATGAGTTGAGTATATGAGAGAGAGAGCATACAAAAGAGCTATTTACCGGTAGAGGGAGCTTAGTGTTAAATGATTTGGTTATGACCCTAAATATACACCCCAAAAATGTATCCTCCATTAATGACAACCATTAACAGCCTACGTTGCTGTGGCTCTTGACACATTGCTACCTAATTAGATTTAATTCAAGGAGGCCCTGTTTTCCAGTATGTGTAGATTCCTGTTACCATGATGTCACATACAGGTTTCTATGCTCCCTAATGCAACCCTTTGGGTGTTGACATAATGACCCCCCAACTGAGTGAAGTGTTTACCGTGGAGTCGAGCCAATATTACCAGGCACTTTTCACCTTTGCTGAACAGTCTTTATGAATTCAGAGCTGTGGCTCCACTAACAAATTACAGGTAACAAGCAGAGGATTTGTCGATAAAGTGGTGAGCGCGATCTTAAGGCCTGTTTTTGAAATGTGGCACTTTCTTGGCTTTCTCTTTTTCATGTGGATCCAAGTACCAATTACTTTTAGCATTTATATCTGCTTCTTAGTGTAAAAACAAAACAAAGAAAAAGCCTGACAATAGTGACAGTCCTTAGTTTCAAGAGCTCAAAGTGGGGCGGTTGTTCAGCTGATAGGGATATTCTTTCTACAACGAAAATGAGAGAACCTAAAAAAAGAAGCCAGTCTTGATTTTTGTTTTTGGAACGATTTAGAGAATATAAAAAATGTGAATTAATTCTGAATATGCTTTGATTTTACTCAGCTGGCTAACCACAACAAGCAGTCTGATCTCATCTTGGACTGTTGGAATTTGAGATGGGCATTTTTTGTTCTTGACACGCATAAAAGAAACTTAGAAAAAAGTCAGTAATGCCACGATAATAATTCACCCTGGACCTAGAGAAGATCTTCAAGGACTCAAAGAGATAAGGAACACGATCAAAGTTCAGTGCTTTTGAGTGTCAAGGTCATTTACGAAAAAGTGTCTACTTGATGGATCTTCCTTTCGATGTATCGTTCATCATTCTGTTCCCATTCTCTTTGAATTAGCATAAATTGCCCACTCTGATTGGGGATAAATTGAGTTCGTGATATGCTTGTCAATCACCCATTAATAAATGAACAATAGCCAATTTTTTTTCTTCTTCTTTCTTGCCCCATGGCCTGATGTCAGAACCAATTTTGGGCTTAGAAACTTTTCTGGATCGTGTCCCCAATCCAGTCAGAACTCTGATTAAAGACAGTAAGCATCTGCGGACACATGCTCTTGATGCAGAAAAAAAGTGTTCTTTTTATTTGATTTGCTTTATCAAGAACACATTTTCATATGGATCCAAGGACATGACATTTTCATGCTTTTCCCCCCCTCATGTTGTGTCATAGTTCCACATGCAGAAGGTCGACTGAACTCATTACTCTGTTCTAATTAATTAATCCCACATGCTCCTATTTCACGTCCATTTTCTTGCTTTTCCATTGTAGTCTTAGTTAAGTCACCTATACGGCAGTTTAAAAGTAATCCATTGCAAGTATTCAAGCATTTAAATACACCCTGTACTGTATTACTTTGTACTACTACTGTTAGAATAATAGTCAAGCAAAATTTTATTGCAGTAGCTGTTCAAGATGGGGCTAATGTTTCATTACTTTACATGACATTAGACATTTTAGTTGATTCTGCTGTTGACTTTGCCTCTGGGGGCATTGGCCAGTGTTTCAGGGGTCCAGGGTTGCCAAGAGATATGTGGAAATCTGTTCCAAGACTTCCTGTTCCATGTGTCAAGTCATTGCATTGTTTATTTTCACACTGTAAATAAAGACACATTTAAGCTGAACTGTCAGATAAAAGCAGGACTTTCGATCTGCACGCAACCAAGCACGTTTAAATGTTTTTTGGTCCCTACTCGTGAAATTACATACCGAAACCAGGAAGTTACCAGTGCTAAAAAATGCTATCTCTACAGATTTTGGATCTTTCTCTGGTGGACAAAAGTAGAAAAGTAGAAGCCTTAATGATTTTTAAGTTATGTCACGATTAACAGCAGCCTAGAGCTACAGGTTATGCTGCCTATAAAAAGTCTATCAACTCTATAAATCTTTTTTGTGTGTGTATGCCAGTTTTGGCAGAGCAGATAAGCTTCAGGGCAATAATTGGTTACAAATTGCAGAACATTTTTGAATTTTAATTTTCTACTGTTCCAATATGCCCCTCTGAACAGCTTCCACAGCAGGACCAGCGATACTAGTAATGCTTAATGTTTAATGCAATATATAGGCAAAATGATGGATACTGTATACCATAGAGGTTGCATAAACGTAGGGTGTTGTTACATTGTCAGAGAGAGCCATGTTTTTGTAATGAGTAATATTACCACTTTGCAATCCTAGTGAAATATGGTTTCCAGATTTAGACTGAGATTGTTTTCTTCCTGCTGTTCCTTATCTTTATTGTGTAGAAATACGAAACTTATCACTGATACAAGTAGAATCTATATTGGTACATAAATGCTTATTCACTATGCACTGATTTATGGCATTCAGTGTTGCCTAAACTGTAGTGGTGTGAAGGACAAGGAGCTCAGATGGTACTTGACACTATGGTGCTTGAGTTAATGTTGCTTGGTTCACACCACTATAAACTTGTCTAAAACAGTTGTGGATGCATGTGTCCTCTTCACTTGTTTTTGTACCGTTGATGGGGTTTTGCTTGTCAAAGAGTCTCCTTGAGGCTGTCAAAGGCGTTATTTTTCCCATTTCAAATCTTAACATTTTCAAGATCGGAGAGAATTGCTGTCAAAGTCACTTTGGAGTGTGTCCTTGTGGGCTTTTGTTGTGCCAGTCATCAGGCTAAGAATGGCTGTCATTTGGATTGCTCTTGATTGATGTATCCACATATGTGAAGCCTGTATCCCATCTCACTGAGGACCTGCATGCATGTGAGGGGCACGGCCTCATCAAGTACGCAGATAAAAAGAACAGCATGCCATTTGTGTTGGAAAAACCACAATTGGGATTAAATAAGCTTATGCTTCTTCCTGCTCCTTTTTGAACATGGACGTTATTTGGAGTTGTGGTTGCTCGTTTTCCTTTTGTTTGCTTTGTTCATTTGTCTCTTTTAATTCTATTTTTTTTTTATACTTTTTCAACATGTTCAAAATAAAGATTCAATCAATCAATCAATCAAAAACCACAATTGTTATGAATACATTATTATATGGTTGTCTGTCAAAGAGAGAGTTGTGGTTCCAAACAACTGGGCTCTGGGATATAATAAAGAGGAAGAATTGTGTTGATTTGTTTTAGTGTGATGGATAGAAGGAAAAAGGGAAGAGCTGGAGTTGTGACAGGCTGGTAAGAATATGTCTGAGATCTGCTAAGAACTGAGGAAGGTCATCTGTTCCCTGCGGCCAGCAGCTCAAAGGCTGTGGAAAAGCATTCTTTTAGGAGCACTGACAATGCCAAGAAATGCTTCACTGTGAAACAGCATCAGGAAAAAAGTACATTTAGACTCTTTAATGTCTAGGATAAAACTGGTCTTGTGGCTGTTCTTTCAGAGATGCATAAATGAAGCCAAAATGTTAAAAAGTGCAAATTTTACAACCAGACTTTTGCCCAGTTTTAGCACCAGTGATTCTGTTGCTCTAGATCAATAAATCAGTGCTTTCTGCTCAAGGGTCCCTAAGATTATCAATGCAGCAGGAAAACAAACAACGATCTTCCTTAGATTTCTAGAACCCTGGAGGGCGCATGGCTCTACAGTTGGAAATTGAAAGGTATTAAATATAGGATGGATGGATTGCTTTGAAATTTTGTAAAGATATATTTTTTTTGTCTCTAGCGGGGGAATATTTTTGACTTGACTACCAAAAGGTTTAACTTTAAACTTGAAATATCTGTCTTTTAGATGGATTGCCACAAGATACCCTACAGGCTTGCTTTGCACTTTTCTTTCTGCACCATAATGAAACTGAATCTGCAGTTTTGAGTACAGTATCTTTTGTCATTGGATCAACTGTGCATGATATAAAGTTTGCATGTGTTCCCCAGCTACTCTGGCCTCCTCTCAACAGGGTTATTGATAGAATCGTCAGCAATCCTTGACCGAAGTCTTGTTAAAAAACTTTTTAAAACAACCTCTGTGCTTTGAGGGTCGGGAACTAGAGTCAAATTTATCCCAGATTCAAATCTTTGGTGCACTTGAGCCACAAATCGCTCAGTTTATTCTTAGAGTGAATATTCTGCACCTTCCATCAACCAGTCAAACACAGTAATGCTCTGTAAAATAATAAAACACTGACTACACATGCTCAGTATGTAATAGATTTTTGGTTATTTTTCTTAAGAACGCTGCTAGGGAAAGCCAGAATTATTGCTTTATCCAGTCACGGATCTGTATCACGTTTCTGTCACCCGCAGGCAAATACACACACAGTCATATTTCTCAGTACACAGGCACACCTCTCACCTAGCATTGACTTTATTGAGGCAATATAAGTGGTACAAGCTCTCATTGTGTACACTGGAACATAAAGGAAGGTGAACATGGCCAAAACTCTGCTTTATTAAGACCCCTGTTTACACTCTCTGTTATTGAGTATATAAATAAGGCATTGGGATCTGGTGCCACTTTTACCGCTCCCTTAATGCTTCTAGTGGCTCTTATAACATTCCAGCTAACAAAAGTCACTTGCACATTGCATACACTGCAGTCCTGTCATGCTTCAGTTTTACCTAATGTCTTTCTCAAGCATGTGGAAAAGAAATGAGCCTGCAGACTATTTCCACTAATATAATGCCATTCATAAAAGCAGGAATTAAACCTCAAAGAACACCACATTTGCAAAAGGGTTATTCACTTGTGGACTTTGAAGTCAAGGAACCCAACGCTGTATGGTTGTGAATCTCGTCTCCAAAGATGATGAGGCTCATGCATCAATATAAATCAAAAATCGGCTAACCACAATGTGAACCTGACCTTTCTCTGTCAAAGCTTTCCACAGTTTTCCCCCTTGTCTCTTGTGTTTATTTGTCCATACCTTCCTTAGAGGTTGTCATCTGTTCCCTTACTCAGCATGTCCACCTCCCCCAGACAGTGTGGTTTTCTGGGACTAATTAGAGTAGGAGTGCTTCTCTTGTTGTTCTGTGTATTATGCCGTTCCGTCCTTGCCCAAGCCTGCTTCTCATCATCAGGATGAAGTTGCATAGAAACTGCTGAGCAGGTCACCTCTGGCTCTCTGCTATCAGCTGGAATGGGTCTGTGATGTATTCCAGAGTGGTGGTATCCTCAGAGGGTAACCAGAACAAAGCTCAGCTGGGGTGTGTTGTGCCTGACCTGGCTTACTAATGCTGGATAATAGGCAGACTCAGCAATTTAGATGGGTGAGTCATGTGTAGAGAGACAGCAGGGGACAGAAACCTCAAAAGAAGCGCCTTGAATCTGCTGGAAATAATAATCAAGGATGAGTATATTCCCTTGAGTTTGCTTTATGTTTATGTGTGCTTAGAATGTTATTCAAAATTAAGATGGAGTAAAGTTTCAAGTTCAAAATATTATGCACAGACCGACCACACGCATAACTTTCCACAAACGCACTGACATCAAACTCAAACTAAATCTGTCTCTCTGCTGTTTGGAAGTGCTCAATGGAGTATCACTGGGAGAAAACAGAAAGCAAGCAAACAATTGATTTAGTATGTTTGCTCTGAAACAAATGGTTCTAACAACCCCTGCTGTTTTAGTAAGAGACCCAAGCTGAAAAATAACTTCCCCAATGCGGGGAGCTGATTACTGCAGGAACCCTGTTAGCAGTGTCCTCCAGAGGCTCACTATTGCATTCTGGCTCAGTACGTGCTCATAATGTACTATTTAGAAAAGCTGCAGCTTCTGTCTTGCTTAAAGGTAGTAGACTTGCTCGGGTAGTGGTTGTTTTCCCGCCGTTTCCTGTCGGCTCACTTTGGGGACGTGAGTATTGGATTTGGAGATGGATATATTCTTAAATGACTGGCAATACAGCAGCGCCCCAAGTGTTGTAGCCATTCGGAGGCTCAGTTAACACCCTGTCAGAACAGTGAGAGAGGAGATAAAAGCGTGCTGGGAACAATGCCCCAAAGCTACGTCTAATCCCTGCGCTGCATTCTGGACACTGGCCCTGTGTTAGGAGTTATCGCAGCAGCAGCAGCAAGTCAAGCCGTCTTCGCTCAAAACTCTCCATTAGTCAAGAACTACGGAGATTTATGCAGCTCGAGTGTGAGAGTGGGTGGTTACGGTTTTGCCACAAGTTAACAGTTTTCATCGCTTGATGTCTGAGAGTGCCATTTAGTGTTGTTGTATTTATGTCTTTATGGCAGAGGAGAGGGGCTCCATTCTACTGATGGTCTATAAAAAGAAGACAAACATATGTTTGGGAACAGCTTAGATATAATGGAAATGGCATTTTGTCAGCGTAGATAATTGTTAGCTATGAAAAACAAATACATTCAGGGAGCATTAATTGCACGCTGTGGTGCAGAAAAGTCATCACATATACAAACGCTGTGATTCTGTTGAAGTGACACTTTATATTACAAGGCAGCTCCACTGTCAGGTTGTGCTCTGACTGATGCTATTAATGAACACCAGGCTCAGGATTTAATAGCGAGGAGGAATTCGCTGTCAGTATTGTTTGAAGAAAATCAGTTTTGAAAATGTTCCTCTAGTTTGTGAACACAGAACACAATGTGGACATTGTCTGTCTTTCTTTCTTTCTTTCTTTCTTTCTTTCTTTCTTTCTTTCTTTCTTTCTTTCTTTCTTTCTTTCTTTCTTTCTTTCTTTCTTTCTTTCTTTCTTTCTTTCTTTCTTTCTTTCTTTCTTTCTTTCTTTCTTTCTTTCTTTCTTTCTTTCTTTCTTTCTTTCTTTCTTTCTTTCTTTCTTTTTTTTGCAGATACTGAGAGAATTTAGAATAAAGAACACTTTGAAGTTTTCTCTGCATTCTCACTTGGTTTTTATATTTTCTTTTATAGGAAATCCTCCGAGCACTGTTGTTCCACACAGACCGACAGCAAGGCAGAAACACTATGGGACTACAGTACCTCTTCAGCTTGTTGGAAAAGACTGGAAACCAATCAGCCAGCTCAAATCCCAGGTGGACAATAGTAGCCGTTTATGTTTTTATATTTTTTTATTTTACTGTTCGTCTACTTTTCAGCATCTGTTCATCGTACAGTGGATCAATTGTCTTTGCATATTAGTATTACTGTGTCACCTGTGACCTAGGTGTGTTTTTATATATGGTGTTGTGTAAGCCTTAAGCCACATCTCATTTCTTTATATTTTGCTAGGAAAATGGGAAATGATATACAGGGCAAAAACAAGAGTTTGTGCAATTTTAACAACCTTGAAAGTCAATATTTGGTATTACCACCTTTATCCTTCAACACAGCCCGAACTCTCTTAGGTAAGAAGTCTTCAGAAATAGTTCTCCAGGCTTCTTGAAGGAAATTCAAAGCTTTTTTTTGGATGTTTGCTTGCTTTCCTGTCAAGATGATCTACCACTGCTTCAATGCATTGTGGTCCAGGTTCTGAGGAAGCTAATCCATGACTGATAGTGATCCATTGTGTGTGTGTGTGTGTGTGTTTTTTTTTTTTTTTTTTATATTCAGGTATGCTTTTACTGCATTGGCAATATGTTTGGGATCACTGTCATGCTGAAAAATTACATTTCCAATATTCCATATTGAGAATATTTGAACCACCTGATTCAAATGATGTTCAGTCCACTTCTTGTTTAATTTGGCATACCTCAATCTTTTGTTTTCCATTTTCTGTCTTTAAGAATGTTTTTTTGACAGGCACTCCTCCAAAGGGTCAGAGTTGAGTCTTTTCTTGATTTTTACTTGTTTTTCTCATTTTTAAGGACATGACTACATACACAGTTTATCTGCTATGGATAATTTTTTAGGTCTCCAACTTCTTATTTTGTCCTGTACATTGTGGCTGATAGCTCATCTTAATGGTGCACAAATCATATTTTTGCCTATTAAACTGTTATTCTCTTTCTTTTTTTATTTTTATTTTTTAATAAATTCAATGTGCCTAAAGGTGAACATTTTTCTTTTACTAAATTTTCTGTTATGTGTAGGTGCAACACTGGTTTATCCCTTGATTTGCATGCCTTTTTTACACTTGAATAATTCATAGGTTAGGGTTAAGTGCCTTAAAAAGCAAAAGTACATTCCTTTTAAATGGTGAGGTGAGGAACTGGTCTGAAAATGAATACAAAAATCAGCCAATGTTCAAAGTCTCAGGATCAACTGACACCTATCAAAAAAACAAAAGTGCAACTCGACTCCTAGTACACTAAAGTTATATGGAAGGCAAAATGATGGGGTCATTGGGGTCAGTTTAACACAGCTTTTCCATTATATCCCAATATATTTTTGCATGATTCCATTATTTTTTTTACCATACAAAAACTAAACGATTTTACAAAAACCAACGACTACCAGCGTCAAAATTATTAGTCTCTGTGATGTTATTTGTGCCTCCATTTTTTGCTGGGTAACAGTCTGCAGTCCTTTTGTCCTGTTGTAGTTTTCAGCAAGTCTCGAACGTGCCTCCTGAGCAATCCAAGCCCATTCTTCTTTGTCCTACTCTCAAGCTCCTCCAGATTTGATGGTGTTCTTGGATGGACCTTCACCCTGCAGATTTTCAGTGACATTTAAGTCAGGGCTTCGTGTAGGCTATTTTTATCATTTTAAAAGACAAAGTGATAATCCAGACTCACTTTTGCTGCAGATTGCTTACAGTTTTAGTTCATATTCTTCATGATTCCTTACACCTTGAAGAGATTCCCAGTTCCAGATGCACTGTAGCATCCTCACAGTATAATACTTCTACCACCATGTTTCACTTTGGGGACTATTCTTCTAGTTGTACTCCTCTTCTCCAAACATAATCAGCATTTCTATGGCCAAAGAGCTCTAGTTTCATCTCACCTGACCAAAGAACATGCTTCAAATATGCATATTTTTTTCTTCAGAATGTCCTTAGCATACTTCAGTCTGCCTTGAAAGGATCTCTTCTGCAGAAGTGGTGTTGTGTTTTTCCTCAGTCTGCAAGCTCAGTCTATTCTTGTGCAGTGTTCTTGTGATTGTCTACTTTGAGACTAAAACTCCTGAAGTCATTCACTAGTGTCTTGGCAGTTGTTCTGGGGTCTTTAGTCACATATCTCACTATTTTTCTTTCCAGAGTCATTGAAATCTTTCACTGCCAACCTCTTACTACCTCTGCCAGGCTTGTGGCTTTCTTTCAATTTCTTGATCATACTTTTCACTCCAGTTCTTGACACTTGAAAACACTGTGATAACTTAGTATATTTATCTTCTGCTTTGTGAGCGTCAACAATTCTTTTTACGAAATCTAAACTGATTTCTTTTGGTTTTGGCATGCTCACTTAAGTGACAGCTCCAAACCCTGGTTTGAGTTTTTATACCGTGTGTAAAGTGGAAGATAACGCTCATTTGTAACTTGTTGTTACAAGGTTTGAGCATTCCAAAGTTAAAGCACATCATTGCACAGCAGTTGTTTCTGTTAACGCTCAATAAAAAAAAAATCTGTATTTCAGGTGGCCAGTAATATTGAACCTAGTATTTTTCGTGTTATTGTATGCTGATTGCAATGATTTATGCTTTCTGTAGTAAACTGATATGTGTAGAAATGCTATGTTGAATACTTATCTGGAGCTATGATGCATACTCTGCATGTGCTGCAGAATATTATTAACAGTATCATATCAAATTCAAAATGATTCAAATTTGAATCAAATTGATCTGGAAACTAAATTAGCACAGGTATCTTTTCTGCAGTAATCTATGTTCAGAGGTAAGTTCACTAGTACCCATGCTACAGTATTGCTTAGTATTGTTTAGCAGGTTTGTGTTGTTGGGAAACTAGTACACTTAATCAGATTGAGAAAAGTAAAAACTTGGGGTGGCCAGAGTTGTTTATATAGTAAAATGAGTTATTTTAGCCTTAAACAGATTTTTGTAGATATAAATGAGATGGTATTGTAACATTTTAGCCTGTTGCTAGGTGACTGCAAGGCAACATGGCTGACCTAATAATATCTGATATAGATAAGAACCTTCGGTGGCCTAAGACCTATCTGTGTGCTAGGTTTGGTTGTTCTAATCCTGGGGGCTAGTAAGATGACATAGCCTGTCAGTGCATGGCCCAGGGCCTCACTGCTGGATCTCCAACCAAGTCTCTGCAAAACTGACTATGAAACACAACTGAATATGATATTCTTTTTTTTTTTTTTGGCTAGCCTAACTATCTTGACAGTTTTTTTTTTCATCTCCTATTAATGTAATCTGACAAGTAACATTGCTTGTGTATTTAACAGATAGTCTCAGTGTAGGAGTCATTTAAATTCGATGCAATCTGAAGTGAATTTAAAAAAATCAAAAAACAAAAAAAAACCAGATCACTTACTAACAGATCAGGAACAGCAGTCAGGTAAAATATATTTAAATGAATTGGATCACATACAGTCAGCATAATCATAATCATTTCTTTATGTTAATATTTCAAGCACAGACAGCTGTTCGAATTCAGCATCTGAGAATGGAAGAAAGCGCTAAATAACCCGCTGGAACATCGATGAAGTGTTTGAAATGTGGGCTCCTTGGCTCAGTTTGTTGATATAATCCTAGACTATACAAACAAAGTACGTGGCTGCAAGCAGACATAAAAGCACAAAGCTGAGCTAAGCTTCCAGGTTGTGTTATTGACTGAATTCATTTGTGCATTATTTTGTTTTGTCTTAACCAAACGATCAAGGTGCCACAATATTTCTTAATGAACACTCGCCATGAAGGCTAATTTAAGTGCAACTGCCTAGTAACAAATCCAAATATCCTCTGCATCATCTGTAATTCATCTGAAGACAATGATGGTTGTACCCATTATATAGTGTAAGCCTAACCATGTGTTTGGAAAAATGTGTTTGCAGAAAATAGCGGAAGGTTTAGTCCCACAGACAATATTACTGCCTGAAACCTTAAGTGTTCTGCTTCCACATCCTCTTATGATCCACTAGACATTCTTCTTCATGGGGGGTGATGGATGACTTAACCCAGAGAAGTGCTCTTTGCTGCAGTTGACCCAGATTGAGCTGCATGCGTCAAATGTGTTTGTGTGTGCTTGTTGTTGCCCTGGCAATTTGGAAAATGTGAGGCAGAGGAGGATTTCTCTTTTTTTGTGCTTGTGTGTATGAGTGAGGGTATCACACTAAAAGAGAGAGGTTGTGTGTGTGTGTGTGTGTGTGTGTGTGTGTGCGCGCATGTGTGGGGCGGAGGGAAGACAGGAAGGCACGTTTGTTGCACAGCGTGACTGACAGAAGTGATATATATGACCCTTCATCTGACTCTAACAGAGACGCACGGTGTTGTAACTCATTGGGTGTGAACACTCATGGGTTTCTGCAGGATTAACGTCAAATGCAATAGAAGCATAACGCTAATCCTCTCAGCTCTTGTTCTAAGATACAAAGTAGCTTCGTAAGGATTTCCGACTCCTCTGATCAATTGAAAACAGTCGTCTTGCATCCTTTCTCACAGTGCTGGGTGATTCAGTCAAAGTTTCATTCTGATTGGAGTAAAGTTTCTCGTGTTTTGGGGTTGGTTTTTTTTTCATTATACTGCCACACAGCTATTTTCTAACTAATGCTGCGGCATTCGAACAGCAACAAGTGTCACAACAAGTCTTCCCTCAATCAAAAATCTGTGTGTGAGAGTCCAGAATTAATTTTTCCTATCTCCTCTCCTGCTTGTTGTCTCTTCAGAGCCACCCAGCATCACTGAAGCTCCTGATTGAAGTGGAAAGTGAACAGCTGCTCCTGGCTCTAGAGAAAAATGAGTAAGTGTCCCTCTTTTCATACATGCCTTTAGCTTACAACTGCGTGGTTTCTGGAGTACAAATAGGTGGCATATGCGGTGCCCAGGGGCTACAACTGGGGATCTATCCAAAGAACGAGAGGGAGGAAGTGTCTCTTTGCGCTGTGGTGTGGGCATGCCAGGGCTCTCTGTGCTCGAGTCTTTTTGTGTGCTGAAACAAAGACTTGAAAGATAGAAATTCCTGGAAGCATCAGCCAGACTGATGAAAACCGACGTCTTCTTCCTTCTTCTCCCTCTATCTTTTCATTTGATCTATTGGCATAAGACGGGGGAGAAGGAGGCTTTGTTTGAACACCGCAGACACCCAGCGCTCTGCGTATTAAGATACTGTCAACATGATGTCAGTTAAGGGACTGGCGAGGAGGAGTAACATCATTTGAAAGAGATGAGGTCATTGGCGGAGATAGATTTTGACAGAGATGTAGCTGTGGAAGTGTTAGGAGGAATATTTGTCATCTTTGCATTTTTACAGAAGGACTCATTCAATGTGGCCTCAGACAGTCGGAGTTGAGCGTACTGCTGAGAAGGATGGGGCGTGATTGATGGAGCAATATGTTTTCCATCCAGCCTGCTGCCACACATGAGCAACCAGGAACAAGCAGAGCTGTCTGTGTGATGGAGAGAAAGCGGGCGAGGGAAGCTGAGAGAGAGTGTGAAAGGGTTTTTATACCATCGTTAGCCATGAATCTCACTTGTTTTCCAGACTTAATATATGTAAATTCCACCTGCAAACTGTGGGACAAAGCTTTCAACACTAGCTACAGCAATTTTTATGGCTGCCTGCGCTGAAAATATTTTTTTATTGGAAATCACACTCGTTTTTTTTTTCCTGTTGAATATTCATGCTTTGCACAGGTGGGGATTTTGCAAAGCTGTCTTTCAGATTGTCAGATTTTCTTCCGCTATATTTCATTTTAAAATGGAAACAAAGCTTTTCCCACAACCAGCAGCAGTGGAAACACCTTACGTTCTCATACATCGCCCATCTGATTTTCATTCGGTATGACTGCCATCATTGTCCTGTGGCTTGAAATGTAAAGTCCTGTGTTAGTTTCAAAGCCATAGCCAAGAGGAACAAACAGGGATGATGGAGAGGTGCAATCTAGATCTTTCTAATGAGCTTGAGCATGATGGAATCACTTTAGTCAAACAAACCTCTGTGCTTTCCAAATACCAATCTGTCACAATGTACTGTCAACGCTTGCAGCAAGTCTCGAGAAAAAGGTTTAATTACTATCAATGAGTGTTCTGTCGCAAGTCAAAATAATACTTCATCAAAAAAATAGCTACTTAATGCCATATATGTTTGACAAGACAAAACACACACAAAGGACATGAGTTGAAAGAGACGTGTTGATAAGTGTGTTGGCTTTGGTCGGTGTCGACAGCGAGAACAGAACCTGCTGTGCTGACTTTTAGTGAAGGTTCTTGTCTGAGGTTGCTGTCAGACTGGCTCTACGTCGCTGATGAAACCCAGTTGTTCAAACACAGCCGACATCTGTAGAGGTAGGGAAAAAAATGTTCCAGGATGAAGAGATTTGAATTAAGCACCCAGATTTCTCTATTTATTTTTGGGGTTTCTTTTCTTTTTCAGAAATCTGTTAATAAATATTGCTGGCTACAAAACATGATTGAGGTTTCACTGCACGGCTGAATGTGATCAGTTCAGCCGTAATGATAGGTGAACGTGATCTGTGTGACAGAGTAGCGGTTGCTGCCTTTTTCACAAAGTTCATCAAATGCATTTTCTTTCACATTTTTTAAATACGTGTTGCAAAACTTAAGTCAAAAAAACACATTTTTGCAACTATTACCGGGTTGTTTTTCACTTAAAGATTAAAAACATATAACGTATATCTTCATCCTTTTTTTTTAAGGTGTTAGCCCAGGAACCCAAACCTTTAGACACAACTGAGCCAACGGTACGGTAACAACTCTGGTGTATAGTTAAAAAATGCAGCTGTAACTGGCACCTTGTCATTTTCAATTACTGTATTAGTTTCAGTCAATATTTAAGAGGATCTCTGGTGTTTCTGTGATGGTGAGTTGCGTAGTGTCTGTGGCACTGATGACATTTGGAAAGCCTGCAACATGATGAAAACTCTTCGTGATTCTTGAAATGTGTTGTGCGCGGCGGTACGGAAAATGCTTTGGTGTCTGCTCTTTGGCATTAAGGGCTGTGGAAGCACGAGACACCGACTTCAGATATTCCTACAACATCCCCGGACACACTCACAAAGCAGCCTGTTGTCAGGATGGAAAGGGCGCTTGCCGCCTGGAGCAAAATGTCAACGTGTGTCAATGTGTGAACTTGCACTTTTAACTGCAGTTCAAAAACTTGCTGCCCGAGCGCACTGTTGAACTAAAATATGTAAAGTAAAAAAGAAATGAAAGCAGAATGAAATAAGCTCCAGACTGCTACCTATTTGATTTAGATTATGCTTTTGGATGTATGCACATCAAATAAATTTTTATGTGGATCAAGTCACTGAAACATCCAGCAGGTATTGCTTGCAGAGGGATTCCATCTAAAATAATATTAGCAGTGGTAAGACATTTTAAACATCCCCCGCTGCAGACAAATTAAAGTCCCTACAATACAGATGTTGAACATGATTTACATTTCCCACCTGTGAAAAATAATCTGTTTTTATGTGAAATGCATATTCAGCAGATGAGTATCGCACTGCAAGCTTAAGTGATCGCACTATTTGCCCGGTGGGTGTACATCATTCCACATTTTCTGACTCTAAAAGCTCCAGTTGAACATGATGAAGCAACACATTGTTTCATTTACTGCAAAGAGGTTGGCTGTTGAGATGCCACTAGGCATCCTAGACTCGTCTTCTTGGATCGGTTTTGTTAATAGGAGACAGTCAAAATGAGACTTGGTGTTGTCTTTGTTTCTTATTACTAGAAGGTTAAAGACCTTAATTACAGGCTGTGGCAATACTCAGAGGGAAAGTAAACAGAATGCACAGCATATACTACTGTATATATCTCATTACTATTGCATATACTCTCTGTTCTCATTTCCTTTGTCACTGTTTGAAGCATTCATTCAGATTCTTGCCTTTGCTGGGTGAGAGAGGCTTATGCACATTTAGTCTAGTTGTGACAGTTACTGAGCTTTGACCTCAGCGTATTGAACCACTTCTGGTCAAGCTGTTATAGCAGCTCTTGCTGCTTTGTGCCTTTGAATGTGAAGCCTCCAGGCATATCAAGATGAGTCCCAAGCTAAGCAGGCAGCATGCTCTCCATCCATATTTCCCTTTCTAAATGGACTGCAAGAGACTGAAAGAAAGCCTGGGGCTCATCAGCTGGGTGGAGAATGTTTTTGGTTGCTTTCGCTTGAGGTTTCTCGCTGCTCATCATGGCTTATAGCCTTGAGCATAATGTGCTTGGAGGTTTGCTATTCATCTTCTGGAGTCTTTTGTGTTGTCAGACAAACAATCACAACGGAGCACACATCGATGCAGATCCACAATCCTAAAACTGGCCCTTTCCCTGGACAGAGGGCAGACAGGAAATGTTTCCTGGCTGCAAACTTCTTCTATCACTCTGGTGCTTGGCAAAACAAAAGAGACAGAGTCCAGACACAGTTTGTCCTAGTTTGCGTATTGGACGTTAAGATGTTATTTGATTCCATGTCTTGGACTGGACCACTGCTGGCCTGTGACCTGTTGCTTCTCTCAACGAAGACATTCTCATGTCTCACTGAAAACACGGTTAGGAATGGGTCTCTCCTGGGGAGCTGAACAAACAAAAGGCTAAAGACTCTGCATAAGTGTTATTGTTCTCGTCTAAGCCACACACAGATTGTTTAAGGAACATCAAAACCAAAGATGCTCATGTGTATCAAATCGTCGCTCTTGCTATAGAGCTAAGATTGAGACAAAGAGAGCATTAAATCTTTCACCAGTATATACATGAAACGACATGGATTATTTTTTTTCTCATTATGATTTATACAAGACTAGAATGTGTGAAATAACGACATCTTAACGATAATGTTTCTGAGTGCACCTTGCAGATATACTCTTTTTTTTTTTTTTTTTTTCTCCATGACAACTTTTTTCTTAAAGGTGATTTTTCTTTTCTTTAATGATTGATGCAATATTTGGCAGTTTGTATTTCACTGCAGCACAGATGAATGGGTAACTATAGTCAGCTCCTACACTGTATTTTTTTTTATTCCCCCCTGGTAAAGGTTGAAAGAATAATCCTAAACTATGCTGGCCTAAGTCTTTAATGCATCACCCTCAATGATCATCTCAGGGATGAACAAGAAAACCTATTTTTAGCCAATGAAATCGGGCGACATCATCAGCGGCGATGACGATTCCAACGCCAGTGAACGGCGATGAATTTTCATCCGTGACTTGATTGACTTTAGATTTGATCTTTATGTGCATTTAAATTGCTGTCTGTCTGCTGAAGTGTTTTGTGTGCGTAACGAACTGTGCATTTGCTCAGGTGACGATTTGATCTAATTGTAAAAGACTGTGTCCCGCTAAGCCAACAACCAGTGATTGAAACCCAGTGATAACCAGTTTTCTTGAGCAGCACTTATACTGAAAACCTATTAAATTTCTCCCTATTGCTACCTACGGTACAAAAGTGTGAAAAAGTAAGGTGGAATTTAATTTCATTAGGCGATACCTAAATACATCTTCCCTCCTGTTAATGCTGCATAGATCCAGTAAATGTATTTTTTTGAAAGAATGTGTCTCATGTATAGACAGAAATATACATGAGCTTTCTTTTATCACTGAAACACACAAACACACTATAGTCTAAAATTCATTCAGAACCAGGAAACCTTTTTCTCAGCGAAGGATGCACTGAAGCTTAACTAGCCTTTGTACCTTTCTTGTTACCCTTGCGGCTGCAAGGCCATGATACATTGTGATTCATTAGTTTCAAAGACAAGCCTTGGAAATAGGCTCATCTTTTCCAGAGCCTGCACCTTTTAACTACTTCCTTCAAAATGGAATTTTTTGGAAGGAGCTTCCCTCTTTTGAATTACCTTCTCAGAAGCTCCAATTATTTTCAAGCTCAGAGCTGTAATTAATAACTTGGACTCAATGTTCCTAATTAATTAGAAAGTTACACTTGAAAGGTCTTAGAAAAGCTTGTTTCTTCTTTCAGAATGGGAAAAAGAAAATGAAACGGGCTTTTGTTATGATTATTTCTGTATATGTGTGTTTTGGTGATCTTGAAACCTTTCACTCCGGTCTGTAAGCTCACTTCAAAGCTCAAGGTGCAACAAGAACTGGGACCATTCACCAAATGCAACCTTGTTCCTCTCGAGTTTCTTTGTCACCTTTTTTTTTCTTACTAAAATGTACATGACATCTAAATAAAGGCTGATATTTGCTATGTTTTAAGATGTCATTTGTGTCTGATATACTGTAGTTTTCCCCCTGGAATTGGAATAATTGGAGTTTCAGTTATCAAGGTTCAACTCTACATGTAGACCGTTTAGCGCTGTGATTTTGAAATGTCAAAACAAAAATTCACAATAGCAAAGGACACTTTTCTAAGTTGTGAGGGACGTTTTCAGTCCTTTGCTCTAAACCCGGAGCATTTTTCCAGATAGACCACAGGGGTCTCAAGGCTCCAGCTGGTAGATCTATTCCTTAGCCCCCCCTCCTCTCACCATCAAGTACACAGCCAGCTGAAACCTTCTGAAAGTAGCAGTTTCTCTCTGGCGAACAAGCCGTCACTCCTCCTTAAAGAACTTATAGAAGCTCCTGCAAATAATAAAGATGCCTCTACTTTTAAATTCGGACCAATCTGGTTTGGTGTCTCTTGGTGATTGCAGATGATGGATGGGGAGCATTTCTTAAAAATAAAAACTTGGTTTCTTTTAACTAGTCGCCATCCCGTACAAAGGAGCAAAGATTTTCTGAATGCTGCTTGTGTGTAGTGCTCAGGGTTTTGGAAATACATGAATTGTAAAATACTAGACAGCCCTGATCCTGTGTTTTGTATGACTCTTTTGCAGCTAATCCATGAATTGAAAGTCTTAACAATAACCTGTTCGATTTTACCTGTAAATGCCAGCCTGTCATTTCAAACAGACTCCAGTGCATCTTTCAGGATAAGATTAAATAAAAATGAATGAACAAAAGGGATTGTTAAATATAGACTAGGCCACGTGTTTTATTTTCACACCTATATGCAATTGCATTCTAACATTTAAGAAAGTATAATGTAATTTTCAGCACATCTCAGGTGTCTTCTACTTTCAGTTCTCCATCCATCTTATGAATATGTGATGAAAAATCACGTCCCCTGAGTATCAGCTTCATCAAATTTCAGCCCTGTTTAACAGCACCATAGCTTCATCAGATATATTAGCATATATTAGTTTTTACGTCTTGCATTATTGAACAGCAAAGTTACATTTTTGTTTTGATTAATTTATTAAAGTACAGCATTTGAGCAATAAATTATTTGGTGATTAAACTCAGATAAAGCTATATAGCAGATTGGACTCCAACAATGATAAGAAGTAGGACAGGACCCCCTAGAGTTTAGATGCTGGTGGTGGCGGAGATGAAGCAGGTGGAGGCATGACTCTCCAGCTGATCAGGATATGAAGGGGGCCACACGAATCAAAGTCTGGAAGGCAGAACTGAGGTTGAATGAGTTGCAGAAGACGGGCAAGTAAATGACTTGGCCAGAGTGATCGCGGCAGAATTGAGTTTGACAGTATGGGAAAGTGGAAGCGATGTAAAGACTAGATCAGCCTGAACACTCAGGAATGCGAGAGAACCAGTGAATGCAAATCTTTCTTACTGAACTTGCACATAAACTTCATGTCACAAATGTACTGAAGGCTTAAATGGCACCAACAGGTAATATGACAATTAACCCTGGAGAACCCATGGGGTCAGAGCCGACCCCATTGGTTTTCTAGGGAAACCATGGGGTCAAATTTGACCCCATGGGTTCTCCAGGGTTAAGATGATCTCTCTGTAAAGGTAAAAATCCGGCAATAATCTAGGACTATTACCACTTTGTAGACACAAATGATGTTGTATTATCACTTTATATTAATGTTGCAGATGTGCAGGATGTTATTATTTTATTTACAGTTGGCTAATATGGCTATTGGGCAACTCTTAACATTTAGACAGATGCCCAGGTTAACAAGGTTAGCATTTAAGATCATTTCATACTTAAATGGTGTTGAAAATGGAAGATTTACTGACACCTATTGTTAATGTGTTCAGGTCTAGTTTAGTTCATATATTTTCTGAAGAACATATATTTAAAAAATAAGATGCAAAATATCCAGTGACCTAACCTTCTGCGACTGTTATCATCCTTAAGTAGCCACTTACAACTTATTGGGGAATCCTAATTTTTCCCTCGTGACCGGTGGTCTCTAGGTCTGTCTGCCTGGGCTCTTTATTCACTTGATCATACATTGTCACCATGACTGTCACACATTGAAAATGTTTAGTTAATGCCACATTGGTAGTGTTTGCAAATGTGTAAGATGCAGTCATGTGAATCTTAACAGCCAGAAATCATTAGAAATATCTTTGATTACAGAATTCGCAATATGCAAAAAATAGAGTATTATTAGAGCACAATTGGAGGATTTTTTAGTACAAAAGCTAGCTTTAGTCTTACTTTTCCAGGTTTCTTCATCTATGCATCTATCTTTTTTTGTTTGTTTTCTTCTCTTGGCCTCTAATTATCTGTTTTTCTTTCTACCTCTGCTTCACAGCTTTTCCCTTTCACCTACTTAAGCAAACTGTCTTCATAAATTCTAGTGAAATCTAATTTTCTCAAGGCTCAGGGGTGCCAAAGAGAACAAACAAAAGCAGCCAAAGTTTTTGACCTTTGTGGCTGCTGACCATGAAGATATGCAACCCGAGAGTCATAGTCCTGGCTTCCATCCTCCTCCTGACAGACAAACAGATTTGCTGGTTTTACAGTGTGAGTTAATGTCAGCTGGGTGGGAATGCTCACTGTATTTCCTTACTTCATCCTCCATCCTGTTCTCTCCGTTCTCACAGTCCAATGACCTTCCTTTGACCAGTCTTGCTTGTGTATGGGGTCACTGGCTGAGCGAAGATGCCACGTGTGGTCATCAGTCAGACGGTTGGATTTTGGCCGTCTCCTTTAGCTGATCCAGGGGTTTTTTTTCACCCCCTTCTGCTGCCTTGCACATGTTTAGACAGAGCAGAGTCCTTGTGAAAAATGAATGCTGAATGAAAAGCAAAAACAGCATTTGTTCCAGTTGACTAGCAGTGAAAAATACCAGCAGCAGTTTCTCTTCCTTGCCCTACAAGGTAGCGTGTCTATTGAGAAACTTGTGGTAATTTGTTTAGTTTAGTTTTTTTTTTTTTTATGTTCTCCAGTCCTGTTTTTTTTTTTTTTTGACTCATTTAAAACTTCAAAACTACACAAGTAGCAGTGGGAAACCTGTGTAGGAGTTAGAGCTCAGATAGCTCTTTTATCACTAAATTTAGCTTAGTGATAAAAGGAAATGGTGCAAAGAAAGTCAAGGACATGGAGCAAATAGCAAACCCTTCTCTACACGTCATGCAAAAAGCAGATGCTTTTGGCTTCACATCCCACTCGTCATTAACAGTATGACTCCAGGTTGTTGTGGTGGACGCACAGGGGGTTAAAGAAAGTATGGGGAGGATGTGTGAATGAAATGGAGATCTCTGGTGTTCTTGCTTTGCCAGATAGGTTGTGAAGGCAATTCCCCCTCATCTTTTGTACCAGCCTTCCTGTCTCTCTGATAACTCCCTGTTGGCGTATGGGACACGATAGGGTCTCCTTTGGTTGGCCCCTGTACTCCTCCTCACTCACTCTCACCCAATCCCTCAAGCACTGAGAAGTGAGCTGCCAACAACAATAGGAGCTGCTAGGGTTTGATAAAGAGGCTGTGGACTGCTTTGGGGTGCAGGGACCCAATGAAATCAAAGCTGGACTCCATGACACAGTTTCCTTCAAATCATCAGCAGCGTTTCTGAGAAAAGGGGTCAAAGGCAGGTTGTAAATTCATATAGGGTTAAGCAGGAAACTACACTTGCTGACTAATGACGGGAAATATCATCGAGGACACTGAGAGAACATCCTTTATATTTTTTCCCTGCAATTTTTTTTTTTTTTTTTTGCAGTTAAGCAACAGTCAGCAAGTTAAAACAATGGATTTGGAGAAATGAATGCGAAAGGTAACATCATGCAAACTTCACACAAGACCAAGTTAAATTAATTAATAAATTATGAAACATTTAAAAAAATAATAATTTTAGTGTCTCAATCATGACCTCATAGTTTCTATGAGTCTGACTGGCCCTGCTCCTGTGATTGATTTTCCTCCAAATGCGATTAAAATGTAATAAATGAGTGATTTGTGTGGTGGCAGATCTGGTATACTTTCCCTTTCTTTGTGCCTAATGGGTCATTGATGTTGTAAAAATGAATGAATCCCAGCTGTGTGCTTCATCTGAAAGCTCTGCTCCGTGATGGGATGTTTGCAGACAGTGTCTTAGAGCCAATTATGTTCCACTTCCTGCGTGCGTCACCTGAAATACAGGAGTATTATTCCCCCAATGATCAATGGACCATGGATGATTCAGTAAGGCGTTATTGGAAAATCAGTAACCAACCTTACAAACGGGGTAAAATGATTTTGAGACACAATAAAGTCTTTTATCAGTATTCGCTGCAGAAAACAACTTTTTCTTTTTTCTTTTTTCTGCACCAACTGTGTGACTTTGCAGAAGGAAGCGTCCATCTGCCTGTGACAAGAGACTGACAGCATGACAGGATGTACAACATTAATGGTGCTGACCCTCAGATAAGCTGTAATGTTAGCTATCTGCACACTTCCTTTGGTTTGTGTATGGAAAGAAAATAATTCCTACGTGAAACTGCTGGCAGCAAGATTTGAAGATTTTCTTTAGTAATGACCTCTGGCGTCATTGCTGCTGATTTTTCTAAATGTGTAATAGGTACTATGAGCCCTACAAGGCAAGCGCTGTCTCCAAAACTGAACAAGCCACACCAAAACAACTTTGATGGATAAATAGCACCAGAGGCCAGAGGGAAAATACTTTGATAAATAATTGGATTTTGATGCGAACTGTCCATTTAAAGATAAATGAATACGTATCTGTACGTAAGATCGCTTAATAAAATGGACATAAAATAAGACCACACCTTTTGGCAAAGATTGCTGATAATTCAGTTGCTTATTCGCTCTTCTAACTTTAATTTTGTAGCTTTAATCTTGCAAAGGACCCCAGGGTCACAGTGTATAAGCAAACCCACTTTAATACATCACTTTTTCTAGACAGAGTGAAGACATCTCTCTCACTGACAGATATCAGAGGGGTGAAAAACAGGATGGGAGGGAGAGTACATTTGTATTCAGGTCTTAATTGTTTGATTTCCCTTAAGGGAATGCACGGCAGAGGAGAAAGGCACGAAAAGTATGTGGTTGTACAAGTACCGACAGGCTTAATTAAATGAAATGCTCCTATTTTCTGTGTGCATTTACCTTGTGAAAAGAATGATAGGCTTGATTGTTTGAAGTTCCCTTGTCGCTCATTAGTCAAAGCACAAGGTTGCAGTGAATATAGATGCATGAGCTTTGTGCCTTGGGCCAGTTCCCTGCAAAACATTGGAAATGATGGGAATGCTCAAAGCTAGTCTGTTTGTTTGACCCATCCTGAAAATGACTTTGCATTCACCTCTCCACGGTATCTCCTCTTATTCTTGGTCTTTACCCACATAATAATCAGAAGAAAAGGCCAAGTAATAAATGATGTAGACAACAGACAAAAGTCTGTTTCACAGTTAATTGTTTTGGAACTGCACATAAAGCCTTTTGTTTACACTTGAATATATTCACAGAAGGGAATATAAATTAAACTGCATCCATCTCCATCTGTTAGCTTTTATCATTTCCTGGTTTTGCAAAACACAAAAGGACATGGATTGCAAAATCTCTAAAGGGGTGTTTCACTCAAAAAAAAAGAAAAGAAAAAGATTTTACAACTTTTTTGATTTTCTTGCTCATTTTTCTAGTCCAGATTTTGCAATATCAGTCTGTTACATAGTTGTTTCCGTTTTAACACGAAACAGCTAATCTTAAATTTTGTTTGTGGTGCACACAATATTGTGGAAAACACATTTTCTAGCAGCTTTGTCCTTTTTTAATTTTGTATAACCTGTATATCTAATTGAAAAGAACTATTATGGGAACTGTTCCTGTGGTAAAATGTAGTTCCAGTGAATGCAGCTGGCTGTAATTTGCTGTTATTGGCTCCTTTTTGACAATTTTGTTTCAGAGGAGTTTTTAGGAAAAACATTAAAGTTCTATAATTCATTCATGATTTTTCCAATGCAGGATGCTCTGCATAAGTAGTTTTTAGAAATCGGGCAGAAAGTGTTGTGGTTTGCTGATAGTGTTGAAGGAAAAGAATGTGTTGCATGATCTATAAGCCATGAGCCTGCTGTGTGTGGAACACGAGCGCAATCTGCAGCTATGCCTGGATGTGAAATGACACACTCGCACGCACACATGGACGCATGCACACAAATTACCACATAGATGTGCATAAATCATGTTGAGCTACCAACACATACAGTCATTACTGCACACAAACAGGGACACGCTCTTTCCATCTCTCCCACACCCCCGCATGCAGACACATAACGGGAGCTCGTCCTACGGGAGAAGGAGCGGCAGAGCAGAGGCCCCGTCTCTGCTACAGAGGAACAGAAGCCCTGGGGGCAGATGGGAGTAGAAAGCAGGATGAAGGATCTCCTCTCCACTGATCCACAGCAACAAAGGCAATTGGAGAGGCTGCTGCTTAGGCACCTGACATAATTAGTTTCAGATAACAATGTCACTGGCCCATGCCAAAGAAAAGAAAAATAAAAGACTATTTTTAATTGTTTTCCTGCAGTTTCCCTTTGGTTGTTATCACTCATTTAACTGCAGTCATGACGAATACAAAAGATTCATATATATTTTCGACCCGAAGTGCAACATTTAGTCTTTTTTACCGCACCAATCAGTTGCCTTTAATTAGTCACATGTGATTACTTTTCCGTAGCCCTCTGGGATCAGCAGTATCATGAGGAATAAAATGACTATTTATGTCTTTTTGGGAGAAATAAGAGAGTCTTGCCTCGTTGGAACTCATGACTGAGCGGGTGATTTTAATATTCCGGGTGGCTGTTGTCATAGATACCATTTGTTCCATTTGGCGCGTGCATGAAGGCTTTTGGGTGACAGAGACCGTGGCATAAGCAAAACAAATGAGAGCCAGATGTGTCTTGACGTTACATGTCAACAAGTGACAAATGATGAAGATACAAAAGAGAGAACGGATGCATAAAAACAACAGACTACATCTGAATCAAAGTCGAACCTTTCTCCTAGTTATCCTGCTTGAGACTGTTTGTAGTTGAATTTTACAGCACACCTATGTGAAGACGCAGGACTGTGCAACTGGGAGGAAATTAACCGTATATTTTTTATGCATTTCAGACAGGAATATTGAGGTATATGCCACTTAACACCCAATCTTGGAACCCATCAGCTATGGTCTGATGACTTAGCCTCTGGGGGGCAATGGCCAAGCGCCTTCATTATTGCCATCGGATTTCTAGAAAATGTATAACTGATATCCAGGCCAAGACTATCTGTCCTGTACTGTGCTACAGTCATTGTATTTACTTATTTAAAAAATAAACTGATAGCCAGACAATAGAGATGGCTTTGGAATTGCATTCGGACTATTTAACCGTATAAGGCCAACCATATGAGATGGTTAAAATACCAAATATTGGTATCGGTTTGTAAAATTTTGTACTGGTCAGTTGTAATGGTTTACACACATGCTTGGCAAGCAAAAGGTCACATGTTCAATTCCAGTATGGCACAAATCTCCTTTAGGGTTGTTCTAAATCAAACATGCGGAGCTAATCGCTGTAGTTTTCCTGTAACAATAGAGCAGCTAAAAGTAACTTTTACAGTTAAAGTAAACTTGATTTCATTGGGCCATTTTTTTAAATACAGGTCAGTGAACCTTTTGGTTTGTGTCTCATTCTGTTCTAAAACTGAAAATGTTCAAAGGATTTTCTGCAATTATTTTCCTGATTAGTTTTAGTCTGGATCATTATCTTCACACTTTATCAAAGATACGTGTTTCATTTCTGCCCTAATTCCAATTATCTCATCTATTGTTGGGGTGGTATTCATCATTCCCTTTCTTTAATTGGGATCCTGTGGAATAATCCATCATGCAGACATTGCTCAGAAATGACACTTTATTGATTTCACGGGGCGTGCCTGGACTTAACCACATCAATCTCCAGGTGACAGTCACTGCAATAATTGCATGCCACTGCTGCTAATGGCTCTTCTGTTTGACCATCTTGCTGACCAATTAACCACCCCTGGATGCTACACAGGTGTAAAGAATAATAATGAGGCTCTTATGATGTGGTGAAGCTGGGATGAAGGCCAAAGAGACCTGCTTGGTGTAGAAATGAATAAGATAAGCATTCTTATTGTACCCGGAGGGCAACTGGCCTTCTTGACACAATCATTTTTTGGTTCTTACCTTGTCGTGTTTGCTGCTGGAGCATTGGTCTTGAGGCCAGGAGCAGCACTGTGCAGCATCTTAACTCTCTACTGAACACGGCAGGCTATATAAACACAGCTAATACCAGCCGTGTTGATTTCTTTTTTCTGTTTTTCCGCTTCCTCCCCCTTTCTTAAGCCGTAATCATTGGCTGGCATGCTCAAGTGGTTCTCTTCATGACATGCTTCATGAAGGTTAGGAGTTGTATTGAGTACAGGGCAAGTAGGGGGAATTCATGCTTCTCTGCTCTACTTGGCACCAGCCTGCAACACCGCCTGATGTCAGACACATCACAGCCAGAAAGACTGGCCCTCTTCACTTGTTCATGGAAAAAGAAAATCTAACACTGAGACAAGGTTTTTTTGGTGGTGTTGAGGGAGTTGCACTGTAGTTTTTCATGCACACAATCCCACTTTCCCTTGACTTTTTCCAAGTGAAACTGGGTTCTTGCCATTTGCCACATAAAAGCAGTGGGACATTATAACTCCCACAATCCCTCACAAGTCTTTCAGTTGAAATGTAATGTACTAATTGGAGGTCCCAGATTAAGTTTTATGAGAAATGTTTCTCTTTGATGGCGATTTCATTTGCTCTAAATGTTTATCTTTACATCTGTTCTAAATAACTTTCCGTTAGAGACTTTGGTTTCCAAGAGCTTTAGAGCAACTTGCCCTTCTGAGGCCTAAAACCTCACTTCTCATCTATCATAGTAAATTCCAGGATTTGATTTCTACAGAAGTCTCTTATTAGGTTGTCTGAGTTTAATGAGTTTAATGAGACATATCGGAGACTGTGACTGGGAAATTCAGCTTGTTTTGCCAACGTCGTAGTCTTCTCAAGTCAGTTGAGAGTATTGAATTCATGTAACACAAAAAGGGAAGTTACTCTACTCTTTCCTTTTCCTTGCTTAATTATACTGGCTGCTTTAACTAAATGGAGAAGTGAAAGAGCGTTTGTCATCCCTGACTGAAAAAGAGACTGTTTTGTATTTTGCCAAATGGAACGCTATGATCCGCACAACTTGAGCAAACTTTTCCCATATTTCTTAATCCAAAAAAACGGTTTTCCAGGAAAACCTTCCTTTCTCACAAGAACAATTCTCACTCTCAACTTTTGTTGTTTCTCCAAGATTTTATCAAAAGTCTCCAAACAGTTTGAAGTCTTCTCTCCGCAGTATTTTGCTGTATTTTTTTTTAACAACTTGTGCGTGACTTTAGCTCAGCTCTCGATTTGCCTGTATGCTTTGACATTTAGTTGTTGCCATAATCACATCACAAGTTTTCAGTACAAGTCTACAGTTGTGTGTCATAATCAATAAAAAAACTGGTGCTTCATTAACATATAAAAACTCTGAAATGTTTTCTCCAGCATGACTTCTAAGCAGAATGTTTGACATTTAGGACCTTTCTTTTGAGGTCAGCTTTCACCCACAAATGAGACTCCCTCTTCCTGTTGATTGATTAGGCTCTGGCACCGATTCATCAAGTCTGTTTCAATTAATGTACCTCACATACCTCCCCATTTTAGACCCCTGGCATGCGAGCAGAAGAAACCCTGATGAAGAAGACCGCATGCAACAAAAATGTGGAATTTATTGGTACATCACTGTTGGTCAGCAAGCCTCGTGTTTTCTCAGTTACATTTCCAACCAGGAATGTGTTTGAAAGGTTAGTCCTCTATTTAAAAATTCCCTTTATATAAGACTTTGTGTATATCCTGACAGAAGAGGCTGACAACGCCGAACAGAGATACAACATAGAAAAAAAATATATAATTTAATGCAGAAAGAACAGGAGTGACATTTAGTTGCTGGCATTCAGGATTAGTGTGAAGCGACTTCATTGTCTTTCTGTCTGCAGTGTCAAAACTACTGACAAGCAAATCCAACTCTATCCTCACCTAATGCATTTTCTTTCAGAAATTTATATGGATGCAGCATGACAAGGTAAAAACATGACAGTTGTAATTATGTGTACCTGTCGAACAGATGCAGAGAAGTTAACAAACACATCTCTGGTTTGAGTGTTTTGAAAACAAGTCGATGCCGCAGTAGCACAAAGTCTGTGATATTTTGCCTTGCACTGTGTCCCATTTTGAAGTCGCTGAGCCTTTGTGGTTGTCTGGTTCTCAGGCTGCCTGCATTTTCAGACTGATTCTGTAGCTTTAATAGCCAGAACATGAAAACTTGTTAACTCATAGCGCCTCTCCCTCATTGCTGACTCCCTGTCACTCAAGCAGAGCCCTGCTGGAAGCCCGTCCTCTGGGTAATGCATTTTAAATGGGAGGGCGTGACCCTCCTCTCTCTCCATTTGCCTATGCCTCATTAACTTTGCGCTGATTGATAAACAGTGAGCTGCTGCTGCAGCCACGCGGGGCGAGTGGCTCAGACACTTAATGCAGTTGGGTGGTGGTTCATTGCTTGGCATGGATTAGATGCACCCATAAGTATTGTCAGCTGGGTGACATGCAGCGGAAGGCTTTTTGCACTTTGAAGACTCATTGTTGTAAAACCCATTAAAGATCTTTCTTATGTGCTCTTCTACTTTTAGCACTTTATTATGTTCTAGTCTCTTTACTACAAAACCTTCTTATGTTCATACAGTGTTTATGCTTTTCTTGTATTTCTCCAGTTTTTGATTAAAAATCCCCACCTTACACTTTGTGTCAGTAATGAGGGACAAAAATTCACAGTCCTAGTTTTAGCACTTAGGCATATTACGCTGATATCTTCCGAAGTTACACCCATTTTAAAACAGAATTTTCCCACTTCACTTTGCTCCACTGCATCATGTATGCTTTATATTCCTGCTGCTAGCACCATTTAAAAAAATTACTCCACTGATATTGCAGTAATATTTCATCCGTGTTCTTCATGACAACCAATACTAGATTTTTCCAACTTATTTTAGGGAGCAAGAAAATTCTGCTGTTGATATATCAGGTGACATTTTTTGTGTTGAGCCAGTGTGCTACTAGTACAAGTCCAAAGTCCAAGTAGATGAAGAGGGTTTCATCAGGAACGGCATGTGGAGTAAAATCGTAGCTAAATTAAACACGCTGATCATAAGAATATGAGATTTCTCTACCAGATCGGTTGGGCTCAGGTTAACAATGACTGCCTTTGGTGCTGTTGGCCAACAGGTCGCCAGTGGAAACTGTGCTACTATTGGCTGCGGAAAAAGGAAGAGGAGGATGCTATGGCAACCTTAAAGAGAGCAGCCGAAAGTAGAATCTAATATGCAGAGAGATCTGGCAACATATCATCCCCATGCTGGCTCCTGGTCAAGTCACACATCCTTCTTCTCACTTAGAAATCCCTCAATTCCCTGGCCGGTCAGTACCTGTTCGACCTCCTTTAACCTGGCATACAAATCTAAGTTATTGTAACTACTACTTTTTTATATAGAAGAAGAAAACATTTCCATATCTCCATATAGGTCTTCCAACTAAAAGTCAAAGCTTAAAAACATCACTAAGATCAACAGTTTGATTAGGATTCTTGGAGTCAATTTGTAATTATCCAAGATGCTAAACTCAGACTGATACTCTTGTTAGTAGACAGACCCTCCCCTTTAGCGAATCTGCATGTGCACTGTAGCTTGTATCTGCTTCCACTTAATATTATGATATATAACATCTTCTTTCATTTCAATGATGATCATTTTTAATAATTATCTTCGCTATATTTCCTGTAGCTTCTACTAGGCAGTCTTGCAGACATTAAAGGTTAGGTTACTAAGCAGTTTAGATCATTTCATCTCATGCTCTGGGTGTTAGTTTCATGATGAGCTTTGCATTAATAAACAGATTTGTTCTGTTGTCAAAAATAGCTACTATCAGTTTAAGAAACATAACAAAACAGAAATATTTTCTGTTTTTCATGGTCTGGAAAAAGCAACTAGGTTTCCCCATGTTTCTCATTTGCTGCAGCTTCTTCAAAAGCATTCTGCAGCAAGACTGCAAAAGCATATGAGGACATCATAGTCGTGGCATAGCTATATTGTCTTCCTGTCCATTTTAAAATTCAGTTTAAGATATTACTGATTTTTTTTCATGCTCATAATGGATAGGCCCCAGTTTATATCATCAGTCTTATGATATAAGATTTACATTAATCTCTTAGGTCTCTCAGACCCACTGGTACACATCTCTTACATGTCCCAAGGGCACCCCTCAGACAACAAGGCGACAGAGCCTTTGCGGTCACTGCTCCATCTTTGTGGAATCAGTTTCTCTGCTCTTAAGCCTAGGCTCAAAACCCACCTTCATTCTCTGATTCTCTGGCATTTCAGCCTACTAATCTCACATTTACTGTTGCGTCTACTCCCAACCGGTCACGGCAGATGGTTGCCCCTCCCTGAGCCTGGTTCTGCCGGAGGTTTCTTCCTGTTTAAAGGGAGTTTTCCTTTCACACTGTTGCCAAAGTGCTTGCTTATAGGGGGTCATATGATTGTTGAGTTTTTCATTATAGGGTCTACCTTACAATATAAAGTACATTGAGGCGAGTGTTTATATATATGTATGTGTGTGTGTGTGTGTGTGTGTGTGTGTGTGTGTATAAAAAGCTGTGTTTAAATGTTTAAATGTTCTTTGTAAAAAGATTTCACCAGCTTGAACATTAAAGTCTTTCTTTATTGGCAAATATGGGCCAATCATAGCTGTCAGCTGATATTATAGTTTGTACACTAATGAAAAGCAGATCCTGTCCAGTAATTTATCTGTAACCAATCTCAGACCACACTGTATATTTCTTTCTTTTTTCTTTTCTTTTCTTTTTTTTGTTGTTGTTGATGTATTGTTGCATGAAACCGATGTGAGCTGAAACTTGCTTGTCTTTATTTGGAGATATTAATTGGATTCCCTCTGTGTTTAAATGGAATTGTGAGCAGCTTCTGTTTTAAAAATGATCCTCACTGTTGCGGTCAAGGATGCTCCGAACTCTGAGAGAGTCAAATGAGTATAAATCAAGGGCTACAGTACTTCAAAAGTGAACGACTATTCTCTTTGTTAAGCAGTCTGGTAAGCTTAGGTCCTAACTTTTCTGTTACTTACACTCTGCAGTGAGTGAACCCTTAAAGGATTTCTCCTGTGATTCTCCTGTGTTAGGAAACCACTAATTCCCTTGCGCTTATTCATCGAAAGCCACAAGAACGTAACATATGGATGACACATGGAGGTCTGCAACATGTTTTTTCATGCCAACACTCAAGCGGCGAGGCAAATGCATACGCGCATTCACCACATCATATTGTCTGTTGTGGGCAGATGTTGAACTCGTGTGTTCAACTGAGTGCATAGACCTAATTAAGACTGTAGAAACACATCATTTTATTTGGCTCTCTCCTCTTTGTCCTCGCTTTGATCTAGTGATTATTACCAGTTCATTGGCTCTGTAGAGGACTGGAGGGTGGGGAAGCATTGTGTCTCATGCTGACAGCTCCCAAACAAAATAACCCCCCTACCCGGGTTGTTACAGCTGAAACTCCCAGCTGGGTTGTCAGTGGTGAGGTCAGTAAGAGGATCCAGCTGCCTGCTGAGGTTTGTTCCTCTGCTGTGGATTAGCACCAGCCAAGCATCTGCTAATGTCCTGGAGAGTAATACAGCACATGTGCTCACTGTATGTACAGTACATGGACACTCTCATGTTTGTTTGCACAAATACTGAGCACAAATGGAGATATGTTCTCATCAACACAGGAGGGGGTGCACACAGTTTTTTTGGCTCATTGATTTCTTTCTGCATGTGATCCACAGCACCCCAGCTGAGTATCCTTTCCTCCACCAGAGAAAAGCCTAGTGCTCAGGAACCTCTCTAGGTGGGGTGAGAAAGGCAGCCAACATCATAATAAGGCTGTGATGGTATTTTCTTTGTCTTGCGGTAAGAGGAGAGCACAACCCAGAGGTTATCTGGTGTACTCATGCAATAATCTCACCCTGTTAGCTCATAAAGGCCACAGGAGGCTCTTTAGGATTGTGGGTTTTTGTTTCAAGAGAAGTTGGACTTAAACTTTGATTCTACAAGTAGCTACTAGGAACAGCACAAAGCATCTAAAATCAAAATGCTGCATTTTAGTGTGTTTTAAAAATGTATAGATTTGACAAAACATAACCGTTAATGTCTCCACAAAATCTGACATCTTAGGTGTGTAAAACAAACATGTTAATCACTATACCACAGAGCCATTAATGCTAAAAAATAACCATAGACTTAAAGATGACCAATGTGAAAGTGCCTTAAACGTGCATCCTTTCTGTTATCCAGTAGGGGGCTCTGGCTTTTAAAAAGAAGTCAAACTGCGTAGAAGTCTATGAGAAATTCTCACTTAATCTATAATCTCAATAAATAGTTTATGGTCCCAATCACCAGATTTAAGTCTTATATGATAAAATATGATGCGCATATTTGAAATTATAACAAGCGTATCATTATAACTAGTGATATGCTAATTGCTTATTGGCTGTCCTAATGGTGATTAGGACCAAAATTCTCAAGTTAGGCTTAAAAATATGACTTCACCAACTCATGTGTGATGTCTGTGTGATTCTGCCAGGAGCTATAACTTGACTGAAAAACATAAATGAAATGTAAACTGAGTTTGCTACCAGCCATGTAGCCTTATTGTTGACAGAGATACTGTAAGTAGATGCTTTGTCAAAATTAGAGGAAAGAAGGTGGCAGGTTCCTCATTTCCACACTATTGCAATTTCTTCTGTTTCCAGTGAATAACAATCAAATTCCATCCTGTATTTTCTACCCGTCTTTGTGTCAAATAGACAATCCTTATAAAATATTAAGTGGGTTGGTAACAGCTTTTCTTTTATGATAAAAAATCCTCTAAAAGGCAAAATGTCTTGATAATAGTAAAACATGCAGGACTCACTTACACTGAAGCATTAAACTAGCATGACTGTTGGGTCATAGGTTATTTTTGGTTTTAATTTATAGGTTAAAAATAAATGAACTGTGATGGTAGACTGAGTTTTACAGGTATCTCGATACACCTCTTCATTTTATTGAATCTGTATTTTTATTCTCAGTGCTAACTTATACTTTTTGCTCATTTTTTATTAAGTGTGGTTATACCTATATGGTTCCTTCATTTAAAGCACAGTGTTATTTATTCCCAGTCGTTAAAAAAAGAAAAAAAAAATCAACTCATGACTTGCTGTTGTCTGCAATGTGTAAACTAATTATTGTTCCATTTATTTCACATGGAATGAGTTATTGATTGATATTGAATGTGTCTTCATGGTGTTGGGAAAGTGAATTAATAGAAAACGTCACTTCGGCCTCTTTTGAATGTGTTTTTTTCCCCTTCATGCCTTCTTCTCGAATCAATTTATGCTATCCTAAAGCAGTTTAAAGTTTTAAATCAGACTGTTTATCTTCCATGCAGGTCTGGCTGTGGTTGAATGGCTTAAGACATTGTGATTGATTTTTTGTTTTTTTGGATGAAGCCCCCAAGGGTCAGAGCTGAATGTTTGTTGTCTTTGTTTATCCTTTCTAGGGGGCTCTTTGCAAGTAACTATACAGAAACCCATTACCTGGAAGATGGCAGCGCTGTCACAGGCGTTCACAACTTCACGGTATGTTTCTTTTTATTTTCTGGGTTTGTGGGTGACAAAACAAAGTGATTGAATTTCGAACATTCTTACATTTTCTTCTATGTTACCTGCCCAGCAGCTCATATGAATGTTGACCTTTTGTGAAACTCTTCCTCTGGATAGACTCTCCTTCGCTGTGCTAATATTAGGGTCCGTGAGAAAGTAAAGGAAACTTTGATATAGCAGTTAGAACCGCTTTTAAAACCACCTGGAATTGTGCAGTCATGCGCACATAGAGGACAATCCAGGTGAGTGGGGCCATTTTCAGCCGACAGATTCATATTTGATGAAATGAGAAGGCAGATAGAGGTCAGAAAATGCACTCTGTTTTAGGCAACAGCTCAGATCTTTCTTTTTTTTTTAATGGATTGGATCAAAACAAATCCTAAAGAATTGTTTGTTATGAAGGAATCTAAGAAAGATTGAATTGGTGATCATCTAGGTGCAATCTGAAAGCCACAGTGACCATGAAATATTAAGCACCTATCAAGCATTCATGAGTTTCCCACTTTGAAAATTAAGAATATATAGATATGAAAATATATCTCTAAAGTATAACAAATCACTTGTAAATGTTAACCATGAAGAAATCAATTTAGACATAAAGGGATTACATAGAGAAAAGCAAAGCTTCTGGTTGGTTGCATGATGCTCCCGTATGAGGAACACACTGTCTGCCAGTTCAAATTTAAACTTTACTTCAGCTGTGACTAAAATATTTTGACCGTTAGATACACAGCGTGTCTAGTGATCACCAGACAGAACGTCTTTCTTTGTCAGTGCAGCTTTACTTCCTCTCACTTGGCTGTGTTGACTATGTGTGGTTTGATTGTATTATTTGAACGTGCATGTGATGTGAAAAACAGCACAACAAATAACAGTCAGGACTACATGCGAAACAGCAGAGCAAAGCATGAATTTTTCTGCACTGACACAGACAAATGTTTTCTTATGCGAGCATATGGCCGGACAATCTGTCAAACAGCTTTGCTACAACTGAGGTAAACACTCACCAGCCACTTTATCACATACACCTTGCTAATACAGCCTTGGGCCTCCTTTTGTCTGCTTAATTCTTAATCTGCAGAGTCAATAAGATGCTGGAAACATTCCTCAGAGATTTTGGTCCATTATTGACACGATAGGATCACAAAGTTGCTGCAGATTTGTTGGCCGTGATGCAAGTCTGCTGTTCCACCACATCCCAAAGGTGCTCAATTGAATTGAGATCTGATGTTCATGGAAGTCATTTGAATGCAAGCAACTCATTTTCATATTCAAGAAATGATTTTCGAGACGGAGCTTTGTGACATGGTGTGTTATCAGAAGTTAGGTACACTGTAGTCATGGTCAGCATCAATGGTTTTGGTCAACAAAGGATCCCAAAGCGTTCCAAGAAAATATCCCCCACACTATTACACACCATCATCGGCCCGAATTGTTGATATCAGGAAGGTTGGGTCCATGCTTTCATGTTGTTTACACCAAATTCTGAATGTTGCGGCAGAAATTGAGGCTTGTCAGACAAGACAGTCTTTTTACAGTCTCCTTTTGTCCGGTGGTTTGTAAAATTGTAGCCTCAGTTTCTTGTTCTTAGCAGACATGCATGATACCCAGTACTGCTGTAGCCCATCTGCTTCACAGTTCAACATGTTATGCAGCAGTTTGTCTTGACCATGTCTAGATACCTAAGTGCAATGAGCTCCTCCGTTGTGGCTGGATGATTAGACATTTGCAATAACGAGCAGTTGAACAAGTGTGCCTAATAAAGTGGCCAGTCAGTATTAAAAACAGAAAATAAATGTTTCTTCATATCCGACACAGAAGGCATGATTGGGAACATATTCTTGGCACAAATGAAACCTCATAGAATTGAAGTACCTTCTTTGTTCTTGGCTTCAGTGCTGTAATAAATATTGTTCATATTCATTAAGCTCAAATAGGTTTTCTCCAGCAACATTTGTTCTGCTTTTAAATGCTGCCGGTCTCTCAAATTTTCTATGGATCCATAAATACTCTAAAATATTACAAATGGATGTAAATAAAATATTCATCTTTTGAAAAGGTTTTTTTTTTTTTTTGAGGTTCAGAAAAAGAAAGGCTATTATAGCACAGAGTAATGAATGAGTTTGATGCTGCTGAACCATGAGGAGCAGTTTCAGTCCCTATGAAATAAAACTGCCACCAGCTTGCTTGATTTCAGGGATTTGATTATGAGCAGTTTGGAAAGCAATTTAACGTTGCATTTTCATTTCGATAACAATAAACGGTCTATGAGGTCTGTGTGTAAAAGGCCTAGCAGACTTATAGCTGAAATGCACAAAAAGATGAGATTATTATATTCGGTAACGTCCAACCCACACAGCAAAATGATTTTCCACTCGAGACCAGAGTTGGGTCATCCCTGGCAGGACTTGGCCAGCTCATCAGAATTGCTGCCATTCCAGAGCACAAAGACAATGAAGGAGTTGTAGTGGAGTGTGAGATACAGAGTCCGCAGCTGTGGGTGGATAAATAGCTTCCCATTTTCCATAGCTATCCATTAATTATAAAAGCTGCATAATGTTTATGTGGACAGAAAGAGTAACAATGATCATAACAATAAAAATGACACACAGAAAATAAAGAATAAATGTCTATGTTACAAGTTTTGTGTGACTACAGCCGATATACAAATAAAAATTTGGGAGAATGGATGAAGCCAGACGCAGGAATGTGGCATTTTGCCTCATGTTTGCATTTCTTTTGTGGAGACTTTTGTGGAGTCTGCAGTAGTTGATTAAAAGTGCGGACACTTCTGACCTCCGTCCCTTCTCTCATTCCTCGCTCATGACCACAGCCAGTTCTTCATGGGAGGATCTTTTTACTGGAAACAACCAGATCATTCGAGACTGATCTGTAGTTAATTTATTTGTCCTGCCGGCAGGGAGGAGACTGATATAGTGATCTGGGCAAGGGATCTTGTGGGTTCAGTTCTGTGTCAAAGGCAAGGTACTGCTGGGAGTGACTTGAGTATGAGTCAGCTCTCCCACCATCGTTCCCATTATCTGTTTTACACAGTCTCCCTTTCTCACTAAATCTAAGTCCACGTACAATCCAATAAATACATAGCATGTAACAAAAGCCATCTACTGGGAATATGAATGATTTCCATGGTTATTAAAGCAGTAACAGAATAATAAGATTGTGGTTATAATAAACAATGTAATGTTCACACCCAGGATTTCCACCCACAATAATCTGGATTCTGGTTATTAATCCTCTGTATTTCAAATATGAATGCATAAGCACTTTCCTGTCTTCCTGCAGAAACCTTAGGAACAAAAAGTCTATTCATATCCTTTATATCAATGCATCATAGTCATGATCTCATCAAAGAAACATGAGGTGCGAGCATTAACTGAGTGTACTAAATCCAGCCCTACTCCTCTCTGCTAAACTATAATTTCATATTTCATGTAATGTGCTTTCCTGTCCCTGCACCTTTTTGCCCGACTATAATGGATTGCTCTCTTTTCTGTCCAGTCCACCATCAGAAAGTGTCCGCATAAAAGTTTCCAAGGTTTCGGTCCACTTCTCTTGTGAAATATGCTGCACAAAAGTACCGAACCACCTACGCTTTACACCTACAGGAGCTGCTCTGCCATGGAAACCAATGCCATGAAACTCCCAGTGGACAGTTTTTGTGTTGCACTGCAGTTGATAGTGAAATATCTAGAAACAAAAGAAATCTCCTGAGCCGACTTGCTGCACCAGTGGCATCCTAGTAGAGTGCCATACTTGTGAAGAATGACCCGTTCTTTCGCAGGTGTTTCCAAAAGCATGCTAGCTAGGTGCTTGATTTTACACACCTGTGGCCATGGGGACTGAAAACACCTGAATTCAAAGATTGAGAGTTATCCACATAGTGTTTCACATCTTTATTGTCTTTTTAATACTTTGGAGGCAGCAGAACAACTCGTCAACTGGCATATAACATGTCAGAAAAGAAATTACCTCCACCCAATAGATATTGAACAACATTAATATTCATGAGATGCTTCCTTGCAACTCAGTGTTTATAAGCCCAGTGAAAAACAATGCTTACACCTAATAATTCATGGTGATTTTGTCACTGCGTCTAACCCCTCTTAAAGAGTTAGTTGCATATGAAATATTCATGAATGTAGTTAAAGGGATTGAGTGCATTTTACATGTGTCAACCAAAATTAAGGTGATGGTAAGACTGAAAGATGCTATTTGGTAAGCCCTTTTCCTCTAGCTATTCGGAGAAGTGTGATATTAATTGGATTATCATAACAGAATTACTGCTAAAAGTGCTGGGATTCAGTATTAAGCAAGGATTGCCTTTAATGCCAGAAACCCACTGAGACACTTGGCATGCAAATTCAGCTGCCTATAGAGAGTAACCACCTCGAAGAAGGCCAGACATCCAAATTTACTGCCTGAACTCTATATTTAGAGGCAGTCAAAGTGGGGTGGAAAACTCACATTTCCTTGTTTTCCAGAACAGGGTGGCAGAAGGACCTCACCTGAGCAAGGCTGTCTAGCTGTAGCAGAAGGCCTGTTTTCACTCTAAACCAGACGCTTCCTCCACACCCTCTAGGCCTTGTTCAATAAACACAGGCTTAATTCACTTTCTTTACTCCCTGCTGCAGCTTGACAGGTGGTCCGTGAAAGTGGGTACCTGGGAATACGGCAGAAAGCAAAGCTTGTGCTGGGAAATGTGGAACTCAGATTTCAACCATCATTAGCCTGTGGTGATGAGCAGGAATGGCTTTTGCTGAGCTGGCAAAATACTATTCCCTTATAGTTAATTTACTCATATTTCACAGTTACAGTGTAACACCTGGGGCTGATTGGGGTGAACTCTGCTTAAAACCCGACGCCTGTTTTGTTTCACACGCTGCTGCTCTATTCCTTCTGTGTTGAGTTTAAAATCCTATTGTTTTGTTTGTTTTGTGCTCCCTCAGGCAAACTGCTACTACCATGGTAAGGTGGAGGGTCATGACAATTCGGATGTGAGCCTCAGCACTTGCACTGGGATTAAGTAAGTGTGCCAGGCGCTAGTTTGTTTCCCATTTTTTGACATGACACCACTGGTGTAAAAGCTTAGTGATACATTCAACAAGCTAACCCTGATCTCTCTGCTTTGGGACCTGTAAAAGTTTATACTGTAGTGCCAGGTGTCGCTAGAACGGTACATAGTGTAGATTTAAAGTCACTTAAAATATGCATAAAATGCAATATGCAAATATGCAAAATTGCTTATCATAATATAATGTTCTATACACAGTTTGATTGCTTTAATTTGTTTTTGTTTTTTTGTTTTTTGTTCTCCACATTGCCAAAAATCCCTCAGTAGCAGTTTTCTATTACATCTGAGTAATAAAGTGGTAATAGTAGGGTAACAAACAGCGTAGTTTAGCGTAATAGCTTGGTAACAATTTGATAAGCTGCTAGAAATAAGAAGGTAATGTCTGTGAGTTTGAATTTTCACATAGTTATAAAATTGTAATACCCTCATAATAATAAGGTAATATCGGTTGATGTTTTAGTATACAGTATTTGGATAGCATTACTATATTATAATGTTTAAATTAATCCTGCCTTAGCTTCCAAGCATTCTGCTTTGCTTAAAAGCAAATATGTAAATATTATGTTTAATGCTCTGGATTATTAAATGGAAACGTCAGCATATTTTATATCTGGATGACAATAGATAACATGTTAGGAAAGAAAGAAATATTTAAAATGTCCAATACACAAAAATAAGACGTCATCCATGTTCTCCCGCTCATCCAATTCAGTGTTGTGGGGGGCGGGGCCGCATTTGTCACCGATTAACCTCTAACCATCCAAAGATCCAGCCTCTCCTGCAGCAAGTAGCACCAAGCCGACAACTTGTATACTGACAAATTTGAAGTTTTGAAGGAAGAACAATGGTAAAGCAAGCATGATGTAATTGACAGTTCTTTGAGTATTGTCTTATTTAAAAAGATGCACTATTATATTTTGTGTATAGAGTAAAATAATTAATTTATCTTTTTCCTATTATGCCCAAAATGACATATTGGAACACGTTATTAATGTCTGTCATTAGAAATAAACCACTACTAAATTCACTTGGGGTGGATAGCTATATTCTGAGTACACCACACCTCTAACCCCCTCAACTAAACTGTTGAAGCTGGAGTGGTACATTTTGGGCGAAAACTCTTAATAGCATTGGCCAAGTTTTAAACAAGCTCCCAGTTTAGCTGCACACATCAGCTTCCAGGTAAAATTTGGGCTGTGCACAAGTTTTTGTCTGTGCAAAGAGGACAGTTACAACCAATAGTTATGATGCATTAATGGCTTTACTCCAAGTTTTAATGGTTTAGATTATGGCTAATTTGTTGGTTTGTTTAAAACCTCTCAGGCTGCTTAATTTGTGTTAGTAAATACTGAATTTTCTGCAAACCATGCAAACCAAGGTAAAACCCCATGTATGTAGTACTGTTGCAAATCTTTAAACCTGACATTCATTAAGGTTTTTAAGGCACGTGGAGGATTTCAGTCTTGTCGAAGCGCACTGCAAATGTCAGTGAGGAGTAAGGATTGCAGCAATATCACTGGACACAATCAAGAATGTTTTCATGAAGCAGCCAGATGTCGACACCCTCTGCAGAGGGATATGCCTGATTGTGAAGCTCATTCTGCTGACCTCAGTCTTGATATTTATTCATTTATTTCAGTTATTCTTAAACCTGTCTGCATAATAATAACAGATCACCAGAACAGTTTTGACAGGAAGCTACACAATTCTTGACCTGCTCACAGAGACAAATAGCTCCCCATTTGTGTTTGCAGCAGTCAGGCTTGGAGTTGGTTCAGCACGAGTTTGTGTGATTGTGAACATTGTGCAAGGTTTACAGAATCTTACAGCTTATGCACAATGGGTACACTCATTGCTAATGACATGTCATCTTGGTCATCACGTTTGATTATTTTTTATTGCATTGTCGATATTTGCACCTCTGATAGCCTCTTCCTCGTTCTGCAGGGGTTTTATATCTCTTGGCGAAAGATCCTATGTACTGGAACCATGTGCTGATCGCTCTGATGGGACTCACTGGATTTACACAGCTGAACACCTCAATTTTGCTCCTGGCACCTGTGGCCATGATTTCAACACGACCTATTCATCTGCGCACACAGACGGCAGCCCATTCAAGGCTTTTAGCACAAGGGTAAGGATTATTAAACACATATTTTTTTTCTACAGCTAGTAAACTCTCAGTATGTAGTATGTGATTTTATTTTCATTCAACAAAGGTACACTCTCAGACTGGGTCATGGTTTGAACTTTAGATCCCTGGCCTTTCAACCTGTCTTTTTTCTTTCCTTTCCAAATAAGTCAGATCGTAAAATCAGGCAGAGCAGAGAAAAAGTTTTAGCTTTCAGCCTTCTTTGTAGTTTAAACATTTAACTTCAGTGAAACCTAAAGACGTAGCTTTAATAGGACTAACTATTTATACCTGGATAAATTATCTAGTAATGTACAAAAGTCTTGAGCCACTATCAATTTCTTTATGTTTTTTGGGGAAAATGGGATTTATAGGAACACATGTAAATACAGTATATAAGGCAAAACCAGAGTTTGTACAGTTCTAGTGAGCTTTCTGGTCAGTATTTAGTATGACTACCATTCTTCTTCATCATAGCCTGAACGCCCTTAGGTAAGCTTTCTTGCAATGTTTAGTCTAAGCTCTCCAGAGTTCTTGAAGGATAGTCGAACCTCATTTTTGGATGTCGGCTTCCTTTTGTTCCGCTTTCTGTCAAGATGATCCCACCCTGCTTCAAATATATTGCAGTTCAGGCTCTGGGGAGGCCAGTCAATAACCAGTATTTTTCCATTGTGTGTGTTATCTATCTATCTAGGTATGCTTTTACTGCATTGGAAGTGTGTTTGGGATCAGTGCTTTCCAGATGGTATTATATGGTGGATCAAAATCTGATGGTACTTTTTTGCATTCATAATTCCACCAATTTTCCTCCAATCTCCAGCACCACTGGCTGAAATGCAGTCACAAACTATGACAGAGCCTCCGCCATGTTTTTAACTTGTTTCTAGACACTCATTGTTGTACCTTTTCCTAACCCGCTCTACAATATTGAAGACAATTTGAACCAAAATATTTCTAACTTCCCGATAAAGATTCATCACTCCATAGTACCACTGATTTTCAGTGCAGTTAATGTGTGATTTGGCTACCTCAGACTTTTCTCTCAGTTTTCCTTCCATTAGAATGGCTTATTTACAGCAACTGTTCATGCTGAGATCATTTCAGATGAAGCTTTGGTGAACAGTATGTGGATTAATTAAACGACCAGATGCATTTCTTAGGTCTTGTATCAGGTCTTTTTTTATTAAATTTCTTTTCCCTTCCTAATGACATGACTTTTGGATGCGGTTCATCTGCTGTGGGAAACTGCTTCACTTGCCATCCACTGGTTCAGTTTCCCGAAATTCTTTTGAGGACACAATGAACACCATGCCAAGATATAAGTTTTTAGCTAATAGCTTTTGGGGAACCACCTTATTGGTCCAAAAGAAAATCAAAGATAATTGTGTTATCTTTGGCATTTTTTGTAGATTCAACCAAATAAATGGAAAGAAACTTAAAATGGGCTCTTTGCTAAGTTGTCTGCTATGTGTAAACACAACACTGGTTCATCCTGGTTCATGGTTGAGTCCGTTCAAGCCTTTTTAGGCTTGAATGATTCATAGGTCAGTGTTAAGTACGTTTTTCTGAACATGGTCAGGTTCAGCAAAATGTTTAGATGAGATAAAAGACCTTTGATAAGGCCTGAAGAACTGTTGCTAAAGACTACTTTAAACAATTAAAGAAGTCTGGCTCCTTGGAAGCAAAATATATAGAAATAAGAGGTGATTTTTTTTCATAGCACTCTATGATATATTAACCCCTTTAAAAAATGTCTCTCAAGTTCTTTTGTGCAGCCTCTTTATGGGACTGATGGTTATGACAGTATGCTAAAATTAGTAGTTAGCTATTAAATATGTCTTCACAGAGCAGTTACCACAGGCAAAACTCTCTCTGTTTCATAGAGAACATTACAGTTCCCAGTAAGAAATTAACACTTTGTTTTTTTGTTTTTTCTTTATGCATTAAGATGATATTATAATCACGTGAGGCTCTGAAAAAGATGTAAAGATGACCAGCTGCATCAACTAGCTAGAGAGAAATATTTCAGTTTGATTTTCTGGACTTCAGAGAATATAAAATGCAGAATTGAACAGTGACAGGATATATATTTTTGAAGCCGGTACTTGTTCTGACAGATGCTCTGGAGTGTGTTAGGAGAGCAGTTTTAAAAAAAAAAAGCCTGTGAAAAAAGTACATTCGCTGTTTAGCAATAGCATTTGCTCTTAATGTGAGATGAAACTGCTGGGTTGTGCTTACGGCCTCCAGCAGGACCATCCAGAATTAAAGAGATTGCTTTTAAGAAACCCCATCCCACTCTGCCCCCTGCTACAACACTGAGCATAGAGATAAATCACAAGGGGCACGGCCCTGGGGAGTTTCTAACCTCAGAAAGCATAAGCTTTACAGATGATGAGCACTGATAAGTGAAAAACATAAACTCCAGTCATCTTTATCTTTGGGGTGAGGTAAAGCAGGAGTGGACAAACATGGCTGATTAAGCAGATTAGTACAGGGAAGGACTCGGATATAGGTGGTGCATAAGATGAAACAGATGTTCCAGTTGGAGGCTAAGCAAACATACTAAAATCATAATGCAGAAAAAATGTGAGGGACTTTCCAGGGCTTTAGTTAAAACTGATTTTTATTTTTGCAACCATTTCATTGAGATCAGTGTGGGACGCAGACCAAACATATGGGTATACTGGCTGAAACATCCTGTGTTTTCACATTGTTATATTTATTTATTTCTCCGGTATTAGGGATTTTCTGATGTTTTATTGTAGAGCTTGATATCTGCAAATGATTATAGCGCTGGCTTTAGTGGCAAGCATTGTCTTAAATCTTAAGAGGAGTACAAAGATTTAGCACAAATGAACAAACCCTGACAACAACGCAATTTAGAAGTTCAGATGAATTATACCCGTGTGAAAAATGAACTTTTATTTGTTTTATTGGATCAAAATGTTCTCATTTAAAGCACTATGTCCCTAACACTCATTATATGCTAAGAGATGCCAGAATTAGAATGCAAATCATCTCCACTAAGATGCAGTTTATTCATCAGGATGTCGAATGTCGCAACCCCATTGTCAAGTTAAAAATGTGAAAACAGAGGAGACAATGTTTTAGACATCAATGTCTAACTAATGGCGAAAGAGCTTAGCAAGCAGTCTTGTTAATATAGCAAAGAGTATGGTAATAAACAGAGTTTAGTGTAGCAAAGAGAGAAGAAGTACATCAAAAAGCACAAAGCCTTATTTGCTGTACTTAGCAGAAGGCATGCAGGTTCATCTCAGCATGTTACACGGGGGCACAGAGGTGTGCACTGTAGCTTTGATAAACTGCAAAGTACCCTGCTTGAGGGTCTAAAGATTAAAAGGTGTGTTGACAAGAGTGCCCTTAGATGATGAACATCAGATGAGGCTGAAAAGGGTAGAGAGATATGATGGCTTGCTGAGAGGAACAGCACGTCTGCAACATGAATTCTAACAAGGACCCATGTTGAAAATGTGACTATCCATAATGACCATGATTTGAGTGTCTTGTCTTTCATGCTTGAAACAGATCATAGCACATGGATGAGTCATGTCTGAAGTGTGCTTTAATTCATATTAAAGAACTATGAGCTTATACATGCTAGCCTAAACTAATTACAGACATCACATCACCTCCTTTGGTAGGTTGAGGGTGTATACCACATCGGCATCTGCTGCCCTGTAGATGCATCCTTCTTTCACTCCATTACCTATAGGTTGATTATCTAGGTTGAGTTTTTTTTATGCACACCAGTGGAAGTTTCATCAATAAAGGGTGTGTCGTGCAGATTTTCCAGATATATGTTAGATAAGATAGATGCTATAAATAGGATAACAGGTTTGTTTTCCACTTTAGATTAGCAGTGTTTTCCTCTTCCAATAGCAGTTTCAGTTTTATTTTGATAAAGATGCTAGAAAGTATCTTTTGTACATTTAGACCTATGACTCTAACTGACTGGATTCTCCTCCAGAACAACATTGCTCTTCACTGAGTTGAAAGAACAGTATTTGTGTGTATTTTTCCTCCCCAGTGGCCTCCTAGAGACTTAATCACCATAGGGTGTATTTAGAGCACACTTGCCCATCCTGGCTTATCTATGGAGGAGGCAGATAAGAGCAGAGAGGATCCAAGCTGCCAGGCCAGCAAGGATAAAGAGGCTCAGGTTGAAAGAGGGCCATGGTGTGAAGTCAGAACCTTTAGCTCGCAGGATCTGCAAGTGTGTGAGTGGAAAGAACAAGATTGTGTGCATGTGTGTACCTATATGCAGGTGAAACAGACTGTAGCGCCGCGTGTTGTATCAAATAGTTGATGCCAAAGCATGTGATCAGTATGTACTTTGTGACCACAGGCTGTGAATTCTTTTACAATTGGATTTATAGAAGTTGCATCATCATCACAATGGTGATTTTATAAGTTTCATTTCATAAATATTAGATCAAAATTTTAATGAACCAATTTATGCCCAAACACTAACGACATTCCATTCAATGTTTTTCAATTTACTGCTAATCAGCAGTAATGGTAATGGTAAATAACCTAAATAGGACTGGACACTCCTGTTTAGTATTAAAATGTCAGCCTAACAATTTTAGCAATAACAATTTTACCTTTAAAAATCCTCAGCCAGGCTATTATTCTTTATATTTTACTTCCAAGTACTGTTTAATGCTTATTCAAGCATTAAAAACTGCACCTAATTTAAGGGATGACTCCAATGTTGTGTCTAGACATAACAGAGATCATTTCTTAAGGCATTTTGTTACTAGCAGCCTGTCACAAAACACACAATTTGTATTCTTTTTCTTTAGCTCAATCTATGAAAAATGCCAAAGGAATATAGGTTCACAGACATAAAGTAGCATTTTGTATTAATGAGGTGATTCCCAAGGAGCTATTAGCCAAAAACTTGGCATATCTGGGCATGGTGTGCAGTCTGTCCTTAAAAACATTAAGAAAATTGGGCAGAGTGGAGTGGAAGACCTAAACAACAATCTACAGCAGTATTTACTGCTCTCAGAAATCCACAAAGACCTGTCAGAAAATGTTGATCCAGCATCTGTTGAATAAAGGTGATCAACTAAATATTGATTTTTAAGCCTTTTTTTCCTTATATTTTGTATTTCCATATACATTTATAAACGTTTCAATAAGTCGCTGTACTTTGTTTTCTCATTTTCCTACCAAAACACAAAGAAATCAGGGGTGGCACAAGACTTGATGCTGTGTCTTAAGTATACTCGCTGCTGTAACTGATATTATTTCAAAAATTTTCATTTTAGTTTCACACCATTTTCCTGTCTATTCAAAACACTCACAATCTCTGACCACACAAAAAAAGAGCTGAATATTCAATATACTGTATATAAACGATGGGTGTAGCTTCCCTGCCCAGTGACTTAACCCTCTGGGGTCGACGGACGCGCCGGCGCGTGGAAAACTGGACTGATACACCTGATACATCTGATACATCTGCAGGTCTGACAACAGTCAGTGGTATTCTCCTCTGTCTTATAATGGACAGAAACTCTTTTTTTGGAGTGGCACAAATATTTTGTGTGCCTTCTTATTTGATGCAGAACACCTGATTGTTCTGTAAATAGTTTTAAATGGTTATATAAAAATGCCTGAGGCCTTGGCTGTATTTTTAGGTAAATAGTACCATATAACTTTGTTGTTTGCAAAACTTGTGCATAATTTTTAGAATTGTGCAATTTCTATTTGCATTTCAAGTTATGAAAATGATTCATTAGACATGTTTGCGGTTTTTACAGTAAAAATATACCTTTCTTCTACTCAGATTTTAAATTTTTTGTCTGAATTTAGATCAATTGTGCTAATATAGTATGTCAAAATGAAAAAAGAACTCCAATTTCAGATATTTGAGGTTGTGCTGAAAATAATGATTCCAAACAAGGCAAGATAAACAGTTTTTAAAAGTGAAATATAAAGGTAAAATCAAAAGTAGTCAAAAACGGCCAATTATACCCTGGACCCCAGAGGGTTAAACCTGCATTCTTTATAATAACCATCTGGGGGAGAATCCTCTGGGTGCAAAAAAAAAAAAAAAAAGCTGGTAAAATCCCCATAAATTTGAAAATTTTATTTTATATCTATTTAGCAAATCAAAAATCTTTTTACGTTTTATAGAGAAAATCTATTCATTTCTTTATATTATGTGCCAACAGACCATGCAGCACTGCACTAAACAAGCAATAGCGATTCGTTTGGAGTGTTATCAGATTTGTGTGACCTTAGTGGCTCTTACTGGGTCAGATGTGAAGCGTAGCTGATTGTTTTTTGCTGATTTTCATTTCTGCTGCCTTTTGTGTAGAGTGCCGTTCAGGTGAAAAGCCATCTCCAGTGGCCACCTGCTGAATTTAGGCTGCCCTTTCCAGAAAGCTGCAGTAAAGTGCTCCTTACTAACATCCTTCTCTCTCTACCCTCTCCTCCTACTCCTTTCTTCTCATCCCCTGGTTTATTGTTTTGTTATTTGCACCCTCCACCTCCTCTGTCATTTTCTTTTCTTGGATTCATATCTCCTGTTCCTCCATCTTTCATCCTTTTCTGCTTTCCATCCAACTGTTGCCTGTCCACTCCCTTTCATTTATCTCTTGCAGCATAAACGCCATGCCCAGACTACAACCAAGTATGTGGAGCTGATCATTGTGGCTGACAACCGAGAGGTAAGCAGAGGTCAAACGTCTCATCATCCTCTTCATCTTCCTGCTGACTTCCAAAGTAAAGAGGCTCAAAGACCAGATCCCAAGCTAGCTTCCTTCCTCTTGAGACACAGATAAGAAGGCGCCACCACTGCCTTTGTGTCAGCTCTGATGCGTCCACTCGCTCCCCCAATTCGCTCTCCAGCTCCATCTACATCCTGCTGCATACATCACTGACCACTTGACTCACAAATGAGACCGTTCCTTATGTGGGCTCTTAGACCTTTTAAGAAAGCTAAAAGAAGAAACAGTTTCTCACTAGTTTGAGACACATGGGTCAAAGTCACATGCTTTAGAGCCTGAATAAATTCTGAATATAATACAAAGCAGTTGAGGTTATCTTTTCAGCATAACCTTTACCGAGGAACCTTTTGATGATAACAGCTACAGCAGCAGTGGCAAGAATGGGGGTTAGAGCGCACCCTATGAAGACATTTCTACAACTGATACAGTGTTACACTATAATGCGATATGTCCAAAATACTATCTTTGAGGGTAATAAGCATTCAAGAGGGCAGCACTTTGCTTCATTCTCTCTACTTGTATTGTTCAGTTTCAGAAGCAAGGCAAGGACATGGACAAAGTCAAGCAGCGGCTGGCTGAGATTGCTAATTACGTGGACAAGGTAACAATTGAATCCAAAGAGGGAATGCAGTGGTGGATTGTGATTTATTAGAGGTCACATTAAGCCTGGTGAGAATTGACCGACCTGCGGGCAGAGGTTGACTGGATTATGAATGGATGATCAATTTCATAACTTGGCTGGGCATTTTGTGATGCAGCCAGTTTAATAGATTGTGCCGTGGGTGGCTGTTAAACACAACAGAAGCAAAAAGCTGATTTATTCATCTGGAGAGCCATACGCTGATAAATATTTAAGGACTTATACAGAGCCACTTTCGGTTTTAAGTGACTTTTTCTATAGCATTTGTGGTTAATAGGTAATTTGCAGTAAAGACAGTGGCAAAAATATTAAACACATCTATAATCGCATCCCTCTCCCTGCTTCCGACTCCAAACTGTTAGTTCTACAGGGCTCTGAATATCCGTGTGGCTCTCGTGGGGCTGGAGGTGTGGAGTGATGTGGACAAGTGTCCCATAACCCAGGACCCATTTACTACCTTGCACGAGTTCCTGGACTGGAGAAAGGTCAAGCTGTTGCCTCAAAAGCCACATGACAACGCCCAGCTAATCAGGTACTGTAGCATAGAGATGCAATGCCTGTGTTTAGGATAAATCCTTTGCATGAAAGGTTTTCTTTATTCGCAACTAAACAAAAGATGCTTAGTAGTACAGTTGATGGTTATTCTTTGGAGCTACCCAGTTTACTGGGTGGTGTAGAGTTTCTAAAATAAACACATGACTACAAAAAATTGAACTCCCACCTTTTAAAACATCTGCAAAACCCGTAGCGCACAACATATTTGATTTTTTTAAATACACAACACAAAATTATAAAGTAAAAGGTCATTTTTAACCATTATTTATAGCCTACATTGTCCACCAGTTACAGAACGACCCATCCTACGGTATGTGGGTAGATGCTAGCCACACAGACGCTGTCAAGGAGACATGATGGGTGTTTGGGTCTTTACACAGTTGTTACCCCTCTCATTTGGTAGATGAATGTTAACAAAACAACCACGGCTAAAAAAGAAAACATTCAGAGAACAATGGCTCTGTTACAGCTGCCAGTGAAACAAATGTTAACAGAAACATGAGGTGGAATTTTTTAACGAATATATCATTTTTAGTCAGTGGAAAGATATTAACAGTAGCAGTGTTACAGTAGTTGTTGGTCTGTCAGTAAAAGACTTAAAACTGTAAGCTGAGATGTGTGGGCATTTATCTAAGGTGATGTATAATTTCACACAGCTGCTAACTTGGCCGTATGCTCCCGATTTTGAATAAAGCTTTAGCTTATTTGGCATTCACGACAAATTAGAAGCAAATGAAATGCTTCCTGCCCTTGTATGAAAGCCTTAATATATGTTTTTGAAATGCAGCTGCCAGAGCACATTTGCACTGGTGGACCCGCAGCAGTCTTCAAAACATCATCTTCTGTTACAGGAAACGCCGCATATTGCTAGTGGTCAGAAATCCTCAACGGCGCCTTTGATGACAGAAGTGTGAACACATGCATGGCTGCATATTTGAGCAATATAGTAACCATTGTGTTCTCATTTTCAGTGGGGTGTATTTCCAGGGAACCACCATTGGTATGGCACCCATCATGAGTATGTGCACAGCGGAGCAGTCAGGAGGAATCGTCATGGTAGGCTAATAAGTGTGTTTTTAAGAAGGGTATGAGGAGGGTATACATGGGAAACGCCACTGAATCGCATTTAATACATTTTAAGGGATCACAAGCTGAATGAAAATGCAAGTCATAAATAATGAATCATTACAGAACTTTAATGTGTTGCATTAGCACAAGTCATCCGATTATTTCAGTCTTAAAGGCCTGGCTGGCTGGTTAGGTTTGGTCGCCAGATGGTTCTTCACTCTTGTCCTGCAGATGGTAAAGTAGGGAGTGGATCATTAGGATAGAACTGTGTACTGTATGCACACATACTTAAGGCTGTAGAAATGGGGATTAACCCCCAGCCACTGATGACCGTGTTTGACCGGGTTGTGTCTCTTCATTTACCAGCTACCTCTGAACTCATTAGTTAGGCTTTCCCTGTGGGTCTCATTGCTCTCTCTCCAGGCAGTTAAATCTTAGACATGTCAGACATGAGGAATCTCAATTCACCAGCCCTAAATGTCATATTCATTTCATTGGTGTGGTGAGACGAAGCACAGACGGTTGCGTGACGTGCCCTCCTGAGCTCCTCAGCCTCATCTGTTGGTAAATGAGTCTGAATGGGGTTTTTCCAGGAAACAGAATCCAACTTATTTGCATGAATCTGGGCTGCACATTTGGATTGCACTCAAAATAGCTGACTGTTTCTTTCAAAAGCCCCCAGCAGAGCAGTTCAGCAGCCTAAGCTTGATTTGCACAGTGCTACAAAATAACGTGCTGTGACGAGAGACTCCAAAAGTGAGGTGGTCTGACATGTACAGCTTTGCATCCATGATAGCCATCTACTGTATATTATTTATATGCCCTCTTTGTGGGTTAATGCTTTGAACACCTTGCAGAAAATCCCCAGCAAACATCAGGTTTCACTCTGTGTGCCACTGTAGATTCATCTTTACTGTGCATCTGCTAACACCGTCTATTTTTAATTTCTGTCCTGCCAAAATTGAGTGTCTGATTTTCACCGAGGCCGTTTGTTTTTTCTTTGTCTTCCAACCTATTTGCCGAGAGGATGTCTTTATTTGTGAAGATGAAGCAGCACATCTGCCTCTGTCAGAGTTTGACGAGCGAGCTGAAGGTGACAGCCCGCAGTCTGCTTTCATAGCTCATTTCTGTGCCTCAGTGTCGAGCAGACGAAATGCTCTGATAAGCACAGATTCAACAGAATTGTTTGTTTAATCTTGGCAATATGCAATTACACTCACTTGTTTTGAGTAATGTTTCTCCAGTGGCTCCTGTGGGGAACAACAATTTGGCTTGCGTTAATTTTTTTGTTATTTGGTATTTTCCTCGGAGAATGCAATCAGAAACGTCTGTTCTTAATTAGCTTCTGCTATTGTTGCTGCGACAGATCTGTATACTGAGCAAATTTAATAATGGATATTGCTTCATGGATTCATGCCTAGCCTGGAAATACAGAGATAGCTCTGAATCACGAGGTAAAGAGGTTTGAGGGGAGATGAGGTAAGACGGCACGTTTTGTGATTGATCTCTTTTGCAGGACCATTCAGACAACCCCCTGGGTGCTGCAGTCACTCTGGCCCACGAGCTTGGACACAACTTTGGGATGAACCATGACACGCCAGAACGGGGGTGCGGCTGTAGAGTGACTGTGGATCGTGGAGGCTGCATCATGACTCCCTCCACTGGGTGAGTCACAGTTTCAGCTCCACCCCATCTTAAAAAACACAGGCACACATCTAAAATACATCATTATAATATAAAACTATCACTAATTTAAATTAATGTACTCATTAAGTACAGTAAGTGTCATCAAAAAACCCTGATTGCGATCTTATGTAAACATAATTCCACATGCTCTTCCCTTGTAATTTGTTTGCTGAGCAGTAAGCAAATTATGCCAATTAACTGTTGGGCCATTGGGTTTATGGCAGATTCAACAGCTGTGCTAATGCCCCAAGGCAATATGACTCACTCCGAATGGGAAGCCAGTAGTTCAGTGGCAGTGCATGGCCGTGACAGCACAAGACACTGACTGACTTATTCCCTGACATAATGCAGATGATGTCTTGCAGACTAAAGATGTGTACTGTACATGTGGAAACAAGAAAGTTGCTCATTAAGAGTATCTGAGTGACAAAATGGCTTAAAATTCAACAGCTCAATTACATCTAATTGCTCACCATAGTCTTGACATCTTATAGTAGACCCAGCAGATGCAGAGGACGTTCTGAGAAGAAACATTGGGGTGTCTGTTTCAGCCAAGGCCTTGTGGTCTGTGGGAGCCTCCGACTGGTGTTTATGCTGGAAACATCCCTCTCTATTTGGTTTGGCCCAAGCCCATGAAAAACACCATAACAGTATTCCTTATTATAGACTTAGAAAACAACCGAGTCTTAAGAAGTGTAGATTTACATTATACTCTGATTGAGGGTATTCCTGGTCAAGGTCTTTGCCAAATATGGCAACAGAGTGAATATATTAAAAAGGGAAAGAAATGTTTGTTGAAGTAGAAATAAAATGGTTTTGTGTTTCCTTTGCTCTCCTCCTCTTGTCGTCTGGCTCTCCCCTTTTCACAGACAGTTACAGTGACGCTATTCTTTGATATACATGCAACTTTAATGCTGGAAAATCTCTTAGCAGCCCCAAGTAAATAATTGAAGACCCCTGAAAACGGTAGTTTTAATGTAGGCAAAACCCACCACCTTCTCCTTACTGTTTGAATCTGAAGTTGCATGTAGCAATGATGAACCTCTCTGAATGTGAAAAAAGGTGTTTGTGCCACACTTTAAATAAAGGCAAATTAAATAATACATGAATATTTAGCATGTTTTTCTCCACGGAGACTGTTTGCTTTTTTTTTTTTTTTGATTATTATAGCAGACAAAAGAAATAAATTATTTAGTCCTTGGTTTTAAAAATAATCCCCTCTACTCCTCCTCTTTGCTCAATATTTCTGCCCTGCTTTTTAATCCAGGATTAAGGAACCAATACATTTAAATAAGGATGTTTAGGAACTCTACATTCTCTCATTCTGCCTCTTTATTTATTCCAGGTCAGTACCATAAAGTTTCCCCCATGGGTCCAGTTCAAGGCCCCTGCAGTTGCTTAAAAGCACTATATTTCTACAAACATTTTGCTAAAATTACCCGAATTCTGTTTTTCTTTTTAGAGAGAAAATCAGATATTTTTACGAAACCGTGTTATCTTACACACCTCTACTCAAGGCCTGCTCTGGAAAGAACTGGCACAAATGCCTGTCTGATTATCAGCCCCTCCATTCTGTAATTGAAAGTACTGGCAAGGCTCGCCTACACTCAGTCAATCACGAGTACCGTTTTTTTTCATAAGTCTCTTTTGTTTTAGTTAAATGGCACAGAGTAATTGTAGGTTCACAGGAACATTGTTGCTTATATACGGGTGCCCTTCAGACTCTCCTGGCCTTGCTGTGGCTCCAGGAATAAGGCAAAGGAGATAATGAGATCCAGTTTGTCATTGTTACTGTGGGGTAGAGAGTGTTTGTGGGGTAGATGATGGGGGCGGGCAATAAAACTGCAAGCTGACCCAGTGCCAACTACACATCTGCACAGAGGACCGCTTGTTTCCTGTTCACACTGGTCACGGCCATTTGTTGCGTCCTCCTCTCTATCCATCTCTGCATCCACCCATTAGCTCTAAATGAGAACACGCTGGTATTTCTCATCCTTTGAGATTATATCTCCTCGACAAACGCACAAACACAAACACAGCAAATGAGCTCATCACTCTTTTGCGGACATATGAGCACGTGCGTGTGTGTGCACAAACATGAGAAATCCATGTTTTTGAAAGACTAATGCAGAAACTACAGTTGTGCATTAGTCTTCCAGTCCTCTTCCATTTTATTCCGTTGTGTCCGAGCTCCAGGTTTGATGATCTGGTTTACTGTTTATTGACCGGTTTTTGTGCTTTCATTCAGAAAGTGCAGCTTTCTGGATGGAAGCTGTTTATCGCAAGGGCCATAAAGTAAGATGTTGAGCTCATAAAACATACAGCAGGGTGTGCAGGACATGAGAATGAAAAAAGAGAGTATAGACTACATTCTGACTGAACAGCAGCTTGGCTCAAATCAAAATGGGATAGAGCGTCTTGGTTTTCAAAAATAAAAAAGATGAATGATTCTCATAATTTTAGAAAAACTGACATGTCATTCTAGCTAAAACATATTGGCTCTTAGGTATATGCAGATAGCACTGATTTTCTGGGCATGCATGTCCTTGATATGTTCTGAAAGAGAGTGTGTTGCAAAATGACTGTAATACAAAGCTGATATGTATGTTTTGTCATTAAATAATTAGAAATCACAGAAAGTGAGTCAAAGGCATGCCATGGAAATGTGACTCATGCCCCACTGATGAACAGGAACTCACTAGTGTGCCTTGTTTAATTGGCTCCGTGGGGAAAACAGTGCTCTTCAGTATCTACAACAAGGCCCTGCTGACATGGCATCAAGGAGTAACAGCAGATCATATGACCTAATGGCATCGCTTAGAGCTCGGGCTCTACTTGCATTAAGGAATCTGTAAAAATCCATATGAAATATCTGGTGAAGCAGCAGTCGTTTTGTTCGTCAGTTGTCATGTTCAGCTTCAAATTTTCTTTGTTCACAATTGTGCCAGAACATTAGGTCTTCCTAAATGTATGTCAGTAATAGACTAATTTGGTATTTTTAAAAATATTCCCCCTGGATATTGCAGAAGATCTGATTCATAACCTCATCGCTGTTTCGTGGCTGAAAAGATGCAGTATAAATTGAATTTTTGTGATCTGAACTGCAAGGACGGAAAGGCTGTGAGGAAAAAGCCCCGCTGAGCTAAATTTGGGTCTAACAGCTCTCTGAATTTTAATGTGATACGTTGCAACTAATCACTGGTATAATAGGGTTTGGCTTTAAGGTCATAGTTTACAGCAAACGCTCATATTAAGATGACGCTCGTGTGTTGGTTATTTTATGTTTTAATAAGAAATATGTAGGGAGGCAGGACATTTTGTCAGATATATCTTCCTTTAAAGATTACTTACTTCATTCACCTCTTCAAACAAAACAAACAAACACAAACAAATGTCACAGTTTATCTACCTTGTTGTTGGAGCAGCAAAGCTTCCAGCTCTGTATTGTGCGCTGTGCAGAAATTATTCCTTATCATAGACCGATCCCCACTCTCTCCATTTGCATCGATGTTGCTACACTGTAGTCAGTGATTGTTTTGTACTCTCTTTCAACCATCAAATGCTGGACCTCTGAAGCTTAGGAGCCAACTGTCAAACACTGACTATAAGTCGGAGATGAACCAGAGAGCACAAAAAAACATTCAATCTATACTGGAATTAGAGCATGAGTGGGTGGGAAACATTGAGTTCGATAAGACGGAACAAAGATTTGTCGTAAAGGCAAGGCAATTCGACTTAAACCAAGACAAGAATGGGATCAGCTGGGAACAAGATTGAGTCAAACTGGGTCTTTTGGCCGAGACGATGAGTGGTTGTCTTCAGCATTTCCAGTTCACCGTATGCACCAGATGTGCCAGCCATTACTGGCCTTGGCAATGGCCTGCTAGCCCTGAGGACTGCAGCTGCTAAATGCCATCCACTGTAAATCATTGGTGCCTCTGCCTTTTCACAGTCATTATTCCTCCTCCTACCTCCAGATTGTTAGGCTATACCAATTATTTGTGTATTGCCTCTCATAAAGAACAGCTGGATCCCTGAGCAGCTCGTGTATCTCAAGAGTTACAAAAAGAAAAAAAGACGGACGTGAGAGTTTTGTCATGCATTGCACAGGCTGGTAATTGAAGAGCAGGGCTGAGTTCATGGAAACTGAATGAATGCAACGAAGGAGGGGGTTCAACTTTTCAACGGGCAATTTTGGCTCAGGCTTTGGGGGCAAGGAGGAAATCAACAACAGCAGTTGCTAAGGAAGTGCCCTGCTTGTTGAACAGCAGTCTTGACAGCTGTTGATCAGAGAGGAGGAGGAGGGGGAAAGAGGGCACAATTATGGTTATTACTACAGCTGTCTTTAATGCTCTTTCCTTTCACCATTTCATTTCATTACAAAGCCACTCTGATCTTTTGCTTTAATCCAGAATGTCTGGAGATCTGCTTCGAGGTAACCCACTTTTACCTAATGCAACCTGCGAACGGGGTGGGGGGGTCAGCAGCGAGGGGTGATGTAAGCCGCCTCCGCACATGTTGGAAATCAAAGACAAGCCAAGAATGAGGCCGTGCCAAACATTCACAAAGTGTCATGACATATTTAGAGCTGTATTAGATGTGAAAACCCAATCAGAGGGAAACACAATTTGAAAGAGTTGCCAGCATTAAGTTACACAGACGTTTCTCCTTCTCAGAAGTCAAAGATTCCAAAGAGTAAGTGTTTTATAGCTTGTGTGCAATACAGCCAGTAGGTCTCAACAGCTCTACTACATTCATACTGACCTCAGTGAAGTGAAGAATTGTGGGTTGTTTGCAGTTGTGACATTTCCTGTCAACAATCCACCAGAAAAACCTTTAAAAATTACATAAAAATATCATCAAATTAATGCCAGTAAAGTTTTACTAATCTGGATTTCATGTTTGACTGTGTCTATAATATTCAGTTGTTGAGCACGTTGCTGCTGTGGCCAGGTTCAAGATAGATGTGTTTTATATGGTAGAAAAGGTCTCTCTTTCCCATACAAAGGAAAGAAAATCAGGCTTTTAAAGCCACAGGCACGAACAGGCACGTGGGTGGCAGAGGTGGTAAAGGGTCAGCATTAGTGTTGATGGCATAAATAATAAAATGGCACGATAATAATACATTTTATTTAAATGACACCCTTTTTCAAAAGGGCTTTTACAGACTAGCAAGAAAGCAGAATAAAGCCGATCATTAAGGTCCAACAAAACAAGATAAATCTACGGTGAAGTTGGCGGGGATAGGTGCAAAATGCAAGATACAAGATGACAATTTAAATAATAAATATCAATAAAAGAATAAAAGCAATAGAGCAGAAACAATAAACAATGAAGAAAGACAACGATAAGAGAATAATGGAAAACTGAGACTGTGAGAGATGGCTTCACATAAAAGAGGAAGTGATTTTTAAAGAGGTCACTTATTCAGTGAGACTTATCTGCTTATCTCAGGCGGGTCTCTCCAGAGTCGAGGGGGCCCTGATGAGAATGTACATTTAAAAAAAATTCAAGGGTCCTTCATCACACCGGTTGAACGAGACATTTGGGTATCAAATCATCCACGAATTGTCTCATGCATGTACTTATCTATGAAGCACAGCACTGATATAAGTTTGAAGATTACGTATATATTCATCCATTCCAGCTTTGTGCTGAGTTTTATTGTGTCAGTGGAGTATTAAAAATCTCATATGGTGCTTTTGTATCAGGAGTCACAAAGAATGAGATACAATCTGGACTTATTCATGCACATTTTACACAGACGCTGTCATCTAAGGCACTATATTATCACAGAAAAGCTCAATAAAGCCACATGAGGTCTTTAACAAAGCTTTTGGCGGACACAGCCTTGGGGCGAGTGCTTTCCCCACGGAGCAGACCACCCTCTCTCTCTGTTCCAAAAACAATATTAAAAACACACAATCCCCTATTCCTCCTAAATTTATGGGTGTTGTACGTCTTGCAGAGGAAGCACTTTTTGGGTTGAGTGTTCATAATCCTTTTCTCATAAAATATGTCTAATCAGATCTCCCACTCTCCATGGAGAGAGAAGTCACAGGGGCCCTGTGCTGTTCATATGCTGATGGAACTTTGGAGAGCTCGCTGAGCTCTAGTGGTTAATTGATTTTGTGATTAGCAGCAATTAGCCCTGATTACATTAGACTAAAGAGGGCTCTCGTGGGGGGATCTCAGTTGTCTTCTTGCTCTCTCTCTCTATTTGTGTGACTCACGTAACATTTCCTTCACTCGCAGGTATCCTTTTCCTACGGTGTTCAGCAGCTGCAGCAGGAAGGACCTCACGGCTAGTTTCGAAAAAGGCGTTGGAATGTGTCTCTTCAATATGCCAGAGGTCAAAGTGCTGTATGGTGGGCAGAAATGTGGCAACGGCTATGTGGAGGAGGGAGAGGAGTGTGACTGTGGAGAACTGGAGGTGAGGGTGCTGTAGGTCATAATAAAAAAAATAAAAAATGTTGTTATTTTCAGGTCTCTTGCAGCTTTTGCCAAAAACTCTTAGCTGCTACTCATAAATCATTGTTAATTATGTTTTCCATTCTACATCAAATTAAATAAGGAAACACGCTAGAGGGGCGTGCTGCCCTGACACTAGTAGTTCGCCTCAGCTTCAAATCTAATGGCACAAAGCTTTTGTATTGCAAACACATTCTTCTGATAATTAGGTTAAAGATATGAGTATGGATTAATTCAATCAGTGGAAAGAAGACATGTTTGCGAGGGTTGATGTCTAATTGTGATACAGTACACTGAGAAGAAGCACTGCTGACAGTTTCACACTGTCAACTAGTGAATTATTTAAATGAATCTGCATTGGCATGCACATATTTAATGGAAGTGCATGTTGCCAACTGTTACAACTGCAGGATGATAAAACAGATAATCGTGATTCGGCTGACAATTAGCAGAGGCGAGCTGCTTATCGAATTATGAAATATGAAGGCGACATCTATTGTGATTTAGAGGGATATTTTGAATTACATAATAGCCTAAATGAGAGAACGCCTTGTTGTCTTTTGTAATTTGTTTATGCTTTTGCCCCCCTATGAGTTCTTTTGTGAGCTGCTCAAGTTTCAGTCAGGGTCACACTGAAAGTGGCCTTGTCCTTAAAAACAAAGCACTAACATAAGCTCCGCTGACCTGAGCCAGCAACAATAATAAAGCTCTCCACAAAACTGAGCAGAGTCATGCCAACTCAGGCCAGATCAGAGTTCTCAGCCAGCACCCCTCTCCGCCATTAAAAAGCCTCATTAAAAACTCTGGGTCCTGCTCCTCACAATCACTGGCTACTTCTTTTCAGCGTGACTTCTCTGCCTCTTTTTGGCCCCAGGGACCATGGGAAAGGCCCTTAATGGTTTTCAGACTGAAAGAAGTTTTGGAAGGCCCATCATATCAGCTGTGTCCCCTGCCAGCTCCATCCATCCACTTCCTCCCAACTCTTGCAGCATATTCAGACTATAATGGCAAAAGGAAAAGAGCTGACCCTCGGGGGTCCAGACAACCTGCATGAGATCATATATGCACAAGCACACACACACACACACACACACACACACACACACACACACACACACACACACACAGTGCATATCGTATATTCTGAGTCTTGATTGAATTCTTGCTTCCATGTGTATTGGAAAGCAGTGTTACTGATTGGTGCGGTGCATGGGTCACGATAGAGGCTAACAGGAAACAGATGGTGCTCAACAGTGAGATGGGAAATGTTATTGTAGATCTGCCCTCTCTCTCTCTCCCTCCAAAATGCCTCTGGATGCTATCTAAGTGACCTAAACCAACCAGAGCAATGAAATAAGTGATGGCATGCTGAGTGACAAAAATGTAAACAGAGCATGTCAGTCATCGTATCGCACCTGCTCTATTTCAGATAAATGGAATGGAATCTATAGCTGCCCCTAAAAGTGCGTGATTAAAATATTTTTTTAAATTAATGCACTGATTGGGAACAGTCCCCTCTTTTTTTTTCATCAGCCTCCACATCTGCACCTGGAACGTTCTTGGGAAACTGGACAAAGTTGGAGATGCCTGTAAATTTATAACCATAGTTTAAAAAAAAGGGCATATTTGTATGCTGAGCTTAAACCTCCTTTTGGCAAAGGCTTTTTCAAAAGCTCACAAAATCGTTTTAAATGTGTATTAAAGTGAGGTTATATTTCCACAACGCTTTGATCTATCGCAACCATGCCACAGATGTTTTCTAGTCCATCCATCCATCCATCCATCCATCCATCCATCAATTTTCTGCTTTATGTCTGGGGTGGACACCCTTATTTCTCTGTCCCTGGCCAGCACCTGCAGCTTTTCCAGGGGAGCACTAATAGGTTTAATATCTCTGATATATCCTGGGTCTGCCCTACACCTCATGTTCAGGATGTTTTACAGTCTTCACCGAAATGCCTCAGCCTCACAAAAGTTGTCAAATGGAGTTTAATTTTTCTAAACCATAATCGTTATTGCTAAAAGTATTAACTCACCCATCCAAATCATTGAATTGAGGTGTTCCAATCTTTTCCATGGCCACAGGTGTATAAAATCAAGTACCTAGGCAGGTACTCTCTCAGGTGCTCAGTGAATTCCAGCATGGCACCATGATAGGATGCCACCTGTGCAACAAGTCCAGGTGTGAAATGTGCTCACTACTAAATATCCACAGTCAACTAATAGTGGAATTATAACAAAGTGGAAGTGACAGGGAATGACAGCAACTCAGGCATAAAACGGTAAGCCAAGTAAAGTCACAAAGCGGGGTCAGTGGATGCTGAGGCTAATAGTGCGCAACTTTCTACAGAGTTAATAGCTACAGACCTCCAAACTTCCCGTGGCCTTCAGATTAACTCAAGAACAGTGTAGTGTGGGAACAGTTTGGGGACAGCCCCTTCCTGTTCCAACATGACCGTGCACCAGTGCACAAAGCAAACGTCCATAGCGACATGGATGAGGAAGTTTGGTGTGGAAGAACTTGACTGGCCTGCACAGAGTCCTGACTTCAATCCAAAAGAACAGCTTTGGGATGAAATAGAGGAGAGGCTTTTAGAGGAATGGTCAAAAATTCACACGAACACACTCCTAAACATTGTGGAAAGACAAGCCTTCCCAGAAGAGTTAAGGCTGCTATAGATTCCTTGCAGAAGTGCTTGGCTTATCAATACTAAATATGTACCTGATTGTTTGTTTGTTTTTTACTCAAGCTAAAAAGTGAGCAGTTTGGAATGTTGATTGCTGAAGTTTCACTTAAATATTCCAAATAGTTGTATATAAATTAAGATAACCTTTGCCTATTTAAATTATCGAGCCAGTTTAGTAAGCAAAGTAATTACTGTAGATTGCTTACATTTGTATTCAGAAGAATTGCATCTGAAAATACGAAGAATACCTGAGTGAGCCTTATATCATAGCAGCAGAGTGTGGGTTAAGTTTTTGATTGCTATTGTCACACCTGCCTGAACTGAAGTGGAGTTATTAGCTGTGGAAGTGTTGTGCAAATCAGTCTTTTACAATTTGCTTGTAAAGTAGCATCGTCTGTGTTTATATAATCTAAAGTTTCATTCATTTAAACTTACGTCTTTCTTTGTTATCTTCTCAGACATTGTCTTAGTTGGATTCTTGAGCGTTATGCTAACTTAAAAAAGTATTTTGGCACTTGCTTGTTTATTTAGGGTTTCTGCAGGGTGTGTCCTTTTCTTTTCTCAGGGAATGGGGCGATTGTGGCTCAAGAGTTGGGAGTTCGCCTTGTAATTGGAAGGTTGCCGGTTCGAGCCCCGGCTTGGACAGTCTCGGTCGTTGTGTCCTTGGGCAAGACACTTCACCCGTTGCCTACTGGTGGTGGTCAGAGGGCCCGGTGGTGCCAGTGTCCGGCAGCCTCGCCTCTGTCAGTGCGCCCCAGGGTGGCTGTGGTTACAATGTAGCTTGCCATCACCAGTGTGTGAATGGGTGGCTGACTGGTTGTGTAAAGCGCTTTGGGGTCCTTAGGGACTAGTAAAAGCGCTATACAATACCATTCTCTCCTGTTCATTTTACTATTGAGTTCAACATGGTTTCTGGGGTCTGAAAAAATCCTGTCAGATGTTTTTCGAAACCTAGAAACTGCTGTTTCCTTTCTTCACTCAGGTTTTTTTAGTTGCTACGTTACACAGTCCTGCTAGGGCTGCATCCCCTCTGATAACAAAATTTGAGTTTTTGCTCTGGGGTGAAATATGATCTCTTTGTGCTGAGTTAATTCTTCTTCACTTTTGTTCCCTCTTATTTACTTTTCCTTTCTCTGCTTGTCTTCTTTTACTATTCTTTTCCATCGGAAGGAATGTATGAATCCCTGCTGCAATGCCACCACCTGCACTCTGAAAGGAGATGCTGTTTGTGCACATGGACAGTGCTGCCAGGACTGTCAGGTAATATGTGTTATAGTATTTCAGTACAAAGTATTTTTACAGACATCTTACAAAAAAGTTATTTTCTCTGATTAACTTGATTTGACATCCTTTAATCCGATGTAGTAGAAATGTGTTTTTTGGCGTAATTCACATTTCTCTGGGCTTCACTGTGGGTCTTTGTCTTTGTTGTCGTGTAGCTGAAGCCATCAGGCACACTGTGCCGTGAATCCAGCAACTCTTGTGATCTGCCTGAGTTTTGCACCGGTACCAGTCCTCACTGTCCCTCCAACGTCTACCTTCATGATGGCCATGGCTGCCACAACGTGGACGGCTACTGTTATAATGGCATTTGTCAGACTCATGAACAGCAGTGCATAACACTGTGGGGCCACGGTACGTGAAAAATCCCCCTTGCTGCGTCACACTCAACAGTTCAACAATTGTTGCGATTTTTTTTCTTTTTATGTGTTTAATGCATCTTGCAGGAGCCAAGCCAGCTCCAGGCATCTGCTTTGAAAGGGTCAACTCAGCAGGAGACCCTTATGGCAACTGTGGCAAGGATACAAAAGGCTCCTTTGCCAAATGTGAAGTGCGGTAAGTCCTGATGTCGCCATAGAAACTAGTGAATGTATTCAATAGCATGTGATTTATGGAATGCAGTTAGGAACATAAAGCATATTGTACCTATTTCATAAAAAATGCATATACCTCATTGAAATAGGAGCACTTTTTCAATGCTAGGCACCACTCTGTGTGACTGAATGAGGCTGACACAGTTTTCTCAGTAGTTAAGAAAAATAAAGCAAAAATGCCAGATTGGTGTCTCAGTTTTATGAAGCTTTTTTCCCCCCAAGTAGCGGATCCATTAGATGATAGAAAATAATCATTAGTTGGAGTCCTAATTGAGGGTTGCAGAGTCATTTGATGTAATGCAACAAGTTCTGTCTCTAAAATCTCAGTTGTGATCTGGAAACGGCGTAAACGAGCTGCCTGTTCTTCAGTTTCTTTAATTGGACAGAAGGAGAAAGATGAAAATGAAAATAAAGCTCCTCGTATCCACAAAACAGTGACATGTAATTTAATTATTGTATTGTTATTCCCCTTGGTGTTTGTTTACAGAGATGCAAAATGTGGCAAAATCCAGTGTCAAGGAGGAGCTAATCGCCCAGTAATTGGCACCAACGCTGTTTCAATTGAAACCAACATACCCCTTCAGGAAGGGGGAAGAATACTGTGCCGAGGTACGCATGTCTACTTGGGTGATGACATGCCTGATCCTGGCTTGGTCCTGACAGGAACCAAGTGTGGAGATGAAATGGTGAGAGCTAAGGCTTGTGCTTTCAGTCTCATTACATTTATCAGTTATGATTAAGTAGATGTTGCTATTTCTATGAGCAGTTCATGAAAGATGCCTATTGTGCTTTTCATATCTTCTATCATATATACTGTTACAACAATGGATCCTCATGTTTAATAATGAGGTCAGCATATGTGCAGATAATCCCTATGGGCCAACATTTCAGACTTCTGAAGGCTCTAAAAGATTAGTTTCAAACAGGTTGTCTACTGTCATCTCAAGGGCACAGCACTCCCACCTACCTGCAGTTCAGACCTTCTGTTTGTGAGGACCAGTCAATCAGAAGAATGTAGCCTATATAAAGGGGGAATGGAGCTTAAATGGCTTGCTTTATCCAGTGAAAGAACTGGTAGATCTTTTAATGAACAGTTATAAATGAAAGAGAGGGTGATTTTCTTTTATATTAAACATCATCATTGTAATCAAGAAATGAAATAACATCAAATCAAACCACTGAATGTGAAAAACGGTTGGTCCACTGTCCTAAAAATGTATGCGTTAAGGTACATACCAAAAAAGGAAAAGGAGAAGTGCTTATTAACTTCCAGTCAGGGTGGAGAACTCCATCCAACATAAACATGCTGTGAAAAAAGCACAAAAGACATACATGGAAAAAGGTTACCAAAATAAAACAGGAAGTGGCTTGTAGTAAAACACAGGAAGCACACTGAATCTGCGTCCCAATTCTTTGGATGTATAATTCGGAAGAGTGCCTAGATAGGTTGCAGTCCCTGATTTGGGTTGTAACTACAGACAGAGACAAAAACAGAGAAAACGTGGTTCAAAATCATAACAACAAAAACAAATATGAAAGTAATAGCACCAATGCTAATCTGTAAGTCGATATAAACACAAAACTTATTGCTGAGAAATAAGAGTGGAGAAGGGGTGGAGTGAAAGGCCATGACTAAGATGTTTTGAGGAGTTCTTTAAGCCGTGTCCTTTTGTCATTTCAGACTTGCACTGGCTCAGACTCTTAACTGACTTAACATTATTCAGTCTATTTGGCATCTCCTAGTGTTCATCAATCTAGCCATTGGTCATTTCGCTGATACAGTTAGTCCATTTAGTCTAATTTAGCTCTCTATGAGCCTCGACTCTTAAGGAGGATCTACCCTCCGCCCTCATCTGCAAAGACATTACATTCTGTGCCCGCTGCTGCCAAGCTCATCTTCACATTCTGCTGTGCTATACTCTCTTTGTGTCTGGTGCCTTTAAGGAGACATATAATACATTTCTGATACATTCCCGTCAGTGGTGACATCGTTTTATTTCATGCTATACTGATTTACCGCTGAAGTGCCTGTCAGAAGCAAATTAAAAGAAAGGGCATAGCGCCTCTATCTGTTTTTACCTTAAAAATGAAAGGGTTTGGAAATTTACTGACATTGTTTTTGAGCTCACACTGTTGATTTTTCGTGTCGTCTTCTGCTTCAGATGTGTTTGAATCGTCAGTGCCAGAACGTCAGTGTTTTCGGTGTGCACGATTGTTCGGCCAAGTGCAGCGGTCGAGGGGTGAGTACAGTACGTTTCATCCTGTTTCGCTGTTTGAAAAAAAACGATGTGATAGTTGTCAATCCTAAAACAAACCGTATTCCGTCTTCACATCAGCTCGTTTGGGCTGTAATGTGTTCAGAATGCCCAGTACACACTGGCTAGAGAGCCATTACACTGCCTTGCAATCAATCACTCTGAATGCTGAAAGGTTCAATCAATTAGACATAATGATTTCATTTCCGTTCTGCGTAAAGGGTCATTCATCATACCATCAGGCAGTCTTCCTTGTCCCGAAAAATCTGTTGAAATCTGAAGGCCCGGCTTTGTTTGGCCAAACCCTCGGAGCAATGACACACAGTCTGACTTTGAGCTGGGGAAAATAGAGATTAGATTTTTCTTAAATGCCACCCATCAAATGTCTACGGGTGGTCCTGTTAGAGATGAAATGTATGGCTTTGTAGTATTAAATTTCCTGGTGAAGCCCAGAGGCTTTGGCTGTGACTGTGACTGTTTAAGTTGCTCTTTCATCAAATGCATACAGACGAAAGAATTGCGACTGTCTGTTAAAGTGAAACGTGTCCGGGTGTTATACAGCGATATTTGTTTGTGTAGCGCCATAAGACATGTCTATGAAATTTTAAGGAATGTTTTACTTGCTGAAATAAAAAGAGACAGGGCACCTCTGCATGTACAGATTAGATCAAGATGTTGCCTTGGAGAGAGGCCCTCACCTGTTCCATATTACTCAGATAGGGAATCCTCTTAGACTTCACCATTCCTGCACGACAGGAAGAGGGAGAGAGAGATTATAAAAATGTGGTTTAAGAGAAAGGGTCTGCTCTGAATTTTATACCAGACATTTTTGCTACGCGGAGCCTAGCAGGGCTGGCTGTTGGTCGATTCTGTCTGCTTCATGCGGCACATAAAGAATGGAAATGATTTTATCATCTGTTCATTCATCAGTTTTCAACTGCTTATTTGGGTCATGGGTGTAGGAGGGCATCGATTTTAGCAGATCTGCCCAGACTTCCCTCTGCCTGGCCATTACCTGCAGTTCTTTCAGTAGGCATTGCCAAGCCAGCAGAGAGATGTAATCTCTCCAGTGTGTCCCGAATTTCCACGAAACACTTCACCTAGGAGATGTCTAGAAGGCATCTTAGATAAATGCCCAGACCTCTTCAGCTGGGTAATTTTAATGCAGAGGAACAGCAGCTCTACTTTGAGCCCCTCCCGAACGACTGAGCTCCTTACCCTATCTCTTAAGGGCGAGCTCAGACACCCTTCAGAGGAAGCTTATTTCTGCCACTTTATATCTCAAGCAAAAATCCCACATTTACTTATTCTATCGTATTAAATTTGAGAAATTGTTACTTTGCTGTAAAGTAAATGAAAATTTACTACTTCTTTTTTCGGCAACTCAATTTCTAATTTCTGAGATTTTTTTTTAACATTGAGAAATTTACTATGATATTGTATTGAATCACTCTGCATCCCTTTGCATAAACATAACTCATTTGTAACCTATTAAATTTAAGCAGCATAATAAATGTATGGAGTGTAAAAGGTGTTAAAAATAGGGGGGCGCTTGGTCTCATATAATAGTTAACTGTCCTTTTAATATACTGTAGGTGTGCAATAACAACAAGAACTGTCACTGTGAGGCTCACTGGGCGCCTCCCTTCTGTGACAAGGCAGGTTTCGGTGGGAGTGTGGACAGTGGTCCGATCAGGCAAGCAGGTAAGTCAGTAGCTGTTACACCACAGGAGTGATTTATTACATTTCAGGTCATTAAATTTAAAGGTTTTCAGAGTGTCATTTTTCAGCATTTTTACCATAATATACAATAAATTGTGGACTTATGTTTAGACACAAACTCCATGTGAGAAATCCTGAAATTCTGAAGTAATAATGGAATAAACTTGGAGAATACTCCCAAAACTTTTGTGTGTGTTTCTGAGCAGACAATGGGAATCTGACAGTGGGCATTCTGGTAGCTCTACTCGTCGTCCTGGGTGCCGGTCTGACCATGTGCATCAAGAGAAAAACTCTACTGAGACTTCTATTTACAAGCAAAAAAAATCCAATAGAGAAGATCAGGTGTGTTTTCAGCCCGTAATAGTGGAATGATTTCTAGATATAATGCATCTTTTTTGTAACAGATCAAGGTCCGTAAATGAAAACAACAGGTGCCATTGAGCGGGCGAGTCTTTATGATTGGTCACACTGTGAATCCAATTACAGTGGTGAATTTACTTTTGATTGCACAGTTTAAATTATATTACTATTGTAACTGGTGTATGATTAATATAAAGTATTTAATTACAGATATATAATTTCTCCTTTATATTACAGATCAGTAAGCGCCGCAATCAGTGGACCAACAGCTCCTAACCAGCCTCCATCAGCAAGCTTAACCTCTCCATCCCGACCGGCACCGCCTCTGCCTCACAGTGCCACCATCTTCAAGGTCACTAGATTGCACACATCTGCTTTTGACCGGCCGATCGCATACACACCAATAGATGTGGCTCTGACAAATGGAGGATCAGCAATAGATTATCCTTGCTGTTTTATTTTTCCTGGAATGCCGCAGCTGTTTCGACAGCGCACATCATTCTCAACTAGATTGACGTGCTGTTTTCACACAAATGGCAGCTCATTCAAATCCAATTAAATCATCCTTTTCCATATGGACTTGTAGAGGAGGTTGTGATAATGGAGTCTGTGGCGAGCAGCATGTTCAGGCACTCTAATACATTTCATGTCATTAACAGCTGTCTGTTAAGAGAGAAACTGATTCATCTGCACATGAAGAATGTTGATGCAGCTGCTTAGTTGACTTCTAAAGCCATCTTGTTGCTCGTAATTGCAAGGCAGAAACCGCATTTTGCTGTACTTGTGTGCCTACATCGCTGTATGCCTTTACCTCCCCCCCTACATTATTGCCCTGACTTAGTTTGTAATGGGAAGGGACCCGTGATCGATCGAGTTAGGGGCTGCTGAAGGATAAGAGAAACTGTGTCAGAAGAGCCTTTTGTGTTGCAGGGTGGCACACAAGTGGAGTAAGCTGTTGTGCATTACCATGAGATTGGTGTTTTCAGTTAGTGGCATGTGGTTTTCATTTGGGGTCAACGGTAAAAAGAGAGAGGATGTAAGGCTGTTTGATGTAGGCACAGAGCAGGTGAGGTCATTTTCCAGTTGTTGGGAGCTGCATTAAACTGCCGCCTGAATGCATGTGTGCCTGCCTTTGTATGTCTTATATTGTGTTTAAGCTGTGCACATCTGGACAGGTTTAAATATCAAGCAAGACTCATATTTTGGCTCTTTAGCTGTGTTCATCTTTTAAGAAGCCCAAGCGAGTGCTCATGGGATAGTCGTGGTCTTTTCCCTTTACGAAGTCACCTGATGTCGACTCGGGGGAATAGAGAGCAACTAAGTGGGAGTGTTTGATTTATGTATCTTTGAAAGCATCAGGAAGGACAGCAGAGGAAGACGAGGAGATTATCATGATTGTTTCTGATAGGAAGCAGACGGTTTCTCTTCTGACAAACTCTTTCAACTTTAATCTCTCTGTAGCCTCCTCACCGAGGGCCAGAGGCGGGGCTCCCACCGGCCCCCTTCCCTCCCCACAGCCTGCATAGACTGCCCCAGTGCCCTCCAGTTCACCTTAGCCACCCAGTCCCTCTTTCCCTTACCGTGTCCCTCTCCCCTGGCCCTGGGCAACCGAGACCCCCAGTCCCTCCTCCTCACCGAGCCCCTCCACCTCACATCCACGTCGCACCCAGAGGGGCGTCATTTCACAGTGCATCACACCACAACTCTTGCAGGATGGTCATGGTGAGTGAATTTCCTGTTTCCTCAGTTGGAAACATTTTATTCGATGATGTTACTTACTGTAATTTCGCCACCGCTGTGTCTGGGGAGCTTTTACTCGCTACCCAGGCCTGTAATACCCAACCGGGGAAATGATGATGTTCGATGCACTTTCAAATTGCTGTTTTTTGATGTCGACTGTTTTCATGGTTCTTTCGTGTGCTATAAAAGCAGAGGCATCTTGACAGTTATGCACAGTCACATAAAATAACGAGGTTAGCCCAGGAGCTAGCGCCATCCAAGCAAAGCTTGAGCTCTACAACAAAAACCACAACATAAATAATAAAAATGGAGCCAGACTCACAGGAGGGGAGCGTGTGAGGGCAGCAACTGCAAGGAGCAAGTATGTACAAATATCACAGGGTGGCAAACTTATTGCCACTGTTATTGCATGGGCTTTAGTTATGGCATTGCAGGGTTTCAAAACTGAGAGGAACAGAAAGCCAAATAGTAATTCTTATTTGACTTTAAACTGATTTGATTTGTACTCTTGGAGGTACTCAAGCCCAAAGAGACAGAAGTAAAAAGAGCCAATCTAAATGATTTGAGTGTTTGAGTGTTGTTAAAAAGACAGAAACTGATTGGAGATCATTGGTGCACGATTCTTTCAGGCTCAGATGAACAAGGTTGGATCTCAGACAAAAATTGTCGGCATTCATTTCCAGCCTTGGCTGCTTTTATGTTTCGGTTCTGTAACATTGAATATTATCGAAAACGTTTGCAAATGTCACCTTTGCCTGTGGAAAAAGCATAAAGGTCATCCATTGTTACTAATTGATCAAGAAAACTGAACATAATTGAACCCCAGCGACCCCAGGAATACTGCCGAATTTCTTTTTTTGCATTAAATATCTATAATGTATTTATGTTGAAACTACCATATACATAAAAAACAAATAACAACGTGCGAAAACAAAGATTTAATCATATAACAAATGTCTTCCAGGTGACAGTTACAATAGGTGACAAATGCTGTGTATTGCACAAGATGCCAGAAAAAACACACAGAGACACAAAGCACAATACAGCGTGCATGATAACATCTTCTAAAAAGCAGATTGATAATATACAGTATTGACTGCTGGAGAATTTTTAAAAAGCACCCGTCGATTTCATAAAAGCTCATACACCTGTTCAAAATGTGGCGTACAGAAGCTCTTGGCTGTTTTTACTTTAAGAAGTAGGCCCTCTCAGCTGCTCCTATTAAATGGCAAAGTGATTCCTGTTGGCAGCAGGCTTCATCAACTGTATCTTTAGCAGCTGTTTGGCAGCTCCAGGATGTTAACAAAGAACATAAGTCATGAGTGAAATCTCTCTGCTGCGGGCTTTGAAGCACTGTTAAATGTGAGAGCTCCACCTGAGGAAGTGAGCGGGGTTTTAGACAGACTGTTTTGTGGGTGTGTGAGGTCTGAGGTTCATCCCTGTTGATCCTTTCTCTCTGTGGTGTTTGTGGAAATGTCTCCTTAGCCCAGGAGAAGAGTAGGGAATGAATCATGATCTCTGTATTCTAGAGAAGATTTAAACAGCATGATAGTTTTCCTGTTATTAGTTGGTTAGAGAAGACAGCGTCGGCGCCTCAAAGAAAAGCTCAAAGAAAAGCTCAAAGAAAAGCAGGCATTGGCTATAATTATCTGACTGTTAGTGCCACCTGGTGGTGAGTTTCCATCATTATTTAAAAGTGTCTGTCCTTTAATAGGAATTGGAGAAGCCCAGTCCTCCTCAGAAACCTCTACCTGCTGATCCAAGGGGGTCTCGACTGGTGCGAAGTCCCTCTGTTCAGCAGAGCCAAACCGCAGGCCAAGGACCTCCTAGTGTCTGTGGCCCTGTGCCTGCCGTACCCAGACCTCCACGTCCTATCCCACACCTCAACAGGTGGGTTCAAACCTTACCTGGATATATTTAACTCGCTGAAACATTTTTTTTACTTTTTTTTTCCACTTTTCTCTTCCTCTAGGCCGAGTCCCAAGCACCCCCCAACACTACCAAAGCCTTGCATTATTGCCAACGTCAAATACAGCAGCTGAGATTTTGGCCAGAAGGGACATTGTTATGATAAGACTGAAAAGATTTGCACTATGAAAACTCTGAAAAACCTTAAAAAGGTGGTGGCTTCTCTGAGTTTTGAATCAGGAGACCTGCCGTGTCCCTTTTGGTGCTCTGTCTCTGAATGGTGCTACGAGTGTGCGCTCAGGTACATGTAAAGTATTTATATTCAGTATTTATTGCCACGCAGTGCACTGTGCCAGACACTTTTAAGACATGGTAGCAACTTTGAATTTTGAATTACTTGTTTTCGTTTCGCGCCTTCACATCAGCCGACGTTTATGAAGGAGAGCGATCTGTGAAATTGTGCCAACGGAGACGCTTTTGTGGAATGTGTTTAAATGAAGGGAACCCTTTACCTTGTGGTTTTGTTTTGCGTCATAAGTGAAGAATTTCAAAAGAGTTGTGCAATGATAGATGGGAGCATCAAACAACATTTGTAGTTTTTTTTTTTTTTTAATCCACTGGGGTTTTCTTGAAGGGTAACGCTCTGCATAGCAACTTTGGGCCATCTGACAAGGCTTGAAACAACTGCAGCAAAGGAGATTGTGATATTAATACAACAGATCTTTGATGCGTTCTGCAATCAAGAAGACGGGTCGTTTCTTGGCTCAAAAATGAAATCCAGGCCTGTTCCTTTTTCTTCGTCATTTTTATCACGGAAAGGTAACAAATTCAACTGTGAAATGTCACTGATTTGCCATTTCCTTTTCATTTGCAAGGCCCAATATGCACTCTTGAGGGATCCGGGTACAGAGATCTAAAATGAGCCAAGATCAAGAAAGTATCCCTCAGAAAGAGTAAACCTATCTGAAATATTTGCTTTGCTAAAGGTCATGTGTGTTTTTAATTTTTTTTCCCTTCTATGCTTGCTGCACCAAGGACTAGATTAAATCATGGAATCACTGATGACTTGCTTAAAGGTGTTCCTCGCATGTAAACAGCCAAAGTCTGGCTGCGGTGTTCATATGTGCATTTTTAACATGTTTTTATCTAACTGGAAAGGACAGTTTTACTTGATAAGAAAACATTTTTAGATTTCATTCTGCCACAGAAATGATGTTTAATGGTTACTCAGTATATGCTGACTCACTCAAGTGTATCTGGGCTTCTGTTCATTTTTTAGTTTTCCTTTTTTTTTTTTTTAACATTTCTACTTTACATATTTTAGATAATCTTTTAAAAAATGAACACTGTTTTATCATTTTGGTTTACTTAATGTTTTTGCTGGATTGCAGTGCATCATATATAAATACATATATACATCCACAATGAGCAACATTTCCTTTGAGCACCGCTGTTGTTCACAAATATGTCTGCTAAAAACTGATATGGATAGAATTTTGTTACTTTTGATACTCTTTATAATAATGCACTAGTTTTACATGCATTGCTTTATTTACTTTGCTTTTTCAATGCTGTCTGTCTATGCCTAATAGAGACCTGTTTGTATGTTACATTGTATGTTCTTTGTATGTTGTGTTACAGGTGAGCACATTTTTTTTCATGGAGAATTTTTGTTAAGGATTGTTCTTTAAGGCATCATATGTAAAACAAAAACAAAAAAACACTTAGTGTCTGTGTCTGATCATGGTATTTTAAACAATCAGTATTAGTAAACCTGTTTTTTACACTGAAAACATTTGTTATTGACTTTTTATGCTTTTTTTTATTACATTCACAGAAACACAGGCGACACTTGAACTCATCAATTAAAGATTCAAAACTGAAAAAAACAATGACATGTTCATTCCACAAGCCTGAGCCAGTGTAAATACAAAAAGATTTCATCCAGCTTCACATTTCAAAACCTCAGTGTCAGAACCCTCTGGCACTTTTTATGCTTAATAAACCAATTTTAAATTACATTTCAAATAATAAACATTATAATAAGGGTGATCTAACATTTTAGAGCAGCATTTATTTTCAGAAAAGTCTAAGGCTTCATACTTGCTGTAAAAGCTTATCTCATTTTAATGCTGTGAGCCTTTTTCTTAAAGCAATTTGACAAGGTCTCCATAGGGGATAGAAATAAGGCTTAAATCAATAGAACTGCTTACTATCAGGATTCGCTTGCAGTGATGTGGTGGAGTTAAGTGGTTGTGTGTAATTAAAAGGATACTGAAAGGAAACTTTGGGGAGGAAATCTGTTGTTGATAAGAAATTGAGGCCGCGCGCTAACGAAGACAAATGTTTCTGATGAGCTTTTGAAATCAGCCTCAGCCAGCATTTTCTAATTAGTCACATTTTATTTGTCAGTGGGTGAGACGTAGTGTCACCTCAGTGAAGTGTCTAAACATTGGGTTTAAAAGCTTTAAATAATGATCAAAATTACTGACATATCTGTTTTTGGCTGCTCTCAGGAGCTTTAGCTCTATTTTTTACAGATTTGCTGTTTATCAGGAGCTGAAATAGTTTCATTTATTACTCTGATAAAGGTAAGGTGATTTGTAAATGAACGCCAATTATGTAAGAATATAATTGTAACATTAAATAAAGTTAAAAATGGAATTCCAGCTAACATTTAAATATAAAAACAATAATAATCATCTATATACAGCCTGCTGACCAGGGGCGGAGCGTGGGGGTGGCTTACGGGGCTTAAGCCCGGGTTGTTTTGTCAGAAGCCCGGGGTATTTTGGAGTGTAATTTTTTCATAGTTAGATGCCTGGCTGACAACTGTATAAAACAAAAAGTACACACAATATTCGAAGCACATAGTGCACACTGTGGGAATTTACGACTGTGCGTGAATCCCCCCCTGATATTGGTATGATCCAAGCTCAGGCACTAAGCGACTGAGCGAGGGGGCGGGGCAGCTGCTGCCCGTGAGTGCGCTGTTGGAGAGACGGAGCCAGCCATACTAAGGAGAGCTTAAGTTTGACCAGGTACCAAAGCAAATCATTCGTACTGTACAAATAATGTAAATATGACGGTGCATCACGAAAGATTGATATGAAACTGATCACTTGACCAATATTACGTTACTTGCTCTTCAAGTGAATCAACAAATGGCAAAATGAAAAGCCGAACAAATGCTATTTTTTTTAGAGTCTTAGCTTACGTGTGTTTATTTCATATTTTCAGTTCTTACCCTCCCCGACTAAATCGGTTTCAGTTATGTACTGAAACATAAGAATGGACATTAGAGGGTTCTTTCAAAGAAAAAACTCAGGTAAATGTTATTTTATATATTATGCTTTGTATGTTGTTCAGTATATTTCTATGCAAAACAAGAGGGATTTCAGTACACAGCAGGATATTCACATTTGTAACCAGATATTTACATACACTTTAGGGAGAAAACATAAAACATTTTTACTGTACAACATCAATTTAGAGTAAATTTTTGTTTTAGATAAATATTGAAATATATTTTGAATTAGTTAAATTTCAGAATAAAGAGAGACAGAGCTATTTTTATCACTTTCATCAAATTTAGGAGTACATGTACACTAAATTTATTGTTAATTAATAAGAAAACTCCAGACGATTCCATTCTGAGCTGAAGAAGCTTCTGATAGGTTAGTAGAGTCCATGAACAGAACTGTGGAGCTCCATAAGTGTGGCTCAAGTTTGAATACAATTTGGTGCCATTTGCAATTAAGAAATACAGACAGTTTCTCTCTTTACTCTTAAAGTTAACAAATATGTTTTTATATTTATCAATCTAAAAAAAATAAACATTTAGTCTGATTTGATGTTACAATTAAAAAAGTGTTTTTATCTGAAGAGTAAATATCTGGTTTCAACTGTATATTTGATGATTGTCAGCACAAAGAGGGAGAGAGAGGAGAACGAGGACAGAACAGATGAACAAGAGCAGGTGAGACACACATGTTAGTCAAATGGTTGTTTACCAAAAGTATCACCGTATCATAGGTCCTCATGTATCTCGTACCTAGTGTTTCTTTTTAGGTTTGTTATTTTTCAAATTCTGTATTTATTAAGTTCTGCAGGCTTGTTTGCACAACAAGGCTGAATAATTATATAAACTTTTCTCAATCTAAATAGTGTACTTTGGTAGAATTAAAAAAATAAGTGTAGTGCAGGTCTATGAAGATTTTTAGTGCTATCATCTAGTTCTGATTCTGGTTCTGTCTTGGTTAAGTCCTCAGTAGTCCTGATTTTGAACTGTTGTAGTCCTGTTTTTAATTCTGGATCAGTTCTGGGTCTGGTTGAATTGGGGTTTAGTCCTCGTGTCTTGATGCAGCCCTGACCTTGTTCTGCCTTGCTGCTTAATTAAAAAACTAGTTTAAGGTGTCCTGCACATGTGATATATATTTTTCCCTATATGAAGTCATTCTTTTTTGAACAGAGCCTATTAATCTTTCAGTCATTTCTACACCCCCCCCCCAAAAAAAAAAAAAAAAAAAAAAAATCCCACATGCATACTACTCTTTGGGCTAAGCCCCGGGTGTTTCAAATGTCTGGCTCCGCCTCTGCTGCTGACTACTGCTGAAATTCTAATACACTTTAATGAGCTTGTACCTTTCAACGTTACATGAAAAGATATTTTTAGAGATATTGTTACTGGTGGCAACAACGACGCCATAAGTGTCCTCACTGCTTTACACGTGATTTCATGATAATATGCAGGCGATTATGACAGTCTCTCGGACGTGCTTATTGGTGCATGTGAAGCTCTACGCAAATCAAAACACGTGTGAAACCACGCTGAGATGAAATTACGCACCGATGGACATTGCGCGCACCAAGCTCCAAAGTGGACAGCTGCGAACTTTGAACAGCTTTAAGTAAAACATTAAAAACAAAAGCCTCAGCAAAAGGATTCTCTCACCTTGTACTCCGTCCAAATACGCGAACATAGCGTGGGATTTTTGTTTTTTTAAACGCCAGATGGAAAGGCACGCAGTCTGTTTTTCTATGCTTCCGATTTGAGAAGAATGGACCTGTAGTTGGAGTGGAAGAAGAAAACTTAATGCGCACTAGTCCTGATAAACCCGTATGTCATGTGGGAGGAAAATAATTTGGCAGAGCCGAACGTTTGTCCTGACCGTGAAGAAAGTCCCGCAGAAGACACTTTTGGATTTGGAGATGATCTGGAGTTAAATCAGTTCGATGGATTGCCCTTTTCCTCGCGTTACTACAAGTTACTGAAGGAGAGGAAAACTCTGAGTGTGTGGAAGGTCAGATGTCAGTTTGAGGATGCTCTTGCAAACAACCAGCTGGTTATTGTGTCCGGGGCAGCAAAGACTGGCAGGAGTACACAGGTAAGAGTGTAGTCAGTGTTATTATTATTTTAGTAAGGAAATTTTTACATTCAATTTATGAACCTGGACTTATGTACAGGATGAATGTGGAGCTTCATAATAATGGGGCGTTTACCAGATCATAACCTACATTGTATAAATTACACATGCTTAATCCAATGTTCCCTGCGATTTGATATATTTAGGACTACCGTTTGTCACTCAGTGTTGCCATGCTTGTGTGAACAGAAGCTGCCCAGCTCAGCAGATGATGTTGTGTCACTGTGAAGCTGTGTAAACTCCTGTCTGCCTGACCATCAGTCTGCACAAAGGCTCCAGCAGGGGTGTTAGGGGACCTCCAGCTGCTAAGCCCTGATCCGCTGGAGCCGACACATGCTGCCAAAGCAGTTTTGCATTATGAGCGATAATAGCATAGGATATCTCCTGTCACAGTTTGTTTTGCTGTGTGCTCAAACAAAAGCTGTTGGGATAATCTGAAAAGGACTCTTGTGAGTGAGAAAAAACAGCTGATGTGGTAGAAAACATTCTCTTGTTTAATATTTGAGGTAGTACTGATGTCCTGAATCATATTTTACTATAAAGACTTTTTAAGCTTTTATCAATGATCTTCTTTCAGATCCCTCAGTGGTGTGCAGAGTTCTGTCTGTCTGCCCAGTATCAGCATGGTATGGTTGTGTGCACTCAGACCGGCAAACAGCAGGCTGTAGATCTGGCCTTGCGTGTCGCTGATGAAATGGACGTCAACATAGGCCATGAAGTTGGTTACACCATCCCTCTGGAGACCTGCTGCTCCTCTGACACTGTTTTGAGGTTTGTTAATGAGCTCTTACTGTGTCTATTTCACTGCCAGCAGTGGACTATCATTTGAATATAATCCACAAATTTCCCCTTTCATTCTTAAATTTTTTCCTTTCCTCTATTCCTTATTAATTGATGGAAGCTCACTGCTGACAAAGGACAGAGCTCATTCTTGATCTAAATAAAGTCGACCAGTTCAAAGGAAATTATGCGCATATCTGTATAGCCTAATATTCAACGACTCTTGTTATGTTATGTTATTGTCCCAAATGTCAAACACTCAGTAGTAGAATCCTCCGAAATATTGCAATATTAAACTGGACAAGTGGAGGACAAAAGAGGAAGTGGTAGACCTAAAGATATGTAAATCTTTAAGAAGACCTGCCATAACGCTTGAAAGATGCGTCTGACCCTTAGTCGATACTAAGGGTCAGACGGCAGCCAACATCCAAAGAGGAGCTTTGAATGTCCTTCAAGAAGCCTGGAGAACTGTTTGTGAAGCTAACTTAAAGAAATGACGTGAAAGCTTGACTGAGAGAGTTCAGGGTATGTAGAAGAGTGAAGGTGGTTGCACCAAATATTGACTTTTAACCACATTAGAAATGTACAAACTCTGTTTTTACAGTATCCTATTATCCATTTTCCCAGTAAAATGAGATGTGTATATATAGAGAGAAATGAAAGATGGCTCAAGACTTTTGCACAGTACTGCATCTAATATATCAATGCACACTAAACACTTTTTGCTTTTGAAACTTGTGCTGGGCTTTGCACATGATCTAGTTTTAATCAAGTAAATGTTAGTAATAGAAACGATCATCTCTGAGTGTTATTTCCTACAGTGCCATGTGCAAATGACCCCTATTCTCACTTATTTTATAGAATATGTGCATCATTTTCACAGCATGGTGTAAAGCTAAAGAGCCAGATAATATTTAGGAGTATGACACGGAGAAATGAAAGGGAGCTAAAAGAGGGTAAATACTGGTCTCACCAGTCAGCCAGAGATCCACTTTACATAAAAGATAATATTACTGCTAGATGTTTAAATCAGCAGCTGCAAAAAAATTAAGACTTAAAACTTAAAAGGGTTTTAGCTGTTCCCAAGTGTGTGTGTGTGGTGGGGGGGGGGGGGGGCTGTGCTGTGTGTACTTTTAACTAACAGGCTCAAGCAAAATGGTGGCAAATTGACCGTATCTTATTCCTGTTTTATAAACCTCTATTATTAACCCTCCTGATCACTTTGGTTTATCAGGTACTGCACTGATGATATGTTGCTGAGAGAGATGATGTCTGACCCTTTTCTTGAGCACTACGGGGTCATAATCATTGACCAGGCCCATGAAAGGACGGTTGGCACAGACATTCTGTTGGGTCTCCTCAAGGACATCCTGCTGCAGAGGCCTGAGCTCAGGGTGGTGGTTCTCACTGTGCCGCCCATGACAGACAAGCTTCTGAGACATTATGGCAGTGTCCTGCATATCAGTCTAGAGTCCTCATGCACTGCTGAAGTTGTGCACAGCAACAACGGCAACAAAGACTACTTCTACTCAACACTGAGACTCGTGCTGGAGATCCATCGGACCAAAGAGGGTGGAGATGTTTTTGTATTTTTAGGCTCAGCTGAGGTAAAAGATTTTATATTTCAAACAGCTCTTTCACTGTGCTAATGCCTGTTGTGATCTGGTTTAAATTTCGCTCCCACTACCTCCTGCAGGAGGTCCACTGTGCCTATAGTATACTCCAAAGAGAAGGGACCAGGTTGGGTGGACAGTTGGGACAAATGGTACTTGTAGTCCTGTGCTCAGGCCAAGGAGGGCTACTTCCTGTCCTGCCTGAGCAGTCATGCTCCACAAAGTCCAGAAAGGTTTTTCTCAGTACCCGTCAAGGTGAGGATGCATGGTGGGCTACAGAGTCTGTCAAATTTGTCATTGACACAGGAGTCCAGAAGAAAATGGTAAGTTAATTCCAAAGTGATGTAGCAATCTTAAATGAGCATTCCTCTGATATTAATTAGCACTGTTTTTACTTTTATGTAAAGGTGTACAATCCGAGAGTAAGAGCTAGCTCAGAGGTCCTTCAACCCATCAGTCAATGCCAGGCAGACATTCGCAAGCAGCTGTCTGGACCATCAGGTATAAGGACGATCTGATATGGTATAATGTCATGTCATCTCCTCACTTGGCAATACTTAAAGCAGTTATCTAAAAAGTTTCTTCTTTGAAAAAATGTAAGCTGCCATCTTTGGTAACTAAATCTGATGCTTCTTGGGTTAGAAACAACAGAAAAGACTAAAGCAGACTGGTTAATTTATCATCCTTTCATTCATTTGGATAATTTTCATACTTGCAGATTTGGACATATTACAATATTAATTAATATTTGGACTTAAGAAAGCCAAAGAAAAAACTTCCCAGCATTATTTAAAAAAAGCAAAATAAACAAACACAAAATTTAAGTGCAACGGTTTTACTGATTTTTTTCCTCTAGGTAAATGCTTCTGCCTGTATCCAGAAGCAAGCCTAACTTCTGCAGAGAACTCCCCACAGATCTTGGAGTCCAACATTACACCGACAGTTCTTTTCCTCAAAAGGATGGAGATAGCAGGCCTTGGACAGTGCAGTTTCATCGACAGACCAGGTAAAATATCTGTCCAGAGGTGTTGCCACTGGAACACATGCAGGACAACAAGAAGTTTTGTTCTTTATTTTAGTTTTTACTGGTTCCCACTAACAGCATCTCTCTCACAACCCAAGCCAAAGATTCGCATGTGGGAGGTTTTTGACTCAGGAAGGGCTCTGTGTAGCTGTTTGAGCCCAGTCATCCATGACTTAGCTGAGCTGACAGCCCAGCTACTAACCATTGTCTGTGCTCTGACCCACCCTAACATGAACAGAAGAGGCCAGCTCATTAACGATTACACAACATGTCTCATGTATTGCAGTGCCAGACGAGCACAATGAAAAGGAAGTCCATGCCAAAAGTGCTGTAATATTTTTTTGAAAATGTGGGACAAAAGGCACTTGCTATATAAATTATATTTTCTCTATAGGAAAGAAATAAAAGCCGAAGGCATTTGATTTGTGATGAGTGTGTCTTTGATTATTCAGATGACACAAGTTGCTGTTGATATTTTATCCCCCTTAATAGATATAGCAATGAAATGTGTGAAATTTTAAAATATTCCATTTGTTGTTGCAGATCCAGAGGGTCTCATGCAGGCACTGGAGGAGCTCGATTACCTTGCAGCTTTAGACGATGATGGCAACTTGTCTGAAATTGGCATCATAATGTCTGAAATCCCTCTGGAACCTCAGATGGCCAAAGCGCTGCTAGCATCCTGCGAGTTTGACTGTGTGAGTGAGATGCTGACAATCACAGCCATGTTGTCAGGTACGTACGTTTTAGATTTTCCCATTCCAGAATTTAAGATTAGTTACAAGTGAGGATCCTTTGACTGGTTTGTAGAATCACCAGGTGGACAGCGTAGTATTGGCTCATCTGCAGTTTCTGATGCTCTTTGGTGAGAGTGGTTTCTCTCAGTGAAGTCGACCTTGTTTGTTGTTGTGTTTTAGCACCAAGCTGCTTTGTGGAGCCGCCTGCTGCCATGAGCCACGAGGCAGTCCAGTGTCACAGGAAGTTCCAGCACCCTGAAGGAGATCACTTCACCCTCATAAACATCTACAACGCCTACAAACAAAACCAGAGAGAACAATGTAAGACTGTCATTGAACAGAACCAATCTATTCTCTTCAAGAGATAAGTCTCATCAGCCACTTCATTATTTATACCTTACAGCTTTATTTCTTCATAGCATTGGTTCAATAAGGTGCTGGAAACATTCCTCTGTAATGTTCAAGGAACAGATTAAAGATGATTTGAGCTTTATTTATTTGAACATTATCCTGCTGGAAGCAGCCAAGATAATGAGCCAGTACAGTGTGGTCATAAAGGGATAGACACGGTGAGTAACAATACTCAAGTAGGCCGCGGCAGTTAAATGATGCTTGATTGGTTGTAAGGGCCGGAGAGTGTGCCAAGAAAATATCCCTTAGACCAGCAGCCTGGACTGTTGATGCAGGGCAGGATGAATTAATGCATTCGTGGTGTTTATGCCATCCAAATTTCAGAGCGGAAACCAAAGCTTAACAGACTCAACATTCCTAGTCTTCCATTGTCCAATTTTGTTGAGCCTGTGCAAATTGTAGCAATTTAGTTCAATTGTTTTTTGCTCTTTAATCTGGTGTGGTCTTCTGCTCCTTCAAAGTTCAACATTTGTGCATTCAGAGATGATCTTCTGCATACCTTGGTTGAATCAAGTGCTTATATGAGTTACTGTTGCTTTTGTATCAGGTCGAAACAGTGTGCCCCTCACTTGTTGTTACTGTTTTGGCCATTCTTTGTAAACCCTAGAGATTGTTGTGTGGAAAAATCCCCATTTTGGCAAAATCAGCAGTTTCTGAGATATTCAGACCAGCCCGTCAGGTATAACAACCATACTACATTTAAAGTCACTTAATCTTTCTTCCCCATTCTGATGCTCGCTCCGAACTTCAGCTAGGTCACCTTGACAATGCCTAAATGCATTGGGCTGCTGCTGCCATGTGATTTGATAAATTAAGGTATTTGCATCAATGAGCAGGTGGTGAAACAGGTGTACCTAATGAAATAACTGATGACTTGATCTTTGTTCTCTACTGTGGTAAATTAAAACTAGATTCAAAGACTGTGTCCTATGGGACAGATGTTACATTTCAGTTTCATGAAGAATTATAACCAGATGGATCAGAATAAACTATCTATTCTAAAAATTAACGCAAAAAACAGTTAAAAGAAGACATTAAAAATGTTTTTAAAAAAAGCTAAAATGTGTATGTTAATACCAAATGCATTCTCATTTAAGCCCAAGAACAAACTTTCGATTCCGAGAGGCAAACTGCTTGAAATTTTAGTAAATCATATTACGATACTCTTGAATTAATTAATTAATTACCTCCACATTGTCATTTTTCCACTCAATCTGATCTATTTAAAAGGCATTAGGAATTAAACTGTTTTTACTGTGATAGAAACTTGACGTAAATACTGCTGACCACAGCGCTTCTCTCTCTGTGCATGATGTTTTCTCCCAGATTTGACTACTGAAAAGTGGTGCCAGGACTATTTTCTAGATCATTCTGCGTTGAGGACAGCCGATTCCATTAGATCAGAGTTGACTGACACACTGAACAGAATTGAGCTCCCCATTTCTGAACCCTCCTTTGGAACCAAGACTAACACTCACAACATCAAAAGAGCTCTGCTGGCTGGATTCTTCATGCAGGTACAGAAAAACAAAATGTCAATATCAATGAATTTACCTCCAGCAATTCAATTGTGTTCAAGTTTACGAGGCCTGTTCTTTTCCCAGATTGCTCGAGATGTGGACGGATCAGGCAACTACTTCATTCTTGCACATAAGCACATGGCCCAGGTGCACCCACACTCCTGCTACGGGGCTCAGTCACACAAGCTGGGACTGCCTGAGTGGGTTGTTTTCAATGAGTACATCCTTTCAGAAAACTGCATGAGAATAGTCTCGGAAATTTCCCCGCAAGCGTAAGTCAATTGATTTTTACCCCAAATCCCCATCAGAACAGTTGTGTACAGATTAGAACTGAGGTCTCAAGGATTACCTGTCGTGTAGTGCAGAGGTAAAACAAACATGTTTATTACTGCAGTAAGCATGAGCCATTTGATCTCATTTTAATTTGAATATTTTTAATCTCTTTATCTACACAATATCTTGTGTTGACACAAATGTTTTACATTTAATATTGGTTTTCAAATTTCTCTTTTAGGTTCGTTGAAATTGCACCACTGTACTTCTTCTACAATCTGCCCCCTAGCGAAAGCAAAGATATACTGCAAGACATGTTGGACCCACAGGGATCCAAAAACCGCAAAGAGAAGAAACAGGAAGCTGCAACAACAAGTGGTGACGTAAACAGTGGCTGTGCAGCAGTGACACAGACGTATGACAGATGTATGATTCAGTAAACTGAAAAATCACAAATTTAGACTGCAAATGCATGAATGCTTGTAAGACATTTGTATAATTAATACAGTAAAGCTTAATTTATTACATTAAATTACTCATGTGTACTACCCAATGTGCTTACAGTGCTGAGAAGGCAAAGATGTCTGTGCTGTAAATATAGAAAAGTTTGCAGTTTAATAGTTGTGATCTAAAAACAATGAGTGAGGGGGTTTTCCGCAACACTGCTTAGGTGTGGACTTTATGCGCACTGTCATTTGATATACCTCACAGGCAAAAAAAAATATGTTCGAGCAGAAAGTAATTTGTCTCCTATGTACTTCCCTATTATGCAAAGTTGTAAATGCCAGTATACCTTCACATCCAAGGATCTGATTTTAAAGCTGAAATACGTATGAAACAACTTGCTCAGAAGAACTGTGCTTTGCCCGTTTATCTTAGAACGTACATCAAGGAAAGTCTGCTCTTGAAGGGATGAAACACGTAGCTGAATGTTAAAAACCACATACCTACAGTGTTACAATACCACTCATTTGCTCTGTAGCCATTACTCCCATTCTTCAGTTTACAACTTAACACCAAACTCATCTCATTTTGAAGTCTTCCTATAAACACCTTTGATATGCAGTTGCATGTAGTTTCTTCCAGTATTCAAGTATGTGATTATTCCCTATGTCTTTACAATTTGTACAAACTGTCTTTAAAATTTCTAAAAATGGGTAAACTATCACCCTACATATTCTAAATATGAATACACGCATTCCTAAAGTCAACTGTACAAAAATTGAATATACTGAATGTTTTTCAGAAGCTTGAAAGCTGTCACTGTGTCCATAGGTGTCTTGGTTTATTGTGAAGGTCACACTGATAGATATTCTTTGAGTTTCTCCATGATGGCAGGCATTCTGTCTGTGGGTATCAGCATCACAGTCCTAAAAGGCTTCATGGGCACATCCGTAAATGACCACCTCCCACTTAAACAGGAGTCTGCCTCTTCTTGGACTGTGTAGTGGAACTTCAAGATGGCTTGCTGTAAGGCAAACACGGACCAGGCTTGAAATCAGAGTATAAATATATTGAATAGGTTATCAGATGGCTGTTTAAATAAATATTTATCTGAAGTTTGACATGAGTTAACGAAATGCTGTATTATTACCCAGATACTGTTAAGTAAGTAGCCCTGTGTATAATAAATATTTAGTTAAAACCTTGAAATCTGTGCAGGTTTTTTCCCCCCCGCTTTACCTCATAAAAGAATTCCTCCTCTGCATTGACAAACATGTATTCCTCTTTGGGAGCTCCTCCTGTGACTGGGATGCTCTTGGTCTCTTCTCTACAGGTCTTGCTGATAATCAGGCAGTAGTGGCACCTCCCACTGGGCTTATTTGTCCTCTGAGCTTCAGCGATTTCTTCCCTAAAGGACCGTAACATGAAAATCTTTTAACCCACACAAATGGATGTTTTTCCTAGTTTCTATTAAAAATAAATACAGAATGGAATCATTTCCAAATCTCACCACCATATTTTATTAATAGAACACAAAACATCAAATGTTTCATAAATAAAAAATAAAAAACGTATTTTGAATTTGATGACCGCAACATGTATTAAAATGTTGGGATGAGAGCAATAAAAAGGTGGAAAAGTAAGTGGTATTAAAAAGAAAAAGCTGGAATCATTTATAGCCAATTAGGTTAACTGGTAAATATCAGTTCCCAGATGTTCAACAGTTGTTAAGAGGGGATCCTACACTATAGTAATCATGGACCTGTCCCAACATTTAAGATGTGTTGCTGCTAATATATTTCATGCAATACTAAAAAGGTCTCAGTTTAAACATTTGATATATTTCATACATTCTACTGTGAATAAAATGCTGATTTATAAGATTTGCAAAGTATTGCACATGTTCTGTCTTATTTCAATGTTTTCAAACACCATCCTGACCATCTTCTACCTGCTCTCACTCCAATAACAAAACACTAAAGATGGAATGAGAAGGTAAAGCAGAACTTACTGGAGCTGTTTGTGCAGTGGAAGGGCAATCTGTGGAGGCACATTGATGAAGCGCTCACTTAGCAGCAGCCCCACAGGCTTGCTGTTATCATTAAAGATCTTCTCCAGCTGTTCTGTCACAATATGAGAAGCATTCTTCTCACACTGATCCACAATCAGCTCCTTCACCTCCTCCACACATTGTACACCCTGTGAACAGTTCCACACGTAGGTATGACAATTTATATTTAAAAAAAACAAAACAAAAACACTGACATATTCCAGCCCATTCAAGACTAATTCGTTTTAGTTTGCTAGTCATCTGACCTTTCTCTCTGTGAGGTTGAGCATGGTGATGAAGCCAAACACTTCATTTGGGTCGTCATCATCGTCGCTGTCTTCGGGCACCTCAGCTTGCTGGAGCATAGTAGAGAGACAAGTAAATAAACAGCTGCTAAGAAATGAATGTGAATGAGCATGAATGATTTTTTTCCCTGTTCCTTTTCCTGGTGGAATGATTGCACAACATAAATCTTTTAAAAAAGAAAACACTTTGGTGCACAAATTTGAATTTATTCCAGCCTAATGTTGCCATCCACTTTGTACAATGTAGCAATGCTGTTAGCAGCAAAGCAGCTCCAGAGCATCATGCTGCCACCACCATGTTTGAAAGTACCGGTATAGTGTTCTTAGGTTCAAAGGATTCTCTGTGGACAGTGAATTGACGCTGGTGTTCCAGCAGTTTCCAGTTCACGGCTTGAACTTTGGTGGTTCCTGAACATCCAAAACAACTCTCAAAACAACTCATCTCAGGGTGACAGTTTAAGTCTTTGTCCAGATGTTGGCAAAGTAGTCCCACATTCGAATAACTGCTCTAGTATTGCTGTTAAAAATAAACTACCAGTTGTAGTAAATAATGATTACAAATAAGATAAATAGGCCTTGGCCTCATCAAGTCAAGACACTGTATAACCTTCAACACCCCTAATCAAAAATGTAAATAAATGTATGTATATATTTCAGCCCTTTGGTTCCTCATGTTTGCTTCTGATCCCATTTGGATTAATAAAACTCCAAAAGAAATTCAAACATGCACTCCCAAATGCAGTTTTTTTAAGTCATTAAGATGTGTGCAGTATGCATAGTTTGCATTAAGATGAACAGTTCAAAGAAATCACTGAAAGCCCAAATTTTCATGACATATATTTCCTTGATCATGTATGTAAACTTCTGAGCACAGCTGTTTTTGGGTTGAAACTGGAGAAATAAACAAAAATAATGAACAAATCCTTTTTATATTTAACTACCGAGTTACTCACCTTGACGACACTTCCAACATGATTTTGTTGGATGATGATGTCTGTCATCTCTGATGTATTCACATGAGCTTTTAAGAAAAGCTGGATCCAAACATAACAGAAATGACGTCAGTGACAGCTGCTTGCACACAGTATTTGAAACGTGAAATAACAATAGTGAACCCAAACCTGCTGCAGCAGCTTCTTTATGCCGTTGAAGTCATTGTCTGAGATGGTGTGAGCTTCAAAGTCTACAACGACCTCCTGAAAGCGTAGAAGTCGTAATTGCAAGTTTTATTGTAACCCATTCTCTGATTAGTTGTGCGAAACTTTCCGATATGAGTTTCACAGGGTTAACTTATTACAGCGTATTCAAGTACAGTATCTTCGAAATAACATTTTCTAGTATATTAGTTATTTCTTTTCTCACATGATTAACCAAAAAAGTATTTTCATGAGCATTCCCGTTCACATTAGCCCTACTGCTGACTTAGCTAACTAGTTAGCAAGGCCATGCCTCCCTTCTAAGACGTGTTTGTTCTTTTACCTCATTAATTTCCTCATCTGACGCCTCACTGTCCTCTTCTCCGGAATCGTCTTTCTCCTCTGGATTCTCATCGGAGCTGTTGTCACTTTCCTCGGGTTTTTCACCAAAACCTACTGCCCTTTTCTTAGCCAATGAAGCCATGCTGCAAACTTAAAACACACGTGTCTACTAAGTGGGCGGGGCAAAGACTAGCAACTATCAGCTACGAAACTAAAACCCTGAAGCCGCCATTATGGCTCCACATATACACGGCTTGCCGCTTATTAAATCCACATTCAGAGCTTCAATGTCGGCTTGTCGCCTGTTGGTGAAATGGAATAAACCATTCTATAAAACGGGGACGAAAATAAATTCAGATGCCCCCGAACTCTTTGTCACGTGTAGTAGATATTAATTTAAATTATTGATACTATATTTTTAAATTAAATAAACACATTCTTGTAATATTACTTGTAATACGATTATTTTACAAGGTTAGTAAATTAGACAGTGTTCTGTCTCCCCTCCTCGACCGTGGATGATGAAAGTCTGAATGAACACTAGAGGTACATAAATTTTGCCTAATATTTCGTCTTTTTCACCGTTTGTACTTCGTGTCACTGTAGCTATACGCGGATAAAATATTCGCTTCTATCACACTTTATCACAGACAGGTTCTGTTAATGGCTACCGTAGATAGTCTGTCATGCACCGTCTCTTGCTAGGGTAAACAAGAACACTCTTACGGAAGAAGACACTAAACATACACTTTCAACTAAAATGGCCCATTCGCTTAATTTATTCGCTGTTCATGTACAGTCTTATGATCGTGACTCAACAACAGTCTTATCAGCATGTGACCGTTTTAGGGTGTAACGTTGCTTAAAGTGCCTTCACACCCACTGTCCTCAGTGTTTTTGTAGCTTTAAGCCTGTGACTTTACATTATTGCAGACCTTAGTAAACCTATTTTACCTTAGTTTGTTCGGAATTAACCATCTTTGTTATTTTAATAATCCAGTGTTTCAAGATGCGTGTATTGCTGCTTAAAGAACCAAAAGATGGAGAGTCTGGACCTGATCCCTATATTAAGGTACACGCCCTTTACAGTTAAATCAACTAACCTTTAACCAGTTTCTTAAAATTTGTCAGTTGAACAGTTATTATTTTCACTCCGAAGGAGCTGGAATCACGAGGACATAAAGGAACCCTACTTCCGGTGCTGTCTTTTAAGTTTGTGTCATTAAACACTTTGACAGATAAGGTGAATTGTTGTTCCATTGTCCTTTCATTAATTCGTTCATTTTAACAGTTTGCATATTCAATGGATTTATGTATTTGTTGCTTATTCCAGCTTTTCCAACCAGAGAAATACGGTGGGCTCATATTTACCAGTCCAAGAGCAGTGGAGGCTGTAAGGATGTGTTTGGAAGAGGATGAAAGAAGGGAAGGTGATAAACATTACTTTTCTCCAAGCTTCTGTATATCATTGATATAAATGACTTTTTTTTGGTAAAGATCTTAAAAATACAAGTTAAGTTTGTGTAGTACATTTCTGTAATGCCCAGTGTATGTTGTGCTTTTGAGAATGGCACAAAGCAGTGAAAAACAAATGGAACACCAAGTCCATCTATGTGGTTGGGAAGGCCACCGCTTCATTAGGTGAGTCACATCTATGGACAAAGGTAATTTCTCCCAGAATCCTCCTTTGCGTCTTGAGCTCCTTGTAAACTTGTGCTAATTGCACCAGAGTGTGTCGGGCACCTGGTGCTCATAGTGATGTGTGAAATGCTTTGTCTACCTTCAGCCATTTGTTATACACAAGTGACAGTTTGTCGTTAGTGATTGTTCTGTGTCTTTACAAAACAAGCAGGTGCAACAATTTCTACATGTGTGCTTTAGCTTCTTCTTTTCAGTAACATTTGACAGTGGGTTTTTATTTTGAGTCTCTCAGTGAGTTTCTAATTTAGTTATTGAATTAGTTGAAACGATTGAATGTGTTTTCTCTGCCACACTCTTATGTCAGTATTTAGCAGACTGTGCAAAAGTATTGAGCCACCCTCATTTCTTTGTATTTTACTTCCAAGGACTCAGACGTCCTTGTAATTCTTCAAAGTGCTCTTGAGTTACTCATCCAGGCTTTCAGAAAGTCTTTCAAATTTGTCTTTTGACATTTGCTGGTTTTTCCACTTATTTTCAATCCAGGCTTTGTACTGTGCCATTTTCAGAGGAATGTGGTTTGGTTGTTAAGCCACTTAACACTGGCCTATGAATGCATCAAGTATAAAAAAATGCACCCAAGTCAAGGAATGAACAATTGTTGTGTCTACACATAGCAGATAACTTAGAAAAGACTAGACCGTAATGTCTTTTTAGTGTTTTCTGCTTTTAAAAACATCGCTGCGCCTATTTCCCATTTTCTAGCAAAATATAAATAAATGTGGGGTGGTTCAAGAATTTACCACATTACTGTAAAGCTTATCAATTTTTTTCCTTTTCATGATTTTTATCCCATACAGTACAGAATCTAGGTCTGAACCCTTTGGGAGAGGACACAGGGACAGCAGAGGTGCTATCACGACTTATTATTGAACGTACGGCGTAAATTTGGAGTCTCACATTCCTCACAGTTTAATTTTAATAGTAATTTTATGATTGCTCTTATTACTCATATGATCTCACGTATAATTCCCGTCATAGGAGAGGCCACCAATATCCCACCGCTTTTTTTCCCCTGTGGCTCAATCAAAAGGGAAGTCTTGCCCACGGCTTTAAGGGAAAATGGTAAGCATTCCCCCTGTTGTGCCTGACAATTAAAAGTCAAGGTGATAAAATTCCCATTGGGATTATTCTAATTATAAAATAATAATTGCACTATCTTTATCACTGTTGGGATCTGTTTCTTTGTTTCCAGGAGTGCCCCTAGAGACATTAACTGTCTATCAAACAGCAGAGCATCCCAATCTGGAGAAAAATCTAAAGAACTATTTCAAAGAGCAGGTAAAGTGTCATTCTTATTGCTTGTATTTATTTATTTGTTTCAATATAGCAGCTGTTCATTTGTTTGTGTGCTTATAGGGCATTCCAGCAAGCATAGCTTTCTTCAGTCCATCAGGAGTGAAGTTTTGCCTTGAAGTGGTGCGGAGGCTCTCGGCTGAACAGCTGACTCAAATAAAGGTGCATCTTCCTCACAGTCATACACAGATAGATTTAAATAATGCATGAATCTGAAGTGCTTAACAGAGCTTTACTCACATAAATGTCTTTGTTTCCAGTTTGCAGCCATAGGGCCTACTACACAAGATGCAATAGCAGCAGAAGGCCTTTGTGTCAGCTGCACTGCAGAAAAGCCAACAGCTGAACACCTGGCGATAGCGATAGCTAAAACTCTGCAGTGACCAGCTTTTAAAATCCACCTGCCTCATCTTTGGTGTTTGTTGTTATTATACATGTAAATATGTACTGTTATTTGTGTATTTTACTGGTTTACTGCTCATCTTTATTGTTGTTGGACACATGATTCTGCTATTTTTGCACTGAAAGAAAAAAGTTATTTTTTGCAGCACCAGAGCCAGGAAAGTCTAAGATAAAATTATAATTAGCTTTATATGATGTAAGAAAATGACTGAGAAAATAAAAGGCAATCATTGTGATAATATTGAAGGTTTTGTCTGTGGTAATTGCTTGTGTGTGTTTGTGTGTTTATTTCCTGTTCAACACAGTGCTTGCAGGGGTCATCCCTGTCTTTTACTGTCCACATGAAAGTGAAGGTTTTAACATCTTTCCACGGATCAGCTGCAGTCCATTTAAAACCACTGAAGCTTGTATAACATAACCACAGAGAAAGAGTCAAATTGAACAGTTGTAGATTGTAAAAGTTTACTTTTCACGCAGAGGTGAAGAAAGCAGGTTACATCTGTAGAGTCACACCTCTGAGGGGTGTGGAGAAGCAAAGGATTTGCTTATAAAGCAGCGTTGCTCCTCACTCGTCATCATCTCATCTTGCATATAGACCTGGGAGTACACCGCTAAAGGACACGATGCTGAATTTAATCCAGCTGATATTTATGTTCTTTTTGACCAACATTAGCGCAACTGATGCAGAGAAACTTTTCCATAATCGGGATCATTCTGATACACAGACACTTAATTCTCACAAAGCTCAGGCTATAACAGACAAGTACACAGCTGAGGTATATTGTTTTTTTTTCTTCTTTTTTGACTTCCTGTGTTTCTCAAACGTCAGCATCCATTTAACCAGACACAGGATTTGTCTAATGTAACCCGTGTCTTGTTTTAGTTATTTCTCTCTAGATATGGATTCATCAAGCCAGTTAACTGGGAGGAGGTTCGGTTTGAGGATTCAGACACCTCTTTCAGTGGTGACTTCCTCGACGATCTTCAAGCCACAATCCAGGAGGGAACCTCAGCGTCTTACTCGAGGGCTGCTCATCGAGCTGGTGATCAGCAGGGCTATAACCGTCAAAATGAGAACCAAGCCTTTATTTCAGCACTTAAAGAGTTTCAGAGGGTTTCAAGTCTGCCTGTTACAGGGGTGTTTGATGAGGCCACCAAGTTAGCAATGAACAAACCAAGGTGTGGAGTCCCTGATAAAGAGACTGGTCTGACCATCCCTGTCATCACTACAGCACCTCAGAGCAGTGGTGACTTTGATTTTGAAAACAGTACCACTGACAGTTTTACTGAGACCAACAGGAACAACACAGCAAGTGACATAATCAGTGGCACTTCTTTAGGTACTGCAAATTTCTCTGAAGACAACATATTAAATTTTAATGATACAGACGGTGTGTTCACAGCCATTTCCAATGACACCAGCATGAATTATACAACGGAGCTTTTAAAGATCACTTCCCTAAACAGCTCGCACGACAGCAGACCGGGCAGCCAAACGGGGAATATCAGTGCGAACGCGCATCCGAGTGAAGCAGTGAGACGCAAGAAGGAACCTCTCGCAAGTCTCATATCCAAAAGCAGGCGGAAGAGAGATTTGACTCCAACTGGCCACATGGCTTTTTCCAAGAAGGTGTTAAACTGGAGGCTGATAGGAGAAGGCTACAGCAGCCAGCTGACTATTGATGACCAGAGATACATCTTCAGACTGGCTTTCAGGATGTGGAGTGAGGTGTCGCCACTGGAATTTGTGGAGGATACACATGCCCCATTGGAGGATGTTGACATCAGGCTGGGATTTGGTACAGGTGGGTTTTAGTCAATGTTTATTTGCTTCATTGCAGCATGAAAGCTACTTTTGGCTGCTCCTTTATTCACAGGGGCCACAGCAGGTAGCTCCGCATGTCTGGTTTGGCAGAGATTTATGCCAGATGCCCTTCCTGACACAACCCCAAAAGGATTTGTGTCTTCTCCTGAGATGACACTGGGGATCTTTCACTTGTTAGGTGGATATGTAAATCACTATTTTTCTGAATAAAATGTGGAATGTTTAGATTTGATCCTTCACATCACTAGTCTGTGAAGGTTAATTTCTCATTTCAGGATAAAAAAGTTAAAGGATGTTATCTCCTTGGCCACATATATGTTTAAGACTAATAAAACATCTGTTAATGAGGCTTATTAAACACAAAAACTATGTAAACCACCACCAGTCTTCTTAGACTGGCCCTTCTTAGGGTCATGTGTATGTATGTCTGAAGAGGATCATTAATGTTTCCACTGTACCTCCTTTTTGTGCCAAATAACATATTGCATCGTTGTGAAATTCTTTCATAGGAAGGCATCTGGGATGTAATCAGAAGTTCGATGGCACTGGTCAAGAATTTGCCCATGCTTGGTTCCTGGGTGATATACACTTTGATGATGATGAGCACTTCACAACTCCCAATGTTGGCAGTGGAATCAGCCTTCTCAAAGTAATTATATTACCGCACGATCAAAGGAACTGCCAGATTGAAATAATTCCAGTGATTAACAACGCATTGCTCTAACAACGCCTTAAAAATATTAAACCCGTTCAGGTAGCAGTTCATGAGATTGGCCATGTTTTGGGTCTACCTCACATATATAGACCCGGATCCATAATGCAGCCCAGCTATCTACCGCAGGAGTCCAGCTTTGAAATGGACTGGATGGACAGAAAAGCTATACAGCAACTCTATGGTACATGGTTACAGCACCATCTAGTGGTTACTTATACACTCTTAGAGAAATGCACTTTGCTGTATTTTTGCCCTAATTGTCTGACGCAAACCCTTTTTTTTGCCCCACCTGTTGTGCTTGCATTTGACACCAGGAGGCTGTAAAGGTCGGTTCAACACGGTGTTTGATTGGATCAGAAAGGAGAAGACACCCTATGGGGAGGTGGTGATCCGCTTTAACACCTATTTCATGAGAGATGGCTGGTACTGGCTGTATGAGAACAGAAATAATAGAACGCGTTATGGTGATCCAGTTCCGCTGCAAACTGGCTGGCATGGGATCCCAATGGATGGAGTAGATGCACATGTCCATGTCTGGTCCAGGAGAAGAGATGCTGTATATTTCTTCAGAGGTACACTAAGTGGAGAGTTATACTGTTTGAAAAGAGTTAGTGAACAAATGAATACTTGGTGAAAATGTAATTAACTTATTTATCTACAGGTACTCAGTTCTGGAGGTATGATAGTGAGAACGACCAGGTGTTTGGACAAGACTCTGAAGGTCACCATTATCCAAGGTTAATCTCTGAAGGATTCCCAGGGGTGCCAAGTCCTATTGACACAGCCTTTTATGACAGGAGGGACTCCCACATCTACTTCTTTAAAAACAATCTTGTAAGTGCAATATTACCTGGCTGTCAGATATTATTACACTAATACAAGAGCAAAGACATGAGGTTCAGTAAGAAAGTAAATTAGGAAATATTCATGAAGTGCTTAAATGACAAGCTGGAATGATGTGGTTCGATATTAAAACACACAGACCATTATACATTATACATTATTTAGACTTAAAATGTGGCTTAGGCTTAATGGTCATTAATCAAACTGTTTCCATCTGTGGTTTGCAATCTAGCAATACCGATTAGCAGAACATGCAGATATAAAAAGCAGAGTCCTGGAGAAAACCCAAGCTAATTAATTGTTTCTTAGGATTATGAGGGAATGTCTTCAAGCAAACAAATGCACTAAAGTTCCTCTGTGAATTGTTTGCATTGTATAATTGAATTGATTTCTGCATAACAAAAAAAAGAGCAATTATCTCTTTGAACAGGTGTATGCATTCAGCATGGAAGCCAACAACTTGGCAAGAGGGTTCCCAAAAAACATCAGAGATGTTTTCCCTCCTGTGGTGAACACAGACCATCCAGATGGCAACATTGACGCTGCCTACTTCTCCTACACTCACAATGCCATCTTTCTACTCAAGGGCATACGCTTCTGGCAAGTAGTGGGCAGTCGTGATCGCTGGCGACGGCCCTTTCTGCCACGAAATGGCCTGCTGCCACATAAGGAGGTGGATCAGCATTGGTTTGATATCTGCAATGTTCATCCCACTGCACTCAAACTAACCCGCTGAGAGTGTTGCAGCAGAGATGTGATAGAGCTTGCTAAAGTTTGCATATGTGATCTACTGATTTCGTTTTATGTACACATATTGTCAAGCTGCAATAACTGTCTAATTTCACGGAGACAACAACAATTTTGAATTTTGTTGGCTAATTTTCACCGAGGTGTGTTATTTATATATGTAACAGCTGCTCTTTCATTCCTTTTCTCTTTTTCGGAGCAGTGCTGAATGCATTCTGCCACAAAAACAATCCTAAAGGACTTCCTATTATTGAGATATTCAGAGAATACATGTATGTATAATGTAGATAAAGCCAATAAATGTTTTGCTGAGCTGCTCAAAATGATATTTGATGTGCTTACTGTAAGTGCACTGTGTAGGAAAATGCTTTCAAATGGCAAATGTGCAAAATAACATTAAAACAGGCTTGTGCGTACTGTGAAGTGACTTCTTATGTCACATGTAATCTTAAGAAAACCTCTAAGAAGATTTGTGGTATTATGAGTGTATAAAAATAGAATTTTGCTCAAAGTGGAAGAGCTGGTTTCAGGGTAAAATTACAGATTGAAAGCATCTTTCCTTTGACGTAACAATATTGAAGAAAAAAAAGACATCAGATTTGTATCCTCGGATTGTTTCTTTTTGGTACAGTATGTGCCTGGAAGGGATACAACATTATTCTCTCAACTTAGATTGATGATCGAGGTGTAGATATACAGTACTAGTCCCTATTGGCACGACTGGATGATTTGATAATTCTATATTTGTACGAAACTCTCAATTCCTGTAAATTATACTTGTAGAAATCCACATCTGCCTGTAGGCATGAAAGAAAGAACGAAAGAAGTGACCTGGAAGCCATGAAACTTCGTCTTTATTAAAAACCCTTAAAAGTTAAGAGCAACTCTTCCACTACAATAGGGTTTTTTGGCTGAGGGAATCAGATAACCCCTATCAATAACAACCTGGAGGTGGTGGAAAACAACTATCGAGACATCGTATTTTTGAATGCCCTCTCATTATGTAAGACACACTATCAATCAAAAGAGCCTTTTGAAATGCGCACTGAAGTAAAACGATTGAACAAGGTGCCACAATACTGTTATATTTTATAATAATGATTTGAGCATGATGCAAAGAAACAGGCATTGATTCTGTAATCAATATGTTACTTGAAGACGCTTATTAATTCAGCTCATCTTAAGAGATTAGGCTCCTGGTGGGCCCCAGATAACTAGCATTGTGCTGCAGGCGCTCTATAGGCTATATTAATAAATTAAAGTAGAAATCAATTACAAGCAAAGGAACAAAATGTTGCGGTAAGTGGCGCTACATAGAGGGTTATCATGGGATGATGAGTGTACTCACACAGCTATAGAAGGAGCTTCTCTGTCTGCTCATACCTCTGCTTGTTTTTTGAGATAATGTTTTGTTTTTTCTTGTAAGATTAAAGAGATTTCTGTGATTTAACAGGATTAGGCAACATTTTAGTGATTATTATAAACACGAACTTCATATTTAAAACGCAAAGTTAAAGAAAATTAGAAAATAGTATTTATTAAAATACTATATTGTAATATTAACAATCAAGAGAAATCACTTACATATACCCAGGGTATTGTTGTTTGAATAAAATCAGCTTTTATTCTGCAAATCTCAGCATAAAATATGGACACAGGAATGTTGAATTCAGTACATAAGATGATGCAGTGCAGTGCAGCCATTTGATCTGTTTGTTTATCCCATTATGAGGCACCATACACCTCCTCCATCCTGGAATTTCACATGCAGCAAAATCCTAAATACAAACTGTTATTCATGCATTCATATGGTCCCCAGCAGCTCACTGATCTGTGCTTTTGCACTGATGGTACTGCCGTTGAAACTCCCTTCCCTACACCTCGGGCCTCTTTGAATGCGACTATGATAAATGAGATCAGTCATGCTGATGAAGCTGCAGCAGCCCCAGAGAAATACAAAAACCTGTGTCGTTGCAATTCACATGGGAGGCACTTTAGAAACTGGAGAATGGGATGAAACTCCCGCAGCACATCCATATACTGAAAATCCCCAAACTCTTCCAAGACATAAAAATAACTTTGAATACTGTTGCCTTATTTATATGTCTCCAAGGGATTTTTTTTCTTAAAACATGGAAATAAATGATTTCTGGTGTTATTTCAAATGAGGATCATACAATTATGTGTTTTTGCATTTGTCAAGGGATTAGTTCAACAAGCTGTTGCGTGTAGGTTGTGTGTTGCATTTAAATGTAGAGATTTTTGTCTGTGAGTGTTTTAATGATATCCTTGCTGTCCCGTGTCTGGGGTTGAATTAATAATGAGTGCAGGAATTTTATCACTGTTAGTGTGTTCATAGAAAAATAACAAATGTCACATCTTGTTGGAGCGAATGGTAAATACAGTCTCTTTAAAAATGGGCTTTATATTAATTCACCCAAAAATCTTTCGTGTCCAATTCACCACCTTCCCTTGTAGAACAAAAGGCTCACCAAGTTGTAGCCTGATTAGAAAAAATAATGATAAAGTATTGATTGCTGTCATGGACCTTTTGAGCTTTTGTATAGTATTTTCTTATGGGTTTTTTGTTTGTTTGTTTGTTTTCCATTGGGGGAGAGGGGGGTAAGTTTAAGCTTCTTTATTCTTACTTTTGAAATGCAGTTTCATTTTACCTTTTGAGTTTCCCTGTTTTGTGTGTCTTACCTTCTGTTTTACATCCTGTATCATTATTTATGGATTTACTTCACCTGCCTCTTCTTCCCCAGCTGTTTCCATTCTCCCTTATTACCCTTAAGTGTATTCATAGCCCTGCCCTTCCCTTCAATCCTTTGTCAGAGTGTCTGTTTACCTTCTGTTGTGTGTGCGCTTTGTGCCTTCTTTGGGATCTATGCCCTTTAGTCTTATCTGCTTAACCTTACAGTACCTAATACCTTTGGATGACAGCTCAGTACTAACTGAGTATTTTGCTCAAGTACAGGTTTAATCTGCTTAATCTATTTATTCTACTATTATTATTTATTTGAAAACTTGTATTTCTTATTATTTTGCAGATTAATCATATTATTATCAATTAATCTATCAAGCAACATCTCAGGAATTAAAACTGAAAACAGCTGAAATATGAAATAGATAAATGCACATCAGTGATTTTTTATTTACCAGTAACTATGATCCATTGATCCAAAATAATTTAGGTTTTATTAATCTGGAAAAAAAAACCTCAATTGTATATTATAAATATAATTTGGGGACTTTTAAGCGGTGCACAACAGTTAAGCTGCTTAAGTATGATAATAATTATTACTTAATTAAAAGGTCTAAACACTGTTTAAACCAGTTATCCGACACAAAGGGAGATTTCCGGAGTCACTTTTCACATAGCAAATCTGTAATAAGACAATCATCAGAAAATCATAGGCAATCATTTTTATGCTAGTTTTCTTCACTGATTTTATTTGTGATCAAATCTTCGAATTTCCCGGTGTCTTGACATCAAATAGCTCAAGCATTGTGTGACAGCAATCAAATCAAAGACAAAGGCAATGCAATGTGCAAAGGCTCCACACCTATTCATTTCCGGGCAGGTTTTCTTTTATTAATCTGTTCTCAAAGTCAAGGCGACGCTCCACAGGATACATACAAAAGCGGAATTGTGCTCCTTATCATAAGTACGCTGCTATGATTGATTGAGGGCTCTTATGGTAGTTTGAATAGGTTTTTTACAGCTATTAACATGCAAATATTTAAAAAAAAAACACAACAACTTTCAGAATAAAATATGAAGCTATTATTTCTTCTTATTCTAAACAGCAAATGCAATAAGAGCAAGAAGTCAATCTCCTGATAATAATAAATTTGCTCTGAGGTATTTACATTCCCATCCTTCCAATTACTTATGCATCTACGCCAGCATTTAATCTTTGTCAAACTGTTCTGCACCTTCGGCAGCCTATAGCTTAGCACCTCCCTCTATGAAGTGAAGTCTGGTGTAAATGCTCTGCTAAAATGTTAATCTAGTAACATTATATTGTGCCTTGAAGCAGTTAAACTTATCTTCCAAAGTTGCAAAAAAGAGCCCAGCAGAGGGCAACCTCAACACACAGTGCACTGTTGTCAGCATCCATATGAAGTTTTTTGAGGCATCTTTGTGGGTTTTACTGGTAGCGGATGCATGTCTCTGTTGCATTTCTTTCACTCCTTGAATATGTCAGATATATTTTAACAGCAGAAAAAGAAAAGATAGGATTTATTCCATGTACTGCAAATGTCCCCCCCACCCCTTGTCAGCAACCTACTGTGGAAATTTTGACGTGCGTGGGGCGAGAGTGCATCCTGAAATGACAGTTTATGGAAATACAGTTTACCTGGTGTACACACACTCTGTGCTATGTTTAAAAAGGGAATTTGTAGTTTCTGCCAAAGATTTCCGACGCCACGTTGAGGTGGAGTGCGGATCAGCATTTATTCTGCAGTAATAAGCGTGGAATTCAGACTTTCCTGAAAAGCGGATTTTCAGTTGAAAGTTGTTTTGAGCATTAACTCTGAGTGGCATCGTTAACAAGGCTCTGGTGTGTTTACAGTGGTTCAAAAAAATCAAGCACTCGGCAAGAGACAAACTACACACAGGAATGCACAGCGATGCTCACAAACATTGACTTTGCAAATGCATACACATGTACACCCCCATTACAATTAAAACCTACAAACTCATACACACACAGATGTCCTCGTACACGTCTCTCTTCCTCCCGTCCATCCTTTCTGCTTCTCTTCTTGCCCCCAGATGAAGAAGTTTGGCTCAAAAGAGAAAAATACTGACTGAATCCTTTGCGACTGCTTCTCAATTTCAAATTTAAATCATTATTTCAAAGGTTTTATCATCAAATAGTTTGGCGCAAAGTGCTCCTCGCTAAGGATCTTTAATGTAGTAGAAAGGTAAATAGGATGTTGAATTCATAAACCCAAGCCTTCATGCTCTCATTATACTGTGGAGAAGAAGAAACTCCATTTGTGTGATTGAAAACTGTGTAAGTGTGGACTAAAACCATATTTTTATATGGCAGAACAAGTATCTTTGCCTTCACATTTCTTCTTGTTTATACATGCAAGCAGGAGTTTCTATGCCAAATAGAAATAGTACAGTAATTACAAATCTTCTCTAGAGAATACCCCATGTATCAAACAGCCTAATTTGAATGAGGAATCCAAATCATGCAAGTGTAATTAAGTATTGTGTAGCCTCATGCATAATGCAGAATTTAGGTATTGACTAAATACCTGATAAACAAATACTGTGAGTGTGGAGGAGGATATGTTTGTCATACCACAAGCAACCTTCCCAACAAATCCAGTCAGTTCGCTAATTTGCCTCCATATGTGGCAGGGGAATCTCCCACCCGCTGCAAACTGAACCTTGACCTTTGGCTAAGGAGGAATTTTGGAGACAAAACAAGACATGTCAGTCTGAGTGGCAACTGCAGGTCAAGGGGGGAGGGAGGAGGTTCTCTTATGCATGGCCGCACAGAAGTGACTACCAGGCCACCACTTTCATTTACAAGCCTGGGAAAGTGACAGGAGTTGTGCGTGCCATGGCAGACAAACAAAGGGAGGAAATAAGAAACGTAAAGCAGTCTGAATACTGGGCTAGAGGCAGATAAGAACACCTAATGCTTGAGCTATCTTTGTGTTTTATTGTATATTCAAGATGCACTTTAAAGGAGGAAAAAAATCTCGCTGTGCTGATTTTTTTGTACTGGAAGTATTTATTCAACACAAAGTGGTTTCTCTGAAAACTAACATTTGTAGAATCGCAGTGTGGGTGATCAAATGTAAGAAGACACTGTTTCTTGAAATTAAACTAATATTGCTTGGTACACTTGATAAGTTAAACCTTTGCAGAAACCAGACGTTTAATTAGTCCGAAAGGAGTTATGCACTGTTGCTGTTACCGAAAGCCTTTTGATAGCTACATCAGCGGCAGCAGAGTTCTTTTATTCGGTTTCAAACGTCCTCATTTTACAGCGATCACAAGTTCCAGCTTCACACATTCACACAAAATATGGTGTGATGTTGTTACAACCTGTCAACAAAATTGTCTCCAGTCATTTTACAGCCACATCTGCTTATAAGACTACTTGCACATTCAGAAGAACCAAACAAGCAATTTGTCAAGTGGTTGACAACTGGATTTTGGCTTTCCTCCTCACTCACTCTGTTGCTCCTTTCACATGCAAAACACCCACCACCTTTTAACCATCATCTGTACCTCCTCTATCTGAAGATCGAATCCTGATTTTATCCTCACCTCACTTCCCCAACCCCTATTTCTCCTCCTTCCCCCTCTTGCCTCACTTTTCTACCAGAGGAACAGATGGGGTGGAACTCAGGGGAGGGGGAATGATGGCTGGGTTTGAATTTAACAGGGGGACAAGGTTGCTACACTTTGTGTTACATGCCAGTCCTGTTTTTGTGTCCAGGTTTCACTTTCAGCTTAAAATTAGGTTGGAAAACATTAAATGGGGTGACTAAAAAGTCACTCATATCATTGTAGACGTACACAGAAGTTAAGCTGAGTTGCAGTTCCTGCTACCTGGCCCACCCAGGCTGATGGTTCACTGGATAGATGTTTTAAGTTATAGCAGCGGTCCCCAACCCCCGGGCCTCGGGTCCGGGAGTCGTTTGGTACCGGGCCGCGAGAGTTGAGGCTCAGGGGTGAAATGTATGGTTTTCAGAGTTTTTATCGGTTTTCAGCGTTATTTTGTTATCGTTTTTATCGTTTACTCGGTTTTCCTGGGTCTTTTCACGTCTATTATGAATAAATCTTCTTTTTTTCGGTACCGGTACTAGTTTTATTTTGTTGTATTTATCCGCGACACCTTAAAGGCCAGTCCGTGAAAATATTGTCGGGCCTAAAATATTGTCCGTGGCGCAAAAAAGGTTGGGGATCGCTGAGTTATAGCAACTCCCTGCAATTGCTATACATCTGCATGCCACTTTCCAACCCAGCCCTACCTCATGATCATCATCTACTAAGAGTTCACATCCACTAGCTCGCTGGGGCCTTTCTGCATTGACTTGTCACATTCTCCTTGTGTTTGGATGGGTTTTCTCTGGATTCTCTGACTTCCCACAGTCCAAAGATGTGTATGTTAGATTAACTAGTGATTCTAAATTGACTGTAACTCTGAGCATGAAAGGTTGTCCCTGTGTCTGAGTTAGCTAACACCCTACTGGGGTACACCCTAACAAGTTGTCCAGGGTGTACCCTGCCTCTTGCCCTATGACCTCTGGGATAGGCTCCAGGCCAACCTTGACACTAAATTGGTTAGTAGAAGTGAATGGATGGATGCTTCAGTTTTTAGTATCCCAGCATTGAAGATGCTGGTTCACTGTCACTCACCCTTAAGGATACTTGAGCAGTTCTTCTCTCTTACCCTGATAACTGAAAAATGTCTCTTGTAAAACAGGTATTTTTTCTGATAATCTCACCGACCACTTTCTTGTAACTTTCGATCTGTGTTGTTACAATGTTGCCAAAGGAACACTTTCAGATGTCACAAGTTATCTATAGAGTCCAGTGTTATCGTAACCTTTACAGGATTATGGTCTGGAGCTAGAAAATTATTGGCAGCTATGTGAGCAAAGGGCTGGTATGTTCTTACTTAGTCTTGGTAGTGCTTCGGCTCTCTTTCAGCTGCCTCAGGAGCACTCCCTGGGCTTGCCACCCTTAACGAAGCCCCTAGTCCACGCAGAATACACTACCCCTTCACACAGACGCTGGAAAGAGTGAACGACTGCCACTTTAACCCAGAGATTCTATTCTGAGGGAGCTCTGCCATAAAAATAACACAAAGCACCTTGCACATGATGAAATATCTCTGCAATGTTAAGTCTCTAGTTTTTAATTTGTCAGTAAATGTGTAGTCAAGTCATTATCTCAAAATCTTCTCCTTCCATCCTTCCTTCCTCCCTTACTTCCTGTTCTTTTTGTTAAACACGTGTTAAAATGTCCTGCGCTCATACAATATATAAAAGATGCATTTCCTAGCACCTACTCACTAAACCCAAACAGCAGGATAGCTGTTTTGCACCATTGCAACTGAAACCTATTTGAAAATAAACCTCAGAGTTTTTCCAAACAGCTGCCATTAATCATGAATGTCAGCTAAGGGGTGTATTTCATATGTCACTGTCAAAGAGATTATATTATGTTACAACCTCTGGCTGGTGTCGGTAACGTGTTTTTAATGTACCAAACAGTGCATCAATAAAATAAATATTGCATGCTTTTCGCCTTGAAGGATGCGGTGTATATTCTAACCTATGCTCCAGGAAGTGTCGTGTGTCAACCATGAGAGAATTATGTCTTAGAGGAGAAGCGCTCTCCTCCTTAATGTTCATGCATTACATTTTGGAATACTCAGTAGACGGGAATCTTGCTGGGAGCTGGAGTTTGGGCTTTGGCTCACTCTCATGTAGGTCACACCTTATAATGGCAAATTTAAAAGTTCTTGCCACGACTCTGTTTAGAAAATGAGAAGGAGGTCCCCTGTGTGCATGTGTGTCACGGATTTAAACGGTACCATTTCACCTCCTTTCTGGAGTGTTTTGTTTGATCTAAATGAGAATTCGGAGAAAGTGGAGCAGCTTGTGAAGGAGCAGTGAGAAATCGAGACTGACGTTGCCACCTCATAGCCCTGAAATTGTGTGGAGTAGTTGTGCCAGTGTCTTTGTTTGGAGATTAATGTTGCGTCAGTCACATTCTTTGTATGAGGGACACTAGCCAAACTGCATGGTGAAATCTAGCTACATCAAAAACACCCATTTTGATGCAGAGGAAAATAGGAGAGCAGCATTTGGAGGGAATCATAAATTTATCTGACATGCATGGGCTCCCGCTGTTATGAGGTATTGATATTCTGCCAGTCAAAGCTTGCCATTTGTGGCATCATCAACCTCTGTCTTTTAACTTTGTGTGCATGTGTCTTTGTATGTAGGTGGAACATTGCAGGGTTTTGTTATGCGTAGTTGTACACACAGAGTACTGAATTAGAAGGCCCCTCTTTCCATTTTTTTCCTCCCCTTTTCTGCAGGCTTTGCTCAGGGGCATGACACATTTCTGAGGGGCTTTGGATCCACTGGCCTGATAATTCCTTCAATTATTAAATGGTTGGCTGGCAGATGAAGTGAGGCCATGAATAAAGCAAATCTGCGGGCATACAAACTCTGACAATACAAACACTGTACGGCAATCATTTCCTCTGCTCGTCCTTGAAGATACACTACAGTATCCTGAGTCTGTAATTATAGAGATTTTCCTGGGCATTGCTTTGAGTCTCACCACCTGTAATGGCAACAAAGTCAGTAGAGGGTCAGAATCATACACTGAATCCCAGCCAAACTCCTGCAGGAGCGATCTGCTTGTCGGGTCAGCTCTGAGGGCTTTGTCTCTCTCTTTCCGCACTGGTGTTTGTAAAATCAGAAAAGGGTTTTATCGGTGCACGCTCATTGTGAGTCAGAGCATCGAACATGCATCAGATTGTAGCTCTTTTCTTGTCAAGAGGTATGATGCCTGTGATAGAGCTGTGGCGCATAATAAAAAGCTGATCTTCTCCGACACACTATCCTAACTTAGATCAGTCAAGTGTAGGACAAAAGCAAAAGAAGGGCTGCTGTGCTCCGCCCTAATGAAGTTGTAGGTCTTGTTCCTTGCTGCGCTCTGTTGGAGAAACAAAGCTAATCATAGTGAGAGCAGCCCCAGACTGCTACAACAGAGGGACCAGGTGCTTGTTCTTTTTCCCCCCCTTCTTCTTGTTTTTCTTTTTTTTTTTTTCTCTCAGAGCACCTGCCTTTAACCATCTGCACCTGCTGTCTGTAATAAGACGACGGTGCAGCACTCACAGCACTCCCTGGATGTTCGACAGATACCACAGTTCACTGCGATGATGCCTCAAAGACATACAGAGCACACGTATCTCTTATCTCCTCCTGGGTCTCCGTAAATAAATAAAAAATGGGGGGAGCTGACCTTTTTGTTGCTCCGACAGGAAACCAAACTTGTCATAGCAGAAGCAGAGATTTGGCTTTTTACAAGCAAAAAAGGTTAAAACACCACAGCTTCAGATTGGTGCCACATATAGGAAGCACTGGCCCCTTTTTCTTCTTTTTTTTGCTCCTGCAGTGCCTCATTGTTGCTTGATTTTAATCTCCTCAGCAACAGACTCCTGGTGGATTTGGTTCACAGGGAGGTCAAGGACGAGCCAAACACTCCACCCTCTTCTTCCAGCAAAGCTTGGGAGGAAGAAGATAGACCTCAAAAACTCAGTACTTAATAAACACACCTTCCCCACAGATGAGAAGGTCAATTCTGCTTTTCTTCAGTGTAGACTTTTACCAGGAAAAAGTTCTCTGCCTTCAATCATTAATGATATAAAAAAAATTTATTAATAAATCTTGCTGCGGATGAAATTTTGGACAAAAACCAATATTTTTAATCTATCAAGAAAAATCCAAATTTAGAAATGAATAACGAAAACGGGATGCAACAGAAGATGAACTGTGTGCCACGCTGCGCCTTAGCCTTTCACTCTGTAGCCTTCTCTTTGATGTGCGAGGTGGAGAAAGCATTGCACCTGAGGGAAGTGTGAGAGGGCGATATGGTAGAGAGAAGGGGAAGGGGAGGCTGCAGCACTGTGAGCCACTGCCAACTTACTTGAGTGTCTATCCACCTTAGCCTGGTATAACCATTGCCAGCATTATTGTGCCAGACTCTGCTCTTCCAGATAAATAAATGCTAGACAAATTTCTCTTTGTTAAACCTGTGTCAACTGCTGCATCATAATGAAGGCTGTTGCTGCCAGAGCATGTGTCCAGCCAGTAATGATCCTCCTGTCTGAGAGGACAATGAGGAAAGAATGTATTCATGCAAACGGATCCCTCTGCTGCTCTGTAGACTCTTTCTTCCCGGACTGTCCTGTCTCTGGCGTCATTGTGCATTTGTAAACACAGTAGTCCAGTTACTGTGCGCAATTATCCTTAAACGTATTCATAGGAGATCTGGACTGTAGTCATTCTAATCATTATTCTTATTATACCAACGACTTATCATTCAGCTGACTCCAGTATAACCCCCAGTTAGCATTTGCTTGCACTCAAGAAGAGATTGTTAAATTTAAATTGCAGCATGGTAGGAATACATCGCATCAGTGCTTGACAAAATGCCAAATCTGGGTGATTTTATGTCAGGGATCTGTCAGGGCTGTCTTAGTATCTGGCTCCAACAGGGACCACTGCTTGTTGAAACAATAATACATTACACTGTGCTTCTTTAAAATCCTCCTCTTGGTTAAAAAAAAAAAAATGTTCGCTATTCTCACAGGACTCTACCTAATTATGCATGGAAGATGTCTGAGGGCTGTGGGGGGAGGAGGTGAGAAAGGATGGCTACTGGTGGACTTCGCATGGCTCGAGTGCATTGCTGAAGGCAGCCAAAGACTTTGATACCTGGCAGCTGGATCTCCCCGGTCCCGATTAAAATTACTTTCAGAATATCATGCATCATTACGACTGAAAAATTGGCCAGATCACAAGGTTACTGTGATAATGAGGAGAGGACGACAAGGTAAACTGCTGCAGTGAGACACGGTTTCAAATGTGACGCATATTTACCTCACAGGGTTTTCAAAAGGGGACCACATCTCATTTTCTGGAGGGCGACCCCTTTCCAGAGGTCATATCCAATTAAACAAACAAAACGAATGCAGAGCTTTTCGGTAAAATGCAAAGAGGCGATCCCCAGACTGGTGTAAAAATGCAAAGACTGTCCAAGAGGATTTGATCCACCCCCGACTCCACGCCTCCACTCACTCGTGTGTAATATCCTTTCTGTCAAATATGTATGTAATGAGAGTGTAAGGAGTACTAAAACACATTGCCCTCATAAAATGCATTTTTTACACTGCTTCATATGCAGCCATGCATTTGATGAACATTTAGCAATGTATGAAAGAGAAATGTGATCTGAAATATAAAAAAGGTTTTTTTTTATTTCATATATACGTTGATTTTTATGTTTTTACCTTCTAAGTTTAATCGTTCTTACAGTTTATACAGTGGCATACGATTTGTTTTATATTTAAAAGTACACTCGTGCGTTTCTTCACATTAGCTATGTGAAATGAGAGGTTTTGTTCACCAGCCTGTGAATTCTCCTCAGTTTTTTAGTCTAATTTAAGCCCACAAATATATTGTTTGGGTTTCTTTATTTTTTTCAGCAACAGCAGCTGTAAAAAAATAAAAATTAAAAATTAAATAAATCCACTGTTTAACCCAGAATATACAAATAAGCTCAGCCCACATTCCCAGTGCATCAGCTGATCTCAATTCCAGCCCACAACAACTGATGGCTCAGCTAAATTCTGCTCATCCTGTTAAAATCTCATATAGGAGGCATCTGCCTACAATGTTGCTCCCTCTGCAAGCCGCTTAACAACCCATCTAGGTGGGCTGGAGGTGTGTGATTGCTTTGTTACCTACAGAGAAACAGGAACTCAGGCTGGAGTTATACAGTTAAGGCTAGGGGGATGGGGACTAGATGATGTTATTGACACGTGAGTCCACTCAGGAACTCAGGAAAAACATAAGGCAAAAGGGCATTGTTTGCTCTCAGTTCTGGCATCTAATCATCAATACAATTACCTTAAACGTAAAAAAAAAAAAATGTAACTATCTTGTTCCGTCCATGATCATTTCCTGTTGAACTTGTGACATTTTCAGCACAATGGGACAACAGGAAGTGAACAGGCTCTGACTAAAACTGGTATTCAGATATAATTCTTATTGAAATTGAATCTGCTTTAATATAAACATATTTTGTACAAGAAAATGACATTTTTAATGTCACTTTGTTCGGGGGAGTGTTTTGTTTCTTTTTGCACAATTTATGGCAACTTATGTGTGACCATAAAGCCAAAGGCAGACTCTACACATTTTGAAAAGTTAAATTCATTTTAATGTAACGCAGGTAAATAAGACGTGATGGCTCTGAAATGAGACCCCCGTCTCCTTATCAGCAGCTGACCAGAACAGGCATGTGTCTCCTCGTTCTCGATGACCAAAGTGTGTTTTGGTAGCTGCCTGCTGCTCCTGCTGCTGTTGTTGCTCCTTCAAATGACAGACGCTCTGATTCAGTTTTTATTACTGAATCTTACTCCGGTAATGAAGTTGGGACTGTTATGTTTCTCTCATTACCTTTTCATTAAAGATATGACTAGAAAATGGGGTTGCCATGGAGATGGCTCCATAAAGTCTCCAAGCTGTATGCAGGGCTGCATTGTTTACTCTTTTGCCAAGACTGCTGTCTTCAATAGGGAACGAAGACTTTTTTTTAAACACCCCTCCACCCCCCACGCACGCACGCATACACACACACCCACCCTTACCGCTCCTTCATCATTTTTCCTTTCTTTTATGGATCAAACAATGACCTGATACAAATAGCGCATTCTTCAGTGGTCCTATTTGTTAATGCTGAGAGGTTCCATTAGCTTGCTCATTGCTCCCAAAATGATAGATGATGCCACTCGGTGAAATGAGTGAAAGGGAAAAAAAAGTGATTCCCAGGCTGTAAGCAGTAATTTACACAGAAGACATTCAAGAAAATGGTATTGAGACATTTTGTCTAAATGACGGTTGGACTTAATGTCTACAAAAGCAGCTACCAGCCTCCTTGAGCACTACCTGCAAGGCAAGTAGCGTCACTGGTTCATATAAGTAAAAAGTAGCTGACATTCAAAAGTGCATGTTAACCCATCTATCCAGGCATCTAACCATCCTTCACGCCGTGTCATCCAAAAACGCTTTGGTATCATATTCAAGATGTAATGGCGCCCAGAAGCAAGGTAAATAAGCGAGGGTAAAGACAGAGTCACAACCTTTTCTCCTCATTCATCAGCAGCATTTTCCAAACCATTAGCCCTGTCATTGCTTCCTGTACTTTTCGTGTCTGCTGGCTGGCTTCACCTCAGTACTGTGATTAGTTCAAGCAGGATGCCCGCTCATCGATTTTGCTCCACTGGGTGTTAGTTAACCCTCTGCCAGCTTTTAATTGCTTCTCTTGCCTGTTAAAGCACTACACATCTTCTGCAGAAAAAAAAGAGCTTAAGATTGATTTGTTGTTTTTTTTTAAATTTGCATGCAGAATTGTGCCTTTCGGAATATCTAGATGTATCGAATTGTATCTACGCTATCAAGGAATACATGTTTTACTTGTATCTAAGAATAAGGTGATTAATTGAATGTGTTACCTGCTGGCAGCAATTTCTTTCATGCCGAGAGGTGGAGATAAAGACGGAGAACAGATGAAAGAAGAGAAACGCTTTGTCTTTCTCATGCGACTCTACCTCTGCCTTTCGAGCTTATTGTGTTTGCCGAAAATAACATAAATCTAGCGTGATTGACAGAGAGATGATAGTTGCAGTAAACAAAAGGTGCTGCACATACACGGAGAGACGAGGAGAGCGTGGAATGGGTTTTTGAAAACAATAAATCACAACTTGCACAAAATTCATGCTGCAACAAATCTCATTTGAGTTTCATTACTACCCCTGGATCCTTCATTACGCAATATGTATCTGTTTATATCATGAAAAAGACATTTAGACATAAATTATAAAGTTACTAGAGGACTCTTTTCCTTCATTAACTCAAGCTGTTCACTGACAGTAAAACATTGTTTGCAATGGATTTATATTTGTGAACAGATTTTTTCATTTTACACAATCAGCCCTCTAATCACACCTGCGCAAAGCTAATCTGTAGATCTAACCATTTTAATATCGGAGCTCTACTTTCTGATCTATGAAAACTTCTTTTGAGGACCCCATAAGCAATCGGTTGCACGTGCCCCTGGCTTCTTGGAAACCAACTGAGAACTGCTGCAATAAATGATCCCAGACCTGCTAACAACCCCGAAAATGTATATATGTTTGTCATGGTTTGATATTAATCCACCCATAAGGAACAGTTTGTTAAAGCTAGACAGGAAAAGTCGGCAGATGCTCTGTCATTAAGACACGAGAAACATCATTCACAACGAAGGATGATATATATGTTTTTATATTGTATCTGAGATGAACGCTGTATGAAATTCTGGCAGTGAAAATGTCATCTTGTGAACAAATGGCAGAAAATCATCTGCAGCAGGAGGAGCCGATGTGTGCTGATGGATTAAATTTAGCAATTTGTGGAACAAACAATTATTTTAAATGACTCAATATTTGGTTGGAAGCAGCACCTTCTCTATGAAAACAACATTTGTAAATGAGACTAATACATTTTATCAACATGTTGACAGAAGTCCTAGAATATGGTTATGAGGGCCTCATAAAGGCAGCCAAGCAAAACTTCAATACTTTGCTAAATGCCCCCTTGGTTTTCTACTCCCTATCATTATTTGAATGCTTTTTGAAGGTCTTTAATTTGCATCCTAATGCTGTGCCCTTGTTCAATTTAATTTACAATGCAGATACAGAAGCGATAAGTGTGATGGAGGTTCATCCCCCAAGAAAAGGAAGAGAGAGAGAGAGAAAAAATAACAATAAGGGGAAAAAAATAATCATTTTACTTTTATATGTCTCTCATATGAATTGAGCTGATAAAACATTCATATTAAGCGAAAAACCATTCACATCAGCAAGTGCATTATTAAAGAATACATGTGGAGACATAAAATAATCATTTCTGAAGCTGCTCAGAGGAAATTTCATATACATCTACCGTATGACTAAGCTGCCCCTTGTTTCACGATTTGTTTATCTGCTTTTTTGCTTCATGTCTACATGTTTGCTTAGCAGTAATTTATGTACTCACAGTCAACATTAGTACATGCAAACAAACAAGACAGAGGCGCACATTTAGGGAAGTGGCAGAGCTGGTGCAGAGTGAAAATGACAATGGTGTCACAAGAAACAGATTGGATTTGGGCATTTTGGGCCTTTTTTTCCCAAGGAAAGGGTGTAAAAAGTAGGTTGCAATGCTGGGGGTGTATGTGCCCAGCCCCCAGGGCTGTTACAAAAAATATGGGGCACGCTCACTCTTTCTTTCTCCTACACACACACACACACTCACACACACACACACTTCCTTTCTCTCTCTTCACCTCCCTGTTTTTTCTCCCTTCCTCATTATATCTTCAATTATCAAGTCAGGAGAGAAACTCATTATTTTTGGAAGTCAATGCCCATACCGGTGTTCTTTTTGACACAACACAAGAGGGGTGCAGACAAAGTCCATTTGTCGAGATTCCAATCTCTTAATACCATTAGCTAATTGTGAGAATAATCATTTTAAAATTACACCGAGGAAAATATGATTTTATATTTTCACTTTTAAGCTCCTAGAATTAACTACGCAAAATGATCCTTTTATGATCCTGTGCAGCTGTATCATTAAAGAGCAGGGAGTAATTACTGTTGGCTGATTTCACTATTTGATGCAGCATTTTAATTGTCTTACGGGACACTTTTCGCAAGCCGTGACCAAGCTTGGCGGCACGTGACCCGACTCCGGGACTGTATCTGATTTCATTATTAGCCCCAGTTTGGCTGGCTTAGCCCTCATATGTACCATGAACACCTTTACCCTTGGGTGGCTCGAGTTAATTACTTCAGCCAATAATGCCTGAGATACCACCTAATAAGCATGGAGAGTTACAAATTATGATGCTCAGTTGACGTGTTGCTTGTATCACATCAGTATTTGGGGGTGCTTTAAAAAAAAGATGTTGAACTTTTGGCATAGTCTTTGTTTCTGTGTTAGCTTTGTGTTCTGAATTGATTAGCCAGTCGAACTTACCAAAGTCATTAATTAAATTTGCTCCTAGTCTACCTAGATATAGATTCTCCCTCCATAACAGAACAATAGAAGTGAAATGTACTGTGTGTGTGTCTATGCATGTGTTTTTACAGAACTGCCTCCTAATGAAAGATGTGCTGTTGATTTTTGGGAGATTAGTAGACCACACCGTTAGCAGTTTCCACTGAAACTGCTGTGAACAGTGAAAGCTGCTGATTAATTAAATTACCTGTGAAACTATTAACTTTAGTCACGAGCGCCAAATGGCAGGCTCTAAAGATCTTACACTTTCCTAAATATACATTTTTGTTTGTTACACTGGCTTTCCATAAAAATGTGTCTATAAAGTCCAAGCAAAGATGACACAGACGAAAAAGAAAAAAAAAAGCTGTGCCCACAGGCTGAGTAGTACTATTTCTCAGGAAAATTAAGTTCCCGTTTAACATCAGCCAACAAACACTGGAAAATACCACCATTTTCCAAATGATGCTGCCAAACCCTCCATTATTCAGACAGCACACAGGCATAGTGATCTAGAATAATGCCTTGTGCTCTCAAAGTGTCTTTTTAAGAGCTTTAATATGAGCCCTCTTGCACTTAGCGAGGTTAAGTTCAAACTGTCTAACAGTTAGCATGTGCAAATGGGCACAGTTCACCGATGTGCAGAGGACGCAGGCTGTTTCATGGCGATTAGGTGTATCTAGGGTGGTAGGTTTGTGACTACACGTGTGGGTTGGCAGTTGGGGGAAAACTTGAGACAATGGTCCACTTCATGAGCGTACACTGTAGAGAAGCCCTCCCACACAGCCTTTGTTAAGCGTTCTCTCTTGAGCTGGCACTCCAGCCTCCCTGAGCCCATTGACTCCCCCTGGATGCTCTCCACAGTGTTTCCTGGGTGAAATATAAGGGGGCCTCTTTAATACTGTAACATCCGTATCCATTCCTTTCACATATGCCCCCCTCTCAGTAAACTACAGCCAATACAATTTAATCCCATTTTGTAGGCAACTTAAATTCATCCAATTTCACAGATTAGGAGTTGTGGTCTCTCTGCAAAATTTTGCTTGGTTGCATTCTTGATGTTTCTTTAGCTTTCATTTTTGACACACTAACACACAAGACACACAACTAGGGAAAATTTTATATAAATATATATATATATATATATATATATACATGTTCATATTATCTAACCTTTCCACTCTTTAATCTGTGCACTAATTCTTATGAAGGCCATATAAACCGCTTGCATATTAGTGTATTTTCCATAAGCCTGCTTTATTTAATTTCAAAGACCTTGTTGGAACAAGTGTTGTTTCTATAACAACCATAAATCACAATGTAGCTATAGGGTCCACATAATTAAACTGAACATATGAACATATAGCGCGAATGGGATGCAAGTCTTATGTAGCATTTTTATTTAATTACAAAGTCTTAATTATAAAATTGAAAAAACAGAAAAAAGATGAATTGTTCTTGAGCGTATTGTGCTCGTCGTCGCAGCCCCTGACAGAAATGGGTACAGTGTCATTTGTTAAAGGCTTTCTTGTGTTTCTGTGAGACAAGCCTCTTTCCCACGTTATAATTTCACCTTCTCTGATGAAAACTTTTCATTCCTCCTGCCAACTTAAAGCCTGCGTAGGGGTCATAAAGTAGCTTGATGTGTAGTGCACTTCTAAGGGTTTGTTTGCTCAGTGGGAAATGAGAAATGCAGTAATTCTTTCAAAAACTATACAGCGCAAATAGATGTATTGCACAGAAGGATGATGGAAGAGGTGAGGGGGAAGGAGGGGGGGGGGGGCGCAACCTCTGACAACAGAGACTGGTCTGTTTTATGAAAACGAACACCGATGGTTTTAATTTACTGACTGCATTAGTCGGCTCCTCTCTAACCAAGCTTGGTGTTGTCTGTTTGGCAGCAGCAAAAGTTATTAATGGTGCAATAACAGGAGGCAAGCCTGGGCACAGAATATTCTATTCTTTCTTAGATTGTGTAATGATTTTCCACAAGCGAGAGTGCTGCCTGCTATTCCTCTTTGCAGCTTTCTTTTTAATGGAGTGATGAGGGGAGGAGGTAGCAAGAATGCGGTCCTTTGGGTTAATTGACTTATATCCTTCACACTGACATGCCTTGTAAGCATGAAAAAAATGTTTGACTACCAGAGAAGATATGAACCGACATTCACCTACTTCAGTGTATATGTATTATATGTCCTTTCCTTTAACACGAACTGTAGCTAAAATAAAATAAAAATTGAAAATGTTGTGTTTCCGGGGGGTGGTGGGTGGGGATACACAAGAGGCCTCTTTGTGCATATGTTACATGAAGCATAAAAGCATAATAAATACAGACAGGCCTAACGCGCTCTGTTACATATTCATTTTCTAATCTGGGAGCATATTTGTGACCTTGCATGTTAGCAGATGGATTCAAGAAGTCAAGCGGTCATTAGAAATTCAAACCAGACAAAGGAAGTGAGTTCAGTAGGAGATTTAGATGATGACCTCCTGCCTGGAGACTTGTTTTCGGTAGCTCGTTCAAGTTTTATAATGCCAGCTCTGCAGGTTATGTTTTTAACCACAATTACTGGCCAATTGTCCAAGTCTGTTCTGTGATTTATGGGTTTTAAAAAACAGCGTACGAGAAGGTCAAGTCGCAGGGCAAAAGTGGTTGGCATTACTGACATGTCCTCTCTTTTTTATCCTCTCAGGGAAACTAAATTTGCCTACACTTCAGTGAAAGATAAACTTTACATTGATCTAAATGTGCGTACAACCCAAGGTTAACACTTCCTCTACTCTGTAATTTTAATGCTACTGAGTATGAATCAATACACGCTCAGCCCCCTCTCCTCTCCATTTTTTTTCCACTAGTCCTCATATTGATTCCATGCATGAGCCTGCAGAGTTATCACAAAACAAATTGCACAGACTTGAATTTGACAATCCCTTTATGAGGAGCGCTTCATTGATTTCTGGATGGTGGCTCTGCTTGGCTCCTTTACAGAGGCGGGAGGGAGGGGGGGTGCTCATTGGAAAGACACACAGCACGGCTTATTCTAATTGCCTTATTGCCTATTGTATTCTGGTGGAAGCTTATGCAGCACAGCGTCACAGGGAAGAAAGTTAGTGACTATTGCTCACATGTACAGTAAAATATACAGTGTGTTCTCCACCTTTTTCCATGGGCATATTTCAGCCCTGCTGGGAATAGCTCTGAGTTGCCACTTTTTCAGGATGCGTCGTGTCAGCGAAATCAGTCCTGCAGTGAGAGGCTTGACACTGCAGTGACAGCGCAGCAATATTTCTCCTCTTGTTTCAGGACATATTACCAGCAGCATGACATCAGAGGACTCACTGTGCACCTAGACCCCCTTCTTACATGCACCACTGCCCCTACAGTCCTCTGGGTAAAAGGTGCTGCATGCTATGTGATTCTAATCATCTTTTTTTTGTTTTTGTTAAGTTAAAAAACAAAAAATCTGACTGGGGTTTCTGTGTGGAGTTTGCACGTTCTCCCCGTGTCAGGGTTCTCTCCAGGTTCTCCAGCTTTATCCCACAATTCAAAGACATGCAGTTAATTTGGGTTAGGTTAACCGATGATTAGAAATGGTCCATAGGTGTGAATGTGAGTTGGTTGTCTGTCTCAGCCCTGTAACAGACTAGCAGCCTGTCCTGGGCACGCCCCACCTCTCACCCTGTGGCAGCTGGGATGGACCCGGTGACCCTGAATTGGATCAACAGAAGAAAATGCATGGATAATTTGGGGAGTTTGTTTTTTTTATTTATGAGTAATTATCTTTCTCAAAATACCTTATAGCTGTGTTCTTTCATTGATTTATTCATTTGTATCTTACATTTGAAGTACGTGTGAGTCTAAAGCCATTGAAATGGGCCGCCATTAGTTTTTTTTCCTCATATAAAGAAATTATTCACCTAAGGCACTTTCCATTTTTGTATTGATAGGCAGGTAAAAGGCATATATAAATGGCTCACAGTATACAGAATGAAGAGTATAATATTATGAGACATTGTGTGTCTGTGAGCCACCTGATGCAATCCACCTCCAGGGTTAAGAGTTTATCCAGACCTCCAAGGTACCATATATATTTCTTGTTTACTTCTCTACATACAGTAGATCACTTTGATACAGAAATGGCCACTAAAAGCCACTCTTCTGCCTCTGCAGAAAGTGGTATTCATCTCTGCGATGTCCTTCCTTTTTCACAAGATTTTTAGGTCTTCTGTGTAAAGAAAAAGGGGAGGGGGGGGATTCTGCCTGCCTCTGCCTCCTTTTTCCTCCGTGTGGAATAAAGCTGCATTTTGAGGGGGAGTACTGTCATGCATCATACACCAGGAGAAGCAGGAAAACAAACAGGGCCAGATTCATCAAACAGGGGGAGTTACTCAGCAGGGTGGGGGAACGTTGGGTGTTAATCAAAGTTGAACAGCTCAACTCATTTTATTCCCAGCGGAGAAAGACGGATCGAGGCGGGGGAATAGCAGAGACTGCATAGTGTGTCTTGTCTATGAAAGCAGTGCATACGAGATGACATAAAAGTGTGAAGACATAGATAATTATGTTAAAAAGTTGAAAAATCCTTCCAGTTTTCTAACTTCAACTGAGATTCACGTTGCAAGGATTCATTAAATAAGCCCAGCTGCAAATTGTGAGTACGCAGTTTAACATATTTTCAGCTTGTGCGGCACAACCTAGTCACTCTGGCTTATTTGTTTCTACGTCCTGCAGACTTTGATGTGGCCTGTAATCTTGTCCAGTCTATTAGGATATTCAGATCGAAGCGGAGAGTAAATTAGTAGAGAAGCACTCGTCCAAATCGTGTCTTTTAAAAAATAAAAATAAAAGTCAAAAATCTGCAGTCCCTAATTGGATGAATGGATTTATTTTGTTTTTGGAACATCCGTGGTGAGGCTTCTGTTTAATCTCCGCGGGCCCCTCATCCTGCTTCCCCACCCACTCACCAGATTGATTGTATCTCATAACAGACAATGGCATCAATGAATTCAAGTAGTTTTTCCCCCCCCCTCTTGGGTAGAGAAGAAAGAAAATCATTTGCATGCAGGTGACATGTTCAAACAGGGCAAGGCAAGATGAATCAAAATGCAACTCAACAGTTTCCCTAATGCTTTGACCTAATTATGCACCCATTTTTCCTGCCTACTTTTTTCCCCCCCTCCACATTGGCTAGTCATATCAAATCCAAAAACATGCAGGATTGGTTTTGATGGAAAAGTCTCTGCTGATTCACTGATTCTGTGTCTGCCTTAGATTAAATTTACTGGAAGATTTGATGTCTATAAAAGAATGTGCAAGATCAAATGCTTAACCATAAGCTGCGCAGAGACCAGACGAACCTTTTCCCTTTCTGATCAGCTATATTAGTGAGTATTTCCCCTTCAGGATGCTCTTAAGGTTGGACATATCATCTTACATCACACTAACCACAACAGACAAATCCAGTGGGCAGAAGACTATACTTGCGCAGACCAAATGAGCATCAAAGAGCATCAGATTTATGATGGTGGAGTATTGATCCCAGAGGAAATTAAAATCATGTTTATAGGAAATTACTTAGATGACCCCACAGATGCTGTCTTACCAAGACGAATATGAGCGCGAGCATTGTGCAAAAGGAAAAAAAAATCACTGATTTGAGTGCAATATTGAACCTGAACTATAAAATATAAGTGACAAGTTAAAGTACAGGTTCAAGCTTAATGCAGTGCAGCTCGAGAAAACACATGCAAATACAGAAAGTACAACCTGCATACAGAGGAACAGGCTTTTTCCCCCCCAAGGGGCACTAAAAGGTGACAAACACATTTGTCGTTGTGGCACCTTAAAAAGTCACTTAAATCTAAAACCAGATGGCAGAAACTGTGTCCTGGCCTAATAGCATTTCCTGTTCCTGTGTGTGGTATTTGCTTTATTTAGTTGTGTTTTTTGAATTAGCAGGGAGGGGTTCCCCTAAAGGCAGCGTTAAAGCGTCGGAGAAGATGTTTTTCTCACTTTGCTTGTAATTTGCCTGCTTGCATGTGTTTTCTCAAATCATAGTGCAGCAAGGTCTCAGGGTCACCGCACTTGTCTGGACTTTTGGATAACAAAGCAGCAGCTAAGTTGTAGACACTTAAGCTGCACTCATGAAATCCAGGAATGAAATTTATGCTTAAACTAGCTATGTGTGCTTGGTGGAGTTTTTTCTTTTTCCTTTTATTCTGTGGCCGTCTTATTGCTTCTTTCCAAAAGCTGTAACACACCACTGAAAGAAAAGATTCATACCATGGCGTGTTAACCTAAATGAGAAGAGTGGGAGCTGAGAAATAAAAGAAAACGTTCCAGTCATTGCCACCACCCTGTACTACAGTCTAGGCCGACATTAACACTGAAATGAGAATGACCTCATCATACGTTCAGCCAAATCATCATAAGTGCATTATATTAACTCTGCCAGACAGCTTTATTTTTTTTTTCTCGGGCAGTTCTCCATTTTGCTATAGTTTGTGGTTCTGTGCCCTTGTTATCTGGCCCTCCAGACTCTACTCTGACTGTGAAGCAGAGGAGCAGAAAGATGGCAGTAATTCATTTTGTGCCACGCCACAGGCAACGCTCTTTTTCCCTTCTGCCCATTACCTCTAGACCAGACTCTACGTCTCAGCAGGACACCGCTTCCTTCCGCTCTGGCCCAGACCCACGGTACTCCAGGGGGTTGAGGTTAGTGGACGACCCACTTCAGATTCTGTCAGCGCCACCCGCAAGCATCTGAGGCACTCCATTCTACCTCCAGGAAAACTGCAAAAACGATGGCAGGCTCACAGTCAGTTTAATCGAAGAAGCAGTGCCTGTTTTCTCTTCATTTATCTTCATATACAAGTTGGAACTCCATTTTAAAAGACCTCTTAGACTAGACTTGTTTGTACAATCACAGCCATATTGTGGCACGTGTGTGTGTCTGTGTGTCTTTTCGAGCTTTTTTGCAATATCCAAAAATAGCATTGTGTTCTACTATGTTTTATAGTTTTGTGGTAAGCAGGAAGGCATTAAGTATTTTTCTAAGGTAAAATATTCTAGTTTGGAATGGAATAAGGCTCAATTACAGTCCAATTCTTCAAAATGAGAAGATGTGCATCAAATACAGGATGCCTGGATGTTTTTGAATTTAGAGTGATACATTGGAAAAGCACTTTTTTTGCAGTATTGCCACAAGACCTAATTTGTTCCCCCGGCAGGCATTTGAGTTTTGTTGTTTTTTTATCTTTATTTTGACATGTTGTTGTTCATGAGAAGATGAGGAGAAATATCTCATTAACAGGCTCTCTCCTATCTCCCTTCATAAATCACTGACATGGAAATGAAACTGTCCTGACAAAAAGGGAGATGGATAGAGGAAAACAAATGCAAAAACATTACATGTACATTCATCCCTTCGCCCTCCTCGTCGCTGCTTCACACGCAGGCATTTCAACAACTGGAACAATTTCTGAATCGACAATTAGAAATGCAACAAAAACCTGAAGTGATTTAAAAGAGGATAAAAAAAATCTAAGAGGGCACTTGTGCTACACTGCAGTGTTTTCACAGGATGGCAGCTTGAGTCTTGATTCATTGATTCTTTGTTCAAATGTGACAAAGCCACAGATCTCTGATTACTGAGACAATGATTACATTTGTCTCGTGTTTGTGCAAGGTTTTTGCAGTCTCTTTCAAAAAACCACACCTGCATGGGTCAAAAATACAGACATATTTAAAGTTTTCTTCTCATTCTCTTCCTACGCTGAGCATGGGTAAATTATAAATAATATAACTTATATATCTAAGTTTTGGAACAATGGTAGTAAATAATAAAATACTCATAAGCTCTATCTTGTTTCTGCAAGAACCTAAAAAAATGAGGAAAAAAAGAAAAGGTTTGAAACCTCGTGAGTTGAAAAATGAAGCTAACATTAAAACACCCCAAAATTTTGGGCTTCTTGATTAAAGCTCCCTCCAAAAGCATAAGCAAAGAAAATTCAATACTAACGTTCACACCTTTACATGAGGAGGCTAAAAATGAGGTCACAGTCTTGTCCAAGAATTATTTTTAGTTCTCTATGTTCAATGTTCCCCTTCTTGACATGTGAACAGGAGGTGACTCAACCTTTATTTGTAACTATATATCACCTATTTATACTATAAGGCTTAGTCTTCTGTAAAGTAAGAGTGTGGAAGCTTTGACAGAAGGCTATATCTGCTAGCTCTAACTCTAGAATCGGACCTCACAAGTTTTTTTGTGGTTTTGTTGCATTTGGGGGCACTTTTGATTCAATTATACATTTTATATATTCAATTTTTCAATAATACAGCTTGTTGTGCAGTTAATTGTAGTAATAGTCCAGACAGGAATTGTGTTTGTAGGTAAGCGAAATTGCTGTCTGGATTTGTTTACAAAAATGGAGTTTGCGTACATCTCTAGCTAATTAGCATTAGCAAAAAAATTGGAACTCCACCCACTCATGCAAACGTGGTTACTTTTAGGACTTCTTGCTCCTTCCATCTTTTGCAACTTTGTGTAAAAACCAAGCCGTAGCAATATTTTTTAATTACGAGTGAAGTTAAAGCTGTTATGCTGCTAACTGAAACGTTATCTTTAGCTCAGCAAGACACAGCAAGCACAAGTGGCATTTTAATTGCCTGTTTAAAAATGAACTATAAGAAAATAATGTCAACCCATCTATGGTGTACGCTACTTCTCGCCCTGTGAAACCTGGGATAGGCTCCAACTTTCATTTGCAAAAAGGCAATAAAGCAAAGTGGACTCTAAAGTAAGACCAACTGCAGATGAAGTCATTTGCAACAACAAGCAAATGCAGATTGAGATGTCAGCCAATGGGATCCCAGGGGACAGTTCAATTCACAGGTACAGTATCCACTGAGAGAGACGAGAGGTAGGCCCATGCAGGTGAGTCCACAGGCAAGGGTGTAGAAATGTTTCAGGTGATTATGTTTGAGATCGAAACTAAGTAAGCTAACTGCTTGCTTAGTTTGCCTGAGCATTGGTCTTTTTTTATTCTGAGAAAGAGGTTTAGGAAGGTGAGCAGGCAGGTGAGGTGATCCGCTAAATTCTCCAGTGAAGGATTTCAAAGAGGGAGGACCAAGTTGATGAAGAAGCCACTCTTCCACCAAACAGGGAATGCTGGGAAACAGGGAAACGCAAAGAAAAACTAAAAGGCTTAGAAAATCACATGGAAGAGCCTGTTAAACACTCAAATGTAGCAAACAATCTGACAGAGAGTGGACACTGGAGATGGTCATTGACTTGTCAGAAGATGGATGGATGGATAGATGGATATCACTGACCTTTTGAACACGGCTTCTCTTTTGTCTGACCATGATATTTTTTGTTTTGAATATACCCTGATGTGTTACAAATATATCCTCTTCCCCTCACGTTCATTTATTTTTGAGTCAATTTCCTTCATACACTCCAATAAAATTTTAAACTACATTGCATCTGACAACGCTGACACTTCTATCACTCTCCCAGACAAGCATAATCAACAATCTTTGTCAATTTTGTTGGATTTAAACTCACAGATTTACCCAGTGGTTGTTACACAAGGGAGTCCGCAGCCCGTTATCCAGTACACCTTCCTCAAGGAGCAGCTGACATTTACTAGTGTAAATCTGTCATCTCAGGAGCTATCTGTATGCCACAGTGTTTTGTGGGGAGAACTTTGACTTTGAGCATGCATTCGTTAACAGTGTAACTCAATCTGAGAAGTGCTTCAGCCTAGCGATGAAATCTAGAAGATTGCAGCTGCGAAAACAAGCAGCTGATGAGTCCCTGAGGAGGTCAAATCCTTTTGCACAACTGAAAATAAGCTCTGATGCGTATGCAACCCTGCAACGGGCAAATCTAGATATAAACAAAGTCCTTAATTGAGATAAGTAGCTGCATTTACCTAATCTTGACTATTTTCGGTCTTGTCCTAGTAATTATAATATCACTCCACAATGTGCAGGTACACTTGAAGTAATTGCTGGGTGTGGGGTAAGCCTTGATGAAGTGGGATGCTGATAGCACCCGTGATTGGATAAAATATAAATCTTTTGATCTCATGTAAAGGTTAAGAATAGTGCATCAAATTTCTCTTTAATTCTTTTTTTCTTTTGTTTTTTCAAAGCAAAAACTCGTTTTTGGAGTTTCATCTGACTGAAATAGAAAATGAATATTTCTTTGATCTCTGAATGAGAAAAAAATGCCAAAAGCGATCACCAGCCAACAGGGAAAGTACAATAACCCAAGTCTAGTAAATGGTGTTCTAGCAGAAGGAGAAAGCAGAGCTACACAATACAGCTTTTGTGAACAAATGCAGAGGATTAAGTAAGTTTCCCTTTGAGAAATTAACTAGTACAAAAAGTGGAGATAAAAGAAGAGACAGAATAACAAGGCCTATTCAGAGGTTTAGCCATGCATTAAAAATCATAGTGTTAAGCTTCCTGACAGATGCTAATGAAGTGATGTTTACATTTTTGATTCGCTGCCTAAACAAAGATAAGACATGCTCTCAGAAAACAGCAAACCCTGCAATCCAAACACATCCATTGAGTCTGTCACCAAAGACATGACAGCTTTCTTCCCTTTCTTTAACAACAATAAGCAGCTCATTTCCATATTAATGAGAAAAAAGAAAGGCAAGTGGATGAAGGGGGGGTGTCGAGCACGGAGGGGGCGATGTTGCTTCTTGTTGTCTTGGCACCTATTGACAAAGTCTTCAAATAGGTTGTTAATGACCAGCCTAAAACAAAGGGAGCAGCCTGTGGAGTAATCATATCAATATGTTGTGTATGTACATCGTGCTGAGTACTGTCGCCATATCTCCTGTGTGATTGCTCTGGCGTAAATGTTTTTTGCCACACATTTAGATATACGCACGTGTTCACGCAAGGACACGTGCGTGCACGTGTATTTGCCGATCTATAGACAGTGCGAAACATCTTTAAAAATCAGACATCCTCATCACACAGGAAGTAAGCTTCAGTACACCCAAAGGGTAAACACCAAATTAGCAGAATTAGAGTACACAAAGCCAAATTGAGAGGGGGGAGGGGTGTTACAAAAGATCTATTGGATCTCTTAGCACCGATGCCACAAAATGTAAACTGTTTATGAGAAAATGCTGTTGTCTTGACCTGCAAAGTAAAAACTGTACACTTCGGATTGGGCCATAAAATCCGACTTAAAGAAGGGGGCGGGGTACCGTTTTTACACTGGGTTCATTCAATATGTCACAGAGACTTCTAAGACTGTGATTTTTTTCTTTATTTGATGTGAACAAATAAGTTGGGTCAGACCACAAAGGTATTTTAACCACCTTGAAGAAAAGAAAATTTCAGCTTAATTTCATGATCCAGCATTTTTGGATCTTGCACCACTGAAAACTACATGTCTGCGTATTTCAGTTTCAGTTTCAGTCTAAGCATAACAGTAGATTCTTTAAGGTATGCAAGAAGTTGTCATCAAACTATCAACATCACTCAACGTATGCAAGAAAATGTACAAATGCAAATATCTGCATATTTCAGTTTCTTATATGACTTAATCCTGGATTCCCCTCAAGGATATCAGACTCACACTTGAAAGAGATGAAAATTAAAAAAAAAAAAAAAGGTTTTATTCACAAATTACATCATAACTTATTATAAATAATTTTGTTGTAATCCATGTATCAAAGTCCCAAAATGTAAATTGTGGCATCTCTGTAATTTGTTCCCGTATTCTGTGTAATTTCTTAGGAGGCATTCGCCAAGGCAACACTTGACTCCGAGAGGCATCTCCTAAACACAATCTTCCAGTTCATAGTGCATGTCATTAGCCTCCTAAATTACAAACATCATTAGGGGAATTGAATCAGCTTAGCATCCTGGGGGGGCTCAGTCTGCTGTTCCTACATGGTGAGCTCATTCTGAGTGGTGTCAATCCTATTTCACAAGTTCAAGGAGACCCATTGGGGGTCTGAGCCGTTCACCCCCTCTTTATTCTTGCATGGTGAAGCCCTGTTTCCTTATTAGCAAAATAAAAAAAAGAGGTTGTAGGTGGGTGGGTGCGTGGTGCAGCCTTCATATATGTTGAGCATGTAGGAGCAATGATGCATACTGATCTTTGCAACTTAAACAAGTGCTGGGGCATGCTTTGGCAGCCGTGCATGTTATTATTGATTTGTTTTTATTCATTAGAGATAATAAATATATTTTACAACTCAACCAAAAAAAAAGAACCAATACAAAAAAACAGAGAAATCAGACTGTAATAACTTACCAAGAAATGGAAAGTGTGGCGATGAGCAGGTGCATGAAAATTGCAATTGAGCTGAGTACATGGGGAAAATCCTTTTGAAAAGAGTCTTCAAGGTGGAAGTAAAGTACCAAGGGAAAGCAACTGATTCATAGGAGGGGAACTGAAATATAGGAGGGGGGGGATGACTAGAAACACAACATGAGGAAAAAGAAATTTAAATAAATTCGCCCCTCGAACCTCCAGTGCAACATGGTCCTTGTACTCTGGAGCAACAACTAATTCCAACCGATGTAAAAAACATGGTGGGGGTGGTGTGCCTTCAATAATTCATCTGGAGATTGAAAGATGTGTGTCTCCAGAGACCGTAGTGTAGATAGCATGTTGCACAGCTCTCCAGGGGACTCGCCATGAACTCTGCATGTGAATTTGTGAGTATGGAGATTGAGTTCAGGGTTCAACATGAGAAGGTCTGATATGGCTCTACACTGAACCCTACCTCCTCTTCTTACAGCATAGAATAAATTCCTCCAGTACTCAAAACTCCCCACAGATCTCCACCAATCTTTTATGTTGATGCAGTGGTGGATTCGATGTGAAATGCAGATCACAGTTTTTTGCATGTTCAACAATAAAAAAAAAAGTAACATGGCACTTTCCTATTTGTTTACAATGTTGCTTTAAAGGGGATCTGATAGCGTGCATCCCTCCAGTGTTTTTTTTGACTTGAGGCTGTCGATTCTTTTGTTAAAATGATAAAAGAGCACCAAATTATAATTATATATAATTCACAATTCATTTGTCCATCTATGATAACAACCTGTAATGGCTCAGATGCAGCATATCAGAGGCTGTTCTAGATCTTGCTATTGGGGAGTAACAATGGTCTCACATTTCCTTCGTTTGTACACAATCTGTCTGATTGTGATACATAACAGGCAAAGTCCAAAGATGGTTACAGATGGTTTTGTGACCTTTTCCAGCTCAATGAGCATCAATTCCTTTTCTTAGGTTCTCTGAAATCTCTTTTGTTTGGGCCATGATACATTTCCACAGACATGTGTTGTGAAGGACAGACTTTAGGGATTCTTTAGAGGCCTCATATTTATACTTGAACCTCATATTAAGATAATTTTCAACTGCGATCTACAGGCATGCTGCTGCAGGAAACAAGGTGGGTTAGAAAGATAAATAACACTCAATGGTTTTTCTGTAAAAACACCACTACTTTGTCATTTTTAATTAACTGGGTTCTGTTTTGCAACTTGTGCGAAACGTTTTCAGGTCAGCTTTGTAAGGAAAAATAGAAAATTATTAAGGATTTCCAAAGTGGCACTAGTGTAGATGTGTTTCTTCCTTTAGTGTGAAAATGGAGTATCTGATATCATAAAATAGTCACAGTTTTCTGCCACCATTTTCCGTTTTTCCAATTATCTCACCGAGTTCGGTTCAATTCTTGTCTTCTTGTGCTATAAGCTGCCCAGCCCCCACATATAGCCAGTGTTCTGACAAAAGGTGGGCAATCACTGATGGAGAGACCAATAGAGAAGGGAGGTCAGGCAGAATAGAGCAATAAGAAAGTTAAAAAAAAATGGCTTGCTCTGTAATGTAATGAGATTGAGAATGAGATATAGAAATGCATTGTGGTTTCTTGAATCTGTAGCAGCGTTCAAAATGTTTATCAGAGGCAACCTCTTCATGGTTTAATCATATGAATCAATGTGTGTCGTTTGTGCAACAAGTTCCAAAAAAAAAGATAGTAAAAATCAATCATGTGCTGTCCTCCATGCGCCCCACGCTTTCACAAAAAAACTGGGGACGTGCTCTTTGCTGTATATTCTTGTCAAATCAATTGAGCATGGGTGAGTCCAGTGTACAGCACAGTTAAACCATGTCTAGGACTAAATTAAATTCTCTGCCTTTACAAAAGCCACGGCACTACTTGCAGAATAATCACTTTAGAGAAAGCAAAGGAACTCCTAACATAATCAATATTGGGTTGTTGAGATTTGTACAACTCCTTTTCTGTAAAAACGCTCCCTCTACACAGAGCGAACATAAAAAAATCTAAGTGTGTCTCTCCTTAGATCTACAAGGTTTACCCTTCCTTCACCTTTTACTCACTTGGCTGTGCTGTTTTATGAGCTTTCAGTCAGCAGCATCCCACAGTGAGCCATACTAAAGAGCACCATTAATCATCGGTACAATGTAATGGGGTGAAACACAAATATCACAGCCTTGTACAGTCTCCTATAACATCTTAGTAGTATGTTAAAGCAATTCCATAAATTATACATTGACTGCAGACTAAAGCACTGCTGGTACATTCATAATTCTGTGTGGTAGCATTGTATGGAGAGAAAGAAAGAATAATTTTGACATATTTGCTTGTAAAATTTTTATCACCCTATGAAGTTGGGTAGAATTTATGTGACAGGCATGCAACATTTTGTCATCCATGTTAGTGGAAGTCGGGGTCGGTGCACTCAGACATCGCATCTAGTTGAAATTTGGACCACACACAGATAATCTGGCTCTCAGGCAACACTGGCAGACCAACAGCCAGAACTGACTGCTATGGCATATTTTACAGTTAACGCCAAGTATTTGAGATTTGACGTGCCAGCGATTTAAAATGAAGATAAAAGGCAAAGAACTTCCTAAACTATTCATGATTGGCTAGATGCTGGTTTTCTCTGCCATTTGGCGAAAGACAGGAATTTTACAGGGATTTTATTGTAACTTTTCAATGAAAAAGGCTGAGTGGTGCACCAAACAACGCTGATCAGAGCAGTGAGATGAAAGTGTTGTGGTGGTGCTGTTAAGTGATTAAGATTATGATTCCAATATGTTTGATTTGATCCCATTGGTCAATGCCCTATTCCTATTGCTTAATTTTAGCTACTGCAACTATACTTAAAGCCGGATCAGGTGACCCTGAACCCTGAACCACCCCTTTCTTATTCTACTATTGGTTCAGACTTTTGCAGGACAGAGGTTTGTTCCTGTTAAAAGAGAGTTTTTTTCCTTACCACTGTCGCAAAGTGCTTGCTTCTAAGGAATCATCTTAGAAAATGCAGGGTAGAGCAATTTAATTCAGTCTTATTCATATAACGCCAAATCAAAACAACAGTCACCTCAAGGTGTTTTATATTGTAATTTCTCAATAATAAAGAGAAAACTCCAAAAAACAACCTTTTGGGTAAGCACTTGGTGACAGTGGGAAGAAAAATCTCCCTTTCAACAAGAAGAAATCCCTTGCAGAACCAGGCTCATAAAGACAGGATAAAAGACAAGGTGCAGAACAGAGTCAGATTTTAGTTTTGAGCCGAATCTTGAAAGATTGCATTATATTATTGATCATATGATTTGGTACTATAAAACTAAACATGCATTGAATTGACTAGCACTCTACTGTGATTTATATAAAAGGTGAAATCATCTTTTTTTAAAAAAAGAAAAATAATAACAGCAGGCCACGGAACCAAAACAATGAGCTCAGAGAAACTGAACTATACTTAAAAACAATATAGTCTCAACACAGTGATAAAAAAAAAATAATAATAATAATAGTTGGTACAGTTTTTAAGAACTGAGAAGCAGAAGTTTGACAAAAAAGCCACATATAGCAATACATCAGATAGTTAACTTTTAAGAGTTCTTGAACTTATCTTCAATGCTCTGAGCATCACAATTAAAAAAAAAAAGGCATTCCCCAAGAAAAGCACTCCTCACCTGAAACTAAAACTATCTCAGTTTTAAAAACTCTTTTAAAAAGAGAGAGAGAGATGCGGTCATTCCAGAGGAAGAAACCAAAAATGACCGCATCATTTATGCTCACCGCGGTAGAGGAAGGTGTGTGTGTAACAGAGAGAGAGAGGAGAGGGGGGGAGAGACGGTGGCGGTGGTGGTGGTGGGGGGGTGTTCTTCTTCTTCTTCTTCTTGGTTTATGTCATTGGTTTAAACGACCCAAGACCCCGCCTTTATAAAAAAGAGAGTTAGACATAGTGTGACTACAGCCAAAGAGAGAGAGAAAGAGAGAGAGAGGTAAAATAAAGCAGAGAAGCAGTTAGACACCTACTCGGCGTTTATGCTCCGTCGTATTTGAATAAACAAGGACTCGCTTCAACACATTGTAGCTCGTTCCCTGCTCGGCTATCACTCCTCTCTATCCGGTTGTTTCTTCTCGCCTGCCCCTAAAAGAGAAAAAGAGAGGGGGGGAGAGAGAGCCCGCGAGAGAAGCCGCTCGTGCAGCGCGCGGAGGATTAATAATAAGGTGGAATCAGAATTACTCCAAATCTTATTTCGTGTCCCCGAAGCGGATGATGCTGCCGCCGACGTGTGCCTAAAAAAAAAAAAAAAAAAAAAAAAGTCGGCTTCTCAACTTGCTATCTGATACCATTCATCCAGGTAAGACTGCATTTACAGAAGCAACACCAGCCGTGCAGATTTAACTCGTGTAATTCAGTTTTGGAGGAGGGATGGTGGTGTTGGTGGTGAGGAGGGGGGTTCAAAAGAGAGTTGGCCGCCGTTGGGTTTCGGGTCCGCATACGGCTCTGACCATGTGTGTCCACCTTACTGCGCCATGAAGATGGGGGAATGGTCGGTCGGGGTGGGTTGTACACACGGGAGGGAAATTATTTCTGACCACGTATATAGCACGCTGTGTCAAATGTGGACACGACCGGACCGCGTTTCCCTCCTTACAGTGTTGACATTTACGTTCCTCACCTTTACATGGCGAAAGGTAGCTGTTCGGCAAAGGCATGCGGAGTGTATTGTTTTTGCACACAGCCAGACCCCTCACGGAGTGCGTGTCGGTTAAAAGAAAATAGGAAGTGCATTAGTAGAGTGTCTGTTGAATGGCTGTGGAGTTGTACAGGCTGTGTTGTGCTTTCCAGCGAGACTATTTGCTCATAAATCCTCTAATACCCCATGCTTGATCCGAATGACTGAGTTTTTGTAGGCATAATAGTGTTGTAGAAGACGTCATCCTGTGTAATCTTCAGCGCTCCTCGCTGCTCAGCCTGTGTCTCTTAAAAAGAAAGAAGAAAAAGGAAAGAAAGAGAAACGCACGCGCAAAACGCACGCACACAAGTCATCCCAACAGGAGCACATTTGCTGCATCACAATGTCACTGACCATTCACGTGTTTGTGTCCTTGCACACATTTTAAGACCTCTTTTGGAGACACTTTGCAATAAGCTGTTACGCATGGTTACGGAGGATCAGAGGGCCCCTTAAACTTTTTTTTTGAATTGCAGGGCCCCGCAAATAGATAGAAGATCAAACACCTGCATCTGATGACATTTTGCCCCGAGGAAACTCACCTGAAAGGATTTGGTGGTTTAGTGTGGAGCTGCAGAGGTGCAGTTTGCCAAATAAAAGTAAGATTTTAGAAACTGATTAACTTAACAGTTGTTAAGTGGATGGCGTTCTCTTGATCCCATAGACGATGTGACTTGAAAACCGCTAGAGGAGAATAATGAGCTGTTTTCTGTAGTCCCTGCTCTTAATCAGTTAGCTGTATTTTACATAGAGGTGAGTGTATATTATTTTAATTGCTGAGCTGTTATTTGCAGCTGGAATAAAGTATCACTTCTGGTTGGGTAAACTTTAAAAAAAGTAGTAAAGAAAGTGCTTCCTCTGTTTACAGCCACCTTTAGGTGCAGGCAGCGTATAAATGAGCTGCTAATTGCCTTGTGTTAACTTGTTAATTACACCCACTAAAGTATTCTTACATATTATTGGACTAATTAATTCACTGATTACTCTGAAAATATGACAACAGGACACGTGTTGGATTAATGAAGAACCGGGGTTATCCCAATTCCTTATCGCTCATCATTAAAAACATCATCGTCAGTAATTAATTCTTGTCAACTAAGATAATTTCCATCCAGCACCCACACCAAAAGAAAAAGTATAATCTTGATATAATCAAAGTAAATAATTGGATCACTACAAGCTAAATAAGAGGTGACCTCTTTGTCTGTGCATGTATTGACTGAGAAGGGAGGGGGGCGTGTGCGCCTTAAGGAATATCAGACTGTTACAGATGTGTGCAGCTTGGACATCTGCTCCGTTGTCAGCCATTGTCAAGGAAGCAGTTAAGATGGTGGGCAGATCAGCTCAACAGAGCTCCCTTGTCAGGAAAAAAACGATAAACTGCAAAAGTGCAGCAGGAAAGAGCTCCTAACACAGAGCGGTATTCTACATTCACAATTACTCCTGGTCCACAGTGGATCAATTCCTCATTCATAACCAATAAAATCGCTACACATACGTTAAGATACATATTTTTTTGCAGAAGGCACCCTTTGTTAGGCTCACCTTCCCACACTGTGAGTCAGTGTTATCATTTAGAATGGGACCTGTCATGTTTCCACAGAGGAAATTGAACAGACTCAGTTAGCCGACCCCGTGAAGAGCCTGCCCTCTGCCATCCTCTCCTGTGTTGCCGAGCAGCACCCTATCACTCAAGGCAATTGAACGTCTCTGAGGGGACCTCTGTTAGCCCCGTGCAATATTTATTACCATCCATCATCCCAAGACTCTCGCTATATGGGTGAATAACAGTGGCTGCTAAGTTCTGTGTTAAAAAGTTCCCTCGCCAGCAACCATTAGAAGGGATTTATGAGAGCGGCTTCCCAAGAAGTGCTGTGGAAGGGAGAGGGAGCATGTTTTAGAGTTGCTGCGTAGCCTGCCCGCTGGGCTGTGCTGCCAAATATGTCATGGTTAAAATTCTGACTGGCTGAAGAGCTGCCTGAATGTCTCATTTCCATTTCAAGTTTGTTTTCTTAATAGGTTCTATTGCTTTAATTAATTAGTAGACTGGAAGAAAATTTCCCTGAAAATGTCACTCTTTCACTGTTTTAAACCTTCTTTGAATGGAATGTGTTTGGTTTTGGGTGGAGGGAAACATTTTGAAGTGCTGGAAAGTTGCATTTGGCATTTTTCTTTATTTTGACCTTTAGTAGATAAAACAACTGATTATTTGCAGCTGCCTTGCTCAGTGCTATAGTGACACGTGTAGCATTTAATACACCATGCTGTGTAATTCCCATATTTGCTGAATTGTGAAGCTAACAAGATGTCTATTTTCAGTGTATTTTCTTTGTAGATAGTAATGATGCTGATCTAATGTTCACTGTGGGCTTTAATAAGAATCAACTAATGTATGCATGCTGTGCATACAGAGCTGGTAAATTCTGCCTTCATGTCCTTTGAATGAGCCTGTGTGCATGTTGTGTGAAAATTACGTGCTCGCTACATCTCGATGTAGTCTTTGATCCTGCAGAGATGAGATGGGAGAGGGTTTTTTTCAGTTTTCCACTCTGGTGAGATTATTTGTTTGTCAGGGTTGAAAACAATTGCAGTGTATCTAAAAACGGGTGAAACCATGGGTATGGGACAGCACCCTAAACGAATGCCTTATTACGCTTCTTTTAGGTCAATTTGAATATGTGTTTTAATTGGTCTCTGAAGGCTAAGACTAGTCGTCTTTTTTTTCCTGCGTTCCTCAAAAGTGCCTGTGTGATGTGACTGCGTAGAGCTGACGAGCCCAGGAGCAACGGTGTTCATTTGAAGCTCGCTCAACGTGCTCATTATTTCCAAGCAAAGTGAAGATTGATTTAGCTGAAAGCTGGGATAGTGTTTTTAATGTTTACTTTTTCTGCTGTGAAAAACGTGGCCGTAGAAACTGATCGAGACGGTAAATCCGGCCCCAGATTGCTCTTGGTCAAAGCAGAGAACTTGGAAACAAGGTCTTTGCTACTCACGGCAACAAGAGATGTCATTACTCAGCAAGAGGTACTATCTCATGCTTTGAAAACTCCTCTCACCTTTAGAAATGCTGTATTGAAAAGATATCTCAAAGAAATAGTTTACTTGTCATTCCCATTTCTTTGCTTTTTCTCTTAAGGCATTGTGAGTCTTCACTTTTACGCACATTGAAGAGCGCGTGTGTTCAGTGTGGGTGTGGTTAGAGGGGGACTATCATCGCTAACCAACCCCCACCCCCACCCTTTCCTATAATTTCATTGACAGTAGCAGCAGTTGTGTTCTCCAGAGCTACACAGGGGTAAAGGATAATTGGAGCTGTGGATGTCTTTTTCGTGGTAACGGGGAAAGTGGAACCCTGTGCCAGCACTATTCTCTGTACTATACAAAGGGACAAGATCCAGCGATAGGGTGTGCATAAGAGATCTACAGTATTCGCTAACACAAACAGATGTATTTTATTCTGACTGAAACTAGTAAGGCTGAACCTCATGTGGCTTCTGAGTTGGCTGGCAGTTTTTTTTCCCTGCTGTTATTGGAGTGGATGCACTGCAACAGCCACTCTGTGCTTTTACCTTGCACCACTCTACATTAGTATCAGGGGAGAGCGATGTGCCCGTGTAATAAAGTGTAGGTGCATTGTCTTTCAGCAGTGCAAAAGGTCACGCAGCGCTTGTACTTTGGCCCCTGTTGGCCGTGTCAGAGACCATCTTGTTAGCATTAAGGTATGAGTCGTTTGGCAAAGCAGCACTACAGCAATTAGAGTTATTAATTATTTTTTCATAACTTAATACACTTTCGTTTAATGCATATTAATTGATGTGCTCCCAAATCTGCACTCACATAATCCACCAAGGATTTCTCAAAGGCAAGCACAAAAGGCTTTTATTATCTTAGGAGGAAGTGGTCTTTTGGGACGTAAAGTGCCCCTACTCAATTGTGTATTACAATATGAAACAGACGTAAGTGAAATGAAATTACAACATATCATCAGCACGGTGAAGGATCCTATTGAATTATTACCTCGGCAGCGCCATTGTTGTAATGTCAGGCTTGCTCTCTTGGATGTGACAGAGGGGTTTTTATAAAGTCTTCATGCAAGGAAGTAAAAAGCAGTTTCAAGGTTAAACTGTGTGAAGGCCAAATGTTTGGGGAGGCTGGATTAATTTCATGTCCCATAATGTGATTTGCAGTATCTCCTCCTCTCCTGCCCTTGGTTTCTTTGGAGATGTGCGAGCCTGATGAGAGCTGAAAGCAGGAGGGGAGGACAGGGGGGGTGCTGCTGTAACTATCTGCTGCATTTATAAGTGTTTACAGGACTCCTAAATGGAATTAGGGAAGATGGTGCGTGCTTACAAATTCACCATCATTCCCACACCCTGTCTCATTACTGAATACTAATTCAGAGGTTATTCCTTTGGTGCGCGGCAGAGAAAATGAGCTTTCTCTCACACATGCTAGCACGCACAACCACAGACAGACATATGCTTAAATATAAAATAACAGAACACACACCCAAAAAAGCGCAATCACACGATGGGCGCTGGTTCCCGAAAAACAAAAATTAGTGGACGTTATCAATTGCAGGGCAGGCTACGAAGGAAGGGGGACCACCATGAGAACAGCAGCGAGTCGGCCTAAGAAGCATGCTGTACCCAACACTTTATCACACAGCATCTGCAGCTTAGCCGTGTGTATCTGTATATCAGCCCAGTTAATGAAACTGTATTGCATTGCCTCATCTTATACATACAGATGTCTTTATAGATATGTACACATTTCATATGGCACCATTAACACAGATAAACTTGAAGTACGCTTGCAATACAAGGAAGTGATAAAATCAGCAACTGAGGTCACTGCAGGGAGTGTTTGAGGTGTAATACTGGTGGGTGAGTGGGTGGGTGAGGGTAAGTAGCACCATCTCATTACTGCCATGCTGCAACATCAGTGATTGAAGTACATCAACACTGGGGCTGCTCAGTTTTGGTACTTAGATTAAGATTTCTGTCCAAATGGAATCAGCAGCATGTGGGTCATTCTCTAAATTGGGATGTAAATGTGATACACTGTGCGGACAAAAGATGCTCGAGGTGAAAGACGCAGCTCAGTACACCTGTGTGGACTGTGTATAGTTCGGATGTGGGTTGAGTAAATTTAACGTGTGGATAGCTGGGCATTTCTTTCCCAGTCTCTCCTTAGGTAGCTTTCAGTGAGGGCAGTGAGTATAATGAGCTGTAAAATGAGTAGGGAACAGCGAGTTTAGGCTGTCTGTTGCAACATGTTGTAGTATTTTAAACCTCTCCTTGGCAGGGGTGCGCTCAGTGGTCTGTGCATCAAGTTGCTGTTCCTCTCCTTCTCAATTTCCTGCAAAATATAAATGTAAGTGGCGTCAGTATCACCAGTGAATTTTGTTTTTTGTTGTTTGTGTGAGTTTTTTTTTTTACCTCTCCAAGTTCAGCTACAGTCAGATAAAGAATTAGATCTGATCTTTTGATCTATCCTTAAGCATTCACCCCCCTAATTTTAGGGAATTGTTGCTGATGCTATTATAGGGCGCTGGCTGATGCATTTAACATATTAGGGAAATTAAGAAGCTTTTGTTTGTAGGATCTCTGAAACAAACTGTTTTTGCCCCCGCTTTTGAGACAGTGCATTTCAACATCTTGCAACACACTGCTTTTATCAAACACAGTAGAACACGTCACTTACCAGATACTTTGTGGTATAAAGTATTGCAGCTGTGCTTTGATGGTATGAAAAACACCCCATGTGAGGTATTGGCATTTCAAATGCCTTCAAACTGCACTTATTCATATTTACCCTTCACATACACCCTATAGCAACGCCAATGTAGCCCTGTAGCGCTATTATATGTCTGAAAGTGCAGTTGGTAAGAAGAATGAAAAGACCAGGGCTGCTGTCTCACACTTTCTTATCTTGTTTCCTCTTTGGCTTTTTTCTTGTCCTCTAATGCACATATCCATCTCCACACCCCCACCCCTCCCCCATGCTAGTGGAGGTCTCATTGCTTATGTAATGTCTCTAAACATTTGTGCAGCATTAGGGGAAGTCAGGCATGCCAAAACTGTGCAAAACGTCCCTCTGTGCACCCCATAGAGGTGGGACAGATGGCAACCCTCGTTCCCAGTCTTGTAAACTGCCTGTGACAGGCGAGATGGCATATACACAGCTGAAGTAGGGCAACACTAACTAAAGCTTTACAGACAGTGGTGGACACAATTGCATGCACCCTCATCAGTGAGGTGCTTACTATGAAAGCCTCGTTTTATTGCATTTAGCTGTTAATTACAGCACAGTGTTTACCGCTCGCAGATTCGTGGAAAAGTTGATCCGCACTGTAAACGCACCGTCGCTTTGCCCCGCCTGTGATCCAGATTCTGGCACACCTATAACAATTGCTATCAAATTCTCGCAAGAGATCATCCATCACAATGTTAAAGAAGGTGACCCGGAGTTGTTTTCTAATTCAGTCGTTAATCACCGCCACAGCAGAGTGTCGGGCACTTTCACTTTGTTCCCCTTAACAACTCTCTGGGCAGAGTCCATTACTGAGTAAACAGACAGTGAAACACAGAAGAAATGAATGAAGCTGCCCAGCACAGAATCCCCAGAGGTGAGATCAAATGGCAGGCCCGGTGATGATGAGGGATGTTTATGGCTGGCACTCTATTAAGAGGAGGCTCTTTCCTGCTGGCTCATAATGAACATCTACCTTGTGAAATGGTTACTTGGAAGCTTTTTTCTTTACACTGAATTACTGGTCATTTTCATCAAATTTTGCCCTAATTGCTCTCAGCAGTGAGTCAGGGGAAGGGGCACTGATAAAAAGAATGAGTTTTAGGGTAAGTTGGCAAGGTGACTGGCTTATGGCAACATTAGCCATTTTGATTTGAATAAATCTCCACCACCGTTTCTCCCCCCTTTGTATGTTAATGAAAGCCAGCTCCGTCCTTGTAGGATGATATTTCAGGCCTGAACTCTTCTTCTTTTCTCTGTTTACTCGGCAACGCCTCCTCCAGATGTCCCCCACTGCGGGAGGCTTTGAGGCAAATGTGAGAGGCTTCCTACTAAACCATACACTCTCACACACACAGACATGCACACACAAACATGCACTCTCACATCACCTCTGGGGGTAGCCACTTTAGCTGACCTGTTACGAAATATGACTTCATGGGCTTCAGACAAAAAGTGTGTTGTTTCTATCAAGAAGAGACTTAAATATTGCTGACAAAAGGTGCAGCGGATGTGTTGGGGAGAAAGGAAAAACATCTCTGAAAGGAGAATGTTTTCGTAAATCACAGACAATGTACCATCTGCACCCGGCGGGGTGTATGAGCGACACTGGACTACTGCTGTGAGGAACTATTGCATTGTTATTAAATGGCTGTTGCCTCACTGGCAACCATATTAAAGCCTCAGATCCTGTGCCTGATGCAAGGCAACGAAGAGGAAAAATTTAGGAGTGGGGTGGGTGGCAGAAAAAAAAATCCCAAACCAGCCTGGCCTTCTGGACATGTTGACACAATGTGCAACTGCAATTGCATAGATTAGAAGATGGCAGTAAAACGTCTTGACAGTGAAAAGAAAGATTTTTTTCCCCTCTCGTCTTTGCCTGCTCTAACCTCTCTTAAGTCCTTGTTGCTGTCCATCACCACTACTTGCTCAGCATCTTGCACATGCTGCTGTGAAAGGGGAGCTTTTTTCATAGGTAGGATCTATGTCTTAAGAAAGGCAGATGTTACAGTTCGGGCTATACCAGAAACTCATGCTGGGAGGGTAATTTTCTTTTCCTTTCTAGATTTTCTTTTTTTTTTTACTATGACCATATTCAAAGAAGCTACTTTTTATCCCTTAAGCAGTTCATCTTCAAAATTCATTTACCATTTTTTTTTACTATAGGATGTTCCTCCCATCTCATGGCGAAGGAGCCTGGATCTACTCGTGCTATATCAGCGTGCTCACTTATTGATGACGGGGTTCATTTTGTGCACGTTGAACTACTAGCAGAGAGTTCGTGAAATGCCACTGAAGAGCGAGAGCTGATTAGCTCGTCTTGCTCTCCCCTCATTTCATTCTCGCACATTCGCACGCTCTGATAACAGTTTCTTGTTAACTTTCTTTGTGTCAGAGGTTATTAAAATGATGCAGTTTGAATATATAGTTGCTGAATTGACGCTGACCTGTGCCAAGCTTTCTGTGCAATGTCTGTCTGTTATTGAAGGAAGTATTTTTTGTTACTTTTTTCTTGTATTTCCTCCAAATGTTTTGACCCTGAACAAACTGCAGGCTTTATGAAGATTGTCCAACCTCCCCATTTTGTTTAGTTTTGGTCAGTTGCTGAAAAGAAGCTTCAGCGATGTGTAATTACATGGTTATTATTATTTTTATTATGGGATTTGGGGAATTGTTTCTAAATATTTTCTTTTTTCTACTTTTCCTAAATGGCATGCAGTGCACATGTGCTTTTATACACATGTAAGACTTAGTCTCTGAGGGTAATCACATATTTTTCTGGGCTTCTAGCGTAGCCACTGGAGACTGGAGTCAAAACTGCCTTTTTGCCCCCCTATCATTGTTTCCAAAAAATTCGAATGAATTTTTAAAAAGTTAATAAAAAATAATAATACGATTCCGAGCCTTTAAAGGGCAAAGGTACCAAAATTCCAGATATTAAAAAGCCTTCCCTGGTGAGAAATTAGAAGTGGTTGACAAAGAGGACAAAAGACTCAGCTATTTTAATAATCTCTGCAAAAGACAGACCTCGGATCATTTTGTCTTATCATGTAGAAAAGTTACAAAAAAGAGAAATGCATATATTTCTATCACATAACACAGATTCATTGCAGGGCAAATACCACGTATAGTCACCCACCAAGGGCACATTGTGAGCCAGGAAAAACCCCGCTGGCCTGAGAAAAAAATAAATAAAATCCTAGTATTTTCTCAACTGTGACACAGAACGAGCACAAAACCCGAGCAATACTTGTAAAATGTGGAGTCAAATGACTGTCAGATCAGTAGCTCTGTCCCATCCCTGCTCTGGTAACTCTGCGAGGAGTGAATTTGTGAATGCCCATAAATATGCATACGTACTTGAACTCTGCTGCTTCTTTTTTCTGTTGTTTTTTTTCTTTTTTTCTTGACAAAAGTTTCCGCGGGTCTGATTCTTGAAGGCCGTCATGGAGCTTGACGAAAACCTGACATTTGGAAAGGTCTGCGAGAGGGATTTGTTTGTGACAGCTTCAAATTACAGTGGCACGGAGGGAGCAGGAGAAAGGGGAGGGATGCAGAGATTGATGAAGAAAATGGCTCCTGCTTATTTAAATGTCAGTTCAGCAAGGTGAATGCCTAAGCTTCTTTTTTCCCCCGCAAGCATTACATGTGTATTCCTCACAATGGAAAAACATTTCTTGCCATCTTTTATTCTGTGTGTGTTTCTCACCGTCTTTCTGTTTGGCTCAGGCGGTGTTATTGGCAGGAGGCTTTATGCCTTGTGAAGCTTTGCCAGCATCTTGACAGTAACCACAAACCATTTAGTTGTTTGTTTTGTGTAGGTAGTGACTGAAGGACCAGTCACTCAGGTCCTATTTAGACTGGAGGTTTATTCTGGACCATATATGCAGCAGTATAAAATACATATTAATTTTCCGACTCTTGCGCTCTCTCTGCAAGTGCAGAAACAAAGCAAAAGTAAGAAAGACATCACTGCGAGTACAATCTGGGGGAAGAAAGCACACAAGGAAAATAACTGATAAGTATGCTGCAGTTTCTGTATATCCAGAGTGATTTCTGTTATGTAACAGCAGTTTTTTTCCCCCCAACAAAGGCTGTTACTTCTTGTCAGCCCTCAGCGCACTTACGAGTGCACAGGGAGCTCTGCCTGTCACTGACCTTTTTAATAAGGATGAGATGACTGAAATACACCAAGTGTCCCTCGGTGATGATAGCCAAATGTCACTCAAACTAAAGGACTGTAGCCAGACTTTCACATTGAGATTCCAACAATAGTACAGAGGAGGGAATGCAGAGCCCCCTATCTCTTTTCCTTGACAAATAGCTGATGACACTGTTGGATTAAGTCCTCACAAGTCATGCCAGCTGCTGGAATCAGATGACAAGTACCTCCATGTCTACGTGTCTTAATCTTTTTCAGACACTTCCAGCCGTCGTGTATAACTGGAATATTTATCACACAGGTTGCAAAAGCCAGTAAATTATGTGACTTAAGTGATGCCTGAGTTTGACAACTGCTTTCCTGAAAGGCATGTGCCCTTTTGCCTACTTTTTCATTGTGTCCTCCTGCCATGACACATTTTATTGAAGAGCTGTCTGCGGGCGTACCACAAGAACTCTATGCTGTCTCTAAACTGCAGCCTGCACAAGTTCCCACAGTAGAAAATAGACTTTTCGAATCAGCTACTGCAAACAGAACCTGTTTTAACAGAAGCATTGCCCATAATTAAACTAACGCATAGGAAAGTATGCTGGGGTGGCTCCCGTGATTAATGGAGCAATTACATAATCCATTACACTGAATTATGAATGTGCTAATGATGAGCTCATGTTGGGTAATGATTCCTGGAGTTTGCTTGTGTAAAATATGAAGAGGGAAGCAGAGAGGACTGTCGGTGTTTGCAGATGTTCCTCTAATCACTAGGAGGTAAGGCTAAGGAGGAAAAAGAAAATGTGCGACTTCCTACAGAGAGTGGCACCTCCACCATCACGGGTCATTGCTTCCTGTTCTAGAAAGAACGCCTCCTACTGTTCCCACTTGGATTAGATGGCGTAGATTTGAGTGTCTCCTGCTATGAAATACTAAGGCCATACTAATCTAAATTAGTGTTTTATGTAATTTTTATGATGGGAGCATGAAGTATGCAATTAAGGAGGCAAAAAGACAACATAAAGGATGACAGCTGGTGACTAAGCCCTGTCATAATTTTCTCGCCTAAAACAGTGACTGGCTGCAAAGCATTAATTTGTTGTTTACATTCTTGTGTCTTTGCTATGCTTGCTTTGGTGCAGGAAATGCCTCAAATATCTTGTATCATGTTAACAGAATTCTAGTTATATATTAAGTAAAATCAACTGTTTTTACTTTATTTGCGAATTCTGGTGTTTTTTGGTAAAGATGCACTGATCGACCGGCCAGGGGTCGGGATCGGCCGATTTTCCGTGTGCTTGGCCCAGATTGCCTGGTGAGTCTCACATATGTCCAATTATGAGCTGGTCTGTTTCATGCATGTCGTTTTCATGCAGAAAATAGCTGCTCACACAGTTACGGCTATATGCTAACATATTGTTTGTGTGCTGTAGCCATGAAGCAACCTTATTGAGAGACTTAAACACCCTCACCCAATTGAACATGCCCAGTTTGAACATGATAGCAAAAGGAAAGTGGCTAAATCTGAAGTAGCCAAAGCTCGATATGAGCCTTGGTATAAGCAGTGAAAAGACCAATGCAGTTGCAAGGAAAATTGCGGAGATGGGTCAAAACAGGGTCAATGTCAATGCAAATAACTGTTGTACCTGCTTTTGTTTGTTAAGCTAAAATATGTCAGGTAAAGTCGGGTGTACAGCTAGTTTTATTTTCAATTATGTAAGTGAGAGTAGATCCTGCAACTTACTGCAGTGTGTGGGAAATTGTAAAGTTGAATCATTTCTTTTATCATGAAAACCATTAGAACTGAAGAAAAGTTGGGTTTTCTTTGTATATGCTGTCAGTTATAGTGCTTCGAACTGAAAAGAAAATTGCAGCGGATAGATCTCTATCCTTCAGTCCAGCTGCTACAGGTGTATAAGATCAAGCACCGAGCCATTCAGTCTGCCTTTAGGAACATTTGTGAAAAAATAGTTTTGAAGAGCTTACTGAATTTAAGTGTGGTACTATAAAAGGATGCCATCGTTGTAATAAGTAAATATAAATAAGTCAACTGTGAGTGGTATTATTGCAAAGTCGAAGCCTTTAGCAACCACAGCAACTCAGACGCAAAGTGTCAGACCACATAAAGTTACAGATTGGGGTCTGTAAGCGCTGAAGGGTGTGGTGCGTCAAAGTTGCCAACACGCTGCTGACTGAATAACTGCAAGGTTTGAAACCTTTTCTGGTGTTAACATCAGCACAAAAACTGTGCACGGGGAACTTCATAGCATATGTTCCCATTGGTGATGAATAGTTGTGTCCAGATAGCGTAACTTTAATTTGCTAGCAATAGCCAGAATAAGCTCATATTGGACCAACTCTGAATAAAAGTGTACTAAATTGATAAAAGATGCAACAGTGAATGCAAGATGAAGGTTTTGCTGTTTTCCCTGGTATTAATTTTTAATGTATGAGTAAGAGCACTTTATCTATGCAAATTGCATTTACAATCAAACATAGTTCTTATGACACTGTGAATGAATGATTTAGTATTGTCAGAAGATTTGAAGACTTGTTTTGTTTTCTTTGTTTCTTAGTTATTTTTTCTGTGACCTTATTCAGCTTCACATCTTATTACTAGATAATCTTGAAAGTACATGCAGCGTATCTGATGTTGAAATTGTCATCTGGCATTTCTTGTGTTTAGTTTCTTTAAAGCACTTAAAGCAGTGTAGGAGGGTTTCAGTTTGTTTTTTCTATGTAATGCCTCATCCTTATTTTTCTTGTTAAATAAAAAGACTTCAATTAAGGGTTTGAATAATAGTGCATTTCAGACTTAACAGACATAACAGCTACTATTTAAATGCAATAACAACTTTAAATAATAATAACTTTAAACCCTCCTAATGACTTTTCATGAGGTTTATTTCTTATAGCTCCTTCAGGGTTTTTACAGACAGTGCAGATACCTCAGTAGTACATTCTTATGAATATACTTCATAACGTTCTCATGAATCTTAGCTTAGGTCACCTTCTTCTTTTGGTTCTGCAACAGCCTAACCACAGAGATACCACCAAATGCAAAAAGCACGTGTTTGGTCTTTGCATCTGGCAGACAACTCGCTGCAGATATGTATGTAAATACTGCATCTGAGATAATAAGAAACACATCACAAGACAATAAACTAAAAATGGATCTGAGTAAATATTTTAGTAGAACTATTGAATATCTCTCATCGATATGGATGAAACCATGGCTGATGGCTGGATTAACTTCACGATGGATGCCTGGTGATTCTGTCTGTGGATGCCAGTCTTTGTAATTGTCGGTTGAGGTCTTACAATTCTCTTACAAATAGCATTGCTGTGGAGTTTCTGTGTCTTATTTACTTGACAAGCAAATAAAAGTACTTTACTGTCTGAAAGTACACAGTTTATCTTGTTTAATTAATAAATGCTGTTAAACCATGAATTTACTATATATATTGTTGTGAACATTCATGAATCTTCACACAGCATCTCCAGAGAACAAAAGTTCATTGCAAAAACAAGTTTTAATGGGGCTTGTGTTTACCAAGCTATGACCTCCATGCCCTGAATCCACATAAAAGGGCTTCCTTTTTTCCTCCAATTATATTCTTTTTATGTGTACAAATAACAGAATCTGTTTGTTGATGTAGCTCAACCTGCTTCAGCGTGTTAGTGGACCTCTTTAGCTGGGATGATTGACGTCCATTATTTTTCAGCATACCTTGTCTGTTATAAACTTGCTGTGGGTGCGTCTGCATTAGATCTGGTTCATTTGAAGTTCACCGTGAGTCCATTTTCTTAGGTAAACAAAACAGCCTGACTGTCAGCTTCCAGCTGAGGACAGTTATCTGCTTATCTGTGACTGAAAATTTATTTCTTCTTCCTAGTGGGAAATTCCTCTTTGCTGCATTCTGTCAAGGTAACAGTGTTTGTCATCTTTGAGCGAGAGGTGTACTCCGTGCTATCTGCTGTAAGGGAGTCGCTTCGGCGTTGGAAGCTGGTAAATGAATTTTGTCTGTTAATTTTATGGGGAAACAATTGCTAGGCAAAAAGACGAAAAAAAAACTTTAATGGTTTCAAATATCGCAGTAAAAGTTTGTAACTGTTGAGAAGCGTGTCTCCTCTCCAGAAATTGCCTGTATTGTTTATTGCTATGGTCAGAATTGCAAAGAGGAAACATTATGAGAGTTTTGATGAGGTTGTTAGTTTGTGTATACTAGCACGTGTATGCGCAGGAGTCCATCCGAGCATCTGTTGGCTGTTTTCTCTCTGCGTGTGCTGCTGAGTGGAGCCACCTTTTTTATATATGCAATTATTATGTAAACATGCCATTTTGGTCTCAGAGCCACTTTGTCTCACATTGGCTCTGACTGTGTTGCAGCTCAAGACTGAATTGAATGCCACTGAATGCCATGATTTCTTATACTTAAAATACTTAAAATAAAATCATACACACATTGTGAGCTGTTACGGTTATATTTGTTTTTTCTGATTCAGTGTGTGTTTGTGTGTTTTTTTTCTTTGTTGTGTTGTGTTTGTTTTTTTGTCTGATTCTTAGCAGGATTATTAAAAAAGGTCCGGATGGATTTGCATGGAAAGTTTTCAGAGAGGTGTGGCATCGTCCAGCTTGGAAGAGATAAACAATTGGACCATTAAAAGATAGGGCAATGCTGAATATGTCATGTCATATCTTCAAATTTGTATTTTTATTAACCCGTTTTTCCCATGACAATACTCATGCATGACGTCTACGCAAAGGGCGTTTGGATACAGACACATTCAGTGACAGTTTATTTCTGCAAGCTGCAAAACTGTGACTTAAATGAATACTTAAAGCTAGTTACAGTGTCTGAAAGAGGTTTGTGTGCAGTTAGGGTCCCTTCCTGCCCTCCCTGCTCTCCAGGCCGCAGGCAGCACAGTGTCCTTTGGTCTTTATAGTGGGCCTCTGGGCTCTGGGCCACTAGCTCTGCCTTGTTCAGGTCCTTGTTCTGCTCTGCTGGTTGCATTGGCCCTGTTGTGAAATGTGATCAGTCAGCTCCATTAGGGCCTGGACTGGGTGCTTTTGGAAACCAAATGGCCCAATTCCTGGTTGTACCACCCAGGAGTTGATCTCAGGGATTGGTCGGAGCGAGTAGTGTCTGTTGCTTCGTAGTAAGTCTGCTGGGAATGCAGCCACACTGCCTTGTTGTTGTGGTATCGCGGGCTTGTTTACCACGTTCTGCCTTTGTTTGGACTCTTTTACATGTTAGGTAACAGTGGATTATGTATTTTCTTGTGGACACACAGTATGCCCAGATATGTTTCAGGTTAGTTTAATAACTTTTCTTATTAGTTATTTTAGGGCTGCTGTTGAAGTCAGTCGTAAGTACCCTGAACTCCCACCAGTATTTTTAAAGCCACCTTTCAAGTTTACAAAAGGTGAGTGTTAGACCCTTATTAGATATTTATAAGCTATATATTTGTTAAAAAATCATTTTAACCCATCACATTGTCTTTGTTGTTTCCATCTGTGTCAAAGATAGAGCAGCTTTGTTGACTTTTTGCCATTTGTTGTGCTGATTTGTGACTGTCTGACATGCTCAAGCTGAGTGACCCATTCCACTTTAACCTTCTTGTTCATGTTTTTCCAGCTGTGAAGTGAATGTCCCCGCCTTTTTTTATGTTCCTTGAAAACTTGAACATCAAATTTGTGGCTTTTGCTGAAAATATGAACAAATACAAACTCTAAATTTGGCATCCTGTTTATTAGACTGACATCCTCTAATGTGTGTTAGTAGTTCATTTGAGGAGGGTCACAAATGCACAGAAAAATCTGATACTTTACACGAGTCCTGACTTGGAGCGACCTGTTAGGTGGATACATGGGAAGTCTGACAAGCACGCTTTCACTGCAGCGCAACTTTTCTAAACCAGTCTGCTTTGCATAACATCAACTTGGCTGCCTGTCATTATTGCTTTGTAATTAACCTGCAGAGGCTCAAAACGGGCGCCCTCTGAATGGCTTAATTAACCTGTGCCTAAGAGGCGGCTATTGTCCTCTTTGCTTCCATGACCTGCACTAAGCAGCCTCAGTACCTCATATTCTTTCTGCTCTCATGTAGAGCTATAATGGCTGAGAAAAAAGCGTGCCTGCATTTGTACTGAGATGATATAAAATCGTGCATGGATAACATTCGGGTCTTAGCTTTTAATTGGCGCCATCAAACACTCGATTTTTGGAGTCAATATTGATTTTAACAATAAAGCACAAATTAATATGAATATGCCAATTTACTTTATATACTTAGAAATGCTAAGGAGACTTTTAATTAGGTTTAATGCTAACAAACTATTTGGCATCTTATCATAAAGATAAAACAAACGCTGCATGCTACTGTCTGCTCAGCTGTGATACTACTCTGTCTACAAGACCTCTACTGGGCCACTGTTAATACTGCAGTAGTTTTGAAATTAAAGCATGCATCTGAGTTACAGTATGTTCTGTTTTTTATTGGGTCATTTCAGATGACAGATACAAATAATCTCCAATATACAAATCATCCTCCTTATGTATGGAGAAGGTCAGGAGAGAGAGATAGAATAGGGAGTGTCTACAGCCATAAAAACTGATGGAACACAGAAACGTACTGTCAAATTTTGGTCCATCTTCAATGTGTCTGACTGGCAACAGCTTAATTTTTCAGCATGACAATGAACCCAGACTCACTGCCTTTGTAGTAAAAGCATAATGGATAGACTTTCAAGCCCTCTAGAATTATACAAACTCTATTTCTGCCATATACGCTGTATTTCCATCTATGTTTGCACATGTTTCTATAAATTGCTGCTCCTATTTTTTCCAATAAAATATCTAAAAAAAAGAAAGGTGAGTCAAAACTTTTGCACGGTACTGTTTGTGGATGCTATGATAGGCTGATTTTCACCAGTGTTATCACTGAAAGTATTTACTATTCTGGCTTTTAATTACCAGGCAGGGGATTGGTCAAATGGCAGGAAAATAATTATCACTAGTTTGGCTGGTTGTTTGTTGTTTATGCTAACTGGCATTAAGGCAGTCTGTAAAGCTATTAGCGAGTTTACTGACTTTTTCAAGGCTGCTTCAGGGTTTTCAGTTTAGTCAGAGGATATATGATGGATATAAGCTGTTTTGTTCACAGTTTATTGTTGACAAAGGCAGATACATTAAAAAATGTTTTTAAAAAAAAGCTAATATGTGTATGTTAATACCAAATGCATTCTCATTTAAGCCCAAGAACAAGTACAAATTGCTTACTTTAATGTAAATAAAGACTGCTCAAGTGTGATTGGTCAGTACAACCCACACAGCAAGCATGCTGCAAATGGAAACCAGAAAGCCTCCGCTATTATAAATCGTCTCCCTTGTCTAAAGATTTGCATAATCATATGCAGATATCTGTTTATAGATATTAGCATTTAGCAAGCAAATGTGCCTAACACTTTGTTACTCTGCAAAAAGGGAAGATTTTCTGCTTCTTTTTAAATAATATGCATATTAATGTGCACTAGTGAAGCTTAAATAATAGTTTTCTTTTGTTGTCTACTTCTTATTGAATAATTAATGAGAGATTTGTTGATAATAAAAGCAGGCTAGTTGGTTTCATCCCTGGGCTCCCGCTTAGCTGAGGAAGCAAAAGTTGGGATAGCTTTGTCAGATAAGAGCATATAATTTCATGGCATCACCCTGTGGCATGGCACACCTTTTCTCATCCCACCTAAATTGAGTTGTCTCCTTGTTTAGTCAGCTTGATTTTTCTCAACATCAGCATGGAGCCCTGAAAACCCTTGGGATTTGAAATCTGTAGATGTGCGTTTGTATAAGGGAAAAAGAAAAAGGAAGAGGTAGACTGCAAGGCTTGTCTCTAGTCAGTTGGAGCAGTCTGTATGTGTGTCATCTCACGAGTGGAACACCAGCTTGGCCCACTTCTGCCTGACCGACTATACTCTATGGCTCATCTGGGCTCTTCCCTCCTGTCTCTTTTGTTTAATTTGCTCTCTCTTCTACACTCCGTCCGTCTCTTCCCTGCGTGGGGTCCACTTCTCATGTCTCTTCTCGATATTCAGAACAGACCAACCAAGGCTCGCAGAAGATGTAGAACGTCCCAGGTGAATCGGACAGAAAGTATTATCTCACAGTCAGCGTGTACAACGAAATCAGACTGGACCACCCAGTGCAGATTCACACACATACAGTTCCACACCAGTGCATGCATACATACACATCTAGGTCAGACAGTGAAAGGGGAAGAAAGGGGGGAACCTTTAGCTTACATCATGCCAGCTCTGTTTTCACAGACAGCAGGGGCTCTGAGGCTGTGTGAGATGATATGGCCTCCCCGTCATCTATAACTAAAGCTCAGACACAAGTGGTACGTTAAGCCAGAGAAGCTGTAAATGATTCAACCTTTGTATTTGGCTCCATTTTATCTCACTACCAAGGATGGAGATTACATCAACAAGTAGAGTGAATACTTGACAGAATACCTGCTGTCAAATGTCAAGTAGGCCATTAGGCTGCTAAACGCTACACTAGGTTCAACATCTCTAATTGTTCACCTCTGTTTGGTCATATAATGTAACTCACATATTTAAAGCTGTATTCTTTACGGAAAATGACGATAAAACCAAAATAAAGTACTAACAGATATTTTCATTTGCCACGTTTCATTCTAAAAATTACAGTAAGTTAAATAAATGTGGCGAATGAATGTCAATGATTATGTATTCAGAGATTTCAATGCTGGTATTATTAATATTTCACATGTCAAAAACATGTGAAGGTTATTACAATGACAGCTCAGCAGGATACGATGTGTTCATTTTGAGCAGGTGCTAGAAGGGTTTGTGTTGATGTCTCAGTAAAGTAGAACACTTGTCAATCATTTATTGTACAGCAGAGCTGAGAATGAACCAGGTCCCAATAAAATGCACTTCAACTTTGAAAGGATGTTGAGCAAAGCAGCATTTTTTTTTCTTTCGCTTTTGGTTTTGGCAGACTATATATTATCAGTCTCTTGCTGTCTACATTTTATCTCTTAGATCACAAAATTATATAAATGGTCTCCAATTAGGTGTAATTTAAATGCTTAATCTTAAGCTTTCTTGTAGATTTGACTTATATTATGAATTAAATCAATTTTATACAGATATTTACAGATCGTTTGTATCAGGGGTTACGTTTGGATTTCATTCCAGTTTCAGCTGTTTTGTGGTGAGGGTATCTATTTGACATCATAGCCAAGATGCAGATTCTTGGCTTTCTGTTATGAAAATTTGTAATATTTATCACGTTGGCACTCTGGATTGAAAGGCCAAAAAAAGCTTCTTTTTTTCATGCAGTCTTTATGTTCTGGCTCTTTCCCAGTTCGTTAGATACAAGCTTCAAAATAACTGCATCACCAAGACAGACAGGCTGAGCAAATCATCTCCAACCTGTGGTTTACTGTTTATACGTGAGAGTTGAGATGCCCTTCTCTTTTAACAAAATGTCAAAATATTCCCCTATTTACTAAATGACGGAAAATGTGAACATTTTTTATACTTGGAATTTTTTTTATTTTAATATCGTGGCTAAAGCTCTTCTATAAAACATGATAAAATTTTAAGCCTTGAGACCGAATTAGGAGTCAGCTAATACACTAGGAGAGTGCCAGAATGATGGATACTACAGACACGTCATCATCCTTTGTGTGCGTGTGTGTTTGCACACTCATTGCCTCCATCTAAGACCTTCTCGCCGCCCATGGCCAAAAATGTCACTCCAGGCTGCTGTGGGTTCATTATGCCATTATCTACCTCAGGCCACAGTCCATTTGCCGGGCAGAGAGTGATGAAGCTTTTTCATGGGGTCACCCCTCCTGCTGGAGGCCGGTCAGCTGAGGTGTGTGTGCGTGCATGTGATGAGAAAGACCAAAAGACAGATTGTTCACCTGTATTTGACACTAATCATGATTTAGCACAGGATGAGGAATGTGTTTTGTATTGTAACCACTCCATACATATGATTTGCTCTGATTCACATTGTCTGTAGCTGATAATATCTATCACTGACAATGTACAGCTCAAGATGATGGATTCATTATTGGCTTTGCTGCAAAGCAGTAAAAGCAGTAAGTACACTTTGTAAATGCAGCACAGCAAACAACCTAAATCAAATCTAATGGTGTATCTGTCTGTCATTTGGAGTTACGCACACTCAGTCCCAGCTAGGTAATTTTCAGACACTGCTTCATATCTCAGCGTGGGAAGGGTTAATCCATCAGAAGCGAGTGTTCTTGTGTAGCTGAACCATATTCCCTAGGCCTTTCACCCATCCGTTGCCTGAAGAGAACGGCCAGCTTATTTTCTCTGCATATTAAAAACTGCCTGGAGAGGTGGCAGGCAGGGCCTCAGGAGGATGCAGATAGCAGGGGAAAAATGAGTGGTAAGACAGAAACTGCATGGGCGAGAAGGGGTGGGGTCTTTTTTTTCCTTTCTTTTTTTTTTTTTTAAATCAAATAAATGATTAACTAAATACATCTCCCATTCCTGTCCAGGTCCAAAAAAAAAGGACCAGCTTTGATCTGCGTGGCCCTTTGAAATGATCTAAGGAATGAGGGAGAGGGATATGAGGGAGGGGCAGGGGTAAGTAGGTGAGACAGGGACAGGAAATGCCACGCCTCTCTGGGTTTAGAGGGGAGATATCACAGGTATACTTGCACAGAGTGCAGCAAAAGCAGAGCTGTAGAGAAGGGGGAAGTCTGCAGTGGTAAGCTTTTGGATAGTAACTGAGGTTGTGGGAGTTGTTCGGCAGCTACTGTGTAAAGTGAGCACAGCTTTAAAATGCCTTAGGATAGATTAGCCTCCCAGGATCCCCAGAGATCAATGGGGCAGCGTATGCCTCTTCCCCATTCAATAGTAAATTTGGCTTCACTTTCTCATCACAGGAGGCTGAAGTACTTCTAGATGTAAGTCTCATATCTGCCATGCTTGGCGGCCCCTGTAAAGAGCACGATGCCGACTTAGGCGGAAAGGTGCACCCTGACTTACTCCTGTAAATGTTTAAAGTACTTCTCTTCCCCTGCAGCTATTCAGCTTTCTTAACTTTCACAGCTGCGCTCTGTGACTAGTTGCATGGGCATTAAATCATCTGGTAGGTCTACTTAGTCTGTTTTGTTAGTTTTAAACCTCTCTTTAAATCACTTCAGACAGCAGGGTGCAGATTACATTCATTATCAGCAAGAATATTGCTATAAACAATGGCACAATAGTGTGTTTGTTTTATGCCATTGAGTGTACAGAAGAAGGGTAACTTTGTGTTGTGCTGCGGCACTTAAAAAAAAAGCTTTTGTTAATGCAGAATGTGTTGTAGCATTAAAGCCATCTGGAATTCCCAACTGCAGTGGTGGAGAGAGCAAGTGATGACTTGTACTTGTCTCTGTGGCTGTGGACTGACTGTGCTGGAACGTAAGCTGTATAGCTATACCTCCATCCGTTTTCCTCAGCTTATCTAATTCAGGGTTTTAGGGGGTAAGAGCCTGTCACACCTATTACAGGGCAAGAAGTGGGGTAGACCACAGACAGAACACCAGTCTAACGCAGGGGTAACACACAGAAACAGGCACTGACTCAAACTCACATTCACACCTAAGGCCATCTTGGAATCTAACATGTATGTCTTTGGACTGTGTGAGGAAGCAGGAGTAACTGGAGAGAACCCAGGAATTCCTCCAGAGGGAAAACATCCAAACTCCACAGAGAAAGGACCCAGCCGGCTGGCAGATTTAAATCTTGTACCCTCTTGCTGTGAGGCGGTATTGATAACCACTGCACCACCATGCAATATATCGTTTTTTCCGAAATTTGAGAAATGTAGTCTCCTATGTTAAAATGCCCAACTAAAGCCAAAGAAACATCAGCTAACTTATATCAAATGCTTTCTTTGAGCATTTAATGCAACTACTTAGATATCTGTGTCTGTTAATTGCATCCATATAGTTATAGGATGTGCCTTGCTAACTGCTAATCAAGCTAGCTAGCATTACCTGAAAACATATCACTCCTATCGCTCTTTCAAACATGGTGACTTTCGATAAAAACAGGGAAAAAAGGTAGTCAAGGCTGACATCGGTCCATAAATAATAGGATGACATCACGGTAGTACTGGCCATTTTTATAAACAGTGTATATGCTGAAGCTGCACTTTATGCTAACTGCTAGTCTTGTAGCAGCTCTTTAGCTTATCTTCAAAAACATTTAGAATTCCAAAAGTTTGTAGTTGCTGTCTTTTTCACTCGTTCCTCCCTATGTTTGCTTCCTTATGTAACAACAAAATCGTGGGAGGAGTGGGTGGAGGCCTACATTTTTTTACATTTCCATATAACTCTACCACTTTATATAGCTTAGCACTCAATAACTCTTAGAATCATCCAAATGTGATGGATATAATTTAAGTACCTCTCGTAAGTACGTCTTAGCTGCCTATTCTGTTTCATTATGGGTACTAAAGATGCATCAGCTGCAGTTTTTCTATGATTACAAGGAGTATATTTCCTTTTTTGCTAAGGAAATGCCTGAATAAGGTACATGTGTATATCAGCGTGTGTGCTACACAAAGAATTTTTTGTGATAATTTCACATTATTATGCAGAAATGTTTAACACACTTCACATTTATCTAATTATAAACGTGCAAAATAGCCAGGAGCCACGCTGAGTGAAACACAGGTGTTGAAAACAGAACAGCCACCATGTTTAAACAAGGATTGACGTTGATTACCTCATCTAGAGATGTTTATTATTGAGCCAACCTAGCATTTCACTGAAAGGCTACTGCTTTGTATCAGTGACTCTGTCTGTCCTTGTTGTTTTTTCAAAGCCAGGAAACTTGGGTATTTTCCTGAAGTCACCTGATGCTTTTAATTTCGCAGTGCGTCGGTTATTCTGTTGGAGTTCTTTCTTAGCGCTTTTGTTCCCACGAGACCGCTGGATCCTCACTTTCATTAAAGTTGTTTGGAGAGTCTCTCAGCTTCGGTGCCTCGTAAAACAAACTATGATGAAAACAACTAAAAAAAGCCCCACACAAGCCAACGCTACCCCTCTGTTTTATTAGTACATGCACACAGAAGCAGGCACACAGAAGCAGACACACATACACAACAAAATACTGTTTGTTGAGGTTCTAATGAGTCCCAGTAGCAGTGGTTTGATTTTTTTTTTTCCCTCTCTTCCTAATTTGACATGCTTCAATTGGGCTGGGTCCCTCTCGCTCCGCAGACCTCAAATCCTCCATGCAGAGGCCTAATGAATCTTCTCCATGTACACAAACAAAGGACAAACAAAACAAGCAGGAAACGCTCACTTCCTTAAGCTTGTAATTGTCCTAAACATGTCAGTCAATCACAGCAGCTTGCTCGAGTCTACTTTCTATGCAGACAAAAGGGTTATTAGTCACCCATGTGAACACACAAATCTTCTGATTTCCGAGAGGTATGCTCGTGTCTTGGGTTACAACTGGCGGAGTTTTCTTTCATTTCTCTTCAGCCGAGTTGGAGCATTCAGCATTGTACTTTCTGCTTAGGAAGGTGACACGAAGAACAATGAGTCGAGCCTCACCGGTCTCTTAGGGCTCTCCGTGTTGAGGTTCAGCAGTAATTGAATCGGGGCTTTTGCTGCCCACAGAAGACAGTGTGAGTGAATTGTCTCAGATAGTTTATAGGGTAATAAACTCCCTCCACACCAACACCTGCCAGCTGCGCTCAGCTTTGACCAGTTCTATTTAATACCTCTTGCTGTGCACCTGCAGCCCACCCATAACGGTCAACTCGGATCGCACCAATCGACACAGCCAGTAGGCGGTTGTCTCTTTTTGGATATTCCTGAAAGTTATGATTAGGGCAATTAAAATCTTGACTCAATTAGCCCTGCGCTGTTGACCTTGTTTGCAGGTTAGGATGCTGTACAGTATCTCTGGCCAAATGCAATTACTGCAATCTTTTTTATCTTATCTGATCCCCTCATTATCTTACCTCTTATAAATAGTGACATTTTTTTCTTTTTTTTTCCTGGACTTCTCTTGACATCTGCTCACAGCTAAATCAAATCCGTCTCTGTTAAGAGGAGCAGCTGAGTGGGTGAAGAGTAGGTGGGCAAATGGATGCAGCGCTGATGGCATCTAGAATTGTATTTGTCACAAAGGAGGCTTTCATACATTACACTCCGTGTTTACTTAAGCCAGTTTGAATTTTTGGTCAGTCTGCAGTGTTCAGATGTAAAAAACTAAATAAATGTTGCAGTGAATAATGCTAATTACATCCCTGACAAAACTGCACCTTTAAAATGCTATTACTGGGTGAGCATGAATCTTCTCTCTGCTTTTGCGGCCAGCTTTCGGTATTATTAAGGAATTGTGCATTAACAGGAGTCAGCAGTTTCCAGTGCTGCAATCTCATTACATTTACAAGGAAGGGATGAAGAGCAACAAAAAAAAATTAATTGGAGGCTTGCGATAGTTAGGACAGGAGCCTGGGCAAGGGCAGAATAAATCAGAGATCCATTTGACAGCTTTATGGCACTGGAGAGGGAGAAGTGGTTGACTTTAATGGGTGGAGATAGAAATGTTGAGTTACTTTATTTTTTCCTCTTTCTCCCTATGACACGCACTCCCCTCCCCCCCTCATCAGCTTAGGCACACAGCCCCTCACCCCTGAACTATTTGGCCTGGCTTGATATATTGAGTTAATTCAACCCGCTCTGTGCAATAATTCATGCGTTTCATGCATTCACTGTGATGCAGATGCAGTGTGGGGTGGATTTGTTCATTTTCTCTGTAGAGATTGCGAGCCTCTTTCCTCACTCACACACACACACACACACACACACACACACACACACACACACACACACACACACACACACACACACACACACACACTTCTGTTCTGCCTGTCACCTACTCTACAAACTGTCCCCACCCCCAGCTCCTCTCCTCAGCTCTTTGGAAGTTAATTTAGGTGAAAGAGTGTCCGTCTTCAGCAAGTAATTCTTGCAGTTTCAACAGTTTGTGTCCCTTTTCAGCAAGGAAAAAAACCACTAAGCTTGGTCGATGCCAGCACAACAGCCCAGTACGCTCAAACGCTCCATCTTTCTCCCTACCTCCATTCTAAAGTCTCCTGGTCCTCGCCCTGCGGTCACATCCTGCCATCACCCCCCATCACCAAGTTCACTAAGGTCATCCCCACAAGGGGCCAACCCCTCCCCAACCTCCCTGCTGACTTAAGCCTTGTGCTTTTATAATTCGGGGGGAAATGCTGGCTACTAAAGCAACCGGTGAAGTGGCTTCTGCAGGGCAATGGGGCCCTGCTCTGTGTGCACTTATTTATTCTGGGCAGACCTCTGTGTGTGGTGTGTGGGGGTGGCATGTGTTAGTGCTCTAGGATTGTTGTATGCTTTTGTGAGCAGATGGATAAGGTCACACCTCAGAAGGCATTGTTTGCATATTATACCACATAGTGTATACAGAAGTACCTGAAATGTAGAGCTGCAGTTAACATGTGAAATACGTTGAGCACAAGGTTGCAGAATAATGTAATGTGTTTAACTTGCATGTTTTGTCAGAGAAGATGTTCTCTGTGTTGGTAGGAAGTGAAAAGAAAATGACGAAAAGCAGCAAATGTTCACATTTGGGAAGCTGGAACCAATGAATGTTTGGTATGTGTGCTTGATAAATGACTGGAACAATTAAGTGAATAGCTGAACCCTGCTAAAATCATTTGATTATGAGCGTGTATGAAGAAAAACAACTGTAGTTAACAAACTACACTAACAGGCATTTTGCTCTGACATTTCAATTAAGTCATCTGAAATTACAAGTGCAGCTCAAGCAGAAAGGTCTAATTAATCTCAATCTAGTACAAAAACCCAAAACAAATGTTTTGCACATTTGTAACTCTGTGTTCAAAGGCATGCCATCACTTTGCAAGCTCTGCTTTGTTTTCCTTCAGGTTTGAGCAGTGGCAGCGTTGGGTTTCTGCAGTGTTTCAGAGGCCTTGGCTAAGACCAGCCAGCCAAAGATAAACACTGAAAAGCATTTCCCCCCAGGCCTTGAACACAACTCAATATAAAGTCGAAGCCGTCACCTTCACTTTTACATGGAAACTCTCGAGCTGGAGTTAGCAGAAAGAGAAAAAAAACCTACTTCTTTACGTGGTCTGGCAGAGTTGCAGAGCACATTGTTTTCATTTATTTTATTTCAGTTGGCAAGGTAGGGGTGAGTTAAGTTTTTTTTTTCTGTTTTACTTTAGCAGTGGGAGGGAAAAAGGAGGTCACATTTGTTGGCAGTGCTGTGGGAGTGCACTGATATGAGTGCGAGGGCTTTGTGTCAGGAGACATTTTGTGGCAGACAGGAGAGAAACCTAGCGCAGTGACAAGGGCTTTTCTGCACTTTAAAAGGCGTGACGACCCCCGTGACCCAGTGAGTTGAAATGGAGGCCACTGTCAACTCTCATGCCTGATTAAGAAAAAAAAATCTCTGACAGCAATGGTTTCCTTATAAAAAAAAATACCAACAAAAAACCCAAACATCTGTGGGATGGCGATTTAGATTTTAAACAGTGTAAAAATTGTTTTTGTGTATGTTTTCATGAGGTCTGTGTCACTGCTGCTCAGACAGCACAACTGACCTAAATGATGAGGTGGTCAGTGTGACTTTAGTGTAAATACAATGCCATGATTCGTGTCCTCGTCCGTTGTGTTAGGGACTGTGTACTCTCAGGAGATCTCATTGACTTTTTCCTGCACTAATACAGAGATATGCACATCTTTATGTACCCTTTTCATCCTACACTTGATGCGTTTAAAATGCGGAACACTAATACTAAATTTGTAGATAAAGCTTATGACATTATATTGATAATAATGGTTTACTGGCCGCCTTTGATGTGTTGATGGTTGATAAATTATGCTTTGATTGGTCTTTCAAAGGCGACTCTTAACTGTAACAGATGGCAGCTTGCAGTGTAAAGTTTGCCAAACTTCTCTTCAGTTTATGTTAGTGCCTAGAAAATTAGTCAAGTAGCTGAAGCATCTATGAATAAGCCTTTATTTGTCACTTGTAGTTGTCCGCAGCGAAATAATTGTGAGTGGTTTAGAGAGTGGTGTACAACATTTTAATATATTATAGAAACTAGTAGACTGAAAAGTTCCTTGAAAGGATTCCTCTGGTTATATAAATACATTCATATTTTTTATACATGTGTTTAAATATATTGTGTAATAGCAGCATGTAGAGCCCCTGCCCTGGCATTGTAGTAGTGTTCATTGCCCCAACTTTAGTCTTGTGGCTGCTTATTCTTTAGCATTTACCCCTAGATTTAAACTTATATTTATTTATTGGGTTGAATAAATTGAAGCTTGTGCAAGTGCTTTGGATCTCCTTCACAAAGACTGGACGTACTAGTTCTTTTCTACAAGGTTGACTTGAAGCATTTACCACTTTGATTAAGCTCTCTCTCTAGCTGTTTCAGCTGAGTGGCTGGCCTGCTTTTCCATCAAGCACTTGCTTGTTATCTGTCTTTGTTATTTCTCTTTATTTTAGAGGTGGTTATATGGATTGAGGTTAAGGTTTGGTGTTTGGTTATGGAATATATGATTTAAGTTTCTCACATGTCAGCTTCAGAGAAATGCAGGAACAGCAGAAACGCGACAACACCGTAGAGATTGCATTTGTTCGTGAGAGCTCCTACAATGCAGCCACATGTTTGATGATTCCTAAAAGCAGTCACACAAAGTAAAAAAAGACAAATCCCACACTATCTATTAAATGCATTTTAACTGATTTCTCGCACTTTAGTATTGAGGAGATGCAGAGACATGCTCCATCTTTGGAAAGAGTGGATGCTTCTGCACTCTAATCAATTCAGGTAGGGCAGCTTTATCTGTGGAGCTGCCACCAGAGCCACGCTGTACAATAACTCAAGGCGGGCATTTGAGAAGTGTGTGAGTTTGATCCTGTGCCAGGGTGATGAATAGCTGTTTTTTCTCTTTTGTTGCCCATCAGCACTTTTATTCTGCAGTTAATCCGCCAGGCCATGCGTACCTCCCCGCTGTAATTTTTCACCTTGCTGCGTGAGATTGTGTTTGTGCATTTGTGTGTGTTTCCCTATCCTGCTGTCAGTGGTTGGACTCATGCTCCCACACAAACACAACACCTGCATGTGCTCCGCCCTGCTGGGATTGGAGGTTGATTTAAAAGTGTGTGTGTGTGTGTGTGTGTGTGTGTGTGTGTGTGTGTGTGTGTGTGTGTGTGTGTGTGTGTGTGTGTGTGTGTGTGTGAAAAGTTAGTGGGGAGTGAGAGCCATATATAACATGTCAGCATGCACTAGTTGGGGGGAAACGCCTGTTACTGAGATGGGTCGGGTCTTAAAAGGATTGTAATCTTGTTACAGATAATGCAGCTTATCCACCTGTTTTACTACATCAGTGGATACTGGACTTTCTGCTCAGGCTCACCTCCCACTGAGACCATGTCCGCACTAAAATAATTACAGCTAACAACCCATTTTTTCCATTTATCGTGCCCTTCTGCATGCACCAATCTTTCTTCTCATTCAGACATGGATATTTTACCAAACATTCTGCAGATTGGATACATTGAAAAACTTTTTTTTCCATCTGGCTCCAGCTTGCCTGCTTGAGACAATCTCCTGCTGTTATTCCCAACACGAACGTCTCCAGTGGGTCCATGGAAAGCTCAGAAGCTTGAATTTCACATGAGAATTTAGGAAGTCCTGTAGTCTGTGGTCACCTGTGTTTTTGAAAGTCAACACACATGGTGTTCCTATTGTCACATGTTTGAGCTATTGTGATTGGTAATATTTAAACATTCCTGTGACTCCATCTGACTGCAGAGCTCCCTTTCAAGGTTGTCTCTTTGTGCACTTCTGGACCACTTCCAGCATAGCTGTTATTTTTAAATCTCTCTGTTCTTACCACTTGCATATGTGAATCTGTGGATTTATCTCTGACCTTGCACAGAGAGACAACATTAACTTTCATGCCAGCCAACCAGACAGCACTGTTCAGTGTCCCAGCCCTAAAGAGGCACGAACAGGAGATCAGGGTCGTGCATCATGAATGTGTCTGTCAACACAGACTTCTGCTGTAACATCGGCAGCCTCTAAGGGAAAATTGCACACCTGTTAACAACACAACATTAAGTCACAACTTGCCAAATTTGGCTTCTTGGACCTTCTTCCTTAAACGAAATTCAATGTCAGCATTTGACATAATGGAGGAGATCCAGTATGTGTTGGAGATGCACAAATGTGGTGGTCAGAACTGTACTTTAAAGGAATGTCTGAAAAATGGCAGCCATCGTTAACGAGGAATGGTGGCAGGGGGTTATTCATAATACTAACAAAGTCTTATCTTTTGCTTGCCTTCCACTCATTCAGTTTACAGTTTACATAAGGTTCATTATTCTCCATCAAGACTTTGATATTTACGCAGATATAGAAGTTTGTCTTTTTCCTGTCCACAACTGCATAACATTTGAACTGGTTATTTTAATGCATCTTTAATCCTTGACACTCCATTCCTCTGATTGGTTGATTACCATGTTTGGGACCCTTAGTCCGCCTTTTACACTGGCCAGATGGCTTCACTGGCCAGATGTTGCCTTCTTCTAGAATGAAAGTCTTCTAATCCTACTTCTGTAGCTCACTGGATTAAGGACACTGTTTTTTTCTTAAACACAAAAAATGAAATACACATTAGGGGCATGTATTGACAAATTTTGTGCAGAAATGGCAATCTTTATTTCTTATTTGAGAGTCCTTCTGGACTGAGTGCTGCTATGAAGATTTGTGTATGTGGTTGAGCCGGGGTGAGAAAGGTGTTTGTGTATAGAAAAAAAAGAATGATAAAATTGATCAAATGATGTCAGCAGTTTTGAAATGCCCAAGAAATAATTTTAAATGGGGGATCAACCACTCAAAAGTGCTATGGTTTTTTAATGAGCTGACTAAAACTTGCTATGACCACAGCTCAAAACGGGCATCTGTAAGCAGTAGCTGTGGTGTGAGATCAGCTATGTTAAAATGATCTGATGACATAAAGCCTGTTGGAAATTTTCAATGGTAAAGTGTGGCTACTGAAGAACAGATGATCCCCACCTGATAGTTTCAAGATTACACCGAAACTGTGGTGGAGCTTTCAGTTAGATGAAGCTGGACCCCACAGACTTCACATTTCTTCAAGACAGGAAAAGCGGATTTTCCTGTCCTCACTGAAGAAAATCGTAAATCTGATGTTTGATTGATGCAATGCAGCAGAGCAGGGACAGCTTTTACGAACCCTTAATAAACTTACAATTTTATTCTCGATGAGCTCTCGCTACAGAAGATGGGAATATATGTAAATGAGAACAATGAGATGAGGAGAGCAGAATTTCTTTACTTGATGATGGCTGGGATTTGTGTATTTACTAAAAAAAAGAACAAATGTAGATGTTACCTTGTTTGCATGCGTTATGTGGACAAAAAACCCACTATTACACACGCTAAACAGCATTTTCAGATTTAGCTGGCTCAGTGTAAATGCAGTCTGAGTTGCCGTCTTCATCCCCACTCCACCCCCCAAAAAACATCTTGGTCACTTACATTAGATCTCTTGCAGTAGACGGGTTATAAGCATACTGCACATAAAAATGGTTAATGAGGTGTAAGTGGAATGACCTGAAATTCTGTACAGAGCTTTACACCCCAACAGAAAACCTCACCACCTCTCATTTCTCTAGCTTTTCAGACTAGCTCTGATTAGGGAGTTCAGAATCCTTGTGGTCATATATTAATACAAGCCTGAGCACTTTGAGGCCCTCCTCAGCCTTGCGCTTGCCGCATCGCTTCATGGCGTTGCGGCTAGCCTGCCTCCAGAGAGCTGTTCTACATACGGCGGACAAGGAGCACAGCTTCACGCAAAAGCCTGCTGAGACTCTACACCATTTATCTCTCAGCTGCAAGGTTGGGCCAGTACTAATTGACTGAGCCGTGTGTGTCTGTATGTGTGTCTGTCAGTCTTGGTCCCTTGAAGCATGGCATATTAGTAGAGCTTGAAATGATAGGATGTGGTGGTAAAGAGAGAGGTAGGCCAACCTTGTGTTGCAAGCCCTTCCAAGGGGGCTCGGATGAAAAGCTCTCCTGTTAGTCAATTATTGGCTGTGGTTCTCCAAAATGTAGCCAGTAAAACTGCTGTGGGAGCAGACAAACCACACTGCTGATGCTGCATTTAAAGGAAAATATCCGTTAATTACAATGCATGAGTTTTTTTGTAGTTATGAGCATCACTGATGTTAGTTATATAACGTATAACATCAGTCAGATGATATAATAAATGGCAAGCAAACCCACTTAATCAGTGGGTGAAAACTGTGTGCGCCAAATACATCAGATGGCAGGTGAACTAGGGAGTCAGTATTTATACAGTGGTGGATGTTTGCAGTGCACAGGGTTTGTAGTAATGTTACAGTTAGCGTGAATGACTGAGTTGATTTAAAACATGAATTTCCTGGCCACACATATCACGTTACCACGTTTCAGCAATTAGGTTTTCCTTTTTCTTTGAACACATTACCAAACAAATTGATTGTCAAAACTACAAAACGTTCGACAATCTGGAATCATCCGTAAATGTTCATGGCAGTGTGAATCTCATGTCTGCTGCAGCACACCCTTCACTCTCTTTCTCTGTGTTCCTCTCACCACTCTGCTCTGGACTTTATCAACATGTTGTTTGACTTGGCTTCCACCCAATGTAAGCCCAAGAACAGCACGGAGTTGGCCGTTTCATCGTCCACAGGGAGAAGGGTGTGTGTGTGTGTGTGTGTGGGTGTGTGGCGTGTTCATGGGCACGTTCTTGGGGGAGTGGAAGAACCTCGTTCTCCTGGATCAGGAAGCTCTGAATCATGCTGGCTCTTCCTGGAAGGACCCAGAGGGACCCAGGCTGAGCCGGCTGGACTCTGGCAGGCTGTCTGAGCCGGAGCCTGGCCTCTCACTGACACCAGGCTGGTGGTGAGTGCAGTTCTTACCTCACCCTCACAAGGCAGGCCACACCTTCCCTCTGCTCACCAGGTTGGCACGCTGCAGGCGTTTTCCTGTACTGGGAAGTGTTTTCAGCTTTGGCTCTGGCTGTGCTGTGTGCTGATAACCCCAGCCTTTGGAACACTGAGAAACAAGATTTTATTGATTGGACGTAAATAGCACAAGGTGGGCTACAGTGGAATACATTTTGAGACTAAATTTTCATTACTGATAGCAGTAGTTCAACAATTCTGGAGTCTGAAGGCATTCACTTTAGCATGCTTACCAAGCTAAATATAAGTGTGTCAAGCTGTCACCTGCCTACGCTGTCACAGGCCTTGTTTGGTTCATGGAAATCACACTCTCCACAGCCTGAGGTGCTGAGGATCTTAGGCATGAAAGTTGATATTAATAGTTGAGCCGGGTTGGTGCTGGAGGGTGTCCACACCTTCCTGTTTTCTCTTTCTTTGTTTTGGCCCACTGCTGACAGATTTACCTCTAGAGGAACTCCAGCATTTGAAAGGGAAAAATGGTCTCCATTGTTCAAAGGGGGCTCTAGTGGAAGGAAAACACAGGCCTTTTTTGAAGAAAATAACAAGGGGGTAATAATGGTTTGAGATTTCAATAGTAAACAACCTTGTCATTGAGACTAGTGTTTGTTATTTCTAAAGGAAATTGAGAGGATAGAGGTATTTTTCCAAGTGAAGTGTGCCTCTTTGGCTGGAAGTGTGAACTTTAGCTCGCTTTGAGGAGGTTTTCATTTCGGAGTCTCTGAAGAGGCTTGCTGAGCTTCAGCTTTTGATAGGAATCAGCAGTAAGAGGGATGGATATTGCTGTGCGTTTTCCTGCTGCACACTGTCAGATAACCTGAACCGGTTGTCTCGTCTCACAATTTTCCTGTCAAACTCCACAGGGAAATTAAGTCAGGAGAAGTAACTGGATAAGTTGTCCAACTCTATCTTAAAGCTGCTATTTTGTGCTTTTACTGTTTTGGCAAAGATCCTCGCAGAGCTCAAATTGAGACATTGCATTGAAATTGTAGCGTCAGCTGGGAAAGAAACTAAGATAAATACAGACTTTAAATTGTATTTGACATGTCTTTTGAAAGATCACATAAAGCTTTTCTGTATGAGACATAATTTGGCAACTTACTAAAAATAACCAGTTAGATAATCTAACTTTCTAACCATCCTTTCAATACAGATAAAATACACTGCCTCTCACTGCTGTTTTTTTTTTACTCAGAAACTCATTCATCATCAAAAGTAAATCAATACCCCATTGTCCGGATTCATTCCATTTGAAGATTGATAAAATCCTTGTTGTTTCACTGTGGTTTCTGTGTTTTTGCCAGATACTGAAAATGTGTATCGATTGACTATGAAAGATTGCCAAACAGTGGATGGGTTTGTAGTTACATAATGCAATTCAAACAACTCTAAATCAAGAGACTATTCCCATCTAATCCTGTAGTACCTCATTTTAATCATTGAAGATCTGCACCACGCGTCTTATTATTTTATATTTTAAAAAAACCGCAGCAGCTGTTGAAGATTTTTCGTCATAATTACTAAACAAATATTGAAATCAGCTCAAACTAGAAAGAGCTACGAGCGTGTACCTGTGCCAAGCCTCAGCAGTCTCCACATTTGTTTTTCCTAATAGAAAATGTTCACAAGTTTGTAATCTGGATCTTTATCGGATTAGACATGATAAACAATTGTGGGATGTATGTGCCAGGCTCATTTCTTGTTTCAATCAAGTAAGTGCAGTAGCTCGTGTGAGAAAACGAGTGCCATATGAAGGGAATCCTTTTAAAGCAATTACAAATACTATGAGCTGCGATCTCCATTTGTTTTCATTATCAGAAGATTTGGATTAATATTCTGTTCCTGTTTGTCATTCATTTTTATTTAATAATGGTTTCAGGTCTAATAGATAAGCACCGAAAACTAATCGCTGATTGGTTTGTTACTAGAGCAACTTTTTGTTATAATTCTGACATATGCAATACCACACATTGCTAGTTCTGGCCTGGAGCTCCTTTTCCCTTCAGAGCTGTCTTAATCCTTCATTGCAGAGATTCAGCAAGTTGCTGGAGTTTTTGGTCCATATTGACATGATAGCATCACATGCTCTATTGAGATCTGGTGACTGGGGAGGCCATTTGAAAACAGTGACCTCATTGTCATATTCAGTTAGCCATTTTGAAATGATTGGAGTTTTGTGACATGGTGTGTTATCTTGTTGGAAGCAGCCATCAGAGGATGGGTACTGTGTGGTCATGTTCAGCAGCGATACTTAGGAAGGCTGTTGCAGTTATATGTTGATTGATTGATAGTAAGGAGGCTGTGGTTTCCCAAGAAATGATCCCCCACAACATTACACGCTCGTCTGCATAGTCTGGTTGTAGCGAATGATTATTTGAGTAGCTGTTTCCTTCATGTTAGCTTGAAGCAGTCTGGGTATTCTTCCCAATCTGATGCTCAGTTTGAACTAAAGCATGTCATCTTTGTCATGTCTACATGCGTAAAGCCATCAAGCTGCTGCCATTGATTGGCTGATTAGATAATCTGCATTAACAAACAGTTAAACAGGTACAACTGTTATATCTGAAGTAGGGCTGTGCGATATGACCAAAATCTCATATCCCGATATAAGAATTCTATCATCCCGATAACGATATAAAAATGTAACATTTTCTGTAAATTATGTGAATCTCGGGCAGCTCGTCTTGCGGGAAGTGTTTCCAGCTGCGCGTCATGTAGCTGGAGTAGAGTGTTTTAACCGATGCATGAAACTATACATTTTTAGACATAAGTTGTAACAGCCGCTGTTTTCTTTGTGAGTATTTATTACACGGCGTGCTGCGGGGAAAAGCCTGTTCTAACGTTTGAGTCTAAGGTTTATTTTTTAGCACCTGGCGGCTCTTTTTTTTTACTTCTTATCCATAAATAATCTGCTCTTTCACGTGATTCAGTTTATTTTGAAAAGTCTCAACAGGATCTTGAGCTTTATTGTGAAAGGTTTATGTGGTACATAAACAAGCGGACGCGATGGTGTTACCGTCGTTGTTGCTAACGACAAAACATAAAAACAGGTGCTTGTCCATCCATAGTGTGGTTATAATAAATATAAGAGAAATAGAGAACTTTAAGAAATTAATATAGCCACTACAGTGACCATCAAAACTGAGAAAAAATATTGCCGTAAACAGTTTATTTTGAGACACCGCGAAACAAACGATATATCATTATAACAGCCCTAATCTGAAGCATCCAGTGAGTTATATTGACCGACAAATTAGACAAAAAGTGCAACTTGTTGTTTTAGAATAATCAAGCAGAAGTCTCAGCAGCTATCATATTTTAGTCTAAGCATTAAGAGTCAGTGTATGCAATTGTCAGTGGCTGAAAACTCTCATGTTTTGACCCTGAGAAATAAAACCTAGGCCTGTTTGCTTTTGATGTGGATTGGAAACATGCTGAGTGTGGATTTTCTGGATTTATCTATCACTTAAATGTTTCATTGAGAAAATCCCCAATAAATGAATCCCCACGCTGTCGGGCATTAACCGTTAGATATATAAATGTCAGAACCTGTCTGGTGAAGAAAAAAGAGACTCCCCCTTCAGCAGCAAGCCCAGGGCTTCACTAGCACTTGCTCAAATCCTTAGAAAGTAAAGCCTTACTGGAGCAGACCCCAAGGCTTAATGTCAGCAAATTAATTATGGATTCACCCAATTAGTTCACAAACTGCACTGTGTTCTAGGGAAAATGATCATTCCCCCAAATGATGTCTCTCTTCAGTCTTTGTCCTACTGTGCGTTGCGTCTCTCTTAGAACCGCGAATGTGCATGCCGGCGTGTGTGAAGCGACACGCAGCAGGCAGGTAGCCTGACCTTTTTAATTATTCAATCTCCCAAACTCATCCTCAGACACTCTCATACCGTCCAACCTTCAGTTTAGCTTTCAGTTTAGCTTTTTAACTACTCCTGCCTGTCTAAATATATTTCTGTCTTTCTTAAAATAAAACATCCTGTGTGCTCTGTTTTTAAAGCTTTTCTAATCACACTGATCTGTGTCAACACATGAAGTGATGCTGTAACTCGAGTGACTCATTTGACAGTGTGAGATTGCCTTTGCTCAGTCTGTACACCCCCACCCTGTCTGATAAAGCATGTAATTATTGCTATCTAATGAAAGTCGGTCAGGGACGTTGCTCATATCTATTTACCAAAGCAAAATTATTTTCTTATTTCATCATCATTAAATTTCATCGCATTACAAGATGATGCTGCAACAAATAAATTTAATTTGGATTATTATTATTTTTTCACATCCTCCTATGGTTAAAATCACAATGTTGGGTGGAGAATAACCAGGACAGAATAGAATTAATGCTTTCATTATTGATGACTGTATACGTTGGGTTTTTGATGTGTTAATTAATTGTTCGGTGAATAAAAGATCAAAGTAGAGCGCAAAATGCCAATCACAAGATCACCTAACAGTTTCTTCTGCCTTAAAAAAAGGTCAAACAAAGCCACAAAACCAAATGATGTCACTTACTTTATGTCTCAGCCTTGTGGTCTTCCTCAGTACATTAAAGGAAATAGAGGTCATATGTTTGGCAGACGATTGGCTTAGAGAGTCACATGGCTATTGACTTCCTGATCTGATATACATCTTTCTGATAACTAAAACCAGAATTGCACAGATCCGAATCTCCATTATACCACCTGCATTATTGCTCAATTCAATGACTTGTCATCAGCAACATGCGGTGTCTATAAACTGTTCACCTGCTCTCTGTTGTAACCTCACATATGCCTCCATATAAATGTGAAGGTTAATAGCCACACGAGGACCAAAGAGTCCTTCTAGGAAGATGATCAGAGTTATTGACTTCACATGTCTGTGTCATTAACGTTGTGCTTGATCGCTGCGCCGCTGCACATAGATTAAGCTTAGACACGCCCCCTATGTCAGTGCCAACTCAGGAAGTTAAATGGTATTAAAACCACTAAACATATCTATGGCAGCATATGTGTTACTTTTTTATTCACATATGTGTGATAAAAACACGTAACCTTTAACTTTGTTAAACCGATACATTAATAAATTAATATAACATGAGCCAGATAAAAGAATAACATTGAATAAAAAATTTAATTTAAGTCGAGAAAATAATGGATTATAGGTTAAAACTTCAAAAGTTCAGCACCCAGCAGCTGCATAAAACTTTAAAAATATGCTTAAGCTTAGCAAACAATCTCCCTATTTCAGTTGTAATAATACTAGGAGGTGTGAAAAAATGAAGGGGTCCTGAGACGGCCTTTTCTTATTGATTTGTTGGTGTTTTCTTCTGTCATAAATCACTTTACAACGAGATCAGTCATTTGAGACTGTTTGTCTTTGTGCTGTATTCGAAACCCCCGCTAACTGACTGCCCTTCCCCCACATCTGCGTACCATACATACTCTGACAGGGATCTCTGTGTGCCCCTGACATTGAGCAGAGTTTGCAGACTGTGATTGTGCTCACGGGTGAAGCCATCCTTGGGAGACAGAGCCGGCTGTCACAGATATGGATTCGTTCATTTAATGTTTTGGTGTCTCGCGCGCAAATGTTTCCCTTTCAGTGAGCTGTGGCCACGCAAGCGGGGGAGTTTTATCGATCATCTGACTTTTAATAGCTCTTAAATATTAAGATTCATGTATATGACCTTTGTGTTTGAATTGAGTGTGCAAAATTCCTGCCTAAATACCCTCTCATGCACTGCTGGCTGCACTGTCAGGCTTGTTTCACTTTTTCTTTTATAGTATTGAGAAATTGAACTCTTGATTCATGTGAGTTTTTCTTCTTTTTTTTTTTGGAAAATGAAACAGTTCTCAAACCACAGCTTATAGTTGATTGTCTAACAGAAAAGAAACAGGCATATAGATGGGGAAGGTTTGGCCTCTGTGCGGGTCTTGTTAGCTTCTGTGAATCCTCCTCTTCTCAACTTCCCACCCTCTCTGTCGCTCTCACTCTTTATGTCACACACACACACACAAGTGGATGGCCCTGGAACAAGGGCCGGTGATTGATAACTCTGTGCGAGAGACCTCAGAGGCAGCGGCACTACAGAGAGATGGACAGATGAAAGGGGAGAGGGAGGAGGGACTGAGAGGAGACTGAAATGAAGTAACAGGGTGAGGCCTTCCAGCAGCAGTTAACATACTCCAGCCGGGGTACCATATTGTTAAAAAGGCACCCTGGAAGTAACCTTGTGTGCGGCTTCCTCTCGTCAAAATCATTCTTTTCTCTGCCATGACAGTAACTTAAAGATTACTCAGCTGAACAGGAAAATGATTAGCCTTTTCCACCTCTGCAGGGATTATTTTTAATGGACCCTTCTTTATCCAGGTTGTATGTTGTTGCATTTATGACCTGCTAAAGATCTTTAAGCATTTAGGTTTCCCATAAGTCCATAAAGGGAAAGAACTGAAATCATTAAAGGAGGCTTATAAACAGAAAACGGTTTTAGAGGGGACAAAATGGTGTGGCAATGTACGCTTAAATAGGAACATGTGGAGGATTTTTTCCTCAAGGAAAGGCTGCATACAAGTCTTTATACCTCCTGGTGTGATAGCTCTGCATGGTCCCATATGTGCAGAGGTGTCCTGATAATGTCACATTTCAGCACCACCCACAGTAGCATGTAGTTTCACATTTGAATAGCCAGTTCTGATGAATAGCACAGGTCGGCTCAGATCCACAACATATGAAATCTTTACCTTCTCACCCTTCTCGTGTTTTTTACCCTCGATATTTGACCACACAGGACCGATGAAGACTTTGTGTAATGACTTTGCTGTGATGCTTTCTGACACAAAGAGATATTTCAGTGATCTCAGCACTTTGTGAGAGCAAAGGCTCCTCAGGCTCTGGTCCTGGATGAGCACAATGTGGGATATGAGTGTTTTGAGAGAGAGAACGTTTAATCCCTGTTGTGCTGCAATAATTTAGTTCCATTTGACTCAGATGCTTTTCCCCGCTTTCCTTTGTAACAAAGATGCAATTGTACAAATAATTGCCTGCATGTCTGTGAGTGATAGCGAATTAAAAAGGCTTTGTCGGGTTACATTTTCAGACAGCTCAAAGTTACAAACTTCTCTTTATCTGAAATGGCAACTGTGATTATGTGTGCAAGGCCAAATCGTGGCCAAGCTAAAGTTATTTGAAGTTCAGTAATCATCTGGCTTCATATTGTGTGGATGTGAACATGTGTTTCTCTCTGGGTAGATTCTAACTACCCTCTATTGGTCTGAACGTGTCATTACATGACAGTCCATCTTCAGGTTCGACACATCACTTTATCAGATGATAAATTTCCCCTCTCCAGTCTTATCAGCTTCCTTCACATCGACTGTCGTCAGACTGAGCATTTCTGCGCTTGCTTTGTTTTGAAAAACTTTCACGGCAAAAAAAGGGAAGAAGTAGACTGAGTTGAGATACCTCAAATGTCACAGTGATCAATAAGAAATGTGATGAGTGACAAGTTAGATGGAGCTTCACATGAGTATTTGTCAAGGAAAGAAAACACACTTCAAACAGGGGAAAAGTGGAGCTTTTAGAGCACTGAAGTTTTGTCACTTTTTAGAGCAAATGGAGCACTTTGTCACCAGCAGTGTCTGAGTGCATGTGTGTGAAGCTGTGTGATTCACTGATTTCCTGTATATCTATTGCCTGCAGCTTCCCAGACTCTTTGTGAAGAAGACTGTGGGACTTTGTAGTCAAGGCCTCTTTAATGCATTCCTGTGTCAGAGATTTTTTTGGTGCTTTTACATCAATGATGTGTGTATATACAGTAACTACGTGTGTGTGTGTGTCTGTGTGCGCCCGCGTTGCTTTAAGCCAAGTTTCTTTGTGTTTGTGCCTTTTGTGTAGGTGTATGTGCCGAGGCGGTATGCCCCGGGGAGTAGTGCTGACAGTGCACTAGGAGTCTGAACCTTGTCAGTATTGGTGGCTCAGGAGGAGAGATACCCTGCTGTGCGGAGCAGAGCCCTGCCGTCCTGTGCTGTGCCGCGTTTGACGCCATGTCCCTGACTGACAAACACAAAGTGAAGAGACAGCGACTGGACCGAATCTGTGAAGGTAAAGTTTTGTGTATGTACCCATCTTAAACTTTTTTTGCACTCCCGACTCACATTTTCCTGCACTGCTCTTCTCTCAACCTTCGCGCCAGTTTTTGTTGTTTCAAGAGCTACTTTCAGTACGTACAAGCAGGCCTCCAGATTTTGCTGTAAATTAACTTTGACTGGGTGTCAACTGGGTGTGATGATGATTCTTTATATTTGGAGCTGCGCTGAACCAAAATCCTGGTTTGATGGTCTACATATTGAGGTTTAAAGTGACCTCAATTTGGTCAAAAGTGAGCATTTTTAGAATACAGGTTTAGCCTGGGTTTAACCTCAAAATCTGCATTTCTTTTGACCTGCAGAGAAGGGAATTCTTGCTAAGTGCATCTCCTTGTTGCTTTCCTTTGGAAAATAAATCCTCACTTTTATGTTTTTCCTTCTGTCTTCATTGACCGCCTATTCTTGCTGTTCTTAGCAAAACCCTAGCACCTATCGGCGATCAGTGCCTATTGATTGCTATAATTTTCTGCTGGCACGCCGCACATGTCAGATACTACAGTAACCAGTCTATGAATGTTGACCTCAGCAGCAAACATTCATCTAGTGGATGTAAATGAAATTACTGCTTTACTCTGGCCTCTCTGCGAGCTGTGGTTGGTTTGTGTAGGAGTGTCTGTTATGTGACTTATGGTTAAGGAGAATCTCTAAACATCTGAACTCAAGTTAGATTACCGCAGGGGATTGAATGGTTTCCATCCTGTCACGCCTGTTAAAAAGCAGCCAATTTTACAGCATGAACTGCAGTGATTATTAAGCTTTAGGTGGTGGATTATAGAGCTGTGGTGTTGTATTGAAAGGCCTGAACATACAAGAGGAACCCCCTGCTGCACGCATAGCTACAAAGTAAGCCTAGGCAACAAGGAATATGAGTTTTTGTGTGGGTGTATAAACTGTATCTGAAGCCTTGTGAATGTGCATTTTTAAATCCACTTGTTTGACTGCCCAGCGTGTGTTTTGTGTTGTGTGTATGTGTGTGTGCATGCGTGTTTGTGCGTATGGGTCTGTCAGACTGTGTCCTGAGGTAAAATCATCTCCTCTCTGCTGTCTGGGTCCCCAAGAGGCTTGTTAAGCTGCTAGGCCCTCCTGGAGCCAGCGCAGAGAGAGGCAGACATGACTGCAGTGCTGGAAAATGAAGCTAGACGCACCATTACCCCCAGTGCCAGTATATTTGTTTTGCAGCATGATGTAACCACCTCAGCTTTATGCACATGAAATGAAGGACATATGCCACACTTCCAGCATATAGTCAGGACCAAGAAACCTTGTCTGTGATGTAGCATTTGGAAATATATACTGGCATTAGGAAATTACCTTACAACCCTGAACCAATAAAAGCAAATCTTTAAGTTCAGCATTTCTCGAGTGTAATCAAGCTTTTTTTGGAAAAAAAAAGTTGTCTGAATAACTAGTCATCACGAAATCAACCCCTTCATTATTTATTTAGTCAGTTTTACAAGTTTAATAATAATAGTATTGTTTTTATAGCTTTGACTACACTAACAGGTATGCAGTTCTGTATTATCTTGACAGCTAAAATTTAATGAGAGAGAAAGAAATAGGGAGAACCTGAGTTTTAAAACAACATTTTAAATGCCATGAGGTGCAATCATAACGTTTTTTTGACTACACAACACCTGACTTAAATTTGGCTAATTGCTCTTAGGGCAGTGCTTGCCCACTTCCACTACAGCTGCTGACCACTCGCACTCTGGACCTCCTTTAGCGTGTTAAAACCTGGGGCGTCAAACTTGAATTTTTATTTTTGGGAAAAGACAGTCACAGGGAGGCATATCTGATATATAGGGCAGCTGATGAGCAAAGGTATTTTTTGGCTACAATACTGTGTTTTTCAAAGCACCCAATAGAAAATAACTCAGTCCTTTGGGTAGAACTCCATATTGACCGTTTGACCCTGGGGGATGAAATAACAGTGCATGTCTTAATAAGCACGCTCCCAGCTGTGCTTTTAATCTTATGCACCAGATATCCGGCTTTTCTAGTAAAGAAGTCTGCTGTTTGGTCTCATGGTTGTAGCAGGAGAACCAGCGCTGATCACCAGTGATGATCCCTGACGTGACAGGTGGGTTAGTTTTACCCAGACGTTGATGTCTGTTGTGTTGTGCGCAAGTTGTAGATCCATGATGAAATCCCTGACAGAGAAGTGAAAAGTGTTTAATAGGGAACTTTCACAGGGAGATCTGAAAATAGCAGGGTAAAATGGTAAATGCCTGTATTTATATAGCGCTTTTCTAGTCCCTAAGGACCCCAAAGCGCTTTACACATCCAGTCATCCACCCATACATTCACACACTGGTGATTGTACATTGTAGCCACAGCCACCCTGAGGTGCACTGACAGAGGCGAGGCTGCCAGACACTGGCGCCACCGGGCCCTCTGACCACCACCAGTAGGCAACGGGTGAAGTGTCTCGCCCAGGGACACAACGACCGAGACTGTCCAAGCCGGGGCTCGAACCGGCAGCCTTCCAATTACAAGGCGAACTCCCAACTCTTGAGCCACGATCACCCCGAAAGCATCAACGTTATACATGGTGCAGTGCTGCCCAAGAAGATGACCTTGAATTGGAGAACAGGCAAATCATTTTAATTAATTTATATTTTTGTTTTTTTGGTGGGGGGGAGGTGTCAATAGCAAGTTTATTCCCTTTGCACTCAGAGTTACATGAGAAGATTCATACCACATGCTACATGCTTTACCACATGCTTTATTTAAACAGCAGAACCAAGCTCAACGGGGCCATCATCTGCCATGGCTGAATGGGGGGTTAAGCAGAAAGAGAAGTGGGGGGAAAGGGAGAACAAATGGAGACTGAGACAAAAAAAACTAACTTTAGGAGAGAGAAGACAAAATGTAATGACAAGCAGTGGTGGCATATAAATACATGCCTGAAGCAGCATTCTTAAGGGATAAGGGAAGGTGGAGAGGGAGTCTCTGCCTTCCAAAATCCAAACTGGGAAGCTGCCCCCAGAAGCTGGATAGCTTAGCTAAGCATAAAGATTGGAAAGGGGGGAAAGCTGCTTTTGCTTTGCCCAAATCAACTTTCACCACCTGTAAAACTTGCGGAGATTTCTTGGCCAGGACTATTTGCCAGTCAACATGCAAAGACTCCAGGAAGTCACTTATCCCAGCCAAGAAACAATACAGTACATAACCCCCTGCTGAACTGTTGTTTTAACATGGAGGTTTTTCACTACCTAGGATTGCTGCTGATCACAAGCTGTTTCCTTTGGACAAAGCAGTGATAGCAGTTTTCTTAGTGCTGCTCAGCAAACCAACATGACAGCCTTATGAATCTTTTTTTTAACTAATAAATGAATGAAGCAATGAAATTTCCAAGATTTCCTTAAAGTTTTTTTTATGGGCTATAATTACAAATAAATTTTATAATACACAGCACAACAAGGAGATTTCCTTATAAAAGTTCTCTCCCCCCCCCCCCCCCCCCCCAAAAAAAAAAATAAAATAAAATTGAACAATAGTTCTTTAATAATCACCTGACCTTAAAGGTGAGTCGTAAGTAACAGGAGGATTTTTTCTATTGGTTGAAATAACTTCCTGATTACCATTGCAGTCCAGATCCAGCTGCTGAATTTGCATGAATCAGACAGCTGAGGTAGTTAGTCATTCCTGAGGGAACAACAGTTTGTCTGCTTGGCTTGAGCGCAAAGCCCACAGGAGACGCATAGAGAGACGGTAACAGGTGTTGCTGTGATGCATGCAGAGCTGCTTCATGGTGAGCTTACCTGCCGACGTTCCTTCTCGCACACTCGCAAACACAAGCACGCCGGCGTGAAAACTCACACAAGATCTCCAGATGGCCGTCATACAGGATCAGTGCATCAGTCCCCTGGTTGCTATTGTGAGGGCATAAGGGGGGGGAGACAGCTTGTGATTTGTTCACGAGCCAGTGACCAGGCCGAGTTGTCCCACTGATTGCATGTAGTGGAGTGATAAGGCTGCTATGGCGATTGTCTCTGAGCAAGGAGAAAGCGTACATGAAGCGATCTGCTGCTTTTGGTTTCACACGCAGGTAAAAGCCTCACAGGACCTATTTGGCTACTGTCTGGAGTAACTCATCTTAATCCAGGTTCACACTTCAACCAGACTCGCAGTTGGCAAACAGATACAGACCAGATGAAGCCATGATTTGCGCTGTCTCTTCTCAATCTCTTTCAAGTGAAAATCTGGAACGTCCTCTTTGGAAAACGTCTGCTGAGACTACACTCTCTCTGCACTGTCCAACAGAGCCTTTGCCTTTGTTTCCATTGTTTTCCCAACATTAAAATACACCTCTTGTCATATCCAAGTCAGCTCTCGTTGCCACGCAAGGTGCAAATTGTAATTTTTTTTATATTATAGCATTTTCCAAATTGTTCATCCTGGCTGTCTTATATTTATATTTATGGCAGTGGGATCACATATGCTGTATCTCTGAAAACCCGGTGGCTAGATGACAAGGCTGATTAAGCCATTAAAGTCCTTGATATGTATTTAGCATAATCTGGCCTGTCTGCAAATAAGAAGGCAGGGAGCTGGTTGCAAATGTTTTATCAAAAGCTGCTAGTTAGCTCAATCAAAGCAGCTGCTGGGAAGCATCAGCCTTAATTCGGCTTTATGAGAAATAGAGAGATGCTTTCTATCTCTCTTTCTCACTCTTTCTCTTGTTCTGTTTCTTTCTCTCTCAGGGGTGGAGAGATTCATTTCTGTCATCTGAAGAGATGAGGAGTGATCTGCCACGGCCCATGTTCCTCCCAGCCTCAGGTCCTTTCATGTTCTCGGCTTAATTTGAGCTGAACCAATGTTTATCATTCTGCAGCAACTGGGCCGAGTGGCTGGGAGGGAGGACAGTTTTGCTCCTGATCCATTTTTTTTTCTTTGCAAAGATTGTTGTTTTTCTTGTAGACTGCATTACTCTTTTCCCTCTGGGTTAGATTAGTGCCGCTCTAATCTAGTCAGATAATGTTTTTATCAGCATCTGCATTTTATTCATGTTGTGCAACATGATGGCACTTTATGGTGGAATAATTAGGAATATAATTTATCCTTATTAGATGCAAAACAAAAGTAGTACTGCAGACACAGAAGCAGAATTGTTCTTTCTAGTTTCTGATTGCATTTGCTCATAACTGTTATAGTGAATCTGTTTAGTGTGAACTTTGAACTGGATTGAGCACTTGAGGAAAAATAACGTGAGTCATGTAACTAGCTGTTTGGGTGTTCTTACCAGCTTTACTGATTCAGAGAAGCTTAGAGTCACCAGTTAAGAAAACTATATTTTTGGTGATCTTTTATTTAACTGATTATTCAATGAAGCTTATTTTGTGGCCGTTTTCTTTAAACTAGAACCCGATCGATACAGCTTGAATGAAAGGTTTAAAAATATATCTGTTGGCTGATTCATAATGAATGAATCAATGAATTTATAGCATTGAGGATTGAGGACTGCCATCCCAGGAATGGTGTCAAAATCGTTTCTTATATTTTATTGCCAGTTTATTGCCAGTTGATTACTCTAAATTAATTTTGAACTTAGAATATGTTTCCTTTTAGACTACAGCTGTGGCATGCTTTCAAGTAGTACAGTATATATGCTATATAGTTTCTCACTTAGTACATTAATTGAACAGGATAGTCCATATTTATTACCCATTATCCAGTTCAGGGTTAAGATAAGATAAGATAAGATAACCTTTATTAGTCCCACACGTGGGAAATTTGTTTTGTCACAGCAGGAAGTGGACAGTGCAAGGCTGTTGTAGCGAGGCTAGAGCCTGTCAGTGGATTTATATTTGTTAAATGTTGAATTTACACTGTAGGTACATCGCAGACATCTCTGAAATCCTACATGGTAGCATGCACCTCCCTGGAAATGTAAGTACATGTTGCTTCGACTGGCCTGTTCAGTACCGTCGATTCATTCTGTGCATTTCCAAGTAATTTTTTGCTGCAGTTTTTGAATTTGTCAGTGAGAGAACAGGAATGATTATCTCAATATAAGGACTCAAATATGTCCTGGAGAAGGATTGCAGAAATTGCAATTATTGGAATGTACGTAAGGGAATGACCCCCCAAAAAAGAGTGGAGGACCCAGGAGGGAAAAGCATCTTATTTGTTCCTATTGTGGCTGGTACCACATATAAAACACTGTGACACAACCATGAGGTAATTAACAGATTAAAAACCACACAAAGTCCTGAATGCCGGTAATGGTGTCGTGAACTGTTGGTGCTATAGGCTCGACAAAGATTTACCGCAGAAGTCTCTTTTAGCTAGCACTGGCATCACTTGCAGCACTGACAACACATCCACTGGCTGAAAATTGCTGTAATTCTTATGTCCTTCTCCTTTTGCTTTATAGCTAAAATTTTAATCACTAAGGGTAAGAAATCTGTTGCATTATATTTCTTTATAGGTGTTTTATCAGGATTACGTGCAGCTGCTTGTCTAAGACACTGATGAATGAGTAGTCTAGCTTATCTTGGGAGATGAAACATAGATTGCGGCTATTCTTAAATAAAAAGTGCCAAAAGACGTACTGACCTTTATACACTATGCATTAACACTACAGAAAATAAATAACGTTCGCCTTCTATAGCGTTCAGCGCATACGAATATTGCCACCCTTCCCCCACATCTCTGCTTTTAACTACAAAAAGCGCTCTTTCATTTAGCCGAACTCCAAATCATTTTTCACCAACGACTTAGAGAAAAATTACATTTTCTCTCTCTCTTGCTCTCTCCTTCCCTCCCTCTTCTTTCACTCAGCTGCAGCTCCAAAATGCAAGCGGGCTGTCGTCTCTCCCTTCTGTCTGCCCCATCTGTGATGCAGTATGGGCCACTGGCTTGATAATGATAGGCAGGCGGAGCGTGGGGCTGTGCACAAGGCAAAGATGGAAAATACCAACCTGCTAAAATGGAAGACAAAACTCTAATCAGTTGCTTCACCAAGTCTACTTGAGGTCTTGCCCTGTAGCGGCTCTCTCTCTGCCCTGCGTTCCTCCCATCCTTGAAATCTGTAACATGCTGAGCCGTGCACTGCAGAGATGCGAGGTGGTAAAGAGGCAGAGGACAGCGTCTTGATAACACAGCAGATGTAAACCCTCTGAAAGCCATCAGACCAGAATTGGTACCATGTGTTTTTCTTTCCTCATCGCCCCTCCTTCCTGCCTGCACTTGTGTTTGAGTGAGAAAAGGCCCAGAGGCTCGTTAAAACTTTAATATACTGTACAATCACAGTAATTGAGTAGAATTTTCAAGTTCTTCCAGTCATGGTTTTAATTTATGAAGTCCCTATGAAAGTTTAATGGATCAGCAGTTGTAGAGTCGCAGCTATCTAAATCATTCTGCAGCTATCTCTGCCTGCACTGCCTGCCAAGTCCCGCCGTTAGCGTCCTGTGCCCTAGAAAGATGGCCAGATTGCTCCAAAGGCACGACTGTTGCTGGACGTCTGTTCAACACATTGTACCTAGAGATCTTTCACAGAGCCGCATGACTGGCTGTGAGCTAGCAAGCCGAGGTTTTGGCATTAATTTTGATGCCGTTCACCACATATCCAGTGTTTAAATTTGGAGTTTCCCTTTATTGTATTATTCATACAAGCAAACACAGGATCCCTGTTGCTTGATGAGTGCAGTGTAGTATGCTCACTTAATTATGGAGCAACTCTCGTGAGAGAAAGGCTTGTCAGGGAAAATGCACAAGATGAATTTGCTACCACAGCTTCTTTTGCTAATAGATTGCGGGAGATATGATAAGCCACGTCCTTGTTTCGTTGTAAGCAACACCAGTCCGACCGTACTTGAGATGTTTATTATTGTTATTAATATTTTGTCAGGAAGCGGGAACTGAGTGACACACAGCCCTGAAAGGGGCTTATTAAAAGAAGTTATTGTCTGCGATCGCCGCAGAGAGATACAACACAGTGATTAATGGTGTGTTACAGGGAGACTCAGACCTGAGAGTACAGGACTGAGAAATCACTGCACGGAAATTGCTAGGTATGGGTTACCTCTAATAAAAGAAAGCATTCTTCAGATGTGCGACATCATGCGCTGCACAGAGCTGCAGGCAGAAACAAAACTGTTCTGATTTCTTCTTTGTTTGACCTACTTAATGCTCTCTGATTCAGATGTTCCATAATTAAAAATTCTCTTGTTGTTTTTTTGGTTTTGTTTAGATATTTTATCACTATTGCATCATTTAAGCCTGGAGTCGAAAACAAGGCGGTTCTAGCATTTGGCTCTGCGGTTTGACAGGTAGTGGGACAACATAAAGAGACACAGCATTATAGCAGTTTCTTGTTAGTCTTAAACTGGAATAAATTTAGCCCGTCTCAGTCACGCTGTCTCAGTGTCTTAGCTTCAGAAGCATCCAGATGATGTCACTAGAGACTTGCAGCAAAAGGTATTCCTTTAAACCCGAGGTGTCTATTTCATTGATGGGTAAAACGCAGAACAGAAACAATCCTATAGACATTTAGATGTGACAATCTATTCGGTATAGTCCAGTCATTTTCCCTTCCTTTCCTTCCTTGTCCTATTTCACATTATCTGTTTTCGAGGTAAAGTCAAAACTGGCAGCCTCTCACTTTATCGGCCTTTTTTCCTATCAGACACTTATCAAAGCTCCTTTCTTCTCCTCCTGCCACTGTTTGCATTGCTCTTATCACAGCAAGTAAACACTGGCAGTTATCTCGCTGATGGTGACATCTCATAAGCCACATCTGCTCTGCTGCGCATCTGGTGTGCAGTAGCAAAGTGTAAGTTCTGTGAGTGGATAAAAATGACGCGCACAGATGATATTGTGATGGCTCACATTGACCAGAATTCCTGCTGACAAACTGATAGATATAGTGGCTTAGTACCATGTAATAATGCACTAATTCAGTTCACACGTATTTAGATTTCTGCTACACACCTGTAATGTTCTTTCAGTGCCTTGTGCACAGTTGAGATACTATTATGTTGACACACCAGCCTACTGCAGTAGGTGTCTCTAGGATCATGCATTACAAGGACCATATAGACACTACTCATCGTAGTATAAATCAGTCATGACGAAAACAATCATTAGAACACGGCTGATTATAGGCATTCATATATGTCAACTTGCCCAGTGGTTTCCTGTCGTTTTCTACCAGTCACTAAATAAAATGTGGCCCACAGTAGTACTTGTGTGACTGGACACTGTAACCATCTCCTCCCCCTCTCTTAAGGGAAATACACCATGTCAATCCCCAACCTCCTCTGTCCCTTTGGGAAGATCCATTAATGCCCAGAGGGATACCGGCTGCAAGCCAATGGAGAGGTGAGCGGTAAACACTCGAGCTTTACTCTCTATAAACACATCCAGAGGTATCAGCAGTATGTTGGCTGTGTATACTATCTAGTTCAAGTGATGTCACAAGGGGCAGTGGATTTAAGCAGGTTTTAGTTTGATGCTAATCCCCTTGTGGCAAACGCAGTGGACAAGAAGACTACGCCTGCCAATGGCGTGCATCAACCCCCAGTGGATTAGTTCGCCTTGTCCCCTCCTCCATTCTGCTGCCATTGTCCAGCATGTGTTTTTTAACCCCAATTTCTCACCCTCAGTCTTAGCTTGGAAAGTAACCGTGATACCCAGCACAAGCATGACCTCTGCAGTAGAATGGAGCAGAGCTGCAACCTAAAGGTGTGTTAATTTTCTGTGTGTTTGTATTCTTTCTGTGTTTTTATCATGTTGGGCCTCTCTCCCCACAGATTTCTCATGTTTCCAGGACTGAATTATTTAAATAGGTTGCCAGCAGGGAGCTACATGATAGCATAGACTGAGAGGGGAGGGGGGCTTTCGGTTGCACATCAGGTAAAAGGGTACCTCCTGCTTCACCTTTCCTTTTTTCCTCTCTGTTCCTCTCTTTTGATTGGGGCTGAGTGTAACTGGAGAGTTGAAATACAACACCTGGCTCTATTTTCCGCCTTTATAGCTGCCCTCTTTATTGTCTTCACTGATGCCTAACTCAAGTGAACAGTCGTATTTTGGTGGCTCTCTGAGCCAGCGTGGTCCTGAATGGAGTGAAGGCCAGAACGATAGGGCTGCAAGTCGCTGTCACTACTGCGGTAACATTGCAGGGTGTAGAAATTCTTCTGCACTGTGTGGGGAAGACGGAGACGTTTGGTTTCACGGTCACCTAGATCTTGGGGAAAAACGGGATCCAGTCCTCCACTCCTCTCTATACAGACAGATCCAGCAGGACCAGCATGGGCAGCCACCACTGAAGAAAACCTCTGTACCTGACCTAAGCAGCAGTCTCTACCTCAAGGAGCTAATGGCAGGCCGGGCCTCAGCACCACCTCAGGATTATTACCTCACTGACGCCACCTTATCTGGTCATCCACCTAAGGAGTCTGGGTTTTACAGGGATAACCAGCACTTGCTCACCAGATCAGCCTTGCATTATGGGCCCAGCGTTGGGGGGGTTAGGTCTTCCTGGGATCAAGGACAAGCAAGAGCCACACCCTCTTTACTGGCCTCTGCTTCTACACCTACACCCGCGCCTCTTCCTCCTCCCCCTCCTCCCCCGCCTCCTCCGCCACCACCTCCCCCTCCGCTTCATGAGCTGAGCCGTTTGTACAGGGAAACTCTGGGATCTAAGATGATCCCAGACGTCCAGCGTATTGGTGGCAGCTCTCCCGCTACTGCGATCTTCGGGGCTCAGCCCCCGCTTCCTGTTTACGCTGCTGAACCGCTGTCTGCTCGTCAAACTTACAACAGTATCAACAGCTTGCGCCTGGATCCCCTTCAGCCAGCTGCCACCAGTTCATTGGTGGATCCAGCTTCTCAGGGAATGGACGCAGCTTTCCCCAGGGCTTACGGAGCTGTAGCCTCCCAGAGGCTGCCTTATGATCCAAACTATGACCCCAGCTCAGCCATGGTGGCTGCCACAGCTGGAATGGTCTCCACCTTGCCTCCTCACCAACCCAGTGCTGCAGACCCTAAGAAGATGGTGGACCCTGCTTTCTTGGCTTTCTTAAGAGGGGAAGGCTTGGCTGAAAGCACAATTACACTTCTGCTGCAACATGGCTTTGATTCCCTTTCCACACTGGGGATGATGGAGGACCATGATGTTAGGTCTGTGGCCCCTAATTTGGCCCAGGCCCGTGTTCTGTCACGAGTGGTGCTCAGTTGCAAGACAGTTGGGACGGCAACACGTGCCCGATCTAATAGCTTCAGCCATCGCAATGACCTCTACGTGCAGCCCCAGGGTTTGACTATGGACCCCAACCTGATGCAGCAACCTCCCACCACTGTCCAGACAGTTTCCCCTAGAATGGGAGAATTTCTGGGTAGAAGACCGAGCAGCGCACCCTCCCAACATCTCCTGGAAACCACCACCTACCCAGGAGCACGGCCGCTGGCACCTGGAGCTTTTCCAGTCAGCCCTGGAGGATATAGCAGTGCTGTGACTCAGGGAAGACCCTTCTCCATGTATAATGCCCACACCGGTCTTGCCATGTCTGCTCTCGGAAACCAGCCTCCACCTGCTCCAGGCACCCCTGGAGCTGCACCTAAAACCTTCTCTGGCTCCTATTCCCCGATGGAACTGATGAAGAGAGCCCCCAACTTTCCCCCAGCATCACCTGTAGGAGCAGCAAGCCCCCTTCACAGCCCACAACTTCTCCGCAAGGGGATCAATGCTGCTCCTGAGAGTACCATAGTTCCCGTCAGCTCTGCCACCACTCTTCAAGCGCAAAACCTTAACAACAACAAGATGGTGGGACGCCGCACCGGTCCACCTGTCATAGTCTCAACCATGGTCACTACGCCTGACACAAGTAATGTCCAACCTCACTTTTCTCATTAATTTATGCAAACCTTCCATCCTTATTGCTGAATAACCTTTTTTTTTGTAAGTTGGTAATAATTTTCTTCTGTATATTAGTTCTACATATTTTGACATGGATTTTGGCATACTAGGAAAAAAATCACACTGACAGTGTTTTTGAATGGAGGAGTAGCATGCAAGATGCATCTGACAAGTTAAGTAGCTATGCTCGGAGGGGTCTATTTATACATGTATTGCAAGAGAGTTGTGTCATTTGCCAGAGGGGATCCTGTCTCATCATCAAGTTGAAATATTTCTTTTGAGCAGCACTGCTTTTATTGAGGTCAACATTTTTTCCATCTATTTCTTTTTAAAATTGTTGGTCAGAATTATTTTCAGGCACGAATGTGCTTTTGGAGTGGTTTGCAGCTCCGTTTTGCTTTTCAAGGTTGCCTGCACTTGATTTGGTGAAGTTAGAAAGCACATTTTAAACACTTTTGATTATTTAAGTGTAAGATATTAGACAGAGTGAGTTAAGTGACAGAATTGCATCAATGTTAAGCTTGTCTTATATGTAAAAGTTTATTTCCTTGATACAGAGCTACTGTCATTCTATTTTACGCTGCACTCTCTCCTAATCTGGGGCTTAACCGCCTCAAATCCAATTACACTAATTGGATGTATATTTGCGTCGACTATAGGAGGTAACTGTTTTTATAGACTCCACGCTTCCACTCAAATCCTGCTTCCAGTGCAGCGCAACTAAAAGAGTGTTTCTTTTGTTATAAACTCAAATTTAACTAATATATTGAGTTTATTAAGTAAATGTCCACTGATCTGCATTGTACACGTTTTCCAACATGCTCCAAGAAGCAGTATACAGTTTAGATTGTAAAATCACTGCTAATAAACAGCAGTTGATGTTCATTTCGAAATTTCATTATAGCTTTTTTCATAGTGACAGAGCCATTAAGGAAATAACTACTAAATTAATATGTTTTTGGAGCTTTCCTAAGTGTGCTTTTATATTTAGATCTGCGGAAATACAGTTATTAATGGGCCTCAAACAAGGCTAACACAAGTAGTGAGGTAGCGTTTTATGTCCAGATACTGCAAGTGAATTCTCCAATGAGGCATCATCTCAGCTTATTTTGATTTCTCCTTCTAACTAGTTGATATATTTCCCGGCTGATGAGAGCTGATGAGCTTAGGGAGGAATTAAATCTTTTAACCTTGTTTTCAGCCGTGTAACCCTGTATCTTGCCGGCCTCTCTAATGGGTCCGTGGGCCGCTGCACTTGTTATAGAGTAATGACTTTTATGAAGTGGCTTCCCTTCATGTGTTGTCAAGGAAATAAGAAGCGAGGTGTGAGAATCAGAAGAGGGAGAAGGAGATGTGGGGGAGGCAGGAGGGTTCCTCTCGCAGTTTCGCGGAAATGTACGCGTCTCTCCAAGGTCACGGCGACGGCCGAACGTACCCATAACACTTTTAGCAAACAAACTCATTTGCATGGCGCTGACATTTGTTGCTTCACTAATTTCATCTGATAATGGGCGGCCCTTGCTGCTGATCGGAAAGCGTACTTCTTAATTGTGTGTTGCCAGGCAACATAGGTTTCAGTGGTAATCAGAGGCAGATACACATTTAGTTTTTTTTTAACTTGTTACTTTTTTGCAGAGATAATTGAGTGAAAACAATAAGACGGTGTAGGCCATTTCTTTTACCCACCCGCTCCCCCTGAGCAGTGTACATCTCAAGAAATTGCTAGTCACTTTTCTGCAGAGGCGCTTGTATATCTGTGAAGAGCCTCTCGCATTACATGCATGGCGTTTTATGTTAAAACATGCATATTGATGAAAAGTTGACACGTAATTCCTTTTACACGTCCTGAATAAATCCTCCCAATACGAAGCACTGTCCTTTTCATCGTCTCACATTAAAGTGGACGTTCACACATAGCGTGAAGGCATCTACATTATCGTACCATTAAATTCAAATTTATTCTCCAAGGAGAGTTGTAAAAACAAAGACATGAGCAGAAGTGAAATCGGTGCTTTCTTAAAATATTTAAGTAGATGTAGGTGCAGGTGGGAGGGCCCTGCCTCCTCTCCGCTGGGCGCTGTCTTGGTTGGCTAAAGCTGTAAGTAGTGTTAATAATGGCATTAAACGGTTGAGTCAAGCTCTGTTGCACCATTTCCTTCAACCTTAAGTAGGGAGAGGGCCTCGAAGCACTTGCATTGGCCATGGAGTTGTCCGTCAGTGGCATCCCACAGAGCGGCACAGGTGGGTGAAACTTTCAGTGTCACGTGAAGCAGAAGAGCCATTTCCCTGGCTGTATGTGCGATTGGCTTGTAGCCTGAATTGTGTGCGTGCTCAGTAGATTAACAAAGGTGGACACTTGCACGTGGTTTCCTTGTGGAGATAATCCGCAGAACATCTTCAGCTGTACTTTTCTGGGCTGGAGAATTAGCAGGCAGTGTGGGGAGGAGACGGGGTATATTTTGGGAGCAGAGCTTGTAACTTACAGGGAGGAGTGAGACCAGAACTTGGCAGCAGCGCCTCATAGCCATATGGGATGTGTCAGTTGATGTGTTTACCTGAATAAGTCTGTTCTCTTGGTGACACACTCGGTGCCCAGGTTGTAGTCAAAACACAGCAGATCACCTTTTTTTTTGCCTCTGAGAGGAAACCATTGCTGTTTGTGGCTGACAGTTATGCAACCTTCCAGTGCATGGTTCCCATGGGGGGCCTGAATGGGATTTTAATTTCCCTGCCTGTGTTTGGAAGGACATTCACGAGGATGCATGCCTAATGTGCACTCAGCTGTCCTTGGCTAAACGTTGATTTCACTGTGCACTCGTACATGTTTTTCCCCCTAGCTAGGTGGAAAGAAACAACTCCCTGTGTGTCATTTTGGCCCTAGACTAGTACTTGCAAATGCTTTAGCAACAAGGTAGCGTCTGTCTTCCTGCGTAGCCACTCTGGTTTTGATTCTATGGGAGCAAAGCGCTTTGATTTATAGCTAACATGGTCACACATGCATAACTCCAGATATTCATGCATTACGATATATGGCTGTGTGTGTGCGCGCTGGTGGAACAATGAACGAGGTTGGCACAATCCACCATGCTGCCACACATGCACACAGACAACAGATGCCCGTCTCTCAACAGCAGGAAGTGCTCATTTTCATCAGGATGGCTGAATGTGATGAAGCTGACAGCAGGACACAGAGACAAGACCTTAAGTTTCCTCTATTTGTCTCTCTCTTCCTTTTACTAGCACTATCTACTATACATATAAAGTGCCGTCAGGAAGTGTTGCAGTAGAATTGTTTTAGCTCTGCTTTAAAAAAAATATCAGCTAACTTAAAAACTAGGCACATCACGAGCTACTGGAGCACAGCTGAAAACGTCTGTTTTTCTGATGTGTATGTGTATGTGCAAACATGTATGATCCAGGCTCCGTTTTCTTTAAATTCAAATGCCCTGCGGTGTTAAGGCAACACAAAAATAACTTTCCTAATACTTCCTGGCTGAACTGCATGTTTACCCTTTCCTTACTTGTTCTTAATGCAATTATGGGTTACACATTATTATTGTGGAGGGCTAATAGCTTAAGGCAGGAATAGGCGCAGAATTAGAGAGGTGGAAGCCTGCTGTCCACATGTATGTGTTTGTGCATGCTACTATACAAGCATCACGTGTTGCTGACAGTGTGTCATCCTCGCTAATCCCACTGATATGAATGAAGGGAGACAGACAAGAAGGTTCAGCTCACACATCGTCAGTACGGAGTTATTATGTGGAGCTGTAATAAGCATCTATATGTGCTTTTGTATTAACGCACATGCAAAACCCTCACTACTTTAAAGCTGCAGAGCAATTTATTCAGTGCTAACTCTTCGTTTTTTCCCTTTTTTGTTCACATAAAAGAGTAAATGTGTAGTAATTGTAGCCTTTGTGCTTATTACCTGTAATTTTATTGAAAATAATTGTGCAACAAACTGAATGAACTCATAACATTTGGACAATTTGTTCTGTAGTAAGTAAAACACATGATCGGTGGTAATCGGTAAGAAACTTTCCTACCCCGTGTGCTTCACAGTAACTTTGGGATTCTTAGACACTTGCCTGTTTGCAGTCTCTCTGTCATGTATCTCCAGTTTCCTTTAAAACCTGGTAGATGTTACATGAACTGTCTGCTGCTCCATCTCCATTAAAAATCCGTATTGTTTGTATCCCCGAGGAAATACGACAAATCTATTTTTCCACTTCAGTATTTATTTCAGAGAGAAAAAAAAATTGAAGGAAAAAAAAAGTGTTTTCGAGCCCCATCCTCACTCACCCCTCCCTCTGTGTTTTCTCATGGTTGATCTTTCCAAACCATCGGTTGCGTTCACAGAGGGATTAATGGTTTCTGCAAAGCCAGCCAACCCGTGGAGGGAATGGAGCCTTCGAGCGAATGAGGAACAGCTGGTCTCCCCCTGCTTGTGACAGCTTGAGTGTTTGAGTGTGTGTTTGTGCGTATATGTGCGATAGTTGCAGCTGACCTCTGCGCAGGGTCAGAGGTGTTCCTGCTCCGAAATAACACAAAGTTTATGTTGCCGCTCTTCTGCATTGCTGATAAATGCCAGTCAGTACTGTCAATAGGCCTATTTAAGTATTACGGGTTTGCAACACAAGTTTTTGTTTATACTCTGCAATTACCCTGTAATTACCCTTCAAGTTTGTGTGTTTTTCATTATTGAGAGAATTTTCTGTTATTTTGTGGTGATCAATTTGCTGTCGTCCTCAGTGCTAAAGGTAACTGCGATGGTGCGATGCATACAGTGTGAGTATGTGCGGGGGGTTTTCTCCAGCTTTTGTGGGTCTTCGTCTGATGACTTGTTATGATTGGTGGGAAGAATAATTTGGCTATTTCGAGAGACTGCATTGTCATGTTTATTCTACTAGTCTCCCCATCCCATGGCAGTTTTGTTTACAGGATAGCAACGGCGTGCGCTTGCTGCTCGTGCTGCAAGAATGGCAGCGCTTTGATATAATCTCCCCAATTATCTGTCGTCAATTCCGCTGTATATTATTCCTCTCTCCACAGCAGCTGGGGAGGAGACTGGTTTTGTGCTTGTCACAGAGGAACAGCTGCATCCACTAAAGCAGACAACTACCTCTGCATACCTCCCCAGTTATTCTCTCCTTTTTTCTTTTTCTTTTTTTTTTTATCCCTCCCCCTCTTTCTCTCTCACTCAGTGGTGGGCAGGTCACCCTGAATTATTCATCAGTGTGAAATGAAAAAGCTCATGGATATTGAATATCCCCTCTGAAGTGGTGGCCAACATTGTGTTTTTTTTCTCCTCTTCTTCGATTTTTTTTTTTTTTTGCAACTGAAAAGAGTAAAGAGAGGCAGATCTCATTGCCAGGGTATTTCAAAGGTTAACCGATTGCTTTACCTCGTGCACATATTTACTTCTTTCATGGTCTGTGGTCAGGGAGGAGGGAGGAGGAGAGACACTGAGAAATACAGAGGATGAAGAATAAAACCTAGGAAGACAGATGAAAGCAACAGGATTTTTTTAAAGGTGTAACAGTAATCTCTGTTCTTTTTTTTCCTGGAAGAACTTGTTTCTCTGACCACCATATAGTGGGTGATCTCATTGCCTAGCTGATGTACTAACCTTTTTTGTTGTGAGGCCTATTTTCTTCCAGTAAAAATTGCACTTCGGCCGGTTGTGGTCATCCTGATCGATCAGTTGTCATTCGTTCCCCATGTGGTCCTCTGTGCTTCTCTATTGTCTTCCGGGCTAGTCTTTTGTCCTGTGGTTTGATCTCCTGCCCGTGTTGCAAATCCATGTTACCGGTTGCCATTCATCCAGCACAATTGCCAGTAAACACAGCAGAGGCTCTCAGAACATTTCCCATGTGAGTTTATTTGTAATGGGCAGGGATAATGGGTAGAAATTAAAAATTCGGTCGAATATTTTTGTTTCCCATTTGCCGTCCTAAAAAGTAAGTGAATACTGATTTTCCAGAGGACAAAGATGTGAAACATCCTCCTTACTGCCATAGAGCAAATGCTAAAACAACAAATAAACCAAAATAATCTGCTCAGCAGCGAATCCCTCATCCCTTGTTTCCTATGTTGTACACACTAATAGGAGATGGAGTGCTTTATTTGTTCAATAATACCTGAGAGAACAGGCAGCGCTGACCCTGCATTGCTCCCATTGGCTGCTACCTTTGCTTCCTTTCATTTTGGTCCATTTTCCTCCATTCCTGATTTCTACTGCAGCACAGACAATTACGCAGGAATGCTTTTAAAGGTATTCTCAAGCTTTACAAATGTTCCTACAGGAAACAGCCAGGGGTTCAAACGGCTTTTATTTATTTATTTTTTTTATGAGCAACAGTTCTTAACAGAGTCATAATGACTGACAACTGGAGAGAAGAAAGATATTTTATTTTCCCATGAAAAAAAGAGAAAGTCAAATTGTTTGTCTTCCAGGAAAGCCTCTTTTTTTTTTTTTTGCTTTAAACTCATATTTGGGAACACGCCGTTACCTCTGGGTAATTGTGTTTTAGCTTGAGTGAAATGCATCAATTGTGACGGCGTACAAGTTGCGTGGGAACGTCGTTGTGGCTTTAAGGTGTCAGGTTTTCCAGGTGTCAAATTGTGCGCCCAAAATGCGAACTCCGGTTACAGTAGGTTTCAGGGTATTATATTTTGTGGGGAAGAGGTCTGTGCTGCCACAGGAAGTGTAAAATATCATTTGCCATGGTAGAGGGAGGTGGATGAGTAGGTGGGTGGGAGTTTCTTTTCAGAGGGTGTAGTGCGATGAAGCGGGGGGGGGGGGGGCTATGATGATGAAAATGGCTGTAACTCTTTAGCAAAGTGAGCTTTAAAAGGCTGTAAGTGGACACCTCATAGTATCTGATGGCTGACTCCTGGTTGACAGGACCCCATGACCCCAGTGTATTTATCGTAATGGAGCACAGCTGGGCTGCAGCTTCGATGGGTTAATAGCCATGTGACAGCTTTTGGGGGTTGGGGGGAGGTAGGCAGGAGGTATTTTGTGCACGTATGTGCATGCATTTTATTTACTCGTGCACTCCGTTGAGTGGCACACAGGGGCCACACTTGGGAGGGTTGGGACTTTGTGCTCCACTCTCTCTGCCAGGCCAGATGGCTCCTGTCACTGAAAGGGGAGGAGGAGCGATGGAAGGAAAAAGGGGAAGGATGGAGCTCTGAGTCGCCCTTAACAGCGCTAGAGTGGCCTGTCCCCAGAGCCACCACATCTGGAGACCACCTGCTGCTGGCTCAGCCTGCTTCCTCCATCCTCATCGCTCTTGCACACGCTCACTTTTCTCACTCTGTTTTTCCAGATGGGGGAGGTGGCGGTGGTGGCAGTGGTGTGTTTGGTCAGGCTGCGTGCCTATATTTCAGCAACTTTAGTGTCTGTGCTTTGGGTGGAGGAGGTGCAGGAAGGAGTGAGCTGAGGAGGGATGGGAAGAGGAGGTGGCGTGAGAGCATAGAAAAATATCATTTTATTTTATGACTGCACCAGCCTCTGAGAGTTGTGGGTTTTGTATTTGTTGTATTTCTTCTTTTATTCCTCCCCAAGTAAAGAGACAGAGTGAGAATGTTCGTTTTTCTTCTCTTAGCCGTTGCTGCAACTGATCCACAGGCCACGGGGGGGCTGTTCCTGCCTGGAAAATAAAGCCTGCTTGCCCTCGTTGGCTCCCCCCAAATAAAATACACTCATTTGCATTCCCATGCTGTAATTTAGCCCTTCTCTCTCACACATACACTCTCTCTCTGCCTTTGCTCTCTCTTTCACTATCTCTGTCCCTCATCCCTGCACCTTTTCAGCCCCGGTCCTTGCAGTTCCGCAGGGACTTGAACGTGGGAGGGGAAGAGAGGAAGGGAGGCAGAGAAAACAAAGGCGAAGAGGCAGTGTTGACTCGGGGTTGTTATCTGGACCGCCGGTGAGGGGGTGGGGGGTCTTGTGGGTATCTGTGTGTCTGCATACATGCCTGGGGGGTTATTTACCCTGGCTGCCACTGTCACGGCAGGTGCCTCCCAGTGGATAAACCTGGGCCTCCTAAATAAATATTCACCGCAGTGAAATTAGACTTGCATCACCAAAAATTAAACTAATACTGCCCTCTTTCCCTCCCTCTGAAGAATGTCCAGACCGCTAAAGATCACCCATATATTGATGTTGCATGGTGACTGGCTTTACGATCATCCTGATATTTTGGTTGGGTGGGATCAGAGGTTTCAGCTCTCATTTTAAGTTGTGAAGTGAACAAACATGATCTTTGGCTAAAGTTATTTTGCATTGCTGATTCCCTGTGAATGAGGGTTGAAATTGTTTTATTGGTCTGAACGGAAGACTTAGTTTGTTTGCTTTGGTCTTTTTCCCCCACATAATAAATTCAAGCAGACAATGCGTTCATAAGGGACAGATTTACTAAAGGTTTGTGGCAGTGCCAGCTCATTTCTGGAATAAAAAAACATGTTGGGATTTACTAAAGACATGCAGTGTAAAGTTAGCAATGGAAAGGTGTGGACTTTTTTTTAAGCCATGTTTGTAGGGCTTAGTTTTTCAGATTTACAATTTTGGGAAGTGGAGTCTGCTGAGGTTTGCAGTAGTCAGTTTACTGCCAAAAACATTCCTGATGCACTGAGAGTGTATGCTAGAAGGAAGAGCATTTTATTCGCTTGTGCTAATTTATTTTGAATGTGTTATCAGAACATATTAATTGCCAAGGCACGCTGTTCTTGCTGGAGGAACTCAAAGACTGCCCAACTAGAAAAAGTCACACAATTCCCGCTGCACCAAAAATCTTGCAACCCGTAATTCTCTTTTTTTTCCTTTTGTCCTCTTGTTATTTAAGTCAAGCAGGGCTTTATAATAAAACTTTTACTTTCACAAAACTGCCTTCAGCCTTTATTTCACTGAGTCTTTCCAAGTGAAAAAGTAATGACACAAAAAATTCGCATAGTTTTTCATGTTTCGGGATAAAACTGCATACAATGTTGCCACTTGTTAGACTATAACAGCCTAGCAGTCATTTATTCTATAGGTAGAATCAATCAGAATGTAGTGCTGTTGTAGCCTACACATGTGAGTTCTCATTTGTGTGTCTTCCTTACTCCATGAAGAACACCTTTCCCTACTATTGCAGTTACCTTGGCCACAAAGCTGTTCCAGATGTTCATTTTGGAAACATATTGAATATTGTGATTTGGAGGTATTTTATAATAACGATTGCATTCCTCCACTGGTCCCCAGAAGATTTCTTCTTCCACTGTTTGTGTAACTAATAGATTCTCTTGCTTATTAGATCTTTTTTTTAGGTGGATTTTCTGATTATTGGAATGAATTGGCTACATCTGAACTCACGAATGTGCACAGTGACTGTAATTACCTGCAGAGCTTGTAGTTGTAGTTGAACCTGTAGCTGAAATGAAAAGAAAAAAAGGTCTTGTCTGCTTCATTAACATTGCATTCCAGCGAGAATCAAGATATGCAATTTGTAAACTTAAAAGTCACAGTGTTTTTGGGATACTCGTGGCTATATTAGTACAGATTTTGAAATAAATCTCTTCACCCCACTGGTATGGTAAATTAAATTTGTGATGCTCAGCACTCTGTGGTAGGGCTGCTCGATTATGGCAAAAATGATAATCACAATTATTTTCACTGAAATTGAGATCTCGATTATTTGACGATATTTATTTAACCCTTTAAGACCTACCATAGAACCAAGTCCGCCAGAGCTTATATTATTTTTTTACATGTTGTAGTGCCATTTGTGGGAGCATTTCAAGTTGCTATACATCAATACAACTGTTATATCCCATATTTTAATAATATGTATGTATTAAGTCCATAGTAACTACATTAATTGCAAAAAAAGTGCAATAAACTACAAAAAAATTGAAATTTTTTTTTTTTTACATATATTTCTACTTGGAGAAATTTAAGAGGTTTATCCCTCAAAACTTTAAATACAAAAAAGTTGCAAAAAATAGTTTACAACAACAGGAAATTTATTTTGAGTGTCTTCATAGTTTTATTTTGGAGATACAGCAATTTTTATATACTGCAGGAAAAACGAAAAACAATCCTATGATGCAAATTTGCAAAGAAAACAGCAGGTGCATCAAAATAAACTATTTCCAGCAGTGCAATTCGAGTTCTAAGTATCCCAGAAACTATTCAGAAAAGTCAAACATGACTTATAAAAACACCAGTATAGGCTTTTAAGGCCTACAAGTAAAAAAACTACATTTTCTGCGAAAATGACGTCACTTCCGGTTTCGGGCAGGAAATGGCGGACATGCAATAGTTAGCGCTGACTCTGTTTCAATGTGGGAAGTGTTACGAACAGCTGATCGGATGGCAGCGTGTTTCTGGAATATTATGTTTTTGTTGCTGCAAGCGCTTTTTATGCAATTTTTGCAAAGCTATATGTGGAAGGAAACCGTGACCCAGGACAAGCTGATGGCATAAGATGTAAGTACAACTCCTCCGGTTTCATATGCAAAAAATTTTATTGCGCTAGCTTACAGGGTTCAGGTTCTACAGGGATTTAAAAATAGTTACACAAAACTAGAGATGGCACGATACCACTTTTTTATGTCCGATACCGATACCGATATCATAAATTTGGATATCTGCCGATACCGATATGAATCCGATATAGTGTCTTTTAATCAACAAAACTGTTTTTTAAAATATCTTGCTGCATTTTGCAAGTCTGCAAGTTCATACTCAAGTTTAAAACAACAACTACACTAAAGCTATTCTGTTATACCTGTATACAAAAAAAATATTTCATAGTTCAGCAATACTGATCAATCTAATAAACTTAGACCTACACCATCCTCCCTATTCTGGTATTTTAAAGAGTACTTAGCGTAAATATTAAGCAACCTAACTAATAGGGTTCCAACTCCCAGCAACAACAAAAATAAATAAATAAAAAATAGGGAACCACCCCTCACGCGCCACCTCATGATGCTTAATCGACGTAATCAACCTTAATTTGATGCAGTGTGAAAAAAAAATGCACAGAAATCAATTATTTTTCAAGAAATATTAAATAGATTCAACATCTTTCTTCAACAAAATTGCAGACTGCACAGATGGTACCTTCCCAAAGGAAAAAGTACTATAGCTTACTAGGGTATATATATTAGACTTAATAGTCACTATATACAGTAATTGACTTCTATTCATTTTACATCAAATTAAAACTTTGGGTGTCAGATAATTATTTATTAAAAGCTAGACATTTTAAATGAGAATAAGAAAGAAAAGTATGTCTTTGTGCCCCCTTTTCCCTGTTCATGCCCTATCGGCCCCCCTGGCTAAACTTTGCTAGATCCGCCCCTGCACAGTTACAGCCGTCAGCTAGTAGAAAAAGATCCTGGTGTAGAAAGTAATATTAAATAAATTCTAACAACAGCTGATCAAGCTTAAACGTGCTGCTGTTGTTTATCTGCTGGTTTCCTCTTTCTGGTGCAAAGTGGACCAAAAACAAACAAGAGAGACGGAGTCGCGACAGAAAAGCCGATCAGCTGATCAGTTTCACGATTGAAGTAGCAGCAGGAGAGGCAGTCGCTTGTTAAGCTTAACGCAGGAATGCTTTACAAACATTCAGAGATGGACTTACACACTTGCTTTACTTCTCTTGGGGATAACTTTGTCGGAGATGAAATGCCAGGTTGCTAGCGAAGCTCCACATGCTATCCACACCAGGACAGGTCCAGCATGCCACAGCCACTGCTACGACGTGCTAACGTTCTGAGGTGAGTTACATCGTGTTGCAAGTTTTGTGAGGTGCTTTCGTGATATTTAATGGATCGGATTACATTTTTTATTTTTCTCCGATATCCGATCCAGTAATTTAGGTCAGTATCGGACCGATACCGATACGTAATATCGGATCGGTCCATCTCTACACAAAACGGAGTGTGCTGCTCTGACCGGCTTTAAAGGGTTAACAATAACAATGTATTGAATAATGACTTTAAAAAATAATATAAAATAGTGTGCAAATACTGATAACAGTGCAAATGTTTGCAATATAAGAAATAAATGAAAAATGTCAACATCTATGTTTAGTGAACTTTGCAGTGTTGCTCTGTGGTGCAGCTACTTGATCCACGTCTGACTCCGCAAACCCATAATGTTTCCACACCACTGAAGTTTTTTTTTTTTTTTTAACCTCTTTTCAACCAATGGGAGTCACTCTCCTCTCCAAATAACTTCTGCTTAGCTTTCCGAGCATCCCTCGGGTCCTCTTAATTGTTGTGACTCGTGTTCGAAATGCAGAGAGGTGCGCTCGATTTGCCACACGGAGCAGCACGAGAGTAAAGCAAGAGGGAGGAGCTGATAATCGGCTCAGTCATTTTTAATGATCGTTGAAAGCCCAGATCGTAATCGTGATTAAAATTCGATTAATTGAGCAGCCCTACTCTGTGGAAGCCAGCAGTATTCATTGGGAAAACTGTTCCGTAAAGTCTGCGGACATTTTTTGAGCAGATCAAGCATAAGTAGAAGTACAGTACAGGAGAAAATCATGGTCTTACAGTGTGCTAGAAAAAAATTGCATTAAAGAATGCACAAACTCTTGATACCACTAAAACTAAAATAAAAAATAGAACACCAACACTTAGCTCTTAAAAAGGAGAAAAAAATCAAAGCAAGAAAAACGTACTGTAAAAGCTGTCTGGTGATATTCTCTGGGGTTTAACTGCTGTGGAGCTGAACCTCTTTTTGACCCAAGTCCAGCATCTGAAATGAACCCCTGAACCTCTGGTCATAATGTGGTCAGCTCAAGCCTCGTCTCCAAGCGGCAGGTTGGCTCGCTCTACCACTTAATTTCTTAAAATCCCTTTAACTGCTTTAGGGGGATTTAACGGGCCTCTACATCCACTGTGCTCTCAGAAGCCAAGTTCTAGCGCTTACATTAAAAGGGCGCACACAGTATAATTAGGCTGGTTAAAGAAGAAGGCTCCCTCTCATGGACTGTAAGAAGGCTTGGAACATTTGTTGGGTCTTCCAGAGCGTGAACGCTGCCCTTGATGTCTTACTATGCTAAAGGTTGGCGCTCAGAGAAACCATGCAGCAGGAAGGAGTGTAGACTGAAAACCTCAAGTATTATTATGCATCCCAGGAAAAGCAGCACTATTGCTTTTCTTGTAAGTGTGGTTGATTTAAAATTTAACAGATTTCTTTTTTTTTTTCCGTAGAAAGCCACACTAATTTTTTAAAGAGGCAGCTAATATAAAAACCCAGATTTACATCCTTGTGCAACTCAAAGCACCTGAGAGTAGGTTGATCACTTATGTTTACACAAAGACTGTGTTTACTATGTGTAAAGTGAAGAGAAAAATGAAAGGCTAAAATAAAGATTGGTAGACATTAAAAAAATTGGATTTCAAATGGAATTGATTAAATCTGACTTTAAGATTTTTATCGCACTGAATATTTCAGAAATTCAGCGCTAAGGTTTTTTTTGGTCAGAATTTCAATTAAATACATTTTGGGCAGCAAAACTGAAATGGTGTGGGGAGCAGGGATGGGATGCTGCAGTGCCAATCTGTCGTCACTAGTCTTCACTCGCCTCTTCCAAATAAGCATGTCGTTACATGCTCGTCAGCTTTTGGACGAGTGCTGGAGCACATCTCGCTTTCTTTGAACTGGGCCAGTGGTTCCCCATCCATAGCCTATTGCTTCTGTGCAGCTGCATCTTCCCTGCTTTAACCCAAAATTTTCTGCACAGAAAAATCGAATGAGAATTTTTGACCTTTGCGAGAATGAATGTAAATTCATCCACGTTTTCATTCACTAAAAACCAGGGGAGCTCAATGCAATTATTAGCATTCTGTCTTGGGGTGTTATTCTTAAAATACCCCCCTCACAGAATGCCTGCATCTTCTGGGATTCTGTGATATTCTTGTGTTAATATACTGCTGTCAGACAGACAACCCCCACCCCAGCTTTTTTAATATTATTAAAGAGAGAAAGATCAGAGGGGCAGCCATATCCCCACACTTTATAAGGAGTGTGAGCATGTCTGGCCGGCTGGCAGGAAGTGGGTTGCTACTGCCTTTGATGGTCAAACTCTCTCAGATGTGTCATTGCTGCAGACTGTAGCTCGGATGACAGGTCATGTCTCCGCTTGTTGGGCTCTTGCAGCTGAGATACAACAGCCCCAATAATTACCTGAGCAAGCACACACACTTTAAGCGGATATACATCATGGTCCTACACACAGACAAAAAAAGAGAAGTAGCTTTACACTTAGATGGACACTGCTTGTGCTGTTTCACCTTTCTGCTTTCACTGTGAGTGATGATCAGTTCTGGCGCGTGACCGTGCCGGACTCTTGCTGTATTGGTCACGCTTGTCACGCAGCTGACGGTGTGCGTGCACGTGTGTTTATGTGTATGTTCGTCGCCGTGCTCTGGCGAGTAGCAGGGAGGCTCCGATTGCTTTGTTATTCCAAACAGGGTGTTTACAGCCACTCATCCTCACAGTCATTCAGCAAGGCGATCTGTCAGCTCTCCCCTACAGGGACCAAACTGTGAACTTAACACGCTCGGCTCTGATGACTTCCCTGATGGTGTGAAGAACAGCAAAGTCTACAGCTGTAATGTTGTTGCTGGAGTGGCTTGAATGTTGCATTGTTCTTGCAGTTTGTGTGTGTGTGTGTGTGTGTGTGTGTGTGTGTGTGTGTGTGTGTGTGTGTGTGTGTGTGCGTGCATTTTCAAAGGGAGGTAGGCGGTATGAGTGTGTATGTCACTTCCCCAATGTTTTTCCAGTAAGCCCCCAAAATATCAGGGTGGAGTGAGTTTGTGTGCATGTTCAGTATTTTTGGTGGGGAGTGGGGAGAAGGTCTAGATGAAAGTAGAAAAGAAGAAAAGGAAACCAAATAATCAGCAGGGAAAGGGAGGTGAGGCTTAGGCTGGGAGCAAACCAGTGTGTGTGTCTGTGCGTGTGAGGGGGGGGAAAAGGGGCAGGCATTCTCAAAACACCATGGAGTCCAGATCAGAAATAAAACATAAAAAAGTGGAGAGGCAGGAGGAGGGAAAAAAGGGAGGAGGAATTGTGCTTGAGTGTGTTATGCGTGTGGATCCTGTGAAGTGAACTGAACACAGCCGTAAATTGTGCAAGCCCAGAGAGTCCAGCTCTGTATGTCCAAGCTGGCACGTCTGATTTAGACAGATCTTTTTTTTTTTCCTCTCTTTTCCCCGATGCAAGGTCTTTTTTTCTGCAGCTTCTGGTTTATTATCTGCTAAGACAAAGGCAGGAGAAAAAAAGCTAAGGAGAGAGAGCGATAGAGAGACACGCAAAGCGAATAAATGTTGCGCAGCTGACAGCAGAGGAAGCAGCGAGAGAGTTTCCAGCTACTGCGTTCCCCGACCGCAGCAGCCTTTTCTTCCTGGGAGATTTAAAAAAGGAAAAGAGAAAAGGACAAAAGCTCCTGCCCCCGTCTTTCTCCGTCCTGCTACCATCCGATCATCAGCTCTGACCTCAGCGTGTGTGAGTAAGCGTGCATATAAGGACGCCGCGGGTGTATGGTGCTTTTCTCCCTGCCCTCAAAGGCATGGACTAAAGATGATGCAGCCAGGGGCTTAGTGAGAGCCCGCACCGCAGAGACCCCTTCCCCTCACCAACAGGGCCAGACCGAGAGGAGCAACTCCAGGGGAAGGGGGAGGGGGGTTAGAGGAGTGGAGGAGGAGGAGAAGAGGAAGAAGTGGAGGGGGGGGGGGGGGTACCCTCCATGGATGATTGCAGAGGGTCCTTCACTTTCCTTTTTTTGTGTTTTTTGTTTTTTCCACTCCCTACTCGCCTCAGTCATCTCCTGCTTTCGCTGTGATGCATAGCCTTTAAAAACGAATAATGTGGAGACAACATTTTCCAGGCAAGCAGCATGTTTCCTGTTTTCTCTTCTGGATGTCTAATAAAGTCTGGCATGTGGGAGGTGGGAGGGAAGTAGGTGAATGGGGAGGGGTAGAGGGAGTATGGGTAAGAGGAGAGGAGGGGAGCAGTGTTTTAGAGTGTGTGTGTATGTGTGTGGATGCATTGCGTGCCCGGTAAGGAGTAGTCATTTCGGGGTCTGTTACTTGTGCTGCTGAACTGGGCTTACTAGGTTTTTGCTGCCTCTGCAGTCTTGGGCTCAGAGTTGCACTTTGTAGCTCAGGGCAACGCCGAAGAATAAAAGAGCGGGAAAAAGAGAGAGGAAGGGGAGGTAATGGGAGGTCCGGCGTGGTTCTGCCATGGATGCTGTTGACACTCGCTTTTGTCCCGCAGTGGAGTGCGAGCTCCGGCCCGCCAGTGCACACAGAGGGTACCATTTAAAACAGCCGTGCGCTCATTTTCTTGGCAGGGGATGGATTGGTGTGGCGGGCAGCCGGGTGGTGACAGGGGTGGGGCACTGGCAGCGGAGGACAAGTGGCCTTTGTGTGCTACTTTTGGGGAAGTGAAGGGAGGGAAGGGCAGGGAGGAGGCTGCCAACAAAGGGTGCTTATGCCCGCCCTCCACACCCGCTCTCTTCAACTACTACAACTCATGCAATGACCTCGTGCTGTCACGGGCAGGTTTTATGTGCACACGTAAGTAAAAGTACAAGCGCCATGTGAAATGGAGGGAAACTTAAGTGAGGAACACAAAGTGTTGTTTGACCTAACAGCACTGTAACCTGTGCACAGCAAGCTTCTCCTTTACCTCGCAGCAACCTCCTGGCTGTTCACCAAGGTTTGCTGTCCCATTCATTACCTCCCAGTTACATACTATCGACCCTCATGTCAACGTTTTCATAAAAATCTCACTTTGCCTTTGCAACCTTTTCCTCTACAAGAACATTTACAGCATGGAAATGTGGTTTGAAGGCCTTTTGTTGAACATGAATGTGGTTTAGAATCTTCTTCCTAATTAATTTGTTACCAATTAAAGTGCATCTGGTACACAGCAGACCATCCTATGTGCTCTGGCTTTCCTCTGTAGAGTTTTCTCATGTGACATCACATTGCTCAAGAATTGCCCACCTTAACTATCAGTCATGAGGGAAAAATGTGTATTGCCCAACTGGCTGCAACTGCAACCTCCTTTTAGTTGCTTTGGTTTCTAGCAGATCACCTCAGTTGCTTGTATAAATGCAGAGTGGTATAAAAGTGAAAAGAGGTGAGTGAAGAAGAAAGGCTCAGTTCATCATAGGAAGCACTCAGCAGCCTAGGTCTATTACAGTGTAACTGAGGGGTAAGCATCACCTGATCCAGCCATAACTATAAGATTTATCAAAAAGAAAAGTAGTATTTATAGTCAGGTATAGGGTATACATGCTGGCCTCTCGGTGCCTGTAAAACATTTGTAACATAAAGTTGGCCTACATAGTGTGTGCACCACTGTAGGCCTCTATTTTGGTTGATGCTGTTTTGCACTCTGTGGGTGATTTGGCATGTACTGTTAGGAAATGCAAGCAGTGGGGTTGTGACTAAAGTCAGGTTATGTAGGGAATCAGTAAATTATTAATATGATTTGCATGAAAATTTTAACCGGAACGTCAAACCTGAGAGACAATCGTGACAAGATTGTTCCACTAATATAAAAAAAAAAAAGATTCAACTTTCTTCTCAGAGTTGTCTAAAACTTTTTCATTTTTTCCCTAACTCACAGTAGAGATGCCAATTTGCAGTGAGGACGTGAGATTTACTACAGCAGTAAGCTTTTGTTTGGCCTTTTTGGCAAGTTTCTGGGAGAATTATCTTTAATTAAGAACAGCTGAAGCAATCCACTGCGAGTGACATGTTTCTTTTATAATAGCCAAAAAAGGCATTCAGTCTTGATTTATTGTGTGGCGCATGTGACCTGAATGATTTGTAGAATCGTTTTTGCCAAGAAAATCAGCAATGATTTGATTGTAATTTGAATTTAAATCAAAACGAAATCCTTGTCAAAATGGCTCCATATTTTCTTTAGAGTGTTTAAATTATTTAAACGGCAACTGTTTCCGCTAAACGTAAAGGTAGATTGTCAACTATTTTGCCAGCCTGGGAAAGTCCAAATGAAACCACATGTTCATATGGTTTGGAACTGAATTTCCCGGAGGAACCCACCCGAGGGATTAATAAAGTTTCATCTAATCGCTAATATCAAAGCGCGCATGTAAAGCAGGCGTTACGTGACCATTTTATAACCCTTCTCTCGCCACCATCGACATGCCCCACCTCTCACACGCAGCCTGCTCCTTTTGGGCTTAGCAGGGAAAGTATATGGGTCATGTGTTAGCTCAGGGTGGCACAGTAAATGGCTGTAACAGTTAGCGGTCAGCAGCAACCCCCACCCAACCTTGTTGTTGAGATGGAGCCACCTGCAAACAGCAGCTTGGGGTTGCTAGGTAACCTGTGGCAGAAGATGATTATAGTATGGCGGAGGGCTTGTCTCTCATTAGCACTAAAGTGACTTCTGTTTCTCTGCTCTTCTCTTGATTTTAATTTCTCATTTCCCCGTTGCCCCTCTAGTCCCCCTTCCCCTCACTGGAGGCAACATAGCACCAGCAGCAGAGGCCAGTGGTAGGATAAGACTCCTAGCTCCCTTCACCACATAATGGAAACACTGGCCTCATCTCCCGGTACGCCGCTCTGCTACTTCCTGCTGCCAGACTCTGACTAAGTGTTTCTGGCTCAGAAACCGCAGCCTTCAGCCCGGACTGAGTTAGGGTTGTATTTGTCTAAAGGAATGATTAGAATTTAAATACAGATTTAAATACTGAGTAAGATTACTGGGAAAAAAGAAAGAGGAAAAACACTGATCTTATGAAGTTTGGTAATCTACATCAAGTGGTTTTAAGCTTTTTTACTGGAGGCCTAGATTTCCAAAATAATTTCCATTGTGACCCAGTTCTCATTTTCCACAACTGGTGTGCAATCTAATTGAGAAAAATGTTCTGTTTTTAGACCGCTAACTGAGCCCCCACATTTTATTACAGGGAATTAAAAAGACTTTAGTAACATAATATCTAGCAGCCATGGATGTCTTTAAAAAAAAATCATTTCAAGGCTCGTCTTTCAGCGTCTTGGAGCCCTCATGATAAATATGTCTGTGCTTTTAGCAGGGAGAATTATTTTAGATGTGTTTGTGTGTTAGTTTCATTCCAAAAGTATAGTAATCACAAAGCAGAGGTATTTAATTGAATAATATAACCAGCAGATAAACCATGGATACCTGTACAGAACAGTGTCGTATCTATCAGGCTGTAAATTAAATGTTTTTAGATTAGTGGTTAAATTAAATAAGAAAATGTCACTTATGTCGCTAATTTTTGACATGTCGAAGATTTGCAATTAATTAAATAGTTGAAGAAAATCAAATAATTAATCACCAATGAAGAAAATCATTAGTTACAGCCCCAAATCTATCATTACACATATTACACCACAGCAGGAGGTGTGTATGCGTGTGAACATGCATCACATGCATTATTTCCTTTGGCAGGTAAACCCACAACAGCAGCTGCCCCCCTCAAAGAAAATTAATTCATCCCTAAACATCTCACGCGCATGCATTTGCAGCCTGGCAACAGTTAAGCGGCAAGCAGAGGACGCAAGAACTAGGAGGAAAGGAAATGAGGGAGATTAATTAATGGAGGAGTGAGTGAAATTAAGAGCACTCTGCCTCCTGCGGCTCTGACATTACCTCCAATACTCCACAATCCCCTGCCCTTCACTTAACACATTTGTTGAGATTTGGTGCACCGTATGAAAGTCTGTGCTCATGCTTCAGTTCAAATCCTCTGGCTGTTTGCAGTCAGGTGGCCAGCGGCCGCGTTTGCCAAGGCGCCAGGACGTAAACCTGCAGAGAACATGGTAGACCTGCTGAAAATGCTGTTTTACTCCTGCCTGTTGCCTCTGAAAAGGTGTTGCACAGCTGTTAAAACAAGTGAGCTTAGAGAGTGCTTGTCACAGTGGAGGTTAAAGCTTGTTTCCAAGGCTTGCAGTGCCTCTCACTGAGATTGTCTTGTTCCAAAGAGTTAAATTCATGCTGAGATAAAAGATAAATTGGAGGTTGACAGTATATCGTAATCTTGAGAAAACTGCTGGTGGCTTCAAAGCACAAAATTATTCTAGTTTATGGCACTTTAGAGGGGATTTTTACTACCTTTTCACCCATAATTTGCAAGCCAAAAAGCCTTTAGATCGATGTTAAGTTTGTTTTTTTTTGACACTGTAATTTTTATTGATAGTTTTGTCACAGTTTAAACATAGACATGTTTTGCATTACAGGAGAAATAACCATGCAAGCACACAGTCAAAACAAAACAGAACTAAAGCGAACAAAAGGTGTGGGTGCCAATTCTAATCAACTACCGTATGCATGCCTGCCTTTGCTCAGCAGCATACATACTCCAGCTTATATATGTACTTTTATACAGGCATGCATCAATAGATATACAGAGTCATAGACCTTAAATGTTTTGTTCGTTCATTAATTTTCCTTGGTGCCATATAATGTCCACTTCTCCCACTTAGCAACGAAAATATCTTCCTTTAATCTGAGAATGCAAGTCATTTTTTCCATTGCATAGATTTCTCCAACAATATTTAACCAGTCTTTTGATGAAGGCGATGTTAAGTTTTTTAAACCCCGACTATTTGCATAGTTTGTATATAAATGATAGTCACTCCATTCCATCCCTCATTGGTTGATGAAATCCCATTATGAATTCTCAGGACCAGACTTCTTGAATGTACTTTCAAATGTACATTAACTGAAAAATAAGAAGGTTACATGAAAAATACCCCGTAAGGCACCACTCAGGCAGTAAAAAGAGACCCTTTACAAACTGCCGCCACCAGGTGGCGATACCTGTAGATTAAAATTCCTATTTTGAACATCTTTTTCATGTCACATTTCAAAATGGCATGAAACCACATTGGCTATCATCTTGTCAATCCCACGTCGGTAGCTAATGGGTGCCAGACCCGTCCCTCCTCATCACATCCATTTTTTGCAACCAAGATGGCGAAACAGAAACCCTCATATCAAGGATGTTACGAAGGAGAAAATTAACTATTGACGTGAAAACTGTCTTTTGAAACAGCCTGTGAACATGTTTATTTTAACACGAGAGTTTATTAGCGCTTTTGAAGCCAGCCTCGAGTGGACACTCGAGGAAGTGGATACTTTCAGGCACTTCTGCGTTGCCCTCATTTTCTAGCCCCGGGCGTTGTTGCCTGGTTACGAGACTATTACTCCCCATCCATTATTGTGACTTAAATATGAAGCTTTAAATTGTCAGATGTATGAACACATCTAAACACACACAATTCTATATTCTACTTAATTTAGATTGGTACAGACTTGTTATAGATGCACAGAGCACAGGGATGCTGTTGAGTATCACCACGGAGAAAAGAGGTGGTGAGAAAGGTGTCATGAACGCATCACCTATCAGAAACGGGTGTTGTGGTGTTGTGCAGCTGACAAACCCAGCGGTTCCGGTTGAGACTGGTTTGATGTACTTGCTGTCAATTTAACACAGAGGGAGTGTTGCCTGTCACCTCCCTGCTTTCCCTGCCTGAATATATCATATCCTCTCCATCAAAATCAACAGTGTAAGAATCAATCTGTCACACAGGAGGACATGCGCGCTTCGGCTTATAGACAGACAGACCAACTGGAATTGAGGGTCGGAATAGAAAATGGAGGAAAAGAAATGACAGTTGAGGTGAAAGAATGACAGAGAAAGGAGGGGCAGTGATTACTGAAAGACAGCTGAGGAATGATAGCAGAGGTCGGGGAGGAATTTATGTGAAAAGGGAGAAAAAGAAAATGAGATGCGCAGTGAGCAAACGGTCACTCAGGGCTAGACATCGGCAGCAAAGAGGAGCTGTCAGAAGATGCTATCATACAGGGAGAGATCTGCGAAAATACAACAGTGCCAACGATACTTTAAAATGTAGCAGAGGAAGAAGTCGACAAGAGGGAGATTAAGAGACTGAGTAAGAGACTGAAAGGTCAGAGGAACCCGGTGGATGATTCATGGAGTTCAGCCTATCTAACTTCTGCCTAAGGGTTTCACACAGCCTGTCAACCACTCCTCTCTCCTACTGCTTCATCTACAGCTTCTCTAACGTGCACACACACTGTGCGCCAATAATTGTTAGATACAAGTACACACTGGTAGGATGAAGCAGGGAGAAGCCATAATCAGTATTTTTCTTCATATCTCTGAATCAGTGACAAGTAACAAGTGGCATTTAGTTTTTAGCCTGTTTTAGGTTATTGTTTTTACTTTAGTGCACATTTGCACCTTGACTCTGAGCAAGAATAAAAGCTCATCAGCAACTAAATACATCTGCTGAATCCTAATGTTGCCACCTATGATAGACTATTTGTTAACAACTTTTATTGATAGTTGTGAGATGTTTTCTTCTGCCCTCTAGTGGACATGTAAGAAAATCTTGAATAGAATAAGCTTGAATAGAGTTTGTGTGATTTTTGGGAAGAAAAATAAGCCAAAGTATTTGGAAATGACTTATTACTGGCCTCTTACATAACTTTCAACAGTCCAAAACCCAGACGTGTTCAGTTTACAATGACATTACAAACAATCCAGTCATTTGTTTCACTCGATCGATCAACCACCATTCGTGGAGTGTTTCTGACACACCCTCGCCAGTTTGGTGTTGATGTTTTTGACCACTGCTGCCCAGTCTTTACCAGCTGCCTCTATTAATATTCAACAAGCTGTCACATACAGATGCGACAGCCAAGCTGGTAAGCCTCACCTTTCCCACCGTCATGTCAGCTGTCTTGAACAGGGAGCCTGATAAGGAGGTAGGAAGCAACGGAGGCGTTTGATGGAAGGCTTGAGATGAGGAGGCGGAGGGAGAGGGGAGGAGGCGGCTGTCTGTATGTCAGGGGAGAAAACATCTCCTCCGCCCTTTGCACCGCAAGAGTGGGGTGGATACGGCCGTTTGCGCCTCCGACCCCAACTCATGGCGCAGATGCCGGCGGTGCCAAAAATAAAGTGCATTAAAACTGGCAGCCAAAGCCTGTTAAGTGATCACCATGACAACAGGCGGAAGGCGCACGGAGACGACATCTTTGCTACAATCCTCCCCCCCTGCCCTAAGAGGCTACACTGCTGGACTGCTCGCTTTCTGTCAGCTGGGCTTTCTCTGCGTCTCTGCTGTCGTTTATGTGCTCCTTCTCCTTTCATCCTCCTTCTCCCCTGATAAGTCTCCTGGGAGCTCTTTAAGCTAACAGGCAGTGTTTAGTCTGTTTTTATGCTTCCTTGTTTTACATTTTAATTTCACTCTTCTCTGAATCGCTCCTCTTTTTCTTCCCCCCTCCTCCCCTCCCACCTGTTGTTTTTCTCACTGTGCATTTTAACTTGTTTGTGCACACACACATCTCATCTTAAATCTCCTTATCTCACCTATATCGGTCCCAATGCTGTGTGCTGTAATCCCAAAGAGCACTGCCCTAATGAGACCTCCTCCACCTTTGCTCTCCTTTCCCTTTCTCCACCCTGCTCCTTATCGCATGGCGTCATTGTAATCTTCAGGATAACTTTGAGAGCTATGCATACACTAGTGCGTGCACAGAGTGAGGTCATGCATGAGCATCCCGATACAGATCTTAGCAGCAAACCTAGATAAGAAACGTGATGTCGTGAAGTCACAGGGAAACATCCGCAGGGGATCTTGTTGTCGGGGTGAATATGGTGACCTGTGCAGTGTTGCGATGCTGTTTCTTAGCAAGGAGCAGTTTTGCTTCTTCTAAAGTCTCTCCGTCCACAGGCCAGCATCTGAGGGAAGCATGAATATTGATGCTCCTCACTTGTTAACATTGTATGAAGCAGGGGCTGGTAATTGTCTGTCTTCGAAGCGCGACACGTCCTCTTCAGTGGGATGTGTGAGAAGGTCGATCCCGCTGGGGAGTTCGGCTTCTCTTGACTCATTTTACTTCAAGTGAGAAAAGTAGCGAGTAAGGAGAGGAGAAAGAGCCGAGCGGCGACAGAAACCCGAGTTACGACACGCACTTTGTCAAGTGTGCCGAAGTGCAGCTGCGAGTCGCTTCCGAGTTTGTTTCAGGCTTGTAGCGTTTTCTCCAATGCTCTTCATTTCAATGATGCATTGCTCTTATGAGGCATTTCTAAAGGTGTCCTCACAGTGTTTCTCTTTTCTTCTTCTTTTTTTTCACCCCTGTTCCACAGCAGCTGGTTCCACTCACACTGCCGTTTTTTAACTGGTAAAAGAGAACGACCAAAGTGTGCGTGTCAGTATGCACACAGGGGAATTTGTTCCCCTTCATATGATTGTGTGAAACTGTCTGCTTGCATTCGCCTATCTGTGTCAGTGTATGTAAATGTTTCTGTGTGCGTTTGAGAGCCAGACCCAGAGGATTCCTGCAAGTGAGCCCGTCTTCTAATCCAGTCTTGAGTAGGCGCATTGATTTATTGAGCAACTTTTGTTAGTTCGGAGAAGCCCCGCTTCCTGCTACATCCTAATCAGCACACACAAGTGCACACATGCATACACACAGCAGATGATTGTTATCTGAGTGTTGATTAACTGAGTGAAGACTGCAATTTAGTGATAGTTACATTTTATATTTTATTTGGATTTCATCTTTCCTGATTTTGAAAGCTACTTTCTTAATACCTTTTCTGTTTAAAATAATCTTTCCTCTTCTTGAATGTATCTCTCCAGGTATTCGGCCTCAAATCATGAACGGGCCCATGCATCCCCGCCCGTTGGTGGCCCTGCTGGACGGGCGTGATTGCACCGTGGAGATGCCCATCCTTAAAGACTTAGCAACCGTTGCCTTCTGTGATGCTCAGTCCACGCAGGAGATCCACGAGAAGGTAGGAAGACGCACGCACCGTAGTTCACTTTCAGTGTCTTCCACATCGCAGCTGAACCTTGATGGAGAGACGGAATTTACCCGTCACTCATATCTCCCTCTTCCTTTTTCTATAGCGCTGATATGTGAAGTGCGTTATATTGGCCTCATACACACCTGCCAGTTAAAATATAGTGGCTTCATTATGATTTAATGTCACTTTGTAGCACTGACTGTAACGCCTATATCAGTGCCATTGTTCTAATAGAGAATCTCGTACAGCGGGGATGCGGTGTAATTACATTGGCTTGTAGAGGCTCTTTATTGCTTTTTATGCAGCGCCGTGGTTACAAAACAATATATGGCCACAGAAATGGGTATCACCCAAGTGCTATCTCTTCATCTGCAGACAGAGTGAGGGCTGCTATATCTTCCATCGCGCTGTTTTTATGAAAATGGGACATATTAAAAAAGAAGCATTTGCATAGAGATCAATTCAATCAAAGACCTTGGGCGGTGAGGAGAAGGGGGGAAAGTGGGTAGCTTTTTGTTTGTTTTAACACTGCCTTATCAGGAAAAACATGATTGTAATGTTCACCTCGCAAGCATATTCAGCAGTTTGCAATAATAACTTGCAGTCTAGATACCCAGAGGGGCGGTATAGATTGAAAATGTCCAATCTCTGCTTTCTGCAGCATGGATGCGAAGATGCAGTGTTGATAACTCTGGGAGTTTCAGTTCAATGTTGTCAGGGCGGACAGCAGCTGCCACACTCCCGTACATATACACTAGACAACAATAAAAAAAAAAAAAATCTTATGGAAAAGATTGGCCGAGGATTGAATATGAAAGTTGCCTAAGGTTATGTGAAGTCTTCTACCTGGTAATCCTCTTTTTTCTCAAGTGATAGGGATACAATAAAGCACACAGGCAAATACCAATCAAGATCAAGTTACAATACCACTTCAGTGAGACCAAATCCTGTATGCAGCACCTGCGCTCCAGCATCATAATCCAAGGTCTCTGATCCCTCGTCTTTGTCACAGTCGTCGCGCCTCATAACCACATGTGGCTTGTAAAAGTTGGATGAGAGCCCATATGGCAGGGAGTCAATATTGGCCTATTACTTTGTGCGCCGCCTGACTGTGATCATCCAAAAGAGGTGTTAAGCTTGGGGCTTGCAGCTAATGACTCTTAATGTAACTAAAAGATGATAGATGGAAAAATTATGATACTGTGTTCAGTTAACAGTTCAATCTCTAAAATGCAGGGGGGGGGAGCCATACATTGCGTGTTGTCGACTCGCGTCATTAGTTAAACTGTGAATAGAAAGTCTTCACAATATCAGCAAATGTTTACTATTTTCCATTTATAAGAAACAATAAATTTTCAAAGCAGTAAATCCTTTAATAAACCCTAAATGGGGTTATATAGATATTTATAGCACTTTTCTGTTGTTAAAGTACTTCACCCATTCACATTCACATATTAAATGCTGTGCTTTATCTGTTACACACACACACACAAGGATGAATGGGGGCATTTAGGAGGTTCAGGCTCTTGCACGAAAACAGTTTAAGGTGCATACTGGAGGAACCAGGTGTCAGACTAGTTTAGTGGACATACTGGTTAACATCTGTTTATTCTTTGGCACTAAGACATAACTTTTTTTGCTTTCTTGCTGCTATTTCACTATTTAGGTGGGGGACTGGGGTAAATGTGCAAGAAGCCACGTTGCTTTAGATAAGCACTGAGGCTGCAACCAGGAAAACTGGTAACCTCCCTCTGACCTAAGCGGCTGGACCTGGCATGTAGTCTTCTGTAAAATCAGCACATCTCGTGTGGACGGATTTGTTTTAGAAGTATTGAAAGATTTTGTGGAATCGATGCACTGCTAAAGTGGATTTTGAAGGTACAATGGCCAGTGGGGTCAGAGCTTGTTGTGTTATGACATATTTCACAGTATTTTGTGACGCTGTCCTGCAAAATGCTAAGCCACCTTCGTTGTAAGAAGTTTTAAGTAGTCTGTAGTTTTATGAAGCAACAGTTTGAGCAGCACAACATCCCTGCGGATCACTCACGGGATGACTTCATTGCCATAAAGTCCCCCTCCTAGAAGCTAGGAGTGTGCACTACAGTGTGCACATCACCAAATCAAAACTCCCTTGAAACAGTCTATCTTTTGCTCAGCCAGGCTAAATGTGAAGCACGGGCTTTGTGCCTTGTCAGAAAAGTCCAGGCGTCATAAGAAATGATAGATCCTTAAAGCGATAAGGGTTTGGTTACAGTGGAGAGGGGGATGTAGCTGAGGTCAGAGTTTCCATTAACATCAACTACAATCAGGCTAGAAGATTCCTTCCCCCAGCTCAAAAACAACACAAGACCTTCAGGATCAGCGCAGAGGGAGACAATTATGTATGTGTGCATTTTGGCCGGTCGCGCATGTGCGTGTAAGGAGTGTTTTAACCTTGAACTAATATCTGGAAGGCCTGTCCAGGACACTGCTCTAATAAAAGCAGTATGGAAATTCAGAGCTAATCTACTAATCACAGGAAAGCTAATGCAGCTTGGCTGGAGGTGAATGTAGAGCTGTTATTTAGGCGCTGACAGGGGCCGGGGCTGATACGGAAGGGGAATAGTTTAGATCCACATCACAGGCCAGGTCACCTTGTCCACGTTAAGTGGCAGAGGAGCAGCATGAGCAGCATTTCACAGTGATTGTCCCCCCCCCCCCGTCCAAGGTGACAGAATTCAGACTTTTTTGGGAAATGTTTCACTTGGTACATCTTAAGATTGTTTTTATTTATTCTTTTTTATTTAACTTGAATGGATTGTCTTTGGGTAGGTAGATTCAACAACGCCACCATGTGGTTGTTTAAAAGCACAGTTAGTTTTGACCTTTACCTGCTTTAAAATAAGTAACAACCACTTTCACTTACACTTAGCTGACATGCATCTTTAAGCTGGAGTTTGCGCAGCCTAAAATTTTACTCAATGCATGAGTACAGCAGGTAAGAACATTTGGAAGAAATAACCACAAGCTACTAGTCTTGATGCATTCTCAATCATCCAAGTAAGTAAATCTCCAAAAGTTGATTCTGTTCATCTTCTCCCACTGAAAACGCTACATCCAGATGAATAGAATCAACTTTTGGAGACACAAGCTACTAGGGCAAATGCGGGATACATTCCCAGGAATCGGGAAATTTTGAAGCCTGAAATACAGAGTGGTACAGTCTGGGTAGTAAATTAGTTACTTTCTTTGTAATGGGGCTATTTTAATTCTATTATTCTATTTAATTTATAAGGCTTATCCTGCAATCAGTACCTCTCTATCCAGTCACTTATCCAGATCTTGTGTCCGTAAACGCTCTTGGTGCAATTGTGAATACCGTGCAGAACTGAGCCCCCGCAAAACAATATAATGACTGTTTCTACTTCCAGTGCAGGTCTGTTAAATGGACAATGTGTCAGTGTTGCTCGCGGCCATGTGATGTCTGTAGTTCCCCCTCGATGTGAAATCTATAATGTTCACAAATGTCGGAAGTCACGGCAGGCGTGTGATTTTCACAGCATCTCTGAAAGGAATGCGACAGTGTGATTGTCATGAGCTCTTGTATCCCCAAGTGGATTTAATAGCCGTGTTTTGCTTGAGCAAACGAGTAAACTGGCCAACGGAAGACACAGATTAAGGAGGGAAAAGCATTTCATTCAGTTGTGTCATGCAAAATTTTATGAATACATGTGTCTGCAGGTGCTTAATGAGGCAGTGGGTGCCATGATGTACCACACCATCACCCTGACCAGAGAGGACCTGGAAAAGTTCAAAGCTCTACGCATCATCATCCGCATCGGCAGCGGCTACGACAACATTGACATAAAGGCTGCTGGAGAGCTGGGTATGAACTCTTTAAATAGCGGCTACTAAATCATAATAATTTTCTTCTCCACATCTGTGCTCGTGTAACAGCCTCTTTTTCTACATCTGAGCAAAGCTCTAATGTGTTTTGTGCTCCTTTGATACGACTATCCCGCGTCGCATTGATTTCTTGTGAGGGAGCAGGTCTGCTGATTTGCTTGTTTGATCGTTTGTTTGCCTGTTAATGACAAACGATACCTCAGGTGCCTGTAATCAGATTTAGGTGAATCTTGAAGGGAAGATTCATCACATCGCAGCGTTAAAATTGGACTGACCATCTAAAAGAAAAGCAGCGATGAAATAGAGCTAATAGTCGTTGTCCCTAAAGCGGACTACTTCGAATACCACGTATACCGTTTCCTTGTTTTTACTGTATGGATTTTTTCTGAATAGTATCAAAGGCTGAATAAATAGTCAGATGAAGTGCAGACATCCCGCTGTGAGCCAGAATGTTCAAAGAGACAGAGTAAAAGACACACGGGGAAGGAGAAGAGTTCAGTTTTCTCCCTGAAACACCACCCAGGCTTATATCAGCAGGCTGGTGGCTCAAAAAGCTCTTACAGTTGACAAAGCTGCCATTTCCCTGCCAATATGAGATACTGTGTCTAACTGCCACCCACTCACCGAAGGCGCTCTGCCTTGCAACACAGGAGTCAAAAGCTATCGTGCCTGGAGAAGGCGGCGCTGATATGACGGCTGTTCTCGGGGAGAAGAAAAAAGGGGCCATTGATTGAGCAGGCTCGGTCTATTTTTTGCTGTCTAGAGACGACTGCACTGTTATTCCGAGATACAGAGTGAGATGAGGACATTAGGAGGAGAATGAGGGCAGGCAGAAGTGCTTAAGTGTTAGAACAGAGAAAAAAAAGTAGTCTGTGTTGTTGGAGGAAACGGCAAGGTAATACCACAAGGTCAGGCCTGTATATCGGCTGAAAGGAACAAAATTATGAACACTGCACTGGATAAGATCTTGACTTTACATATTTACGTGTGTATCTTCATATTATTATTGACGTTTAGCAGGTGATGTTTGGAATACTGATTACGTTGCCCAAATATAGACCTAATTAAAGATAACCCAAGTTATTAAGGGATCAGTTCACACCATTATCAACTTTTCATGTTTTTCCTCTGGCCTGTCGCGGGGGCAGCAGCCTAAGCAAAGAGGCCCAGACCTCCCTCTCCCCAGCCACCTCCTCCAGCTTATCCGGGGGAATACCAAGGCGTTCCCAGGCCAGCCGAGAGATATAATCTCTCCAGCGTGTCCTGGGTCTGCCCCGGGGCCTCCTCCCGGTGGGACATGCCTGGAACACCTCACCCAGGAGGCGCCCAGGGGGCATCCTTGTCAGATGCCCGAACCACCTCAGCTGGCTCCTTTCGATGTGGAGGAGCAGCGGCTCTACTCTGAGCCCCTCCCGGATGGCCAAACTTCTCACCCTATCTCTAAGGGAGAGGCCAGCCACCCTTCGGAGGAAGCTCATTTCTGCCGCTTGTATCCGCGATCTCGTTCTTTCGGTCACTACCCACAGCTCGTGGCCATAGGTGAGGGTAGGGACGTAGATCGACCGGTAAATTGAGAGCTTCGCTTTTACACTCAGCTCCCTCTTCACCACGACGGACCGGTGCAGCGTCTGCATTACTGCAGCTGCAGCCCCAATCCGTCTGTCGATCTCCGGCTCCCTTCTCCCATCACTCGCGAACAAGACCCCGAGATACTTGAACTCCTCCACTTGGGGCAGGAACTCATCCCCGACCCAGAAGATCTACAGAAGATATCACCCCTATATGGGTAAATATAATAAAATATACTTTTGGACCAAAAGCTTCCTTTGAAGTTTTTATAATATATGACCTGTGTTATAGTACATAATATCCATTCACGTATCCATCATCTTCTACTTGTCTAAAGTGAGGTTAGGGGTGGCAGCTGCCTAAGCAGAGTATTCTAGTCGTCCTTATCTCCAGCAACACGTTTCAGTTACTCCTGTGGGATCCTGAGTTTCCCAGACTAGGCTAGATGTATAATCTCTCTAGCAGGTTCTGTATGTCCAAGGTCCTCACTCTATCTCCAAGACTGATCCCAGCCACCCTACAAAAGAAACTATTTTCATCTGCTTTTATTCGTGACCTTACTCTTTTGGTCATGACCCAGATCTCATGACCGTAAGCGAGTGTTGGAATGTAGACTGACTGGTACATGAAAAACATCAATCCGGCACACCAAATCCACCGGTCTGTTTCATCCTCGGCTGCAATGCGTGCTGGAGGTCACGCTCCAATGAAGCCGACATATTCTGATGTCATTTTCACACTCCCTTGAGATGCTGACCATGAATATCAGAAATCATAGTGACCCATGTTGGTTTTTTCGCCCTGGACAATAAAATCTCCCTCTGTACTCATATTTCACGTGTCACATACGTCTTTAATGTGCTTTTCAACCCTTCTGCCTTGTGTGTGTTTACTGTTCTATCTTTAGGCATTGCCGTGTGCAACATTCCCTCGGCAGCTGTGGAGGAGACGGCAGACTCGACCTTGTGCCACATCCTCAACCTTTACCGGCGGAACACCTGGCTCTACCAGGCTCTGCGGGAGGGCACGCGAGTCCAGAGCGTGGAGCAAATCCGGGAGGTGGCATCCGGTGCCGCCCGCATACGTGGCGAAACCCTGGGTCTCATCGGTTTTGGTGAATATTCAGTTATTCGCTTTCCTCTTTTAGCCTTTTTCTGGCTCCTTCTCTTGCTTTTTCCTCTTATTTTCATCATGTTTTTTTTTAATTTACTCCCCCTTCCGTTGCTTCCACTTTTGTGCTTTCATATCCTCTCACCACTCAGTGTGCCTTCTGTTTTCCTGCTCTGATAAGGTTATTTTTCACCCTCTGCCCGTCCCACAGATTATCTCAAGGTTGTCTGTTTCGCCTCCCTGCGGGCTGACTTCCTCTCTCTGCCTCACTGTTCTCATCCCACTGCTCTAATGCTCACCATTATATCTCTATTATACTCTCTTCTTCTGTTTTCAACTCTTCTTCTCTGTCACCACGGTCCCTCGACATCTTGCCCTGCCATGATCAGGCCTCATGGCAGACTAGATTCTTCCTCTGTGTGTTTGTGTGTGTGTGTTCTGACTTGATTCCCTCTCTGCACCTGTTTTAGTGGTGATTGTGTGTGTTTGCCCTGCCCTGTCACAACATCACCGGGCCGACAGATGCTCTGTCTTCTCACAAGCCTTTCCTGAGTGCCACCTTATCTCTCTGTCCACATACACCCCCCCCCCCCACACACACACACACACACACACAAACACACAAACACACAACCTCCTTCCTCCTCTACAGGTCCCAGACAGCTGCCTGGACTAACTGTGCCTGAACAGCGGGTCCTGGCAGGGAAGATTTCTCCCCCCTGTCTCTCCCTTCCTCATCCAGTCCTCCTCTGCTGGTCTTTCTGGCTCAAGCTGTCTCCAAAACAATATCCATTGTCAGTGGGAGGTTGGGGACATCGAAGGCCTCTTGGCGTTGGTTTCTAGGACTCTGCATATTCAGCCAGCTGCACAACTGTCGGCAAATACACAGACTGAAAAAAAAACCCTCTAGCTCTGGGGTGACAGTAGACTCGAGGACTTGAAGTACCAAACAACCAACCATTTGATCTTCTTCTCAAAAATAAGTTCAAGCCTTTTAGTTGTGAATTATTCTGTTATTTCTCATATGTAAATGTAACCAAGTAGCTGTGGTCTGCCTATCTACCTCCAGTAAATATCCAGGATAATCCTATCAACTAAATTTGATCTGATAAAAAACTCATTTTCAACTTTGGAATTTGGGGAATATGTTAGTCTGGGAAGAGACATCTAAGATACCTTTAATCAGCATTTTTATATGAATGAAGGCTTAAATGATCATCAGGGTTGAGTGTGATAAGCTTGAAATGCCATTTTAGTTACTAAATGCAAAACAACATTTTTAACACATTATATTCCCCTAAAAATGATATTTTTAAATGTTGCATCTTATACTAAAAGTGATTGCAGACAAGTATAATTACTTTCTCTTGAAACGTCTCAAAGCAAATTCAAAACAAAGAAAATTCCACTTGCATATTTAGCATTTCCAGTTGGTCAAATCAAATTAGCCGTGCAAAGACAGTGTTGATACTGCAGCAGATGCAGATGAGGACCGATGAAAAAATGTTGGAATTCATTACCCAAGTCTAATCCTTCCCACATATTTCTGCAACATTAGCCGATTATGTGTCAAGGAAACATAAAAACTGAATATCCAACCGCCAAAGTTATGCTTCCATGTTTTAAGAGACACAATCGCAAGGTAAATAAGGACTTTTTGACAGCCTCTGGTAATTGCACATTTTTCTATGCTAACTGTACTCACTTAAATTTTTAATTAACAGAATCCCATTACATCCATCTTGAAGTTGCTCACAGTGAAAAGTCTAATCACTCAAACCAGTTTATTTGAGTGATTAGGTTTAGTTCACTCTCACCACTATGATCAGTATCATCTCCACATGAAGCAGGCAGCTGTTTTCAGACGATTGCGCACTACCCGCCTGCGCCAAATTGCACACAGACACAACTGACAAGTATTTGAAAGCTAAAGAGAACAAATAACCGTATTGCACGTTATTGGATTTTGCACTTGTTGCATCTCTTTGCAGAATATGGAAAATATCTCCAGTGATATTGTGATGTCGCCTGGTTCCTTTTGTAAAAACAGTAGAGATAATCTGCCTGCTGTGCACAAGGACTTTTGAAACAATGTTTTTTTAAAAAAAACGTTGACCTCTTGGCCAATTGCCACCATGTTTGCCTCTTCACTGTTGGGTGAGACAGGGCTGATTTCAAGAATTGGTGCTTCAGCCTCGTGTTTTACTGCAGAATCTGAAACCTTTGTCAGCAGAAAAATTTGCAATGCAAAGCAAACATCTGCTGCCGAGTCGAGAGTGAAATGACAGAGATCAAAATGTTCAGATCCACCTGAGTGGGTGGCAGACCCCCTGGTTTTCGTTGCATGTGGCATTGATAAGTGTGGGACGGGAGGGCGAGGCTTAGAAATAGAGACGACAGAGGAGCTGACATATTAAAGGAAAAATCCGCACAAAAAAAATACAAATTCTTTTTTTCCCAGTGCAACAAAGTTAGAGGTATTTTTAGATGCCAAAAACTTCAGCTGTTAACTGATCTCATTGTAAATCAAGATTGTGTAGATCTAGTTTCTCTTTAAACCCAGTTCTTTGCAGACATTTTCCAACAATCAGAGAGGCAGAAGAAATCATTGCAGAAGAAGTGATGATCCAACTTTCCACAGCTGCTCCAAAAGGTTTAGTAAATCACATCGTACTGCAGCTGCAGGATGACCTGGTCTGTTTCAAACTGACAAGAAAAATCTTTTTAAAAAATTGATTCCTTTACTGCTGCTGTCTGCATCGCTTTTTTAGCTTGCACTTACAGCAGCTCACACCCACGCTCTGTGTTGTGTCAAACGTGGCCTGTGAAAATTAGGAAAAGTAACGTTAGCAGAAAGAAATGGACAGATGAATCACTCGAAGAAAAGTAAAGTGCGCAACTGTGATCATCGCAAAATTTGTAGTTTTATTGTGCGATAGCTGCAGCTATATCTGGGTCTTTAGCATTGCACGTCTCTTATCGGCTGACATTGAAGGAGAAGAAGAGAAGGAGTGATTCTCTTCAGCTGTGGAGTGTAAGAGCAGGATATAATGCTCGATCACAAAGAGGGGACCTTGAGAGTGTAAAGGACCTTATCGATCCTTTTTACGAGCAGCAACATCCACCTCTCCATTACTCTGTCCCTCTCTCTCTCTCAGCTGCTGCTGCAGAGCAGAAACTGGCGTCTCCAGCCAACAGAGTGGAGACTCGCATCCTACACAACAAATGGCTGTGAGAGACAGAGGGAGAGGCTCGAATGCTGCACATTCAGTTTCTGATTCACTGTCTCACAACTTCACCTCACATTGGGCCTCATTCACAAACAGTGTGTTTGCACAAACGTGTGCCTAATCAGCACAAACAAATGTTTTACTCACAAATCCGGGATCCATCCGTGTTTTCGTGCCTGAAGTGGTTGGTGCACGGCAAACAAACGTAGAGCTGCCTCAGACTTAGAAAATATAAACATACATGTTTTAACTAAATGCTTAGCAGGTTAAAACTGACTTAAAACACTTAAAAAACCTTTAATTTATTAAGGCAGTGGCCAATTACATAAAATAAACACAAATCCGTTGCCTTTCATCCTTGCTGGACGTCATCGCCGTCACCTCGCCACTGTTTCAACAATGTCCTACTTACGGATGTTTGTATAATCTGGTCGGTTATTCCTTTTTCCATAAACTTGTATCTTAAGCTTTTTTCTTATATCTAAGTCACGGTCTGTGCGTCAAGGATTCAGTATTTACCGCTTCAGTGATTGCAACCCGAGTCTCTTGGTGTGTCTTTCCAGTTTCCACCTTAGACATTATGTTTCCTCAGTCCACAACTTTTTTTTTGCTTAAGTGACCTTTTTTCTCTTAGAACAGCTTCACAGCTTTCTCTGTGATCCGCCTCTAGGCAAACACGTTTCCTTATATAGAGAAAAATGGGGCCACGGAAGTATGCTGACTGCAAGTAACGTGCGTGCACCTGCTGATTTACAGTGATTCTCTAACGTGCACACGATAGTAAGAGTAAAATTGGCTGCTTTTGCACGATCCACAAACCTGACTTTTGTTTGAGTGCTTATTTTGTGCACAAATTAAAAAGCACACACGGTGAATGAGGCCCTTTGTTTGTTTGTTCTTGTTGTTTTTTAATTTTTTCATCATAGCTCCTTGTCTTCATCGTAAGCCTTTTTTCCCTTAGTGATATTAAAAGTAGCCTTTTTCACAACTTTAATATAATAAAGCCGACATGAAAAGGCTGTTGCAACATGAAAGATGTTCAAGTGACATCCTGTTACTATTAGAAGAATGAAAGGTTTATTTTTTGTGAAGTTTTTTTTAGACATTGGCTTCTTTTTCGCTCATTTTCAGGTCAGAACTTGTACTTGATTATTTTCTCTTTTTTTATCATTCAAGCATAAAAAAGCACTCAAATCAGGGGATGAGCCAGTGCTCAATTTAGCAAAGAACTCATTTTAAATTGTATCTTTAGGCAGTTTGTCAATAGTATTCTATCACAATAATAAAACCTATTCCCCCCTTTTTTTGGATTGGCAAGGTGGTTTCTGAAGAGCTATAAGACAAAAACTTATATCTCTGCATTGTTTGCAGTGTGTCGTCAAAGGGTTAGAGTGGTGGATGGCTGTGGCTTAGAAGGTTGTGGAGTTCCCATACTAATTGGAAGATTCGTGGTTCAATCCCTGGTCCTCCTCTGCATAATGATATTGTGAGTGCAAGATACTGAACCCAATGAGTTCACTGGAGTGTGAATGTTAGATAGAAAACACTGCGGACGCAATTCTACGTCCTACATCTTTTTGATACATGTCTACAAACTAGTAGATGGTCTAATACGTCTTGATGCATGCTCAATCATCCAAGTAAGTAAATCCCAATCTGGATGTAGTGTTTTCAGTGGGAGAAACATTTCGTCACTCATCCAAGTGACTTCTTCAGTCTCAGCTGACTGCAGGTTTCCCCAACCTTATAAACAGTGCATTGCACAATGACTGAAACTAACATCACTGAATGAACGATGGGCTGGGAGGTCAGTTCCTTGATCATTAATGTGCAAATTCTCATGACCATTGATCAACAACTGACCTCCCAGCCCATTGTTCAGTGGTGCTAGTTTCAGTCATCGTGCACTCACCCACTGAAAACGCTACATCCAGATGATCAGAATCAACCTTTTGGGATGGTCTCAATGGAAGGGGTGGTTGTCAAGAAGACTTAAGCAAGGGAAACAGAAAAGGCTGAGATATGACAAATTACACAAGAACTGGAAACAGGTCTTATGGTATGATGAACCAAGATGAACCAGTGGTGTTGGGGATCTTGTCAAAATTGATGGTATTATGAACACAGAAATGTACCGTCAAATTTTGGCTACTATGCAATACCATCTGGAAGGCATCTGAGCAGTTTAATTTTGTGACATGACAGTGATCCCGAAACACACTGCCAATTCAGTAAAAGCATACCTGGATAGAAAACACACACAAACCATGGAGCAGTCGGACCTCAACATTACTGAAGCAGTGTGGGATTATTTTGACAGCGAACAGAACAAAAGGCAGCCAACATCCAAAGAAGAGCTTTGAATGTCCTTTAAGAAGCCTGGAGAACTATTTCGGAAGACTACTTAAAGAGTTAATAGTTAACAAGACATGTAAATGATCAGTGAACTGGTATTTAACAGTGCAACTTTTGAACTTGCCTGGCTTTTTCTGGAGAAGACACGCTCTGTTAACGTACGAGAAATCCCTCTGTGTCTTTGAGCACGTTGACAAACTTTATAAACTCTTTGTTTGTGTCCCCAGGTCGTTCGGGCCAGGCGGTTGCAGTGCGAGCCAAGGTTTTCGGCTTCAACGTCATCTTCTACGACCCCTATCTGCAGGACGGCCTGGAGCGCTCGCTGGGCGTCCAGCGCGTCTACACCCTGCAGGACCTGCTCTACCAGAGCGACTGCGTCTCCCTGCACTGCAACCTGAACGAACACAACCATCACCTCATCAACGACTTCACCATCAAACAGGTGCATTACTCAAAACAAACACAGACACGCGTCGCCCGCACACGTGTCACCCAGACAGAGCTGAACATCCCATTGAACAGCTGTGACCTGATGTGGGCTTAATGCGGTGCTATCTAGCAGGTAGACAAGTCGAGATGCTGGTATATTATTACTCTGTCAGCCTAGTGTCTGTCCTAAAGAGCATTATATCTGGCAGAAAGAGAAAGCAGGAAGAAGAAAAAAGGACTGGAAACAGCAGCAGCCTTCCTGCCTGTACATTCCCTGCTCTTTATCTTAAGCTCCACCAAAGCTGGACACAAATTCATTCCTTTGCTCTGTCAAATGCATTTAGTGCCAGCCCACGGCTACAGCAAATATATCGACTAGGCTGCACAGTGTGAGGGGAAAGTGCTGCTCTCTGAGTCAATAACTGCACTCTGAGGCACTGCCTGGGGTGACACCTGCAGGGCAGCTGAGGAACTGCACAAGCTGGGGACGCATCTTCCTTCTGTCAATATCACCCCGCACTGTGACACACTCTCTCTCTCTCTTTGTCTTGTCCCTCGCGCTCCATTCTTCCTGAGTTACAGTATGTGAGGAGATGAAGAGGAGTGGGTGTAGGGTAACCCAGTTAACTCTGTGTCTTTTCCAAAGCACAAGATTCTCAGCTGCCTCTTAAGTGCTGCAATGAAAGAACACTTTTCTGTCTTTCCTCACCCAGAATTTGGCAGTGGCTCTTAGCGTTTAAAGTGGAAACGTGTGTGTGCATGTTTGTGTATTTTCTGTGTGTCAAAACCACCAAGGCCTAATAAAAGACTGCCTGCCAGCGTAAAGGCTTTTCATGCCCCTGGATTTCAGCTTTTGTCAACATTAAGGGATTACTTTCTTCTGAGCATATTCATTTGATTTTTTTCTTCTTCCTCCCTCATACACTTTTTGTTGTGCCTTATTTTCTCCCCCCCCCCGGTAAGCAGCAAGGGGTGGCGGTGCTACTTCATCTTTCAGCTCATCCCTCGTCCTTCATTTCATCTCCTTGGTTTGAACAAAGCCTGCTCTATATCCCACATCTGACAGCATTTGTCCCAGTTGCCTTTCTGTCTCCTAGATCTTTCAAGTGTCAGGTGAAACAGAGATGTCACCATTTTATTCCTTCTTCTCAATTTATGTCCTGTTTAATATGTCTTAAGACATATAATCCAGATTGATGCTCTCTTTTAGATCAAACACATTCATTTGCCTGCCAGGCTGGCATACACACAAAAGTCCATACATGAGCTGTAAAAAAGCTGGCTTCATCTGTGCCTAGTGTTGACTTGTTTGTGTTTGCATGCCTTTTGCACTACAGATGCGTCAGGGTGCATTCTTGGTCAATACTGCACGGGGAGGTCTGGTGGATGAGAAAGCTCTGGCCCAGGCGTTAAAGGAGGGAAGGATACGCGGAGCTGCCTTAGACGTCCATGAGACCGAGCCCTTCAGGTAAATGCACACATGTGCCAAATCCTGGACAGATATAGGCAAGCAAAGTGATGGGTGTGTAGGAAGGGAAAGACAAAGAAACAGAAAACCTTTAAGAGATAGACAGACAGGCAGGAACAATGGCAGATATAGTTATAATGAGATAAAAGAGAAATCATGTGCTTCTAAAAGGATCCTTCAGGGCCCTGTGTGTAATAGAATTTAGGAGATGGAGAGCTGGATTTATTCTTGTCAGAGCAAGTTAAAAACATTTAAAGGTACAGGTGTATGCTTGAGTTTGAATAGAGGTGCAAAAAGAGGTGAATAATCTCCATTTTTTGGTATCCAAACACAACGATAACCCAAGAAAAGACCATATTTATACAGGATTATTAAAACAGACCTTCTTGGACATTTTTCCTTACGCTTTATTCGTGAGAAAGTGCCGGGGGCAAAGTGGTGAAAGGCCAAAACTAGGTGAAAAGGCATCAGTAAGTGTGTCATAACATGCAATCAGCTAATTAAGAGTGAAAGTGTACAGCTTAATTTGAAGTATAATCAATAAATCTATAATTTCTTCATTTTGGCAAATGAATGAATGAGTTACAAGTACTGCTGAATTGATTTAATAACTATTCAAATGACATCTTGACACTTGTTGCTTTTGTTGTCAATTATAAACAAATTAATTCAGTTAAGTACTGGTGATATGAATAATTGGAAAATCTGGTAACAGCTTCATCATGAACTATACTGGTGACACTGGGTAACCAGTCTGAAATAATTGTAAATGAAATAATTTCAGATTTATTTCCCAAAGCTCACCTGTTCCCCTTATGATTTGACACCGTGTTTTAGCTTTGAGCTATGAACTGCTTTCATCAGAAGGCAAACAGCTTGGTACGCGTCCCACTTCTCCACCATCCTAAGATCCGTGTTTTCCGTCTCAGCGGGTAACTGGTGTTGTGTTGTTCACGCGTCGGGGGCAGTCAGAGAGTTTGGAGGCTGATTATTTCTGGACAGCTGCTCAGCTGAGTGGCTGCTCAAGAAGGCTGAAACTGAACCCGATGAATCTGGAACTCATGCTCCGCTAACCCAGCATGTCAACGGGGGAGCGTTTCATAACTTTGGACCTCCATCCCACGCGGCATGACACCGATTTCAGGACGCTGCTGACGCGTTGCAAAGCTTACACGCAGAGAACCAGGCTAGGTGTTACAAGGATGATGGAGGGGGAGGAGGGAGTTGATGCTGATCTGTTTTTGTGAGTCTCCTGAGAGGAAAGAGGCTGACAGAAAGGAAGTATCAAAGCAGCAGGAAGAGAAGATGGTGGCATCTGTGAATAACAGGATCTGACATTTTACCCCACTGGCCATATTTCCAGACAACTGTCATGTAAACTGTACACAAATAGTTTTTAAAGGAAAAGAAATAGTTACAGTATCAGATGGTTTTGATATACAAGAATATGTTTTGTCATTGGCCTCAAAATAAAAATAATTAATTCTACGTTTGTATTTCTTTATAAGTTAATTAGTGAAGCCCTCCACAACATCCGGTACAGCCTGTTATTGATGTTAGTTTTAATATAATTCTGTCATCATGTGCTTGTTGGAGAAAATGTGCATACTGTATTAATTTGACTGTGTGCTGTAGTTTTGCTCAGGGCCCACTGAAAGATGCTCCAAACCTGATCTGCACGCCACACACAGCCTGGTACAGCGAGCAGGCCTCACTGGAAATGAGGGAGGCCGCAGCTACCGAGATCCGAAGAGCCATCACCGGTAAGCCGCCGCGTTTCAATTTTGTTGTCCAACATCCATCGAAACTAAACATCCACGGCTTCATTATGGAGGCCCGCGCCTCGGTGCAGTCTCCCGCGTGACCTGTTGCACGTCTTTTCTTTCCCAGATGTCACATTACCACTTCAATAGACCCTCGGCAGCCTTTATTAGATCTGGACCTCTTAATTGATGTTATCCTTAGCTTCACGACACAGAGTGGCTCTCGGGGGCTGGCCTTGCCGCCACCCTGGCCAAAAAAAAGAATTTAAAAAACTGATTGTTAAATGGTCCTAATTTGCATTTGTGTATCTAAGCCTGATATGTTTGTCAGTCTGAACTCATTAACACTTTGCATAGCCTGGCCGCTCATGCCCTGTAACAAGTCGTAGCCTTCGAGTGTGTTAGATTTATGCAGCTCTTTTAAGCTGAACGCGTGTCTCGTGACAGGCCGTATCCCTGACAGCCTACGAAACTGCGTCAACAAGGAGTTCTTTGTCACTACGGCACCGTGGGCGGTCATGGATCAGCCAGGCGTTCACCCTGAGCATAATGGCGCTGCCTACAGGTAAGGACTGAAAATACAGCCATTATTTTCATTTTAAGAACAACAGTTTTATCACCTGTGAGCTACACTAAAGTATCATAAACTAGAGCAATTTCCTTCGTTTGCTCCGCCTTTATACAGTTGTAAAAGATGTCTTGATAGATCGGTGGTTTTTATAGGTTAGTTCACCACTCCTGTAGAGCCTAGCATCTCATCCGCTAACGCTTCCCCTTAGCAGCAGAAATAAATTCTGTCCACATTGTCCCACTCTTCGCCATTCTTGATCTCAGCATTTCCACCTCCATGTGCTTCTTTCACGCAGCCAAGTGAACCAAACTCTTCCAGGCGTAACAACCGGCATCCCCCAAGACAAAATTAATGCCTAGATCAGGACCAGGTAAATACGATCATCTGGGGCCAACAGCCTCCGGTTGGAGGTCCTGGATATAAGACCCTCTCACCTCCTGAGCTCACCTGATGTGTGTCCCTCCTGTAGTTCCCCTTCAGCACTTACCTGTTTGAATGAACACAGAATAGAGATGGGTAGCAGTGAATGTGGGTTTTTGAGTGTCACAGAAAGCATGACATGAAACCACTGAGGTGCACTTCCATGGATGGAGTCATGCTTTGTGGTTTCCTTCTTATAGGTATTTGGGAATGTTCTTTCCAGCTATTTTCTCCTTCTCTGGTTGATGGATTTTACTGTGATTTCCACACCCATTTCCCCCCCTAACTAATGTGACATATTAGCTCTTTTCCACCAAACAGTCTTAGGAAGTCTGTGTTTCAGGAAGTATTAAGATAACTGCATAACTGCATTTTTTTAAAACAATAAAAGAAAAATGATGGGAAAGAAAAATATGTGGCTCATTGATAAATAGAACATGTGCTGCTTCTTTCATGAGAGGATTGTGTTTTCTCCTTTTTATATCAAATTATGACCCAATCATCTTTAAATTAGGCACTAAAACTTTACGAGCTATGAGCAGATTATGTGCATTTATAGACCAAACAGTATCTTGCCTTTTTATTTTAATTACCATAATGAAACTGAAACAGTTTCATATTTAATCTAAGCTGAAGAAACAAATCAATAAGCAAGGCAAGAAATACTTTCCAAAGTATGTTGATTAATGTAATCTCTATAAACAGGAAGATCGCCTGGAGAGTTCATGCTCCACCAATGCCCACGTCCTGTTTTAAGGAATGTGATCCAGATGTACGCCAAAGTTTAATGGATTCTTCTCTACCTCCGCTCCCTCATTGCTTCTAGCTTTATGAAATTAAAGCCTGGTAGCTTCCGCAACTTGGTTCTGATCTTAGAGAAGTAATTAATGTCTTTTTTAAATTGTTTGATGTGTAAAAAGTTAGTAAACAGCAAAAACTCTTTTTGTCTGGCCATCTGTTGAGTCTCCCTCTCTTTCCCCATCTTGCACCTGTTTCATGTTTAGTCTAATCTGGCTGCATATTTTTCTAGACATATTAAAACGACAAGAAATTCCAATTTTATTCACATTAATTTGGACCTTTCTGAATCTGAAAATTCAGCCTGAAAGCTAAGTAACTCTTAAACACGTTCCTGAAAAGGTGGAAAAGAAGCAGCAGTTTCACTAGATGATGAGGTCTTTGCACAGAATCCTGTCTTTCACGGTTGTACGTGGGGGTTAGGCTCGTGTCGGCACCACTAACCTCTGACCTTTTCCCTCCCCAGATACCCGCCAGGTGTGGTTGGAGTGGCTCCGGGCGGCATCCCAGGGGCTTTAGAGGGCATGGTGCCTGGTGGGGTGCCCATCGCCCACACCTTGCCCTCTGGTACACACCCCTCCCAGGCCCCATCGCCCAACCAGCCCTCTAAACACGGCGACACTAGAGAGCACCTCACCGAGCAATAGCAGCAGAAAGGATACATACGGCAGCATCTCATCCGGCCTGTTGACACTCAGAAACAACCAATCAAAGCAACTGACCAACTGGGACCAAGAGACAGTGAAACGACACAAGCGGCTGCCTGCTAAAAATCCAGCCAGCAACTGGGAACAAAAGAAGTGTTCCGGGAAATTTGTACTTTTAACCCTTTTAGTTTTTACTCTCTGTCTCTTTGGGTTCAGTTACCGACTTTACTCTTTGATGATGATGTATTTTTGTCTTTCTTTGGGACATGCCTATGATTGTGGACACAGAGTCCAGTGTTTTTAGTGCTCCGGGATTACCCGATGAGACTCTGTTCAGCTGCCCCCACCGTACCACCCACCTCAGAGCTCATGGGAAATGTAAGCCCACTTCTAAACACACCAACTGAACAAGAGAAAAAAAAAGAAAAAAAAAGAAAAAGAAAAACCTTTGGCATCATACGTTACTGGATCGTATGACCCCTGACAGCGCTCCTAATCTTCCCCGCCTCTTCTTCACCCAGCTCCAATCCTCATTGTGTAACAAGTGTGTGTTATTTAGGCCCCCAATTATGCCTCAGAAGAGAATTATTATTAATATTGTTTTTTTCTTTTTATCATCAGTGTGAATGACTAAAAATGGATTATCAGCTTATATATATTTATCAAATTAAAGAAAAAGATTGTTCATCAATTATAGTAATCAAAAGTGGGCTTTAACCCTTTCCTGGCAGTGGTACATTTGACACCTGTCACAGCTGGAGTTCCAGCTTTTCACCACTAGAGGGCACTTGTACACAGTGTGAGAATTTTTGAGTTTTAAGTGTCTCCAACTTACTACTTTTTAAAGCAGTTGGTGATTAACGTAAAGCCATTCATTAAACACGTAACTGCAGCTGAAGCTTTTGAAAAGAAGTCATTTTGTACTTTTAGTTCCTAAAAGCTCAGCGATGCATCCAGTTCTCTCCAGAGAAGCGTCTGATGGCTAACTAATCATAATGGCAGTCTTGTTAGACATGGTGACCCAGTCCCTTCTGTGAGCACATTTCACACTGAAGACAGGAAAGGGTTAAATTCAGCATGGTTTCTTAATGACTCAGGAATAACACTTTTTTTTTGCAGATATTGTTTCTCCTCCCGCCCCTCCCCCCCGCAAAATAATTGTCTATAAAAGGAAAAAAAGAAAACACAAAGACTGATCTGGTTCGTCTGAATATTGAATATTTCTCTCCATCATCCTCTCCATCGTGGTATTTTTATAAAAAGGACACATTCACACATTTTTTTGGTGTTAAAGAGTTTTGAGGAGTCCTGTTAGATTCGTATTGCCTAGTTAAATGTTCCTATAACCATAGTCCTATGTGATCCCCCCTCTCTACCTGCTCCTTAATATTTCCTTTGTTCTAATGAAGGCCAGGTTCTTTGGGGCATCCTGTACTCTGTAAGAGCAATAGCTGAAACTCTTATTTAGTGTCCCAACAATAGCAGAAGAGGCAGCCAGCAGTATGTTTTTGTTTTTAGTGTGAGTATTTGTATTTGTTTCTTGTACAAGGTGAACATTTAGCATTCAGTGCAGTTCAAATAAAAAAAAAAAAAAAAGAAAGAAAAAAAAAAAGATAAAGATACGATTCTGAGAACCAGCCGTCTGTACTGACTTCTTGATTTTCATGTAAAACAAGTTTACTCCCTTGTCATGTACATGCACTGGCCGCTTCATTAGGTACACCTGTTTGTTAACTCAGCAAATGTCACAGCAAGAAAATAATCACATTTAGCCATGTACAGTCAAGATTGGCCTTCAAAGGCCCAGCAGAATGCAGAAGAAAGGTGATTTTAGTAAGTATATCAGTAACTACTGATCTACTGGGAATTTCCCCGTACAGTAGAGAAGAAAGGTGAGTGGCACTTCTCTGGGTGAAAGTGCATTAATCGTGCACGGAGCATGCAGGAGAGCATCTCTGAAAGCGCAACGCATCGAACCTTGAAGCAGGTGGCGTACAACAGCAGAAGATCACATGCGTGCTGTGTCTGTCTGATAAGAACAGGAAGCTGAAGCTACAATTTGAAGATTTGTCAAATTGGACGACAGAAGAAGAAGACTGGAAAAATGTTGCCTGGTTTGCATGTCTTGATTTCTGCTGCAACATTTAGATGATAACACCAAATTCCTAGCATGGATCCATCGTTCCTTGTATCAGTGATGGAGTGATGGGATATTTTCTTGGTACTTTTTGATCCTGTTGGTACCAATTTATTATTGAGTAATGCTGCTGATCATCTCAATCCCTTTCTGACCACAGTATACCCATCTTCTGATGGCCGCTTCCAGCAGGATAACACTATATCACAAAGCTCAAGTCTTCTCAGACTTGTTTCTCAATGTGACAATCTGCTGTGCTTGTCACCAGATCTCACTGCGCACCTTTTCAGATGTGGTAGAATGGGAGAGTCACATCATGGATTAGCATGAACGTGCAGCCAACAAATCTGCAGCAACTGTGTGATGCTATTATGTCAATATGATCAAAATCTCAGAGCACTGTTTCTAATACAATTTTAATTGTATGCTATGAAAAATGAAGGTCATTCTGAAGGCAAAAAAAAAGAGTCCACACGGTATTAGCATGGTGTACTTCATAAAGTGATCAGCAAGTGTATATTTCATAATTATGAAAAAAATAAAATAAAATAAAAATCACAATATCAGGGCTTTATCACAAGTGTAAAGCCCCAATACTTGGTGGTGGTGGGGGGGGATGAAGACAATACTGAAATAGAATGAAATCCAGTATTTGGGGCTACAAGAAATAACTTCTTATTGAATGAAAAACAAAAACAATCTCACATTGTTTAGTCCCAGAACAATTAATTTAAAGGGGAGGGGGGGGGAAAAAAAGGTCTGTTTTTATAAACCTCTCTTGATCTAGTAATTCTGTAAGTTTTAAACAAAATCCTGCTGAGGGGGTAAAATAACAGACTGTATATAAAAGATGAATGTATGGAACATAAGCGAAAAGTACCTTAAACCTGCAGTTCTTCATATTGCCAGCAGGGGGAAACTCTTTGGCTACAAAAAGAACCCTGCAGGTTAATTAATATTAAAAGTCTTATTCAGAAATTTAAACTTTAATAAAAATTTGTATTTAATTTTGTCTAAACTGTTGTTTTGCACGTTGCAAATTACGGCCCACGTCCGAGTTAAAAATGATGATAAAGCTAATGTGGGGCCCATCTTGTCCTGAATGTGTAATTTTCTTGGCCAAATTAGCCCCACTATCAAGCACCATGATGGCCAAGATGTAAATATTCAATTTGAGCCTTTACAACATAACTTTACTAACCAATAAGTGATGGTACCGAGGCTAAAGCCATCTTTTATATACAGTTTATGACATGCTTCTAAAACTAACTGTGATTTGCACTATAGAGAACTCCATACTGCAGTGATCCTACTTATATTTAGATGATGTGGGTGCACAATGTGAACATTATTGGCTGTGTCCTTGTGTGCGATCAAACATTCCCGATCCACCATCACCCAGTGACTTCAGCTATAACAGGAAGGAAAAGCAATCGTGCGTGTGTGGCGTCACCAATTCAAACAACGAATTTAACAGTGGGAATTAATGAACAATGCAAGTAAGTAAGTAGGTGCAAGTGAGTCAAATTTAATATTAACGCTGTCCACTGAAAGAGGCGGGGCGTTTGGTTTTCTTTCCCCCACCAGCATCATCACCACCCCCCACTCAAACAAACTGTGTCACACATAGAAATGTCAGTAAGCCTGTATGTCCTCCCCCCCCCCCTCCTCACAGAATTTATGTATAATCTGTGCAAAATAAAATACTTCAATACTTCAACTGAAAAGATCAAAAAAAAAAAAAAGCAACCAAAAAACAGATAAAACGGGGCAGAACAAAGGGTATCGCCTCCGCGTGCCAACTCTTCTGAACAAATAAATAAATTCAACATCAAATGGGGCTTTGTAGAGGGGATCAGCAATCAGGAAAACAAGTGCTCTGTAAACCTTAAACATACACACACACACACACACAAAAAAAGGATTATCATCCTCTCAGTTTGAAGCAAAAATTTCTGTCAGGCAATTCTGTATAAATGAACTTTGCCATCTAGTGCAGCTTCAGGATTTCCTTAAATACAGTATATTTTTCCTATATGAGCTATTACTTCTCTCACGGTGAGATAATTACCTTGACAGGAAGCATCAAGATAACCGGTAAGGACTATAGGGAGGCAAACCAAGTGGACTTGCGTTCATGGGAGCAGTAATCAGGATTCTGTTTGATGGTGCTGGTATCTTCTCTACCACAGAGCTCACAGAACACATGCATTATTACAAGTTAAAGATTTACATTTTTGGAGAAACGAGGGAGGGGAAGGGGAAATGTAGATAGCAAGGTAGTCTCTCCCAGACCCTATAATGTCCATTCCACAGATTTAAGAGCTCTTTTCTCTCTTCTCTACTTCCCCCTCACTCACTCATCTTCATCGTCCTCTTCCTCGCCATCGGAGAGAGAGGCACAGGGGTGGATCTGGCGGTATCTGTCCAACCACTTCTCCACCATCTGGGTGACCAAGGGGTGGTTACGGCGGCGAGAGCTCTTCTGCATGGCAGCCAGCATGCCTCCTTCTGTCACGCAGCAGTCCAGCCATTCCCTCAGCAGCTTTTCCTGCTGCTCCTCGTTGCCCATCTGAAGTCACACACAAAACATGCTATTAGTAATGTTCAGATACACGCTTTCACCTCACAATAGCACATGCTAAAAGCTTTCCTGCATCAAGACTAATTTGCAAAAAACAAAGCTAAAACTGGTCTACAGCCAAAATCACTGAAACTAATGCTAAAGATTGTTAATCGTTTCACGAGGCACTGCTACCAAAACTGGAATTTTTATTACAAAGGCCGCTCCATCCAAACTGTAGATTCAGTTTTGATGAAATGCAACAAGTATTAAATACAACTGGTAGATTTTTCATATTTTAAGATTAATGCAGTTTTAAGTACTGTGACTCAGAAATGGTACAAGTGAAAGGCTTATAACATCTGGTAGTGCGCTACATTATTACATGGTCACATGGTGAAACCAGCTTGTCTACAAGTCAAAATACACTGGGTAATTGATCCAACTGCTGTTTCTTCACATCCCAACATCCCACCTACACATAATATTTTAACCTAGCCTTGTAGACTGGGCTTTAAATGCAGTCAGCACAGTTCTTTTTGGAAATTGAGCTGGCATAACCCTGCTAGGCTTTCTAATATTCTTCATTAGCCGCTACAGTGGATCAGCCGCCTCCATAATCACACTATCCCTAGCATCCTCGTCTTTCATGCCACCCCTCTTTTTATCCTCCTTCACTACATCCATGAATCCTCCTTCCCAGTAGCTCAAATCAAACACCATCCCTCCTCTGCACATCTCCAAACCACTATACCTAAGCTGTCACCGTGATGTACTAAATCTTAATCTTGTCCATCCTGGTCACTCCCAATAAGAAAATAAAAATTAGGACCTTTGTCTCCTCTGCCACCTCCAGCTCCGCCTCCTCTGTCAGTTCCACCCCCCGCCCCCCAAAAAAAGCAGTAAAGTTCAAAAATATTTACAGTAATACCAAAATACACTTCTCAAAATTACCCAATTACCTGCTTTTTAAAGTTAAATTTAAAAAAAATAATTAACAAATCTGCAGTTTTACAGCACAACCACAGTTCCTACCTCTTGTGCAGACAGGAAGTGAATATGCAGCAGCTTCCTTTCGCTGTCCACCAATGGCAGGAAAGTGACTGTGACATCGTCGTCAGTATTGAGGTTGGCGCCCGCACCGCGATTGTCGTAGCCGTCGTTCTCCATAGCCACCAGGGCCGAGAAGTGACCCCGTGTGTAGCCCAGGGCAATGGGGCTCTTCCAGCAGAAGCTCTGCTCCCATAACAGAGGCAGGTACACACCTGAAGACACACAAACTAGTCAAAAGGTGCTGCACGCCACAGCACTCGAGGCATCGGCCAGGAACAGGCTCGGCAACTGTTCGCTCAAATTGTGTGCAAATGTCAGCCGAGGCCGAGCGCACTCTCAGATTTGACCTGACGCTAGAGGCGGCTGCTTTTTAGCCCGCTGAAAACAACCGGTTCTTTGTGAGCAGAGACGAGCTCCGCGGTGCAGCCTGATGCTCTGCTTTTTCAGAAGTGCACCCGCCCTCACCCCTCTGGCTTCTGACAGGCCAGCTTCCAGCTCCAAAAGCACACCAGCAATCACTAAACACTTAGCGTGCAATGTACACAAAAGCTATGGTTTCAGTCTACACACATAATTACCGTAATTGAGGCAGGCCATCATAACCAGGCTGCACCCTAAACGGAACAGATACACAGCGAGGCATCACAGACCATTTTATTTATTCAAATTATCAGTGCAGCACACCGAATGAGGTCAAGATATTCTGGCAGCCACGCACTCCAGCTGTGCTCACTCTGCATCTCATACACAATAGCCTGTCTGTATGAGTAATTCTAATGGCCTTGTTTCATGTGGTGTTGCTGCAGGTGTTTAAAGCTGGCTCACGCCATGATAAATGTTAGAAATAAACAGCGAAGCTCACCGGGGTCACTTTATCACAAATTCCACTCAATTTTAAAAAGTTCTTTCTGCTTAAATTAAATATTAGCAGAGCTGTAACATAAGTGACTACTACACCCTCTACAGTGCACACACGAGGGTCCAAAGCTTCACCTTTGATAGTCACATCAATAAATATTAAGAAACATACTGATCAGCAAGTGTCAGTACTCTGTTTCCATTTTCCCCAAGATCTGACACCCTTTACAAGTTCAGGATCTGAGTTGAGAACACCGTTTTGTATTACAGCCACACGACGCCTCACCTTGAAAACGAGTGTATCCTAACGTTTCCCCACGGAAACTTTTGTAGTATTTCACTCCGTAGACTATGATGGGTCTTCGAAGAATATGTGCAAGAACAAAAATGTGGGTCTGCTCTAGGCTGGCCCCGGGCTAAAAAGGAGGAGAAAAAGAAAAAGCATAAGAATAGTTAGGCATTGTGATCATACTGCAAAGAGAAAAGTATCTTATGTGCGAGTATGAACGCTTTTCTTTCCTTCTCATTGGGCACATTACATAAGCACTTTTAAATATTCTACTGCTGCAATGATCTATCGCATAAAAAGGGGTTTCAAAGTTTCAGCCTTGTGGGATGGGATTTAAAAAGCTTGGTTTTTATCCTTCGGCTCTCATCTCTCCGTTGCTGTCAAAGCCTGAGACGAGGTCATCGCTTGGTAGCTTTTGCTGTGTTTGTTTGTGCTGCTGGTAGAGTGGCTCTAAGCTAAATGCCTGTAAATCCCAAGGTCACATGCTGGGGAGAGAGAGTGCTGCTTCAGCAGGCGTGCCGGTAGATCAGCTGTCTACAACTTCATCTTAGGGGATCAGCAGTAAATTGCTTATGTCCTATCTGTCATTCACACATGATCCACCATGCACAGTGCGACCCTTCCGACTGTCTTTTCCCATTTAGACTAATGCACATATATGACAATAGTTCATAGTTTCAGTAGCTTGTGCTTTATGCAGACCTTTATTTCCTCAAATAGAGTTGTTTTAAAAAAAAAAAAAACCGTGGTCGAGGTCACTGCAGCAACAGAATCTGACAAAACAGCAAATCAATAGCTACACTAACATATGTTTTGCACTTCTGGTGGTGTCGTGAAGTTGGCAAGCACAATTAATCTACTTGCAACTGCGGTGTCAGCCTGTTGAATTATATAACCGCACGCCCGTACTGACGAGATAACCTATCGGCCTGTTTGAGGCGGCGGAGTGAGCGTTGTGCACGTAACACGACTACCCAGTGTTAGAGACCAGATGGAAGAGGCTCCACGAACAGACTGATTGTGTTCATGTCAAGATATTAAGCAGATCAGCTTCTAGCTTTGAAAAGACTGTTTCAAATGATTTCAATGTAAAAGGGCTTATTTAATTGATATTTGTTCAACTGTATTAATTGTGCATATTGAGTTTCTTTGAGGATAGCTGTTTGTAAATGACAGTTTTTGAGTTGAGTGAGCAAAATATAAATGCATCCAACTATCTTATGAGTTGCCTTTCCTTGATCAAATACAGGCGATACATTGCAATTTTGATGTTTTCCCACAATTATTGCAATATGACTCACACGCTTTTGCTGACTGGAGTGCTGCAAGAGTCTAATGAATATGCAAACAATGCAAGAGAGGAAAGGGACTATTGTTATGTAAATATTTTGGAGACAGACGTTTTGGGTCATAAACCTTCCCGTTTTGCCTTTGTTAGTGCATCAATTTATACATCATTTTCCAGCTTTTATTTCTTTTGTAGACCAAAAAATAAAAAACATTTAAAATGTACCACTGTCTTTAAACTCAATGGAAGTGAAGGTAGGCTGTAAACCAGAGACAACAACATAATTACCTGGCTGGCCAAAGACAGAATGAAGGCCCAGTCTTCCTGCCACTGCTCCTCTCTGAGGGAGAAATGTAAACCAAAGCTCTGCGAGTACCATGACTCCCACTCCTTCCAGCGTGTGTAAAACCTATTTTTTAAAAAAAAAGAATATTATTATACTATTTTCAAAGCTTATTGAATTAAAGGTGACCTCGAGCTCAGCCTGCTTGTATAGAATGGATTACTTTATGTATCCATTTACAGAGCTTCAAAAGAGCTACACTTTAAGTGCCAGAGGTCTTAATTATACATAAACAGAACAATCCACACACCTGCAATGCTCATTAAAAGGACTTCTACCCATGTTTTTTGTCTTGTATGAGTGTAGTCTATAGGCATGTCCTCTAGAAAGAATATTCTGTTATACACCAGTTTGAAAATCTGGATTTACAGTCACTCTTATTCCAAGAATATAGCAAAAACTTTAGAATAAATATAATTATGATGTAAACAGGTCATAAATTCACAAAGAAAAAAAAACAAAGTGCTTGTGTTAAAGTGAATCGAATCAATACAATAAAGTCTAATTAAATAAAATAGCATAACTTGGTAGAGGGGGAAATGATGAATGACTTTTTGTTGTTGTTTTAATGTGTCCAGTCTTGTTTGCAGTTTATTTCTTTCAGTTCGTCTGCTCTCGCTTTGTTTTTATGCAGATAACACGAGGCCATTTTTGAATATGCAACATGAACTGAGAGCAGCCTGTGAAAATTTTCAAGTGTCAAGTATCAGACTACAGGAACTGTGTAGGGCTGAGCCTCTCACCAGTGGGAGCAGTCGTGCAGGCTGTCGTGGAGAGCCTTGCGGAGGACAGAGTCCTTGTCGTAGATGCCCCAGGTGGCCTGCAGAACAGAGTCCAACAGGCAGTCTCCGGCAGTGCGGTTCCACAAGGCGTAGAGGCGACTGTCCAGGCGTGTCCCCAGCTCCAGAGACCAGTTGATAACAGGAGATTCCTCTTCCAGTTCTACAAACAGATATAAATGTGCGATTGGGTGTTGAGGACTCCAAGACAATAACTAATCAAGTTCCGTGTTGTTGCAGTGAAAACACAAAAGAGGAACTTGTGGCTGCATTTATTTTCTCCGCTAATATATTTGATAGTTTAATGAAAAGAATCAAAACAAAAAATTGTGTTTCCAAAAACTCAGCATAGGATTGCATAGATGCTGCGTTAAGTGTTTCAGATGTGCAGCTGCTGCAGCCGCTATTTCCGCAGGGACAAAATGCAAAATGCAAAACCTGCTTTTCTCTTCCCATCGTGAAATATTATTAAACACATCTCCCTGAATATGCAATCATATTCTGCACCAGAAACTCAAGGCAGCTCTATCCAGTAGCCCACTTTAAGGTGGCTTAAATGGGTCATAACACTCCTTTTATATCTTCGTTGAAACACAAAACACACACACAGCTGCACTGGGAGAGTGTCATTAGATAAGTATGTGGGAGGGAAACTAGTGAGCTCAATTAACCTAATTAGAAAAGGAAAAGAAGACAAAGCAGGAGGTGGGGAGCTGATTGAAGACAAACACAGGCAGGGAAGATGCTAGTTTAAAGCCCCTTCTATTGCAGGACGTGAATGGCTGAAAACATGCAACTGGACAGATTGAGAATATGACACAGGATATAAAGAATGACATCTTCAGTACCTTTCTGCACATCTCGATCTAACACCTCATCAAACAACTTCTCCTGGACAGCAGGCGGCAAGTCTTCTATATCTGCAGAGAAACATGGGAAAGATAGGTTATAACGAGCATGAAAACCTAATGGTAGACAAGGCCGAGGGCAACATAAATGCTACAGTAATGACACACAGAGGGGATGTTCTTCACTGGATGGCATTTTGTCAATGGCACACTGTAAATACAAGCTCTGTGTATTGAACTGTGCACACACAAAGCCAGAACACTGGTGGCTGTTCTCTGGTTCAATAGTGAATGGCACTGGCTTTGTCTGAGAGCAAGAGAGACACAAACAGACAAAGCGAGAGAGTGAGTGCCCTGCAGCTGGCCTCGGGCCAAATTCACTCTGTAGTGAAATGCTTGGCATTAGACGCACACACACAAAAATTTGAATTTATATGCAAAGGCTTCATAATCTTTGCTCCCAGGGACAGCAGCAGGACTAGATCAGAACAGTGGGTGTTCTTAAAAGTAAAGTGCATGTCATTTCAGTGAAGACATAATGCCACAGGGACGAGCTGATGTTTCTCTGAGCAATGCGGCGGGGTCCTATTCTTACACTCAAGTTCACACATTGACAATTTAGACATTTATACTGTGTAGAAGAAAATTCTACAAAGAAGCCATGAATAGAATCCCAAAGAGCACAAAAGTAATTATTTCCCCGTTGCTTGCTTCCAGAGTAAATGGAGCCAGTAATATTCAGTGTCAGACATGACAAATATTAAGACTGGTTGTTGGGGTGGGAGTTTAATCTGAGCTGTTTATTGAGGCTACAGGAAAAATTATATATTTCTGCGAGCACAGGCCCATAAAGCAAAACTGATAAAGGGATAAACAGGAAGAGAGGTTAGATTACACGCACAAACACACACCAATAAAAAAAAAAAAAAAAAAAGTGGTATAAGCATTAAGACCCAAGTACCTGCGGGCAGAGTAAAAGTGACCAAGTCGGTGAGGAAGTAACAGGTGAAGTCTCCTTTACGTTGACGTAGTGAAGATGCAATCTCTCTGCGGATCTGCTCCGTCAGCTCGGGACACACCATGGAAGGGATGCACTTGGCTGCTTGCTGGCTCACCTTATAGACATGCACACAGATTAAAAAATTTTATTTTACAATGAAATTAAAAGATTAAATGAATATATGAACTTTGGACTATATAACTAAAACTAAGCTAACTTATCTACACTTAAGATACGTCTGCAAATGTACTACCCCAAAAGATTTGTTATGCTAAATGCTTGCCCTCCCAAACTGAAAATTCAAAACCGCAAGCTCCACCCACGACATTATGGTAGCGCGCCAGATGTTGTCCATCAGCTGCAGCACGCCAGGAGGGTTAGCATCAAAAGCTGGGCAGGCACAGTGCCAATTCTATTAAACAGAAGCATTGTAGTCACCCACACTGCATGCCGAGAGTGAATGCGCTGCCATCCTGTGCACTCAGATACACTGTGTCTTCTCTTGCTCACAATTTTGTTTGAATTGTCAATTCCAGTTTTAGTAGTATTAGTGAATCTTCTCAAACAGAGACGAGATCCTTGACACATACTCATACGCCGTCGAGACATGGTTCCCATGCATTTCACGCAGCACAAAAGAGGAAGTTGGTCCACCTTACCCACCCAAGCGTTTTTCATTCTGGGGATCAAACTCTCCCATGCATAGTAAAGACCTGCCTTTCTATGCTTGCCAACATGCTTCCTGTGCCTTTTCCTAATCACTGTTTGCTCTCCGAAATCACATCAACTCTTATCATGCCCCATAAGAAACAATGACAGAATAGCAGCAATTCTAATACCCCCCTAATTCTAAAAAAGTGCTTTTCTGCTGTAATTCTATGCATTAAGAGCATCTATTTTTCATTATATAGCACACTTGGTAAGGAGCAATTATAAGCGGTTGTGGCTGATAATGAGAAATACAAAAAAGCACTTAAAAATGAAAAGTTTCTGTAACATAAAGACTTTACAGGCATGTTAGAATTTTTAGGATCTTTTTATAAAAACTGACATAAATCCTCTTAAGATTAAAAACTTATAGCAAATTTTTGCTCAAAGATTCAAGACTATGCTTACCTCTGTTAGCAGAATGGCGAGCATGTCCTGCCTTTGAAAGCGAATAGCCAGATGTACCAGAGTGAAGCCTACATCAAAAGCTGAGGACCGATTAAGGAGCTGCACCTCGTCTGCAGTGAGCTGTCGGGCAATGTCGCCACCGGATGACTTATAAGCTTCTACTGCCGCCAGGTCTCCCTCCACAACGCCTGCAGGAGAGGAAGGAAGGAAGGAAGGTTTAAAAAAAAAAAAAAAAAAAAAAAATCAGAATGAAAAATAATGGAAAACAACTGTTAAAAGTGATGAATCAGTGCCTAAATATTGCTGACACAGCTTCTTTTCTAGGATTGTGTGTAGCGAGGCTACCAAACTTTAATAGAGTGACTCATGTCAACATAGTCGGCCATTTATGTCATCACATGACATACACATTCAAGTGCGGTGCATCGATATAGGGAAGACTAAATGATACAACACAAGCCATTTAACAGCACTACAAGTCCAACCTCAGAGCTGACCATAAAAGGTTCAACACCTTTGTAAACATCATAACCCATCTGCAATGTAGCCTTTATTACTTTGGATTAGTATTACTTAGGCATACTGAAACAAGCAAGTGTATTCAAAAGATAATCAAAAGAACATACATGTATCAGCAAAAAAAAAAAAACAACAACATTAAAATCCATTTTAAAAATGGTTTAGATATATTTTTTGGAGCAGCTTCAATCCCCCATGTCTGTTCTTGTAGAAGCAAGATGTAACAGACAGCTTTAAATGTGCTAACACAACATCGCAAATCACAATTTATTAATATTAAAACCTGGGAGAAATTTGTAAAACAAATTCAACTAGAGGAAAAAATTAAATAGGGCCTTGATGTCATTCGACAGCTCTGATGACCTTTAGATGTAGCCACGAGCTAACCGAGTGCAAGAACAGTTATCACACTGTCGGGCTACTACATAGCAGAACAGACAGAGCAGTGTAGCTGTAATGTGGCGCTATCAGAGAGCTGTGTAACACATAGGACAGTGTGTTGAACCTACTAGTCTCAACATCTGTTATGAGTGAAACAGCCAGGTAGCAAACAGGACACTGGAAGAGCTGCTTTATTTAAACTGGCTGCCTTACATCAGGATGTTCTCTCAGGCAGGGAAGAGGACAGTTGAGTGAATCTGGACTAAAACATTCCAAGCATGACCCTTCTCATTTTACACATACTGCGTGACATTTTGCAAACAGATCTATAAATACATGCAGAATGATTTGAGTTGCAATAGCTGTTGCTATGCGGGAGACCTCAAAGGAACTCAAGAATGCGGTGACCCGTTTTCAGTGAATACAGGCAGTTTTGCTAAATTTAGACTTAGATAAACAAACCGTAAACCTTTGTCAGCGTCAAGCTGAAGCTGTTGATTTACTGGTCGATCTATGTTCCTACCCTTCCCTGTGGCCGTGAGCTCTGGGTAGTGACCCAAAGGAACTGATTGCTCATTTCCGCTGCTTTTATCAGCAATCTGCAACTAGTGTACCCTTAGAGATAGGATGACGAGAATGGCAGTTCGAAAGAGGGTCAGTGTTCAGGCAGTTGACTATGATACCTCCTGGATGGCTCTTAGTTGAGGGGATTCTAGCATATCCAACTGGGAGGAGACCCAGTGCAATCCTAAAACATGCAGGAGAGATTACGTTTCTCACCTGGCTGTCTCCCATGACATCACTGATTAGACTGCTGCATCAAGTCCCTGATAAACGGGAATGGATAGATGGAGAGATATCCTACTGGTTAAGGCAGCTAGGTTTGCAAAAAAACAAAAAAAAAACAAAAAAACCCCCAGACCTTTCTTGTGTGACTCATACCAATCTTTGTAATATAAAACAAAAGCAATAAAAGAGAAGTTATGAAGACTTTCTAAAAACCGAGAAACAAGTAATTGGATGGTCAAGTAATGTGCATTGGCATGGTGAGCAAGCATTAGTGCAAACCAGATTTCTCGACCAGTATTAGGGCTGCCACGATTAGTCGACTAGTCACGATTACGTCGACTATCAAAATCATCGACGACTGATTTAATAGTCGACGCGTCGTTTGAAGCTTTGTAAGATCACAAAAGACGCAGGAATAAGTAGTAGAATTTAAGAGTGCAATAACGGACTGAAACAGAAGATGGCAGCACAGCATGTACAAGGATGCCAGCTGCTGTTAAACCCCGAAGAAGAAGAAACTGTGTCCCAGAATTCATAGCGTAGCCCAGCTCAGTTTCCAACAATGGTGGCAGCTAGTTAGCTTTAATATTACTCTTATTATTCTTTCTGGGTCACAAAATAAACGTTTAACATATTTTCAGGCGAGAATGTAGCTGTGTAAACCTCAAATATCTGCTCAGTTTATCAAGACACCACATATTTTCAAAAGCGCTTTTCGGAGACGTCTGTTACCCACTAGCTCGATAGCTAGCCGGGGGCAAGGCTCACTAGAGCCCGTGAGAACACCGGACTCCCAGCAAATAGTTTTCAAACCCACTGCCGTCTTTCGCTACTCAGGTTAAATATATATAAGGCTACGTTCACACTGCAGGCGAAAGCGCATCAAATCCGATTTTTTTGACCCTATGCGACCCATATCCGATCATGGTATGACAGTGTGAATGGCACAAATCCGATATTTTCAAATCTGATCTGGGTCACTTTCGTATGTGGTACTGAATCCGATACATATCCGATGTTTTAGAAAGCGACTGCTGTTTGAACGGTCAGGTCGCATTAAATCCGTCTTTTACGTCACCGACACAAGACAGACGCCAATTATCAGCTCCGGAGAAGCACCCGAGAAGACATCGTGAACGCTTCCTGGCCATCCAGTGTAGATGTCAGTGAAACTGTTGGGAAGACATCGTTGGAGAAACGTGAACATTTTATTTGTACTGTATAATCTGCAGATTCTGACAGAAATCTGCAACTATCCTTTGAAGCACCGCTCCTCTAAAACAGCAATAAGGATAATTATTAGGTTATTTACATTATTATGTAAATAACAAAATAACTTAAAGCAAAAATTGGGAAACGTAAAGTCCGAAGTCTTTATATTAACGGCCATCTGTCAAACAATACTGTTTGGTCTTGGGTCTAAACAGAGCGCGTTGTGTGTGAAGTCTTCTTTTGCGCATGCGGGCCACTTTGAGCGTTCACACTAGAGCGCGTTTGCTGTCGCATTTTATTTGTAGTGTGAACACGCAGACACAAAAAACATAAAAATCGGATTTGATCAAAAAAAAAAAAAAAAAAAAAAAAAAAATCAGAATGAGCAATAAGACCTGCAGTGTGAACGTATCTGCAAATTTCATTCAATTTTAATAAACTATCATCTTGTCTTTATTTTTAGTTAGCACATACCATAAACACTTAAAGCTGTAAGCTAATGATAGTTATATAAGAGCAGATGCATGCTAGTGCAATAAGCTGTACGTTTTACGTCCAATAAATGCATGATCTGATTAGTTGACTAATCGCAAAAATAATCGGTGACTAGTCGACTATCAAAATAATGGTTTGTGGCAGCCCTAACCAGTATTTTATCTTTCGGAGCGCTGTATGGGTCCTTTCATTTAATGTAAATGAAAACATTTAGGTTTTAGCAACTGCAACCCATTAAAAGATTAGGCTATGTAATATTCGTCCCCATAATGACCCAATCACCCAGAGATGGGTCATAGAGGTTTTTAGGCATGATGGTTTGTGGTTTTATCCCAACTAGAACGCCTCATTACGCCCTCAGTGAACTAACATGTCAGAATATTTTGCCTTTGCATGCTTGACAAGGTCAGCTTCATGAGAGCATGTCTGATCCCAGCAGTGCCTACAGTCTGATCAATGCACATCATGCAGGTTGTGAAAGACTTTGAGCTAATATTGGTCTGCGCTTAACAAATACACAGTCTGACATTGTTTCTCAATCAGCTGCTCCACAGTAACCTATGGTTATCTAAAAGTAATGTGCTGGAACAAATGAAATCAATGTCTGTTTGTGTTTGTTTCTCGATATCTCTCACCATAAGTACTACAAAGTGGTGGGCTTGCATTTTTTTTGAATCATCTGAAAAATTCAGTTCATCGTCGAGATTAATTTAATCTTCTGAAAGCAAAACAAACAGAGGTCCTTGATAATGTTTTTTTCTCCCACACCACATTATCAGGAACCGCATCGAAATATAAACAGAGCGGCAACAGCAAGAGACACCAGTTAGGTTTTTCACTGAAACAAAAGAACCATAATACAAAAACATGTCCGCTTCCTTTTGTGGGAAAGCACAATCAATGGGAATCATCTGATTTTGGCTCTTGTACGGAGCACAAAAAACATTAAAGTAGAACTGCAGGAACACAGTAAAGTGAAGTGAGATCGTGTTTTCAGACCTGAGGAAGTGCTTGGCCATAACATACTCGACTCAGGCACTTCCTCCACTGACAAACACTTTGAAGAGCACATGCGGTATAACCGTAAAGAGTCAGAGACATGGTATGAAGAAGAAGAAAAAAAGGCTCAGCCATATTTAAAGTTAATACATGAGTCTTCCCATGTCTTTAAGGACAGCGGTAGGGAGAGGGGAAAAAAGAAAACGACAAAAAAAAATAAAATAAATACTGCCAAGTTCAATCAGTGCAAAGGTCAAGGGGGCGTTGATCATGTGCTGCACTCATGTTTTTTTTTTCCTTCTGTTTTTTGTTGACTGTTTTTAATGTCCTGTCAATGTTATTTTTACCTCTTGGGGGGCTCTGTTCAGCACATACGCGTCACTGTTTACAGGGTCTATTGACTGTGAGCCAGGAGACTCTCTGCTCCATGGGCTGCACTTGCACTACGCTGCCCAGACGGCCCATTCATCCCCACCAGCTGGGAAGCACTCACACCCTCTCAGTTGCTCAAAGATGCTCTCAGAGCCCAAGTAAAAGCACTGGGAACATCAGTGGTGAGTTGGACCAAATTCCTACTTTCCCTTTTACCACATTTTATGGTTTTTTCATTGCAGTCAGCAGTATTTACCTGATGGCACCGCCCTATGAAATAACACAGCAGGAATTTCTTCTGTACTCTAATATTTGGAGACTAAACAATGAGTCATGCCGTCACTCATTTATAAAATACAAAGTGGCTCTTAGTGCTGTGCAACCTTGGCACTTTGCAGAGTGATGCACCATCTGCAATGTAATAACACAGAAAATGTGTTGCATTGGGGACAATAACTGCCACCTCTGTCTGGAGTACAATGCTTTGCTGTCACTTAGCATGACATCACAGACACACAAAAAAAGTGTTGTTATAAGAAAAACATGACATAGGAGAGTGTATTCTTTTTAAACAAAATTAAGAAACAAGCACATTTTCACATCATTCATTTGCTATGAACCAACTGATCTCCTAATCCATGCAGAAATTACATGTAACGTAGAAAGGAGGAAAAAAAACTCACCAGCACATGCACTAAGAAACAGCCAGTCAGTTTTCTTCATTCGGTTCCTAATCTGCTTTAACCTCTTGAAGTCGACTTCTTGTTCCTCTTTGCTCATGGCTCCAGCTGCAAGCTCTATCCTCTGGAAATCCATAGTGACATGATCTTCCCTCTTGGGCATAGGAGGGGATCTCCTTTGCCCCTGGCCTTCGCTGCAACTGCCCCTCCACCGAGCCCTGTCTTGCTCGTTGATTACGGGTGAGGGCTCCGCAGACTCGGCCAGCTCTATGGCTTCTTGGTTGTTGGGCCTGGGGAGGGCACACACCACACATTTTGTAGTTCTGGGCCAGTTCTGGTAAGTGCAGGCGGTACATGTCCAGTGCTGCTGGTGGGTGTTGAGTCTGTTTCTGTCATTATACTCCTCACAGGTATCCACAGGAGAGTGGAGAGCAGGGCGGCAACCTGCATTGGAGCCTGACGTCTGTGGGGACTCAGTGGGGCTGCTGGTCCTCGGGCGCTGACAGAGGCACTGTGTGCAACGGATGGCACGAGGCCAGTTCAGATAGGTGCACATCTGGCAGGACCACTTATTGGCAATCTCAGCCATACTGGGTGACCTGACTCTAGGCCTGGCACTGGAATCAGGACAGATGAGGAGGCTGCTGCCACTTTCACTTCTAGAAGGCTCCCACTCCAGCCCGGGGTCCAGATCAGGACTGTTTTTGTAAGGTTCCTCTGTAATAATGGGTCCCCTCAACCTCGGTGCACGGCACATAGTACATTTGATTGCAGATGGCCAGTTTTCATAGGTGCAGTAGTCACAGGCCCACTTTATCCTCTGCTCCGTCATTGTGGACTACTTTAGTTGGATGCACTGTTGTGAAAAATCCCGTTAGAGTTGAGACATAAACAATAGCTCTGCGAATAATCTCGAATAAGCAGGTGTTACAAACCATTGTGTTTAGATATAAGAATTCCGTCCAGCATATGCTCCAGCAGTTTGTAAACTAACCTGCATCTGATCGGGCACATTCAATGACACACTGGCAAGATTACATTTTAGAGTGTTTGATTTGAATCCTTAATAATCCGTAACTCTAAGAAGAATGGTTAACAGCGCGGTTTTAACTCATCTGACTAAAGACACTATTGCGTTACTCTGCAGTTGTGTTTTTAGTCTTTAGCTTTAGCTTGCTAGCTACTGAGCTAACCTCCTAGCATATATAGAGCTAACTGCCATCAAATCCAACGATTAACGCGCACGACGGAGCATACAGTCATGGAAAAGGTCATAATTTCATTCATGTGATGAAAAATGTGATAATCTTACCGTTTCGTGACTGCGCTGCGCCGCCGAAAACCACAACAAACCCTTCTCGTTCACTCCCCCTCCTCCCCTCCTCTCCTCCTCCTCCGGCTCAATCAAACCTTTCCCAATCCGAATGATTTCGACTCCTCTGCCCTCTCACATGTTTACCTTCGTGGACTCGTTAACCACTGGCGGAACAAAGCAATCCCCGGCAAAGCCTGGAACACCTCGAATCATCGTTTAAATCCGCGACTCTCCGTGGTTTACATTGCCTCCGTGTTGTTTAATGGCGGCGACAGCAGACAAATGAGTAGCAGAGCCAAAATAAACGCTGGCCTGCCTCCGTCACCAATCATCTGGCTGAGTTCTCAACGTGATTGGACAAAGGTAAAGTACTGTGTTGCCTTCAGGAACGTCCGGAACAGTCAAAACGCCCTGGGGGGTTTAATTTTTAGGACGCAGAAAGAGTTGATAACCACGTCGCTGAAATACTTTGCATATTTTGTCGATTTTTAGGCACATTGCACTAGACAAAAACATGTTGATGTTAGTCATGCTAAGACATTTGCGATTGGATAGTTTACACATCCCCAAAGATTGGGATAGAAAACTGGATTACATAAATATGACATTATCCGTATGGATATTAAATCCGATATTTATAAGCAGCATAGAAACCATGGTGAGTCTGTAAATTGTTTAATTTCTTAAATTATATTTTGAATACATTCCAATTAAATTCTGAACTAGCTGTGAAGAATAGCAAAAGCGTTAAGTATATGCTGATGTAACTGAAAAAAATAGGCTTTTCGGTTATGAATCAAGGGTTCCGCTTTCTCTGGACACGCCCCTTTCAAAACGTCACTGAAAACATGGCTGTTTTCTTGAGCCGGTTACACCACGTTTCGCTCCACGTTTCTAACGCGGAGAAAATAGCTAATGACCTTGTCTCTAAATTCAAGTTTGATTTATTTGCTGCCAGATTAACTGACAAGTCCAAGCAGTTTGCTTTCAGGAAAGGAGCAGCAGTTTTCGTCGTAAATGAGAGACCCAGTAAAAGCAGCGTGGGACTGAATGAAGGGATACTGGGATTAGCTGACAGATACTCCATTGATCCACAGCGGGCTGACTTGGAGAAGTACAAGCAGGGTAATAATTCTTTGGGATGTCTTTATGATTTAAGCCCTCTTCATCCGGTGGATACTGTAAACAACGTGTGTTTCGAGGTAGAGGATGTCCAAAGGTCATTCAAGGTTCTTCGCGATCTGGGCTGTAATTTCTTGGTGCCTCCCACCACCGTTGAGGACGTGAATGGTCCTGTCACCTACTCGGTAGTAAAATCAATTGTGGGAAACGTGTGTCACACGCTAATTGAGAAGACAAACTATGAGGGAGTCTTTTTGCCAGGGTTTGATGTCATTGAAAAGGACTGGAGCTTGGGAGAAGAGGACATGTCTTGTCCTGTCACACACTTTGATCACATAACTTATGCCTGCCCCAGGAAGACAACCCACCAGGTCATGGGGTGGTATGAGAAGGTCTTTGGTTTTCAGAGGTTTTTCATTGATAGGTGAGAAATTGCTCCGAGGCATTTGTTGCCATATCTTTTCCCCAGCGTGGTGTCAGTAATCTCAAGGCTGTTTGTTCTCCTGAATAGTAATGAAGACGTGGATGAAGGTTTTGTGATAAACCAGGAGGGCATTGGGCTTCGACTTACTGCCATGGAGTACTGGAAGTGCAGCAAAGCAGGCATCGCTCTTCCTTTTGCTGGCAAAAAGGAGCCTGACTGCAAGTTTGTCATTGCGGAATCACTGCCCGAACAAGGTAATAGAAACCCCTAGTTTCTCATTTAAGCCACTATTTATGATCTCCGCCATCATTGTTTGCATTTGCTTTGTCAGGCCGGAACCAGGTTGACACCTTCTTGGAGCAGCATAGGGCCCCAGGGATCCAGCACATTGGGCTGTACACTAAAAACATTGTTTCTACTGCGCACACAATGGCTGAAGCTGGCGTACAATTTTCCTCCCCTCCTCCAGCCTATTACACTCAGGTTTGAATGATTTTGAACTATAATCACTGCAATAAGCGACCTGTGTTTTATTCATATTTTCACATTATAGTTCTGTTTAATTTATATAGTTGGCCTGGATTTTGAAATTTTGGGAATTTGGGAGAAGCTTGTCCTCATACTTCCTGCAAGGCAGGCTTTCAGAGATTTTTCAGATCTTGTTAAAAGGGTACATTTTGATCCAAACCATGATATATTACCACACTTGACAAAGTAGTTATGCCTAAAACCTAGCTGAACTGTGACTTAAGGCTGAAAACAATATCAAAGAAAAGAGGGCTTTGAAGGCAAACTTCTCCCACTAGAACACATAATCCAAGTCATTATCACACTTTTCAAGGTTATGCCATCACCACACAGAAGGAGAACAGGGTCTGCTTTGTACCAGTAATCACAGGAGCAAACACTATAATTACAGACTTTGTAACAAGTTCAAAAATAAAGGAATTTTCCATCTTTTTAAACCCATCCCATTCGCTGTGGCAGCTGGGAAAACAGCAGGAAATAGAGGAAGCAGGTCACAGCCCCCAGATGCTAGCACAGCATGGGATTCTCCTGGATACAGACCTGCACCAGGATCCTTTATCACAGAGAGCATCCAGTGAAAGTAAAAGGTAAGAGCCAATCAAGAGTTGTAATCTCTCACAGCCTTCAAAGAATGCCTCTCTTGTAAATTGTTTTAGTCAATGGTTTCTTTTAACTATCTTTGGCATTATCTTATTAAATAAGTGAAACACTGTGAAAGTTTTGTGTGATGTATGGCTGCTCAATGTCAGCAAACAATCTTATCAGTCATCTCTATTAAAATGAGGACATGTTCCTGTTTTACTATTCAGTACAATTACAGAAGCCCGTTTGGCTTGCAACATGCATGTGAAAACTGCTTGACTTCGTTTAAAATTGCTGCAATAATGATGAAAGACACGAACCACAATTTTTTTTTTTTTTTTTTTTTTTTTTTTTTTTTTGTATTCACCAATGAAAAGTTGTGGAAACAGTCCCGAGGCTGAAAGTGAATCTACTGTGCTGCTTTTCCCCTTTCAGACATCTTCTACAGGTGTTTACCAAGCCCATATTTGCTGAGAACACCTTCTTTCTCGAGCTGATTGAGCGAAGAGGGGCAACGGGATTTGGCGAGGGGAACATCAAGGCGCTGTGGCAGTCAGTGCAGGCGTACATGGAAAATGAGAGGGTGGATCGTCAAGAACCTCAGGGATCCTCAAAAACTGCACAAACTGCTCTTAGTTAGCCACTCCAAACATTTCTATAACAGGTTATGTTATTTCATGTGGCTGCACTATTTACTGAAAAACATATGAAATATTTAAATTAGTCTCTAAAAAGTCCCTCGTTGCACTGATGACACATTACTTATTATATAATGTATTCATATCTGTTGAAATGGGTGCTGTGTTCTGTACTTGAAATGATACAACAAAAGACACTTGCTGTAGGAGTAAAATAATGTCTTTGTTTTCACTGTCTCAAAGTAAACCACATTGCTCCAGAGTAACCTCAATAAACTTGACTCACAGTAAACTGTGAAAATCAATTGCTGGCTTCAAAATATTGTGCTCCGTTTTTCTTCTTGTGTGGGCCAAACTTCAGAATAAGCACACTTAAAACCTCTTAGACCTTCCTAGACAAAGACTGACAATGGCCAGTGCATTTTAGTAATTGTCAAAGATACTGGAACTTACAGTTACTTACATTATATAGTAGCACTTGCATGCGGTACTTTTACTTTGCAATGCTTTTGGGTGCAGTGGCTTGTTCTTCATTGTTAATGCAGCATATGTATGTAAAGTGTCTGAACACCACTTCCACATATACTCAATGAAGTATGCACAACAAGCTCAAGCTGCTAGAAGACTGAAAGCTTGCTAATGCATCAATGATAGTGTGCTTTTTTTAATGTATACTGTGCTATAATAACACTGTATATTAAAGTATTTTCACTTAAAACATTTAAGTGCATTTGCTTACTATAATGCTCATAGTTATGAATGCAGGAAAAGTGAGAAATGTTTATTTATTTTTTTACATTTTATACTAAGGTATTATTAATTGATTTAATGCATTAGCATCACTTAATTAAAGTCACTGTCCATATGAGAAAAAGTGACCACTTCATTGGCTCGTAATGTAGAAATGTATCCCAAACTATTATTTGCTGTTCACTTCATTATGTAAGCATTATGTTGGTGGAAAATTAAACTAGGCTCTTTGGCCCTTTTTTTCCCTAAATAACCCACCCACACAGTCACTTGAAGAACTGTTACTGGTCAAACAGCTGCACCTCTTTCAGAAGCCGTAGTGGTTTTAGCAATGTGCATGCTTTGGCAAAAAAAAAGTGGCTTTAGAACCTCTTAGAAGGGATCTCCAATCCCACAGAGATGTGCCAGTTCAATTAACTTGGCTATAAACATTATGGATGAGGATTAGTGGGATAGATGAGAAGCAGTGAAGTTTAATGGACTTCCATGAAAGCCATATGTTCTTTTTATGCCCTGTCTGTAGTTACAGTATCCTACTGAGTACACAAGAGAGTCACTGTAAAAACAAAACATAAAAACTCAGCAACAGGCAATTTATGAAATGAATGTACTTCTGCATTTTGACAAATGGTGTCAGTGTTTTTCCTTTAATCAGGGGTCACCTGCTCAGGCAAACTGCATTTTAAAAATGTTGATTCTGTATTAAGGATTTATGTTTTTCGATTACATAACAAGCAAACCGAAGCAGCACATACAAAATAGATGCACTCCCCTTTCTTCATTCACCACTGGAACTGGGCTGTGCTATGGCACGAGTTTCTAAAGTTTAATTTTAATTGCATTTGCTTCGAATTATCTGATATAATAGGAAATTATGCTGTGTGATAGAGAGGATTAACTGTTCATTAAAGTTGAGAAGGGATGGCTCCTGTAACAGGAGTCTTTTAGCCATCTGTCTCCAGCCACAGTGTGAACCCCAGATGGTGTATAGCATTCTGCATGGGGTCTCAGTAAATGGAGCTGGAAGATAACTCCCTATTTACTGTTAACCATATGCTAGCTACAGATTTATTAACAAAAATCATAAAGAAATATGCAAAAACATCATAATTTGTAGCTACATCAGCAAACACACTCCAGGTTACTTTTTGTAGCATTTTCCTACACTATAATTGGTGCACACTGCCCCCTGGTTGTGATAGTCACAACACACACTAGCAAACCTGTTGAACAGGAAGACTTCCACCCCTGTTCTGCAAGGTACTTTCTTCCTAAAGAGTGACTTTTAATGCTATGAAACAGAAAAGCCAAAAGTTTGTCTTATTATCTGTTTGCTAAATACCTTCTCTATAGGGATTTTGTGAAAAACCCCAAAACTCTAGCCCGGATAGTAGAAGAGACAAATCCTGGGTGCCCTTTAACACAAAAGGCAGACAGTCTAAAACCGAGGAGGACAGCCTGACAGTCTGGGGGAGATTAGAGGCACACAACAGATGTTACTCCTTGATTAACAATAGTGTCTGCCAGGGGTGAGTCTCAGCTCCCCACCCTTCTGAGGCCCACTATATTAATTCCAGCTCCTAGGAAATATATTGATTTACTGTACATAATGTTATGGGACAGGGATGATAATTTGCAGTCCTTTAACAATGCATAGAAAAAGCATGGACTTCATGAATTGAATTGCCACTGGCTCATCCAGTGGACCCATATTTAAACAAACAGTGAGCTAAACCAACTTTAAGGTGAGATACCCACCTCTTGTAAAAATACTTGTTTAAATAAACTGATAAAAGTGTACAACGACCACAAGCACACGTCTGTTTTATATGTTTAAGAAGTTAGAAGGCAAGCAAATATTGTGTGCAGGTTACCACATATACACCAGCTGCACAGCGTTTGTGTGTGCATGTATGAAAAGCTAAACTTGTATGGCTTTGCTGCTGTAGGTCATGATAAAGACTGAATTTAGTTCCTGGAAGAACATCTGCTTGCAATAAATCTATTTATTCAGGATTGGCCTGTGCTGTTCTGGAACTGATAATGTAAGGTGGAACAAGCTATGTATATAGAACATGCATTTTACTCCCTCACCCTGTCTGTAAGTCACACGCACTCGGTAGGTTATCATGTTACACTGCTGTGTATTGTGAAAGTACCCTGTCTATATGCTCAGATCAAAACTGTGATTACTTTTCATTACAACAGGGTTGCTCACACCATTAGTTGTAGGCGCGGGGTGGTCTCTTTTACAAAAAACATCAGAGGATAATATTTTCATTTCTACCATAACAAGCTTCGACTGAATTGTGTATGAGGTATAAATAAACTAAAGAAACGCAAAGAATATGAGAAAACTAAAAAAGATTGTAGCATAAATAACTCGTGGGACACCCCTCGCCCCTACCCAAAGTGGTACGGCTCGCGTATGTTGTCACAGGCTCATTAGCGTGCAGTCTTGTTGGACAGTAGAGCACTGGGTTAATGTTGTAGTCTGCAGGAGCTGCCTTGAGCTGAAGTAAGCTTCCTGTTCTTTTTTTTCTTTAGTAAAACAAAACTCAACACGGTCAACCGAAACTAACCAGTTGCCCGGTGGTTGTTGAAGATACGAGACGCTCACCGTGATGATTGTGAGTGGCAGTTTTTAGTCTAAAAAAAAACTTTCTGGCTTAACTAACTTTGAATCTGTTACTACTATGTCATAAAGAGTGAGGTGCGATGTTCCTCTGTGTTTTGAAAGTGCGTGGTTTCTGTTAATGTAATATTTATGGTGACACATTAGAAGTAACTCCCAGCAAAGTGTTGTCGGTGAAAACAAAACATAGCTAAAAGTAGTAGTTAGTTAGCTTAGCAACTTTTCCTCTTGTGTACTGCCTTAGCCATGCCCTTTTTGTGTTTTGCCTAGGTTATTACTTGCATAAATTCTACTGTAAATGATTTTGTCTTCTGCCGCTTATTATATTTATGTTTTGTCACTATAATTTGTGATTTAATATTGTAGGGACTTATAATAATTATATATAAAAAAGATATAATAGTAAGTTTGTCCATTCATCCACTCAGCATTTTTGACAGTAAGTATAAATTCATCCACATACATTTGTAAAGTGACTTTGAAGTCCAGACATTCGGATCTCATACTGGATTTTCCCTCACGCATTGCAAAAGAAGTCAGTGTTGGTTAGTTAGTGACAAATGTATAAGACTTTTAAAATACATTTTACAGGTATTTATTTGCTGGTGGGACATTGGTGGCCCATCTATTTCTCAGATCCGTGTGTAGTTACACTCTATGCTGTTTTTCTTATCTTTATCTTACCAACCTTACCCTCGGGTATGAAGTCAGGACTGGCTGATACACAGTCCAACAGATTCTGCAATTTAAGTGGATGTTGGGATCATAAACACAAGAACTTGTTAACTTGTTAAACCTGAACTACTGGCTGTGTCCCATAGCTATAATTGGGTCTGATAAAATTTATAGGTGGCTTGTATCATTTATTAGGGTTACATTAGGTGACTTGTCCTTGAAGTACAGATGTATTTATTTTTTACTTTCTGTACATGCATGTGTAATATCTATTTTTCACAATTAGCAGCTTGTGGCCTTTCTGTCATAATCCTGTTTGCTTCTGTGAGCTCCCATCACAGTAATTTCTTTGCCAGACTCATTTCCCTTTCATAAAGGATTTTAGAAAAGGGGTTTAAGGGAGTGTTTGTGTTGGTAACTTGGACTAGCTTAGTTTTCAGGGCCTTTTCTTCTAAAATTAAGAGGCATCCACCTGGATGGTTGGCAAGCTCCTCTGAAAAACTGTTAAACAGTTTTAGCTCAAGGACACAAGTGACTGCCTATCAGAACTTGCCTTAAACAATATGTAAATATCCTGTGTACTGTAATGCCATTGTTGCAGCATTGTTCACTTCCATGAGACAATGTTGGGACTACATGGTATGTAGTCAGAGGGAAGGCAGTGTTTAGGTTGGATAAATTCCTGCATGTAAACCCCAGGAGTAGTCTCTCCCCTGCATTATAATGTCCACTCAATGTGCCTTATTCTTATTTTGGTCCATTAACATGCAATGCTATTCCAATGTCGTTGTTGTGTCTTCAAGCCTCTGTAATTAAGTGACTTGGCTAGATTTAGAATTCAAGTGGACAGCATTTCTCTCCAACTTGGACAAGTTTGTTGAAAGCCTTGATTACAGAGATCCACAAAGCCGTTGTTCTGGACAAATGTATACAGTGCAAGTGATTATGTATGATAAAATTAAACAGCAGGCCTGCTTTAAAACGTAGGCCTCCTTGGCTGCCATGCATAGCCATGCTGAGCCTTTGTGTTTATGGTAAGTGGGCAGCTGCATGCTTGTGAGACCTTGGCTGTACCCCAGGCCCTCAACTGAGTCTGATAACTGCTATTGAAGCCTCCCAGCCATGCTCATTTCTGACTATTCACTCACTGCTTTAAATGTAGTGCACCTCCTGTTTGACATAGCCTAATTTCTGTGAACATGCAGACAGCTGTGGGCTAGCCTGCCTCCTACAATGAGTTTCATAAATTTCATTTCAGTCAGTCAGCCGTGACAGTACTTAGTAGCACCTGCCCTTTGTGAGACCAGCTTATGAGAGTACCAACAAAGAAAGTTTCAGGTTTCAAAATCTTGAATTTCATAGTAAGAATTCTGCATGTTGATATTGTTTTAAATTTGGATGTATGTTCCAGCACATCCACAGATACAAAAGCGCAACACTAGTTTGACACTATGTCATTCACATATCTGGTCTATGATGTAGTATCACTAGCTATATTAATTCAAACACCACCATGTCATTAGAGACTGTTCAAATGCGAGTCCAAATATGGGGCCTGCATGCAGCTCAAAGATGAACAACATCAGTGCCAACAGCTTGGGGAAACAAGCTTTTTAGGAACATGCATATTCTTTCCAAGGGAGTGTTTCTGCAGAGAGCCACAGCCAGGCATTTACCCAGCATTCCTTTCACAAGTGGTGCAGTCATGAAGAGCAGCATAAATCCCTCAGTTCGTTTTTAAGTCTGGCCATCTCAGGTGCTCAGCAGATGCTCAGATTATTGAGATGGCCACAATCCTGGGATTGTTGAGGGCAGGACACAGCTCCAGCTGCCATTCTTTTGTGCACATCAAAAGAGGATGCGTGGAAATTTATCTTGACATCCTCGCCATCACAAGATGTTTGTGTATCAGTGTACCCAGACGAGAGCTTTAAATTTAAGCACTGCGATATCTTTCAAATGGGTACATAATAATCTTATAAGTAGTTTAGAAGTGTATTATACACTTGATTTGGGGCTAAAACAATCATATGTTGTTTTCCACCAGCTGTCCAAGTGTTATATAGATGGATTAGTATTAGCTCTGATTGCCCATCAGACACAAAGCTGCTAAATCCTTATATAATGGTGGCCCAACCCATGGGATTACACCGTAAGTCATGTATGGCAAAGCTGTTCAAATTGATGAAACAGGGGTGCACTTATTTTAGATGTGCAAACCCAGTTTAAGTAAAAAAAAAAGTGTCATTTCTTTTCTCTTTTCATAGAAAAAACAGTAGGGTATCTGGAGGTTTTGAGACCTTGGCTGACTTTAAAGCAGACATTTGCTTTAACTTGACCCAATCAATTCTGTGGTTTCCTGTCGTGTCCTATCTCATTTACGCTGTGCCATAGCTTTCTGTTTCTGACAACCTAAAGCTGCGATGGTTGAAAGCCTTCTAGTGACCACAAAGGAAGCGTGGAGTCCCATCAGCTTGCCCAAGGCGGCTTATTGTTGTGTTTCAGAAGGGCTGCTGTCACTGCAGACTTGGCTGCTGTCACTGCAGTCTTTGCTGCAGTCAGTCAGCAGCCTGTTTGCATGTGATGGAAGGCCACGTCTGAGGAGCACGTCCTGCAACGTTGTTCCCCTTTTATAGAGATTAGACTTCTCAGTTGTCATAGTGTCAGCTGCCCTGGCTCAGATAAAGCGTTATCGCGCTGCAGAACCATAGAGACTCCCACTGATTCCCGATAATGCCAGCATCGTTAATGGAGGTGATTCGAGTTTTGACATCAGAAGGGGAGTGGCACCCCTTGGGCAGAAATTCTAGATACCTCATTTGGCAGATTACACCGTCTATGAGCACAGCTGTGCATGCAGTATTAGGTGAGTGGGTTGGGTGTAACCATTAAGCACTAGTCATGCTATGGTATGGCTTCCACATTTGTTTTGCAGGTTTGTCTGTACAAGAAAAGGCAGACCAAGCTAGCCTTTGCCAGAACTTATTCACACACTGACACAAGTTTAAATGGCTTTTAAAGGCTGCAAGGTTAGGCTTTTATAATTGTGTATTCAACTCATGTCATGGAGCCGAGGAATGTTTATAATTATGTCATAAACCTCACCCATTTAAAGCACTCAGTTCAGATTTATGGGAGATGGGATTTGTGGGATAAAAATGAAATGCCCAAGCATGAGAAAGATGATTAACCAGCGGTGGTTGTTTACAATTTTAGAATCAAGAATGTAGGACTCGATTTTGTCTTTTTCCATCCTTCTAGGGAAGGGAGACGTAATTTAATTATCTCTTTGTTCAAATAAATGTCAGAACTTTTCTCATGTTTGGGCAAACTTTCTTTTCTCTTTGTTAATGTCGCTTACGTATGTCACCAAGTCATTCAGTGTAATATATAAACAACTGTTTCCTCTGTCCAAGCACATCCATAGCTATCTCTGCAGTGAAACAGATCTCTGAGGTTAATACTCATGCACAGTGTAATCGGCCTGACCCACTCCAGCTTCAGGCTTTTATGTGTCCTTTTCTCAACACACAGGCCACAAGTTAAAACTGCCAGACATCCTTGAGTGGTGTTGATCTTGTTTTATATAACTCTGCTAAAAACGTCCTTCTAGTTAAGTTGTTTTCTTCATGTGGTAAGTGCTTGTAATGGAAATCATATGCCGAATGCAAATGCCACCTTCAGCATGTCAGCTCCTGCAGGGTCTTGTGATGCTCTTCCCCCAACATCCCTCACGCACACACACTTTACCCCACCGCCGGCAACCTCAGATGTCGCCTTTATTGTTTCCCACGGTGTCTCATCTTCTGCACAAAGCACTCTTTTGTTTTGCATGCACCATCTCCCCCCCCCCCCCCCCCCCCCTTTTTTTTACTCCACTTGCAGTTGTTCTGTCATTTAAGTGCACACCCTCTGACCTTGCATGCAACGTACGAAGATCTTGTGTCCACTTCACTTTATTTCAGTCGCCTATCTTACTTGGCTTCGTGTGGTACTGATCTAGTGGTTGTAAAATTCTTCATGGTGATTATATAGATTTATATCTGTGACTAATCAGCAGTTTTACTGTAATCATGGCGCAGCATTAATACGAAGAAGGTTGTTTTAATAACCGCAAGGTCAGCTATTCCCAGCCAGCCCCTGAGGATTCAATTACACAACTTTGACTTTGCTCTATTCCTTGCTGTGTGCTTAATGGAACACTTTTGAGGAAACTTGCTCTCTGTACTATAAAAACAAGCAAAAATAAAACAAGGTATAGAGTTCCACTTTTGTTGTTAGGTTGGAGAGAACATTGAAGTGAAACACCTTGTAATATTAATCTATCGATGGCAGCATGACGAAATAGGTGACGCCTTGTCAATCAAAGCGAGTGTTTGCTGGGAATGTTTACTCCATTGAGAATAATAAACAGAGCTTGTCGAGCCATTGACCTCCTTGAAATTTCCACTATCTATCTTCCAGATGTTGAACAGGATGCTCCTGTGTAGAGTGACGGGCGAGTTGGAGAATTTATCAGTATTAAATGCTCATCTCTGCACATGCAAGTTAGATCTAAAAAGTTAAAAGCTTGCTCATTCGTGAAAGAATGTGTTATTTGTGGTTTCATGGTTGTCATAAGTGTGCGTGCCTGTGCAACGTTAACAGGCCAGTGATTGAAATCATTTGATAGACTTAAACTAAGCATGCATTATCTACCCAGGGTATAATTTAATCTGATCAAACCATCCTAACTAGCTTTGTACTGTTTAGTTTGACCTAATTGCTATCTAAAATATAACCAGACACTGGTGTAAATTCTCGACTGTCTCATACTTCTGTTTAATAAGTTTTCTGTTTGACGTTTAGTCAGCTGTGTGAAAACCAAGGAGGAACCCACCCGGGGGATTAATAAAGTTTTATTTTATCTAATCTAATAACTTTAATCTCAGCCAAACCGATTTACTCACGAACAAACAAAAAACTGAAAAAAGCCCAACAATAACATTTTTAGGTTGTCTAAGTGACTTATATATTACGTTTAACCCGAGCAGCGAAACTCCGCGGTGATCTGAAAATGATGTGCCGGGAGTTGTGCCGTTCTCGGCCGCATCAGTAACCCTCGAGCTCCCGGCTAGCTGTCGAGCTGGTGGGTAGCAGACGCCTCTGAAAACGTCGAAGCACTTTTGCAAATATGGGATATCTTGATAAACCGAGCAGATATTTGATGTTTACACAACTACTTTCTCGCCTGAAAATATGTTAAAAGTTTATTTTGTGACCCAGAAAGATTAGTATGAGTAATTTTAAAACTTAGTAGCGGCCGCCATTGCTGGAAACTGGAGTTTGGCTGGGCCGCGCTATGAATTCTGGGATATGGTAGTAATTTGGACAGCCTTCGGCGCGTCGCTGTGACGTAATCGGTCTACAAATGCGGCCTCAGGAGGATGCAGCCCATGAATTGTATAATATAATCGCAGTATAATCGCAGCCTTTGCGGTTAGAAAATTGCACTTGATCATGTCGCGATATTATCGCAAATGCGATATATCGTTCAGCCCTACTTCTTGCTATCTAAAATATAACCAGACACTGGTGTAAATTCTCGACTGTCTCATACTTCTGTTTAATAAGTTTTCTGTTTGACGTTTAGTCAGCTGTGTGAAAACCAAGGAGGAACCCACCCGGGGGATTAATAAAGTTTTATTTTATCTAATCTAATAACTTTAATCTCAGTCAAACCGATTTACTCACGAACAAACAAAAAACTGAAAAAAGCCCAACAATAACATTTTTAGGTTGTCTAAGTGACTTATATATTACGTTTAACCCGAGCAGCGAAACTCCGCGGTGATCTGAAAATGATGTGCCGGGAGTTGTGCCGTTCTCGGCCGCATCAGTAACCCTCGAGCTCCCGGCTAGCTGTCGAGCTGGTGGGTAGCAGACGCCTCTGAAAACGTCGAAGCACTTTTGCAAATATGGGATATCTTGATAAACCGAGCAGATATTTGATGTTTACACAACTACTTTCTCGCCTGAAAATATGTTAAAAGTTTATTTTGTGACCCAGAAAGATTAGTATGAGTAATTTTAAAACTTAGTAGCGGCCGCCATTGCTGGAAACTGGAGTTTGGCTGGGCCGCGCTATGAAATCTGGGATATGGTAGTAATTTGGACAGCCTTCGGCGCGTCGCTGTGACGTAATCGGTCTACAAATGCGGCCTCAGGAGGATGCAGCCCATGAATTTGGACATGTCCAGAGTATAATCGCAGCCTTTGCGGTTAGAAAATTGCGCTTGATCATGTCGCGATATTATCGCAAATGCGATATATCGTTCAGCCCTACCTAATGGTGACAGGTTATCCCATGTAGTCCTTATTACAGTACTTGCTAATAAGCATTGTTAAAAAAATAAATAAATACAAGTATTAGTAAGTATTAATTGAAGTAGACTATGAAACCTGTTTAGATTTAGCTGTGAAACTTTTTTTTACCTAATTCTCTCCCTTGATGCATGCTATTTGTGCCATCCAAATGACCAATGAAGGGGTTGACTTACAAGTTGGCTTTTATAGTAGCAAGATGAAACCTTATAAAGAATGTGACATTTGCACATTTTCCCATTTTATACAGCTACAGTAAGAGTGAGAATGTATTTCAGTGTTTAAGCAGTGACACAAATCCCCCTTTGGGGATGGATGAGAAAGGGCATCCGGCGTAAAACTGCCAAATCAAACGTGGAGCTACCTGCTGTGGTGACTCCTTGTAACAAGGCAGATGTATGCAACAGTTGAATTGTCTCCTGATGATTTGAAGAGCAAATGTACTGGTGATCAGGTGGGGAAAGCCCTGACCCACTTTTTAAGTTTTGCTTCTTGGTGTGGTAGAATTAGAATTATTGGGTTTTTACAAAATGTTATGGGATTGGTTTAGATCACTGGGTAGAGCAGGAGACCTATGTGCTGTAAGACTAATGCAGAGGTTTGGGTTTGAATCTGACACGAGGACATTTACTTGTGTTATAGTTTGATTACTTAGCTGAATACATCGTGTAAATTTTTGTAAAATTGTTGGAAAGCTACAACTGGAACATGACAAATGGGTAATGTTTTACATAGCATAAGCATGTTATTATTTTCATTGCATGCCCACATTAGCATATAGCTCAAAGCATACAGCCTGACAGCTGCTAATGTGACTGTAGCTCTAACTATTCTCAAGGAGAGAGATTTCCTGTAAGACTTTTAAGATTAACTTTTGATATCATTAGGAGTTTAGTAGTTGAAGCTGAGATGATGATAGTGTCCCTCCATAAAAAGGAGTTTGTCTTCTCCTCCTGCTTGATGGCTCTCTGCTTATATGGTCGACAGAATGTCAGAAATGTACTGAATTATAATCCTGGGCTCATCTTTGTGTGTCTGCTCAGGATTGGACCGAGGAGTGAAGCACATTCTGGGAGGAGCCGAGGGTGGGCGTCTTTAATTTATGAGAAATCAGTCTGCTAACGCCGTGCTCATCGAGATGTCCTCCAGCTTAACTTGGCATTACCGTAACGACGTGGGACAAGCATGTGCGTTGCCATGGTGATCATTTACCCCAAAACACTGGAAAAGAAGGGTGCCGATGATGTAACAACCAAACGCACAAATTTTGTCCCGGTAAGAGGTTATTTTTTATTCATGTGAGCAGATGTTTTGTGAGTGTGTGTCTCTGTGTGTTATTTCACATGTTTACATAAAATGACACAACCTAACCACGAGACTTCACCCAATGAGGAAGAGGACAATGTTCTGCTCAGGTTTAGGAAGTTATTGCTGGCCACTCATTACTCCATAGCACTTTTATGATTCTGCATTTTATTTTTCTAATTTGCCAACTTTAACCAGAGCTACAAAATCTTAGTCAGTAATAATCCACTCTGTTGAACCCCCCCACCCCCCATTTTTTTACCAAAATGATATTCACAGATTCACTAGAAACGAGTATTATAGTGCTCTATCTACTAGGATAAGCAGCTCTGACTCAGCACAGAGTAAAAATTCCCCCACTAATATGGACTGACTTTGCCCTCTTAGTCCCATGAAATGAAGTCATCATGTTCACGGGCTGAGCATCCATCAGAGGAATTTATGGTGGAATGCTTTCTCTCTCTCTTTCTCTGCGTTGCCGAGTTGCACGTAGGACCAGTAACGCATACACAGAATCTGTCTTTCCAGTAGTTGTTGTTTTTGCTTCTTTTTATTTGTTGGTTTACTGACTTGTAATTATTAAAGCCTGTTCTACATTTTATTTTTGTGGCTTTCCTGTAAGCTGAAAATTTTCTTTTTTTTTCTTTTTCTACAGTTCCAGGCACAGACCATGAGCCAGGGGACAGCACTTTTCTCTTGCGGACTCATGGGTAAAGGTTTGCATTATGTGACATGGATAAAATCTTAGATCTTTAACTTATTTACATGTTGCACATTGCTTACAATAACAAACAGGACAGGAAGTGTTGTTATAAAGTAGTTACAGTGGGGCAAAAAAGTATTTAGTCAGCCACCGATTGTGCAAGTTCCCCCACTTAAAATGATGACAGAGGTCAGTAATTTGCACCAGAGGTACACTTCAACTGTGAGAGACAGAATGTGAAAAAAAAATCCATGAATCCACATGGTAGGATTTGTAAAGAATTTATTCGTAAATCAGGGTGGAAAATAAGTATTTGGTCACCTCAAACAAGGAAAATCTCTGGCTCTCACAGACCTGTAACGTCTTCTGTAAGAAGCTTTTCTGTCCCCCACTCGTTACCTGTATGAATGGCACCTGTTTGAACTCATCATCTGTATAAAAGACACCTGTCCACAGCCTCAAACAGTCAGACTCCAAACTCCGCCATGGCCAAGACCAAAGAGCTTTCGAAGGACACCAGGAAAAGTATTGTAGACCTGCACCAGACTGGGAAGAGTGAATCTACAATAGGCAAGCAGCTTGGTGTGAAAAAATCAACTGTGGGAGCAATCATCAGAAAATGGAAGACGTACAAGACCACTGATAATCTCCCTCGATCTGGGGCTCCACGCAAGATCTCATCCCGTGGGGTCAAAATGATCATGAGAACGGTGAGCAAAGATCCCAGAACCACACGGGGGGACCTGGTGAATGACCTGCAGAGAGCTGGGACCAAAGTAACAAAGGTCACCATCAGTAACACACTACAACGGCAGGGAATCAAATCCCGCAGTGCCAGACGTGTTCCGCTGCTGAAGCCAGTGCATGTCCAGGCCCGTCTGTTTGCCAGAGAGCACATGGATGATACAGCAGAGGATTGGGAGAATGTCATGTGGTCAGATGAAACCAAAGTAGAACTTTTTGGTATAAACTCAACTCGTCGTGTTTGGAGGAAGAAGAATACTGAGTTGCATCCCAAGAACACCATACCTACTGTGAAGCATGGGGGTGGAAACATCATGCTATGGGGCTGTTTTTCTGCCAAGGGGACAGGACGACTGATCCGTGTTAAGGACAGAATGAATGGGGCCATGTATCGTGAGATTTTGAGCCAAAACCTCCTTCCATCAGTGAGAACTTTGAAGATGAAACGAGGCTGGGTCTTCCAACATGACAATGATCCAAAACACACCGCCCGGGCAACAAAGGAGTGGCTCCGTAAGAAGCATTTGAAAGTCCTGGAGTGGCCTAGCCAGTCTCCAGACCTCAACCCCATAGAAAATCTGTGGCGGGAGTTGAAAGTCCGTGTTGCTCGGCGACAGCCCCAAAACATCACTGCTCTCGAGAAGATCTGCATGGAGGAATGGGCCAAAATACCAGCCACTGTGTGTGCAAACCTGGTAAAGACCTATAGTAAACGTTTGACCTCTGTTATTGCCAACAAAGGTTATGTTACAAAGTATTGAGTTGTATTTTTGTTATTGACCAAATACTTATTTTCCACCCAGATTTACGAATAAATTCGTTACAAATCCTACCATGTGAATTCATGGATTTTTTTTTTCACATTCTGTCTCTCACAGTTGAAGTGTACCTCTGGTGCAAATTACTGACCTCTGTCATCATTTTAAGTGGGGGAACTTGCACAATCGGTGGCTGACTAAATACTTTTTTGCCCCACTGTATGTACTAGATGGTCTATGATTAAAGTCTAGTGCATTTTGTTCATTGTAGCTTTATGTTTGGTGAAACATGTCTGGCAGGTGTTTTTGCCAACAGAAATAATACAGTAACGACTTTGTGTTGGGGGTTTAGCATTAATTTAAATTTTGCGGCACTCCTTGATGCTTCAATACTCCAGACATGCTGCAAAAGAGTCATATCTTTAGTTTTCTTCTAGCGGTAGGACATACTTTACAGTCTCTGTTTTGTATAATTGGATGTATTATGTCCTTGCAGTTACTTGGCATTGAGTGTGTAAGAATTGAAAATGTCCTGGCATAGAACAGAGCTATACCAGAAGGCCTTTTGTTCTTTGTCCTACCCGTGTATTGTGGATGGCATTTTGGGGAATTTTATCTCCAGTGAAGAAGAATAGACCTTTTGCATACCAGAAGTGGGCAGTGGCCTCGATGTTTAGTATCTGACTCAGAGTTGACCAACCAGTTCATTTGGCATATCTGTTCTGTGGTTTACGAGTGTTGTTTCTATGACAATAACAGGTGTTTGCATGGTAGCTTTGGTTTCAGAGAATATCTGACCATTGACTGCAAATACCGAGCTGGTCTGATGCATCGCTCTTGTAAATCTCAACGAAGAGATGAAAAGCTGTAGTTAGAAGCTTATTGACATTTGCTCAGGCATGTTGAGTCAGTTGGACGTTGAGCTCCATTCCCTTTTCCAATCAGCTGTACTTACAGACGGTGACGCTAAAGCAGTGGCTGCAGGGCAGTATTTATTTTTAGTGCCAATTAAACAAAGCAGTGAGTAGTGTCAACACAAAGTACACATGGTGACACCCATGCTTATGCATTGCATAAGTTGCGGGTACTAAACAATTGTAGTACCTAGGACTAAAAGCAATTTTCTTTGTTTGAGATTCATCTCCTAAAGGAGTTTGCACAGTGCTGCAGGGGTGTATAATGGTGGATTTTTAATTGTATCTTAATATATTTTTAAAATCTTTGTGTAAATTTGACACTAGGGAGTAAATTTGCAGTCCTGCATGAGTATGGAGCTGTTGTTGAAAACTGCTGAAGAGACTGAAGTGAAAAAAGAGGGAAAGTAACAGATTAGCACTGGAGTTTGAACACTGCATTAAGATCTGTGGGCAGCTGTTGATTGATCAACACACTTTCAGTTCAAGTTTAGCCCTTACATTGTTTCCCATATTGTAGGTGGGATTGTGTTTGGGTGTCTTTTGTTTTTTAAAGGCAGTTTCATTCATATAAATGTGGTCTGTCTGTTGCAGACACAAGCCGGTGGAGGGACATGGGTCACAGGTGTGCCATCCAGCGGAGGCCAGTTGGAACCAGCCTGGAGAGCCTGTGGGATGTTCTGCCAGAAGTGCACACAAGTTCTGCCCACTGGGACTGGGATGTTGGCTCCACTTCAAGCACAATCACTAACTTGTTGCAGGACCTAAGCCTAACTGAGGCCTCGCACTCCACCGCTCCCCCCAGCAAACGACAGTGCCGGTCCCTGTCTTGCTCAGACGAGCTCAGTGGTTGTCGCTCTTCCTGGCGTCCTCAGGGCTCTCGCGTGTGGACAGCTGTGGAAAAACGGAGGTGCCACAGTGGAGGAAGCGTCCAACGCAGCAGTATTGGAAACATGCAGAGTGGCTTTGCGGGCATGCAGCGCAGCTCCAGTTTCAGCCTGCCTGCCCGATCCAACACCCTTGAGCTGCCGTCTTTCACCCAGCGCCCTCCATGGTCTTCTGCGTTCACCAGCCTGACTCCCTCCTCCTCTTCCTCAGTGCCCCTGTCCTCCGACCCTTCATCGCAGCCCCTCTACCTCTCTCATGAACAAATTTGTCTCCCTGAGCCTCGTGGACCGTCACCTCCCAGCTCCCCCGACTCCACTCCAGAACTGGAACGGCGTGGAGGACAGGGGGGTCTTCCCCGTAGTCGCTCACAACCATGCGTCCTCAATGAGAAGAAGACTGGTGTGAAGCGCAGGAGACCAGATGACACACACAAACAGAGGCCTTCACTGGATCTGGCAAAAATGACACAGGTTGGTATTTAACATGTAGATCAGATGATAATATAATATTTTTCTTTATTTAGACAGAAGAAACATTAAATACTGAAAACCTGCCAGTTTACCTCTTCCATTTAACAACACGTTGCACTCAAGATGCTGTCTGTTAATACACTGTATTAACTTTGAAACTGAGCCAGTCATAATTTATTAGGAGCTTTTTCCATTGGCGTTTTTATGTGGCATTTATTTATCGGTTAAACTCGCCACAACCCCATGACTTCAAGGAGGAGGATTACAGGAAATGGTCATACCAGCTGGAAGCTTTGCGAGGTCAATCAGTGTCAGTCACAAGCATTTTTCTCCTTATGTGTCGGATAAACAAAACACTTATGGTTAAGGTCACTCCATTGTTTCCCTCAGGCGTTGTCATTAAAGGCAATTGTTAATTCATGCAAGCCTATTCAGGGTCACATTCGATTATCTGAGCTTGTACTCACAGAGTTTGAAGAAAAGTAGCCCCATTAAATGTGCTACTGAATAAAGATAATTTGATCAAAGCAGGAATTACTAGAGGAATGATTAGCTTCGGTTGGTCGCTTCTGAAATTTGGATTTATCTGGACATCCTGGCAGGCGTTTGTCTGTTTGCCCCTCGAGCTCACACACACACACACGCACACACACGGTGCAGTTTCACACATTCACTGGCTGGATCATAAACTTGGAGCTGGACTTGGCCCCTGTGAGAAAGTCACCCAGAGTTCAGCAGTGTCTTAACAACAACGCTGCTGTGACACGACAAACAGACGCCGCACGCGCTCCAAGCAGGAACGAGGTCAGCGTGGCGAAAACAACCTTAGATGAGGCAGAGAAATTTCAGGGTGCTTAGATTTGGATCTTCCCTGCTGCTCTTTGTCTCTGTTAAAAAGGCACAACTCTGACAGGTAGAAAAAAAACAAAAAACACTTCCAGTGATCGGTAAATTTTGTTGCTTCACTTTCTTTTGAATTGAAGTGACTGGCGTAAGGCAAACCCTGGAGGAAATGACTTCCAAATGACTAGCATGAGAGGGATAAAATATCATTTGACTTTTAGCCTAGTTACGCAGATGAACTTTCTTCAGTCTTTTCTAAATGATTCATTACAGCAGTAGAATATAGAGTTTGACACGTAGGTTTATCACTCAAGCTGCTTACAGGTGGATGTTGAGGTGGTGGACGGGTGGAAACAGCAGGCATCCACACAAGGAACTGCAACTGGAATTTCAGAGGGAAAAATGGGAAATGTTCAAGTTTCCAGCCTGAATTAACTGCAACAATCCCATTATTCATAAACCCTTAATTGTCGTTATTGCTCTAATTGGTTCTGAGGAACAAGCTTTCACTTAAACCTATTTACATTTTATAGGTTAAGTGATTTCATTGAAAAAAGGACTAAATATGTTATATTTAAAGTATGAAGTGTGTAGTTGCCTTAGATTCAACAGAAATGACATTCACGTTTGATGATAGAGTAAGTCTGTTTGGCACTCAGCTCAAGGGCTTATATCGCTTCACACCCGTCGCCCTATCCGCATTCAAAGTCACCTTACTATTCAAAGATCGGTCTCAGTGCTGAGTGCGTCTCTAAAGTGTCCTCTCATCCACACGCCTCACTGGTGTGATTTACTCTCTGCGTGGTTCACTGTGACTGCAAGTGGAGCAGCTGTGGCAGAGGTTATAGATCGTCTCACAGGGGGGGATATGTGTCGGGTAAAGAGATATTGATTTCTGTAAATTCAGCTCAGTGCGTAGATCGCTCCCACTACCAGGCCTCATGAGCTATTGATCAGCTTTTATTGACGGAGAGTCAAGGTCAGTATGGATGAGGAGACTTTCTGCTCTCCTCTTCGTTTCATTCAGTGGGTGGGTGGGAACGAGGGAGCGTGACAGTAACAGACAACGCAGGCAGTACTTACTCATTAGCCTCATTTTTATTGGTGCAGTAAGTTATGTGAGGATACGCTGTCAAAGAAGATTTTGCGTGCATAACAAGTCTGCTACTCTAAATTAGAATTGTATTTGGTTAAGTTAACATCCGTGCCACTGTTTTTTTCCATATCCCAGACTAATTGTGACCTTATCAGTTTAGTCTCATGGTCTCTCAGGCGAGAAGTCTGAGAGACCTAATGCTGAAGGCAGCAATGTGACACTGGCCTGCTGCTGACAAATGCACCCGCTTGACTAGAGCCAAGAAAAACAGCAGCGCCCTTTTGATCTAGTAGAGACTTTACTCACTCATGCATAGATCTGACCACGATGCTCTCTATGTTTGCAACTCTTAGTGGGTGATAAATCCTGAAAAAGTGAGGTTATTTGTGAACTGACATTGAATCAGCTAGATTTGAAATCACATTTTTATCTATGCTGAGAGTAAAGAGGTGTGATTTGTCGAGTCATAATTAGGGAACTATCATTACGAATTGTTATGAGTTAAAACCTACAAATATTTCCCTCTAAAGGTTTTATGTATCTAATGTTACTATAAACTGTCCTTTCCTTTGTGGTCTTAAAACTTACATTTGATTTATCTCTTATCTATTTATTAATCGCAACTCACTTGGCTGTGAGCTGCATGTCTAACAGTCCCATGCTTGTTTCATGTTATATAAGCACACAAGTGACAGCAGGTTTCACAGAGCTCCTATTCTCCCGTGTCCCTCTGCCCTAACACCGTAACAGTCAGGCATGAGGCAGCTGTCCTGCCTTCTACACATTAGCTGTACAGATTGGAAAAGCCTCAGTTGTAAAGCTTCTCGTTCCAGCGTGCACAGCTGTCACAGGACTTGCCCACAGCAGTGCTGGCACACATGTATTTGCCTACAAAAGGTTCTGGGTTTCCCAGATGTATGTGGGTGTTGTGCAGAGTCAAAAGGCCAACATGAGTGATGTCTGCCTCCTGGGTATCTGGCTACTTGCTGTTTTCCAATCTCTCCCATCGGCCTTCAGATCACAGTTAACAGTCTCACATGCTGTCTGTAATGGAAGCTAAATTTGTATCCTTCAAATCTTGTTATATTTTTATATTATAGAGTTTCTTGACCAGTGTCCAGCACTGACCTCACTCAGTCACCCACATGCTGTTTGAGTACAGTAGTGGGATTGTTTTCATAAGACGTCTGTGTGCCTTTAGCCATGCTTGTGTCCTCTTTAGGATATGGGTCATACTCCAGGAAGGGAAATGTTTTGTGGTTTAAGTGCAAGTCTGCTTCCTTGAGAGCATGAATTCAAGGCCTCTAAAAAAATTCATTGGCTCTCCACAGAAACTTCGGAATTTCCACAGTCTGAGCTGCCCAGGATTCACAGGCGAGGACGGCCGCGAGTCCAGCCAGGCTACCCCCACCCTCAGGAGCACCACTCAGCGCGATACTGACGACTCAAACGAGCACAGCTTCAAGGACATTCAGCCTCAGACCAAAGAGGGCGAGATCACCAGCACCGTGTCGTCAGACACCGCTACAGAGGATGCAGACTGGAACTCCACCGATTGTGACGACATGACACCAGGAACGACCAATGGGAAAGACAGTGAGCCTTTCTGGGCAGGTCTGTGCAGCATGAGGAAGGATCAGCTTGGAGGCGAGCTAGATATTGAACAAATTGAGAGGAACTGAGCGGGACTGCCTTCCTCCTGGGGGAAGCTAATTTAGAGGACTGAAAGAAGAACAGTGCTGATAGTCTTAAGGAAAAAGCAAGTGGAAAGCTAATACAATGAGTGTTCTAGCACTTGTCTTTATTTTTTCCCTTGTGGAGAATTTTGAACAGGAGCTTTGTGTGCTAAACGCCTATTTTTGTGGACTTTGTGTAGTCAGAAGCTACTCCCCCACTGTGTGGTATCTTAAACGTGTCTCAGGAGAACAAGAAAGTCAGGGAGGATGGATGTGGGTGAAAATAGAACTGATAAATATAAAAATGATTATGTTGGCTCACAGACTGGGGTCTTTAACATTTCTCTGTAACCCTGATTACCCTAATTGTACTAGATATGGAGAGAATTCACAGCGGGTTTGTAAAAATTCTCTGCTCCAGGAAGAGGGTCTTTTCCTTTGACGTTCTTCAGTAGTACGTGGGTACATGATGGAGAAAAATGGAGACTACTTCATGAGTTACTGTTAGTAAAACCCCTTTCACTTTTACTGAGCAACAGGCTGCACGCACACACCATAAAGTATACTGAAGAGCTTAACATTTCACACAGTAACATCGGGCTTATCTCTGGATCTCTGCTCCTGTATGTTTGAAGAAACGTGATGCTAATAGCGTTAATATTCTTTCTTTTTACGATTTGTAACTACAGAGTTATGTAAAACATGAGCATATTTCTATACGAATAAACACACTTTTTAAAGTGTCATTTGTAACTTCATTATTTAAGTGTTTTTTTCTTGTCATGACATATGGGATCTCTGGACTATGTTTAAAGCAGATTTTAAACTCAGCTAAATTATTTACCATTGGAGCAATTAAAGGATTCTGTGACTGCCAAATCCCTTTCTGGCCACTTGCACGTCTGCTATTTCACCATGGACTGCAAATTTAAACAGACAGAGGGGGAAAAAAGATAAATAATTATACTTTTGTGCAGCCGATTAACAAAGGTGATTAAAGCTAGATCAGCAGCTGCATCCAAGCAGTTTTCATCAGAGTGTCCAAAAATTTTGTGTGCGCGGAAATCAACTTTTACATCCTGAGGCATCTGAGGGGGAGCCATAAATTCAGCCTCGTAACCCTTATCCAATTCAGCGTTGCTGGAGTCTGACCCAGCTGTTGTAGTGTAAGAGAGGTGGGCTACACCCTGGACAGGTGGCCCGTCTATTGCAGGGCTAACACAGAGAGGCAGTCATTCATGCTGACATTAACATTCACAGATAATTTAGAATTGGCAAGTTAATATTCACGTTTTTGAGCTGTGGGAAGAATCCAGAGTACCTGGAGAGAGAACATGCAAATTATACACAACAAGGACCAGCCTGCCAATGAACCACTAACCACTGCACTGCTCAAGGAGAGCAATTAGTGCAAACTGCCTAAACTGACCGATGCCTTGCTGGTGAAAATCTACCATGTGTAGGTGATGCACAGGATTTAAACAGCGTAATCTTAAAATACAAGTTGTCCTAAAAAAGGTGCAGTTTGTCATTGGCAAAATCACACAACTCTTAAGTCAAATGCTGGAACAAATCAGTTTAAAAAGACTAAAATCTTCACAGTAGAAGGCCATCGAGATACACTGAATAAAAGTACTTTCATGCTTAAACTTAACTTGAATGTTGGATTTTATTTATTTGAGGAAAATATAATACTTTTTCCATAAACTAGCACATGCTTTTATATTAATACATCTGATATTTTAAGATAAAAAAGGTAATACAATCAAATACATAATAATATTACATGATTGTGGGGTATAATTGTGCATAACTAGATCTACTTTTGATGATTTTAAGGATATTTTGCAGAGGAAAGTTGCACAGTACATTTTAATGCAGGGATTCTTTGCTATCTTATAAGTGTTACACACTAGCAATGTTACTTTTGGTCAAGTAAAGCAGCTGAAAGACCTCTTTCATTAATAGCAGCAGTGCACAGGACAGCAAGGTCATTGTTGGCGACGTCTTTAATGCAACGATGCAGACTGACCCAATTAAGTTGCAGGAAAAGACAATCACAACCGTAGTAGTGGTACTACTGATGAGCCTGTGTTTGTGTGCTGAGGCGGCGAGTAAGTATGGAGGACGCCAGGCAGAGTTGGGAAGTCCGGTCCCTTTTTCTTTCTCTCTCTTTTCCTGGCGGGTGGAGTAGTGGAGCTGAGCGACGGTTCACCCCAGAGACCTTCCTCCCTCCCTGCTTTGGGAAACAAAAGGGGCTTTTTCTCTGAGGAGCACAGTGACGTGGGAGGCGGCTGTGAATATGGGCCATGTGTCAGGGCTGCTGCTGCTCCGTTTGTCTGTTTCCCCTCCCCATCTCTGGTGCCTGTGCAAATCTACAAAAATTTATGCCGTCGTTACATTTTTGATTCACTTCTCCCTGACGGCCGCACGCTCCTCCTGCAAGTTTGTTCACACTTGCAATGATGCTTGTCATTCTTTGAAAGCAATGATGTGCCACTGAGGGAAGAAAGACTCCTCATTAAAGACTAGCTGAGTAATTTGAAGATTGCTTGACATGCTATACTCAAGGCTCAAATTTCAAACGAAGCATATCTGCAGGTCGCCTGCAATGCCTTGTAAAGTGCTGACTTGTGGCTGTTGCACGAGAAACCTTTGAGGCCATATTTACGCTCAGAGTCACCAGTGGTACACACAGCTCACTAAACCTTTCTCATGTACTGAGTTGAGAAGGAAAAGGGTAAACACGAGCCTTTTTAAACGTGCCGTGCAGCAGCCCAACACACTCAGGGCCCCCGGCCTTTAATCAGTAGAGCGACAGAAGTGAAGCGAGACGATAGATACAGCAGGAGGGGTGCATGACACTTGCTCAAAACCCTCCACCACACATAAGAGAAAGGTGGTCACTTTTGAGGGGCTTTTGGAGGTTAATGACACTTCACTTCATATGGCATACTTCAGCTTTAAGACAACAGACGTCCCACACTTTTCACCGCATTCGTTTGCTTCTCTATTATGAAAGGGTTGCGCTGACAGTTTTCCGTCCACATGTACATAAATAAATCATTTTATTTAATATTCAAATATGATGCGTGCTTTACAGAATTTTTTTTACGCCATTTTTCCGGGTGGAAAAGTCAAACCATATGTGAAATGAGCCGAATATTGGCAGGAGTCTCGGGTTAGTTGCCAACCACAGCTTGGCAGCTCAAATGTGGTAGAGGTGAAAAGCAATTTAGCAGTACCACCCAACCACAAAACATTTCCAGTAGAGCAAATGCTTTTTTTGTTTGTTTGTGTGTGTGTGTTTAAGTAAAATTGCGAGGAGCTTAATTTTGAAAAGTCAAACCAAAATATCAGCTCAAACCTCCAGTTACTGACTGGTCATGTTGACTACACTTTGCAGGATTCACTCTGAAGTACTTCTGGGAAAAACTGTATTCATTGTCGTGTCTTAAAAGCAGACGTCTGGTCTTACACAAAGAATGAATCAGAAAAGTCATAAATTCTTATTTTTTTTGTCAATACCTTCTGAGTTCAGTCCAGTGTCACTTCACAAGACAACTGCAGGGTCTAAAATGTGAGTCCTCACCTCACCGACCAGTAAAGTTGTAGTTTTTACCTGTTTTGCCTATTAATGAGACTTGTTCCCCATCCACACCAAGGGTCTAGGAATAGAACAGGTTATTTATACTTTCTTTCTAAAGCTGTATTCACATGAGACAAATTCAATAATAGTCGCTTTATGTACAACTATGAAGACTGTTGGGTAGAAAATCGGGGTGGGGTTGGGGACAGCACAGAGAGGGAGGAAATTTAGGGTTTGGCTCCAGACCTAACATCTTCAGACGTTTCAAATCCCTCCTGCACCACCAAGAGCTGTTGGCACAGCTGCCCACAAGGGAAGGAGAGTGATGAAATGTGGGGAAACCGCGTGTCTTGGCGAGCAAAATCAAGAGGCCTCTTTTAGACCAGCTTGCTACACGCAGAAGGGAGGGGATAAATAACTGGCTGCTGTAAAAACAAGTGCACGTTTCTGTGGATAATGGTGCATTTAGAGCTGCAGGTGTGCGACGTTGTCTGGTCAGCTGACCCTCCATTTCCTGTCAAACAGGAAGAACCGAATGAGCAGAGATGAAAGTTCAAGGTAGCACACAGCTGGCAGTTGTTAAGGTGGGTAACTGCAGGTGCATTACAAAAGCGGCTGTGTGCACGCTGTGTAAGAGGAGCCTAACCCAAATAGATGACATACAAATGTAGTGTATGTGAATATAGTCTGAGAGACACACTGCAGCAGGGAGCACTCTGCAAATATGCACAGTGTGTGTGTAATGAGCTGGGGAAAATCACTTATAAAAGTATCTGACCATAAGTTCGATTTACATTAAAATAATTTCAACAAATAGAAAAAAGTATCAAAACTTTGACTGGGATTCTGTTGCAAACGCAAACACTGTTGAAATCATACCCCTCACAAGAATGTTAGTACTGAATGCCAGAAAGTGGCAGGATACTTTCAGCATACAGCCACATTCTGTTCTTGATCCTCAGACTCATGTTAAAGGGATTTGCATCCCTAAGGTGTCCGTCAACATAAGATGAAAATGAGATCATCAGCTCAATGAGCTGAGGTTGTAGGAGAGGAGGGCGGGAGGGGTGAGGATACTCTTGTGGTCGTAATCATATTCTGCTATGACCAGAGAAGATGATACTTCAAGACAGACATGTAATGAACTCTGCCTTGAATCAAGTGCACTAAACGGGAAATGACATTTACAGGTAAAATGCAGAAAAGGCTATAAAAGGGAATTCTTCTGCCACTTTGACAAGTTGTATTTGATATCCAGTCTCGACACATGAGTAGTCAAAACTCTGAATAGGTGGAAAACAAAGGTTAGTATCATATAACTGATCACTTGTGAAACATGGTCACAATCTCTGCTATTCCAGGTATTCCTGAAATATTGCATTCACAGGATTGGCACAGATGGAGTGTCACTGTGACTCTGAACTTCGGACACTGAATTCTAATCAGTTTAACCTAGTGTAGCCCCTTAGTGGAGATCTCTATGTAGGTACAGGGGAAATTCCAGATTCAATTCTCTGTGCGCATTTTATATATATATATATATATATATATATATATATATATATATATATGACACAGGCGTCTCCCAAAAGATAATAAGATGATGTACAAGAGGCATCATTGTGGAAAAAAAATATTTCTCAGCTTTTATTTACATTTAAGCAAACGGAGGAAATAGGAGTTTTCCTATTTGTTAAGTCACTTAACACTACCTGTGAATCATTCAAGCATTTAAAAAGCACCTAGCTCAAAGGATAAACCAGTGTTGCATCGTCACATAACTGAAAAATTAGCAAAGAACAAATTTAAATCGTATCTTTAGTCACTTTGTTACTAGCAGCCTGTCACAAAAACAGATGAATCTAGAAAGAAATGCCCCTAATAACTGTTTGACAGGCATAGATAGTATTTTTGCACCAACAAGGTGTGGTGTGTCTTTTAACAGCTGAAGAAGTGGAGGACAAAAGAAAAAGGGGGAGGCTTAAAAAACTTTTCTGTTAAGTTTTTTAGGTCACGACTAAGAAACAGGAAAAATAAATCTAACAAAAAGGAAGGAAAGTTAGGAAGGAAAATAGGGGAAAGGCAGAGGTATGCCAAATTACACAAGAACTGGACTGAAAAATCGGTGGCAGAAAAAACATCTTTGCAAATCAATTATGGAGTAATGAATCCAAATTTGAAATATTTGTTTCAAATCGTTAGCAGTATGTACGAAAAGGTCAGGCAACAGTTACTGCCTATGGCCATCTGTGAAACACTGTGGAGACTCTGTCAGGGTTTGGATGCATTTCAGTCAGGGATGTTGGAGATCTTGTCAAAATTGATGGAATTATGAATGCAGATTTTGATCCACCACATAATACCATCTGGGTAGAATTTGATTAGAAACAGTTTCATTATTCAGCATCAAAATGATCCAAAAAACACTGCAAATAAATCCCAGCAGCCATTTCAAAATTTCATCGCAAAATATACCGAAATAAGGGGTGGCTCAAAATTTTTGCACAGCAGTGTATCTTGCGTATTTTATTTCATTTCTAGCATAAATTGAAGTACAAGACAATACAGTTATTTTAACGTACTGAACACAATGCAATACCAAAAAGGCCCAAAGGTGACAAACTGATGTAGCAATCACCTTTACATGTTAATCTCCATAACAGCTTTGGTGAGACAAGGATTTGCCAGTCTATCAATTTGTCCCATGACAGTGAAATCCTACTCTACATGCCCAGACATGTCTCCCAAAATGAGGTCACCTCTATTATCTGAAAGCAATCTTGCTGTGCAGCGACAGGAAAAGAATCAATGTACTGCACCCCATTAGGAATACAGTATATCGCTGTTTAACAGTGCAGACAGCCAGGATAGGTAAACTGTTGCTAATTTGTAACTTATGTCAAACGGGTGGCTAAACTCAGGCTGGCCTGAGAGGTGAGGTTAACAATCATCCAGCTCTGGGTCATGTGTGTGTTTGAGTTTAAGACCTAGTGATGGTGAACCTGCCAAAAGGGGTGTATGTGTGTGTTGTAAATTGTGGCCTAGATCCCTCAGATACTTCACTTCCCTTAACTGGAAAAATAACCTAGTTAAAGCCAAGTGAATTCATTCGAGAGTATTCAAATGCATGTTTAATAGTTCAATACGAGTCCAGCAGGCAGTAACATAATGGACAAAACACAGGGTCAAACAATGTGCAGGCTGTTAGAAAACTGGGTACCAGCTGCTAGTGCTTTTCTGCGTACATTAACATTTATTCCTGAATTGCAAATAGGAGTGGTACAACCAGTCAAGCTGCAGTTTCATACTACTGCATAACATTTCATTACCTCTGAATGCCCAGACATACTCAAGCTTGTGTCTGCTAATGGTGAAATAAACCTAAGAGACCTTAATGTATCACTTGAAAACGAGCTTTTTTTTCTTGTCGAATTTATTTGGTACAGTGGAACCTTGGGGGCAACGATTGAGAATCATTTGTTTTACGCTCCATTTCCAAAGATCTCAACGATCCAGCTGTGACACTGAAGCCCAATAACCAATCTTTTTTTCTTTTGTTTTTTTGGCCACGGTCGTTTTATTAACCCTCGGTGTGGATACCGTGTGTAATGAGTGGCTTTTGACAGAGAAGCTATGACAGGACCGTCTCCAGTAAAAGCCCGCTTAAAGTCAAGTAAATAAAGATAAGCAGTTGAAGATCTGTGGTTCTTCAATCTGATGGAGTGTCAGTTTCATTTTTGTTTACACAGAGAGAAACATGAGCCCAAGCATCAGCATAATTTATCGCATTCAGCAGTGGTTGCATTTATCATCTCTTAGACCAGCTCACTTCCCATTTCCAGCGATTTATTATTGTAAAACAAAAGCCTCTCCGATATGAATTCCAGTTTAAACCTGAGCCAAGGCTGAATTTTCCCCAAGTGCTTTAAGACCTTGAGCTTTTCTCTGACAATGACTCAGACAAATTTCCAAACTGATGGAGATTCCACACATTTTCACACAGACTCGAAAATGATCTTTCTTTATAACAATCAAAGACAAAAAATCAAATATTTCCTGCAGCCCTGTATGGGTTGTGCACGTTCTCTGTTTTCATCACATGACGCACAACAATTACTCTGCGTTAAAGTGCAGCAAATGTTTAGTGCAAACTGTGAGTACAGCAGCTCTTCGGAGAATTTGACTGTGGGAACTTGAACACTGCATTTCTCTCGCCTTTTAACTGTCAGTCAGCAGCTGGTTACGGCAGATACTCGTGTCATCTTGAGGTATCTTATCTATGCCAATCATGTACTGACAAATACACAGTACAGCTCAAGCATGCTCAACACTATCTCTTGCAGATGGGATAATTGTTCTGCAAACTTCATTCCAGTTTGTGTCACACTTCGCAGAGCAACAGATGGGAGTCTTTCCCATGTGTGACAATACAGTTGGCTGTTAAGAGTTTATAGAGGCCATGGGCTAATTAATTTAACTTTCATAACAAAGAAAACTTTCAGAAGCTACTTTTTAATGGTACTGCTGATCAGCTAGAGTTCAGTGTCCACTGCCTGGTGTTCAGTGCCCCCTCTGACTGAGGATCATGTCCACCGCCTGGGCCAGGTTGTCTACAGTGCCGTCAGCCGTCACCGCCGGGTGCCTCTCATCAATGGGCCTGAGGGAGGAGAAGCAAATGCACAGGTTTGAGGACCTGTATCGCAGGACAAAGGAAATCTTGGGCACAAAAGGGATGGTAAACAAGGACTAGCAGTTTGACGCAGTCGAGTGGATTAACAATGCTGAATGCATTATGTGGGGGGATAAAAACAAAACAAAAAAAAAACACAACAAAACACAACTGAAACGAAAAAGAAAGTTTGTTATCAAAACTGTCATCCTGTGTGGTAACTCTGGTTCTGTTAAGAGCTTGTTTAACAGCATTGTATTTTTAGTTCTTTTGGCTGCTCCCCTTACAGTGTATCATCTGCCTCAATCGCACCCTTTCCAAAGCATACCTACACTCTGAATGTCTTTGACTACATCCAGAGTACATCCACAGTCGTCATCCTTTGCCCAACATATTAGTTGATTTGAAGGTATTTCAGGGTAACAGTGGCTCCATAACCACACCTTTCTATCATATGTGCAGGCTACTACACCACAATTATAGTGCTGTTTTGTATCAAGGTTAGGATCAAATCGTAATATACTGTTAATCTGTGAGGCTGTAACAAAACACATTACTTCCACACATGGTAACAGACCGATTTCTCCAAACTTGCTGTTCAGCTGTGCTAATCTCGTGGCTCTGTGGCCCCTTGACTACATTGACCTCAAATTTTTGTTAAGACATTTAGAGACACCAGTGCAAGAGACACTTGCAGTATTCCCCTGACATTCTCATCAGCTTAATCGTTACTCTGCATTTAGGACAAATTAGCAAATGAACTAATGCTAAGGTGCTGAAAATGGTTTACCTCAGACTTGTGCACAGTCTTGTTCTACATTTGTAATTGGATGGACTGCACAGAAAGGGTTATTGTATTTACAGCACGCACACAGAAATGATGTTTACATTTTTTCCCATATAAAGTACCCTACATCAAAAGGTCACGGGCCAATGTCCAAAATTACCCTACCCATAATCCTGTTTCCACACGATTTCCTAAATTGTGGGAAAGCTGTGGACTTGGTCAAGACGGGCAAGGCTGTAGCTTCAACACTGGCTGCTGCCATTGTTTGGATCAAGGCCCAGTGATGGATGCAGATTTGGTTGTTTAATCAGCTGGTAGTGGAAATGTAATCCATTTGGTGTGGCACTAGGCCCAAGCTCACACGGAGGACCTCCTTTCCACCCAATTCCATCAAAAGACAGAGACGCCCCTTCATTCATCAGAACTGCCCTGGAGTCCTGCTCATTTATGGAGTGGTGCCTATAGACCCCCCCCCCCACCGGCCGCCTTGACCGGGCTCTGTGTGCTGCCTGTGTTCCTCAGTCACGGCTTGGAACTCCAGATGGGGACTCTTTGTCAGGCCCTGGGTGTGAGGCACACACCACCATTAATCCTGACTTCTGAGAGCTTACAGAGCCCCATGGCAAATATTTGTGAGCCGCCCAAGTGTAGTGACAGAAAGAAGAGGCCTGTGGTGGTGGAAATGGGGGAAGAGGTGCTGAATGCCGAAGCCACGCTGAATATGGCAAAGCAGTGCCATGTGTTTACGCATGTCTGTCAGCTGCCAGTGCTTGGGTTATGTGAGCTGGTCCACTAATGGTTGGGGTTTTATGTCTCCTGTGCTGGATTACTCCCGCACCCTTTTCTGCCCGAGGACTGATTGAGTTCACACACGCATGCACGCACAGGCATGAACGCACAAGCAACATAGGTCACATGGCTCTTATGTTTCAAGAAGTGAAGCCAAAAGTATCAACCTCACTGTCTTTTCAACCCGATGCTTTTTTAAATCTCTCCCCGACTCCATCTTTTAGATAGATGCATGCGCGTGTATTCATTTTGCTGCCTTCCTCCCATTCCCATGAATAATGAAGAAGTAACCAGGTCAATGTGACCATGCAAAATTCAGCACAATACAGCTAGTGTTACCGGTGAGGTAATCTGCGGCTTGCTGTCCTTCAGGTCAATGCAATATCAATACACGTGAATAGATAGGTTTGGTCCCTGAGCCTGACTGACATTGCAGAGCCATCACATAGGGATGAGGTCAGCTATGAGGCAGGAGGTGGGGAGCAGCCAAGGGTTTAGTACAACACAGCTGCCCCTACGCTGAAAGAGCAAACTGCCTCATCAGATGGTTAGTAAATGATCACACGATTTGTGCTGCAAGTAGTGCAAGAAAAAAAAATCCAAAAGGAGCAGTGAGCTTGGCTAGTGGTGAACAAGCACAGCAGCAGATTTGACAAAAACGATTTTGACAGCTGATTAACATTCAAGCAAATCATCAATCAAGATGTCAAACACTTGTAGGCTCCAAATTTTTTTTTGACAGCTGAAAATTTGAATATCTTTGGTTTTAGACAGCTAAAGACCTCACATTGGGCTCTAGGAAGATTAAATGCTGATCAAAAAGGAAAAGTGGAGCTTTAAAGTTGGGTTCTCTAATGCTGTCGATCCTTTAAAGCTATGAATGCCCCATGTGATTCTTGCAGGTTGTCACAGGACTTGCTTCCAAAATAACAAATCAGTTGTGATTCGAGTGTGATATGACATATACAGTATAAAACTTGACACTATTAAAAACACTTTATTTGCAGCCACTGGTTGTTCCTCCGTGAAAAGAAAGTAGATAAGAATGACTCATGTAGTGAGTGCATTTGTTTGTGAAAGTCTGCTGTGAGTCAGAGACACACAGGGACGAGGTAAGATATAGAAATAAAGAAAAGGACTCTTGTTTAACCTGAAGAGAAGAGGGCGGCTTCACCTTTGTTTCGTTTCGTTTAGATGCATTCAGCTGACTCCTGAGGTAACTGACCGCAGGGTGAGAGAGCATGAAAACGCTCTCGCTGGTTAATGCTTAACTCGCCTCGTGCACAGAGGGAAGCAAAACCGTCACATATACCCGATTTCGATTTATACTTGTCTCTTAACCTCTGCACCTCTGCTGAGCAGGCATTTTGCTTGACACAATACTGACGAAAAAAAAAAAAAAAAAAAAAAAAAAATCAGGTTAGCAGCGCGCAACTCTCGGTGATATTTTGGTGTGAAGGCGGTTACATACTGAGCAACTCAAGCTAGAAATATCTGGGTTTCCTGTGATTTGACTGTAGGACAAAAGGCAACGTTGAAGCTTTGATCTAACTTTTAATGGCTGCTATTAATGGTGTAGTCAAAGAAGCATAAGCTAGTATAAAATCCAAACTGCCTACATGAAATATGGCTCCTATTAGACAGAAATTAGCATTTGTTAGCAATGAAAGAGGCTGGCTACTCAGTGTAGGCTTTAAAAGTAGTACCGTTTAACTTTGGGAGGTTCTTCTGATCAGTGTGTTTGCGCACTCTTAAGTAGGAACATGGGTGTGACAAATTCAGCCAAATATTTCAATATTTCAGCCACGTTGCATACTTTATGACTTGGCTTTCCGAGTCATCATGAGAATTTTCCCAGTTGGAAATCTGTCACAAAAAGTCACAACTCTAAAGAGGGCTGAAGTTACCAAGAAAGTGTACTGAAAGTCATAAAAGCATTTAAAAACAAACCCACAACAAGAAACAGGAATAACCAATAAAAGCTTACCAATAGAGACATCACATAGCAACTAACTCAATGAAATGACATAGTTATCACACTGCTCCTCTAATAAATAGGAGCTACAGGGTATCATTGTAGGCTTTGTGTAAAGTGAGTTGCCACCTAGCAACACAGGGAAGATAACACTGAAAGTAAAGAGTCACTCTGCAAGTGAAAGGTGGAAAAACAGTCAACCCAGGCCAGTGTGTTGTTTTCATGCCAGATTAGTGAAGGCAGCAGGAGCTGAAACGCAGCCTTTTTTCCACTATAAAGACGATGATATTAAATATAACCTGAGGGAGATCACGTCTTGATGACATTCATAGCCTTTATGTTGAGCCAAGCCGTGTGGGTGACATAAGATGCAGGCACATGACAAAGCTCTCTACCTTCACCCTGGGGACAGGGAGAAAAGGTGTGCAGCTGCTCGCGTTTCCTGCTGCACGGTGCCGCTTTAGCAGCGTCGGCCTGGAGGGTGAAAATGTGATCCGTTTGACTGACTCTGTTGTAAATAAAATGCCACAAGACCGAGTGAAGATGTAGCGGGGATCGTCGACACCAGCGATGCTACAGCCTGGTTTTATTACAATCCGCTCCGAGCTTCACTTTTCCTATCTTTCTGTTCTCTTTTACCTGATAGGTACAAAAGCACAGATAACATCCTTGAAATAATACAGCTGCACCTTCTTAGGAAAAACAGCCCAACTGAACAGAGGAAACCACCATGTTACGTGCATGTTATGGCAACAGAAGTGACAGATGCTAACTTGAAGCCTTCACATCCTCTGCCGAGTTTGTGGCAGTGCAGCGACCGTTATCACTTCACTTTACAAAAGGCTACATAATGTTGAATCATGATCAGCAAACAGCTGCGGCATGGTTTTCACACTTTACGCAGATTAACGGTTCTTTCCAATCGAGCTGGACACAAAAGGGGATTCCCTGGTTGCGGCGCAAAGAGCTACTTGATTTTTTTTTTCCATCCTGTGGCTGTACGAAAACCTCCTGTGAGTACGAGCGATGACTGTGAGCGTGTGTGAGAGAGAATCCTGACCTGCTGAAAACCACCTACTGGAAACTTTCTGCCTTTCACAATAACAAAAACATCCAATGCTACGTGAACAGGATGCAAACCATAAATTTTTTTATGTCCTCAACGACTACTTAGGACATAAACTTTTAGACATTATAGATTAGACTGACTCTTTATATTTGGTGTGACGCTCATCGCTTTGAAATCTATTTAATGAATTACAAAAGGTTTTGCTGCTATGGTTTAGGTGCTAATTTGTGGAGTCATCTTAGGTGATCCGGTGGGAGCAAAGGGAAAAAAAATATATATCTAAATTTTAGCTTTTAAGAAGCCATTACCTTCTTCAACATTTAACAGCTGTCCTTGTCAGTGTTGTGCTAAATATGCAAAGCCTTACGTGACCCAGATCTAACCACACTGTTTTCATCTGTGTGCTGTTATTATTAGCAGCACTGCTGATGACTTGCTGAATTGTCTTTTTGTGCGTATATCTCAGGGCGCATGGGTGTTATGCTAGCTCTGAGGTGCTGCTGAGTCACCTGCATCAGATAAAGAAAATGCAAGTACAACCATGCATACCCACTTGCTAAAACAAATCCTAACAAAAAAAATGGTTACAGCAGAATCCAGGCAAAGGCCCAAATCCCTCTAGCCAAGCAGCTTGTCAATTGGTAATTGCAAGAGGGATTGGTTCCCCATTGAAACGGCTACGGGTCTGTGTTCATGTATTTAAGAGGCAGTGCCATGTTTCAGCCTGCCATCTGTGGGCTACAACTCGCTCTACTCTCCCACTCTCACTCATTTCCTCTTCTCTTTCTCACGGGTGGAAAAGTACTGTTGAAGGAGCTCAGTGACTGAGGCCTGCTTGGTTCCTTTGTCTTACCGTGGGAGTCTGGTCTCACTGCAAAAAAAAAGCTCAGGTTAATTATTAATATCTCATTGACTTATAACGCACAGCAGGCTTTAAAAGAGCCTGCAGGCAGGGGGAAGCTAACACCCATGGGTGGGGAGGCTTCTATAACCTCTTTGTGGCTACTGCCACTTCAATCTATGACCTCAATTCAATATATGGCACACTATCAGGTGTTCGGATTACACATTACTACGATACTAAAAACAAAAATGAAACAAGCTTTTGAGATTTTGTTGAAGACGAGTCTCACTTTGCCTTTCAACTGTTCAGTTCAGCTTTGTTACTTCTTGGATTTATGACTAGGTAATTGATCATAGGGCTCTCTTATCTGTCACATAAGACAGGACAGCAAACTCAGGACCCCATGTAAATGATTTAAACTCTATATTTAACTGTATAACAAACAGTAAGACTGTTGGGTTTAAAAAGGGGGGGTTTCAGCAACCTGGAAACCACCTAACAGCTTTTTACACATACATTTAAAGTTTTTGATGTTTTTAAAAAAAAAATTGGCATGATGCTTTTCTGACAGATTGTAGGTGAATGTAGGGCTCCTCCAGCTTGTATGTAGAAATGTCCTTGGACAAGACACTGAACCTTGAGCCTCCCAACGCTTTCATTGGAGTGAGATTGTGTGAATGTCAGAATAAAATTTTAAGTGCTTTATGAATGGGTGTGTAATTGGGATAATGATGCTTGTAGTAAAAACATTTTGAATGACAAATCAGACTGGAAAAGGGTATGTATAGTTTTTATATACCCATCATGGTCATAAACATCATAGTAATTTGGGGTTTTTAGATTATTAATGTGAACTCTTCTTCTTCCATAGTGAAATTGTCACCCAGTCTACAATGGGACATCTTTGACTTTGAAAGAAAGTTTGAATTTATTTTGGATTTTCTCTAATCTACACAGGTTCAAACATATGCATACGCTCAGGTGGTGCTGAAGGTTCTACAATGTCTTTTAATTTGATGCTGCTGCCATGAAATAAAACTTTTATGGTGGTTTTAAGACTTGTTTTATGCATTTAGATGCATAATTGCTAAAAGTACGTGCTAGGTGGTTGCTAAGCAATAAGATGGAATCAAAATATGTGATATAGATAAGAACCTTGACAGACTTAAGATGTAGTTCTGTGCCAAGTTTGGTTGCTCAACTCCAGATTGTGTACGTGTAGTTGGTAGACAAAGAAACAAATACAAAAAAAGATTTTGCGATAGCCAAAGTATAGCTACACAAATCTGTATCTTACCAAGTATGGATTGTCTGGAAACACCATGCTAAATTAGCATTTATTTTTTGGAGCAAGTATGCTTGCATCAATTCAGATCCACAATTTTGTACAAATAATTTACAATAACAGTTTCAGTTGGCATCATGATTGGCTGATTTTGGTTGCACGCTACAATTGGAAAATTTAAAAGGACTGACCACAGTAGTGAAAAACTAGAATGATAAATAAAGCAGTTACAATTTAGGCCCATCCGCTCCGCATTTGGAATACACTGGGCATAAAGATGGAAAATTAGGAAGTGGCCCATTGCATGATGGGGCTCAAGTAGCTGTTAGCACGAGCAAGAACTAACAAGCGAGTCTCTTTTTTTCCAGTGGAAATGAACACCCATTTCTAGAAACATGCAGCAAAAGAAATCCAACTAAAAAACACAGCTTTCATGTGTTATCTGTTAAATAGAAGGGAAATCCAACAGTGGAAATAGGAACCTTATGCAACACACATTTATCCCAGTTTACCATGCATCCTGCCAAGGCCCTGCTGCTGACTGACAAAGGAGATGCTGAGAGTTGTTAATGGCTTGTCAGACATCACTGTGCTTATCTGTATGCTTCTGATGATGCATAATGTCAAAATTACTTTAGAATTATGCCTTATTCGGTCAGTCTAATAAGAAATGAACACAGATTTATATACAACCCATTCTGTACAGTCAGGTTTACACATTTCTATATAAAGCTAACAGGTTAGAACGTGCTAGCTTTAGTTCCTCTGAACATCTGGGTGGACTTGGACACAAAAGAGGGCCCCTGTGGATTTAGCTTTAGCTCAAAGGCCACGTTGTGCACATGTCACGCATCCCTTTGCTGGTGTAAAGAGTCAGTGTTCTTGTGGTGCACAGATAAACAGACCTAAATGACACATTTAGAAACACTGTAGCTGACAAATTCACAGCCCACAGCCTCAGCGGAGAGGAGTGCACTTCGATAACTTCACTTCCTTCCCACACAGACAAAACTAATGTGTTAAGAGTGGTTAAGAGGACAGGGTGTGGGACTGCGCTGTTACACGAGACACTACGAAGTGCCTGCACTCTTTTCTACAAAGCAAAATGCTGCACAGATCAAGACAATGCAAAGCGAAAATGTGACTCAAGCGTAACCTGCTCAGGCAAGACTACACATTCAATTCAGTTTAGTGTGCTTGAAGGAGAGAATTAAAGGCATTATCTTAGGTAATCTACATTTCATAACTGTCTAGGTTAAAGGAAGGCCTTGCAGTCATACATGAAACCATGACCATTATCATATGTGCTGATCTATATGTCGTGAGGAGGACTGAAAGCTAAGCTAAGCTGAAATACATAATGTATCTGGGAGCCATCCCAGAAATGACCACAAAATAAAAGCTAACTGGCACCAACAGTCCAGCAATAATCAATTTCAACATCATGCCAATATAGATTTAAAAGCAAATATTTTCAGTCAAACTGCCAGATCTGATCACCATATGGAGGAGGTCCAACTTAAATTTGGATCACTTCATTTTTATTAGACAGCCATTCAAATACAGGCAAATGATTTATGAGGAATAGTGCCAAGTTACAGCATGTGGTCTCTTAGGAAGCGGGAATACAATTAACCTGCCCTAAATATGCTAGTAATATTGGGGTTATTATACTAATTCTGTCCACTTTATTATATTAAGCTGACAGCAAACATTTTTCTACTTGAAAAGCCTTCTCTTGTGTTTGCTGAGGCTGATTGGCCATTTGCTTTCTTAATGAGCTGTCTTTCCTTTCATTCACTGCACTCACAATGGCTTTATTTTCAAGACTTCATTACAGGTTTCAGTGGAAATCTGCTCAGGATATCCACACTAATCACAGGTTATGTGCCACTCAGAGAGAGCCAGTTCAGTCTGGGCTGGGAAGGTTTCTCTGGACTGGTCTGCTGGTGGACAACTGTACAGTGTATTGTAGTCTGTTAAGCTGTTAAAATCCTTTGGTGCTTACTCACAGATTAATTGTACCATCACTTTTGGATTAAGCCAAATTCTTTTTCTACTCTCAGACTTGTTGGTTCTGATCATACTAGCAGTTAAAATCATAGCTTGGAATATTTGCATACTAACGCATTGGATGAGAACTGCGTGTCCTCAGGGATATTACTCATTGCACAATGTTGCAATGTTGCAAGCTCATAGAAGCTTCATTGACAACATCCATGTTCGTGAAATATGCCATATGCCAAGCATTTATCGTTTTTTTTGACATATTCTTGTCTGTCAAAGAGCATTTTCAAAAACTGTTAGCTTTTCTTCTAGTTATCTCATTACTACACTATCATGTTTCACTCAGTTCTCATGAATCTCAGTTTACCTATGCGTCAACTGTAATATCCGTCTAGTAGCCTTAAAGTCAAAGAATCTGACAGTTACAGAACATCCCAGTTGGAGAAAGTTGCTACATAAGAATAACCGAAAACACCTTTGGACTAAACTAAAATAAAGACTAAATACAAGTGCAAAATTATTGCTTTAATTTGAGTACATTTTACAACAATATTGAAAGAACTGCTTGTAAGACATATAATACCATACATAGTGCCTGTGGGTACAACACAAGCAGGTTTTCTTTCAAATTGTTTCCTAGGTGAGGTATGTGAACACTAGTTCATGCGGAAAGGAGCTAGCACACAGCTCAGAGTTCCCACAGAGTGTTCTTAGGTGACTGAACACATGAAAAGGCTATTATTGAGGCTCATAAAGCCAAAAATAAATACATTTTAAAAATCAGCAGAGCGATATCAAAGGTAAACCTAGTAAATGACACATGACCTGGGAGACCAAGACTGCACAGAGAGTCAAGAGTGTTCTCATCAAGAGTAAAGTTCATGGCACCCTTTTTCACCTTTAGATGCCTTTCAAACATGTTGGTGGCGAATGTGTTGTGGGCGGGGGAACATACAGCTTTCGTCGCGCTTGCTGATAGACAGGAGTACGCTTTTACACCCTCGTATAATCTATATGTTCAAAAGGCAACACCCGCCACACCCTTCTTCTATATAGATGCAAAGCAACAGCTAACTAAAAGAGGCTACTCTGTTGTCTCTATTATTTTTTTTATTAAAAAGCCACAAAAAACGAGAAAAAAATGTAATTCTAAATGTTTTGTGAACCATTTTAATTCATTGTCTTTGACTCTTTCTACTACACTTGCAAAAACTGTAGAAAAGCTGTGCTTCTGTCTAAATATTTATGGACATGATTGTACTTGGTGTGCCCACAAAGGCAGGAGTGGAGATATTTCTGGAATGATCGGTGGAATCTCAAACGCTGGAACAACATGGGGTTTTCCTGTTCTTTACACTGTGCCAACAAGGGCCATGAATGCAGCATTGAACTAATGAACCGTTCTTTCTTTAGCATGTTCTTTTGCAAACATGCATAAGTCAGCATCTTGATGCATTCTCAATCATCCAGGAAAGTAAATCTCCAAAAGTTGATTCTGTTCATCTGGACGTAGCGTTTTGCGAGAGAAACGTTTCGTCACTCATCCAAGTGACTTCTTCAGTCTCAGCTGACTGCAGGTTTCCCCAAATCTTATAAAAAGTACATTTGCATAATGACTGAAACCAGCCCACTGAAGGGACAATGGGCTGGGAGGTCAGTCTTCTCATGATAGTACTTTCTATCATGAGAAGATTTTGTCACTACTCAGTGATGAAAATACTTATGAGCCCCTGAAACGAGACCCAGGAAGTGGCTACAGGAAGAGGGTGATAGACTGTCTGAAGCAGTTAGAACAAGACAAGGCTATTGACCGGACCTCATACCACAGGCTGTACCCAGGGGAGTCTACACCAAGTCTGTATGGTTTACCGAAAATACATAAACGGTGCACCTTTAAGACCGATTGTCTGCATGATCAACTCTGTCACCTATAACACCTCCAAGTTTCTGGCTTCGATCCTCAACCCGCTGGTGGGCAGCTCTGAACACCACATCCAGAACACCCTAGATTTTGTTAAGAAGGTGAGAGCTGTCATTATGGAGGCAGATGAAACCATGGTCTCGTACGACGTTACATCTCTCTTCACTTGCATCCCAGTCACGGAAGCATTGGAGGTAGTCCGTAAGAGATTACAGGATGACCCCAACCTCAGCAACAGGACCACTCTCAGCATCGACCAAGTGTGTTTGCTTTTGGAACTGTGTCTTCATTCCACCTACTTCACATACAAGGATCAGTTCTACAGGCAGAAACATGGGTGTGCCATGGGCTCCCCAGTTTCACCCATTGTGGCCAATTTGTACACGGAAGAAGTGGAAAAGAGGGCTTTGCTTTCCTACCCTGGAACACCACCAAGCCGGATATGTGGATGACACCTGGGTGAAAATCAAATCTCGGGATGTACTACATTTCACGGATCACATTAACTCGGTGGACCGACACATCAAATTCACCAGGGAGGATATGAAAAGTGGCAGGTTAGCCTTCTTAGACTGTGAGATTGCCATCAGTAATGGGGGATATCTAAAAGCTGACGTGTACACAAACTGGGTGTCATCAGGACGCTACAACACAGCGCGAACACCATCCCCACTGACACAGCGGCCAGGGAGACAGAAGAACAGCACATCAAGAAGGCCCTGAGTAAATGTGGTTATCCCAGCTGGACTTTTGTCAAAGTGGGAAAGGCACCTAAAGAAAGCTCCAGCCGATCCAGGAGAGAAGGACAACCGCTGCCCAAGCGAAAACCTATAGTGATCCCATATGTGTCAGGAGTATCGGAGCAGTTGAGATGCATTTTTTCAAAACACCAGGTCTCTGTGGCTTTTAAACCCCAAAACACGCTGCACCAAAAATTGGTCCACTCCAAGGATCGGGTCCTCCGACACAAACAGAGTAACATAGTGTACGCTGTTAAGTGCAGGAGGATTGCCAGGATTTATACATCGGGGAAACCAAACAACCTCTGGCGAAGCGGATGGCACAACACAGAAGAGCTACCTCATCAGGCCAGAACTCTGCAGTCTATTTACACCTACAGGCCAGTGGACACTCTTTCAATGATGAGGATGTACACATCCTGGACAGGGAGGAACGCTGGTTTGGGGGCGGAGTCAAGGAGGCCATTTACATGAAAAGGGAAAGACCATCTGTGAATCGAGGAGGGGGCCGAGGGGTCATCTTTTGCCATCTTACAATGCTGTGATTGCAGCCATTCCCCAACTCTCTGTGAATGGTACTCATGGCCATTGATTAGTGGCCATTGATCAGTGGGTTTTGGTCAGTGGTTGTTGATCAATGGTCATGAGAATTTGCATAATTATGATTAAGGAACTGACTTCCCAGCCCATTGTCCCTTCAGTGGGCTGGTTTCAGTCGTTATGCAAATGTACTGTTTATAAGCTGGGGAAACCTGCAGTCAGCTGAGACTGAAGAAGTCACTTGGATGAGTGACAAAACATTTCTCCCACAAAACGCTACGTCCAGATGAACAGAATCAACTTTTGGAGATATGTCAGCATGTTTGTTTTAGTAAATACAGTAGAGCATTGGCTTGGTGCAAGCCATAAAATTACTGTAGGGACAGTAATCCATGTATGGTAAGCACATGGCCACTAACCCAACCCACCCCCCAACCCCGCTATGCTTCTTTCCTGTTGTGTCCCTCGTTGACGGCCACAGACAGAAAGGGCATGAACCAGGGTGCGGTTTCAGCAAACTATTTCATAGTTTGTATCATCAGGGGCTAGTTCCATCTTGAGAGCTTCAATCTGGCTCAGCCTGCTTGTTTCCACACATTCCCATTAGCAGCCAAGCGTTAGCCGCAGAGAGAGTTTCACAGTGTAAACCACTCTGACGATGGTTGCTGCTGTGTGAAAATGTTTGCTGTGTGCTCTTTGCCAGATTCCAACTGGAATCCACTATGGGCTTCCTCTGGCGCCCATTCAAAACACCTATCAAAGCTGTGCCGGTATCCCACTCTTTGCTGCATAGCTTTCTCCCCGGCACAAGCACACACGCCAGCGCTGAGGGTGTATGCACACGCAGCACATGGGGAAACGGCAGTAGCAATTAAACTGGTTTACCACTGCTGCATGCAGAAACAGCATGATGTGAACCTGCTTTTATGAAGCTTCAAAGCTTCCCAGTTCTGCGCTGATGCAGTTCCTTGAAGATAAGAGAACAGAAACAAAGAACACACGATCGGTCACAGGAACAGGCTGCTGTAGATCACTATTGAAAAAGGTAACATACGCTTGAAAGAGGAAAACAAGGGCATCATACTCATAACCTTACTGCTCAGTAACATTTTTTAATTATAAACGCCAAGCTCACAGCTTATGTTTTTTTTTTGTACTTCCACAAAATAATTACCAAAAAAACCCCAAAAAAAACCCCCACATTGACCCACCACTCATTCGCTAATATTGCTTTTATAATAAAGTTGCCCTTTATGCTCACTTCCATCATGTTTCATAATTAAAGGTAATCCTTATTATTTTTTATGCAGCTCTTAGGTCGTCACCTGTCGTCATAAAACCCTTTCACCTTCCTTAAAGCTATTTTTCTTTTGATTGGCTGTCCCTCATAAACAAGGATATTAGCCTATGCTGTTCTCAGTTACATACGCAGACCTTTAATTTAACACTATTGTAACAGTGCATACAGATAATAAAGGCTTGATATGGCCACTTTATAGTCATTCAAACCATTATTAAAGAAGCAAAATGGTTGGGACAAACCTGCAGGGAACACTGCAGTTGTGACACTTTACTTCAGGTCGCTGTTTTGGTTTCTAGGCGTAAAGAAAATTCCCCGTTTCAGTTCAGCTTCGCTGCTTGTGTCAATCCTGTTTACTCCCGCGGCAGATAAATGTTTCCTCCCAATACCAAATGGCAGACAAACAAATTGAGTGCCTAGTTGGTGATGAGCGTAACACTTAGCAGCCAAGGACCCAGACACCAGCTCTCTGAAGAAGTGTTGCTTTTGCATAGACTTGCGATTATCAGCTGGCCATAAACATTACTCCAAATGAATGCTAAAGCTGCTTCATGTTAGCTGGCAAGTGTTTCCTAACAAGTTAAAAAGGTGATAATTAGTCAATATCAGGTTTACAGCTTGAATCCATGTGACTATGAAATCCATTAGCTTTAATACCAAATGTTGCATATAATTGGCCCATTTCGCTGGGAAAATGTGTTTTTTTTAAGTACAATTATGCATAATTGTCCAATCAATTATTGTTACAATCTGCATTTCAGGCCAACATCAGTCCAAGAGCTTTTTCCTACACACAGCAGAGCTTCATCAGAACAATAATTTAATTTGTGTTTTTAAAATTACACCTGAAACCTAACCAACTACTGATTACTGATTTTCAATAGCATAAACAGCAGTTATGGATAAAGTGTAATATGGATGGTATTCAGTAACCACTGAAATTTCATATACAGCTATAATGTTCTGACTGCCATTAAGCATGTAACTTGAGAAGTGAAAGCCTGAGTGGGGTTTGGAGCAGAGCTCAGTGTCTGTGGATTGTTCCCATGCAGCTGATTAACATCAGCAGTCCGATCTCTATACTCTCAGTGTAATTTCCACCCACTTTTCAGTGGTAGGCCCCTCTTTGCAAACCTGGTCTACATTAAAGAGCAAAGGGTTCTCTGGCTCCCTTGAGGTGCATTAACTTTCACTCGTTATATACAAGAACAAGGGAAATTTGACTGCTAGCAGAACTGCCAATTACAAATGCCCTTATGTTGTGCCTATAGCTCACCAACTAGTCCAGCAAAGTCACGTTGCTAGCTCCACTTTTGAATTTAATCAAAATGAGCCACATATATAAGAAAATACATCTTATTTAACACTAAAGTGAGCACTTAAGTGCACATAAAACCCTCTTATCGTATAGGTTTACTATAACATGTATCCATTAAGTTCTATTTGATACTTTAAAAAACTACAGACTTTAGCTTTTAACACATTAAAAGGTCAAAGACACACATATAGCTTCAGAATGAGCGAGGCACAATTTTGGCTCTTCATCCCTGAAGCAGCCAACAAAAACAAAACAAAACCGGCTTGTGAACCAACTTCAAAGGATGTAAAACTTTAGAGAGGATTTTTTAAAAGTAGACACTCAAAAAAAAAAAAAGAAAAGAAAAAAAAAGCTTAAAGTTGTCCAGAGCTATGAGTATGTCAAGTGAAAAGCATTTTCACACAAGCTGATACGATTTGATTTGTATCTTTTTCCCTTCCTGTCTTGTCACCGAGTCTGGGGTATTTGAATCCGTAATTTCTCCGAGTGTGATGGGAACTGGAGGCCTGCGCAGCATCTGGTTGACTTGGAAACAGCTGTGTTTTCACAGTTATGACTGAGGGTTTATAGCCGCTCAAAGCGAGCCTGGGTTCACCGGGCCCGTTTAGCTAAACAATGTTAAATCTCAAGTCTCCCCCCACTACTCAAATTCCCACTGAAACACTAATGTTAATGTCAAAGTTACTCCTCTTCCTCTCAGAGAACGTGTAAAGTCAGCAAGTCTGGGCACTCCGAGTTCTGGGTTATTATTAAGTTTCCCATGTTTAATAAACAAAGACAGTTCGCTTTAGGTGTCATAAATGAACAGCCTTTATACTCTGTTCCTAGTTGTGGGCAAAAGAATACACAAATACTGTGAGGCTCTTCTGTTATTACTGTTTCACACCCACATGATGTGCTGTTCAGAGCTGCTATTGCAGCAATACATTCGAAACACAGATGATTTCTTAATCATTCATAATAACAGTTTTGGTTTCCTTTGAGTCATTATATTGCTCTGCTCAGCTCTCCCCAGATAAACCCCTTTGATAATACTAATCGCAATAAATCCACAGCTGATAAACAGCATGTCATGGAACCCAACACTAGTTTCACACATGTTCCTCTGCTAATCTATAACCAGATGCTTTCTCCACAAAACATAGTTAGGCAGTGATATAATTTAATCCCTTTTACCCTGTTTAGTAGAATTGACACTGTTCAGAGTGTCAGCACACTGGAGCTCAACCGAGCTGCTGGGAGTAGACTATGAAGTCACACAAACCAGATGAATTCATGTGCTTACTCCACTGAGACTCTACAGTAGAAAAAGTTCAGCCCACTTGGCTTCTAAGCTAAACATGCAGAGATGTGCAGGTCTGTCTTTCTCTCTCTGAACGAATGACTGCCCAGACAGAGGGCAGCTTTTATAATGAGTGACCATGCTCTTAGCTAAGGATTAATGCTGAGTGATGCTCAAGCAGATTACTCAGCGTTCTCTGGTCACATGACTGCAACCTGCATGCCAGTCTACGTTGGCAGGGCAGGTAATAAAGAAGAGCACTCGTCAGATTGATGCGTGGTTTGCAGGCAATTTAAATATTTCCATATTCATATTCTGTTGCATGCATCTGACAGCTACAGTTGCTAGCTATCCATCTTTACATAAGGGTTACTCACGTTAAGACAAAGGTAAACATTAAAAGCCCACAATTTTGTTTGTAGCAATTATTTTACTTTGGGGAAAACCTGCATAAGCTGCAAGAGTAAGGTAGAAATAAAAAAAAAAAAGTCATCACTTTTCTCACATATCCTTAAATATGCATATAAAGGGTAAAGCATTTATATTACTTACCAGAACTGCAGACATACTAAAATTATAGTAAACAGTACATATGGCATAATGTAGTTCTATACCAGCATCCTCTCTTACACCCAGAAACTCTTCTCTTTTCTTAAACTGTAAGTACCACATGGTTCTAAAATAATCAACCATAAATTTCCGTAATTACACCATAAGGAAGGCGTCCCAGTACTCCCCAGATTTGGGACTATAAACCCTTTGGTGACTACGACCTTGCGGGCAACGAGCATCTACATGTGGAGAGAATAAAGCTTTTTCTGGCAGATTCTCAATCAAATAAACAAATCTGAGGATTTAAGAATATGGTGGCTGACTCACAGGAAGCCTGTTCATTACAAAGGAAACATTGCGCCCCAAATCTGGTGTAATGCTGCCCCCTTGTGGACAAACTAAGCAGCTTCTTGCAAGGACATTTTTTTCAAATGCACTCACAGAAACCCTAATAGGTACACTTTGCTAGTACTAGTTGAACCCCATGTTGCTTTGAGAACTGCCTTGATTCGTTGTGGCATAGATACAACAAGGTGCTGGAAACATTGCTCAGAGATTTTTGTGTGTGAATTGTGGCCTTAGGTTCATTTTCTTAGCTTACAAGAGAGGCAGCCAGTGTGGTCAATCAAGGTTTGACGTGTTGTGCGTTCAGAGATGCTCCTCTGTATACCTTCGTTGTAATTGGTGGTTATTGGATTAATGGTTACGGTCTTCCTATCGGCTCCAGCAGTCTCTCCACTGACCTCTGGTTTCAACAAGGTACTTTTTACCCTGCCGCTCACTGGATATTTACTCTTTTTAGGGCCTGTAAACTGCACACTTGGTTGCGTGGGAAAATCCCATTGGATCAGCAGTTTCTGACCAGCCTGTCTCACAACAACATCCACAGCACGATCAAAGTGACTTAAATTGCCTGTCTTCCCCATTCTGATGCTCAAATTCAACCTTAGTAGGCCGTCTTGATCATATCTTCATGCCTAAAATACACTGATTTGCTGCCATGTGATTAAATGAGTAGATATTTGTTAATAACCAGCTTACGTACCATCTGTGAAACAAAAAATTAAATGAAATAAAATGAAATGAAAAGAAGAGTAGCAGCAACATGGCCGATGACAATATTTACTTCTATTATTTTTATCTTTAATAACCATATAATTAAACAGATAAGTAAAACAGACAGTAAGAATATGGATTATTCAGGACAGAACATACTGACTGTAACCGTTAGATAAAACGGTTACCCAACATAGACAAATCACAGTTCACATAGCATATTTGTAGATTTAGGATAACACTGACCTGTACTTGCCAGTCCGCACCTGTACACCTTTCATTCCACAATGTTGGGCCCCACCTACATCATTTAAAAGATCGTCTCCAATCATCAGCACCTGAACGTGAGAAGGGAGAAGAAAGAGAAAACAGCAGTTCCATAATCCGTGCAACTGATGACACAATACTTGACCCTTTGTGGTTAACCAACTGTATCACTTGTTAATACCACTACAGTATGTTTTTGAACATTTGGATACACTACAGATCATTACTGCACCGAGCTGCCAGAAGTTATTCTCTGATGTCCTTGCTTCCTTACTAAGCTTCATTAGCGCTTGGGGAGATCAGTTTCATCCAGGCCTCCATTCTACTCATGTTTCCTTTCAAAACCTGCTTAGTCGTCATCTCAACTGACCAACCTTTTGCACCACTGCCCACTAAAGAAGCCACAAAGGGGGATGAGGACAAAAACAAAGGAGCAACCCATGATGGGCTCTCTACAACACAAGAAAAACAAAAAGGAGACATATTAGAACAAATATAGTGCACTGGGAGAATTAAAACAAAAACGGGGATTAAGAATTCAACCAGCGTCACTAATTTTAGATAAAATACGACTACTTAAACTACTCGCGAGATTAAACAGGAGCAGCTTTTTTCCCCCTTCAATGCAAGTGTGTCAAGGGCAAAAAGAGGTGGCTACAGACTCCTAAGAGAACCTAGTGCAGATGTGTTTTAAAAAACATCCACACCCTAGACCTGCTTTGCATGCTCAGTGAGGTCAAACCATGGAACTACTTTACTTTATTAATGAAGCAGAGGCACAAAGAAAGGAGGGGAAGCTGATGAAAGCGGAGACAGAGCTGGTACAGAGAGTTCCTTGAACACAGGAGGAGTTCAGTATCAATTGACTGGGCCAAACAGGCCGTTGTTCAATGATTCTAAGAAGGCATTTCTTAAAGAAACAAAGAAGAGAATAACAGTGGGTCTGTAAGGGAGCTTTTTAAGTGAGTGACTCGACAAACAAGGAAAAGAGCCTGGGTGAGTAAATGAGTGCTCTGGAGAGGATGGCAAAGTTAGCTGTGAATACATCCATGTATCTGAGAAAGAAGGAAAATTACTAGAGTGAAACTTGTACTGAGATTATTGAAACTTTCGTTAACATTCTTGTGTCTGTGTTGGTGGATGTGTTCCTCTACATGAAAAAGTAACCAAAAAAAAAAAAAGCCTGTAGGAATTTTACAATCAAATCAAAAGACCATGTTTATCTGTTATATATTATAATTCCACAAGTATTACAAAACTTGTGTCATAATATGAATTACTTGTTAAAGTGTCTTCTTTTGCATTCTTCTCATACAACATAACACAATGCTTACTCTTACAAATACTTTCAATAATGAAACATATGATATCAGACTTATAAGAAACAAAAGCAGATATAGTGATATAGTTGATTCGATGTGTTGAAATCATATTGTGCAGCTTTTAGTTGTCATTTTAAATATTGATAACATGTTGCTGAAAGCATTGACGCCCATATTTTGGCTGAAAAGACAAAAAAAGACCCATCAGAGAGATAGGAAATCTTTAAGAGTGGCTAAATCAACACTCTGGTACATTCTTAAAATGAATGAAAACACTGGATAGTTCAGCAACACCAAGAGGCCTGAAAGACTGTAGAAAACAACTAAATTACAGGATGACAGGATTATTATTTTTAAAAAAGAAAATAAAAAAATTAAAGCTGAAAGTTTGTAAAGTTAGCTATATGTGACTAAAGTGCAATCTATTGTGGTAGACTACAGATGCAAAACTAGAAAGAAAACACTGTGTCATTGGTTCAGAATTTGTTGGAAAAACTGGAACAGGAGCGTCAGAGCACAGAGGAACAAGCTCAACAAAGCAAACCTGCAAAACAAGAACTAAAGGCAGCTGGTCTTTATTGCACAACTGACAGTAAACTTTTCCATCCTAACTTGTGCTCTGTGCACATGCAGGGCCATGTATTGCTGCATACCTCATGTGGTTTAAGGCCCATATCATTGAGAACACTCCGGAAGAATGTCGGGGAAGGTTTTCCAATTACTTCTGCCTTTAAATCACAGGCATACTAAAAAGAACAAAAACACAAAAAAGCCAACATTAAAAATAACTTATTTATTTCCACTGAACTCTAAAAAAAAAATATATCAAAATATCGGTGCACCTATTTTACCTCCAGAGCTTTCATGTAAACACCAACATCTAATTTTAAACCGTCCGTCTCCTTGTAGTATCGCCTATGAAGAAAGATTAACATCAATAAATACATTTCATTATATAATGATGCGTTACTTGGAATAAGCAATAGAGTAATGTCGGTTGGCTAGTAATATTTAATTACCCCTGGCCCAGGGAGAAAAGCACCGGCTTTTCCAGGCCTATGAGGACCCTGAAAGCCTCGTTCAAGTTCTGATAGGAAAACTTTTCAGCTGCATCTCCTACAATCACACAGTTTGGGTTGGTTTTGTCAACACCGTCAAACTCCGGGAGAAGTCCTGCAGAGAAGGAGCAAAGTCAGTCATAAATGGGTTATTGCATCTAAAATCATTAAATTATTAGATAATTTTCAGCTCAACCCGCTTTGATTAGTCTGAATATTTTATGATTTAAAATTTGGGCACGATGGACATAATGATTATTGTGAAATTTTAGTTTCATACATCAAATATAATTTATATACTGTATATGGATTCATGCCAGGTATTTGTAAGAATAAGTAATGTCTTATGCTGCAAAAGGGGAGACTTTACCAAGTAAATCATATTATAAGACACATAAGTCTTGTTTTACTTATGAGACGATTTAAGTTCCATTCAATAGCCAAGTTAGACGTGGTCCAGCAGAACACTCAAGATGACTTGAGATTAAATGAGTCAGTTTATAATTTAACACCAGAATGTAACAGAAAAAACCCTTTATGTACTCCTCACATATATTATACCAGGGCTTTTAATGTGCATTTATTCCAAGTGCACTCTTAGAACACAATCAACTAAAAAGTGGTCTGAAAACTTTAGATGCTCAAATATGAATCTTACCATCATGCACCAGCAAGTGAGGACGTAAACCTCTTTCTTTGAGAACAGCTATGGCTGCAGGCGCAGGAGGGAAGACTTCAGATACAGAGATGTCAAAGTCCAATCTTCGAAGCTTGGCTACAAACTTCTCTCTGGTGGCCTGGGTCTCATTGGTGCAGAATCGCAGCTGCAGGTCGGATTCCTTGAGCCTTTCAATAGGTCAGGAGGGCAAAGCAGGTGGTCACATACATCATTAAGTCTGAGTGACGGACTTTGACAGCTATTCAAACTGAAGACGTAAAGCTAATCAAATTTCTACGTAAAATTTTCACTCACTTTTTCACAGCTTCGATCGAGCCAGGAATTGCAACTCCGTCGCCCTCCCCGCTGTCATATAAAACTCCACACAGGTCCAAAATGACACCTTTTAAACTCTTAGCACAGCCCGGCCAGCCACTGTCCGCCATGCCGAAGTGATTAGTACGCATGCGTGTAATATAAAGCGGCATGTGGCAAAGCACGTGTGAAGTTTAATGTGTTTATCGAAAACATACAAAACAGTATTTTTTAAATGTACATCTTTAAGTATAATTAGACTCACCATTGGATCCCAGACGAAGTGCTTTCAATAAATTCTGGACGGAACATTAAAAATAAACTTAGAAATTAATTTCAAAGAAGTAATTTATTTATTCATGAATTAATAAAAATACCTAAACAGAATGAAAAAATACATTTTTATTTCAGTGATATAATACTTGCTGTCTTTTAAATTATGCAATTACTGCGTGAATTGCAACATGTAGGCGTACCCCATCTCACCGTGACGCAGTCGCATTGAAAGAGCCACGACACTGCCTTCCCACTGCACAAAACAGAAGAGCTACCAGCTGGTGTGTCTATAAAGGACAAGCATCATCGACTTGGAAAGAGAGATTTGACCACGCTCGGCTTTCTTCTGGTACTGTCTGACTTCCTTTTATTTTTCCTTCCTCTTTTTGAATTTTTTTCTTAAATAATTTAGGGATGGAAATTTGGCATCCGGAAGTTGCTCATGTTCCTCTGCTATCCGGTATTACATAAAGGAAACAAAGCACCTGTGTCTCTGCAGCAATTTAGATGCGTTTTAAAGGGGGACGAGATAAGATAAGGAACCTGTGTTAATTCATACTGAATCGCTGATAAGCATCACATTTAACCACTCGATCATTTTAAACTACAGATCGCTGCAGCTCATGTCTCAGGGCCACGATACAGGTTTGTATAATCCGGGATTGTTTTGGAGAACTGAGATATAAATATAAATATACATAATCTGAAAGAACTCTTAACTGCCCATCTTTATTTAGCCTGCTGGGGCTGGTGGGTGTATCCCGGAGGCAGCTCCCACGACAGCCTATCATGGCTCACCTAAAAGGAGCTTTAATGCTGTCTGCGGCACATCAGCAGGGACACGTGCAGTGTCATTACATTAAACCTTCCAATTTACAGAGTGTTTATTCTGTGCTGTACATGCTAAAGCTGCTGTCTACACTCTTGTTAGTTTAATCATATTGACTTAGGTAATAATAGATTTCCCTCAGAAGGTGGCTTATAGCATTCCAGAGTTATTGCAATAACATTATCTGGTTTGTCTTCTTAGTAATAGAGCTAGGGATATAATAAATAAGGAGATATTTTTCCGTGATAATATATTAAAGAGGTTTACAATAGATATTAAACTACAGGCTAACTCATGAAGAACTGCAACTCTCAATAAGCAAATTAAATGATGGTTGTTCCAACAAAGAGTATTGTTTAGGTTACTTCCTGTATATTATTTTTATAGTTAAGTTGGTGTATTTATAACACTGTTTTCTGCTGAATTTTATTTTCGTAGTTATGTTGTCAAACTAAAATTACATGTGTAGTTTTAGTTAACTGTAATAAAACTTAAAAAACAACAACAACAACTTTCCAGCGAAAAGACAAAAGCCCTAATAAACACAATGATGTGAGACACATCAGAGCGATTTGTTTTACCATGTATTTCTCACCTATATTCAAGAAAGCCTATTTTCATGAACAGTGGAAAAGTCTAGAACAGCTGCCATACTGCTGTGGGATTACTTTTTTGTTAACCCGCCTTTAGTATGGGAGTGTTTTACATTCAACACATTGTGCTGGTTTTGAAAGGGAAGCATTGTTCAGCAGGCCTGTAAAACCTATGCAGTCTGTGGAATTTCACATTGGAGTATATCAGCTTATTAAAGTTCCAACTCTGATGCTGCATTTTATTTTGAAACAGTCTCAGGCATGAATTTACAGTAACCTTTTTGTAACTATTCAAATTTTTTCTTGTTTACTTAAAACCTTTGAAATGTTTAAATGTAACTTCATTATTATATGTTAGAAATTTTCACGTTTACGCAGTCCTAAAAGTAGAGAGGGAAAGACGAGGATGGAAGAAATAAAACTACAGAGAAGATTCTTGGAAGTAGTAAAGAATGACATGCAGATGGTTGATGTGACAGAAGAAGACTCAAAGATAAGGATGAGATAGACTCTTAAAGGGAGCAGCCAAAAGAAGAAGAAGAGTTGTTTTTCAAGAGAACTTTATGAGACTTCTTAAAAGTTCTACTTTGGATTTTGGCTGCCTTTGGTCTGTTTTTATGTAGTGTTTTATTTAAATCCCCATATTTTGTTGAAAGATACCATAATCATTTTATTTAGAAAAACCAAATCTATTTCTTAATGAATAATAATAAAAAGTTCTTAAAATCTGCAGTAAACTGCTTGAATGTACTTCTGTGCGCCATTGTATCCATAGCACAGTGAAATATTAAGGACTTTTATTATGAAAGGACAAAATGGGCTGAAACTAAAGTTGTTTTGGGTGAATCTGAAATTCCAGGCAAGGGAAAGGTGTGGGGAGGGTCACAACTTTGGCTGTTGTGCTGTCAATTGTTCTTGACCTGTAAGTGAGTAGTTTCTTCTGCTTTTATTGATTTTAAATGTTTACACATGTGCCATTGAGTTAATTAATAGATGTACTTGTTGTATTGAATTTATGTAAGAAAACAAGTTAATGAGCAGTTAGATTCTATCCTCGACCTTGTTATCGTGCAAAGCTCACTGCAAACATAAAATGCATATTATGCTTACTATATCATATTATATTAGCATTTAAGATACTGTTTCTCAGCGTAGTGAGTAATGGGTGAAATTCCATCTCATGTATTTGGATATTTGTGTTAATTCTAGTTGAGGCCCTTTTACCTCGCAGTGATAACTACAGTTAATTTGGATAGCATTGTTTGATAGAAATGGTGATTAAATCTTTATTTTATCTTATTAGTTATATTTTTACTGTAGAAAATTATGACATTTTGTCTATCTGTGATTATCTGAGGCTGAGAGAAGACCAAGGCCATGTAAAAACATTATTATTAAGCAGTATCCCTTTAACCAAAAGTAATTTTAACCTTAGCTAGCAAACAGCAGTTAGCTAATTAGCTAGCTAGCTGGCTAGTTCATGTGACTAGCCTCATTACACTTTGCCAACATAATACAAATGTGTCATTAAAATCTACCACTATTATATATTTAAACTCAGTTGATTCAACACTGTACTTAAGGTAAAAAATCCTAGTGTTTTTATGTCATATTACGTGGGGTCTTTTCTGTTCTGATATATCTCAGAGACAATTGTTGCTCTTTTAGCATATTACAACTAGTGCAGTTGGTTTTAAAATTTAGTTACTTTAATTTAATTATCTCATAAAGTTCTTCATATCAAGTGGTGGGGAAAAAATGGAAAGATCATTTTGCATGTTTGTGATAAAAATGAAGGCCATTTAACAAACACGTATGTTTCAAACACATCCTTGTAAAATATGTTGTAATGCTGTATATTAAATTGCCCTAAAATATATAAAATGATGAATAGCAGTAATGTGTAACAGACACGACAATTTAGCAGTAATATTTACCCAAAAAATGAGAGAAAACTAAAACAGACAAAAAATAGTACAAACATGGTACAAAAGCACTCCAAAAATACCACAGAAAGACTGAGAATCTTCCCAGCTACTGCCTGTTTTATAATTAAGGTCTCTATTTAGAATTAAAGCATCTGTAAATCTGTAAACTTTGGTTATTGGGATGTTGGATTACCAATATGCACTGGCCCCTGTGAATAAGTCATCTATTTCCTATCTCAACTCAACTGAAGCTGTCTGCTCAATTCTCCCTAAAACAAATATCAAAGTACACTTTGTTTGGCACTGCCAAATAGACTCAGGTGAGTTAGCCAACTAACCAATGTAACTGTAATTAATCTTGAAGTTTGTATGGGGTTTTAAAAGGAATATTCATCTGAATTAAAAACAACATTCACAACTTGTTTAAAGTTACTTGACTTGGAGTATATTCGCAGTAGTTATAAATTCAATTCAGTTTTTTTTTTATATAGTATCAGATCACAAAAACGGTCACCTCAAAACCCCAACCCTTAGACAATCCCCTCTGTCAGCAAGCACTTGAAGCAGAGATGGTTCAGGTTCACCTGATCCATAAGTTTTAAGATCTATGTTTTAAGTCTGGTCTTAAAAGTAGAGAGGGTGTCTCTCTCCCAAATCCAATCCGGAAGTTGTTTCCAGATTAGAGGGGCCTGGTAGCTGAAGGTTCTCCTATTAATCAATGGTAGAATCTTGAGAATTTTTGCATGTTGATGGTAGGGCTGCCACGGTTAGTCGACTAGTCACGATTACGTCGACTATCAAAATCGTTGACGACTAATTTAATAGTCGATACGTTGTTTGAAGCTTTGTAAGATCCTAAAAGACGCAGGAATAAGTAGTAGTAGTAGTAGTAGTAATTAATTTGCTAGGCGAGGAGAGACAGCGTGTCTAAATTTCAGCAGTTTTACTTGGTCCGCCTTTCTACATTTTTGAAAAGAAACCTGGAGTTGGTCCCATTTCTTTGAGTGATACGTCACAAGATGTCCTAGCTTTATCCAAAGCTGTTTTTTCAGAAAGAGAAATACAACAATTTTCCTTGCTATATAAAGATCTTCTAAACAAGTGCAACACTATTTCCTCTCCAGCTTCCAAGTTATCTGCTTTAAGGAGCGCATTTGTGAGTTAAGTACGAGTTAAGATTTGTAGCTTTATTTGTCAGAAAAGCCACAGTATCCAGTGTTGTACACAGTGAGGATTTAACTCTAGTAGCAAAGTAATTGACTTCTGTGGGAGTAAAATTTAGTTAGCTCCTCTGGATTGTCTTGGCAGAATATACCATTGGAGGAATTACTGCCTTAAACTTAGTTACTGCGCTTTCAAAAGGACATCAGCTGTAATGAAATCTGTTCCCCAGTGCTGTGTAATACATAATAGTAAATTTAAATGTCATCAAAAAGTGGTCCGATGCAGAAGGATTCTGAGGAAAACCTGTTAAATTATCAGTTTGTTGTCAGGACAAGATCAAGAGTATAATTAAAAAGATGAGTCATTTTGAGAGAAGCCAGTTGGGTCTAATGGATTATCCAGGCTGTTGTTTTCAGTGTCTACAATCATGTTAAAATCACCAAAGCTAATTAATTTATTTGAACCGATCATTAATAACATTATAAAGTCGAAGAAATTGGATAGAAGCTTTGAGTAAGTGCCAGATGGACGATAAACAGCAACAACCCACAATCCATAAAATGCTCACAGTCATTGTTATTGTGGTTGTGGGTATTTTATGGATAACTGTTAAGGTCAACCTTTCAACGGCTTCTGCAAAGGCCTGAGATGCATTAAGTCGTTTTTCGCTCACAATCTGAAATTTGTATAACTACATTACTGAATGAGGTAATACTTATTTTGAAACATGTATTTCTTGGGGTTGCATCAGGAAGGCTGTCTGGTATAAAAACGCTGCCAAATCAAACTGTTGCAACATGTTTTATATCTTGAAAGTCCCATGTAAGAGGCCTGTGGAATGACCTTCAGGTAGATTCAAACCCAGGCTGTCTGTTTAACCCAGTGAGCTAAACCAGCGCTCATCTGCCAAGTTTTGTTAAGGACCTATTCTTTCTCTCTGTGGCTTAAGAACTTGACCGGGAATGCTCCTAGGAAAGTTTCATTGAGGGGTTTCAGGGCGAGCACCCAATATGCTCTCTCAATGTTGGGCACTAAAGAGGCTCCAATCCTGTTGTCAATAACAATTCCACAGAAAGTCAATGACGTCATCTTATTTTGTTGTGAATGCCCTTCCCTATGAGTCATTTTAACTTCTGTTTATACCAACTCTGACAAACGTCTTCATGGGAATGAATTTCAGTCATTGACATTATCATTTTCTCCACCGTCTTTAATTCTTAGGTATATTTTATTTATAGGTTCAATTATACAGTTTAGGTGCTGTTTGGAAGGTTTTTTTTTTTCTGTTACACATTTTTGTTTGTCCGTTGTATCTCCAATTTGAAAATGTTTCAGATATGTACAACTGTTGTTTGTGCTTAAACTTGCAGACGTGTCACACAGCATAAAAACAAATGAAGGGAATGTTTCTCCAGCTGAGCCGTGCGATCCATACCGCACCTGCTCTCCGTTATGGCATCCATTCTGGGACTGCCGCCTCCAAAAAGAGGGTTGAGCGCTCGTTGACTTCTGAGGAAATCTACGCTCGTGAAGGCAAGCATGGAGCGCACAACTACCATCCCCTTCCTGTGGCCCTGGAGAGGGGAGAAGGTACGTTTGGCATATGACTATTAAAATTAATACAATACAGAACTGTGCAAAAGTATTGAGCCACCCCTCGTTACTTTATATCTTGATACAATTATGAGCTTAGAAGTCAATATTTGGTATGACCACCTTTACTCTTTAACACAGCCTCTCTTAGTTAAGCTTTCTCATCATTTCTTGGCATAGTCGTCAAGAATAGTTCTCCAGGCTTCTTGAAGGACAGTCAAAGCTGTTCTTTGGCTGTTGGCTGTCTTTTGTTCTGTTCTCTGTCAAGATGATCCCACAGTGCTTCAACAGTGTTGAGGTCTGTTCTTTCTATCCAAGTGTGGTTTTACTACATTGGCAGTGTATTTGAGGTCTTTGAAAATGAAACTAGTCAGATTTCAACACATTGCTCTTTGGAAATTGTATTGTTGTTGCAAAAGTACAATTTTATGCCTGTCAGACTATCTTTTAAATTGTTCATTGTTTCAACTAAAGAAATGGGAACACATATATTTATGCAACAGACTTCTACTAACAAAGTGCCTCAACATACAATTTAAAGTTGTCTGTTATGTGTAGACATAAAACCGGTTCATTCCTTGAGTTTAGGTGTGGTCCAGGACTTCTCCACAGTGATCTATGACTATTAAAGCTAACACTATAATTAATATAACAGGTTTGTGGTTTCACTGTAGTTTTTCTGGAGAACTTGCTTTTCTTCTTGACCATTATTACTTCTTTCAGCGTCTCTCTTTAGGTGTCTACATGGCAGATCACCTGCCTCCATCTTACTCTATGCCATCCATAAACTTTCTCTGCAATCATCCACTTTTCCTCTTGCCTGATAGCTCCATCTTTAAGGTCATTTGCCCACTCTTCCTCCTCTGCACATGTCCAAACCATATCAACCTTGCTTCTCTAACTTTGTCTCCAAACCACTTAACCCTGACATGTCCATCTGTTTTTTTCCCCTTCCTCCCAGGCATCTATGTGTGGGATGTGGGGGGCAACCGGTACTTTGACTTCCTCAGTGCATACAGTGCTGTAAACCAGGGCCACTGCCATCCCAAGATCATAGCTGCACTCACCTCCCAAGCATCGAAGCTCACCTTGACTTCCAGAGCGTTCTATAATGATGTGCTGGGAGCCTATGCGGAGTATATCACCAACATGTTTGGCTATGATAAAGTTTTGCCAATGAATACAGGTAACATCTAATCCTGACTGCGCTAGCTATCTTTGAAGGTCATTGTGAGTAGATTTGTTGACTCTAATATTTTGTAATGCAACAGGTGTTGAGGGTGGTGAGACTGCCTGCAAGCTCGCACGCAAGTGGGCCTACAATGTAAAGGGGATTCCCAAAAACAAGGCAAAAATCATTTTTGCAGGTAAGTTGGTTTTTTTTTTTTTTCATTGAAATTGACTTCACTTTTCGTGAGTGTGTCCATTTTTTTTCACCTTACGCATCATTCTGTAAGAAATAGACCAAACGTTACTAACGTTTACTTTAATAAGGTAAGATGACCCATTTCTTGACTTGGCAGGCACAATAACCTCCACTATTACGGGATTAGGAGACCAGTGAGCTAAACCAAGCAAGTTACTTCTTAGAAATTGTATCTTTCAGATGTTCTTTGTTCAAAAAAATATGATCCCCCTCCCCCCAAACAACAATAATATGATAAACACACCATCTTCTTTACTCTTCTTGATTAGAGGGAAACTTCTGGGGCCGCACCATGGCAGCCATCTCCAGCTCCACTGATCCCAGTAGCTACGAAGGTTTCGGCCCCTATATGCCAGGATTTGAACTGGTCCCATTCAACGACATACCTGCACTAGAGGTACAGGTTTTCATGCACAAGATTTTCTGTACAGTTAGTTTCATGCTAAGTGGATAATATAGTCTATGAGACTCTGACCATCTGTGTACATATAGGGTAGAAATTACACATTGAATTTAGCTATTTTTGTGAATGCAGACCTTTTTTTTAACATAACAGGTGAATAACTGACTGAAGTACTGTTTATTTATTGACAGAATTATCATATACTTGTCTTTTTATTTTCTTTTTTTTTGTCCGCCTCTCCAGAAAGCCCTTCAAGACCAAAATGTTGCAGCTTTCATGATGGAACCCATCCAAGGGGAAGCTGGTGTGGTGGTGCCCGACCAGGGCTACCTGACTAAAGTCAGGGAACTTTGCACAAAATACAATGTAAGTCCTGCGCAGAAAGGAAAATAAGTGTTGTAATTACCTACAGGTTGATATGGAAACAAATGTTTCCCTTCAAACTGAACTAGAGTCTAGTGTTTGTTATAAAAACAAGTATATTTCGCATATTTCCTGAAGCTTGCTTCATGCTGTTTTATGGTTTCAAGCATATGAATGTCAACATCAAAGAGCGGGCATTTAGTAGAGGTAGTTAATTCTTAGGTGGTTGATAAAAGCTGAAAGAGAAGTGTTTTGACTTTTCTGGAAACAGCTGTGTAATGACTTAGTGGTCTGTTTATGTACCAATAGCATAAATAAAGGCATGTCAACAAAATCTTTAATCAATCTTTGTTTTTTCTAAGTTTGACAACAAGATGTCCATTTACATTCCACGCTTTTTTCAGGTGTTGTGGATTGCTGATGAGGTGCAGACAGGCTTGGCACGTACTGGCCGACGGCTGGCTGTGGACCACGAAGACGTTCGTCCGGATATGGTCATTCTAGGCAAAGCTCTTTCTGGAGGAGTTTACCCAGTAAGCATTTTACTTTGGTTCAATCACGCTTCGTTACACGTTATGAATACTCGGAGTTCAAGATTTGTGAGACAAAGTAGACTCAGAACTTTTCACCTTTGCTTAACCTGATCTGTTTTTGTCTGCACTAGGTATCTGCTGTACTGTGTGATGATGAGATAATGCTGACCATCAAACCTGGTGAGCACGGCTCCACATTTGGAGGTAACCCGGTGGGCTGTCGGGTAGCTATTGCTGCGCTAGAGGTCAGTGTTAAAATGCACTTTACATTCACTTATTGGCATACGTAAAACAAGTCAGCAAAAGTTTTTTTTCCTTATTGAGTAAACCGATTAAATAAAATGAACATAAAATTTAAAATGCATAATAAAGTTGACAGTAGCAGAAGAATAATCAACCTGTTTGTTTTCCACTCTTGCTGCTCTTATTTGTAGGTGATGGAGGAGGAGAAGCTGGCAGATAATGCCCAGAGGATGGGGGAAAAGCTGCGGGCTCAGCTCAACAAGCTGCCCAAAGACATAGTGACAACAGTGAGAGGAAAAGGCCTCCTCAATGCAGTCGTCATCAAAGAGACCAAAGGTATAGTAGTGATCGTTTCTTGATAGCTAACATGAAATATTTTAGTCAGTGAAATCTGATTACAAAGCTAATCGACGGTCGTCTACTTTTATTATCAGATTATCAAGGCTTGAGTGTTGCCATCATGTTTTAATGCAGTGGTTCTCAAACTGTGGTACGTGTACTTGGGCTCTCTCTGGTGGTACGTGGGGATCTTTTTTTAAAGATTAAATAACATAGCATTGTTGAGGTTCCAGAGGCTCTTCTGGGAGCCAGAGTAGGCCAGGAAATGTCTCCCCGAGCATGAGTCCTCTATGTAGAGCAGCCAGGGAAATGAGCCCGCCAGCGCTCTGTAGCAGCCGCGACTGCTGCTACAGAGCGCTGGCGGGCTCGTTTCCCTGGGTCTTAAAACTGCAAAGGCGGCATGGTGCTGTCACGCCCTTTCTCAGTGATGCCGCGGTGCCTCAATCCCAGCCAGCATCGATGAGTCAGAGACCCCCAGAAGAATCGGTGCTGGATGCCGAAGCTCCTGGTAGCCAGGAGAATGCGATCTGTTTCTTCTGCAAGTGAGCAGTAATCATTCGCAGCCAGCAGCGGGGAGTTGGTGAGGCCAGCTCGTACCTGTAACTGTCGGAGGAAGACGTGAGTCTGGAGAGCACCATTCCTAGCAAGGACAGCGTGCTCTCCATGAGCTCGAGAGCGGTACCTTCACCCAAGCCCGAGAGAGAGAGGAGTTTCTCTGCATCGGAGAGGGAGTAGTGCCGCAGCAGCAGCGCCTTGAGAGCAGTGTATTTCCCTTGGGTGGTTGGATCCCGGAGGAGGGTCATCACACAGCCGATCCAGTGAGGCCAACACATGATAGTATTTCGTGTCATCGGCTGAAATGCCACAAAGAGCAAACTGAGATTCGACATGCAGGAACCATGAAGGAGGGTTGTGAAGCCAAAAATCTGGTAGCTTATTTGCCACAGCAAAAATTAAAACGTACAGCTCTGCTATCACTTCCGACATAAATGAAGACAGAAAACTAAACAGCAGTAGCGTTTGTAGGGTTACTGAAGTTGGGATAGCTGGTATATAATGATGTGCTGGGTGGTGGCTAGCTACACAGCTATGTTAGCATAATATAAACACAGTGAAGCTGGAGGATGAACGCTAAGTTTTTTCCACTCGATAAAAGTTAATGTGAGAGTTTCTGATGGTAGGGACAAATGTAATCGCATGACAGGATGCTGTAAACAGACCAAACTTCAATCGGGAGAAAACCTGCAATATAAGGTTAGTCATTAATATACTGCTGCATGGGCTGGGCTGTAGTTACATCATAATGCTTTAAAATGAACAGTGATCATAAAAACTGAGAGAGGCCGACGGTGATCACTGACTTTGACATTGAAATGACAGTTAAAATAACATTTATATAAGAAATAAAATTGTCTGTGTAAACTGTATGTGGTGTTAAATAATACTATTGTGCTTTAATGTTGGTCATAAGGGTGGTACTTCAAGAGCCATATATTTTATGGTGGTACTCATTGTGAAAAGCTTGAGAACCACTGTTTTAATGAGTATAAACGATATATTAGTGTAACTTATATTAAAACAATTTCCCCCAGACTACGATGCGTGGAGAGTGTGCTTGCGTCTTCGTGACAATGGTCTGCTGGCAAAACCCACCCACGGTGACATCATCCGCCTGGCTCCTCCCCTCATCATCAAAGAGGACGAGCTAGAGGAATGCATTGATATCATCCAAAGAACCATCATGTCTTTCTAAATAACTGAACATCACACTGACATCCTTCAGACTACTAGCTTAAGTTGTGATCGGTCAAGTAGCTAGTTTTTTTCTTTTTTTCCAGAATCAGTATTTCCGGGCTGGGCATTGCTGTAGAAATACAGTATAAAAGTACTGTGTATTTAGTGTTTGCGTCATTGAGGACACTGACACTGAACAGACAAACTAGACAGCCTCAGGAAAGACTGCAATTGTTAGAACAGTGTTTGTAGTAATATTTGCTTTTAGACTCTCGGTAAATGGAGTAAAGGATGAGTTTTCTTTTTAAAATTTTAATTTTAAAAAGAAAAAGGTCAAAAGTTACAAAAGATTTTCGTTTTAATAAGCCTTCACAAGGCTGAATGAACACTATCTTGTGTAAGTGAACAACAAATTTATTAGTCTGCTGTTACTCATTTTTTTTAATTAGACTAAAGACATAATTGCTGTTTCATTCCATGAAAACTATCTTAAGGAGCTTTAGAAGTCAATACATTTATAAAAGTTTTAAATCCCACGTCCTTAAAAGCACATTTTTAAAAATCAAAAACAAAAGCTAAATTATTAACAAGGATACAAATGATTGTGCATTGCTGGAAGAAACGACCCCACATGATTGTAATAATTTACACTTCATACTGAAGGATTTGGTATTTTGATTTATATAACATCATATTGTTTAAGGACTGTTGAATCTTTGGAAGGCTTATGCTGCTAGCTTTGTTTGGCATGGAGTTAAGAGTTTACTGTATTCATGTTTTACATTTCTACAGTATGTATAGATTGTCATCTTACAATGTTACTTTATGTTGTTGCATCTGTTTCGCTCTAAATAAATTATTCTCAAATTATTTATCTCTTTTCCGTTGTCTCTTGCTCTCTGCTTGCACCAGTAATGCAGCACGTCAGGAAGTGAGGTCACGGACTTATTCAGATGACTTTGCTGATTGCAATCTGGAAGATATCCCATGTAAAAAGAACCTTATCTGGGTTGTACTCACTTTGTAACTTAGGAAATTCGAAATGGGACAAAGTTCTCGGTCACAATACACAACAGGGGTATTGGGGTATATCAAAGTTTGTTCCTTGTAAAGGACAAAGTTTAACGAAGGAAAAATATCCAGATTACTCTTTTTTTTGTTTTTTGTTTTTTTTATGGATCAGATCCACAAACATGCATCTAATGACTTATATAAGCTTGGATAATTTAGCATGTCACAAAAATGTTGCATTGCATTAAAATATTTGCAATGACCACAGATGTGACACTAGAGGGTGCTGTGCTCTTTTTAAAATGAAACTGGATCCAAAAAACTATCCAAGGCAAACATGCTGTAGAGAGACAATTCGAGCCCTACTGACAGAGTAAGGTATGCACCCTCTGCTTAACACTGTCAGACAAACCACAGATTGGATGATCCCTCTTTTAGCACAAACAATCCTTCAGGCTAGCGCTACGCTGGGATTTCCACATATTTACAGATCTACTCTGACTTATTCTTTGGAAGTGGTCAGTGTCAGAGTCCAGTATATCAACTTTATTTTTCTTGAGCAGAAGCCAGCACATTTTTGATCATGTGACAATTCAGACGAGGAGAAGGAGAACTGGCTTTTTAAATATGACTTAAATATGAAGCAGTGGCGCATCTTATGCTCTGAGGTGGGCAGATGTGGAGTTGTAAGTCAGGAGGGATAGGAGTGCGAGATAAACGCTACACTGAAACAAATATTTAAAATTTCAGGATGTAATTGTTACTTTTAATCACCTCTGACAACACAGTAGTCTCACAGCAAGAATCTCTGGTGAGCTGACTGAAGTAAAAGTCACATGAATTCCTGTCCCTGGCCACACACACACTCACAAACAGAAAACAGTAAAACCAAGAGAAACGAAAAGACTACATATACTGTAAGTCACTGTGTGATCAAATAACTTTATGCTTACAGTGTCAGCATATCCCAGTGGTCCTACATCCCAAACTCTCTAACAATAAAACATAATCCCATCACTAGTTCTACTCCACTTTCCCCCCGGTGTTTCTCTGCACTGGGGCCTGATCCACTGCTTGAGAACCACAAACATAGCCTAAAACTTCAGCCATATGACCTTCAGGCAGTGCAAATTTATTAGTGTAATTACTGTGGAATAAACACATTAGTCTGCAGTAATTACCCTTTTTTAAATGGATGTTATTTCAAACCCTTTATTTAGAAAAAAATATGCAGTAGACATCAGGTGTCACTTTGAGACAGATACATAAAAGCATAATGAATGCACTTAGAAATCAATAAAGTCCGCAAGGTTTAGTTCAATGCGTTGCACATGTGATGGAATACTAATGGCCAGCTTCTCTTCAGAGGCTTTGTATTGAGTGCTTTTTTTGTCAACAATCATTCTTCCAAAGAAAGCTTGGATTATGTTTTGTGGGAATGCATGGCTTGCAAAAGAGCTGGACAAATTCTCAAGTGGAAACTGCAGACTAGCCACAGTCTGATCTGCAGAGCAAAGAGTCACGGTGTCAGATAGCATGTTTCCTAATCAAACCCACAACTATTTTCTGACTTTTTCCCGAGGTTTAACCTCATCTGCTCTCCAGCAGTCTCTGAGTCGCTGCCATCGGAGCAGGTTTTGTTTTATCATTGATGGGAAACATTAGGTGGAGGTCTGGAGGTTCACACATAGGACTTTTTGAGACATTTAAATGTGTTTCAAGCAAGATTTCTGATAAGCATCAAAAATTTCTGCAGATTAAAAAAAAAACCATCACAATTACCTTTTGAAACGACTTCAGGAAGACAGATCAGGAAGATCTCAACTACGCTACGGAGGCTAATTAGTTTTTAGACTTTTTTCAAATTATAATTTAGGTCATCATCTAATGATGAAGTCTTTGTTTGTATCAACTGTTAAAACAGCTGGTATATCTCAGGAGACAAATGTAAACAGCACTACAATCTAAGATAGATTATTATTTTGCATGAAGGAGGTCAGAGAAATGACAGGGGAAAAAAAGTGCAGTTTGCTTGTAAAATATGACTGGAATCCAGTTTGGCAGGAGAAATAAGGGTTATCATTGGGTGACACTGAGAAATGTGCAGACTTTGATCCCACACTCTACTGAGACCTGCATCCTATCCAGCCGTGGCAGAAAGGCATACCATATTCCACAAATGAGCTCCAGTTTTGGCAGGAGAGTGACAGGTCAGAGGATCATGGGAACACGTAGGTCCAGGCACCAGTCAGGCTTTGATTACCTCAGCCAAGCCTAAAGATGCTCCTGTAAAGCCACATGAGTTGTTTTCCCTGCCATGCACTCAGTGCCGACTGCCAGCCAAGTCCATTTGAGCATGGGGTGGATTCAAAGCCTAGTGTTTGTTCCATCACAATTCCTCATACCAAGAAGGTCAAGAGAGGCTCATCCAGACGACATGGCTGCTCTCAAATCCGCTCTTTCAGCTCTTTGTTCTTCACCTCCTCTTTGTCTCTAACCCCCTTTTCTGTCTCTCCATCTGCCTTTCTTTTAATTTGTTATCTCTCCCCGTGCCCCTGCTCTCTTTCTGCCCCTTTGTCTCTCCCTCAGCAAGCCCATTTGTATTCGTTCCTTACATAATGGAGAAATCAGATTGTGGTACTTAGCAAGGATGTAATCAAAGTCCCGTGCCAGGAATTTAATTCAGGTGAAGTTGCAGTTAAGAAGAGCATACATTATAAAGCTCTGTATGTATTTTTCCGTGGTGAATAAGGTGCCAGCTTGAGAATTATGACCGATGCACTGCTGCAATAGTACAAGCTATTCATTTTTCCTGCACCACCACAGATAAATCAGAGGAAAACATTGGGCTCGCCCGCCATTGCTCATAATAATAGGCCTTTTGCATTAAGTTTATGACAACTGAGTGCACCGATAAGAGACATATGCATCTTAAAGGGCAAATGACACATAACCACTGAGGAGTAATGCACACCGACTATTTCTCTCTCTCACCATGACCGTCTTGTAGTTCACACCAGAGGGATATTGATCAGGCATGGCAAGGTCCTCTAAAGGACACGTCCCTCCCCACAGACCTGAAGCACATTGGGCAAGTGGGATTCTCAGACCAGTCATTTTAGTTGTCACCCCCTCACCTGATTTATTTCTGGATTGTAGACAAGCGTGCAGGCTGTAAAAATATGATCTTCAGAGGTCAATTTTGTAGGGACTGATGTTATTAAACATAACGATGGAAAATACTGATGCCATTCAAGGGCTCTACCTCATCCTACTGACAGTGAGGAGGTTCAAAAATGAAATAACATAATGTCTGGTTGGAAATGGTCATCAAATACACTTTAACTCATTTTTACCTGAATCTAATTCTCTCGCACAACAAAGCTTTTTGCAGCCTCTTTCTTTGGTAATCGTTATGCTTATTGTACACTGTGGTTGTAAAGGAATAAACATCATTAGCGACAATACTCGGGTAGGCTGTGCTGTTTAAAAAATGCTCAGTTTACACTAAGTGGCCAGGAAAATATCCCCCACACCATTACACCACCATACAAGGCATATACATATACAAGCTCCGACCCTCCAGATATCCATCTATCTGTCGTCCTTTTTTCCATTTCATTCTCTGACTCATTAAGATGGAGCTGATTGTGAAACCTGATCATGGAAGAAAGCATAAATCAAAGTGTACCTAAGAGTATCTGATGTATTACGTTTCTAGGCGCATCTCTTCGTGCAACCGCAGCTGTGGTACCGCATTCAAAATGTCTGGCAGTAATTCAAGACGAGGATGATTCATCTAACTGCCGTTCACTTCTCTGGGCACCGTCTCTTCGCTTTGCATTAGAAAATAAACTTGATAACAAATTTATTTAATTTTATTACCCACAGCCGGGAACACTGCTGTCTGGGTATTTGATTGGAAAGACGTAATTACAGTCAATAGAATTCCACTGATTGAGCTCCGCTTCGATATAATGAATGAAGAAAGGTTCACAGCAGAGGTGAGAGGCGGCTACATCCGAGACCCCGGGTGGTGAGCCTGTTGCCAGAGTGTGATTAATTCAACTGACTTCAAATACAAAATACAAACACACACAAAGAATGCTCAGAATATGCACAGCTGAGACATCAAAGGAATTACTTAATGATGAATGTGATCACGATCTGGGTATTTCGCAGTGGTCAACATTACCTTTAAAGGAGTACTGGGTGGTTCCTACTATACAGACAAAACAAAAGGCAGTGACGGCCTTTGTCTTTACATTATGGCATAACTTTGATGATCACAGAATTGTTATTGTGAGGTTGTTAAGTCTTCAGATATAAACCAGACATGTTTTTTCCAAGTGTTCAAACGCCCATCTTCTCCTTCAGTCGAGCAGTTAATTTGGAACTCCCCATAAAAAGTCTTAACACAGCTGATTCTAATTTTAGCCAAACTATGATTCATCCTAATCTAAACTGCTTGCCACTGATTCCACTGTTACATGTTTGGCCACTATTCCAGTAGGAGGTACCCAAGGTTCACATGAGTCTACCGTGACACCGAGACCACAGTAAAATGAGAACACACCGCCACTCGTGGCCCCGAAATATGCCTATGAGTATTTGAAGGCTGCATAAGCCGCAGACAGAACCAGTCACCGCCGCCCTCTTGTCTCTTCAGGTCAACCAAAGAAGCTGGGCGCTAACTCGGTCAAAACCATGCACAAACTGATGTTTCATAAGGACTTGGCTTAGCCTGCAGACTGGCCACAACAGCTCCACACAAAGCCTCACTGTTTACAGTGTTTGGGACTGAGGTGAGCGAAGAGGAGGAGGCAGCAGGAAGGAGGAGGAGGAGGAGCGGGGAGAGGGATGTGGGCTCAGCTTGCACTGTTGGATGGAGAGAAGAAAAAAGAAAAACAAATGACCAGGAGAAACGGGACCATAATGGTGCCCACAGGAATTTGAGTCTCAGGCCTCAAAACACTGAAAGGTCATTCTGCATGTCCTACAAGAGGATTTAGACAGAGTTTATACGAGAAGTAAGTGCATGGCACATTTAGGAAACAGGAGGGGGAGGATAAATTAACCCAGTGCATATGGTGTTTGTTTCTTCAACAAAGGGATGGATGTACTGGGCTAAGTGCTGCTCAAACCCAAGGTGATGAATCAAAAGAAAAATGTGTTTGCATGTAGGGCCCTTTCAAAGGAGACTGGAAGCCTAAAGTATCAAACAGCGACTTGCAGTGACAAGGAGATGCAAGTCTGGAATGGGCAAGCTGCCACAGAAGCTCTCAGTGTCATAAAGGATACATCACAAGTTTAAGCATCGCAGTGGCACTCTGCAGCTGATGCAGCACCACGTCTCTGTAAACAGAGCTCTGCAAACATGAAATGTCACTTTTTAACTTCAGCGGTTTCTGCCAATGTCTCTCACGATGGAAGCCATCAAAGGTGCATTAAAGTGTTGTGAGAACTGACAGCGTCAGTGATAATGGTAGCATGGCGCAACACTGTGTAAAAAGGCGGCCCTTGGTCGCTGGAGGACAGAAAGCCTTTCCGTTCATTATCGGCCAGAGATGATATGAATCAGCAATGTTGCTCCTGCTCTTTGTCTGAGCTAATTTATCACTAAAAAGGATGTCACATTTCTTTTTATTAGCCAAGTCAGTGAATGTTGGCACGCCTTCACTGCTGAGGAAAGGTCTTCAGCCATCAGGATAATCTCACAGTAAGGTCTGTCGAGACACAACATTGGCTAATCTCTTGAGTTAGATGCCTTCCTTATGTTTGAATGACCCCTACGCTTGTGTTACATGACTTAACAAAGAGCAAACATTCCTCTGAAAATGGTCAGGTACAAGGACTGGATTGAAAATTAATGAAAAAGCAACCGATGTCCAAAGAACTGTGAAAGACCTTCAGAAAGCCTGGCAAACTACTGCTCAAGGCTAATATAAAAATTACAACAAAGGAACCAAAATATAAAGAAATTACGTGCGGCTCAGGACTTCTAAAGCTAGCACTATAATTAATGTGCCTGACACGCATTTTACTGTAGTGGTTTGTCTGGAATCCTTTATTATTTTCCCCAGAATGTTACAAAACACCAGTTTTTTCTCGAGAAATTGTTTTTTTTTGTGTTCTTGTATTTTGTTTACCACAGTCTTTTGCCTGGTTAATGTAGGGATCACCGCAGAAGATTATCTGCCTCCATCTCACCCTATCCCTCACACCTTCTTCTCTCACACCAACCCTCTTTCTCACTAATCCCCCCTCTGTGGTCTTCCTCTTTCTCTCCTGCCTGGCTGTTCCATCTTTAATGTCCTTTCTCAAAATATGTTCACTATTCCTCATCTGCACGTGTCCTTTGAAAGACCTTCAGAAAGCCTGGGTAACTGTCAACTGTCAAAAGCAAGCGGAATATAAAGAAATCAGGGGTGGCTAAAACTTTGCACAGAACTGTATTAAAATAAGTACTGCATACACATTAAATGGCTTTCTGTCTAACTGATGAGTTTCAATCATAGTTCAGAGCCCTTGAGTTTTCACATTTTTAACGTGACTGATGATATAATATCTATCATGTTAGGTGTGAAACTACCAGCAGACTACATTTGCCAGGGTTTTCTAGCCACGTAGGATGTATAGCAAGCATTGACATCTCTAGCAGACAGAAGCAAAGCAAAGAGTGACACTTTAATTAAAAGTTTTATGCTTTTGCCCAAAAGCATTCCCTTTTGACACATGGTAGGTAGGAAGGAAATTACATATGCACACACACACACACACACACACACACACACACACACACACACACACACACACACACACACACACACACACACACACACAGGGACAAATGATGAGAGCTTTTGATGTGACAGCAGAGTCTCCTCCCCGGTTTGTCAAAACGTGACAAAGTGTGTGACATTCCTTATACATGTGAGTGAATGTGTGGAACACCCTTTGAACACCACTCACACACAGGAAGTTGCCAGTTATTGTTAGACTGAAGCACATTCACATAATCTTTTATCCTCTGCTCCTTTCCTGTATTAAAATCAAATCCCTCACAGGGAAGCACTGATGAATAAAATCACACAGTCACACACAAAATTCTGTCATTACTGCTCCCTCGGACTTTTAACTTTAAATTCTGACTCATGCACCTCCAGAATTCAAAGGCATTCTGCAGGGCTTTGATCCTTAAGTGTCCTTCAGAATCCTGCTGAAGCTGCACATTCAGACCTCATGGTATGTTAGTTGCACACTGGCCCTCCACTGGGGGAATTCAAAACAGCCCCCTCTGCTTCATCCTTATACACGCCACAGCTCCATGCCTGGGGCTATCAGCATACCATAGACCTGGTGATGCTAGGGGAATATGCCATATCTGCTTGTCTTTATAGCAGTGTGGGGATGACCTCCCAATAATGTCACATATTGATTTATCTGGGATTACTCTCTGTTGTAGATTTTGCATTACCCAATGAGCAAGAACCAGTTGAAAAAAGAGCTAAACTAATATGATGCATTAACATTAATGTAATGTAACAATACAGCTCAAAACGGACTCACTTTTTTAGCCACCTACATGTGGTTCAGTGCTACGCATCCACCACCAATGGCCTTCTCAGACTGCCTTAATGCTTTTCTGCTGGAACTGCTTAGAACATGTCTAACTTGAAATCACTGACCTTTTTGTTAACTGCAATTTAATGGGGTGATTAGGTCTACTTCACTCTATTTTCCAAGTATACATCCATCTTCTTAAAAGTGTTGACATTCCAATAACCCTGCTTTTGAGCAGAGTCCTCTCAATGCGTGCTTGCTTACTACTGAAACACCAAACAAGCACACCCTTGAGATTTTGGCACCCCACTTTATGAATTCCATAAATTCAGTGCATTTATGATGGGCCTGCCTGGTGCTCTTAATGAGACTCGTGAAAACTTTGCCTGGTAACACTTTGACCTGCTGAGCATAGGAGAATACACAGTAGTTATTTGAGGGGTGATGTCACACCCAAGTGATAGGAGTTTTCCATGTCTGCTGGCCTTACGTAAGACTGAAAATATCACACCACGACCTAACAACGATAGAGCTGGTTTTTTTTGGTTTTTAGCTTGGATAGCCCTCCCCAGAAGATGGAAAACAAAGATTTCTCTTTCAAACTAATGAAGTTCCACAAATCTGGAGTTTCTATATTAACAATCAGCCAAAAGTCCTCATCAAAGATCTCTGCAGTCCCAGTAGTAGGTTTTGAACCTTTAAACCTGGATCAACAATGAACATTTTGCACTGCAAAAGGTAAGGACCTAATCCCCAAAATCTAACACAGTTTTTAGTTACTTCTAACCAAGACTACACCTAACTTTTGGTGCAGTAGTGCTCTTTAGTCACATCTTAATTCTTTATATTTTGCTAAGTAAATGAGGCACATGACCAAATGTGCATGGAAATACAGTATAAATGTCAAAAACGGAATTTGTACAATTTTAATGAACTTCAAAGTCAATATTTAATATGACAAATGACATCAACAGAGTCTGAACTCTCTTAGACAAGCTTTCTTGTCATTTCTATTTCAAGATGATCCCACGCTGCTTCAATAACTTTGAGGTCCGGACCTTGGGGAGGCCAATCAATGACTGACCTGGTCCAATTGTGTTTTCCAATCATGTCGTTGGTGCAAAAAAATACTATGTTATTCCTGTCAAACTGCGCTACCTTTGGCATTTGCCACAAATTCAGGAACAAATTATGTTTTTTTTTTAAATTTGTGACACGCTACCAGTAACAAACTCCGTAAATTTATAATCTAAAATTCTCTAAATTTTAAAATCTCTAAAATTCTCAAAAAAATATGATTGCTTGAAAAGTCTGAAGAATTGAGGGATGGTTCAAATCAGCGGTCCCAAACCCCGCGGCCCGGAGTCGTTTGGTACGGGCCGCGAGAGTTGAGGCTCGGGTGTGAATTTATGGTTTTCAGGGTTTTTATGGTTATTTTTTTTATTATTTTTATCGTTAATTCGGTTTCCCCGGGTGTTTTCCCGTGTGGTATGATTAAATCTTGGTACCGGTATTGGTTTTATTTTGTTATGTACCTTAAAGGCCAGCCCGTGAAAATATTGTCAGACGTGAACCGGTCTGTGGCGGAAAAAAAGGTTGGGGCTCTAAATGGCCCTTAACCATTTTCTGAATCCACTATTAACAGGAAACCACATGTGGATGCAACTAGTAAAAATGACCCTTGCCACCCAGAGGCTGTCTGACCAGCAGTTAGATTCACATGAAAAAAAATAAACAGCTACATTTAATCAAAAATGGTCCCTTAAACCAATTTTTAAGCCCTTGGTAGAATAATGAGAAATCAGACACCTAACAAGCTGAATCCTGCTCTGTTTCATATTGGCCAGTCACTTCCCCGCATTGTGGCCATTCACCTTTGTGACACAGTTCAGCGGTTTGTGTCGTCAGACAGGGCGGCTCTGTAATGCTTCATAATCAAGCTTATCTATCCAAGCGTGGAGAGCAGCTGGACTGAGCTGATATTAGTATGCTCTCGGTGTGGCTCAGTGACAGAAGCTGGAGCTCACTCTCCCTTCCTCTCTCCCTCTCATTGCGTGGTATCAGATGAAGAATTTCATGTGAGAGAGGGTAGAATGAAATGTGCTGGCGATCTGCAGCAAACTTAGATTGGCTTTTTAGCTTTTACTGTTTTGAAGTAACTGATGGTCAAAGCACACATCAGTCTAAGCTGGATAATACTGACCCTGACAGCTTGTTTGCAGAGGCAAAGGCGCTGTGATTCAGCAGAGGCCCAAAAGAAAAACTGGACCACAAGTTGGAGATAGATGTCAAATAAAAATGTGTGCTAGAATTTTTAAACTAGCCCCTGACAGTGAGTTCAGAAAAGCAAAGTGAGCTGCTGGTGTGGAGCCTTGCTGTAATCTGACAGACTGATGTGATAAAATCAGGCCAAGCAATTGCATCGTTGTACCTGGAAAAGCTTTTTCTCTCCTCTAAAAGGACAAAGGCTGCAATTAGCGTTAGTGATGACTGCCAACTGCTGACATGGCTTTGTATCACCCACCCATCGTGGCTCTGTTTGTACCGTTTTTTGAGGTGGGAATCATTAGCTTATCTCAGTATCATGTCTCCAACAGAGAACGCTGACCGTAGAGGCAGTTTGGGCTCCGGCAGGTGTTTTTTACCCAGTGGGGATTGGCTAGATGCAATTTTCTGTTTCAGAATTGGACTCTTTTTCAAGGTTGCTCTTCTACCACATACAGACTCCACTAAAAACATGAGAAATGCCTGGCAGCCAGGTACCCATTGTAACCACACTCGAACAAGGATCGAGACAACTCTCAGGTAATTATAGAAGGTAGAACTAATTTTAACCAAAGAAACAACCTTTGCTTCAATCTAACTTAGAAGTCAGTACTCATAGAGAAAGAAGATGTGGGTTAATTTGACTACAAACAAATATGGATAATGTAACATATATTATAAGTCATAATAATTTATAATTTACTTTCAACAGCTTACCAACTTTTAGAGATTCTTTACTTTTAGTTGACTATATTTTTTTTCTCAGTTCATAAATGAAATTGCATTTTATTTATTTATTTATTTAAATTTTGTGATTTTAAGTTTAGCTGAACTGACCTGTCCTACTTGCAGAAGTACCATGTAATGTAGGTTATTCCTAACCCCTTGCTAAGGTATCACCGAGGGCCTGTAGTGATGCGTAACACATGTGGACCGTGCTTTACAGATCCCTAAACAAAAGCAAACCGTCTTATTTTCCTGTGACGGGCAGCAAGGTGCAGAATGTGACTGCAGCCTTAGCTAGTAACAATAATTCATTTCTGAGTGCATCCACTCTGCAAATGATCTACATTCAGCGTACCCACTGGGGTCACTCTGCAGAACAAAGCATTCCTCTTCTTCCACTTTGTTAGGTACCCTTGTTCAGCTGCTTGTTAACTGCAGATGGTTGACAGCGTGCTATCTCTCTGGAAGAAAGGTGATTTAAGTGACTTTGAACGTGGCATGGTTGTTGGTGCCGGAGGAGCTGGTCTAAATGTTTCAGAAACTGCTGATTGTGCCAGTAGCCTTTAACGCCATGTGTTCTCCTCAGTAAGGATGAGAGAGAATGGGATATTTACACACAGTTTTTTTTTATTCTTACCATTTGAGTGCCAACTGCATTACAAAACCACACAGCGATCTGTGTCCTCCTCTGGTCCCTAATAAGGTGATATAAGTCAGGTGTGCCTCTTTCCTCAGCTGCCACTATTCCCCAAACCACACCACTCCATCTATCCATCGTCCAGCTGAGCCAGAAGGGCAGGCCATCTACCAGTCAGGGGGCTGGTGGATCGATCCCCAGCACCTTCATTCCACATGTCCTTGGGCAAGATGCTGAACTTTGAGCTTTAAAAACTACACAGGCATAGAAAAGAAGTGCTGTATAAATATGTTTCTGATTAAATGAATTCAACTTGTGGTATGATGTGCTTTGAGTGCTCAAGTTGAGTAAAAAGGTGTTATATAAGTGCCAGTCTATTTCGTAGAAAGGTGTGCCTAATAAACTGTCTGTTGAGTATTTATATACTGTGTAATCATACACAAAATACAGACTCAGCAGGAGTAATAATTTAAACACTTTATTTAAGTAAAAATGAGTTTGGTGACATAAAAGTGCCTCCAATGCTGGAAAACTAAGTACATATTCTATTATCTGGCAGAGAAGAGAGGGGAAAAACAGAGTTTACACAGGGGAAACAGTCAGGTACAGGTGAAACACCTTAGGATGGAGACACCAGAAAGTAGGGTTGAGATCACCTTGAAATAAGATAATCATGATGTCATTGCACGCTGTGTTCCTCACATCCTTCTGCATCTTTTGGAAAGCTAGCAACATTTTATAGCTCTCAATATTAGACTCAGGGGTTGTTTCTGGAAATAAAAACATAGCGGCCAAATGGCCTTCTGTGCAGATGTCGTGGATTTGTTCAAAATACCCTCTTTTTAAAAAATGTATTTATTTATTCTGATCCTTTTAAGCACCACAAGGCAAGTATGAATGGGCCTGGATCTGTTATATTCAAGACAATGGAGCCATTTCTACCTTCAAAACTGTCCATCTGATACCAAATCAATGTGGATGGATAAACAGAGCAACAGTTCAGGGAATAAATATGCAAATTTGGTTTGAGGGAAATTGTCACTTTAACAGTTAAGCTCCAGCATCCATCATGGTGGGAATAAATTACACATTACGATGTTTACAAGTTCAGTGTTTCTTTTCCACTGTAAGGCTGAAAGAAAGACAATTACGATATGGGGAATAATTCCCCACATAATCTCTCTCGTAAAAACACCCCTCCTGGTAAACTTACTCATTTACTCACATGACAAAATAGCCGGTTAGATTTTTATAACGCATTTTTCTGAATTCACACAGGGTCATAAGAATTTGATTGCCCTTTATTGTCTTGAATATTGCAGTAAATGTGCATGGACTTAAGAACAAGTTTACTATTGTGTCACACAAGGTGCACTTTCAACTTGGGCCGCTGAGAGCCGGGAGCAAAAAAACACCCAAAGAGCCAGAATGGCCCAATACAGTGGATATGCTATGGTGTTTTTTTTTTGCCTCTCTTCTTGTCCATCCATTAACAGTGAATTCATTGGTTGCCAAGTTGAGAGTGAACCCCGGATAGGTAACAGGTAATGTTATCCACCTTGACATTTCCCCAGTTAAATGTAATCTCTGGAATTTAAGCCACATTTCTTCAGAGAGACACACTCTGACACACTATTGCTTTTCTCTTCCTTTGTATCGATTTGTTTTGTATCAAAGAGCAGTGAAGGCAGGGATAGAGAAGGGAGAGAAACGCCGTGGCAGAAGCACAGCTCTTCTAAAATGTGTTTTCACTATGTTAGATCAGGCTTTGTGGTGACAAAACATAAATGGACTGCATTTATAGTGCTCTCATCTCATAAAGGATGTGGCTGCATGAACATCACTGTATGCCACTGCAAACTACAGATATGGAAAAAAAACATAACATGATGAAAAGCCTGTCATTCACTTTTTCCCCATGAAAAGTGAAGAACATCTTTCACACCTACACCTATATGTATATATATATACAGAGGGCTGCACCAGCTAAAGGAAGTGTTGGCATTTTTAATGTGCAATCTGTGTAGAAGTCTTCCTGGAGTGTTTCTTATTTCGTCGTTTTTAAAATAAACCTCAGATAGCACAGGAATAGAAGAAATATAAGTACAAAGAACTTGCCAAGGTCCTTGGAGGGAGGGAGAAAAGAAAGCTGCCAAGCTTGTGTGGGCAGCATTAGAGCAACATCCATCCCTGGTGAGGGGTGGAAGAAGGGGAGGGAGGAACGGACCACAGAGGACCCCAGCTCTTTGTTGGGATCTGAAAGATGGACAATGCTGCTACTGTGTGCCGAGAGAAGGAGCCATGCTGCTGCTGGTTCCATAATACTGTCAAAGCTTGTCACAATTATGCCACTCTTTTATTATGTTCTATCGTTTTTTCTAATTCACCCCTGCTTCACTTCCTTTTTGCCTTTCTCCCCTCCACTCTCTCAGCCTTTTGCTTAAACCTCACCTTTCATAGTAATGATTTCATGTAGCGCTTGCTTGTGACCTCCTGCAGTAAGCCACAAATGGCATCTGCAAATGATCCAATCATGCCACTGTGCTTAAGGTGGTGGCGTGATTGTAAATGTTAAAGTGAATAAGTAATGTCTCTAATTTTACACCAGCTGGACTGCAGATGTGAGATTTGTGATAAGTGACACATGGAGAAATTTAAAGGACTCAACCAGTTTGCTATCACTGTGTAAGAATTGACTTGGACTTATCTCAAATGAGATGTTTGATTTGGATTTGCCTTTCACAGTAAAATTTGGCTTGCAATCTCAAGGGTTGGTCTGGACCTGTCACACATGGCCATTTGTTTAAATTTTCCTGATGCATTCCAAATATCACTTAATAAAAGTTTGGACACAGGAATGGGACTTCCACCCGTCCACCGCATTCACAAGTCCAACATGATGAGAATCTCTGTCAGCCTCTGTGAACTCCCTACTTCATCTTAAAAAGAAAGCACTACCTTGTTGCACTACTGGGAAGGCAGATCTCTAACTATTTTTAGCTGATCTCTTCCTCACAAGGAGTCACCACAGCAGGTAGCTCTGCATGTTTGATTTGGCAGATTTGTTCACCAGATGCCCTTCCTGAACCAACCCCAAAGCACTCAGATTTAAATCATGGAGCTTTTGCTTGTTAGGCAAATGAGCAAACGATATACTTTGGAGCCACTGAGAGTCAGATCACTAAATTAACCCAAATGTTTTTAAAAAAAATTCACATTACACTGATAGGAGTTCCTCAGCCATGCCATGAATCTCACAGTACACAGTTTCTGTGCTGATGTTAATGCCAGAGGAGGTTTGGAGCTCTGTGGTTACTGAGTTAGCAAAGCATTGGTGAATTCTATGCTTTATGCAATCATATACTGTGATTCTTAAATGCTTTGCAACAGTATCCCTTACAGGTCATTGTGGAACTGCTAGGAGGGGTTGTGTGATTTTTTTGAGGTTTTTCTTCTGTTATTGTAGGGTTTTTACCTTACAATATAAAGTGCATTTAGGTTGTTGTAGTCATTTGGCACTATTTAAATTTAATTGATTCAAAAATTAAGAAACTGAACGGCTCATTTTGTTTGTCTACAGAGTGTAAGTGGTGATGGACTTGGCTAAATGGATATTTCTGTCCGTTTGCCTGACCTTTTACCAGACCTTAAATCAAAATGGTAAAACTTGACTTGGACTCATCTCAGTCTAAAATTGCATTATGTCGACATTTTGCTTAGTGTTATTGAAGGAGTTAGAATTGGAGTTGATTGGAGTAGTCTGCTGTGTCCGACAGTGTAGCAATCAGATCTGTTGTCTGAAGGCCAAAAAATACCAAACAGATTTACTTTTACAAGTGGACCATTACAGCATTCGCTATCCGGTCGTTAAGTCTGACGTCACTAGCCGTGTCTGGGCCTAAACTCCGCTGCAGGTCCATATGTCAAACGATCACTATGGCATTACTGAGAGTTGAAAAACTGTCTAAAGTCTTTCATCTTTAATAAAATGATCAGCGTTCTGCTCTACCAGGTGTAACAATTGAGTTTAACATCCAGGCATCCATGAAAACGGAATTTATGACATTTAACGGAGTTAGAAGTTAGCAGGAAGTTAGCTCACTAGCTTCCATCTAAATACAATATAGCATGTCCTGACTGCAGGGTTTTGGAAACAAATTAAAACGTACAGCTCTGTTATCACTTCCAACATAAATGAAGACAGAAAACTAAACAGCAGTGACGTTTGTAGGGTTACTGAAGTTTGGCTAGCTGGTATATAATGATGTGCTACGTGACCGCTAGTGACACAGCTATGTTAGCTATAAACAAGCTAACTTTTTTTCCACTCGATAAAAGTTAACGTGAGTGTTCTCGGTGGTCTGGAACAAATGTAATCGCATGGCAGGATGCTGTAAAAGGACCAAACTTCAGCCAGGAGAACAACTGAGATAATCCATTCACAATACGAGGTTAGTATTTCATATACTGCTGCATGGGCTGGGCTGTAGTTACATCCTAAGGTTTTAAAAACTGAGCTTAAATAAATGATTAGTGGTAATAAAAGCCGAGGGAGGTCAACAGTAATCACTGACTGTTTTAGGAGCTTTTTGAGATTAAATAGAAGAAAATACAAAACATTAAACATGTTAACAGCACAAAAGCCATATTAAACGCAGACTACTTTAGGCCCGGAAGCAGGATTCGTCACGTCATCACTTAACGACCGGATAGTGGTCCACTTGATAGTCATATTTTTTAGAACTTTATTAGGATTTTTTATTTTGAGCAGAGAATAGAAAAGAAAAAAAGAAAGAAAATATAGCTGGAGGGACAAGTAAACAGACCGATAGGGACAGAGAGAAAGGCAGAAAAAAACATGAGAAGCTGTTTCAACACCAGCAAAAACCAAAACCAAACTTGTCTTGACTAACTTAACCTGGTGTTGTAAGTGCTCGATGACATTAAACTGGACTTCTCAGTAAAGTTTGCAAATAACTCTTGCAGCAGAGGCTCAGGGCTTGATTTGGACATCTCATTGTGATTTTCTCTAACAGATTTTAAAGGGCCACAGAGTTGTGTGCATTGTAATAGTGCCCAGCCGGTGGCTGCCTCCACCCCAAACACGGCAATGATTGTCTGAAGAGACCTGCTAACAAGAGAAAAAACTGAAATAACACGAACACGGTATAAAATGTGGTGGTAGTGGTGCTTGTGCTTTCAGACTCACTTGAAGTACGCATGAAAAAACGCTGCATAAAACGCTTCACGTAAATGTAGAGGCAGCCAGCTGTGGAATATTGCAGCCGTAAAGTGGAGAGGTTTTTTTTTTTTTACTGAACAAAGCCAGGACAACCGCAGAGGAGACCGTGTGGTGCTTATGTTTTATTTCAAGAAACTTTAGGGAACAACCCTTGACTCATATTCAGCATACTATAAAATGTGAATAGCTTTCCAAAAGATGCAAATGGATTTGAGGAAGGCTCAGAATACGTATGATTGTGCATTTCAGTGGTATTGTGTATACATATATATATGAGAGCAGAGGAGAGAGAGGATAATTAACGCAGCAAGACTAATGATTTGTATCGCTAGGCTGCAATCTAAAAAATAGGGCGCATTTAATTGAGTTACTGAAATGAATGCCATTTGCAGTTTGCAGGATATTGATTTTTTTTCTTTCTTTTTTTTTGCTGCTGTATTCAAAGCAAGTGGCTGTTGTTTCAAACAAATTTGAACAGGGAATGAAGTTGTTTCTTTCGTGAATCTGCTCTATTCACCATGTAAATGCAGCTTGAGGCAAACAGTTTATTTTGATGAGACAGGGTGAAAAGAAAAACGTGGGTGAATGAAAGGTCGAGAACAAAGTCTGAAGTTTGCAGAGAGCGTCAGCTGCAGCCAACTTCCCTCAGTTTTGTGTCTTTTCTTTATGTAAGACTTTTGAATTTTGCTCAACGAGCACTTGTGCAACTTATTTTCGTTCTCTGTCATGCTAGTGGAATTTGTGCTCTCTTCAGATGCCTCAGGACATGAATATTGCATTTAGTTCGACCCTAAACACTGACATTATTTATAAAGGCAATCATCATCAGCCGTGAAGTGAACCCTGTCTGCCTGCACCAAACAGCTGACTTCAAGGACTGTCTTTGTCGCATAATAAAGCAGGGATTCAAAACCACACACCAGTATACATGTTCTTCATTTTTGTAATATATATATATATATATATATATATATATATATATATATATATATATATATATATATATATATATAATAGCAAACTTCCTTGGTGCTTAAACATTTCCATAATGTCCATTATTATGTCCCACTTTGCGGTTGCTTCTCTCCTCAGCAATTTGATAGAGAGCCTGTGTCGTCTTTTACCCCAGGTATCTTCATTGTGTGGTTGATGAGGCTGTCAAAGACAGTGTCTGGCCAAGTGATGAGATATGACAGGAGTGAAGACTTGCCTCACTAGGTCTCACCTGCAGCTGCTGGCAAAGTCAGGATGTGTGCGTGTGTGTGTCTCACATGTGTGTTTGTCTGTATTATAAAAACCCCTGGTGCTCATTTTCAGTTATACCCTCAAAATGGCTGTGGAAAACCCTCACTGGGCTTCAGTCACAGCCAAATAATTTGCACTCAGTTGGTAGTCGAAATGCAGTCAGTAAGTATACAGGCATACACACTTTTTGCTGTTGTGTTGTCTCTGGGATCTATCACATTAGATTAGACACAATATGATATGCACAGAAAAGGGATTCCAGTAGTTTATTACACAAATTCATTAACAAATGGCTTGCTTGACTCTGAAGACAGCTCCCCTTGTATTGCTGCTACTGCTACATGTTTGACTGATACAATATTGTGCAAAAGTGTGAGAAGCCCATGTTGTGTCTACATGTTACATAATTTTTTACTAGTTACTATTTGTTACTAGCACTCTTTAGGCAAATCTATGAAAATTTCCAAAGGATAACACAGTTTAACAGGCATAAAAAATGTATTTTTCCACCAATAAGGTGATTTGCAAAGAGCTATTAACTTAAACTTGGTATAATGCTGCATGAGGTGCAGTGTGGCGTTAAAAAGAATTGAGAAAACTGGATAAGTGGAAGACAAGAGAAGTGGCAGGTGTGAAACTATCTACAGCAGATGGACATTATCTGAAAGTCCTACAGGACCTGAGAGGTTCATCTACTGTTCACTGAAGTGTCTTAAGAAATGGTTTCGGTGGCTGTCAAGAAGTCATTCATAAGGAAGGAAAGCAGGGAGAAAGATATGCTGAGGTATGCAAAATTACACAAAAACTGGGCAACACAAAATATGCGGCAACATTGTGAATTTAGAGCCGGTCTACTGGAAAAACAATGTAACGCCACCATTTCTAACCCCAAGCATTTTTTATGTTTAATGTTCCGTTAAAACATTTTCATATCACTGCATTTTGGAATTACCAATTACCAGTACTAATAAAAACACAAAAACGCGTGTGAGAATTTCCAACAACTGTTATTATCTGCTTAGATATCACCATCAAATCTTGGATACCTCACAGTGGAATCTGAAGTCGGGAATTTCATTTTCAATACCACATGAAATTGCAATATCAATAACAGCTTTAAAAAAGTGAGTAGAAAAGGTAATGCAGCTGAATCTACAAGTATCAGCTTCTTGACCAGTTCCATCAACTAGATCACCGTTATATTTTCTGCCCTGTATGGTAGATTATAGCCAGAAATACAGAAAATTTGTTCCTGTCCAAATTCTAACACTGTATGTCTAAGTAGGTCAAGAGAAAATGAATAGGAGAGTTGGGGAGGGTGGCTGGTGTGAAGTGATAAACAGAGGAGAGTTCAGCTCAGTATGAGTCATCATGGGTGGTGAGGTGGTGGGCAAACAGCTTTCCTGTGTCAATAATGAAGGAGGGACTCTGTGAAGAGCAGAGCCATCACAAGGCAAACTGTGGATTATCAACTCACAGCAGCTCACAAATGACAAGGAAGATGCATGTATGTACATTCACTCATTTGAGGAAGGTGCCCAGTGAATTTCCTTCGAAACGATGCACGACACAGAGACAGCATAAAAGTGTCTGGCTCAGACCTCTGTGCTGACTTCAGGTCATTAAGGTGTCACATTAGATTTCACTCTAAATGGCCCAGCAGGGCTGAACTCCTTCCCTAATGAGCATCTGCACCACTGTCAGCGCCACGGTACATGTTTGATGGAAAACACTGTAATGCATTATTCTGTTCAAATGAAAAACAACAAACAATGTGAAGAAGAAGAAGAAGAAGAAGGGAAAAAAAAGTGGAGGACACCCAATCAGGCGCTGCACATCCAAAGCATGAATAAAACATGAGCAGCAGAGCAGGACGGTTTTGCATTATGTCTCTCTGTGGACATTTTTTTTTTTACTGTACACTGAAAAACTCTTCCAGGCAGTAGGTGATAATGCACAGTGGGACACTTTATGAACAGTTCACTTTTGCTCTCCACATATTCTGCAACACACGCAGAGCTATAGTTAGACACAAGTTTGGAAACTCTAATGGGGGATTAAATGACTGCACTGTCGAAGTTTGGTTTTCTATGACCTCCACTATTCATTCTTTAAGGCTCTGGAAAGCTATTTTCTCAATCAGCATCTTAATATGACTAATACGATCCAATTTCATGTGACATCCTCATTATATTCCCAGTGGCCTGATTTGGATGTGACTTACCTTGATCTGTGTTCAACTCCTAAACATTTCCTGCTTGTTTAGTCATGAATAGTTACCTTATACTGGATTTAGAATATTATATTTTACTGAATATAAGCTTTATAGATCTGCATAGGCTTTTCTGTAAATGATCATGGCCCAACATGGTTGCACAATTATGTTACACAAACCCACAAACATGCTGCAAACCAGTTTAATAATATGTTATTTTTATAATGCAACATAACACCATTATTTTTTTTTGCCTGTAGGTACAATTCATATGTAGATTAGTATGTGGCTGACTGTCAAATGTCTTTTATGTAATAAAACTACACTAACTTTCCTCTCCAAATATTTGGTATCCTATCATACTCTGTAGTTTTACCAAACAGTGGGTCTCCCACACTGCACTGACTGACTCTCAAACAATAAATGCTCTTAATGAAAATAGTTCTGACAGTGTAATATCAATAAATCCTGTAAGTAATTGGTCTGATAGACATTGTGCTAGTCTTGCCAGACCAGAGGGATAAACTGAAAGAAGTAAAAAAAAAGTCAGGTTCTCTGCCTTGACGAAACCTAAGATCCAAGTCAGACATACGGTGGATGAGCTTGAGCTAAGATGAAACCACCTGTAAAGCATTTATATTTACATGTATGGAGGAGCAGAGGGTTTCCCAGATGGCACAGAACTCATGGAGAGACATTCTGCAGCTCTCAGACAACCGTGCTGCAACAGTGAGTATAAATGGATGTAGCTGTGTGATGATGTCACCATCGGTGAATGAAGCAACCAATGCAGTGAGGATAAATGCGCCATTAAGCCAGGCTTTCTGCTTCACACTTATTGCGTACTCACGAGTTTCACACATCATAGACTTTTTCTGCACAAAATTATCCTTATGGATGCCTCTTCCTCCAATCAGAGAGGCTGTCAGTTGATGATAATAAAATAGTTATAAGAATCTATAAAGAACATAAAAATGTGACAGTAAAAGGAAACATTGTTGCAAATGGGATGAGAGACTAAAGTTGAAGGAAATTTTAATCTGCTTATTTCTAATATTATAGCTGCACATTTGGACTTTGAAACCTTAAACTGGATGTATTTAAACATTAAAAGTTACTGTATCATAGTCTAATAAAATAATATGGAAATTGTTTGCTAATAGTTTGTGGTGAAATCAAACTAATATATATATATATATATATATATATATATATATATATATATATATATATGTATATATATATATATATATATATATATATATATATATATATATATATATATATATATATATATATATATATATATATAATCTGTGCTGTAGCAGTTACAGTTCCAGCAGTGTAAAACAAGTTATCCGCAGATTTAAACCAAGTATAAATGCTATGATACAGTTTGTCCAGCAGTAACTTTACATTTAGGTGTCATTCAGTGGTTTTACTATGGTAAATGGAGATTCGTGACATCTTAATAAAAGAACCACCATCACATTGTGAAAGATCTGCGTGTAGCTGTGGCCTCTGGGTACTGTCCTGATTGTCCAGCTCTCTGAAGGTGCCACGATTCTACCTGTATTTTTCCTCAAGCACTGTAAAAACTGTGAGAACGTTCTTGTTCCACTCAGCTCGCCTCTACCTTGGTGACAGGCCAAGCCAGAGTTTACATCTATGAGAGGCCCCAACGTTTTCATATTACAAGATCAGAAATTCCTGAGGGGTTGGTGCACAGTGCTCTGACTGTTTGGTGCTCCTGCCAAGTCCTTAGTAACAGACAAGCCTATATTTAGCCAGGTTTTATGGGGTGTTGGAAAGTGCCTAAAATAGTTTGGAGGGAGACACTTCTACAATGCTACCCCACAAGGGTCTATCACACTCGGGAATATCAAACTCTGCAAACACAGCTCTTATTTTGCTGTGATTCTTGGCACTTGAACATGAACGTGATTGTTTACCTTTCTGTCTGAGGCAACAGTGAAGGCATCCAAAAACTTAAGTGAAAAGTCTTTAAAACTCAATGAATCATTTAGTCTGTCAGGGCTTTCAAATAGAATTTTCCCTGCACGGTTAATCTGTGGCTGTGGGATAAACTCAAGCTAAAATGCAGTTGATTTCCAATGCAGCCTTGACCCTGTCTTCTTATCTGACAGTTTCAGTCCTCCAACCTCCATCCTGGGGGACACCTGCAGTTTTCAAGAAAAATTCTGATACCAGAAGAGCTCCATACCTACAGGAAACAATGACTGACAGTCTTCAACATCAAAGGTTTAACCTCTTGTCAGTTTGATGCAAGAGTTTCAGAGACACAAGCAGAGGAATATCAAAACTCCAGAGTCTCCAGCCTGAAGTGCAGATACAAATACATGAATGATCTCACATGTGCAGTACAGAGATTCACAGCTCTGATAGAGTTCAACTAAACACACACACACACACACACTCACTCACTCACACAATCGCACACATACAGAGACTCGCAGCTCCAATTGATTTCAGCTATCGTTCTACATTTTACATGAGACTTTGAAAAGCCTGCACAATCGAAGGCTCAAAGGGAATTATAATATCATGAAAGACATGTGGGCTGTACCTTCGACAAAATATGTATCTGATGTATTTTTAACTCTGACTCATAACTCTGAAAAGTTTTGTTTGAAAGTTGGCAGAAATATAGTATTGTCGCCCTGCTCCAGAGTGATTCCATGAATATGTTTATGGCCTGGGATTAAGTGATAATGAAGTGTTACGTACAATGCTGTGCAAAGTAGGCCTGATGCAAAAGATGTTGGAACTTGCAAGCGATGGAGCAACAAAGTGCAGCTCAGACTCAGAAGAGTGCTGATATGATTATGTGGCATCCTCAGTTAAACCAGCAGTATGAGTCAATAACTGACATTCCCTCTATTGTAAACACAGCAGGATATCACCACTATATTAAGCCTGAATTTCATGGAGCCTGTTTGGATTATGCCTTCTCTGTTGATATTACAGATACATATCCCAGCTGAATTTTCCACTAGTGGACAGAAAAATGAAGCCAATCCATGCATGTGCTATTTAGTTCAAATTCACTCCAGTCCACTGATCCAAGCCTAAATAGAAAGTCGCTCCCAGTCTGAGGATGGCACCCGTAACCTTACAGGAAACCCAGGGTTAGAAAACAAATTCTTCAGATGCTTAGCTATAATTTTAAAATGTGCATAAAACCGCAGCGAGTAAACAATTCTGTCTGTGAATTGTTTTTCGACCTGCAGGAACTACGAGGATGTGAAATTCAGTGTGCAAAGATATTGGGAGCAGAAAGGTGGAATGGGCTCAGAGTGGGCTTGGTGGTCTGGTCTTGTGACCCTTCTGTGTGATGGTGTTAGAGGACATTTCAGACAGCACCTAATATCTTGCAAGCAAGCTGGAACAAGTTCCCAGAGAGTTTTTGGCTTGTTCACTGTGCTGTTGACAGCAAAGCCAGTGCCCTGATTGCCTCCCTCCCTCCGCTCTTTGGACCTGAATAGCTATTCCAGTGAAGCACCGAGACGTTGATTATGCAGAGCAATGCGTGCTGGGAGAGGACCAATTACTCTGATGTGCCTTTTCATGTTTGCACATTGTTGAGAAGCACATCGGCTGGTGTCCCAGGGGCACACACAACAGTACACGTCTGAAGAGGCAATGCCAGCAGCCGTGATGGTGGGCGCAGTCATAATTGTCACAGGAAACATCATGAATATAAATATACAAAGAGAATATGCCAGTGAAAAGCTCTTTATTGGTTTCAGGCAATAACAAAAGGGAAATTAAGTCTAAAACTATTTATTGCATCAGGAAGAAAACTAGGTCTACACACACAATACAGACAAATAAATGGCAGTATAGACATTTAATATTAAGGTGCTAGAAACATTCATCACAGATTTTGGTTCATAGTAACATGACAGCATCACACAGTTGCTGCAGATTTGTTGGCTGCACATTGATGATCCTACATCCTACCACATCCCAAAGGTGCTCTGTTGGATTGAGATCTGGCGACTGCCAAAGTCGTTTGAGTACAATGAAGTCAATGAACTCATTGTTCAAGCAAGTCTTAGATGATCTGAGCTTTGGCCAGTTATCTTGCTTATGGTAATAAGGGAATAGACATGATCTGCAACAATACTCCCAGGTAGAATATGGTGTTTAAATTAGGTGCAGTAGGGGGCCAAAGTGTGCCAAGAAAATATCCTCCACACCATTACGCCAAAAGTAGGCAGAACTAGTGATTCAAGGCAGGATGGATTTCATGCTTTCATGTTGTTTACTCTAAATTCTGAACTGAAATATGCTGCAGGACATGAGACAGCAAATGTTTTTCCAGACTTCCTTTGACCAGTTTTGGTGAGCCTGTGCAAACTGTAGCCTTAGGGCAAGGCAAGGCAAGGCAAGTTTATTTGTATAGCACAATTCAACAACAAGGTGATTCAAAGTGCTTTACAGAGACATTAGAAACAAGAACAAATAAAAAGCATGATTTAAAATTGATTAAAACAAGCAAATAAACTAACTAACTAATTAACAAACAAACAAACAAACAAACAAACAAACAAACAACAGTATATAAAATCAAAACAGATAAAATCAGAACAGTAGATAAAATCAGTAGTTAAATGTAAGTTTTGAAATTTAAGCTTAAAGTGTGGATTTGGTGCTTTATTCAAATGCAGCTGAGAACAGGTGAGTCTTCAACCTGGATTTAAATAAACTGAGTGTTTCAGCTGATCTGAGGCTTTCTGGGAGTTTGTTCCAGATATAAGGAGCATAAAAGCTGAATGCAGCTTCTCCGTGTCTGGTTCTGACTCTGGGAACTGATAAAAGACCGGATCCAGATGACCTGAGGGATCTGGATGGTTCATACTGGGTCAGGAGGTCATTGATGTATTTTGGTCCTAAACCATTCAGAGCTTTATAGGCCAGCATCAGAATTTTAAAGTCTATCCTCTGACGGACAGGCAGCCAGTGTAAAGACCTCAGAGCTGGACTGATGTGGTCCACTTTTTTGGTCTTAGTGAGGACTCGAGCAGCAGAGTTCTGAATGAGCTGTAGTTGTCTGACTGATTTTTTAGGTAGACCTGTAAAGATGCTGTTACAGTAATCAAGTCTACTAAAGATGAATGCATGGACTAGTTTTTCCAGGTCCTGTTGAGACATCAGATCTTTTATCCTTGAAATATTCTTGAGGTGATAGTAAGCTGACTTTGTTATTGTCTTAATGTGTTTTTCTAAGTTTAGGTCTGCATCCATCACTACACCCAAATTTCTCGCCTGGTTTGTGGTTTTTAGATGTATAGATTGAAGTTCTCTGGTGACCTGTAATCGTTTTTCTTTGGCGCCAAAGACTATTACCTCAGTTTTGTTTTTGTTTAGCTGGAGAAAATTGTGGCACAACCAGTCATTGATTTCCTCAATGCATTTACCAAGAGCCTGTACAGGGCCTCGGGCTCCTGGTGACATTGTGATATATATTTGTGTGTCATCTGCATAGCTGTGATAGTTTATTTTGTTGTTGTTTATAATCTGTGCCAGTGGGAGCATGTAGATGTTAAACAGAAGGGGTCCCAAGATGGAACCTTGTTTCCTGTTCGTTTCCTGTTCTCAGCGGACACCCGATGTGGTCTTCTGCTGCTGTAGCCCGTCTACTTCAAGGTTTGATATGTTGTGCATTTGAGTTGCTGCTGCATTCCTATCAGCTCAAAGCACTCTGGCTATTCACTTCTGACCTCTGGCATCAACAAGGCATTTCCGATGAGAGAACTGCCGCTCACTGGACCTTTATCTGTAAACCCTAGAGATGGTTGTCTGGGAAAATCCCAAAAGATCTTTCTGCCTGCCTGTCCGTTATCAAAAACCATGCCACGTCCAGAGTCACTTACTGTAAATAAACTTTCTTCCCCATTCTGATGCCAAGTTTGAACTTCAGCAGGTTGCCATGACAATGTCTACATGCTTAAATGCATTTAGTTTCTCCAATGTGGTTGACTGATAAGCAGTTGAACAGATGTACCTAATAAAGTGTCCATGAGTTATTCTGATTTTAGAATCAAATACGAGTCGTTATCTCAAAATACTGGATCCTACCTTTCCCATAGAGTAACCAAATCATATTGTTTTTCTTTCTCTCTCTTTATTAAAATTGCATGTTGGATGAACTAAACCACGTAGTGTCCTTAAATTATTACCCTTATTGTTTCGCCATGAAGTCTTTTTTTTATATGTTTCACTGCATTTAAAAAGCAGTAATAGTTTTCTGCACCACAGTGCTTTTTCTAATGGTGTTAAAAAACTGGCTGACCATAACCACATCTCATATTCGCACATTAGCATCAACCCCACATAACATTTTCCAGCTTAGCATTCACTGAGTGCTTGTGGTTTGATTTCAGCTGAAATAAACAGATGACCTCGTGTCGGCTCTGTACCTGCACTCCGACCTCTGGGACCCTTTGTGCTGTTAATAGCCTCGCTGGCACTGAGCTGATGCAGCTTCTCACATTTCCCACATCACCACAAGAAGAGAAAATAGAGGAAAAAAAGCTCAAGAAGGCAAACAGCACCATTTAAATTCACAACTGATAGTCTGTAATTTTTCCCCCCTGAATGTTTACCTGCAGGATAACAGCCTTTCATTTTGTGCATTAAATTGTTTAGTATCTATTGCAGCAAAAGACAGCAAACTGTAATGCTTTTTCTTCCAGCTTTCTATAATGAACTCACAAAATCCCAAACAGCAACTGAATGCTGATATGTGCATTAGTATAAAGAAAAAACAGTCTGTCACGCACTTATCCCTGTTTAAGTCCTTTAATACTTTAAGCTTTGGCTGACTCATGGTATGCATTTGTGTATTTATGGGACAAATCATGTAGCATTTGGTTGAATCAACAAAGAAAGCAAATACTCTATGACTGAAAGGACTTTCTTTTAAATGTCCAAGTAATATTGCTTGTTCATGTTTGATTGCATGTCTGATTTGCATGCGGTTACTCTCGAAAAGTGATTTGTTTTTGTCTCCGCAGGTCACAACTTAAGTTAAATAGTCCAGTTGTTTGGTGAGTCAAGCAGTTTGGGGCTACAAAGCAATGGATTTCTTTCTAGGCTTGTTTGGGGAAAAACAAAAAGTTTTAGGAAGCAAAACTCTATTTCTTTTCTGATCATAATGCCTCTGTCCATCCTCCCAATCTGAAAAACAATCCCATTTTAGTTGGAGGTCTATGAGTGTCTGCCGTCATTCAGCACCTGCCTCGTTTTGCTAGATGTTTGAATGACAGGTATGTTGGATGGCTTTCATGTACTCGAACAGAGTCCAAAGTGTTGTGTTGCGTTGGGAAAGTTTCCAAGGTATAAATTTATATATAGTAGTAGTTTCAAAGAAGACAATCAATAAAAACGCACAGCAATGGGATGCAGGGTTGCACATACATCAAGAAAAACTCTACTTCTGCAGAAGAGACACCTTCAAGTCAACTGCTATGGACAACCTGGAGAAGAGAAAGATTATGCATTTTCAAAGTGTGCCCTTTGGTCAGATGAGACAAAACTGGATGTCTTTGGCCACAGAGCCATTTCTTATGTTTGGAAAAAGAAGGCGGAGGTGTAAAAGAACATGGTGGTGGCAGTATTATGCTGTGGGCATACTTCAGTGCATCTGAAACTGGGAATCTCGTTAAGGAATCATGAAGAAAGAAGGACATATGGAGATTTTGAAAGAAAACCTCAAGCAGTCAGGAGGAAAACTGGGTCTGGGTCGTTGCTTTGTCGTCCAACCCACTTTTTACAAGGAGAACCTGGAGAATTTACTGTATGTAAAATTTATCAACATGAAGAATCTTATTCTAATGACTTTTATAATTGGTTTGAACTGAGCACTGTTCAGTTCATCAGGAGTGAGAATTTGGTGAAATCGTGCTATGAAAATAGAAACGTGACCTCAAACATGAGCACAATTTGGATGAAGAACAGTTCAGCAATCCCTGTGTGCAGTTTCACAAAAACCTGACCAATTCTATGTGAGAAGTAGTGATTCCCATGATTTGTGGAGGGATAGAAAGATCTATGACATCGGTGTTTGCCATGCCATGAGCTCATCAGTCCTTTGGCTACATTACAACAACAACAAAAATGAAATCTACAGCAACATAAAACTAAAGAAAACTATATGTCACCTACAATGAAACAAAGAAACAAAAAAGACGTCAATCTTAGTGACTAGCTGGTAAAGAAAGTAACTTTAAAGGCAAATATTTCCCACCAGAAGCAGTGAAGACCAAAGCAGAGCTAAAAAAAGAGTTTCTATTGGACTCCATTCATCAGGTGGCAAATAACCTGATGTGTCTCTGTTATCTGTACCCATATCTTTGTTATAGTCTACAGCAGAAGAAGCAAAACACTATATATCAAGGCACATTCAAACAAGTAATTTTTGGATACAACATTTTTATCTCCTCAGCCAAACATGAATGTTTGCGTCCAAGATTTAGTTTTTAATATGCAAACTAAGAAGGCAGATTATAACAGATAATTGAAAATGTACTTTTTTTTTCTTCTTCAGTCCCATTCAGGACTGAAGTGCATGCTGTCTTAGTCTTTGCTGTCCACGCCCTGAATACAAATGAAAACTTTTTAGTATGAGCTGGGCATTAGTCCGGTAAGCATAATATAAAAGATTTATCCAGGGGTTAACTGTTTAGATTCAATACAGAAACTGCCCAAACGAAGGGCAGGCTTACCGAGTGCTGAGAAGCATCTTCAAGTATTCATTAAAGGTTTAAATGTGAGCGGTAACATCTGAAGAATGTGAAATAAGGGCCTGGGTTATTGACTGAGCCTACAAGTTAATTTAAGCTACATCATTAATCAAAGAAATTGGTGTAATTAAAAAAATCAGGTTGGGAATGTTAAGTTGATAGATGACAGCTTTTAAAGGGTCAGAGATCTGCAATCCCATGTGTGATATTTAGCTATAAACGGAGTACACAAACACAAGGGATTATCCACAATTAGAGATGCAACTTCATGAATATGCACGACAAGACGTTGCAAGTGTAACTGAATGTGCCTCATTATCAGCTCTTTGCAGATACTTACCTGAGGCCTTTTAGGAAATCAGACGCCTCTTTTGATCCTCTGTAGTCAATTTACAGTATCTTTAGTCAAACTTTATTTAGGCAGATTCTGTTGGCAGATTATGTGATATAAATAATGTACTTTTGTAAAGTTAAGAAGCTTGAATCTACTTTAGAAACTTTAATTCTTCAGGCATCAGTCCAATGTGAGATATGTATGTGAGATATAACATGTATTAACAGGATGTAAGCGTGGGCTGTATTACAGCATTGATACCACAGTATTTTAGAAAATCCAGATGGTTTTCAAGTCAGTCTTCTATTAAACAGATGACTATGTTAGCCACTGTGATCCTCTCTGTTATCAATTCAATTCAATTTTATTTATATAGCGCCAAATCACAACAAAAGTCGCCTCAAGGCTCTTCATAGATACAGAGAAAAACCCAACAATCATATGACCCCCTATGAGCAAGCACTTTGGCGACAGTGGGAAGGAAAAACTCCCTTTTAACAGGAAGAAACCTCCGGGAGAACCAGGCTCAGGGAGGGGCGGGGCCATCTGCTGCGACCGGTTGGGGTGAGAGAAGGAAGACAGGATAAAAGACATGCTGTGGAAGAGAGACAGAGGTTAATAACAGATATGATTCAATGCAGAGAGGTCTATTAACACATAGTGAGTGAGAAAGGTGACTGGAAAGGAAAAACCCAATGCATCATGGGAATCCCCGGCAGCCTACGTCTATTGCAGCATAACTAAGGGAGGATTCAGGGTCACCTGGTCCAGCCCTAACTATATGCTTTAGCAAAAAGGAAAGTTTTAAGCCTAATCTTAAAAGTAGAGATAGTGTCTGTCTCCCGAATCCCAACTGGAAGCTGGTTCCACAGAAGAGGAGCGTGAAAACTGAAGGCTCTCCCTCCCATTCTACTTTTAAATACTTTAGGAACAACAAGTAGGCCTGCAGTGCAAGAGCGAAGCGCTCTAATAGGGTGATATGGTACTACAAGGTCATTAAGATAAGTTTTTTGGACATCCTGATAATAATGAATTGCAGTAGTCCAGCCTGGAAGTAATAAATGCATGAACTAGTTTTTCAGTGTCACTCTGAGACAGGATATTTCTAACTTTAGAGATGTTGCGCAAATGGAAGAAAGCAGTCTTACATATTTTTTTGATATGTGCGTTGAAGGACATGTCCTGGTCAAAAATGACTCCAAGGTTCCTCACAGTGTTACTGGAGGCCAAGGTAATGCCATCCAGAGTAAGAATCTGGTTAGATACCATATTTCTAAGATTTTCAGGGCCGAGTACAATAACCTCAGTTTTATCTGAATTAAGAAGCAGAAAGTTAGCGGCCATCCAGGTCTTTATGTCTTTAAGACATTCCTGCAGTTTAACTAATTGGTGTGCGTTATCTGGCTTCATAGATAGATAGAGCTGGGTGTCATCTACATAGCAGTGAAAATTTATGCTATGTCTTCTAATTATGCTGCCTAGGGGAAGCATGTATAGTGTAAACAGAATTGGTCCTAGCACCGAACCCTGTGGAACTCCATAATTAACCTCAGTGTGTGAAGAGGTCTCCATTTACATGTACAAATTGGAGTTTATTAGATAGATATGATACAAACCACTGCAGTGCAGTACCTGTACTACCTACAGCATGTTCTAATCGTGCTAATCCGGTCGTTAAGTGATGACGTGACAAATCCTACTTCCGGGCCTAAAGTAGTCTGCGTTTAATATGGCTTTTGTGCTGTTAACATGTTTAATGTTTTGTATTTTCTTCTATTTAATCTCAAAAAGCTCCTAAAACAGTCAGTGATCACTGTTGACCTCCCTCGGCTTTTATTACCGCTAATCATTTATTTAAGCTCAGTTTTTAAAACCTTAGGATGTAACTAACCTCGTATTGTGAATGGATTATCTCAGTTGTTCTCCTGGCTGAAATTTGGTCCTTTTACAGCATCCTGCCATGCGATTACATTTGTTTGTGACCACCGAGAACTCTCACATGAACTTTTATCGAGTGGAAAAAAAGTTAGCTTGTTTATATTATGCTAACATAGCTGTGTCGCTAAATTCCGTTTTCATGGAGGCCTGGATGTTAAACTCAATTGTTACACCTGGTAGAGCAGAACGCTGATCATTTTATTAAAGATGAAAGACTTTAGACAGTTTTTCAACTCTCAGTAATGCCATAGTGATCGTTTGATATATGGACCTGCAGCGGAGTTTAGGCCCAGACACGGCTAGTGACGTCAGACTTAACGACCGGATAGAATATTATGGTCAACAGTATCGAATGCTGCACTAAGGTCTAGCAGGACAAGCACAGAGATGAGTCCACTGTCAGAGGCCATAAGAAGATCATTTGTGACATTCACTAAAGCTGTTTCTGTGCTGTGATGAGCTCTGAAACCTGACTGAAACTCTTCAAATAAGCCATTCCTCTGCAGATGATCAGTTAGCTGTTATGCCTACGATGGGTCAGTAAGCTGCAGCACCAAGTGTCATCAGTCAAGCAGTATGGGTTTGTGGAAGAAAGGTGCTATTATGGTTCCTGCTACGCCCAACCTCAGTTTTACAATAATATATTTTCAGAGCAGGTAACCACATATATCAAATCCTTTGAGTATTAGCTTTAATTCAAAGAGTTTAACAAAAGTAACTGCATTAACTGTTTAGAAATTACAGCCATTTTTTACAGAATCTCAGAAGTCATTGGATTACTGACTTACAAGTATTTTCACGGCCAGGTGAGGCCTGTTATTTATCCCTATTATTCCAAGTTTTCTACTTGCATTTAGTAGCTGTTCACTGGAACTCTCAATATGAGGTCAAAAGAGTGGTCAATGCAAGTGAAAGATGTCACTGTTAGGTTAAAACCAACCAACCAACCAACCGACCGACCGACCAACCGACCGACCGACCGACCGACCAACCGACCAACCAACACACCAACCAACACACCAACCAACACACCAACCTACCAACCAAGCCCAAAACAAAATAAACCTATCAGACAGATAGAAAAAATCTTTAGGAGTCGCCAAGGGAACACTCTGGATTATTCTTAAAAAGAATGAAAATATGGGCCAGCTCAGTAAACACCAAAAGGCCCGAAAGACCACAGATGACAACTAAAGCACATGATCACAGAATTATTTCCATGGTTAAGAAAACCAGGAATACTTTTGAGGAGGTGGACACACTATTGTCAACGTTTACAATCAAGAGACAGCAATAACAATGCAAATACAGAGGTTTTAGGAAAAGATGTAAACAACTGATTACACTCAGGAACATAAAGGATAGATGAGCCAGGATTAAACAAGATTAACTTATACCAGATTGATGGGAAGAGAAAATTATGGAGAAGAAAAGGAATAGCTCATGACCCAAGGCAGCTGTCAAACCCTGTGGAGGCAGTGTTATGGCATGGACATGTTGGGCTGCCAGTGGAACCAGGTCACTAGTGTTTATTGATGATGTGACTTCTGATAGAAGCAGCAGGATGAATTCTGAAGTGTAAAGGACTGTACTCTCTGCTCAGATTCAGCCAAGTGCTTCAAACTGATCAGATCGTGCGTCACAGCACAAATGGATAATGACTCAAAGCAAACTGCAAAAGCAACCCAAGAGTTTCTCAAGGCAAAAGAAATGGGATACTCTTCAGTGACCAAGTCAATCACCTGATTTCAACCAAGCAGAGCATGCTTTTCAGTTATTAAATATAAAGCTGAAAGCAGAGAGATCCACAAACAAGCAGCAACTGAAGGCAGCATCAATGAATACCTAGCAGAGCATCACAAGAGAGGAAATACAGCATCTGGTGATGTCCATGGGGTTTAAAGTTCAGGGAGTCATTGACTCCAAAAGATTTTCATCCAGTCATTAACAATAATACTTATATTTAATATTATGTTAGTTTTTCCTGTTAATTAATTTTGAGCCTATGAAAATCGGGGGAATGTGGATAAAAAGTTGTAATCACTAAACAGTTTATGCAAAGTTGTTGTTAATCCCCTTGATTTAAAGCTGCAAGTCGGCACTTCACTCACATCTTGGTAGTTTGTTTGTAAATCCATTGTGGTGGTGTACAGAGGCAAAAGTACAAAAATGTCTGCTTTCTTTTTTCACCTGCAACAAAGATCATATGTAGGTATGAAAAAAACTGATACTGCCTAAACCCTGCAGGAAGAGATTAATATCTGCCTCCGTGTAATCTTGCTCTGACATCCTGTGTGTGACAGTTTAACTAAGCATGTTCCCTCCCCACAGTGTCACTCAGATTGCGCCAAAAAGCAAAAAAAAACAAAAAAACAAAAACAACCCCAAATAAAACATATCAAACACTTTGCAGCTGTTTTCTAGAGGCAAGATGAACAGAAGGAGACAATCACGCCAACTTCATCTATAAATAAGTGAGGCTGTTGAACCTGCAATTTATCTCCTCTAACTGCTTCCTTTGTCACATTTAACAACTTTGTTTTTGAAAGTGCATAAATGTGCAGCTGCATTTCCAGCTGCAGCACACAACACTGACCTTTTCTAAGATAAATGAGGAGGAAACTGTGTGGCTGTTCTGAGACACTCTGTACTGGCTGCTCAAAAAAATTTGGCGACCTATGAGGACATCAGCGCTGACCAGAAAGAAGTTTCCAGTGGTATGTGGCCTTCATAATTTCCACATTTAAGAAACATGAGCACCGAGAATTTTCAAGAGCATGTCTCTTTGAAGAAAAAAATTGCAATGACAGACAAGAAAGCCCCTCACAGGTTTATATGTGGGCCCATGCGGTCAGATGAAATTTCCATTAATACACCATAAAATACCAGTGCTGTCCTCTATGAAAGGAGAAGATCTGCGATGTATATCATACTATAAGTAATTGCAAATAGTGGCAATCCTTACATCTATACATGTCTATAAAAAAAGACAGGCTTATAGAACAAGAGCAAAATTGTGTGCTCACAGAAGATTATTCAGTGCTTTAAAGGACCTGCAATCTTACTGGGTCTGTGATCTGAAAAGTGAATTTCTACCACTGTACTATACTTCTATGTTATCCTGAAAAAGATGTTTTTGGAAACAGTGCTGTTTAAATACTCAGCCCAGTAACATACGTTCACTGAATAAATATTTTGGACCTATTTAAATGATGCGTATTTGTAGGTCACGTTTGCTCGGTAAACACAGAGGGCATTGTCCAATTCAGACATGCTGTTTTGTTTTTCAGTGTGAAACTGGCCACTGGCAGCAATGGAAAGATTCATACATACAGCACTATGCAAAGATCGTTTATATTTTTCTAAGAAAATAGGAAACAGGTGCAAGCATAAATGTAAATACAGTATATAAGCGAAAAACACAAGTTTGTATAATTTTAACACACGTTAAAGTCAGTAATTGGAATGACTACCTTCTTCAGCACAGCCTGAACTCTCTTTGGCAAGCTTTCTTGGAATTTCTTTAATTAGTTGTCAGGAATAATTCTTCAGGCTTTCTTGAAGGACATTCCAAGCTCTTCTTTCAATGTTGGCTGTTCAGTTCTCTGTCAAGATGTTCCCACACTCAATAATGCTGAGGTCAGGGTTCTGGGGAGGCCAATCCATGATAATAGTGTGATTGCATGTTTTTACATGCTTTTACTGTATTGGGATCATTGTCATCCTGAAAAATGAATGCGTTGACAATCAAACATTCCAGATGGGAGGATCAAAATATTTTCTGTCAGTTTTGACAGGATCCCCAATAAGACTGGCTGAAATGCATTCCCAAATCATGACATAGTCTCCACTGTATTTTACAGATGTCTGTAGACTCTCGGTCTTATACCTCTTTCCTGATCTTTATATTAACCAATGTTTGAACCAAAGGTTTCAAATTTTGATTCATTACTTAATAAATTTTAAGTCCAGTTCTTGTGTAATTTGGTCTTTTTTCCCTTGTTTTCCTTAACAACGGGTTGCTGCCAGCTGGCCTTCCACCTTTCTGATGAGTCTTTAGTAAACACGTCTTTGCACGTCCTATTCTTTAAAGAAATGACTTTCAGGAACTGCTCATCTTCTGTAGATAATTTCCTATGCCTGCTTCTTCTTCTCTTGTCCTCCACTTGTCCAGTTTAGTCACATTTGTTAAGGCCACGCTGCACACTGTGCTGAGATATGCCAAGTTTTTGACTTAAAACTGTTTGAGAATCACCAAATGTAAGTACAACAATTGGAATCAACTCCAGATCGTTTATCTGCTTAATTTGTCATGAAATAACAAAAGAACGCGCCTCACCAGGCAATGAAAATAATTATGTGATTGTTATCCAATTACTTCAGAGATTCTGAAAAGAGGAGACTGTGTATAAAATGACTGTAATTACTAAACAATTAATGCAATGCTTTTGTGAAACCCACTGAATTAAACCTGAAATTGCGCACTTCAATCACATCTTTATTGTTTGATATGTACACTGTGGTGGTGTTCAGAGCCAAATCTACAAAAATGAGTCATCTCTCAAATATTTATTGACCTGTCTGTAATTCTCATTTATCTCGTACTTTAATTTCAATTTCCATTTAGAGAGCTGCAAGTATGCAGCTCCGCTGTCACTTCTGTGGTAAGATAATATGCATTATACAGGCTGGATATATTACTATGATACATATGGTTGTCTGATCTGTGTCTTATTATATACCGAGGATATCAGGAACAGTGATATGCCACGATAAGCACCCTTCTTCCGCAAAACTCCTACTGCTTGATCGATGCAATTTGGTGCTGCAGCTTACGGACACATCATGGGCAGAATAGAGAGGACGATAGTGGCTTCAAGATGAATGTACATGTGGTAACATGTTAGCTGTCTTGTCATTGAGAGTACGATACGGAATGCTCCAAAACAGCGTCATATGCATTCTTCTATTTTATTAGTCCTGCATGTTGTCCAGAGCAGGTAGTCACGATTTTCCCTCTTAGTAGCTGCAGCTTCACCAACAAAGTCTAGTGCACTGTGCATGCTGTGCAGTGTACTAGTGAGCCTTACAATGCAGTATATCTCTAGCTGTTTAAAAGAAAGGCAGCCCATAGATTTACCTGACTTGAAATCAAGCCATCTGGATTTCTTAACGCTTTGTTAAACCATAAAAATACTATTTTGTGCCAAATTATGAACTTTAACAACAGGTTGCTTGTAACAAAGAGTCTAAAGATACTCGATTAAAATAGTTTCTTTTACTCTGTTATGACACAAAACTGATTCATCCCTTGAGTCAGGTGCTCTCTTTATACTTGATTGATTTATAGGCAAGTGTTAAGTAGCTTAACAAACAAAAATATCAGTTTTCACTGATTTCCAAGGACTGGAAATGTTCAAATAAAAACTCTGAAAGACCTTGAGAGAGCTTGGAGAACTATTTTGTCAAGAACACTTTAGAAAATGAAGTCTGACTCCTTGGAAGGAATATATATATATATATATATATATATATATATATATATATATATATATATATATATATATATATATATTAGGGGTGCAACGATATTCGTATCGATATTGAACCGTTCGATACAGTGCTTTCGGTTCGGTATGCATATGTATCGAACAATACAACATTTGTAATTTATTTTATCAACTTTCCTTCTGACGATGCTGTCTGTGTGGAGCGCTCAGTGAATCTGCGTTCGACTACTCCGCCTAGGCTGCACTGTCGAGCGCAGATCCACTGAGTGCTCCACACAGACAGCATAGTCAGAAGGAAGAGCGCAGGGCACCTCCCCCACCCTCATTCAGATCTGGCGTTTGGAATTATTTTGGTTTTCATGTGACGTATGACCCTGAAGGTAAGCGAGTCATGGACTAAAGTAAAACAGTATGTTGGATGTGCCATGCAATGCTCAATTACATTGGTGTGAACTAGTGCGTTAGCGCAGTTAGCTCGTTAACGTGTTGGCCGTCTAGCCCCATGCACGGAGCGATCGGCGGTAGCTCGTTAACGGAGATTTGCCGTGTTGTGGCGTTAAGGTCTGTCACGATCTGGTACAGGGATTCAACGCAGCGCGGTAAGGTATCTCCAAGGTGTGGTTTATTTACAGTGCAGTGCAATATATGTACAGTGAAGGGATCCAAAAACTCCGGGGGGAATCACAGGGTAACTCGCTCACGTCTTCTCCGCTCACACTCACACACTTTCCCGTAGCAGGGAGGTCGCAGGTCCGGGGGGGGGGAGATCTGAAGCAGACGAGAAGGCAGGTCACCAACAAATCACAAGTCACGGATATGAAGCACAAGAGCTGTGAGAACACTAACGTTAGGGGTACAATCATCCAGCGACGAGAGGATCTGTGTTCCAGCCTCAAATAGTGCTCCTGGTGATGATGGGTGAGTGTTGTCAGGTGTGTGTGTGGGCCAAGGGCGGGAGCCCACAGTGAGCTCCGCCCAGGCAGAGAGGGAGAAAACAGCAACAGCAATTGTAGCCTTGTGGGGCCGACCGGGCAGGCACGGAGACCATGACAGTACCCCCCCCTCAACGGGAGCCTCCCGGTGACCCACCAGGCTTACCTGGATGCCTGCGGTGGAAGTCCCGGAGCATGGCAACATCCAGGACAGCAGCTCGAGGCACCCAGGAGCGTTCCTCTATCCCGTAGCCCTCCCAGTCAACCAGGTACTGAAAACCCCGACCCCGGCGCCGGGAGTCCATGATGCGGGTGATATTGTAGACCAGCTGACCATCCACGAGCCGGGGGGGCGGCGGGGCCCTGGAGGGAGGGCACAACGGGCTGGAGAGCACCGGCTTGACCTGAGACACATGAAAAACATTGTGAATGCGCATGTTGCGCGGCAGCTTGAGGCGGACAGACACAGGGTTCACAATGGCCTCAACGGGAAAAGGGCCAATAAACTGAGGAGACAGCTTCTTCGACTCAGTCCGTAGCGGCACAAAACGGGTAGCCAGCCATACTTGTTGACCGATGGTGTACACGGGGGCCGGTGTCCGGCGACGGTCAGCGAGGGTCTTGTTCCGCTCCTTAGTACGGAGCAGGGCAGCCCGAGTCGTCCGCCAGGCACGACGGCACCCGCGGAGGTGAGCCTGTACAGAAGGAACGGAGTGCTCACCTTCGATGGCCGGGAGCAAAGGTGGTTGATAGCCCAGGGACGCTTCGAAGGGAGACTTGCCCGTGGCGGAGGATGTGTGGCTGTTGTGGGCGTATTCGATCCATGGAAGCTGTTCACTCCAGGTCGATTGGTTGTGCGAAGTGACACAGCGGAGGGCAGCTTCCAGCTCCTGGTTGGCCCGCTCCGATTGCCCGTTACTCTGTGGATGGAAACCGGAAGACAGACTGACCTTGGCCCCCAGTGCGGAGCAGAACTCCCTCCAAACACGGGACGTGAATTGCGGCCCCCTATCCGAGACGATGTCCTCGGGGATCCCGTGAAGACGGAACACATGGGAGGTGAGGAGCCGGGCCGTCTCCAAGGCCGAGGGGAGCTTCGGGAGGGCGACGAAGTGTGCAGCTTTGGAGAAACGATCGATAATGGTAAGTATGGTGGTGTTACCAGCGGAGGGCGGCAGGCCCGTGACAAAGTCCAAAGAAACATGGGACCATGGTCGAGCTGGTGTAGGGAGAGGCTGCAGAAGACCCGGTGGAGGGCGGTTCGAAAGCTTATTCTGGGCGCAGGTCGAACAGGCGGCTACATACTCCTTGGCATCCCTAGTCATAGCAGGCCACCAGAAGTAACGTCGGAGGAACGAGCAGGTGCGGAGGACCCCAGGATGGCATGAAAAGCGGGCGGTGTGAGCCCACTGGAGAACCTGAGAGCGGACGGCTGAAGGAACGAAGAGGCGACCAGGTGGACCAGTGCCAGGATCCGGTTCGGTCTCCAGCGCCTCTTGGATGAGCCCCTCGATCTCCCAGGAGATGGCTCCAATTATGCAGGCGGCCGGGAGGACAGGCTCAGGGTCCGAGTCCTCCCCAGTGATGGAGAATTGCCTGGACAGGGCGTCTGGCTTTACGTTCCGTGTTCCTGGCCTGTAGGTGATAGTGAAGTCAAAACGAGCGAAAAACAGTGCCCACCTGGCTTGCCGGGAATTGAGACGTCTAGCCGAGCGCAGGTACTCCAGATTCTTGTGATCCGTCCAGACGATGAATGGTTGTGCTGCTCCCTCCAACCAATGTCTCCACTCCTCCAGGGCCAGCTTGACGGCCAGAAGCTCCCGGTCCCCGATGTCATAGTTACACTCTGCTGGGGAGAGACGGCGAGAATAAAAGGCACACGGGTGCAGCTTACCGTCCATCTGTTGCGACAGAACTGCCCCAACCCCGGAGTCCGACGCGTCCACTTCCACAACGAACTGCCGTGTAAGGTCCGGTTGCCGGAGTATGGGAGCGGTGGTGAACCTGTCCTTGAGCAGGGCGAAGGCTCGCTGAGCGGCAGAATCCCACTGGAAGGGAACCTTGGGAGAGGTGAGTTTAGTGAGAGGGAGAGCGATTCTGCTGAAATCACGAATGAACCGTCTGTAAAAGTTGGCGAATCCCAAAAAACGTTGCACTTGGCGGCGATCAGGAGGAGTAGGCCATTCCACCACAGCTCGCACTTTCTCCGGATCTGTCCGCAAGTCCCCCTTCTCGATAATGTGGCCCAGAAAACTCACAGACGACACGTGGAAGTCGCACTTCTCCCCCTTCACAAAGAGCCGGTTCTCCAGAAGGCGTAGCAGGACCTGCCGGACATGGACCTTGTGCTCCTCGAGCGTCTTAGAAAAGACCAAGATGTCATCTAAGTACACAAACACACAACGGTTAACAAAATCACGAAGGACATCATTAACCATCGCCTGAAACACCGCGGGGGCGTTAGTCAGCCCAAACGGCATCACGAGATACTCAAAGTGGCCCCGATGCGTATTGAACGCAGTCTTCCACTCATCCCCCTCCCTGATGCGCACCAGGTGGTAAGCGTTGCGCAGATCCAGCTTGGTAAAGACGGTCATGCCCTGAAGCAGTTCAAAGGCGGAGAAAAGCAACGGCAAAGGGTATTTGTTCTTAACAGTGATCTGATTAAGGCCCCGAAAGTCAATACACGGCCGCAGCGAACCATCCTTCTTATCCACAAAAAAAAACCCAGCCGCGACAGGGGAAGAGGAGGGGCGAATCAACCCTGCCGCCAGCGACTCCGAGATGTAGCGCCCCATAGCATCCCTCTCAGGCCGGGAGAGGCTGTACAGGCGGCTAGACGGCAGCGGAGCTCCAGGAAGAAGATCGACGGCACAATCGTACGGGCGGTGCGGGGGAAGGGACCGCGCCCGATCCTTACAAAAAACATCCCGCAGATCATGATAAACCCGCGGAACCATCGAGAGGTCCGGGGCGTCCGACGGCGAGGCCGTGGGTGGGAGCGAAACGGGGGAAGCCGCAGCCCGGAGGCAGTTCATATGGCAGGCCACACTCCAACCTAGTACGGCACCCTTCTCCCAGTCGATATGCGGGTTGTGGAGGACAAGCCAGGGGTGACCCAGAACCAGCGGAGTGAGAGGAGCCTGAAACGAAAAAAAACAAATCCTTTCTGTGTGATTGCCAGAGAGAGATAATGAAAGGAATTCAGAAACATGAGTGATGTCAGGCAGGCGCTGGCCCGACAGTGCGTGAACGCGGAGGGGGCGTGACAGAGGCTCCAAGGCGATGTTCAGTTTGGCGGCGAGTGAGGTGTCAATAAAGTTCTGCTCAGCCCCAGAGTCAATGAGAACGGAGAGAGAATGAGAAACAGTCCGAACACGCAGAGTAGCCGGTAAAAGAAGTCTGGGGAGAGGGCTTTCACTCGACAGATCGCCCACCAGCACCCTCACGATCACTGGTGAGCGCGCCCTTTTGCCAGCGTTGGGCAGGAGGAGACAGAGTGGCCTTTACGGCTGCAGTAAACGCACTCACCGGAGGCAAGGCGGCGCTGGCGCTCCGCGGGCGACAGCCGCGAGCGCCCAAGCTGCATGGGCTCTTCCCCATCCCCGGCGTCGGCGTCACACAACCCATGGGCCGCAGTAGGGGTCCCACAAAAGTCCAGCGGGGCATGCCCCGAACGCGCGCGTGCGCTCCGATGTGCGCGCACCTGATCGTCCACCCGCATACACAAAACCAAAAGCGCATCCAGGGAGGAAGGTAGTTCTCGGAGCATAAGTTCATTCCTTATTTCCTCATTAATATTAGTGAGCAATGCACTTTTAAGGGCCTCTTCCCCCCATTTCGCCTGTTCAGCCAAGGTAGAAAAGTCAATAGAAAAATCAGCCATGCTGCGTTTACCTTGTTTAAGCGCAAGCAAGCGCTGGCCGGCGGTGGCAGTTGTGGCTTTCCTGTCAAACACACCTTTAAACTTAGTCAGAAAGTCAGAAAAGGTGATGTCCGGCTCCGCCTGAAGCGCAGCTTGAGCCCAGGTTAGAGCACGGTCCTGGAGTAACTGGACGATATAAGCGATTTTAGCACCATCAGTAGAAAAGGCTTGCGGTTGCTGGCGAAACTGAAGGGTACACTGAGTGAGAAAACCAGCACATTTATCAATCTCTCCCGTGAAAGCCTTGGGAGTAGGGAGGAATCTGTCAACGTGAACAGGTGAGGGAACAGGTGGCGCGACACTTACAGCTGGAACTGGCGCCTCCAACGGAGGAGCGGCGACCAGAGGAGCGGCCGGTAGCGGTGTTAGCTGAGCCACGGCCTGTGTGAGGTTCGCGAGCTCTGCTCGAAGGTGAATGAACATCTGCTCGTGGCGTGCCAGCATCGCGGCCAAAGTGGCGAGGGTGGGAGTCGAGACCGCTGGGTCTGCTGAATCCATTTCCGTGGCTGGATGATTCTGTCACGATCTGGTACAGGGATTCAACGCAGCGCGGTAAGGTATCTCCAAGGTGTGGTTTATTTACAGTGCAGTGCAATATATGTACAGTGAAGGGATCCAAAAACTCCGGGGGGAATCACAGGGTAACTCGCTCACGTCTTCTCCGCTCACACTCACACACTTTCCCGTAGCAGGGAGGTCGCAGGTCCGGGGGGGGGGAGATCTGAAGCAGACGAGAAGGCAGGTCACCAACAAATCACAAGTCACGGATATGAAGCACAAGAGCTGTGAGAACACTAACGTTAGGGGTACAATCATCCAGCGACGAGAGGATCTGTGTTCCAGCCTCAAATAGTGCTCCTGGTGATGATGGGTGAGTGTTGTCAGGTGTGTGTGTGGGCCAAGGGCGGGAGCCCACAGTGAGCTCCGCCCAGGCAGAGAGGGAGAAAACAGCAACAGCAATTGTAGCCTTGTGGGGCCGACCGGGCAGGCACGGAGACCATGACAAGGTCATTTCAACGAGATTAACCTGAAAGCACTAGTGGGAACACAACGAATATGACTGCACATTTACGCCGACATCATCCTAGTGCAAAGACAAAAACAACAAGCATGCATGCTACAAACTTTAGCCGAGTCATTTAGACAGCTGTTAGCACATGATTCTCCTTATGCTGCTGAGAATATAGCCCAGAAGAAGCGGATAGTATAGCTTTTATTTTGGAAAGAGCCATTTCTCTGTAATAAACTCTCTTTTCCAAAGATGAGTGATTCCTCAATCAGATACAGGGCTCGCAATATTGCTAGCCCGACGTCCTGGAGCTAGCGATTTTTTCAGTCGGGCTACCAAAATCTATCTCTTCCCTGCCCGTCGGGCTATTGTAGGAAAAATATATGTCAATGCTTTTGCATTCTTTCAGAAATGTAGCTGGGTAATTATGTCATTGGCATCGGTGAGCCACTGTCAATATGTGACATATTGAAGTCGCGTTTGAATTTGCACTTGTTTTTTTGCTTTCACTTTGCAATCGTGCGAACTGTGTATAGAGAGCGACAGCACTGATCTGTGAGTGATGATAATTTGTGCACCAATTCCTCTGACATCGTCTTATTAATCGTTAGCTTACTATGCAAACATGACAAGTGAAATCTCCCGCAGCTTACACATGTGAGAGGTTGATCGCGCAGAGAATCGCTGAGCTTATGTGAGTGCATGTGTAAAAGCATTTCAGTTCTGCTGAGCCAAATAAGACAGGTCAGGGTGAAGAAGTGACAGCCAAAGAAAAGCTTACCACAAAACGGAGAAGTTATGACAAATCAGACTATAAGGCAAAAAGAAAGTGCAGCTTTATGGTTTCATGGACAAAAGAATTTCTGTGGCTGCAATATGATGAGCTAAATAACCAGGGCTGCACATAAGTGGTCCGCAGGTGCGCATTCGCTGTCAAAATAAAAAACACGCACAAGGGTTAGGGTTAAATTTAAAAACTGTACTTTTGAGTTAAAATATATATTTATAATTTTAATAAATGACAAATAAAAAATGCATGAACATTTTTTTGTATCGAAAAAATATCGAACCGTGACACCAAAGTATCGAACCGAACCGTGAATTTTGTGTATCGTTGCACCCCTAATATGTATATATATATGTATATATATATATATGTATATATAAAACACCCAGCACGCCCCTGCGGGCGGTTTATCCTTCAAGCTCGGGTCCTCTACCAGAGGCCTGGGAGCTTGAGGGTCCTGCGCAGTATCTTAGCTGTTCCTAGGACTGCGCTCTTCTGGACAGAGATCTCCGATGTTATTCCCGGGATCTGCTGGAGCCACTCGCCTAGCTTGGGAGTCACCGCACCTAGTGCTCCGATTACCACGGGGACCACCGTTACCTTCACCCTCCACATCCTCTCGAGCTCTTCTCTGAGCCCTTGGTATTTCTCCAGCTTCTCGTGTTCCTTCTTCCTGATATTGCTGTCATTCGGAACCGCTACATCGATCACTACAGCCGTCTTCTTCTGTTTGTCTACCACCACTATGTCCGGTTGGTTAGCCACCACCATTTTGTCCGTCTGTATCTGGAAGTCCCACAGGATCTTAGCTCGGTCATTCTCCACCACCCTTGGGGGCATCTCCCATTTTGACCTCGGGACTTCCAGATTATACTCGGCACAGATGTTCCTGTACACTATGCCGGCCACTTGGTTATGGCGTTCCATGTATGCCTTGCCTGCTAGCATCTTGCACCCTGCTGTTATGTGCTGGATTGTCTCTGGGGCATCTTTACACAGCCTGCACCTGGGGTCTTGCCTGGTGTGATAGACCCCAGCCTCTATGGATCTTGTGCTCAGAGCTTGTTCTTGTGCTGCCATGATTAGTTCCTCTGTGCTGTCTTTCAGTCCAGCTTTGTCCAGCCACTGGTAGGATTTCTGGATATCAGCCACCTCCTCTATCTGCCGGTGGTACATACCGTGCAGGGGCCTGTCCTTTCATGATGGTTCCTCATCTCCCTCCTCTTTCTTGGGTTTCTGCTGCCTGAGGTATTCACTGAGCACTCGGTCAGTTGGGGCCATCTTCCCAATGTATTCTTGGATGTTCGTTGTCTCATCCTGGACTGTGGTGCTGACACTCACCAGTCCCCGGCCCCCTTCCTTCCGCTTAGCGTACAGCCTCAGGGTGCTGGACTTGGGGTGAAACCCTCCATGCATGGTAAGGAGCTTTCTTGTCTTTATGTCAGTGGCTTCTATCTCCTCCTTTGGCCAGCCTATTACCCCAGCAGGGTACCTGATCACGGGCAGGGCGTAGGTGTTGATGGCCCGGATCTTGTTCTTACCATTCAGCTGACTCCTCAGGACTTGCCTGACCCTCTGCAGGTACTTGGTGGTTGCAGCTTTTCTAGCGGCCTCTTCCTGGTTCCCATTCGCCTGTGGGATCCCCAAGTACTTGTAACTGTCCTCTATGTCTGCAATGTTGCCTTCTGGTAGTTCAATCCCCTCAGTTCTGACTACCTTCCCTCTCTTTGTTACCATCCGACTACACTTCTCCAGTCCGAACGACATTCCAATGTCATTGCTGTATAGCCTGGTAGTGTGGATCAGTGAATCGATGTCTCGTTCACTCTTGGCATACAGCTTGATGTCATCCATGTACAGGAGGTGGCTGACAACTGCTCCGTTCCGTAGTCGGTATCCGTAGCCAGTCTTGTTAATGATCTCACTGAGGGGGTTCAGGCCTATGTAGAACAGCAGTGGGGACAGAGCATCTCCTTGGTAGATCCCGCACTTGATGGTGACTTGTGCTATGGGCTTGGAGTTGGCCTCTAGTGTTGTACGCCACATCCCCATTGAGTTCCTGATGAAGGCTCTTAGGGTCCCATTGATCTTGTACAATTCTAGGCATTCCAGTATCCAGCTGTGGGGCATTGAGTCATAGGCCTTCTTGTAATCAATCCAGGCAGTGCACAGGTTGGTCAGTCTGGTCTTGCAGTCTCGGCTGATTGTTCTGTCTACCAGTAGCTGGTGTTTTGCGCCTCTGGTATTCTTGCCAATCCCTTTCTGTGTCCCGCTCATGTATTGACCCATGTGCCTGTTCATCTTAGCCGATATGATGCCTGACAGGAGCTTCCATGTAGTACTGAGGCAGGTTATTGGTCGGTAGTTGGAGGGGACCGGTCCCTTCTTGGGGTCCTTGGGGATCAGGACCGTCCGACCTTCGGTTAGCCATTCCGGGTGTCTCTCGTTAACTAGCAGCTGGTTCATTTGTGCTGCCAGACGCTCGTGGAGTGCAGTCAGCTTCTTCAGCCAGTAGGCGTGAACCATGTCGGGCCCTGGTGCTGTCCAACTCTTCATACTGGAGACCCTTTCTTGGATATCTGTCACTGTGATGGTTACTGGACCCTGTTCAGGGAGGTCGCTGTGGTCAGCCCTCAGATCCTCTAGCCACTGAGCATTGCCGTTATGGGTTGCTCTTCCAGTATTGCTCCGTCTCCAGCCTTGGTGGTGCTGTTCTCTTATTGTTCCCTTGCCACTGAGAGTACACCTTTGCTGGTTCTGTGGAGAACAGCTGGTTTATTCTCCTGCCTTCTATCTCTCTGGTGTACCTCCTCAAGCGGCTGGCCAAGGCTGTGAGTCTTTGCTTGGCAGTTTCCAAGGCCTCAGGTATGGACAGCTTGCTGTATTTCTTAGGCACCTTATTTGTCGCACCTTTCTGCAACTCCGTAAGTTGGCTAACCTCCCTCCGTGCTACTTTGATCTTGCCCTCTAGCCTCCTTCTCCATGGAGGGTACTGCCCCTTGTGGCTGTTCAACTTGTAGCCAAGCATCTCACTGATCACTGCGTGAAGTACCCTCAGAAGGTCTGCTAGATGATGTTAATGCAGCACTACGGGCAATACCTACAACCACGATTACAGACACTAACAAGCTGATCTACAATACGGCAACAGTGATCAGTGAGATGCTTGGCTACAAGTTGTATTGTAGATCAGCTTGTTAGTGTCTGTAATCGTGGTTGTAGGTATTGCCCGTAGTGCTGCATTAACATCATCTAGCAGACCTTCTGAGGGTACTTCACGTAATCTTGGTAACCGGCTACGGGGGATCCAGGTTTCAAGCTTGGCCATGATCTTATTTTTCAGGTCAGTTCCTCTCGCACTCAACGATCCTTCTCCTATCGCACTTGGGGCTATGTACCCAATCTCGGGTGGGGGTGATGATATCTCCCCCCTGACCTGGCGTCCTGACTCCTCCTTGCCGTAGCATTTGTGTTGTACCTCGTCAATCTCTAGCTGTGAGAGCAGTCCCTTCTTTCGAATGTTGGAACACTGAGCTACTAGTTGTTTCGCCGTCATTGTGGATGTTGGGTATCGAAGAATCCATAGGTCCCTCATCCTGTTCATGTAGCCCCTTCCGCCGGGGTTATTTGCGTAGTAGCATTCCAACAACGCCCTGTTTTCGTCTCTTGCCCACCGATGCCTTCTTGTTCCAGTAGCCCACTTTTCGTCAGGGTGCCCTGGTTCCTCAACACCTGACGCGGACCTTGTTGATCCGGGCGACGTCCGAGCCGGCATGCCTTCATATTTATCTGTCTCGCTCATGTCTGCGGTAGGCTAGCCTTAGGACCCTTACTGGATACAGACGCCCCAGGCAGGAATCGAACTTGCGATCCTCTGTTCCAAAGGCGTGTAGTCTAACCACTACGCTATCCAGCTGTATATGTATATATATATATATATATATACATATATATATATGTTTTTTAAGTTAGGGGTGTCTCAAGATAATATGCCTGTTTTTTTGTTCTTTTTTTGCTCTCTTGCCATAAATACTGGTTTTAATTTTTAGCTTTGAATCAGTATACTACTACAAATTTTGGTATCTATGCTTTTCATCTTCTTGCTACTTTGGATCTTGATTTAAAAAGGCTAAACTGTGATAACCATTCAATTAAGTCCAGTTGCATGTTTCCAAAAATACCAAAATTTTGTTGCGTGGCTTGACAGAAACCGGGTGTAAACGATCACACGGCACAAATTCGAGACTGTGTTTCCTCCTCTGAGCCAAATCAGAAACAGGAATTTATGTTATTACTTCCCTGCATTCTCAAAAAAATAAATAAGTAAAGAGAAAATAATAAAAAAAAAATCTTAAAACATTTTTATAACCCTTCCTATATCTGAGTTTTCTGCCACAGTCTTTGCAACCTCTAGTCTGTTGTGATGAATAAGAAAGCATCTTTTTTCAGGCTGATTTATTGTCATAATTCAGATTTTTAAAAAGCCATTTTAAATGTACTTTTCTGGGTTTCACAAGATACAGTAGGATTCTGGATGCTGCAAAGGCTCTCTGCAATTTGTCTGCATCTGTGCAAAATGCAATGAAAAACTACAGCAGTCTATACAATGACTATGGCTGTGTCTGCTCATCCTTTGAGACTGCAGTTTTGGTTGCAGGCTTATTTACTGTGTTTCTAGTCTAATTGTAAACAACCGAAAAGAAACGATTTTTTCCCCAGCAGCAGTTAAGATTCCAATATAAACATCTCAGACACATCACCTGCTAAGTGGCGTAAATTAAATCTGAGCCGACGCTTGGTGATAAACAGCAGAAAATAAACGGAGGAACAGCGCAGGGGTGGGACAAGTAACTAAGCATAATTCATCCGATTAAATCCAAGCAATCTGAGGAGGATAGTAACTAACCCACAACTACTGAAGCAATGACAAACAGATTTAATGTAAAATGAGTCACTTTTGCTCGGAAAATGTGAGGCAGTTACGGGGAGGTTAAGCCCATAGTGTCTGCGTCGTGGGACACAGAGCTGAGCCTACTTTGAACTTTATGCCCCAGTTTCTCATAGTCAGACACAGCAGGCATCATCCCAGTGTTTCCCTATGAAATCGGCTCGGACCAACCATTATCCGGCAATAAAGCCTTTAGCTCTGCTGTATGGTGGCCAAAGCCCTGGGGGATGAGATAAGACGCGAGGGTGGATTTGGCTCTTAAAGCTGTAAATCTTTTTTTACATGCCCTCCTCTCAGCTCATGTTGGAGACTGTTGCTGTCTGAGCTAATTGGCTGAAAGGACTCTGGCAGCTCAAGGCCATGAAAAGAAAATGAGCGACAGAATCCAATTGGCTTTGCCTATACAAACAGCAGTCTGAAAAATGACAAAGGGAACACACAGGGGTGAAAGAATTCAAAAGAAAGAATAATGAGAAGGGTGTAATGACATGTCACAATACAAATATTGAAAAGATTGAAGGAATATTTGCTTTATATTTGAGCTGCTATTTGCTCGTCTGTTAATTTAATATCTGCATGTATGAAGCTGTCATCACCAGAAAAACAGCCCGTTCCAGCGTAAATCGAGGTAGCATTCAAAGGGAGGAAGATTGTTTGTTTGTATTATATGGCAAAAATGAAGAACAAAGCACCCTTTGTGTATGGGTTACACATTAAATATGTAAAAAGTTATTCTGACCTTGTCAAACCTTTGGGGAGGAAGCAAAAAAAATACTTTTCTCAATAGACCAATCTGGAGTGGACGTTATGGTTACATTACTGCAGCTGTGTGCAAACTCTGTGGGGATAAAATGAAAGAAATACAGCAAAAAGCCATAAGTTCATGAGGTCATTTTGTGCCATTTTAAATGCAAAAAGAAATAAAATAAAAATGACCTTGAGTTTTATAGAATATCGCTGCCCTTGGAAGTGAAAGGCAGAAGCTGATGGTTGCATGCAATTAAATAGATACACTGAACTGAATAAAATCTCTGAGAACAAGACTGCATGAAATCTGCAGCACAAAAAAAGGAAAATAAGTGATGCACAGGACTGTGGACGTTTCTTTATATTTTGTCAGGAAAATGGGAAATTGTTGCCGTGATATATTTTGATAAGATGTCAACACCACTGGCTGAAATGCAGCGCCCAACCATGGACAGAGGCTTTACCGTATTTCAGATGGCTGCAGACACTCACTGTTGTACCCTTTTCCTGATATCCTCCATACATATTTCTTGACAGCTGCTTTTCAGTTGAAACCATTTTTGATGAGGCTTCGGTGAACAGCAGATGGCTCGGCTAATGGCATGAATCGTGTGTCAGGTCGTTGCCTGACGTTTTCCTATTTCTTAAGGACATGACTTTCAAATATAATTTTGTTCACCTGCAGTATGTTTTTTGGCCTGCCACATCTTCTCTTGTCCTCAAATTGTCCAGTTTATTCAAATTATTTGAATTTTAATCTGATATCTCTTTAGAAACCTTGATTTTGGTACTATTATGACTGTTAAACTTTCTCATTTTTGGTATTTTTTTCCGATTCCATTTCAAAGGGAACAGGTTATGTGGTTATTTTGACAGGCTAGACAGGTACAAGGACTGGACTGAAAATGAGCGAAAAAGGAGCCAATATCCAGAGATCTGCGTTATGATTTTACTGCTTTAAATTTGGGTGTTTCCACGTACTTAACATTAAAATGGTCAATATTTTAGCTGTGGCGTGACATAAGAAATCAATGGCCACTGACAACAGACACAAATTGAGGACATGAATTAAGCCAAATGAAAATCGTGACAATTTAATGACTTTATGTCATAAAGGTAGAAGAAATAAAAGCAAAAAGTGGAGAACTAGACGCTTCAAGGTGAAGCTAAAGCACTCTGCACCATATAAGCAAAGCCATTTTTGGTAATGTCCAGTCTTCAGTTGGAATTTTATTTTAGTTTCTGTTAACTTAAATGTTGTTTTCATTCCAGTTTAATTTCTAGAAATCATAATAGATGTGATCAACTGTGTATCTTACCAAGCTGTGAGCTAAAGCACCCATTAATTAACAAAGAGTGATGGTGGCAATAAGTTTAACTCGGTGCAGAAACCTGTATTTAGGAAACAGCAACTTGGAGGCGAATAATGACCTTGGATGTGTGCCCACGTCTGTTTCACTCAGCAGACTGTGTACTGCTGCTGTGAGTGCGGCTGCTACGACACCTGAATGAGCGTGAAACAGCAAGCCATCACAATAATGTTCGGCTGAGAGGAGGTGGGTGTGCGGGGGAATTTGTAGGAGAGAGGAATCATTGATATGAAGATTACAGACAGCTCTCCGTGCAGCGTTCATGAATTCTTATCTTTGCATTACTCATTCTGTCTCAAAATAAGAGCACAATGTCAAAATGAAACAAGTCATTTGTGGCGATAAGAAACAAACCCCTGTGGTGGTTTTTTAATTTGTGCTCTATTTAAATGTGATCCCCAGCAGGGAATAAGATCTGTCTGAGAAAATCCTGTCTCGGAATTAATTCTGTATTTTTAACCTAGACAAATTTTTAAACTTTACTGAAATGATGAGAGGAGAGAAGCTATAAAGATGTTCAACATCTTTCAGATCTAGCTAGCTGAAAAAGCAATTTGAAGATATGTCATAGTAAAAAGACCAAGTGATTAATCAGTTTATGTCTAAATTGTGAACAGATGGACCATTAAAGAGTCTGCTTGTGCTTTTCACGTGTTCTTTTCAGTGACATTTTTCTATTTCCTCCCAGGCACTTTGCATTAATGTCTCACTTTTGCTTTCGAGCGGTGAGGTAACACTAGGTAAGGTCAGCTTACAGAATGGAGCACTTGACCATTAATGTCCTCAAACAACCGACCGATGTTAGCCAGCTAGCTTTTGGGCTGGGTAGCTAGGAATTTGTGTTCATTTTCAAGTAAGCTAAGAAAAAAGAAACGTAGTTAAAACTATCCAGCCAGGCGGTTATGTTATGCTCAAGGGATGCAAATACACGCTTCAAGCAGCTTGAGCCCTAATGGCTTCCTGGATATTACGCAGAGGACCTTTAATGAAAACAATCATTTCCTGCAGCCAGAATCCTCTTAATCCTCATAAACCCAATACGGTGAAATTTGTTCAGTTTTCCAGTTTATATGTGAGCATAATACTCAATTTTGCCAAATTCATGTGATGGGTACTCTATGTCCACTTTATCCTCCCCTCCTTCTACATTCTTCCAGTGGTGAATGAAAGGGATTCACTGTTAATGGAGAATGTGAAGTCACTCCACTGGCAGAAGAACACAGGCTAGCACCTGGATGGAGCATTTGTCTCGCTGTGTGTCACTGACGGATTGCAGTTTGTGAAACATGGCCAGACAGACAGTACACTGGATACCAGCCATTCAATTTAATCCCACCACCATCAGTCTCATGGCCATTATGACTCAGCCACAAGTACTCTGATGGAGATTTACTCACCTGTGTTCCCACTTCAGACCAGAGGAGTGGAGCCAGCTAGACGATATCCTCCTTTTCCATTTCTCCAACCTGGGATAAACACAGTCACATCCAAATGATTTGACAGCAGAAATGGATACACAGACCTCTATATCTCTCTAACAGAATAACATTTGACAGATCCCACAAGGCAAGTCCAGCAGGATGTATTTCCAGTAATACAAACCAACTAATCTTTTCCACAGAGGTTTACTTTGGTTCTTGAATGAATAGGTACATTTTCTCAAACCATTAACCTCGTAGTCTAAAGTTGCAGTATATGTCTCCATGAAAGCCCACAGTCTGTCATTTTGATGACCCATATCACCTTTCATTTGTTTTTACCATGTTTAATTCAAATATTGAAATGGTAAATGTTTCAGAGAGCAAAAACGAATCATAGTGGGTTAGTAGACAGATATTTCTTGAATAGTTTTTCGGTCATTGATAGGATGGTCTCCGCTGATATGGAGGAGAGAATGAAGGTAGATATATTGTCTGTACAAAATACCAGGTGGAAGGGAAGCAAGGCCAGGAGCACTGGAAGTAGATTCAAGCTGCTGAAATTGAGTAGGGGTAATCTTGGAGGAAGAGTACATAAAGGGCACTGAGGAGATGAAGAGAGTGTCAGACAGGATCATGAGTTTGAAGTTAGAAATACTAGAGGTGATGTTGAATGTTGTCAGTGTCTGTGCCCCACAGGTTGTGAGTTAAAAGCGAAAGAAGAATTCTGGAGTAAGTTGGATGAAGTGCTAGAGTGTCCCCAGGGTGAGAGTGGTGATTGGAGCTGACTTCAATGGATCTGTAGCTATTAGAGGGGTGATGAGAAGGTGTTGGATAGGTATGGTGTTAAGGAGAGGAATATTGAATAATAGGTGGTAGTGGATTTTGCATAAAGCATTGAAAAGGCTGTGGTCAACACAGATTTCAAGAATATTGTATGGCGAAGGGGCAATCTGAAGGAGACAGGAGACTGCAAGGTGGTGTCGGGGGTGAAGGTGGCTCGGCAGCATAAGGTGACTGTCTGTTGGGATAAGTATGAAAATCAAGAACAGGGAGCAAGTGAAGGTAGAGGCAATAATTAAATGATGAAAGTTTTATATATTGCAGAGTTTAGAGAGGAGATGAGACATGCTCTGGGTGTTAGGGAAGAGTTAACAGATGACTGGGAAAATACCACTGAAGTGGTGAGGGAAACTGCCAAGAAGGTATTTGATGTATCATCCGGATGGAGAGAAGAGGACAGGGAGACTTGTTGGTGGAATGAGGGAGTACAGGAAAGTATTCAAAGGAAGAGGTTAGTAAAGAAAAGGTGGGATGGTCATGGAGATAAAGAATTTAGACAGGAGTACAGGGAAGTTAGGTACACTGCAAAGAGAGATGTAGACTTTTAGGGAGTTGAATGTGAGGTTTGACAGTATGGAAGGAGAAAAGGACTTGTATTAATTGACTAGACAGAGAGATTGAGCTGAAAAGGATGGAGTGGTTAAAAACAGAGTTGGAAATGTGCTAAGGCAGGGGTCAGCAACCTTTAACACCGAAAGAGCCATTTGGACCCGGTTTCCACACAAAAGAAAACACTGGGAGCCGCAAATACTTTTTGACATCTAAAATGAAGATAACATTGTATATATTGTTTTTTACCTTTATGCTTTGTGTGAACAACTAAGGTGTGTTGCTTATGAAATCCATGACGTGCTACAGAGAAAATTACATTTTATTTATGTAATTAACACATTTTGAACTCTTAAAGAAATATAACAAAAGGAAAGACACCCAGCTGAACTAAAATGATCCATGTAGCAAACAAAACTGTTATATTGCCTTTGGGCTTTTGGAGCCTTGACCTGACTTTTAAAAAATAACTGGAAAAAAAGCACTATGCTTTGCAAAATTCTGCCTAAATATGTATTTTACCTGGTTAATGTGTGTGGCGGGGCGTGGTCTGCAGCACCGCTGCAGGGGAGGTGGACGCACCTGAGCGGCACCCGCAATCATGCCTCACCGCCTTAACGTCTGTGCTATCTATGCTGTTGTGTTGGCGTGTGTCAGGCTGTGAGCTGAAAAGCTACAGCTGGCTGTATGCGTCAGCAACCGTGTGTGAAAAGTGGTCAATAAAGAGATGCTGAAAAGCGTGTTCATGGAAACATCGTCGGGTCTGCCGTGATATGTTTACAATGGGACTACTGGTCCTGAACCTCTGCGCACAGCGTCTGCAAATCGGGGCTTTCATCTTTACGCAGGACTGTAAGCTGTCATCTGTGAGGCGTGAGCGGTGTTTGTTTTCAACAGAGTTCAAGGTGAAGAATAGCTGCTGACATAATGTGGATCCGAAGAGCCAAAATTGGCCTACCTGGGGTTGAAAGTCTCGATAAATGCACGCCGTTTAGGCAGGTACACCAGCTTCCGCGAGTGTGACGCTTATTTTGAGCGATGAAAAAATAATAGAATATAATTTTATTTTTATATTTCAATATCACAATAACCTTCCAATTTAGAACTACAAGTTAAAAAAGAACTAACATAAATAAAATACACTTCAGCTAAATACTTCTAATTTATTTTCCCAAACCACGCGGAGCCGCACTATAAGGACTAAAGAGCCACATGCGGCTCCGGAGCCGCAGGTTGCCGACCCCTGTGCTAAGGAATGAACAGAGAGTACTGAGAAAGTTGAAGGAGTACTTTAAGGAGTTCATGAATGAGGAAAATAAGAGAAAAGACTATGGACTATGAGTCTGGAATAAATACAGATTAATTTCATTGGCTGATTAAAAGGAATGCAGATGGAGAACAGTTAGTGAATCAGGAAGTGTAGCGTATTTGCAAGGCAGAAGTGAGGCAGCTATGACAATGATTAGAAGTGGAAATGCAGTGGATTCAGATGACATACCAGTAGAGATATGGAGATGTCTGAGAGAGTGGGCAGTCGATTTTTTAACCAGACTGTTTAACACAATCTTGGAGAGTGAAAGTATGGAATGGGGGAATGGAGAAGTGTACTAGTACCAATTTTTAAGTCTTTTTTTCCTTCCTTTTTTAGGGATAGGTACCAAAAGTACTTGGTGAGATTTAAGAAGTGATCGTGGTTTGGGTAAGAATATAATTAATTGTGGTCTTGTTTTCTTCTAGCAATAAGGGATTAGCTATAAAGGAAATCTTGTGTTTATACCCGAAACAGCAGCAGTTTTAACTACTAAATTTGATGCCCTAGATATTAGAATGGGCTCACTTGTCAAATGTCAATACAAAAAAAAGTAAAATTAAATACAACAAAAGCAATGCACTTGCCTGACTGTTGCAAAAACATTTAAATTGTTCCCATTTTTTCAGTTGAATGTACAAAAATGTCAAAGATAGCACAGTTTTACAGGTATGAAGTGGTATTTATGCACCAAAAAGGTGATTCCTAAAGATTAATCAACCAAAACTAGGCATACTTGGTCACGGTGTGAGTAAAACTAACAAATGGAGGAGGAAACAAAAAGCTATCTGGAGCTGGTGAACAGAATCCAAAAGCCACATCCAATCCAGCAAAGATCTGACACAGCACCTTAGAGAGGCAGCTGGACTTTCAGTTGATTTATCTATGAAGCCTCATCAGAAATGGTCTCACTGGAAGGGTGACTGTCAAGAAACCATTATTAAGAAAGTTACACAGGACAAAAGGTTGAGAAATGCCAAATTAAAAAGAGCCTGGAAATCAGTGGCAACAGGTCTTATAGAGTGAGGAATGCAAATTTGACATTTTTGGTTGAAGTCATCAATATGTACAGAGGAGATATGAGAGGTAAAACTGTGAGTCATCTGTAAAACCCTGTGGTGGATCTGCCCTGGTTTAGGTCTACATTTTAGTCAGTAGTGTAAGAATCTTTCAAAATTGATGGAATGATGAACAGAGCAAAGTACTATCAGATTTTTATCCACTATGCCATGTGGAAATCATCTGATTGCAAAGGCTTCGTTTTTCAGCGTGACAGTGATCCATAAACACTGGCAAAGCAGGAAAAGCATAGCTGGATAGAAATAAACATAAAGGAACACTATCCATTCAATAACACTATTATTAAAGCAACATGGGATCATTTTGTCAGAGAAAGGAATAACAGGCAGCCAGCATTCATAGAAAAGCTTTGAATGTCTTTCAGGAAGCCTCGAGAACTATTCTTCAAGACTAGTTAAAGAAATGACAAAAAGGCTTAGCCAAGAGAATTCGCCCTGTGTTGAAGAATAAAGGTTGCCATACCAAACATTCACTTTCAAGCTGTAGACAATTATACTGGCTCTTGTATCAGAAGTTCAATTGTTTAAAAAAAAAAGATCATCAGTGAATAAACAATCTTCTTATTGGCTGTTTTGTTTCCCTGAGGTTGTCCAGTTTTATTCATGGCTGTGCTTCCTAACCATACAAAATCCTCCTTAATGGAAGTTGTCTTCCTGCTCAATCTGTGCATTACATTTTCCTTGACAAACTTACAGGCTTTATGACCTTGTGCTCTTTGAAAAGTTCTGATGATTACAGAGCTGCGGAATCCAATTTAGCTTCCACGAGCAGCCGTTGATATATGAAATAGCTGCCTTTGGCCACGGCTCGAGCATCTCTGTGTGCTCTCTGCTTTGTTAACCCACCAAAACCCCCGTGTTGTCATATGCGAAGACAAATGTGATCACACTGTTGTAATATGTTACATTCATCCTATCCTGTAATGCAGAGTTCAAATCTTTTGGGTTAAAGTAATTATTTGTGTGGTCTATAACCAGAACATCAGTAAAGCCTTGTGCTTGTCTAATCAGCTCTAATCACACTTATTTGGATGAAAATTGATATTGATTGGCAGAAACAGCCGCACAGCTGCAGTGCCACTGACAACAATGACAAGACAAAAATGTGGTTTTGAGACTGCAGGTCCTCAGCATGAATTCCTACATAAGGACAAAAGTATGCAAAGGTGAAGACACGCAACCAAACTGCTTCATATGAAAAAGAACACACACACGCGCACACCCCTCATTGTGCATCTGAAACACTGAGGAAAAGAGTTGAAGTGAGCGGAATGAAAAATAACATGTGCATCCATGCTCTGGCACATCGCGATGCAGTGCAGAATTCATAATACTTCAAAAGAGCTCTGTGGTCCCACTCATTTCAGACATAAACACTACAGAAGTATGCTGCTCAAGCCGTGTCTTTGGTTACCGAACCGGCAACAATGGGGTTGCCATTGACTGTCAGACAAGTGAAGAAAGATGCTTAGCCAGTGCCTGAAAATAATGCGGATCTGATTGACGTGTTTCCATTACTTTGTAATAATTACTTCATCATTGCCGTCTTAGTGTCTACAGTTTATTTACATGATGGTGCCTTTCTAAACCTCATTAAATCCCCAGAAGATGCAAATGAGGAAAAAAACTTATATGTACCTCATTGTCCTCCAGCCATTTTCCAGTTCATGTTTTTGTCTGAGTTGCTATTTGAATTCCTTTGTTGGCTCATTAAAATCTTCAGTGCCAAACCAGTGATGTTTGTTTCACATCACCTGGCATGTTTAAATTTTGGAAGACACAAGGGTGATAGTGAAAGAATTTCCTGCCCACAAAAATAGAGTGGAAAAATGTGGAAATGCAGAGTCCCAGCAATAACCTGAACAACTGATACCGCCAATAACATTGACATTTTATTAAAAGGTTCCTGTTCACAGTTATTATGAAAAATGATGTTTTATAAACTGATTTCCAACTTTATTAGACACGCTTGTTCAGCTGCTCAAAAAGACCTGCTGAAGTTCAAACTGATCATCAGAGAGGAGGACAAAAGTGAATAGGGTGACTTTGAACGTGGCCGGGTTGGTACCAGATGGGCTAGTCTGAGTATTTCAGAAACTGCAGTTCTGTTGGGATTTCTAGGGATTATAGAGAAGGATCCAAAAGAAAAAATATCCAGCGAGCGGAAGTTTTCTGAGCAAAAAATAGTTTGTTGATGCCAGAGGTCAGAGGAGAATAGCCAGAATGCTTCTGGAAGGCAACAGTAACTCAACTAACCACTTGTCTTTTGTACAGTCATGGGTTTAGAACCAAGTTATGCAGGAGACCACACTGGCTTCCACTCCTAAGAACAGGAAGCTGGAGCTATGGCTTGCAGGCTCAACAGAATCGAACAACAGAAGACTGCAAAAACATTGCCTGGTCTGATGAGTCCAGATCATTCAGATGGCAGGATCAGAATTTATTATAAACAACATGAAATATGGTAATTCTTATATAGCGCTTTTCTACTCTCCCGGAGTACTCAAAGCGCTGTATACAACATGCCTCATTCACCCATTCACTTCTAAACACAAGTGCAAACTAAAGTACATTCACACACATTCATACTCCGATGAATGCATCGGAGGGCAACTTGGGGTAAGTATCTTGCCCAAGGATATTTGGCATGCAGACTGGGGAAGCCAAGGATTGAATCACCAACCTTCCGATCAGCAGCTGATCTGCTCTACCACCTGAGCCACAGCCACCCCACCTGAGCCCACTGCACTAAAACTGCCTCCACGGTCACCTTATGTCAATCCAACAAGCCACCTTAGGGATGTGGTGGGATAGGGAGAGTTTTCGAAGGGGTTGAATACGGTACTAATTAAATATAGCTAATAAAGCGGTCATTGAGTGTACATGCATGCAAATACATCTCATGATGTATGAATGATAAATGGAAGAGAAAAGGGACGTTATATTTCCTTCTACAGACTTTCAGACTGAGTGCTATCTGCACTGTTTGTACGTTCCAACCTCGGGTGTATTATTTCAGTGTTTTCAGCAAACATACAGTCAGTCTTGAAAGAGAATGGGCTCAAGGTTAAGATGGAGACAATCAGACCGTTTCTATTCACCTTGCTGAAACCTTTTAAATGAATCAGTGTGTCTTTGTGATATGTGACTACCACGGTTTTTGTGCTATCACTTTATTTTGAAGCAAAACACTTTTAAAGTGAGGTGCAGTGGTTCTTTTTTAAAGCTTCTTTTGATTGATTGATTGATTGATTGATTGATTGTAAAGTTTTACACTTTTTCTTCATATGTTGTCTTAATTTTCCTTATTTTGTCCGGTTAAATGCTCAAGACTCCATAACATTAAAAACAACATTAAAAATGAGTCAACTCAACAACTCACAGCACTGCAGTGCAGAATCTGAACAAGGACCTCGTCCCCTCTTCCTAAAGGTGAAAGCAGAGGCATAAAAAATAATAAGCATTAATTAATTAAACAAATGCCATTTAATTATCTTTTCCAAGTGATAACTGCAGTCATAATGTCAAAAAAAAAAAAACCCTCTTCAGCCTGCATGAGGTTATTCTGGCACACGTGGAATTCATTTCTGTTTATGTATTTCTGGGAAGTGTGTTGTGTTGTTATAAAAAAACAATGGGTGATGAACCTGCCTGCTAAACTGATGTATGGGATCCTGTTCAGCACTGCAGGAGTTTCTCTATTGGCCCTCTCCAGAGAAATGTCCTCCTCTCGAAAAAATGGTCTTTCTACTAGACAAACAAACAGGCGCTCATAAATCAAACATGTATTTTAAGAAAATCTGTCTGTTTTCCCTGCAGTGACTCTTTTTGCTCAGCTCAGTTAACACATGATGCAATTTATTGAGTACTGCAACAGAAATATTACATTTTTCCATTCATTTGATGAGTCAAAAGGAGCAGCCTCCTAATGCACAGAGACGTATGACGAAGACAATGCACTGTGGCAGCTTTGGCCCAAAGTCCTGGTTTAGTGAAGTGCTGAGGCAGCAACGTTCACTGCGGTGTCAGGTACAGATGTCTCCCTGCGAATGCTGAATCAAATGATTTAGCAAGCATAAAGCAGATTAAAACATGCTGTAATATTTGTTCTTTTGATCTGGGCTATGGGTCCACATCAGCTTTGGTCATCTGACCACAGAAAAAACCCTGCTTCCTGAGAAAATCATCAACTGTTCCCCCATTCTGTGCAAAGCCATTAGGGGATTTTCTGTGATTTATTCACATGGTCTTGATCCAAAGCACTTTCCAGTATACATCACTGAAAAGGTCGTTTAAAAGTCTACAAGAAAAACCCAAACATGAAAACCCACACTTAAAAAAATAAGTTATTAAATTCTCTTTTATCTTTAACATGTCTGAGAAAAGTGATCACTTGCAGACTGTGACTTTGATAACTTGCCGTAAGACGTGAAAAACATCAGAAAAATCCTACGGTTATATTCCTCTCTGCCATAGACCATAATTATTGTTCAAAAACTGCTAAAACACATCAGTAAACCAACTTGACACAAACATCATCTTCTGGAAAGCCTTATAAGAGTGTACAACACTGCCTTCCACCAAATCAAATCAAGTCGTGTTTTTTTTAACCAAACAGAGTTAGAGGGCAATGTAATCTCAGCTGTTGGACTGTGTTCAGGAAAGCAGGAACATTTTCTAAATTAAGAATATGCTCCATTTTGTGCCACATGCAAGTTTTAGGGAGATTGCCAGGGTGTATGGTGGAGATAAAGAGATACTGAGGCCCACTGTGAGGTTAAGATTAGGAAAAGATTTCTTTAAAAAATGGAAACTATATATTTCTGACCTATTTTTAAAGATTGGCAATGTTTGGGGAATCTTTTGAACAGTAAGGGATAGAGCTGTGGCCACAGGAAAGGTAGGGAAGGCAGAAGGTATTGAGAAAAGATTAAAAATTGATTTTATTAATTTTATTTACATTACATCAAAAATATTTTGAAAAGATGTAAGTGGTTGAATAGTTAGGGGTGTTACATGCTTAGAACGGAAAATTACAATAAATTCAAAGAAGATAGGTGCCATCTAATTTACTTACCGGTAGGCTACTGTTGCTCATCATCTGTCTTATTGTTAACAAATAATTATAAAAAAACATATTCTGGGGTAATACTTTATATATATATTGGACTTTGGACATACTAGTCTAAAGTCCAATACTGATTAACCCTAATGACTGTGGGTTTTCAGCAAAATGACAAATTTTTAAAGCTGTCAGCGTTAATCTTGTTAAAATGACGTTAACGCCATAACTGCATTAACGCGGCAAATCTCCGTTAGCGAGTTAGCGTGGATCGGCCCGTGAGTTGGGTTGCATGGCGTCAACGCGTTAGCACGGTTAGCTTGTTAACACGTTAGCGCCGTGCGGGGCACGGGGTGATCTGCGCTAACTCGCTAACGGAGATTTGCCATGTTAATGCGGTTATGGCGTTAACGTCATTTTAATGAGATTAACGGTGACAGCACTACAAATTTTATTGCAGTGTACGACATATAATTCACTTTAGTAGCTACACTTTGCTAGTAGCCAAATTGAACATCGTTCTGCCTTCAGAACTGCCCTCATTCTTGGTAACATAGATTCAACATTGTGCTTAAAACATACAAATTGCCTGTTCCACATCCAAAAGGTGCTTGGATAGAGGTTTGGTGACTGTGGAGGCATATTAAATACAGTGTACTCATTTTAATGTTCAAGGAACTGTTTGAGATGACTTGCGCTTTGTGACATGGTGTGTTATTGTGCTGGAAGCAGCCAGCAGAAGATGATTCCACTGCGCTCATAAAGGGATGGACATGGACAGCAACAATACTCAGCTAGGTCGTGGTGTGTAAAATATCAACCATTCTATTACACCACCAGCAGCAGCCTGATCCATTAATATAAGGCGGGATGGATCCATGCCTTTGTGTTGTTTACACCAAGTTTTGGCCCTACCAATTGAATGTTGCCACAGAAATGGAGACAGCTAATGTTTTTCCAGTCTTCTCCTGCCCAGTTTTGGTGAGCCTAATCAAACTGTAGGTCCAGCTTCTTGTTCTCAGCTTACATCTGATGTGGTCTTCTGCTGCTGTAGCACATCTACTTCAAGGTTTGACGTGTTGTGCATTCAGAGATGCTCTGCTGCATAACTTGGCCACATTCTTCCAATCTTCTACTGTCCATTTTTGCTGAAATAATGTAAATTGTCGCTTCAGTTCAGCGTTCAGAGATGCTCTTCTGCTTCCAATCAGCTTGAAGCAGTCTGGCCTTTCCCCCCTGACATCTAGCATCAACACAACATTTTCACCCAGGAAGCTGCTGCTCACTGAATATTTTCTCTTTTTTCTTTTTCAAGTTGGTTGTGTGGGAAAATCCCAGTACAGTAGATCAACAGTTTTTGAAATACTCAGACCACCCTATCTTGCACTTAAATCATATTTCTTCTCCATTCTGATACTTGTTTGAACTTCAGCACATCATCTTGACCATGCAAGTTGCTGCCATGTGATCGACTGATTAGATGCCTGTGTAGTAACTGAACAGGTGTACCTAACAAAGTGGCTTGTAAAGCTTTTAATAGGGAGGACCTTAATAGGTGGCCACCAAAGATTAGGGTAATGAGAAATTTGCTGAAGATTCAGTGTGTGTCAGTGTGAGGTTGAGGTTTGACCTTTTATCATTCTAGCTATGAGGCATTTGTATGAAACATTTTTAAAACGAATTCCTGAGTTAAACCTTTTACCAAATCAAACTCTAATCAGTTCATCCTTGAGTCCAAATGAATGTTTGTGTTGAATAAAGAAATACTGCCTTTTTGTGAATGGGACTACCAACTCAAAAACATAATGCCTGAGGGCACGACTGTCACCGAGAAATAATAAAATCATTATTCAATCTTTGAAATTGCATCCCAGGGTCTTTGTTTAGTCCTCATATTAGTGCTGAACAGCGCACACATATTGCCAGGGTCAGGCTGTAATCACTGCTCAGCCTTCACTCACACAACGTGAAATGAAAGAGATGAGTAATGCGCAGGCTGGAAAGAACGGCATGGCAGAAGTTGCCTGACCCCATTGGAGTTTAAACCAGACTTAGCAACAAACACATCTTCACAGAGCACGAAATAAACACAGTTTACCCCCCCTTTCATGACCAATACTGGAAACAGACTGTATTCAATGGAAACCCAATCATTTATGCATGAGCTCAGCATTTATCCTTCAATTATCATGACTCATGATTTTATCAGACATCATTTCCACCCCCTCTCACCAACAGGCTTGCGCAAAAGCCTCATCTGACTGTCCTGCTGAGTTCTTTGCAACAAATTAAACCCTTCCTATTATGCAGAATACAAAAGAGACCATGTTAAGATTTGGTAGTGCTGCGGGTCATAGAATGACTCAATGGTAGATATTTAACAGACAAACCGTGAAGCGTCTCGCTCAGTTCAGAGACTCTTTGTAGAGTTTAGTTAAATTGGGATAGAAGAAATGTTCTCATCTCAATCAAAGTGTGACAGCTACTGAACTACTGCACACCTGAAGCAGAAAGTGCAACAAAGTTATATTTGACTAAACTGCAAAAAAGAAGCTTTTCAATTTGATCTACCTTGGCTCCAATTTTGAAAATATATGAAGAGAACTTGAATTCATGGAATATTTTGTAGTCCTTTGATCAAATTTGAAGGTTTAAAGATGCTGCTTTCCACTGCCCCACTGTTGATTGAATATTGCAGTGACATGTTAATGCTTATAAAGGAGCTAGTCATTTCTAGCAACGCTGCCAAAAATGAGCACTTTGATCTTTGGCAAGCCATATTTTAAAAAAGCAATCCTAGGATGTGTGTGATGAAATAATAAATCGAATACCACTGACAAACTGAATTACATCAGGTTGTGGTACGAATACCTTGCCATTCAGTACTTGAACTAGCTCAAAGAAAAAGCTGCTTGCAAATGAACGCACATATTTTGCCCTGTCCTCAGAGTTACATGTGACCTAATACACAAAATAAAAAAAACAACACAGGAAGATAAAACAAACAAAAACCAGCTGTTTTTTTTTTTTTTTTTGCATCTGTTTCCTTTTTTCTCTGATTTCCACCAGGCATAAACAAAGTGGAGGCAGTTTCTGATAGGCAGGGTGGCTCATATGCTCTGGGTGACTTTCTGAAAAAAAAAAAACAGGCCTACCACCTTCCTCATAATCATCGTCATCATGTTGTTGGTCTCAGTAGTGGATTACATTAATATTATCCATGAGTGAAATGCAGCCAGCAGTCAGGAAAAATTCATATTGCGAGAAGATGAAATTCTTGAAAATCTATAACACCTATTGGGTATCTTGTCTATTAGCAGTAATGGACGTTGGAAGCTTATGAAACCAGCATGTGGAAGACAGCGTCTGAAGGCTTAATGGTATCCAGTGCAATGATTGCGATGATGATGTGATTGCTGACTCAGTGACAGCAGTTACAGAATTACGGCAGCATCAGTGAAACACGATATGAGACAACACATTTTCCAGCTGAGAGCTCTCTTAACTGGACCCCCACCACCACCACCACCACCCAGCTGCTTGCAGATAGAAGTGTGTCCATGTGCTGTACGGTCACCACAGTCAAGCTATTACCCGTTTAGCTTTGAATCCTCCAGATGCGTCACGATGAATCATCTCCCACATCTCTGGCTGAGATTGCATCTCCCTGTTGGTCTTCATCATATAAGAATGCACGCTTGTTCTTGAAACACCAAGATTAAAAATAACTAAATAAATAAGCCCAAGAACATGAATGTGTCACTTGTGGTCTTTGTGTCTTTTTTTTTTTTTAAGTAAGTGTATTATGCTATATTCATTTTTCTTTGGGGCAAACAGAATGCTGTTGTTTAAAGGCATCCCATTTTACACACTGTCACTCCCGTCTCTGAAGAAAAAAGCCTCACAGCAGTCCAGTGATGAATTGAACAGTAGCAGGTTTATGATGTTTTATAACACATTATTTTCACTATTATGATTACTATTCCACTTCTATGTTATTTACTACAATAATATGTCATAAAAATCTCATCAAAAGATCAAAACATTTTTGCACAATCAGTTTCTCGCTGCTTTTTGTCCCTGTTGGTCTATGCCAATGCAATATTTAAACATGTTAACAAATATGCGCTTTCACATTTTCTTAAAACCCGTTTTTATTTCTTAGGTTATAGGAAAATAAATGGGAAAAACCCATCAGAACAAGCCTGAAATTTTTCATCAGTGCAATGTCTAAACCTCCAAGTAATTCCATGTACTTCCATTGTGTTTTATACTCAGAAATATGGAAAACATAAACTTTTTGCCCTTTTCTTAAGATGCAGAGCTGGCACGAGTAACCTACATAACCTAGAATTGGTTATTTCACATGTTCCCATTACATACACTCCAAAATTGCTCCACCTATTCTGATTTGGTTTACATATCGAAAAGGAGTAGGAAGAAGTGCACTGCACACATATTTAATCCCATAAATCATCAGGTAATATTTATCCAGCTTCCTTATTCATATAAATTAATGAATAAGGAAGCTGGATAAGACAAATTTGGGCCTTTTTTTTCATGAGACTCTGTGAGGACAGATTTGCTTTTGTGATCTTGCCTCAAGTGGACATTTCAGCAACTGCATTTCTTAATTATTTTTTTGGTTCATTTATACAGTCTTTATTATTCAGCAGCAATAGCAAAATGGTTTTCCGTGTAAATCTGCTTTATAACACTTCATAGCAAATCCACTTTAAAAAAAACAAACAAAACAGAACTATCATGATACTTAAAAAAACCCTTTCAATGTACACTCTGCTCTATGTGACTATAGAATTTATGGCGACCACATCTTGTTGTAGTTTTTAATCTTTTGGCATTTGCTGACTATGTAAACACATTTACCGGGATAAATAGTTATTTTATGTTTTATAGTGTTTATTCTAGCCAATAATTAGGACGGACAAACTTTAAACTACAGCTATCAATAGCAGAACCTTGACCTAGGGGCAGTCATGGCTCATGCAATCGATTATCTAACAATCGGAAGGTGGATGGGTTGATCCCGACCTCCTCCAGTCCTCGGGCACGATACTAAACCCTGAGTTGTCCCTGATGCATTTGTTATCATGTTAGTTAGCATCATGTCAGATAAATGAATGAGTGTGGTTGGGTGAATGAAAGATGCTATATAAGTACCAGACAATTTACCTCCCATCTGACTCCAATAACTGCTTTGAGGTGGTTTATATTGCAAGGTAGAAAAAACCCTACATAATTCAAAAGAACCATCCACAATCACATGATCCCCTATAAGCAAACACTTGGCAACAGTGGGAAGGAAAAACTCTCTTTTAACAGGCAGAACCAGGCTCGGGGAGGGGCGGCCATCTGTTGTGACGGTTTGGGGGATGAAGGGAAAGAGAAGAGAGCAGAGAGAAACAGGACAAAAGGGAAACTGTAGGACAGAGTTTGCTTTATTTAATCATTAGAAATAATTAGTGGTGTATAAACAGACAGAGTTTGAAAACAGATAAATGAAGGAGAAACGCTCAGTGCATCATGGAAAGCTTAGCTAGTTAAATTAGCTGGATGAGCAGCCTAGTACGATCAGACTATTTTTACAGTATTATCACTTCATAAACAGTGAGCGTGGTCTTAGGGCACGAATGGTGTTGGCTGTTTCTAGTGAAGAAGGCAATTTCAGATTCTGGGTTATTTCCCAAGGGTCACCACAGATTGATCCACCTGTCACATATTTTACACTGGATGCTTGTGTCTCCTCCCAGAATCAAACCAGGGATTTAGGTCTAAAAGGGAAATGTGCTAACTACTACTAGAACCACTCTTGCCATTTCTAGAGTAAGCCATTTAATTATTTTTCTTTTTATTCTTAGGATATATTTTATTTATACATATTTATATATTTCAGTTGGATTAAAAAACACTGATTATTTTTTGAAATTCATAGTAATCTAAACATGCTTACACTTGCTGATGTAAATCACTCATAATGAACCTAGTTAGAGAACCCGCCTTGGGGAAGAAGCACTTGAATAGGATAACTTTGTCTAGCATCGCATCGTTTCCTTTGTTTACTTTGATGTCTGACATTTGTTAACTTAGTTCGTTGGATTTAGGACACGAGCAGCAGAGCTGAAAAGCTACTATTTATGTCAATACTTTATAACCAGTCTGCGTGGTGTAGGGCATTGTTTTGGAAATAAACATGTCCTCTCCAGTCTAGAAGGTCATTTCAGATGCGCTCTTATTTCCCAAGTGTCACCACAGCAAATGCATCACGGATTTTTGGCATGTAAAGACAAAGAAGATCCCGGCAGAACCACCTCTGCCATTTCTAGAGTTAAGTTATTTAAATAATTGTGTTTTAATTCTTCTTTAAATCGTCTTTTATGTTATTATTTGTACATTTCATGTTACATTGAAAATTATAGTAGGTAACTTTGGAAATCTAAACAGTTTCTATTTCAAATTTATTTTGTTGGTGTCAGCTTATTTATAACACAATAGTGATGACTCTTTGCAGGGTCATCGCTCCCTTTCTGTGAATTTTTGCTTAAGGTCCCAGACTCCACAGTTAGAACTGATTTCTACATTTCTTCTTAGGAAACCCGCGTGTCATCCGTTTGACCTCTCACCCAAGCATCACACAACACCAGAGAGAGACTGAGAGAGAGAGAGAGAGAGAGAGAGAGAGAGAGAGAGAGAGACTGACTCCCACTGTTCGCGTTGGGAGCCTGAGCGAGAGGCAGAAGCGAAAGAAAGACTGTCACACAGCCTGGCTCGCATGCTTTAACTTGTTCTCATGTAACCGCCCGTGAAGGAAAGACGCAGAAGAAGAAAACAGAACAATTGCATGGATTTACAAATGCCTTTAAATCTCGTGACCACTGACCAGGGAATATGAGCCGGCTATGAGAAGTTGTTTGATCCGACCGGACGTGCGAGCGCTGCCGGCACAAATAAACTCATGGTAGGTTTTATTTCACACAGCAGCCTGCTGTATTTTCACGGCTGTTTAACCTTTTTAACATCAGTTTTCTGCTGTGAAACCTGTTGTCTGCGCCAGTTCAAAATAGTTTATGCACTCGCTTCTCTGGCTGTGTGTCTGAAGGGAGCGGGTGCAGAAATGGAAAAGTTTATGGCTGATTTGACTGTGCGCGCACAGTGTATAGCTACGGAGACATCATAAGTATAACGGACTCCTTTCAGCGCAGAGGCGCCCGCTCTCCCTAAAGGGAATGAATAGGTCACTATGTATTCTAATCAAACCCAAGATTTGACTCATTTTAAAGCGGCGGAGAGAGCCGCCGCTCCTGAGAGTTACCGAAAAGAGCGCCAATCGTGGGCGAACATCGTGGAGATCATTCGCAAAACTATCGAGGAAATCTTATTCGAGTCGCAATCAGTGAAGCGGTCGCTTTTATTCCAAAGTAACCACAGCGAGGTCTTTGGTTACATTTCCTGCGAGAAAATGTGGCTTCCATTCATGAGATGCAGGATTTTCAACCGTGAGAGACCAAACAAAAGGTTTCCTGCTGACCAATGAGAGCAGGGGAAGCCTCTGGAGGGACGGAGCGGTCCTCTCTTTGTCCAACAACACCAGACCGACCACTGATGCCTGCCGCGAAGCCAGCCTGACCGGGGGGTGTTTGGGAGTGAGACGGCATCTTTTTGCGATTGCGCGTAAAGGCGCACCTCACAGTCAAGCAGGATCTGAAAACACCTGCACATTTATCTTTAACTGCCTGAAAGAATTTGCAGGAGGTAGACATTTAAATTAGAATATGCTGGTGCTTTATGGAGTCATGTGATGTGCTTGGTTAGTGGCTGACACATGCCCCTCGGTGTGAATCACCTCACTTTAACCTCCTTCCCCCTTAACTTTCGGCTTGGTTAAGTTAATGTGCACAGTAGCTACTACAAGGGATTTTAATTACTGTAATTGAGCTTTTAATTGAGCACAGGTAGCAAAGTGGCTGCAGTGGTCTCAAACGCTGAGAGAACTTAATCGGCGAAAGAGAACTTAAGTAGCAGGACAATGCAGAGGTGATGGGAAATCTGTCAAGAGCACTAGTGCTGGCTGGAGCAGTTCATTGATTAGATGAATGCCAGGGAATTAATGAAGTGTTTAAAGAGCTGAGACATTTATCAAGCAGAAATGCCACGCATCCTATAGCGACCATCAACTTAAATGATTTGTGTCACCATACATCTCATATTTGTGGGATTTAAGGGCAGTTAACTGTGCAAGCAATGTGAAGACGTCATCTTTTTTTTAATTACATATCATGAACTACTAAGCACTCATTCAAAAAATAAATTAAAGAACAACCCGTGATGAAATTAATAATTGCTATCATCCATAAAGAACACTTATTTTTAAAGCTTATATATCATGTCATGTTGTTTACATTGGCGCGGCAGGATATATACAGTGTGTGTGTGTGTGTGTGTCTGTGACAGGATGTGTAGCTGTTTGTAAGTTGACACAGTCTATGTGGGAAGGCGAGTCGTAGGCGTAAGTGTGGTGGGGATTCTCTTTCTCACTGCAGTATATTATTATACAGTGAGTGGGATGGATGATTAAAATGATTTAAATGCCTCGACTGAGGGTAGCGTGCGTGGCCTCTAGCAGCCTCACTGTTTTTGTTCAAGCTCTTTTTTAAAGATTTCTACCCACAACAGATTTCTGGAGTGACTGAAGCACTTTGATGAATTACTCTGGCCAGCCCAAGTTGATCTATCATATCAAACTTCTGACTGGTGTAGCGTCAACGTCTCTCTTCATACTGGGCTGATGAGGCATTCATTTCGCATCTTGAAGAAGCAGAGCTATGAATGAATAATATTTCTGTCAAGTATGAGGAGAAAGATTTTTTTCAATGAGGCTTTGATTACGTGTAAATGTGAGCACAGCGGGATTAACAGCTTCAAACACTGGTTTTTCTCCGGTCCTGAAGATGATCACGCTTCTTTCACAGAAAGGATAAGATCAGTTTTGATGTGAAACATCACGTCGGCAGAAAAATGCATATAAATATGACGTGGCGATCATCTTATTGCTAAGCAGATCACAGTCTGTATGTAAAAGATTCCTCGGTTTCTGAAAAACGATGGGGAATGCATGAGCAGATCAGCAGAAGCCAAGAAGAGAGAACTTTAAGAGAAAATAACCCTACTTCTCTCCCGATGTATGACCTCAGTATACTTTTCTTTTGTATACATTTCTTTATTTTTGGCCTTATTTACAAGTTTCAAGCCATATTTATTGCCAACACGTTCTCACTCCCTAAGGGTTATTGCAGCACTATAATTATTTTCCAAGAAAAGGTTTCAATTGACGTAAAACACATGATAAGCAGAAAATGACTATGACAAGTTGTTACCCAATAAATGACTGACAAGTGACTCCTCGTAATGGGTAAAGATTCACTTCCACTTCCCGCCCATGACATCTGAGCAAGGAGTGGAAGCGATGTCAATGGCCAAAATGCAGAACTTATGATAAAAAAAAAAACTTGCGGCTTAAAATTTGTCATCTCCAAACCGTTACGTGTCTATATCTCATTTACAAAATCGATGGCTCAGACTTGATGTAAATGATTTTTCTGCTGGTTATGAAGTGGAAGCTGCTTGTACTGAACTTTGCAGCTCTCTTTTTTAGACCTATCTTTGTTCATTGCAGTGGTGAGTTGTGCGTTTTCCTTTGTTTTTCAACCCACCGTTTAGTCCATGAATAATTGCCTGGCTCCAAGTGCCTCTACTTTCACCAAGAATCTTTCAAAAGGGCCCGAGTTCATTTAAGTTGATATGAGATTTGTATAGATCACAGGAATGTAAATAACAAGCTAAAGCTGTTTAAGCAGGGTTTGTTTTTCCTAATGCATTTTCTTATGTATTCAAAATCAAGCATTCTGTTGAGCAAATGACAAAGGCTAACTTTAAGTATATTTCCAAGGATGTAGTTTTATAAACTACACCCAAGCTATAGGCTGTTATATATTGTGAGTTTGATAAAGAAGAAATGCTAACCTATCTTTGTTGGAATTTTCTCAGGAGAAGGGGATGCAATAGACACAGCAGATGCATTCTATAGGAATTCAATTTAAGTGACCTTTACCATTACAATTACCATAGAGAATTTAAAAGAAAATATGCAAAGGGCTGTGGTCTTTTCAGAGTCATGGATTTAAAGTCATTAGACACTGACAGTGATGAAACGTATCCCAATGTTTGGACGAAGGATGAATTACACACCGGATTAGTGCAAGTGCACAAGATGAACCCAAGTGTTTTGTGCAGTGGGGCAGCTTTTATTAGCAGAGAGAAGTGAAGACTTTCATGTGAATCGTGCCATTGTGCATTTAGTGTCACATGCATTTGCCACGTCGGTGCGTTTGTTTATTCATGCAGTTTTAATTTAGGTGTAATTTTCACCGGGTAATCCAGCCCATAAATCTTGAAACGTTTTCATATTCTGCTGGTGGTGTCATAATTTATCAAAATGAACTAGAAAGCGGAAGTATTAATGAACACTGGTGCATGGTCTGTCTTCCTGCCAGCTTCCTTTTGCCCCACATTTCTTTGTTTTCAGTGAGAACTCGTTTGGGACATTTTGCACCAGATGGGGCAACAGTGTGTCCCAGAGCAGCTCTGTTTCATTCCAAAAGCCTCTGATCAGACCCTGTGGCATTTTTTCCCCTGGTGGTCAAGGGAAGCCAACTACCCCCCCTTCTGTTCAGATTTTAGTAGTTATTTAAAGAAAAAAACAATCTGTCCAACAGTTTCAGTAATTCTTCTCCCCTCCTGTTATCTTTCTCACTCATCACTGAGGACTCGTCTGTAAAATGCACTGAAGCACTGTACTTCTGAATGCTGGAGAGATTGTGGCTGTTTACAGCTTGTGCAGGCTTGTTTGTGTTCTCAGTCTGTTATGCTGGGCCCTGAACATTTGATCTAGCTTTAAATGATAAGGAAGCATGGACAGTATCATTGTACATCAGGCAAGTAAAACAGGGTTTGTAAGCAAAGGTGCCCTGATTGCACTGGGAAAGAGAGCACACTGCATGTCGGTAAACGTCAGCATCGGGTATGTTGCATACTCTCTGCACATCCTGTATCTGCATGTTTTGTGTAAAATGCAATCGTGTGGTTTAGGGTTACTGTCTCACTTGGCTTCCTCAAAATTGTACCTCACACCACACCACAGATCAGTGCTTTTGATATTGAACACAGCTTTCTTTTTCTCAGTGACTCATGCATTCCAGCCCTGCTCTGATAACTGGCACCCATTTTGTTCTCTTACATGGCCTTTTTCCATCCTGTAGCACAACTGTGTTTCACAAGTGAAGCATCTGACCTGTGTCTTGTTTCTTTGAAATAAAAATTCAACCACTGCTGCAGGATGCTTTATATCAAGTTTTCACTGGTGCACCGAACATTAGACATATCGAAATATGAAAAAAAAATCTGTCAAGTTTTCACCTTCCTTTCAGGCTTTTTACGAAACCTTTGTTTTCTTCAGCACTGGCTGCATGTTGCATGCTGTAGATTCAGTATGTAATCAACCCTCAGCAATACAAACCCCTCCCACTCCCACAACATGACGTCTTTTCAGTTAAGCTGTGTCCTCAGGGTCTATGAGTCTGCTCTGAGGATTAGAGAGAAACTTACATTTTTGAAAATGTCCATATTTAGTATTCACCTCTTGCTTAAATAGTTTCAGTTCTGCTTTTTCAATTTTAGATATCTGTGTCATTTTTCCTATTAGAGATTTTCAGTGTCATCTGTAAAGTGTTTACCCTCCCTATATGTCAACAGAATATTGTCAACAAAACAAAAAACGTCCACCTTGTTTTTATTTTCTGTATTCAAAGATTTTCTCTAATTTAAAACTGAATATTTTTTTGTGTTTTCAATGTTTGAGCAAAACAAGTAATTTGAAGACTTTATTTATTTGCCAGAGGTTTATTATTCAACTAATTCTATGTCCTGTGAAGACTGCACATCTTGCAGACTTTAGTGGAAACATACATGTATCTCATTAGTATGCAAAAGAGCTCTTTGCGTCACCGTAAACAAACCGGCTGTCAGAAGCTGTGTTGTTCTCTATGTCTATTTAAAAGTCTTAGGCCATTCAAGCAGTCTATCAAAAGAGATGTCAGCTCTTAAATATGTCGTCTTCAGCTTCTCGCCTGTCACAGGAAATCCTTTGTTGCCTTTGTAAATTTTCATAAACAGACTGGTGTTTTTGTAAGCTTGCGTCTAAGTGACAGCGGGCTTCGGTGTATGTGTCACGGCGAGTGAGGTGAGCCGTGTGGAGGCAATGAAGGAGGATCCAAACGCAGGCAGTCGTGAAGGTGTGAAGGTGGTTTATTGAGCATGAAAGTAAATACAAACGGCAAAGGGAGCTATGACTAACTAGACTGGGAACAAACTACAGAACACGAACCTGAACATGAGCATGAGCAGAAACACTTAGCGGTTGACAGCAGGGAAACACACAGATGACGCAGGGTGGAATACACAGACGGACCAGCAACTACAATGACGGCAGACATGACTTAAATACACAGAGAATCACAGGGGAATTACACACAGGTGGTGGACACAGCTGGGAATAATCAACAAGACGAGACAAAGGTAAAACTGAACACACTCACATGAGACGCAGACCATCACAATAAAACAGGAACAAGCAACCATCACACTAAGACACAAACTCGACATAGAGAGACAGACAGAAAATGGCACATGGAGCTAGACAAATACTAAGCAGACACAACTGAAGAACAAATCCTAAACACCACAGAAACATGAAACTCAAATAATAAACATCATCATAATCAACACTACAAGAGAACAAGAAAACAACCCCTGATGCAAACTAAAACCAAAACATAATAAAACTCAAACTACTGGGTCCGACGGACCCAGAACCGTGACAGTATGACTGAATGATCTGTACTAGAAACAGTATCCGGCTGCATTCTGGCTGTGTTTTAGTGTGGGAGTTGGACTTTGAAACTAACGGTGCATGCAGGGTGCCCGGTGATAGATGGATACTCCAATGAAGTCATGTTATGTATTCCTGATGAGACTAGTGAATCAGAGGAGAGGATTTATGTGGCGGTGGAGGAGCAACCACTCCAGAAGATGTTGTCTGTGTGAAGTGGTGGACTGAGGCTGTTTGTCATTGTGCTGAACATCCAGTGATTAAGCTACCATGCTGACAGACATTCATCTGCTTTATCAAGTGAATGACTTGCATGCAAAATTCATTTGGCTCCAGTAAACAATGGGAAGTTTAATGGCAAGTCACATGCTTCATCTTCTTTTTGGTGTAATCCCATAAGTCACAAAGGTTTGCTAGTCAAACAGTGGTTTGTCTCTGGTTCCTTGCAAATTTAAAGCAATGAATAAAAAAAATTATAAGCTACTACATGTACTGCTAAGTGGGAAAAATTAAAGGTAAGGAAAAAAAAATCACATGAAAAACAACCTGTTTTCAAGCAGCATGCGAGTTTTAATGTGCAGAAATGACTGTTGTGAGAAACAATTTCAAATTTCTTCAATAACGCAACAAACCTTGTGCTACTGAGACATCTCACTGGGACTTTGAGGTGCTGAGTAAGTCTGGCAACTCACGGTTGCGTGACACTGCCAAGCTGGGGGTCATTGCTTGTATTAATGATGCATGGGGAGCTGAATTGGCTTTTATTTCCCACACCATCTGTATCCAGTTGTGCCATGTAGATGGATTTTGGCGAGCTGAACAACCCCCCTTAGCAGCCAGTGGTATGATTTATGGGACTGTGGCACAAAGGGATAATGTGTGCAGAGAAAACTATTTGCAATTATGCAAATATCCACATTCACGATATACATCTTATTTATTTAATGCAAGGTTTAATATTGTGTTTTCCACTAAATATTCAAAAAGAAGTTCAGTGATTTCAACTGTTTTTGTTTAGTAAAAGCAGAGATATTTATATCTCTCAGGAGAACATAAAAACTGAAAAGGGTTGGAAAAGGAAGAAAATGTAATTTAGATAATTGAGAAATAATTGAACAACATAGGTTTGTGAAACCACTAGGTCTAGATGTGTAGTATGATATTAAAATAAGTAGTGATAAAGAATCTTAGTAAAGCAGAGAGAAAAAATGGCTGATATCAAGAAATCCTACCAGTGGCTGGGCAAAGCAGGATTGAAGCACAAGAATCATGTGTATATGAAATATTTTAAACTATTTATATTCACAATATTATTGGATGACCACCTTTATTCCTAAAAGCAACTCTTTTTGGCAAGTTTTCTTTCAACAGTCTTCAGGAAGCTCTCAGGAAGATCATGAAGCCTGGTTCTCCGGGCTTCATGATCAATCATTTCTGCTGAGGCTTTAGCCAAAAGTAAAGCGGATCAGCTGAAAGGTGAGATTTATCTCTCAGATACTGTGTCTGATCTTTTTCCTATTTCTTAAGGACATGACTTATACGTTCATCTGCTGTAAAAAGAATAGTTTTTGTAATTTTTTTGTTCTCCACTTGGCAAATTTACAAATTTTCTTAAGGATTGGCTGCACACCAAAGATAATTCACGATTTCCTGTAATAGCTGTTTGGAATCATCTTCCTTTTTTCAAAAATACAATTTGAGGCCTGTCAAACTGTTATCTTCAACATTTGTCATTCTATTATTTAGTGCTGAAAAACTTGTCTAGTGTGACCTTTCATTTTGTGACATGCAATCCAAACATTTCATGAAAAAATTAGGAACTACTGTGAAACCTACTACTTCTCATCAATTATTCATTTTTTCATATTTGTGAAATTTTTCATGTTTGTGAAATATTTAATTAATATAAATTTAAAGAACAGACAAATATATACCACAATTTCTATTAAGACTAATGTGACTTAACATATTAGATCATATCTTACTTTCTTAACTATTCAGTACGCAATTACTTGAGTTTGGATGAGTCCAGCATACCATCACACTATCTCTCTATCTCTATTTATAGATATATCTATATATCTATATATAGATAGATGTGTGTGTGTGTATGTTCCCATGGAATTTCTTGGGGTTGCAGGGCAGTAGAAAGACAGAATTAGTGGTTCTCTGTGTGTGACTCCAGTATCTTTCTTCCAGATGTCACTCTAATGGGCCTCAGCACAGACCTGTGGGCACCTCAACAAAATAGAGCACCACAGATAGATGTGTTGATTTCCCAATTACCCCTGGCTACTCTTTTTTTGATGAGCAACTGGGAAACCTTTCAGTGTCCCAGTCATTTCTCACCTGTGAGATGGGATTTTTTAAAATAACCGCACTATGCTGAAAGCTTTTGCTTTTGGTTGTGTGTTACTCTGTGTTACTTGCAATGTACCTTAACGCAAGGTTAAAGCTGCAATTAGAAGTACCAACAGCAACAGCTCGGGGGCTTATTTAACCCAAAGAAGAGGATGCATCTTAGCATGCACATGCAACTTGGCAGCACGTCTGGTTTAGCTGAAAGGCCAACACCGAGTTCCGTTTACCAGACAGGTCCCAAATGTTTAGCTAAAGTGTCAGACGTACCTGTAAGGCTGTTTACTTTTTTGTGAATTTTTGGCAGTGAGGACACAGATGTGGCTTGGGTCACAAGGAATTTGTACAAATGTTATTTCCATCGCTTTAGCTATCATTTCGTGGGATTATCCCTGCCAAGTTAATTTGGAGCTGGAGTTTTATATCTGTGCCTGCAGCTGCTGCCAATATGAACCTTTGGTGTAGCAGAGAAATTGTTACACTTTGCAAGACGGATGTGCTGTTGTAGTTAGAGCATCCCTCAGCCTGCTGCAATTCATCAGGATATGGCCAAGCAGGTAGAATTGTGTATATATAATCTACTTCTAGGAGGAACAGGACAGATGTATTATCGTGATTTACCTGACACTCAAATTACAGTGTAAGTAATCCTTCTGCTAGAGGTGAAACATAGTGACAGCCTTATAAATTAAAATATACCATGGAATTAATCCTAGCTATTAAAAAGGAGACCTCTTAATGCTCACCTTTAATTTGGAAAATTAACCTGCCTGGCTGTCTGTTAAGCCTGTCCAAGCCTTCGTTACTGTTGAGTCATTTGTATAATGTAGCAGGGAGAAAATAAAGCACAGCACCTTATAAGCTGAAATCCTACAGGCCAATTTATTATTATAGATCCGGTGGGATGCCCTTGAGTAGCCTTCTTAAAACTGTTTACATCAGACCTGCTCCCTAGTGAGGGAGCCAACTGACTTAGTAATAGCTTACATTTTGTTAATTCACACGTTTTCTTGGCAGTCATAGGCTAAGACTCAAACCATGCTCATAGCTGGCAAGACAAGCTCTGACTGCTAACTAGGTGTGAAACACTATTGCATAGGCTTACCATATATGTCTACTAGAGATTCTGCTCAGAAATCAATGAATTACAGATAAAACAGGAAGCTGCTCTAAACACGTCATGGCCTTTGGTGCTTCTCCTCATCATAAGATAGTAGCAGATGAAAACTTGTCTGACTCCAGTTTACTAAGTGGAGATGGCGCCTTGCTGGGTATCAAGAGCGTCCAAGTTGTATTTGCAGAGAGAGGCTGCATTTCTCTGATTATGTCAAGTTGCTTCTGGAGTCCTCAAAACAGCAGGATTTTATTTTATTTCCTCCAGCTTTAGTCAGAGTCTCACATGTAAACAAGTTTATTTGCAGGAGACTGGAGTGGAGTGGAGAATGAGCTCAGCTGGATGTAAAATTTCTATTAAGACTAATTTAATTTAACATATCAGTTTCAGTTTTATTTAGATTATATCTTAATTTCTTAACTATTCAGTACGTAGTTACTTGAGTTTGAATGAGTTCAGCATATCATCACTATACTTATATATATCCTTTAGGCAAATACAAGTTTTCTTTTATTCAGCAGTTACAAATTAAGACAAATACCATCATACATATTACAAAAGAATCATCAAACATTACATTAGAATTAAGATAATTGAATTGAACCGGGAGCTGCAATTTTAAACAAAAAATAAGTTAACAGTTTGTACAGCATGTTTGATAGTTTTAATTTCATCATGTGCTCAAATACATTAACAAAAACAATTAGATAAACTCATAAATCTGTTAACTGCCGAAACATTTTTTTCTGATCACCAAATAAGTATTTTCTTATCAAAGGATCTGCAAAAAAGGGCTGATTCAATGAATAGGAACGGTAAGAATACTTAATTCATAGGTATATTTTTTTCTTCCCTGGGATGTTAAAGTTGCTTTTAGTACATAATGCTAGAAATGGTGGGTAATTTCCAAATGTCACTGAATATCTTGTTCAGCAAAGCAGCTCAGGTAATAGTGATAGCAATGAAGAGTTAAATGTTTTCACTTAAGGTGGTAAGATGGAAAATTATGTCCCTGAAAGCTGAATAAGCAATGACTTTATAATTTTTCATTCTCAAAATACACAGTGTATATAAAATAACTCTGTATATACTGTATCTGTTTATGTCAGTTGATATATTGATTGATAGTCCAGTCTCAGATGTGCATGGTGAGATGAAAACACATTGATTCACTCTAAGGAGTCTGGGCAAGGCTGCACTCATATGCTTAAAAGCTTAGGTTAAGCAGATACAATATTTATGCTATGTAAAACTGATGCAAATATATAACAATGCATTTATATATAATAAAGAATATTTCAGGTATATTTCCCATTCATGTGGCAGTCATGCAAACCTCTTTGCTTAATCGAGCTGGGGAAAAAGGGGAACTCATTGAACTCATGCTGTTATTTAATCTTTTGCTAGTTAAATATATTTATATTGGGGTGGCTGTGGCTCAGGAGGTTCAGCACAGCAGGTCATCTATTAATGGTTTGACCTCGGCATGTCAAGTATCCTTGACCAAGATACTGAATGCCAAGTTGCTCCCAATGCTTTCATCAGAGTGTTAGGAAACATTTTCTGATCCTTAAACTTGGGTTACCATAAATATTTGTATTGGTTTCCATGTCATTGTAGTGATGATCCAAGCACCAAAAGGCCACTTGACTCAATTTGAAGTAATTTCCAAGCTGCTGTGGTGAAATAAACTAACGTCCACCATGGCCAATACCTTTAACACTTTATCATCTAATTCTTAAAAAACAAACAAACAAAAAAACAGACAAATCTGAGAGAATGACTGAAAGCCAAATTCACAGTGCAAAAACAGATAAAAACACGACACTACCATCAGAACCAAAAACCACACGGTTGAAAGATCTGTGTGGCTTCCTCCTGGCTCTAATTCTCTCCACCTGTGCTCTCAATGCGTTTCCTACATAGGGCAATGTAAAACCCATTCCCCGTGGTGCTCAAGTGACACTACTGCATAAACAAACAACAAAATACACTTTGAATGAGATCGAATCTAATTTAGATAATTATCTGTCCAACACTTTATTTGTTTCAGCTCCAGTCAAAGACTACAATAGTTTGGAATTGCTTTCTAAAAACATTCAATGCTCATGCCTTGTTTTGGGGAAGAAAACATGATGAAAATTTTCGCATAGGTCCTTTAATTTCTCAACCTGGACTCTCACCAAATTCCACTGAGTGTAAACCAAACCTTAAATATATTTATGCATGCACAGCTGCTCCATAAAATCGTATTTTAGTAGTGGTTCACCCTTTTGAAGTGTAGCGTGATTCCAAAGTATAAAATAGCATTTACAGATGTGTTTGTTAAGAGGGTCACTGGGCAAGACACTGAGCATGGAAAAATACAACTGCAGTATTGTTTTACATCTAAATTTAGTCTTGACAGTCTTAACCACAGCATATGTTTTCTTTTTTAATACAAGTGTTATTGACTGAATATAGTTTCCCCTGAATTTTTCTGCGAGCCTGTAGGGATCAAAATCTTTTATGCCGCTCTGTGGGTTGAGAGGCATTCCACTGGAAATGGTAAACATTCCCATTGGATTAATTACCAACTCCTTTTCCTCTGTTCTGTCTGTTTCTTGTCAGAATGGAGGTTAACAGTGGAATGAACTTTGGTCCACATGTAGAGAGTTTGCCTGTCAGGTCTCATAAAGCGCGAGGAGGCGAGTAGGACCAGGTGTTGGTGGATTGTTGAACAAATGAAAAGTTGGATGTCTGAAAGAAGAGGTCAGATTAGGTAAAAGGGACAAGTTCTAGCATCTTGTAGTTGTTTGTAGTTTTATCTCTTGTACAGATCTTTGAAGTTTTTACAAAAGTGTTATTGCAAGTTTGAAACTTTCTATGTCTATCTTGCATTGTTTGTGAGTAGTCTTTTTTTAAACCTAACTTATAAGAAAACAGGTGCGTTGTTGGGATTCTGATGTTGTCCGATATGTTATAGAGGTTTGTGGCTTGAATTTTCAACTTGCATTATTGCTATTTTAATCATCTACACCTTACCAGACAGTATAATACACATAAAAATTGACAATAATATCAGCACAAAAACTTTACTTTAAAATTGCAATGGCAATGTGCTGTTGTGTCACCAAAGACGGTGGGATTCACTCACTGGGGACAATGACTTTGATATTGGGATCAAATAACAGATAGGTACATTTACAGCTGCTACAATGGCTGAAAATTATAAATAACCGAAACTAGCTAATTTCGACAATTATCTGTTTATGTTTAAACTCTACCTTCCAAGAAAACAGGTGATTTTGATGGTGCACAATATCCTATACATGTTAATGGCTTGCATATTCAACATGCATTGCTAGCAATTATAAATTCCAGACATAAGCCTCCACTAACAGCTACTCTCATTACACTCAGTGTTATTCAAACAGGCACACAGAGTTCACTTGAGCAGTCCACCCAGGTGTAACATCCACCTTATAATCTAAAAACAACACTGCACATTCCTTTTGCCTTCATTTTAAACAACGTGAGACGAAGGGATGTCACGAAACCCAACTTGACACCCAGTTTGATAGCAAAAGAAAATGATTATCCTGCCTACTTAAATGTGCACTGCATAGCATTAACCACTGCAAACATTTAAGCCTATGGAACGTGGGGGATTTTGTAACAGCAATGTCAGCTGTCTCAAAAGATAACACATTCAGACTAATATTGGATGAAGTTGTTGAATTGAAGCACATTCACCTTTTTAATTATTTGTTTTTACCATTTAAATCCAAACAGATTTGGATGCTGGACTTTCTGGTGCTTTCCTAAATTGGAAGTATTTCCTCCCCTGATCTGAAAAGCATGATAGCATTGTTTGCATACTGCCTTTAGGAAATAAGTTATCCCCCTGCACCTTAATGCCTTGGTTATCTATGCATCGGAGTTCAGGTTCAAGTTACTGTATTTGTACTGGCAGACAGCTTTAGCCTCTCAAGACCTCGAAATGAGACTTTGGAAACCAGTGGCTGACGTCACAGTAGCTATGTCCATCTTTTATACTATGAACTTTCCCTGTGCCTGTGGTCATCCATCAGCATGTAAAGATACAACAGACTACTTGTAGCCATATACTACCCCATTCTGCTTACAGTACCTATGATAGACAGAAAATATTTTGTGGTCAGAATTACGGTACTTTAAGGTATCACAAATATGGGTTCTGACAGCATCTCTGTTGAGATCTACCTCATTAATTGTTGCTATGCTGAGATCACCAAGGCTACAGAGCAGAAGGATAATTATCAGGTAAATTTGGTGTCCATCTGCAAAATGAGTGACTCACAGGTGATTCAAATGTGCTATTTGTCCCCAAATTCTTTGCTATTAAAAGATACAGAAGAGCACCTCATGTGGTATAAAATGGTCTTCTGTACTTTAGAAGTCATGGCAGATGGCTGCCCCTCCCTGAGCATGTTTTTGATGGAGTTTTCTTCTAGTTAAAAGGGAGTTTTTACTTCCCACTGTCACCAAGTGCTTGTTCAAGGGGGGTAATTCGATTATTGCAGGGTCTTTACCTTACAATATAAAGCAGATTTGGTGCTATATAATTAAAATCGAGTTAAATTGAATTGGATAAGTAATATAGTTTATGTGGGTTTGTACTCTTTTGAACTAATCTCTACCACCACAAACAGAAAAACCAGTCACTGTGAATTAAACTAGTATTTCATGACATCTTCTTCCCCATTCCATGCAACTTACTGACAAGTTAGTGCTGTATTCAAGATCTCTGGATCTCTTTTATCACAAAATCTGTCAGCAAGACGGATTAATATTTCACAAAAATAAGAAGAATAATCAACATAAAGGAACATAGACAGACATAAAACACTTGATAAAAGAGAACAGAGAAACTGAATTTAATTGACTGGAAGATTAGTATTAGAAAGCTTAAAACAAAGGGGAAAAAGAACAGTAGCAGGGAAAATGCTGAAATGCACACAAGGATCTCTTCAGAATTATTTTTACTCACATGGGTATAAATTTTCTAAAGTTAGATAATAAGTTGCAGACACATCACATCGAAGTTCATCCTGATAAATTATTCGTTTGAAACTGCTGTGCTAACGCTGCACTGTTTTGCATATGCCCCTCAAGTTTGAAACACCATTTTATCCACACACATACACCTTAATTGTTTATTGTGTTAAAGACAGAGCTCTTCAAATAAAACCATCATCCCTTGTTCAGGGTTTGATGTAAAGTATACTCCCATCATAAGACACATGACCTGTCACTTTCCCTGTTATCATTTTCAGGCCTAGTTTATCCTCATCATTTGTGTTCTGTTTGGAGCCCAGAACAGCTCTTCACAGCATATCCATTACCACAATCAATAATTTAAATAGGAGCCATTGTTTTTCTCTGCTTTTTAATGACGCCATCATAAGCACTTATTCACCTCAGAAGGTGCTGCCACTGAAATTAAAATAATGAATAAAAGATAAGATAGTGGAAAGTGCTGAACTGGGATTCCAGCTGAGAAGCAGTTATGAATGCAGGGCAGAGGCCACGTTTCTCACCACCCTCCTCGGGGGTGAGAGCGGCTGATGGTTGTGTTTGTTAATTTGACCCTGTGTGCTCATTGGTCAGGCTGAGGTCAGATTGACTTCCTGGGGATTAGATTCTGATCTTTTGGGCCCCAGAGTGTGTGATCCAGATGAATGTGATGGATGACTTCTCCTTGGGTAATATGACAAATGAATCCACTCTAAGCCACAGTGAATACAGATCTTCTCCTTGTTTTTCTTATGTGTGCTTGTAATTTACATGATTGAACTGGGCCACAGACCTTTGGGGGTGCTGGAGAAGGAGTGACATATCTGACAGGTCAGGGTGCTCCTGCTCACTCTATTATCAGACATCTTTGTGGCACACTGTAGACATGCAATATAATACAATCCCCTTTTCCAAGTGTTGTCTTGTAATCCCAAACTATACTAAGGAGTAATTTCATGGTTCAGTAGATAGCTTTGGTTCTCACTTTATTTGCACTAACCAGCCTTTTTCAGTTGCTTTCAAATAAACACATCAAAGTTAAAGCTAATAATTCTCTTTTTGCCACGTTATGAGCATTTATTACATTTAAATTGTTGTTTTTAGAAAAATATATTAATATGGGTAAAAAGGTTCACCGTCTGTTTTTACAGATTCTAACACTCAACAGCATATTAGCTCTACTGTTGTTTACTCAGATTGCATAGAAAATATGTGGACATAGCCATGGTGAGGTCAAATCCAAAAGCTATAGGGCGCAAAACTGTTAAGCTAAGTGGGTTAAAAATGTCTCTAGTGCCATTATCAGTCAAATTACTAAATGGTAATAGGTGCAATTGTGGGGTACCTTATATGAGTTGCTTCCCTCAGTTGTCCAAAGTAAATTTCTCCCAAGAGAACTCTGAGTATAGTCGCTGCTCCTCCACATTGAAAGGAGACAGCTAAGGGCGACACATGTTAACCCTCTCAGGCTCAAATTAAGTTTTTGTTGCTAATGCACAAAAGAATACCTGCAGTGGTACTTCTGAGTAAAAGAAAACTCATAAAATATGTATGTGGGGTAATCAGGTTGTTAGCTTCTAACTGTTGCAAATCTGCAACGCCTGCCTTGAGAGGGTTAAGGAGCTGAAACTCCTAAACCCTTTATCCAATTTGAATGTTGATACCCTCAAATGAAAGCTGAAAGGCTACATATTATGCCCATGTCCATTATCTAATTATAATTGGAATATGTTTTAGTAAACAGGTAACAAAACAAAACTTGTGTCAGTGTCTAAATATGTATGAACCTAACTGCATCGGCTGGCCTGGGAACCCCTAGACTTTTCCCTGGATAAGCTTATCCATTGATAATGTCCCAGATAATGTTTATCTGATTTTTACTGCAATGCAAACATCTTAAAGTACATTTAAAAAATAACAAAGAAATCAAAATGTTTGCATACAAAATATAATACTATTCCCTTGACCATAAATACTATCCAGAGAGTGAGCCGCCTTGGGGGACGTTTGAGCTTTCCGAGTGCTTCTTGTTGATTTCTGTTTTTGGACTTCACTGATCAAGCCCTCCTTGTCCATGGGGCTGCACACCCACGTATCTTCAATAATGAGTAATTACATCTGATAAGGAGTTTAATACATAATAACATCAAGCGAGTAAATTTTTCACGTGTTGGAGCTTGGCGTTCCTTTCATCTAATGCCATAGGGATACTCAACAAACCAGAAAGTAATGTCATTTATTCTTCCTTCTCATCTTTATCATGTGTTTGTGCATACAGATGTCTGATAAGTATTAGTAAGTTAATGGCCTCAGGTTAGTAACTGCAAGTAAAAAAAATTGGAAGGGTGAACTAAACAGAAAAAAGAATTATTTGTGTTAATTTTATGTATACTATTATAAATCCAATTTTTAATATACATAAATGTGCATATTAGGTAGTTCCATAGTGTAGTGGTTTACAAATTTTCCTAACAAGTAAAAGATCCCAAGAAGTGGCACAAATCCCTGGAGTGTTGTATCCGGAACGGGATCTGGTGTTAAAAACATGTGACACCTCTTGAATAAAGGAGCAATTAAATGAAATCAGTTTGGCTTTAAAGCCAAAGTTGTCTGAGGAAAGAATTCATCAATATTCATGTGTTTCATCAATGCCTCCAAAGGTTTTGATCATGTAAATCAATAGAAAATTGTTAAAATCGAGTCAAAGAGGGATATGTCTGTACATACATACAAGAAACATCAGATAATATACACCAAATACATATACTGTATTACTCCTAACATACATTAGCATACATCACGTTACAATAACAGAAATCACTAAAAATATTCCAACGTTACCCTAAGGATGCTAATATATAAATATCACTAAGTAGTGTAAGTTACTAAGTAAGTAAGTCACGAAGTAAGTCACGCAGTAAGTAAGTACTAGATTATACATTTCCCAGGCATTATAAAAAATACCTATGTAAACAACTCTATATACAACTTATATGTTTGGATGAATTATAGGAAAGCAAAGTTTATGGAAACCTAATATAACTTAAAGATGTTGTTATAAGAGATAGTTATTGCAAGAGAAATGTTTGTAGCTGCTCGAGTCAGTACATTTTGTGTAATACCGTATTAAGAAAAATTAGTAAGAAACATCATGTCACTGCTTCTGAGAATGAGATCAGTGGTTTAATGGATATTAGTATAGTTTGAAAAAACCCACACTGTCCTACTTCCAGTAACCCACAGTCTCACACAATTTAGCAGAAGCAGGTTGTTAAACCAGGAAAACAAAATGTTACACAACATTTTCAGGTTTGAAGCCTTGCTATTTTTTTTAAACACTCATCTGTAGATTTATAGACAACATGTTAATGGAAAATTAATATTTAAATATGAGACACATGCATAATTTATTATAAGAGAGCTTCTGTCCCTTTATATCACCCTGGCAGAATAAAAAAGCCCCAGCACAGAAGGAGGCAGTGTCATTGTCACCACCAGCTATTTATCACAATTCCAATATGACCAATCAAGCATTTGCCGCAGTGTCACATGTCAGAGAGCATTTAATGGCTGTACCACCCTGGCAGTGGCCTCATGCTGAACTTTAATTATTGTGAGTGGCCTGGTTGAAAAACGTTTTTTTTTTTCAGCTGACACAGCAACTACAATTCCTTTCTTCTTCCATCTTACTACTTCTATCACATTCTTCCCCTGCCAGTACTTCCTGTGTTTTTGGTGGACTTCAACCAAATTCAACTTCCTGTCTCTTGGAAATGTTAAGAGAGGTGAGGCAGTAAGAAGGACCAGATGGTTTCACAGATGTGAACGTACAGTAAATTCACGTTTTCAGCTTCTATTGGCTTTTATAGTTAACTTATCAGCTGTTTTTGTACAAAACACCACAACAGGAAGTTGCCTGGAGTCTGCAGGCAAGTAGGCTCATTAGCTGTCTCCTCTGTTCTTCTGTTTTTTTGCTTATTTTGTAAGTGGTCCTAAAAGGGAAATGACTTTATAATGGTGTGTGGACAGGATCGTCCCTGAATGATAAACCGTTTCTTCACTATAACAATGGATAGTTGGAATCAGCCTGTCGAGAGCACTTCTGGGTAGCTGCCCAGAAGGACTCTCTGGACAGAATGTGCTGTTCTGTTCTCAAGGTCTCTCAAGTGACTCCACTGCAGGGTTTGCAGTCCACTCTGTCATACTGTTTTCATGTTTTATTTTTCTCTGCACCTTGAGCAATGCAATGGTATTGAGCTCTCTGGCTCTGTTGCCGCAGAGGAAAGCTGGCAGTAGATTTCATTTTTATGGTATTGTCATATTCCACTTATGTTCATCTATTTTTATACCTCCATGCTGTCGATGGCCATGGCTAGAGGCATTATGTCTTTGGGATTGTTTCGGGACTGTACATTACTCTGCCATCCATTCATTAGTCCATCCATTCTAATAAATTTGAGATATTGTTGATAGCTTCTAAATGTTCTTTACATCTGCAACAACCCTTCACTTGGACTGAACTGATTAGATTTTGGTGCACATAGTAACCCAAAAAAAGCCTCATAAAATACACACATGTTACACTTGGTGTGATTGTGTTCAATTTAGTTTTTGTTTATAAAGCACCGAATCACAACAAGTCACCTGAAGGCACTTTATATGATAAAGTAAAGACCCTAGAATAATATAGAACAAACCCCAACAGTCAAATGAGCCTCTATGAGGAAGTATTTGGTGACAGTGGGAAGGAAAAACTCCCTTTTAACAGGAAGAAGACAGGACAAAAGACAACTCATTTATGCCATATTCACTGGAAAATCTATGTGATTCAATGATGATTGATAATACTTTATAAGCCACAGATTCAAAGGTGAACATTACTTCCTCCTCTTTATTTTGGCTGCTCTGTTTAGAGGTCGCCACAGGAGATGACCTGCCTGACACTAGGCTCCCAACGTATCTAGACTTGGGACCGGCAGTAGGAGTACAGTGGCTTGTGTCCCACAACCGAGCCCTGGAGCTATATTCAAAGGTCAACTTTAGTGCATCATCATACTGTTGGCCATTATTCACCATAGCCTCAGAACAGAAGTGGAAGAAATGTCCAGATTTTTCATCATTTTGAATTTGTGAAACTAATATTCGGTGCCCACGTATTACATGTCTTTGAAGGCATCTTTACATGTATGTTTGGATTTACATGGCTGTAAAGTGCAACTTGACTTGTTGGCAGAGGCGGTACTATATAGGGAGATTATATAAGGACCAACACTACAAGAGAATATAAATGTTTGCTTTCTTCCTTCTATCTTGATTTATTCCTTCATCACCCACATTTCTGATTGAACACTTGATTATGGATTGGGTTTCCGGTGACTAATAAATGCTTGAGGATTCAACCATTTTTCATTGAGTCTTTCTGGTGATATGAATCGGGCTCGCCTGAGCTTATCAACTGACCCTGTGCAAAACCTCATATAGCATTTCGCTTCACTGCACTATTAAAAGATAGTCTGACATTTTAAGAACGCCCGGAGACACAAGAGGACACAAACATATACTCGGCCAACTTATCTTGCGGAACATCTTCAAGAGTTTCTTGCACAATGTTTCAAAGAGAAAGCATTTCCTCTGAAAATGGGTTAGTGCTAAACCCAGTAGAAACAAGGCCTTTTAATCTTCTCCATGAGTCAAAAATGAAGACAGCGATGGTATTTTAAACGTTTCCTGTGAGTTCTCCGTAGCCTGAGAAAGCACTACTGGTTTGCTTTGAATCAAAACAAAGACGGCCCATCAGCAGGCCAGCAATTAATTTCCACCATTTGAAATATCAGAGAGCTGAGGAAGTAGGACAGTGCACTCTCTGCTACACAGACTGTTTCTCCAGCCAGGTATAACAATAATTCCTTGCTGTGGTTTGAGCAATGAATGGTTAAAGGGCTGTTGAGTGTTTTTGTCATTCGCTTTCTCTAAGAATGAGACCAAAACGCATGGACATGTTGCTTTTGTGTCACCACTTTTCCATTTTTTGTGTGTGTGCAAAATCAATACCAAAGAAAGCAAATTTTCATCTTCAGAACATTAGAAAAGCTGTAGCATAGCCTGTTTAAATTTGATTTGCTACAGCCAATAGCGTGATAGTGATCGCCAACAATAGATTCAGATTGGCCAAAAAATGAGTTACACACGGCAACTTTTCACACAAAGAAACATTTTTGTATTGACAGAAATAAACACAAAGAAAATAATTGTTTGTGAAAGAAGGGAAAGTACAAAAGAGAATAGCAATTAACTGCTGGTGTGAGGAGGGCTGTTTTTTTCCAGAGCCGGGATGGGAAGCTTGGAGGAAAGCAGACAGCAGACTTTAAACAAATCAGCCTGATTGGCTGTGCTGATATGTCCCTAAATGACAGGGTAGATAGTATGGAGAGGCCTCGCTTTCATGAGTTATTAAGACTGTGGCCAATTCCATTTGTACCACACAGGGAAGGAGCCGTCAGCGCAGCACGTACACCACTACTACTGAGGCTTATGTATTCAAAGTTAATTACAGTTATTATGAATTTGAGTTATCTGTGTGGTTATGTGTTTGATCTTTCCAGCCAAACCAGTTTCCTGACCTGCGGTCTCCCTACATGAGTGATATTTCATTTCTCAGTGCCAATTTCAAATAAAATCTGAAACTACTGGTGATATTGATTGTGCGATAATAATTTATTAAATATTTAGTGATCATTATTAATTTTACAAAGCACGAAATCGTATTATCAAATTTATCCTGTCTTATTATTCTGTGGTTTGAAAAAGACCTGAAAATGAAGTACTGATGCACGCACAAAAAGCTTTTCAACAGGTTTTATACTAGAACACGCACACAAATGGTTTTATACTATATTGCACTCAAATCTGTTCTATTCAGATAGATGCACACAATTTTTTTTTTATTCATAGCTAAAACATCTCAGCCTAGTCTGATATCAAGTTTTATCTTTAAAAAACACACACACAGTCATTTGCATTACATTTGAGTAAAGACATATTTGCAGATGAGATTTCTTTCTTCAAAAGAGGTTTAGTCTCACTACTCACAAGCTGCAGGGCATTGGAGCCCGATCAATAGGACTCTTAGGACAGATACCAATATTTGTCAATTAAAAAAAAAAAAAAAAATCCAATATTTCTTATGCCATATTTCTTCTTCTTTTAAAGACATGAAACATAAACAGATTTCCATAATATTTATTTGTATTTTTTTTTTTTATTTATGCTTCACGCGATTCTGCTCAGCTGGTTGTTGTGTCTGTGGCGTTTCAAACATGTGTGCTGCCAAGGGAAGCTGGTGAACAAACTATGCAAAGTCAACACCCATAATAATATTGATGATTGAAGGGTGTTTCTCTTATTTATAGATGTCAGTACAGATAGATATCAGCAGTAAAACTATACCTAGATTTTTGTGTTTCCTCTTTAAATTTGTTTGGTTGACTTTTGTTGTTGGTGCAACACAGTATCAGTACACTGAATTTAATAGGAAGAATTGAACTGAATAGCTAGTGGCCAGATAATAGTTTAAGATTTTTTAATGCTTAATATAGATTAATTACACATTATTGAAAGAATTATTACTAATGCTTTAAAACTTAGTTGCAAAAAAACTTTTCAGCTACTTTCTTACAGGCAGTGTTCAGAGGCATTAAGGATGCTAAAGGTGGAAAAATGAATGTGACGGGTGGCCTTCAGTGCAGATAGTCTTCAAATCCATGCTTTAATTATTACAGATTTAAAGGTTTATCAGCTGAAAAAGGTAGATGATGCAACTTTGTGTTCTCTTTGTCCACTGCCCTCTACACATATTTCAGTTCCAGTTAAGCTATTTCATCATACTTGATGGACAGGAGCAACATATTTGCTTTATGAGTATAGCAGATTTGTCAAGCTGCCAGTCACCCACTGCTACAGCTAGCTGACTGATTGATTTAGATGCAACTTCCCTTGAGAGTGACATTGTTGTGTCAATGACACCGTCCCTTATTTGCTTTTGCATTTTCCATCCATCTGTTTTACCTGTCTCGATCATCCTTGTAGTCTTTGCCATGACCCCCAATTGACTGATAAAGGAACAGAACAGAAGAGTGATACAGAAGAGTGATATGCTCATCAACAGTAATCAGCGGGCTTGTTAGGTCTAATTCTGTAAATGTCATCCTAACTTTAGTGCTGTGATTATAGTGTACAATCCTTTAACTGAAGAATCTATCGATTAAGATCCATTATTTTGCTGGCGTAAAGCAAAAACATATTTTACATCTGCGTCTTTCTTTTCCAAACTGAAGGTACTGTCAGGTGAACTTCTTGTAGGTTGGAAAGGAACCTTTTCAGAGCAGAGCTTGTTATTTCGACACCTGTTTCCTAGAAAGACTGTTGCTGTGGGGTGAACCTGATGGCCCAGCGGGGGGTAAATGACATTGCTTGAGCAGGGAGGCAGTCACTCCGTCTTCTTATCAGCTCTGCCTGCAAGCTGCTGGAATACAGAGCTGCAATGGGTAGCTGGGGGTAGACAATATCAGCAGCTGTGAGGACGAGCAATGACTCACTTCCACGGTGCCCTTATCTTATGATGTATGCGAGCAAGAGCAGGAATGGCATACATCAGCTTCAACTGCATGGGTATAATATATATATATATATATATGCAGCTCCAAGTGTGAAGATGGGAAACATTTCCAAAGCCTTCAGCTATAAAATCATTCTGCTCACCCTTTTAAAAAGTATCCTTTTTGTCATCCTGCTGTATTTTGTTCAGAGCAAATCATTATGGCTTACCTTTAGACACAAAGAAAACCTCAAGGATAAAACCAGAAGGTAGTACTGCGAGAGCATTATCTTTAAAGATCAACATTTCTTTCACCCTTTAGACATTGGCGTTCTTTTTTATCTGCAGGTGAGTGTTGATCCAAGTGACTTCACAGTGAGGAATACTATTTTCTGATAATATAATCCCTCCTGTGGTCCAGGCCCGGCTGCGTATCTCTTATATCTATGTCCCTCCCCGTGAGAGCCTCATAGTTTCTGGGCTGAATGTCTCTCTCATCCTTATCGTTTCTTCCATATTGTGATTCCAATGCACAGGAAGGATGGGAGGATGGACAATGAGTAGAGCGCTGCTGTAATGTCTGATTGAAACAGGAAGTTTAAGAAGTCATTCCAATTAGTTACATTTTTCTCATGATTATACCGCTTTGTTGAGGTAGAAATGTTGACATTTTGTGAGCTGCTGCAATTTTATATTTTCTTCGTATTCACAGCAGGTAATTACAATATAGCAACGTCACAATTTCACACAATCAGAGAGGTTTAAATGAGTTTTTTTATAATAATTCTGCTCTTTTACAATATTTCAGCCAGATAATGAAAACAGTGAGATAATGTTGACACCTAGTCATCGCACTTAGTTTTCTTTCTTTCTCTGTCTCTCTCCATTTAGTTAGCAGAAGTCAGTGGATGAGATGGGCTGTTCTCCATAACCCATTATGGATATCAACTACTGGCTATTTACCCATCTCAAAACATCCTGTCTGAAAGGCTCCTGCTCCATAACACCTCCCTGTGTTTGAGCTGGGACGCCCGGGACTCACAGGCTGTGGACATCATGACACAGATGGACTACAAGTACAGCCTGCTGGGCTCCACGGTGGAGGACTACCGCAAGAGACCGCTACTCCTGCAGGTGGATGAAACACCTATGAACCTGTTTGCAGTTCTGGAGGTAAAACGGGATCTACCAAGACGATGGAGCAACCTGGGGTGGTTCCGAAAGATCCGTGTCTACAGCTTCCTGTTTGGCCTGGCTGTCATGTTCCTCATCACGGCTTCATACATTCTGACTGGGGACAAAAAGGGCCTTCTCCTCACCCCTTCTCCCTATCACTTCAGCAGCCTGGTCAGCCCAGGACCTTTAACCTTTAATCTCTCCTCGGTCAAGGATTACATACATATTAAAATGGTGGTCAAATCCATTGCATCTAAGGTGGAGTTTCAGAGCAGTAGACAGCTTCCGGAGCTTAAAGCACTGGTTAAGAGTGAGCCACATGTGAGTATCCAAATTATTCTATATATTCTTTTTCCAATTTAACGCATGGACTTTGGCTTTGGATATCAAATGCTATCACAAAATTGATTTATTTAAAACTGATTAAATTCATACTTCAGTACTATATAACTATTTATATTACTCCTTTAATCAGCCCGAAGAGCCTTGTGCTATAATTAAATGTGTTGAAAAGGTGATTGAAATCAGCATTCCTGCCTACATGCTGTCTACCCAGGGCTGAATACGGCTACTCTGGTGTAATTCCCCATTGGCTACAGTGTCTAATTTAATTCATAAAGAGATAAACCTGCACTGAAATCCTTCTATAACTCTTTATGCCAAACCAGATAATTACATAGGTCCCCTTAAGCTCAAAGCCATCTCGAGGTCCTTCAGCATGTTGGCCTTGAGGCTTTCTTACTGTTCGTCTCACCTCAAAGCTTAGTTCAATTAATTGCTAATCGTAATGATAATGGCTTGTGCTTGGGCTATTTGCAATATAACTAATTTCTTATTGAACAACCTAATGAATTGGAGAGAGTGGCTGCAGGACAATCAATACTGCATCTGTGGATGGATCCGGCATTAATTGTCCTTAAAGTAGCCACGTCTTACAAAGTGCAAGCAAGTCATAGTGACGTGATTATTTGCTGCCTTTCATCAACAAAAAGAAAAAAATAACATCTTAACAATGTGAATGAATGCATGCATGCTCATGTGTAGTGCTACCAGAAAGTGTGAGATGAGATTAGAGGTTAATCTGGTTACAAAATTACCAGAATGAAAGTTAACATTTTGTGAGTTTGCACCTCCACACTTACTCAACAATGAATTTGAAGCTCTTTTTGTGAGTGTGAGGGTGGATAATGGATCTGAGTTAGATTGTTTTTATGGCCACAAATTGCAATGTTCCCTTCTGGCCAAATCAGTCCCTCAAACACAATTCAGCTAATGGTCGTTTTAACTATTCAAGACCAGACTGAATGCAAAAAAGCCTCCAGAACAAGGAAAAAGGTATGAATGGCTGGACTATGTGGCTGAGCATCAGCAGTACAGATATGATAGAGTGTGCTGGTGTTTATTGGAACATTGCTCAACAAATTTAGCATGAAGCCACTTGCTTGTGTTTCTAATTTATTATAAGTCTGATTTGCCAGAGACCACATTCTAGCTGCACAAACTTGTCATGAACGCACACAGTGCTTGCCTAGTCCTACCAAAATAATGGTCTGTAGGCTATACAAAAAACCCCAAACATATTCATCTTCTACCGTGCGATGATAATTGAGAGTTTACAAAAAGTTTTGCGTGAAATGTCTAAATGGCCTAACAGACTGATGCAACCTGCTTTCTCTGCATTTACAGATGTTTTCTGTTATCCCTCGCAAATTTCTGCCTGGTGTCAAGAACCCCTGCTGGTATGAGGAATACACTGGGAATATCACTTCCGACCCATACAGGACAAACTTATATGGACGCTATTCGCGGCGCTTCAGAACAGTTTTCCAGCACTTGAGGAACACTTTCCACGAACATTTGCTTCATCACAACAGGAAACTCTACCGCATGCGGTGCCTTCCTTATTTCTATATCATTGGTCAGCCAAAGTGCGGCACAACAGACCTGTATGATAGACTAAAGCTGCACCCGGACGTGAAGTTCACAACTTTCAAAGAGCCACACTGGTGGACCCGCAAACGTTTTGGTGAGTAAGGAACACGTAATTTTGAGCGGTAAGGGAGCCTGGGACCATGACATTATGCTAAGCTCAAGTCACTGTCATTATTTTGGCAGTAAAATAGCCTCAGTGGACCCCACAAAACCACTAAGTGACATAATATTGAAATTCTCTATGCTATAACTATCATCATATTGTTTTATGCGTGAATTGCACAGTTTGTGCATATTTTAGTAGGTAATTTGAGTTCTTTGGGTATTGACTGACAATAATGTTAGAGTAAGACTTTTCTGAAACAAATACACATTTATGTATTTGTTTTTACATTTAGTTCCATATAGTTCAGTTTCCAGCTGTCTCAGGCTTTCTACCAATTTCTACCCCGGCTGTCCAGCGTATTATGTATCTATATTAATATATTTTATATTCCCAAGTAACCTTGGGCAAGATACTGAACCCTGATGCCCCTGATGTTTGTGTGAATGTTAGATAAAAGTGCTTAGGGATAGATAAAAGCACTGTATGAATGTGTGTGTCACTGGGTGAATGAGACTTATAGTAGAAAGTGCTTTCAGTGCTCAAAATTAAGAAGAAAGGTGCTATATAAGCTTTTCCCAGTGCAATTACAGTATAATTACAGGGAAATTAATACGCAAAACAAAAGCACTACAATTAACAGAAACTGCTAATTTTCTGCCTGAGAGTTGACCCAGATCAACATCCCTAATTGTATATTTACAATCTTTATGCAGCAATTTGAATTATAACCATTCCCTGTTCCCCTCCTGCGTACTTCTACACCTTCATTAGACTCTTACCAGTGCAACTTTCTCATCTTGGTATGTGTGGTTAAGCTTATGTGCTAACAAAGCTCATTAACAGCTCGACTAGAACTATACGCAGAAGGAGCTAGATTAACTGTGCTTTATTGTCATCTGTGACATAGACTTATCTCTGTGGTAGAAAGCACTTGAAAGGAACATAAAAACAACCGAAGCTTCTTCAGGCACACTGAACCCACGCATGCTGTTTTTTTGCACTTGTTTAGCACGTTAATGTTGCAGTCGCTCCTTGCGACACATCTCTCTACCGTGAAATTTGCTTCCCTCAGCTTCTAGGTGCATCATTTGGGCTGTTCCCACTGTGCATAAATTTGAATTTTACACTCTCCTTGAAGAGTAACAGAGCAATTATAGGTTTATTTAATTACACAACAAATCTTTCCATTTTATGATAGAGCTGTTGCATAAAGGCAATTAAAGTTGTTACTTCTTATTAGATAGAATATTGAATAAATAATGGATAAATAGTGAAAATACTGGCCAATTTCATGGAGAGTTTAACACTATCTGTTAATATATTGGCTTGTTTGTTTAGACGCACACAAATTACTGCCAAAATTCCGGCTTATAATTTTGGCACTCAAGGCGTTTGAACAGGTGGTAACTCGAACAAGTCATTTGCACAAACAAAGAGAAAACCCTGTGCGTCAAGAAGTAAGAGCCGCCTCGCAGCAGACATCTGGGTCGTATGGCAGTTCTAACAGTGTGCCTGACATTGTGGTGTTCTTCCTCCACGAGCATCTGTGATGTAAAAAGAACCACCACACCATCACAGATGGGATTAAAAGATACGCAAGACCCGGGAGTGAGACTGAATGCACCTCATGTGAGAAGAAAACCCTCTGGACACCCTTAAGTTGAATGTTAAATCGCTTGTTTGGTTTGATTTAGTGATTTTAGACACCACGAAGGCTTTACTCGATTTCCTCTTACATCTGAAATATTTTTAATTACAAATTTAGCTGATAATAAGGCTTGTAGTAAAAATCTTAAGTAGGCCAAGATTTCTTTTTCTCTCTTGCATTGTTGTCTCTAAACAAGCAGATCATCATACCTATGAGGTTTTTTTTGTTTCTCTTTGATACTGAAAGAGTCATTAAGACTCATGAATAATGGGAATCCTTCATCAGCCCAGGATGCGGACATCAGCGAGTGAGTCAGCGCGTGCGTCTCACTAATGTGTGCCTGAAATAAAGAAATACAAAGCCCAGCAGTTAAACTTTAGGGGAGCGATCTGCCTTTTGACCGATGGCTCTGTTTTCAGTTCTGATTTCAAAATCAGAAGTCAATAACACAACAGCTTTATACTGAATTTTGTATATGCAGTGCTCAGATTATTTTATAATTATCTTTTAGTAAATGAAGCTACGCTATAACACGAGTGCAATACGAGCGCTCGATTTTCACCGTGATTTCTGGGGATGGGGGCTATTCTTCTACTCAACAATGACTAATTTGACATTTTATTTTTCCAGCAGCTGTCTGTCTAAAGGTTACTTAATGATTTGAATAAATTCACTCATGGCTTTGGTGTACTCCTTGTTAAGGGCACTACATACAGTATTGGCCACAATCTTTGGAAAAAAAATCATCCAAATTCTCACCACAAATATCAAAAGAGGCTTAAGTGTCACAGCCAAATCTATCCCTTTGAAGTTTATCCAGTTGCTGACTATGCCCCTAATCCTTTCGAGACTCACAAAACCTAATTGGTGGATTGATCAGTCTGCATGCAATACTTATTTTAATATGTTGGGTTTAATCTGAGTTGATAATTATTTGAAGCTCGTAAAGCTGTGGGTTGTGGATGAGTTGTTTGCCTTAATTTGTCTGCCTCATGCTCCGTGTTTTCTGCTGCTTGTGATGTTGCATAGCAGCAAATGCAGTTATATCCCAAGGACACAGGTCCCCCTCAGTTACTGTTCCCCCTCGTTGGGTGCGCTTTCATCTTTGCTGTCACTTTCTTTCTCTCTATTCCTTCTAGTCATGAACTTCGGGCTGCTAATCAGCACTTTTCTCTTAAGACATCCTTTGAGAGCTCTCAGAATTCAAATGGTCTTGTTTTGTATTTATTTATTTCGATCCCCCTCGAGGCGCTGCTCGGTCGATGCAGTAAAAAGGTGATTTGATGCGATCCGTGCTACATAACTTTCTTGGAGGAGCATTTTGAATCTTTTTTGAAAACTGCTCTATGCCTAATTCATATGAAAAAGCACAGGGACGGGGGAAAAAAAAGAAAAGCACTGAAGCAAGACTCGCCAGAGCCATCACACCTCATACAAGTGTGACCGTTCTGGATGAGTAAAGATGCAGACTGGGTGTTTGGAGAGTTTACTTGAGTTTTCTAATCATGTTTTTCCTCCTAAGAAAAGGTGGTTTAATAGGACACCATCAAAGCATCGCTGAAAGTAACAGCCGCCTGAGTTACCTCATTATCCTTATGCTGCATGGATGCTCCCAAGTCCTAAACCATATCTCCACGATAGCCTACTAAATTATAATTATAATGTACACCACAGCAGCTAAGATGGAAAACACATTTGCTAGTCCTGCATTTTAAGGATTAACTTGACATTGGCCTTTAATTGGACAGACGAGAAAGTGAGCAGAGACAGTACTCCCTGCTGAATTTGGATTGGATCTTTACTTGGATTTTATTAGGTCATCCTGCAGTCAGGACAACAACAAAACCCTAATGACCCCCTTTAGTGTGAGCACAGAAACACATGTAGAGAAACAAGAAGGTGGGACTGAAAACACACCCACTTTTGCTTCTAGAATCCCATTTAAAGCCAACGTATCCACTCCAACAGCTTTTTAAGTGTAATAACTTAGCAAAAAATTCTAAAATATACCTGCCTAAAGTCAACATCTTTTTCTCTGTCAGGTATCATTCGTCTCAGTGAGGGCTTCCATGATCGATACCCAGTGGAAGACTACTTGGACTTGTTCGATCAGGCTGCTTACCAAATCCAGGGCAACCTCACAGCAAATACCAGCAGATCCAGCCAACCTGATATGATCATAGGTAAGTGAGATGACAGCCAGCTCCCATTTGTAGAAATGAAACTATTATAACATATATTATTGCAACACTTCGAATTAAAATTTATTGAAGCATTTTCCAACTGGGCTCTGCACCACTAGTTGTTAGCCAGTGTGGATAACATGGATAATTATCGTCTTAGTAGCATATTGGGACCGAGATTTATAAAATAGACTTAAAATATTTTTGGGCAGCATGGTGGTCTTTACAGTAAGAAGGTCCTTGGTTCAAATCCACCATCTGGCCCAAATCTAGTTTAATTTCCGGGTGGTTGAAAATTCACTCTGTGTCGTTTCTACTTGGTGCTACTGTAACTTGCTAACAAAGGCTTTAAAAGTTATACAATGGAAGATTATAATCTTTAGAATTAAACAGTCAGCACAACTGAATACCTACATATACTGTAGTTGCCCTATGCCTACTGCACAGCAGCCTCCAGTGGATGTGAGCAACATTACCTTCCTGGTTTATGTCCCATTGCAGTAATTTAATGGATCTAACAAGGACTGCCAAAGAGCAGGGAAAGGTCATAAAACCTGGTACCCATTGCTCAGATGATTAGCAGCCATGTGATATAAGTACTAACCACTTGGCAATTGGTTTGTCACTCATTATGCAAAATGCTGTGCTCCCAGCAGAGATTTAGAAGTGGAAGTTTTGCAAGCAAACAGAAATGACTTGAGTGCAACGATATAGAGGTTCAGTTAGAGGACAAGATGTCTGTGCGGGCAGCAGTCCGTCTCAGGGCAGACATACAATTTTGCGCAGTAGACGAACAAATCTATGTGGTTTATTTGAGTCCAAAGGCAAAGTTTTGAAGCGGACTGTTGCAATATTTGAACAAGAAAACAAGAACTGATGCTCTTAAATGAAATGTCTCTTGAATAAATACACTGTGAGTAATATGAGGTGACAGGAGCAGGTATAATTCAAACAAATCATTCCTTGATCCAGTTCAAATCTAACTGTCATCAAAACCTTCATATTCCAAAGTGACCCAGCTACATTTTGCATTTAATATGAACTAAGATTGCGCAGAATGCAAACACTGAATATCATATTGCACTTTTTGTGCTATGCAAGCACAGTAAATCAAACTTTGAGTTGCACATTATGACAGGAAACTGCATATCAGCATTTCCCCACACAAAAAAATACCCAACTATTACAGACTGATTATCATCAGAATAACATGTTTTTGGGTAGCTAAGCCAACAAGATACAGGCGATAGTGTGTAAAACATTGCCTGACTTCTTGCTAATCGCATCTCTTGGTAGTTTTCTAAGCGGAAACATTTCCTGTTGAGTGTAACCTCTGTCTTCCTGTTTTCTTTCACTGCTTCAGGGAACAGCTATTGTTCCCCACTCTCTACTGAGAATCTTATTAATTACTCGGGTCATGTATCTGTTGTGATCCATCTATAGAACGTGGTCCTGCAGCATTCTGTGCCCTCGTCGGGCTGCAGCCAATACCATTGGGCCTGGGGTGACCTGACACTCACTTTAAACTTCGCCTGTAATCTTGTGTCCAATATTACAAAACTACTATTAAAGCAGCAGGTAGTGAGGATGAAGCATGGGGCCGCTCTGTAGCAGCCACTTTCACTTCAGTGAGGGAAGGTATTTCTAAACGAGCTAGTGACTAAGCCTTAAAGAGAGGCTCTAACAGCTTAATAATACTGGACTTCCGTCTGCCTCACTTAGCCACTTCACTGAAGTGCTGTATAAGGGAATCATTGTTTTGTGTGCATGCGTGTGTGAATGTGTGTGTGTGTGTGTGTGTGTCAGGACAGCAATAATACCCGCAGTGGGTGGTGAAGTCTTACAAACCTCCTTCCTCTATCTGCATATCCTGTCTCCAGCCCCTCTGCAACTATCTGTTTCTGTCTTTTTTCCCCCTCCATCGCTTAAACACTGTGTCAAAGAAATTGCTCGGTCACAAAGAAAAACTGATTTCAATTTTCAACAACAGGCTTTTCACACTTGGCTCGCTGCATTGGGTGCAGCTTAGCATGTTGCACTGTTTTGTTTGCGATTTCAAATAAATAATCCTAGTTAGAGGGGTGTGGGGGAGCAAAACCCCACTCAGTATTCACACGATGCCCTGGGAGAGCCCAGCACGGCGCAGGCCTATGGCCAGGATCTTGGGCTTCTGATTCTTTTCAACCCCCGGCCAAGACCCAGCCACTATGAAACACCAGAGAGACCAGTCTGGCTCCTGCATTTGTTTGTCCTGTACAGCCCTCCTTCTGGACCAAAATAAGCCCTTTTAATGGATACAGAGACCTTTAAATAGACTTGATCACAGTGTGTATCATTTTATGTGTTAACAGCATTAACAGTGATCCTGTTTCGCTCTCACCGTTTTCATCGCAAAAAAATAGGCCCTGGCTATCGTCCCTTTTTTTCTGAGGAAGGGAGGCAGATAAGGCTCCTGTTGTGTTCCTTCCAAATACAGCTTTGCTTCACAGATAAGAGGATAATGAAGGCGCAGACAGTCTAATGAATCCAGGATATCATTTCTCAGCTTGGCTTGATAAAGTTTATGGTCCTAAATTGTTTGAGAAACAATGTCCTCTGACTTGGTATGAGCACCAGTCTGGACAAGGATTTGAAGACTGCAGTCATTGTACTATTTAGCTGCCCTTGCTGTTTGTCTTTTTTCTTTCTTTTTTCTCCCATTGAGCACTTGCTTTAGAACATCTCATTTTATTGACCTTTGCTTTCATGTTTTACTTCAAGCTTTAATTTAGAGGCTGTATGTTTCAAGTTTCATAACAACGTGCGATTTAAATCTCAGACAATCATTTGCAGGTAATGACAAACTAAAACGGAAATGAAAAATGAAAATAGGCTTAAAAATTAGTTGCAAAAACAACAACAACAATGGTTTTCCCAATACATGCCCATTATTTCTTAATAACCAAACTGTTTATTTTGTATTGTCCACCATCTAAAACCCAACTTTCAGTGATTAATAACATTTGGCCAGTTTACATTTAAGCCAAACGAGATACCAAATTCTGTTTGTTTTTTTAAATATCAATCAACATCACATTTTACAATAAAATACGTTTATGGTGATAAGAATAGTAACGCTAAAATAACAATACAAAAGTGTATTAGTATGATGTTTTTATGTTGTTTTAGATTATTAGGTGTAAGATAACACATATAACAGTAATTTGATGTAATTTAACAGGGATCCTGTACTGTGTATATTTGGTAAAAATACACAAAAAACACAAATAATGAGCCTTACACTAAAAACTAAAAGTGTCTGTGACTGCACAATATTTTTGTGTATGTGTGCATGTTTTTACTTGAAGCACTGTGGCTGTATTTTCCAGGAGAAGCCAGCGCATCCACCATGTGGGATAACAACGCTTGGGTATATTTCTATGACAACACAACAAAGGGAGAGCCTCCCTTCCTTATCCAGGACTTCATCCATGCCCTGCAGCCTGATGCCCGCTTCATTGTCATGCTCAGGGATCCAGTGGAAAGGTGGGAGAAATCTGCTTTGCTAGCGATGATGCAGATCTAGTTCTGATGTGCATGTCTTTGCACCCCTATCATAAGTGTTTACACTGCTGACACAGACAGACATTTTCCAGGTTCATAAGAAACAAAAGACCTGTTGTCACAAGAGATGTGTTGACTTTTACTCAGACAGGCTGCTACAAAAGTATCATTATGATGCCTTTATCAGACATGTGGAGACCTTACAGCTGAATGCCTGTGTGATAATGTGTTTAGACGGGGGTGGGGAGGGTTCTTAACGCTGTTAATGTTGATTTTTACTTCTGAGAATGTCTAAGCATGCTCTGTAATTGCTTCTGTCTGTCAAATCGTGGCCCGTGGAACCTCTCCCCCGAAACAATTCTAGGAAAAAATGAGTTGCATGCTCAATTAGATTAGCTGTGTCATTTTTATTAGGTGAGATCAGTTTACACCCTGTACCGCATTTCCTCTATACGATCTTACATTTCAAACTAAATTGCAACTTAGAGTTTATATGGATCAGTGTCGCCACAATTCCCTTTCATTCTCATTTGACATATGGGCAGAAACATGTTTCAGTCATAGAGTCAACCATTAAGAACTGAGTTGAGTTCACTATGAATACTTTTGGTTGACTTAGAAAAAAAGCCTAAATACAAAACATTAACAGACTGACTGGAAACGACAAAATACCAAATTGTAGGTCCTAATTTGGACATCTGGGTTTCTCTGTGAAGGCCTGTCAATTCTGGAACCCATTACTGACTGATCAAATTAATTACAGAGAGAAATCTTTCACAAGGGCTGGCTGAAAGCAAACAAGAGTAGCAATTTTTAGTAAATTGAACCCCAAATGATTATTTTGATTCATTTAATTGTCACTTAATCTGGCAGCTTAATTAAAATCGAAATATCTTTTTTCATTTTAAGAGAGAACAACAGAAGTATAATGGAAGCACTAAGATGACAGAGATAAGAGTCAAGACCAGTGCCAGCATCAATAAACATCTGGCTGGCTTAACAAGCTAAAATAATTTGCTGTCAGAGGAGGCTGAGGCACTGGGGATTCCTCTTGCTGGACCAATATGATGACTGTCTACAGTTTAATTAGGAGACATATTAAAAATACCAGAGAAGAGGAAATATATCTGTGATATTACAGCTTGTAAATGCTTGAAGACAAAAACCTGAAACATAATGAGATGTCTTTTCCATGTTCAAATTTGTCTCTTGTCTTGCAGGCTGTACTCTGACTACCTTTACTTTGGTAGTGCCAATAAGTCTGCAGAGGATTTCCACGAGAAGGTGTCAGAGTCACTGCAGTTGTTTGAGGGGTGCCTTACGGAGTTCACAATGCGCTCCTGTGTGTACAACACCACCGTCAACAACGCCATGCCAGTGAGTGTTCCCCGCCTCCTGCTTTTGTCTCAAAGCTCCGTTGAAAAGCGGCACTTAGTGACCAGTTGATTAGCTGGTGGGAACGAAGAAAGTAAGAAAAGACAGATGGAGAGAAGTCCGTGCTTCATTAGCAAACGCTAAAGTTCGCAGGACAGACTTAATGGAAAGGATTGGCAGCACTGTGGGACCACTGAGCAGTTCAACACCTCAAGCCTCTTTGTGTACTACAAAAGCTCGTTTTCCTGTGAACTTGCTTCTTACTCATGGACCACGTATTAGTGCCAGCCAGTGCCCGGGCCGGTGTTAGGTCAGCTTTTCTCATAGCACCCTGAGGCAGACTGTGTGAGATGGGGATGAGGATTGTCCTCTGTTGGCTTTCCCTTTATGCTGCCTTATATTTAGAGGTTCTCCAACAGTCTTTATGGCCCTTCATAAGCATGTTTGCTCTCTAGCGATGACCTAATTGTTCATCCGCAAATATCTATAAGAGTTATTAGCCCATGTGAGAAGCATTACAGCTGTCCCTACAGCAGACTCTCATGCCTGTGGTTTCTTGATAAAGGTTTTAGAGCTTGGATTAGTGTCTTAGAGAAAAAAAACAAATAAACCCCAGCATGAGAACACGTCTGACCTAAACTGTTGTACCAAATTGATTTAACAAAGAAGGAATTGCTGAGCTGGCTTGTAATCATCGATTCTAAATGGCCTTTCAATTTTCGCTAAAAAGGCGAAAGGACAGGGTATTTTGTGCACACCTACTGTTCTGCAGTGAACTGTCACAAAGGAATCCAAAAATCAATTTCAACAAGGGTTAGGCTACGAGCAAATGCTTTGATGAGATCTCACAAAAGATCAGTGTGCTCATTTATTTCTGGGGTTGATGAATTGTGTAGTGGTTTAATCTACGTCTCAAATAAAACCTCAGAAAATTAAAAGAAACGTCTATCCTGTGTTCCCAGAGCCCAAGTTGAGATCTTTAAAATACTTGTTTTGACCAGAAAATAATTTAAAGATTATTAAATCTTTAGATTATTTCAATTTGCACTTTTACAAAAGAGGGAAAATCACCTTATTATGATGCAAAACTAAATTGAAATACTATATAATGTTTGGCCGTAAAGTATTTAGTTTGGTTGTGATGATGATGCAGGTTTCCCTCTTTCTTATCTCCCTCTCTCACTTCAAATAATAAACACTACACATTTACATGCCTACACAGCATCTAGCATCACTGAGCCGAATTCATGGAGAAGACGAAAAAGAAAGCAGTTAAAATTTCCTCCCTCCACCTGTTTATCTCCTTAAAGAAGAGGATGCATGCACCACTTTGCTAAGAAAAAGTGCCTTGCATAGGAATTTCTTATCTCATGTTGACTTTCTTCTTCTGTGCCCTCAGGTCAGATTGCAAGTTGGCTTATACATTGTGTACTTAATGGACTGGCTGACCATCTTCAGCAGGAAACAAATTCTGGTCCTAAGGTTGGAAGACCATGCCTCTAACAGGAAATACACAATGCATCAAGTCTTCGAGTTCCTTAACCTGGGTAAGTGAACAAGTGAGTAAGTGTAGTCATGGGGACTCTGATCAGTACAGTTCCAAACAGTGCCCTAGATACATACAAATATGGATATGTAGTGTAGCAGTGAATGTGATTATTAGAAAAACAAATGCGTCGACCTAAAACCTGTGCAAACAAATGTCACTTTAAAATGGCATGCAACGATATAATTAAAATCTGTCGATGCAGAATACGGGAGTATAAAATCTCCACTTAGGAGTAATCGTGAACAGTTTACCACACACGCACACAGGTTTGAGTGTATGAATATGACAGCCAAAAACAGCCCCTTCCAGCTTTGTGGAAGCTTCCTTCCTCTGAACTCACTGGTTTATCCCACAGTGTAATTGCCCCAAAGCTCAGACTTAGCTCTTCAAAGAGCTGCCAACACCATCTAAGGTGTGATTACCTTCCAGAGAATCTTTTGCCTTTCTCACTATTTTGTTCCATTTGTTTAGTGTTGCGTCAAAATCAAAATAAGTGGACCAGAACGAGGGGGTGTGAAAGAAATGTTTCTGTGTTTTTCACAGGGCCGCTGACAAAAGAAATTGAGTCAGAAATCACAAGAAGCCCGGCGTCAAACACCAGGAGGCCAGCTGACAAAAACCTAGGACCCATGCTGCCCATCACTAAAGACATCCTGCGGGACTTCTACACACCGTTCAATGAAAAATTGGCCAAAGTGCTGCAGAATGACTCCTTCCTCTGGGAGAATAACTCTAAACTCTGAACATCCCAACATCACAACTCCTGTTATTTTAGAAAAAGAAAGAAAGAAAAAAAAATACCACTGATGTGTCAACCAGCCCCTTTGGACTTCATCTCTCTCAAGTGCCCATTAAAAAACAAAAACAATAAAATCTATGTTTTTTTATTTAAATTATTTTTTTAAGTTATAAAAGCAGAGATGAATCAACGATAGAAAAATAGCACAAGCAAGTGTGGTGGTTTTGTGTGAGAGTGTGTGAGCGAGAGTTGAGTTGTTCTTGGCCCTGATTGTTGTTGTTGTTTTTTTTAACCAGATGTACCAAAATTAAATAGTGAAACTGAAGATATTACGTTGTCTCTTTATGTTTAATTAATTTAAAGAGGAAGACGTCCGACAGGACTGAAAGATGAGATGAGAAAAGATGAGATCTACTAGTTTTGGTCCTTTTCTTCCAAGATAGCTATACTCACAGAGACAAATTACTTTGATTGTACCTTTATCAGAAGGATTGTAAATATGGCATAGTGAAACGAGCTTGTAGGGGCACAATGGATTAGTGAAACAACAGCGCCCTCTACTGTGAAGAAGGTGTAACTGCAGTCTTAAAATTGGCCTCATTCAAGACTAAAAGGTTAAAAACACAGATGTGAAATGGAATATATGTTATCCTCAAAATTAATACAATGGTTTGTCTCATGTTAAATGTTAGCAGAGATTTTAACAGGAAATTAAAAGAAATAGTTTCTGAATTAAATTGAAGGACTTATTATCTGGCAGATGACTTCCTGCCAGATAGTTATATTGTATTATGCATAATAGTCCATGTGGTATGAAAGATTTCCTGTATCTGTTTTTGTTGCAGCAGAGCTTAATCAGTCTGTTAGAGAAGGTGCTCTGCTGCCTGTACGGTAAGAGGTGCAGAGAGTCAGGATAATCCATAATGGATAACAGTTTGTTCAGTAACCTTCTCTCCATCACAGCTTCTGGGCTGGCTCTGTACAGTCACAGACCAGCCTACCTCATTAGTTAACCAGTGCTGGAGTCACTACCTCCTATGCTGCTCCCCAAGTAGACCTCAGCAAAGTACAGTACACTGATCACAGCAGACTGATAGAAAATCTCCAACATTTTGCTGTACACATTGAAAAATCATCTCTTTCTATAGAAAAGAAAGAAGAGCCTGTTCGTACCTTTTTGGCATACAGCCTCTGTATTGGTTCAGCCTGCTGCTGACATGGATGTCCAGGTGCTCCTCCGCCACATCAGCATTTCTGGTCCACAAGCTCTATAGCTGTCCTCTGTCCTTTATTTGCATCCAGAAGACAATTTCTTCAAGACCACTCCACAAAATTATCCACTAGTGCTCTGTACTGCTCCTCATTCCACTTCCAACCTCATCCAACAACTGCGGAGTAATCAGAGTATTTCTGCAGGTGGCATGAATCAAACTTACAAAGAAGTTCTGAGGTTTGCAAGGTGAGCAGGAAGACAGCACAGTCTCCTGTGGAGCTCCTGTACTGAACATCACCAAATCATACAGAGCACTGCACAGTCTTACATGCAGTCTGTCTTGTCGGGTCATCAGTATCATAAGCAGCATGTAGACGATTGCAATGTCCACTCCTCCACTTTTGGATTTTCTCTAGGGTAAAAAAAATACTCTTTTAATAAGTGGTGCTGAATGAGTCACCGCTTTGCCAACGTCTGGAGGAAGGCCCAAACTCGAGGGAAAATTGATTGATAGCATTGTTTATTCTTGGACTTCTGTAGCTGCAGAGTGTTGCTGAAACACATAGCTCAAATTAATTTAACAATGCAAATAATTTCACAGTTTATACAGAAGCACACCTACAAAGGAGCAAAATATTGCCAGAAAAATTCCCCCAAAAAACAATATTTCACGTCTTTAAAACAATGTTGCATGACTTCAATTACGAAAATATGAGACTGTGAAAATGAAATTCGAGTACAATCTATTCTCTACACCAGAGGGCAGACAAGACTTAACTATACCTAATTGTAACTTCGATTTTAGCAGGACGTTTAGTAAGTTACAGCAATTATTAACGCCATCATTAATGAGAATATTATTATTAAACATTGTGATGCTTTAAGAAAATGTGCCTCGATTTTGAATATGGGTTAAAAAAAATCAGAAAAATCATGCAGTAATTTTTCTTTCCTGACAATATTTATAGTTTTCCATCTTTTTTTTTTTTTTTTTTTGCCTGTCCCATTTGGCTCTTTTGCCATCAGAATTGTTGTCTAAAGGCAAAGAAAGATACCCAACGGATTTACTTTACCAAATTGACCATCCCAGCCTTGCCGTAATGGTCCATTTGATTCACCTTTTATTGTTTATTTTATTTTCACTTACTGAATACGGGACAGACTTGACTGGGGGAAAGAAGGGGAGAAAGAAAGAGGGAAAGAGAAACAGTTGAGAAGAGGGACGGGGGAGAAAGGCAAAAGACAAAAACCAACAGAATGAGCAGAAAAAAAAATGCATATATCAATCACCTGGATCACCTGCTGAGAAAGAAAAAAGAAAACAAGCAGAAGAGAACAAGAGTAATAGAATAAACAACATCACAATGATATATGGGAATATGACAGTAAATACTAAATATTAAACATTATTGTGCAGCACATAAGATCAACAGAACACAGTGTGCTTTGAGGTAGGAGCCAAAAAGGGTGTAGTTTGTGGGTGTGATCACCCGTGTGTACACCTGTGAGCATGGACGCGCTTGTTTTTTTTTTTAAAAGGTTCCTTCATGTAATGATCTGCTAGAGGGCGTGGGGGGGGGGGGGGGGGCCCACAGGTATGGAGGAGATCAAAACTCCAGACATCCAGAGGCCCCCAGAACACGAGAGACCAAGGAAGACCAACAGAGGGGCAGCCGCGCCACTGTCTCAGTAAGAGCTGAGGAGAGTCCCAGATGAGGGCTCACTCAGCAGCCGTGGAGCAGAAGCCAGGGGGAGTTGCAGTGACGCGCCCGTGAGCTCCGCCGGCAGCCAGCCGTGCCTGAGTGACCGAGCCCCAAGCCGAGAGGCCGGGGGCACCCCACCTCCGAAGTGGCCCGAGCGAGCCCCAGGCTCCAGGCCCCGATAAGCGGCCGCCAAGGAGTGAGCCGGTGTGTACCTGGACGCCCACCCCCAGACACAAAGAACCACCAACGCACCGATGTCTGAGGGAGTCCGCCACTGGCAGGGAGGGCCTGAGATGTCCCCAGAGAGGTGGCGTCTGACACCCAACCTGACATATAGACACAGACATACAGGCACACACATATACAAACATCCATTCCCACCCTCATGCTCTCATATGCACTTACTCCACACTCAACCAATGTGGAGACAGACATAAAGAGATGCTGTACACACGATCACACTCCCCAAGCGTACTCTACGAACCGGGTCTAGGTACCCTTGCCCCTGGAGGGGGGAACTGCACCCAGACCCAGGTGGTGTTACCCTTTTCCCTGCGGTGGGGGGAGGCAGACCGCCCCGACTCCGCAGCAGCAGGGAGGCCCCACACTCCAGACCGCAGTCGGACGGCCAACTCCTCCTCCTAGCCCCCCCGCTCCAGCAGGTCGCAGAGAATGGGGGTGAGAGAAGACTCCAAACCTCCCTCCACCCGCTCATTGTAGTGTTGATGCATGTGTGTTCTAAGGTGCATTTAAAACCCAGGAGGGCATGGAGCTACCTGCCAGAGAGCAGCAGGTAAACGCATGGTCCCTCCTGCTAGCCCTCAATGTCTACGTGTATTTAACATTGAGAGGTGGGCAACGACGCCAGGGGTGGGGTGTACACCCTGATGGTACTTTGGATTCCGTGGTAGTTTTCCATCTTAACTTCAAGACAACCTGACCCAAATAGCTATGAGAAACTTGAGCTTAACAGTTTAACGACATGAGATCTTCTACTTCTCGCTGCTGTTTTTCAAAAGGTAATGCAGCCCTTTCACTCTGCAATCCCGAAGTGCCAGCAATTTTGGCTACTTTATCCTCACTGAAATCAAGACAATCTGAATGGAAAAATAGTGACTCCAAGTCATTTGCATACTGTGTTTAGAGTTGGATGTGTATATGACTGGCTGAAGGAGTTTGGCTTTAGTGAGAGCCTCCAACCAATTTCAGTTGTCTTTGAATTCACAAATATTATCAAAGTATCTTTCATCCTAATCTGGAATACAGATTACAGTGACTGAGAAGAAACTGAAGAAGAGACTTTCTGAAATGCACACTTAGATCACACTATTTCAATTTTCTTAATGAATAACCAAACATTGAACAGATTGGCATTTAGGTTCTGATCTCAACACTTCCCACAGGTATATACTAAAACTAGCACTGCAGAAGCTGGAGAATGAGGAATTTAAACTTTAGCTCAGGGGAACTTTGAAATTTAGCCCACAGATGAATCCTGCTGATGTAGGTGGAGTTTATGAAATGCTGCAGTGTGCAGCAGAAGAGCTGGACAGAGCAAGCATAGCAGGGCAAAGGGCAACAAAGACTATAAGGGAAATACAGTGCACTAATGTGCATGTGGGTTGTGGTCATAAGTTACGACCCGGGCATGTAACAGTATGTAGACTACAGTATGAAACATACACTTATCATGGGCATGAAAGGCAATTTTGGGCTTTTATTGATTTTTTTTATTGATGTTCTTTTTCCAGGGTGCAATAATTCTTCTTTAATAACTTTAGAAAACAAGAATTGGGTGCACAAGGTTGAATTTAATTTGGATGTTTTGGATGACAATAATAATAATATTAATAATAATAATAATAATAATAATAATAATAATATCAGCATCAGCTGTAGATATTATAACATCTAGAAAATATATTATCAGCATAATTATCAGCACATAAACACTGAGGGTTGGAAGGAATCCAGCTAAATATAGAGTATCAAGTAGCATTGGTCTAAGTTGGATTTTTGAGCTATTATTTGCCTGATTTTTAGATGACATAAGCATCAGGTGAAATATTCTAGCACAAGCTGTCATATTTCCATTCCTAGAGTCAACACATATTACTGTCCTTTAGTGTTGTGAGCCAAAAAAAAAAAAAACAAGACAGCAGGAAATATGCAGCAAAATGAAACAACACAAAACATACTCAAACAAACCAATAACATAAATATTATAGTGCACAAATAGGAGACCAAAACATAGAAAGTTAACTAAAATAAGTGTAATAATTCATAAATGACTGCAATATTAATCCCAGAATTACGTCATGCAAGAGGTTCAGCAACACCGGCCTGCAAGTGCTAGCGGCTACTAACAAAACTCCAAGCTAAGCCACCAAGAAACTCATAACACGTATTACAAATAAATATTAGCAAATAAACTTACATGCGTGAAGACGTGATTCCCCACAGCTCCTTCAGGAAAGGTGGTCACTAAAATCCCAGGAAGGAAAAAGAAAATCAGATTCCAGGTTGGTGAAATGTTGCAAACAGTTAGCTAGTAGCATCAAAGGCTCTATAATTGTTTCTTCTCCATACTGTCCGGATGCAACATTATTAGCTTTCAGTTGTATGCAGGGTGGTTTAATTATGAAATAGTGTCATAAATCATAAAGTAGTTTACTTAGAATATGATGGAACAATATCAGTAAAAAAATTACTATAGAAATATGCAGTAGGTAGATATACGCTAACTCACTTTGTTAGGTACACCTGTTTAACCTCTTATGGCAGATACATGGACGTAGTCAGGATGACCTGCTGAAATTAAAACCGAGCATCATAATGGGGAAGAAAGGTGATTCAAGTGACTTTGAGCATGGCATGGTCGTTATTGCTAATCTGGGATTTTCCCACACAGTCAATGAAATGGTCAGAAAAGGAGAAATATCCATTGGCCAGTAATTCTCAGGGTGATAATTCCTTGTTAATGTCAAAGCTCAGAGGAACAACTGAGCCAAGGTATTCAGAAAACCATCTGTGAACGTATGTAATGTCAAAACTTGAATGTGATTGGTGACAACAGCAGAAGACCATACCAGGTGTGTCAAGCTTCTGCTGTAGATGTGTTACTCAACTTCTCTGCTAGGGTGGCGTCTGGACACCTGTGCCTTCCTGGAGCCTCACTCTCCTTCTACTCACCTGATGCTGGTTCTGGCTAATTGCCCCTGACACCATTTAAGGCCTCAGTGGAGTGTTGGTCCTTGCTCGATTGTTGTGCTATTTTCAGTTAGTGTAGCCCAGCTCTCTATGATATTTTTCCTTGTGCTCCCTGGTTCTGCGGCTAATTGTTGGTTCTCCATCTCCTCCTGCACAGACCTACCTGGACCCCAGCCTGCCTTCCCTGGAAACCCTTTGGTTGAGCAAGAGCGTGAGTGAGGAAAGGTATGGACATCTGGACTGAGTGTGTGTTTTTCACAAGCGGATTGAAGAGGACTGTGAGCGTGACTGTTCCCCAACCCTGGACCTACACCTGGAATCCCTGGACCCCTTTTCTCCCTCTCACTGTACATATGTAATTATTCCACCCACTGCTGTAAATAAACCTTGTTCTGTCTGAACAGTTCTAAGTCCTGCACTTGAGTCCAGCCTAGTCACCATGACAGGGTGCCACTTCTGTTAGCTAAGAACAGGAAACTGAGGCTACAGTTTGCATGGGTTGACCAAAATTGGACCCCATAGAAGATTGGAAGATTGGTCTAATGAGTCTCAAGTTCTGCTGTGACATTGGGATTATGAGCAGTGTACCCATCAGGTTGAATATGAATTGACTGTACTCAAATGACCTCTACATTCACCAGATCTCAATCTAACAGAGCAACTTTTGCATAATGGATGTGTAGCCTACAAATTTGCAGAAACTTCTCATGTCAATATGGACCAAAATCTCTGAGGAATATTTCCAGCACCTTGTTGAGTCTATGAATCCTGGTACTAGAAAGGTGTAACAAATAAAACAGATATCCTCATGTCCTGTGAGTGAATATATAGCTCTGGTATAGTAGCAGCATCAAAATACGATTTTTCAATTTTATGATGAGACCTGTTGTCAAAAAACGTGAATGAGACAAGTTGCTACACTTTTTTAATGCTTTTTGTCTTTTACTATAAATGCGTCCACTCTCTTATTTTCAGTCAGTCTGCACACATGTTAGATCCCCACTGCCACTTTGTGTTAGAAGCAAAGGTTTGTGTATAAATCAGTGGGCTGGTGTCTAAGTTTTACAGACAGGCTAGGAAGGTTGGAAGATAATGAGAAGTTAAAACGTTCTTTTATATGATTTGTTGACTAAAAGGAAAACATGAAAAAAGAGGAGTTGGGGGTGTATGCCAGCAGCATGACGATGCAGACATCGTGTTTCAGGTCACATTTATGATATTCACTACAGGACCTTAGATGTGTTTGGGAGACCTTTTCTCCCCAGGTCCATTTCTTCTCTGTCAGTTTGGATAAGCTTCGAAGCAGGGCTTTAGCAGCGAGGGCTCCCTGTTTTACACCATCGTTTTTTCGTTTCTTCTCATCAAATATCTCTTAACTCTTTTGCTGTCCTCCAAGTTGTCTGCTGTCCTTCTCAGCTCTCTTTAGTCTTCTGTCAAATTAAACTGTCCCGGATCTTCCGGGATTCTTAATGCTATAGTGGTCCTTTAAGTTAATGTTAGACCTTCAGACTTTTGACCAACTGGGTATAAAATTATATTAGGAACCTTACTGCTGCTATTCTTGCTCATAACCATCCTTCATACCCTGAAATGAGCTGAGAAAAAAAAGAAAAAGTATATTCTTTTGAATCGCAGTTCTGTGTGTCTCTATTGTCTGTAAGAGAGCGTGCCACAGAGAGTTTCTTGTGACAACAAGAAAGAAAGACTGGATAAACAAGTTTATGCAACAAACATTTGCAATCCATCATGCTAATTAAGTGCTCTGATAGCCTGCCAGTTGTATCTGAAGAGGCTGTGTGAGGCCCAGTTATGCCCACTGACGTTAGAGAGACTGAGGAACGCAATCTTTAAAATAAAACCATTGCCTCAGTTAGGTAAAATATAGCAATATTAATCAGTTAACTTTTTTAATAGTATACACAAGAATGCAAAAGTAAGCTGATAATATTAAACAGAACAGTCCTGTGAGATCTGTTCAGCTTTCTGATTTTGTTGGAAGGGCTGAAAACATCTGCTTGTGATATACAGTGCTATGCAGTTTTATCTGTTTTGGACACACAGAAATAGAAATGGTCCTTGGCAGAGATTGTTATTACTGATTGGCCTGGTTATGTTTTTTTCTCCACATAGTCTAAACTAAGCTAAGACACGATGGCACTGTTAGAAAGCCGTTTCTCCACAAATAAGGGAAGCCACTGCCTTTCATGCTTGTTTACCTCCTTGTCCTTATATGGTTCTGTTTAGTGTTGACAAGTCTCCATATGGCATATTTGTCACTTCAGCTATTTTTAATCAGGGCAAATTCTTAAAAGTGGAGAATGTGTTAAACCAGATGTTACTTCTTTGCTTCTTCTGAGCCTCTTGTGCCCTTGAAATTGTGTCATTGTTCAACAAGGTTCACTGGATCTATGGTCGTTGCTCTGCATTAGCTTTCACATCAGACTCTAGCCAAGCATCTGAGAACAGCACAGAATTCTAATGTGGTTACATCTGTGTCTGGGCGGATCCTCGTCTTGAAGCAAAACTGACACATGTCCTTAGAGGTGCCCACTCTTGAACAGTGCTTTAGTATCAGTTCACTGGATGCAGCTGCAATATTAAACCAGTTTGTTTCAGTCATTCATTCATTCATTCAAAAAACTCTCTCTTTATATCACTGACATTAGATGTGAACATCTGGCCTTATTTTGGTCACATCCAGCTGGAATCTGCCCCAGTCATAGCCAGGGCAGATTTAGACAAAGAATTAGAAACACAGGTGTTCAGGAAGGGAATCTTTTCTGGGAGGAAACTGAGGGCGGCTGTGCTGAAACACATCAGCACAGCAACAGGCTCCAGGCCACTGTGTTATAAAACTGACATTGTTGAAGAACAGCTTGAGGTCTGAGTATGTGATAAATAGATAAAAATGCTTTACAGGTCCCCAGTGGGGCGACATTCTGAGCTTAACAAACCAAAAACAGAAATAAATTTCACGTAATTGCAGAAATAAAATAAATGTAATAGTTTCTACAGTAACCACGCAGTGCTGTTGTATGAAAACACAGTCAATGCGAAAGTAGAAAACCAAAAGACTGGTTTGTACCCAGTGTGAAAGACAGATGTCCAAGTATATTTAGCTGGCCTGAATAAACCAGACACTACACACAGTGACAAACCACTATTCACTTCCAGTTTAAACATTTGCTTTGAGGATTTAGAAGAAGTAACTTTAACAGATTTTTTAATTGAGGTCAGTAATATTTAGCCCTGAAAGTATTGTAGTTAGTTAACCATGGTAGAAATAAGCTATAAACAATGTATAATTGCATATAATACTAATATTATATTATGAATTATGAGTATTCACTTTTCTTTGCACCAACTAACTGCTAATTTTAAGAAATGGGGTGTATTTTTACGGGTAGAATTAACTGCTGACAGCTTCTAGAAATAATCCAGATGAAAAAGCAATCAAAGCAATGTTCAAAGTTGTTGAAATGCTGTGTATAGAAACTGCAGGACGTTTCATGCTCCAGTCCAGACGGGGCAGTTCTCCTTTAGCAATATTCTCATTATAAAGATTAGGAAAAGATGCCACTATGCTGCACTAAATATAATTTGATTTAATATATAAATAAAAACAAAACTGAAAGAAATGAATCATTTGAATGTCATCACATCAGTCCATCCATCCATTTTCTTAATCACCTCATCATAAACAAACATATAATACATTGTGGAGTTATTTTTTAAAGAAAGGCAGATATGAAATGGTAAAGTGAGATCCGAGGAACCCACATATATAATTCCCTATATGCCCATATATTGGCAGTACAAACAATACCAGTAAGAAACTTTGTTTTAAATAGCTCTGTGTAGCATTATTATGAATTTGACCTTCAGATCAAACTATTGACCTTAAAAAAGGGGTCAGAGGTCAAATGTGACATGACATTTTAACTCTTTCGATTAGTTTACAATATACACTACTCTTGTAAGAAGCATAGTTTCTAAGTTATAAGGCTTTCCGTCAATTTTCAACCAGTAAATCATTAAGGTGACCTTAGTTGAGGGCCTTGGTGGATGTAAGTCAAATTTTAGTGGATTATTAACATGATCCCACTCTATACCCCAACAAAGATGTAACAGAATTCAATAAAAACCTTTGGTGCTACCTTGTTTTCAAACAGACAGTGTGACACACATGCAGACACGCATACAAATGGTACCAAAAACATAACCTCCTTGGTGGAGGTAATTAGGAAATTGCTTACCGAGGTCACAAATCAGTTGAGAAGTAGGTTCATTTTGTCACTGACTTATCTTTGCAACCACATAAGTCATCTTCTACATGCCATTAAAATATTAAGATAATTCTAAAGTATTTCTATACTGTCTTTATATCCAGAGGCTAAAGCCATCTGTTCAAATCAAATAAAAGTGAAAAATAGAGAGGAGTGTTATTTCATTTCATTCATTCATTATAGCATTACACAACAGCAAAGAAATCTCACCATCTTTTGTGATCCCACTACCCAAAGCAAGATTAAGCATTGGATCTATTGGCTATAATCAGACCAGTAAAAATTTGCTGGCATCTTGAGTGGTGAAACAAGCTGAGTTCCATGAAGGACACCATGAAAACATAAGCTGACACAGACCTCCAGTCTCAAAACAGACTGCTCTGCATGTGTGCTGGTCGAGCAAATTGACCATTGCCACATTTCTCACAGTTTCCATGGACACAGAAGAAATATTGCTAAGACCCAGCACTGGGCTGTTACCTTCTTGTCACACTATGCTGTGATGAGAGATGTTCACCACTTAATTTCGCCAATTTTAGTGATACAGACACAGTTTTTTAAACTTTTTTATGTGGCAGACATTCCTTTTTTTATGGATTGTTAAAGATGATCATTCTAATATGCATTCCAAGCCTTAAGTGTGTCAAAGCTCTACTGCACTTATCGTATTCCTGCGTCATTTGGGTTAATATAGCACCGCTTTTACATTCAAACTCTGACAGCACCAGCCTCATCCTTGTGTGGAACACATTTACCTTTCAGTGATTTAGCTTTCAGCTTTAGCTTGCCGCTTGTCAGACGTAGTGCCAAGATTTGAGAGTCGTTCCTAATGAAATGTACATACTTTAAAGCAGTAAATCCCAAGGTTGCAATATGCCCTGTTTTGGATCTATAAATGTGTCATATCACATTTTGTTTTACATGTAAATAAATAAATAGGTCAAGGTGGGTTTGTCCCGCTCAGGCAGGATAAACTCTTTGGATGTGAATTTAGTAGAAATATAGGGCACAAGCCAGTGTGGCACATCCAAGGTTGTTTTTGATGGATGATCACTGAAGGTGTTTGCATGCATACATTTCAGCCTCTTTGTGTGAGACTTTAAAACATTAATGAGGTTCTCTCCTTGCATGAAAAGCAAAGCACTCTCCATTTTAAGCACTCATTACAATTACCACTGTCCACCAAACTTGGCCTTACCATGCCCTACTGTACCATTGGATTCACAGTCTCAAGTCAGTGTCCCCTTTTTCATCAGTTACATAGTGACAAAGCAGCAGCAGGGAGAAATTTGCCATTGAGTTTCTAACCTGTCACTCTAGGCACTGACGCCCAGTTAATGAGAATTCAGCCAGGGGATTTTCTCCCTGTGAGAGATTATGGAGAGAGGCAGAGGCCATCACTCCTACCTTGGGTGTTCTTCACTGAGAAAGACAGCTATTGTCACAACATTCCTGCCTCAAGCTGCTCTATACTTCACAGCCTGATAAGCAGCTGTTTGATAAGCCGGCACCAGATCAGGTATATTAAACTCTGACGTCGAGTTTAGGAAATCATTTCATGCTTTAATAAATGTTAACCAAGATTAAATAGCGTCTACGCTCTAATATATCCGTTCTGTAGGTCACATTTCTACTAACAAATGAAGTGGAAGATTACATAAGGGTTGTTTTGCTATCCGCATTTCATTTTGAAAGCTGCACAGCAACAACAGCGAAAACTAATTTTCAAAGCAAACAACAGGAGCTTGAAAATAAAACACAAAGACAAGTGGAGTAGTACCTAGATAATTCTGCAGACTCCAAACACCTTCATTTTAGTCCACATACACACACTCTCTTCTCATAATATTAAATTATTATTACTTAATCAAACCTCATCCTAAAAGCTGCCATTTCCCCCAAAATGTTTCTAATGCTTCTTATATGAAACTTTGCAAGGTGAACCTGTTGAAACTGCCAAAATGATCTGTCCACTGATGTCACAAATATTATAATGCACTGACGCCTGTGGTAAATATTTGAAGAGCGTGTTTTGTGCACCATGTTAAAATAAAAAGAAAGATGTGCCTGAGAATAAAGATAAAGAGTCAGCTGATGTGCAGAGGGCTAAAGGGGGTTGTTTAATTCTTGCGTGCCTATTTTGCGTTTAGTAAAACAAAATATAGCTTCCTTTTAGTTAGATTCAGTTACAAAAAAAATAACTGGGCAACACAACTTGTTGAGAATCAAAGCTGAAATCCTAGAGGCTGTTTCAAAGAAGCGATCTGTCATGTTACCAGCTTTTAATACAAGACATTCTTGTCTGCAGAGGCATCACAGCCACGGTGCGGTCCTGCATTTGAGAAACTCACTGACAGTTGTGGTTGCTTTAGCAGAAAGGGCTGACATTTGTCTCAAAGCCTGTTCAGTAAAGTTTTATAGTCCTTTTTGGATGCCTTCTTCTCATCCCTCCTTCCTTTCCTCCCATACGGCTCAGGATGGGTGTAGTCTAGATGAGAAGTGGGCGAGCAGTGAATGGCTGCCTAGCTGGCGAAGGATTATGCCAGCTGAACAGAGTCTTCCAGCCCTGAGCTGTCCACCCACTCCAGATCCTGTTCTTCTGTGATTAGCCTGCAGCCTCTGCCCACTTTAGCCTCCGTTCAGAGGCTGTCTCAGTCTCAGGTGTGAGTGATTTCCAGGCAACCTTTGCAGTTTTCTGTCCATCTACATGAGTTATGTGTAATGAACCAGCACATTTAAATTGGGCAGCATTCAGGCAGGCCACCAGGCTTGTTAAGGGATTATTATATCTGCCTTAGTTTGTCTTGCCTCAGCTTGATGAAATGTCAGAAGCTGTAGCTATTAGTTGTGCGAATGCTTGGTGGAATCCCCGCTCCTTATGACTACATCTTTTAAGCCCAAGGCTAGACATTTCTTTTCTTAGCATTAACACAAAAAGCACACACTCAAGAGAAAACCTTTCTCTCTATCTCTTTTTCCCCTCTAATTTTACCTAAAGAAAAATCTCTTCAGCGGACAAATTATGGTTTAATAAAGAATCTGCCAGTTTGACTCTCGCTTTAGGCTTTGTTATCATCTTGTTATGAAAGTGAGGCTCCATCAGCTGCTGCAGTCATGGCTGTATGAAAGCGAGGGAGAGAGAGGGGAAGAAAAAAAAAGAGGAAAAGCTTCATGATGTGATAAGCAGTGACACACAGGGCAGCGCTCCATCCCTGTGTTGGAACATGCCTGAATGCTCCACAGAGACTGTGTTTTGTTAATTTCCACTGCTTGTTAACGTGCAGACTACTGAAGAGTCCACACATGTCTTGGCTGAAGCAAAGGATGTATAATGGTCGCTGATTAAATACACTTTTACTATCGGATGCACACACATTTGTAACCGACTCGTCAAACTAAAAAAAGGTGGATCACGGTGCCTGTTTGCTTGGTGATACATGTGTTGTGCCAATTTAGACCTCATGTGGGCACAAGAAGGATACTTAGTGCTGCTTTTCCTTTGAAGATCCAGAATTGAAAACTGTTTAAGGGTTGCTTAGGTCTCCCAGTTGCTTCCCCCGCACATGATAGAGTAAACTTTTCTCTGATCAGAGAAGGTAGGAGGAGATGAATATGACAGCTGATCCCAAATGTGTCAGTTTCTGTCTCTACCATGCCTCGTGGCATCCTAAACAGAACTGTATTGTCTGTCTTCCTGCCTCTTCCCTTTCTGCTTCCTCATCTCCTGCTCTCTGTTTCTCCCTCCCTCGCTGCATTTTTCTCAGGCAGAGGCGTCCATGGACCCTCTGGCTCCCAGCTTTCGTCAGTGACTAGGAGTGCTTTGAAAACTTTGTGAACTCTTCCTGTTGGAGTGGGAAGGGAGAGAAAGGCGAGCAGTTGATGGCAGCAGCAGCAGGCTCCTCTGGAGACAGCATCAGGACTCTCAACTGGAGGTAATCCCCAGAAAATGATAAGAAAACACCTCAGGCTCTTAACCCCCCTGGCCCTGCTGGGACTCCTTGTGGGGTTGGCAGACCTTAGCCACGGCTCTGTTGGTGAGGATGAGGATTACTACATGCAGGGGCTGCTGATAAGAGAACAATACAACCAGGTCCAGGTGTTGGAGAAGCAAAATTCCTTTATACCCGATGGTGAGGAAGACCCAAAGGAGCATTCTGCCAAGAAGACTGCCAAGGCGAAGTCAGACAGCAGTAAGAAGACAGATAAAACCCCAGCAGATGCAAAAACGGGTAAAAACACTGCTGTGACTTAGAGAGCAACTTAAGCAACTTTTAAAGAAAAACAATATCAGTGAGTTTTTATCAGTTTTTTGTGTATTGCTGTACATTTCTCTACAAAAGCATGATCATTAGCAATCAATGAGCATTAGTGATCTTTAAGATTGGATAACAGACAATTCTAACAGTATCTTGTGCTGCTGCAACCTCTTTTTCTGTTAAATCCATAGGAAAGGTAAACTTATGAGATAGTGTTGAGACAGGTTTCAGTTTTTAAAACAGTCATTCTAGCATTTTATTTTTCATAGTCAATATTATTTGGAATTAAATAACATCACAAATGTCATATTATTTGGCATTTTGCATCATTGGGTGCTTGCTGTGTGGAAAAAGGGAAACATCACTCATAATCACCTTTTCTCAGAGTCACCAGAGTCAGCCGACGCTCATGCTAATCGATGAATAGAGATGAAAAATTTGGAGGCATCATATTCAACCCTGATGTGCTCACTGACTCATAAAAATAATGATCTCATGATGTAGTCGTCCTCCTCACTACTCAGTATGCATACTAGAGATGGCACGATACCACTTTTTTATGTCCGATACCGATACCGATATCATAAATTTGGATATCTGCCGATACCGATATGAATCCGATATAGTGTTTTTTAATCAACAAAACTGTTTTTTAAAATATCTTGCTGCATTTTGCAAGTCTGCAAGTTCATACTCAAGTTTAAAACAACAACTACACTAAAGCTATTCTGTTATACCTGTATACAAAAAAAATATTTCATAGTTCAGCAATACTGATCAATCTAATAAACTTAGACCTACACCATCCTCCCTATTCTGGTATTTTAAAGAGTACTTGGCGTAAATATTAAGCAACCTAACTAATAGGGTTCCAACTCCCAGCAACAACAAAAATAAATAAATAAAAAATAAGGAACCACCCCTCACGCGCCACCTCATGATGCTTAATCGACGTAATCAACCTTAATTTGATGCAGTGTGAAAAAAAAAATGCACAGAAATCAATTATTTTTCAAGAAATATTAAATAGATTCAACATCTTTCTTCAACAAAATTGCAGACTGCACAGATGGTACCTTCCCAAAGTAAAAAGTACTATAGCTTACTAGGGTATATATTAGACTTAATAGTCACTATATACAGTAATTGACTTCTATTCATTTTACATCAAATTAAAACTTTGGGTGTCAGATAATTATTTATTAAAAGCTCGACATTTTAAATGAGAATAAGAAAGAAAAGTATGTCTTTGTGCCCCCTTTTCCCTGTTCATGCCCTATCGGCCCCCCTGGCTAAACTTTGCTAGATCCGCCCCTGCACAGTTACCAGCGTCAGCTACGTAGAAAAAGATCCTGGTGTAGAAAGAAATATTAAATAAATTCTAACAACAGCTTATCAAGCTTAAACGTTCTGCTGTTGTTCAGCCGCTGGTTTCCTCTTTCTGGTGCAAAGTGGGCCAAAAACAAACAAGAGAGACGGACTCCCGACAGAAAAGCCGATCAGCTGATCATTTAAGCAGTTTCATGATTGAAGTAGCAGCAGGAGAGGCAGTCGCTCCATATATCGCTTGTTAAGCTTAACGCAGGAATGCTTTACAAACATTCAGAGATGGACTTACACACTTGCTTTACTTCTCTCGGGGATAACTTTGTCGGAGATGAAATGCCAGGTTGCTAGCGAAGCTCCACATGCTATCCAGACCGCCGACAGGTCCGGAATGCCACAGCTGCTCTATCACGTGATGCATACTGCTCCGACTGCTAACGTTCTGAGGTGAGTTACGGCGTGTTGCAAGTTTTGTGAGGTGCTTTCGTGATATTTAATGGATCGGATTACATTTTTTATTTTTCTCCGATATCCGATCCAGTAATTTAGGTCAGTATCGGACCGATACCGATACGTAATATCGGATCGGTCCATCTCTAATGCATACAGACCCATGTTTCTGTTTGGCTGCAGCACAACAGCAGGATTTAAAGCTTCATGCATGGTTGAGATTAGGATTGCACTGTGTGGTGGTGTGCAGTGCACATGTGAAACTTGTGCTATCCCAAAAAGTAACAAGCACCAGCAGTGCGGTCTTCCTGTAGTCCATGTTGAAATGGACAGCTTGAATCTCATTCTCAAAGAGTTTCTGCTCATGCAGGAGCAGGTTTGTAGGTGTGTTTGAAATGCTGCCAGGTGATTGGGAGACAGTAACAGGCTGTGAGGGTTTGTGTTGGTTGGTGGCTGATGGCGTAGTGCAGCTGTGTAGAAAGTGACCTCATGTTTCAGGCATCTGACTTCACGTGTCTCAGCAGAGATACCTGCTGCAGGTGAGACTGGAGGAGGAAGGTGTTAACAGTGATACAGAAGCTGCTTCTTCCCTACAATTACAGTTTTTATCGAATTAAATGCATCTTAATCACTTTAGTGTCTTCCAGATAAAGTTATTTACAGTATCTGTGTCGGTGAGGTGGCACTGTCACCTCAGAGCCTCAGGGCCTGGGGCCTGTCTGCGAGTGATCCTCATGTTCTCTCTGTGCCTCTTTGGGTACTTAGGCTTCCTCCTGCAGTCTGTTCACAAGCTTGCTGTTTTTTTTGCTGATTCTAAATTGAAAGTAGGTGTGAATAGATGTCTCAGCGTTAGTCGCATGGCAGTCTGGTTGACCTGCTAAGCACGTACCCCGCCTCTTACCCAATGACAGCAGGGATAGGCTCCAGCCCAGATGCAAACCTGAATTGGATAAGCCAAAGAAAATGTTTAGATGCAAGTGTTGTATTTAAAGCTGCACTTTTAAACGGTTTTCTTTTTAAATATTAATTGTACCTAATATTAACTAGCTACATCTTTCTGCAGACAAAATAGACATCGAGCTACAGAACAAAAAAAGCTGTACGTTACCTTTTTCTAACAGGAATGCACAGAAACTAGCTGGTGAACAAAGCTAGTGTAGGACCATTAGTTAGAGGTGCGCCAGCAGAAGACTCGATTGTTTCCTTGCATGTTATATATGTTGTATTTCCAGCTTTCACGACTGCACTGAAGTGTCAAAAAAATAAAAAGAATTAGTCATGAATTGAGATTTGCTTTCAACTGAAATCCACAATGACAATCAATATTTTACTTTACCTTAAGAGTCTTAAAGAGAGAAGAAGAATGGAAGTTTCTTAACATCTTAGTGTCAGTGTAGGGAACAGTTTAAATGTGGAGAGTGAGCATTTTTTATTGATGATTGTTGCGTGGAAGAACCCATCCCTTCACTGCTTCTCGTAAGTAGGATCTCTGGAATTCATTTAGTGGAGTTTAATGTCATATTTCTACTGTACTATGATTAACTAAATGTCATGTGTAGTGCTAGTATTTCACCAGTGTCTCAACAACCATATGCTGGTGCTTTCTTAATCGGTTTTGCTGAAGCACATGTGGAGCTCAGAGCGCTGCGGAGTTGAACCTGTCCCCAGAAAGAGATGCAGATAAAGACTTACAGATGTGAGAAGAGCTCTTGTCATGTGGAGCCCATCCCAAACTTCAGTCAAATAAAAAGCCTTTTCAGTACCTTTAATGTTAACTCACTGCCCCATACCCTGCTGCATGTACTGGGTGTATTTATGATGTATTTGAACCTTGATTTCCTGATTATTTAATATGAGAACTTCAAGAAACGTGCAAATTAAAATGCATTATTTATCTAACGTGAGAGGCAGACAGACATGAACTGAATGTAGGGAGCACAAGAATTAAATGTTTTCAGATTCTGTGCCCAGAAATAATTTTTTGGTTCAGTCCCCATTCCTGAATCCATTACCATTTTCTCCTTTGTCATCACTTTTCCTATCAAATTCTGCGTTGACATCAGTGGATCAGCAATTTAAAATGTGATTCAGCCTTTTATAATTTTCTTTTCTTTTCCCTTTTTAACATTTCAATTCCTTCCTTAGTAAAATCCCCCAACAAAAAGGCAGAGAAAACCAAGAAGACTGCAGTGAAAAACCCAAACAGCGTCTCAGAAGGAGAACAACAATACAACCCGATAAAAAAGGGTGAGTAAAAAAGCCAAATGGGCAAATCAAAGTTGACACTCACTTGTTATGGGAAATTCATGATCTCATAAAAAATCATCTATACTGCACTGTGCAAGGATCATTTCTATGGTGGGGAAAAAGATACAAGCTCTCTCAGAGATGACAAATCTTTTGGGTAGAGTAAGTGTTTTCAGAAACCATATTTTCCCTGAGAGGAAAGGTTTGGCAGTATAAGATGATGCTCTCAGAACTGGAGTCTAGCCGCAGAGGCACTGATGTCTTCTTTGCCTATGAAGCATTGTGTTTGGTTTCCATGGATCACAGTATATTTGTATATAAACTAAAACCAGGATGCCCCAGTTGTGTTTTTGGCACGTCAACTTGCTCCACTCAAAGTGTGATTCAGTGCAAAGTGTGTGTGGTTTAACCTCACAATTTCCACAACTCATAATGTACTAATATTGCCATTATTTGACTTATTTACACAGGATAAGACCTTTCTTTTTTTTTTTTCTTCTATTGCAGGAAGCTCTATTTATTAATACTGGGAAATTAAGAGTGACTGGGGCCAACTGCAAATTTATGTGTTTATGTTGAAGCTATGCAAACAAGACAGGGAGAAAGGTTGCCATTTTTAATTTGGCATTCATGCAGCAGAGCAGAAAGTTGGATACTATTTCATGATGGAAAATAGGAACTCTATGCCGACATGCCTGGCATGCCTTGAACTGTCAAGATGCAGTGCAGACTTAAAAAATCAAGACTTAAACTTCAATCTGGTTTTTGAATATGTTTCAGCAGCTTCTGGTAGCAGCTAATTTATCAGAGGCAGGAATTCAGGGCTTATACTTTCTATAGATCAAGACCTCCAATACTCAGAACTTGTTCCACCTCTGAAATGTTAATTATTTGGCTGTTGTCAAAAGTCAAGGAGAACATGAGTGTCTGCCACATGCACATACCAAAACAAATGAGAGTTTTTGGTAATCTGAGACCAAAAGGGATTTTCAAGGTTTCATTCAGCAGATGTTTCAACAGCTCATTCATTATTCACGTCGGATGTAACAGAAATCAGCTGAAACAAATATTTCAACTAGGATTTGTCACATGTACTCTGTAAAGCTGCAGATGCTGGCTTTGATAAAAACCCCATTCTTCTTTCTGCTCGGCTGATGAAAAGTGAAAAGAAAATGGATTAAGGGTTGTAGGGAGGCTTACTTCTGGCACACTGAGTTGTTAAATAATTTTTCTATTACGGCGAAACAATGTCGCTTTTGTAAGGGGAATAAATAGTAAGTATTGTGTCATTTAAAAATGAGTTACAGTCTTGGGAAATGTCGAGAAATTCAACACACTGGCGGGTGCCAAAGTTGACTTCCTAGCACTGGATGCAGTACTTACTGATGGTGAAGTGATCATATGGGCTTTGTAACTCAAGGGATGGTGATTCTATTTACTTAGTTTAAAAAACTAAATAAAGTTTACTGGAAACAGTTGAAGTTGTTGCCCAAGTGTTCAAAGTGTTTCCTCAAAGTGTATCTAATAAATAAAGGGCTGACTTCTTTTAGTTTGGAAACAGTTTCAAACTCACAGCACATAAACATCCTAATATGAATAAATCATACACAGAAAATATTTCATTATTATACCACAAAATGTAAAATGAGAGCTTGTAACTGACAGAATTAGGTTTTGGCCTCAGCGATAAGTAGGCAGTTAGCCTAAATAGCAATGCCTTCAGTATCTATTTTGTCATTTTTATTACACGTTGCTTTTGAAGGCAGATGTGTGTATGTGGGGGTCCTCTTGTGAAGGATTGGATGCAGATGGTAATGATGATTTAGGACTTTGCAGGAAAGCAGACAACCATCTATTTTTTTGTTCTGCTAACCTTGATCCTTGGGCTGCTTTGTGGGCTAGGCTTGTCCCTAATATGTTGTGATCGCTGCATTCAGAAGCCCCACGGACTTACAATGTGAATCTGAGAGCATTTTAAATATATTCACAGGGTCGCAAGTGCAGCAACACATATTTTATTACTGTATAGAGTTACTATAAATACTACGCTAGCTGGTCTTCCCAGCGGCTTTGCCTTTGGCTTGTTAATCAAATTTTATGCTTCAGTTTTACAGCAGGAATTAATTTGAGCTCGAGCTATGTTTGCTTTATGCATCAAACATAAATCAAGACATGCATGTGCAGATTCTGCATGCTGATCCTCTTTGTCTGTTGTGTCTCTCAGGGATTGTGGTTGGCAATGTTTGAAATATTTCAGTCAGGTATGCAAAGTCAGCTTCATCTTTTGGAAGAAATTTAAATCTTACTGCAGAGGTAAAAGAAGGAAAGTTCACTTGTCTTTTTTTTCAGCCTGTTACACTTCTGGTTGTTCATTTATGAAGGCCAGCCTGGCTGTGTGACAGCGACATGTGCAGCATATGCCGCATGTACAAACACTCTGGTGCCCAATCGGAAATTCTTGCGCTGAAATTCCATTTCTGTGATCCAGGGAAGTCTGCAAACAGCCTGATCTGACCTAAAGAGCTTTTGGGCAGCAGAGATTTCACACGTCAACTTTGATTTGCCCATTTGGCCCTCACTGGATGATTTCCCTTGCACTGATGAGCCAATATCACCCAAGTAGTTCTGTTCAGTATACGTCACCTCAGTTTCTGCAATCACTTAAATACAGGCATCTGTCCAAATAAACTCCAAATGCTCTACAGCAGCAAACAAAAGCTCTTTTAGTGATGTGCAGCTCTCAGGGACTGAGTTTTATCTGCGTGTTTTTCGGAAATCTATCTTGAGTATGGGTGCTAGGCAACCAACCCATTGCTGGAGCATCAGTTGGTGATACTGAATAACTTCTGTACTCACAGAGATAATTATCAGTTGATTATTTGATTTGATGGCTGCTAATTGTCATCACTGAAACTATCAGTATTTTATGGGATCCAGTGGATAAGAGATTAGACATCTCTTTATTGGAGTTGCATTCATGTAGATTTCTAAATCTGTAATTTGGACATAAAACCGTAAAGTTTAGGATGTAAAAAAAATATGTTGTGTCATCTCAGTTTGTAAAGTGTGAAGCTTGTGATAATAAAAGTAACATTTTTGACACATACACTGTGAAAGTATAAAGATATTCCAGAGAGACTCAAGTGAGGAAAAGCTAAAAGAAAAAAACAAATAAGATCTGCAGTTAATTAGCATGATCTGTGCAAGCCAAGTGTATTCTGTTTACACTTTAGCATTTCTGCTTGACTTCATACCGTATGTATGGTGGTTAAATGGGGACTTTCAGCCTGTGAAGACAATTGCATGCTCTGGGTCTGAAAGTCAGAAAGTCTGCGAAATGATGCTACATCCAATTAGTATTACTTTACCTTCAGCTTATAGAAAGAGTTCAAAAACAAAATGACACACATGGTGGTTGTGAAGTTTATCTGAAAGGGTTGGCTCAGGTTGCATTGCAGGAAATGATCCCACAATGGAAGCCACATCTTGAAAGTTTCTTTGGCCTGATAAGAGATAAAATTTCAAGATGATGTTTTATTGTGGTTATGGTTTTATCTATTTTAATTTTAATTTCCCATAATTCTAACCCTAGCTTTACGCCAAAGAACATAAAAAAACAAGTTATAGAAACATCTGTTTTCATTTTTATCTGATATTCTCATTATTTAGTGCAGGTTAATGCATGTTAAAACAATGAAAATAGACCTCCCCCCCCAAATCAAGCCGTGTTCTCATTTATAACATTAAAAAGTTATCAGCAGGCTAAAAGCAGTAGCTGCTGCAATTTCCCCTTTTTTTCCTTCCTTCGGGATACTGATATTGCTTTAGTCGTTTTAGCTATTTAATCATGTATTCAGGGTGTAGATTGATGACTTTGATAGGTGTGCTTTGCTAAATTATAAAAAGCAAGCGTTCAAAGCAGAGTCATTAATCACCCGTGAAGGCTGACACATTTTGGAATTCATATCAGTTTAACAATCAAAACAAAGATCACACTGTGAGACTGCTAAAGTAAATGTAGTTCATGTGAGACCCCTATGCTAAGTTGGACTGAGGCACAAAATGATCACCAACAGCTATGATAAAGGTTGAGAATTGTTCCTTTTACTAGAATGAAAGTGGTCACATAAAACTATGTGTTGTATCATTAGATCCTCTAATTTTCTTGTGAAAAGTCTAAACTGTACCTTACTGTTTACTCAAGCTATACAGATGCATTGTGTCTGACTCAGGGCATCTGCATACTCTGCAAAAAGCAACTTTCTACCACAGCTGCACATGATACATAACATTACCATCACAAGCCAATTTGTAATTCTCATTACCTAGAATGCCCTCCCATTGGACTGGAGTCATTGAAGATTGATGATTTTCAGCTTCATGCATCATCTACCAAACGCTATGGCCTTGGTGCACACAGAGGTCGCCTTAACATTCAGGTGAGACGGAAATGTAAAGTGTTGGCGTAGCAGACTTACCAGAAATGTTGGGACTCGTATTATACCCTGGGCTATCTCGTCTTTCCTCGGAAGCTTTAACATTTTGTGAAGGCATTTTCTTTCCGGCTCCATATTATAAATACAAAAAAATAAGATTGAAAGATAGTATTATTTTTAATCCATATTTAAGCTGCACTCAACGATGTGAGCTGTGATAACTTGGCTTTTCCCTTGTAAGATTGAATGACATTATCCTCTTGTTTCAGCTCACTGAATATTTTAATACCCCAAAGCTAACTAAACAGTGAAAGTAATAAGGTTACCATCAAACTAGGGGCACATCCCCAAACCTAATAAAAAATAACTGGCATCTGGGAGAAGAGAAGTGTTTCCTGTTAGTGCAAGCTTTGCTTTGAGTGCATTAGCCTGCATGCAGTGTGCAGCTAACCTAACATTCTGCAAGCTCCACCGCCCCAAATCTATCTGCACAATTAATGACACGCACAAATACACTTAATCCACTCAAGACGACATTAAATGGCAAACGACAAAACAGAGGATTTGTTGTGTTTGTGTTTGTGTATGTGTGTGTGCGCGTGCGTGTGTAAGCACAGATATGATAGAAAGACAGATGGTGTCAAGAGAATAAGGAGGACCACAAAAAGCAGATGTCTGTTGACTCAGGCCTGTGCTCAGTGTTATATGTTGTTTAGATGAAAGATACTGAAAGAGCTGGGATTCATTTAACTATACATAAAAGTTTTATGTATAGTTAAATGTTTTATGATAAAACACTACTATAAGATAACTATATATAACCCTAACCCCTAACTATAGTTTGAAAGACATGCATTAGAAGGAAAATCTATGGAGGAACAAAATTGAAAGAAAGCAAAACCAGGAAAAGTAAGCCCTATAGAACATACTGTATGAAGTGATGTGCCATCTTTCTTTTATTCTACTAAATAGTTCATGAAAAGGTCTCACTGCCTGCACCTGGACAAGACACGTGATACGGGAGTCAATATTTTTTTCTGTAGCCAGCGCATTTCATCTTTCATTAAAATATCTCGAGACGCCCTTCTAACTGGCTGACAAACAGAACATAAAAGAGACTACAAATGTCATCTATGAACCAGGTGTTTAATTCAAATAAGCCAAATATTCTTATGGCTCGAATACTGTGCAAAACTCTTGAGTCCCTCTATATTTCATTATGTTATTCTAGTAAAATGCAGCAAAACATGCAAAGATAAATAGAAGTGAAAACAGAGCTTCATTGGTACAAACATACTATTTCATATAGGCCAAGCTGTGATATCTTTGGCACTTTTTGCTGCTTTGACGAAAGAAATTAGTGTTTAGTAACAAAGTGCCTAAAAATACAATTTAAAATTGATTCTTTCCTAAGTTGTCTGTTATGTGTAGACACAACACTGGTTCATGCCTGAGTTAGGTGTCTTTTTTATTCTTTAGTAATTTGTCAGTCAGTGTTAACTGCCTTAGCAAACAAGAACAAAAAATATTTCCTGAAAATGTCAGGGTCAAGGAAAATGTTGGCTGAAAGAAAGCCTGGAGAACTATAATGAACACAACTTAAAAACCTGCAACAAACTCTCACTCTGTGGAAGGAAAATATAAAGAAATGAGGAGTGACTCAAGACATTTTTACACACTAATATAAATTAAAGAAGCATATAAAGACATTCACATGTCTGTTGGATTTCATAAGTTAATGTATCTTCCCTTTCCTTGCCTAACCCCTTTGTAACTGGAATTAGGATCAGCTGTTGAATTTATATTATGGCCTTTAACATCCTAATCTTTCTGATTAAAGCATGTGAAAGTCATGGTAAGGAGGAAATGACTCCATGCCCTTAACATCTGTAGTGAAGTATCTCATTCTAATGTTTAAATTTAGATGATAAAAATAAACAGTCAAGCCTGTAAGCATGCAATATGAAAATGAGTGTTCGTACTCTGAGCCAGTGTGTTGACTGGTACAGCACAGGCTTTACAGAGTAGCATTTGATCCCTTATAATCAGTGCAACATTTTCAGCTATTGCACCAGATTCGTACATCATACTAAAAGAGTTACACAAAAACAGAAATGGTGGGATTTGGAAAGAGTTGCAGGAGAGGAAGGACAGTTTTCAACACTGAGCCCTGTTTTATAGACGTGCTCATTCCTATAACTCTGCTTCACTGGCTCTGTTTTTTTCTCTTGTTCGCTCTTTTTATGTGACAGAAAAAAAGAGTAGGCTTGTACGTACATAGTAAAATTTATAGTTAATACACCTTATTTCAGAAGATATTCTTCACACTTCACTGTCTCCATTATAAAACACTTCAATAGTAAGTTTTAATTAGAATTTTATAAAAAAAAAAATGTTCCCAGTCAGTGTGTTGGACCATATTCAGACTGTAAGCACACGTGGAATTAAATTGGCTTTTTCTGACCTGCAGGCTGGCCTTTATGAAGATGACCTCTATGACGGGGCCTGGTGTGCTGGGAGAGATGACACTCTACAGTGGTTTGAGGTGGATGCCAGGAGGCTGACAAAGTTCACTGGGGTCATCACACAAGGCAGGAGCTCCCTCTGGTCGTGAGTAGGAACCCAGCAGACATGTATGGAGAGTTGCAGATGGTTGCACAGTGAGGATCTAGATTGTTCTTGTCCATGAAACATAACAGGATAAATATGTGGGATGGATTTTATGCAGGCTATTGGAGCCTGTTTTGATATATTTGTGAAAAAAATTCTAAAGAAAATCTGCAAGGAGATTTATAACTGAATATCAAGCGCAGTGTTATGTAATGTTTATGAATGTAGGCAATCTTTGCATTAACCACTTACCTTGATTAAGTCCTTTTTATGTTTTATACAACAGGGAGATAAAATCAAGACTGAAAACATTATCATGCAACCATTTACCTGAACTTTGAATAGAGAAACTTGAATAATTTTCCATCAAGAGTAAATATTGAGAATCCTTTTGCTTTGCAGATGTTGTTTCTCTGCTCTTATGCAGTTATTGTTCAGTACAGTATGACATTATACTGTTTCAGTATGAATCTGTAAATCTCGCATGGCAGAGTCACAGATTTAGCTTTGCCACTCATGGAGCCGCGCCCTTAACGTTGCTAATACAAACTCAAGCACAGTAAATGGTCATAAAACAGTTTACATGTTGCACGAGTTTCAAAATGACTCTCCGTAATAAAACTGAACGTAGACGGACATAACCATTCCGAAATTCTTGGATTTTCCCTTGAATCCATCTGGAAAATTTAACTCCACGAACATAAACAAAACAAGTTTTTCAATCTTGTCTACATGGCACCGAACCTTCACTGGTGTTTGGCCTTTTCATGAGGCTTTTCTGATCCCCTCACAGTGGGATTAAGGATTTATGAATATGACTGATTGGAGTGCAGCCTGATTCTTTCATTACTCTTAAAAGGTCACCACATTTTTAGAAATAACACATCAGAGGAGAGAGACTGTACAGCCTTATGGACTTGTTGAACACAGTCAGATGTAGAGGGAAAAAGAGATGCAACAAGTAGGCATTATTATTTAAAAATGCTTTTAGAAAGAGTGTGCAGCTATATGTAAAACAAAAACTGCAGCACCATAATGGCTCAGTGGAGTCTTATGTACTTAATTATAAATATCTCCCACCTCCCACTGCTACATCTGAACAACAAGTGTGCCAGGTCTTCTTTGAGTATCCACACATGCGTTTACTCTTAAATTTAGAAACCACCTACAAGTCACTATTGCTTCAATTACTGTGCCGCAGTGTATACTGTTTTTAAAGCCATTTTAAAATCAAATCAGGGTGTTTTCCACAGCACAGAGCAGGAAACAAACACTTCACTGTGGGTAAGTCACCCTAGGTGGAGTGAAAGTTATCTAGGTTTGTATCAACTGATTTATGAAACTGCCGCAGCTTTGTTTCAGTCATTTTGTGTGTAAGCATGTGTGTAAGAATGGTAAAAAACATTTCAAACACATTCCACAACACCTTGTCATCTTCATTTTTTGTTATACAAAACTGCAACTATACATGTTAGTACATCAAAAGAGCTTTTCTGCTACCAGAGACCCACAAATGTGAAAAAACTATATTTAAACTAGATTTGATTGCATCCCATGTAGCCAAAAAGGTAACAAAATGGGCCAACATTAGACTGAATGATACTATATGTGTTCTACTTTTTCAATCTGGTCAATTTATTACTTACAAACTGACAGCCTTTGTAAAGAAAGCACACACTCTGTCAATTCCAAGGTTTTATATATCAGGACATAACCAAAAATCGTCTGGTACTGTAGCAGCTTCTGAAGTTTTTAAAATGACATAAACATAAATAAACAAATTTCATCATGTCAATATTTTAACAAAAATGAAGCCACAAAACAGAAGCAGTGCTCTGAAAAACTACGCACATGCCATGATTTACCAGCTTCTAGGACCACTTTTAGCTGCGTATGTCGAAGTAACTGTTCAGTATCAGTCTGTCACATCATGGAGGCGTTTTAGTCCATTCTTCTTTACAACATTGCTCTATTTTATTAGGGTTTGCAGGTGGTCGTTTACACACAGCTCTCTTAAGGTCACACTACAGCATGTCAGTCAGGTTGAGGTCTAGACTTCTCTTCTGGTTTAGTCATTCTGTTGTAGATTTGTTGCTGTGCTTGGGATCATTGTCTTTTTCATGATACAATTGTGGCCAAGCTTTAGCTATTGGACAGATGGGCTCACATTTGCCTCCAGAATACTTGGTGTACGGGGGAGTTCATGTTTGACTCAATGACTGAGAATTTCCAGGGTTCTGTGGCTGCAAAACAAACCCAAAACAAACCCAGCTCCGTGCTTCACAGCTGGTATGAGGTGTTTGTGCTGATATGCTGTGTGGTTTTCGCCAAATGTGGCACTGTGCATTATGACCAGTCTCCACTTTGGTCTGGTCTGTCCAAAGTACATTGTTCCAGAAATCTTGTGGTTTGTTCACATGCAACTTTTTAAACCTAAGTCATGCTGCTGATGTCTTTTTAGAGAGAGGAGGTGTTCTCCCACCAGTCTTTTCAAACAAGCCATACTCATTCAAACTTTTTCTAATTGTACTGTCATGATCTTTAACTTTTAACATCCTAAACAAGACTTGCAGAGTCTGCGATGTTGTTTTTAGACTTTTTGTTTTTAAAAAGATCTTTGAGCATTGCGTGGTCTGACCTTGGGGTGAATTTGTTGGGACATTCAGTCCCAAGAAGATTGGCAAATGTTTTCCACTTGTGAATAATATTTTTAACTGCAGTATGGTGGACTTCACGTTATGTGGAAATGCCCTTATAAGCCCTTCCGGACTGATGGACAGCAGTACTTATCTATTAAGCCTAAAAGCCTTAAATAAATTGTTAGAATAAGTGTTAAAGCAATTTTGACAACAAGAAAGTGGAAAACTGGAGGGAACTGAGGACCACATTTGCATTTAAGCGAGAAGGCCAGCAGATTTTCCCCTGCCATCTACCTTTCTCAACTTCCCTCAACAATGTTATTTGAACACTTCAGACCTTTGTACTTATTAAGTGGACTGGGTGGCACAGACTTTGTAGAAAACTGCTATGTAGTCAGAGAGCAAGATGAGAGACTTTACCAAGTTGTGTTTGTAATTTCCCTTCAATGCTGGTGCAACCTAATGGCACAGAAGACACAGATGCCCGAGACAGAATTTCTCTGCAATTAGCTCTGTAGGGTATGTAACTGTCTGCAGTGCCAGCTCAGGGGCTTCCTTCTATAACAGTGCTTTAATTAACAGAGCTGGGAATTCTTACCAGGCTAGACCAGCTCAGCACTGATGTCTTTATCCAGAAGCATAGGAGGCACAAGGGAGTTACTGCCAACCTACATACTGCAGACTTTGGTTAGAGGTCTGTCTGGTGTTATGGGACATTAAGCCATCTGTGAGTTCTTTATATAGGCATATTTAAAAGGCATTGTACTGAGTGATGTCTCACCTGTCTGTGTTCAACATAAAGTACCTCTAAAGGACATGGCTGGTATATTTGCACACTTCATTAATTACTTCTCCTCTGTTCTCATATTTATAAAATTCCTCTTTTTTATTTTTTACATTTCTTTCTGTTTAGTTTATTTTAGTTTGTATAGAAATATGTATAACTGAGTTTTTTCAGTTCACCATTTATTTTTCAGTATGTTTATGTTTAATTGCAGGAGTCTGCCTATGTAACAGTCAACATGGTGAGTTTCAAATGTGCAACGTAGCCCACCAACATCTCCCTAAAGAAAAATTGTGTAATGGCCCCGATTGTTCTATGATAATGCCGTCGAGGCCTGGTTTTAAAAGTTCGTATGGTGTAACTCTAGGAAGGATTGATGCATATTGTCCTCAGTCTTACAGATTTGATGCTCACTGTGATGGATTAAACAGCGTGAGCAAGTTACAAGAGTGCACTAATAGATTTTAGTGTCATGGTCCTGGGCCGTGTTGGCCCAGTATTCTTAGTTCTCTTGTATTTTTGTATTTAGTTCCCTGTTTAGGTTCTGTTTCCTGAGTTGCCCTGTTATGTTGTTCCCTGTGTGCTTTCCCTTTGTGACTCTCACCCCCTGTGTGCCCCTCTATGTATTCATGAGCCCTTGTCCCCTTTCGTGTTTTATTCCATGTTTTCCCCAGCCTGTTATGTCCGTGTTCTCCCCGTGCTCTCTCCTCCTGTCTGAACCTCTGTGTACTTCCTGTTTGACTCTGCCCGTCTCCCGTCAGTGTTATGTTCACCCCGCCCTGTCTCGTTATGGTTATCTGTGTCAGCTGTGTTCCCCGTGTGTTCCCACTTTCCTCGTTAACCCTCTGTGTATTTCTGTCTGCGTCTTCCTCTGTTCGGCATCGCGTTCTCCCTCATGTTGTGTGTTATTCTCCCCGTGGTTCCTGGTACATCTCATGTTTAGTTTTTCCAGTTTAGTTCAGCACTGTTTTGTGTTTCACCTTTAAGCCAGCATTAAAACTGTGATCTTTAAGTTTATCCCCGTGTCTGTGAGTCTGCATCTTGGGTCCTTCTCCTGCCTGCCACACAACGAATCATGACATTTAGTCTTTAAGGAGATTAATAGAGCTCAAGTGATGCCTGGAAAAGCCTGGAAAATAGATTAAAATGACTAAAAGACAGAAGGTTTTCAGAGCACAGAACCCATCTAAATAAGATAACTTCTTAAGCCTGATATTATAATTGAGTGTTTCCCACTAGACCCCCAGTGAATCTGGCACACTGCTTGGTCTAGGCCTGAATGCTCCTTTTATTCAACATGATTAATACTCTACAAAAAATCTTGATTTCATAGTTGCAGTGCAGTTTTCTAATGCACTGCCTCAAATGACATTTCTCCCTTATTCTTATAATTTTTAACAGGAGTGATTGGGTCACCTCGTACAAGGTCATGTTTAGCAATGACAGCCATACCTGGATAACACTGAACAATGGCTCAGAAGACTTGGTGAGTAACAATCTAGACATTTAAAGTGCTTTATCCACCCCTCATTTCTTTATATTTTGGACAAGGAGCCAGACTTTCTTCTGAGGTTTTTCAGGCTTTTCTGAATTTCTTTTTTGCATCTGGCCTTTCAGCTGATACATCTGCTTTTTATTAGAAATGGGCTCAGTGGAAGATTTTCTGTGAATAAGTCATTCTTAAAGAAGGGAAACGGGGATAAAAGGCTGAGGTATTTCTAATTACGCAAAAACAGGACTGAAAATCAGTGGCAACAGGACTTCTGGAGTGACAAATCCAATTTGTGGTCAGGAGAGAGCTACAACAGTGAGTGTCTACTCCATCTATAAAAGACGATGGAGACTTGTTTAGAGCTGTATCTCAGTCAGCTGTATTGGCGATCTTCAAATTTCACAGAATTATGATTCATTAGATTAGATTTCGATCCAACATGCAATACCATGTGGACAGCATCTGAATGGCAACAGCTTTGTTTTTCAGCACAACAATGATGCCAAACACACTCCAATGCACTAAAACATACTTGCATAGAAAAACATACAATGAAATCAATCAGCCACTATCCAACCAAATATTGACTTTCAAGCTCGTTAGAATTGCAAAAACTCTTATACTGTTTTTCCACTCAAGACTTTCATACAGTATTGTGTATTTAAAGTCTTCTGACATATGTATCATACTGAAAAATACTTATACTGTTAATATTCCTATTAACCATAGCTTAATAAGGATTCTTGTTTTCCGTGTCCATGGTTGGATGGAACCATTTTTTAAAAAAGGCTACAGAGTAATTACACAGAGAGATTTAGACGCCTGGTTATTTCTTAGCTTAGCTGAAGTGCAATAGAAAAACAGTGCGGATGCTGAAGCAGATAGGAACTTCATCCTGGCTCATTGTCAGAGATGGATCTTTCTCCCCACTTAACACTTCTGCAGTTTATGTAACTGAATAGACAGAAACCAAATACAGCTGAAAGAAAGAAAGCAAGAAAGAAAAAAGGAAAGATTAATAATCTCTTCTGCACATGCAAATCGGATCAAGTTAATATTTTTGTGGAAAATCATATCCTCATTGCTCCCTCTGTGGTTCACATCCCAGTTAATTAAATTTTGGTGTAACTGTGCACTCCCTTGGCTGGTGATGTCATCAGTGTGGGAGATAATATCCCTATGGTAATTTAATGTCTGCTACAAGCCTCCCTCTCATCCACCTTTTGAGCCAAATGCCAAACTGTTCTGTTGGTCTTTCAAAATGCCAAAAGGTGCGGATGACAGCTCCAACCGTGGGTGTTAAAATTTACAATAAACTCCCAGTGGTATCAAAGTCTCATGACATTGTACAGGTGCATTTATGTGTGTTTTTATATTTTTCGTTGGTCTTTTCAGGTTCTAACTGTACAACCTCTTTTTTCTTTTAATAAGTATTTATATTTATAATATTTTGGTTGTTTTTATATATATTTTAAAAGCCTCTTTAGCATTTATTTTATGTAAGTCTATCTTTTTGTCTCAGTAGATATTCAAGGGCAACAGGGAAAAAGAGATCCCAGTCCGGAACATCTTCCCAGAACCTGTGGTCAGTCGATACATTCGAATTAACCCTCGCTCTTGGTTTACCAGGGGCAGCATCTGTATGCGAGTGGAGATCCTTGGTTGTCCTATGCCAGGTGACGGGTTTGTATGGACAAAGCAGATACAATTAGTCCTTAATTTTTCTCGCAGGGAAGATTTTGCTTTTATGCATTTACTTTTGCTTTTCCCAGTTAAAGGTTTTCTATCTGCAGAGATTATCCACAGTAATCATGACACTGTTGGTGCAAAAGACAGGACAAGACAAGAAAGAAAATGTTTTCATTTTGCACAGGCTAAACCTAAACTGAAACCAAGAGAGCAAATTTTAAATCTTTCTGAAGCTTTTTAATCTTTAAAAACCAGTAACTGTATGTCTTCTGATTCCAGATCCAAATAATTATTATCACAGACGCAATGAAGTCATAACAACAGATGACTTGGACTTCAGACATCACAGCTACAAAGAAATGAGGCAGGTGAGTTACAGTAAGCAGACCAGTAGTAAAAAAAGAGAAAAGACTCAACCTATTTCTTATTCAGACCAGAGCGTGAAGCAATAAAAATGGCGTATAACTTCGAGCCAACACTAGACAAGTTGTGTCCTTTGCAAGAACAAAGTGTACAAGTGTAACAAATGAAGCGAACAGTGCCAGCCACATAAAAATTCATAAAGCATCTCTGCTTGTGACATTACTTATTCATATAGTTGTCAAGAGCAGAAGCCTAGTTTGTACTGAGAAGGAGGACAGCTGTATTTGTCACTGCGTACACTCTGCCAGGGTGACTGTGAATTGTAATTATCTCTAATGTAGCAGTTCTATGTGTCAAACATTCGACTACAGGTGCTCTGAACTGCTCTTTAACACACTCAGACTGCTATGTATGAGTCTTTAGAAAGCTGCTGTGAGTGCCTGAAATTATATTATAGAAATATCAAAGTTTCTGCTTTTCTTTGCTTTCTTTTCTTTTAAAGCTAACATGTCTCACACAGGAAGTTCAAGCACCAATAGGCCTCCATAAAGAAAGGCTATTTTTAAAACTCCTTTTGTAGGGCTCTTGCACCCTTGGCATTTTGCTTCTTCTTGTATGTACCATATCTCCCCTTCATCTGTTGCTGTTTAAATACTGCTGTGCCAGAACTTTAAATTGGAAATAGCCCTTTGCGGCTTCCCGAATAAAGCACGTGTCCAATGAAGGGAATGAACAAGATATCCGTTATGATGCTCAAGGACTGTCCTTTCTGTAAACCACGGCTGATTATAATACAGCGCCCTTGGGATTACTGATATTGCCAAACACAGACAGTGAAAAGACATTATAAATGGTGAGGAAAGAGCACTTTTCACGCTCTAAATTAATATTGCCCGAGAACACGGTGGCAGAGATGCTTCTCTTTGATAACAGCTTTAGCGTAAGTAGAAAGTTTAAGCATATAGCATGCGCTGTGTTCTGTTTTATTATGTTTCCGTAAGAAAAAATTACAGAGAAGTGGGCAAAAGATTCCTTCTTCTAAGGCAGATTGTCCCCCAGTGATCATGGTAAATAACAGCCCAGGTTTATTTATCAAGGGCATGCTGTGCTTTATTGAGCTGAGACTTAGGATCCTATATTTCTATCAATAAAAAGCAGACGTTTGTTTAATGATTTACATGAGAAGTTACGTTAAACACAGACTTGATTTAAACCCCATGACCGGCTAATAACTTCTGCTGCAGCTGAAAGAGCTAGCACACACAAATGTCTGACATTACTGGGGTTTCTTTACTTAACAGCTAGTTAGTCTTTCTCCAACTGCACATTTTCTTTGTGTCACCACTCTTACAAAGAGGAGTATACAATAATTATTTCTATTTTAATCTGCCTCTGTGGGGGACATTCAATGGGCCTTTCTTGCAGGCTTCATAATTGCCTTGACTGCTGCTGCAAAGCCCCTCACACTGGCTGCAGTGTTATCAAATAAGGGCTTTAACACAGCACTGGAGAATGTGTTTCTGGAGTGTCATTTATTTTTATATTTTAAGGATATGTGCACATGTTCTTACAACTAAGCAATGCCATTATTAAGATAGATAGATAGATAGATTGAATTAGTGCTCTTGAACAAGTTGTTAGCAATAAAACTCAAACTAATCACAATTGCTCCAAAGGGCACTAAAAACACAAACAAGGTAGAGAGACCCAGTTCAGTGAATTAGCTAAGGTGACCTCTTGCGAACAGCCAAGGCATCACTTTGCTTAAACTTTGTCTAAACCAAAAATATATATTTTTAATATGTGCTAATTTGTTAATTTAATCATTAAATTTGAATATTTTAAGCAAACGTATGCAGATTAACTCACTTCTGGATGCCAGCTCTCAGTGGACATTTAAGAAACTTAGTGTAACTATTGATTTAGATTTAAGTGATGGATCTTTATAGTCTGTAACCTGGCATGCAGATGTGAAATTTCCAATGAGGTGCATGCCAGGTTACAACATGTAGGAGGCATTTGCAGTTATGATTGATTTTATTCTTATTCATTTTTTATCTTCTTACTTTATATTGTATCCCATTCTTATTTATTTCATCTTTTTACCCTGTATATATCCTATTGTGTCATATCTCCAGTGTTTCCTCAGAGGGCGCTCTCTGCACCGGGGCTGTGATCCCTCCCTCCTGCTGTGTGCCCAGCCTGGAGGCTGCGATCTGTGACCGGCTCCCGGTGCAGACGGCTCCCTGTGATAGTGTTTCCTCACTTGGCTCATGCATACCAAGCCCAATTTTACTCTTTAAGTGTGCGTGTGTGTGTGTGTGTGGAGGGGGGGGGATGTGTGTATTCACATCGTTTATGTTAATGAGAGTGTGGGGAGTGAGTTGGAGGGCGGGGTGGGCTGCTTTTAACCATGTAAAGCACTTTGTGCTACATTTTTTGTATGAAAAGTGCTTTATAAATAAAGATTGATTGATTGATTGATTGATTGATTGATTGATTGATTGATTGATGATATACAACATAATCCATGCAACTCAAAACAAGCTTTATCTGTTTCCTCAGACAAATGTGAAGAAGCAGACAAATTTGTGACCAAACCCACTCGTCACCATTTTCTGATTAAAAAATGTGAAACTTTAAACTAGTGCATATGATGAGCCTAACAGTTTGCTCATTATCTTGAAAACAGCAGTTGTCAAAACAATCTCAACTCAAGGTCAATTTGCTCGCTTGTTGGGCAGCTTTCAGAAGATGACAGCTGTTGTCTTGTCATGAAATGACTGATGTGCCGTGATTTTCTGTCCCTCTGAGCACTTCTGTGACTTTGAAAATTTTGTATCTCAGCTGTAAATACCACAAAAATTCCACCTAGCTGTTTAAATAAATGTATTTTTTGATCTCTTGTACCTCTGAAAGTAGTTTTTCGGAGCCCCAAAGATAATGTGAGTTCTGCAGTAGATATTAGCTCTCACATTTAGGTCAGATTTTATATAGAGTATCAGTAGCTAATGCCTTATTATTTGCTTTCCACAGCTTATGAAGGTGGTTAATGAAATGTGTCCCAACATAACTCGGATCTATAACATAGGAAAAAGTCAGAGTGGCCTCAAATTGTATGCGATCGAGATCTCTGACAATCCGGGAGAACATGAAGTTGGTGAGTAGTTAAGTAAGTGGATTATGATTGCTGAATATAATGCAGAAAAAAGGAACATCAAAGACACACAGTGTTCCTAAGAGTTATTTTCTTTCTACAGTTGTAGTGATGGCTCTATAAATTTCCATCTGTTCTCTCTCTCCATCTCTCCCTTAATGTGAAACTGTTGATTAGGCGAACCAGAGTTTCGTTACACGGCAGGATTGCATGGTAATGAGGTGTTGGGACGAGAACTGCTCCTTCTGCTGATGCAGTTCATGTGCCTGGAGTACCTATCTGGCAACCAGCGGATACGTCACCTGGTGGAAGAGACTAGAATCCATCTACTGCCATCTGTCAACCCTGATGGGTACGAGAAAGCCTTTGAAGTGGTAGGTCTGCAAGACAGCCATTTGTGACCTCCTACCACGATCTGGCCTCTGGTGAAAGCAGCATCTCTCTGCTTGGTCTCCTCCTAATAAAAGTGCATGTGGTGCTGGAAAATTAGTTTGTTCGTTTTCTGTACATCATTCAATGTGAGCGCATACTGTAACACACTTTTCACAAAAGCTAACAACCAGTTTCAGGGTCATGTTTTACTTCAGTACATGCAAAGTTAAAAGAGATGAAGCTACTGAACCCTGTGACGCTTATATAAAGGCAGCAGGCAAGCCAGTTTTTTTAAAAGTTATTGTTTTCCTGACTGATTAAAGTTTTTTTTTAAGAAGAAGCTACTTTTGGTAGCTCACTTATTCACCAGGGTTGGCACAGCAGGTAGCTGTGTATGTTTGATTTGACAGATTTCTTTTACGCCAGCTGCCCTTTCTGATGCAATCCCAAAGGGATTTGTGTCTCCTCCCAGGAAAACAAGGAAACTTTAGCTTGTTAGGTGAATGACTACTACACTGTGGAGCCATGGATTAAAGCTTTTTATGGTATTTATATAAAGCCAAATTGCAACAACAGTTGCAAAAGCCCTACGATTACTTACAATTACTTACATTACAATTATTTCTTTGTTTCCTGTAAAAATTAGACTTTTTACCCCCTTATTCTAGTGTACCTACCTTTAGGTATTTGTAGATAAATATAATTACATTATAATTTCAAATAAAATATGTTGACATGGCATTTAATTATAGGGGATTATGCCCTTAGTTGTGGGCTGTATTATAAAGTTTTAGTGCTTTTTTCATACTTGACTTTTTAAAAATAGTTTCTTGGATCACAGTTTCTTTTGTTCAGTGTATAAAAGTCTTATGTAACATGAAAACTGCTGCATTCATTTAAACTAAATGCTCAGCTCTGCATCTCAACTTAGCATTTGGTCCTGTGGCTCTACATACCCTTTAAGTTTGAGTTGGCTCCTGCTAGCCCCAAGTCTCATCAAACCATAGCCAATTAGTTTCAGCAAACACTATCAGTGTCCACTCCCAAACAAGCAATGATCAAAAAGAAAGATGTAACAAATGGGTTAACCAAGCTCGGAACACAGATTAAAAATTTAGGCTTTATATTGTCAAATAAAAATGAGTTGCCATGGCACTCGGCAGCCACCAGTTCTGATCAGATATTTTGGCAAACAAGACCACTAACTTTAATTTTGATGGGTTTAAAGCTGCATGGATCATCAGTCAAATAAAAGCATGGCGACTTTGCCCCAAAATGCTGTTTTGGCATGCAAGAAGGTAGGGAGGGACAGATATCTTCCATAAATTTTTATTAAGGATGCTTTAAACTGTGTTGCAGTGATAAAAAAACAAAACAAAACACTTAAAGCAGCTTTAAGCCCTTTTTGCTTGCAGGTGATGACCTTCCACTCGACAGCATGTTGTTTGTTTGGCAAACTGTGCGGATGGACCACAGGATTTTTTGATCAGTCTCTGCAACCCCTGCCCCTCCTGTGCCTGGCTTGATACCTCTGCTAAGCCTCTTAATGATAACTCCACACTTCCCACCTCCGCCGCTGACAGAATTCCATCTGTGATCATAGATTTGTGTTCCCACTGTCTTTGAATTTTCCAAATATTGTGGTTTTCTTTTGTTTTACGCAGGGCTCCGAGCTCATCGGCTGGTCTCTGGGTCGATGGAGCAACGATGGAATCGACATTCACCATAACTTTCCTGATCTTAACGCTATTCTGTGGGCAGTTGAGGCAAAGAAGTGGGCTCCTCGTAAAATGTTCAACCACCATATCGCCATCCCAGATTGGTACCAGTCCACAAATGCCTCAGTAAGTCAGTAAATCTTCCCCGTCATAGTCTGTCTTTTAAATTGTGATTGCCATTTGGTTTCCAGTGACTTTTCCCTCAGGTGACAAATTCTGACACTGTATTTTTGTCTTGGACTCCCTAGAAGCGTAACAAACAAATTTCATAGAGAAGATTATCAGTCTTTTGAAAAGGGTAAACATTTCACGGGGGCATATCAGTGCTGTCTATTTTGGGAGAAGCGGATGCATTCGCTGTGTGACGACAAAGGGGCTGTGAGCTAAAATATACCCAGCAATCTATTTAAAGCTCATCCTCACGAGTGTTTTGACGTTGGTGAGAGCCCCGAGTGAGTCATACAAAGCCTCCAGAATAGCTGCTGCAGCTGTAGAGCTGGGATCTCCATCTGTGCTCACAAAGCTGTGAAAACTATCCTTGCCTGCCTGGCTAACTGGTTCAGCCTGTGCTTGGAGATAAAAGGGGTTACGTGAGCCTGAACAGCAGGGGCAATTTTATCAATTTCCTGCCTCTTGATGAATATTTGTCCACTTTTTAAAGTGGATTTTACTAAAATTCTACTGCAGTATTTTAACATTTAAATATTGTTATTACTCCCTCTTGACAGCACATTGCAGCAAATTGTTTTCAGCATGAGTGAGTTTATTTAGTGACTGTGCCGAGACGATTGCATGAAGTACATTATCATTCCCTTTCCTGTATCCCCTCCCGCCTGTAGGTTGCCTTGGAGACACGAGCTCTGATAGCATGGATGGAGAAGATGCCCTTCGTTCTGGGTGGTAACCTCCAGGGTGGGGAGCTTGTGGTGACCTTCCCGTATGACAGAACTCGCTCCCAAGGGGTGGTCAGGGAGCAAACCTCGACACCAGATGACCACATCTTCCGCTGGCTGGCCTTCTCCTACGCGTCCACCCACCGTCTGATGACTGATGCCAACCGACGGGTCTGCCACACACAAGATTTTGCCAAGGAGGATGGCACCATCAACGGCGCATCCTGGCACACTGCAGCTGGCAGTTAGTGTCCATATCTGGAGGGTGGATTTCTCTGCTCAGCTCTGAGCCTTTGAGCTGTAGCTTTTTGTTAGCATATATCTGCATATTTGGAAAACTTCTGCTTTCAGAGCTTCTAGGTTTTAGCCAAAGCATTATGTAATAATTCACAGACAAACAAATAATAATGAAAGGCTTTTTTAAGCCCACTTTTAATTTCACAGATCTGGCCAGTAAGTGAACTAAATCCTGACCGGCTTCTGCTGTCTCTTTTTCTTGGCAGGTATGAATGATTTCAGCTATCTGCACACAAATTGCTTTGAGCTGTCGATGTATGTGGGTTGTGACAAATTTCCTCATGAGAGTGACCTGCCTGAGGAGTGGGAGAACAATCGCGAGTCTCTTCTTGTATTCATGGAGCAGGTACAGAGGCAAAGGAGCCCCTAAATTTCACACATGTACATAAAAAACTTAACAAATAACCAATAAAGGCACTTAAACATGAGTGTTTTAAATATTTTAGAGCTTTTTTATAATGTACATGGTTTTAATTTACTAATGTTATATCAATACCATAACTGTTTTATACTAAATTAATGCTGTTGTCAAATATAGGTTTAGCTAGCTGTTATTTGAATATCGGTGCTACATGAGGAGGAACTATATTATAGAATCCTTAACTGTCAACATACGGTACACTTCACATCATTAAACCACACACGATGACATGTGCCATGCTTCCACGTACAGGTGCACCGTGGGATCAAAGGTGTAGTCAAGGACCACCAAGGTCGTGGAATAGCTAATGCCATCATCTCTGTGGAGGGCATCAACCATGACATTCGTACAGGTATCATGCTGCTTTTACCTGATTCTTATTACTGTGACAGTGCGGTCTATCCTCTGTATGTGTGTAAACATGGAAAAATATTGTCCTTGTGACTGGTGCTGCAAAGTTGCCTGTGAGCTGTGTGTTTATTTTTTATTTGTCTGCCACTTTATATGTGTGTGCTTGACATCTAAATGAAAGGCCATTTCTTAGTTTTAGTTTTTTGAGATCCCCATTAGCTCATGCAATAGCAGTAGCTACTAACTGTTGATCTCTGTTTGTACTCTGAGTCATTAACGGTTAATGGTTTGAGCTAGTAAGCCAGTACAAAGTAAACATATTTACAGGAAACCCCCCCTTCCAATTGTCTGGACCTGGGTAGCTGTCAGCGTCTGTTTTGCAGCAGCGTTTTTGCATTCATCTGAAATTTTTTGCGAGTAAGCTCCGATTTTGCAATCAAAGCAGAAGAAGCTGCCTCGGGGCGCTCTGACTCAACTGTCTCCACAGTCCAGCTTATTCCTCAGAAATGAATCATTCTTGCAACGAGTTGGTATTTCGGTATAAGACGGGATAAAAGGCACAAACAAAAGCAGGTTATGTATTTTAGCGGAGCTCTGACTCAATTCACAGTCATAGCCTGTGCTGCCAAGGCCTCCTGCTCCGAATTTAACAATCAAGTGTGAGTCCTCAAGGCAATCTATTCTGATGCCTAAAAAATGCAGCTTTCCAAGCTTTGTACTTAGAGCATGAAATCAAATGTTCAAAAGGACATTGGCCATTATTATTCCTGGAACTAAGTTTAAGTCAGCGCTTCCTCTTAGGATTCTCACTATTCTCAGCTGCAGAGAGGAAAGATGTGAGGGTATTTACTTTGATGACTGTACCTTTTCAGCTGCTTTGAATTTCCTTTGGAACTTTATGGACCTTTAGAAACAGGCGTTTGCAAGGCGGTTTCTCTCTTATCAAGATGAAACAGCTGTAGTCACCAAGAAGACATGACAGAAAGCTTTGGTACTGCTGATACACTGATATCCAATAGATAATGGAAATACGCTCTAGTTCCATTGCATTTTTCATGCAGTGACTTCAGAAAACAATTCAGTTCTCTTCTTCCATCTAGTAATATGAGCATGGATGCTGTTGTGTAACTATTTGGACTGACAGCAGCAGAACCAGACCTGCCTTCATATTTCATTTGTCTCAGTGGTTGTTCAGACGCGTCAGGTGGGTGTTTGGATGGCAGGAGGGACGCAACACTGTCGTTTTTGTGAGTGAGTCAAAGGCTGAAAATATTCCATAGGCGCACTGGTGTACTGAGGTCACGTAAAGGCAGTATTTGGCACAGAGAGACCAAGAAAATCCAACACGACAAAGCAGAGCTCCTTTTAAAAGAGCTTCTTTCTACTTTTATACAACACCTACCTCGTCAAAAGTAGAACACACAGAACTCGCCAACATTTATTTTAGGCATCAAATGAAGGCTTTTATGATGCTTGTTTTTCTGCCACTGCTTACTGGGCTGTTCAAATTCAGATTTCTAGGACAGAATTTGCATTTTGCAACTGTGGCAAAAATAGTGTGCTTTAATGTGTTTTCACAGTCCATAATATGTAAAACACTTAAGGGTGCATCACATATAGTAAAATTTCTTACTCGTGGCTGTGCCAAGACTATAGAAATCAATTTCACCATAATTTATGCTTCAGCTTTATATCATGGCCTGTATATTAAAGATGGACGTAGTCACTGGATTAGAAAAGTGAAGCCTAAAGATGCAAAGGGCATTACAAAACTCTGGATCTAAAAGACTAAAATTCATTAGGTGTCAGCTTCTATGATGAACTGCTGAGTCGGTGCATATTTTTCTCAAGCCATTAAGATGTTATTAGCTAATTTACTACTTCTGATCAATGTGCTCATCATGCTTTTGAAAAAGAGAAAAGAAACTGGTTGACCAACAGTATAACTGAAGGGAATAATAATTTGGCTGTATGGCAAGTATGCACAAGCACATCAAAGTCCTGTCAACTGATAAAAAGTAGCTAATTAATTGCACTATTTCCATTAATTAAAGGTCATAATTGCATGTTTTTCTCATAATTAAGTAATAATTAAGGTAAAATTAAGCAAAACATTGAAGAGAACAAAGTTTTCTATAGAATCTTAAAATGGACATATGTTCCTTTTTTTTTTTGACATATACAGTACTGTGCAAGTCTTGAGCCACCTGTCATTTCTTTATATTTTGTTTCCAAGGATAACTTTTAGGTGGTTTTTAATGGTAGTTTTTCAGGCTTTCAGAACATTTCAGAAGGTTTTTCTATGAACATGCTTTTTCACTCATTTTCCATACAGTCCTTATAGCCAACCATTTTCAGAGGAACCTGTTTTCTTCTCTTTTTTTTTTTGTTTGTTTGTTTGTTTTGCTTTTTAAAATTCTGGCTGGACTGAGACCTTTCTGTGTGATTTCTCCATGTTCTCCCCCCAAGGTTTGCTCTAGGTACTCTGGCCTCCTCCTAGAGTCCAACAACATGCAATTTGTAAGGTTAAATTAACTGGTGATTCTAAGTTGCCCATAGGTGTGAATCGTTTCCTGTGTTAGCCCTGTGATAGACTGGCAACCTGTCCAAGGTGAACCCTGCTTCTCGCCCTATGGCAGCTGGAATTGCCTCCAGCTTCCCGTAACACTTAATTGGATAAGTGGAAGAAAATTGATGGATGGATGGTGTTGCATTGTTTGTTAAGCCACCTAACACTGACCTGTGACTCATTCAAGTTTAAAAAGTTACCTAACTCAAGGGATGAACCAGTGTTGTGTCTGCACTTAAACAATTTAGCAAAGGGAAGAAAAGGAACTTGTATCTTTAGACACTTTGATACTCTACCAGTCTGTCAAAAAAAACTAAAAACAAAATGTGTTGCTATTTATTTTGTTGAATATGCCAAAAAATGCCAACGATAACACAGTTTTACAGACATGAAAAAAGTCTTTTGGTGCCAACAAGGTGATTCCCGAAGAGTTATTACCTAGAAACCTGTCACAGTACTGTATGCAGTGTGTCCTTAAAAAACTTGATGAAGCTGGAGAAATGAAGGATGAAAGAAGTGGGAAGCCTAAAAACAACAAATGAACACTATCTGAAAGTTATTCATTTAATCACAGATGCTAACATATTAATTTTGATAGCACTAAGTGCTTAGTATTTCTAAAATCTGCTCACCTCTTTACTCAGTGATAGCCATGACAGCTACAGCACTTTCCTACGAACAAAGTTAATTTTCAGTGTTTGTGTCTTCAGCTGCTGACGGTGATTACTGGCGCCTGCTGAACCCAGGGGAGTACAGAGTAACAGCGAGGGCTGAGGGATACAGCCTCCTGAGCAAGAAGTGTGAGGTGGGCTATGAGATGGGTGCCACCCGTTGCGACTTCACCATTGGCCGCACCAACATGTCACGAATTAAAGAAATAATGGAAAAATTCAAAAAGCAACCCATCAAATTGCCCATGAGGCAGCTTGCGGCCCGGGGGTCCAGAAGGAGACGTCTGGGAACATAATGACCGTATGAGGTAGCTGGAGGAAGAATTAAAAACAAACATCTGCTCTGATCAGACTGCGGTGAAAGCCAAGCCTGGGTTTGGATCTGTGTCAGATTCCTTCTGAGTGCTGTCAGTGGAATTAGTGTTTTGAGACTAAAAATGTGGATTAATTTAAACGGGGCACTCTATTTGATTTCTTGTTTGGTTAGAGCTTCTTTGCACTCACTGTCATCATCAACTTTTCTCTCATCTCAATGGGAAACATTTATGCTTTTCATTTGGTGGAAGGTCAAGTTTGTTAATAGGGCAAATCTTGTGGCATTAGCTATAACAGCAGATAAGAGATTGTCATCATATTAGAGCTATTTTGTCTTTAATAAATGACTATAGAAATTTAAGCCACTGTGAGGAACTACCATGAATGTCATTATGCACATACTTAATAACTTATGTAACACAGTTATATAAACAGTTACAAAAGCTTTATTACCAACAGCTGTATAATGTTGAGTCCTTAAAAAGCTTGTGGACTTAGTGACCTTTGTCATTGATTCTGTTTTATACACTTTTCTTTTAGTTATTAAAATAAAAGCTGTGTTTTGCACAAAGTGAACTCGTTCAGCTGATTATGTTGTGTGTGAATTCAACTCAGGAAGCCAAACTGTGTAACATCTTTTTAATACAGATTTTTGCTAGTCACTATGCCTGTCACCACATGTATAAAACTTTAAGCTTCTAATAATTTGCATGAGACATCCTGAAAATAGTTACATATCAGAATCTGTAAGTTTGGAGAGACATATCCAAAAAAACTAGAGACAATTTCTTACATATAGAAACAGAAATTAAGAAAATGCTGTTTTTATTCAATTTTCATGCTGAGCAGACTCTAGCACAAAAACAAAAATATCAATATAGTCTAATACAAATAGAACCTACTGGAGTACCCAGATGATTCTATAATTAGAAATAAGGGAAAGTAATTGGGCTAAACAGATGAATTCTTTCATTTACAAAAATATGCACATTGCCCTAGGTGGGGGGTGGGGGGGGGGGTTCAGGTGACGTTTAAAACATTCAAAGAGGTATTAGAAACGCAAAAATGTAATTTTTTGTACATATATATCTAAGTATTTGTTATAAGAAATTAAAATTTCACAGCAATCATTATAAACCATAAAATCATCACGACTGATTACTGCCATCTTGCCAGAAGTGGTCATATAGCTTGGAAAGGGCATGGGTGATCCATGATCTCTACATGCTTATTACTACTAAAATCTTCTATAATACACAAAATCTGTGTCTGTCTGTGTGGTGAACTCTCTCTAGAGATCAGGAGCCGAGCAACCAAACTTGACACACAGGTTCATCTTAAGCACCTGAAGGTTCTTATCTATATCTGATATTATGATGTCATCATGCTGCCTAGCAACAACTTAGCAGTGGGCTAAAATTAACCACGTTTAGCATGTATGCACATAATGATATGTGGATAAATCAGACATAATATATCCACTATAATAGCTTATGAAAACAGTGTATCACTTTAGTTTCTAAAGTAGTTCAGCTTGACAAATTCTCAACTATCAGGATATATTATTACAGTATGAAGTTGCTAAAACAGGCCAAACAATACTGTAGCATGGATATGTGCCAGTAAAAAAAACTGCTTTTCAGATAATTTAATTAAAAAACTTAAAAATACATTAAAAAGTCTTCAGATGTGAGCAGCATCACAAGAACGGTCAGAAGGCCCAGTTCAGTGACTCAAATAACTTTGATGCTTGAAGACAGGTGACAGCTTGATGACAGCTACCTGTCACCCAAAGCGATCATGCCATAAAACATGCATAAGTTAAAACCTTATCATTATGAAGTCATATAAAAGTTCAACCCTATACAGAAATCATGAAAGGAAAAATTAGATGAAAGACAAAACCCTTTTGGATGTACCAGGCATTTTATTTCTGCTGCAACTACTGTACTATGTCATTGCTTCTTTGAGATTATTGACAACATATACCAGTGATTCTATAAATATATGTAAGTAAGTAAAGACACCTCTGTTAAATTCCCTTTTTAGACACTGATTCCTGCCAAGGCAATATGAGTTGGATTTTGTCTCCACTGGGCAATAGAAGATAATCCTTCCAGCAGAGTGCTAACACATACTGACAGGCAAACACCTACCCCCGAATCCATCAGCAGTGGCGAGCATTCAGCCCATCGAACATGCAATTTAGGGGGAGTGCAGATCAATACTAAAATACTACTAAAAAAACAAGCAAGATTATCAACTGATTGAGCCACAAGGGATTCACTATGATGTTGCAGGTTATGTGTATGATTAATTTTCAAACTGAGAAACATTTTACTTCCACCTTTTGACTGAAACTCCCTGATGGAACTCCATTTCAGTCCCATAACATACTGTAGTAGTAACGACTGTGGTTAATTTTAAGCACCATCTAATTTGATTTCTGGAGTGGCGAGTGGTGCATCGTAGGAGTGTCAGGGTAGGAAGACTCTAATTATCAGAACTCCGTTGGGGCTTCTACACATCACTGGATTATTCTGACAACAACACCAGCCTTCTTTCTGTTCGACCAACATGCAATTAGAGGAGGACCTCAGCCTCTTAACTCGTTCTTCAATGATTATTGAACGGAGGTTCGCAAACCTGTCATCATCTCAGAGCACTGGAGAATAGAAGAACAGAGCTTGTTAATTTGATGTATTTTCTGTGGATTTATATGATGGCAAATGAAACAGAGATGTATATGATGTGCAGATGGGGAGATGGAGAGTTTAAAACCACTAAAACAAACCACAGGGCTTCTAAACAGTATATGTATATTTGTACTGTACAGCACTCAGAGTGGTTTTACTTCTGCTACAGATATTTAGTAATAAAAATAGAAGAAGAAGGTTGATTTTAGCCTGCCAATAGTACAATACTCAATGCCATTTTTGGGGGGGATATAGACTCACAGGTCACTTCATAGGTACAATTTGCAAGTACTGGTTTGAATTTTCACTGGTATATCGTTGATGTAAATCTAAGGTTCCATCCTATGAGCAAAGGCTTTGGCGACAGTGGGAAGGAAAACCCTCCTTTTAACAGGAGGAAACCTGCAGCAGAACCAGGCTCAGGGAGGGGTGGCCATCTGAGCCAGAGATTAATAATAACTATAAAAATTACCCATCCCATTGGCTGGAAAGTGCAGAGAGGTGTATAAACACATAGTGAGTGAAAAAGGTGACTGAAGAAGAAACACAGGAAACTCAGGAGAGTTTTCTCCAAGCACGACATTCCAGTGTACTTCAGACCCAGCAACACACTCAGACAGAAACTGGTTCACCCAAAAGACAAACTCCAAAACACAAACTTAACAATGTGGTGTATGCTGTACAGTGCAGTGAGGAATGCCCAGACCTCTACATTAGAGAGACCAAACAACCACTTCACAAGCGCATGGCACAACATAGAAGAGCCACCTCCACGGAACAAGACTCAGCATTTCATCTGCATCTAAAGGACAAAGGTCACTCTTTTGAGGATGCCAGCGATCACATTTTGGACAGAGAGGACAGATGGTTTGAAAGAGGAGTGAAAGAAGCCATTTACGTCCACTGTGAGTGACCATCTTTGAACAGAGGTGGTGGTTTACGACACCAGCTGTCTGCCATCTATAATCCAGTTTTGAGATCCCTTCCCAGACGCCTTAACGCCCACTCACATCCTGGGCCATCTGACCTCAGGAAATCACATGATAGGGTGGGGCCAGGTTTCACAATGAGCTCACCTGAAACCCTGGCTGATTGTGACCCACACCCGCTTTCACCCCTTGGCTCATGTGATTAGGTAGAGGATCATCAGGGGGTCCTTTGTCCCTCTTTGGGGGGTTACTCCCACTGGGTTTAAATGTGGGATTCTCCACCATTTGACTCTTAGAACTGAAGAAGCTTCTCGGATGGGAGGTGAAACATCTTCAAGCAATTCAAAAAAGTCCAGACGCTTTTCTTTCCAAGCTCCTTAGACTACGATGACCTGGATGACTGAGAACCTTCACAGACACATCTCATCATCCCAACAACCCAAGATCACCATATTTATGAGTTAGTCTTACATAGTTACTTGTACTTTTTTTTTATAGACATTGAACAGTTACACTTCTTTGTACCTCTATTTAAAGTTTTTAATTACTTGAAGTCTCCAGCTCAGCTTTTGTTTCTGCTTCTGTAAAAAATCAGAACCAGGGTTCAGCCTTTGATTTAAGTGGAGACCCTTTTCTCTACTGTAAGAGAAGAAATGTGGTTATTTCGGTTCACCACACCTTCGAATATAGAGTTGTTTTTTAAAAAAATGCTGACTATGTACTTAATTTACATTCCTATGCTTACCTTTGAATGTCTTGCATGTTACTGTATTTGTAAATGTTAAATCAAACAGCTGCTGAATCCACCTAAAGAAGCAAGTCACTTGTTAAAAATGGGACATTGGACATTGATTATAAAATACTGGTGATGTTCATGAATAACTTGCAAGACAAACTAATGATACTTGCTCCATATGGATAGCAGACAATCCCTGTGAGATAAAATCTGTGTAAATCGTGACAGGGTATGAGGGTCGGGGAGTTGTACTGTAAGTAGGGTGTGTGCAGTGTAGCTGCTGTGGCCAGCAGCTGTGATACCATGCAGATGTGTGGGAAAATACAGGCACCAGCTGACCTTGCCAGAAGCTAAAAGGCCAGTGCTTCTTCAGAAGTCAGTCCAGCCTTTGAAGTGTTAGAGCGTCATTCTGGATATAACAGGAGTGAGACGTCACAAAGCTTTGGTAAACCAGCTCTTAACCTGTCTCCCCTCTGCTTCTCTGGAGCCTCCGAGACAGATTACACACTCTGGTTTTGATCTAATAGCGACAAGTGGAGATATCATCTGAATATCAGGAGCAGGACCACTCCTCCTTCACGCCCCTTCTGGCCTCAGCCTATAAAAGCCCCCCTTGTCCAATACCCGCTGTTCTCATTTTCATGCCCCCCCCCCCCCTGCCCCCCCCCCCCCCCTTTTTCTCTCTTCTCTTCTCCTGTCCTCTCCTCTCTTCCTTTCCTCCCTTTACTTCTCGTTAGTACAGGGGGTTCTGCCCGGCCCGAGAGCCGTCGCCAGTCCCCTTCAAGGCCTTCCCCAAACCGCAGCACTAATCACACTTCCTCATCCCTCATCGCCCATCGTTACCAAGGGAGTGGTCCCTGCTAGTTAAGCACATCCATGAAGAAATGGTGGTTGAGAAGTTTTGTAAACTCTGGATTCATTTTACTGGACACATTATTCCTCGTTTACATTTCCTTAATGAGCATAAAACAAATATTTCAAAAAGTCTCATTTAGTTGGCTTTAGTCTTCATGCCTGGTCATATGCTACATAGCCTGTTTAAGAAAGTAAATGCCAATTTGAAAAAATAATACAAAGTCTGATGAAGCAAGAAACATGAGCAGTCAGACAACTAAAAGGTTTTAAACAAAGCTGAAATGGCCACATTATTCTGGAAGAAGGCATCAAAATCTGCAGAGAGACTTTGATTTTAGATTTGGCCTCTTACTGAGCAGACTAGTGGTGAAGTATCGTGTGGGAGGTTGCAAACAAACAAAGAAAAAAACTGCAAGAAGAGGTTACCACCCTGTGAGATGCACTTTTTAAACTGTAGCAGCTCCAGCACAGATGTCGCAGGTTATGAGCAAACCAAATGCAACCACTACCACAATGCACGGAGTGATCACACACAGATGGTATTCTGAAAGATCTGTAGTCAGTAAAATCTTATATGTCTATACTTGGGAGGTTTTGTAGACTACTGTACTTAATGTTACTTCAATGATGATAGTCAGGTGAGCTTAAGGAAAAATGTATAAATGCCTTTTAATGCTTTTTGCTGGATCTGTGTCAATGGTCAATTATTTTTATTGAATGCCCAAATCGAGAATGGAAAGTATTCTTTTGTCTGCATTCACTTACATATGACATACCATTCTTATTCCATAGGGTTTAATATGATGTTGGATCATCCTTTGGAGCTTCAACTTTTATGGGAAGGCTTCCCACAATGTTAAAGAGTGCATTTATAGGAATTTTTGACCATTCTTCCAGACGTGCGTTTGTCAGGTCAAATACTGATATTAGAAGAGAAGGCTTGGCTCATTCTAATTCATCCCAAGGGTGTTCTGTCGTATTGAATTCAGGACTCTGTGGCGGCCAGTCAAGTTCTTCCACACCAACCTTGCTCATTTATGTCTCTATGGACCTTGCTTTGTGCACTGGTGTGCAGTCATGTTGGAACAGGAGGGGCCATCGTTAAACTGTTCCCACAAAGTTGGGAGCATGAAATTGTCCAAAATGTGTTGGTCCAGTTTCACTGGAACTAAGAGGCAAGTCATGAAAAACAATTCCACACCATAATCCCTCTCCTAATAAACTTTACACTTGGTACAGTGGAGTCAGACGAGTACTTCTGGCCACCAACAAACCCAGGCTGACAGGTGCAGATGTGTGACTCAGAGAAGACGTCTCCACTGCTCTAGAGTCCAGTGCATCCGAAACTTTGCATTGCGCTTGGTGACGTCAGGCTTGGATGCAACTGCTCAACCATGGAAACCCATCCCATGAAGCTCTACGCGCTGTTCTTGACCTAATCAGAAGGCTATATAATCTTTGGAGGTCTGTAGTGATTGATTCTGCAGAAAGTTGCCGACCTCTGCCCACTCACTGCCTCAGCGTGCGATGACCCCGCTCTATAGCCTACCACTTTGTGGCTGAGTTGCTGTCATTCCCAACTGCTTTCACTTTGTTATAATACAACTAACAGTTGATTGTGGAATATTTAGTAGCAAGGAGATTTTATGAGTGGACCTGCTGCACAGGACTTCACTCGTGACAGCGAGCCTAGGTACTTGACCATGGAAGGGACAGGAAAACCTGAATTCAGTGATATGGATCAGTGAGTGAATACTTTTGGCAATACAGTATATTCAAGATGGGAACAAAAACCACTTTGGTCATTATAGCTAATTACCAACTTTGTGAAAACTATAAGGTAACAGATTTTTTGTTTAAATAACAATTTAATTTAAAGTCTCTACACTGTGCATGATCTATAGTAGGTCAGCTTTGATTGGTAGGTTGGCTGCTAGCTGACTGCTAGCTGTTTGGTACCTTTAGGAACATTTTCAGTGCAGCAATCTGAGAAATAATTGCTGCATGGTTCATTATAATCTAAAAAAGTTTACAAGTGTTAGTGAAATTCTTTTACTATATTGGTACGTTATTGATGCTCATTAGCAGATTTGTATATTTGTTCAAATCAAATCAAATCAAATCACTTTTATTGTCACATCACATGTGCAGGCACACTGGCACAGCACATGCGAGTGAAATTCTTGTGTGCGAGCCCCACAAGCAACAGAGATGTGCAAACACAACAACACAAACGAGCAAAATACAAGAATGGCCAACCTGAAACTAATAAATATATGTACAATATATAATAGTGTATGCATTTCTGGATGTGTATACTAAATATTTTCCTACGTGTGTGTGTGTGTGTGTGTATGTGTGTGTGTATACACATTTTTACAAATTAAATAGTAAAAAAATAAATAAATAAATAATAATAATAATAATAATAATAATAAAATATATAAAATATACAGAGTTGAATATGTGCAAAACAAGTGGCATTTATATACAGTGTGGAGTGCATAATGTTGAAGTTCCAGTAGTGAAGCTGAGGTGTCTATGACGTGTTCAGCAGTCTGATGGCCTGATGGAAAAAGCTGTCTCTCAGTCTGCTGGTACGGGACCGGATGCTGCAGAACCTCCTTCCTGATGGAAGCAGTCTGAACAGTTTATGGCTGGGGTGACTGGAGTCCTTGATGATCCTCCCCGCTTTCCTCAGGCACCACTTCCTGTAGATGTCTTGGAGGGAGGGAAGCTCACCTCCAATTATCCGTTCAGAGCACCGCACTACTCGCTGGAGAGCTTTGCAGTTGTAGGCGGTGCTGTTGCCATACCAGGTGGTGATGCATCCAGTGAGGATGCTCTCAATGGCACAGTGATAGAAGGTCCTGAGGATGCGGGGGCTCATGCCGAATCTTTTCAGTCTCCTGAGAAAGAAGAGGCGCTGCTGCGCCTTCTTCACTGTTTTGTTTGTGTGTACTGACCACGTAAGATCCTCAGCCAGATGTACTCCAAGGAACCGGAAGCTGCTCACTCTCTCCACAGCAGCGCCGTTGATGGTGATGGGGGTGTGTACTTCTCTGCACCTCCGGAAGTCCACTATCAACTCCTTTGTCTTTGCGACGTTGAGGGTGAGATGGTTGTCTTGACACCAGTGGGTCAGGGCGCTGACCTCCTCCCTGTAAGCCGTCTCATCACCGTTGGTGATAAGACCCACCACTGTAGTGTCGTCCGCAAACTTCACAATGATGTTGGAGCTGTTAGTGGCTGTGCAGTCGTAGGTGTAGAGTGAGTACAGGAGAGGGCTCAGTACACACCCCTGTGGAGCACCAGTGTTCAGTGTTTGATACACCTCTGGGCACACCTTGCTAATAAAGCACTTCATGTTTTTGTCCAATGGGCTGCTTTAAAAAAGTGTAATCAGACAAATAAGTGAAAGCATGTGTAAGGATGTAATAAAAAAAGGAAAAACAAAGGAACAAAAAAAAAAGGCCAAGTACATTTATCATTTTAGTGAAAGTATATTCTTGCAGCAGCCACACATAGCAGCATAGTGAGAATATGTCACACATTTTTTTATATATATAAAAAAATATAGTCAAACAAAAAGCATGTGGTAGCATATGGGAGAGAAAGAAAAGGACAACTGCAGGAATAAGCCCCACATGTTTGGGGTTTTTCACACAGGAAGATAATAATCATCCTGAGTTACATTTAAAAATTAAACTCTTATAATAATTGAGTTTCACAAATCGTACCTATGTTACCTATGTCTGAACCTAACCTAACCAGTCCTAAACAAAAGTATCATATGGAGGAAAAAAGATCCCAACATATTCTTTTGATTTGTGTTTTGCTTTTTGTGTGAGGTGTCTACTTTTCACTTTGAGTTGTGGCATATTTCTCACTGAAACCCCCCCCAAAAAGCCCGAGTGGGCTGAAGCTAACCACCATTAAACCGTATTAGATGGTCAGTGCCACCCACCTGTAGATAATCACTGGCTCCTGGGGTGGTAATCAGTGTACAGGATATCAGTGTTTTACAGCCAGGCCCTTCTCTGTCAGCTGGTGCTGTTTCATTACCACCTGCATTGTGGTGTGAACAGAAAAAATGGCATCCCTGTGACTCAGACTGATTGCTCGTGGTAACAGTCTGAATTGCCGCAGATACATGAGAGTCATCTCGTCAAACCCTTGCTTTTTTCCCCCTTCTGTCCAACACAGATGCATTCTCAAAATCTAAAAAAACCAAATAGTTATTGCTTGTTATTGCTAAAGCAGGAAGTTAAAGAAAAAATAGGGGAAAAAAAGGAAAAGAAATATGGCTCCTGATAAGATACGGACACCAACTTCAGCAACTCAAAGACTTTGGACTGAGCAACAGTCCAGTTCTTTTTCTCCTCAGCCTGGGTAAGACCCTTCTGACATCTCTGGTTCAGGTGTGGCTTGATATTAGGAATGCATCAGTTGTAGCTCCTTTCAAGAGCTCTGTGTGTCTAGCTCTTCATGCACTGACACAATCCTCAGCCCACTCCTTGTAAAGCTTCCCCAAGTTCTTGAATCAACCTTGCACGTCAGTCCTCTTAAGGCTGCAGTCATCCCTGTTGATTGTGCACCTTTTTCCTTCTGCGCTTTTCGATTCCGGTCAACTTTCCATTAATATGCTTTGATACAGCATTCTGTGAACAGCCAGCCTTTTTAGCAGTGACCTTCTGCGGTGCTTTGTGGAGAGTGTTAACGACCTTCATCTGAACAACTGCAAAGTCTGCAGTCTTTCCTGTGATTGTGGTTGCATGTAGCGAATAAGACACTGTCTGAAAAGCAATATACTCAAAACACTAAATGAAATGTTCTAGTAATTTCAGATACAGGGTTTCTGATTGTCGTGAGTTATAAACCATAAAAAGCTACATTAAAACAAAAAGGCGTGAATTATTTCACTGTGTGAATTTTACCTTTTTGAATTAAATCACAGAAAATTTTGACTTTTTCACAATATTCAATTGTTTAAGATGCACTAGTGTTTATGTCTGTGAACAAAGACACAAAGACTCCATTACGAGAGGCTGAGAAGCTTCATGAAGACCTCTTATGGATTCATCTTATCCATTATGTCAAATAGAACTAAAGTTATATGTGCAAGTGTGAGCTGTGTTACGATGGTGTGAGTGTGAGAGTAAGTGTTTCTTTGTTGTCGCATCAATAACAGTTGTCATCAGTTTAATCATCATGGTTAAAATCTAAAACAGTCATCTTTGTCATTTTTACCAACATAACAATTACAATCTCCATTAAAAAAAAATATTATGGAAAAAGCATTCATCCCATCACCGCCAACATCGTGGGTTTGTCATCTTAGCCATCTTTAGCAGCAGCAGCAGCATCGAGCCATGGTTTTATAAATCAGGAGGTACATAACAAAACACTTTAGGCAGTCAGGTCAGTCACTGATAAACAAAATGAGGTATATTACACTCCACTCATTGCCACCGATCCACAACAGGATAAACTTCATTTGCATTTGTAGCAGCACATTCTGTAAAACTCAGACATACAATAAATTATCCCAATAAATTACATTTACATATATCAAAAGACTCAAAAATACTTTTCACATTGCCTTTCATCTAAATATGTCGACATGTTTTAGGTTTAGGTTTCGTTTTAGTCATCATTTATGAGAAACATTTAATGTGGGCAAGTGAGAACTTCAGGAAATCAGAATTAGAGGATAACAAAAAGGAAGCAGATTTCGAGTAACGTTGATGAACAGAAGTGAATAAGGCAATTATTGATTCCAGTAATATAGTTCTAGATATCTATATGTCTGAAAAACTTAAAACTAACATATTATAGAATTTAAGGCATCAGCTGTCTTGGAGCGTCGTACAATGCATGATATAGTCAAGACAACTGTTTCTCCTTTGTAAAATTATGAATCCTTACACCCTACATAAATAGCCTTCACTTCTTTTGTTTTCTTTTCTGCTTTTAGAAAATTAATTACATCTGCTTATATTTAGCTCACTGGGCATCATCAGTAATTTTGGCACTGCATTTTCACTCCCCATCTCACTGTCAGATGTACTGTTTAATGCATTTTGTTTCCACATGACAAAAAAAATTTAAAATGTACTGTAAACGAGTAAATATAACTGGTTTTCTATTGTCTTCTATCAAAGTCTTCTATAAAATCAAATACAGTATCTTTGGATGTTTTTGTTTCGATTTAATGGACCAAACCAACAAAATAATTCTAAATTGCTTAAAACTATTTTTTTTTTTATCTCTTTACCAAGAAAAAAAAATGAAATAACTTAGGGTTAGTGGGACAGGTGGGTTAAAGTTAGGGTCCAACTGGTAGCCTGGTGTTGTTAGAGACTTGTTTGTTGCACGTCTCCTTTAAATAAAGTTTATAAGGTCATAATTATTTCTACTTGGTGCCTTCCACCATCATTTGCCAAAGCTTTACAAATATAAGTGGCACTGGATGATTTTCATCTGCCTTCTACTGCTTTCAGGTGATTATTTAAAAGAAAAACCTTTTTATCAGCAAAGACAACAATATGTTATATTTATAAATACAATTGAGTCCTTCTATTAGTCCTTGCATTAGTATCAATATCTAGTATCTGTGTTAGTAGCTTAGCTGCCCACTTATCTATTATCACTACTAGCTCTTTCCTGTCGCTGACTTCCTGGCAAAGTAGTTGGAAAACCTGCTGCTGGTTATCTGAGAAAAAAAAAAGACTAATAGGAATCACAGACTAGGATCATTTAGTTTTGCGGTCCAAGTTATTAATCCTATCTTAGTTTAGCTAGGATTATCATCCCTTGTTTTGAGCATATTCAGTAATTCAGACTGATTTTAATAATATTATGTGGTAAAGGTGCTCTCAACTATTACCATTGCACATTTAGTTGGCCTTAGCTGTTCAGAGATATTTCTTTTTTTACTTCACCCATTCAAACTGATTATTTCTGCATCCAGAGGTGCTTTGCTCTACTATTTTCTCGTGTCCGTGGCTGTCATCTCTATTAAATCATCTCATCTTTTTGCCAAAAGACATGTCCCGTGCATTTTCCTTCCTGTATGTGTGAAAAAGCATCGAGCAGTCTCTACGGGTCACTTGTGACTGTGAGTACAAACCCAGGCAAATACAGTTGATCATGCTTCACTTGACTTAACAACCTGAGGGCCACATGTCAGTCATGACAGCAAAGGCAGTCGGTTTGAAGGTTTTTTCTTTCTGCTAAAACTCTGCTTGGACAGATCAGTAAGTCCTTAAAATGGGTGCTAAAGCATGAACGATGCCAGTACACATAAAACAAAATATATTTACATCCGGTGCTAATACAGCCAGATAATGTATTGAAAAATAAAAAATACCCAAAGAATTTGCTTAATTCGGACTGGGCTATACCTGAGCCATCCTGTGCAGTGTGCACAGTCTGCTGTATGTTTTCATCTACAATACAATTTGGGAACTTGTTCTTCTACTTTGTCAAGTTTTGGTTAGACTAGTCTTCAGTGCTACATACAGAATTAATGTATAAATTACTGCAAACACTTTGCACAGACTAAAACAGACATACAGCCCACCCTCCCCCCTTTTTTGTAAGATAAAATGAATATTACAGTTATGTCAAAACAAACAGACACACTGCAAAATCTGTATATAATAAACTGTATCTCATATCTGACTGTAAGCTACCCTAAAATAATAAAACTTTTAGGTGGCCATTCATCCTGGGTAAGCACATCTGTCTCTCCAGGTGGACATGGAATCTGCTGCTCTTTGTTGTCCTCACAGCAAGTTCACTGCACTGATTTGCTGTTCTGGGCACTCGGTATGAAAGCGCAGTGGTATTCCTGTACAGGGAGTTGACCTTGTCTGTTCTGTTTTCTTTCCTTTTTTTGTAGACCAAATTCAAGCAGACATGGACAGGAACTACCAAAATTTATTCCACTTCTTCATCGACACTAAACTAGGTTCTTTTTTCCCTGACAGTTGTCGGGTTAACCTTCCCATCGGGGCAATGCCGGTCACTCCACGGTGGGTATGCTGTTCACCTGGCTCTCGTGCTGGTGTCCGGACGCGTTCAAGGAGCTGCGATTCAGCAGCTTGTTGATGATGTCAGTGCATGTCTTCTTGTACTGGTGTCGGAGGAGGGAGTACACAAATGGGTCGCAAGCTGCCTTGCTGTAAGCTAAGCACTTGGAGACAATTCCCCAGTGAGGGTTGATAGGCACCGCTGGAAATAACTCCACGATCCTGCAGGGAAGCATAAACAGAGGGTGGTGAGAGAGAGCGTGGTAGAAAGGCAAGTCAACATGCTGGAAAAGACATGCATGCCTTAAGCTTATTGAGCAGAAACTGAAATACATTTGCAACACAGTGTTCTATTTTTCCCCCATAGTAAGCAGGGAGTTACTTACGAAAATGTTCTGCTTCTTTATAAATACAGGAATCCCATTAAACACATATTTGTATAAAGTTATTTTTCTCATCTACCCACAAGAAAAAAAGTAGGTAGCTGTCAAAGGACAGTACAAGATTTCCCCGCCTTTCTGTCGTGAATGTGGATTTACAGTGTGGGGCTATATTAGATTTCATTTCTAATTTGCAGTCAGCAATATTTAAAGCCAGAAAAGACAAAAGAAGAGTAAAACAGATAAGCAGTAATGAGTGTCTGTGAACAAAGTTTGATTGTAACTGACAACCACATTAGACTGAAGACTGAGCAGAAAATGTCAGACAGTGAATTCTTCCAGTCTGGTAAAAAACAAAAAAACACCATCTCATTAGTGTATAATATAATATAAATATTTAATTTAAAGCAGCTCTTAATAAGCTTTACAGTCTTGTGAGGTCTGCATCTCAAAGCAGTTTGTGGCACTCCCAACTTGTTTTTGCTTTTAGACACATTTGTGTGAAGTGTAAGTTATTAAACCATCATAAAGCTGTATAAAACCGCTGATTGTCTACACTTGCACTCTGTATGATTAGGCCATCCAAAATAGAGCTCTGTCAGCGTATTACCACAGGCCTTACATGGGCTACTAGCCATCCCTGTCATTTGTTCACACACACTCCACAGAACGAGTGAATGTTGGTCACAGCGCCACACAAATGCAAAGGTGTTTTCTCACACGAGTTAACACAGAAGAAGCTAGAACTCCACAAAGCAAAGGATCAGGGGAAATTGGAAAATTTAACATGAAATGAATACCCCAAACCGAACCTCTTGGAAACTGGTTGAAGATGCAGCTAGTAGGTTTCATCCCATTATGTAGAAGTAAAGACGTTAGGGAAATGGTAGGCAGTGGTCCAAAGCAATTTTAAGCAGAGTCCATTTTTCAAAATCTCTGTTTATCGTACACAGATACACAGTTAGCACAAGAGCTTTCAGCACATATTATCTCATGATGTAACATTACATAGGCTACTGTAATTATATTTACAGTTAAATTGTTAGGAAGGCAAAACTGCTTTTCCAGGAGAAAGGAAATTCTCCAGAACTTATGGCTTAGGTGATATGACAAAGTAATTTGAGGTCATACCTACTTTTGCAGCTAAGCTTTGTTATCCACTGAAAACACAATAAATTGGGAGCACTTGTTGTCCACATAGAAGAACAGGTTACTGCCAAAGCCTACTGTATTTAACTCAGATCACGTCTACTTCAATTTTTTTCTACTGTGAGTTTTATTTACAGTAAGTTACTGGCATCCAGCTGCCATGTAGTTGCTGTAGATTTTACAGCAACCCCTTTACAGTGCAGCAGGTCTATGCATAAAGATTCTTTTGTCAAATCTCTTAATCTAAAGCTGAAATTCTGCACTTCAATCACAACAATCTTGATTGTTTGATTTAAATTCTGTTGTGGTGGTGGGTTCTCATTGTCCAAATGCTTGTGGGTCTGACTGTATTAAAGTAAATGTCTCACATGACAGCAACCCGATGACTTATGTGTCTCACTCACTACAGGCCTTATTTGGTATCCTGTCTTTGTTTAGTGATTGATGTGAGTGGATTCTACCTGACAAACTGATATGCACCCCGCGAACTCGAAGAGAAAAAGTGCTAATGCAGCAGCAGCAACAGCAGAGCAGAGGCATATTACTTATCACAAGGTCAGCCAATCTCATCTTCCAGCTCTGGCCAGTGTGAGGAGGAAGCGGAGGGGAGAGAGAAAGGAAGCAGGAGGGGAGGGATATGGGTATCTGTGACTGGAGTGCAAGGAGGTATCCAAGGGTTGCATACTCTGCATGGTGGTCCAGCATGGATTCCCTCTGGTCACCCAGTCTCTCTACTACTCACCTCGTGATCACATAGGGAGCGAAGCAGAGCATGAAGGTGCCGATAAAGGTGCTGATCTTCCTTGTCGCTCTCTGTCGTCGCCTCTTCTGCTCCTCCAGACAACGCTGACGGACACTACAAGCACAAACACATAAAGAGGGATGCCCACAAAGTGGGTTAATATGAGACAACAGGGAGTGGGTGTCATGTAGGGGTAAAGCATGGGGAGATCCAGTATAGGGTGAGTTCAGGTAAATCAACTGGGTCAAATTAAAGGCTCAAAGTGGGGATCTCCCTTTTAAGAATTCCAGTTTAATCATTTTCTCTGTGCCTGTATGGTTTTGTGTGATACCTGAGTGCACCACAGCTGTGATGCCATGGTGACACATTGCTTTGGAGATTTTTTTTTTTTATGAAATAGAGGTCATCTGTGTGAGTAATAACAGGATTTATAATCTGCAGTAGGCTATTCAACCACACACACACACACACTCAGAGATTGTATAGTATTTCCATGGGAGCTATTCTGCACAGAGACAGAATAAAGCAATCACCCCAGATGACATTTCAGTTATATTAGATTTTGAGCGAGGACTCAATTCACATGTAAGATTCGCTGTTTTAGATAGGAGAATAAAAGAGGCTAAACCCTTCCTTTTAACTAATTTTTAAATACTTTTCAAGCTCTACAAATATAAAGGTACCAGATTGCTATACCATATAACGTTATAGTTGCAGGATTGATAACTTAAAGTAGCTCACCTGGGGTGTATATCCACTAGAAGCACCAAAGTTTGCATTGTAATAACGTCGATCCTCTTACAGTGAAACCTTGCTACTTTAAGTACTTTGAGGTATGTGACACATAATACTATGAAAGATAGAAGAAAGGTGAAAGAGTGGAAAAAGATGGTGAAGACGACAAACTGTGTCCGATTGCTCGCTCTGGGGTTGGACAGGGTGCAGGATGCGTAAAGCCGGTGGTATCCAACCCAGGAGAGACAGGCGGCCACCGTGGAGAAGGACATGGAGTGCGCCCACGTGTACGCGAGCACAAAAGCCGCGTCTTTGTGGCGCATTTTGGAGTGGTACCTCAGGGGGAACACCACCGCGATCCACCTGTCGATGCTCAGAGCTGCCATGCTCAGCATCGAGTTCGTGGACAGGAAAGTCTCCAAGAAGCCCACGATCTGGCAGAAGCCATCTCCCCCCGGTTGAGCTTTACTGACAAGTCCTACCAAAGTGAGCGGCATGTTGGAGACGGTGAGCAACAAGTTGCAGAAGGTGAGGTTGAGGTTGAACAGACCGGGGACTTGCTTGCGGATCTCCGGGTTATACAAAAAGCAAATCAGCACCAGGACGTTGGACAGCAGCGACACTATAATAATCACAACCACCAGCACCGAGAGAATTACCTCCGCAGTGTCCATCCTGTGGACACCCGAAACTCACTTCTCTCCAGTTTTTCTGCGCATATCCAGTCTTTATTTTGCAGCTGCAAAATTACACTAATCACCCGTAACCGTGTCCATGCATCCCCGGATCTCTTCACCGGTGGAGATTCCCTTTTCTTTCAACTACATTGTTTCTTCTTCGGCAAAGATATTCAGGAGGATTCCGACATGATAGAAAACCTATGTTTGTTAGTTTTTTAACGGACTAACTTCCTTCTTTCTCCCCACTCTAATCTACAGAAAACAAGCTCTCTTGCCAAAGCTGCTCTCTTCTGGCACTGCGTCTTGCAGTGGGGTTTTGTGTCCTGTGATGCGCTCCCGAGGCATCACCCCTCCGCACACATTGCACAGTGTGTGGGCTACTTGATCTCTCTCCTCTCTCCTCTTCTGGGTAAAAGTAAGAGGAAAAAAAGAGCATTAGTTACAGCTAAAATGAGAAATTATTAAGCTCATTTAACGGAAAATGGCAGATATGGTCAAAATAAGCGTGCTTGTTTTGTTTGTTTGTTTTTTTCAAAATTAAAAAAATATTATTATTTTGGACTATTGTAAATGTTAAACTCGCAAAACGGCTTTTTTCCATTTTAAACTCTCCTTCAGGACTTTTGTAAAAAGGGAGTTGGAATTATCTTGACAATAAATACAAGATAGACAGCATAATCAAGGTGAAAGAAGAATATAAATACTACACTAAAGAGCATATAAGGTACACAATTAAGAGGCACGAATCTGACTTTTCACCAAATCACCTAAAATCCTTAAACCTGTCAAACTCATTAATAAAACAGAGATTAACATGAGTTCTCGTGCCTGATTCTGATCTCATTCTTCCAAATCACGATTGCCAGCAGTACTGCTTCTTCATCTTTACTAATTAAGTCTGCATCATCACATTGATAAAGAGCAAAATCCTCTATTTCCCTGAAAGCTGGATAACACCCCCACACTCTGCTGCCCCTCTGGACTTCAGTGTGGGGAGAATTTTTCCTCTGAAGCGTGGGATTCAGCGGAGTGTGCTGTGGCACGTGAGCCACTGAAGGCGCTGGAGCAGTGTGTGTGAGGTGGTGGTTGTGGTTTTCAGAAGGGGAGGGGGACGGGAGGGGGTAGTGTGTGGGTGGAAGGAGTTATTGTTACCGTGCACACACACATACGTGATATTTGAGTGTGAGGATGTAATAAATGCAGTCTACCGTGTCCTCTTTCTTTGGCTAAACGTGAACAGAAACAGGAGGAAAAGAGGAGGATTTGTGTTGAAAGTGAGCCTCATTAAAGTCGTATACTATGAGGTAGTGGAGTATAGGGGTGGTGTTTGTTCTTGATGCAAAGAGAAGGTGGCTGCAGGGGTGGACAACCCTGGCAGCTGCTGTGTATGATTAGGCAGAAATGGAGCTCCATCTTGGACCCCATGAGGCTTTGGCTGTGATGGATGCATTATCAGCATGTTGTACATGTGATGGGACAATCAGCTTTTGCAGGAGCGGACACTTGCATACTGTCAAGCAACTGCTTCTGCGGCTTTTATCTCGTCACTTAAAGGGACTTATCAGCACAGAGCCACCAGTTGATCTCAGGCACAAGTGCAGCTTTTTGTATGCATCATTTTAATTATTCTTTTCATAATTAAATGTCAGGTCCAGAGACAATAATGTCTCTAAGGAAAGTGCTCTAAAAATATGGCTTAGAAGGGACAGAGGGACATGGATGAATAATATCCACAGACAAGGGGATACTATTCTTTAAAATGCAGATTTTTTTTATTAGGATTTACTATTTAGAACATTCACATTTCTCCACAGCACTACACCACATTAGACAAATATGCCAAGGAAAACCTTTTAATTTTAATACCACCTTACAGAAGGCTTGTTTTCAGAGAGCACTGTGTCTTTACAGATCCAAATATGGCCTGGTTCAAGGAAACATGGGTTCTGATACCTCCTGGCATCCCGTGAGATTACCCAGAATAAAAACACTGTACACAGCTCCTGTTGTGTCAATTAAATAATGCCTAGTTCCCACAAATCTTATCGACTGTGGTTTATTAAGAATTACACAAACTAACATTATGGAGGTCATTTACTGACTCATCAAACAATGCTAAAGAATGACACATAATTCAATATGTTGTCTCAAGTTTGTGTCTACCCACAACCAACATTATATTTGTGTAATGCAACAAAAAGTACTGATCATTCAAAATGGTCCAGTCCCATGTGCAAAAACACCAAATCTACACATCTTTACACAAACATTGATGGGTCTTGATTTCTGGGCTTAATTGGACTTATTTCCTTTGGGATAAGTTCTCATTTTTGTTGACTAATACCCTAACTTGATTAATAATAAAATTTAGGTTTAGGGCTTCAAGATGTACACATTGACTGGTCACTTCATTGGGTACACCTTCTTCAACTCCTTGTTAATGCAAATATTTAATCAGCCAGTCACATGGCAGCAACTTAATGTATTCAGGCATGTAGATACGGTCAAGATGACCTGCTGTCCAAGTTCAAGTCAAGCATTAGAATGAGGAAGAAAGGTGTTTTAAGACTCTTTCAGTGTGGCATGGTTGTTAGTATTGGTGGAGTATTTGAGAAACTGTTCATCTACTGGGATCTTAATGCAAAACCATCTCACATAAAATGAACACATTGAACCTTGAACCAGATTGGCTAGAGCAACAGAAGAATATAGCATGTGCCAATTCTGTCAGCTAAGAACAGGCTACAACTCACACTCACCAAAACTGAACAACAGATGATTTCAAAATCATGACCCGATGAGGTGTTTTGATTTATGCAGTGACATTTTATTCAGGTAAAGGCTGGTTGTGGTGTAATGGTGTGGGAGATATTTTCTTGGCACCTAACTGTTGAATCAAAGCCACAAACAATTGAAGCAGTTCTGAAGGCAAAAGTAGGCTCAAAACAGTTTTAGCACGGTATCCCTAATAAAGTGCTAACTGAGTGTATAAACGCTCTTTGTCAACATACCCCACTCATTCTTCGGGACATTGATAGGGACCATAAGTTCCAAAATAAAATACGTGCTTTACTAAGTAAAACTTGAAATTAGCAATTAAGGCTTCATCAGGAAACTTTTTACTGAAGGCATGGATCAGGCGTCAATAAGAGGCTTCTATCCAGCTGCATCTAGGAGAATTTACCCCCTGCTGAGTATTGCAAAGAGTGCAGCTCTAAGACATTTCCAAACAGACTTCACTTTTAAGACCTGGAAGGTTTCTGATACAGTCTAAGATCATTTGAACAAAAACAACAATCAAGAATAAACACTATCATGATCTCTACAGATAATTAAACAATCAAATTCATCTATAACATTTCTTTCTACATACCTAAATGCACTAATTTGCTACTAATTTGAGCAAGTGAGCAGGTGTACCTAACAAATTGGCCAGCCAGTGTATTTCTCCCAGTAAGTGAGTCTTTGCTTGGTGGCACAAGACCTGGACCAAACCAACCAACTATATTATTTATTTCTATTACCGACTGGAACAAGAACAAATAGGATTCATCTTCAGGTCATTCATCCTTTTTTCTGTTAAATGAATTTCACGAACATTTTGTCAGGAGATGGAGAGAGTGTATATCCATCACTTTACAGAAAGGCACAAAAAGGAACAATTACACTTAATAGACAGTGATAAGGCACCTAGAGTCAGCTGAAATGTCAGGAGGAGGTTTGGGGACACACACTGTATTATATGAATTATTATTATTATTGAGAATATTGATATGTTCTTAATTTTTTTTTAATATTACAGCTTTTGTAATTACTAATCTATCACAGTGCCCCATAGTGTGTAACTTAGGGGTTTTATTACTTAAAATCTCTGTTTTGTAAGGGAATCCTTCGGGTTTACTGTGGCTGAGAAAAAATCTCAAGTCTGCAGATCTTCACTTTGAAGATAATACCTCTTGTCAAAAGATTTAACAAGTGCAGGACTTGACTGTGAGAGACAGTAGGTTGAGAGAGAGCCTGCGGCACTCCTCCTTTATGCTGTGACAGTGTGAATTTGAATTTGCTGCCAGTTCCAATTCCACCCTTGACTTCCCTCTGATTGGCAGGCTGGTATATATTTAAAACCCACAGTTGATATAGGCTGTGCTTTAGCTTCTTGGTTTTCCTGACTCATGTGAATATAGACATGTCACTTATATTTCCAACCTTCCCAAGAAAAATAATGCAGGATTTCTGAGCCGAGAAGAAGTTGTGCTGCAAATATGACAACTGGAAAACTTGTAAAAGTAAGACTTGAGTTATGTAACTCAGAAGAGTACATGCAAGCTGTAGAACAGCAGCCTTATGGCTCATAAAGGTCTCACGGTGAAGACGGTAGGGATGCTCACTCATACAAGAAGCTTTATATAAACATCGTGAAGTGCCACTTTGCAAGTAAGGAGAAAAGGAAGGTGTTTACACAGCTAGCTATAACGCTGAGAGAGGCCAGTTTCCTGTCACTTCTGACTTAGTCATCACCAATGCAACCACTCTGATATCTAATAAAGCTTGTACATATGTTAAAACACAAAGCAGTTACCTGAAGCAGCAGAGAATTACTGAGTGAAGCTGGTAGAGTTTCTGAAACCTATTACTGGCATTACTACCTTGAAGCAGATATTACTGGTTCTCAAAGTGGAGTCCCAAAACCCCCAGAGATGTGCAACACATACTGTAGGCGAGAGCTCCACATAATAATTTGTTGCAAATGACTAAATTCTGGCGTATAAAAAAGTAAAAAGTGCATTTACACAGGTAAAGGACATTTACACCAATAAAAGGTCAATTTGTTTTCATAACTTGGCCCCATTGTACTTCATGATGATGTATGGAGAGTCAGGTGAGTACCAAAGTCAGTGTGAGTCGTTGTCTAGTAACCATAAAGTGAGTACTGATTAGAAATAGAAATATACAAGTATGGCATTGATTATCCAATGTACTGGAAACACTCCTCAGAGACTTTGGTCCATATTGACATAGCATCACACAGTTGCTGCAGATTTGCTGCCCATCCATCCCAAAGGTGCTTTACTGGATTGAAATTGGTGAGTGTGGAAACTATTTAATGAGTCATGTTCAAGAAAATTTCTTGAAATGATCTGAGCTTTAGGACATTCTTTGTGTTATTATCGAGTTTTTCTAAGGAGCCAAACTGTGCTAGGAAAGTTTTCTCACAAGCCTGAACAACTGAGACTCGATGCTTTCATGTTGTTTGTGACAAATCAAACACTCATAAGCCCAGGCAATGTTTTTCCAAACTTCAGTTTCTTGCTCTTAGCTGATAAAAGTTGCACCTGGTGTGGTCTTCTGCTGCTGTAGTCCATCTGCTTCAAAGTTCAACATATTCAGCATTCAAAGATGCTCTTCTGCATAATGAGCTTGAAGAAGTCTGGCCTTTCTCCTCTGACCTTTGACATCAGTAAGACATTTTTGCCTGGAGAACTGCTGCTCAATGTATATTTTCTCTCTTTGAGACCATTCTCTGTATCACAATATGGCCCACAGTACAGTAAAAGTTCTAAATAGGCTCTTGATCTTATTTAAATGTATTGAGGTAGTTTTTCACTTATATACTGGACACCTTACATTTTTTAAAACATGAACCAATCAGCAGCTGCATTTCTACTACATAATTACATAAATTTTGGACAATCTTTCAGTTCTTTTCCTGTCATCGGTTTCCTGAAAATGTTGTACTCCACTGAACTGCATTCAAAGACTTTTAAAAGATATCGAATTCTAATTTTATTATTGATGCACCAACATCCAGAAGTACTTGAAATGAATTCCAACTCGATCAGCTACATTAAATGCGACTGATGCTTGTGGGCACAATAATAGAATAATGTAATCACAGAAAATACTGAGTGCTGCATATGAATTTAAAAAAGCCTCCCTCATAAGAAGCTTTTGTTCATGTCCTCCATCTGTATGCCCTGCTGAGCTGCTCACCATACCGATCCTCCTGTAGTATCTGAGACTTGTCTTTCCACATATGGCAAGGCAGAGAAAACCCAGCACCCATTCTGATCTCACCACCAGAAATGTATAATCAGTGCACAGTTAATACAGACGCTAGTACAAGCTTGTTTTCATTATGGATCCTGGAAGGCGCTGGCTGTGTGTGTTCAAGGCTGGCCAACTCCTACAGACACAAGCACAAAGCATTCCAGCTTGACAGTGTTTTATTATAGATGCCGACAAATTGCTTTCAGCCTCCTGCTTGATATTTGTACTCTAAAACAATGGAGTGCAATAATTATCTTTAGCGGGACAGTTTTATGCAAACATTTGCTGCCCAGATTTTGTAGGATGGTGTCAGTTTTATAGCATAATTATCTAAAACTGTTGAACCTTACAGGACGGAGCTGGAATGAGCTGTATTTTTTCCAGTGTTGACAAAGGAGAAAGAAAAAAAAATCCAAGGGAGCTTTAAATCAGCTGGATAGGCTTAAGAATAAATAAGAATAAAAGACACTTTCACTCTTGTAAATTTAGATCATTTATCAAGTCAAATACATCCGTCTTTCATCTCTTGATTTCACAGACGAGTTCACAGCAACACTGTCAGCCGTTCCTCGAAGCCTGTGGTACATCAAAGAGAGAAAGCAAACACAATTTGCGGTGTATTGATCTCGTTATTAGCAATTCTCTGGCAGAACACAAAGTGTCAGGATGTGATGCCAAGATGCAGAGTTTGTTTTTTTTTATCTGGAAGTATCTAGATGAGCACTGATGGGAGACATATGTTTTGTCTAGTGTTTCTGGAGCATGAGAGCTTTTATTGTGGTGCACTTTAGCGGCCTGTATTTTTTCATAATGCAGTTCACTTGGACTTGATTAGATTCCTCCCCCATGTTGGACTGTGATCTGAACCCTTTCCCCTTGACAGCATTTAAATCAGTTTTTCATTCAGATACATAAAATAGAAAGCAATCCTCTTTTTCCTGTGGACCCAGATAGTCTATTACTACCAACAATTTGATAAGAGTCAGTCACCTTAATGCAGGGCTTAAGAATTACAGAGCATGTCTGACAGGTAATCAGTTCTCCCTATGAGCCATCGAGACAGAGGCTGAACCTTGTGACCCAAATAAAACCTGAATCTAATACCTCTGCTGTATATTTATCTTCCTTTGATATCAAATCATGAAATTTATGCTGTTAATAGCAACAGTTAACGCAGTGTGCCAGATTTGTTATTTTAAGTGCGGGTGTTATCCCACCATCAAACTGTAGGTGAAACCTGCTTCACTGACAGTAAAGGCAGCCATAAAAAGTACAAATAATCTACTCCTGTGATGACAATGATCCAGGAGCCATTTGGTTCTGTTAATTACTGAAGTCGAAAAACAAAATGTTGAAAAACTCTGAGATGTAACAAAAATAACAATGATAACCAAGACAGGAAAAATGAAAGAAAAAGATAAAGAAGATAATTTAGAGATAATTTATTGATACTATTTGTGATAACACAGCAAATAATGATTACGCAGCCTTTCCCTCAACCTTTCTATGCTCCCTGAAAAAGTTGAATTTGACAGATCATGTTAAAACACCAGATGACACTTAAAGGAAAAGTTGAATATTTTTTTGTAAATGTGTTGTAAGAAAGTCTGTCTGTACGAAACTGGACCTTGAAGGTTGTCAGTCCATCTTAGCATAAAGACTGAAGAAACTGAGAAACAGTTGTGTTCAAAGGTAGCAAAATCTGTCCTTGAATTCAGAGATTTCCAGTCACTTTGTTATTTACATCTTTTTAGAATTTGGCTGAATTTTTTACTTCAGAACTGCTCTTATTCAACATGCTGCTGGAAAGTTAAGTTGCGCCTGGTGTGGTCTTCTGCTGCTGGACCTCATCTGCTTCAGTTTTATTTATATAGCCCCAAATCACAACGAAAGTCACCTCAAGACATTTTTTATTGTTCGGTAAAACCCTACAACAGCGAGACAAGCCCCTATGAGCAAACGCTTGGCAACCTTTGGCAGAGCCAGGCTCAAGAAAGGGGCAGTCATCTGTCACAACCAGTTGGAGGTAATGGGGGGAAGACAGGACAGGTCTTTAAGATAAGACTGGGCTTAGTGGGCCTTGTATGCAAGGAGAAGAGTTGAATTCAGGATTTAACATCTGCTTGAAGGTTCAACATGCTGTCCATTGTTCTGCATACCTTGGTGTAACGAGCGGTTATTTGAGTCACCTTTTGTCTACTCCAAGCAGCCTGGCATTTTCTTCTGTGCTTTACCATCAACAAGGCATTTTCCCCAGAGAACTACTCTTCACTGGATATTTTCTCTTTTTTCACTCTCCTCTTAAACCCTAGAGATGGCTGTTCAGGAGACTCCTAATTGGTCAGCAGCTTCTGAAATACTCTGACCAACCCATCTGGCACCAACATCCATGCAATGTTCAACATTTTCTAAATCACTTTTCTTCTTCATTCTTCAGATGGAACATCAAGTTGTCTTGACTATATCTATGTGCAGAATGGGTTGCTGACTTGAGTTTCTGCCATGTGATTGGTTGATTAGATATGTGAGTTAACAAGCAATTAAAAAGGTGCATTTAACAAAGTAGCTGGTGAGTGTATATTAAGTATATACATCCTCATATTTAACATACTAAAACAACAGTTCTATAAGTCAAAAATAATATATTACCTGGATGAGGTTTACTCTGAGGTCACTGTGAAAATACCAGCAAAGTGATGGTATGCAAGAGCATGTCTAGAGTCAATGTCACATATGCACTTATGTGTGAGAGAATAAATCGAAGTGCTCTGGAGTAGCCCCAGATTAAAAGACGAATCAGTTTCTCGTTCCCCTGGATTTGTTGTGGATTCTCTGCTCCCACCTAAATGTAAATAAGGTACTTGCGTGGTCAGTGAAATAAGAGCTGTTGCCATGCCTCCTCGATAGTAATCTGAACTCGGCTGCTTGCAGTCCTTCTTGTGCTTTATACCAATCCCACCTTCTCATCCCTGCTTTGTGTTGAAAAGTCAATTTTCTCATTCACTGATCTAATTCATTGCAAAGATTAATTTGCCTTTCTAATTTGATTTCACAGTAATTTAATAAGTCCCCCCAAAATTTCATCAGTGGTCCATTCACCGTTGAGAGAAGCCCTAATTAGAAACGCTAATGCATAATTATTCTTTTATTTCCAGCTTAAGCTAGCCAGCACATGAATACATGAGAACAAGGGGATGACAGCAGATATCAGCTAAAAAAACAATCTCATATAAGCATGTTTACATGAATGTGTGTCTATACCCACCACCCTCCGTTTGCATTGAGGCACCTTATCAAGCTTGACGAGACTTCAATTAACTTCTGGTGTCTCCTTTAAAGCATGCAGCTCATACAGTGATATAACCATTAATGTCTCATTAACTTACCAGCCTTTCTTTAACACATATGCTGCTGTGCAGATGGAAACCTGATCAGATTTCTGAAGGACAAGCTTAATTAAGTTTATGAAGGAATGTGATGTAGCCTGGTAGCTTGGATTTAGCACCGGACCATTTAATTATCATTTAATTAAAATGCTACAGAGAAACCTTCTTCATAGCTCAGTGATTACTGCTGTCAAACTACAAAGCAAAAGGTGTGCCTGTCCTGTTTGTTCAGGTGGTTTGCTTCTGAAAGAGATTGCCTTGGAAGTTAATTGCCAGGATCTCGCTCGTTAGCTCATGTATTCCTGCCATCTAGTGAAACTCTGCAGTATTACAAGCAGTCTCCAAGGGTTTTTTGAACTGTTGGAATGAATGAGACTGCAGCAAAATTTAATCAGTGGGTCCTCCTTGTGGCAAAGCAAGGTCAGTGCTGTTTTTACCCACTTTGTCATATTCCTTCTGCTAAAGTACCTGACTCCTTGAACATAATCTCTAAATTGCTTGCCCAGCTTGTCATGGTTACATGAATTATTTGACATCTCTGAAGCTAAACAGGATGCGTCCCATAAAAATGGCTTCCAGCCAAAGCATATTTTTTGAGGCAGTCCAAAATGCCAAGATGCTTGTGCTAAAACTGGATTTCAGGCATAGCAATATTCTTGATTTTATTCACAAAGTAATGTTAAGCAAATGTAAATTGCGGCTATGGTGATGTCAGAGGTCAGAGTAAAGGACCCAAGACTAACTCCATTTAATCTCAGCACTGGTTTGTCCTGCTTCTGCAGCTGCTGTAACGCCACTTCAGTCCTTGTTGAGATTAATAGCAGGCGCACACAGGAGCCATTAATGCTGAGGAGCCATTGTCCCACCTCTTCCCCAGTGCTACCCAGGGAGCCACAACCTCCATAATGGCTCCATTCTCTATATTAATGATGCTCCCTGGTCACATGAAAAAAGAAAAAAAGAAGAAAAAGATTTTTAGCTGTAAGCCTCGGTGAAACAAAAAGGAAAATGTGAAAAGGGGGAAGCAGGGAGACCTTCTGTCACCAAAAGAAGGAGGTGTTTTACTACAGGGGACTCAAGATGGCTCGTTATTAAAATTTAATGTGTATCGCGAGACTTTCAAACATAAACAATGTGGATATTTCCACAGACTCAAGTTCTTGAAAAAATGATATTCAGGGTAATATTTTAATCTTATTTTTACATTTGATCTATTTCTATTGTTTTAGGGAATTTTAAGTTTCCTTCTTTTGTTGAAGGAAAGAATCTGCCATGCTGAATCTGTGTGCTTTTACTACCAACTGGTAATTTAATTAAGGTTTATTATATTCATATTTTGTAGAGTACAAATCCCTGGGTGGTGTTGTTGGTCTTCTTTCTCTAGTTAGTGTTCCCCGCCACTGATGAAGTTCAATTTTTACAAGCCAAATTCAACTCGGATATGGGCAAAAATAGCCCTTTTGCCACAGTTTATGGGCAAAAGTATTTGTCATATACATTATTAGGCTTTGACTTTAAAACATAAATGTTAAAATGGCATTTATCATCCCATTTATCTTATTATTATTTTAATTACAAGTATAGAAATTATACAGCAGGAAGAAGTATTTCACTGAAAAAACTCAGGCTAGACTGACAGGCTGCTGCTTCAGGCCCCGCCTTAGCTCAGGATGCTGATCGTCCAGTTCTGTAACAGTATCCAACTGGAGACAGACTGGTAGAATCTATCTCCACTTGGACCTCCGTGGTCTACTGTCATCAACCAGCAGAGGACTTCCTAAACTTTGTAGCAGTAGACATAAGATCCCAGCACACCAGTAACTATACCATAAGTCAGGTTTCACAAAGCAAAGTCAATATGAGAGTAGTGGTTGGAGTTTGTGGTATTTAGACTGTGATGTTACGAAGCAGTTTATATACTCTATATATAACCAGCTAGACAAACAGTGTCTTATACAACAGCCAACAAGTGTACACACGTCTGTATACGTTGGGCAATTTTAGTGCCTACTGAGTCCTGCAGAGGGCGAAGGAGACAGCCAGTCCACTGAACATCCCATCCACCTGAAACCCAAGAAGGACCTCTTAAAGAGAGTCACTTGCAATCAGAAAGCCCCCATTTAATTACAACACACAGGAAATTACTGAGTGAATGGGTCAGGCGCTGATAAGAGGCTGAGCTCTGGGGATGATAGCTCCTGAAACCCGAGGAGCCCCAATCTCAAAGCCAAATTATCACAAAGGCCAAGTCTGGAAGCCTGACAATCTGATTGTACTGTCATCCAGATTCATAATTAATACATTTATCAAATTAATCGCTGAAAAGAGCCCCGGCCTTGTGAACAGTAAGCAGATTCATTGGCCACTGGCTCAGCTTACCACTAATAACAGTGTTGTCAGTGGAAATAGGCCCAGAGTGGGCCGATGACCCGGACTTCATGACAGACAAATTGCGCATCAGTGTAGAGATGATATGGGGAATTTAGGGAGTAAAAGAAAGAAAAAAATGTCATTGTTTGGTGACAACCACAATTGTACCCTTGTTTCAGATTGTGAATGCCATGTTGGAGGAACATGAAAGGGATATTTACTGTTTGGATAGAGCTGAAAATATCTGCTGTTGTACCTGGTCTAACAAATCACTCATTAAAGGGACTTTCAATGTTACTACCACAGGCTGTAGTAATGAAAAAGAATGATCTTTATTTTTAGAAATACAACTACCATAGAATTCGTACATGTTTAACAAGTGATTCGTGTGTTAAATAAGTAATTAAATAAGTGCACAAAATCACTTCAGAAAATGAAAAAGGTAAAACAGATTTATTATTTTTAAAAACAACTTTTTTTTAGGCTTTACAACAAAAGAAACTATAAGTAAAAAACTAGTATTTTGTACTTATAAAACTAACTAAAACAAAATATAATGTACAGAAATTGCCTTAATTTTTGGTTTTTGCCAACATGATTGTCAATATTTTAAACATTAGAATTTATAATGGCATTCAGATATGCATGTTGTATAAATTGCTATGTTTCTTCTAGTCTAATTTAAAAAAATTCCCTGACACATTCCAAAGTATTGTAAGAATTCATAATAATAATAATAATAATAATAATAATAATAATAATGATCCTAAAAGATAATAACAAATTGATTACATTTACTTTTCCCCCCCTTATATAGTAATTTTCTACTCTGTGTACATAACACAGTTTATACAACTTGCCTCATTCATACAATCACTTAAAAAAAATACAAAAAAAACCCACAAGTGCTTTCTGTCTAACATTCTTGCCCATCTTCCCCAAGAATATTTGGCACACAGACTGCAGCGGACAGGTATCGAACCACCAACCTTCTGATTAGGAGGTTCCCTGGTCCTTCTGCAGATCCAGAGTGGGGTTGCTGTGGCTCTGTGGGTAATATTAAAAAATATTAAATTATAACTCCTGTAAACAGGCAATAAACACATACAACAGTGTTTCTTCAGAACAAAAACTAATGTTGTATCAGACATTAATAGAGTCTGATGCAATAATGAGTAAAAAGCATTTTTCAAACAAAGAACAAATTTATGTCTTCCCTGTGGTCGTTGTTTTGGTAAAAAAAAATTTGCTTTAGCTTTCCTTTTTTTTTTTACTCACCTTGTTAGTTAACAGATGAAAGCATCCAACTACCTTCCTAAATGGTAGTGACAGCCTGACAGAAAACTAAATGTATTCCCCCCTTAGCAGAGTTCCAGTGATAATGCAAAGTGATTATTTGCATTGGCAAATGTGGACAGAAAAATAGTTCCTAATTTTTCTGAGTCACAGGGTCAAGTATGAAACCAAACACGCGTCATTTAGTTTATGTATACGTTTGAGAGGGCAAACATTTCTGCTGCTGACATCCTTATAGAAAAATAGCTTTACTGTGTTAACATTTTGGACGTTAGTGGTTCCCTGACTACAAATAGGATTAGTCACAACCCCAAAAACTGATCACAGACATCTTGTGTTGTCACCTTTAATAGAGTAGACCTTTTCTCTGCCGTGTCATCCCTGGTGCTATAGGGACTAATCACACATTGGTAACACATGGTAATTTAAAGCACTAATGAGAATACTGAAAAGCTGCTGGGTGAGCTCCTGGATTTCCATCTGGGCCCCTGAAAAGACCATAATCACTGGTCAACAACCCAGGTCATTTGAAACTGACGATATTGCTGTAATTACATGATAAATGTCTTTGTTAACGATACCTAAAAACACACAGATTTAGTATTTTTGTTGTTTTCTTCAGACTGTATACTATGGATACTGTGGATTTCTTAAATAGGGATTGCCTCCTAATTTACTTAGTCTTTTTTAGTTTTTATGAAATGTTTTCTTATAGAACATAATGAATCTGACAATAAGGGCATTGAGGAAAAATTTGTTTGAAATAGAATAATAATGCATTTGTACATTTTCTTATATTGCTGTTTCTCCAGAGAAATCGAGAAAACAACTGGAAAGTACTTCATCAGCAGGTGAGTTGCGCTCAACAACAAACGCATTCAGAAGTTTCAGTGTTTCAGTGCTGTGTTTCACAGGTTGAAACGTGACGTTGAGGACGAGGCAGTTTATTTCAGCTCATACTGATTTCGCCCTCTTTTCAAAACGAAAAGGAACAAGCGTTTCTTTTATGAAAAGACTGAAAGCTCAATTTGTCCTCTCTTGTTTACTCTGCGATAATGTTGTTTTGACATGTAGTCCTCAGCAGTGCTTATATAGTTGGTATTTATGCTGTCTATCAGGAGCTGGTTGAGGTCCTTTTCTGCACTGAGAGCCTGTCTGGTTCAGCTCTGGAGCCTGAATGGACCCACTCTTCACTGCCAACAACTGCAGCAGGCAGGTAGCAAAGGCTTTTCAGCAGGGCCAGCATGCATCACTCAACTTAGGTAGAGGGCTCTCTTCGTAATTGCCAACTATTACAATACGTGGCATGAGGGGTTCAACACTATTTTCAAACCTGATGAAATGGCATCAAGGCATCCTCTCACATCCAGTGATAATTGAACAATTAAACTTTAGCAGACAAATTACCTCTTCATAAAGCACAACTAATTATAACAGGCCAGTCACAAAGAAGCTTATCCAGGGTCAGTCCTGGGGCTGATGTTCAGATTTTCATTATTAGATCAGGCTTAACTGTATTTATTGTATCAAATACATTTTTATTTGTCCATTTTGAGTTTCCTTTTTATGCAGTGCACCCCCAAAACAACTTTTTTTCAAGCATCCAGTCTGTTTCAGGGACCTAGGATATTTTCAGACCATTTATTTGAGACATCCAGCTGCAACCCCCCCTATTAAACATCTTGATTAGACAGGATTTAAATCACCCTATTTGATTGGGGCAGTTAAGCTCTTTATACTCTTCACTGTAAAATGCTAATTCTCTGTGAAACGAATGGACATGAATCCTCAGAGAGCATATGGAGAATCTCTCATATAAATAATTCACAGGAAATGAGTAAAAATTAGTGAGCAGAGCATCAGTGATGTTGCGCAGTCATTACTTCTGCAAATGAGGTATTTAATATGAAGGATTTAAAATGGAAATGTCATCAGTGTGAAAAATGACCTCCTTTTGCAGAGCAAGACACCTCATGTACACTGCAGCACAATACTAGCAATGTAAATGCATGAAATCCATACTACTAGCATTTTTTGGATTATGGTGTTTCCTTCTACTACTGCCACCAAGCCCTTTACACAATAGTAGCTAAGCCCCCAAGTGTGAACTCTGAGCCTAATTACCCTCACAAGGGGACCCGAAACTCCTCACGTGCACGCTGTGGAGCTCTTCAGGTGCATTAGGTGAAAATTATATTGACGCTAACAATGGTGGCTTCAGGATCCACTTCAAGGATGCAATAGACTTGAAGAGCACCCATATTTTAGTCCAGGACAAAAGGCAGAAGATAACAGTGCAGGTTCTGCAGCAGCAGTATCTGTAAACAGTTTCAAATTTATCTGCAAAATACTTCTTTTTGAAAATTTGATGAGCCTAAAAGAGCATCGAATGAATCAGTGTAAAGTTTGTGCCAGACAAACACACACTCATGTCAATATTTGACACCATAAACTCCTCCCTTGGCCAGTCACCGATGAGACTCAGAGATTATGAATTTGATATTAATGCCGACCGAAAAGGCCAAACTGGGAGCACGGAGCACATTTAATATCTAAACGTGGCTCCTCTCGCACACACAAGTCATTTGCAAGTTCCAATACAAGATGATTATATGTGTTGATACATCAAGGCAAGAGATGAAATTGATTGCAAATGTATCATAAGGGCTCTGCATAAGGTGGTGATTGTAGACAATATTAAACTTCACAAAGGAGCTTTTGTTCTCAAATTCCTGCGGCGGTTCAGCCAGTATCGCCTCTGCTTTAATTTAATATCTATTTATTTTACTCCATTGTACGGGTTTTATTGAGGTTGCGCCTGCTTTATCGCCCCGATCTAAACCAGAAGTGAAGGTCAGGAGAGGCAGAGTGCCTCTGTTTATTGGCTTCCATTGAGCCCATATGAGCTGATTTGGCTATCTGCTCTTTCATAGTATTTTGTGCTATCCGGATATTGTTTATCACCGCATTGAGATATTCACTGTGTATTTACTGCTGAATTAAATATTCTTCATCACTTTTGTAATATCCTCTCTGTAGGCTCATGCAGGATGTGAGAATCCTGTTGGATGTGCCAGCAAATCCTCGCTGACGATCTATGAATTCAGGAAGAAAAAACAGCGTGGAACATATATTTGTCATCTGTGTATGCTTTGAAAATGTTAAGTCACACTATTTTAGGCAGCTTCACTATGTTATTTTGAAGTCTGGACTTGGTAGCATGAATATTAACCCATTAACCCAAAAGCACATTCATATTCATCAGCATGTCCAAGATGTTCCAGTGACCTCAGATACAGTGTAATGTAAAAAAAAAAAAGCCCACTACTACCTGGACAAATCAAGGTTATTCGTGTATGCAAAAGTTTTGACGCACATTTCATGTTTTGCCTCCAAGGAGCCAGACTTTCTTGTATTTTTTAACATGGTTTTGAGCAATAGTTCTGCAGGGGGGTTGCTGCTTTTTCACACATTTTCAGTCTTTAGTCATTCCCTTCAGTTGCTCCATTTACTGTTCACTGAAGCCTCATCAGAAATGGTCTTAGTGGAAGGATGGCTGTCAAGAAGCCATTCTTAAAGAAGGGAAGTGGATGAGATGTGCCAAATTATACAAAAACTGGACTGAAAATCAGTGGCAGCGGGTGTTATGAAGCGATGAATCTAAATTTAAAATTCATGTCGGTGTAAGCCATTTGTAAAGGTGGCTGTAGGTGGAGGTTCTTTCATGGTTTGGACCTGCATTTCATCATTTGATGGAATTATGAATGCAGAAAAGTAAAAGTATGATTAGATTTTGATCCATCATGCAATGCCATCTACAAAATGCCTGACAGCAGTTTCAGTCATGGATTGGCCTCATCAGAACCCGGACCTCAACAGATACCAGAACAAAGGCAGACAAGAGCCAAAGAAGACCAATGAATGTCCAATTGGTACTAGTTATCGAGCTGTTTTTCATACCATGGGAATGGAGTGATATTTTTCCTCCCAACACTATTTATTTCTATTATCTATTCCTTTTGAAATTTTATGAAAGAAAACAGAATGATCGTGATGTAAAATTTAAAGCTGCACATAAACAGTGAAATAGAAACATGGTTTCTGATTAGAAAGAAAATAATACTACATCAACCTTAATCTACATCTTGCCAGTTGTCTGATATTGCAGAACTGTCACAGGTGGATCTAGAAAGTTTTACATGGGGGGGCAAACGAGTGTGAAGAGGTATACACAGGGTGGCAGATACCTCTTCATTAAAGTATGTCAAAATCCCTTATGTGTAAATGGAATCAACAATATATACACAAAAACACTTTAAAACGATTCATTGTATCATGATCTCTTCTTAGAAAACGAATATTTTAGGTATAAATAAAACAAAAACATTTCCCCCAAATAAATACAAAACAAATACAGCAATAAAGGAATAAAAAAGACAACAAATGCAGGAAAAGAGCTTAAATTACTGTTTTATCTAAATCAAATGTCATCTATTTCTTTTAGGAGAGCTTAAGCTTAAAATAGGGGAAGGAGGGATAAATAAGGCTCTACAGCAGGGTGGGCAGTTGACCCCCTTCCCCCTCTGTAGTTCTGGAATAAGCTGTATGGTCACTGCAGCCTCGAGATTCTTGCATAATGTTACCTCTTGTTGATTTTGGGGGGGTTATTTGTTCCTCCTTTAGGTCACGTGGAGGGGTGGGGGGCTGTTTTGCCCGTGTGTGTGAAGCAGATGGAGCTTGGTCTAATATTTTTCCTCTCCTAGACTCTGCTAATGTTCATTTTTCACTACGTCAGTCTCCAAATGCACCTACACTTGTTTACATTTACACACACATATCATTGTGTGGCTTTTTCATGTACCGACTTTGTACTTTTGCACAGTGTTATTGCGATTTACACAGCGGATGAAAGCAACAGTAATGGTTCCCTGAATGCATCATCATGCAAACGCTGCAGTGATGGCTGAGTGACGTCACTCCTCCGTGGGAGAAATCTGATGCTGCAGGTCTTGCACGTGGTCTGTTGTTTACTTCTTCCAGGAACAGTGGAAGTGCAGCCAGACAGGGGGAGGAGGGGGAGTCGGCAAAATTTTGAAACAGCTGTCCTGGATAGGGTTACCGTGGAGAGGGGGGAAAAGACGCGCAGGCTGACGTTAACGTCGGGAAAATGTCGAACTGAATTCTCTGATGTTTCCATCTTCAGAGGCTCCGTAAACAGCGCGATACCTGAACTGTACGTATTTGTTTGGCGTCAGCATGCCGCTTTGCTCTCGCTCTTTGTTCTCCTCTCTGAGGTTCGTTAAAGTTCAAGCGTCCAAAGACCGTCAACAATGCGGTTAAACCGAGTGTAGCTGTGAGCACGCCGTTAAACGCAAACAGTGCAAATGCTGGAGTGATAAAAGTTTGATTGGACTGAAAAAAGAGAAAAGAAAGGGGGACAAAAGTGTACACAAACATGCTATTTTTACGACAACAAGGGTTTCGGTCTCCAGTTTACGAGTTAAGGGAAACATCTCCCGTTACATATAGACAAATCATTTACATTTCCTTACAATGGCGTTGTTTCTGTAAAAATACCCCAACAACTGGAATGCTTATGCTTTTCTTTATTCTCATTTTGTTTATGTGCTTATAATGAAGACTAGAATGTTTCAGCTTGGAAGTCTGCTGAGTCAGCTCCATCTAACCTCCAAAGCGTCAGAAGCTGCCCATGGCCAAATCCCAAAGCAGACACCGACAGTACCTGACTTTTTACAAAGCGTGATGTAAGTATTAGGTCAACTTAAACCTGCACTAACCTTAGTCGTACAGTTAGTGTGTGTCAAGTAAAGTACAGGGATACACTGGCAGTGGTAAACCCCCAGGGGCACAGTTTATTTGGGGGGGGGGGGGGGGTCACTGGGCCCTAAATGGGGCTTAGAAATGATTGAAGTCCAGATCTGTCTTTTTCTTGATGCATCATATTAAAGGTGTAGCACCTGTACTCTAAGGAGCAGCGGAAGAGTCTACCCTTAAACTAGATCTTGGTCCCATTAGGTAAGAGTGTGGTGGAGAGGTGCTTTTCTACTTTATTTCAGCACAGAGTGCTTTATTGAGGCAGTAAAGTGAAGTGAGTTGCAATACAGTCCAAATCAGAAATTCTAAAAACTGTAAAGGAATTTTATTTTGTACAGCTTCCCTTTTTTTGTAGCAATATAGAAGATTTGTGTTCATAAAACAATGAAATAAAATAAAATAAGATACTTTAAATTTAAGAGACAGAATAATTCTGTAACATCTGAGAAAAAGTGGCTGTGGTCCTGCCTACCATTACAGGTAATGCATCAACCAAACCCCCAGCTAGCAGTATTGTGGGCAATAAAGCCCATAATCTTTGTTTTGTTTTTTTTGGTTAAGTTGGGTAGAGTTGTCCCTTATAACAATCTTTGCCTGTAATTACTGTTCCCCTACCCATCACTGAAATCCATCCTCTGCCCATGCACTTCACTCTGAGCATTGCAGTGTCTTTCACCTCATTGTTCTTGTCCATCGCCTACAACCTGCAACCCTAACACTGGTGTCCACAACCTGTGACAGCACCCAACAGCATAATAGTGGAGATGGAGCAGCTTATGGTGATCTAATATAACCTCTATGGGGGTAGCATTGGTGGAGTTTAAAGGCAAAATGATAATTCTGCTTGCAGCTTGTACCACTGTGCTCAAGTGGAATAACAAAAATATATATTTTTACCATTTACTTCCTCTGTAGGAAACTCACCGGGCTGAAAAAGGAATATGTTTTCTGTAATCTGCGTATCCCCGACCAGCTTCAGACAACCAAAGATGACATCAACCTTGTTATCCTTTCAGGTGGGTATCTGCTGAAGAAATGCATGGAATAATATATGAAAATAATATGCATATGACATAGGGATGTAAGATTTAGTATCTCCATCTAAATGTTTAAGATTATTTAAGCGGACAACAGTTTTTGTAATCGTCTATTTTGCTGCATGCTACGAATTAAATGGCTTTAGGAAGGATAAGTTATATTCTAACAATAACACTAATATTATAAGACTAGTGACAAGGATTAATGTTTCTTGATCTCTTTGCTAAGGTCATGGGATCTTCTGCATAGATGTTAAACCCTGGAGAGGCACAGTGTCTGCTCACAACCAAAACTGGCATGTGCAAGTGAAAGAAGAGGACCAGAACTTTACCAATACGTGCATTGAGCAGATTGAAGATCCACTCAAAGCTATCATGGTAAAAATTTTTTTAAAAAAGACAAGTTTTATCTGAAATGTTGCAATGGCTCCATGAAAACCTAAATGTCAAACTGTCTGGCACACTTGAGTCCAAGGTCCAACCAATTGTCCAATACACTGTTTTCATCCAAACTGTGGTCGGGTTAAGAGATTCTGAGTCACTATAACAATTTATATGGAAATTTTAAATACAGAAGTGCTTCCTAAACTTCCTAAGTGGGCACTCTTCATTTGAAAGGCCATAATTGTATTCACGGTTTGAGGAGGGTGGGGGTGGGGGGTGGGAATGAAAGCAGGCAGGTGCCTAAACACAGCTGTCACCTTATGTGGCTGGGTCTGTTAGGAGTCATTCATTTCCATTTCTATAGATGCTCAAATTGGACTTGAAGCTTGACAGAACAGTTCAATGGCAAACACACACTGCAATATTGAAACGTGTTCTGCGTGAATTGGATCTATTAACTTCATTAATCTACACAAAACACGACAAATTTGAGGTTACATAATTTCTCTAAATGGGCCCTCTTTGAAATTTAAAAGTACAGTGTGTGATTCAGGTCATTGCAGGAGGAATGTTGAGACATCCTGTGAATGTGAGCGCATGCTAAACTTGATGAGTCTCAGCATTGTTCACGTAAATACTGGAACATTTAATAAGTTAATCGGCTGGCCTTTAAATTCGATAACTGCTGAACATTTTGCTACTTTTCTCCAGGTGTTTTATGCAAAGTGGATATCAGTGTTGGATGAAACAAATCATCTTTTTAACCAAAACGATCCAGGCGTCTGAAAAGGTTTTTATTACTTAGATACTAATAAAGAAAATGAAATAATAAGTATCTACCTAATGTCTGTCTCTTAGACTAAAACAGCAAACTTATGCAGTCATTTGAAGAGGAGTGGAGTGTCTGTGCGCCAAAGTCTCTTCTTCCCCAGAATCATCTTCCTCTCACCAGATTGTGAACTGGATAAGGAGCTGAGGAAGAAGAGGGAGCTGGTCTCCCACAGCCAAATAGAGGACTTCCTCAAATCTTTCAAGGAGGGCTATATTGCCTGGATATCAGATGCGGTGACGCCTTCCTGGATCTCTGGTGAATATGCATTAACACTTCGCTCAGTGTTCCAACACATTGCAAAAAGAACTGATCTATAATAACACGATATATGTCTGTTATTATGTCCTAAAACTTGTGAAAATATCCACTGCTGCCTAAAGTTGTGGTGGAATCAATCGAAAATTTACAGACACTCATCATGGGCATGAATGTCTTGGTAATTTGTACAGCATACATTTATCAATTTTTAATTTATTTAGGATTTTCTCTAATCCATACATGGCCAAAGTATCAATACAGGCCTAATATAAACATATACCCCCACTAATATTTGGTTAACTGTTCCTTAGTAAGTTCCACACCTTTGATTGCCATCAACAAGTGTCTTGCATAATTCTGCCTGGATATATGTTTAAATTCTATCGTCCCGATAACGATATAAATCACAAAAACATTTTCTGTAAATTCTGTGAATCTCGGGCAGCTCGACTTGCGGGAAGTGTTTCCAGCTGCCCGTCAGGTACCTGGAGTCGAGTGTTTTAACCGATGCATGAAACGATACATTTTTGGACATAAGTTGTAACGGCCGCCGTTTTCTTTGTGAGTATTTATTACACGGCGCGCTGCGGGGAAAAGCCTGTTCTTACGTTTGAGTCTAAGGTTTATTTTTTAGCACCTGGCGGCTCTTTTTTGCTTCTCATCCCTAAATAATCTGCTCTTTCACGTGATTCAGTTTATTTTGAAAAGTCTCAACAGGATCTTGAGCTTTATTGTGAAAGGTTTATGTGGAACATAAACAAGCAGACACGCAATCCGTCCTTAGTGTGGTTATATTAAATATAAGAGAAAGAGAGAACTTTAAGAAATTAATATAGCCACTACAGTGACCATCAAAACGGAGAAAAAATATTGCCGTAAACAGTTTATTTTGAGACACCACGAAACAAATGATAGCGTAAAATTAAAGATACAGTTGTTTGAGCTGATGGTCTTGGAATCTGCAGTTTACCAATCCCTCCAAGAGACCATCTCAACTTCTGTAACTTTATAGTGCTCCTTAGATCTTCACTGAGTTCCTTCTCCATTGTTCTACGTGTTGATCAATCCAACGAGAGCTGTCAAACATATCCTTTTTATGAGAAAGAGAAACTTAGTTGGCCTTGGCCTTGTCAAGTTAAAAGACATCGTATAATTTTTAGCACTACTTATTAAAATGTTGAAGTAAATGTATGTATAGATTTTAGCCTTTATTTATACTTTTGACCGTGTGTGGATTAGAGGCAATCCAAAATCAATTCACAATTGTGAACCCCTTGTTTTATGAAGATCTATGCTGTGCAATTATTCCAACCTGTAAACAGAACAGTTCAAAGAAATCATTTACGACCCAAATTACCATGACATTCATGGGGTTTTGTAAACTTCTGACTTAAATTTAGCAATAATTATGACTAAATTGGCAAAGGCTCATAAAAAGCCAGTTAAACTTGTGTTTTTCTTGACCTGCAGGTCATCTGTCGTACAGGCAGATGGAATCAGTGCGAGACGTCCTGAGGAGGGTGGGAACGTGGGATTTGGTGCGGCTGCACTGTGGCGAGCAGCTAAAAGGAGACTTCCAGAGCTGCCCGTATATCGCTCTCAACCGCCAGGAGACGGACACCCTCGAGTTTTCCAGTGTCAAGACCCTTTCTGCTGACTCGCTTTGGGCCCTGCTGGGACACGCTCCTCAGGTCAGTCCACTACTGTGGTTCTGATGAACCAGTCACAAACATAAACGCCATTTGTAACTTGGGATCGAATGCTTTGTCCAAATGATAATGTGAAGCATCACGCTCATCATGAACCAGCAGGTGGCAGTAGCACTTTATGACTGCCTCCATCAATTATCCTCTGTTGTTCTGGTAACTGGAAAAACACAGGTTTGATTTGTGCTGAAGACCCCCAAAACATGACACCAATTTCACAGTTATTTGAATGCAATTAGGATCATTTCTGTTTAGAAGTATGAGAAAATTACTGTATAAACACAGATGAAGTGATACAGTTTAGCAATTAAGATAAGAAAGTGAACCGTTTTTTTTTGTTTTGTTTTTTTTCACCACACCACAGAGAGCGGTCTAACTGAGTACAGTGTTCAGCATTTAGATATAAATTAATTTAAATTGTACTGACCAATTTTCCAAACAAATGCTTTTTTCACAAAATGTAAATTTGGTTCTTTTTTTTTTTTTTTAAACCAGTTCGACCACCTACACTCTTTCTCTCTCAGATCATTTTAATGGACACCCTGGGTGTTATTGAAGCATTAGGGCAGGTATTTTCTTTGCATCACAGTAATTTGAGCTGATTAAAATTGATTTTATGTTTTGGGTTAATAAGCAGATTTCATTCAGACTCGGTAAATGTTGCCTCTCGGGATGCGATTGGCAAATCTTAGCAGTCACTAGAGCAATGACCGAAAAAGGTGGTTTATATAGAAGTTAAATTGCAATGATGATAGAACGTTAGATTCACACACAAAAAATGTCATTTCGTTACATTTTCTTTTCTTCCAAAAAGCAGGATCGAACCTTTAATTATTTTCACTTGGCAGTGGTGCCTCTTTTCTGCTTGTCAGTTAACTAAATGTTACCTCTTTAAAGACCAGCGAGTGCGACCCAGCTCAGCATCCATTACAGATTCACACCCACCCTCGAACACCCAGACACTCAGCCTGCGATGTCCATGCAAGCCTGCTCAGGCATTAGTTTGCCCCCACCACCACCCAGCACCCCAGACTGTATGTACTCTCCCCCCTCGCCTCCAGCTGCTGTGTATTTGATACATGACCCAGCAGTCATTAGACAGTCTCCAGTGGGCTCTTTTCTTGCCCAGGGGGACACAAAACATGACAAGAAAATATATTATTTTCAAAGAGATATTTGCAAATGGAGGCACAGTGATGCAAACCTCATCCTCATATTAAAAACAAAAAAAAAGGAAATTGGAGAATAGATGGTTAATATGCTTTTGTGAAATTGGTTTTATTTCTCTGATCGGTTTCTAGGTGTGTTGATGCAGTCCGCACCGGGGGAAATCGACTTTAATATTTGGAGGTTTTGCCTTTTTAATTCACTGTGTCACCTACTTTGTCTTTAGGAGAGAAAAAAATGCTCTCTGCTCATGTGCAGCAGCTGCCAGGGGAAGTTTGGGGGGGCAGCAAAGAAACCTGATAGCTACCCCCATTTTCAGAGCCTACAAATAATGCATGCTTTTGATTTTATTTTTTTTTTAACTTGTAAACACAGGCTAGAAGATCTCCAACATGACCTACGATTTCTCTCGGGCATCTGTTAGGTTGCATGAAGTGGCACCAGATGCATTCAGAAAGCTGCCATGGAGGCAGTAGGTGTGTATTCTGTGAGCGCAGGCAATTACTCTGCAGAGAATGGGATGTCTACATGCACCAAAGTGGAGAATGATTGAGTGGAGTGGCTGTAATTTATTAATTATGGTCTATATTCTTAGACCACGGTTCTGGCTTCATTCAATTTGTATGGATTGAGGGGTAATTACGGTGTGTGTGTGTGTGTGTCTGTGTGTGTTAAGGAGAAAGAAAGAGCTGAAGATCTATTCATGTCATAATTTAAAGTGCAGGTTACTTGTGATATTCATCTTCATATTGTCCCCTCTTCTAATAAGGCCAGTTCATATAATGCAGTTTATTCAAGAGAAGACCCTGATTTAAAAAAAAAAAAAAAGTTTCTGACTTGCAGTCAGCCTATACAGAGCATCTATTAATTGCAGAGCTGTGAAGCAACAATTAAGTTCTTTTGAGCGTAACTTGACTACACAGCCCCTCCTAGCTGATTAATAGAGGCAAAGCCGGTAGGTGAAAATCTGCAAATTCACAGACAACATCTTGGCTAACGGAGAATGGTACAAATAATCAGATCTCGGTTGCCGGAGATACATCTCGTCTCCCTGACGAGCTACAGATTCCACACAAATGTAGCTTGTTAATTTAACTCCACCATGACATTCCTCTCCATTTGGCCATCTCCCAGGCTGCACGCGTCACGGGCCTGTAATGGACAGCTGGTGCACTTGGTGCTTAGCACAGAAAAGGCAGAGAGGGTAGACATCAACTGCTTTGTGTGATAATGAATGGAGGCACACAAAAGGCCAGGAGCAGGCCATTTACAAAGCCTGCAAATTCTGCTGTCTAAATAGATAATATTGTCAGCCACTGTGTCTTTTGGGGTTTCTTTTACTGTAGTGAAAAAAACAGCATTCACCCCTTTGAGGTAAATATATGCCTTCCCCATTACTCTTACTTTCAAATATTTATGATAATCATTAGAAACCATATTCTATGTGTTCTGTGTGAGCATGGCTATAACTCCACTTATCAAAGGATCTGTTTCACTAAAAGAAAAAAAAAGAAAGAAGACAACTGTAGTTTTTTTTTCAGTTATGCAAAATTAAACAAAGCACACTTTAAAGTTGTGTCACTGAGACTACAATTTAGGCGCTAATTTCAGATTCATAGCTCACTTATTTCATTGCGTACCCAACAAGCCTGTAGGGACGCAGTGCGTAGGATGATATCTCCATTGTGGAAAAGTTTTCAAAGAAAAGTTTTTAGATTGATTTTTTTTCTAGAAAGAAAGATCTATTGGTTGCATTGCATTTCCCCAGCAGAGATGAAAATTATGTGGACACTACCATGATGTTCAGATTTCTGTAATTGGAGGATCGCTCTCGAAAGGAAACTGGAATTGGAAATAATTCGCGCCAAAGAGCGTGTAGGAAGCTACGGAGGAAAAATAACCATGCAATTACGCATGAGAAGAGTGCTGCAGAATCACAAGTGTCTGTAATGAACTAGTGAAGACACCGGCACTTATACAGTGGAAGGCAATGATAAAAGCTGCCTTGTAATAGCATGTGATTAAACTTAGTTAAAAAAAAAGAAAAAAAAATCTATTTTTTCACTCGAGCACTGAACCGCAGTGAAGAGTCCCATGGAGAGATTCTGCATCTGTCAATTTGAAGATGACTCAATGTGTTTCCTCCAAATTCATCACCCAGCATGCAGTTCCAGTCATTTTAGAGGGCTCTTCAAGTGCTCTTTTGTTAATTTAGTTAAACATGAAACGTTAGAGTTCATGTTTTACACATTCCTACTTAACACAGGTGGAGTTTGAGTTTCACTAAATTTGAATACATGTTTAAGATTAAGCTCCAAGCCATTATTATTCATTAGCAAATAATTTCCGTGAATGTGGAATGAGCCCGGGTTTGCAGGGCACTGTGGGTAATAATATCTGCTCTACTGCATGCATATATATAGAATATTGTTAATTTGTATACTTTGTCTAGAAAATACAGCGCGTGCATTAATAGGGTTTTGTAATATGGTTGCAGTAACAGGATTTTCTTTTTAAATATGTTAGCACCATTAATATGAAGTTCCATGCAGTGAACTGTATTTCAGGGCGATTCTTCACTCAGTTCAAATATCCGAATGTTCAGCTATGTAAAATGTTCACTTGAACATTTTCAACATTCAAATGTTGAATTGAAAGCATAATAAATATTGCATAGGTACATTTTAAAAAATTAGAAGATCGAAACTCTGTCTTTGATTCTTTTGCAAGATAAATAAAGAATTAGAACGAATTTTTTTCCCTTTTTTGTGCAGTTTTACAATTAAACAACAACAAAAATAAAGTATTTTGAAATGAAAATCATTAGCTATGTCCCTTACTATATGATTCTGTGATCACCTGTGAAACCATTATTGAATTGTTGCACAATCCTTTGTCATAGCACATTTAATAAGACCATGTAAGCTTCATAGATATCTTTTTTTTCCCCAGTTCTGTGACATTATCTAATTTGGCATTAAATGCTGGTTTTAGTATTTAAAAGAAACTTTTCTGCGGTCATTGGCCAACATGTTCATTTTTATCTCTGTAGGCTCAGTTATTTGTTTTATGGATTCAGGATATTAGAGTGATCCCCGCAGCATAGGTGCTAAGATATGATCAATAGGGATTCATGAATAATGAAGAGGCCGAGTGGAGCAGAGGCACTTAATTACAGCTTCGAAAGCCATTCTCGTTAATTGAGGAGAATAAAGGTGCTGAAGTGGCTTAAACGGCAAAAACTGTAATTTTTTTAAATTATTAAAAAAAATTTTTTTGTCACTTTTCTTTTTTTAAATTACAGCAAGCCTCTACCTGAAAGCCAGATGGATCCAAGTTCTCACCTTTGTTTTCAAATAGATACATTTGTATTTTATATTTAGTTTATTTTTGTTCTCAGGCTTTCTTTGACCATTTGTGAGCAGACTCTCATTCTTTTAATGTAAATGCTAATATGCTGCATATCCAGACAGTGTGTGACTGCTGTGCACTGCAGATACAGTATATAATTGACAGCCCTGCCATCTGTTACAGTTATGTGAAATTATGGATAAACTAGTTAACAGACACTTTGGCCCATTGTCTGTTGTTTTGATAATCACCCTTAATAACGGACGGCATCAATATGGTCTTTAAACCTGATTTGGGAGTTAATGGAGTCAGATGGGGGCAGTCAGTGTATGCTCTGGGGGTAATGCTGTTAGAGATGTTCGTAAAGAGCAAATTAAATCAGTCATAGATTGTGCCCTCTCAAGTCAGCCAGACAACCAGACCTATTGAGGAGAAAAAGGAGGGGGATTCATATTTTAACCTCTCGCAGAAAATGCACTTATGTGGATGGAAATACAGTCAGAGCTGGGTGACTGCATGCAAATGGTTATTGCCCAGCCTAATGGCTTCCTGTTAGCTGAGGCAGGTTGGAAGGGGAGTCATATCTAATCGGAACTTAACCGGGCATTTTTTAAAAATATATATAATTTATTTATTTCTTTTTGTGGCCTCAGACGAGCACAGTGATTAACATGGACAGTAATGTCACCACCTCTATCTTAATGGATAGGGTTGGGAGTCAAATAGAAACTCGTGATATGATTCAGTACGTTACCCAAGATAACATTGGTATCACAGTACAGCCATTCCAAGATTCATATAAATGAAAGGAAAAAAAAACAACAAAATACAGAATTTAAATGTTTAAATTAATTGATATTCACTTTATGTCTCTAGCTCTCTGATTTGCTCTGATACGTTTCATGGTATAGATTCAACAAGGTGCTGGAAACATTCCTCAGATGTTTTGATCCATATTGAAATGATAGCAGCACACAGTAGCTGCAGATTTTTCTGCTTGCACAACTATGATGCAAATCTTCTGTTCCACCATATCCCAAAGGTGCTCTATTGGACAAAGGTCTGGTGACTGTGCAGGCCCTTCAGTGAACTCACTGTAATGTTCAAGAAACTAGTTTGGGAGAGGTTTGTGACATGGTGCATCATCATTATGGAAGAAGTAACCATCAGAAGATGGGTCAGCAACAGTACTCGAGTAAGATGTGACATTTAAATGATGCTCAGTTGATACTATGGGCTCAAAAAGGTATTCTCAAAAGAATATCCCCCAACCCATTATACTGCCACTGTCAGCCTGAATTGTAGATGGACTAATGCTTTCATTTTGCCAAATTCTAGCCCTCTATTCAAAGCTCTCTTTCCTAGCGGTTCATGTCCCGCTCATGAAGGATCTGGTGTTTTGCACGCCTTCCTCCACTTCTTCCTATCCAGAGCGTCTTCTGGTGTGACATTCGCAGCCTTCATATCATTTTTGATTCGGTCCATCCAGAGCTTTTTTTTTGGTCTTCCTCTTGGCCTGTTACCGGTCTAATTGTTGGGCTGTTTTAGCGATGGAGTTCTCATCGCTAGGGACTACGTGGCCGTACCATCGGAGCCTCGACTCTCGCATCTTGTCCGTGATTGCCACTTCCCATCGTTTCTTGACGTCTTCGTTCACTCATTCATCACTAACATTTTTCCAATCTTCTACTGCCCAGTTTTGGTGAGCCTGTGCAAACGGTAGCCTCAGTTTCCTGTCCTTAACTGATAGGAGTGACACCAGGTTGTGGTCTTCTGCTACTCTTACCCATTAGCTTTGAGGTTTTAAATGTTGTGTCATCAGAGATGTTCTTCTATGTGCTTTGATTGTAACAAGTGGTTATATGGCAGTCTGGCCATTCTCCCCTGATGTCTGGTATCAACACAGCCATTCCTGATGCCCGTTTTGACCATTTGCAGGTCATCTTGACCATGTCTACACGCTTAAATGCATTGCTGTAGTGTGACTGGCTGATTAGCTGTTTGCATTAATAAGCAGTTTAACAGGTGAATTTAACTCAGTGGGTGAATGTATTGTAGAGATAGAGATTGGACTCAGAATATGGGATGCTGTTTACATTTCTTTTCTTTTTTCTTTTTTTTAATATCTTGTAACCTCAAAAAATTAGCAGGTAAAAACAAAATCTATTATGTATTAAATTAGAATAAAGCTGGCTTATTTAATTTAGCCGCTTCTATGGGGGGGGGGGGACGACACTTTTGGCTGATTGTTAATCAGATTCTGTTTTGTGTCTTAATGGAAAATCATTGAGTCAGATCATCAAGATCATGACTTGAGTTGAATCAAATTACCGCTAGTAGTCACTCACTCAACAGATTGTTAATATATTCACCTTCTGAGCCAAACCACACAGTGCTTACCTAATTGCCTTGCAAACCATTTTTGGTCCATTTCCATGACATTTGGCCCATCGACAAAGAGGTTTGGTGCACCAAAGGTGTGTTACTCAGTGTCCTCCCCCCCCCCTGTCCGTGTCTAGTGAGACACGAAGTGGAACAAAGAGCCCGTCGTCTGAAGCTGGTGTGGCTTTACGCTCACTCTGAGTTCACCTGAAACACTGCACCATGGCTCCAGGTAACAGCCTCTGCTGACTGATACACCGCTGGGATTCTTTGACTTTATCAGGGGAAGAATCTGAACTTTGTGAATGGCAATACATGCAGGTGGTGACATGTCCCTACCCAATTACACAGTTCCTCGGATTTGTCATACCTGTCAGACCTTAATGACCAGTAAATACATTTATACAGAAATAATTCTGTAGTCACAATTAAACATCATTGATTCATGTTGGTTTTATTAGCAGAAGTGATTTAGGATGCCTGAACGGTCTTTAAAAGAACTAGCTCTGAATCTGTACCGTGGAGATCCCTGCAGATGGGAGATAAGGAAACCACTGGAGATGTCTATCAGCAATTTGCATGGAGAAGTTTTCAGAGAATGAGTTGTCTTGTTGAGTATAAGAGGTTAAAAGGTGAACAGTGAACCAGACATAGGATTTATGACTAGTAGCAGACGGTAAATAAGAAGAATGAGTTTGTCTTGTTGAAATGTGAGGAGTGATGTCATTCACATGGCTTCTGCGACACTGAAAGTGAGAGGGAGATCAGGGTAGACACCGTTAGGTGAGCTCTCAGCCCTTTGTGTGACACCCAGCCTTAGCCCCAAGGGTCTTGTTCTTTCCATGAAATGCACCATTTTGGCCTGCTGGTGCTTGAAGTAGCGATGGTTCCCTTACAATTGTGAACAAATCACAGAAAAACCTAATACCTAATTTTAGTGACTTTAAAGTGTTCGTTTTGGCTTATTGGAGAGTGTGTCGCCGTGACACATTGCAATACATCTTAAGTGTCGGATAGAGATTGCACTTTAAATGACATTTTGGTTTCTATCAGCAGCTACTTTACTTTTTTTTCCTTCTGCTGCAAGTCAGATACAGCATGATCTTTTACTCTTTAACACACCCTCTCATTCACTTGAGGGATAACATGCAGTGACAGTTCCTGTACCTGGCACGTGGTCCGTGCTGAGCAACATCTGGCAGGCAGCTTGTCTAGACCACACAGAAACTTGTTTTGCTCTTTTGTATTTGAAATCTGTAGCTTACCTACTTGGTAACTATTGTTTGGCGGATGATGCCGCAGAAATGGACGATGATGAATTTAAATGGCTGTAAATTAAATTTGACACAATTCATCTCTACGCTAACATTCTCAGACAGGATTTATGTATACTCCAAAGCAACCACGGGCAGCAAATTAGCATGGTTGTTACTGTAAATATGTTTCTTAATATAATTTGCAGGATTGTTCTGCGGCGGGTTTTATAGCTTCCCTGCTTCAGTGTGGGTTTTATATTGTCTGCCTCTTGTGCACTACAAGTATGGAAGTACTCAACTTTGGCTCCATTAAATCAGCTAATTGCTGATTATGAACTATTGCGCTGCGCTGTGATTTGTTAGAATAATTCCTTTCTGATGTCTTTGTCTCGGTTTGTGTGCCTCTCTGCCACCAGCTGTCATTAAGCTATTTTTTCATGTATCCCAAATTAATAGACACTCACTCACTCTGAAGTGTCTGATGCTATTGTAGCAGAAGCCACATGGCATTTGGCCAAGGCTGCAATATAAGATGCAATTGTTTAGCTTTTTTTCATCTTTATCCCTGTTTTAATGCACAGTAATAAGTAAGTAAATGCTGGAAAGATGTGTGTCTGAAATCGCAGTGGCCTTTGTTGTAGATAATTAGGTTAGCAGCAAGAGTGTGCAGGTGTTGAGGGTGTACTGTGTGCTCATGTTGTGTTATCGACTTGCTCATATTCGTAGGCTGTCAGGGTGTCGCACTTTCCATCAGCCCCAAAGCTCACCAACCTCTTCACTATTAAAATGATCACTTTCAATAGCAGACAAAGGAAAGAGGGAACATATCTAGTGCAGGGTATTTTCCCCACCTCTAATGCTTATCTGCCTTTTGATGTCGGCGTAATAAAAGGCCTATTGGGCTTTCACAATGACCTGCAAAATGGACAAGGGCCGATATACTGGGCTCTGACTGTCGCTACCATTAACTAAAAGGCCCAGACATTATGGAGAGCCGGGGATGAAAGTACATGGAAAAAAAAATAATAATTGAAAAATTGCCTAATGCTAAAGTGAAAGAAAATGGAACTGTGAAAAGGCACTGTAATATTCTGTTATCCCCGGTAAATGCAGCCAAACAAGAGATGCAGCAAGGCATTCTTTTTGAAATGGATGTGGTTCAATTACCTGCATGTCTAAATCTAGTTAAGGCTTCCATTGTCGGGCTCGAAACATAACAGGCAGTTTTTGTAGTGTTAAAGCGTATTATGCCCTACAACCTACATAGAATCAAGAGAGGTATGACTCCATTCAAGATGCGGAGGGAATTAAAATTCACAGTGAGACCGAGGTTAATTTATTATTTAGTCTGTTTCGGGCTACCGTTTGGATCACTGTTCTAACAGAGTTCGAGCTCAATATTCGAACAAGCTTGAAAAGAACGTTTCTATGTTTTAAGGAGTATTGAAGGATTAGCATCCAATAGAAGCAGAATCTGGTTTGTTTTACTGTGTAAAACAGTTGACCTAATTCAGACTAGACTAGGCCATGCAGACGGGCATTATATTGATGAACAAAACTAGCAGACTGGCAAATATTTTACTAGTTTTACCTTTTCTTATATAATTTATAATTTCTTTGATATTATGTATTATTTATATATTCAGTTATAAGACACACAAAACCCAACCTGTAAACCTTGAGTTTGATGTTTAAGTAAATGCCTTAATGTTGGTGTTGTCTGTGATAATCTAAAAAAAGAAAAACATGTGCCTTTACCCTGTAATTTAAAAAAAGATAGTAATATAGTGCATGTATTATTTTGTTTGGTCAATAATTTAAGATCCCAGTTGTAATACACATTGTACACATCTTACCTGAAATGTACCTGCCCACTGATCAGTTAACCTCAAACTGCTGACTTCATAGTAAATAACTGAACGTCTATATTTAAATCTGTTCTGTATATAATACATGAAAAATTAACAACTACAAAAAATGTCAAATTAAAAATACAGTTTTACAATTTATAACATTTTAAAATTTACATGGGGTCATGCAGTCTTGGTGGTCGTCAGGAACGCCTTCTACTTTACCATAATTAATCATCATCTGTTGAGCTTATATGTCTGTGATATCCAAGAACTTTATTTCTAATTCCACATTCCATATTTAGAGGTAAGTCAGATACAGATTTCGGTATTATAATACATCTTTAAAAAAACAAAACATAGATGGTAATAATCGCTGTATGCGTGTCAGTGTTGGCGCAAGGTTTCATTCAAGATTGGCCCAGCAGTTAAGGATGGGAGGAGATGGGGTGCATACAGATATATATGCATACGCTACAATTATTTTAGTAAGGTTTACATATTATAAATTGATTCTATAGTGTTGTGGTTTACACATTCAATTGCCAAGTCGCTGGTTTTATTCTAGCGCAAGACATAAATCCCTTTTTGGGTCGTGGCATCTGCCGTTAAAACTCATATGCAGAGACACCCATTGTAACAAGGAGCAGGTGAAAGTACCTTCATTCAACATTGTTATAAACTGATACAGTGATAACAAAAGAAACTGTAGATTTTCCAGCCATGAAAAACATCATTACCTGAAGTACTACTTTAGTACGTTGCAGGTGTGATGCATCTAAATATATACCAGTACCTTCTACTTCAGTTTTATAGAGAGCTTAAAAGACAACAGCTGAAAAACCTCATTCAAAATGCAATTCACTGCATCAGTAACTTAAAATCCAACAGTGGAACAGACTTTCTTTCTGAGTTATATGTTGTAGATGGTATTGGAAATTAAATTAATCTGGAAGTGACTTTATGATTCGGCTCTATACAAATTCATATAGTTATCATGTAGATCATCTTGATGTCTAAAAAAAACCTCCCAAGTATAGTTTATTTTTATCCTATTATTCCTTAGAATACCCACGAAGTATAATAGATTGCCAAATCTAGACTTCTGGGGAAAGTTGACCTCAAGGTAAACAAAGATGTTTACTTTCTACACCAATAAAATAAGTCATTTTTTCCACCGGGCAGAATGACTTTCTCCCCCCCACCCCACCACCACCACGTAGGTTGTATACACGGTCCTAAAACCAAGAAATATCCAACAAAATTTCTAATTATTTCTCTCTTTGGCACTTTGCAGGTAACCGTTAAAATGTATAAGCGTGGATCTAACAGCTGGCTGGGGAAGTCCCTGAATGCCACCACCACCATCCCCTCCAACACCTCTGTGATCTTCAGGATCAGCGGCGAAGAATCAGATGCTAAAATCCCAGCAAACGCCATTCACAGCATCACGCTCAGCATATGACTGTGTGGAGATAATACAAACAGGATCGCCATCGCAACATGGCACTGAAGAAGCAAGGGGAAGAAAAATTGCTTACTTGTGTGTAGCATTTTTTAAAAACTGAGTGCATTTTAACATGCAGTGATTGTACTTTGCAATATTGTAGGACTTCCAGATGTTTTTATGTGCGCATTTATCGGGGAAAAAAGGAAAAAGAAAAAAGGTCCCATTTGCCAATTTCCCTGATTCTCCTTAGTGACAATATTATGTTAATGTAGATGGTTTCAGACAATTAGCACGATTAGCTTTCTCTTGTTTTGAATTTCTAGAGCTGGCCCACACTTTACACTAGCCATTAATTAATCATTATGCAAGCTGATTGTGTCACACCGATTTAGGACTGAAGTGTTTAATGTGTTAATTGTGGCGGTTAAAAACCGGTGGCCTCTGGCACGTCGAGGGCCGAGGATGTAACTGCCTCTGTGGGTTTAATCGGAAGTTATTTACGGTCTGTTTAGACAGTGGAACTGTAAGGTGCTTTATTAATATGCTCCACCGCACGGAGGAGATGATAACTATTCAAGAGCACACAGGCACAGCAACCAGCACCATTCATAACTGTGTCTGAGTCACTTTCCATCAGTTGCCCAGGCTTCCACAGCTGCGCTAACAGCTAGCAATTGCATTTACTGGGCCTGGCAGTGGTCATAATGAAGTTATTCCCAACAGGATATCAGTGCCTTTAGCTAACAGCTCTCTCTGTTGATGGTATCTTTCTGTATGGCATGTCTACCTGAAACATCATTACACTGTACTCAAGCTACTTGCTTTTTCAAATGTCTGTTTACTGGTTTACCTGAGGGGTAGATCATCTGTAGTTTTAAAGCCATCACTCAGTTGTTTACATTGGTTGCTGCACATTTTTGAGACTGGTTGTTTTGTGGTTTGAGTCAACATTGCTTGAAATTATAGGTGTTTTCATGAATTTATTGCCTATACATATTTAAACCTACATAGTCCTCAGGAACTGTTTTCTCCAAAGCACTTGACAAACAATATTTGCAATATCAGATGGTCTGGTGTGGGAAGGACTTCAAGGAAATATCTGATAAGTGGTGGGTGCATGCACGTTTTACTGTAATTTCATTATACATTGAACCATGCTTCTCAGTTGATTTATTCAGGCATGCTTGCTTGATTCATTGGTGTGTGGGGTTTTTAGGTCATTGAGTTATCAAGTGTTATCAAATGTTTGTACCACGTGTTGTTGTAATAAAGAGATGTGATTATTGGTTGGTTCAGTTAGTTATTTTTACCATTTTGGACTGAAGTGGCCTCAACCATCTCAGTCCTATTTTTGTTGTTGTTTGTTTGTTTTATTTCTGTAGTGTCGTTATTGAATCATCTTAGGATACAGCAGAATAACAGGAATGGTTTGGAATCAGCCGATGCAGCTCTATCTCTGTAGTTCTTAGATGTTATGCTGCAGCATTTTGGTTTAAATTCTGGTGTTTTAGAGTCCAAACTATCGTAATGTTCTTAATCATCCAAACGTAACAAATGCATATTAGTGTCTCATAACAATTATACACTCCACAGCCACTTTTTTGGGGGTATCTGATCAACTTGGCTAAGAGTTGTCCACCAATTTGAATGTCAGTGTATCGATCACTGACAGCTCTAGTCTGCATGCCAAAGTGTCCTTGGGCAAGATACTGAACCCCAAGTTGCCCCCAGTGTATTTATTCACTGTATGTGCATGTGAATGCTAGAATGTACTTACGCATAGGTACAACTCCTGCATTAATTTTTAGTGGAAAATGCTTTGAGTATACTAAGAAGCATGGTGCCAAATCTAATAAGCCAATCACATGGCAACCACTCTATTCATGTAACTAGGACAACCTGCTGAAGTTCAATCGAGCATTGGAAAAAGTTTTGTTCATGCCAGACGTCAGAGAATGGACTACTTCGAGCTAATAGGAAGGCAACGGTCAACTCAAATAACCACTCATTACAACAACAAGGCATGCAGAGGAGGCACTCTGAACACAAAACACACTGAACTTTGTATCAGATGAGCTACCAGAGCACACCAGGTGCTACTTTTGTCAGCTAAAAACAGGAAACCGAAGCTACAAATCACAATTGCTCACCAAAATTGGATTTTTGCTTTGGCATAAACACGGATGGCTCACGGATCCATCCTGCCTTGTATCGAAGTTATGCTGCTGCTCATACACCATTGCTCGTGTAATGGTTTAATGAAGTCTTCTTGGCCCACTTTGGCTCCTTTAGTACAAATTGTGCATTTTTTAAATGCTACAGCATACTTATCTTCTAATTGTTGCTTCCAGAAGATTAATGCACCATATCATAGGGCTGTGCGATATGACCAAAATCTCATATCCCGATATAAGAATTCTATCGTCCTGATAACGATATAAATCACAAAAATGTAACATTTTCTGTAAATTCTGTGAATCTCGGGCAGCTCGTCTTGCGGGAAGTGTTTCCTGCTGCGCGTCATGTAACTGGAGTCGAGTGTTTTAACCGATGCATGAAACTATACATTTTTATACATAAGTTGCAAAGGCCGCCGTTTTCTTTGTGAGTATTTATTACACGGCGTGCTGCGGGGGAAAGCCTGTTCTAACGTTTGAGTCTAAGGTTTATTTTTTAGCACCTGGCGGCTCTTTTTTGCTTCTTATCCCTAAATAATCTGCTCTTTCACGTGATTCAGTTTATTTTGAAAAGTCTCAACAGCTTTATTGTGAAAGGTTTATGTGGAACATAGACAAGCGGACACGTGATGCTGTTACCGTCGTTGTTGCTAACCACAACGCATAAAAACAGGCGCTTGTCCGTCTGTAGTGTGGTTATATAAAATATAAGAGAAAGAGAGAACTTTAAGAAATTAATATAGCCACTACAGTGACCATCAGAACGATGAAAAAAATATTGCCGTAAACAGTTTATTTTGCGACACCACGAAACAAACGATAGCGTAAAATGAAACGATAGACGTTTTTATATCGTCATCCGATATATATCGTTATATCGAACAGCCTTACCATATCATAAAGCTCAAAATATTTCAAAGGGGTTTCTTGAAGATGATGATGAATTCACTGTTCTCAGATGACAGTTACCTGATCTCTTAAACCAAATGCTCCAGATACAATTACTTCAATTATGTCTGAATTTAGAATCATAGCTTGTTCAGACCTTTGTGGGCTCAAGATACCTTTGAGGTGTGACATTTGATCAGGACTCGGATAAACATAAAAAACACAGTGTTTTTTAATAACATTGATTAAGGATCACATTTGTATAGTGAAAATTTGGGTTTTTATATTTTTGTTCATATTATATTCATGTTCTGTTTCCTTTAACGACAATATGTTTCACTGTCTGTATATAATTGTGTGATAAATGGGTGTCATAGGCAGGATTAAGATAGGAAGACAAATGTGAGGTTGAGTCAGTCGTCTAAACCTATTTCATGATTGTTGGTCACCACTGTTGTTACTTTGCTATGACGGAGTCGTGACATAAATAATTTGAAACTGTTTTTCAAATATTTAAGAAGTAAAAGTGAGGTTTGCTGAAAGACTTGGAAAAAAAGTAGGGTTTTTAGGTAGATGTTTTTACTTATATTTAATATTGTACCTAATTGCTTCCCTAAAGCTATAAGGTATCTGTAATAGTGAACCCCATATACAAAGTCATTTGTCACTACTGGGCCACAAGGTTTCTTCAAAGCCTTATTAGTGAGATGGAGGGCATCCATCAACAGCTTACCCTGCTCTTTGAAAGCATGCAGCATGTCTCCAGCACAGTAAAAGACTGGAGATTAGGAATGGATGGCTGGCCACAGGGACAAAGAAAAGTCTGTTGGACAGCGCTGTGGTGACTGGGAGGGGAGGCTGAGCGGAAATGGACATGGAGATCAGACCAGAACATAGTGTGACAATGTAACAAGGTAAACTGATCCAGGCTGTAATTCCTCTAAAAAACTGAATCAATGAGGGTTCTGTTAAAATGGAAATTCTCCAGGATATCGAGTTTAGGTGAATCTGGAAGTACATAATCAGCTGTAAATTTACAGCTGTCCCTTGCTGTAGCTGTACGAATATGTCTGGTAACCTGCGGATGGGTGTTCTGAACATCTCATTGAACCAGAACATTCATGAATTGAACCTATCGTTTGAACCTACAGGTGTCCAACTTTGACCTCTCGTCATTCAATATGGTCCCAAGGGTGGCTAGGTCAGGTAGCTGGTTTGACATTTTCTTTGTACAAGACATGGAACTCTTGCAACTTAGAGATGAAGGCCTAATCCCTCTTAAATAACAGCGAACAAGCCGCTGTCTCAGCCACAACCATTGTGTTTCTACACCACAGTAACTGTACTCACATAGGTCAGTCAGTACTTGAGGACTTAACTGTTTTTCCTCTCCAAAATGTTTGCTGCACTCCCTTTCACCTGCAGTTTCCCACTAGAATGTCAGCACTGCGCAAATCCAACAAACAGTTTGACCCCATTATGTGAGCGGCACATCTTCTGTGATGTTGCTGCTTCAGCTCGACTAGCTCAAAGGTTCTGATCAGACCCAGGTCAATGCACTCTTTTTAACTGTAATATTTTCTGAGATGCAAGCCTGTTTCATCTGTAGAGGGCCCTAGAGATGAAATTGTGTTGTACTCAGAGCCTAACCCTACGTGATAACCCTGTGGTTTACTGTAAGTGGGGAAATGGGTAGGAATAACTCCTGGCTCTGGTTGTGCCCTAACATAAACACTCTGAACATCAAAATACCTGAAATTGCCAGTGAATTTGTATTCAGCAGTTAACAATTCTCGACTTTACTCTGCATCTCTTATCTGCCTGTAATTACAGCGGCAATTTTGGTCCCGGTTTTGACACTTTAATGTATCCTGAACTCAAAAAACTGGCAAAATCTTACACAATCACCAGAACAGGTCAGGTCACCCAAATTTGAAAATGCTGTTTTTCTTACTTAAATCTGGCATGTGTCCATTTTTGAGTTATCAACCACATGGGATTTGGCTAAATTCAGTGTAATTAGTGTAAAAGCTAATTCAATCTGTTCATGGAAAGGTGTTATGACAATGGGTGGGGTGGGGGAATAAATCCATATATTTTGAGAAATTTCACAAAAACAAAACTGATCAGAAACCCTACAAATATTAATCGAATTATTGCAAAAGCATTACCAATGTGTGAAATGGACAAACATTACAGAGTACTGTGTGCTAGTACTAAGATATCATAGTAGATAAGTAAAACCTTGTACCAGTTTAGTTCAATTAAATTTTATTTGTGTAGCACCAAGTTGTGACAACAGTCGCACATTGAAAGACCCTCCAAAATTAGAAACCATTAGACAGCGCTCTATGATGAAGTACTTAAAAGTGAAAGTGGGAAGGAAAAACGCACTGTTGGTACTTTTGTACCAACAGTTATTCCAGATTTTTTTGGTCATGGATCTTACAGACCAAAAAGCTTACATCCATCCATAAACTCACGCAGCTAAAAATCAATGGATACACATTTTAATCTCCAGTAAACATATTTCAATCTTTATACTAAAGAAATAATGGGGCCAGGATTTGTGAAGATGTAGAAAAATGAATAAGGAACAAAATTCTGCTTCCCAAAACTAAAAAAGAAACAATCGAAAGAGGTAAATCAGTTATGAATCATTGATTGAACTGACAGCTCAGAGATGTGGGTGACAAGAGGGTTGAAAAAGGCTTACAAGCAAACCACTGCTATACTTTAAAGTGTTGTGATGTAATTTTATTGCATGTGTGAATAGTAAATGCTTAAAATACTCACGTATAGCACAGTATCCATGAGGAAATCAAAAAATCATGAGCTGGGAATAATCCTGAAAAATATCAGCAAAAGCAAATAGTAGATATTCCCCCTGAGAACTTTCTTGGCATCTGTATTTTTATAAAACTGATGTATGAGAGGGTTAAGAGTGCTTAAGAGAATAATGTACTGGTGTAACACAGCGAAAAATCTTTGAATGCATTTTACTGCAGCATAAAGTGTAATTTTGGTGAAAATACAACTGCAAGCTACATTTTACAGGCTTTTATACAACTACTACAATGTGATGATAAAAGGAGACGAGCCGCCCCTCTAATGCCCACCAACCCCTATTCTGTCACCACTACTTTGCTGAACAGCAATAAAGCTTTCAGAGTGTGAAAGCAGCAGGACTCGTAAGAGATTAAACATTTTCCCGCCTCTTGCGGATGTTCGAAATTAAGTGTCATCGAAATTCTATTAAATGTTCAATTTAATGTTTAGTTTTTAACACATTTCAGTGTCCGGGAAAAAAAAAGAAAAGAAAAGAGGAAATAATCAAACAGTTGTGTATTTATGAATAAATAAATAACGCAGGCAGGAAGAGACAGGAGGCTGCAGAAATTAGCCAGTTTTGAAACAACTTTCAAAAGCACCACACTTGAACGAACCTACAGGACAACAAAAGACATACAGGAGTGAATAAAATAAAGCTTCCTTGCCAATTACTGTTGCGAATGCGGCCACGGTGGGGCTTTTTGTGCTTCACACAAGCAGTCTTTTCTCCCCTTATCCCCGGCTATTGAGAGGGATACATTAGCCTGGCAGGATGGATGTGGTGGAGAGGAGCAGAGCAGAGAGTTCGCAGTCATACAGCTCACTTCACGCCCGGTATTACAGATCTCTTATGATTTCACTCACAGTGCTCGCACACGATGTGATTTTTCCAAGTTTTTTTCTGCTTCCTAAGACTTCCACACAAATCTGCTCACTGTGCTCTTTTATCTTAAACATTTGGGTACAAAAGAGATTTTAGTCTTGGAAGTCAGTCTACTTCATTAAAACACGGACATTTAAACGTTGCTGAAAAACTGTAACCTAAACAAGTAAACCACTTCGACACTGATATGCTTTATTATGCTGAATATGCTTTATTTTATTTATTTATTTTGTCGCAATCATACCTCTGGACCACCTCAGCTCTTTATTATTTATGACAATTCCAGCAGGCTCTTCAGAGTCACAGTTATGTGTGAGTAAATGCTGGGTTAATGCTGCGGATAACAGCATCCATCATGCAGTTTCATTAGCACTGTCCTCTGACCCCTTCCACATAATGTTGTGAAATGTGTCAGGTGCCAGATTATGGGGAGGCATGACGATCAATACAGAAATAAGAGAGACGCGTGCGATGTTTCTGGCCCGGCTGCAGAATAAACCTTCATCCAGCATTCTGCCGCCTGTCACAAATCTGAAAAACAAATGCACTTGCCCACGGCAAGAGCCATCAATAATAATATAATGTGTGGACAATGATGAATTAGAGCCAGACTTCTCAGTGCATTGCTGTTCTACACACAGAAACATTATTGGATGAATGAATTGATCTCTGTGTTCACATTAGTTTGCTTAATCTGTATTTGAGTCGATGGGACAACATACTGTTTCACTTCACCGAATTCAGAAAAGTTTATCATGTCCAATAATCAAAAACTGTTTATGAAAGCATCTCCTTTTTTGTCTCATTGATTAGGCAGCATAATGCACCGCAATCACTAATCACTCAGACAAAATGCACTTAGAAAATGACAAATGTATTTTATATTCAATAACATCGATTTTTCCCCCCTTGCTTAGGTAACAGGTTGGAGCTTAAACAGAGGGGCAATCAAATGTATTTCTCTATAACAATTACCGACGCTAACTTTGGACAAAGAACATGTTTAAAATAGGTCGTTGTGTTTAAACAAAGATGTAGTAACAGTTCAAATTCCCTTCAGTTTTTGTCACTGAACTGCTTGGGATCTGGGATGTTGCAGTATGATCACATCAACAGTTGCTGCAGGTTTGTTGGCTGCACATCTGTGATGCGAATCTTTCGTTCCACCACATCCCGGTGCTCTCTCTTCATGTTTAAGAAATAACTCTGAGATGATTCGACCAGAACTTTTTTCTAATGTTATGTTGTCCAATTTGGTGAACCCGTGTGTATTTTAGCCTCGGTTTCCATTTGGTTGCTGCTTCAAGGTATAACATGCTTTGGGTTCAGAGATGCTCTTCTGCATACTTCTTCATACTTCATACCTCTAACCTCTGGCATCAACAAGGCATTCCCTGGAGATGGTTTAGGGGAAAGATCTCAGTAGATCAACTGTTTCTGAAATACTCAGACCAGGCCATCTGGCACCAACAACCATGCCATGTTCAAAGTTTCTTAAATCATAGTTTTTCCCTAATGATGCTTGTTTTCAACTTCAGCAGGTTGTTTGGCCATGTTCACATGCCTAATGCACTGAGTCATTGCCATGGGATTGGCTGATTAGATTTTTGACATAATGAGCAGTTGAACAATTGAACAGGTGTAACTAACAAAGTGGCATTTGAGTGCATATTATTTAGCATCAGTACTGCCAAATATCGTAGTATAACTTGTAGTTTTTAAACAATACTATGGTCAACCTACATAAACGTCCACAGGTCCTTGTATAAACTAGTCAATATTACTGAATACAAAGAAAGCTAATACCAGAAAACAGCTCCAAGCAGCTTCATTTAAGTAGTTATGTTACTCTAGACCCATGAGATCCTCATGGCCCACAATGACAATAGCATTGGTATACATGTTCCTGTGATCAGTGTCTTGACCCAAATGTCACAGGGCATATACAAACACAAAAAGCAATAATAGTCCTAAGGGTTTTCATTTTCTTATAATGCAGGATTTAGACAAATAAATAAGAAGCAAATATAGATTGATAGTGAAAAGGAAATGGACTATATTGATTTGAACTGAAAATGAAGGCCACTGGCTACTGTGGCTTTTCCTTTCACCCATTGTGACCTGAGTGTTAATATAAATGCAAGTATTTAACCTTAAGCTATGCTGTATGATTGCATGGTAAGCCCAAGTTTAGCTGTGCCTTCTTCTATTTGACACTAACACTTAATTGTCTGATAATGGCTGTCTTGAAATTGTATTCTGCAAGGGATTTTGCCAATAACCTCTAATAAAGCAGGTTGAAATGGATACAAGGAGTAAGTTAAATCTTGGCCACACTCACCCAGAGGCACAGAGGAAACTTGAGCCTCAAAGATTTGGTGCATTAGTTCTGCTAAGCTAACCGTGAATGCTAATTGCAGGAAGGACAAACTGTAACCCCTGCCCTGTGGCCATGAACCCATTAAACAGCACAGAGAGTTCATAGGTATGGAGAGTGCACAAAGAGGTTTGCCTGAAAAGACCTGCAATCTGATTTCAGTTTAAATGGGGATACCTACTTACTGTTTTTCAAAGGTTCCCCGGGGATGTGCCCTCCCTGTATTTAAAGTAAGACTGCTTGTCACTCCAGAACTGACCGCAAATCATCTGTACAATGCAAAAGGTTCTGGAGTCTGTTGTGTGAGACAGAGAACTTGGGTGTCTCTCTACAGAACAGATCAGTTATGTCTAAGTGCTTGTGGTTTCACGCCCTGGAGGGTAACAACCCAGTCATGGTAACATATGACACCCTGTACATGGAAAAGGTGTTCTTTATGATCAGGAGCAATAAAGCATTGCCACTGAATCACCAACCTTAATTATTTAGATTGAACTTTCATTTAGGCATAGATTGCTAAAAACACGCCAGACAAAATACAAAACCATGCTAGTGATAAAACATTACCAGGAATGCTATTATGCACAACAGTATCCCAATTTACATTGATTGCATGCTAACGTTTGCTAATTAGCACCAAACGTAAATGTGTTTGCTCAAAACCAGATGCCGGACAAACCAGATTTATATTTGACATTTGATAAAGTATTTGTCCCTTTCATGATTTCTTAGTTTTTTCCATATTTCTCACACTTAAATGTTTTAAATCTTCAAATAAATGTTCATATTTGACAAAGGTAACTATAAAAAAATCTGCATTTTATTACTTTATGAAAAAGTCACAGCTACTTTCTGCCACTGAATGTGCCATCTGCATCTGCTAACCACTCTTCTAAAGAATAAGTGGTCAAATGGTCCATTTATGAGACCTTGGACAGTTTACATTGATGGAAGATACACACAAGTGTAACTGATAACCTGGTAGCCGAACGTTCCACATATTAATGCTTAAGTTTGTTTACGCTGTTTGTGTAAAACACAGAAATACATTTATTATGCGATGCCCTTTATAGTGAAGTTAGTCTAAATGTAAAACCTAATAAGATGTGGTAGTGTGATTAACACATTAGTGGCTCAGTAATTTAAAACAGCATCAATTGAGTTTTTATACAAGTTTGTTACACTGGTATAATTTCTTTCAGTTTCTACAGTCTCCAAAGTAAAGATCATGGTCTTGTCCTCCCCAGATTTAGCATGCTGTGTCCACTTCATCCAAACTTCGGGGGAACGAAACCCAACCCTTTCACTCGGGCATGGCTGTGGCCTGCCTCGCTCCTATCTGCCCCTGCCCCAGGGAGGCTTTTAAAGGAACTTTGGTGGGCGAGACAACATCTTCTCAAGAGCATTGTAGTTACATTAGAGCGTAATTAGGCGATAAAGCTTAAGGCCATGTAACCCACTGCTAGGTGTCACACTCACAGCTATCCATCTCTTTTACAGGGCTGACAGGGGACAGGGGCACTCCTCTGGGAGCTGGACTATAGTAAATTAAAAATCTCTGGGCATGACAAGGGGGGGTCACAGATATTTGGTTTGACATTCCATTTTGGCTCATAAGCTTTGCGCTGGAGATTAGGTTAAATACAGTGCAGTCCAAATCTTTATTTAAATCATTTAAAAATATTTAGAGACCTTATAAAAAATAAGGTCCTTAAAATTATAAAATTGGATTACATTTCTTTATTAAATTAAATGTATGAATGATATTTTAGAAAAATTACAAAATAAAATACTTTTTAACCTCACTGGTGGCATAGTGCTATGAAAAAGTACTTTCCCCATCCATATTTTTTTTTTTGCATGTTTTTCACATGTTTGAGATCATCAAATAAATTGTAATATTAGACAAAGATAACTAGAGTGAATGCAAAATGCTATTTTGAAATGATGGTTTCATTTATTAAGGGGAAAGACCTATCCAAAGCTACCTCACCCATGCCAAAAAGTAATTGCCCCATAAAACTAATAACTGCTTGTGCCTCTCTTGGCAGCAAAAACTGCAATCAAGCATTTGTGATAACTGACAATGAGCCTTTCACATCACTGTGGAAGAGTTCTGACCTACTGACAATTTTTTTTTGATTCAGCCCATTGAAGGGTTTTCGAGCGTGAACCTTCTGTTTAAGGTCACACCAAAGCATCTCAGTTTTAGGGCTAGACTTTGACTAGGCCACTCCAAAACCTTCATTTTGGTTTTTTGAGCAGAGGTGAGTTTACCGGTGTGTTTTGGATCTTTGTCCTGCTGCATAAACCCAGGTGTGCTTGCGCTTTAGGGCACAAACTGATGACCAGACATTCTCCTTCAGGATCAAAGCAGCTCCAGACTATCACTCTATTGTAATTTTAAAATTTGTTTGATAATTTGTGTAACAAATATGCAAAAATAACTGAAAAAATGTTTGCCCAGGAAGAGGGCAAACATTTTTCATAGCACTGTAAAGTATTAAAGGAGGCTTTGTTAGGGTGTCAGTAAAACCTCGAACACTGAACCATAGTAGGTGTGCTGATATGGTTATGAAATCTTGTAATCAGTTTTCTTCCAGCATGAAATATAATTTATGCTCATTAAAAATTACCATAGTTTAATTTTTATCATTTAAAATTGTGATTTCACAATTAAAAGCTTGAAGAAACTGCATTATAGCATGGTGTCAGTTTGTGTCTTTGTGGTCTACAGTAAGTAACAATGAAACGTAAGACAAACCAGAATGTGGTCAATATTTTCCTGATGCATCATGTGATTTCCCCATTTTTCCCCAGCTCACGAACGACGCAGGGCTATCATCAGCTTGATATAATATTAGAAACCAGTCTTGAGAGATAAGGTGTCTGCTGAAGGTCATCTGCGCCCTCTTGAGTGAACATAAGAGCCCTTTGTGGTTGGGTTAAATGCACCTGACAGGCTGTTGGAGGACAATCACCCATTTTAATTGTCATGTAACGGTTTCATGTAGAGCCAAAGTGTCTGCAACACTTCAGTGGTTGGAAATCAGAGCCCAGCCACACAACCACAGATGTGGTTATCTGAACATTTGCTAGAGGAAATAAAAAAAAAAAAGACATTTGGAAGAACATGCTGATAGATAATCCAGCTATCTGCAACAATTTGTTAAATTATAGAGCTTAATACATCTTTTAATAAAAGGGTTGGAAAAATACTAACTGCCTTAATGCACCTTTCAAATAGACTGCTAAATTACTTTTTCCTGTGTAACACCTATCCAATATGGGTTTAATGAACACACTAAATTTCGCAATTTAGTAGAAGCCAAAAATGGCAGGAAACAAGGTAATTCACTACACCCATAATAACAAACCCCTGCCCATTCTCCCTCTATTTCCATGAATGCCATTTCATATTAAGCTGCAGTCCTAATCTAACGTCAAAGACAGACTCATTATCGACAATCACAGGAATTAGTTACATCATTTCACCAAAGTGGACTAATCATTTCCAGGATACTGCAGAAGCAGATAAAACCATTTGGGAAAAAATAGGATCTCTTAAATAGAATAACTGACATCTATATCTTCTCTCATGCTTAGGCTGAAAGGGTTCAGAAACTGCATTAGATGCCATTGAAAATCTGCGGGAAAAAGACATCGCTTATATTTTTCCAGAGCTGCACTGTGCCAGTCGTATATTACCAAATACTGCATTACAAAAGCCTGTGTTGCATCTAATTCTGTCATCAGTGTAACAACTGGCACAGTCTATAGATAAATTCAGTGATAATAATACACTTTTAAAAAGTTTTAGCCCTCTGAAACATCACTGCTGTCATCTGCTAAAACAGCAGAATTAGCTCATTGTTTATAGGTTGGAAGTTACCATAAATCCACTACTAAGGGATATATCTATATCTGGGGAGAGAGAGAGAGACAGAGAGGGAGAGAGATGTATATACACACACACTTAAAAATGGATGATGAAAAAAAGGATGATTAAATAGGCTGGGTCATCAAGTTTAGTTGTTTTTTTCTCCCAATTTTCCCCAGTAATAAACCTGGATCTTGTTTAGGCCAAAGACCTCTGATGTCTATCAGCAGAGGTCACTGTCTGGGGGCAAGTGGAGCCCACAGCAAGATGAGTGGATCATCACTTTCCCTCAACACATCATCAAGAGAACAATCCTTATTGCCTTGACACATTCCTAGCATTTCTCCAGCTGTTGTTCATGCAGGTAGTATGTGACAAAGTATAAATTAACTTCATGATGGTCATATTTGAACATTTATTAAATTCCAAGTATCAAACTGTGAGCACTGAAAGACTGATCCACGAACAGCTGCAACTGTGCCTTGTTAAAATGTCAAAATACCAAAAAGACCAAGGGGAAAGAAAAGTCAAAAAGGTACAGTATATACAAAAATGATTTTAGTCGAGAAAGAACAAGACAAATACATAAAAGAATGAAATATTTAACACAGACCAGAAACGAGCAGAAAATGTAACAACTGTTACTTAAATTACAAATGCGGTTTGGGAATGGAAAGAAATGACAGGAAACGATATAGTAATGGTACACTGGATGCCAGCAGATAAATCCAATGTGATAAAGGCTTCAAAGGCAGAGGGAAGTCTTCCTCTGTGCACTTAGGTTGACCTGTAAACCAAAAAACACAAGAAGAGATTCAATTAACTTGAGCAATCACTGAATTGATACATGGAGACAAGTCATATCCCATTTGGTAACTACAGTTTTGTATCATTGCTTCTTTTCGAAGTTCTCGACAAAAGCCACTCACCTTTTAATTAAGTCGGTACTTTAAAATTACTTTTAACATCTGCTTATTGAGATTACAATCAGTCTTTCTACATCTAAAAGCTCCAATGAAAAAAAAAAGCACATTTAAGGCATCCTGAGGCGAAGGAAAAGATAACCTTAAAGAGATTTGGATTTTTGGCCAGAGTCCCAGTATAGTCATGGCTATGATATACACCACAAAGATAAGCCTCAAAATGCCAGGTCGTGGTTACCAAACACATGACAAGAAACTGTTGAGCTCTGCAACCAGGTTCTAGGGACAAGTATGGCTGACGGTGAAAGAGACAATCTGGTATTTGAAAAGTATGTTGTGATGTTTATAGACTATTATGGATGTTTACCTGCCAGTACCTATTCAGCTTACTCAAATAAAGCTGAAAATGAACTCTAATAAAATCTATGATTTATTTCAAATTAGATATAGAGGGAAATATTAAGAATTCCTTTTAAAATACTTTAGGTCTGGATTGAAAAACAAGTCAAAAGAACACCTCAATTCTTTTGACTTTGACAAAACAGGGGTAGTATTTATAACAGGCCCACTTTAATGGACTGCCTCATGCTATATAGAAGGTTTATGTTTATTTGGTCACTGAGTAGATATTTATAACAGCCACAGATGTACAAAGTGAAAGGAGGACTTCAAGTTCTCATCTATCTTTCACTATCGGATATTGAAAAGTGGATGGACAGAGATAAAGATCAGCATATGCTGCAGCTCGACCTGCACATTGTAAACAGCACTGCTCAGAGATTCAGCGGTATGAAACTGCCATTCTGAGCACTTTGCACAGCAGACAAGAGGAAGACTCACTTGGGCTTTGTCTCGGCATCTGTGACCTGGCGGATAAAGATGGCATCCTCTGGGTGGCTGATGTCTCCTTTCTCAAACATGTAGGAAGCGGCGATTGCAAGCATGGTGCCATCATTATTAAAGGCCAGTGATGCAATACTGGTTGGATACCGATGGAACTGACACAAACGCTTCTTGTTGAATGGATCCCAGATGTTCACAAAGCCATCTGAGCCACCTGGTAAAAGGAGAGGTTCAAGGTCAACCTCAAAAAGTTTTCGGCCTTGTTATTGCTGAGATATGGATCTATATTAACAAGAGTTCTGGATGCAACCTTGGCAGTTAAGAGGTGAAGGTCAGAGAAAAATCTAAGATATTTTCTGTAGCTGACTCTTTTTGTATATACATATATAAGCTAAGACAGATCTAAGAATAAACAAATACCTGCTTTTGTCAAGTACTAACTAGCCAATCTTACCTGTGGCAAAGGTGTTATGAACACTGTGAAATGAGATGGCATTGACAGGATAAACATGCTCGATTCCTTCTTCCTTCAGCCTGTGGCACTTGAAAGCGTATTTCTTCTTCTGAACTTCCTGGCTTGGGTCCAGGTACTCTACAGCTACACGTCCCTCAATTGAACTCAAGACATACCCCTGGAGCCAAGACAGAAAATATGAGGTTAAAATTTGACTCTATATTATCAGGTTCTATTAAGAACAAATTATCAGCCAGGTTTTAACAGTCTTCATATTTTATAGTCTACCTGTTTGTTGGGGAAGGCTCTAATGCAGCGCGTCTGATACTTCAGACTGGACTCTCTTCTTTGCTGCACATATCCCATGTTTCTCAAATCCCACACCAGTACTCGTCGTCCTGCTGTGCCAACAATCAGCCTATCTCCAGCCACAGAGAGGGTATACACCTTTGACAAAGACAAGTTATGAGACAAGATGGCGACATCACTAGCAGTGCCAAAAATCATATGAAATGTATATGCATACAACATTACTTAACCACATGCAAACATATTAAACTTAACATCTTTTTCTTTGTTAACCATTATGGGAAAGTAAATGAATACAATTACAATGTCTAATGTAGGGAGCTTTCTAGAAAATATATTAATAGCTACATCACTGTGTACCAGTATTAGGAGTAAAGCCAAAATAAAATGTAAATAAAATCCATCAAAAAATTTTCCTGTTTTCATTAATAGTCTTATCAACTCATTCTCAATAACAACTGCTAAACCTGTAATGCCCTCCTGAGAATCCAAAATACTTTGTTGCTTTGAAAAAGGATGAATCTCCAAAAATGTCATGTTTTCTTTTTTAAACTTTAATAGCAATTCTAGTGATTTAGATCTGAAAACATGTATATAACAATCTTATAAACAATATGGTTAAGCTCAGTGGTGGCTCTACTGCTTTACCTTGTCTGGCTGAGTAAAGGTGCCAGCGTTGCAGGGCGTTCGTGGGTCCCACAGTCGAACTGATCTATCCCAGCTACCTGTTACCATGACATTAACTTCTGGGCAGTACTCTACACAACGAATGGCAGCATCATGTGTTCCAACAATTGTGTCTGTTTAAAGAGAAGAAACCAGCAGAATATAGATGAAAGCATTCCAACAAATATGTTTTACTACTGGAAGTTTTTAATCCACCTACCAGATTAGTAACATACCTTGGTCTGTGTTCAAATCATGCATTTTTAACTGTGCATCTAAACCTCCACTCCAAGAATGTGTTGGATCCTGAAAGTTAAAGGTTTATCATTTGAGCACACCAGACTTCAAGGCTATAACATAACAAGAAGAGACCTAAGCAGAAAATATGTGACCTACATAAAATGCACAATCCAGAACTGGAGCCGTGTGCTGGTACTTCATTCGCATGGTGTTGCCTCCCACGTCATAGAGACGGACAGTGCAGTCCCAAGAGGAAACCAGGAGAAACTGGGCTGTGCTGGGACTGAACTTGACAGCAGAGATGCCATCCTCTGGTCCCTGATTGAGCTTGTACTCGTTTGAGCCTGTCATCTGCAGCAGAGAAAAATGAGCAGGCGATTTCAACTTTAATAGTAATCAACCCTGCAAGGTGTTTTAATGCAACCTAACTGACATTTAGACTGGAATCACAACAGGACACAACAGAGGTCAAACATTATAAACTGGGCTGTTAATTTCGATCTAACTGCCCAGTTTTAAATACTGCTCCACTATGAACATCTATGACACTGTCAAAACACATATTTTATTCATTTCCTCATTCATTTGGAAAAAAATGTCTGTACAGAAATTTTTAACACTTTATTGGGCAAGGAGCTATATTTGGTAACTTAATAGCCAAAATTAGCACCCCAATGCTTCATATTGAAATTGTAGAGCCATGGATTCCTCCCAGTGAGTCAGCAAAGATCAGGTCATATATATATATATATATATAGTTCCAGTTGTATAGTTGTGATAGAAGTTGACATAGGTGTTGTTTGTTTAGGATTTCTAGAAATTTGAGACGTGTGTGGCATAAAAACTGTAGCAACATATTTGATCATATGACCTGTTCACCTGAAACTGGTACAAGGGATGTCAAGTCCATTTTAGACATACACCGGATGTATCTAGCAAGCCATACTTGTGTTATGAAAAACAAACAAAATAAAAAACTATTATAAACGTAGGACAGCAGATGTCAATTGTATATTGAACCTTGCCACAAGTTTGTGTAATAACATAAAGTGATTCAGTGACAAATGTATTCCACTTGACATTTTCAGGCTATAAATAGAACCACAGATGCTATATTTAGTTCATTTTATAAGCATACATCCATGTATTTTTTACCGTGAGTCTTGTTACTGCTAAAATTGACTTAGTATTTCAATATATGCGATTAATTTATTTTGGACTGAATTACATGTAAGAGAAAATAAGTGGTACCACCACTAGTTATACCATTTTTTACTCCTTGTTATACATTTACAATTTCTGCATCACCGTTTTAGATTCATTTTAGGCTTCACTGTTAATGCGCACCTTCAAAGATGGCTGGATATTTATGTTCTCTCTTTTATTTTGCATTTGTGTAGTTGGAACTTTTTTTTAAGTACCATGCCGTATATAAACCCTAGATCCAGGTGGATACACATGCAGCGAAAAAACTTAAATTGTTGCTGAAAATGATAAATATTTAGTTACAATGTCTTATTGGAAATTATGTCACCTTACAGAAGCTTCAAGTATCATAAGGCCTGTGACAGAACAGGACTGCTGTTATCGTTGTGACAAATGCCAGTATTATTCAAGATAAAAATGTTTCCCTAAAATCTCTAAGTTTTTCCAGTACTTTATTTTATAGACACACTTTTTGGAAACATGTTTACCTAAGATGGGGAGAAGTCATTATACTGATTGTGATTTGCAACACAACGTGCTCCAATGACACTTCAGATTTGAAATTTTGAATTTCCACGTCTTTCAGTGACTCCCTTATAAAGGGTTACTATTACTTAGAAGTTATTAGTGGCTTCAGTGAAAACCAAACATGCGTTTTCATACACATTATAAAGCTACATAAATTCCCTGGTCGCAAACACAGCCTAACAGCAGTTGGTTAAAGGCTTTGTTGCTTGTTTTCAATGCAGCCCACCGACAGAATACCCGCCCCAAATAGTAGCTAGCAACCATATAAACTAAAATACATGTTTATATGCCTTTCTGTCAGTTGAATGACTGCGCTACTTGTGACTTTATAACCGCATTACTTTTTGTTCCACACTGACTGGACTCATTGTTCAGTTAAATCCAGGAATTACACCAAGCCCACTACTACTCTTGCCACTGGTGTTAGCTAATGCTAGCTCGAAAGGGCAAAAGCAACGAGCACAAATGTTAGTAGTTTCACTTCACTTACCGCTTCAGTCAGATGTCGTTCGGACGTGATCAGTTGGTTTATTTGCCAAGAGCGATTATTATACCTTTTTAGTTAACTATAAAAATATATGAATATACGAGAACACAATGTGGCTGCGTGAGGATAGCTCGCTACCGACGGTCCACAAGGCGCTGATTGGTTGAAAGAAATGTTCAAGTTCGCGCCTGCGATTTCATTGGCTGAGCTGATTTCTATGGTTATTTCCGTTGTCTCAATACAGAACACGTGACATGGGTCCCTTTTCTGTCTTACGCCGTATTTCTTCCTAGAGCCTACTTTCTAAGATGAATAGGCCTGATATCTATCTATCTATCTATCTATCTATCTATCTATCTATCTATCTATCTATCTATGCAAGCATTTATCTGTGGTTTTACTCTAAAATCATGAAGTTGTATAGCTCATATGTTAAATAAACAGGTAGCAGAAAAGCTGAGAGAAAAGTGAGCACATTTTGAAACAGGCACCTGTACAATGCGCCTTTTTTTGTTGTCCATTTTTTTGTTTTTGGCTTTTTGCTTTTGCTTTTTGAAGTTTGACTAGGAGTTTACCACATAAATTAACCACCATAAATCAACCATATTGAGGCACATGTAATGGTATATTTTAGTTTAAGCTGCTCTCAAGCGCTATTCAATAAGGAAAATAATAAAAAAGAATAATAAAATAAAGCATATAGTAACGTGATGACTTTATGAAAAATTAAGAAGGCCGGCTCTCAATCTTTCTGATTCATTTTGTAATTTAGGCTAGTACATTCTAATTTGTGTGGATATGTGACAGTTTTCTTCTTCTTCTAATTATAGGACATGTTTTCCGCAATACTTTTTCTTAATTATATAAAGCAAAAATTATATGATGAAAAGAGCTGACGCTGAGGCCTAAATGCTTCACAGAAACCCAACATTTGGTTCATCCAACGTTCCTATTATTTAGAATGCAGTTGTTTATTTTTCTAAGTGATCGGTATAAATATTGTTGCCACTCTAATGCTGATCCGTGTTTTATTTTCGATAGGCTCGAAAATAAAACACGGATCAGCATTAGAGGAAGCTTAAGAACCCTTAAGAACATACCCCTCACAAATGTTTGAAACCAAGAACGACATGACTTGAATAAACATTCGTGTTGCACACACCAAGGCTATATAAAAGGAAACATTTCTTGCTTGAATTAATTTTTACTGAGTGCGAGACCATATAATATACAGAATTTCAATAACAACATCAGAAGAAAACCATACACAAAAAACAGAGGCTTTTTTGGCTTTTTCATGGCTTTAAAATTACGCCAACCACTGCGTCAAAAAGACAAATGCCTGTATCATCTGCAGTTGTTTTTTTGGTGGTGGGGGGGGGGGGGGGTCTTTTAAGAATGACATGATTGTCCTGACTATTACCAAGTGAGCTATAGGCCTATGGGAGACAAAGGCTGGCAGCCTAATTTAAAGCCAACAGTATTGCACAATATTGAAAAATATTAAAATATTTAATTCCACATTCAAACACTGACACAAATCTCTGTAAATTACATATAGACAGCCAACCCTGTTCAACTTAATACGTTCAAATATATGCACCCAAAATGGATCATAATAATTAAAAAGAAAAAAGAAAATAACCAGAAAATCCATTACTTTTGTTCCCCACACGCGTGGGAGCTGTAAAAGGGACCCTGTCTTGCTCAAGGACACTTTAGTAGAAGAAAGCATGATTACAAATAATAATAATAATAATAATAATAATAATAATAATAATAATAACTGTGTCCGTTCAATCTACAAAATATACAAAACAATTTTTTTTCAGTTAATCACTCTCATTTAAAAACAAATGTACAATGCTTTATGACACAAATGTTAAACGGGTCTCAGCAGTGGGACTGGGTGAGAATAGTACATGTGGTGGGGGAAAGCCAGGAGTGCCTGGCCGCCCGGTGAGTTTGTAGCAGGGCCCCCGCTCGTTTCTGGGGCTCCATTCTCGTGGTAGAGTATGGGAACCCGCACAATCCTCTGTGCCGCCGCATGGCTCAGGTTGGCCGCCTCCAGCTCGGCGGCCAACTGCCTTTTCCACTTATTCCTCCGGTTCTGGAACCAGATTTTCACCTGTGTCTCGGTTAAGTGCAGAGACGCGGCTAGGCCTGCCCTCTCTGAGCTGCTCAGGTAGCGCTTAATGTCGAAAGTGGACTCCAGCTGAAAGACCTGACTTCTGGAAAACACGGTGCGCGTCTTCTTCTTCCGACAGGGCTTCTTCTCGGAGTCCAGCTCGTCGTTTTTTCTCCTCCAGTCGTCCTCCTGGTCTGTTTCTTTCTTTGGCTCCTCCGAGTCACTTTCATCCAGGGCGATGTCATCGTCGGCGCTTTCATCTTTGGCATCTTGATCACTTTTCTGGAGATCCGGAGAGCGCCTGTCCGGTGCCTGTGATGCTTCTCTTAAGCTGACCTTCTCAGACCCTGGAGAAAAACATTTTATTTTGTTAAAACCTATTCTTCAACGACAAACAATTCTGCAGTGAAAGCTATCCTACCTCTATTCTATTTTCCCCTTTATGTAATTGGTTTATTGTTGGGATACATTAAGTTTAATTTAGAGTTTAAAGTATTTAAAACGTTTTTATTAAGATTTACGTATCCATTCACGATGTTGAATACACCACAGCTTTTCCCGATAGAAGAACGTGAATTAATATTAAAACACTATACGTCCCTCGTCTAAAGCAAAACAATAATTTACCTCCAGTCCTAAAATGTGCTCCAAGCGTGTAGGGGTACCACCAGGTAGATGCTCTTTCCAGATATTGCGCGGATAGTCCAATTCTCTGTGCTGGCAGCTCAAATCGAGGAACAGACAAATCACCGAGCCGAGAAAAGAAACTGCCTTCCAAAACCCCCTTGTGCGAGCTGAGGATGCTTTTTGGCTTCGTGGGTTTGTCTTCAATATTCAGCAGGTTCTTTATGGAGAACGGCGAGTCTTTTGCAGGTTGGCGAGCCTCTTGAGTATCAGAGTCTGCCATCACCGTTTACTGTCCGACAGGGATCACCATCAAAAGCTGAAAAAAGATATTAAACAGATCTAAAGGATTCTCTGGCGTTAAAGTCCGAGCTAAAATAGTTCGCATAAGATGGAGGGAAAACTCAGAAAGTCGCGTAAAGCTGTGCCCAGCTTCCCCCCCACGAGAATGATCAGCGTGAGAGCGCAGAGATCACTGAGTCAGACTTGCTCCCGACCGTAGTGATGAAATAAAAATGCCATCCGAGTTAAAGCGTGCTCGGTCGCTGCTATTGGACAGGTACAATAGCAAATGGGATTTGAGATGAAACCGCGTGGGGGTCTGACAAGAATGGACTCCAAAGAAAAAGGCCGCGCGAGAGTTTTGGCTTCGGGCTCAGCAGTACGCACCCACTTGTCAACCAATTAGATAAAAGAGGAAAATGTATCAGGGTTATGAGGGGTGTGCGCGAGCCACAATTACCTGTCAGTAAATTGAATAAATGGTCCATTGATTAAATGGTCCAGCGAAATCAAGCAACTTAGCCTTATTAAACAAATTACGCATAGGGTTTACGCACGAATGTAAGCTACGATATACAATAACAAAATGGCGAAGTATTATTCTTAACGCACAAAAAGATTCAGAAAATTGTTAAATATTTAGTCATTTAATGATTTTTGTCATTAAACGCGGACGCTGAACACTATGACGCACGATTTCGGCGTGCCACTATTCTGTTGCGTCCTGACGCGCGTGTGTTCGGCAGGAAAGCTGTTCGTTTCACCTGCACCGGAGCGCATTGACTTCGGTGTAATTTTATTAGCCAGGAAGCGCTACAGGCAGACATCAAATTGAATGTTTAACCATCGTGATAAAGTCTTTTCACATCAGCTTAGTACCAAAGCAGACAAACCCACAGGGGCAGCAGGTGATCTAATGCGCGAGGATGACAATAGGCCTGTTTCTGTCACACATACAACAGTGCTAGTACTTGAATTAAGCAAATTTCAATTGTGTACCTGAAGAGACATGTATAAGAGCTGTTTGGTCACATTTTATTTGTGCGTATGATGAACGAAAGAAAGACCAGGAAAGAAAATGAATTTATAAGTACACTGCTTTTCTGATCTCTATTTAGACTAAGAGCATATATCTCCAAAAACGGAAGAGATATCAACATTTTGCGTGTCTATTTGGTATAGGCATACGCAAAGAAAAAAAGAGACACTAAAAACATTTAAGATGCACCATTTAAACCAAAGTTGAAGCAAATGCAGAGAACTAATCAAACAAATTGAATTTGCTCAACCTGCAAATATGCAGCCTGTCCTTTTAGCTCGTGGAGCGCTCTCCAGCTCTAGAGGACAACACTGTGTTTTGTGAAAAGCTACTTGAATCCTTGCATAATTAGAGGTCTCATAGCTGTGTTAAAGATGGGGGCGGAGAAAGAGGCTAGCTGAGCAGCATTTTGCCGATGCAAAGTGAAAAGCAAATAGCTGTGTTTTCATCAGATTATGTTCATTAAAGAGAGGGGGGGAGGGTCCACGAGTCAGAGTGGATCAGAGGGGCAAACAAAGTACACTCAATCAGTGATGTAAATGCAGGCTTGATTTTCTGTTCTATCTTTATGTGATTAAAAAAAGACAGAAATTTAGGTTTAAAGAACAGGTGTTTGTATGCAATTACACTGCAGCCTAGCACGTTTGATTCTAACTTCTATCAGCAAAGTCCCAGCAGTAAATAACACTCAATTCATATTTAAATTCAAAGCTTTTGTTACAGATACAGTGGTGGTGTCAAGAATTATACTGATCGTTTAGAAACACACACATAATCCTAAATTTTTTATGAGGGCAAATACATTTCAGTCCCTTTCACTCTTCAAATGTATTATACAAATACATGAAATAAGAAGCAAAAGCAAATTTTAATATAAAATTATCTGCTACAAAAACATTAAGTTTCTGTATTAGGAAACGGTGTGACTAATGAAAATCATCAAATAGTATCCGTGTCTGTTTTAATTTTTCCCTCTCCATTATTTAAAAGTAATAAAAAATATCACCACATAATTATTTGTAAGAAGTCTTGGCTAAAAGTTTAAAAGCTGTTCAAACAATAGACCTTATTTTGCACAGCACATGTAGCCTGTGCAAATTTAATCAGTCACACCCACAAAATTATCAATGAGTCAATTATGCAAGGCGAGCTCTTTTCATCTGAAGCACCGGCATAATTAAATTGATATAAAATATCATTAGAGGTGACAAGCTGTTAAAAGACATGATAATTGACTGCCGCTTCTGTGAGCGGCTGTCACTCGGGAAAATGCTGCCATCTAGTGAGAGAACTTGGTATTAACCTGGACTCCTCAGCAAATACAAACAACCATACACTGCACTACAGCATACTTCACATTTAATAGTACTGACAGATCATTCTTTACAGATGACTTCCTAAAAGGATGTAGAATCATACAGAGAGAACACACACCTTTACATCACTGATCTCAGTAATCGCAAATCTTACGAAGGCACCAAAACATAATCCTAATCATCAGCTTTCAACAACTAACTCCCACATTGCAAATGTATGGATCATTTATGTTACTGTTACATTAATAATAATCCTAGAACAAATGTGGGGTGAAGGTTGTAAAGGTCTTAAAATGATATACAGTTTGTTACTCATTGTATTTGAATCGATGGAAAGCTCACTGAATACAAAAAGCAAAATAAACATCATTAAACCAGAGCAGCTTTATCTCTAAACCTGAAGAAACGTAACCAAAACACCAGTAACTATGAGCTGCTGCACGAGAACTAATCTATAGTAGTATGGTCTGGATCAATCCCATTATAATCACTGGGGGGAAAAATGCGGAGTGTAACATCGCAGAGTACAATCGTTTAGGCTTTGCTCATAGAGTTTCAAACATTGTACTCCTTATCAATGAACTTGGCCATAGTGGACAGCTGGATATTCGTCGTGCCCTCATAAATGGTACCTGCACAAAGAGAGAAAACAAAGCATTAGCACAGATTCCTGCCATACACAACAAAGTCCATTTTGTCAAACTCCTCTGCACACTACATGCATCCGCCGCTTTCACTAGCAGGAGACAAGGAGGCTTAGCGTGCAGCTAGGTCTGCCGGTGCTCCAGCCAGAGAGCTCGGGAGCCAAAGTGGCAGTGATGAAAGGAAAAGTAACATTTTGAAATGGCAGCTTCCTTGGCTGTGTGCTGGTATAATGGCACTCTGAGGGGTCAGACTGGAGAATTCCAGCAGAGTCCGATTACAGCCACTGCTATCGGGCCTTCTCTCTCCGCCCCACTCTGCTCCAATCACGAACATCTACACCTGACCCTCCTGTAGCACTCACAAGTTTCGTTCTTTTCACAGTAGGACTCCAGCCACAGTTACACTAAGTACACCTTATTTAAGCAGCAATCTCACTAACAGCATACAAACACAAGCCAATATTTGCAGAGTGATCCAGAGTCCAAGCACGTTTGTCGAGTTAGGCTCACCAATTTTACAGTCTCTGTAGTATTTTTCAATAGGGTAGTCTTTAGTGAAGCCTACTCCTCCCATCCACTCGATGCACTTTGATGTGGTAAGGGTGGCAACCTGAAGAAAGTAAATTATAAAAAGATACAGAGAAAATAAAAAGACTTTTTGAGTTGAACTTGTAAAAATAATTACTAGCTGAGACAGCAGCAGAGATATCACAGAAATGATAGGATGTAACAGAACCTAAAAACTGCCATGGCTTCAGGAGAGTCTCAGCAACAACTTTTACTTCTTCTACCATTGGTTGTATGAAATCATGACACAAATAACGTTATGGCAACATACCTAAACAGGTCCAAAAATATCCTTATTCTGTCCTACAGTGTACTACCACAAAAACAGTAAGCTCACCTCTGCGCTGAAGTATTTAGCCATGCAGGCCTCTTTAATGAAAGTTCTTCCGGCTTCTTTCAGACGAGCAGCGTTGTACGTCAACAGCCGAGCGGCTTCAATCTGTGTTGCTACATGGGCAATTTGGTGCTGCATCCCCTGGAATATAAGGAGCACCAAAAGCAGCATCAGAATTTATTGAACCAAGCCTTATCACCACAAGGTGTTGTAAAAAATCCAAAGTCCAAATATGGATCGTGACCTGGAAGTCAAAGATACGTTTTCCAAACTGCACCCTCTGTCTGGTGTAAGGAACAGTGTGATCAAAGCAACCCTGTGCCAATCCAAGCATCTGAAACACACACAGAGTTAGAACACCGCCCTGCTGAATTTGACATTTTAACAGAGCAGATTTTGTGTTTTAATTTACCTGTGCTGCTATTCCAATCCTACCCTCATTCAACATCCCGATGGCATACTTATAGCCATGACCGATCTCTCCTAAAATGTTCTTCTCTGGCACCTAGAACAGAGAGCAGAGTTTAAAAAAAATCTATCTAACGCACTTGCCAGGCATTTCTCTGGTAACGTACATGATGTATGGTCGCACCTTGACATTGTCAAAGTTGAGCGGGCAGGTGGAGGAGGCCCGCAGTCCAAGCTTGTTCTCCTTCTTGCCAATTTCTAGCCCCTCGGTGTCCCGGTCCACGATGAAGCAGGTGATGCCTCTGTATCCCTGCCAAACAAAGATGACTTTATATTTACCTTTCTGTCACAGGGGAACGCATTTAATCACCACAAAGCATCAATAGAACCTATAGAGGGTGGGTATTATAAAGTATAGTTTCACTTGATGTTTTTGTTAAATGAATTTGATAAAAAAAAATCCAGCATGTCTTGGTAATTTCCAAGATAAAGAAAAAAACGCAATCAATATATTGTTATTAGCTTATAAGCTCAGAAGCGACTGTTGAGAGGGGCCTTAAAAATCTAGGCTCAAAAAGAAATACTGCACACTCTGAGAATAGAAACATCAGCAGTTACTCACAGCAGAGAGATCCACATTGGCCATTACCAGGAAAACACCAGCATGCTCTGCATTACTGATCCACATCTTGGATCCATTGATTACATAATAGTCCTTGTGCTTTTCAGCACGCGTCTTCAGAGCAAAAGCATCGCTTCCCGACTCTGCTTCAGAGAGACAGAAGCTTCCAATCTGGTATAAATAATACAAAAATACTAATATAAAATACAAATAAACAAGGAACAAATATAGAGAAATTACACATACGGTTTCCAAAAAAGAACGGCATATATATATGTATATATATAAATAAAGCTCTTTGACTTAACAGCAGATTAAACCAGTACAAAGAACACAAATCACATGATGAATGATAAAACAAAGAATGTTTCCTTTTTTTTGATGATTTTTGGAATCAAATAGCAAATCTTTGGACTAATGAGGAGAAAGACCAACAGTGTACAAGCTCAAAAGCCAGAATTCGTGACAGTAAAGGGACACATAAATGCATATCGAAGGTGTCTTATTCAGTGGAAGGCCATGCTTATTTCATGATAAAAGGCAATTAATCACTATTGGTTATGGCCAAGTCCTGGAGAAGAGCATCTTTCAGTGCTCTTGAAGCAGATGAGCTGGAGCAGCAGAAGACCACACCAGGTTTCTCTTGTATAAACTAAGAACAGAAAACTGAGACCACAATTTATAAGGGCTCACATAAACTTGGCAATATTAAAATGTAAAATCACTGTCTGAGATATTTTCATATTACCCTTTAGGCCCCTTAGTAGCAATTAAGCATCATTTAAACACTTCAATTAAATAGTCTTGTTGCTGACCATGTCCACTCCTTTACTCAACTGCTGCTGTGAGCACTAAATAAATAAATAAATAAATAAAACTAAACAGAATTGAAAGCATGATCAGAAAACATTAATCAGTTGCACTTGACAACATTAACATTGAATTGATGTACACTGTTTTTATTTCTTCCAGATTATCAAGCTGCTTACCATGTCTGTTGACAGTCGATTGAGGTACTTCTCTTTCTGAGCTGGGGTACCGAGTTTGACAAACAGCGTGTTGATCAGAGTGTTCTGGATGTCACATAGTACAGCCACAGAGGGATCCACCTTCGCCAGCTCCTCGATGACCAGAATAGAGGAGAAAAACGAGGAGCCAGTCCCGCCATATTCGGGGTCGATCTCAATGCCCATGAGCTGCAAAAATCAAATGAGTCACTAGAAGGGGAAAAAATGACACACTGGCGTACTTTTAATGACATATACGTTAATTCACGATTAAATTAGTTACGTACACCTTGTTCAAAGAGGGATTTGATCACTTCCTTATCCATCTGCGAATTCTCATCCATTTGTGACACAAGTGGGAAGATGCGCTCCTGTGCATATTTTTTCACTGTCAAGCAGCAATGCAGATATTTAGCGTTTTAAGAAACCCTGTCTCCAGCTGTGCACTACAACATGAAACAAGAGGTCCTGCTTACCTGCTTCCCTCATCATGCCTTCCTCCTCTGTGTATGTCTGAAGTGGAGGGAAAGAGGAGACCACCTCGGCGGGATGGTGTGAAGCCACATCTGGGACAGATCTGGAGGAAGTGCTCCTCCATCCTGCCTGGCATGCCCCCCATGGACGAGAGAGTTGTTTGAAAGACTGAAAAACAAACAGCAGTAGAAATATGTAACATCGCTTAGAAAATAATTAGTAATGAACACACAGTGTGACTGAGCATTACGCAGTAATCTCGGGCACGGTTGACCACTGTTTGAGGATTGAGTGTTGAAACTATTTTGGGATGAAACTACTTAGGTTTGAGCTTCAGCAAATATTAGCATCAGTTAGCTAAAAACGTCACGTAGGCAAGAGCCAGAGAGGTTACAAAATTCAATGATAAAAAAAGGGTTATACCGTAGAAAAGATATTCAAATGAGCGCAGAAACTCTTCAAATGCAAATAATAATGACCTAAATATTCTGTATAACCTTTGAGAAAATCCTGACCAACGGGATAGCCATGATGTTTGTTATGAAACGTTCAGCAGCGTACGTCCACCAGAGGGCTCATTTCTATTTCTGCCTTCAGTGACCTCCTGTAAGAGTCAGACACGAGAAGTTACACTATGTAGGAGACTTTAATGGCAATACATTAATCATTAACATGTCCTTGTGGGATTATCGTTATGAGCAGGAGTGGAGAAAAAAAACATAAATGGCAAGTGCTTCACTGTCTGTCCTGTTAATGTTGTGAATTTTTAACTTTTTGTATGTACTTATTAAATTAAGAAATCAAACGAAATATACAAACTTATGTCAGTGTCATATATGTGTCCTGTGCAAAAATATAGGGCCATTGTTGAAGACTTGTGAGAATGTGCGTGTGTTTCCATCTGTTTGTGCGTACTGAAACCCATGTGCGCGTATTCAGATCTCTGTGTGTGATCCGTGTGGTTCACGCAGTCAGATTTATACATATTAAAAAATATAATAAATATATATATATAAATATATATTAATGACAACCAGTTATATATTATAGATAGAGTGAGAGGGAGAAAGAGAACGACAGCCCCATACGAAAATAAACATAGGCTATGTTTTTCCGATAATAGAGAAGGCAACAGTTGCGTTTGGGTGGCCGCTAACATATCAGAAAAAACGGAAGCGATCGCATGTTCGCCAGGTAACAGCATGAGATGATAAACTGTCCCAACTCTGCTGTTAGCTCGAAGAAAAAGCGTTTGTTAGAGTTGTTACGGCAAAATATGGACCACAGTAACGATTGTGCTTAATTTGGGTGTTAAAATTTAAAATACAAGAGCTTAAATCTAGGTAATGTTAGCGCTGCTGCTAAAAGCAGTAGGCTAGTCATTAAGAACGCTAGCAGCAGTAGGTTAGCTGCTGTCAGAATACCAAAGCAGACTTGTAGTACATCGCCATCACATTTGAATCTTTTTCTTCAGGCTCAGCACACGAGAAGGAACATGGAGGCGATAAAGACCGAGCCCGTGGATTTTGTAAAGGAATTTCAAGAATACCTGACCCAGCAAACCCAGCATGTCAACATGATTTCAGGCTCCGTGTGTGGTGAAAAAGAGACAGCGGAGTCGTTTCAAGCCGGTGAGAAGGAAGCACACTAATATACAAACAACTGATTTACGTGTTTTCTAAGAAAAATCATATGTTGAAGTCATGCTGTGTTTGTTTGTAGTTGCCCCAAGGTGCGAGCAAAATGGTCTGGACCCCCCGTCTGTGGAGGTGAGACTGTCTGTGGAGGATGGGTCAGATGTGCAGATGGATGGCCCGGAGAGGACCTGCGATGGAAAGTATAAATGCAGCTACTGCAGCTATGCAAACAAGGGCATGGCTCGCTTAATAGAGCATATCCGCATCCACACAGGTCAGCGTTCCCACCATGTAAATATTCCCAATATACAGCTGATAAAGTGAAATACTGAAAAGCTTCACCTTGTCTAAACCTTGTCTAATAGACACTTCCCTACCTCTGTGCAAACCATCACAGTAAAATATGCTGGTTAATATCAGAGTTATAACTGCAATTATTTCCTTGCCCAGGAGAAAAGCCTCACCGCTGTCAGCTGTGCCCATTTGCATCTGCGTATGAGCGTCACTTGGAAGCCCACATGCGCTCACACACAGGAGAGAAGCCCTACAAGTGTGACCTCTGCGCCTTCCGATGCAGTGACCGCAGCAACCTGTCACACCATCGGCGACGCCGCCACAAGCTTTTCCCCACCAGTGTGGCACGCTCTCCTTTCTCCAACAAGAGAATGCTGAGCGCTTTGCAGAAGAGGACAGCTTCGCTGGGGTTCGGGCGGCGCCTCCTGATCAATCTCAACCCGGCCTCTGTGATGATGCCAAAATCGGATTTTCTGACTGACTTGTCTCACAAAATCCACCATTTAAACAGCAGCGAGTATAAGAACGCTGCCAGGGTAGATGAGAAGGAAAGTCGCAACAGGAGTGCTAATGGTTTGACTTTTAAAAACCCACTCGACCAGGTGTCTACACTAGCCGGTCAGTTGGCTGAGCTCCACCCTGAGTCTCAGACTCCCGTGTCCCCAGACAGGGAGTCAATAAAAGATGAGAAGCCCATCCTAATACATAATGTCTCCAGTGAACAGGTTGCAATGTGCTCAAATGGAGTGCAGATATCATCACTTAAAAAAGAATCTCCCACCTCACGCCACGAGAACTGTAGTCCTGCTCTGAGCCTTGGCTTTGAGAACAACATGAACGCTCTGACTGCGTGTGTTAGCAACAGCCAGTCGGGCACACCCGCCCCTGCCCTGACTATACCGGACCAGCAGGTCGTGTATAATTGCCAACATTGTGATATTCACTTTTCTGACAATATCCTCTACACTATTCACATGGGCTGCCACGGCTATGAACATCCATTCCAGTGCAACAGCTGTGGGCATAAATGCGCAGACAAATACGATTTTGCCTGCCATTTTGCCCGTGGCCAACATAAAAAGTGATTCCTGACAGCACAGACTTATATGGAGCCCTTGTTTTTATTATATTGGTTATATTTAGCAACTAAACATAGTGAGACTGTTTAACATTTCATGTTTTAAGTTGTTTTTTCATTTTACACTTCTACATCTGCACTATACTGTTGCCTTACTGCTTTTCTACCTTGATCCCTACTTTGGGCTTGTCGTATTAGTTGTGAACGTACAAAACCACAAATGACACTTTACAACACATCATAGTTTGTTGTGAGAGTTAGTTAATGCCTTGTGATATCTGTACTCCTTTGCTCATGCAACTTATTGGGTTTGGCATTAGACTGGGATGGGATTTGCAGTGTTTCATCACTTTGGAGTGAGTCATTAGGATTTCATTCAGCCTGTTGAGTAATCACATTTATAAAGGCAGCTATATACACTGATCAGCCAGAACATTGAAACCACTGACAGGCAAAATGAATAACAGTGATTATCTAGTTACAGTGCAATGAAATGGGCTTCTGTGGCCTGTCTACTAACTGGAAGGTTGGTTGGTTGATCCTCAAAGTATCCTTGGGTAAGCTACTGAACCCTCAAACTGCCCCCAAAGTATCAGTTGGAGTGTACGTGAGAATGTTACAAAGTGCTGTGTGAATGTGTGGTGTGATTGGGTGAATGAAGTCTTGCAGCTATACAAGTACCAGTTCATTTGCCAGTGTTCAGATGGGAAGATTTTGCATGTGGCACAATGTGTAGCACTCACGTGGCACATATTAGCACACCCATAACAAGCCCCACAGTGAATCACCCTGCTTCCAACATCCCAAAGGTGCTGTGTCCACACTGTGAATGCTTAGATCTCTGTTTTCCAGCAGGAAGGTGGGGCCCAATTCAATATTATGAGGGTGGTTTTAATGTTGTGGCTGTTGGGTGTGGGGCTTTTAAAAAAAAAATACAACACCAAAGCAGTATTAAGCACCAAACATTTCAAGCTCAACCAGCTTTGTATTCACAGTGGAGCCGTCGAGGTGCCATTCTCACCACCATTTGTAAATTGCTTGTATGCCTAATAATTATACACCAAAGTCTCAATCATGGTTAAATTAGCCAGACACATTCCTCAGTGGGAGTTGTAGTTCTAATATTTATTTATATGTAACCTCAGAGACTACAATTAGTAGGTTTTTTTTTTTTTTTTTTACAGTTGTATTATATCCCTTTTTAAAAAATATTTATATACTGTCTCAAGTAACTTTGTGTACATACAACTTTAAAATTAATTGTAGCCACTTACTGTCTGTATATTAGCCAATGCTGAGCCATATTAAAGATCCCATATAACCTGGGGTGGTTTATGATGCCAGCTGTCTGCCATCTATAATCCAGTTTGAGTTCCCTTCCCAGACGCCGCAACGCCCATTCACATTCTGGGCCATCTGACCTCAGGAAATCACATGATAGGGTTTCACAATGAGCTTACATGAAACCATGGCTGATTGTGACCTACACCCGTTTTCACACCTTGGCTCGTATGATTAGGTAGAGGATCAAAAGGGGGTCCATTGTCCCTCTTGGAGGGACACTCCCACAGGGCTTAAAATCTGGGACTCTCCACCATTTGACCCTAGAACTGAAGAAGCTTCTTGGATGAGAGGTGAAACATCTTCAAGAAACTTAAAGAAGTCCAGACGCTTTTCTTTCTAAGCTCTATAGATCCCATATAACCCTCATTATGTTACATGTAATGTGAACTAATGTTAGTGGCTTTTCGTTTGTGCAAATCTTGGACACATTAACTTGTTTGTACATGATAATGTTAGTATGGGCAGAAAATGTAATAATGATACTCTTAATTACACCACTGTACCATATCAGGAGAGAAGTCACGTAGACATCTGAAATCAGTTGAGGAGAATTTATTTTAAAAAATAAACATTTCATTCACAGTTGTAATAACCAAGTTATTACATAACAACCATTTACGAGTGTTTCACTTAGTAGCAGAAAAATAATTTTAAAAAAGCATTTTTAAATTCTTACATTTAATAAAATACAGTACATTGGCTATTCAGTCAAGCTTATTTGTCATTCATGATTCTAGACAAGATTTCTTTCAAGTCATCATTAAAAATTTCAGCTGCTCTCTTCGCTGCATGCTCTACGTTGATTTCTTCTCCTTGGATAAATGGCACTTCATGGAGGAAATGTTTCCCCAGGTTATGAAGAAACGTTGCTTTGGATTCACTCAGCTGAGCAGCCAAAGACCTCATGCGTTCAGGAGGTACTTTATTCTCTAAAATTAGGGAAAGACGAGTTGATCATTTAGCTAGGCTTCAAGTGGCAGCATGCTCTGGTAAACTTGAAATAATAAATATTATCCAAAGCTGACCTCTGGCAGTCTTCATGGCTTCAGAGATGAGGCGTCGACAGGCCTGGTCAGCCTGGTGGACAACACTATTGGCACATTTCAGACGATCAGCATCCTGCAAAATAGATGATGATATATGTGCAGGTGCATGTCTTAAGCCAATACCAATGTATATATGAAAACAGCAACATAGATTAAAAAAAAAATCAGTTATGCATGATGGTATTTCTCTGGCTTCTTGTATTTCCACTACTAATGATGCATTCTTATCTCAGTGCAAAACCGTCCTTTTAATATATTTCTAATTTTCCACTTATAATATGTAGTATTAAGGGACCTGTTATTACTATGTAATATCAAGACAAGACTACCTGCTAGTACTGTTGTTTATGATCATGAGTGAGTTTTTTTTTTTTAAACAGTATGTGTTAATAATGAGTCATTGTTATTATTATTGCATGTTGATGATGATGGTAATAATTGTTATATCTTAACCCCTCCCCTTCATTTTTTTCCTTCTCTGTCTCCTTTCCCATCCCTCATCCATCCCCTTAACGGTAGCTTGGTGTAATGATGTTCCAATATAGCTGACGGTTAAAACTTTCAGAGTTACATGGAAGAGGCTCTGGGTCACTTTCTTTACCACTGAGATAGACAAAAATCTATTTTACTCAACTGACAACCCACTTATAAACAGTCTCACTCCTTAGGGTCTGTGGGCTGTTTTAAAGGGGGGTCATGCTTGAGGTTGGCCCCCTCTGATTAGGTACTGTTGATTTGAGGACTCTTGACGATGCGTTATTTCATACGTTAAACCTTTAGAAATGATAGAAATGATCTGCTTCTGTAGCTACATCACTAGCATGTGTCTCAAGTTTACTCTACAGTGACGCACCTTTTGTTCTTTGTTGTCTTCTCCCAGGCTTAGTGGGTTATTTAGTGCAGAGGAGATCAACTCCATCACCCTCTGGCTGAGGATAAGCCACATAGGAGAACACAGAGGCAACAAATTAAAGCCTGACTTATGAATTGACTTTGGTAATTAATCTTTATGGCTGCTCTTTCTGCTGCCTTACATGTCAGATTTGGACACAGTTCCTGTGCTGTTAAGTGTAATGCTGTTAATCTCCCATGAGTTCTTCTGAGGATTCGGAGACTCCAACCGCTTCACCATCTCCAGTATCACCTCAGTGGGAACGGGCTGAGACCTGCTCTGGTTTCTGCTGATGCATGATTCTAAATCACACTGTAGGTAGACCTGGCAGAAACCCAGCGAATCTGCAACATCAGAAGACGTTAACCTAATATTTGAAGAGCCGCATACGTTAAGTGGCATATTCAGTTGATAAGAGGGGTCTTACACTTCCTTGCAAGCTGACAAACTTCATATCTCATACTTGGATAGTAGAAGTTGTCGTCCAGTAGGAAGACGAGAGGTGGCTTCAGACCTTTAGGCCCCATCAGACCTTGAGTGCACTGTTCCCAGGCAGCAACACTGATCCCAGAGCTGCTTGGTGCCTCTGGCAGTATTTCTGACTTCTGCAAGAACTGCTCAATACAGTACAACACAGCTTGTCTGTGTGACTTCCATTCAGTGTGCTAGAGAGGAGAATCAGTTCTAAAATTACTAGGACATACTCAAGCTACTTATGATGTATGGAGACAATATGGATTTTAAAAACAATCTGCTGCAGAATAAAAGTACTTTGAATAATTAATACAGTCACATATCGTGTAGCAGAAGGTAACATTACAGGGAAATTAAGAAGCTTGTTGTTTATGTTGGCTCAAGACTTACAGCAGGTTGTTTACTAATGTTGGGTCAATCCCCAGCTCCTGGACTGTATATGATGAAGTGTCCTTGGACAAAATACTTATCCTCAAATATCCTATGATGCAAGTGCTAAAATTTACCATGGCCTAAACTATCTGATGTTTTATCTATGTCAATGTTTTACCCTTTCCTAAACTGGGAAAGGGTAAAACATTTGATGGAAAAGTGTAGTGAGAGTTACCTGAATTAGCCAAAAGACCCCAAAACAAATCTAACCTCTAATCTTCAAGCACTGAACACATGCAATTTACTTACATGGATGGGTACATTGACCTAACTTAGTGCTGTCAAAGAGCTAAATTTTTTATTTATTTTTTTACCTTTTCTGTTAATTAGCACCAAACTATGTTATTTAATGTAAAGCTGTACTATTTTGATTGCGTTCTCTAATAGTCATAATGCCCTACTATAGATAATATTACGCAGGATGGTTGGTTCACATTACATTTGAATCATGTCCTTACCATTTCTTGCAGGTTAACACCATCCTCGACCACTTTGGTTCGAAAAGCTTGCTCTGGGATCAGGTCATCGTATGGCACCACAGTGGCTCTCCATCCATGCTGTGCGGCGGTACTGAGAATCCGGCGGGCCAGGGTGGACTTCCCAGCAGCGGGTAGCCCGCAGAGGACACACAGACAGGCCGAAGCCCTGCTGACACTCACGGCCTCCTCAGTTGCCATGGGCTACGAAAGAGCAGCTTCACAACCTAGCCTCTACTACGTACAATTGTACTCTGTTTGCAGCCATGTTGGATATTAACTTCCTCATATTCTTCCGCGTGCCATTTCCTACCGACGTCCTTCAAAATAAAAGCACATAATATTGTAAACGACGTCTTGACCAACCTTGTGTTGTACAGTACTAAATAATATTGTAAATAAAGGATCTAAAGGATTGGAATATCCAAATAACTTTCAAATACAAAATACAACGACTAGTGACATAAAACGAATCGCAAATTGTTTTAATGACTTTTTTCTTGATGTTGGTCCTAGCTTGGCTAAAGAAATTGTAAAATCTGGGCACCCTCCTAAAACTATCAATGTAGCAAACTCAATGTTTATGAGGGGAGTAGATGAAGAGGAAATTATAGATGTAGTTACATCCTTTAACTCCAAGAAACCAAATGACTGTGATGGCATTGATATGGACTTAATTAAAGATATTATTGGATGTATTGTGAAACCATTTACCTACATTTGTAATCTGTCATTACAAAGTGGATTATTTTCAGATAAGATGAAAATCGCAAAGTTAGATCCAATGTATAAAGCTGGAGATAGCAAACTATCGGCCCATCTCTCTACAACTGCAGTTCTCTAAGATACTGAAAAAATATTTTACAATAGATTATATGACTTTATCACAAAAAAACAATGTACTATATATAAAGCAAGTATGGATTTAGACCTAAAATGACCACAATGCATGCCTTAATGGAGTTTATAGATACAGTAACAACTGCTATTGAAAACAAAGAATATGCTGTCTGAGTTTTTTTTAGATTTAAAGAAAGCATTTGATACAGTTCATCGCAACCTTTTACATAACAAACTACATATGGGGTCAGAGGGGTGGCATTATCATGGGCTAACAGTTACCTTAAAAACCGTAAACAATTTACCCAAATAAATGCCATAAAGTCAGAATTGAAATCCGTTGTGGGGCTGCTGCTTTTCATATTGTACATTAATGAGATATGTGCAATTTCAACATCTTTGAAAATAATATTATATAATATAATACAAACTTACTGTGCTGTGGAAGTAACTTGGAACAACTTCTGAATGAACTAGAATATGAATTAAATAATCTGAAGACCTGGTTTGACCATAATAAATTAACATTGAACCTGAGTAAAGCAAAATTCATAATATTTGGGAAATGCACATATTCTACTAATAGTAAACTGACAATAAATAACAGTACCTGAAATAAAATTCCTTGGTGTGATAATACATCACAAACTATCCTGGATTCCAGACATTACTTATATCAAAGGGAAAATATCGAAGTCTCTGGCAAGGTTAAGGATCTCATAAATCAAACATCATTATATACTCTGTATTGTTCTATCATACTGCGGTACATGACATACTGTGTGGTTGTGTGGGGAAACAAGTACAAAACACACACCCATCCAATATACATTCTGCAGAAAAAGAGCAATAAGGATAACAAATAAATCTACTTCAAGAGAACCTTCAAATCCACTTTTTATCAATGAAATCGATGAAATCAAGAAAAGTAAATCAATGCAAAAATTCACACATTAAGCAAGTGTTAAACACAGGGTGATTAGTTTATGTAAAAATGTAGTTTGTTGTTGTTTTGGTTTATGTGCTGAAAATGGTTTTATTTGTGTATGTTCAATGTGTTAGACTTGTACATAGTTAAACATATATGGATCAAATAATGTTGAATTCTGGAGATGGATTTGTAAGCAATGAAATTTGAAATAAGGGGGTAGGAACAGGAAAAGTGTAAACTTCATCCTACTCCTTTTCAAGCACACACATTATGTAGAAATATATATGAAAACTTGATGATTTTTAAGTTTTGTTTTTTCTCTCTTGTTATTTCAATTATATTTGCATGTTTGAAATAATATTCTATCATCTTTCAAAATATGTCAAAAATATCTGATGTGATGAAATGATTTCAAGTTAGTTTTGAGTCACATTCCTGTCACACTTTTATATACCCTTTATTTAAAAAACAAAAACAAAAGAGTAAAAAAGAGGCATAGTATTGAGGGCAACAGAAATTTCAAAATAAATAAATTGCAGTTCTATCAACACATCTTAAGTGGCCAAAATGGGCTGGATGCTGAAGCTTTATTTAGTTTTACATTTTATTTATTTTTTTGCCATTTTGACTCTATGATTCTACACACAGTGTTTCTGTTTCTATTCTTAGTGTAGAAATAATTTAAAAGCCACAAGAATTTTTTACTCAGTTACAACGAAACAATCAAAGTCCATTTTTGATACCCTTCATTATTACATCGCACACATTATAACAATTGCATTTAACTGCAAGAAACATCAATAATATTTATTTTTTTAAAAGCACGATGATGTAAAATATAAAACTCTTTTTGAATTTTATTTGCATGTATCCCCAAATAGTAAAAAGACCTAATAAAACAGTCAGTAAACATTTACCAGCCTCATCCACTACCACATAATAACAGTCAATCTTACAAACAGCGTGCCTTTAATTAGTATTTTAAAATAGTCTCTTCATACAGTTTTGATCTGTAGCAAATTCATAACTTCAGAAAATAATTTAAATGATACTGTATGAAAGCAATTAGCTTGGTAGATGTTTCGGTTGGATTGGTCTGGGTACTCCAGGGCCTTGTACAGGAGGTGGTTGTTCAGGGGGGTCATGACTGTTTTCATCATCCCAGTAGTTCGTTTCTCCGTACTTGAAACTGACAGATTATGTTTAAAGTCAGAAACCAATCACACATGTTTGTTTGTGTACTGACAGCTTCAGTTTCCATTTATCTATGAGGGAAGTATGGATTTAGTTAAGTAAAAAAGTAAGTCCGTTCATACCCAGAAACTGGAGTTGAGGCAGCTGCTGGAAATGCAGGCTAGAATAAGAACAAGGCAAACACAACAATGAGCAACACTAAACACTAAACATCTAACAGAGTTACCTTTCCTGTTTAGGGATTTGCATTTTCACTAGAAAATAAACAAACATTGCACTTCACGTCCTTCACACAAGTACACACTCTTTAAGTTTTAAGGTTTTACGCACAAGGATATGACATATTGCATGATGTCAGCCAAAATGCAGAAACAGTGTGTGAAAAATGAACTACACCCTGTGATCCAACAGCATCTAAAATCACTTTAAACAGCAATAACTTCATGTAATCATTTTCTCTATAAGTCTCACGTGACTGTGGACAATGTTGCTTCTGTTAATTGAGCTTTGCATGCACAGCTCTCTTAAAGTCCTGGTTTAAGTCTGGACTTTGACTGGGCCATTCTTTGACTTGGCTCCTTTATTTTTCAGAATGTTACAAATTTGCTTTGCAAAGTTTGGTCAACTTCTTCCTCTTGCATTTAAATCATTTTAGAACCTGTTAAGGACATTTGTAACATGCCCTAAGACGTAAAAGCCTTGGATCGACAGAGAGTGTACTTTCTTTTTACCATAACTATGAAGATAAGTGGATAAATATATTTACCCGGTTGGTGGGACGCTCAGGTGGAGGTATGGGTCTGGCACCCGTTTGAGCATTGCTGTTTGAGCCTGCATTTGTGTTTTTGGTCTGAGTCTTACGTAACCTGAAAAAGAAAAAAAAAATCAAAATGTACAACACCATATGAAAAACAAAACTATTAGTATGTACACTTAATTTGAGTTGAAGTTTACCTTTTGAGGCAAGGCTCTAAGGACTCTCTCCTAAAGATGTAAAGGAGCACCAAAATGAGAAGAACCAGAAGAGGAACCACCAAGAGGAAGAAGATCAGCAGGCCGTTTCTGAGGGAGTAGTCTTGTGCAAAAAAGAGATGTTTGTTCAGATGTGAATTAGGAACAATAGTGAAAATTTTATTGCACCAGGAGGGAACTTTCTAAAAGTTCTGCTTTTTATTAGATGAAAATTAATAGTGAACTATCACATTGTTTTTGATTCAGCAGACATACCCTGCATGTCGTTGGTAAAAATGAAAATTTTCCCATACAGATGATACAACAACAAATGCTACGGCAATAATGTCTCCACTAATGAGGGGATAACAGATGACTGTGTATCTAATGATGAATTCAGATGGTCATATTGCCACACATGTGGTATTAGGGGACTTATTTGTCATAGGTCATAACCGGTGAATTAAGACGTACCTATTTGAGCAGGGCCACTGTCTATGCTGCCACCCCACCCTGACCTGTCACAGTAGGGTGGGCCCCAGCCATTTTCACAGTGGCAGTGACCTAGGTTGTTACAAACCTGAAATAAACATTAAAGAGTAAATATCCAGCAGGTCCTAAGTGGCTGGAATCTGAGTAAAGAAAGACAAAAAAAAAAAAGAAGAAACTTTACCCCTCGGCCATTACAGGTGGTTTTTGCATCACAGATCAAGTTGGGCAGGAGAGCAGAGGCATTCACACACTGAAAGTTCACACAGGTCTAAAAGAAAAGTAATGTTACTTACTGGTGCAGTTAGATTGAGTCATTAGCAGTTTTTCCTTATGATGTTGACAGTATTTTTGTAAAAAAAAGTGATACCGTATTTGCATTAGTTGTTACATTTCTTTACTTTGTCATTAAAATAGTTTGCTCACCTTTCCTGTAGCACAGGGGCTGCCAGGGTTAACATAGGCTGGGTCCAGCACATCTGTGCCAAGGTTGAAGTCTGCATTAACACAAGTCTTCCCAGCAACTATTTTGATACTGACTGTGGCACCAGGAGGAGGGTTATTCACATTCACGTTGGTGCACTGCACCTTTCCACACATGGTATTTCTGTGTAACAGAGTTAAATTAAGAAAATGAATCACAGTTGCAAATGACTTAAACACTGGATGAAAAAAAAGGTAAATCTAATCATTAACTGAAATGCTACAATTGTATCTTATCACTCAGTTACTGCCATCAGATAAAGTAATGCTACTTTTTTTTCAAACACATTCACATATGCTTAATCGAATACATGCTGAATTTAGTGTACCAGCAAAGCTTCACATGCTCACGATGAGAGAGGAGATTCATGACATCATACTTATCAGCAATAGGTTGAAGTTAAAACCCAAGAACCACACTTTTATTTTAAAAACAAGTATAATCTACACTTCTGGTTTCTCATGTTTTTGTTCAATGAGTAAATATAATCTCACATTTAACATTTGGCAAGTAAAAGGAAACAAGTTTGTTCACAAATAATGTTGTTCCATAAGAAATCATGGCTAGATTTAAGTATCAAACCATAGTTAGGAAGGTGCTTATTTCAACCAAACATCTTTGAAAAGTGAACTCCAACAGGGGCTCAAAAAATGGAAAATAAGAGGACTTAGAAAGTGCCAAATTATAAGAGTAAAATTGTCCATGTTTTCATTAGATATCATTAGATATAGCTATACATCATTGTACAAAAAGAGCAAAGTCTGAGGGGATGGGATTAAGATGGGAATTCTTCTCAGATTTGACCAACTTTATAAAAACAAAGTCGATGTTCAACATGACTAGCGCAGTACTTTTTCAACACATGTTATCTAAAATCCTTAAATTCATGAGATGATGAATTAATGACATCATTAGAGAGTACTTACGCTAAAGTACATTTGATGTAGTTTCCATTGCTGTTGGATCCACAGTTACCAAACCGATCTCCCTGAATATTTGCATCTTGGAAACAAATATCTGCTGCTTTTATTGCATTATCTGCCAAAAAGAGAAATAATATCCAGAAAAAAGAACAAGAAAAGTCTGAGAAGTCTTGCCTAGTGATCGTAACCACATTACTGAAAACTAAAAGCATGAAAAAAGTAATGAATTATTATTAGATGTACCTGGTGCAAACAGATGTCCGCACTGATAATCATATGTCTGGCAGCGTCCTTCATAGCAATACGCAGCATTGTTTTCACAGGGCAGACCATCCATGAGATAAAAGTCATTCGGACAGGATTCATTTCTTCCATTACAATATTCAGGAAGATCACAGGTATTGACAGAATTTCTGCATGGCGTTCCTGCAACTTTCAGCTAAAAAACAGAAGAGAGAAAAAAGTTAACTCACCCACATTTCCAAATGTTTTTTCTTGGTGCAAAAAGCACAATAATCAACCATAAAGCTAAATCCAACACATTTCAGACCTGACAGTTTTCACAACATGCTCCGTGAGCACATGCAGATCCGTGGGTAAATGTACATGTGGCAGCATTGCAGCACTTATTCGTACATTCCTGTATGAAACAGATGAAAAAAAGACAGTTATTAATTATTTAAACAAAAGATACAAAACTTCAACACCGCCAGAGCATTTTCACTCTCAGAGGCATGAAGCAGAAGTGTAATTGGGTAATTGTGCCGCAATAAGTGAAATTAATTTACAAAAAAGGTTGCAATTCTTTGCACATTGTATTTACTTTGTAAATGTCCGTTCCCATATTTAGACATCCTGATATGATATGATATCTAATATTCCCTCTTAAGACTTGACGCAATTTAACAGATGGTACTGTTAATTCAAATTTATAAGGCATGTAAGAAAAACCTTTACATGATTACCTATTGTTAATGCTTGTTATAAAGTATTATTTTCAGTGTGTTTGACTTTACAGTACTGAGCAAAAGACTTAAGCAACCCTTTATTTCATTATAGTTTGCAAGGAAACTGGAAAATAATTGCAGTGATTTACTGAAATTTGCAAACATACATGGAACTACAGTGTTTTTGTTTTTTTCATTTGCTGCAAATAGATTTTCAGGTCAGTCACTTCTCCCTTCCCCCCCCCCCCCCCATCTGTCCAGTTTCCTCAAAGATTTGCACACCATACCAAACATGCCATGTTTTTTGGCTAATGGCTCTTTGGCAATCACCTTGATGGTGCAAAAATACAATTTATGATTGCTAAACTACGCTATTTTTGGTATTTCCTGAATATTCAAACATTTAAGTGAAGTAGCTTAAAAAATATAATAATAAAAGAATAATAAAAGAAATGACCTTTAGATGAACTCTTAGAAAGTCTGAAAAACTATTGTTCAATAAATAAATGGAAGCAAAATATAAAGAAATGAGGGTTGGTTCAAGACTTCTGCACAGTACTATATTTGACAGTAGTACTCTACCTGTGGTTTGCCACAATCACACTGCTCCCCTTGTTCCAGTAGGCCGTTGCCACACTCAGGATTGCTAATCACATTTGATGCAGCGGGCTGATTTCTCAGACACAGGCCTCCTCCTCTTAAAATCAGTGCTTCAAAATCTGCTTCACTGCACTGGCTAAAATTTGTGGCACCACTGCAAAATAACAGGATAAATCATTTATAGAAATATACAGTTGGACAGGCCTCATATAGATGTTTTTAAAAACCGTACTATAGTGAAAGGTTTCTGTTGTCAAATTCTAAATATCTATACTGATCTAAAACCTTTATATATCTTTCAGCACTGATGGTGCCATTCCAGATGTTAAAGCTGCCATTTCCATAGGCACTAACGCTCCTCTTCAGTTCAGCACCCAGGTTTCCGAAAAAGAATTTCAAATTTTGATTCGTACAACCACAGAACAGTTTTTCACTTTGGTTCAGTTCATTTGGAATGAGCTAGTGACGGCGTTTTCAGATAACGTTCGCATACAGCTAGACCTTTACTAGTGATTGGATTCATTGTTTCCTTAAATTTGACATATCGTCCCAAATTTTCAGAATTGGAATTGTAAGGAAGGTTAAAAAAAAAGACTTCTACGGAAAAAACAATAAATTAAACATTTTTTGAACATTAGTGAAAACTGTATTACCTGGCACCTCCTGACATGATGCAGCTTTTTCCATTACAGGCGCAGTTCGCAGAGTCATGATTCATGCCCAGGTTATGACCCATCTCATGAGCCACCACAGTGGAGACAAAAGCCAAATTGTTGTTGCTAAACTGTAAAAAACAAACACAGGACATTAAATGGTGACATTTTAACAAAATTTATGCCCAATTTGCAGCTCCTGAATTTGAAATGAGAGTTTAAATCAATGATATGATAAATCATTATTCGTGTATAGCCAGAAGAAAAAAAATGTAAATGAACTTAAAAGCATATATCAAATATATCTACAAAAAATATAATATTATATAGTACATATAGATTTCTATTAATATTAGAAATCAATTTATTGATGTAATCACTTTCTCAACTGCAATAGTAATAGCAATTGATACATGTTATACATTATGTTGTTGGACTAATAAGAAAAGCAGTTTCCAAAAAGACTTTGTAATAATACAAAGAAAGATGCATTGTCACGGTGGTGGAGTGCATTCAAGTATAACTTGTTTGACTACAATAGAATGTATTCAAAGCCTGCGAGAATAAGCTGCAGTTTTTATGAATAATGTATGATTGGTATCAGTTTCTGTGTGTCAGCTGGTGTTAGAAGTTAACAGAGATGAACTAACCACATTGATTCCTCCAGAACTTGAGGCAGAGCAGACTGTGCCCACAAAGGCCATACCTAATACACCTCCTGGATATGCCCCAGACTGACCACTAACAAATATGGAAAAAGGGGTAAATGTGTCAGAGAGCAGTTGATATTCTGATATTAAGCATTATTGATACAACATCTTGCTCAGAATAAATAAATAAACCAAAGGACAAAGACCACGTGTTACTTACACAATGAGTTGTCCAATGTCATGCCTGATTTTGGGTATCAGAAAAGTCTTCCTCCACTGAACAAAATTTCCCAACACATTTCCTGCACTGCCGTCCACACTAAAAGGATTACTATCCTTAAAAATCTCCAGGCCCACCAGGACAACTCGGATGTTCAGCTGCTTGTAGTACTACAGCAAAGAGGAAAAAAAATACCAGTGTTTTAGTACAGAATCTAGTTTAATTAGGCACGTTTTCTTTTACAAACTACTTAAAATCTCACCCCGTCCAGTAGATTAGCCATTTGCACCATCTCCTCTCTCACTGCTGTTGCATTGTTTTTCTTAAAAGTATACTGTCAACACAATTAATTTGTATTTAATGGCATTTACATTAACATGCTGCTCAATAGCTTTGGCACTATATTTTACAATATAAGCACTCCAGATTTTGTGGGAAAAGTTATTTTAAAAACTATTATATGCCTGGTGACACCAGGAGTAATATATTCATTTACTGCATCAGTTTACAAAAGCCTAGTCATTATTTCCATATCAGTGAGTTCATAGACACATATATATCTATCTACATATATATTTACACACTCACCCTGAGATTATCCACAACCAGCACCAACTCCACATAACTGGTCTGTGGTAAATTGCGTTTTCTCTGTTAAAGCAACAAAAACCCCAATGATTTTCATGTTGCATAACCTTTTAACACTGCAAATATATGTTGAAGTAACAAATGAGCATTTAACCCGCAGCAGAGAAGTCAGGGATTGGCCAGGCTCAAAGGGTTCGTGGCTCGGCACTGAAGTAGCCTCAGTAACGACTCCACAGGTGATGGGCTCGGTCTGAACGTCCTCCAAAAGGTAGAGAAGGTGGTCATTGGTGGTGGACTGTGGCACAGGCTCCAGGCCAAAGGCCTTATTTTCAAAGAAGATCACACCCCTACAGAAAAGCATTCAAGACATTCTAAGTGACAAACGCTCTAATTCTATTCAGGGGCTTGGCATGGCAATCCTGTAGCAGGTACTATGAGCTCAGGAAACTTAGATACTATTCCTCAAAAAGGTTAAAGCAAATCATTGGCCCTTATCGAGAGCATTTCCCAATAACCAGAATAACTGGAAAATAATTTGAATTGTTTTAAATAGGGATAGTCAAACCTGAGACCAGAGCACGTGCTCAGCGCTACCATTGAATCCTTATAGCCTTCCACCTCCCCGTGGTAATAACAATGTACCTGAAAAAAACAACAAAATGAAAACAGGTTTTAGAGTTAATGCTCAAGACCAGCCTTATAACTTAAGGTGTGTTTCAACGTACATGTTCTTTCGGATACGATGTGTTGTAGTTCCCGGCAGCGTCACGTGAATATTGAACAAAATTTGGGTGTAAGAAGTCTCTGAAAAGAAAAGATGTATATATATTTGTCTGCAGCATTAATATAAGCTTATAATGTCACTACAACCAAATTCACATACCTGTTCTTTTTTAGATGAATGACATGCTTTTGGTTGTTTATGTTGACTGCATATGACACTGTCTCATCTCCATATTTCTTAATATGTAAAGAGCATTTAAAAAAAAAAAGTTCATATTAAACCATCAGCTGAAAAGATAATTCAGTCAGGTATCAGGTACTCACATCTTTTAAATGATGTTGTCTGTTGATGCTTCTAGACCCTCTATGAATCGCTTGAGGATTTACAATGGAATACTTGGAAAGCTTTGATGTAAACCCCTGGAAAGCATCTGCAATGTAAATTCAACAAGATACTATAAAAAAAGAGAAGTCGCTCCATGATTATATAATGCTAGTCTTCAGGAAAAGAGACATTTAAGAATACACGCAAATTAAAATGACCAGAACAACATTTAAGCTTATTTTGCTGTACTTTCAGGAGCTAAATATGTCCTGATTAATCACACACAGCTTTTTTTTCTGGACTTCCCCCCCTTTTTTTTTTAAGAATGAAAAATTCCAAGTTTTCGTTGTATGTCCTTTAACATCGACAGCCTACGCATTTAGTCAAGCTCAGAGGAGTCTTACCTTTGTTATCGATCCCAGAAATAAAGGAAAAAACAAAAACAGTTATTAGGATGTGATTTTTGATGATCATTTTTGAAGTCTGTAGATTGCGTCCCGGTTAGGCCCACAGAGTGCCTGCGTTGTGTCTTTGCTTCCTGCTCCTTGTCAGGTGGCTAACGATGGGTGTGGCTTTGGACAGGTGAGCGACTTAGAAAACCGGACTTTGTTGCAGTGACAATTCAAAGCGATTTGTCAGAGGATTTTTATATGAGAAGTTTTCTTTTAAGCGTTAAAGGTTATATTTCAGTCCTACCTTACAACTTTGTCCCAAATAACTTTTCTACCAAGAGACGCCTCCGTTTGTTTGTGTTGTTAATATAAAGATTGCAATCTTTTAACAATACTTGCTGAGTGGATATTTTCGATATATATTACGTCAGGGTTAAGATCTCGGAGGCTATTTGGAAGTCAGAAATTCGAGGAGCTTCTGGATAAACCAACTATAGCATATTAGTCTAGTGATGACATAGTATAGGCTACACACAGAAATTATCATTACGTTCTTTATTTAAACAGGTTGTATCACTGAGATCAAGATTTATTTTCCCCAAGAAATACCTGTGTACAAAAGACATTTACAGTCTAAGTTCAAAAAGTAGGCAGACAAAGCACATTATTCACGTTTACAAACTAGAAGGCATGAAAAAAAATAACTGCAGATGGATGTAATTATAACTTTTTTTTCTTTTCTTTTTTTAAAAACAACCAGAATTTAGCTTCATATTTTTTTTTATGAATTCATTAATATTTTATTTTTGGTAGCTCATTTCATTGGTCAAATCCATTCTTACCAAGTTCAGTGTGACAAGAAGTGCAGCTAAAATGAGCTGTAATTAAATACCTTCCTGCCTCATTATCTTTGATCAGAATCAGGTGTTTCTCATTATCCTGCTTTGTCCACTTCCATTGATCACTTTGTATGTATTTAAGCCCACTTCTTGCTTTAGATTTTTGTTACATTATACTACTTTTGGCTACTTGAGCTGCCACTGGTTGAATTTCTGGATTCTGTTTGTATAATGGCCTTTTGGATCTTTGGCTTCACCTTAATAAAGTACCTTTTCAGTGTACTTTGAGTCTGCATTCCAGACAACACCCAACCAAAGGTACACCTATTTATGACAACCAAGCATTCAAGTTTCGTCACCATGAAAAGTTTTACTATGTACCATTGGCTGCAAACTGGTTGTCTTTTAAAAGCAGACTTGAGATTTACAATGGCCAAATCAAAAGAAGATCCTTTGTGAACTGCATGAAAATATACATTACAATAATGACAGAAATAATAATAGTTACTTACACAGAATTTCAAGTCCAAAAAGCTGACCTGATAAACTCTAGTCTCAATTCTCCAGTCTCAGGTAGGTTTATTTGGATTTCAGCAAATAAAATGGCTCGCACTATGATGCTAAATGGGTGCAAGGCAGGGCAAAGGTGACAATAAGGAGCAAAGGGTCTGATTGATCCAGTGAAATGTCTCTCTGCCTTGACTTTGGAGTCTCTCAGTGCAGAAAAGTATGCTTAAGGTTTAGAAGACGGATAAGTAATTAGAAGTCAATGTTTCAAAGTATTGAGAAAAATTAAAGTGATTGTTCAGTTTGTTTGTGTCAGAGCTATTAACCGTTTCTATCATTGATCTCAATCCACTGACCTGTGTTATTTGTCTACAAAAGCTTTTAAAATAGTGACCCCTGCTGACGGTTTCATGACAAAACTGAACCACACATCCCTTCTCCTCTATTCTTCCAAACTGAACCTTTGGCTCATACATGGCTTTCCTGAACAGGTATTAATGATAAAAAAAAAAAAATACAAAGGAGAACATGAACCGGAACTGATAGTTTTTCTGCATTCCAACATTCCAGTTCTCCATACCAAACACTGACATTTAATTCAAGTGAAACCAGTTAGGCAGATCAGCTTGTGTATCTCCCTTTAAGGTAGATGTGAAATCAGTGAACATAAAGATATTATTGAAAGATACATTAAAAATATGAGTTTAATTTTAATTTAGTCAACTTCCCTTGCCCCTGCACTGATTACATTTTAAGCAAAAGCATCATTTCTTCCTTAAATAACAACAAAAAAGGCAGTGTTTCCTTTCTCTGTCGAGATGATTAAGATATTTACAGTGTGTCTCAAAATGTAGAGCGACACCAGAATGAGAAAGACCAGAGGATGAACCACCAACAGGAAGAAGACCAGGAGGCTGTTCCTGAAAGAGCAGTCTGTGGTAGAGAAAGTCTTATTACTTAATGGATTAGCAACGTATATCAATAACTTTTTGTTTTGTCATGTTTTTAAATCAGATTACCAAAAATCAGTGACTTTTAATAAATAGTAACAAGTAATAGTATCAGTGCCAGAGGCTATTAAGAGGTGCACAAATAGTTCACTTGTTGTGACCAAATTTAAACCAGATAAAGTTTTAGCTTTTTATCTGTGCAGGCATCAACTGTTAGATAGAACATGGATGATCACACATCATAACTTGATAATTATGTTATTTCTGATCCAACACGCATATAGTTAAACTGGGAAATTTACACAAAACAGTTTCACCAAATTGCCTAGATCAGAATAAGTTACCACAACCATGTCAGTGGAGGAACAGAACAATTTATTCAACAGTAATTTGAAATACTGTGTCTCTAATGATGAATTCAAAGGACTTTGTTAGCCCAACTCAGCATTGATGATCATAGGTCTATTCAAGTCCACCTACCTGAGCAGGACCACTGTCTATGCTGCCACCGTGCCCTGACTTGTCACAATTAGGTGGGGCCCAGCCATCTTCACAGTGGCAGTGCCCTTGATCATTACATACCTGAAATAAACATTAAAAAGAGAAAGTCTGACATGTCCTAAGTGTCTGTATGAAAAAAGAAAATGCAGTTTTACCCCTTGGCTATTGCAGGTGGTATTTGCATCACAGTCCAGGTTGGGCAGGAGAGCTGAGGCATTCACACACTGAAAGTCCAGACAGGCCTAAAAAAAAATTACTTACTGCTGCAGTTAAAATGAGTCATTAGAAGATTTTCCTTCTTATAGAAACACTATTGTCATAGAAAAAGTGAAATCACATTTGCATTACTTGTTACATTTCTTTCTGTTGTCATTAGCAACGAGAGTCTGCTCACCTTTCCTTTACCACAAGGGCTGCCAGGGTTAACATAGGCTGGATCTACCACATCGGTACCAAGGTTGAAGTCTGCATTAACACAAGTCTTCCCAGCAACTATTTTGATACTGACTGTGACACCAGGAGGAGGGTTATACACATCCACATTGGCGCACTGCACCTTTCCACACATGGCATTTCTGCATCAGGAAGTCAAAGAAACAATCAACAAACCTTTAAATGGTATGCCAAAGATGCCATTATTTTCTTTATTCTAATCAAAGGCTCTTTGTAATTGCACTTTTATTAAAAGTTTTCGCATTATCTCACTTGGACGGAAAGTATAGCTTATTTGAAAATTTTAATCTTGCCACAAAAAGTTTCAGCAAGCGCTGATGTGGGTTCACAATAAATGATTCAGGTAGCTAAAAGTAATCATGTAATATTTACGAACAGTGAACTTCATTAGTTGGCACTGTACACCTAGACAAGGTGCCAGTTTATCACATTGAGACAGACATTAGCTCATGCTCACATGCACATCTAGACCCAATTTAGAATCAACAGTTAACCTAATTGAGCTGTGGGAAATAAGCAGGATACCCAAGGGAGAACCAATGGAGGTACAGAGAGAGCAAACTACTTAAATTCACAACATGTTAAATTAATGATGTCTAATCATTAAAAGACAGTACTTACGCTAAAGTACATTTGATGTAGTTTCCATTGCTGTTGATTCCACAGCTACCAAACCGATCTCCCTGCATATTTGCATGTTGGAAACAAATATCTGCTGCTTTTATTGCATTATCTGCCAAAAAGAGAAATAATATCCAGATAAAAACAAGACAAATCTGAGAATTCTTATCTTGCCTAGTGATCGTAACCACATTACTGAAAACTAAAAGCATAAAAAAGTAATAAATTATTACTGGATCTACCTGGTGCGAACTGATGTCTGCACTGATAATCGTATGTCTGGCAGCGTCCTTCATAGCAGTACGCAGTATTGTTTTCACAGGGTAGGCCATCCATGAGATAGAAGTCATTTGGACAAAATTCATTTGTGCCATCACAATATTCAGGAAGATCACAGGTGTTAGCAGACTTTCTGCATGGTGTTCCCAAAGCCATGATCTTAAAAAAAAGAAAAAACGAAAAAAACCCAAAACTCAAATCAAACCTACTTTTATGTTTTTGGAATGCACAAGAAATGAAAAATTGCAACACAGAAGCAAAGTCCAACACATTTCAGACCTGACAGTTGTCACAACATGCTCCATGAGCACACATGGACCCACGAGTAAAGTTACATGTGGCAGCATCACAGCACTCATTCTTGCATTCCTGTATATAATAGATGGAAATAATTATTCTTACTTACACAGACAAAAAGATATGTCATGACGCAGATGTTTATGTGCACCCTAGTTAATAAAATGCGTAACATTTTAGATTTTGCACTGCACCAAGAATACAAATGATAACATTAGGTATTTTTTCCAGTGTGTGTGACCGTATCTTAAAGTAGTACCTCTGGTCTGCCACAGTCACACTGCTCCCCATTCTCCAGTAGGCCATTGCCACATTCAGTCACATATGATGCAGTGGGCTGATTTGTCAGACACACGCCTCCTCCTCTTGAAATCAGTGTTTCAAAGTCTGATGCACTGCACTGGCTAAAACTGGTGGCACCACTACAAAGTAATGGGATAATCCATTAATAGAAATATGCAATTGGATATGCCTCATATCCAATTACATAATTGCATAATAATAATTCATATGATTCCACTTGAAGGAATAATAAATGCTGAAAAATTAAGCATGTAGAAAACACAATAAATCACACTTTTTTATTTGTGGAAAATGTCTTACCTAGCACTTCCTGACATGATGCAACTTGTTCCATTACAGAGACCGTTCACAGTGTCGTGATTCATGCCCAGGTTATGGCCCATCTCATGGGCCACCACAGTGGAGACAAAAGCCAAATTGTTGTCGCTGAACTGTAAAAAACCCCCCACCAGTATATTTAAATTGTGACATTTTAATAACATTTATGCCAAAATGTATATATGTCTCTGTAAGCAATATGTATATATATATATATATATATATATATATATATATATATAACATTATTACATATCCAGTGGTATGTAGCCTATGTATTATCTCAGCAGGGCTGCTGTACATTGAATGGCCAGCACATATCAGGAAGCAAAGCAGAACATAAAACATGCAACGTGAGGGACTGTCAAAATAAAACAGGAACCAAACCACAGACATTCCAATTTACAGTAACATAGGGAAAATGTGAACAAACAATGAGAGCACACACACTTTGAAGACAGGACACAGAGGCTGGACAGAAAGAGGGGGAAAAAGCCGAGACTAGAACGGAAGACATGGGGCACAACTGTAGGGACAGACAGGGATACAATATAAGCAAAACAGAACAGAACTAGATAAGAAACAAAACTATAGATTGTTAATAAATAAATAAAAACAGGAAATGGGAAAACAACAAAAAACGCAAAAAAACTGGGACCAAAACGCAGGGATCCTAACACTGAAGGAGGAACTAGAAAGCTACTTCCAGTTATCAGGAGAAGGAGTACAAAACTAGCCTGACTCCAGATGAAGTAGAGTTGTTTATACCTGAGACCAGAGCATGTGCTAACTGCTACAAGTGAATTCTTATATCCTTCCACTTCTCCGTGGTAATAGCAATGCACCTGGGAAATGCAAAGAAAAAAACAGGTTTTAGAACTAGTCTTCAGATCCAGCCTTACAAATGAGTTTGAGCTTAAACTTACTTGATTTGCTGGATATGATGTGTCGTAGTTACCGGTGGCATCACGCAAATACTGAACAAAATTTGAGTGTAAGAAGTCTCTGAATGGAAGAGAAAAAAAAAATTATTCTAAAGCACAAAAAAGGAACTTACATTAATATCTGTGTGGCCTAATGCTGCACATACCTGTTCTTTTTCAGATGAAGGACATGCTTTTTATTGTCTATAGTGACTGCATATGACAAGGTCTCATCTCCATATTTCTAAATGTATACAAAAAATGTTAAATGTTCCATATTAGACCATCTGCTGAAAAGATGATTAGGTCAGGTATCAGGTACCCACCTCTTTTGAATGTCGTGGACTGTTAATGCTCCTAGACCATCTGTGAATCATCTGAGGATTTACAATGGAATACTTGGAAACCCCATGGAAAACATCTGGAATGTAAATTCAGTAAGATACTATAAATACTGAGAAGTACTCACTTATAATCTCATTATCACTTATCAGTAAAAGGTCTTTTAAATGCCAACACTCAAAACACAATCAGATTTCTGCGATCCAATCCTTTTAAATGAGAAAGAATTAAGTATACACTATAGAGCAAACAAAGCTCTTAGTCAGAGTAATAATGAAAATACAAATGAACAACAATATGTAGCAATTGTCGTTATGAGTGTACAAAAGAAAAAGTTCAGCAGACAAACAACACAACATTTAGCCCATCTCAAATGTGATGTATCCAGGTCTCGTGCCTGTTGAGTCTACTGAGTGTCTTTTATGCTTAATTCGAGGCAAACCAAAGTAGGTCTACCTGTTTTTTGCTTGCTTGTAATAAGGAACCTCCTTTGACGGGAAAAACAGGTATGATAAATTTAGGCGGAAAATAACAGCAATTTAAAATATTTGTCATACAACAGGTATGCATTGGTGCACCTATTTAATTTTAATTATATGTGTGGACTTTTAAGACAGGTGTGTGTAGAGCTGTTGAATGGAATGAGCTCCCAAATACACCTCAAATATGTGAAACACTTACGTAACATGATAAAAATAACGATTTTCTCTGTTTCTATAAAACAATGCTGTAAACCACGACGGTAGTATCGTGTGATGGGTGTGATGCAACAAGAGCAGGTTAGACTTCCGGCCTTCGAAGGGCGCTTTCAAGTGATGTACGTTTGAGTTATCGCGTTTTTCTCGTAGACATCTTACGTCACTCTCACGGAAGTGTTTGTTGTTTTTAAAGTAAGCTAATAAACTGTAGCATCGCTTCAGTGAAGTAAAAAAGTACGGGTCTACGGTTTAACAATAACAAAAGGCTGGAAAAGTTTCTATGCTGTCCTTCGAGTCTCTTTCTAAGTAAAACGCTATCGATTAACACAGCAGCTGCTCAAGTTTTTTGGATCATTGTTGGCTCAAAAATAGTTAGCACGTAGGCTAACCAAAAAGATACGACTGCGTGAGTCGTTTGTAGATAGCCTATCAACTATCTGCTGAATGTGAAATGCAAACATATGTTTCCCTTTATTGCCATGCATTAAATTTTTAGTGTGATAACTAGTAAGTTAATGGGCTAATTTAGTAATTACGTTCATAACTAAAGCACTGGCATCTACTTTCTAAAAAGAGATTGCGTTATGTATGGCTGCGCACCATTTTTTAGGATTTGTTCATCTACTGAAAAAGGGACTGTATAAGAATCAAGTCTGTGCAAAAAACAGCATCTTATCTTTGGCGTCAGCTCAAGTTGTCCTGTAAGTGCACATGTACGGTGCAGTCTTCAAGTTTAAATTGAACCCGCACGGCACGGACATGTTTTATGTGTTGTTCTATTCTTTTGTAGAATGACTGCACTGACAGACTTAGAACCTTTAGCAAAACGACTAAAGGTGGGAACAAGTGCTCCATTGTCTTCTTCATCTTCTCGTGGAGGTATTTGTCTAAAAATATTTCCCCCCCTGCAGAGCATATTACTACATTGCAGTATCCCCCCTTTGTAAAATAAAAATTCTGTGTTTTATTTGTCAGGCTCACTTTCGAGTAGTCAGAGCGTCGGTGCTGCGACTTCAGATCAAGAAAGAATGGAAAATAAAACCGAGAGAAAGGTGGTAATAAGGCCAAAAACAAGTGGAGCAGGTGACTTAAGAGGTGTCAAAATGAAAGGTCGCCTTCAAAGAATTGGTCCAACACAGCAACAAAAGTTCAGAAATACTCTTGAAAGATGGTTGATCAAGCCAATGGAAACCTCGAGTACAGGAGATGTGTGCCAAACCCAAAATGATGAAGAAATGATGGATGATGATGGTTTTCAAAGCACCTCAGCTCAGTCTTTAGAGTCCAAAGAAGCTGAAATACTTTTTGTCACTGACACAGATGAAGAAACCCAGCCATTAACTCCAGCAGACTTAGATCAAGATCCTCCTGTATCACCAGCTGCCAAAGATTCTGCAGGGAGTGATCTTACACCAACATTGCTTCAAAGTGATGATGATTTAGAAACAACAAAAATGGACACATGCCCAGCAACCTCCGATGGTTCAGTCAAACTCAATTCTAAAATTACAGACTTCTTTTCGGGGGTGTCATCACCAGGTTTTCCTGGGAAACGACGCAGGTCAGAAAAGTCTCCAGAGAAACAAGATACAGAAAATAAACCTAACCCTTCTGAAGTCAGTTGGCTCGGGACACCAATAAATGAGCTAAAGAGGATGCCAGAATGTGGCAAACCACTTCCTCCACTGAAGAATGTTCCTGGCCATCACACCGTGATGATTAGGGTTTGATCAGTTCTCTTCTATTCAGATGACAGCACAGATATAGTAATATACCTAACAATTCAAGAAGTTAATGTTAAACCTAAAAATTCAAGAATTCAATATTAATTGAATTTGAAATTCACATGTGATTTTAAGAGATTTTGTTGTGATTTCATCTCAGTGTTTATCCTGAATATATAGAGTAGACATACTTGTATTATTAATCATGAGACTGTTTGGTTTGTGTACGTGGAATGTCCATACTAATGTCATTTATTTTGATTCCCATTAACAGACAGATCTTCTTCAAAAGGATAAAGTTCCTGTTCCATATCCCACTAGATTTCAGGATGCCTGGGATGATGTACATGTCAAGATGCCTTGTTCCAGCAGGAACTTATTTCCTATAGAAGATGAGGTAAAGGCTCAAGTGTTTAAAACTTATTTTCGATGTGAATTAAGAAATGCACATGAAGTTACAGGTTGAGGGCATAAATTCGCAAGTTCTACTTAAGTTGTTTAAGTTGTGGGTTATGTAATCAGTGCAGTCACATGATACACATTACTGAAGGCAACTATTTAATTATTTAAAGCATCTAAAGAGAACCATAATTAGATGGCAAAACTATGGATGATGAATGAATGTAAAAAAAACAAGATGTATGTAAAAAACAGTCATAGTAAATTAATAGTATGTGGAAAAGAGAATATTTAGGACAAATGTGCATGGTGCAATGTCCTATCTGATGAGGCAGTGATGCTTCATGCTCAAATAACTAATCACATAGTGTTTTGAGTGTCACGTCTTACTCGTATAGTGTCCTAACATAACAGTGACAGTGGATGCTAGAAGCTTCTCTGCACCAGTGCTACATAGGCCATCACTGTAAACTCTACCCAGTTTAGCCTTTGTTTACTGTCTGTAATAACCTTTGATAACATAAAGGTATCATAATTCAGTTAGTTTTTAAAGATTTCTTTATATTAAATCAAAAACTTTTATTAATAATAAACAACGTCAGGAACATTCCATGTACTTTGTGATTTAAAAAAAAATCTTGCATTAATTAAAATTTAATGCATAACCTTTAAATTTACTGTTCATCAAATGTCACGTGCTTAGGCCTTACCTTTGACCTCAGTATTATCTTTCTCTCCTGTCTTCTCTTTCATGCCTCTTTCTTGATTTCAGAGAGTAAAGCTGTCACACTTTAAGATTTTTCTTCTTCTAGGGAAATAGAGCAATTGATGCAGGTTGTGTTACAAACTGCACAGAGGGAGTTTGTATGTTTGCTGATATTTGTTGAGCTGCATTTAAAAATGAAGCATCTTAAACTCTGTTTATGGTTGCTCATGAATTGCTAAGTCCAAAAACTGCAACTTTACTTGCTTTAATGACATGAACACATGACAGGAATGAGAAGTAAAAAAAAACAATGTGTGCAGTGTGCAGATGGGACCATGGGGTGGCGTTAATTTCTCGCTGATATCAGAGGTAAGCAGCACCAGGCTGCAACACAGAAAAAAAATCAACTCCTTTGATATTTTTGTGAATTCAATGGACTCTAAAATGTGGTTCACTAACTCATTAATGCTGCTCTGGATCCTGCCAGCTCACTTTAACTCCTGCTTGTTAGTTGCAATAGTTAGAACAGTTCTAAGTTTGTAACATTATAGCTGGCAAGATGTCAAAAAATAGCAAAGCGTATGGTGCTTATTCATCCAGGCTGGGGTTATTCCTTCAACAATAGCTGTAAAGATTCCTCACATCTCTGAAGTTATGAAGTACAACAAAACAACACAGTATTATTGTTTATACATAAAAAATCTCAGACCTGAAATGTATACTTCCACAGGAAACACAAGAACTGCAGAATAAAAGTCGGTGGGAGCTGATCAAGGAAACTTTAAACAAGACATTTACAAATCCTCATGAGCTGAAGGTACGTTTTGTCCCTTCATTGGCAAGACAGTATGTCTCCTCTAGTATGTCTCAGTTGTTGTTACCAGACTCTACCATAAGATGGCATGATTAACCCAGAAACCAAAATACTGTCACAGAATTTAAGTAAGCTGACACTTTAAAAATGCAGGGATGCATACATATGGAGTAATTGTGACTTGAAGTGATGTTTAAGATTAATTTTGATTATCAATCTTATATGTTTATTTTTGTGATATTACAGAATGCAATGTTGAAGTACAGTGCATCACATGCCAAGAAATGGGACTTCGCAGCGCTTCATTTGTATTGCACAAAGGTAAACAGCATAGCTATCAGAGTGTGATGATTAATAATTGTTGATTTTTTAATCGCGTTGAAAATATAGTGAATTAAGCATCTTTTGTTTGGAGCTGTCATCGAATTAATACTGACACAGAGGTCTGTAATCACACACAAGCACATCTTAAAGATGTCAAAAGATTAGCTGTAGTATAATAAAGTATTAAGTAGCTAAGTATTAACTGTCCAATCACGATGCTTAATTGCCAGCAGAAAGCACCGTGTTCATCTGTTAATTGTTCTGCTATAAAAACACTATTAAAAAGCAGTATGAATCATTATCAGTAGATAAGACTAATAACCAAATTTGCAGCTCCATAATTGCAAATACTATGAAGACATTACAGACACAACTTGTTTGAGGTTATTGATACTAAGAGAGATTTGTCTGGTTAAATCCTTGCCATCCACACCTGGACTTCATTAAAAGGATATTAAAATGATACAATTGTACCTTATAAAAACTTAAGATAATTGTTTTAACGGAGAATATAAGGTAATTCTAAATTATTCTAAAGTTCTCTTACTAATGTAAGGAAATCAAGTTTTGATAGATTCCCCTTGAAAACATTTGATTTGTTTTGCCCTTTTTCAGACTTTCCTTTTCCAGCATTACAGACATGAGAGTGAAAACATTGCTCATAATTATAGAGAATTTCACAGGTTTTAAGATGTTGTTTACATGATTTTTTTGGTACTGTCCCAAGCTAAGTAAAAGCACAAACAAAGATGAGCCTGAGTTGCATCATAATTTCCAGAGCACTGTTGGTTCACAGGTCTTTGCTCAGAGTTGTCAGCGTCTTCTCCGGCCTTGTTTGGAGCCCATCCATCATCTGTCTTAATGTGCTCTGTGTCATTCTGTGTAGAGAATCACAGAGGACTGTACTACAATCTGCCTCATGAAGGGGATGCGAATATTCCACTTGAAGCGATAGCTGTGTTTTTATGTTTAATATAAGTAGCACTGAGCCCGTAAGAGTAAGAAATACTCTTTTTTTTTCACGGTGAAGTATTGCTACATCACCATGTACTACATGGCATCAGCTATATGTTTCACCGATATCTCTTATGCCGCATGAAAAAGGACACGTAAACCTTTTTTCATCAATGTCATTATACCAAATGGGTTTCTGTTATTTTGCTGAGCAATAATGGATTTAACAGCGGGACAGAATCCTGCAGCCCTTTACAGGCAAAATGGGAGTCGAGAAAATATTTGGTCTTTAGTCAAAAGGTCACATTTAGTAACTTGTCAGAAATGAAAGTGGTTGAGTTTACATTCTCGGAAACTGATTTATTCCAGCCTTATGATGTTAAATAAATTGTATGGTGTATGTATGATATAATTTATGTTATAAAGGGAATTCTGTTAGCAAATTTTCAACATGTTAAGGCTGAGAAGCTTTAGCCATAGGCTAAGTATTATTGTTTCAGCTGGCTTTGGATTGTGTCATTTGTCAATTTGAATGACAAAGTTGTCTTATATCATACAAAAAAATACCAACTACCAATGAACATTTCATATAAAGTCACATTTTAGATGAGGCCCCTTGTAAAGTGTAGATAGAGACATCAAACATCTGCTTGTGTGCACATTTGACTGCTAAATTGTAAAAACAAAAATTGGTATAATTGAGGGTTATGTTTGATACCAGCTGATAACTAGTGACGTAAGTGTCACTGATGGGCACCGTACTTAACTCTTTTACTTTTGTGCCATATAGAATTTACTCAGAACTTTCATGTGTTACAAATCTGTGATTTTTATATCATTATTATTAAAGGGCTGAGGCCACCAGAGCCGAGCTCCACCTCCCGATAACGAAATCACTGCTTGTTAGAGCTCAGCTTTAGCTCCATCAGCATCACAAACTCGCATACAGAATTGCCCCTTAAACACAGTAAAGTTAGCCACAGTAGACTTATTATTACTTATTATTACAAATTCAGGAGATGCCAAGTGAATAAAAAGTAAAGAATTAAAAGACAGCTATTCCAGTTATTCTACTAATGGAAACACAGTTTCTTATATTAATCCTATAAGCTCTTTTAGATACAATATTTTATTGAATGATAATTCTATAATAAACAGAAAAAATAAGATTGCTTGTTTTTTAAATGCACAAATGACACAATAAATTTAAATAACTGTCAGTCTTCTGCTTTTTATAGTTTCAGTGGAACTAATTTCTACTAAAGGGTAATTCTCCCAGTTGAACCCAGAATTAACCCTGGAATAAGCCAATAGTCTTCATGTGTGTAAATGATCCAAGAGAGCAAGTAGAGTTTAGTATTTGTTGACATTTAATTAAAAATAAAAGCGTTTGCTTTACTTCCAATTGTGTGGAAAAGCGAACAGCGTAGAATAATGCACGCAGCTTTTCACCTCCTGACGTCTCCCGTGCTCCTTGCCACATTGTATGATTTGAGTGTCAGAGAAAAGGAGGGATTGAATAGCATGGAGTGACGGGCCAGGCAGTTTCATTGAATATTCATCTGAGGACGGATTCCTTATGAATAAGTGAACAGCTGTTGACAGAAAGCATCAGTTTTGTTCTCTTTCATCCGCCCAGTCAGTGCTGTATTTACAGTTAGGAGCATGTGTGTTTTACTTTTACATGGTCTCATGTCCGTGGACTTGGTTAAGCAGATTGCTTTAATTTGTAGACCTGTTGGGAAAACCTCTGGTTTCTTGCTGCTTACACCCCCACGTCTTGGTTGATTGCTTTGTCATTTCGGTGCGATGTACAGAGCAGTATGAGGTCATACAGAGAGTTAGTATAGCTGATTTGATGCACGTCTTCTTCTGATTTAAAGAGTTCAGCTTATACTGCCTCAGCTATTTCTACTGTCTCCTCCGTCAGCTGCCTTAATTTATAATGCCTGTAGGAGCAGTTTACGATGTCAGCTAGGTCATTACTTACAACACTGTTTAGTCAGGCTTCTTTTGCCATAATATAAATGTCCAAGGCTAAATCAACAGTAAAGGCTTCATGTGCTGGGAACACACTGTCCTTTCTATTTCAGACACTTGGTCATTTGCATCTCTTCCAAGAAGACTGTTTAATCAGTTGGCATGCAAGTGTAACCTTGATGAAATTGCTCTGTTATTGATCATTCTGACATTTTGTAGCCAATATGGATGTAAAAAAAAAAGAATATATAATGTCTGTTATCTATACGATTCATAAATGTGGTGTAGTCATGGAGGATATGCTACTATGGGGTGATATTATTATTAACATAGATGAACTGTCCCACTTAGACTTGATGTATTTTTATAATATGTCACCACATCTTTCACATTCTCTTTTTAATTATCAGTATAAGAAGAGAACAGTTAGCTGTAACAGTCATTGAGCTCCCATAGATGTTTTACATCTGCATATTGTGGATTGGAATGCCCTTTGATTTTCTATAGTGCAGATATTTCAACAGTATTTGTTTCACCCTAAAAATTTTGATATGGATCATAGCTCGTGATTTTCTCTGTCTGTCTCAAACTAATCAGCCGAAACAGCTAATAATGTCACAGCTGATATTTGTGGCAAAGCAACAAATATAAACAGATCTCTGGTTCTCTCCAAGGTCCTGGAGCCTGATGCTGCTGAACATCTGTTTGAGTCCCTGCTGCCAGACATGGTGCAATTAGCGCTGAGAGCATCTGAGCTCTGTACCAAGGTAAATCCGTTGCTAACCAATGGAGACCGACATACTGGTCTTTAACATTATAGATCATTGCAGCACATTGATCAGAAAAGTCATATAATCCTGTAAAATCATAGTAAAAATTATGAGTTCAAAACACATAAGATGAGATGTTTTGATCATCTGGATCTTACATCGTGTAGTTAGTGTGTTTTTGCAGTAGGAAAAAAATTCATGCCCTAATTTGACCAAGCAGCCTATCATCTTGTTAAATATTACTTCACTGCATTGATTTTATTTCTACTGTGATTCATTTAAAAACTCAAACGGTCCCTCACAAGTAGGCACATTAGCCAAACAGATTTGTAAGGGAACATTATTCATGTAGCAAACGCCGCATTGTTCTTCCTTGCTTATACAAATTTATTTATAAAATCATAACTGTAAATCTCCCAGACATGAGGGTGTATGGACTTTGATTTAAATTAAAGGTTGATTTAGGAAGCACATAATGGTGCAAGATTATTAGGATTTTTTTCAGCGTCTAATTCAATAAATTGACAGAACAAATTATTTTGACCTTCCTCGGTTGTACCTATTTTCCTCTTCTAGCCAATACCCCTCCTCAAGGCAGGCATGAACCACTCCATCACCATGTCTCAGGAGCAGGTGGCATGTCTGCTCGCCAACGCCTTCTTCTGCACCTTCCCCCGACGGAACTCTAGAAAGACCGAGTACTCCAACTACCCAGACATTAACTTTTTCAGGTAATCTGGGGATGTACTACTCTTTGACTCATGGTGCTAAACGTAATATGATGTTGTTCGGTAAAGTATGTATTCGGGACAACTAACTTCATTCACTATGCATGCTTTCCTTATTGTCACATGACATAATGCTGGTCTTTGTCAGGATTATCAATGTAGGTCTTCACTTGGAAAGTATGAAGCATGGCTTGAGGGAAACCAGGGCCCAGGATGTGCAAAAAGGGAATCTTGTAGTAAAACATTTTGAACATAGGAGTATCAGTGTTGGCTAATTGAGCCACGCAGCAAGCTCCTGGTAAATGCAAATCATCCATCAAGCCTATCATTGAACTTTTTTCATACATAGAAGAAGATAGATAATGGCGCATTTTCACATGGATTTTTTCTACTGAGTGAACACAGATGTCTCAGGAAATGTTTGTTCATGAAAATTTGCTTCAGAGATAGATGTAAAAGCATCATGGGAATTCATCAGTAAAATGTATGTGAGCTCAATTCAAGAATTTAGAGATATTACATAGTTTTGCATTTTCTTTGCATTTTGATTTTAACTTTCATTTCCTTTTTCTTTTTTGTTTTTAATGCAATCTAGTTCAGTTAGAGTCCAGAGTAGATTTTCTTGTTTCAGTTTAGTTTTTGCTGTTTGAAAATATTCAATTTTAGTTTTCAATGGTTTCATTGTTAATTTTTTGTCTTTTTGATTATTATTATTTGAAGGTGATTTGTCAGAGGAAAGATTTAGGAAATTGGTACAGCTATGAGAATAAAAACACAACTTACAGAGTCTCAATAAACACGCCCATCAGTGCCTCAACAGGCACTTTGTTAATACAATTTTACCAAACTAACAAATACTAGAAATATGGATGTTCCCTGCATTTTTTTAAGTTTTCTAAGTTAGGAAAATCATTAAAGTTATTCAATTAATTCTAATTAGGTCTAGTTTCTATTTTTATTTTTGTTATGTAAATTTTTACACACCCGCTTTTAGTTTTTGCTTTAGTTTCAGTTAACTATAATAATCTTGCAAAGATTAAGTGACAAACTATGACCTAAATGACAGGTTGAACAGAAATGTGCTAGAGCCAACCCTGAAGGGAGTGTTTCTCTGAACGAACTGGTGCTGGTGCTTTCCGTTGAACATAAATTTACATTTATTCATCGAATTTGAACGATGCTACTGTTTGCTTTCTCTTGCACTTGAACGTTTCTCCAGTATGAGAATGTAAAAACAAGTGCATTCCATTCAAAAACACTGCATGCGACAAACATTAGGGTGTTTTCTTAATTCTGCAAACTTTCACTGTGGAGATTGTGTGGGCGGTGTAATGTAAATGAGTCTGCAGTTCACTGCAGAGTCATCTCTGTTGGCATCACATTGTAATTATCTAAATGGAAGAGGAAATTAGATTAACATTGACTCAGATGGCTGCTTGTGACAATAGAGAAGGCCGTTGGCTATTTTGCAAAAGGCAGTAAAGGAGTTCACTGGCATCTGAATTTCATTTATGTTGTGGTTGTGCTGTAATTTCAAAGAAACTGCAGCATCGTCCCCTTTTCTTCCTGCGCAAAAGTGTCCTAAATATCCTATGTGGTATGAGACAGAAAATTAAGTTTATTTCATTATTCAAAATCCTTAATACATTTTTATTTCACAGGAATACCCAGAGGGTTACTAAAGGAAAAACAAACACTCATTATCTGCGAATTTATTTATTTATTTTTATCTCAAAGCAGTCTTCTTATTTGCATTGAGATAAAAGTGACTATAAACACTATTATCTTTGAGGGTTTTTTTCCAGCATTGACTCTGCCATTCAACATGTTCTTCCTGAAACTGTATCTATTATTTTACCACAGAGTGCAGCTAAGTTTATTAGAAACCCAGCAGTTACACTAAATGTAGCTATATACACCCTTTTACTGAGTTGCATCATACCTTCTGTACATCAGTTGGAGGTAAATTTATGTTATATAATTATATATTAATACCGTATTCCCTAAAGACTGTATGGCGATCTGTTACTAAAAGGCTGCCTTATGTAGTAGCTACCTTATGTCTAAGACATTTTCCCCAGGGACTACATGAGGCATGATTGTTTCTCGAGTCCACGCTGACAAAGAGAAATGAGTGCTGGAACTGACTTCAATGAATGAGTTTCCCATCCCCTAAAGGGCTCTCAGTGCACTGAGCTTTTGTCATTATTTCATTTCCTTCACTTGGAATTTCTCTCTTTATATTGTGGCATGTGGGGTGAGCTGCAGGGTTTTTTAGAGTGTGCTTGAGTGGGAGATGGTGGGCTTAATGCTCAAAGTGTATTCAAACCCATCCACTGCGCCTCGCTGTTAGCAGCTTTGTGTGTATCTGTGCTATATTCCAGGGGGATTGCCTTTTTGCCTCCTGAGGACTCTGTTGCTTAAAAGGGACGCGGGGCTTCTTAATGTATCCCCAAAGAGGGAGGCCTGTTTCCCTCTCTCTCTCCCTTTTTGAGTGAGTGCTGTGAAGTGGCACATGAGTATTGCTCTGTGATGGCAAGCCTGGGGCAACTCCGTTGTCGTAACAGCGAAGGAGCTCCTACATAACCGGCTACTGACTGAAAAGGGAACTGAGTGAGAGGTGAACTAATTCATATCAAACGTTAAAGCATGACTGAACTCACATGGCTAAAGTGGACATCCTGTGTCTCAATTTTTCTTGGTCCTAGCTGTGGCATTTTGATTGTGAGGGTTGGGCATTTGGTTGGGATGCTGTGTTAAACCAACTTTCTTAAGAAGTAAGCTTTTAATTTTTGTTTAAAAAACCGGATGTACAATATCAACAGTTATGTAATTAAATCCACGATTTGTTCTCATCTGCAGGCTTTTTGAGGGGTCCTCTGCAAAGAAGACTGAAAAGCTGAAAACCCTTATGTGCTATTTTAACAGTGTTACTGAGAAAAGTGAGTGGTCACATTTTCTTCATGTTAAAAATTTACTGCCACATAATTGTCTTGCCAGATAAAACATTTCCCTTGTTTTTTGCAGTGCCTACAGGTCTTGTAACATTCACCCGAAAAAGTCTGAATAAGCCACCAAATTGGAAAAGGTATAATAATATGATGTCAAAATAATATTATATGATGTATTCATTGGGCTGTTTGGAAACTAGCATGGATACATGTTCACATGTTCTTGATGTTGATTAAAAACTGGAAACTGTTTCAGCTCACAGACTCCACTCACGAAGCTCCACATCACCTGTGAAGGAACCATTGAAGATGATGGGTATGGAATGCTTCAGGTAAGAGAGAGTATGCGAGGAATGCACGAGTTGGAGAGACTTGAACCCATTGAATCTTTGCCCAAACGAGCTGTTTGTTGGAGTGTGCTTGGTTCCCATCCTCTTTCCCTTTACTGAGCCGCCTCATTCTAGAGTCTTCCACCCAGAATGCTTACTACTGCTGAAAAGGCCTTTGAGGGAGCATTTGATGTGTCGGAGGGAGTTTGCGCTGGGACTGGGGTCGAGGCCTCTGAGCCTCTTGTGCTCTCTGGGTCGACGATACTTCCTGTATACTGTCAGGATGGCCTGCTCTGGCTTTCACCTTTTGTTTGCCTCCAGTTGCCACAAACTGACAGTTGATGTGCACATATGAAAAGCTCCGGGGCACACTGCAACTTGGATTGATGGATGCTCCATGCTTTGTTGGGGTGGGGGCTGTGGTGAGGTGTTGACAGCCTGTCAAAGCAGACTTTGGAGGCTGGCTCGCTGTCCCAGAGAAGAGTGACCAGTTTAGGGAGATCTGCTCTCAAACTGCTGCTCATCCCTTTGCAGCTTCTTCCTGGGGTTGTGAGGGGTTTGGTCTGGTCTGTCTACAGGCCAATGAGCAACTGTCAGAGATGAAATTGTAAGATTATATGTTCCACATGGGTGCTTTCTGACTAAAACAATCAATTCACGTCTCTCTGAGCTGAATCAATGAGATGAACGTTTGTTCTGAATCACAAACAGACTGAAATAGCAGTATTTGTGACTGGAGAAATATGTTTATTTTCACCTGTAGGACTGCTCTCTTCATTTGAAATTTGCTACTGGCAGCCTCATACCTAAATGCCTCTCCTGGGAAGAGTTTATTTTGGCATGGAGGACAGATCTCTGAGTAATGCCAGCACCTTAGGGCACCTTTCCAATCAGCTTGTCAGGGATTCTGTCACAAACTGAATAAAAAGGGCAAAGACCATTTCATGAGGTGCTTTCTTCCTGTTTCCAAAGCTGTCCATTTTAACGTCAGACAGAATGTTAGCAGTTAGATATTTTCTTTTTATTTTCTAACATTTTCACATGTGACAAAACAATAGATGCTGCAAGAGTATTAATAATGTTTCATAATCTTTCCTTCATCATCAACCATCTGTCTTGATTTGCAGGTGGATTTTGCTAATCAGTTTGTGGGAGGAGGTGTCACCGGGTCTGGTCTGGTTCAAGAGGAAATACGTTTCCTTATTAACCCCGAGCTAATTGTTTCTCGTCTCTTCACTGAAGCACTGGATCATAATGAATGTCTGATTATCACAGGTAAGTGACAAACACTCTTTAACCTTGTTAAACAGTAGTTGTTACTAAAGGAATCCTATTCAATGATTCACAATTTAATCATATGATTCCGATCAAATCAATAACGCCATAGTCTCATTCTTCTACTTTTCTTCTACTTTGCTTTTTCGAATTTGACAGTAGAGAAATTGCATTGATTTCTAGTCAAACCCAGCATGGAGAACACATTGCACAGCTTCAGTTTACAGCTTTCTGACTCAGCATGGGGCTAAAGGATGTTTGTGGCAATTGTCCTGTTTTCTGTATCTGTCCTTGTCACCTGTTTTCTTTTGATTGGGTACACACGGTAAATTCTGGAGACAGACTATGCTGTTCTGATTGCGCTGTTGGGGCTTTCTGTTGAGTAATACTTCAGAAAGGAGTGTTTGCCACAAACAAGGCTGGAACAGGCCAGTAGACCCAGTAACAAGAGCATCCCTTAGGGAGCCCCAGCAGGAGGCTGATGGCACCTGTCTGCTTTGTGGCTTGATTGTGTTCGATGAAGACTTTAGACAACCAACCAAGATACAAACTAACAAAAAAAACAAACAAAATAAACAAACCATACTCAAATTCTCAAATATAATGTGACAGTAAAGGCCGCTAGTGGAACCAAGTCACACTAGTGAGTATGGTTGATGTGCCTTCTGATAGAAGTAAACAGAAATAGATTAATTGGTTTCACTGTGCAAGTGACCCAAAGCATACTGCTAAAGCAACCAAAGCAGTTTTCAGGGCAAAGAAATTTGATATTCTTCAGTGGCCAAGTCATCTAATCTCCGCTCAATAGAGTGTGCTACTCAGTTATTAAAAGCTTTAAAGTGAATACAGAGAAACTCAGAAACAATCATCAACTTAAGTACGTTAGGGCAAAGATTTGGCAGACCATCTCAAGGAAGAAACAGCATGTGGTGATGTTCATGCGCTCTAACTTCAGGTAGTCATTGACAGAAAATTATTTTCATCCAAGTATTAAAGACAGTATTTAAAATTCTGTTAGTTTAGTCCATTTACCGTAGTTTTCAGGTCATAAGCCGCTACTTTTTCCCCACACTGTGAACACTGTGGCTTATACTGACGTGCGGCTAATGCATTTTTTTTTTCATGCGGCCAAAAACATTTTGCCTGGTAACAGTAGACCAATAAAATTGATAAGTAGTATATATACAGTATATATTTTTAGCGGTTGTTAAGAGACTTTGTAATGTTGTTTGTGCACTGTTCCGTAAAAAAACCATAAGCAACGTAATTTGTGTGTTACCGATACGTACGTATACTTAAAGGTAGCCGTGTTACAGGCGCTGTTCGAGGGAAAAAAAGCATTTGCAGTATGTATTTTTGTATGTTACCATAACGTTTATGTTACCATGTTTATGTTACCTTACGGATTGAATTAAACGTTAAAAATCCTCACATGTAGTATTTCTGTGTAAATATCTCATATTACGAGTGAAACGCATACGGCTTAAAATCCGGTGCGGCCTGTACAAGTACAAAATTGATTTTCTTTCTAAAATTAGAGCATGTGGCTTTTAATCAGGTGCGCTCTGTAGTCCGGGAATTACGGTACTTTTGAGCCTCTGGCAGATGTCAGAGGTATGTAATGTAAATAATTCCTTTGCAGTTAATGCAATTCTTTTGTTAAACTATTAGAATTAAAGCTAAAAGTCTGCACTTTATTCACAGCTTGAATTTTTGATTTGACAAAAACAAAACAATTTGTCCTTGTCTAAATACTTATGGACTTGACTGTGTACCATTGATGTATATGTGTATTAAAAAAAATTAAAATTAACCAGATCTATCTCTCTTTGGCCCCACCGGACTTATTTATGCACCATTTATTTGAGTTATTTTATTTTGTATAACTGATAGAACATATAAGCTGCTGTAATTAATCCAGGTGTCTGCACAGGCCACATATTACACATTTTTGAAATCATGCTGAGTAAAATCACTATGAAGTACTCCAAATATCTACTATGTTTTTGCCTATTTCAGCTTGTTGTTTTGCATTGATTGCAATGTTTTGGTTAATCCACAACTCATTTCGATACCCTTAAGGGACAACAAACATCATGGATTACATTATATCATGTTTAAATAGAAACATCTTAAATTAAACGTCCTCCTTACATAGCACGTGCATTGGGTAAGAACAGGAAGTGAGGTCCTAGAGGCACCAGTCATACTGCAGCATAAGAGTTTCTCGCTCTCATAGAGTCACCTTGAGACTTCTTGCTGGCCGCCTTTCCCGCGTCTCTGCTTATGCCACTTAACTTTATTACTTGGGCCCAGAATTAATTATAGCTGGAAGACCTGACTCAGACCTGCTCTACTAATGGACTCTTCCATTCCATCATCTTTATTAAACCTGGGCTGTATCTCTTGTCCTCCACGGTAAAAGTCCAAGCCTTTGCTGCAATGTGGTCATGTGGTAAATCATGTTCCCTTGTGATACATTTTGGCATACAGTACTGAAGCTAATGGATCGTACTCCTGCACTGAAATTTGCAAAAGTGCCTTATCCTAATTGAATTTTCCTTGATTGCTAGATATCTGGCTGCCAGTGGGGCGGTCACAAGTATAAATAGTATCAAGGAGAACTCATATGAACCATATGAATGGTGGTGCTGACCAGAAAATGTGGTTCATGCTCGGTGCATGCAGGAGACAGTCATAGGGATTTTTCATTTTTATTTTTTCACAGTATTTTTTTTTTTTTTTTACAGCATCTACAATTTGAACATAATTAAAGCTATATTTTACCCATGTGCTATCCTCTTTCGTTCAAATGCAGAAGTAAAACTTGTTAAAATGAGATACACTGCTGACTTTCTAGTGTCTGGTCTTCCACAAGAATGTGAGACAATTTGTTTTGATGCATTTACACATGAATGGGACGACCTTCAGTGAATTACACCCGCTGTTTTTTAATACGACCTGTTCATTTATAAATAATTTCTAAGGAACAGACACATCTTCTTCTAGCCAAGATCGATCCTCTTCAATTCTTACTAGAATAAATTTTTAAATGGCAAATGGGTTGAATAAAAAGCAAAAGCGTAATCTGTTTTGCTCCTGAAGAATGTGCCATTCAAATGCAAAAATGTTTGAGAAAAGAAATCTTATTTGGAAAACCAGTAAAGGTCAGGTGTATGCATAGTGTATGCACACAAAACCATCTAGTACAACAGCTGTAATATCCCATCTTTAGATTAGATATCAACATCACGAAAGTATTTATTAAGTAGTAGCTTTATGGGTTTTTTTATTCAGTTATAGTGCTGGGTGCAAGTTGACATGTGTTTGCCATCAATAGCGTGACTGAAAAGTACCTTTGCATGTACCTCAGTCTTTTGCAGACCTTTTGACCCAAAGTATGCATCTCTAATTTCAAATGTGCCAATGGCACTGAAGCTCAAAAAACTTCATATGGGCACATAAGTCATGTAGAAGGTTTATTTTCTAGCGCTGTTAAACTACACGAGGTATGTCATTGTCTTACTCATTTTGCTTATTTAAAAAAATAGAGGCTGGTTAATTATTAATGATGTGTCTGTCAAGTGGAGTGCACCCTAGAGATTCCCCCATGTGTTACTAATAATAGCTGCTGACCAAGGCTTCTCTACTAATCGCTTGGTTTATTCACCTTGCAGCATGAAGCATCTCTGCAAGTGCTCTCAACAGCTAGGTACTAATGAGTGTTAATGAATGGGAAGTTAATCTGTGGCCCAATTATATTGACTGTCCTGTTGTCTACCCCCCTCTGCTCCCTCTTTACGGGTGTTGAGTGCTTCGCTGTGTGCTGGTGGTCAGTCATTGCTGCTTGCATCATTTCAAGAGGGGTAACAACTTGACCTTCTGTTTTTCAGCAATCGGATGCTCTTCGATCACTTTTAACCCCCTAAAAAGTACTTAGTGCAAAAAATTAGTAATAATTTGTTTTCTTTTTCTGTGTGCATGACTTGTTTTAACAATATTAATTTTCCTTGTGGTTTTAAGCATTGAGCTGGGTTTAGGAGCCAGTTGTTTGTGTTACACTAAAGTATAGTAACATGGGGTTTCAACTACTGATAGCATTTAGGTGGGAGCCCTAACAGAGTTTTTAAATGTCATTGCTTTTACCTATCAAAGATTTGTTATTCTGTATGTTAACACAATAAACTAACCCACATATTAGTTTTGAATCATGAAGAGAAAGATAAATAATCTTTAATTCTAAGTATGTGTAAATAAAATTGAGATTTATATGTTTATATGTTGCCTGCTTAAGTGTGCCTGAAGTTCCTGTTTGTTATTAGGAACGCAGCAGTACAGTAAATACACAGGATATGCACAGACCTACCAGTGGGGTGGCAGCCGTTTGGACACAACTCCAAGGTATCTGGTAATTTTACTTGGTTTAAGACCTTTAACATTTTAAAATAATAAATAAAAACTGTTGTAACTTTGTTAGATCTCCTTACATTGATTAGCTTGTCTTTTTCACCACCTTGGTCTAAAAATATCTTGTAAAATAGTCACACTAGTCAAACTGTAGCATGACCAAAATTACTGCCAGCGTGTGCAATGAACCTGTGAAATTGTTGCTTCTGAAATAGTTGCTATGTCAACACAGCCATAAAACCCAAATGAGATGGAATCAGTTTTTTATCAGGCTGAGACCAAGTTGCCAGTTACAAGCAATCTGTTTGTGATAATATGGCCATTCACTCTGATAAATCAGCAGATATTGCAAATCTGTTGCCATCTACATACATAGAAATTCACAATTACTAATTACTTTCAGAGTCCAGACAGAATTTTGTGAATCTGAAAGAAAAATTTATATATTTCTCATTAAATAGTGATGTGGTAGCTATGGAATTTAAGCTGCAATTATTAAAGGAGTTACTGAAGGAAACATGCAGTGGTAGATTCTTTCCTTGAAATGCATGCAAGCCACACACAAACTCAACCAAGGTTTCCACTGGCCAGCTGGCCCCACTCTGAGATCCCATTTAGAAAGGTTACCATATTTAGTACACATACGTTTTCCTTTAACTTTAAATCTCACAATGGATGGATTGCCTTGTCTTTTCTGACTCAGGGCAGCATTTTGTTCCACTAAAACATTTCAAAACCATTTCTTTGATTGAATTTTTATTTCATTTTCAGTGATGGCTGGCAGAGAAGATGCACTACGATTGTGGCCATCGATGCGCTGCAGTTCAGGAACTTTCTTGAACAATTTCAACCAGATCGACTCAACCGAGAACTTAACAAGGTTGTCTTTTACTTTTGTTTCACTCCTTATTTTGTGTTATTTTTTGCAGTTGTTTTTCTTCGCTCTGTATGTTACGATGAGTTGAGTAAAGTATTTGCCCAAAATTGTTGAAATTAGGACCATAAATCTCGGAGTTCGGTGTGGTCACTTATAGCTAGCTCCAAAAGTGAGTGAGTCCTCACAGACTTCATGGACAGCTTTGCAGCAGAAAGAATTATGTTTACAACTTCCTATGAAGAATTTTACCATAGCACACATCTTTAAAGGCCTAAATTTAGTATAATAAGGGATGTGGTCTCTTTGCATGCCAGGTTGGTTTTGTTGTAAGGCTGTCTCATATTAGCCAGTATTAACATCCCATTTATTATCATAGTGAATAATGGCTGCACCTTCATACCTATTGTGTGCTGACTGTTAACTCGCCAGTTCTATCCTTGTAGTAGATTCACTCCGGTAAGCGTTAATGACTTTGTGCTTCATCTCTGTCATCTCCTCTGGCCCTGCACCGGCTACATGAGGAGAGAGAATAATTATCAGGTGTGCCTGCTCCACCCCTCCCTCCAATTCTTGAGTTTACTGTTGCTGGAATTTGACACTATATGAACTGAAATCAATTGAATTGAAACACATAGAACCCCACAGCCAAGCCACTGCAATACCCAGATGCAGTTAAAACAATAGCTAAACAACAGATAACTAAACTTCACAGATGTAATCCACAAACCAGTTGGTTATGTCATAGTAGGTGCAGCCATCTTTTATATCCAGTCTATAATTTGTCTTATGCTTCACACCTGTTTAGATAGAAAAAAAAGAAAATTGTCATACATAGTGAGTGCTGCTGAAAATATACTTCCCCCCCCCTTTTTAAGGGCAGCACTGTACGTTTTGATTTGGCAAATTTTTACACTGCATGCAGAGGGATATGTGTAGCAGCCTAGCCTGCCAAGTGACTTTGTTAACCACTACACTATAGAGCAGCTAGGTTTTAAAAAAATCTACTCTTAATTTCTAAATTCTCGGTTAATTTTTTACAAATTTGTATTCATGATGGTGAATCTGTAGGGAACTTCTATCACTGCCACTGAAGTAATTTCATTTTAGAATTTTGATTTGCATTGTTTTAATGGTCTGAAGCCATTTGGTTGCGAATGGGGAAAAAAAGTCTCATCACAAATGTCACCTGAGTTGATATTGACTTGTGTTTACTTTTCTCAGGCTAAATAGATGAATTATGACGTGCCATATGCATGTAATACGTACTGATAGATTGCTGTATTTGTAAAGAATAAACATAATCATATTCATTACACTGTCCATTAGGCCCAGCATGAATTCTAATAAGCATAATTAACCTTAGTGCAATTAATCACCGTTAGCACATTTGCATCATGTTAAAGACACAAAAAACAAAAACAAAAGTCCTTTGTTATGTGTAATCTTCCCATGGTTGTCATATCTATTTGTAATAGAAAATCAAGATGTTGATGTTGTCAGGTCTGCTGTCAGAAATCATGGAGGGGTTTGACAGCTCTGACAAGGATTTAAAAAATGGACCAACATGAAGATCAATCCCAGTTCGACTATTGTTCAGTTAACTGTCATATCTGCCCTTTCACAGGAAGAATTTATGACTGGTCAGTTGGAGGACGGGCACTTACAATTCGTTTTCAGTATACATCATTAATGTTAAGAGTCCCCTGCAGATATCTCATGTAACAACCTTTTGCAAATAATTTGCCATGTCACTTACAACCCACCCAACATGTGATTTCATATGTATTTGGTTATAACACATGGGTTTAGTCAAACGAATCGATAACATTGAGTGAATAGCCATGAAGTGGAACAATGATGCTAAATGACATCGTGTTAAAAAGACATGTTCAGCCTAGTCAACCAAACCTTATTTTTCATGGCCTGTCAGCAGCATGATTGTTATTACAAAACAAATATTCAATTACTTTTTGTAGTCAAACCATTTCACTTACATCACAGCTGGACAATTACACTATTTTACCACTTCGTTAGGTGTACCATGCTTGTACTGGGTTTAACTGCCTCAGTTGGCCATGGCATAGATTCAACAAGGTTGTGGAAAAATTTATCAGAGACTTTGGTCCATGTTGACACAATAGTATCACAAAGTTGCTGTTTATTTTTTAGCTGTACATCCGTGATGTTAAGATCCCATTTAATCAAATCCCAATGTTGCCCTTTCGGACTAGGATCTGGTGACTGTGGATTTTGAAGAACAGTGAACTCATGGTCATGTTCAAGAGACCAGTTTGAGATTATTTGAGCTTCTTTACATGGCATGTTATCCTGCTGGAAGAAGCTATCAAAAGATGTGTATACTGTGATCAGAAATGGATGGACATGTACTCAGTATTGAACCCTACAGCCAAGCCACAAACCACATCCTGCCACTGCAATCCAGAAACACTGAGGTAGGCTGTGGTGTTGAAGCAATGCTCATTTGGGGCCAAAAAATATCCCCCATAAATTACAGGACCACCATCAGCAGCCTGAACCATTGATACAAGGCAAAATGAATCCGTCCTTTCGTGTTGCTTACAATATAATTACATTAAATGATTGCATTTCTAATTTTCTGCTGTCTTTGTGTAGGCTTACTGTGGCTTTGCATGCCCTGAAGAAAAAAGTCAGAACCTTTCAGCAGTTGCGACAGGAAACTGGGGCTGTGGGGTTTTCGGAGGTGACACACGTCTGAAAGGTAAGCACTGACGTAACACTGCCGTCAGAGGATCTCGTGGCGAAATGGGCTCCTGTAATCTTTGTGCACTTGGCAGTCTAATTGGAGTCTCTTCCTCGATATAACAGAATGTATTTTAGATAGAAAAGCTCCAGTAGATCAGTGTGAGCTCCATTTGTCTTCTGGGAATGCGTTCATTTACTTAAGGCCTGTTCGTTGGCTTCCTTCTATTGATCAAATGACAAAGTTAATATGTTTCATTAATAGAGAAATTGATCGCCTGCTTGAGTCCATCAATCTGTTGCAGCTTTCTGTCTGTGCCTTGTATCACTGTCACAGCAAAGGGAGCTCCTTTTTGCCAACAATTTGCAGTAATAGCTCTGCTTCTCACTTACTATCTGACTTGGAGACCTTGTGCTTACAAAGTATACATCCATCCATTTATTAATTAGCTGTAGCAAGGTACAGTCCGTTATAGGCACTATCACTACTGTCTGCTTAATGATGTGCCTCCAGGGAAGAGCTCTGTAATTCAGATGCTGTTCTCTGCCTCGATTTATTGTCTGTAGCATCGCATAGACCCCCTTTTTTTTAATTGCCGGATAATTTTTGAGGAAAGAGTTGAAAGGAGAAGGGGAGAGAAACAGCTGAAATGAAGAGATTCAGCTCAGAAATCCTGTGAAAATGTTGATTCAGTTTTGCTCATTAACTTGGCAGTGTACTAACATTCATTAATCAGTAGACACATTTCCGGTCTCTTAAAATATTCACAGCTCACCGGGGCCAGACCTGGACTCCCTTTGTAACTAATCCAGCATACTCAGTAGGGGTGAGACCAGTTCCCCAGATAACTTACCTTTTGCTGTAGGCTACAGAAGCTGATACTTCTCAGTTTTAAACAAAAGCTATTGGATGACTTTTCAGACCTCTGTTTTATTTGTCTTTGTTTTGTTTTTGCAACTGAATCTATGAACGTGTGTGGAAAACTCTTCAAAAGAATGTTCAAATTGTTTTTAGCTTCTATATTTTCCTTTCAAGCATTTGCTTGAATCCTTAATATACTTGAATACTCAGTTATTTTCCTTTCGAACTATAAATAACATTTTTTTTAAAGTCCAGTTTAGTTGATATACTGCATTGAAACATATTTTGTGTCACATACACTATTGAGGCTCATCACTGCCTTCTTTTCCTCCAGCTCTGCTCCAGATGCTGGCAGCTGCTGAGGCGGGCCGAGACGTAGCCTACTTCACCTTTGGTGACAGCCAGCTCATGACAGATGTCCACAACATGCACTCTTTCCTCATTCAGAAAAATATCAGTGTTGGTAAGGGGAACAGCCCAGGCATCATGCCAGCTTCTTGTTTTTATGAAACTTTTTGCACTTTTACATTCAACATTTTTAAATTGTCAAAGATGCAATTAAAGAAATAAAGTAAATACAGATAATATGTATTGAACACGCCACCAATTTTCTAAGTAAATATAAGTAATATAAGTTTTAAAGGTGCTATTGACATTAAATTCTCACCAGATGTCTGTAATAACCAATCCAGTCCATACATGCAAAGAAATCAAACCATAGATGTCCATAAATTATATGTAACAATGAGAAGTGACACAGAAATGGTACTGAACACGTGAAGAAAGGGAGGTGCGAAAAGGCATGGGAAGAGAGGACACCAGCTGACATCTATCAGTAATCAGAAAGCAATCCTGCCACTTTGTGCAAATTAATATCAACTGGTTTGGTTCCCAACCGATGGCCTATAAAAAGGTATCTCGTTACCATGGTGTCACACAAGAAACATTTCATGATGGGTAAAATCAGTGCGCTTTATCAAGACCTTTGCAGCCTTATTGTTGTAAAACATACTCATGACATTGGTTACCGAAGAATTTTTAAGCTACTGAATTTTCCAGTGAACACTGTTGGGGCCACAATCCAGAAGTGGAAAGAAGATAATTTCATCATAAACTGGCCATGACCAGGTGCTCCCCACAAGATTTCAGACAGAGGAGTGAAAATAATTATCAGAAGAATTGTTCAGGAACAATGGAGTTGACTGACTTGTGGAGAGCTACAAAAAGGAAGGATGAATGGAAAAACTGGGGATATTTTTGCTAAAAATCTGTTGCCATCTACCAAAAGACAATGGAAACATCCAAGGAAACTTTCAGTTGGTTTTGGAGAAAGCACATAAAGCTCTATGGAAAGCACTAAAGCTCAGAGTTCATAGAAGGGGCCCACGAAACCTTCAGGAGTTGAAGACTGTGTGAAAGAATGGCCGTGGCATGACAAGCTGTCATCACGATCAGGCTTTTGCATGTTCGATACTTTTTCTCGTGTCACTTCATTATGTAACATAATTATGTTACATCTATGGTTTGATTTCTTTGAATGTCTGGATTGGATGGGTTGTTGCCGACATCTGGTGAGAATTTCATTACAATAGCACCTTTCGAAACATATTTACTTAGAAAATTTTTATTATTTTTACCAGCTGTAATAATCCAATTATTTTTTGTTATGAGTTTTGGAAAATAATATGATCTCATGAACCATGAAATTTCCATCCTATATTTCAGTCTAATATGAAGATTAGACAATATCTCCTTGTCTTGTTACAGGAAAGGCGTATGATCTCTTGGGGCAGTATTACAGCTCAGAGTGCAAGAACTGCCTTGGTCGACGCCCTGACGTCAGCCTCTATTCCTTCATCTACCAGCAGGTCAACTCCTCCCTGGCGCCTGATGACTCCAACATGGGTTCAGCCAGACAACACGCACCCACTGACTGCCATTAACCCTTCGCTGACCCTTAAAAATGAGTCACCGTGATTTGCCTTTAAAAAATGAACATTAAATGAATAAAATATTTTCAGTTCCTTTGCTTTTTTAACAAAATCTATTTTCTTTTGTTCATATGATGGTGGATGTACCAGATGTGGTTTTAACCACAGGCTGATAAAAATGATAATGAAGGTCTAGCATGCATACCCTTTAAAAAAGGCAGGGGGTGGTTAGTTATGGCCGCGTCTGGCACTGTACTCCAAGATGTGTTCATTTGGCTGTAGCTGGTAATACTGCAGTAGATTGAGCTTCAGTGTGACGCGATTGTGATTTTAATGGTGAAGCAAAGGTTGCCATCCATCTTCTCAGTTTGTCATGTTGCCTATTTTTTACACCAGCACATATCCAGCCTAATTGAATTGGCTGTCAGAAATCAAGTTAGAGGAAAAGAGTAATAAGAATTGTGTGTTGGAAAGCTTGCGGTCCCAGAAAAGTGGTTTGATTTAAAGAGCAGCCTATTTCTCAGCAATAATCGCTTAACTTCTGTGTTTATTTATTTGCAGGCATTGAAAATGGATCCATTCAGATTACATTGTTGTGGGTGTTTCTCTGTTTGTGATTGCAATTAAGATATTAAAAAATAAGTGTTTGCGTCTTCCATTCATTTCAATGTAAAACAGTTTTCTTTGCCTTTTTAATTTTTATATAACATCACTAGAATTAAAATAAATATTCTTGGCAAATTTTGTTTTTCAAAGAATTAAAAAAGGTTACATTAAAAATCAACAGCACAATTTAAATTGAGCCACAAATCTCATCTCTGACTTGATGAATGATGGTTCCTTGTCCCACAGATGTTATAGCAAAATGACTTTCTACACAGCCTTACCATTTATCTGTCCCCAACTATTGCTTCATCCTTTCCTTCACAGTTTAATAAGGTCACACCTTTTATATAAACTGCACATGACACCTCATTAAGTGAAGAGTAGATCATAGAGCATCCAGTCAGATCTGGGAGTCAGGTAGTGGGAATCTGTGTGATTCGTCTGCCTGTTATACAAAATGCAGCTTCTTTTGCGTCAAGAAGCTGGCTGACCGAAGTTTCTGCAGGTAGATCTTTGGCACAATGTGTTTAGCTTTCATGGATTTCCATGGGTCTTTATTACAATTATGTATTTAAGCCAATTTGTGTTAAATAAAAGCTGATTAACACCATTAGCAGTCTGACATTGATACAGTTTTATCCTTTAATGGTAACTAAAGCATGGGCTCAAGCTGTAATTGTGTACTTCAATGAAATAGATGATGTTTTATTTCACATTTGACCATCATTTATTCAAACGCAAAAGTTGTTATCTTTCAATTTATAGATTGGCCAGTCTGCAGAGGTCTATATGCACTATTGTGCAAAAATCTAGAGCCCCCTGTCATTTCTTTATTTTGCTAGGAAAAGTGAGTTTGAAAGGCAATATTTGGTAGGACCACCTTATTTTTCAAAATCAGCCTGAACCCTTTTAGAAAAGTAGTCTTCAGGAATAGTTCTCCAGTCTTATTGAACCACATTTATGGCTCTTCTTTGCTTGTTGGCTGGCTTTAGTTCTGTTCTCTTCAAAATGACCCCACACTGATTCAATAATGCTGAGTACCAGGCTTTAAGGAGACTAATTCATGACTGATAGTGTTCCAGTGTTTTCTGTCCAGGTATGCTTAAACCGCATTGGGAGTGTGCTGGAGATGCATGGTGGATCAAAATCTAATGGTACCTTTCAGTATTTACAATTCCATTGAGTTTGACAAGATCCTCAAAACCTCAAAATTACCTTTGCAAACATTGCAATATTTCTGTTAATAGCTATTTGGGGCTAAATACTCATTTACAACTGGCATTTTTAATAAAGTCAACAAAAGAAAGGGCAACAAATTGTGTTTTTTGTGACACGTTGCTAGTAACAAAGCTCTACTGAGGATTCAGTACAATATAAAATTGGTTCTTTGCTAAGTTGTCTGTTGTGTGGAGACACACTGGTTTATCCCTTGAGTTAGGTGTCTTTTTCAGCTTCAAGGATGTATAGATGATTGCCAAGTTGTTCAATAAATGAAAATAAATTCTTCTGAAAATTGTCAGGTACAAAGACTGCACTGAAAATGAGTGAAAAAGCAGCAACTGTCCCAAGAAAGCCTGACTCATTTGAAAGTAAAACATAAATTACAATCTGCTCAAGAATTTTGCACAGTACTATATGATATTTTTTTTTGTTGAATGTTAATTTAGTTTTGTTTGCTGAATGGATTCATGGGAGCTTGTAAGTAAATGAGAGATATGTAGGTGCCTCTAAGCTTGGTGCTGTCTGCCTTTATAGAATCAGGGCCTGAAGCAGGGGGTCTCTCTTTGTACCTTGCTGGCTTCAAAAAAGCCTTTGGTGGCATCTCTCCAGAGGGGTTCCACCATAGACACACAGGGGTATCCTACTGGACTGATCCCTCTACAGTGAGCCTCATGTGTGTTTTTGACCTTTAGCCTGCCATCTGTCAGAAAGTCACAAACATGCCCTGTGTTTAGTCTTCTAAACATCTCTGTAATGCAGTCTGGTAATGAAAAGTCCTATTAATAATGGAGTTTCGAGATTGATCTCAGTATGGAGTGGGTCCTTTAAAGTAATTTTCTGTTGTGTATGCTTATATTCTGTTAGCTCTTCAGCTTGCTTCCACTGTGTTACGTCCCCTGGCTAGTCTAGGGGGTTGAAGGGACGAACATAAATGTGGATAGAGAAGGAGGAGCCAAGATGGTAAATTTAAAAGGTTTATTTAATACTGGTGATGGGACGTGGGTTCAGACCGAGGTGTAACGTCAGGGAGAGCCAAGGCCAACATAACAAACAAAACATCCCTGACGTAGAAATAAAAGAAACTTACCTAACTCCAAAGAAACAAAATATACAACCTATAACCATAACCTACCTAACAACACATAAACAGGAGAAAACAGGGTGTCAAAACAAAAGGCAGCTCTCCCCTACAAGCAGTCTGAACATGAAACAATAATGCTCACACAAAATACAAAGGCATGCAAGCCTGCACCAGTATGGCAACCAAAATGGCCGGAGGGCCCAGAAGCACAGCTCCACAGGCCTTAAATAGTGCTCTGCTGATTACCAATCAGCCGGACTCTGCACAGCATCCAATCAGGACAGAGGAGGTGGAGCCTGGACAAAACAAAGGGTTAATAGGGAGAAGAGACATCCTCCTGGGGGATGTAACACCCCCACCCAGAAAAACAAACGTATAAGTTTGTTAACCTTACACCATCACATTCTTGAGAGGGCATCGGCCACAATATTTTCACATCCTCTTTTATGCTTTATTTCAATGTTGTAGTTTTGTGAAATTAAAGCCCACCTCATCAGTCGCTGATTGTTGTTATACATACGAGAGAGGAACACGAGAGGATTGTGATCAGTGAAGACCTCTACAGGTTGGGAAGTAGATCCCACATACACGTCAAAATGCTGAAGAGCCAGAAGCATGGCCAGAGTCTCCTTTTCAATTGTCGAGTACCGCCTTTGATGAGTATCGAACTTCTTGCCAAAGAAGCAGACAGGATGACTCACTCCTTGTCCATCATCCTGAAGAAGAACAGCTCCAGCCCCCACCTCACTGGCATCCACTTCAAGCTTGAAAGGTTTAGAAAAGTCTGGAGCGACAAGAACAGGTGAACTCGACAGAAGACCTTTTGCACATTCAAAAGCACGTTGACACTCAGGACTCCAAATGAATGGTACCTTCGGGCTGCACAGGTTTGTCAGTGGTGTTACGACTTCAGAAAAATTCCTACAGAAACACCTGTAGTAACCAACCATCCCCAGAAATCTGCGCAGCTCACGGCGTGTTGTTGGCACAGGAAAGTTAAGAATGGCATTAACCTTTGCACTGATTGGGCGAACCTTGCCCTGCCCAACTTCCTTTCCAAGGTAGGTCACTGTAGCCTTACCAAACTCGCATTTAGCCAAGTTGAGGGTCAAGGAAGCATCAGCTAAACGCTTGAACACAGTGGTTAAGGTGTCAACATGCTCTGACCAGCTGGAAGAATAGATGACCACATCATCAAGATAAACATTACAGTTTGCCACACCAGATAATACAGTTGACATTAACCTCTGAAAGGTAGCAGGAGCATTTCTCATTCCAAATGCCATAACTGTATATTGTAAAAAGTGATGAGGTGTTACGAAAGCTGAGATTTCTGATGCTCTTTCTGTCAGAGGTACTTGCCAATAACCTTTAAGAAGGTCAAGCTTACTCACATAAGCAGCAGATCCGACGCTGTCAATACAGTCCTCAACACGGGGCAGTGGGAAGGAATCAGGTACTGTTACTGCATTTACCTTGCGGAAATTTGTGCAAAAGCGAGGTGTTCCATCTGATTTTGGCGTAACCAGGCACGGAGAACTCCATGGACTATAGCTTGGGATAGCCAATCCATGCTTCAGAAGGTAGTCTACTTCTGTGTTCATCATTTCCCTTTTTGCCATATTCACACGGTAAGCATACTGCTTAATAGGCACGGCATTCCCAACATCAATGTCGTGCTCTATTACAGTAGTACGGGAAGGCATGTCCCCAAAGAGTGTTAAATGAATGGTGACGAGCCTTTCAATGTCCAACTGTTGCTCACGGGTCAAGTGAGACAGATATACAGACAACTGGGACAGTACCTCAGAATTAAGCATTCTGGCATTCTGGTAGCTGGCATCACAAAGTTTGAGCCCGTCTTCATCTAAACTTGACCTCAATCCTGAGGAAGAGTTCAACAAGAGAGGTTCTGGAGATGAGATTGGCTCGGACGGAGATGCCACAGACTTATCTGCAGGACCACAGAGAGAGTCAGCTCGGACGGAGATGCCACAGACTTATCTGCAGGACCACAGAGAGAGTCAGCTCTAGAATGAAAAGATTTGAGCATATTGAGATGGCACAAGCGTGTTTTACGCTTCCTGTCTGGGGTTTTAATCACATAGTCAGTGTCATTTACTTTCTTATCCACCTGGTATGGTCCACAGAAGCGGGCAGACAATGCAGAGCTAGCAGTTGGTAGAAGAACCAAAACCTTGTCACCTGGATTGAAAGATCGAGGAACGGCTTTCTTATCATACCAACTCTTCATCTTCCCCTGAGCAGAGGAGAGGGCTTCTGCAGCTGCCAACCTGGCCTTATGGAGGCGCTCTCTGAACTGTGAAACATAATCCAGAACATTAGTTTTCACAACATGGTCTGTTGACAAGAACTGTTCTTTCAACAACTTCAAAGGTCCCCGGACAGAATGACCAAACACTAGTTCATTTGGGCTAAACCCAAGGGACTCTTGCTTAGCTTCGCGCATGGCAAACACCATCAGAGGTACTCCCTCATCCCACTCTTTTGCAGTATCCAAGCAGTATTTCTGCAATGTTGCCTTGAGTGTCTGATGCCAGCGCTCCAATGCTCCTTGAGACTCAGGATGGTATGCACTTGACACAACATGCTTAATCCCCAGAGTCTGCATGACCTGCTTGAAAAGTTTAGACAGAAAGTTAGTTCCTTGGTCTGTCTGGACTACTTTTGGTAAACCAAAAGTAGTGAAGAACTTTGTCAAAACTTTAATCACCAAAGGTGCAGTTATTCTTCTGAGTGGGACAGCTTCTAGAAAACGAGTCGAAGTACACATTGCAGTCAGTAAAAACTGATTACCATTCTTTGTCTTGGGCAATGGACCAACACAGTCCACAATGACACGTTCAAAAGGTTCACCAAGTACTGGTATAGGATGAAGAGGAGCTATAGGAACTGTCTGGTTTGGCTTTCCTGCAATCTGACATGTTTTACAAGTGCGGCAAAACTCAACTATATCAGCCTTCAATCCTGGCCAAAAGAAATGGTTGAGTATCTTGTTGTACGTTTTTGTAACTCCCAAATGACCAGACAGAGGGTGCTCATGTGCAAGGGAGACTACGTAGTGACGATACTCAAGAGGCACAACAATCTGATAAGTAGTGCTCCAGTCACAGTCATCAGAACAGCTTTCCTCTACGTCTGCTGTTAGACTTGGGTGAGCAGTCCACTTGCGCATCAAGACCCCATCTTCCAAGAAATAAGAAGCCTTTTTATTTCCTGTTTCAGAAAGAGAAGTAAAGCATTTAGTCAATGAGGGATCAGACTTCTGAGCAGCAACAAGGCTTTCACGTGTGACTGGCAAGTCTAACTGTGGAAGATGTAGATCCTTCCACTTCTCAGTAGTATCCTTTGAACCACTTTTAAGATCAATCAGGGTTTGCAAATCATCTGTAGCCAGAGCCTGAGCCAACGAAGAGTCTGACAAATCAATTTCTGCAGCTTTACGTCTTGCTTGAGCCCTGGTGAGAACACAAGCAGGAAAAACAGATGGGAAACATGTTGCTAGGTCGTTGCTCTTCAAGTTTGATTCTGGATCATTTATTACTTCGGGAACAGGTTGCACTTTTCCACCAGCAATATCATTTCCCAAAATGAACTGCACCCCTTTTATGGGAAGTGAGGGGCGTACTGCCACAGAGAAGATGCCATTAACCAACTTTGACTTGATGTGTACATAATGCAAAGGAGCTTCGACATAGCCCATTTCAACTCCTTGAATCAGAATACTACCATGACAAGAGGAATGGTCACTCAGGGGTAATACATCAGATAAAATCACAGATCTTGACCCTCCCGTATCTCTGAGTATTCGAATGGGTTTTTCATCCTCAGGCTTCCCAGTCAATGACACAGTGCCATCTAAGAGGAAGGGTTTGAAGCAGGGATCAACTCCTTCACTTTGGTCCCTTCTCTCAGCACGGATGGTTTTAATTAAGCCTACTCCTTTTGGTGACTGGTTCTTGCGCTTCAAAGCGGGACATTCAACAACAACATGACCAAGTTTATGACAATAGAAACATTCCCTTTCAGTCCTTGGAGCAAAAGTCTGTCGTGGGCTTGAAGGATCCTTTCGTGGGGGAGGTTCTCTGGTGGTAACTTCACGTTTCTGCACAAAAACAGTTTTATGAGTCAGCACAAATTCATCAGCTATCACAGCTGCTTCTTTCAAAGTGGAAACCTTCTGTTCATTAAGGTGTACAACAATGCGTTCTGGCAGGCCATTTTTGAACTCTTCCAGCAGTATCAGTTCACGTAAGGAGTTGTAGTCAGGAACTTTACTTGCTGTTATCCATCTATCAAAAAGAGTAGCTTTTTCACGAGCAAACTCTACAAAAGTCTGATTTGCTGTTCTTTTGTGATTGCGAAAGCGTTGCCTATACGCTTCGGGAACAAGTTCATAAGCAGCAAGGATAGCAGACTTCACTACATCATATTTCAAACTTTCTTCCAAAGACAAAGCAGAACAGACTTCTTGTGCTTTGCCTACCAATTTGCACTGAAGAAGCAATGGCCAAACTTCTCTCGGCCAGTGCAATGAGGCAGCCACACGTTCAAACACATTGAAATATGTATCAACTTCTGATTCACGAAATGGAGGTACCAACACAATGTTTTTACTCACATTGAAACCACCTGGGTTTACAGGGGAGGAGGTTGTTTCACCAACAGATGAATTTGCAGAACTAGGTTGAGTAGTAGTACTTCTTGAAGTCTGTGCCTGTAACTCCAACTGACGCAGTCTGACCTCCCTTTCAATCTGCAACTCCAGCTCCAACTTTTTCAGCTTTAACACCTTTTCTGTCTCTGCTTCCAACCTGCGAAGTTCCAACTCTGCCTGACGAGCTTGGGCTTTATCCTGAGCCTCAAATTGTAATTTAGCCAAACGTACCTTGAGTAATACTTCTTGTCTTGAACGAGGAGAAGATGGAGTAGCAAAAGAAGGTGAGCCATTAGTGCTTAAATTTTCCACCATTTGTTGCTCCACAGCAGCAGGGTTTTGCCCTTGGTCCTTTAACACAGCAGGCTTCAGTCCTTCATTAGGGGTCCTGTCAAGAGGAACTGGCAAACGAGGTGATTTAGAAACAGGAAGCAGGCCTTCTTCCACAAGTTTGTTTGAAACAGCAGTTTTCAAGTCCTCTTTCACCATTTGCCTTGATACATTTAACTCAAAGTGTGCTGCTATAGCAAACAAATCACGTTTTCTACACGCATTTAGCTCCTCCCAAGAAGGATTACTCAAAAATGCACTCAAAGCAAAAACACCAGTTGCCATACTAACTACCTCTGCCAAATACACCAGCAGAAACAAACAACTCCAAACCTTCACCATCCACAAATGGATTAACCAGGACTTTTATCCCGGACGAGCCCCCAATTTATGTTACGTCCCCTGGCTAGTCTAGGGGGTTGAAGGGACGAACATAAATGTGGATAGAGAAGGAGGAGCCAAGATGGTAAATTTAAAAGGTTTATTTAATACTGGTGATGGGACGTGGGTTCAGACCGAGGTGTAACGTCAGGGAGAGCCAAGGCCAACATAACAAACAAAACATCCCTGACGTAGAAATAAAAGAAACTTACCTAACTCCAAAGAAACAAAATATACAACCTATAACCATAACCTACCTAACAACACATAAACAGGAGAAAACAGGGTGTCAAAACAAAAGGCAGCTCTCCCCTACAAGCAGTCTGAACATGAAACAATAATGCTCACACAAAATACAAAGGCATGCAAGCCTGCACCAGTATGGCAACCAAAATGGCCGGAGGGCCCAGAAGCACAGCTCCACAGGCCTTAAATAGTGCTCTGCTGATTACCAATCAGCCGGACTCTGCACAGCATCCAATCAGGACAGAGGAGGTGGAGCCTGGACAAAACAAAGGGTTAATAGGGAGAAGAGACATCCTCCTGGGGGATGTAACACACTGGTTATTTATTTTATAGTATGTAGAATATCTTTTGCTGTTTTAGGCATCGAGCAAGACACTGTGTACATAAATTCAGTGATTAATCCTAATTAATATGGGAACCCACTTTTGCTTTAATGCTAAATTCTAAAAAAAAATTGTAAATGGATTGTGATGAAATTTAGTGCAGACAAATGTACACATCTCTAAAGCTAAATTACAAAAGATCGGCCCCTTTAGTGCTTCAAAGAGAAACAAAAGTTGGCATTGGAGTAAAAGGTGATTCTTTTGTAGCAGGCTGATCCAAATAAAAACCACTAGACTATTAAAAAAGCTTTTTGAGTAAATAAATTTGGACTTTGGAAAAAGGTTTCCTGTGCCACTTGGGGTATTTTTCCCCATGGTGACTGCACTGTTAACAAAGTAATTATTAACAAAGTTTCCAGCAGTGTACGTTTTTTCCAGGCTTTGCGCTAGGCTCCAAGTGCGGTACTCAGGAAGTTTATCATTGAAAAAGCTGTCCTCGAGAATCGTCTACCATATCCTGACCACCTGTCCAGTGGTGGCTGAACGGGATAAGAAGTGAATGAATGGATGGGTGGATGGTTATTATGTTTATTAATTAAGGCAGATGTGGCTCAGGAGTTAAATCATGTCACCTATTAAGGTTGGTGGTTTGATCCCTGTCTCCTCTAGTGTACATGTTGAAGTATCTTTGGGTAAGGTACTGAACCCCGAGTTGACCCGATACATCCATCACAATGTGATTGTGACATTAAATGTGCGTAGGCATCACAAAAGGCACTTGTGGAACTGTGTACGTGAATGGTTGGATGGGGCTTGTTTGCATCATTAGGAGGAAATTATCAGCAGTATGATAATAAAACAAACTCAAATTTAAGTTTATGTTTCATATGTTAAATAAGGCGAGTTAGCAGAAATAATTACACATGCACTGTAAAAATAGACTACATGGCGTACTAATGTAAAGCCATCTTATTTGATGATTATGACCGAATCATCAATGCAGCCCAGACAACAAAGACAACACATTAAACAGCCCATTAATAAATTCGTTTTGAAGTTTGAAAAATAAAAAAACGTCCACTTGTGTTTTGTTTCCATCCAAGGGGGTCAGCTTGGATAATGTAGGGTGCTGTATTATAAATTGGGAGGCCTATTAAAATTAATTATAAGCTATTTACTTCATATTTCCTCATCATTTTTGATCATTAGTGGAAACTCCCTGTAGCATTTTGAGGAGTTATGCAAGGTTTTCTTGGCCACAGATTAAAGGTATTATCAGCTGAATATTGATATGTTTGATGAAACCCTGGGAGCTGCGGCTTGTATTTGTTTGGACTGAAGACATAAAACCAAAACAGGATTCGCTGTCACGAGCAGCCTTTTGCTAATTATTCATACTGTGTCCTTTTCCATGGTAAAGTCCTTATGGGGAAAAAAAAGGATGAATGTTGCAAATACACCTGGGGAATTGAGTTCTAATGGCATGCAGCTAATTTGCAAATGATTCTGATCTAGGAAAATAGGTTATGTTTTTTACAGTATTGGTAGTAGCATTGATGGTTAATATATGTAAAAATAGTCACTGCTAACACCGAAATAGACAGAACTAAGCGTACTAACCTAAAACTTCACCCAAGGTCAGCCTATGTAGAATCAAACTGGGGGATTTGTATGTCCTAATTTGTCTTCATTGTGCATATAAGCAGTTCATTTTAAAACTGAATGACTGAACTTTTAAAGAAATGACCTCTTTATAATTAAATATTTAGACATCAAAGAGCTCTGAGCGTGCTCTAATTAATCTCCGCGCTGCAGTTTTTATTGCACAATGTTCTTTAGCAAGATCTTTAACGCAGGTACATCCTATTAAAGTAGCTACATTGCTGGTGCGGGACACAGTCAGCTAAGTTTAGAGTGACCAGGTTGTCCCGCTTTATGTGCAGGACATTTTTGTCCCTTGTTGCACTTACTACGACAAAAGTCAAAGGTAAATGAGAAGAAATACGAGATGTGTCATTTAGGGATGCACTGGCAGAACAGCAGCTGAAATAAATTGTGCATTAGCTTCCATTTTGGTTTGTTTTATTTAATTAGAGAAAAGTGGGAAATTTTCTTACTGAAGTGTAATGCAGTGGTAGTTTGTTTGTTTTTATTTTTAAGTTTTTAAGTTTAGATATACACTTTATTACTTACACCTTGCAAATATTAGCTTGGACTCCAATCTAGTATTAGAAGACCTGTTAAAACGCCCTTTTAACAGGTCTTCCTCTTTAAAGGGATTTTTTCCTTCCCACTGTTACCAAGTGCTTGCTCAAAGGGGTTGTATAATTGTTGAGGTTTCCTCCGACTGTTGTAGTGATTTGCTGCTGCATGAACTGAATTGAACTGAATTAATAGCGTCACACAGTTGCTCCATAATCCATGATGGGAATCTCCAGTTTGACCACATCCCAAAAGAACTCTACTGGATTCAGATCTGGTTACGCCATTTGAGTGCAGTGAACTCATTTTCATGTTCAAGAAACTGCTTTAAACCACTGATACAAGGCAGGATGGATTCACGATTTCATGTTGTTTATGCCAACATATCTGACCTGGCCTGAATGTTTTAGCAGAAACAAGTTATTAAACCAGACAACACTTTCTAATCTTTTATTGAGGTTTCTCACATGACACCATAGACATATTGCTTGATATTTTTCTGCCATATTGGACTTAATAAAACCACTAATTCCTCGACGTGGCTGACTCTCACTGGCACCAACAAACTTGTTATATTCAGAGTCACAAAAATCACCTTTCTGCCACATTCTGATGCTTACTTTGAACTTGAGCAGGTTATCTTGATCATTTCTAAATGTCAAAATGCACTGAGTTGTTTCCATGTGATATTTGTGTTAGAGAGCAGATGAACAAATATACCTAACAAATTTCAGACTGCTTTGCGCTTTAATCAGATTTGTGCCATCATGATTCACAGCTGTATCTGTAAATGCCCTCTCACACAGCTGTATCTGTGTGTGTGTGTGTGTGTGTGTGTGTGTGTGTGTGTGTGTGTGTGTGTGTGTTTGAACTCAGTGTGACCTAAATGCGTCCTGTGTGGTGCCTCAGCAGTGGCATAGTTGCCATCGTTTGATGGTAATTTTGTCTCTCCTCCGGCTCTACACATGCTGAGATGGTTCCTCGTCCAAAGGCAGTTCCTTTGCTGCCCAGAAAATTTGCTTGCATTGTCTTTTATTTGGCCTAAACAGCCAGCAGCCAAAATAAATATGGGCTGTTGTATAGAGCGTGGAGGTAGTGGATAAATCCATTTAAACAGTTTTTATTTATTAGTGACAGCTTTCTATGACCATTTTTGTTTAAATGTTTACACAGCAATTGATCCAAAAGAAAAATCAATTTTAATTGATAGCCAGCAGTAATACCTAAACTGACTGCTCGTTCTGTAAGGTCAAGGAGTGAGTGAGTGAAATAATTTTTTGCTCCTTGTGTTATTTGATTGCCTATTTGTCACTGGAGTGTCATGTGATTGATACTGACTCGGCTTCAATGAAAGATGAAGGAAGGCCATCGCTTCTGGCATGCAGGAGTAGGAATATGTTGGCTTCAATTTGTGTTTTGCGAGCATTTCTTTTTTTTTAAACCTCATTAAAGACATTTGCTGTACAATCATTCCACACTGGAAAAAGAGCAGTTCTTCTGGCCATAATTGTATATGGGAGAAAATGCATGTGTTAGCTTCCTAGCATTTCTATTGAATTCAGTGTCAGAGTTCTTAAAAATCTGCTGGATAGGCCTTTGCAGAAGAAAGAGCACATTCAAATGTGAGTGTATAAAACTGAGAGAACCTGCAAAGTGCTGACCACTTAAAATTGCATGAACTGTTCATTAGTGCCCATGTTTGCTGATTTTCCATTTTTGCCATGCATTTGGATTCACTACATCAAATTTAACTCTCTAAATGCACCATGCAGGAAGTTGTCTTCTTCTTCTTCTTTTTTTTTTTAAAGTTGTGCTGGTTTGCTTTCTGGAGTTTGTGTTTTTGAATGAAGTAGTTCCTCGGGCCTTTAATTGCACACTTGTTGCTTCACTCACCCGTGAGGTAGATAACACCATCTGTTCCATATCCGCACAAGACCAATCATAATTTCAGAAAGAGAAAAACACATTTCGTTCCCTGGCAAAAATTTCAAAGCAGTGAATCTTATTAGGGAATATGAAACACACCTTTAAAATAGGCTTTAAAAATATTTCAAATTACTGTATTATTTGAAAAAAGCCACACGTTCAAGTGAAATGTATTGATATACATGTCAGTGTTGATCTTCGGGTACTTTGGGCATGTTACCGCATCAGACAGATGTCTCTATCGGGGTTTCAAAGGTGCCGGAGGCAGATGCTTCCCAAACATTTCAAAGGAGACATTTTCCTGGCTTTTGGCCTTGATCATTTTCAGGATATGATTAGATTCCAACACACGGTCACTGGGGAGAAAACAAAGTAACAAAAATAAGTTTAAGTAGACTTTACTCACTAAGACGTAGATAATGAATCAAAATATGGTGGGTTCTAATTTAAACATGAGGATATGTTGCACTGCAAATTGAAGATCTTTACAGTTTTTCACTGTTTATCGGACAAACCTGCAGTTTTACATTTTTTCAATACTGAGATTAACTTTCAAACAGTTAAACATTCAATAGAAAGCCATAGCTGCAATTTTTCCTTCAACGTATCCCATAAAATGCTTGATATGTTGTTTTGTGCATGTATGTGATGGGTCTTTGACAGGGTGGGGACCATGGAGAATAGCACTGCGTGGTGACTCGAGGCAAGGACCCGTCACGTGTCGCTGGTTGACTCTGTTTCTGTCTGTCCGTTGAGTGAAGGGAGTTGTCTGAAAGCGCTTTCAGGGCTTTTCAGAGTAGCTTTGGCAGAGTGAACCCCAAGGCTCTGCTGTGCACTGGGCTTGTTACAAAACTGTCACTGTTAGGGTGGCAGCACACAATGCAGTGGTCCCTTTGCTGGATGTAGGACAAGAAATGCATAGCTGACTGTTAGTCACAGATAAATTAAGAAACCAAATGTAGTACTTGTCTTTGTTCCCACAGGGTGAGAGTTGAGGATTTCCTGGTTAAAATGTAATTTCCTGCTTGGCCTTTTTAAAGCCCCCCGGTCCTTTAGGAGACATATTTTTTTAATCAACACATAGTAAATGAAACATAATAACATCTAGCAGCTACCTCAGATAACTCAGGGGATTTATGGCTTCTAATTGAAAAAGACTATTTTATCTTTCCTCTCTGCTTAAGATTATTCATGACTGAGTTCTTAACATGAGGTTAATATGATATATTAAAGCGCATCACAAAAGAAAAAAAGTGGATAGATTTACAAATGTTGGCAGTTTTTTCTCGTTCTTTTTCATGCGACCATAATATAAAATCCTTATTCTCTTATTTTTTCTTTGCATAGCTGTCAGTGTTGTAAAATTTTATGATGTTTGGCTTCTGTCTGGCATAAGCAACGGTGAATCTTTGCTAGCATATATTTCTGAGTCAGTCGCCTTATAGTTTATCTCAGTGTTGGGTAATTGTAAACTACAGACACAAAGCCTATTTGTTGTGCCTATCTGAGCTGTCTTGTAGGCCACTTCCCTTGACAAGTGTGGCTTGAGGAGCTATAAAGCAGCACTACCGTCATCCCTCAGCCCTGTCCTCTATTACATATGAACCTGTGGCTAAACTGACAAGCTTATTTACACCAGGACACATGTAGCCCAGATAACGCCATCGCTCCAGTGCCAAACACTGCAAGTTCACAAACACATCTTATTGACATATTCCTAAAAGGCGACAAAGAGATGGAGAGTGGGATCCCCATTTCAGTTCACCAGTCATTTAGTTTAGATACACTTCCTTCACGCATAAGTGAATGAGATCTTTTCCGCTGTTGCTGCTCAATTACCTGAGCACCCATAAAAAGCCGCAGCTTCGGTCTTTGGAGTGAGATATTGTTGCGCTGCTTGTAGAAATCAGAGGATGATTTAAGATGAGCCCTTCTCTTGTGAGAGAGACTCGGCAAAGGGATTCTCTGTGTCACCAGATATTGCAAGCTGCAGCTGCTCATTTACCTCGGGACCATTACTTTGCGACGCTGACTCGCCTTCTCGGCACCTCCTTCATGTGCCTTCACGGCCCCGTGGAAGTAAATAGACACAAATGAGCCCAAGAATGTACAGGAAACACTTAAGCTGTATCTGTGAAAAGAGGTCACGCGGCATTATTTCACAGCTGTGCCGTCTGTAAAGTTTTTAATCTTATTTCTCATAAGAACTCTTCATGGTTGGATTAAGTTTATATCACAGGGAAGTCCCCTGTGAACTATGTTGCATAATGTGTTCGTTGATCACAGTATGTGCATTCCCTATGGTATTGTCTGTATTTCAGTTGTGATATTTGCTTTACCAGTAGGGGAAGAATGATAAACAAAAATCTAAATTCCTTTCTGCTAGTTAGGTTCGTGGATTAAAATAAAAACTACTTCTACCAACATTCCAGGTATCAGGTAAATGTAGCTTTGTAAAGGCTGATGAAATTAGCTTATATCCACAGTACTTATTTTGCTGATTTGGATAGAAACTAATGGGAATGTATGGTCTTTGTTGATATAGCATAAACTATATTTATGATAAGGTCACACACAGAAACATCGGTAACAGTTCATCTTTCTTAATAGGAAAGATGAAAAAAAATAATTTAATAAACAACAATACCGGTACATGTTAAAATAACACTACAAAGTTTTTTTTCTTAGAATTCACCTTAAAATCTTTTTTCCTTCTCAAAATCTGGCCTTAATTATCTAATTTTGGTGATCTATGTGTGGTAGAGATATCTGGCTTTTCATGAATATAAGGATACTTGCTCTGCCTTTCCGGAAAACCTGGATCTGGACCTGGATAATCAGAAAAGTCCACAAGCCTTGAGCCCCTTCATATAGGACTTTTTTATTTCTACAGAATGACAGAAGAAAGTATGCACCTACCCATGATGAGAGGCTCATGGTAGTGCATGACCGGTGTCCCCCTTATGTCAGTTAACTTCATGCTTCTGCAAAAGAAAATACTTCCTGCTTCAAATTGCACACAACAAGGTGTGTGGATTTCTTTTCAATAACTGTACCATAATTTCTGAAAAAAAAAAAAAAACATCAATGAAACTGCTTTTTCAGATGTACATTCCTGGACAATGCTGTTAAGTCAGGTTGGTAAAATGTCCCTTTAAAACACCCTCTGGCATGTTAAGAACTGAAATGTTACGTGAAAATAAGAAAGTAAAGTTCAGTTAGATGAGAGGTTCAAAATAAGTTTACACTCCTCTTTCACAGAACAGGCAAATAAACATTTATTTTCTTCCATCTGCTGAAGCAGCAGTTGTTTTTCTTAATGGGTCACTGTAATTGGCAGCGGTCAGGGAGCGAGCCCTGCTTCGTGGTGTGTGGTTTAGTTACTGACGTCTTGAGACCGATGGAGGCATTGGCAGCTGTGGGCTCGAGGATGCTGCTTCTGCTGACGGGGGCCTCTGTTCATCTCCTCTTCACCCTACACAGTTCTGCTCCACAGGGACAGTGCTACTGGGACAAATGGCCACCTGGGATTTGAGCACTTAATGAAGCACACCTTTTTTCGCCGCTCTTCTCCTCAGTCAACCTCTTTTTCCTAAGGCCAACGATCCCCGCACCTCACATCTGGCCTGGCAGCTAAGTAGATCTGTTGGGGGAATTTAGGGAATGAGAGAATTGCCTTTTTGGAAAACATGTCTCACATAGGGTTGCCAACTCCCTGAAAAATAAATAAGGGACACCTCGTGGCCAGGGCCGGGCGACCCAGTTGTCTTCACCCTTCCCAGTGTGGTGAATTTTCTAGCTCTTTTTTTGTGTGTGAAATTATTTTTTTTAACCCTTTGACTTGAATTTGCTTTAAGTAGATGTGTATTCTTTGTGATATGAACACATGTGAAACAAATGATCATTTAGCCATTTATTTTTAGCTCAAAATGACAACATTAACACAATAAAACAGGTCTCTTTCTTAAACAGAAGCCTGTCATGCTTAACTTTTGAGAATATAAGTAAATCTTTCTTTAAAAGAACTCTGTCCTGCTTAACTTAAATTAATAGAAAACAATAGAAAGAAAAACATTCTTGTAACAGTGCACATTTAGTGCATTTAGTACAATTGGCTTCAGCTGAGGTATTATTTCAGCTTTTCTAATGCTAATCAGCTGCTCCCGTTTGAAAACCCGCTTGTTCCCATGATTACGCATCTTAACTCATCATCATTATTCATCTATGTATTACTTTTATGTATTAGTCATCTATTTGTTGTAATCATCTATCCTTGCAGTTGTTTATTACACAAAATAAATTATATTATCACACTTCTGGCCACATAGCGCTGATATTCACTGCACATGCCCATATTAACTTTTTCCAGCCAGGTGTTTTCCTTTTCCCATTCTTCCCTTTCTCTGAGGGGAACAAACATTGCTGCTCTAATGCTGGGCTCACACTGTGCGGTTTTAGGCCCATTTTGAGCCGATTTTTGAGTGATCGGACCGATTTTGGCCTTCATCGTGCGTCGTGTAGTATACGTGGGGTAACGAGAAGTGATTAACACCTCACGACCAGCTCCCGATCATCAATCGCTCGTGAGGGTGTCACCACAGGCGCTCACACTGCTCACGCGCAAACGTAAACGTTGGTGAAAAAGACGGCGCAGCACGGCTGTGCAGCGTGTGATCTGGACACAAGCGATGGAGGCACAACTTGTAGAACTTTGAAAAGCTCATCCGAGCCTTTTCGATGTGGCCTCACAAAATTATCACGACCACAACAACCGTGAAAATAGTTGGATCTACATCGCTGCTAAATCACAGCTGCCTGATCATGTTTTTCATTAGCAATTTAGCAAAGTTGATGGTAGTGGTGTGTCTGTGTGAGTGAGAGACAGAGAGAGAGAGCGACAGATTTTCTGTTATAACCTTAATTTTATGGACGCACAGTGTGAGCACTCAGGTCGCATCAGAGCATCGGGCGGTATAGTGTGAGAGTACATCGTGACCTACCAACTTCTAACCCCTGCGAGTCAATCGTGCAGTTTGAGCAGGAGCTGAATAACGTGACTGAAAAAAATCGCACAGTGTCTGCCCAGCTTTAGGTGTACTGTCGTCCGAGACTTGCACCGCAGTGACGGCGTTTGTTCCCCTGTTGGCCATGCTTCTTGTTGTGGTCATCTGTTGTCTTCCGGTATTTTCTCCGTAAGCGACCTTTCCTCGACCAATGAGATGAGCGGTAATCTGAATTGTCATACTCGAATTGTCATAAGTGTGCTGTCAGCTCATTGGTCACAAAGCAGGAGAGGGGCTGGGAATTATGTTTTCAAACAAAGCGTTAATTCCATAAACATTTATAGACTACTTTTGATTCTCACTGTATTACGGGACAAAGTGCGTCCCTTATTAGCTCAATACGGGACGTGTACTTTTGTTTCTAAATACGGGACGATTCCGTATTTTAAGGGACGGTTGGCAACCCTAGTCTCACATGACCAGAGCCACAAAGCCTACATGCATGCGAACTCATGCCTTTTTATTTGCCCTCTTGACAGCATAGCCATTAGCTGCCTGGTGGCGATTTTCACTTGTCAAGTGTTATGAGATATCCTTCAGAACTCATGGCCAGTTTGCAAATTTCTCTGCATTACTGAGATAGGGTTTGTGAGGAGAGTGCAGCTCTCCTAATGACTTCCTTCCATCTAACTTTTCTCCCTCCTGTCGCCTTGGATCCAGTCATATTTTGCACTTATGCAACCAGCTCTCATGCTGAACTGGGAGGTCGTGCAGTCAGACGAGCGGTTGTTACTTCGATGTGAGGAGAGCATTTAAGCGTTTGTCTCTTCGCAGCGCTTTAGTGTATGATTGACTCTGGTCTTAAGATGATGGCCTGGCACAACCATTTACCTTCTTAACTTGCTCAAGTCATGGACTAAGACTTTCTGTTTCTTTTTGTTTGTCTCCTTAAATATAATAAGCGCATGCAAGTGTTTCAAAGACATAGAGACATCTTTATTGCTGTGAGGTGCTTATAGTAATGATTATGCTGATGACTGCAATGCTCAATGACTCTTAAGGTTTTTTCCTCCTCCCCGACACACAACTTTCTTCACTTTTTCTAACTGTAAAACCCTTACACTTACCGTCCCCACTATTCACACAGAAACCTCCTTTATCAAGGCCACTCAAATTAGCCACGCCTGTTCGATGAAAGCACAACCACTGCTGGACTCATCGCAGGGCCGAGGCATAAATCATTCCCCCGGAGCAGGAGCCTGTGGCAGGCCTGGACACACATCCACCAGCCGAGATTTACACTGCACATCGGAGCATAGCTTCGCAATCTTGATCCTCTCCACCAGGTCATCTTCAAATTGGTTATTGATCTTCCAATCACAAAATGAATCATACGTTGCCAACACTGTTTAGGTGCTACGTTTACAGTAGCCTGGCTTGGATAATGTGCAGTCTGGGGATGGATTATAGTTTAGAAACCATGAGAAAACAAGTACCTGGGCTGAACAGAGTAAATAGGAAAATAAGTTAGAGGCAGTGTGCTTTGAGATGAATGGGTGTCATGCTGTCATCCAACAGAGCCTCATTATAACATTATCACAACAGCTGAAGAAACTGTTGACAGTTGCTGAAGTGAAGAGCTTGAAGTTAGCCGCTCTACTACAGTGAAATTCAAGTGTGTGATAAAGACTGGAGTCATTTCAACATTTTCATTCAGTAATAATTATTGCTGTTATTCTGCAGTCCGTCAGAAAATATGAATAGTTAGTTCTTTATTTGATGGAAACAAATCCTTCGCCTAGCTTTTAATGTTGTCTTTCCTTCTCTGAAAAAGCTGCTTAATCTAAGCTGAAATGCACCAGGTTTGGAAATTACTGTGAATGATCCTCTCACATCTACATTAAATGGGACCGGTACTGTGGAAGTAGTTCATTTCAGCTCTTGGCACATACTGTTCTGTGACATATTATTTAATGGGACCTCACTTCTCACCCAATTAGGCTTCAAGAACATGTCTAAATGTAGCTCCTGCCCTGGGATCAGCTTCCCCATAAATGCCAGTATGGCCATTATCAGTATACCTTTGTGAGGGAAAACAGACAGCTAACTATAAACCCAGCCTTAATTGAAATATTGTAAGAATGGCAGTGGTAATGTCTTTGAATTCCCTCATAAATGTCAATATTTGAGACACAAGACAATAGGACATTTCTTTCCTGTCCCATTTTGGAGGGAAAATGTCAAGCTCATTTTCATTTTCAAAGCAGGCTGCATGAGTACTTGGGTTTCTGAATTACCTGATGATAATATTAACAGTGAAAGGACAGGTTCAGAGTAACTAATTAGCTGCTGAATGGAGTCATGTAATCTTGTAGCTTTTTTTTTTAAATATACATGTTGCATATGTCCAATTACTGATCCTCATTATGAGCACAGTACACCGGGATTAGTGATTATAACAGTTGCATGATTTGTGATCCTCAGTGCTTCTGCACTCTTAAAGAAGTAATATTTGAAAATACTTTCTCAGTTTTCAAGAACTCTTCTCCTACTTTGCCTTCGTGTTTCTCTGTTACAGAGAGTTGCTTTTCATTTCTCTTGTACTCTGCCAAGCACACGAGCAGGAAAGAGGATATGTGAATGGACAGCTCTGCTCTACTCTCCCTCTCTAGTCGATAGCAGCTAGCAAGCAAGGTCCTGACTCTGTCGGCAGTGTGGCAGAGGCTTATTAGTGGTAATGTTCTCCCATCATCCATCTCCAGGTGGGCTTCCGCCATTGATCTCACCGCCAAGTCTTGTCACAGGCTGCTCCTCATGAAGTGAAAGCGCTGGTTGCCATCAGCACTCACTTTTCACAACCAATCGTAGTGTTCTGTCAATAGACCTTTGAGCTGGACAGCCAATATTGGACCTTTGAGCTGTTTGTCCCTTATTGTGGAGCTAAATTCAGCCAATAAACAGCTCAGAGTTTATTGAAAGCAAGCATATAGGCATAATGCCATATAGCGTTTAGGTTGAAGAATTTACACCTGCATTCTCACTCAGTTAATTCATGACGTCATGTCAACAAACATAACGGAAAAAAAAGTTATTGCATTAGTTGGCGTCCTGAGCTCTTTACAAACAATGCTTATTCTTTAAGCACTTTATTTGTCAAGCCACTGCTTTGGCCTGTCAGATGCAAGTACAAATTCCTGTTTAATCACTCTGTGTAAACAGTACATTTGTAGGATTATTGTAAGTGGTGCATTCATCAGACTGGGAGTGCGCGTGTGAATGTTAGACACAACAAGTGCTTGCATGAATCTCTTTGAGATTCAGAATAGAAACGCACTGCCAAATTACAAGTCCATTTACCATTAGTAGGAACTGGGTGATGTCAGATAGCGGACTGTTTTTAAGCCTTGTGCTGGTCAGTGGCATTTTAGTGTGCATCACTTTTTAGACCATCATGAGGGTTACATCCATCTGTATCCATATTTTATACACTGCTCAAAAAAATTAAAGAAACACATCAGATTTCAATGTAAAAAAGAAAAAAAGATAATAGATATCTATACTAAAATGCATTCGGAATGAAAGATTGTTTGTTTGAAATGAAAATTATCAAAATACAGAGGGCTGAATTTAAAGACGTGGCAAGCTAGTTCATTTTGGTAAAATTTAATTCCAGCAACTCAAAATAGTGCTCAGTAGTTTGTATACATGTGCTTGTATGCATTCCCTCCATGCATCATATCCCCACACCATCACAAACTCACCACCATTCTGGTCATGCTGAACGACGTTACAGGCAGCATTACGTTCTCCAGTCTCTGTCACGTCTGTAACATTTTTGAAAAACACAGGGTGCCGATGGACTTGCTAATTTGGGTATTCTATAGCAAATGCCAAGGCCAGGCTTAATGGTAACAGGCAGTGAGCACAGGGCCCACTAGACACTGGGCTCAGGCTCTCAGGCCCCCATGAAGTCATTAACACCAAAGCAGGTGAAACGTATTAACAACCCCCTCTGCTACTTAACTGGCCAGATCAATATCCCAGAAAATGAATTGACTTGATGTTATACTCTGATTAAAAAAGTCTTCCTTTAATTATTTTGATCAGTGTAAATACAATATGTGTGAAAAGGTTGCTCTCTCACAGCAAGAGAGAATTTCCTGTATCCCTGTCTCTGGTTCTCTCTGGGAATGTGAGCGGGAATGGTTTGCTGTCGCTTTGTGTTAACCCTGAATTGGACTGACAACCTTTCCTTGGTGTATCCTGCCTCTCACCCTGTGACAGCTGGGATAGGGTCCAGTTTCCCCCTTGACCATAAAATAGGGCGACCGTGGTTCAGGGGGTTGGGAAGCTAATCTTCTAACCGGAAGGTTGCCAGTTCGATCCCCAGCTCTGTCTGTCTTGGTCGTTGTGTCCTTGGGCAAGACACTTCACCTACTGGTGATGGCCAGAGGGACCGATGGCGCGATATGGCAGCCTCGCTTCTGTCAGTCAGTTCTGTCAGCTGTGGCTACTCCACCAGTGAATGAATAGTGGAATTGTAAAGTGTTTTGATATATAAATATAAATGCAATCCATTATAAAAATGATAAGTTGGGTGGATTGTTGAAGAAGACTTGTTAAGAACTCCTGAGACCAAATTGAAACTCCTATCTGTGGAAGAAGCAGACCCAAAAAGACATGGGAGCTCAGCTCTGCCCGTTTCTCTGGTGGGTGCCACTTAGACTAAAAGCCCCTCAGTGGTTTGGCACAGTTTGTACTGCAGATGATCATCATCTCAGGCTGCAGGAGGTCAGTCAAATGGAAACTCAGATACTGGCTGTCATTAAAATAAATAAATAAATAAAATAAACCAGAAAACACTTCTCCTTCCCTTAGCAAGATAGAAGACACGGACCGATTAGTTCTATAGTGTTACTACCAATAGTAGTATTTGCTAGATGTAAATACTTCAAGATAGAAGTTGCTTGCAACTAATTTATTTCTTCAGCTGATCCATGATATAGAATATTTGCTTGACTAAAGTAAAGGCAGCATCAGAAAATCCCACATTAACCTGGAGGCATTTGAGGCACAAGAGTGTATCCTGTATTCCTGGGTGCTTTGATTCAATTAAACATTTTTCACTGTTTCACTGAATACAGAGATGATGATTTGCATTATTGTGGAACTGGACAGCTATGAGCGTGCTACCACTGACACATTGAGCTGTTTCATCCACATGAGTCCACATTTTTCTTTAGCCTAATTTTTAGTCCAGATTTAATTGGACCAGTTCATGGAAGCTTTGCTAAATGGGCACTTGGTCGACCTGGTTCAGTGGTTTAACCAATGGAGAATTAAATGTGTCTCTCTCCCTAAAGACCTCATCTGATGCCAATGAAATTAGGCCATCTGTTGAGAACGTGTGACTCAAGTGGCAATGCTGCAAACAGAAAACCCCATGCAAATGAGTCCAGTTACATACAGCTGTAATTGAGACTAATCATCATTGTTAGGGTTTTCTTTAAAGCTATGTTAGCTTTGCACTAACAGAAATTAAAGTAAGCTCATTTGTATTTGTCTGTCTGACATTCTACTTCAAGATGAGGCTGTTTTGCTCAACTGTTAAGACTACTGGACCTGAAACCATTCACAGCATCTGAACAGTAATAGTTAGTTATCTGATATTTAATTATTAGACTGTCTAGTGCCAGGCATTTTGGTTGTTGATTAAACAGATTTTATTGCATGTTTGGAAGATTGAAAAAGCTACAGCTGCATCAGTAATCGAGATGATCAATTAATGTTATAGCAATTCGTGACATACTTATTGGATTTTAGGGCTCAGTTTCCGAGTTTGCAGTGTGGTCACATTAACAGAAAAGAAATGAGGGGGAGGGCAGGTATGGATGACAGTATCCATTCCCAGTTACAGCAGCATAGCAACATATTAACTGTGCAAAGTAAATGTTTAAATTAGCAGTTCAAGAATATGTTAAACGATACCCCATTTAAACAATTCTGTGAATTTCAAGGCTTTTCTCTTTTAATTGAGGTTCTCCAGTCATGTGAAAAAGGAAATTTACTGTATTACTGCATCCATAGGAGTTAAGAAGGTAAGTAGCAGCCAGGCATTGCTAATCAAATGCAGTTGTTTAATAGATCATTGGAAGGAGTGACCACCTCTAAAAGCAAAAAAGTCGAAGTTGACATTTTGCAAATCTGGGGCATTCAGCTGTATTTTAACCCAATGACAGCAAATTCAACTTAAAGTCAAACCATGCATTTCTCAGTGAAACTGCAAAAAACCCATGAGCTACATATCATACTCTACAGTCCTTACATTTTAAATTGGGTGACAGTACAATAAAAAAACAAAAAAAACAATGCCAGGATAATGACTCTTCTATCTAAAAAGGCAGCATGGCTTCAGTTTGCAAAGCTGCATGCAACAAGCCATAAGACTTCTGGAGCAATGTCCTTTGGACAAATCAGACCAAAATGAAGAAACACAAACACAGAACTTTAGCACAAACACCTCATACCAACTGTCAACACGGTGGTGGAAGGGTGAGGATTTTGGGTTTGTTTACAGCCACAGGAGCTGAGCACCTTGCAGTCATTGACCATGAGCTCCACTGTTCACAAATTATACAAATGTGAGACCATCTGTCAGCTAAAACTTTGGCAAACTGGGAAATGATCCCACCATAGCAGCTAATCTATAACAGAATGCTTGAAAATGAAAAGAATCAAGGTGTTGTAATGGCCCACTCAAAGTCCAGACCTCAAGCTCATTGAAATGCTGTGGTAGCTTTGCATAAACAAATGCCCGCAAACCTTAATGAACTCAAGCAACGTTGTGAACTAGTGTAGGTCAAAATTCCTCCACAGTGATGTGAGAGACTGAAAAAGTCATGCAGAAAATAACAGACTGCATGCACTGATTAGCCAGTGAGTGGTGACACTCGATGAGTCATGAGCGTCTCCTTCACAAAAATCAAAACCGCCATAAAACCTGATTAATTAGCAAGACACGGCATCAAATTTCTAAGAAAAAAAATAAAAATAAAACACTGACGCGATTTTAGTTTTAAGTTATTTTTATTTATGGAATAGTTTCCAGTTTTACTACATGACAGTTTTATTACAGCTTTTACGTGTATTTTCTTCTGTGAACAAAATATTGCTACTGCCTTTCAAAATAAATTAGCATTTTGTTTTCCTTGTCAAAATAAAGAAGACTGGACTTTTCACTGCACTTCATAAAACACCATGTCTGATCTGCCAGAGACATGTTACACATTAATTACTTTTATAAAAATGTTATCATGGATGAGTGTAACATTAATTAAACAGGCTGCTTTGCTACAAATATATTCTTTTACATGTATCACCAAGATTAGACAGCAAACACCAAGAGGAAACACATCAAATTAACATCAAAGCTTTGAACATCAATAGATTATAACAATTTATTGAAATTATTGAAAACAGCTTGCATGACTTTAGTTTTAAGGCATTTTTTAAATTCTCTTTAACAATATTTCACTATATTATAAGACTTTCCACACAGACATATAAAAATACAGCTATTATTCTAAGAATAAACATGGATGTGTCACCTAGTAATTTTTCTGGTCATAGTTTTGGAAATTGTGACATTCACTTTGGCTGATGATACACAGATACATATCCTATGTGTCATTTGCACACAACTAATATTCTCACACACCGCACCACTAATTAACCATGGATTTGCTTCGTTGTAACACAAGCCACCACACGAGATTAAAAAAAACCACTCACAATTTATATGTGTAGACAAATCTACATCCCAGTTTTAGTGAACATTTAAATGCTATAACATCATGCATAATGTAGATCACCGGAATTAACTGAAATCGTACTCTGTTTTATTCTGAATATTAAAAATGGTCACTGTAGTTAATTTAAAATTACACAAGCTCCATGCATTTAATGATCTGTTTTGGCAAATTGCACATATACCCTTGATTTTGTGTTATTGCACAGAGAACCTACAGTGTAGCTAACATCAACTTCCTTCTACCTCCAAGTGCAAATAAAAAGCACTTACATAAGTGAACACAGTGGTATGCCTCAGTCATTAGTGGACTGTATCTTGCTTATAATGCGGCACTGTTTATAACACTTTACACATAATATAACTATTGCTATTAAATACAGTACATACATTATAGCTAGACAACTTTGAATGTGCCACTGAAACCATATCACATAACTCACTTACAGCCACTTTTCTATGTTTGAAGGTATTCACACACACGTTGACATAAACATCTTAAAGTTCATCATCACACAGACTTCACATTTGCACAGCCTCTTTGGCAACCTGATGGCATCAGAAGAATAAAAAAACTAACTTTAGAACATTTAAATCTTACAGCACACAACAAGTGAGGTTTGCAGAATCACATTTACAGGATGTTATGATTGTTATAAGTGACTTTTATTTAGTGTTGGTATTTTTTTTTTGCCATGTAAAGTATGTTACTTTCTAAAATATACACTAGGATCATTCGGCTGAATCTCTCACTGACTGAGGAATTGACCCTCAGATCAGTGCTACAAAGCGGACATGGCTTTAGTTTCCTAAAGGCAGCAGACCAGTTAATGTCAGTCTACCAAGTCAAGCAGGATCAGTGCTGGACCAAAATCGTTCTGTTGTCCACACAGATCCAAGAGAAAACTTTTTGTTTCTTCTTTTAGTTTTCATATATATATATATATATATATATATATATATATAATTTTTTTTAAATGTACATGTTTTATATACAGTTACATGTGAACTTTAAGGCTTTAAATTTTGTTATGAAAGTAACACTATTGCACAGACAACAAAGACATGTGAAGGCATCTTAACTACTGAGTCTAATGCTAAAGCCTAACAGTGGTGAGTGGAGCAGCTGAGTGGGCGTACTCCCTCAGTATGGCTTACTTCCCTGATTTATGAGGCTGGCTGGCTCCCTGGCTGGAGACAGCAAGTTTGCTAGCTGTAGCATTGCTTCTATTGCACAAGTCCCTGATTTCCAGCAGGCCCTCGTTCAAGGCTTTAACGAAAACGACCGAGCTAGTCTCTGTGTTGTCCCAGAAACTAGAAATGCAGAAGATGATGTGGTCTGACTGTGGGTTGTAACAGGCGCCATAACCGTTGGGCACTACTGGGCCATAGCAGCAGAACATTTCCACAGTGGTAGGAACCTGGAGTCAAGACCACATAATTATAATCATCATCATAATAATACTACATTTTATTTATAGGTGCCTTTTAAAACACTAAAGGACACAGTTGAAGACATCATAGAAAGGTAAGAAGCAGATTCCTAAAATTAATGTGATATTTTACAGGAAGCCAGTGAAGCTGCCAAAGGACGGGAATAGACCTGATTAATTTGCTACTGTGGGGTGAAAATGTTCTGAGGGAAGCAAAAGCTAAATCTAAAGATGGTCTAACAGAATAAACTCACTATCAGGGGACGTCAGATTCAGGTGAAGTCTAGCAAAGAAACAAAAACAAAAACAAAATGTTTTGGTTGGATAAACAACATCATCATTGTCATCTTCCTTTTCTTCTTCTTTAAGCTGTTAGTGGATCATCTACCATCTCACTAAAAACACCATAGCAGGCCTTATTACCGTCTTGTAAACCTTCCCTTTCACTGTTGCTGCTATCTGCACCCACCCACCCATACATCCCTTCTCTATCTCTTTTGTGGGCTGTCCATTGGTTTGGAGGGTTGACCATATAGGTATTTAAACTCGTCTACCTTAACTATGTCTCCTTGCAGCCTCACTGATACACCTGTCTCCGTCTCATTCACAAACATCTGCTTCTTTTCCTTTTCATTCCTATTCTCAAGCGCATACCTTCACCTCTCCAGGCTCTCTTCCACCTGCTCCCTGCTCACACTACACATCACAATGTTGTCTGCGAATATTATAGTCCATGGACACTCCTGCCTGACCTCATCTGTCAACCTGTCCATCACCACTGCAAACAAGAAGGGGCTTTCTCTTATTAACCTAGCTTCAACAACTCTTGCCTATTTATTTATGGTGTTGTTCATCAGCTTTATCCCTCTGTAGTTATTATAGATGTCCACATAATTCTTGTTTTTAAAAACTGCTACCAGTACACTTGTTCTCCATTCATCAGACGTCATCTCAGTCTCTAAGGTTGTGACAAACGATGTGGTGAAAAAGTCCACTGCCCTCTCTCCTCCGCATCTCCTTAAACCTAATATCTTTAATTAGGCTTCTGCAGTTTGGAAATTGGCACGTGCACATTTGCAGACTCCATTACTGCTTTAAAATAATTACTTTATGGTTTAGTGATTCTCTTTAAGAGGTCTCTTCATTGTTCTTGATTGTCTTTGTTGGTTATAGAGTGTGGTACTGAATGAAAATTTGCCCTTAAAAAACTCCACAGCGGCTTAACTTGAATTAAATGCACACGAGTATCCTCAAATTGCAGAAAACACAATAGCAGATTTATTTGTGCTTTACAGGTATATTAACACATCATTTTTTTCTTTTTCATTCTTAGTTTGTGGAAAAGCAGAGAAACATCTGTATTTCTCTTTTTGTCTCCATGGAACATCTGGTGTTTCATCTGTCCCGATAAAGGGAAACGTATAACTTGAAGAGTGTAGGTTCTGCAGAGGATTTGTATTTCTGGTATCAATTATATATATATTTTAATAGCATATGATTATGTAGTACCTGACTGGTAGAGAGGATGAAGTGGTTACTGGCCAGATATGTCTCATCACAAAAGATTTCTGGCTTTTCCATGTTGAGCTCCTTTGCGATCCTCAGAAGTCCAAGGAGGTGATTGTCTATCGCCATTCCTGTAATCGCCTGAAAAACATATTTTTGACAATTTAAGGGTTTTATGAATAGTTACTTTTCCACATCCATTCACTAAAACGGACTTCTTTATCCCAGAAATGTGGCTCACTGTTCTTTGAAATACAGCTGAGCCACAACCAGAGCCTCATCAAAGCTTTCACCAGCCTCTTACTGTCATTTTTGGGGCAAAACCAAAAAAAAAAAAGAATTTTGGAAGTAAAACTTGTTCTAATTTTTTTTTTTTTACCAAAAATTAGATGAGGAGATTAATGTAGAATTTCCATCTGTGCATTATAGATATCAAATCTAGAATCTAGAATCTACCAATACTTTTAAAGCTAATTACATAGCATGCTTTATTGCACATGTCGACCATTTCTTGGCTGGTGTGGTGAGAACTTTGGATTAATACTCACTGCAATTGTATAACTTGTCTGGGCTTTAATTGCATCCCCCAGTCGCTTCATCTTTTCTGAGTCCTGTCAGAGAAGAAAAGTCATTCAATGAAAAAAAAAGTGGACACAGGACATTTGTTGCATCGAGACAGCAGCAAAGCCAGCCATTTTTCATAGATCCGCTAAATCTTCAGGGGGATCATCTGGTTGACTGACTTTTCCTTGCCAAGGTTGCCAGTCGCACCTGTTTCATAAGTGAGGCGCGATGAGCAGTAAAGTGGGAGTTAGTAATTAAAGCGGAAGTGAGAAAAATGACTCACAGAGAACGCTCCCCTCTCATCTGCCATAGACTTTACAAAGGCCAGGGCCTCGGCGGTCGCTGAGCGAATGTTATCTACGCGACCTTCTTGGAAACGCCGAATTGATGCACTCTCGTAAGTGGACACGAGCCTTCCAGTGCATCTAAGTGCAGGGCAGACATGATTTGAAATTGCACCTTGATGGCAAACAGTTCAATTAGAGATATGCTTATGATATCACACATTGAATATTTGTTACTTGAAAAATGCAAGCTGCAAGGCAACTTGTATGAAGGCATCTGGACTCATCTTCTGCTGCTTGATAAATTCTTTCCCATAATCTTTGAATTTGAAAACATTCATGTCAAGATTATTCACCAGCCTGAAGAAGAAAACAGTAGATTTTTGTGACTTCCAGTCTCAAAAAAATCTGTACTTATTTATAATTGTAGTTGTGTGTTTGTGCTAGTCTTGCCTCTGCAATCTCTCTGCAGATGCTGCTAAGAGTCCTTGGATATGTGGGTTACATTTCCAGCGTAGCCTCCTTGGAGGAGGAAGCTCTCTATAGCTGGAGGACTTGACCATCTTGGAAGGACTTTCCATTCTGTTCAGAACAACAACACGTTTCTTTCAGACACTTCTGGCCTCATCAGCATTCATTTAGATGACCATATTCAGTGTGCAGCCTGTCTTGCTACAGTGGGCTAACTTACATATATTTCATTATGTATTCACAGCACTGCACCAGAACGATCCCTTCAAATGGTGAATGCTCACACACCACTCCACATATCCCATCCATGCCTACAACAAACTGAGAAAATGGGGATTAAATGATTATCCAAATTTTACAGTCATGGAAAACTGAAGCACCTGCAATATCGTCTTACCTGCATTGACTTGTCATACCAGCGGTTTGCACCGTTCTTTTCATGTCCTCCACCATGTAGCATCAACAGGGCCCTGTTGGTGTCACTGGGTTGCAGGCCGCTGGGCTCATCCAGACACACCACACAGATGCAGCTCTCAATCAGTGCCAGAGAGTCCCTGTTGATCTGATCTGGACAGATGAAAGAAGGAAACCCATGTCCTGGATTTGCTTTTTCTAAAAAAATTTGATTAAAATGTTAAATTGAGTAAGAATGAAGTTGTGGTAAGACCTTTTATTAGTGCCTCTCTAGCTTGCGCCCATTCTGTCCTTCCATCAGATGTCAAGATGCCAAAAGGGGGGAGCTTCTCCTCAGCGTTTTCAGACATTTTCACAATCTTCTCCAGCTGGGATAAGATCTCCTCCTCACTGAGCTGCTTGCTGTTTGCGACTACATCCAACACGAAAAACTAGTGAGAAAAATAAATTACAGCAATCACAAGTCTCTCAACTGTTCCATCAAGTACAGCTTCACCAGGGTGATTCAACTCGACAAGAGAATATTTAAGTTAAAATATTTCCTTGCATGCTAATTGCGCTTTATAGCTAACCTTACGGCTACTGTTTGAACAGCTGAGATAATAACGACATTAGTAATAATGACAGGGACTGAGAAGGGCCAATTACCTGCTTCTCTTCCACGATCAGTTTAACATGCGACTCAAGGAAGCTCTCAGACAAAGTGGCCGATTTAATCTGCAGTAATTAAGTTAACTCGCTGTATCTCCATAGGGACGGGCCCTTAGAGGCTACAGATTGATGGCTCCCAGAATCATTTCCAGGGGAGAGTTCCTGAGTTTTTCCATGTTAATTTGCAGTCTCATTCTTAACCTTCATAAAAATCAATATATTAGCCATGGGCTATAGATGCTGCAGATGTTGGTGGCATGTGTTTGAATGTGGATCGGTGACTTTGATGTGACTCTGAGATGAGATGATAATGAGTACAGGCTGTTTTGTACAGGGGATTGTGTTAGATGATAGGTAAGGAAAAGACCACACATACACATAGAAGCCCGTTCAGCTATCTTAGTGAAGACCTTCATTGACATAATGGTTTCCCTAGCCCCTTACCCTAACCATAACCATTAAAAATGAATTCCTAACCCTTACCCTTACCCTAAACCTAACCATAACCTAATTGTAACCCTGAAACTAACACCACATTTTGAGCCTCAAAAAGGCCTTCAAACTTGTGAGGACCGGTGAGTGTGTCCTCACAAGTGACTGTTGGTTCTCACAAGCATAGTAGAATGCAGATTTCGGTCCTCACAAAGATAGCTAGACAGGAACACACACACACACACACACACACACACACACACACATAATTCTTACCTGCTTTATTTTAAAGCTGGGTTAAAAGCTGGGTTTAAAATAAAGCAGTTAAACTATAAAAGTCAAGTAGGAGAGCCTTATTGGGGATTTAAATGACTTCTGTCACCTGGCTCCTGCTGTGAAACTATAGCTTACCTTACCGCTACATGCTGTCTATTATGACAATTCCTTTTTAGTACTTCCTGGTCCGTCTTGTCCCAGTATGAAACTTTGGCCAGTTTAAATATTCAAATAGACACAGTCAGCCACAGATAGTCACACTTTCATAGCAGGCGCTGCTTTTTGAGAAAGAACTGACTCCCCTGTTACAGCAGAATTAAAATTAGTCAAATAACTAACAGGTTTAATTCTGTTCTATCTGTCCTTCATGCAAAAGGTCTATAAGATGATCCTCAGGAGGTGCAGTAGTGGGTACATTGGGTAAGTTTCTCAGATTCCTTTCAATAATGACTTTACTTACAATTATTATTTTTCTTAGCTTTTTTTCTGTATTTGAGAGGGGTGTAGAAAAGGTTTCTTTATTTACTGTTACCACAGGGAAAAAAAGGTATAATTATATTCACTCAAGTAAAGGTGCTTAGACTAGTCCTTACTTTAAAATCTGACTTGAGCATCTCTGCTACATAGAAACTGACTTGTATGTCACTCTATATGTATTCTCTCAAATGGACAGAAAACACTCTTTAATCAGCAGTATTACTGAGTGTGAGAAGTCTCCTCAACGGCCAGTGTCCTGACCTGATTCTTGCATGCCACAATCATGTGCTCCAGTGCTGAGGATGCTGCCTTCATCTGGACCTTCAGCGTGTCTGTCTTTAACCCCGGATAGCGGTAGGAGGTGAAGAGGCGATAGTACTGCTCCATGCACATAGGCATGACAGCTAGCTGGCCTCGAGTGAAATCCACTGGCAGCGATCGCCTGAGAGACATTTTTACACACACCAGATCACCTATGAAAAGACTTGTGATTCATTATTATATAATTTTGGTTTTAATCTTCAATCCACATAGCTTGCAGGTTGAACTTACGTATCGATGAGAGCCTTGTATTCCAAAACTCCACTGATGAGACGGGCGGCAAATCTTAAAAGAGCAAGAAGGAGGGTGAAATTTGAAAGTGGTATTGTTGTGAAACACCAAAGTTATACAGCAGAATGGCTTGTGATTGTAATTACATATACTCCCATCTCTCAAAGAACTAACAGTAATCACATTATGGTGAATTACTGGGATACAGTGTGAGAGTTGCGTGTGTTCATCTGCGAGAGGGAGAGAGCCGGTCTGTATGTGTGAGTGGGTGAGTGGGCAAAGAGGGAAAACGCAGCGGCTTGTCAGGTCTCATGTTGTATATCATTTGTCTTGGTGTTATTACGTTCAAAGCCAGATCAATACAAAGGAGGCAGCCTCAGTGCACCACACCCCTAAATGAGGCCTGACTAAGAGTCTCCGTGGAGAGCTTGGCCCTGTCACTCCCAATCTAATAAGTGGCCGTGTCAGTAGATTACCAGCTGCTTGGGGTGCTCTGGAAATATTCACTTAGTGGCTGTGCAAGCTGACAAAAGCTAATGTTGAGCTACAGGGCTGGATGGACCGGTGTAATTTCTGGCAGACCACAGCTCATTTAATAACGGTCAAAGATTCTTTCCATGACTGTAAAATTCAGATAATAATCTGAGTCTGCATCTATACAAAAGAACATAAAAATCTGTCAGCAGCTAAAGAGCTGATTATGTGTTTGCGCAGTATTGTGTGCAACATTCAGCATGTGGCCTTTTTTTCCTTTGGTACAGAACTTACAGCGCACACTCACTTTATGCTCAGTCATTGTGTGACATATTAAGTGAGTTACTTTGTAGTTCTCCCACATTTGCTTGCAGCTTGACAGAGAATATTGGTTTTAAGGATAGATGATCAGAGAATAACAGTAATAATAAGTAAAAGAATATTTTCAGCACATTTACATACATTTAAAACAACTATTTAAAGGTTCCAGCTTGTGTTTTCTGGATCATATAGAAAAATAAACTCATGATTTCGGATGGTTTTCAAATTTTAAAAAAATCTGTTATTTAAGACAGTAATTGAAAGGTAGATTCACTGTTAATAAAAGAAAGCTATATTTATTTTTGTTCTGACTTATTGAGACTTTTCCCCTCTGGATAAATATGCTTCTTTGTCATTCATTCCCTTGATAGACACCTAGAAAGACAACTTACAGAGAATCAAACTAAATTTGGATGTTTATCTGACTCAAATATCACCTGCTAAAGAATTTAAATACCGAAATGGAAACATCTGCATCTTCGATTTTGATTAGTTTGACCTTTTATTCTAAAAAAAACTTTGGTTTTACAACCTCCAAAGGAAGGGTGAATAAAAAAAAGTCATCATAGCAGAAGTCCAGAACATACCTGAGGGCGTCTTTATGATCTTTAAACATCTGCTTAGGAAACACCATGGCAGGACTGGAGTTGACTGGCAGGGCCAACCTGTTGTTCAGGTACATGTCCTCCAGCCAGTAGTCATAGATCTAAATGTGAACACAGGGACAGTTTTTGAGAAATGTTGCTTTGTTAAATGTGTTTGGACTCAAGTTATTACTTTCAGAGTTGAGACCTGTGCAGTGAAGTAAAAAGCCATTACAGTGTATCACTGCCAGATGAAAAGGAGAGTGGGAGAGTGGTGCTAGTGTGAGAGTGGGAGTGTGATAGATTTCACTGAGCTGGATGTCTAGTGGACTGACCGATCACCCAGACAAAGCACAAGCGGAGGCAGGGATAAATGTTTATCACGGAGTTTAAGACTTTTTTAACTAATTTTTTATCCTAAATAAAATAATTTACAGCTGATTTCAGCAATTCAACTATCTAACAAACAGTGCAAAAATACATGCAGGTATTTATATAGTCATAAAGTCAAAACAATACAGAAGCTCCTTATTGATAGAAGTAGGATGCACACTGTAATTTTTCCTGTTCATGCACATAAACAACTTTTCATCTGTTAGGTCTGTGTTTACCCAGTTTGCCATCTTGTCCCTCCTCTCTAAAAGATTCTTCTGGAGAGTCTCTCCCACGCCCCCAGGAGCCCCAAACTTCTCCACGATGGCTCTTGTTTTCTTAAACTGCTCCTCCTTCGCCAGGTGTTGAACGCACTTCAAGTAAGTGTCAAGGGTTTGTTTCAGCAGGGGAACGGGGACCTTTGGCAGCACCTGATATCACAAAAAACATCACACGAAGAGTAATGGAAGGAAAGCAACTGTCAGCATTTTAATGGGATTCAGTGTTCATTAGCTAAAGCAGTCGTTTATTATTAGAACCTAAGTTAATAATGCATTTTGACTGCTTCAAGGCCAATTTGAGAATAAACTACACAGTCTCCTGTGCATTGCAAATTACCCATGAGGTAAGTTCAAATTGATAATATTATCTGTGTGATGTTTGGTCATTTGCATGCTGTTGGTAAGCCAAGATTATAATATGGAGACGTGCAGTGCAAATGCAGAACAATGTATCTGCAAATTCTTGGAAATCTTTAGATATTTTCAGAAGGTCCTTAATTGGTATTTAGAAAATAAATAAATAAATAAATGAATAAATAAATAAATAAATTTAATTAAGCACTGGTTTGACCCTGTAAACGCAGCATTGTCTCTGTTATATTATAGTCTGCTGCATCATTTTGATCAAATTTCTGCACAAAATTAATGTGTGCTATAGTGTCTTGAACATACTTTCTATGTTCACGAATGAGGGGTTTTTTTTGCCCCTAGCGGCCAGTTAGGCAAATGAAGCTGGCGCTTTCCGTGGTGCTGAAAGCCAGTACCCTTACTTTGCCAACTTAGGCACCACGGGCGGCGCCCGGCACAAAAAAAGTAAAGCTGACTTAAAGAAGCAGCGGTGTGTGTTCATACTTGGCTGTCTCGGTCTCTCGCCGTCCCTCTCTCCAAGATTGGCATGATTAGTCCAGTCTCGACCAGTGAATATAACTCGGAATCTCCCCCCACCCTTAATAGGGTCTGGCTTCAGCCGTTCCTGCATGAAGCGTGTTCAAGGAGAGAAAAGAAGCAATAAATAAATAAAAATTAGGCCTGTTGATAAAATGTAACTACACATTTGTGTGCTGTCTGAAAGTGAGCCAGCAGGCTTCCATTTTTGATCAAGTTACAGCCTAACGCAATTTACTTCGTGTGCTTGCATTCCAGCTGCGCCTCCTGACTCACTGCAGACAGATAAACATTTTAAAAAGCCCTTTCCTATTTCCTTCCCTTCAAAAAATCCAAAACAAAATAAAGAGGTTTTTCTTTTACATCAATTTTAATATTAAAAGTGCTAAAATCCTAAAGAGACACAATGAAGAGGAGCATCATTAGATGCAAGTCCTTTTAGTGGAAAACAAGTGGACTGATTAACTAAAACTTAACTTGAGCAAAACTGTAAAGTAAAGAAATCTCCCCCCGCTGTGCGCCAAACAGGCTCAGAAATATGATGATGATGGTAACTTTTGAAATGAACACCAAGTCTCCGTTTGTTACAGTTTATCAGAGCCTTACCCGATCAGCGAAGCGATCAAAAGGTCAGAGAAGTGTGTGAAAGTTGGCATCACCTGCCACGTCCAAGCGGTGAAAGCCCATGTTAGAGGAAAACTCCGTTTAGACGCTGGACTGCTCCCCTGTCCCCACGCGTCGCCATACGGCTGTGGCTCCACATTAAAGCACGCCTTGGAAAAGATGCTGAAGGTGTTTGCGTTTACCTACCCCCTTGAGGCAAGAAACTCCTCCCATCGAAATCTATTCGCGGAACATATTATCTGACAGCTTGCTTCCCCCCTCCCGCCCACACCCTATAAAATTTTTAATATATATCAAAAACGGACCGAGCGTCTGGTTGTCATTCAGGTGTCCTGTGATCACCCTGCGGGGTCCACAGTTTTGTTTTTTTTGTTTTTTAGATTTAAATGCTAAGCTTGTCTCATGGTCTCGGGTTTGACAACGTGGTGAGGTTATAACCGAGAACTAAATCAGTTTATGCGTGTTACACTTGAATTTGTTCGATTTTTGTTTACGCACTGTGACTAATGTGCGCCTCCTGTGTCAGCAAGCAAACATTCAAAAATAAAGATTTTTTCCTGATCGTTTAAAAAATAAATAAATAATGAAATCAAATAACACTTCTCTTGTGTTTTTATGTTTGCAGGAGGGGTGATGCGGACTTTTAGCCACTTTTATCGTCTACAGTTCCTATATTAATATCGAAACAAATCCGGCATTTATGTTGTTTTATTCATTTGAAATTAAAATTATGAAAATGAAATCACCACCGTCACACTGATCCAAACAGAGATTTATTAAAACCACAATTATTCAATTAATACACATTAGTTCATCTTAAGGGGACTGACATCATTAGCTACGTCTTGACAAAATGTTTCGTACACACACACCCGCGCTCAACGGCATACACACTTTGTAGAGATCCACGGATATATATATTTTTTTATTTGAACAATTTACATTGTGCGTGTATCCACATATGTACAAAATCCATTTATTATGATACATTTAATTTCAAACAAAATAAATAAATAAAACAAAGAGGCCTACTTATTAAAATCCACAATTTTAACAACAAAACAGAAAGAGGCCTTTGATGTGCAAGTGAAAAAAGTTTCCTCCGAGACTAAAAATATAGGCTATTTTGAGAAGGGGAGAAATGTGCTGCTTACAGTTGGTCCCATATAATTTTGTACGCACATTATATCTATTTATATAGTTTGTATATATAATACTGAATAGTACACACAAATTCAACGGCAGCTGAAAGATCTCTCACAAAACTCGAGTTATACATCCTTGACAAACGCTACATAGACTTGTTTGTTGACACAATGAAACCACAGTCAGAAAAAAGATGAAAGAAAACTTTGAAAAACGAGTCACACAGTTGTGACGTTGGTGACTAGGTGTTTATATTGCACATCGGTACTTACATAAAATTTTAAATCACTACATTGTAATTTGTCTGCCTCACAAATCTCACAAATGTTTTGATTTGTCGGTCGGATTGTAACCGGTCTAAGTGCACTCCGGGCCGGAGGACTCTTCTGACAAGGACCGCTGTCCTCTGAAAGGGTCAAACCCATTCTCATCTACCGACAGGCAATTCCCTGCCGAACTGTAGCCCTTCTTCTTCGCTCTCCTCTCCTCCATCTTGATTGTGTCGTACAGCCCCTGCGGAGCTTCGTCTAGCAGGTTATCTCTCTCTGAGTAGGACGGTTTCATTTGGCACACGTTGCGCAGCAGCAGCAGGGCTGGTGCGTAAAGCACATTGACAAGACCCATACCAAGATTAAGTTGTACAAAACCGAGACTGTGCACTATCTGCCCGGCTACTATGGGACCCATAGCATAAGCGACAGAGTAGGAAATATCTGCAATAGCATAAACACTACCATACACAGAAACATGACGCACATCAACTAAAAATGCAAGTGTGGGCAGCAGGGCAGTGTCTACCAGCGCTATGCCAAAACAGATGCCGCACAGCGGGGCGATAAGCTGCCCAAAAGTTTTGCATGCGGGAACTGTGCAGGAGCTCGCCCCTATGATAACCATGCCCACAGCTCCGTAAAACCACTGCAAATTTGGATGTTGTGCTGCCAATTTAACCGTTATGTAAACACCGAGAACGTGAGGGAAGAAGGCTGGGAGCCAGGTGAGCCCCATTTCCCACTGAGATGAGTGCATGGTGGTTTCCATCCAGTTGGCTATAGTTGGCTCTAGAAAGGCAAGGGGGATGTTACACACTGTCAGTGCCCCGGCCACCACAGCTATGTAGGGATCAATCATGAGTCTGTATATGGGGGTGCCGACTGGCATGTTCTCTCTAGTCCTGTTAGAGAATGGCTTGATCACGGTCAGTAGCATTAAGCCATCCGCCAGGCAAATGCAGGCGAGCACGATGAACGGCACTCGTTTGCCGACAAACTCGTACAGGACGCCCCCGAAGGGAGGCGCCACCAGACTCCCGAAAGAGATGAACGCCAGAGCAATGCCGAGCGCCCTGCTTCTCTCTCCCTCCTCCGTGTATTTGTCAGCTATCATTGCGATTCCAGAGGTGTCTGCGAAAGCAGAACCGAGACCCTGCAAACTTCTGGCCATAAAGAGAGTCGCGTAATTCTCCCCGAAAGCGAAGATGCAGGTAGAGATAAACATGACAGTCAGTCCAATTAAAAGTGGAATGTCATAGCCCACCCGGTCTATGAAAGTTCCCGACAGGGGGTTAACTAAGAGCTGGAGGATGGCTTTTGATGCAAAAAGTATTCCTATCTGGATATCTAAATTGTCCTTGTTGCTTTTGTCCTGGCTTGTGCTGTTTGCCGAAGTGTTGGAGTGCATCACAACGTGGACGTGTTCTGACTGCTCAAGCTCCAGATCAGCAAGATAGTCTGGAATAATTGGCACGATTACCATGTAGAGCATATTGTCCAACAGGAGAGCCACGCAAACAATCACCAGTATGATCCGTCTTTGCTGGTGAGGATCCCGCATCGCGGTGCCTAACTGCTTGGTTCTTTCACCCATCTCGGACAGTTTTACAGCGGCTGATTTGGCCAGCCCCGAAGAGCCTCCTTCTCCATCCATGGTGTGCTTTTCTTTAAAAAAAAAAAGGATTTTCGATTCAAAACTGTATTTGTGCTTCTTCCGTCTGATGCCGATCTTTTTAACACCTCGGATGACTCATTGGTGCTTTCTTTACACTGAAGTAACGCTCTCCGTCCTCACCTCGCCTGTGCGTAAAGGGAGAGGCGCAGATGAACTTGGTTGCCTCATCTGTGAAGATGGTTTTCTTCAGCTTTCTCCTCTTGTCCTCGGCTCAGCCACGTCCGATGATGTTTCATGATCTCCCGAGAAGTGACGTGGTGAAATCGTAGATTTTCTGCACCTTGCAGAGGTTTCAGCTTCTATTCTTACATATCAAAGTTTTTGTTTGGAGCGATTTTGATAATTATTTGCACAACAGAGAACACTCAATCTCGCTTATCTCTGTTGTCATACCTCCTATCACCTGTGGCACTTTTGCGCTCTGCTCCGAGACCACGAGTGACTCCGTGGCCATTGGTGCACATTAACCCGCAGGTTCGGCGCTATTTTAGTCCCTTTTTTTGTCTCCTCTTTTCAGCAAGTGCTATGACGCATCACCAGCTTGCCCCCAAGTGGATCCCTTCTCCACTTGTCTCTTTTATGTTAATCTCCAACCATTGGCAGCAATCACTTCAACCAATAAGAGCTGGTGAACACTATTACAAAGGCGCAGAAGAAAAATCGTTTCGTACTCTCAGTGTGTGACTCTAGACTTTGGAGATATAGAAAAATATATTGCGCTTTGTCATCACCAGTATATACGCACAAGAGACGGTACATGTTTTCAGAATAAAAGTCTATCCATATCAATCGCACAAAACACAACATTTACGACATTTCTTAGACTTGCCAGTAACGTCATTGACCTTATTGTTTAAAGTTACTTTGTCACACTGCCCTTTTCTGCACCCAAAAGACTCCAGTACCGTGGACAGATTCAGCCCCCACGGGCTCTTTAAACGGCCAGGTTTGAGTCTCTCACTCATTTTTTGAAGCAAAGATACTTTTCATGGCCTTCTTAAAAATGTTGCCTAAACTCCCAAAAGTCATGGCTCTTGTTAGCGTTTGCATTTACACGGAATAATGTCGCATTCAGCTATCAGCGCAGACACTGTGCAGGGTACAAGTTTAACATCGGCGACACCTCGTGGAGAAAATTCATTGGTACAAACAACAGGAGTGGAAATCACTGCATTACCTTTACTAAGTACTACAGTCCTGACATTTTATACAGTTGTAGAATTATTTACAGGCTATTACTACCCAAAGGACCCATTAAAAGAATTTCAATTAAGTGCTTTAGTTTCGGTTTCTTTCAAATATTTGTCTTGCGCAGTACTATTGCTATTTAAGTCTGTTGTTCGTTGTATGACGCTACAAAAGAAACTGCAAAATATTTTTTTTATAGTTGTTATTCTTACTTTCTGTCAGTGTGTGATTCTAATATATGCATTTTAACAAGACTTCTTTCTGTTTGTCAGTAGAGGGCGATAACGACCTACAAATGATTAAAATCACAGGGTAGCGCATGCTCAAGGACAGACTACAAGACTGGCACCTCTTCGTTGGTACTAGAAAACTAATATTAATTGAAGTACAGCAATCTGGGTAAAAAAAAAGAATAACATTTAAATTTATTAAATTAAAATTTGCTAATACAACAACAACAATAGTAGTAATAATAAGAATAATAATTAGGCTCAAATAGTTCTTGGTCATTCCTTTAAAAATAATTCTGCTCTATCCCTTGGAAACACGGAATAAGGAGATGGGAGAGGTGGCTCAGGAGTTTTGCACAGGAAAGTGTATGAATATATATGTATGCACATGAGTTTGATTAAATATTAAATATTGAAGATAAAAAGATTAAAAAAAAAGATATAAAGATTAAGCAGCATGTGCTTTATGTAAGTGACGGTGCCTAAGTGATTTATATACATATATGTATATGTGTAGGTACACACACACACACACACACACACACACACACACACAGAGAGAGAGAGAGAGAGAGAGATAAACATACATATTACATAAACACTTAAAAAAATGTATAATATTATTGCCTTATACATCATTCATGCATAACTTGGCAGAGTCAAGAGTTTCAGCCTAATCCTCAGAGCTGAATTATGGATGATGACTCGGCCTCTGACGTGAAGACAGTACAACAGAGAGGCTTAATGGATGAGACTAGGGGCAAGGTTTTCTAGATGCCTAGTGACACAGGCGTGATCTAATTCTTTAAAAATCATTGCATGAAAAATCCACTTCAGATATGTCACATCTTTGACACAGTTCGTGGTCTAATGGCATCAAAATTTATGATAACACTTGTGACCGAGAAACTATTATGAACAGATAGTATTATGTAACACTAAGCCAAGCATCAGAGCTTGGGTTTTACCATCTAACGTGCTTCCTTCCACTGATATGATCTGACCTCTGGACTGTAGTGTGTAATATTTAATGGAGGGTTTAGTTGCCCTTTGGCTTTCTTCTTTGATAGGCAGCTTTCACCTTTGTCTCTTACATGAGTAAACACATGCTCAGTATTAATGCTGTAAACATGCAGGACTTCACCAGCTAGGTCCATATAGTGTCTCTGGAGGTTTTACAAATAGTGTTTTCACTCAGCCGCCCCTTGTGGCTAAACTTCAAAGATGATTTTTGCATCACTCACTTTTCCTGTTTTTAGATATTTTAGGGCCGTTTAGCAAAGCGAGTGTTCTTCGACCAAAATTCTTCAAAATGTTTTCACCAATTTAATTCAGCTGCACAAATAAATGCTTTTGGAATGATACACTTCCATTATATCGGCTTGCTGTTTCGGAATTAAACACTATTGTGCCAATTTAAACTAGGATAGAAGAGTAGGGGAGGGCATGTAACAAACTGAGGTTCTTTTGAAGCATGCAAAAGAACAATCTTCACAAGTGATTACAACACTGGAAGTTATGACGCTTTTTCATTAACCAAGCCTACAATTGATTGGTGTTGACGTGGTAGGTCAATAAGTGTTTTTTAGAACTGAAGATAATGTTAAAGCAGTGATATCCTCTGTATTTTAGTGACCTAATTTATTTTTCCAGCCAAATATAAATGGCACACAGTAGATTTTTAAGGCTCTTCTTTAAACATCTTGGACTTTTATTTTCTAGGGATGTATTTATTTATTTATTTATTTATTTTAATTGAAGTTATTATTATCCTCATCCTTATATTAGAGAAAGCTGCCAAATAAGGACAGGCATCATTCTGTTTTCTAACATTGTCTGTGAAGAGTAATAAATTTAGCACACCTCTATTTTCTATTAACCTTCAGCTTGCCTGGTGGGTGGATCCCAAATCTTAACGTTTCTATTGGATGAAAAGGGTTGTAATCGCTTATTTGTTTTGGGGGAAGGCTCAGTCAGGCTTTATCTGTCTGTGACAGGTTCTACTTTCTTCCTGTGAACTTTCTGCTATTACCACAGTGTCTATCTACAGCTCTGACCAAATTAGATCACTAGACCACACACACACAATCAGCCAACTGTTTCTAAGAACTTGATGCTGATCTTTTAGTTCTTTAATCTTTCTCAAGAAAAGTCCTGATCGCAGCAGGAGACGTTGGAGGAAGGACATGATTGTGCCAAATATTTAACTCCTCCTAATGAGCAGAGCTTGCTCATATACTGGAAGGAAATCCGATGCTAATGAGCAGGCTGCATAACAGCATTCCCGAGGCAGCTTCTGATTAGGCGATGCATTTTTTTTCCCCCTGCTCAAGCTTTTCAACTTACTTTTATCCCCACTTGTCACATTTTTACATTCAAGAAAAGATACAGAAAAAAATACAAATTCACAAAGACAAAGCAACTTTAAGAGATGCCTTACTGGGGTAAAAATGATCAGGGCTATGACTTCATGCAATTCAACATTTAAATGCAGGGGTTCATCATTCTAATTTAAGCAGCCAACAGTCTAATTTCAGGACTGCTTCACTGTTGCTCATTAGGCTGAGTCCTTCTCCCTTAAAGAAGGCTGCCATTGATGGTGAGAGAATTTAATCCCCTTACGACCAGCCTGCGGGCAACAACGTCACACCTCGGAGGTTAGTGTGACAAGGATCGTCTCACAGTGGATTATTTCTGCTGTGGATACATTTAGCATCAGAGCTGGAGTTGTTTCTTCTACAGCAGAAATGGCAAACTCTTTTTACATCGTGGGCCACATATAGCCCACTTTGATCTGAAGCGCCTTGAGGAGACTTTTGTTGTGATTTGGCGTTATATAAATAAAATTGAATTGAATTGAAGTGGGCCGAAGCAGGGAAACCCCTCTATTTGTCAGTGTAAAGAAGTTTATATAGACATTTAATCCAATTTAATCCAAGAAAAAGAAGTGCAATTTCAGCAGTACAACTCAAGTTTTTCTACACAATAAAGAAATGCTGACATCTGTGAGCATGTCTAAAATGACAGAAAAAGCTAAATCTAAATTTACTCTAAAGCTTAACATAAATTTCTTTAGTAGATTGCGATAAAACCGTTTTTTTGTGTTTTGTTATTGTTTATCTATTACTTAATTACTTTGATGTAGTATGAATGACAGTAAAGGAGGTTCCTTATTAGTAGGAAAAACTGTAAAACAGTTAAAAATCCAAAATCTATGCCCTCCTTCACATTTTCCAAAGTCATCAAGTGGGCCGGAATAGAGTCCTCCATGAGCCAAATCTGGCCCCCAGGCCTTATGTTTGACAGCCCTGCTCTACAGTATGTGCCCCTTCTGTGGTGATCTTTGGAATATACGTGGCTTAGTAACTCAACCCACAAAGACATTTCATTGCTGGTATTATGAAATTGCTAAGCCAATATAGCTTAAGGGTAACTGTGTTCCTGCTCTGAAGCATCTATTCATGTGCATGCAGACAGAAAACGCAAACGTTTGCCTATTTACTAAAAAAACTACAGCATTTGTTTTAGAACTATTCGGCGCACTGAAAAGTAAAAACAAAATTGTTAAATATGTTTAAATATAACTGAATATGTCATCAAATTTAGCTCAGTGTAAGTTAATATGAAATGAAGACAAAACGCTACCAAACTCTGTGTAGTTTAGTGTATGCATTTCCTAATTTAGACAAGTACCTGAAATGAGATTAAGTCCACGTCGCCTAAGAAGGAGCTTAATTGCGCAACGGGCTTAACACAGTAAATATTTCCTCACTGTACAGAGGGGCTGTATTATTTAGCTGTCTACAAAACAAAACCACTATTAAATAATCTGCTTATTAAAATACTTTAGATTTGACACTGACATGTGATAAAAGGCACATTTCTGCTTGCAGCAATTAGGCTTCTTGCTTACAAGCATCTCCATTAATCGGATTAAAATAGAAAGCGCAAACAGCAGAAGAGGAGCAACATCTGTGTTTATTGTCACTGGATTCACGTGGATGCTTGAGCAGTGCAGGTTAAAGTCAAGCTGCTGAAAGAAAGAATGCATGAACATTTAAAATGGTCAGATTACCTGCAGCATGTTTTTTTGTTGATTGAGCTAAGTCCAACATGAGGTATGGTGGCTCCAAGCAAACAGACCGTCCTGTAATGTCATGTACTGTACAAATATGAAATATGAAAATAACACAACTGTACATCTCTGACCTGGCAATGTTTATTTCAAAACATCCTACTACGTTTGAATGAGGAACCTATCATGAAAGCAGTTGATGATCTTGGATTTTTGCCCGATTTTACTGGGTTTTCTTTTACTTTGACTTCTTAATATCTGGTTCAACAATCTTCTGTCCAGTGAGGAAATGCCAAACTCCCCCTCGGTAGAACTCATTTCCAAATGAGTAGAGGAGAGCGTTAAATATAGGATTTGTCTTTGCAATAACTGGAAGCATCTACAAGGGAAAAGGCACACAAAAAAGCAAAGGTTTAAGTTGTCTCACATACTATGGCAAGTGTGACATTAAAATGATTGACTCCTTTCATTGTCTTGCTTGTGGAATAAGTCACAAGAATGATGACTGAAACTGCAACTAAGAAACTGTTAAACTAAAAGTCAACAATAAGAAGAAGAAAGAGGTGTTTAACTGTTTCACTTTCACATAGTGTTAGGTTGCAAAAAACAAAATAAATACATACCATTCTTAGCTTTGGAGAGATGAGCTTCACATTGTCAAAGCAGGCATAGACACACATGATGACATATGGGCCCCAGCACATCAGCAGTACCCTCACAGGCAAACTGGTGTTAAACTGTAAAATAAAATCCATTGTGTTACATACAACAAGGCTTCAAAAACAGAAAGAATGTGTCACAATTAGTCTAATAATGATAGTGATAGTGATCTTATCAAGCTTGTGTGTAGTTGCTGAAACAAGAGATGAAGTAGAGATGCACTTCAGTGGTTTCGTGACCAAAAGTATGTGGTCAACACAAGGTTAGAATGTGGCATAACTGCTGGATGAATAATTAATAGACAACAGATCACACTTGAATAGGATGGAAACCAACTCAGAGCCTTACATGGGTTGCTTTTCAGATTGCCATCTTTTTGAGATCCCCTGCATGAATCGCCACCTTATCACGGTGGAGGGGTTTATGTTTCCCATTGATCTAGGAGCTATGTGGTTGGGGCAATTTGCTCTGGTAAGGACTCCTTACCTATGACAAAATAGTGGTACACATAACCTATGCAGCGTAACAATCCAGGGGTCCAGTGCTCTCTGCCTGGGATAGGGTTACTGGGGTCTTACCCTGGAGCCAGGCCTGGGGTACAGTCTCGAGGACAATTGTCTGATGGCCAGGCCTTAAGCCATGGGGCCCAACTGGTGTCAGCTTGAAAAAGCAACATAGGTCCATCCTCCTGTTGACCACCCACAGGAGGGGCCCACAGGAGGTGTTCAGTGCTTAGTGGATTGACTGGCAGTCAGAGCAGAGGTCCTGGTACTCTGATCCCTGGCTTCCAAAACTGGTTTGTGGTAGATTCAATATCACCTCACTTATGAGGGACGAGTCCAAGCTGATATAGATATAGTCTGACTCACTCAACGTACAACTTGGGGTATGGAACCAGTTTCCTTCTCACTGAGGGGTTTGACTCTGTTCCATTCTGGAGTTTCGGTGAGAAGCTATGGTCAGGCTTAATGTTGTTTTTTATACTTGTATCCCTGTTTTTTGCTGCCTGTGTTTTGGGGTTTAGATTAGATCCAGATCGTTGTTTGTGCCTATATGCCAAATGACAGTTCAGAGGGCCCAGCCTTCTTAGAGTCCCTTGGTGAAACCCTCTCCAGCACTCCACCAGAATGCTGACCAAGTGTAAGTCGGACTTAATTCTGATTAGTGTTGGACAATGCCAGGGCTGCCATCTGAGCTTTCTCTCAGGGTTGGTGAGGAGCTTGATCATTCAACAGGGATTTGGAATAGAGCCGCAGCACCTCCACATCAAAGGGAGCCGGTTGAGGTGGTTTGGGCAGACTAGGATGCCTCCTAGGTGAGGTTTTCTGGGCTTAACCCTTTAAGACCTACCATAGAACCAAGTTCGCCAGAGCTTATATTATATTTTTACATGCTGTGGAGCCATTTTTGGGAGCATTTCAAGTTGCTATACATCAATACAACCATTATAGCCCAAACTTTAATAATATGTCTGCATTAGGTGCATAGTAATTACATAAATTGCAAAAAAGTGCAATAAACTACAAAAAAATTGAAAATCGTTTTTGTTTTTTTAACATATATTTCTAGTTAGAGAAATTTAAGAGGCTTATCCCTCAAAACTGTAAATACAAAAAAGTTACACAAACTAGTTTCCCACCACAGGAAATTTATTTTGAGTGTCTTCATAGTTTTATTTTTGAAATACACCAATTTTTATATACTGCAGGAAAAACGAAAATAAATATTATAGTGCAAATTTGCAAAATAACAGCATATGCATCAAAATAAACTATTTCCAGCAGTGCAATATGAGTCTTAAGCATCCCAGAAACGACACAGAAAGTCATAAAGTCAAACATAACTTTTTAAAACACATAACAAGTAAAACACAAGCTCATAAGGCCCCGATCGTAAAAAACTACATTTCCGCAAAATGACGTCACTTCCGGTTTCGGGCAGGTCATGCGGTCATGTGATAGTTCGCGCTGATGGACGTAGGAAGTGTTACAAACAGCTGATGGATCAGCGAAGCGTGTTTCTGGAATATCATGTTTTTGTTGCTGCAAGTGATTTTTATGCAGTTTTTGCAAAGCTATATGTGGAAGGAAACTGTGACCTAGGACAAGCTGATGGCATAAGATGTAAGTACAACTCCTCCAGTTTCATATGCAAAAAAAATTATTGCGCTAGCTTACTTGGTTTCAGAGCTACCGGGATTTAAAAATAGTTACGCAAAACAGAGCGTGCCCGCTCCGATCGGCTGTAAAGGGTTAATACCCCTAGATGGGCAGGAGGAAGTGGCTAGGGTGAGGGAAATCTGGGCTTATTTGCTTAGACTGCTGTCTAAGATAAGTGCCGTGCCTTTATCAAGCCATAATTTTCATTTTCTATACAAATGAATCATTATCTCACATTTTTGGAGGATTTTCTTCTTTACAACTTTGCTTCAGTTCATTGTCTGTGGACTTTAAGCAAAATAATACAATTTTGGAAATTAACAGAAAAAATAAATAAATACAGAATATTTTTTCAGAGAATGTTTTTCTTGACTTTTCCTCTGTAAATTGCCCTGTTTTTATTTTATTTTATTCATAACCTTATTCTTGGAAATTACTTTTTTGCCTGAGTTTATTATCCTTTTGTACCTGAGTGCTTTAATAATAATAATGACTATTTTTACCTACAATGGCCCTAATATTGCAACCGGTCTCACTTCTATGCTCAGCATAAAAAAACTACAATAAAGAGTGGCATGCAAATAGAAGAATGGAGAAATAATAAGCCTGTTAAAGATTAAATAAAATAAAGAAGAAAAAGAAAAGCACTCACTAGCAGGTTTAAAGGTTGTGTTTCATTATGCGTAAAATTAATCTTCTTAAACTCGTGGTTTGATTAGAGCCCCTTTGATTAGAGCAAAATAACATTTAAGCTGCTTTCTTCTACACAGCCAGTGATCAGACTCTTTTGTACGACTGTCCAATACTTAACAAAACAAAATATTTTGAAGGCACAATTGGATGTGCTAATACACAATGATTTTTAGTAAGACTGCAGCATGTATTACCCGGTGGTGATGGATCTTCTTGAAATGCTTGTAGATCAAATCATAACACGAGTACATGTTAAAAGCTGGGAGCATCAGGTAGAGCACCACCAGACTTAGCATGTAGGTGATGTAGTCCCTGTTAGAAAAATAACCATGAACAACAACAACAGCTGTAAAAGTCTATGTACCCGTTTTCCATGTGAACTGGCAGGTATGAAAACAGAAAACTATTGTTCATGGTAAGATTATCTTTTAATATTTACACATTTACCTGTCCCCTTTGGTGTAGTCCAGCGTGCAGCACGTCCTCATGGGCTCAAAGTCATAGACGCCCCATCCCAGTAGAGGAACAGCAGACCAGAAGATGGAGAGAATCCAGATGATGCTGCTGATCATGATAGATGTGGTCCAGAAAAGCTTCTGTCCTACACAGTGTTCATTTTTTAACAGAAAAATCTGATTTAGTTTTAGTCACAAACTTTTGACGTGAGCATAACTTAGTTTTAGTCTTATTTTGGGAATCGAAATGCTTTTATTTTAAGTTGACTAAATATCACAAGGTTATCGCCGACAAAATATAAAGTCGATTCAGTTGACAAAAACATGAAGAAATATAAAATGTAAACGTTTAAGAGTTGCTCCACATGGTTTACAAAGCGGCTTATAAAGCGGCTTATCCCCTGCCCAACATGAAACAAAAAATGAATAAATAAAAAGTTATACCATTTCCCAGGGGCAGATAAAATATGCATGTTTCAGTTTTTTTTAAGACTGACTTTCTCTGAATATCTCATTTCAATTGTGTATAAAACTGCATTAACTAACATTTTGAACACCTATTTGTAGTGCCTTTACTCACTGGTGCAGTACTGGTGATATCTGTCCCAAGCGATTGCAGCTAAGAAACTGATGGATGCCAGTATGGATATCATCCCCTGGAAACCATGATAGGCACAACCATCTTGACCAAATGGCCAGTATCTGAAGAAGACAAAGAAACATGTGTCATACTACAACTTGCAGAAAAATGCACCTAAAGTTACACAAACTTATATATAAAAACAAAGTGCTTAGGTATAAAGGTATACAGCTCAATAAAATAAAATAAAATAACCAGAAACTCATTGATGTGGAGGCTATTCTGATCACAACCCATCATAATTCATAGGTTGTTGTAATTTGTGAAGCACAAAAAGTTTTTTCGTCATTGAGTTCTCTAATGAGAATTTAAATTGAAAGAAGTCAAAAAGTTTCACAAATAGTCATATACAGGACATATTAATGTAGATCAACACAAAATAAAAGTGTTTAAGTTGAGGAGTGTTATGACTACATGGTCAGCAGTAACCATCGCCATTCAGTAAACGGCATAAATATATGTGACCATATCACTGATGTTAAGACAGTGGTGACAGAAAGGCCCTAACTGGGAGTCAACCAGTAGGATCACTCCCTCCATAATTATGAACAATAACGTCATTATCACCATGTAGGGCACATGTGAGGCAAAGCAAAAAGTCAAGCTATCACCTCATTTGGTATTTCATGCAGTTTTCTTTATCATTTTGTGCACACTAAATTCAAACTGTAAATAAAATCCATAAAGCTTATGTTGTGAAAAGGGAAAAGTCCCAATGTAACACCAAATGTGTCTCTGACCTTGAGCAGAATTTGGGTGAAGCATCAATAGGTTATCGTTGTATGCACGTGTCACTAAAATAGGATCGATTCTCTAGAAGGAGAAGTCTTTGAATTGTGAATGGATGGATGCTTTGCCACATATTAAAAGCAGCAGACAACAAGCATATGAAATATCATATGATGGGTCAGTATACACATCTGTATCATAATAAGTTGTTGTTTTTGTGTTTCATTATGTTCAACTGCACAAACTAAATAAAGTTTAACTTCATTTTATGATAGCTGTGACACTACGAGTGCAGTGGGCTGCTGGGTTCATGAAGGTGTACTTACAAATGATCCCACTTAAACTTAAACAATTGATTCTAAAATTTGAAAAAGTGGTTAGCTTGATAACTGGATTCCAATTAAACACGTGGACATTTTTACAATAAGCAAAAAATGAGAAGAGAAATGCAAAAACCAAGTTGATTTTACTTAAATAAATGTATTAATTAAAACCCCCCACTGTAGTTTGTACAAAAACAACTGTCTTGCGTAACACTTTACATAATAATTTTAAGGAAAAATCAGCTTTCTTAATAGGTCAAGCTGGAAATGTCTCACAACATCAGTGCACATTAAGTTTTATAAACTTTGGGCTGTTTGGTCACTTTCAACATATTTTCTTGCCAAATGTGAACAAAGTAGATTGTGGATTTTATTATGAAACCCCGAGACTTAGTCAGCTTGTGCTGGACAGCTTAATATGAAAACTTCTGCTGAAAGATTCAGATATAAAGTGACTGTAGAAGGCCAGAAAATACATTTCTAACAGAGCATGCCCTGTTTGTTACCTGAGATAGCTTGCATAGGCTGCAGTGAGTCCATTAATATTCAAACTGAGGTCAGCTACAGCAAGGTTGAACACCAGGAAGTTGCTGGGATTGCGCATCTCCCTCACCCTGAGGAAAGAAAGGATGCTGATGGCATTGAGGAAGAATCCCAGCATCCCTAAAAGTGAAAACAAAGAATAAATTACGTTTCTATTATTTGGTTTCACATTTAACCTCTAGCTGTATTTGTCTGCATGGCCGATCTTATTGGTTTTTTGGCCCACAAAGTGTGCAAACAAACAAAATGCAATTTAAGTAGTTTTGGTTTGGAACTTTTAACATCTAACTCATCTCCAAGCATTACCCCCCCCCCCCCCCACCCCCCAACAAACAAAAACAAGGAATCCCGCTAAAAATACAGCTCTTCCAAATTTATTCATGGTTATCTGGGTCCTTCCTTCTTGTATAACCATACAGCGCGCTTCACTTACCGCCAACAAGGAGTGCTGAACCGAATGTAAACATGTCAAAGTCTGTGAATCCCTCCGGTAACGTATATGTTGCCATGATGAAGCACACAAATTTGACTTTGCAAAGAAGACGAGTCGTTTTCCTGCAGCGTAGCCACCCACAGTCTGTGCCACAATAAGGCCTTATAAAGGTGCTTTCACGTGAAAAAGCACGAACGCGCTAATCTTAGCAAAGCCCTCTTTACAATCCCCCGAAGAATGTCCTAACAAGCAGACTTCCTGCACACATTCTGCAAGTGAGTGGTTGCAAACACTTTGCAAGTTTTCTGCGCAATTCTGTCATCTAAAGGCTCTGAAAGTTTATTGCCGAACACTCTGTGGCGAAACCAACCTACAGCTTTGTAAGCGATAAGAGAAAGGAAACATGGGAAATGTTGTCTTTTAACTTAAAAGAGTGTTGGACTCTTAAGCAGACTTTGACCGGCAGTCTGGACAGTTACAACTCTTAAATGCACTTTAGGGCTCACCCCACCGATTGGGGTGGGCATAAGAAGACAAGATGAAGCACAGACTAATGTAATAATGGTGTATAAACACATGGGGAGTGGAGAATAGAGGTGGGCGGATCTATGAAATTTTTGCAAATGAAAAAAAAATATACCTCGAACATGCACTTTTTGTGTTGACCGTCCTGTCTATTTTATTTATAGTAAATAGCATATTCAAATTACAGACGTTGACCCAAAGTGCTTTAGAAAAAGAGACCTTTACAGTCCAGGTTTCCAAAAAACTAGTAGAGAAGGTGTCTTTCTCCTGAGTTAAAACTGGGAGCTGGCTCCACAGGAGCCTAAAAGCTGAAGGCTTTCCTCCAATTCTACTTTTAGCTCTTTTCAAAAATCACAAGTGCTCTGTTACGATAACAAGGGAGGTGTTCAAGACCTTGTACCTGAGAAGAAGGATCTTAAATTCAATTCTGGGTTTAACAGGGAGTCACTGTTGAGTTTTGGATTAATTGGAGGCTTTTCAGGCAACTTTGGGAACAACCGTAAGTTACTTAATGTCAAGAGCCAGTACTCACTTTCATGACTACATCAGGCTATCTCTTTTCTTTCTGCTGTAAGAACGAAATGTTTTCCAGACCAGCCTACACATCACTTTCAGGAAGTAGACCTCTTTTACCTTCAGAACTGTTTTATTTCCTTTTGGCATAGATTCAGCACGGTACTGGAAAAAATCCTAAGAGATTGTGGTCCATATTGACAAGATAGCATCATAGTTGTTGCAGATTTATTGGTTGCACGTGTGGGATTACATCCTGTTCCACCACATCCCAAAGGTCTGTGATTGTATTGAGATCTGGTGAGTGTGGAGGCCATTTGGATACTTGCTGTTACGTACTTGCTGTCATGTTCAAGAAGGCAGTTTGCGAGGATTTGAGGATCTGTGACATGGCATGTTGTCATCCCATGTCACAGCTGTCCTAAGTTACCTTTGGCTATTGTGGCTGCTTAAACCTTTTAAAATGTAACATTTGGGTAGAGTCTGATTGCACCACTAAGCTTGCCACAGATTACCACAACCTCATTAACTATGAAGTAATGAATTGTCCCAATGGACTTATAATACCCTTTTCTAAACTGTCCATATTGTCTTTTCTGTAAGCTCTGTGTTCAATCCACACACACAAAAAAGCTATGACATGTGTACTTGTCATCTGCTGGCATCTGCTGCTCTGGAACATTTGGGGCGGTAAAAATGCCAATATTTCACAGATAAATTGACAAGTTGGAGCATCTGAATCACATCGCAGAATATTTGTGTGGTGCCCTCAATCCCAACAAAAGGCCTAGCGAGGTGTTTGTTAGAAGCTGGTGGAGCAGTGTGATGCCATTCAGGAACATAAAGCAATGCCAGTTTCTCAATTTCAAAATATTTAATAGCACAATCTGTTAATCTGCTGGGGCTGAGTGTGAAGAAAATAGGATTAAAATATGAGCATTGAAGTAACTAAAGAGCGTTTTGAGGTTGAATAAGTTTTAGTCCAACAGCTGCACTATAACCTGCACTGCCAGACTTAACATAATGCCAGAGATCAGGACTGTAGCTTTCTTTAATTTAACTGTTTAATTAACATCATCTCAGTCAGAGAGAATTCGTCGTGTTTAGCCACACACAAATGAAACTGTGGCATAAAACACAAGGCTACAACTCCCTACAAAGGCTAAACATTGATCCGTTGACAAATAGTTAATTACTGCAGCATAATCTGTTGGTTTTGCAATGAAACAAAGGCTTTATTGTTGAAACTCCATTTGAACAAATGACCAGGAACTGAAAGCATTTTTAAAATATATTTCCTAATTTAAAACTAGAAGCAGTTAAATGGGATAACTCCCATTTTCTAGACACTGGTCTTTTTCTACCTTTTTCTCATAAACAGCTCAGATGGAAATGCCCCCACCCCAGTGCACATACAGGCGCCAATATACTATGTTTACATACAGCACCTACTTTAGGTATTGTACTTTCAGGCATGTGAAAAGAAAAGTTTTCACAGGACTCCTGTGAAAAACTAAGAACACCCAGTGAGCAAGAGCTTGTAGAACCACCGTTATAAACAATAATAGTAATAGTTTTCTGTGTGATTTTATGAATCTCTCATGTTATTGTGGAGGAGTTTTATCCCACCCCTCTTCAAAACAATGCTTCAGCTCACTGAGGCCTGCAGACATTAATTTCTTCACAGCTTTCTTGAGGTCCTAACACAGCATTTCACTTTGACTGGGCTATTGCAGCATCTTGATTCTTTTCTTTTTCGCTCCTTCTGTTGTAGATTTGCTCGTGTGCTTGGGATCATTGTCCTACTGCATGACCCAATTTCAGCCAAGCTTCAGCTGTCGGACAGATGGCCCCAAATTTGACTGTAGAATACTTTGTATTGCTTGGTAGGCAGAGGAGTTCATGAACTGGTCAAGGACAGGATTTCATGAACTGTGCATTTTGGCAAATATCTTTCCTTCCCTGTCCAAAGGATATTGTTTTAGAAGTCTTATTATTTCTTTAGTGTGCAGGCTGCCGTGTTTGACTGTCAGCCCCTTGCTGCTACTTGCCTTCTTAATTCTTTTGTTTTCAAAAAAAATCTATGCATAGAGTCCTGTGAAAGCGATACATGTTTTTTTTTCCATAATGTAGAGAATTGCTTCTATTTTGACTTAATATTTTTTAAATTAATAATTGTATTTATTTAAAATGTATATTTTTGGTAATTAAAAATGAAAAATGTCATTTTGCATCAGTTTCTTTCATTATTATAACACTTTCCCGTTGATAGATCATTTATTCTTGTAAATAAATCTTAATTGCTATAAAGGCATTATTAAAAGATGCGCCTTACACCCCAATTCAAGATGTGGGGTCATATGGGGAAATGTTATAGGGACAGATGCGGGGTTGGAGGTTTTCCTGTCTGGGACAGCCCTCTTGAAAGAAATGGAACAAAGTTGTATTATCAAGAGACTGAGAGATGACTGGATTAAAGGATTTGAAAACCCTGCCGAGCAGCCATGTCTTTAAACCTCTTTACCTGTGAAAAAAACCCCTCAGACTGTGACAATACATCTGTCATCCACAAAGTATGTCATACTCAGATAGCCTGCATATGATGATGTATGAATGTACATGTGTTAATAGCACAGAAAAAAAATCACAAAGCATGATGAAATCCAAGTTTTTATTAATGTTCTTTTTGGGGGGAAGTAGATTCATGCAGTCTTGCAGAGATTAGAAATTCTCTCCATAAGAAAAACTGTTTTAAAATTGTATTCAAACCCACTGATTACCTGGACGGAGACAAGCAGTGTAAGTGTTTAACAATTGTTTACACTCAGTGACTTCCCACTGCCATCTAGTGGTCGCTCACTGCTACTATTTAACTACAGTCTGTAAATGAAGTTTCTAACAAAAACGACGGTTTGAGGACATTTAAACCTAATTGAGAGGAGTTTTTATCGCCTTGTGTTTCATATCAGAATTTATTCAGTTTGTTTGTTTTTGGTGAAACTTGGTCAATTTACGTGGAGCAGAAAGCCTAGAGACGGATAAAAATGATAAGATAAGAATAACGTTTTAAATGTGTTCAGATATTTCCCCTTTTACTCGAAGAAAAAAAAAGAAGCAAATGCTCACTCAGGTATGGTAGATTTAGCGATTGTAGTTCGTCCACCTGCTACTTCTTTATGTCCTATAATTGCAGGTAGTTGTGTCATAACTGTCCATCCAATCATTGCTTGGAAAGTATGTCTAAGAATGAAAGTAAAAACGCGGTAACCTATCAGCTTCCAGGAAGCAATAGCCTAATCTTGTGAATGAAAATAACCCAAGTCCTTCTCTAATCCCTGCCTATCCTTTTTATCTCAGGATTCAGACCAGTCGGAGCAGAGTGGATCTGTGAGCGTGCAAAACACCACGATGCATCCCGCGTCCCGTTAGACCGAGTAGCGGCGCATGCTTTGTAACTGTAGTTTAGTTGCATAGTGTTCAGTAGCTTGCAAAATGAGTCGACATTTTCCTGCAGCTTTTTGTTTGGCTTTAGTTTTTCTTCCTCTGATGAGCAGTCCGTGTCCTGCCCAGTGCAGCTGCTTCTTTCACAAACTAAGCGACGGATCAAAAGCGAGGTAAGCTCTGTGAATTGAATTCAGAGCACAATTGTATTATTATGCTTTGCCATAAAAGTGAGAATATAGCTTTGCTATATTCAGTGACTCCGTGTGCTGGAATTAACTTGGATTTGTTCCTTAATCCCATTTGCGTATAACTCAAAAATAGTCTGCTACGTTTTTTCTTTAATAAACTGAACTTTTTAAACTTATTTTTTTATTTAAAACTAACGTATAAAATATGCTTTCATCTTGAATTTAAAAGTATCTTTAAAATATTGTTACTGCTACATGTTCTGTAGAGGTAGTCATATTTTTTTATTGTTATTTTCTTGCAGGAGTGTTCTTTGCAATGATCCGGAAATCACTGTGGTTCCTCAAAATTTCCCAACTGACACGGCAAAGCTCCGCGTTGAGAAGACGGCAATCACACGGATTTCTAGCAGCACCTTCCACTACCTCAACAGTCTGGAGTTTCTCTGGATGTCTTTCAATTCCCTGAACTCCCTGACTCCTGACAGTTTCCGGGGTCTTTACAACCTTAATGAGCTCAGGCTGGATGGCAACTCCCTTACCTCCTTCCCCTGGGAGTCTCTGACAGACATGCCAAACCTGAGGCTCCTCGACTTACACAACAACAAGATCTCCAGCATGCCTGCAGAAGCCATCATGTATATACAGAACATAACCTACCTGGACTTGTCTAGCAACAGTCTCACAACCGTTCCTGGTGAAATTCTCACAATGTGGCTAAGTGTGAAGCCACCCCAGGACGCTGATTCTTCTAAACTAATACTTGGTGAGGATTGAATGTTAATGTATTAAGATTTCTTTGTAATCTGCCTTGTATGAGAGCTACTTCTTTAAAGCTCAGTTAGGGATTAGTCTAAATATACTGTGTGTGCAGTGTGTCAACTTGTTAGGCTAATTATGTTTATTTATACTCAATCCCAGGTAATGGTCTGGTCTTAAAATGACTCAGTGTTGGGTAAAACAACTTAATTTATTGTTTTCACTAATAAAGTCTTTCCATATATTCCTCTGCAGGTCTTCATGATAACCCGTGGCTGTGTGACTGTCGACTCTATGATCTGGTTCAGTTTCAGAAGTCCCCCTCGTCCTCCGTGGCTCTCATTGACACTCGACTAAGATGCGCTGATCCTGAGAGCCTATCAGGGGTTCTTTTCACTGAAGCAGAGCTGCAGAGGTGCCAAGGCCCTCGAGTGCATACGGCTGTGGCTCGTGTTCGGAGCTCACTGGGCAACAACGTGCTGCTGCGTTGCGGCACAGTTGGAGTCCCCATCCCAGAGCTGTTCTGGAGCCGTGCTGATGGCAAGAAAATGAACGGCACCAGTGAGTTTTGTTGCATTTGTTCCAGATGTGCTTAGATTTGATTTATTTCTGCACACGTGTCAATTACATTAAAGTTATTCTTTTTTTATCAATCTGCTTATCTCTGTGGATCTCTACCTTTTTGTTTTTTCAGTTCAGCAAGAGATCTCAAAGGAAGGCATCATTTGGTCGATTCTGAGCGTGCCTGCTGTCTCTTACCGGGATTCTGGGAAATATGTTTGCAAGGCGACCAACTTTGTGGGCACGGCAGACGCTGTCATCTCCTTGGTGATCACAGATTCCTTTCGGTCAGAAGAAGCAGGAGGTGGCGGTGGTGGTACTTCTAAGAGATCAAGGGGGAAGAAAAATGGTGGCATTGGCAGAGCGGCATACCAGGAAAAGCTTATTGCCAGATACGTTCCTCCACCTACATCTACAGCTGCACAGCCCATCATTGAACCTCTTAATGGCAAGGGGGTGACTGGGAAGTATGAGATTGAGAGCTACAGCATCTCTGATGGTGTTTCTCAGGGACGAGGCAAAGGTTCGGATGCACAGAAGCCACTGGACGTGCAACAGGATGCTTTAAGTAACCTATCGGCCAATGCCTCATCGTTACAGCAAGCTCCTGAGAAAAGGATAGTGCGTTCTGTAAAGGTGATTGGTGACACTGACCATACTGTCTCTCTGAACTGGCGAGCCCCTACAGCCACAAATACCACCGAGTTTAGCGTCCTATATGCTATATTTGGTGAGAGAGACATGCGTCGAATCAATGTGGGCTCTGGAAGAAACAGAATCACAATTGACGGCCTTGTGCCAAAGACAAAGTACATTGCCTGTGTTTGCGTCAAAGGCCTGATCCCAAAAAAGGAGCAGTGTGTAATCTTCTCAACCGATGAAGCAGCCAGTGCCAGTGGCACTCAGAAGCTCATTAATGTGGTGGTGATAACGGTGGCATGCGTGATTGCTGTTCCTCTTACACTGATTGTGTGCTGTGGGGCAATAAAGAAACGTTGCCAAAAGCTGCTGGGGAAGCAATCCAAAGAAATACAGGACTCGTATGTCACGTTTGAGACCCTCGGCCCTGTGACCAAAGCTAAGGGGATGGAAGGCGAGTATCTAACGAGGCTAAATCCTGACGAATCCAACAGGCTGCTCTCAGCGAGATCTAGTGTTGACTCAGAGGCCACAGCCAGGACTGAAGGGCTACCTAATGAGTACTTCTGTTAAAACCAAACATATGCCTCAGTTCCCAAAGGATGCACTTTGCACCGCCGTGCTCCACTGTTAGAAAGATTCAAATGATCCTCTTTTTAAAGGGGTATCCAGAGGACACTTGTAGCTCTTTTAGGACTGGATCTATTCAAATAAATTACAGCCTTGTGGGAGTAAAAGCTACCATTCATTTGGTGGGAAACAACAAAAAGGGAAAATATACACAGTAACGCAGTTGTAAATTTACAAGTGGTGTAGAAATAACTTTTTTTAATTCATCGTGCACTTTTAAGAATAAGAGAAAACTCTCTCGATGCCCTAAACTCTCTTAAACCCAATACATTCACTTTTCTTTGTTTTTTCCTAAGATGTAACTTATGCTTTGTGTGAAAATCTTTATTCTACACGTATTTAGGGAAACAATAGTTTATTTAGCCTGTTTTATATGTCAGTATGATGTGAATGTGCCAGGTTTACTGTTGGGTGAAAAACCTGAAATACAGTACATTTTGTAATGTGTAAATATTTGTAACCTAAAATATATGTGTATGTATGAATGTACTGTATAAAAATAAATATTTTTATATTGATTTATGCTTACTTTTTTCCTACATCTTTACTTTCCTTAAAAACACCCACACGTATCCCCTGTATCTATAAACTGCTACAAAACATGCTTAAACTAAGTAAATACAATCAATTAATACAGCTGTAGGCAAATCCAAGGCAGTTTTTGTAGCATTAATATATGAATCACTACAGTTGATACATATAATGGCATAAATTTGGACTAATATTCATATTTTCCATTGGATCAGTCTTTATCATTTTGATTATGGGTGCTCCAGCATCTAAATTACCTACTAGTACAGTCTCTGTATGATTAACTCAGCATTCAAGCAAACTGTAGCAATAAACGACGATTATGATATGCCTTATGTAAAAGACATTTCCTGAAATGCTGAACATGTGGCTAATCTGTTTATCTGTTAAATTATAATGCGCATGTATAAAAAGCGTGGGTATTAAAGGATGTGAAACTGCAGAGCTATAGTGTAGATGTTTGTTTTCGCACTCGCTTTGGTATATGCTGATTTGGCCTTTATCAACCTGAGAGACAAACAGTGTTTAGATTATTGAGGTCAGTCCTCTCCAGACATCTGTCTCTGTCTCTGTGCAGCCCTCCCTCTCAGTGTTGCTAAGCCTGACGGGCTCCGGCCCACTTAACACAGATGGGCCTCCTGTCATGTCAATGCTGCTGCTTTAGTGGGGAACAAATAAATTAAATTAATCTGATGCGAAGCATTTTGGGGTCATATCTGAGACAAGAACTACTATCAAGCCGAACTCATAGCTCTCGACTGAAAAACACTTGTGAATGTTAACTCTTTATGTCCTTTTGAAAAGATCTAACATTGTGTTTAGAAAAAGTGGACCATTGCTATAAATACACCTGTGTCTCACATGTCATTTGGCCTCTTAAGGGTTACGTCAAGGGAGATTAAGGTAATGGGCTTTCTTTCACGCAGCCCATGAGCATGTCCTGCCCTGACAGGCCTATTTCATATGCGTGTCTAGGATCATGGACGCCTTTTATGTCACATTGCATATCACTTTGGTATTCCAGTTCATCTCTTTTGGATCGTCAACTTGTTTGTTCGGTTGCTCCTGCACAGATGATATCTTAGGAAGGTAAGTGGCCACTAAAAATATGCTACATTGTAAAGCTCGGTTGTATATTTGCTATGAGTCTGTCCTCTTTTGAATAAGTTACGTGCTACAATAAACATTACTTATAGCATGACTAGTGTGAAATGCCCAAATAAACACTATCCAAAATTTGCGTTTAAGCTAAGTGTACTACACCATTATCTTTGTATAGCACAAATTTTCTTGTCTGTCATTTTAGGTCTTTACTATGTATGGAAACCTCCATGGGAGAAATCCCAGTGGACATCCCACATGATTTCATTAAAATCCGAATTGAAAAATCCCATCTGACTGAGTTACCTCGAGGATCCTTCTCAAAAGTGCCTGCCTTGGAGTTCCTCTGGCTAAATTTTAATGAGATCGCTCTGATGAACATGAAAAGCCTAGAGAGGCTCGCTAACTTGACTGAGCTAAGGCTACAAGGGAACAAGCTGACTTCAGTACCATGGACAGCATTTCAGGATACACCAAAACTCAAGATTTTGGACCTAAAACACAATCACCTGGATGTGCTACCCGAACATGCTCTGAGATATTTACCTGCACTGACCTACTTAGATTTATCCTTCAATCAGCTTAGTGTCATAGCAAAAGAAGTCTTCATTAATTGGCCCCTTTTTCAAATAGCTGAGAAAGCCTGGGCAAAAGAAGGGATGGTGTCAAATGTGGTTTTGGGGCTGCATGATAATCCCTGGTTGTGTGACTGCCGCCTCAAAGGCTTTGTGGAGTTCACCAGGGCAGTCAGCCCTCCCATCATCCTGATGAACTCTTATCTGATGTGTTCAGGTCCAGCTCTCAAAGCTCACAAGTTTTTCCACGAGATTCAGTTAAAATCATGCATGAGGCCAGTGACCTCTGCCCCAGAAACCAACATCACTTTACCTCTGGGAGCAAATGCAACCCTAACATGCTTAGTGAAGGGCAGGCCAGAGCCGACCATTCAGTGGATGTACAGTCTGAAGATTATAAGAGGATTTGTTGGTAAGATTTTTTTTTAATCACTACCATCCATTAAATTGTTGTGAACCTGCTGTTGGAGCACTTAGCGAAGTATATATAGTGAACTCCCAGGCTGCAGTGTTTTGAAAGAGACAATACTTACTGCATAATATCAGAATACCTGAGCATGTCATTACCAGATGAAAAAAATCCTGTGATTTGCTCTGATGCTGTTTTCACCTTGCAGCATCACAGACAAACATCGATGAGGAGACCTTCTCTTCCCAGCTCCTGATCCCCTCTCTTCATCTGGCAGACCGAGGACTCTACACCTGCACGGCCAACAATTTCATTGGCAACTCCTCTGTCAACATTACAGTTAACATCGCCTCTTCTGATTCCTCCCTTCCTCTCCTCCCGCCTGTCCCTATGCTGTCATCTGAGGAGAATGCCTACATTGAAATACACATAGCCAAACAGACAGTTTATGGAATTACCTTAGAGTGGCACGCAGCAACTGAAAATCCTGCAGAAACTTGGTTCACCATCCACTTTGGCAAATATGATTCACCAAAGAAGGAAATGATCTACATTGGCCCGGGCATCAACAGTTACTCGGTCAGTAATCTGCTTCCTGTCACCAAATACGAGGTGTGTGTGACCCTGAAGAACCACCCACCAAGGGAAGGTCAGTGCATTGTGTTTGTAACAGGAAGTGACATTAGTGAGATGGAGCAGAAAGAAAGGTTAATCCACATTATAGTTATTGTGTGCGCAATGGTGCTGGCTGTGCCGGTTGGCATGTATGCCTGCACCACAGAGGCCAGGTTCAGCTGTGTGGACCGGTTTGTGGATCTGTGGAGGATGCACAGAATGCATGATGAAAACCTGCAGGAGGGGGCGAGGCAGGGCACTTTTGACAGCCTGCAGGCAACCAGCGATGAAGCTTTGTGCAAAAGTTCGATGGAAAAGCCAACAAAGAGACGGAGGTCTGAGGATAAGTCCAAAGGAGGAAGTGCAGCTTACCTGTACTAGCATCAAAGTCAAGAACTGCATTCATAATACATTTCTACATGAAGTTTATTTGTAGTTTAAGTTTGTGCCTCTAAATGTATGTGTTACAGTTGAATTACAAAGCTAAGTATACTATTTTCTAAAATACATGCACCATTATTTTTCTGGTTCACACTTTGAAGACTCTTGTGACCATGTAAGTAAAAACATTAAAATAAAACTTTAAAAAAAAAATTGAATTGTACATATATTATGTGGTAAAGTAACACATTTGTTCATGGGGTAAACATGTTTTCCCTTTCAGTTTTGGACTTTTGTTATAATTCCTCTTTTTGACTTTGCTGCTTATATAAACTCAGACGCACACATCCACTTTGAATGTATGTATATTGCAAGCTGTCACCTGAAAATGGAGATGCCTTTCTTCCTTGTTAAATGGAGGGTTTATTTTCTATTTTAGTGTCACTTTGTGAAATAAAAAAATTAATCGTGTGTAATTAAGTTATCATGCAGTACTGCAATATGATGTTGTGGATTGTACGTGTGTTTCTGGCCTGCTTTGATTTACTTTGTCTTGAAAATGTTTTTAATCTTTTTGTGTTTTCTCTTAAGGACTGCAGATTTATTATGACTGAATGAAATGCGTTTGATGTGGATTAAAAAGAAGTCAAAGACAAATGCTGAGACATACTCAGATTTTTTTATCACAATCACTCAGAGGATTTGTTACGTAAGCTGTATTTTCCCATGAATTTATACATACACTGCTAAGCAGATTAAAGTGATTTTCTATCTGAATCCTAGTCAGCAGAACATGATATTTCCATTTAATGCCTCTGAGCTGATTGTGTCCACACGGTGACTGTATTTTCACATGATTTTTACATGTGCATCAGTTACTGCATGTTATAATAATTTTATGTTTTAATAGATAAATAAAACAATTGAAAAAGGCTATTATTTAGATAATATATTAATATATAGTACTTTTTCCAGACATAGTTGTTTCAAGAAGTTAATCACCGAAAGGTGATTAATTGATTAATAAATTGATTTAATATAATATGTACAGCCCAGTTAAAAAGAAAGTGATGTTATATGAAAAGTAGGGACAGTAGTAGTAAAAGACTGGAAAAGTTATGTAATGCTGACTTTTCTTTTTCTTCTTCTTTTTTGTTACCTGTTTCTTTCAGTATAGCAAATTATTCCAAATAAATGTATTTCTAAATAAAAAAAAACAAGGTTAATTCAGCTTTGATCAATTTTAGTGAAGGTTTTGCTTATTTTAGAAGAACAATGGGAACCCTAATGTACGTTCATTATAGCAGCTAGTACTTGTCCAAGCTATAGAAACTTTGTGATTTGTATTTTTTTGGTGGTTGTTAGGTGTCAAAATAACATTATAATATTGGATCTTCATAAGTACCTGCAGGAGCCTAAGATGCCAACTCTTGATCCTGTTGTAGGAGTTGGCTAAAAAAAAACAAAGAAAAAGACTGATTTTGTGTATTATGGAAAGATACAATACAATACAATACAATACAACTTTATTTGTATAGCACGTTTAAAAAACCAGCGGTACACCAAAGTGCTTTACAATAAAAACAGGTAAATTAAGACATGATCAAATAAAAGACTATTTACAAAGTACCACATATGTCATCAGGTTGAGGGCACTAATTATACAGCAATAAAAGGGAATATAAGAACAAAGTTACTAAGAACAGATAAAGCTAAAAGGTAAAGTACATAAATAAAAATTAAACCAAATATAAAATAAGTACACTAACTAGATGGAAAAGCTATGTTGAATAAGTGAGTTTTTAAACGGGATTTAAAAGATAAAATGGAGTCTGACGCACAGATAGCGATGAAGGTTATTCCACAGATTAGGTGCAACCAGGGCAAAAGCACGGTCACCCCTAGATTTAAGTCTAGATCTAAGCTGAGTCAAGAGTAATTGGGCTGAAGACCTGAGGGCTCGCCCAGGGACATATAGACTAAGAAGATCGACAAGATAACGAGGGGCTAAATTATTTATAATTTTAAAGGTGAGCAACAATATTTTAAATTCAATGCAATATTTTATGGGTAGCCAATGCAAATCAATAACAACAGGGGTGATGCTTTCTAGTGCCAGGCAGGAGGCGAGCCGCCGCATTTTGGACAAGCTGGAGTCTGTGAAGGAGAGCGGAGTGAAGACCAAAGGAGAGAGAATTACAGTAATCCAATCTAGAAGTCACAAAAGCATGAATGAGCCTTTCAAGATCTTTATGAGGAACATAGTGCTTAGCCTTAGCAATAAGGCGCAGTTGGTAAAAGCTAGATTTGATTACTGAGGACACTTGTTTGTTAAATTTGAAAGAGCTATCCAGCAGGACACCTAGGTCACTAACTGAGTCAGAGAAAGAAGTGGCAAAGGAACCAAAGGTATCAGCTAATAGGCCCCAAGGGATATGGTTGCCAAACACCACAATTTCCGTTTTCTTATCATTCAGGATAAGGGAATTGCCTGAAAGCCATTCTCTGACTTCTCTCATGCACTCGAGAAAGATTAAGCCTAGGGGGAGCATATATAATGAGAATAACACTGGGCCAAGTACAGAGCCTTGGGGCACACCACAGCATAAGGATGCAGTTGAGGAAGAATAAGTACCCAAGGTAACGGAGAAAGACCTGTTCAAAAGGTATGATTTGAACCAGTTAAGGGCTTCACACCGAATGCCCACAGTGCGTTCTAACCTCGTTAATAAGATATTATGGTCAACCATATCAAAAGCTGAGGACAAATCCAATAAGACTAATACAACAGAATGCCCTGAATCAGTAATTAAGAGAAGATCATTAAGGACTCTCAGCAAAGCTGTTTCGGTGCTGTGGCGTGGTTTAAAACCAGACTGAAATTTATCACAGATGTCATGCGCATCCAGGTAAGCCTGGAGTTGCGAGAGAACTATCTTCTCTAGGATTTTGGAGAGGAATGGAAGTTTGGATATCGGCCTATAATTAACAAAATCACAATGGTCAAGACACCTTTTTTTGAGAGCAGGTTGCACTATAGCATGTTTAAAAACAGAGGGAACATAGCCAGAAGACAATGATGAGTTCATTAAAAATAGAATACTGGGCCCAATTACATCAAAGCCGTCCTTCACAATGCGAGACGGAAGAGGTTCATATGCAGAACTAGTAATTTTCAGTTGCTTGACAATTTGCTTAAGTGTACAGAGTGACACTGGCTCAAACTGATGAAAAGTAGAAGCACATTCTCCAGTGAAAGCAAGGCTCACCACTGGGGGGAGTGAGGATTTGAGAGATAGAATTTTATCAGTAAAGTATTTTAGAAATTGTTCACATTCCAGACATTCTGGAAAGATTGAGAAAAAACCAAGCCAAGAAAGTCTTGAAAAGGACTTGTACTAGTTGGCTAGAGGCAGAAATCAAGCTGGAAAGGATGTGCAGTAGATTAAGTGAATAAGGTTAGAGATGCAAATATACTAGTGAGTGAAGACATGGTTTTTAGAACATACATGAGGGTAGCAAGACTGTGAGGAAAGGTGCTATTGGAGTAACAGATGGAGGTAGGATTACATCAGGGATCATCCCTGAGCACCTTGTTTGCAGTGGTGATGGACAGGTTGACCGATGAGATCAGGCAGGAGTTTCTGTGGACTGTGATGTTCACAGATGAGACTATGATCTGTAGTGAGAGTAGGGAGCAGGTGCAAGAAAGCCTGGAGAAGTACAGGGTGGGCCATTTATATGGATACACCGTAATAACATGGGAATGGTTGGTGATATTAAAGTCCTGTTTGTGGTACATTAGTATATGTGAGGGGGCAAACTCCTCAAGATGGGTGGTGACCATGGTGGCCATTTAGAAGTCGGCCATCTTGGATACAACTTTTGTTTTTTCAATAGGAAGAGGGCCATGTGACACATCAAACTTATTGGTAATGTCACAAGAAAAACAATGGTGTGCTTGGTTTCAACGTAACTTTATTCTTTCATGAGTTATTTACAAGTTTCTCTTTGTTCACAGCCATTGACATGTCGAAGAGGTTAACACGTGAGGAGCGGATCAAAATTGTGTTGATATCTGGTGAATGCAATAACCGGGTCATTGCAGCAGATTTCAATGCAAGACACCCGACGAGACCACCACAGTTAGCAAACTGCTTGCTAAGTTTCGTGAAACTGGTTCAGTGTTGGATTTGCCAAAATGTGGACGCAAGAAAACTGTCACTAATGAAGAAACATCAGTGGCTGTCCTAGCTTCATTCAGCAAGAACCCACAGCGTAGCACTCGCTGCACGTCACTGGAGAGTGGTTTGGTGTGGTATATAGGGTACAACAATAGTGGGTCCATTCTTCATCAATGGAAACCTCAAGGCCACTGGATATTTGAAATTGCTACATGATGATGTGTTTCCCTCTTTATGCACTGAAGCTGGCACGTTCCCTGAGTTTTTCCAGCAAGATGGTGCACCACCACATTATGGGTGCCAGGTCCGAGCATTCCTAGATGAACAGTTTCCTGGAAAGTGGATTGTTCGTCGTGGGCCAGTTGGATGGCCCCCAAGGTCTCCTGATCTGACCCCCTTAGACTTTTATCTTTGGGGTCATCTGAAGGCGATTGTCTATGGTGTGAAGATACGAGATGTGCAGCACCTGAAACTACGGATACTGGATGCCTGTGCTGGCATTTCTCCTGCGGTGTTGCTATCAGTGGGAGAAGAGGGTTGCATTGACAATCCAACACAATGGGCAGCACATTGAACACATTTTATAAGTGGTCAGAAACTTGTAAATAACTCATGAAAGAATAAAGTTACGTTGAAACCTGGTAGGCTGGTAGAAAGGTAAAGACGCAAGGAATCGAGATAGTGAAGTTGGATGAGTTTAAATACCTGGGATCGGCTATTCAAAGCAATGGACAGTGCACACGAGAGATAAAGAAGACAGTGTAGGCACCATGAAGCCGGTGGAGATGAGTGTCAGGGGTGAATTGTGATAGCAGCAAGAATGAAAGGGAATGTTTACAAGAGGGGTGTGAGACCTGCTATGATGTTTGGTTTGGAGACAGTGACCCTGACAAGAAGACAGGTGGTGAGGCTGAAGATGCTTAGACTTTAGTTGAGAGTGACTAGAACGGACAAGATTAGAAACAAGTCCATCAGAGGGACAGCTCAGGTTGAGCAGTTTGGAGACAAAGTTAGAGAGGCAAGGCTGAGATGATTTGGACATGTGCAGAGGAGGGATACTGGAGATATTGAGCAAAGGTTAGACAGAAGGAACAGAAGAAGACCATAGAGTGGAGGAGAACATACTCATGATTGGCATGTCAGAGAGTGCTAGGGATAGGATGGAGGTAGACAACCTACCATCATAACCCCAATAAGCTCAACAATTAACCCTTGTGTGGTGTTCATATTTTTGTTACTCAGCCAGTGTTCATGGGTCTGGTGGACCCGCTAGTTTTGGCTTTCCAAATTAACACTATCAAACAATTTTATGTTAAATTACTCAACAGATGTTTACTTCATCCCAATTACAAGCCATATGAACAGTAAACATGGTTAATTTTTTCCCTTTACCTTTGTTAGATCACATTTATGAATTAATGTGCTTCTCGTTTTTTTTTTATTTTTTATTTTTTATAAAATGTTATAAAAACATAAATCAGTTATAATCAAGTGGAGTGAGTGGAAAGACAACACATTTACACGTGAAGCAATATGTTTCACAACTAAATGGGATCAGCTGCTCATCAATGGTGACATTAGGCCCAGGGTTGTAAAACAGGGGTAGGTGGTGCACACACTTATCCCACACTGTCCTGATGGCAGCTAGCTTGTCTCTCTGCCGTCGAGCTGGTCTGTCGTCTCGGCTATCAAAACGGATAATCCTGGAAATTTTGTGGAAGTTTTCCAGAGACATTGATGCACGGAAAGGTTCTTGCCGGTTTCTGCATCCCACAGGATTCTGTGGATTCCCCTTTGGACCTGAAAACTCCTGCAAGGATAAGAACCCCAAAGTAGGCCTGCAGATCAATTTGGTCCATCTCCTTCCACCTCTCTCCAAAAACACACCTTCCTTCTAGATTACTGCAATCCAGAATAATTTTCTGGATGTAATCTGGGATGAAAAGCTCAAATGAAGACTTGATGTCCTGCACATGAGTAACTGTCAGCCGTGTTGGCCCTGGCTTATCACAGTAACAGCTCTGCAGGGTGGCTCATTTCTTGGGCAAGAAGACCATTCAATTTCACCAGTTATTGACATCCATATTTCTTCACTTGCTGTCTGGTGGGCTTGTTCTGGTCCTGGAGCTGGCTGCAGATGGGGTGCTCGTCTTCGTTTTGTTACTAAATGGTGCTCAACCTCATCCTCTTCTTCAAAGTCACTGTCAGACTCTAAATTTTCAGAAATGTGAAATATTCTGAAACCTCTTTGTCAACATCATCATCCGAAGCCACTCTCTCTTCCAAAATCAATTGGATGGCCCTCGCAGCAGATAATCTTTTGCCATCTTGATCAGTTGTGATAAAGAACCACACTGGCAAAGTCTTATTTATAGTATTATGCCCCTAATTTGCAGGTGGGACAGGGGATGAGAAAATTTGGATCCCTCAAGAAAGAGGGTAAAATGTGTGGAAATGTAAGAGCAGACGGTGTTGATAGTTGAATTTTCAACAATGTTGCAACTTTGTGCGGAGCAGGAGGGGAAGAAAACACCATCAGCAGCACCAGAAAGGAGGAAGACAGAGTGTGGGAACACAGGACCTGCACTTTCAACACTTTTATTAGGCCTGGGTCCAGTGGACCCGAACACCTTGTATGTAATGTAAATGCGTGGGGGGAGGTACAGTATGAGGTCATTGAAAATTAGTTCGGATTCATGTTCTTCACAGAAAATAAGCCAAAGCCAATGAATTTCAGGTTGAAAAAATAATTAATTGTTTAATTTTTCTTTTGAGAAAAACTGAAAACGGGTCTCACAGACCCGAACACCATACAAGGGTTAAAAGAAGGTAAAGACTTCTATGCACTGGTCAAACCCATGGCTACAACTGTACTGGAATTTGGACATGGAAAGGGTGGCCACATGTTACCACTTACTGCTGTAGTATTAGTCATGGTGGTTCATCGATAGCCAGGTTGAGTTCCACCCTCAGCCATGAAAACAGTGACATTTACATTAGAAATTCACAACAACAACAAGAGACTAACAAAGCACAGCTGCTATAACATTGTGATTTACATTACATAACAGACTGACATTAGTCCCACGCTTGTTTGCACTAGTGATCCCTCCCCTTGCATTGCTATGATCTTCATAAGGCAAGATTAACCATAAAAACTCTAAGTACCAAAACATCAAAATTAAGCGCTGTACTTAAGCCAGTCCACTTAAGCCAATGCATTATTTGCAGTGAACTTTTCAACTATGGGGACAGTGTTGCTGTGTAAAAATAATGTATGTATTGTTTTCTTTATTTTAATCAGTGTCTTAGTTTTTGTGTCTTTACCACAACCCCAAAAAACTAAAAAACTACATCAAACCACCAGGACAAAATTGAGCACAGACCAAGATATTTTTGAATATTTATTCAAAATCAAGACAGTACAAAGACAGTACAAATATGTTACTTTGAAATACCAGGCAAGTGTTATTTATATGTAACATATATAGTTTTTCTAAACTTATTTACAATAGTAAGCTAAGATAGAATCAAGAACATCATATTTCTTGCAGTGATGACACTGTATTTGCCTACATTTGAAGGCATTTAAAAGTAACCTGGAAAGTAGCAGTGCAAAGACCCTACATTTTTGACACTACATTTAAATACCCATATGAATTAAGTGTCCAAGCAGCTTATATAAATAGTAATCTGAGCTTAAAAATTTCAAGCATATGACTGATTTTTATCAACAACATCCTTCAAGAGGAGTTAGATGGTCTAATTTTGACTTTGCTGTATTTACTGCATCATGATACAGCTGCGGTTTTGCCATGTTTACAGTGCTGTACAATTAAAATAGATCCACATCCACTTATATAAAAGCATTTTCTACAGTTACTCACTCAACAAAATAAAAGCAAGATGCTCTTACTGTGAAAACCTACAGTGGCACATTTTCATCATACAAAAGAGCAACTTCTCAGCTTTCAATTTCTTGTAATGCTTCTTAATGTTAAAATGATAATCCTCCTCAAGATGGCAGTGTGGTGAATTATCTAGTACTGTACTGCTGACTCAAGCTGTCTCCTGTTTTTATCTAAAGCAGGTCAACTGAGAATACACTGCAGCCCACTTCTATCTTGTCTTAAGACATAATTATGTAAACCACTCTCTTCTTTTGTTTGCTTGTAAATAACATAAAGGTAGGCTCACGTAACCTCATCATCACACAGAACTCGGATGAAGTGAGTTAAGAGCCATCAAAGAAGATATTTGTGCATTAAAGTTAATAATAACCTTGGTTGTTCTCGTGTATTTTCTGCTCAAGCTTCATTTTAAGCTCCGACACTAAAGCAGAGCTGATGTTTCCCTCCTTACGGCGGCTGGACTTAGCCTTCTTGGAGCCTTTGGATGCCAGTGCGCCAGATATTGTTGGGACTGCACGCAGCCTTTCATTGGGCCGCACGTTAGAGGGAGGTGGAGGCGGAAGACAGGGAGCAATGGGAGGTGGAGGCTTCAGCCGGGGGCTACCTGTCTCCTGCTGGAGGCTGCTCTCCGGGTTGGTTATGAGGAACTTTTCTCCAGGGTTGGTGAATTTGATAACAGGTATCTTGAAGGTCCAAGGCTGCTGGTCCCTGGGTCGCCTCTTAATGATGCGGCGTGCTGGCATGATCCTGTTGGACTTTGAGTTGCGCATGTACATAGCCGTAGAGATCAAGACAGTCCCTCCTACCAAAACACTAATGATAAAAGTGACCATGCCTAGAGCTTTTAAAGGATTGTCCCTACTTTTCATTAAAAAGGCTGCCATAGGCCCCTTGAGAGGAGTCTGTAAAAGAGCATAAATAAAACAGTTTGAACCTGAATTCCAAGTATTTGTCAAAAGCATGCAAACATGAAATTGGATGCCAAAGCACTGACAGAGGAGGCCCAAACAACATGTCTATGAACACTCTAGCACTTTCACACTCGCACCCAGACATCCATCTTCTGCCCTACAATACAGGAAAGCTAGCAACTACATATGTCTCTAATGTTTAGGAATGCGTCTGGCAGTGCGATGCATTAGGATTTCTCTTTGACTGACGAGGGCTAAACAATAATAATGACCAGTTCATGGGACCAAAAAAGTTTGTGGAAGTAAAAATAGTAAATAATAAAAAAGACTTTTCTTTCAATGTACACCGGTACTCTTTTACAGACCTAACCCAGCCAGTAAACATTATTTTAATGTTCATGAATGAAAATGAAGGAGAAGCATTGGTTATTTCTCACTTGACTCTGCGGACCACTTTAATGTAGTTACTCTCAGGGTTGATTCTGGACTTTTTCACTGCGTTACAGTACAGGATGGTGGATATGCAGATTGTTAGTAAAACAAGGGACGTGAGAATGCTCAAAAAAATTCCAAAAACAGTCAGCGGACGCTTGCTGAGGCCCATGAAGTATGAAACAACTCGACCTTTTATCTGAAAAGCACGATACACAACACACAAACAGAACCAAAAACATCATGGAGAGTGAAATAATGGATTCAGGATGAAAACACAAAAAGTATTAGAAAAATATGGATCAATGCAAATGAGCAAAAACTTCAAAGGATAATGCTAATGTTTATATCAATATTTCAAAGATCAAAATGAGTGTGAATTTTTCCATCAACAAGTAAAATGTGTAGCCATGACCATATATACTCACTGGCCACATCATTAGTCACACCTTGCCAGCACTAGGTTGGCTTTGGCTCTTTTGCCTTCATAATTGTTGTAATAATCCAAAGCATACATTCAAAAAGGTGCTGGAAACATTCCTCAGAGCTAAGTATTGATTTGATAGCGTCACACAGTTACTGCTGATTTGTTGGTGTCAAATCCAAGATGCAAATCTTCTGCTCCACTATATCCCAAAGGTTCTCTATTGAATGACTGTGGAGGTCATGACCAAGAAACCAGTTTGAGATGATTTGAGGTTTGTGACATGGCACATTATCCTGCTGGAAACAGCCATCAGAAGATGGGTACATATTGGCCATAAAGGGATGGACATGCGCAGTAACATTACTCGGATAGGCTGTGGTGTTTAAACAATGCTCACTTGGTACTGAGGGACCCAAAGTATGCCAAAAAATTTCCCCACATGATTACACCACCATCACCACCACCAGCCTGAACTGCTGACAAGGCAGGATGGATTGATGCATTCATGTTGCCCATGCCAAATTCTGACCCACCATCTGGATGCTGCAGCAACAATTGTGACTCATCAGTTTAGGCAACATTTTTGAGTCTCCTCTTGTCTTATTTGGTGAGCCCAAATGATTGGCTGATTAAATATTTGTGTTAACCAGTAAATGAAAAAGTGTAACTAATGAAGTGGCCTTTGACTGTTCAGTGGATCAATCCCAGAATGGTTAAAACTGTTTTTTTGTCCAAATAATTTTTTATGATAAAACTTTGTTCTGAAAGGGAAAGCTACAAATTTAGAGTTAATTGGTTTTAAAACTCTGTAATAATTCATATTTAAAGCCACAAATTAGATTGCATTCAGAACCTGATAGTCCAGTTAGTATTAATGGATTTTTTTTCACTTCTTAGTAGGAAACTTTATTGTTAGTTCTGATCTTTAAATAAACTATAAGAAATTACCAGTGTTATCCTTTAAAGTAGATGAACTTAGTGAAATGTGACTAGCTGAAACAAGGACGCTGATTTAGCAGAAGCATATAGTAGCATGGCAACAGTCCCTATTGACTCATGTTAAAATGCACGTCTACAGCTCAGCTCTGGGACAGGAAGCACTGCAAGCATGCTCCGAGTCGGAACAAGTCTTACCGCCTCTGTGATATCGATGTTGACCACAGCTGTTGTGCTGAAGGACGGAGAGCCTCGGTCCCTGGCTTCGACCACCACAGACCACTTGCAGTCCTTCTGCTTGGTGATGTTCTGTACAATCTCCATAGACTTAATATAAGGCTTCAGCTTGATCTCGCCAGTGTCAGCATTGATGTCAAATGCATTGTCAGGATCTGCGGTCATGATGGAGTATTCAATGACGTTGTTTGGAGACTCCGCATCTTCATCCACGGCCTGTAAAAAGCATCATGCATCAATAGCGTTTAGTTAAAATGTAAACGAATAAATCTTTATTCTTAGGCTGTGATGTTTCTGTAAAATGCATTAGATTTGACATATTGCATGCAATATGTCGTTCTTTAACCTAGCTTTGGCACATATATGCATACATTTTAAGATGAGTCAATTTATCATCCGTATACTTGGCTATGGAATTGTTGTTTCCCTATTAATAATTTTAATTAGTCACACTGATTACTTTATAAGAAGTGTTTTAAACCAGGTATTAATGCAGAATATCCACTGCAGGCTTCAGATTTTCCTTAGATTTTAAATCAAATTTTATTTAATTTAGTTACACGTTTCTAGTTAATCCACACAACTGAATACATTTTAAACAGCTGTTTTTTGTAGTCTTTATCAGAAAGGCGCAAATAGTGTTTTTTGTATTTATAGCCATGGAATATTAACAAATTTAGAAAGCTCTACACACCAAAATCTTAGTCTTTTGATGCCAAATTATGCAATCATAACTTTTCTAGAACCAAAGCTCAATACATTGAATGTTTACTGTTATCTAAGCTCCCAAAACATTCAGTTTACAACAAAAAAGCTGAAACTTGGTGAAAGTAGAATCACAGATTAAGCTAAAAGAGACGAGATAGATCAATTTCAAAGCAAAATGTACCTCTATTTTGACAGGCGTGCCAATAATCATCGTCTTCTCCACGAGCACTTCATCAAATTCTGGCGCGTGGTCGTTCATGTCAGTGACTGTGACAAAGACTTCAGCCAAGCTGTACTTCCCCTCTGAATCTTCAGCCTTGACATAAAAGTTGTACTTTGACCTGACCTCTGCATCCAGGCTGGTCCAGGGCTGTGTGGTGATGAGGCCTGATGAAGCGTTAATGGAAAACCTGCAGTTCAGATCACACAGTGCATGAGTCACAACCACAGATGTCCATTTAGCTTCATCTCAACTAACCAGGCGTTTCTAATACAGGCATCGTAATTCACAGCTCAAGTGACAGATTTTCATTGCTCCCTGTGAATCTCTACATGACTCACACTTTGCTATAAAAAACAACTTTACAGCCATCGTTGGACAGACGTGTTGTACTGTAAGGCTTCAGATGTTAATCCAGTTGATTTAAAAAACGTGTAGGAAAAACAAACTTGTACATTTTTGCTGCTTATGCTTATTTGTTTGGGTGAAAAATCCTGAACCCTGATTTGCAGGGAGAATATGTTTAATGAGTTGCTTCCTTAAAGACAGATCTCCAGCATATGAAATGCATATGTACATCTGTAGAGAAATATTGATTTACACAATAATTGCCAAGTTTTTTTTTTCAATTTTGTTCTTATTGTTATACACTGTTTGTGTTTTCTGAGGATCTGGAACCACAAAGCTTCTAACTATTTTGTCATTTCAAACATTGTGAATGTATATTTGAGATTTTCAGACTTTCCAGAGGTTGTTTTAAAGTGATCACTAATCAGGAGAGCTTGACTATACCCTGTAGGGCTTAATTTTTTTTTACCACCTGTTATATTTCTCTAACCTAAAAACACATTCATAACAATTTCAGGGATACAATAAGGAATAAATACTTGCTCGTACACACAGCAGGTTTACTCATTTTAAAGCTTGCCAGGAGCTTTCTGAGTGCCTTCTAGTTCAACATTGGGCATGCAGCCATTTTATTCAGCAGACTTTTCTGTCTTGTTTTTCGCTGTGAAATTTCACAAGTTTTCTTGGAACTGATAACTTTCACACAATTAACTCAGGTTGCAGCCTGCAGACAGGCATAAATTCTCACTTTCCCTTCGCTGTATGTTGCCTTGCTTCTCAAAGCTGCCGTTTCTGTGGCTCCAGCTGTCACATTGCATATTAATTGGCTCTGCCTATGTGAGATGGGCCAGGCTCTCTATTTTTAACCTACCAATCCAATTAGGAGATTAGCCAGCATCTTACAGCCATTTTAGAGCGAGCTGTTTGTGCAGCAGAGGGGCCGATCAAACCAGTTTCCCGCTTACCTCTTTCATCAAAGACACAAAGATGACTCAAGACTAGTGTCCTGCTGGCACTAAACACCCTGAGCCTCTGAGCATTTTTGACTCATACTTTCAAAATAACTTTAGGCTGTGAAATGCATTTTGTGGAAATGCCAGAATTAAAGATCTGATCAGAATGAACCTAAATTGGCAGCAATGAAAGGTTCATACTCACAAATCAGATCCTGATCCATAAATCGTATATTTGACTTCACCCCAAGACCCGGAATCTGGATCGTTTGCCTACAGAGAAAAAAAGGAAGGCGATTATACACCTACATACTCCTACATACCACACATACATACTCATGCTTACACAACAAAATATTAAAAAATTACACTTTAAAAATTTTTAATTACTTATTTGGAAAATTACATCATAATAGTGTATAGATATGTAACTTAAATAAATATGATTACTTTAAGGTGACTGAAAATAATTTATTGTGTCATTTATTTTTACTAAAACCCCCTGTGGACAACTAGATAGAGTCTTAAGCTCATATACAGTGTGTTGCGAGGGGATGTTCAGCAAGCATCGGTCAACATGATTAACCTTGAAGCAAAATTAAGCTTTTTACTTCTCACTGCTTAACTTGGACACATTGCCTGGTTGCAGGGTTTCTACAGTATGATGACAAGCAAGGGACAAATGTGCCAATATATTTTTTAATAATCTCCCTCGATGAGGAGTAACATAGGACATATGCCAGATTGTGACATGGAGATAACAAATTTCATAACCAGGAGTAGCAAACTGAAGCAAGAGAGCGCTAAGCCTGTTTTTGTCTGGCACCAATCTGCTTTTATCTAATGAACTGTGCTGAGCAATATGCATTTAATAGAGGAAAGATGGATTATATAATCACTTTGATCAGGTTAAAGCTGAGTTTAACTGTGATTGACTCACTGTTACAGATGAAACACTGGAGCCTCCAGGAGAGTTCTCAGGGACCCTGGCGATGTAATACTCAGATGTGAATTTAGGGATGTTGTCATTTGTGTCCAGCAGGTTGATCACTATGTCCGCTGTTGCGCTGAACCGTTCGGGAGTGTCAATCTCCACTGCCAGGAGCTGCAGGAAGACACACTCAGAGTGATTAAATTAGTGCTGAAAGCTTTAGTCAACTCATAATTTTTTCAGGCAATTTTTGTTTTTTGTTTTGTGCATTTTATGTTCAATATAGGTATTTGTTGTGCCTGAAAATGAACAAATAAATGAATGAATGAATGAATAATCAATGAGTTCATGGATATACAGATATCTAAAGCCACACTGGCTACTCTGTGAAACTGTAAACCAAGCAAAGAAAATATTTTCAGATTTGATTCATGATTTTTAAAATTAATGTCACTGCAGTCAGTGAAATAAATCAGAGACTTGCTAGGGCGCTCATGTTGTTATTGCTTATCTACAGTCATATTGATAGATGGATTTCTAGCCTGGGTCCTTTACAAAGCACAAATGATTGGAGTAAATTATCTTTGTGGCAGTTTACAAAAGGTGAGCTATGTATTTATGTTGCAACATTCACAAAGTATTAGTATACAGGCAAAGCTTAAGTTAATGAAAATGCAGTTAATTCATGGGCTAAAGCCATTAATCAAAATCATATTTCCTAGTAACCAAAAGAGATTACCCACCCAGTAAAATAACTAACAGGATTATTTCTTCGACACTTGTTAATAATAACGTATTGTAATGTTGTAATATTGCCCATACGGCGCCTCACCTTAAAAGAGAGAGTTGGCCCCTTTTCATAGTCGATGCCGGATGTGTCTTCCACAATGATGGTCACCTGTGCTTCATTCAGGACTGTCTGGGGAACCACACGAAGCACTCGGCTCGGCCCAACTAGCCTCAGTTTAAATTTGGCATTTGCTCCCTAAAAATGTCAGCACAATACAGAAATCCATTACATAAACTCACTGGTTCTTTTAGAACGCTTTTCTACTCTACCTAAGCACTAAAAGCGCTTTATACAACATGTCTTATTCACCCATTCACACAAACACTTTTTTATGCTTAAGTGCTTTTGACATACATTCATACACACTCACACGCCATTAGATGCAACTTGGGGTTTGCAGTTAGCCCAAGGATTTCGCATGCAGACTGGAGCAACCACCAACTTATTATTAACATTATAACATAACTTGTGCTACCTCCTGAGCTGTTGCCACCACATAAATAAGAGTATAAGAGTGTCATGTAATGCTACATGAGCTATTATAAACAGGTAGAGGAGACTAACCATGGTGGCATAGTGAGTGACATTTTTACTTTCAATACTTTTGCTGGATATTTGCAACTTTGGGGCGGCATTATTGCACAACACGTTTGTTTTCACATATTTAGTTAACTTTGTACGTAATTTCTTTAAATGGATCTGTCAACTGGCTAATATTCTTTAAATTTTAATATTATTGCACCACCTTTGATCACAGTTATTGATTAGTAATAGCACACTGCTGCATGTCCAAGGAATGAATCAGATATTTGCAATTTGGGAATTCATGTACCTGATCAGAGTCGTTGACTGTGATCTTGAAGCCACGGAGGATCTCCCCTGCAGGTGGATGCTCATACATGGTGACTTCAAATTTGTTCTGTGGCCCATTTTCTCCATAAAAGGTTGGGGGATGGTTGTTGAGATCAACCACACGGACAGTCACTGTGGTAACATCATAGTCCTGGAGCTCATTGTTTGGGCCTATCTCAGATGCCTTCAGTTTAAAAAATACACAAGTAAATAAAATTATAGTCAATGAGAGTAAGAAGCACCGGTGAAAAAAGGTTTTCATGGGACTCTATGCAGTCCTGTTAAAAACTATTCCAGAAGCAGAAGAAGAAGCAGCAAGATGATTCTAATCAAATGCATTTATTTAACCGATCATCAGCGAGACCACCTCTGTACGATAACAAGTTTTGGAATTTTGCTGGTCTGGAGCATTCAGGTGTATGTTAACACAATGTAGCAACTTTCCTAGGAGTGGACATCCCAGAAAATACGCCCCAAGGCCGGGCAAAACCTGACAAACATGTTTTAGAAGGTTTGCCAGAGGAAAGTCTCTTCTGTCTAAAAAGAATATAGCAGAACAGCTTAGGTTCGCAAAGTTGTGTCTGAAGAAACTCCAAGACTTCTGGAACAATGTCCCTTGGCTAGACAAGATCAAAGTGAATGTTTGGCCTTAATCCACAACACTACATCTGGTGAAAATCAAACACAGCATATCATCACAAACACCTCATACTGTGAAACACGGTGGTGGAGGGGTCATGATTTGGACTTGTTTTGCAGCCACAGGACTGGGACACCTTGCAATTATTGAGTCAACCATGAACTCCTTTCTATACTTTCTAGAGTCAAATGTGAGCCCAGCTGCCTGACAGACAAAGCTTGGCCAAACTTGGGTCATGGACCACGATGATGATTCTAAGCACAGCAATAAATCTACAACAGAATGGCTGAAAAGGTAAAGAATCAAGGTGCTGTAATGGCCCACTCAAAGGCCAGACCTAAAACTGATTAAGATACTTTGATTGGCACTTAAGAGAGCTGTGCATAAACAAATACCTGCAAACCTCAATGAACTGAAGCAATATTGTAAAGAGTGGACCAAACTTTATCCACAACCATGTGAGAGACTAATAAAGTCGTACAAAGAAAAAAATCTATCCGTTCAACTTATGGCTGCTGAAGGTGGTTTCAAAAGCTACTGCGGTGAAAAGTTTCTTTTAAAAATGAAGATAAGTAGAAAATAACTTGTTACCTTGACTTTGATTTCATACAGCTCATTTTTCAGCAAAGATGGAAAAGTTGTCAGGGTGATGCAACCACTTGTGCTATTTATGTCGAACACACCATCACTACCTGAAAGGTGTTGATAGAAGTTTTGTTTGAAATCTGATCATAATCTAAAAGAAGACACAGTAACACACTTTTGCCTTACAAACAAGCAACTAAATCTTGCACTTTTCTCTTTTTGCTATTGTTCTTACCATTAATAATGGAATAATGTATCGGGTTAGGATTGCCTTGGTCACCATCTTTAGCGTACACTGTGTATATTTCAGAGCCCTAGAAGTAAAAAAGTACATCAACACAATGGAGACAAAAGCAATAACTGAAATCAAATTTAATTCAGTGAATGCGACAAGAACTTACAGGAACAGAGACCTCATAGATGTATCCAAAATATGGTGTTCCTACAAAGTATGGAGGCATGTCTTGGGAATCAATAACATTAATTGTTACTGTGGCTGTGGAAGTCAACACCTGATGCTTCCCCTTGTACTTTCCACCTCCATCCTGTGACAACAACAAGGTAAAAGCAAAGTTACCACATGGCATAATTAGCTAACCCTTTATATTTAATCAAAGACATGGTTAAGTTTATTTTACATTTGGCCATGTTGGGATTATGGGATCTCTGCTACATGTTATCTGTCACAACAGCTTGAAGCCAGCTCACAAAAAACACTAAAAATTTAGTTTAACCAAAAATATACATTTTTTTAGTATTCTAACCTAAATGCTATGTTACTTGCACTTTAAAGAGATGTCTTGCTTGAAAAAGTTAAGAGTTTGTTTTTTCTTAACTTGCTAAAAATCACAAACTGCAGAAAGAACATGCATAAGATTTTAGATACATGTTCATGGTTTAGTATAATTTTAGAAGCAATTATTGTCTGATTTGCCACTTTAGTTCAGTGCATTGAGCTTGTGACCACGTGCCATACAACTGAGATCTGCTGGCCCGGGTTCGAGTTCAACCCAAGGTCCTTTGCTGCATGTCTTCCCCTCTTTCTCTGCCTCTGTTCTCCTGTCCTATCTTCACTGTGTCTATCGACTAAAGTTGAAAAAGGCCAAAAAAACCTAGGAAAAACTTGCACCTTAATAAAAATCAAAAGTTAGGCAATGAAATTCATTTTTAATTGGGAACACTATAATATAATATTTTTTATACATCATAGCTTTACCTTTTTAATAACTGGATTATCTACTAAATGTTACACAGCCAGGTATTTAAGTAGCCAGAGCCGAGGCTACAAAAAATAAACTAGCTTTCACCACCAACTATTATTCACAGTGATAAATTATACTTATTTTTGGGAGCAGGACTTTCAGTGCGTCAGCAGACCAGCAACTTAAAATCTCACCACTTCCCAACAGATTTTTTTTTTAGCTCCCTGTTCCCCTTTTTCACTCTTTGCTTTTCTCTCACCCAAATCAGTGAAGGTAAAACAACTTTTACTCTGAATCTAGTTCTGCAGCAGGTTTTTTTTTTTCATATTAAAAGGAAGTTTTCCTCTCAGTCACTGCAATGGGTTGCTCATAGAACATAATTATGTTATGTGTGTATTTAGTATAATGTTGTTTTTGTTTTTGTTGTTGTTGTTGTTGTTTTGTTGTTGTTGTTTTTTTACAATATGCAGGATTTGGTTCTATATGAACAAATTGTATCAGAAGGAATGTTATTGATAAACTCCAATAACTAATTTTTAGATTTTATGTAATTTTCTACTTAGAATTAAATAATTTTAAACTGCAATTTCATTTATCTTTTTTAAACCCCATGATTGATGCAATTGCATGTCAAAAATACATGACTTTAAAGTTGAAAATCCTTTACATTTGAGGACAGAAATACCTGCAAACTAAGCTACTTACTGTGTTTACATGTATTAAGACCATTTGATTAAGCAAATAAAGGCACAACCCAAATGTAAAAGTGTCACAGTGACCTCTCACCTTTGCAACTACTGTCACAAAATGCGTTGGTGTGGTCTCAAAGTCCAAAGTCTCACCAGGTTTAACTCTGAGGATCCCACTGTGTCCATCAATGGTGAACTTGGTGAATGGGGAGGTCTGGTAATATAACAGTCACAGTTAATAAAGATAGTAGGAGTGCTTTATTTCGACTTAAATTTAGCAATGAAAACCAATAAAGCTAATTCTGATATGGTACCGATCAATTTTAGCCTGGCTCATTTTAACCTTGGCATTTCAGGGTAGCTTTGTCTCACAATTGACACATGGAGACTAACAACCACTGTGCTGTCAGCTGTTGGCCCAGACCAAACCTAAGCCCCTATTAAGCTTTCAATGCCATGCTCAAATGTAATTGAAATTTAATCCACTAAAGTAACACGATTTCCAGACTGCTCTATGGTATGAGATTAATCTTTCCCTGCATCACTGTCCCATCACTCATATGCCCTTTTCCTCCCTCCATCACGCGCAATGCTCGTGATGTCAGGTCGACCTCTGGTTATCCCTGAGTGTTAGGGTCATACAACGCTAGTTAAAAGTGTTGCTATTTGCTTATTTTGCATTGCAGTCTTGGTAATAAAAAATGTAATTGATTTTTAAATGGATTGCAAAGCAGAAATTGAATCAAACCATAGAAGAGCTTAAAAAAAAAACCTAGAACAAACAGAAAAATTAAGATATGAAAAAAATGAAATGCTAAAATTATGAAAAAAACCCAACTTGTTAACAGTTTTAAATACATTTTGGGCTCTAAGAGGATAAAGGTGTTGGCAGACTTCAGGGAGTATTCCAGGATGTGAGAGTTAAGAGAGCTGAAGATGTAAAGAGGTGTAAAGCTATAAAGAGCCCTCTCTGTGATTAGTACTCTCTTACAATCAACTCAGTATTCATCTGGACGCCATGTGCAACGCGGCTAAAAAAAGCTTTAACTTTAGCCTAGGTTACACTGGGTCACTTTTCAGCGCACGTGCTGCCGTAGAAGCCTAGCTGCTATATTTTGGAGAGTGCTTTTTTCTGACTGATGGCTCAGTAAACATAGATGCAGTAGCCAGAATTAATCAAGTATGATATTTGGATCTTTGTGCATTATATAGTTTCTAATTTGTGATATGTGGCTGGCATTTTTCACCTGAGTTTAAACAAAACTTCTTAAAATTCACAACAGCTTCTTTAACGTGCCTGAATTTTACTGGTGACTTTGTGCATCTTTACTTCAATTCAACTTCAAAAATATTTGCAATTTGGGAGTTACTACTCAAGTTGTTTTGAAGTTGCCATGGTAACAAAAGCACATTACAGTGAGGCTGTGAAACTTCACAGCCTCACTGTAATGTAACAGGTAACTACCTGTAGATAATAGGAAACACTTCCTCCTGAGCCCATATCTTTATCCACTGCTTGGACTCTGTAGATGCTACTTCCTGGAGCAGTGTCCTGGGAAAGGAGCAAAAAGTTCAATAATTTTCAAACATTATTGAATTTTGATTATTTCATTAGTTTAACACTTTTATTACATTCAGGAAAAAACACTCTAGAATGCATGCATGTAACTGTATAGTTATTTTATATAATATACCTCTGGAATATCAATAATAAAAGGCAAATTTAGAAATTCAGGTGGCTCGTCATTGGTATCCGTGACAAAGACTCTCACTGTCTCAACAACCTGAAACACATGTGAAAAGCAATTACAAATTTCCAAAACAGCTGCTTTTGCTACAGCTTATAAAAAAAATGACATTGTTTGCAGAGAAATAATCTAAATAGTGAGCAGAGAAAATGTCATGATGCACAGTTAAATAGATTTTACAGGCTGTCATGGCACTTTTTTGAAGTACTATTTAATCCTAATATTTATGATAGAGTTTCCAGTTAAATTGCAGTATTAAAATGTGACTGTAAACTGAATTGCACTGTAGCTTATAGAGCTTACTTTATTACGGCCATCCGTTATGCTCACGTGCACTGAGATTTCATCTTGTTTCTATGAAAAATAAAGATGTCACATCACTTTGAGCCAAAGTGGGGTTTTTTTTTGTGTGTTTCCAAACCAGGAGTCTTTATTAAAATGCTTACCTCTCTGTCGAGCTCCTGAATTAGAGTCACATTTCCTGACTTTGGGTCCACTCTAAAATATTCTGTAGAGCCCTTTTCAAAAGCAAGACCATATCGTACTGGATCTTCCTCCGGATCTGTGCCATTCAAGACATATATCTGTGTTCCTATGAGAAAAGAACACATACAGGGACAAAACCTTTGAAATGGGGCAGAAACGTGACATGTCTATATGCAGCACTAGTGTAAAAGGCACGTTTGACAGGTTAGGTCAGATGAGCCTCTACCCATAATGTTTTCTTCCCGTAAGACTGTGATGTACGTCACAATCCAAAAGATCTTATAGCGATTAGCTGGAGCCTTAGCACCATGTGAGATCATTTCATACAACACTTAGGCACTTAAAACACATCTCAAACTACACTAAATGTAAAAACATGCTCAAATTATACCAAACTTAAAAATATTAAATTATAACAATAATAATTTTTAAAAAAAATTTAATTTTACGGGAGCCTTACCAATGGGTGTATCCTCAGAGATGCTGAACAAGGCCATATTTCCATTTGTACTGCTGGGACCATTATCGTAAAAATATGGAGCATAGTCTGATTGCCCTTTGTGATAAAAAAAAAATAAGAAAGAAAAAGACGATTCACATTATTTGAGCAGAAGAGAGATATAAAAGAAAAACAATGACCTAATCTAAAAGGAAGCTGCTCCACACACTGTACAAACCCCACAAATGTCTCTCACCACATCAAATAATTTTTCTCCTTAATTATTATTTTACAGTGAGAAGAGTTGCACTCACTTGCTAACAAGGGCAGGAATTGAAAGCAGGGAGGAGAAAAGAGTTAAATTAGAAATAATAAGGCTGTAGTATTAAGACCCAGACAAAAACGGCATTGCATGTTGAAATTTATGAAGTACAAGCAACATGAAAGTCCACACTAAGACAGACATGCCCTCTCTGTGTTAGAGGATTAACCAGATAAGTGCGAGGCAAGAAGTCTTAACCACACACAACAAAGACAGTAAAAGAAAAGCAGAGCCTTACCCGAGGTGAAGTGAAGCATAAGGAGAAACAGTAAAGCATGCGTTTTCTTTTCTTTCTTCATCCTGGTGGGGAGGTAAGGCTTGGCTGGCTCATGTGGAAGGCTTGGTGGAGGGAAAGCGAGCAGTGAGTGTCGTGCCCTTCTTGAAGCGTCTCAGCAGGCTCAGAAGTAGGAAGAGGCTGGGACAGCGTCTCAGGCACTAATCCAGTGACGCATCCCTTCTCTCTGCACACATCTTCTACCACATTGCTCTCACTCCAAATTCTCCTGGATCATTGAGAGACGAGAGTTCAAGTTTCACACAATATGGTGTGATCATCGCACCTCGCCACACATATGACAGGCGCACACATGAGGCACAGAATCCATGTTTAGTCTGGAAACATTGATAGGAAATGTTTGCAGCTCAGATTTTTGTTTGGTTGTTATTATCAGCGGTTTGTTTTGTCATGTTTTTTTGTGCTGAGACGGGCCACCTGGCAGGTCACTAGGTTTCCTGGGGAAAGTAGACTGCAAGATCTAAAGAAAGCTTATTGGCTGTAAGTGCATGAGTGCAGCTAAGGCTAGTGTTGGTAAATGAGCAGGCAAGGTTGGCAACAGCGGGCAGTTTAGGCCACCTTGGCTATATGTGACTAATGGGCTTGTTAAAACCCTATAAATAAAAAGGAGAGAAGCCAATCACACCATGTGGGCGAACAAAAAACAAAAACAAGAACAAATAAAAAATAAAATAAATAATACAAAATTTAAACTGTAATATGTCCTTCCGGTATGAATTACCAGCAGACAAATCAGGCGAAAGACAAAGCATAATGCTCGATTAAGAAGAGCTGATTTTATGAAAGAAAAAAAAATTGACACTCTGAAGAGCAGAGTGGAAAAATCAAGTATGACGTTTTGAGCTTGCAACCTTGACAACAGTTAAAGAGAGAGTTTTGCACCATTTCATGTCATGTGACTGCACGTTTGCCTGTCATTTGAGCTACCGTGTTAACTGTATTCCAAGGTGTAGAGTGTGCACTTCCTGTATTCACAGGTATAAAAATAGTCCCTGGCTGAACATTTTCATTTAAGGCAGAAAAATGTTAGAGCACAAGCATAGAAACTCAGCATTATTAATTAGATCTCCTACATTCACAATAATAGATGTACAGTAGCATTATATAATTTTTTTAATTATATTTTTCTATTTTAACATTTTGATTAAAGAGCTTGAGGTGGATTAACCAGTAGAAAAACATAAAAAAATTATTCTGATAAGTACCACTGTCAAATACCAAAATAATATAATATGAAAGAAAAGATCAATATGCATATGCCCTATACTGCATTATATTACTGGATCATTATTATTTATAATGAATTAGTTTGTCATTCTAATGTAGCTGAATATGATTTTATTTACTCATTTTGTGCATAGCTTATAATAATACTAATAATACAGCATAGAGGCCTTTTATTAAATAAATGGTAGAATAATTAGTAAATAAAGCTTTAAAATAAATTCGATGGAGTTAAAAATGTGAATCAAACATTCAAACAACTAACATTAAATAAAAGCACTTAAAAATGTCAGTAACTTCGGTAACTTCTGTTAAAGCTGTAACTTCTGTTAAGTAAGTTATCTATCTTATCCGGTGGTGCTGAGTATTGAACAATTCACAGTAGTCTTGTCCAGTGGCTTTTGCAGAGGAGATAACTGGGGAGGGGCTATACCACCCCATGCCACACCCCTGGACATAGCCCCTGCTTAGAGAGCAATAGACCTAACAGATGCCATCCTTAGAGTCATGCTGCTTGCTTGAACAATCATGTTTTTTAAAAACAAAACACTGACAACAGAATAAAAATAGCACTGATGACGCATCAGTTTCTACCGTGTCACGGGTTGAAGTGACAAAACGTCCAGCACAGATTACTGTCATCTGAACTTTTAATCACAAACTGCTTCATGCCTATTTTATGCAGCAACAGCCTTGGAACTCTACCAAATATTGGTCATCAATCTGAAAATGACTGGCAGTCACATATCCCCAGTAATGGCAGGTTTCTGCAAACTGGAGCTTTGTGCAGGCTCATCCATTATTGCCCTCTTTATCCCTCCCATCTGTGGGATTTTTCAATACACAGTATATATGAATCATACGTGTCCTAAACGTGAACATTATGTGAGATTTAAAACCATGCCTGACAGCTGCGTGCGCCACGTGCATGTGCTTTAATGAAACACCTGCATATTTACAGATGTTAGCATCTGTTGCAAGTGCCCTGGTTTGAAGGTTTAATTTTAGATGAACAGCCAGATGGTACACAAGAGGATTACTACACTAAGCCTTTGTCATCTGCTGCAACACGCTGACTGTTTATAGGGAAATACAAGGTGGACTCCCGCTGGTCTCAGTCTGGTCTGAAGTGGGGAGAGCTAAATAAACATAAAAATATTTAAGTTTGAGGTTATTTAGTTGCAATTTTTTTAGACCACAGTTTACACCAATTAAATTTACAAGGTGCCCTAAGCTTGTTTTACAGGTCACTGAACTTTATCGCTCTGACTTACTGGCCAGAGCAGATATTTTTACTGCACCGTCGACACGGCACGTAAGCACAGGTGTTACTAAGAATAGCAGCATTTCATTGTGTACGAGTGCACCTGTGGGCTGTAACAGTAACAGAAACTTCTAGAAAGAATTCAACCACGGTTCTACTATTTATCCCAGTGTTTCTGTAAAATGTAAAACTGAATATCTGATTTTCATTGCACTGGATCCCAAAATTTGCTTTGCTATCTAATAACTTTAGTCAAGTGACAGAACATGTATTTTGGAACCTTAAATAGAAACTATAATCCTACTTAAGAAGAGCAAGTTTTAGAATGGTCTAATCTTAAGGGCTGCAAAATTTGAAACAGTCACACAGCAAAAGATCTATCTGTGCATGTTCATGACTCTCTCCCCCCATATTTTTCATAGCCGCATGAATTTGCATGCTGTCCAAAGGAGGGACATGTCACTGTGACAACCAAGAAACCACAGCTGTAGAAAAACTGTTGTATTTTAACCCAAACTGATCTTTTTCTAAACCTAAATGAGTAGCTTTTAATTCCAAAACTCCACAAAGCCATTTCCCAACACTAACCAAGTTCTTTGTTAATGTTTAAACTGAACCAAGTTGTTTTCAGTGCCCCAACTAACATATTTGGAATAAATAAATATAAAATACAATGAATGTTTGAAATATGGAACATGCCATGAAATTCATGTTCTGAATGAGCAATCAACAGATTAGAGGTCATGACAATTTTACAAACTGCCATGACAGTGTGTACAGCAACGGAAGTAGAAGCACTCCTGTAGAATGTCCTTTTTCAGTATCATACCCTGAAATATAAACCACATATCCATTAATCGATCATAATTAACTCGTAATTACTTGATCAAAAAAGTTTATTAATATGCATTATTATAATGCATATACAGCACAAGTATAGTTATTTGACTGTGGGCAGTATTTCATGTCACTTAACTAAGTTATCATTCCCAATACGTTATCCAGTGCAGACAAAATTCCAAAAAAAATCTCCATCAGCAACATGTGCCAAAAACATCACATGGACATATTTACTTTGTTTAAATTACTTTTATTCCCCCCCCCCCCCCCAAAAAAAAAAAAAAAAAAAAAACACATTACGAACCTCTTTAACCCATTACATAAGTGCTATACCAGAGAATTTCTTCAGCAATTACATCCAGCACAGTCTGTTTATTGTACTGTGAATGTGGACCAATCTATGGTTGACATATGTGGCCTTTTGGTTGTTTTGTGACATTTTTCTGTATTTTCACTCCAAATAAAACCTGAAACACCACCAAGTGGAAATAAATAGAAACCAGAGAATAATACAAATGACTTCTGAGGGATGCAAAATTAAACTGACAGATTTAACTCATCTGTTAAAGCGCCCCAGGATAAACCAGATACTTTCAAAAATCAAAGTAAGATCTCTGTGTTATCTTCTTTACTTTGACAGGTATCTTGTACCACACAGTGCAATCCACATCTTTACATGCTTTCAAAGCATTCATGTTGATCTAGCAGTTAGATAGGATTTGTCTCTATAAGATAACATCTGGTTTATGCTGCTAGCAGTAAACATGCTGTCTCAGGCTCCGTGGAAGATAAAAGTGAAGCTCGAGTCATGATGGTGTTTACTTCCTCCTGCCGCTACCGCCGTTAGCTAGAATCATCACCAGCCTGATGAAAATATTCAGTGTGTCCATGTAAATCCCCATACACCTGTAAGATTAAATAAATGTATCAGATCCACATATCGGTACAAGTAGATTACCAACAATAATCTTCAAAACCAGTTATTTTTAGTGTACTTTAATTCCTGAAGTGACTTACGCATTGATAGGGTCATATTTCTGTACGCCATAGAGTGGGTGTGTCTCTGCCTTCTTGATAACCTTCTGTGTATCATAGAGGAGGAACATACTGAACAGGACCAGGCCTCCATAGATAGCAATGGAGTAGAGCCCTGCTCCAAATGCTGAGGTGGGTGGCAGGAACATTGATCCTGAAGAAGACAAAAGAAAGTTCAAATTGAGTCTGACAAGTACAATTTCTGTGCAGCTGTCAACTAAAAGTTACAATATAGAAAACTAATAAGTAGGTAATGATACAGCTCTAATACTGCACAACACACATATGCGAGTATGAATCTGATGTTTGGCTGTAGCTTCTGTAAAAACATTTGAAACTTGTAGCTGGCTGTCACAGACGTTAACTTGGGAGATTCAATTGTTAACCACCTTGCAGTTATTTATACATTTATATTAATTCATAAATATGTCTCAACTGCAAAGTGAACTGAATTTTGAAATAACTTCTGTTTTGCTTTTCTGGACAGAGACGCACACTATCCACCCCATTTTCTATTTACTTCTTATACCCAAACTACACCGTAGGTGTACACCTTCTCTTACAAAGTATCCAATAAGAAGATACGGAGAAGACTGAGAAAGCCCTTTTACAGGTACATTTCCCAATATACATTTCACTTCACCGACTCCACTACGGTTTAATTTGAACATATGCGTTACCCCTGACAACACACAAACACTGTGCTATGTATTACTTTTTAGCATTTAATTACTGTATAGTATTAAAATGCATTTCTACACAAAAATGATATCTACTGTAATCTCATGGGAATCAAAAATCATTTGGATGAAGAAAGAAAAACTAATTTACTTATCAGATTGTGTGGTTCTACAGGAACAAAAACACAATAAATACAGTCAAAATCCTGCATTCAATACTTTGCTTTAGTCTTAAAGCATTTAGTGGAATGATGTGCATTTAGAAATTGTTTATCATAATATAAGTACTTCAGCACAGAACCACTTTGATGCAAAAAGGACACTGCAGTTTAAATATGTGACACCCTATAAATAGAGTGCATTGCATTAGGTTGGAGATCAGACTTTCAACAATGACAAAAAACACAACAACAACAAAAAAGCAGCCGCTCCCTTATACTTTTCAATGAAACCACAGAGTGAAATACAAAGATAATATTATCAGGAACATTTTCAGCCTGAATGTTCACTAGCTTGTAATACTCATGGCTATCTATAAACAAGATTGATGAAATAAAAGTGCTTTATACTAACCAAGAGAGGAGGCAAACACCACTCCAAGTCCAACAGCCAATGGCCCTCCCATATTGAGGAACTTCTCACTTGGGGCACACATTGCAACAGTAGACAGACCTCCCACGATGCCCGCGGTGTACCAGGCAGCCCTCACCATCAGAGGCCCTCCCAGGAGAGTGAGGGGGGCAATCACAGCACCCATCACGCCTTATCAATTATTGAAAAAAAAAAACCAGTTAAAAACAAAACAAAACGATTTCTTTTAAAAAACAAATGATATTAGTGCCATCAACTAGTGTATCGTTGAAGCAGCTTTTTCCTCTAACCTGTTCTAAGCCTGCCTTCTAGTGTTCACCCAAGGCAACTACATACCAGAGACAACAGGGCTGAGAAATTTCTTAAAAGATATTTAAAAACACAAACCTGCGTGGAGCATCCAAGCAAGATGTTTTGGCACTGGGCTGTGCTCATATGAAATTGACCTGACCAGCATGCCCGCACCAATCACAGCAGCAAAAGTTGCTCCAATTGCCTAGGTGGGAACAAACAAATCATCATATTAATAAGTTCAACGGAAAAATTCAAGCACATCAGATAAACTACGGTTTAAAAATTGGTATTTGACTAAACAAGCTCTGTAATATGTAATTCTAAGGTTAAAATAATAATGGTTCAGTGGAGTGAAGACCATTAAAAAACAAAAAAGCAAGCAAGTATTGTAAAGCTTACCAGCCAGGATCCTCTCATCATCAGACCCATTAAAGCTGGGGTCCTACTCACAGCTACAGCTGACAGAGCCGTCAGCCCAACACTGCCTGCAAAGTACATGTAGGTAGAGTGGATCCTGTCCTTCACATACTGAGGCCAGATCCTGTACAAAGATGAAAAGAAGCCTTTAGTTTGTATGATACCATCACTTTTCTACTGGTCTGCATTTCAAAATAAAATTCAAGTGCTGTTGGTAAAATAAATCTGTTACTCACATTGCTTTCTCTATGGCACCGATATCATTAGCCATGCCAAGTCCATAATAGCACAGAGCTCCAAGGCCAACTGCTGCACCTCCAGCCAGTATCATTCTCCCCATGCTATCGACTTCAGACACAACACAAAAATCATTTGAGACACAGTTTACATTTTTGCCTCAGAGGAAAAAAGATTTACTATAACAAAACCATTTCAAACCATGAAATCTCACATTTTTCTAAAAATGAAGTTGCATTGCAGGATTTACATTTTAAAATACTTGTTATTTATCTAATACTGGGTTTTGAGTCCCACCCCCAGCCAATTAATCACAGGTAAGACAGTTTTTTTTCCTCACCTGAATGTATGACATATGGTGTAAACAGTATGTGATAATGAAATCTCTTGGTCCCCTTTCAACACTTGTTAAATCATCTATCAGAAACCTTGGGCTAACTTTTGATTCCACTCTCACTTTGGATGTTCATGTCAAATCTCAGGTTCAGTCTTGCTTTTATTACTTAAGAAACATTAATAAATTAAGTCATCTTTGTCTTGAAAGGTGCTATACAAATAAAATTTTACTTATCTATCCATAGACATGAATAACAAAAAATATGTGAAAGCTTAACAGGTCACCCTTAAGTCAGTAGACAGCATAGAATTCAGGCTATATATGAGTAGAAAATATGTAACGGTGCCAAATGAAGTATGTATCAAAGCATTTACTTTTGATGGCTGTATCAGTGGCTGGTTCAAAAGCTGCTTCCTTTAGCTGGTCTCTGGTTGTCTTTGCACGGCGAAACCCAAACCTGGCCTTTGAGGAATAACCCTGAAAGAAGAAGCAGCAGCTTTACATGACTCTTCAAATGTTGAACATGAGTTAGGGTTTCACACCCACCATCAATCAAAAGTAGGGAAGCAGCAAATACCCAGTTTCAAAAAAATACCATGTTTACATAACAAATTAGAGCAGTGGCAATCTGACATTTGCACTGTTTCTAGTCCAGCTGCAAGTTGCACCCCCTGTGATCATTACAAACTTATGACTAAAATTTCTAAGGTGTTCTACCAATATTATCCAAGATGAAAAATTAAGCATAGCTGCATTTTTAGTACTTTACAAAGCAATGGTTTTTAGGCATGTTTTGCCCATACGTGCATTGACCTGTACAAAAAAGCATCCTAAATTTTTTTTTTTTATTGTATTGGTTAAGAAAGGCATTATTGACCATCTGAACCGATTGCGTGTTGCTTTGCCGTCCACTCAACTTGATTATAGCTTGCCTCTACCACCTTATCAGACAGCTTCATAAAGTCGGTAGAAGTCCATAAAACTCGGTTCCAATACTATTTTGAAGGCCACAATTTTCTTAAAGCACATATGTTTACTTTCTAGGTTTTTCTTTGGCTTGATTGGCAACAATCGTAAACACCTCCCAATAAACAACGCTGACATCTGTGAAGCAGCTGAAGCCATAACATGCAAAACGATGAAAATGTGGCCCAAGTGCAACCCACAATTGATATTAAAAGCACTGACTCAGGTGTCAGCATTACTGCTACAACTCAGCCATATATGTGGTCCAGATGGCAGGTGTGCCTAAACATACAGTTTATCACAGCTGTCAAAACCAGCACATGTAATAACCCGTGTAAAAAGCCTGACTCATGACATTTGGACCACACAACAAAGATTAGGCCCAAATGTGATGGTATATTTTCTACTGACATTTTTCCTTTATTTTACTTCACTATGTATTAATTGGTGTATAGCTGAGACGAAAGCCCAAATACTTGCCAGGAGGCACTATATTTGGGAAACACTGCTAAAAAGTCTGGCTAATGAAGCATAGAAATGCCACAAAGCATAGAAATGCCAAAAAAGCTGTGTGTGTGTGTGTGTGTGTGTGTGTGTGTGTGTGTGTGTGTGTGTGTGTGTGTGTGTGTGTGAGAGAGTGAGTGAGTGAGTGCCTGGCGACAAAGTTTACAGTACCTGCTGGGGCCTGAGCAAGGGTGAACAGGTCTTCAGGATGGGTGACCGCAGGGCTGGGGAGCCCTGAGTGAGCAGTGGTCGGAGCCCAGCAAGCGGGAGAGCCTTCAGGCACGTTAGCCTCGCCACCAACATTGTCACGATATATTACTGTCCCGTGTCACTCTAAAACACAAACACGGAGAAGAATTTTTTTTGAGAGGAATTCGTGTGACAGAAAGCTGAACTTTGAGCTAAGAGTCACAAAAACAGTGTAAAATGTGCTCTTGCACTAAAAAACGCCACAAAAATTGAGCTAGCTAATGCCGTAATATCATGCGACTAACCCTTAGCCTAACCCTTAGCCTAACGACCGCTGAACAAACACATATTTAACTACAGACTAAATATGTCTTATCTGTTATATGATTACAACGTTCAAAATACTAAATAGAAAGTAAATGTTACATACCGAGAGAAATGTCGTCTATCACCTTTCCAGAAACAAGACGCCACGGTTTTGTAACCTTCCTGAAAATTCTTTACTTATGCGTCATCACTAAGCGACAGATTTGATGGGAATTGTAGTTCTAACGCAGTGATCCTCAATATTGCGTTAAAGACGTTATACCTTTTAAAGCATTCGGCTGATAAAGAGAAAATGATCTTAATGCGAATAAAGTACATGTAAAATTTCCCGTAAACAACCTGCGGCTGCAAGAGTTTATTCAACAACCTATCAGAGGTTAAGTCTCCATGGCATGACAGTGTTATATAATTTGCATTATTACATCATTGTTTTTTAAAGTTTACTACTGAGAGAGTAATAGCAAAAATGTGTTATGTTGTTTTTAACCGATCAAAGAACAGTTAATTAAAACAATGCATTTTGTTTAGTAATTATTGTCAACAGTTCTTTAGAGGGTGGCATTTTCAGTGTTTATCTCTGATGTGCTCTAATCACACTGCTACCAAAAAACTGTTTATCATCTTTTCTCAGAAAAATATTTTTTTAAAAACCTTTATAAACAACTGAATGCATACCTAACAACTCATTATGATGAGTACCAATCAGATTTCATCACCAATTAAACCCATCAACAACCTAAAGACCTAAAGATCACCAGTAATTAGAAGACTCATGATCGACACTGACTTCTTGACTTCTTAATTCAAAGTCTTTATGATTTTGTTGATTTAGATATGTCATCATGTCTAAAGGGTAGAGGTTTCTACATTTCGATTAATAGTTTGAGATCAGCACAAATTTAAAAATTCAATCAGTGGTTCCTCAAATGTCTGTTCTTGGTCCATTACTCTCGAATCTTCCTGCTCTCTCTTGGCCCTATCATAAAGAATAATAAATAAAGAAGAATAAAATATCCAATGCGGATGATACACATAACTGTGTGTGCGTGTTTACGTTTATTTTTTGTAAACCTATATTCCTCTGGGGTTTTTTGTTTTTACTTTAATGTTACTGTACATTTTAAGTTTTTTTATCTTGATATTAACCATGTTAAGTTTAAATGTAATGAAATGTGTCATATAAATAAAACTGACATTAAATTGACACTTCCATACTGTTGTGTACTCAAACCACTTTTAAAAGGTCATATGTTGAATTATTACGTTATCCATGTATGCAAAAACAATATCATCCTGCAAAGAAGCCATACAAAATTGCTCTTTAGGTTACACTAAAGTAAAAATGTAAAGTAAGATTGACCCAGCCTATCTTTAACGACGCTATTATGATATCATATCATGTAAAAGAAAACCATGTTTATTTGCAGACCACCTTGTTCTCTCTGTAACCTCTATGTTATACTTTTCTCCACTAGGTGGAGTGCTCGCCCTTTTTTTTGCGACGACATTAAAAACTAAAAAGTAAAACCTAAAACTGACCCCCAAAAGGAACACATAGGCTATTATTTAGGTAGCACCGCTATATTTAACCTATATTGTTTACCATGTCGTTTATGTGTGCAAAGTCAGCTTTTTACTTTAAAGAAATGGTCCGTGAGGGGCAGTGGCAGTGCGCCAGTGCACCCTGAAGCTCCGCTCCTTTGGACCAAAGTTTCCCGTGTGATTCAGTGACTCGCAACTGTTGGATAGATTTGTCATTCAGATCAGCGAGCAGCCTGACCTGCAGCCCCCTCAAACATGATTTCATCTCATCTACGAGTTTTGCTCACTGAAACTAGGCCAGCCTCTCCTTTTGAATTCGATTGTTTTCTGTCATACAAGTGAAGCAGTCTTGGCAAAGTAATGGAATTAATTTCTCTCCGGAGTCGCTCTTTGAGGGAAGGCTGATCAAGTGGATGAAAAGCGGGACGCCTTCAGAGACCGCAGTTCATTTATAATGGTGGGTACAGAGAGCGGACAAGCTGTTCTTTACATATTCGCATGATATTTTAGAAATGAATAAAGAAAAACTAACACGTCATTAATAACACTTGGCTACAACGACATCACTCCAAGTGACTCGTGACTTTTCATTCAGTTTTTTTTCTTTTTTTTATTAAGAAAGCATGATTTCGGTTTGTCCTTGTGACCCTTTAATGCGGCACATGATCTCCAGAGAGACTGCTGCTTCAGTCTGACTTCCTCCCCCCTTTGCCCTTCTGTCTTTTAGTGTGGCATCTTTATAAACTAACAGATAAAGTTGCCGGAAAATTAGCACAATTTATTTACAGTAAAAACCTGCCCTCTGCATAAACAACTGCATGCATATGTTTATGGCGAACAGATGTGTTGCATGACCCCCACAGCTGCTCTGAAATAACCACAATGACTAAACACACATGCATATCCCCCAGCATAATCTTAATTAATGGGGTATAGGTCATATCGTGGGGAAAATGGGTTGTTTCATTCTTGTCTATTCTATGTCTATTTTACTCAGACCTTTACCCTTAAACTAAAACCAGTTAGGGCTGCGTCCATACAACTCGAATGATTTTAGCAGTTTCTACAGGTTTGTAGCCCAAACTCATTCACTATTAATTCAATAAACTATTGGAAAAGTTTTTAGTGACTGAGTAAATAACTTAGAGTACAATATTTCCTCCGATGATTATAAAAATCTTCCCATAATGACTTAATGCAACTAAATATATACAAAAAATTCCCCACTGTAATCCCTTTATCTTTTTTTATCTATCAGAAAAATGTGTTGGACACCGCAGTGCACATTTGCAATGCAATCTCGAGCAAGATGGGTTTGGTTGGCTGGTGTTTAATTTGTCTCCACATAAGATTTACATTAAATAAGAGGCAGCTATTAAAAGCATTTGTAACAAGATGATAAATGGTGCAGTGGCAGTTTTGTTATGAGCAGATGATCAAACGTGTCATATGCCTCAGTGGTTTGTGAATATTCAAGAATGTCAGCTTCTTTTTTTCTGCTTTACCCAGCAGATGCAATAGGCTGAGATAATTGGTGTACATCTAATTTACCATATAAATGACAAAACATCAGACTACTTATTTTCTTGATGAATGGTTGATGTTGAATATTTTTGTTTATTTTGAATCATATATGAGGAGAACTACACACTCAATCCCATAGAACTGTAAGTGTTACAGAAAGAGACATTTTTGTTGCTAATCATCCTCTTGTGTCTTATTTATTAAGCTAAATCATTTTTGCTATATGTCGTAATTTGTTAATGCACAACAGTATTACACAGAGTGCACAACAGCTGTACTCTATCTTTCCATGTGCTAAATATCTGTTGGCTTGGTCAGACATTGGAAATTCATTTGCTCACTTTAAAAACTCCCATGGGTTTGAAGACTCACTCATTTAATTTGGTGCAGTTGTCTTATCTGACCAGTTCTAGATGACTTGGAACATCCACGAGCTTAGTCACTGACCCTGTGACGTCTGAATGACCTGAAAGTTTATGTTCTGCAATCTCTACCCAAAGGAAGGTTTAAACTCACTCCATGTGTAAAGAGGCCTTTGTGGTTGTGGCATGCGGCAAGGTGGTGCAAGACAGCGCTGAGTTTTCCTTCCAGTGAAAACGTGTCTCAGTATACAGGCTGTTCACCTTTTCATTACGTGCCGTTCCACGTCAACAGTGCTCTATTGGAGCTGTAAACTTCCCATTCCCACTCAGAGAATTTCACAGGGAGTGTCTAACCATTCCCCGTGTTTAGACTGCAGTCATCTGAACTGGCTTCTGTTCTCAAACATGGCCCTGGACAGAAGTTGTAACAGGATGTGAGAAGCGGACCTCCAGGTGTGAAACACAGAAAGGCAAAGACATTAAAGAATTGAGAAAACAGTGGTCATCCAACTGGGTTTCCAACAGGATTTGGCATCTTATCGTAGCCTGATGCAGTTAAATGAAAAGGTTGGCCTGTTACTTATGGATCTTAACCCCCACCTCCACCCCACAACCTCCCAAAAAACAGCAGTTTGATGATGCTTTGCAAATATCCTCCAGGTGGAGGCTGCCTCATTTGCTCTTGCTGTGGTATTGACCCAACACTAGCAGACAAGGTAAGCAGGATTATGCTTAATTCTCAAGATTAGTCAGGGATCTGAGTCAAGCTGCCATTATCTTAAAAGTGAACCAATATTAATCTTTCAAGAATGTGCAAGACATTCACAAATAGTCCCCATTAAATCCACCCTTATCTTCATTTGATTACCCACCACTTGCCCTCTGCAGACTTATAAAACAACTGAATGGCCTCCAGGCTCAGAGCACGGCAATTTATGGTTCAGTGACAAGCAGGATTTCCCCTTTCAATTCCACGACTCTGCAGTCCTGTTAGCATTTGGACTTCTATTAGTCCTTGTGTAAGATATCCTCCTGGTGTTGAGGAGGAGTAGCTGGCAATTTGGACTGTTCTGTTATCTACATCAGTGGGAGGTAAAGGATCTCACTCCAAGCCAGACAACTCTGGAGTTTTTTTGGCAAGCAGCTTGACAGCTGTGGGATTGCAGTTTAATTGACAAAATTGTCCTTGATTGCAGTCTGTACCCACATTTCTTTGTGCCCTAATAGTTGTTTATCCACTCATTTTTGAAAGCAACTTCTACAAAGACTAACTCATAAATACAGTTTGCACCATCCCTCAGACTTGCAGTGGTGGGTGGGCATGTACCTGAAACGCACTGCTGCACTTAAAGATAACAAGTACTTCCTCATGGCAAGGACTAGCTTAAATTCCAATGGGAAACAATGTGTTATACCTTTTTGTATTTTTAGCATCTTCTTATAGGTGGGTTTTTTTCTTTAGTAAGTGACTCTCATCATAGTTTTGCAGAACACAGTGGTGCTGTATGCAACTAACAAATTCAGAAATAAAAGAAGAGCGGAACCTCTGTGACTCAGCATCACAGGGCATTGTTAGGTTCCCCATTTACAAAAATAGTGTTCTACCACAGCCTTGCTCAAATGTGTAAAATTTGTAGCTGACAGTTTGATGTTCATTTCATTTGCAGGATAAAACATTTTCTACAACAGGGAACACAAATAACTGGATGGCTCTTTAAGAACGCAACTGGTGACTTGGCGAGATTGGCAGAAGCTATTAAGAAGCAGTCTGTAAAAGCATATCCAGGCTCAGCCACATCCAAGAATGAAGATCAAATACACTCTACCCATTGTCTTTTTTATGGCACTTGTTATCATTGAGAAAGAAAACAACATTATCTCAAGGTAAGTCAATTTCAATCACGAAAGGAGGATTGAATTCTTTTCTGAGCGAGATATTAGATATTAAAAAAATGCTTTAGACGTCAAGGCTCTGACTCTATGTTAACCTGAAATGTAACATGCGTTTGGTTTCTCTCATGCTTTCAGGGTGTCAGATAAGCTAAAGCAGACCCCTCAAACCTCTCAACAACCCAGCAGTTTGTCCAACGTACTGCTGAAGCACAGTAGTTTCCGTCTGTCAATCAGCAAGAGGAATGTCACGCTGATGAAGCCGCGGGTGGAGGACTACAGCGAGCACCGAGGGGCATTGAGAAGGGGTAGAAAACACATTCTCCTGCTAACCACGACTAGGACAGGCTCTTCATTTGTGGGCGAGTTTTTCAACCAGCAGGGAGAAAACATGTTTTACCTGTTTGAGCCTCTGTGGCACGTGGAAAAGATGTTGACTTTGGACACTGGAGGCACCAATGCTACAGCGGCAGCCAAAGCATACCGTGATGTGCTCCAAAAACTCTTCCTGTGTGACTTTTCTTTGCTAGAAACCTTCATCGACCCCCTTCCCGTGGACCACATCACCCCAGCCCTGTTTCGCAGGGAGTCCAGCAGCTCTCTGTGTGAGAAGTCTGTCTGCAGCCCTGTTGTCAAAGGGGTTTTTGAACGATATCACTGTAAGACCAGACGCTGTGGTCCCCTGAACCTGACAATGGCGTCTGAATCCTGCCTTAAGAAAGAGCACATTGCCATCAAGTCGGTACGAGTGCGCCAGCTCGAGACTCTGCGTCCTTTGGCTGAGGACACACGTCTTGATGTAAAATTCATCCAGCTGGTTCGCGATCCCCGGGCTATCTTGGCATCACGTATGGTGGCCTTTGCAGCCAAATACAAGAACTGGAAGGAGTGGGCCATGGGTGGAAATGTTCCTATTGACGATGACGAGGTGAGGAAGTTAAAAGGAAATTGCGACAATATCAAAATGTCTGCCGAGTTCGGCCTCAGACAGCCATTTTGGCTGCGCAGGCGATACATGCTGGTGCGGTATGAGGACATTGCTCGGTTCCCCATGAAGAAAGCAACCGAGATGTACAAGTTTACTGGAATCCCATTCACTCCACAAGTGAAATCCTGGATTCTGAAGAACACCCAGGCCTCGAAGGAGACAAGCGGAGTTTACTCTACACAGAAAAACTCATCTGAACAAGTGGAGAAATGGAGGTTCAAGCTTCCATTCAAGATAGCCCAAGTGGTACAGAGAGTTTGTGGACCAACAATGAAGCTTTTTGGGTACAAATTTGTGAGCAGTGAGGAAATGCTAACAGATAAATCTATCAGTCTCATTGAGGACAAAGTGTTCAGCTTTTTATAGATTTTAAAAAATGTTAACTCCAACACTTGATGCAGAAAATTTCAACCTTTCTAAAGCCTCTGTGATAAATTATTTTTATGAAGATCCTGATACAGAGTGATATATTTTCTGATAATGTCCTATTTAAAGTTTTTTTTACTATTTAAAACAATTTGACAAAGAATAGACTGTTGAGCAGAAAATACACATGAAACGTTTAACTATGAAAGCAACAGTCTGGAGTTTTGATAAAATCTTCACATAGAGCACATCTTTGTTTTTGCACTCTGCACAATTTCTTTTCCTGTCTTACACAAATGGTGCTTTCAGCTCGTCCTGCAAACCACTCCCATATTTGTTCCTTAGCAAATATAGAAAGTTATTAGGAAGAGCTTTTGAGCAACAATGAGCTGTTTCAAACATTTCCAGGAACCTCAATTAGTTATTTTTGTAAAGTCACTCCTTAGCAACATATGCTGCTCTTATGCCAAAGAACCTTGCAGAAACCGCTTTGTATAGCAATGCTCATATACTTGAGAGGAAATACCAGTGTCTTGCCAGGCAACTTCACTTTCGTCATTTATAGGTAATGTCCCATGATGATTTATTTATTTTTTCCATTTGCTAAACAGTCATTATGACAAAGTGTCTGAATGTGCCCCACAGGTTCTACCCCCACTATGCAGGGGTGTTTTTGCACATGTATGCTGTAGTTTTTTGTACATGAAAATGTGTTCAGGAATATAAGCACCCATCCTGTAAAACAGACTGTAACAGTGCTACTTTATGTTAACATTCCAACTGCAGCTGGTTTGCAGAATCGTGCAAAGTTTGTCAGGAGGTCTCTGTCTTTTGAAACAAGCCTCTTGGCTTTTGGTAACAGGCCTTGACGCTCTGGCCTGTCAGGCGATTTGTTGACACAGAACCTGTTCTTTTTTTTATTTTTGAAAAGAAAAAGCTTGTTGCAATAAATCTTTACAGTTGAAAAACGCTTTATTTCTGAAGAGGACATATTTTTCACATGAAAGCACTCCATCCAGGAGTGTTCAAATTCAATAAATTGTCTGAAAAAATTTTACATTCTGCTGACAGGAGCATATTGAGCATGAGCACATCCCATTTTGTCATCTTTGTCAGATATTTTTTAAAAAGAGGCTAAACAATGACAGTGTAACAGGAAGCAAATATGGCACATCACAGCCATACATACACAGATGGTGTAAAATAAAACAACACAGATGGCGTAAAATAAAACAAACACAGTAAACAGCTCTCCTGTAGAATCCCACTTCAATCAGTGTTAGCGGGGGTTTGCTTGTAGCTACATCCTGTATTTGCTTATGTAGCAACATTAATTTAGCAAAGAGTGATGAAGGATGGACACAAGTGGACACTGAAAGATTCTTTGCAGTCTTTAGAAAAAGATCACAGTGAAATCGGTGTTTTCCAGATGGTTTCCGACAATACTCTAACATCTGAAGAGACTTTGCGTGGGTACAGTGGGCACAGTTGGACTGATTGAAACTTTGACCAGATGTTGGGGCTAAATGAAAAATCAAAGCATTTATCACGATGGTGCCACCCAATGTCAGGTTCAATGTCAAGTGCATATATGGTACAGATATCTGTGGATATAAGGGACAGAACAAGTCATACCAATAGATAAAAATATGAAAATGAAATAAAAATGTATCCTTTTTTAACCATGAAGCATTCACACTATTGAGATCCTGTTTCTCTTTATTCTATCTTCTACCTTCTACCTTATTATTCTAGTTGCTCAGTTCTTTGCTGGTTAACTACTCCCCCAGTTTTCATCCGATTTTCACCATTCAAATTTTAAACTGTTCTGCTCTTTCTGCTAATGCCTCCTATATTTGTTGGTGCTAGTAACTTTTATACTATACGACACTATAAATAGTAAGCTTTTTATGCCATGTTTGACCCATTTACAGTGGGGCAAAAAAGTATTTAGTCAGCCACCGATTGTGCAAGTTCCCCCACTTAAAATGATGACAGAGGTCAGTAATTTGCACCAGAGGTACACTTCAACTGTGAGAGACAGAATGTGAAAAAAAAATCCATGAATTCACATGGTAGGATTTGTAAAGAATTTATTCGTAAATTAGGGTGGAAAATAAGTATTTGGTCACCTCAAACAAGGAAAATCTCTGGCTCTCACAGACCTATAACGTCTTCTGTAAGAAGCTTTTCTGTCCCCCACTCGTTACCTGTATGAATGGCACCTGTTTGAACTCATCATCTGTATAAAAGACACCTGTCCACAGCCTCAAACAGTCAGACTCCAAACTCCGCCATGGCCAAGACCAAAGAGCTTTCGAAGGACACCAGGAAAAGTATTGTAGACCTGCACCAGACAGGGAAGAGTGAATCTACAATAGGCAAGCAGCTTGGTGTGAAAAAATCAACTGTGGGAGCAATCATCAGAAAATGGAAGACATACAAGACCACTGATAATCTCCCTCGATCTGGGGCTCCACGCAAGATCTCATCCCGTGGGGTCAAAATGATCATGAGAACGGTGAGCAAAGATCCCAGAACCACACGGGGGGACCTGGTGAATGACCTGCAGAGAGCTGGGACCAAAGTAACAAAGGTCACCATCAGTAACACACTACAACGGCAGGGAATCAAATCCCGCAGTGCCAGACGTGTTCCGCTGCTGAAGCCAGTGCATGTCCAGGCCCGTCTGAAGTTTGCCAGAGAGCACATGGATGATACAGCAGAGGATTGGGGGAATGTCATGTGGTCAGATGAAACCAAAGTAGAACTTTTTGGTATAAACTCAACTCGTCGTGTTTGGAGGAAGAAGAATACTGAGTTGCATCCCAAGAACACCATACCTACTGTGAAGCATGGGGGTGGAAACATCATGCTATGGGGCTGTTTTTCTGCCAAGGGGACAGGACGACTGATCCGTGTTAAGGACAGAATGAATGGGGCCATGTATCGTGAGATTTTGAGCCAAAACCTCCTTCCATCAGTGAGAACTTTGAAGATGAAACGAGGCTGGGTCTTCCAACATGGCAATGATCCAAAACACACCGCCCGGGCAACAAAGGAGTGGCTCCATAAGAAGCATTTGAAAGTCCTGGAGTGGCCTAGCCAGTCTCCAGACCTCAACCCCATAGAAAATCTGTGGCGGGAGTTGAAAGTCCGTGTTGCTTGGCGACAGCCCCAAAACATCACTGCTCTCGAGAAGATCTGCATGGAGGAATGGGCCAAAATACCAGCTACTGTGTGTGCAAACCTGGTAAAGACCTATAGTAAACGTTTGACCTCTGTTATTGCCAACAAAGGTTATGTTACAAAGTATTGAGTTGTATTTTTGTTATTGACCAAATACTTATTTTCCACCCTGATTTACGAATAAATTCTTTACAAATCCTACCATGTGGATTCATGGATTTTTTTTTCACATTCTGTCTCTCACAGTTGAAGTGTACCTCTGGTGCAAATTACTGACCTCTGTCATCATTTTAGGTGGGGGAACTTGCACAATCGGTGGCTGACTAAATACTTTTTTGCCCCACTGTAGATGAATAGGACCACATTAGAAGTGTGTTCGCTGATTTAGCTTGCCAGGGTGAGCTGTGTTCGAATCCCACTCATGGCAACATTTTTTTCAGTAGACAGGTTAATTTTTTAAACTCTTTTCAACCAAAAATTTCAGCTTCTTCACCTCTTTTCAGCAGAAAATTCAGCTTTTTCACCTCTTGTCAGCACAGATTTCAGCTTCTTCACCTCTTTTCAGCAGATAGTTCTTCAGCTGTTTTCAGCAGATTCCACTACACAGCATTCACACTGCATTTTCGCAGGAAATGCAAGTTTTTCTAGTTGAAAATGCCTTTGTCTCATTTCAGTCTCAACTCAGTTTTTATTGTTGTTGTTTATGTCTGGCCCTTTTATCTCTGAAACAATCAGCACTTGAGATATAAATAAGAACCAAGCAAGAGTGACTTATAAATGATACTGCGCTATATCTCAGTGAGCAGATTCAAGTTAATTTGGCTTCATTCTTTCACCTTTTATTTCTTCCAGTGGTACTTTGGCAGGGTGTTGCTTGAATTCCTCACAGCACTTCTAGCAATTGCCTTCCAATGCTCCTTTTCTTTTGAGTTTGGAAAGCTTTTTAAAAAAATTTGAAATCTGTACATGAAAGTAATCCACAGAGAAAAAAAACAGTCAGTAAACATTCACAGTTAATTTCATTGTTTTAGTTGTGAAACATGACCACTCACTTATTTCCCGTATGAGTGGTTATCTAAAGTGACCATTGCTTTGTTGTCATATCTAAATATTTAAGCTTTTGGTACATTATGTTTGTCTTTAAGGAGGCAAGGAGGAAGGATACTGCAGTGACAGCTGCCTTGACTTCCAGTGTGTTTACCACTGTGGGCCCAGCTATTTAAGTCTTTCAACCTAGTAATTACCCGAACTTTACATATAATGTGGTCCAAGTCATTTTTGTCCACCTGACCACACCCTCTTACAGAAATGCAGAGAGACAGTTTATAAAGACTCTCTATCTTTTTTATATTAAATAGAGAGATTTTATAAAAAAGGATCATTCATTATCCATTCCTCCTCTACTGTTGAGCTAAGCCACCTCAATGCAAGTGCATTCACTCATATTAACAGGTCATTATCTGGTTATTTTGGTCGTTCTATTTGAGTAATAAAGAGCTGCCAGGTCTGCAGCATCTGAGTCCAAACCTAATGGGTTCAGTATTCATAAACTTTTTTAGTGGAGTGACTTTATGTGGGATGTGTGGAGGGTGGAGTCACTGTATGGTTGGGGCAAATATAGAATAACCACTTTCCAGTGAATTAAAGCCTTCTCAGCCCCCCTCCTCAGCAGTTAAATAAGGGCATTTAGGTAACCACACCCTCGCACTCTGTTATATGGTGCTTTGCCACATCAACCATGAGGGGTTTGAAATATGCAAAACAACCCTGCGCCGTTGATCCGAATGATAGTGTGTTGTACGATCTGCGACAAACAGACACAAAATTGAGGTAATTCAGACATGTCTCAGAGCGACATATAAAACTGCTGTAGGCGATAATGATGGTTTAGCAGGAGACATAAATCTAAATACACAGCAAATTATCTCACACTGAGGAATGCAATTCATAAAACTCAGGTTGTTGCATGTGATAATGAGTGACTACGTGAAGTGAGAGCAGAATTTCACTCAAGAACTCATCCAGTACACAACTTACTAGCTGTTAAGAGCAAAGCTGGAAGGTTTATCTGTCATTTATTGACACTCCAAAGCCAGACATTTTCCTTTTTTGTGCGCTAACCTGGGCGCTAACTGCTTTCATTTCTTTTTTTTCCACAACATACGGCCAGGGACAGACAACAGAGATCTGTGGTTGCACCACAGCTGCACTGGTGTGTCTGCTGTTAGCAATGTTTCTAAAAGCAATGTCAAAATGAAAAGAAAGACCTTTTTCTCTCACTTACATACATACATTACACATTTTTTTCACTTGCATCTATGTACGTGTCCATTGATCTTCCAGTAAGATGGTAGGAAATGCTTTATCAAGCCGTGTCATGGAAGACTTGTGAAATCACAATGTACTGAACTACTGAGCAACATTTTCAAATTTCTGCGTGACATAACATTTTTCAGCTTTTTTTTTTTAGTTTGTTTTTCAGGAACTCCATTGTGGCTGACCACAACATAAAAGCCTTTGACAGAACGGAAATTAATGCCCATTTTCTCTGGATTTAGACTCTACAAAACATGTGAAAAGTGACTGAGAGATGTGGGCATGAGCTCGCACTGTCTGACCATTATGGTCAACAGAATGTATAAAGGCAGAAAATTACAATAATTGTGATGAATTGTGGCAGCTTAAAAAATGCAGTACCCAGTTTTCAAAACAGTAAAGTGTCTAGTTACTTTCTCTGATGTGTTTTCATAAATGTAAAAATACTCTGACAACAAATGAATTCATAAAAAAATCAAAGCAGAAGACAATTTTGGGTTGTGTTTTGGTGTTTTGACTAATACATTTTTTTATGCTTGGTTGGGTTTTTTTTTTTTTGGTTGAATGACCCCTTGGCTGCCAAAACATTTGGTTACATTTGTTATAGGCAATGTGACAGGTGATGAACACCAGGGGTTTTCTTTCCAAATACAGTACAATCTTTGACTCCCTCATTTAGTTTTCTTTTCTTTGCATTTGTTTTCACTGGAACACCCTTTATCATTTAATTGTGACCTCAGTATTTATGCACCGTACTGCCAACCCTTACCCGTTCCCATAGGAAAACATAAAACATGGCTCTCATTTCAAATTTAGATATCCATTCTAGTTTAGAATAGCTTAAACATTTCATGGATATGTCAAACTAGTGTGGCATTTACTTTCAGTTGGGCCCCTGCAACACAAACAATGGGTTTGTGGGTGAGGGGAGATTTAAAGCAAATACTTGGGGTGAGGTCTGCAGGTGGTGCAAAGAAAAGAAGCTGACAAAGCTATGCTTTGGTTTTTCTGTGAGTAAGTATCATGCTAATACTTGTGCATTCTTTTTTTGTTGCACTTACTATGAAACATGGCTTTTAAATATAATTTAAAACCACAAAACTAACTTGTGGAAAACATGTGGAAAACACCGAGTGTTCACTTTTCCTTCCTTCAATATACTTTGTTTCTTTAGGCTTCACAGAGGATAAGTTTACGCCATAAACACTGTTGGAGAACAGGACTGTGTGGGGGACATTAACATAACATAATAGTTAAATTATGAGAACTGCCAACAGGAGCAGAATTTAATCATTCACTAGATCAATCAACATCAAAAATCACAAAAAACACTGTCATTTCTTACAAGTCTACTTTCTGTTCTTGAAACGCAGCAGAGCTAAAGTAAAATGCACCCACTGTAAGTGCTACCATTTGCATTTTGAATTCATGTTTGCGAAAGAATGGCTTCCTATGCCACAAAGCTTCAGTCTTTCCTTACATCAATACCTCCTTTTGTGCCTGCACCAAGCTAGAACGAGGAGGTCTTTAAAAAGAATTTAGAGCTACTGAATGGGTCACTCCATTTGTCCCACTCTGCTGGCTTTGCTCCAAACACAAAGCGCCTTTCTACTGCCACTACTAGTCACAATAAAACAGGCATTACAGTTGAGGTTTTATAAGGAGCAGGGGTGGCTAATGAGAAACATTATGCATCCCCGAATCTCCTCATTTCCTATAAGAAGTGGTGCTGATGCATTTACCACGTACAGATTAATCTCCAGCTTCAGCAGTGCAAAGACAGGTATGTTTTGACAAACCACACGTCATGTGTGCAAGACCCATGTGATTCTACTGCATGGTTTCCTTAGAAGTTTGCCCAACAGACCAAAATAACCACAAGGGCCAGACAGGGACTATACATTCTCACTACTAGAAAATGTGAAAATTTGGAATAAGAATGAAGTCTAAAAGGTTTTATATTCAAAATTTTGTGTATTTATGGCAAGAAAGCAAACCACCTGCAATCACGACAGGTAATTTCAGGACATCCAATCAAATAAAATCCAAACAATAAAATTGCAAAGGAAGCTTTATTGCAGACAGACAGCCGTCTTTTGTCCTGTTCTATCTCTGCCCCTCTAAATATACCCTCTCTTAAACTGTTTGAGGACTCAACATGGGAGAAAACAAGCCAGCCTTATACAAAGTGGTTACTCACTGATTGCAGGAGCAGGAAAAGAACATTTTCATACCTTTCCCTCTGCCACTTTTCACACACAAAGCCACCCTATTTCTAGTGCAAAGGACTGTGGTCTTATATGGTATGTCGGTGACGATAAAGCTGGGTAAAATACCCACTTGAGAAAAACATGCTATATATAGGGAGAGCCAGTGCTTTGAGTGAGCCAACATTTACCTTCTTTTATTGAAAGATTCTTATCAAAAAATTGAAGTGCTCTGTGAACAGGACATTGGAAAGATTTACTGACATTATTCCCACCGCAAGAAGTAAGCTTGCCTTACATAAGCCAAAGTGGTTTACAGTAACAATAGTGCAGCAGAACTGCTGCGCTGCATGTATACGCTACACTGTATCCTTTACAAAGGGCAAGAGTTAGTAAAAAATTGACAAAAGATATGTTTTCATACAGTGCCAGTCAACAGCAGCTATACTCTATGCTAACTTTAAATAATGTGACACCATTGCTAGTGCTGCATGGTTGTTCTCAGTCAGTAAGGTGGCACCACTCATAAAATAACAAAGACCCTTTCTTAACTATATATAGGCACTTAGCACTTGCAACAGCTAAAACTAAATTTAGTTAGTGACCATTCCTTGGCTGTTATTTATTAATGAAAACATTGTTTTTGATAAAATTACATACTTGGTTCAGTTAATTATTCTGCAGCTTAAAAAGGTTGTTGCTACTTTGAATCATGAAGTTTTTTCCAAGCTAAAGAACTCTTAACTAAAGCAGTCGATTGCTGCCAAATTGGCCTCTGGTGTTCAAATCGTCTGAGTTTGACTGACATTTCATATTTGAAATGTATTTTTCTGAAGTAATTTAAAACATGTTCGATTCATTTTTGTCTTAAAACTCTTTAAAAATGAATTTCATAATTTTAAGTTATGATACCATAGCAAAGTGTAATGGATTATACTACTGTATGTTTAACACTATATTATAATATGTAAAATAGAGAGCTGAAAGAAAATTTAGAAAGTGCATTTGTCATTGTCTGAATTATCAGAATTTTATATGCAATATGTACGTGGGTCCTATGCTGTTAATTCTCTTGGGGATAAAATAATAAACCCACAAAGTCATGAAAATAAAAGCACTGAACATCATAAACTATATGACATGCAGTTTGCCAGTCCACTTGGAAGCACCTCTCTACCTCTGTTGTAGAGAAGTATAAAAGGCAGGTGTTTGCTGTGGTGCACATAAATGTCCCTGCGAGGACAGATTCAGGTGTGCACACTTTTAAACACATAAGTCTCTTATAGTTACATTGATTATTAGCAAACTGGACAAGTGCTACACATACTGGGCAAAGCAATGCCCCTTGAAATACAAAAACATCTGCGCAGCAATAGAATAAGCAGAACAGGTGGTAAGGCTAGGACCCTTCATTAATGCCTGATGACAGATAAGCACCAGTGTGATTAGCCTCTTGAGATGACAGACAGTGCAGGGTTTTTTGTTACATTATGTAAACCATTAAAAAAAATGCTCACTTTAAAGGTTCTAAATTCATGAGCTACCAGAGCATTGATAAATGGGAATTTTAAACAAGCACTCTTCGGAAGTGATTTATTGTGTACACTTTAACAATTTAGGAACCTGATTCTCGGTTCCTAAATTAGAGATTAGGAATCAAGTCACTAATTCACTCTCTTTTCTACCTGACCAACAGCCATTCCTACCTTCATATCTGTGGTCCTTTGGCCACAGAAAGTTCAAGAGTTGCTTTTCCCTATTTACTTGGTACGTTTGTGCAGGAAAGAGGCCTCTCTGAGGGAAAACACACATCTCTCTTTACTTTTCCAATGGCAGAAGCTGAGCTTAAGATGATGGAACCCCTTGTTCCTCTTTCTAAGTAATTTGTCACAGTTGATCTTGATAGTAAAACACCAATTTAGTTTAGATCCAAGGTTCACAAAATCTTTCTAAATGTACAAAGGAGACTCTGATCGATAATAAATTATAAACAAACTGTATTTTAATGTGTTTTTGTTTTGGGGGTTTTTGGGTTTTTGCAGTGGCAATAATGAATATATCTCATACAGTAATTTAGGAGATGTGTGGTTAAATTACATCATAAGAAAACTAAACAAAGCTCTAACTCTGGACACACTGACCTCCCAGATGGCTTGAAAATGACCAGTTTCTCACAGGCAGATAAGTCAGCACCCATGCTCACCCCTGACTTTCGTCTTTCACAGATGCTGCTAATCTCTGGCAGACTGACATGTTACCCTACGGCTGATAATCCGACAGAAATAGGTTTAAACAGTAGAAGCTGTAACTGTGGCAACGAGGTCTCTCCAGTGGAGTCACATAGTTAGTGTCTGGCTAAAGGAAACAAATCTGTTTTGTCAGTTTGCAGTTTAACATACCTCATAGTTTATGTACTCAAACTAACAGGATATTTAAGTGTATACACTAAATTATATTCACTGATGTTACAAATACAGTTGTACAAATATACAACAACTCACAATATCAGTGAAGTTGAACTAACTCATGAAACCATTAAAGGTAGACAATAGACATAAAAAATAAAATAAATATGTACATAAAAAAATAAACTTCTAAATATTATAAATAACAATTTACATGTCTTCACGCTACAAATATAGTTCATATATAATATAATATAATATAATATAATATAATATAATATAATATAATATAATATAATATAATATAATATAATATAATATAATATAATATATGGTCCATGGGCTAACATCAATAAAAATAAATAGACACTAAAAGTGTGAATCTGCTTTTTTGCTTTAGCATTTAAACATTTATTTTATTGTTTGCTTTGCAGCCGTTTCCTTAGCAACATCTCTTTTAAAGTTAGTTTATTGGCTCCTAGTTTTTCTTTTCCCAGCCCGCAGCTGCAAAAGCACCAGAAGCTGGATATACTGCTGAAGTATTGATGATACTGTTTTACACATGATGTGATATAAAGCAGAATTTTTAAAAGTGAGTAATCAAAACAAAGATAAAACATAACACAGCCCAACTGAATCTCTTTACAGACTCCTTACTGGGCTGCAAGGGCATGGCTGCACCTCATAAAAGAGATAATTCATATGTTTGTGTTTCGGCTGCACGTAAACCTAAAATGAGTAAACACCCGTTGCAAGCACCACAGCACAACTGCAGCCCTTAAAAATGCCTCAAGACTCTCAGTTTATGTGCAAACTTTAAATACAAGTGAAATCTTCAACCTTCAATTTAGGCTGCCCCTGGTTTTTACAAAGTCAGTGATTTAAAAACAAAAATACTGAAAACAGCTCAGAGAAGGTGAACAAAGCCTCAGTGCTATATACAACACCGTAAGGTTGGCTTGGACGACATGCTAACAGTTTACCAGAGAGACCACCAGAGCAAACCAGAGAGAGAAATCTGCTTTTTTTATGTGGTCGCCACAGACAAAACATGTTAAGTATTTTAAATTTACAAGGATTAAACATAATAAAAGAAAGCCTTTATTTCCTGTGAGAAAATTAACCTTCTGTCCCTGCAGAGGTCAGCATGTTCAAATATATTCCACAATAACTAAAACTGTTTTCCGGCAGCAGAAGACCAATTCATGCCCACTAACATATTTTTCAGTTCTCTAAGCCTCTCAATGTGACATCATGATGATCCCCTCTCTGACTACTTTTATAGTTCAATTTACAGCCTTATATGCCCTCAAATATATTGTGTTGACAGATATATGAGAAACTGTGAAGCAACTATGCTGAGTTAGGTTGACTCCACAAGCTCATAAACAAAGAAAAAAGAGAAACATTTGATCTTACTGCTACCCTTTCCCCCCCTTCAGTTTTTAACTGGACTCTGAGGATTTCCTGCTTATCCTGATGTCCGCTGTAATTTTCTGATGTGCTAAGTTTGCACAAAGGCAGCAGCTACTCCAAGTCTTAATTGTGATTGAATAAAAATGGTCCCGGGCTTCCCTGTCTGGACCATCTGCATGTTTTTTTTTCTATGATTGCTTCCTGATTTTCTATAGCAAGGAAGTGTGAGGAATTACCTCTTCAAAGAGATGTGTGACCCACCAGCACTAATCCCCAGTTAATGGCCAGTAGAGGCAACAGACCCCGACAACCTCACAGCCTGCAGAGGTTTTTTGCACTTAATTCCCCTGCCAGGTTTAAAAAAAACCAACCTGAGTCCCACCTTATGAAAGCACATTAGGGTCATGCAAAATTGTTTTAGGGGACAATTTCAATGCCAAAATCTCTATCCTCTCCTGCTAAAGTGCTAAAGTTCAGGGTCACATGTGGAGGGATAGTGCAAAGAAAAATCTGAAGGAGTGGGTGATCATTACTGTTACAGTAAGGCTGAGGCTGCTGGAGTGGCTTGTTCCAGTGACGCTGAGGCACAGCTCTCCCTGGTGGCCTCAAGCTGAACCAAAGGACAGTAATTAGACTCAAACCTCTCCGGTTTACACAATTAAGAACGGACTTCAGCCAGTCTTTATTTTGCTCATTTGTTTGCTCATTTTGTTTGCTCATGGCAAACACGTTGAGCAATATAGACACTGAATCTGAGCTTTCCAAAACACGATGACTGAGTTTTTGAAATGTTAGAAAGTTTTGATGACACCAACAAAAGGAATTCTCATTAAATATCCCCCCATTACACTGCAATGCTAATTTCTTGCAAAGAACAACGCCAATTAATAGTTTAGCACTTCAAATTTGAATATTTACTCTAATACTAGCGCAGTTAATTGGGATTAATATAGTGAAACATGGATGTTTTTACTGCACACATGTAGAACAGATGCCACTGAGCCTTGGGGAAGTGCAAACACTTCACTCTCACATCGCTGATCTCTCTGGCTGCTTTGCAATGATTTAGCATTTGTTCAAATTATTCAGACATCTCAGTTTGTGCCATGTGACCTGTCAGTGCTCGTTACAGGACGGATAAGGCTGAAGAAATCTGACACGTCTAGGCCACTGTATGCACCGGCTGGTTTGAAAATGCCTATGTTTTAGACTACGTTTGATAAATTCAGGATTCTTTCTGTGAAAATAATCTTTAAATGTATTATAATAATAATAAGATCAGATTGAATAATGTGAAAAGGAAATAATTTCATTAAAAGGTAATCTAATATCCCCATGATTCAATGTTTTCCAATGTGTTATTTATTTATTAATGGCTACAGATGAGATTGTGATGTTGATTTTAAGTATTACTCACATCGTAATTTCTCTCTGACAGTTTGATTGGTTATTTCTGGATTATTTGTACTCCTCTTCCAATATTTATGTCCTCCCTAATGGATATCAAGACACTTTTCAGCTAATGTTAGAAGGGAACCCACCAGAGCTCAGCAAAGAGACCATCTATTGGCCAATCCACAAAATGCTGAATCTTTAATCACTTCACCTTTTAGGTGATTCATAATTCAGTGAACTGGGAGTGAAGCATTTAGCTTTTCCTGGCTATGGCCCGCTAAGTGAAATGGTGTGGAAAGTGTGAGGTCATTAACCTGTTACAGGTATGTTCTCTCCTAATATTGGGGATAATGTATTCCACCCAAGTGTGACAAAAAAGAGGGAAAGCTCGTTCACAGGTAGGTTCTGAGCATTCGTTTTTTTAGAAAACTTCATTTCAGAACATTAGGTTATGAAAAGTTAATATCGTTTTTAATTAGGAGACAAATCCCTTCATATCTGGGTGAGATTTTACACTCTGCTGCTTGTGGACCGATAGAGGAAGAGCACAGGATAATTTCATTATCCTCCTGTGCATATCAACGTGTGCTCATTTATAACACTGAATTCTTATACTTAATATGTTCTTTGCAGCCGAGCCTAAATATTCAACTTTGATAAGATTGCATTCAAACAACTTGGTTAAAAAATAAATAAATATATGATAAAAAAATACGATAATAGAATGACAATCCATCTGCTCTTCTTTGCTTTGGAGCAGAACATTTTGCTTTTTTATTGCTTATTAATGAAAATGGTATTTATTGTGCAGGACACAATGGCTAAGTGATAACTGTATCACAATAATTTGAACATATTGTTTTACCAAACTGCATTGACTCCAACCATATGGTAATTAAAACATAAACAACTAAAAGGAGATTTGTCAGCTGCTATACATTATGTCGGACCGCAACTCATTGCACTGAACATTAAACTATGTTTACGTGATGCTTACATTCATTGCGTCTTATTGGGCTTTTCGTTTTATGTCTTGTTCTCAATAAAATAATAAAATTGTGCACATGTGCTCTGCATGCTGCAAGCACAGAACTGCAAAATATATTGATTGCAGATTAATGCAGTTAAAAATGTGTAAAACTAAATGTTAAAATTTAGTAACAATGATTAGAATACATTGTTTGTATATTTAATATATATTGGGGAAGAGCCCAATTTTTAATCATTAACTTACTTTTTATTTTACCTACATATTACCTGCTATGTTTAATTAATTTAATTTTGGGTATCATATATTATCTTTCTAATGTATTACTAGTATGCTACATGGATGCTGTAACACCACAGCTATGCTTTATATCATTTGAAATGTTATATGATTTAGATAATGCCAATATGTTTGGCATGGTTTTATATTTTTTGCAACTCCTGCATACATCTCACTTCATGTTTTCGCAACGCTCCCTTTGACTCAGTACCGACAATGCCATAACTCCTGATGTTTATCGATCCTTCAGCCTCTGTTGAATTTATTTCTACAAGTCTATACAAATCTGTTTTTGTGCAGCCTATTGTACCAGAGGGGTTAATGTATTATACAAAGTGTTCAGATCAGGGATTAGATTTTCCCCCAATTCCATCAGTCAATTCTCTGTGCTCTCCAGGGCATTCATCATTTTGACAGTTGCAGATAAGGCAATTATTTTCCTCAAGAAACTACAAAATGTAGACAAGTGCTTCTCTGACAGTGTGTCTGTTTGAGGGTGGAACACAAATATTATTCCACCAGTCACTGATGGCACATATTGCTTGCTACAAAGCAATATCCTTTGTAACACAGAGGAAACAGATGTTATGAGCATTTCTGTGTCTTAATGCATTTCACTATTTCATTTTTTTTTCAGGCACGTTCCATATAGCAATCCAGTAGGTTGCTTTTACGAATGTTTTTCAAGATTCAAGAAGATAAGATTACCCAGTAACAAAATATCTGCTATTTAACTAAAAAATAAAAAGTAAATTATAGAAACAGAAAGCATTAATTAATGCCTTATTTATATTTTATGTATTAACATTTTACATCGTTTTGAGCAAAATTTCTACAAGCACACAATATCCACAACACTTTATGAGAGCTGTGCTATCGGCATGATTGGACACATATGTTAAAGCTGTACCACATCAAATGAGTGTTTTATGAAACATAGAGCTGTCTGTGATCTCTTGTACAAGCCCCTGGGGGGCAGCAGAAGACCTTGGTTTCCACAGCAGTTCAGCTGCTTAGCACTGACTTACACTGCTGTCACCTACTGCTGAGGCTCAAGTAAGGACATGATTCAGGCTGCTGATAAATCTTCTCAAAAGAAACGAAAAAAAGTTTACTCTCGCAAACACAAAAGCCGCAAATTTAGATCAATGGTGTTTGTCTTTGAGTTCACATATAGCTAAGCTAGCTTTGAATATTACTTTGTCATAATTATCAGTAATGGATTATTTACTGGCAATATATTTAGTATTATGCGTTTATACAAAAAAATCAATTAATCAATCAAACCTCATGCATTCAATAAATGTAAAAGTTAAAATTAGCTTGTCTCAGTTGAATAAAAAATCAATAAACATCCTAATAAGATGTAAAAACGAATATTTTTTGATGATACAACCAAAACCTGTCTCTTTGTCTGTAATTTCTGTTTTGCTAGTTTGCAGAAGAAAACTCAAATGACACCACCTTCCATGCAGATACTTCACTCTTTGTGGATTACGGTCCTTATTTCTCATATTTCTTTTCACATGAATATTTGAAGTGTTTTCACTTTTCAAGTGGACTGCTTTTCTAGGTGAAACTCAGAGTGAGAGAGCAGAGCCAGAGTAGAAGGATGACGTTAGGCTAAGCTCGGGTCTGTCATCGGATCAAAGTGGGAACTTGTTCTCTCATCGCTGTCAGCACGTTTTAATGATTGTTGAGCCAAGCCAAGCCATTCCTCCCTAAAACTTTCCCATGCTGAATATCTGATAGATTCATAGCTTAATCATTAACTTGCACTTAATTCATCCTGAGCAACACTGAGCTCAAATTACAAAGGGGATTTTGGTAAAGGTCAGTCTTCTCCGTCATTAAAAATGCTAATAATTTAAAAAACACAAGGTTAACTAAACACTGAACAGAGGTAATTCCCAACAAAATGTAATTTCAATTGTTACCTGTGCTATGCTTAAATCTTAAAAAATTTGACAAGTGGAACACAAATCTGCTATAAGTGTTTATAAAAAGACTGTAAATAAGGATATTAAACATCTAAAATAAAAAGAACTTCATGTCCACCTCTCTATTATTAAGTACTAAATTATTTCTAGTAGTATATATCAAAGCCCGACTACAACTAAAACTGATCTTTATAATGTTCACTATCATAAAAAACTAGTAAGTAATTATTTGGTAATTCCTTTTCAATCATAGAACCAAGAATTACTGCATTAGTAATATGAATTATAATAAACTAATAGATCCATAACAAAGGTATTAATACAGCTTTTATGACTCTTCTCTACTGGCTTATGTTTCAAAATATTGGACTGTAATATTTAGCAGTAGAGGCGGCAGGGTTGTACAGAAAACAATGGATGATAAATAGACAAAAGAAACAAAAAGACTAAAAAATTTGTGCTACAAATAAGAAAAACAGTGTCAACAGTGGACTGACTGACTGTTTCACGAGTCCGTCTGAGCTGAGTTACAGTGACAATAAATCAAAACACAGAAAGAAGGCCAAGGCCTTTATGGGGAGTGCCACCCATATATTGACTGCACATCATAGCAGCCCTCATGTTGTAGGCTGGATTTTAAATCACATTTCTAAAAGATATATGAGACTTTTGATGGGAAAGACCTGCCTCTTTTTTAGCTGTACCATACTTGGATTTTCTTCTTCCTATTTAGAACCCAAGTATTCCTAAATCTATTTAAAGGTTAACAGACCTTTAAGTAATCTAATCACTTGTACAGCAATAATTTAGAAAAGTATAAAAACGTATAAAATCAAAATGAGCTTACCCCTTTTTTTTGCCTGAAAGTGTCCTGCCACCTGCACTGTAAATCTGACAAAATGCATGTTACATGTAATGAATCAGTCGGTTGATGTAAGCTTCTATAGGACTGAAAAAGAAGTTTCAGGGAGAGTAAAAGAAAGAGAGAGAGGGAGAGAGAAAGGGATCAGTTAACAGATGAAGAGAAGAGAATTCAAGCTGAACCGGGGATCAACCCCTTCAAACTGTCCCAAAAAGATTTCTGTCCCACCAGAAACTTAGATTTCTCAGCCTGCCAGGGCTGCAGAGATAATATGAAACCTCAATACTTTTGCAGCACGTAGCATCAAAACTAAACGTGAAAACTAAATTAAACTAAAAAGAAAAAGAGATAGAGAGTTAGATTCTTAAATTCTTTTTTATACAGCTGCTAAAATGTTCTTATTGCATTATTGCATGGTAATGATGTTAGAAATTCATGACATACTGAACACTTTTGTTTTTGTCCTTGGATTTTCTTCCTTGGTATGTGCGAGCTTTGGTGATTTGAGGTGATTTACATTTTACAAGTGGAAGTTATGCAGTTGCTGTATATTAACTAACTACACTATACTATATATTATTTATATCATATTGAAAAGAAAGAAAACAAAAAAGTTTTTGGTGCTGGAAACAGATTTTACAACATAACAATCAGTAAGTCTAGCATGTAAAAAATTATTGGATTCAAACTTTAGAATACACAACTGAAGATTAATTACTTTCTTGTGGGAAAATAAATAAATGATGTAAGTAACGTAAGTAGGCAGCTTTTGGTGTGTTTAAAAAAATCTACTTTCCTTGAGGGTCTTTGTGAGATGCCTGGCCAAGCCATCGTTTTCTAGAAACCCTGCAGTTTGCTAGTCCTTCCGTAAGTTCTCCTCGCTCAACTCTTTGGGTGATGCACATTTATTCTTTCAGACAGGAACACTTTGTGACAATTAATGCCTCTACACCGTCTTTGCATAAGGAAACATATTTACATTTCCACTGCATGGATTGTGCTGAAACTATTACTGTGTCTAGGGTGACTTATGGTAAGTTTACAGTCAGCGGTTCAGAGCACAAACAGATATACACACATATATTTAGACAGAGCTAAACAAAAACACGTGCATGCGCACAAAATGACCATGGACACACACACACACACACACACACACACACACACACACACACACACACACAAACACAAATACACCATCCTTCAGAACCATTGATCCCGTTTTGAATAGTATATTTTTTTCCTTCAGTCTAGATAGTCTTGCTACTGCCCATGCTGTTAGTGCGCCAGGCATTTTCAAACTCTTTACATCCATTACATTCCACTAGGTAAATACCTAATGCTGGAAACATTTGTCAATGTATGCGCCTGGCTGAACAGAATAGATTATTGGGGGCTGAGTAAAATACACTGCATTTCCAAACAGCACTATGCCTGTGACATATTAAAAACTTCACACAAGACCCTATGCAGTTTCCGCCTGCACCAAGGCTAGTAATATTTCAAGGATATAAAGCCTGCAAACAATAGTAGACATACTTGGTAAGAAATAGGAATGTCACTGTTTAAAATGATATCAGCAGCTAGGCTATTTTTGCCCATTAAGCAACAGTACACCATTCTTGATACTTGCTTTAAAAGAAAGGGGCGATTAGCAACACCCACTTTATTTAAACTGAGCGGACTTTATACTGAAAGATCATTATTCAACTAAATCACCACTGGATGTAATATACAATCAGTTATTGCAAGTACAGCATATTGAAACTTTTTTACTTACTTGAGGTGAAGCTTAACATTTTCTTGTCTGCTACTGGATTTCAGTATGCTGCATGTTTAAGTATCAATTGGTATCTCGCATTTAACTGCAGCTATTGTATAAGTTATGTTTTCTTTCCTTTATATTGTGTCTTTCTGTTTCATATAATTTGAAGTCAAGTGTGTTTCTGGTTTTTAATTTGTATACTTTATACCTGCCTGGGGAAGACTTAAAAAGGCCCCAAACTTAATTTTGTCCATTAAAACTGGATCAAAACTGAATTAGATCATTCCCTTTTCCTTCTCTTTCGATGGAACCCGTAATAGAAACATTTTAAGCTATTACCACAGCATTCAAACAGGGATAAGTGGCTCATCTTGGTATCGAAATACACCTAAATAGTAATGGGTTAAGAGCAGTTTTTGTCTCATTAACTGCATTAGCACTTCTCTAAAATGGCTGGTATAAATATGCATGGAGCAGTGGGACATCTCTAAAATGAGAGGTACGGAAAACGATAATTTTCTTCAGCTTCAAGTAACAGGAATGAACTTAATAGTCACTGCTATGTATAAAACAGAGACGGACATTAAAGTGATGAATTCAATGGCTGTCCCTTGTAGGCCTAGTTATTCTTAGCCCCTCTCTGTTACTGAGATATCTCAAGAAATTTAGGATTGGGTTTAAGGTGTAAGGTGGGGCCGAATGATTCATTAGTGTAGTTTGATACAGAATTGTTAAGATTACACAATGTAATGCTTTTAACTATTCAAAACATCTACTTTTATTAATAAAATCTTGCATACATAGCTTATCTATTTATTAACATATTTGCATGTACTTTAATAGCAATAAAAAGCCGTATGCAAAGTCGAAAACTGTTTATAGGACTCGGCAGTGTTGGCAATAGCCTTCAAAAAATGTTCATCCAGGTCTAAAAACGTTTTGTCCAAATATTTTTTCAAATAATCTAAAAACAAAAAAAGTCCTTTCTTTAGTTAAGCATGCATTTTCTTCATGCCTCTTTGATCTCCAGTAATTAAAAGAGAATGGGACTCCTGTGGCAGACCCTCTTCAACAAAGATACACAATAAAGAGCAGGAGCTAAGAGTGGACAGGGGTGATACTGGGTCTCTTATTTGGGTGCATTTCCATTCATTCCTTCAATATTCCATTCCCGGTTCTGCTTCATAGGTTTGTCTATTGTGGAGCACTGAATGGGAGAGCGCAGAAGCGTCTCTGCTTCCGTTAATTAGAGCTCTATGCAGCTTCGGCGTCTTGAAGAGTCAAAGTTTAAGCAGTGGAAAAAAGAAACCCTCTGTGTTGCTCCAACCCCAGTCCTCTATTGTGGCTTCAAAGACATGAAAGGTATAGTTTACCAGTGTTTTATGTGTAGGTGGATGCGATGCTGGAGTGGCCACAGCTAGGAAAACAATGAAAAAGTGTATATTATATGGGGTGGTGGATACTAGTTTGGAAGTTTTAAAAGCCATATAGATTTTAACTTTTTTTAAAAACTGACATGACAGTAAAGTCCTGTGCATCTGACTGTGAAGTTTATATGGAGGTAAGAGTCATGGGGCATCCCAAGGACTATTAAATGCATACTGATTGTGCAGAAAACCCTACTTGTCTTTACAGATGAAATGACCAATTGTTCATGCAGGCTTAAGTGATGCACGAGGAAAAAAGAGAAAAAAAGAAAAAAAAGTCCTGGGGTCTGTTATGACATGTGGCTATGGGTGTCCTTTTATACCTTGAGATTCCCTTTGCCTCATTAGTTAACACACTTTCTTAGTTTTGAACAATACCTTAGCTTGAGTTCTCCCAGCAGAAATCCCCCGCTCAGTCGATATTTCCAGGGCCTGCAGCAGAGTTTCAGAGAGAGGGCCCTTTCTCCCCTGTCCTAACAGCTTTAATACTTGTAATTATCTCTTGCTGGGGGAGGCTGGAAATTGGATTAGGGTGGTGAGTCTCAGCTGAATGAATTACCTCCATCTCCCCACTTGGTGGGCCACACACTGATAAAGTGCGGAAAAACGGATTTGGATTCAGCCTTAGCATTCATGGCTTCCTTGTGGAAAAATGAAATTTTCCAACAGAAGGGGCCAGTGTGCCAGCAGTATCTGTCCACAGCATGTTTCATCTGCTCCTGCTCTTCTGGAAATGCAATTACCTGCGTTATCAGGGCCTAAATGGTGACAGTTTGGCAGGGGAGCAGTTTCACCTGCCAAAGGCATCATTCCACACTGTTTTTGTTGCACTCGGTATTCTTTGAAATGATTCCCCCTTAAATCTACCAGTAAAAAACAAAGGGATTTGCTGATTTGTTTACAGGTATAATAATACTGTTGGTAATAGCAAGGTTAGGAAACTCAGTATGAACAATATTAACTTTAGTATAAGTTTTTCAGTAATTGTGTTATTTATTGCGTCTTAGAATGTTATTGTTCGATCAATTAAAAAAATCTCAAGATACTTTTTAAACATTTGCAATCTTTTGTAAATACCAAGAAACTATAGTCGAGAGCAGTAGAAATACAGAGCATAAACCAAAGAAAAACAAGCGGAACAACCAATAACACTTTTCTGTACAGTATGTGCACCTTCCCTTGAATGACTGCACATACAGTAAAGGTTGATACTAAATTATTTACCAACATCAATTCAGGTAATGTTCTACACATGTTGTTTCTCTCAGAGGGGAATGAGTAAGCTTTTCCTGAAGGTCTACTAAATCAATATTTGGGAAGACTTGCCACTGCGCAGCTCTTATATGTCAAACAAAAAGGAAGATTTTACACTATTGTTTTACACTACAAAGTCTGTTTACTTCTCATCTTTTTTCTTTACTTTTTCTTTTTTTTAAATATAGATGCAAGACAAATGATTTTGAAATTGGGATTTTATTACAGATCATCAAACACTTCCCTGAATGTTGTGATTAAATGAAGCAAAAATGACTCCAGATTAAGCCGAACTAAAGCGATAATGCTCTGAGGAGAAGTTAAAGACTTTCACTTCGGTTGGAATCGAGCCAACTTTGTTTTCCCGTTGTTCATTAAGCAGTGGTTTAAATTCAGTTTCATATTTAATTTCCCGCTGTGTCATTGTAAGGAATCAGATCAAACGGAGGACAAACTAGCCCTACACACCCAATTCTTGCTATCAGACACCCCCCTTGTCTTTTTCACTTCCCATTCTTTTAACCCCCCACTGAGGACAATCCTTGAAGGTAGATAAAAAGAACAACAAAAGATAATTAAATCTAAAAACGGAGGGAAAAATCTCTGCTTTCTCACTCTAACAGTTGGGGATAGATTTCGGCACAGTAAGGGTTTGGCTAATTTATACAATGGCCTGATGGGAGTCCTTCAACATTTACACTCTGTAACACACACTGTAACATGGATGGGTAAAGAGAATATTACACTTGCCTATAATTGTTATATGTTCCTATTTTTACTGTCTTACCTTATCACACTTCCCAGCACAAATGAAGTACACTTCATTTGCATTTGTCCAAGAGGACAAAAAACGAAACTCATAATTTAAGATTATCAATTTGAAGCCCCGCCGTTATCAGAGGAGTAAAGACTGCTCTGACGTGCCTTGTTGTTCCAACTCAAACCCGCGTCCCATCACTGACAAATCTAAAATTATAATACAGTAATGCTTCACATAGACCCAGCTATTTAGGCGTGAATTTAATATTCATTGCTTTTGCAGCTTGGTTGGTTTTAAGGTGCTATCACCCTTATCCACCCTCCTCCCAACCCCACCCACTCCCAACATCGCTGCCATCTACACTACTACATCCAAACAGGGGCAAATGGCAGTCACTGGGACAGACGTGCAAACACACATCCAGCCGTCTCTTTGTCCCTCCCTCCTTCAGTCATTTTCCCCTATTCTCTTTCTCTGGCTGCCTCTCTCTGTCCCCCATCACTCTCCCTGTCCTTGTTTTTGATCTTCAAACGCTGGTAGGGATAATGACTACAAATCAGGGATGAAGGTGAGTGATCACAATGTGGCCCACCCATCCCAGCTGGCCTTTTTACTCCCCTCATATGATGCATCTTCCTGACTCTTTTTGAGAACCCACTGAACTGCACCACAAGGGTTTCATATGTGGCTCACAGGGGACTGAGTACAGTTGGACGGATTCAGTGTTTAAGACTTCCTAAACGGTTTGATTCACTATGTGCAGGATGAAGACTTAATGACAATTTTTAAGACAATAGCTCACTATACTTACATATGATTTCTGTAATAAAATCTATCTGAATAAAGGTGTTGTTGTTTTTTAAATTTAACAAACTAGAAGAGAAAGTTACTATTGTAATTATGACAGCTGCTGTTTCAAAGTAAAAGCATCAAGGCATTCAGGGATGCTTAATGGAACTTTTACGGATGTATAGTAGATCTTATTCTTTTAAAATTAAAATCCTAAGATGCTTTTATATGGACGGTAGATGCATAAAGGTTAAAAATGTCATTTTGCCAGGTGCTTGCTGTATGTGTCATAATATAGGCTATATTGCATAGTTTTGCTTTTTGGATCTGAATTAGATGTTATTTTTCAATGGGATTGTGAAATTAAAGATTTTATTATTAAATAAAATGGGCGATCGTGGCTCAAGAGTTGGCAGTTCGTCTTGTAATTGGAAGGTTGCCGGTTCAAGCCCCAGTTTGGACAGTCTCGGTCGTTGTGTCCTTGGGCAAGACACTTCACCTACTGCCTACTGGTGATGGCCAGAGGGGCCGACTGCGCGATATGGCAGCCTCGCTTCTGTCAGTCTGCCCCAGGGCAGCTGTGGCTACAACTGTAGCTTGCCTCCACCAGTGTGAGAGTGAATGAATAGTGGAATTGTACAGCACTTTGAGGTTCTCGAAAAGCGCTACATAAATGCAATCCATTATTATTATAAAATTATTTGGTCTTATTATTGCACAAATGTAGAAAATTTGCCATTTTTGCATGTTAATAGGTGGTTGCTAGCTAGCATGATGGTATCATATTGTCTGATAAAGATGAGAACTTCAAGGGGGCCATGATGTGCTTCTGTGCCAAGTTTGGTTACTCAGCTCCTAATGGTCTGGGAGGAGTTAGTGGACAAACAAGCAAATACACAGGCAGACAGCTGCTGTGTATTATAATAAGATTATTGTTTCCTTACTATATTTATGCAGGCTCAAAGGTCCAAAACTCTATAGACATTTACAGTAGACCTGAGATTCTAGGTTCTGTCACGTTCGTTATCATATACACTTTTAAAACTTGCCACGAGTTCTATATGTGTCTCTCCATAGTAAAACTACTAAACATGGCAAAGAGTAATAACTGGTTTAACGATGAAATTCCTTTTCAGACATGAGGTATCTAATATTTTAGGCATTATCAGTCTATTACAGTGAATTAAGTGAATTGACATTTAGACACAGGTGATTTTTTTGTCATATTTCATCAGGGTTTATTTAGACAAACCCACAACAACTGTACAGAGAGCTGTGCTATGCTCACAACTCACAACATTTCCCATACAGTATGTGTAAAAGACGTAATGCACTTGCAATGAGTGGACTGTACCCTAGGGATGTGTATTTATGCTATAGAAAATTCATCTATATCCTCCATTGTCCTGGAAAACCAATATAGCCTTGTGTATATATTGCATGTTGCAGCAGCAGCTGTCCTCAACCCTCACACCCAAGCTCTGGCAGAGCGATATCTCTTCTTGATTGGGAGTCGCAAAAATGCATCATAGATAAATGATTTAATCTTATTGTAAATTAAAAACTGAGTCAGACATGCACAGTTTTAATACTGTTGCACTGACCTTTCTGCCGGCGCAACAACACATAGCTCAGTTATGAAGAGAGTCACTAGGTTTGACCCTTAATTGCTGCTGTGACTTTTATGGAAAAGTGACCAGGGTGGTCATTAGGATGTGAAACCGACACAGTCAGAAGCCATCAGGTTAATGGTAAGGAGAGCATGTCTGAAAGGGGCTTAATTAAAAAATGTAGCAACTTCAAGATCTCCTTTCTGTTTAGACATCAAATTAAAAAATGCCCTAGCACCAAGAGTCCTATCCTTTCACATCATAAGTTTCTAATGGGCAGTTTAGATGATTCATGCCAATCAAACATCTGGTCCGCATTCCCCTTGTCAAGAAGAGCACCTGTTGACCTCTACCTGACCTCTACAGGCAAGCAGTAGTGGGAGAGTGGGACTATGGTTTCCAGTTTCAGGCAGGAGAACAGAAAAGACTAGGAGGTAGTTTTATGACCACTGTTTACCTTCATGGAGGCCTGCCTCTTTTCTTCTTCTTCTTCTTTTTTTTCTTAATGTGCCCAGAAAAAAAATGTTTCACTAGGGAGCAGGAGGTGAAATTTTTCTCATCCAAATGGATGGCAATTTCCCACCATTTAGCACCTGAAGGTAATTAGCTTGAAGAGATTGCGGAGTGAGAAACACGTTCATGGAACATTAACTCTCGTACATTCTCCAGTTGCAGAGAATTAATAGGAAAGATTAAAGTTTAAAGAGAGCAAATGCCATTACCACAGAAACCACCTCTCTGTGGCACCATCTTGGGCTAACTTTTTCCCCTCTTCATAATAAGTCTGTATTTCACAATGGCATCAGGGTCTGGATTACAATAGCAGGTAATAAGTGGTAGAAATGGGACAGTTCTGCAGGTCTGCAGTGAGTGGGGGAGAGGCTCAACAGCCTGCAGCTTTATTTTTCTCCATAACAGCTTGCTGCTTGCGTCTTTTAAATGCTGATGCACTTTGCAAATACCTAAATTAGGATCATTTCTCCTAATCCAATATTAAACAAATTAATAGACAAACCTCGATTTAATGAAAGATGGGACATCATTCAGGTGCAGTTCTGAAAATAAACAAAGATAAAGCCTGTTTTGGATTTTAGAGCATAACATGTGAACGTATACTTGTGTTTGTTCTTCATGGGGCAGCAAAGTTGGCCCCAGCATTTCTTTTATTAAATATGACCAAAACTATATGATAAATCATACATTCAGATTTTAGAGCCGAAAGAAATTAAATTGAGACATGGTGGAATTTATTGCCCAGAAAATCCCATTCTACTATCTGATTTGAAAAGTCCAGTCCTCCAAGCTCTAGAAAATCTATTTTCCACATTTTAATACCCTGCATAACAGTCCTCATAATTCATTCGAGTGTGTTAAGCACAGTTTTATTAGATCTGAAACAAATTTTGGTGGGGGATCCTATAGGCCATTAACCATGGAGTAATTTTATCCTTGTTTCCTTAATGATGCCATAATGGCAAGTGAATTTCTTAACTAAAGACCAAAGAACATTTTGAAGGTCAGCTTCATCTGCAGACTCCTTCATGCGCTTCTCTGAGAGATTGGAAAAGTCTGAGATTTTTGAAGAGTCATTAATAACGCTAAAGCTGAAGGCCTATTTGCGTTCTCACTTTCTACCTTTTAATGCTACAATTTATTCCTGTTCTTTCTCTCCTCTTTTCCTTGCTTCCCCCTGTTTTGCAGTTTCTCTCAAGCAGAAAGAATGGAGTGCTGATTGAGAGGGTAAAAATGGCAGCGCAGTGACATACAGATCCCAGATGTGGTGCCTCAATAATTCAAATTTTATGCCTTTGTTATCACTTTAATCATTTTCTTTATTCGTTTTGTTTCAGCGAATGGAGAAACAGTTGATAGGCCAAAATGCCCTGGGAACAATTTTTATTTGGTGTGTGGTGCAAAGTCTAATTAGAATTAGAATTTTGCTGAGGCTTGAAATGGTTGGTACTTTATCCTGATCGCCTTAGATATTGTTCGAAGTCAGTCATTTGTCATAGCAGAGCATGCTGGGAAGCTGGCTGCTAATCAAGGCTCCATCTCATCCACTCCTTTTCTGCTGCCATTGCACCTCTGTCCAAATAAATGCTGTTAGCTAAGGATGAATGCAGTCTTGGCTCTGACACCGAATCTTACAAAATTCCTGCCATGCGGCTCTCAAGCCATGTTAAACGAGACTGGAAGAAATTAACAAATTACATCTCTCGCTTTCATTAAGTACCGCAAGCCATATGATTAACTTCCTAACTGAGACTGTAAATGATGGAAAGGAGAAGATTTAAGTGGCTCGGTGTAATACCTAAAGTAAAGCAGCATGAACTTTTTGGGACTTTTTTCGGGAGAAGAAGGGCCCCCTTCATAATCCAAATAAGTCACAAATCCTTCTGGTGGGTCTTTCCTGTAAAATGACACACCTCTGAGCATGGCTGCCCCCCTCCTTCCTGCTTTGAAGATTAGCCTCGTAGATAAATTAGACCCAGGACAAAGGAGCTCTTGCTGCCATGCGAAACCTCACTGCTACTGGTGGATGGCCATAAGCAGTGGCATTTTCTGTCACTGTCTGTCAGGAGCTGAGGAGTATTTCCCCAGAAAGGCACAAGCCTTTTATCAACTGGATTGGCCAAGAGACTTTTAAGAAATTGAAGCTGACAACCCTTAACATTTAGAAGTCTACCTGTAAATCGCTTTTATGCAGACATATTCCAATGCTTTGGTGGCACATACTGTCAGAGCCAAAGCCATTGTTCCCAAGTGTCAGGCTGACTGAAGCTGTCAGTGCAGGAAAATCCTCTCCAAACTAAGACCTAAGAGAGATACCTAAGTGGCAAAACCACATTAATTGTGTGGGCCACCAAATTTCCTTTGATTCCTGCTCTTATAAATGTGTAACTAAATTAACAAAGAAAATATATTTTATTATTATTATTATTAAAACTATAACTATGGCAAACTGTGACATTCATATTAACCAGCAGGCCTTTTTCTTTGTGGCTAAAATGCCAGTAGAAAAGATCGAAATAAACTATCTGAGACTGGGCAAATTCATTAATAAACAGCCAATACGAATCTCAAAAGGGCTGCTTTGTTCAGATCAGCTCTACATGAAGAATTGCCCGGAAGCCACAACCTCCCCTGGGATCTTTCTTCCAAATGTTCAGAAATTACCTTTGGTGGAAAAAGACCTAACATGGCAAAATGTGCCTTTAATAGCCAGAGACATTTTCTTTTTCAGCAACAAGTTTAATTGGAAAGAAGTAGAATTCACTTTGAACGGGCAGAAAAAAATAAATCGGTGTGACAAGATGATCGATTACCTGTAACTCCACCTGACACAGAAATTAGGGTTTTTTAATGATGGGCTGCCTCTTCTTGGACATGAAATTCAAATGCTCTCCCAAAGTCTACCTTCAGCCATCACTTGTCTCTTGCGCTTGTACGCTCCAAACGCAGGCACTTTGTCTTTGTCACCGGAGAAAGGACATTGTTATTACCGACATGCCTTTGTATTAACCAATTTCATTCCTCTACAAGTAAAATCTCATTGGTTTTACCTATGCTGCTGGCTCACATTTATTCCCGGCACACAAGTAACACTATATTTTTATGCATTCTTTTAAAGTTAGTCACTTTTTAAACCTTTTATGAGTTATTTTACCTATATTTTTGGATTATCACTGACCTCTTACTCTACAGTATTCTGAGGAAGAATAGGCTTTGATATTATTTTTCACAACAAATGAAATGGCATCTAATGCAAAGTGCAATGCTGACTGTGTAGGATCAGTGATTAGCTACACCCTTCCCTTCCTATGTATTTAATATATTTTGACACTAAAATAACCACCCATGAAGGGACACTCATTTACAGTTCATAAAATTCACATATTTCTCATTTATGACCATAAGATCAGTTGAATGTGACACTTGATCAAATTATAAGATGAAGTGTGCCAGAGGACTTGTGAAGCTTACGTGGAGCTTGTGAAGCTCGGCAGAAAAGTGGGGAGGGGGGCTGCAAGTGGGGCTGGTTGGGGGTGAGGTGTTTGCAACTCGGTCGCCTGTGAGAGTAGTGATGCAGCTCCCAGCCGGCTGTCCACATGGCTGGAGGTATTGATCCAGTTATCATTGCTAGATCATCACTATATAGACTCAGCAGCACAGAAAGCTGGGACACTGACTGAGCTGATGGGAGGCTCACTGACTGTTTGCCTGGAGGGGAAAAAGCCAAGATGCTGCGCTGTGGGGTGTGGATGAAGAAAAAGAAGAAGAAGAAGAAGAAGAAGAAGAAGAAAAAGCTTCTAGGTCAGGGCTAGCTCAAATCTTTTTAGGGGCTAGAAGTGGCATCTGAATTCTCCACCCAACCCATTAGTCTAATGTCCAAACATACCCCTAATTTTAAAAGTTTAAAAGAAAAAAATGGGAACAACGTATTGTAACATATTTGTTCATTGAAATTGATACATAATTTCTAATTTCTTGAAGTCGAAATGTTTTATTTCTTTGCTTTTTCGCATTTTAGTTAAATGTTTCTTATATTCGATACATTTAACTCAATAAAGTCACAGCATATTATATTGCTCTGACAAAACCGAGTTGTCACGCATGGAAATCTAGAATACTACCTGGGTTGGTTGGATTTTTTTATTCATAAGTGGTTTCTTATGAGTGTAATACCTGGAGTTTGCTCAATTAACTTTGCACTCACTCAACACAAAAAGTTGAAACACAGGGAAAAAAAAGAATCAATCCATCTCCAGGAGCTAAAGATATTATTACATTTTTAAAAACAAAATTCATTATAAATTTTTTTTAATTTTTTGCCGTCTTTAAGTATCCAAACAACATGAGCAACTTCTCAAACATGCAATTGCTCACATGGACAAACCCTTTCAGAGTAAAGATAGAACATGCAATAAGAGAAGCAAATTGCCCAGGACATGCAAGGTAAGGCTTCCTCAGAGCAAGGGCTATAAAGCTCACCTCACCTCACTGAGTTATATGCTAAAGCCCAGATATTTCATTTGCTTGATCACTTTGCCTCATCATAATCACTTTTATACAGATTTATTGCAGCGTGGGTCACAGTGCAGTGGAGGTGCAGCATTCTCCAGCTGTTTATGCCTCCTAAGAGCTTTCTGCTCACATGGTCTTTGTCTTATTTAGAACGAAGAAAATGTGAAATATGACGGGCGATGGTGCCCTCATTTGTTCTGTAGATTGCCTCACACACACCTCCCCACATGTCGGTGCCAGTCTCGGTCTACCAACACCTCCTATTCCTCCCCCCATGAGACAAACCCCCAACCCCCCATCACCACCACTACCACCCGCTACCCCCAAGTGTTCTGTTGTCCCTGGCCTACACAGTGAGGAGGAGGTGGGCACAGGGCTGTGGAGCACAGCCGCCACGACCAGCATTGCCTCTGAAGGATAATGCTGTTTATTGCATTTGTCAGGCGAACACAGCAATACTTTGTAAGTCTATTGCCCACTTACTGCCATGTACTTTAAGCCGGCACTGATGTGCCTCTTTTGTGTGGTTCGGCCTGTGCTATTTGGCAAAGTAACTTATGGCTGACGGTTGGAAACAGAGCTGAAGAGAATTATAACGCGTTACATTTTCCTGGTCTTTGTCCCGCTCGTCTTTCTTTTATACCAGTAAATATTCTCACTCTCTTTTTATGTACCCCTTTCTATTTTCTCATTTAAACAGCTAAAGATCAACTAGCACCGATGATTCAAAATAAATAATTCCATTATTTTATTTTTTTAAGCCACAAGCCCTAGTATATGAGTCCCAGTGTAACATTATTGATGAGATCATTATTATGTATAGGATCCCTCAGTGAATAATAACCCATTATCTTTCATTTTTCCTGTTTTTGTCACTGGATGTTGGAAAGGTTAGGCAATTTATTTTAATGTTAAAACTGTCAGGCTCTTGCACAGCCATGTCTTGGTTCCCAATACATTCAGCACTTGGGGCCATGATTGGTTTTAAAGTAGGCTACATCTTTGAACAAGCTATTCCCACAAATCTCAGTGCAATTCTTTTTGCTTGGCTTTTTATTGAATTGACTTCAGGTCACATTAAGACAAAGTACCGAAAGCCTAATAGTTAAAGGTATTTAAAATAATTTGAATTTGACCCGTGCTAAATACAACAACTGTGCCGTTGAAGTCTTCATTTTTAACCCTGCAGTGTTACAAAACATAAGGCAGCTTGATAGTGATATAAATATACTCCCACTCATAGACAAAGGAAGAGGAGAAAAAAAAAATCCTCTGAACGCTTCAGTGCATTTAAATTTATACAAACTCTCTCCTTGACAGTGATGAATGTTACACTGTATTCTACAATATGTTTAATGCATAGGCCTGTTAAGTTTTCTATTCCAGTGCAGCGCAATGGAGTCACCTCTATAGTTTACCAGATACCACGTAACATTACCAGAGCCACAACATGAATATATCAGTCAATATCTGCATGCATGTTTTCTTGTAGATTATGTATTTGATGGCTCATGGTAGGTTTGAAAGATACACTGTTAAAACAATCTATGCAAATAAATCTGTAGCTGTTTGATAGCTGGCATTACTATATACAGATATCAGAAATGGCAAAAGAAACAATATCACTATATACCAAACCATTTTACTATCACTTATCAACAAGCCTATAATTTGTAATTTGTACTTCATTATAGCTGCAATGAGACTGGGATTAGCTGATTAGCTGACTGACAGAAAAAAGAAACTAGATGACTCTGATTTTTCTATCAACAGATAAATTAGAACTAAAAAATGATTGTAAATTACTAAAAAATATCCTGTAGACTAAAATATACTTTGCAATTTTGGAAAATAGTAAAATCTATGATGTTGCAAACACTTCCATACTGCAGCTACCTCACCTTTGTAGGACAAGTGAAAGTACACAAAAAATAAACAAATAAACAAACTGAATCACCTACCTTGACTTGCAGACAACGTACATTGCTTGCAGCTTGTCAAATCATTTTGTCATGTTCAGTTTTGATATTTGAAGTAGTTTGCTTACAATCTTATAATGTCTTTTTCACTTTAAGTATTTTAGTTTTATTTTATTTAGTTAATTTTACAAGGAAAGAATCAAATTGTTAAATTTGAGTAAAATACAATCAGTGCAATGCATATAGGACTTCTTGATACAGTTAATTTGCATTCTTTGGCCTTGGCTGGAACTAAGTACTGGAGAACACTAAGCTCAACACTTAAACCAAAATAGTGACAATACAAACAATAAAGAAACATAGTTAAGCTCCCACTACTGACAATCAGAATTAAACAGGGAAAACAATAGAAAATTGTATGTTTGAAATTTTTTCATTAATATAAATGCTCTGAAACATTTTCTAAAATATATATATATATATATTTTTATTGGAGGTTATTCCAGATATGTTGACCTTTAACCTAGACTAAGAAAGCATCATTTTGAAGTAAAGTGAAATAAAGAGAGGAGTAATTTGGTTGCTACTTGCAATCCTATTTCTCGCAAAACATCTTTGTAACTAACTTCTGATACTTTAAATAAAACATGTAAATTTCTACATTAACAAATAAAAGTACATCTTATTTATTTATTTATTTTTTATTTCATTATGTTTGCTGGCATGTCCTCAATGTTAACTTTTATAGATGCATGTAAAACTCCATTTAGCATATTGTTACGATACAAAGCTAATGTTAAACTTTGAGTTAAACTAAATTTAGTTTAATTTGCAAGAGCATTTTTTTATTATAACAGTCACTGATTGAAAGGACTGGTAGGATGATTGTCACCTGCTTTGTTTGAAAACTTTGAAACTGTAACATCTACCTAATTTTTTTTTTTTACATGTACTGTCTTTCTTTATTCCAAATAAAAAAGTCTAAACAGAAATCGCAGGCTATTTAACACAAGCACCTACGGGTTTGCCTGAGTGAAAATATTCACGAGTTCTTTAATGTAAAAGAACAAATCATGAAACATTTTGACAGTTCATCTGCATCACAGCAGCAACGTGGCAAAACTGAAATGTAGTTATTGTAACACATTGTTGGTGTGTTTGTTCAGGTATCATGCATGCACCATCAGCAATGAATGTTTGTATAGAGGAAAGAGAGGGAGGGAGAGAGAGAGAGGGTGAGGGACTTATCTGTTCACACAATACATAGTCACTCAGGCAAAGCTTATAGATTCAGGGGAATGGATTCCATGTCAGGATATCACACTTACCAAACCTTTAGAGTGTGGCACCTTGTATCCAGTCCTGATTTGATGTTGACACAAATACTCCCTGGCCCATATAAAATCACCTCCACAGTCAACGCTTTACAGATGACCCGCTACAACAAAAGAGTATAAGAGAGGTCAATTAATTAGATCCCGAGTAATAAAATCTGCTGAACGAAAGAGCCACGAGCAACATGTCTGGAAGCTAAGTTAATAACCAAGTTTTATGACCTCAATACTGATCCAATATAACTACACATTGGTAGTGTAAATACTATTAAGTGTGGATGTGCAATTAAGTAAAACCTTTACGAGTGTTTTGATTTAACTGTTGTGAAAAGAGTGGGAATATACTGAAAAGTTTGTGTGATTACAAACTTGAAGGTGACAGCAATAAGTAACGTTTTACAAGATTACAGAGATGTAATTTATAGTGTATTGAAATACAGAGGCTATTATGAATGCAAGAGGCAGTTGTGCGGTGACCTCTTGATGAGCAGACAGAGTGGTAAAACAACAAAGACATATTTATTTATTTATTTTTCACCGTTTTATCACAGCTAATTTCTAAATTATATTTTAGTGGGAAATCTTACAACGTAACCAGAAATACCCTTAACCCTATAACCTAACATTCACCTCCTGAGAAATGTAACTACACGATGGGTCAACGAGCCCACAACTTCTGTGACGGTCCTGTTCCTCCTGTGCATTTCGGCTAATTCTTCCCCACAGTTTTTTCATTTTTCAGTGACAGGATAAGTATAAAGAATAACAATCACAGTGTAAATATAAGGACTCACAAATGTCATTGAGGTCCTAGAAGGAGACTGCTGAAACTGCCAAAATGAACAAGTCCCAACACAGTTTTTTAATATCTGCCGGTACAGCATAAACAACATTAGGACACGACCGCACAATAATTCACATGTACCCACACAAACAAATGTAGGCAATGTTGTTGGCCATTTTCGTAGGTCTCTACAAAGTCTCCCTGCCGAAGTCTAAATCAGGGATAAGTGTAGTAAATTGCCAAGGCACTGCTTTAAATTGCACCACAGCAGCAGCAGTTAAATTAGGGTTAGTAGTATTTTCAGCTACAATACAATTCAAGTGCATTAAACTGAGTGTAAAGGCAGGATGTACTCCTGCTCTCTGTTGTTTACCTGTTTGGTTGAATACAGGTGAGTGTGAGTAATTCTTGTTGTACCTTTTTTTAATGAGTGTACAGCAGCACACCCAAGAGTTCAATAAAAAGTAACCCTGTGTATTGTTAAGAGTTTTTCTTTTCTGGGTCACTAAGGGTAAAACTTGCTTTTAAAGAGGAACAACAACTTTTTATCACATTTGAATCTGTTTATAGCAACACACTTTCCTCTTTTTATATGTATATATATGTATATCTTTATCTATATCTATCTATCTATATATATATAGATGTATAGTTTTTCAGAACTTGTCTTTCTTTTTCTGTTGCTTGAATGTTGACATATTCTTTGATGTTTCTATGTGTACTAGTCTTACAACGATGCCCCAGCTCACTGTTAAAGCAGCAAACCACAGCAGCGTTATATTCCTTCTGTAGTTTTATGAGCCATACACAGAGGCAGGGTGATGTAAGGGCTGCTGAGCCCTTCAGACTAAAGTAAAGACTGTAATATGTAAACAAAGCTGCTCATAGGCATACTGATTTACAGTCCTCCCTCCCTTACCTACAAGCCTAGCTCAAAGCTGAACTGCTCCTACACTTTAGTGGTAGTGTGAACTCTTAATATTTTTTTCTTGCAGCTTTGGATTCAGACAATTTTGTTTTTCCACAAACATGCAAATACATTTTTTAATCCTCCCCTACAGAAAAAGAGCTTATGTTGTCAGAGATCAAGCATATCCTCCGCCTCTTGATATGCCATCTGTATCTTCACCCCTCCTCGAGATTAACTAAGGTGGGGTAACCAAGCCACGAAAGGTTTTTAACATCTGTGCTGGGCTGCTGTAAGTGATACTGAGGAATTATAATTAAAGGTTCCGACTGAGGGAACAGTGTTTAATGTGGAGCACCCCTCTGCTATCCATCTGAAGTAATGGGGTGCAATGCAAGCACCCGACTGCCACTCCCCAGGCCCCGTCTCACACTCTCATCTTTACCCCAACTCTGATGGATGGGGAGGACCGGGGGCCAACTCTACAACGACTTCGACTGATAATGTGCCGCACATCTCGTTCTTGCTTTTGGCTTTCTTCTCATTTAGCTGGCATTGTGCGACGTGTACCACGGTGTAAACGATGGCTGGAAGAGTGACTGATTCCAGATTGCGTCGTGTCTTAATTGAGGGAACGTGAATGTGATGAGGATGATCTAAAAGAGCCCAAATGACAAATATCGTCAGGGCTGACTTTCAGCAGATTGACCTTTTCCGATGATAGTGAAAGAAAAATAAATGTCATAATGCGGGATAAATCAAGCGCAGATCATTGCATTAACATAAGGACAGGCTCTTAGGTTTGATGGAGCCTGGAGATGAAGTCTGTGATAAACATGAGCTCCTTATACGAACATAATGCTCTCCAATGATGCACCTACAAACCTGCGTGCTATAGCAATAAGGCAATCGTGTGATTAAAAGAAGGCATTTTCAAGCAAACAGATGCAGAACTCAGGATTTAAGTCATGTATAAAATAACACAAGCCAATAATCATCTAAAGCAAAAGACATTCTAGCTCCTTAATGCCACTTTTATCTGTTTCTCTTCTTATTTTTCACGTTGAGAAGAGAATGACTGCCTTCAATTGCTTCAAATGGTGTTGCTCATTTTTCATGTCTGCTGGAGAAAATCAGTTGTGACAGGTAAATTCTGACAGTACAGAAAATCTAGCCTCAGCCATTAAAGTTAATATTATGTTTCTTTGGCAATCCCTCATCATTTTTGGGCCTCATTGACTATTTTTCTTTATAAGATATTAAGTATTCAAACCTCATTTACATCCTTATTTTTCAATTTGCTGCCGCAGTAGTTTAATTTATTCCATATAATTTCTTTTTCTGAGAGGGACATTAATCATTGCCTGTTCCTTTTAGTGCCTCTGGGATTTTTTTTAAATCAATAAAATAAAGGCTCTTCTTTTGCTGAATATGATAAAACATTTTGCCAAGGGATATCAGTGTCCTAGCCAGCCAGCTTCCTGCTTCTTGTTTTATTCATTTTAGGCTTTCCAGGCTTGTTTATTTATCTGTCGGCCTGTGCTTGTCATACACACATACGGTACACAGAAGGAGAGGTCAGCCCATTCAGCAAAGAAAGAAAAAAAAAGGTGAAAGTGCAGCCAGTCGTTTTATCATTCCCAGTGAGTGGCCTTCCCCTTGATCATCTTCATAAGACACCACGTGATTTTTTTTTTCTTTCCATTTTTAATAGCTGATGTGGGATAGTCAAGTGTGAAGAAGGGGGAGGTTGTTATAGAAATTTAACTATCCTTTACAAATTGATTCACACTTCACCAGCGCACAAGGTCCAGTAGGTAAATTACCAGGAGGACACAATCTTAATTCTCTTGCCTCCATGGCATTGCTGCTGTGTCCGTAGATGATCACAGCATTAGTGGATGTAGATACTTGTAGCTACTTTGCACAGTTATTCAGGAAATGTGTCATGACATCTCTTATTTGTCTCATAATGTTTGGGAAGACTTGGTTATACTATAATATCCTGTCAGTAGTTTTAGCATTACACACACACACTAAAAAAAAACTTCAGAGAATAAAAGACTTGACCATAAACAACCTAAAGTTTTTAATGTGTACTGCTAAATGAATAGTAGGGTCTTACTTTAAATGGCTGCCCCCCTCATAGTCAAACTGCTCATTACTATGGGGCGTTAATCTATATTAAATTATTATAAAAATGGTCGCCCAAAAGAGTTCAAGTCAGCGTTTTCCAAACATCCACTCCTAATGACATCATTCTTCTGCTGTCATTAAGGATATTAAAAATTCATTAAGAAGAAAAGTACTGCTGAGTGGTGACAAATCAGTGATCATTTCCCCTTCAAGACTAAAGAGCAAAGAGTGTGGCAAAGTTTGAGGTGTATTTTTAAATGACATCATGGGGCTGAATTTAAATGCCACTGCAGTTGTCAAACATGGCTGTCAAATGGGCCATAATTTAATTTGTTAAAGCACAAACACCGCATTAAAGTGTTTTTTTTCGGGATCCTGCATAACTAACTGCATCAGTGAATGACAAGAAAAAACATGTTTTTGGCAAAAGATGAGGAGTAGATACTGAATTTTATTATTTTGTTTGGTTTTGTTTCTATGTGTTCATCATACATAATGCGCGCAAATGTACTCCTGAAAATTTAAAATGCTGAACAAAAATCTTAAGGTGCCAAGTACGGTACAATCCTCTGGTGACTTTTAAATCTCATAACATGATATAATTTTTTTTCCTCCCCTATGGGTGGGGTGGGAGTTGCGGGTAGGGGGATGCAATAATAAACACATTGCTATTAAAAACCGTAGGTAAGCTACACCACTGCAAGGACTGTTCCCATTCTCTGGTTTGCTGTGTTTTATAAGCTAATACCTGCCCATAATGTGTTTGTACTTTACATCTTGCAGTACTTAACATTTGCACTCCATTTTGTCGGTCAGGGCCCAGTGAGTATGTACAACAATTTCATTTATGCTATAGGGTTCTCTCAGCATTTTAATGGTTTCAACTGAATACACATCTCGTTGGATATATACTGTATACACAGTACGCTGCATTTTATCGATGTAAGCCTATGTTCAGTGCCACCACGGCCCATTGCTCTATCAAGTTTTCTATCAAGATGCTGAAGCCTCTGAGCTTCTAGTAGCCTGTCGAATTCATCTGAGTAAAACAAGTGAAGTCTCCGACCCCTTCGGTGTCACAGCCGATAACACCCACATTACACCCAGGTCTTGGTCTTGGTTTCTACAATAAAGTCTTTCTACAGTATCTCCAGTTTAAAAAATAAATAAATAAATTAGGTAGTGAGTTTTAGGAGCTTACCGAATGTTTTGGAAGAACAGCATTTGAGATGTATAGTCGCTAGAGTCAACCTTAGATAGTCACACCGTATTATAGCGGTATTCTGCAAGAGTATTTTTTTTGATGGATCAGGTGCAACTAATGACCATTTTCATTACAAGTTCAGCTACGTATTTTCTGAGACGGTTGAAGCTGTGTTCAGCTTACTGCACCTTATATCAGTTGCATGGAAGTAGCTGTAAGTAATCTGGGCGCTACAGCTTTAAGTAGCTGCGCGCGCTCTTCGGACGGCAATCACTTTTCTACCAGACGATCACTTTCTAGCACAACACCTGGCGCTAGGGGGGCAAAACAATGGCATGAGTGCTGCTGTTTGACTGAGGAAGAATAAAGTAGTCGTGGTAAGCCAATCACATGACCACTTCAAGATGACAAAGCAACAAGGTGATGTATACCAGTTTTTAAATTGTGTTGATAGGGCACGTAAAAACCAGAGTCATGATAAACAATCACGTTTACTGTCTAAGGACAGCGCTAGCAAGCACTCTCTGCTTATGACCAAAAAACAAAACAAAACAAAAAAACCCCCACCCCTTTGGTGTTGGTGGAAAAATGCACCATGCCGACCAATCAAAAAATGATATGGCAACATGACATTTGGTTGTTTAGAAAGAGGGAGAAGTTTTAGGAGTGATGGCGAGAGAGCAGAAAAAGAGAGAGAGCGAGTTTTGAGATGTGAGAGATTTGTGACGTTTAGCATCTTCGGAGTGTGTAGTTAATGTGTTGTCTTGTGTAGTTAGTGTGTAGTGTTGTGGATAGTTTTCTGCAGGTGTCAGGCTTGTGATGTTCTCCTTCATAGTGGACAGAAATAATTTTTTTTGGAGTGGTACAAATAATTTGTGTGGCATCTTATTGAATGCAGAACACCTGATTGTTCTGTAAATAGTTTGAAATGGTTATTTAAAAAAGGGTAAAAGGTAAATGGCTGCGAATAACTTTGTTTGCAAAACCTGTACATAAAATTGGCAATTTATATTTGCATTTAAAGTCATGAAATATGATTCAGTAAACATGTTTGTGGTTGTTACAGTATAACATATAACTTTTTCTACACAGATTTTATGTTTTTTGTCTGATTTTAGATCAATTGTGTTAATACAGTATGTCAAAATGAAAACATAACTATAAATTCAGACACGTGAGGTTGTGCTGAAAAGAATGATACCAAACAAGGCAAAGTAAATAGTTTTTAACGGTGAAATGTAGAGGGAAAATCAAAAGTAGTGAAAAATGGCCAATTATACCCTGGACCCCAGAGGGTTAAAACATTTTTTTTAAAGTAACGCAATAGTTACTTTTCAAGTAATTAATTACTTTTAGAAACTTGCAACTCAGTTACTAACTCGGTTACTTTTTTGAAGAAGTAACTAGTAACTATAATTAATTACTTTTTCAAAGTAACTTGCCCAACACTGGTTATACCGCATCAGATGTCAGAGCATCTCTTTGATTTGTCACACTAACATTTCCTTGTCATGGCGGAATGACTGAGAACAAAAAACTGAGACATATTGTTATGTCTGCACCTATTTTCTTAAAATATCTCAGGATGTACATCACTGGTTTGGTGAATAAGTTAGTTGAAAACATTCATTAATGTAATAAAGTATGTAATTTACAATGGATTTGCTACATGAACTAAAATGAATTTGACACCGCTACTTGAAATGCTTAGAAAAAGCAAACATTTGGGCTTCTTGCTTAAAATACTTCTTACTTTCACCATCTATTATAAGCTATTATGCTTTCAATAACTATGAGCCACAGTGTCAAAAAATTGTGGGGAATTTTTTCAGTAACTACATGACTCACTTAAGAGTTCACAGAATCTTGTCCTGTGGCGTGTGAACATCAAGCACTCTGTGTCTGCCATTATGAGTATTTACTCTAAAAAAAATTGCCAGAAGTATTAAACACATGACCTCCTGCAGCAAAACAGTAACAAAAAAGGGAAATATGAGGAGGGGGGGGGGGGGAGAGTCAAAAATAATAATAAAACAAAAGGTAAAAGAAGGGATGACACTTCCCACCAAAAAATTCCCACAAATTTAACCCAATCGTGTAAAAATATGATCATGCAAAACAAAAAAACAGACGGCAATGATAGGATGTGTTAGCCCAGGCCGGGCTTGCGCCGAAGAACACACATGGACAGTGGGGAAGGAGGTGGTAAAGCACAGGAGTAATAATGCTGATGAGATCTTAGCAGGGTGATCTGATTTCAGTGTGAATTAGAGTTAAAGAGAGCTCCCTGCTGGGCTCATACTTAGGACAATCTCCGTCACTACCAGACATTCATTGTTAATATGACATTCCCTGTGAGCTTGGCTAATAACAGTCTCAGAGGGTGGGGTCTTTTATGGCTGTAAGAAAAAAAACAAAGTCACAGCTATTCTGCCTTTTGCTTAATGTTTATCTCTCGGGAATTGCACAGTGGCATGGCACAAAATGATATGATCTTTTTTAATTCTCTTTCTGGTCTGTTTACACTCAGAGGAAGCGCTAAGAAATCAAAAAGGCAGGGGTTCTTCAGCAGACACACTCAACCACATCTACCCTACAGCTGCTAATGCCTCAAACCCATTATATTCTGATTGGAAATCTAATAAACAAATCATCGATCTTAATGCTAGCCCACTCTAAACATTAGGGGGCTGAGAGCCGCTACTGTTTCAGATCTGACACAGCTACACATACAGTAGCTAGACATGATCGCCTATGACTTAAGTCATCCCTAAGTCGTAGGTGATCTTCTGGCAAGTTTTAATTAAGGCCTTAGCCTCTAGGATAGATTTTCCTGTTTCTTTTTCTTCACAAATTCAGCAAATATATTATTGAATCACATTATCTGTTTTTGCTTCAGTCCCATTACTCAAAGAGAACAATCTGTAATGATAGTCTATCATCCACGTGGTGGGTCGTGTTGCACCATTGATTATAATCTTCCAAACAGCTTTTATGTTTATGAGCGATCACCCTAAGAGCAGTCTGCATTGTATTTCCCCTATCTGCTTCATGTAATTGTACATTTTAGTCCGATTGCAGATAAAAATTTACTATTGATCAAGAGGTGTTGCACACACAGAGACAGAACTGCAAGGCCTTAGCTCCTTAGCTTTCTATTGTCTGTAGTAGGACAAAAAATAAGGCAGAGTTGAAAATCCATCAGAGTTGACAGGTCCATTACACACCAACATCAAGCTGCTTTGAGTTGTCTCAACCTTTTTGTCCACTATGACCCACTTGAAGTATTACAAGCAACTTGAAAGATTGCAGAAAACATTTTTTTTCCTGTAACAAACAGAGCAGTTTAATTTTGTGACCATGTTTGTTTTAGGTATTAAATTGCAAAAAACAATAACTGCAGTGCATTGAAAGCGCAGGCAACTTTTCAAAAATATTTATTCAGTTAGTTATAATGAGTGGTATTATGAACCCTTCATCACACATACAGTAAAGTCTAAGTGCTGAATTTGAATTTACAATGAGGAATACCCAGGATGTTCATTATGAGAGACTGCTTGCTATTGTTGCATAAGGGAAAGAGCCACTAAATCAGCTCCCACAGGACAACTGCTCCACCAGGTCGCACACTGCTCTGCTTACCCTTTGATGCGTCTGGCTATAAATTCTGAGTGCCGCTCATCTGTTCGTGGTGAGGCAGTCTGCTTAAATACAGGATTGGACATTTAAATGATTTCACTAGTGACAGGCCTGCTGTGACAGAATAACAGATTCTGCTGAACAAATAGGCCGTGGAGGCTGCTGGGGTCCCAGGAGTCAGTCTCAAGCCCTCAGGCTCTGTTTTGTTAAGGACTTGTTTCAGTATGGCAGCACTTCTGGAAACATATTGGCCTTGTTACAATGAATGAAATGCTAATTCTCACAGACTGTCTGGATTGTGGTTCTTTGTGCGCGTGCATGGTGGTGGTCACACGTTTTGCACATAGGCTGAAGGAAGAGTAAGATTAATAGAAGTACAGAAGGAGGAAGGAATTTGAATTTAAAATCTGAGCTTTTCTAAGATGACACGTGCATCTCTAGCAACATTTGAGAGCCTAAATAATAAAGATTTATTTGCCCCTTGCAGAACAAAGTAGGGGAGACTCAATTTATGCTTGCACTGGATTAAAATTATGCGTTATTTTAAGAGTGTGAGTGGTGCTGCTTGTCCTTTGACAGCCTGCATAGGTGGGAGTCCCTGAAGGTATTATAAGTTTATGATGGGATGATGAGGAGTAGGCCAGTCACCATGTGCTTAAAAAAGCCAACCCAAGCTCTTTCTGAACTTACCTTTCTTTGTGAGGGGGAATTGGACAAAAGCCATAGTTCCCTCTGGTCTGTCAAAGCTATTCTATAATCAACCAACCGTGGCCCTCCCCTTAAAGAATAGGAAGACATTATTCAGCTTCCTCCTTCTGATCTTGGGGCCACAACAAACCATGTAAGCCATGGCTGACTGGTTAAAGCTAAAAAAAAAAAAAGACAAAAAAAAAGAATGGTGGGGGCAATGCCCTCCTGTCAGCAAGTGCAGACACAGAGCCCTATGAGCCAGGCATCACGTGACCCTTCGACCAGCACCTCGACCATGGTGGCCATGCCACTGAGCTCTACCACACAGAGAGAGGCCTTGAACCTACCTTCTGTAAAATCAGATGTCAGGAAGGAGGGGTTGGGTTATTTCAAACTGTGACTACAACACAGAGATGTTTGTTAATCAAAGCCATTACCACACATGTAATAGTCCAGTGAATGAACTGACCGAAGTGAATGTCACCCACTTGCTAAGTAATTCAGCCGTTCTGCTTGCCAGTTGTCATTTAAGGAAGAATTTGTACAGAAAGAAGCCTGAAAGGGTAAAATAAAGGGCTTATTTTATATGTGTAATCAGCAAACTGAAGCTACCACAACACTAGAAGCTTGAGCTCATTTCCACGACTGACTGAAATGTAGAGACTTAACACTCACCCAGAACATTTACTGGCTGGATGGTCTCAGTTTGTCAAATGGCATAAAGGGATTTAATTTCAAATAGGAGGCAAAATCTCAACACTGCTTCGCTCATCGGAAACTTCAAAGGAAAAAAAGAAAAAAGAAAGAAAGCAAATAGATGTGAGTATTACAGTTGATAGTCCACCACCGACCACTCTTGAGAAAAGCATTTCTTGTCATTAAGAAGAAACAGACATTTTTAAACTAAAAATGCAAAACATATATGTATACATATATTTTTATTTTTTTTTTGCTTTACAACCAAAATAAATGTTGATTACTTGTATAAAAAAAATACACTTCTTGTTGTGCTTGTAGGCTCAACTGAATCCACTCTAAATACGGTTATTATTCCACTGAGCAATGCTGATTTCATAAGTGTACTGCCAGTGATCAAGGAGTGAGGCACTGAATGTTAAATAGGTAAAGAGCCCCGTGGCAGTAGCATTGGCCCCCTGTTACCACTTAGTCCTATTTGGCTGGCCTCACTCACACTCATAATTAAGACCCCCTACTGTGAATATAAATGGCCCCTCAATCAATAGTGATAGAGAGAAATAAAAAGAGAGCGACATGAAGACCATGGGCATATCTCTGGGGCAAACATGATAGCATTATGAAAGGAGCAGCTTGAAAGCGGCTTTTACTCTGACAAGGGAGCTAACATCGTAATTGTCCCTCGGGGGACGAGAAGCTCTTGTTATTAGAAAACAATTTCTCCCTCTAGGCCACTTTTTCTTTAGCTTGAGGGCACAGATCTCACGTTTCACTCCTCCATCCTGTTATCTCGCTACAGTCTCCTGTGCGAGCAATAAACGATGCTGAAAAGTTCGAAACTTTTGATTCACCGTACTAAGAAACAAACACAGACTCCATTTTATGAGAAAAGGTTCCTTTGTACTGTGTGTAAAATTCAGCTAAAATATGATTCAAGATATAGTAAAGCAATGACACAGTTCCAATTATAAGAAGAAAACTACATAATGTGCATTTGGTTGAGAAATAGGAGTAGCCTTGCACTGCCGCTTTGCTATTTTTCCAGTTTCCTTTGTTCTGTTTGCACCTTCGTGCAATTTACACTGTCCTGTGCCAAACATATATCACTTCAAATAGTTACCTCATTCGCTGGCTAATTTCAAAGGTTTATTTCCCAAAATGAATCCCCTTTGTCAAATCCATTGATCCTTGTAAATCTAGTGCAATATCGTTGTTTGTTTAATAAATTGACCTGTAATGTAGATTAAGTTAAAGGGGGGAAGAATGAAGGAAAAAAAAGTGAGGTGAAAAAAATGCCCATTAACATTTTGCCTTGTGAGTTTGTGTGGTTAATTTAAAACATTTAAGGCTGGAAATGAGCTTCTCCATCAAATGTCCCACTTCCATTTACATTTCTTGCATACAAGTCAATTTGTGGCTGCCCCACACCATAAATCATTGCCACCGGAATGCTGTGTCTGTACCTCTAGACATTACCCTGGCGCATGGTACTTAAAAAAAGCAATTTAGAACTCCATTTGCTCAAAAAACAGTGTGCTTTCAGCAGACTCACACTTCTCCTAGCAAAATGAAGATTAAACAGCATTGCCTAAAAGAGTTTTGTAGTATATGAATATCTTGCAATTGTTCTAGTTGTCTTTTTTCTTCTTCTGTGTGATGTATGGTGTATGAATTGGTTGAACAAACAGGTATTTATTATGTTATTACTAAACTGGGTCATTTTTTTCTCCTCAAAAAAATTAAGATATTGAGGGACAAAGTATTGGTACGATATTTGTAGAATTGGGTAAATCAAGCTAAATATATGTTGCTATATGTTTTTTCGCTATCTAGCTTCTTCTCTGTGTTGTTGACCTCATTCCTTGCTTTTTAGTGCTGCAGCACTGTGGCAGAGAGAAACTGGAAATAAACCTACAGGTCTGTTTACTGAGCTTCCGTTCACCATCAATAATGGGCTGATAAAAGAGATGCAGTGGTCAGTAAAATAGGTACAATATTGTGTCACGTATCAGGAAATAATTGATGACCCCCTTCACAGGGATCTCAAACGGGGCATTGGGAAATCATTTTCAATCTATGGCTTAGCAGATGAAACAAATGCTCCCGGCTTGCTTTGTCAATTCTCACTCCTTAGGGTCAAACAAACAGCTTTTCCAGGGCCAGCTCAAAGGCTAGTGTGCAGGCAGCCAAGCTGAAAATATCCCTTGTCCTCCACAAAATGATACAACGAAGCATTTCATATACCAACAGTTTGTTATTTGTCATTGACAAAGTTATAATAAGCGGGGCCTTCATATTCATTGACCAGGTGACCCTTGCATTCCCCAAAGCCTCCAGCTCCATCCACACAAACTCTCTAGCCCATATCTCCTCTGTGCTCTCATTAATGTCCAGGCCAGTTCTTTATTAAGACACAAAGGGGCAGAAAGTAAAGAATAATTTAATAAAAACAACAAGAAATCATGAAATGCACAAATACATGTATTTGCATTGGGCACATGTATTTTCCAACATGCATCATTTTCCGGAATGATTCATTGACTAAATGATTGAGCAAACACAAACAATTCAACTATTTTGATAACTCTTAATTGTAGTTAATATTTCATATTTTTTAAGTAAACCTGCTGAATATTTATAGGCTACAACTTCAGTTTTGAAAATAAAATATTTCAAACCCATTCACAAAAGGCGATCTGAAGGTTTCACTTTTTTAAATTCTAAAAGAACTAAAAATAATATTCCATATAAATAAAACCTGGTGTATGTTTTAAAGGTCTGTGTTGTCTACTCAGCAACTTCTTGAACCTCAGTGCTACCATGAGCCAGACAATGGAAACTATGGATGAAATATTCGCACAGCCCACACAAAAGACACAGCCCGAGTAATGCTGTACTGCTGTGCCAATAGCTAATGAATCAATAAATTAAAATATTTACAATTATTTGTTGATGGAGGTTGCTGCTGTAATTATTTGTTGATGGAGTGTGTCTGAACACACAAATCAAAAATGATGTTTTAAATTAATCTAAATAGATGCAGACTTGACATGTTGCTCTGTTTCATTTTTAACATCGTTGTCAATACAAAATTCACGATGATTGATTGACATACTGAAATTATAAACTGGATTTTAAATTCATGCACCTCAAAGTGAGACATCAAATGATTTAGGAAAAAAAACCCCAAAGTGACAGTAGATGGGATGACCATTATAATCCATCCAAACCAGCATCAATAGGTTTCAGAATGCTCAGTTGTTCTTTCTTATTACAAGGCGAGAAAATACCTTCAATTTTTTGATTTTTTTCCTTCTTTTTTTTCTCCAAAACATCCTGCTGGGAAACAGAATTACTTCTCTAATGCTAAAGGAATAGTTTCCATTTCTTCAGCTGGCCCGGCGCTGGCCAAAAGGGGAATTGACCGGGCCACGCGCGTAGGAGCCCCACATCTTACACACTTCTGTGTCCATGGGTGTCCTGCTTGCCTCTGTGAAACCAACAGTCTATCCTCTACCAGCAGGGCCTGAAGCATGCTCTGAAGGGGAGGGAGGGGGGCATTGTATGGTATTATCAACACAATAGGGCCATATGGGGAACAGAAGGATCTCCCGCTTGCCTTTTCAGCACACAAACAGTGCACCATATTATGTGTGGCAACGGTCACTTTAAGGTTACAGTTTTTAGCATAACAACTGATGAGAAAGGGAAAGCAATTTTATTCCCATTTAGTACTATTATTGGCACACATAAGGGTGTGAGATTTATGGGATTTGAACAATACCCTTCTTGGTCAACATGCTGACAAAGGCTCGGGGAGAGATAATGGTACCACATCATGTTCATCAAATCGACATCATGTCGTAGGCGGCTGCTCTGTTGATCTGCGTATGTTGACTCCCAGGCCACGTGATGTGATTATTCCTTTTCCCCTTGCTTCTTTAAATGCATATTTGCCCCCCAAGAGAGACCTCAAATAATAATCCAAGTAACAAAACACATGCATGTGCCAATTTATCTTGCTGGCAAATCCAGCAGTCACAAACGTGAGCGTGGGCAAACACAAACGAGGTGGCCGTGACGTCACATGCAGGGCGCTGCAAAATGATGCAATTATAAATGTCTGAACATCTTGTGTGTTGATTGGAGCATCGCAGATCTTGTGATGGTAGACTGAAGATCCAATCCATTCCCGGTGTATGGCATCTTCACACACAGTCAGCAAAGCAGGAAAAATCATATGGTGAAGTGTTGCTTGATCTACGACAAGTGCATCAATGCCAAGAGACTCTTTTTTTTTCTTCGAGAGGATGCTTTAAATATCCTCTTCAGTGAACGGCTGGATTCTCCTGAGATTGTGCAAAAGCTTTAATGAATTCAGCTGAAGGTGTTTAGTCTTTATCACTTTTGCAAAACAATTCTCTTTTTAAAATAATTTAGAAGCTGAAAAATATATGCACTTGAAATTATTATTTGTACCTATGGTGTCAATAGTTATTGGCCTATCTGCATGTAATGAATTGACTATCCTCATAATCTGGCTCATAATGACTTTAGGACACCAAAGGGTCCTCTAAAGAAGATGAGAGCCTATTGATCCACAAGATAAATGCTCTTTAGGATGTTAATAGTCTAATTTGCTTTAATGATTTCTCCTAGCACTTCCCCAGTCAAGGACAGGATAATATACACTTAAAAAGGCATTCTAAGCAGAGGCACAGCAACTGGACGTTTCCTGCATAAAAATGTAGGGCATTTGAGTCGAATGTTCGAAATTGATGATCAACCCCGCCATTAGTTTGTCTTTATTTGCTTCCTTCCGAGGTAATTATCATGGATTAATGCTTTTCTGAAGTGTCGTACGAAATAACATTAGCAGTATCCATTTCAAGAATAACCTGCCCAGGCTTAATAAGCAGAATAATAACGCTGCCAGGTTTTTCTTTGATGCAGCACTAAACTGCACAGTGAACACACGGTCTGTGGAGCGGAATGATAATGCATTATTTAATTAATAAGCTGTCAATTATCAATCACAAATTATCCTAAAGCTGTTAGTGCCATATATTGATTTGCTTTATTGCTAATTATTTGTGTAAGAAAATCAAACCATTCTTTAAACCATAACAAGGAACAGCATTTTTGGTCATTCAGTATTTTAATACTAATTCATATATATTGTACTTTTGTTTTTTCATTTCAACATATTCTCGATGTATCTGTTAGTAAATCTTCGCCTCTTCCTATAAGTAACATTTTAGGATTTTAGCACACACCCCCAGAGCAAATTTTAATCTCAGACAAAGGCAGTGTAGTATGACACACCAGAGACAAGATGAGCTATTGCTTTAGCAGTTTCAGGCATAAATGACATTGACTTCTGGGAGATGGAACTCTTTAACATGCTTTGCACCAACTGAGTCACATCTGCCGTTGACAAACAGCTAAGGAGTAACCTGAGTCTATGTTCTCTTTACTGGCAATTTTTACATTTTATCATTGAAGTCAATGAGCCAATCTGCAATTTACGCCGTGGAGAGCGGGATGAGTGTATTCAGAACCCGGTCACACACCCAATCTCCTACTAAAGAGCAGCGATAATGTAATAATGCCTCACTGATGTGCCAGGCAGTAATGGTGCTGAACATCTCCCATTCATCCAACACTACCTGATCATTGCTTTAACGGAATAATACATTACGGCTGGAAATAGCTGTAAACCTCCAACTTTATCTTGGGAATGTGCACTCCTTTTTACCTCAGGAAATGTTCCTGTCCCTCGGTAATAAAAGGTAGAGCTATCAGGATGAAATGAAAAAGAGATTGAAACCTTTCTGTCTCTGTCAGGCAATGCACAGATACACTGAGTATGGCTGTCTTCTTATTTTGTAGCCTACAGGCTGTTTGTATTATTATGAAAATAGGTATTATGATCTTATGCTTTCACCAGGGGGGGAGAAAAAAAAAAGAAACACCGGAGATGGCTGCTCTTTTCCCTTATGACTGTAAAGTAGGTTTGATTGACCGTTATTTCTCCCCGTTTCTTATCCCTGTCAATTCCTTCTTCCTTGACAAATGACACTTAGCCGGCTGTCAATAATGGCCCACGTAAATGTGCTTAAATGGGCCAGGGCACACCAATGTTATGACTGTTCATCCCATTCAAATTACTTTCTGCCTTACATAATTACAGAAACACGATATAAGAGGGAAGTTCAAGCACAGGAGCGGTGTAATGTATGTAAGGAGGAGAAGAAGACAGAGATACAGTATAAAGCCGTGTTATTTAAGGATACAGAAGCATAAATGACACAATGAACAAAGCTTTGTGATAATTAAGAAAAGACAGAGGCGCAAGAAGGTGACATCAGCCATTAACCTTATATCAGGCCATTTTGTAAATCAATGTCACTCACATTTAATAACAAGTGTAATCAAAGGAATTATGCAAATTTAATTTGATGCCTCTTGCATTATGCAAATCTCAGCCAAATATAATGAATCCTGACACCTGACCGGTGCAGTATACAGCATGGGTGGCTCTCATTGTTAGGGGCTGACTGCTGACAGTTTTCGGAGGAAAAGATCAAATTGAGAAGGGAAAAAAATCCACTGGAGAACATCAATTATATTATTGCTACCATCTATAAAGAGTCACTGATCTGTGCTGTGTTTTCTGTGTTCTGCATTTGGTTGCTATAATAAAGACATTTAGATTGCTGTGATTCCATATCCAAGCTACACTGGATGTTATTAAAAGGTCTTTGTGTCTAGCGATTCACAAAGTGTTTCTGTAATGGATTGAACGCACTGGAATACAAGAAGGAAAACAAACAGCGAATGTCTGTCGCAGAAGCAATTTTCCGTGTGCTGTATTAGTGACCAACATGTCTGCATGACCCACCCACTCTGACAACAACCCCACAGACACACCGTTACAAGTGGTTCATAATAACAAGGGGGACTCCTCGCATCAGACTCAGTCAACTGGTTCGCTACAACCAAATGTTACGGAGTAAAACAGCATGTCATGCTGCCATTTGACACGGTGAAATAAGATTAGATGAGATCCATTTGAAAGCGCAGGATGTGCAGTGGCTTGCCAATTCCAGCATACAATCTGCAATATACAAACACCAAGCAAGAGGAGGCATAAACAGTGACATGCTTACAGAATGATCCTGCTGGCTCTTTTTGAAGAATATTTATCCTTCTATCAAGTGGAAATTGGCATCCAGTAATAATAATAATGCATTCATATCTTTACAAGGGCACTGGTTTTCATTCTCAGTCTGCAAAGGAGTTCTTTAGCGTGCTGCATTCTTGGAGTAAAATGAGCTTCGATCTGTCCCAGAGGTAGCCCATCAAGAGGTGGGGAGGTTAGTTGGTCGTCACGGCCATCTAGACCCTGGCCTGTGAAAGCCTGCCAGAATCAATGCTAATTATGCTGCCATCTGCGAGGTGCCTGTGCTAGCTTGACACCTGTTCACTTCCAAGTGACATACAGAAACTTCAATCAGGGTGGAAAACAAGACGCTAATGCTGCTGACGAGGGAAATGATTGGTAAAAGTATTGACAGAGATGAATGTTAGTGGATAACCATCTGAAGAAGGGATACCTGCCCTACCTGAATGCTAGCTGGCCAACATCTAAAAATGTATGCGTTAGCCATATTTTTAACCTCAGTGTTACACATCAAGTCTGTCATAGCTAGCTCAAACAGAACATATTCAGAAATACCTTCTCACTGTTACTGAAATGCTATGTACAGTACATGCCCACAGAAAATGTCTCATTGACCCCTTCCACTTTGTCAGCATTTCCGACTCAGCCTATGTGTGTGATAAATGTCCCTGGGCTAAAGTAACACTGTCCCTGTCCAGATAATTTATCATGCAAAGACAATCAGTCAGAGCACTTGATTAATATTTTCTGGGGGATCTTTTCAACTTTGGAGGCTGATCTAGGCAGCCACATAGGCAGAGTGTTTGCAAGAGGAAACCAATAAACTAGGTTTGGCTGTTTGCTCACCGAGACCGGGGGCCTGTCAATTCTTTGCCCCTTGAAAGAGATCTGCCATTAAGGTGACGTGAGAAACAAATGAGGCCAATTTCTCCTCCAATGTCCCATCTGATATGTCAATAAAGGCCCAGCAGCCGCAGGATGCTCTGAGATGGATTTTTCCTTGCAGCTAGACAATCAGTGGAATACATCTAACTTTCCTCCGATAGGTGAATCACTCAGACAAAACCAATGGACTAGTGTTAAGTAGTAAGTGCAGATCTGGTTTCAGACAAATATATGAATCAGATCAACTCCTGTGGGTTTAGTTTTTGATCTTACAAGATAAGCTAGCAATGCATTTGAAATACTTTATGTTCGTCCTGCTAGGTTTAAAACTAGGGGTGGACCCGATATGAACATTGCGATGTAGCAACAAGCATTTCATCTGTATTTTTGGCCAGTCATCAGGGTAGAGCTGTATGTGTAAGAGGTTTATGAAAAATGTATTCCGATCCAACAGAAGCAATTTCTGTTCATGCCACATGGCAGGTGGATTGACACAGCCGACTGAGATTAAGGAGCTAAATTTCAGTCGCTTAAATCAGAAAGTGGGTGGCCAAATCAGAGGAGAAAAAGATATGTTATTAAGAAGGCCAGCTGTCAGCGCTGCAGATCAGGATTTTGGACTTTTTTGCTGCATGGGAAGGAACTGAACAGAGAGAAAAGGAAGCTGTTAACCTTGGGAGGAAAATAAATGAAAACAGATCACATAAACACTAAACGAAACCGGTCAGAGCACGTGGTGAAGCAGACCGGTGTTTGAGCCAGTGGCAGTCAAGTGCTGACAAACAGGAATTAGTATGGATCACAATTAGAAACAACATTACAGGCCCACATGTGGTTGTGATACTTACATGTAGAATTATAGCCTCATCTGGTGAGCCGCAGCATCGATAAGCATTCATTACGTATGCAGCTCATAAAGTCAAATGTTTTTCAATAAATATCATGGGAATGAGGCTGGAGATACTCCACATTCACAGACTTACAATGGCAGCATATGTTGAGGTGGATTGAGTCCTCAGGCTCCAATCTGGCTCTCTCTCCCTCGGACTTAGAAGATAAATTATGTGGGCTATTTTTCCATTATGTTAATCAAAACACTTGCCATATGCATTACTATTATTAGATTGGTAACAGAAGACATCCTGTTTTCAGTGTGAAATTGTGAGACTGAGTCTTAATTGATCACAAACACTCTTTTTAGGATAGTCAAAGATAATTCAACAGCTGGCTTTGTTTATATCGCTTGTTAACACGTTATATATGCTTTATGGTGTGTCAATTAATGCCGTTTCATATCGCAGCGGCAGCGTATTTACAAGAATGTCTCGATGTGTAATGAAATGCACAAATGACAAAGAAGGCACTCTAACTTGATTTTTGAAATGCTAAACACAATATCCATTACAGCTGCTTTTCCCCAAACCGTTTATGTGCTATCCTTGTGAGTGCAGGACGTGCTTTATGCGGCTTTAAGTAAAACAAACAAAACAAGTGCGAGAGTTCTGGCACATAAAAGGGTCTGAGAATGTGTGCCGGCCTACCTGAGTCGTGCTAATTGATTCCGAGATGCACAGAAGGACTCAGGCACCATCTTAAATTCCAAGGTTGCACTTACAGACTGCTGGACGTCCTTGACTGGAGCCAGACGCAGGTCTAGAGAGGGCTGTTTGGCCAACAATGTCATTGTTATGGCCTTTGTCATCTCGATTAGCAGGCTGGTGCTAAAACACAGAGCCCTAAGTGGTGGCATCAGTGTTAACCTGGGACACAACACACTGCCCATAAACTCCAGCACTTATGCCTACTGCTGACCACGCTGTTTGGCTCTCATTACCTTCCGGCAGCAAAACGGGGCCCAGAGGTTACACTAATGACCCGCTCTTTCACAAAGTTACTGCAACTACTCTGTTGTTGTCAGATGGAGGTATGAAATGAAACGATTAAGTTATTTTCTACGCTCAGGTCTGGTCGCTCTGAAAGATCTGTCAGCAGTTTTACTGGTATTTGAGCTGGGTGGTCCAGTAGAGCTCTAAAGAAGGAAGGTCAGTATACCATTAAGAGTGCGTTTCCACTGTCAGAAACAGTAGCTGATTAAATTAGGACCGTTTAAGGTCAATGTATTTCATTAATCAGATGTCCGTTTTGATCATCCCTGGGAAGACGGCTCCTCAAACTCATTCCTTTGTAATTGGTCCTCCTTACTGGCTCACTGTGTGTACTTTAATGTTTCCAGCATTTTCGGCACAGGCAGAGCACATAATGCTGTGCATGTTTAACAGTCATTTCCATAAGTAAGTGCAATTTCTGTACAGTTTGTTCCTGTGTAATGAACTGAAATCTTGTTTGTATTCCCCCTATTTCACAAGGAAACCCACTCAAGCAGCTACACGGGAATTAAAGCAGCTAAAAATTAAAAACCGGCACTATCTTTAACTGAATGTCACACTATTAGGAAATAAAATCAATTACTTGCATACTAAGTAGTTCTGTTTTTGTTATTTCTGGTTTTATATTCGGCAAGGGTTTTTTTTCTCCCCCCCCCCCACCCCTCGTTGTTATTGTCTGAGTCTATAAGTGACCTTAACAAGAAAAAATGCAAATGATGTGCGAGAGAAAATGGCTAACATTTATTTATCCTCGCTGTTCTCTTGTCTTGTTGGTGTCATTAGAACAGTTCGCTGCGTCCCATTCTCTCCCATTATCTCTGCTATCAACGCAGCACAGCAAGATTCCAGCAGGGCTATAAATACTTCCCCTGGACCACATACGGCTAGCACATCATCTCCCAGACACAGCTTAATGATGGAAAAAAAATCTAATGTCTTTTTGCTCCCTTTTTTCTTCACATTCTCACAACAGCATGAAAAAAAGTCAGCCAGCTTGCAGAAGTTACACATACACTTAGTTCAGAAAAATACATTTGCACCTAAGTATCAGCAACGTCTAAGAAGGTGTGAGAGGAATGATAGATGTCTGTCTTGATCATCCACTGGCACAGGTTTTCGTCGATTGCACCAGGGTCACTGACTGGCTCGGTAAATCCATTAGAGCGAGAATGCAAAAAGGACACTTTATCTGAATTCATTATAAATGGATCTATATCTTATGTTTAGGGCCAAGGACACGATTTGTATCACAATGCAAATATCTATCATTAAATGTTGACAGTTCATTTTTCCTGGCAAAGAAAGAAAAATGTTTTCTGTCCAGCACTCTTTCTGTGCTGTTCTTTTCCCAATAAGGCGCCACCATGTAGTTGAAGCTGATTTGTTGTCTAAATTGAATGGTTTGTCATAATTTCATAACGGGAAAGTATCCGCTTTTAATATTTGCATGTATTATAACATTACAGGTAAACAGCATGATAAATGTTCGGAAATATAACCGGTGATGCGAGCATACAGCAGAAAATCCTGCTTGTGTGGATTTTATGATATTGGAAAACAATATCTAAGCAACTGCAGTAAAAACTTCACCTTTTATACCAAATTGTGGGAAGATAATATTACTGCTTGCTTCTTGTGTATTTCGTGTAACCCTGTCCAAACTCTCCTTCATACAAACTGACACATCATCACTTCTCTGCACTTTGTCCAATGCAGGGAGTTGAATTGCTGAGCACATGGCTGGGCATGTCAGTCAAAGAGCAAAAGGAGCATCCCGTTGTGTTGCTATCTAAATAATGGCTATAAAGTGTAGCTAACGGTGTCCTCTGAAACGTGCTCAGGTGGAAAGGACTAGACAAACAGAGACAGCCACTGCAGTGCTCCCTGACACAGAGGACAAAGTGAGGGCCTCATTTCCTCCCTCTAATCAGTGTTTACATCCACCCCAGTGCCAATGGCTGGTGACTGAGCAAGACGTGTATCAATCACCAAAGGCAGCCGCGCTGGGGAGGACACACTGGTACACAAACTCACAACACAAACTTCGACAAACAGAGACGCGGCAGCCTGGCGCCGTGGAAAGCAACACTGCTTTCATCTTAACCTCTTCATTTCTCCCGTGTCCCCTCATCTTCTCTCCCACTCTCTCTTCTCTCTTGCTCTCTCTCTAATGGAGGCAGAGAAATTACAGCTAATTAAGGATGTAAATGGTGGCAGAGAGTGACTTCTAATTCTGCATTAAATTGTCTCTTACCTCAGCAGAAAAATTTATCATAGGAGTCAATGTCAACTTTTACTGGAGTGAGTTATTTGCATTTTTGCATGCATTAATTCTGGTATGTGCTGTGCCTACAGAGCCAACCAGAGGGCATGAGCTGCCTCCCAGGAATCACCAGGCTTCACAGCTCTCCCTGTCCTGTATTTTAATAGCTAGCGAGCATTTTTATTCACAAAATAAATGCTGTGCAAGACGCACTAGGAAACACAGCAGGCAAAGACAAACATGCAGAGAAATCCATGCACCAAGTCGGCGTACGCCTGTCACTTACTTCGTTCCACAGCTGTTTACAAGGTCACAGCAAGACCATAAAGACTGAACGAATGCACGAGGCACAGCACAACGTGAGGAGAACCCTCAGGTTAGCGTTGCAGCTGAACACATTAATTATCTTTGTGGCCATTCTTCAGGTGAAAGCAGCAGATCTGAGGCGCGGCCAACAAAAGCGGTCTACAAGGGCCGCAAAGTCAGAGGGCACGGCAGCAAACATGTGGCAGGTGCCAGGCTGCTGGGTTTGAGAGCTCGGCACCAGGGACGAGAGTGATCAGACTTGTTTCTGCAAAGTCATTTAGTCAGCCACATTTCAGAGAGTAAAAGATATCCGTGCATAAAGACATTTGCGCTGCATACACGCGGCGCTGCCTGAACAGATAAAAGACAAAATACTCCTTGACTCTGACCTCACGGCGGCCCATAGATTGTGTTTGCCTGGCCATTGATTGACCCCCAAGTGAAGGACTCATCATTCTCTCAGCTGTTCCTAGGTTTCATCTAGCTCAATCCATTTACATTTAAGCACAGCTCTGCTCGGCCTAATTAGTTCCATGGCTCCATTAGTCTACATTGTGGTCAATCCATTCATCACTTTGCATGTTAGTTAAAAGGCCATTTCTCTGATCCTGTCACTATTGTCTGCCTATTACTGTTCTTTTTTTTTTCTTTCTTTTTTTTTTGAAAGCAGAGTTAGGGGAATTATGGGTAACTAATTAACAACAATGTGACATCACAATATATGTAACCTTACTGGTACCTTGTGGCGATTAATATGTATCTTTTATAACCTGTGCAATTTATTTCCTTTTCACATAACTGACCATAAAACAATATGTGAAAGTGTATATATTCAAAAAAGTAGGCTTCATATACTGCATATTTAACTAGGACAGGGGAAAAAAAAGAAGAAGCAAACTAGGAAGCAATGGAGATAGATAATACAAAGTACAGAGAGAGGGGTGGTAATGATCCCTGCATTGAGAGACTTGGCTCACCCACTGGCATACTGGCTCGTATGGTCCACTGCCTCCAAACTTGCTGAGGTCTAAAACTCACATTACGCCTCAAAAAAAAAAAAAAAAGAAAGAAAGAAAGAAAGAAAGAAACAAGGCAACCAGGACTTCAACAGACTAAAGCTAATTAATTCTTGAGCATAATGAGACATTATCATCCTTGATGTACACTTTATATACTCTCAAGGTACTCTGTACTTTGAGGAAACAAATAATTTGCAAAAACTTTCCCTGACAGAGAGTCACTGAGTCTAAGGTGATAATACTCATTTGGCGGATAAAGGAAAGGTTATGCAGAAGGATTTATATTTTGCCAGTCTGCTTCAGTTTTAGAAACTAAAGCTTCCATGTCCAGCAGGAAAACACAAAAAGAGAAAATGAAAGTGAATCCTGAAGAGATTCACATATATATCCATTGTGTTTGAGTAGCTCTGCTGCTTCCTTCGTTCATTATATCCCTCTTGTATTCACTTAACCTTTGTCAGGTCACTACCACTTTGTGTCTGCTTTCTGCTCAAGACAAGAGGCGCGAGTATACATCTCAGGATGATTCAGTGTCTGGTACAGTCCCTGAAAGCGGAACTCATTTCCAGGCCAAGCTACCCCAGAGTCCCAGCAGGGAGACATGAAGCAATCTCAGGCCTGTGATGCCCTCCCACAGTACCTGCTGCCCTCTCACTCCCACATCCTTCCCTTTTATCTGGAATCTATTTTCCTGCTCCCCCCCGTAAGGTAACTCCTTCTGAAATTTTACATCTTCTCTCCCTCTCTCTCTCTCTCGCTCTGTCTCTCTCTCTCTCTCTCTCCGGTTTCCTCTTCCCATGATGGATGAGCTCCACTCGGGGGTGTCTGAGCCTGTCCATCAGAGCCTACGATTAGGAATTAAAAATTGCCAACGTTTCACAAAAGCCACCCCCCATTTTTTCTCCAGCTCCCCTAACGCTGCTTCTCATCCAACCAAACTTGCCACACCGCTGCCAAAACCGCTATATCGAAAAATACCTCATCACCACCACCAACATGACATACCCATGCAGCCTAACATACTATCCCCAGTTCAAATGCACCAAACACCTACATTCATCTAAGTGGAGGAGAAAAAAAACATAATTTATTTTGTACTTCCCAGATAATTTACTTTTTTTTCTTTCCTTTCTACAGGAATTCTCCATTTCCCTATAAAATGAAAATTCATCTAGAATTACATCTTATGTCATCATTATGTTTATTAAGCGTGGATGATGTATATGAACAGCGCTGGCTTGCCGCTGAGTGCTTAATGATGCATAAGATTAAGCCGAGGCTCTCAGCTGCGCTGTGACTCCCCTCTGGTACCCATACTGCCGAGGCATGCTGGGAGTACAAGCTCCAAACGGCCATCAGGTGAAAGGAACTAACATCTCTCTTTTTGTCTGTGTGAGTGAGACTGAATGTGTGTGTACTTATGTTTTGTGCACATCGCTGAATGAGAGTGTGTTTCCTCTTGTGCACATGTAAGAGCTGAAAAGGAAGGGTACACTATCAGCGTGCTTTATAGCATCTGTCCACCTATATTAGAAATAACTTGCTTTTTTCCTTGCTCACTGTGCTCTGATCACGCAGTTTTCTCTCTTTCATATCTCTCTCGTCTCTGCTCCTCTATCCATTCCCGGACCCCTTCCCTCCACGTCCTTTTTCCCTTCATTTCTCTTCTCCCTTTCTCTCAGCCACACTGCTGTTTGCCGCAGCAGTCTATGACAAAAACATTATCCTTCTGCTGCTAAACAATCCAATAAACCTCTCCACAGGGAGGAAGTTAACCTCTTGTCTGTTCGACTGATGCCTTCCAGACCACGTGATGGCTGCCACAGTAAATTCAAATCATTAGTCTCCTTGCCCCCCATCAGAGAAAAAAACTTCTATTAGTAATGGAGACCTCGTAAGAGACCTTCCGCAGAGAGCACTGCCTTCCCAATTCCCAGTGGAGAAATCCTGCGCAAAAAACTAATTCTACTTTTAATAATCTGTCATCAGGACCAGAGGCAGTCATAAATTATGTGGGGAGCATGTGTGAGAGCGAGCCACAAGAGGGAAATCAGGGTAGAAAATCAGAGCCCGAGTTTGACAAACTTTCCTGAAGATAAATAATAACTTACAAACCGGATTAGTTGTTAAGTCACAGCTGAGTGCATAGTCAAGCCATTCCAATCAGCCAATGCAGATGAAGAATTTATAGGTAGAGCTCATCATTTGTTTTCCTGCTCTCCTCCCTCTTTTTATATGCATGCCACCTTTTCTCATTCCTGTCTCCTTCAAGCTTATTATATTCAGGGCCTGTTGTCACACCCTGGGCTGGTTTTATCATTAACTCCTTGCGTGCCAACCACAGAGTAGGTGTGAAATCTTTCTCAAAGTGAAACCGGTTTTATTTGAGGGATAGGCTAAGGCCAAAAGACGACAGAGAAAAGAGTGCCTGGCTTGAGTTGGAAAGTAACCAACCAGAGCAATATGGAGCTTCTAGACCTTAATTGACAAGCCAAACAAAGGAAATCATCATGGGAGAAGCACGGGGTGGGAGAAAGACACATTTGAAACATGACCAAGGTGCTTTGTGGGAGTGTGAGAGAGAAGGTTTTCAGCCGCAAGGGTCTGCTCTTTGTTCCTGTGTCAATATCTCTGTAAACCATCGACATGCATCATAATCGCTCCCTTCTATCAAGTGCAGACTAAAGAACAATCTCCATTAGGTGACAGCGCCCCGGCAGGTTGATAAATGCTCCCTGACGAAAGGGAAGGAATTGCGTAAAATAAAGAGGCATGTTCCAACAAGTCTTGTCAAAATGGTATTGATTTAATCATCTGCAGAAATACACATTCTTGGTTAGTGTAGCGTGCAACAGAGATGGCAGGAGCAGCAGAAGCTGGGATACGCTTTACAGTTGTTGACGCGGAGACGCTCTCCCTCATTGGCTTTGCAGGTGATGAAACACAAACTGAGCTGTGCTCTAATTTTTTTTTCCCCTCGCTCTCCTTCTTTCCCTCTTCAATCAGATGTTATTCTAAGAAAGAGTCTGTAAATCTCCTTTTCTATTTTTATTTAGGGCCAACAAATATAACTTAATGTGAGTGGGTGAGTCTATATGTAACACATCGCTGTGACCAGCCTTCTCCTTGGCCTCTCAGCAGAATGCAGAGGCGATAGATAACAATAGCCCTCCATCATCTAGACACACCAATGGTATTCCAGTAGCTGGAGTGAGGTGGCCAGAGGTCTGGGAGTGTTTATTTAACATCGGGGTATTGGAGACTGTGTCTCACCTTGGGACAAATGGATCCGCTTGCCTTCCTCCGTTGGCAGCCTCAGAGTAAACACTGTGGCAGAAAGCTGGAGGTCTCATTGCTCTGAAGTACAAGTTCATCAAGCAGGTGGGTCGGTTCATCACTGCAGTCCTACTGCAGGAGGGAGAGCCTATAGAACATGGTCTATATGAATACACTTGATGCCTTCTAATCTGAGATGTAAACAAGAAATAGCTGCCACTTATGACTTCAAATGAAAATCAAGCCTGAAGTCACAACTCAAGGGGTGCAACTGGCAGTCAGAGCAGTTGTTTTCTTACAATTGTAATCATTTAGAAGGTTAAAGGGAGCATTATTATCTCTGCACAGCCCATCTGAGCAGTGATGAGGTGAACACAAATAATGTGCATCCCCTACAGAGGGAAGATGTGTGGCTGCGGCCGCTGGGGGTTGGAGACAATCCCACAGTGACCTGACCTTGACATGTCTGAGTGAAATGGTGGTGGAGGCTAATACCTCATCATATTGGGTTTGACTTTGGGCTCACTGTAGCAGGCGCCATAAAACAAAGCATAACAGTGTGGACAAACAGTCATAAAATATAGACATTCAAAAAAGCCTGTTGTTTGCTTAATTATCTTTGGGAAATATAGAAAAAGACTACCAGAACTCATGTTATGCAGATTTATATATCAACTGGTATTTGTAGATTTTGATAATATACACAATATTATAACAGTCGCACCAAATAATAATAAATTGCTGACTATGAATGCATGATTACATATCATTTTAGAGGAATGAATGCAAACCTACTTTTCAGACATTCTTCCTCCTTTCCTGCATAACAATTTTAGCCACAGTTACCAACTAAACACAACTAAAAGCTGGTGCACGCACAGAATACACCTGCACAGATTCTTTTTTTATACCTTAGCCCATAATGTGGCCAAACCACAGGTCCTTTCTAGCAGTAAAACCTTGATTCCAGTAGCATGGAATCATATGTGAATGCATCATTAAATGTCTACATTACAAAAAAATGAAACGTCCACTCGTCTGAAATCAGGGTATAACTCATCATATCAAGCTGAGACTGAAGACTCAGACATTATTCAGTCCAGGAGGACAAGTGGAGAGGTGAGGGAGACACCTCATGTGAGCGCAGACCTTTATATATTACCTCCTGCTCCAAAGGAAGGACAAAGGGAATGAAGATGACTACCCTGTCACAGGAAAAACAGATGAACCAGCCAGACCTGACTGAACTGTTCACTTACTGCAAACTGGCCCCAAACAACACAGTGCAACTTGACTAACATCTTTTTATATATTTTTGATCAATAGCCACTCTAGTGGAGTATGTTCATCCATGCCTTATGTCTGCTTTCAAAGTATGTCAAATACACACTGAGCATTTTTGTTTTTCTAGGTTATTGATGTTGATATGCTTACGGTCTCCCAAATGATTTTGAAAGAATGATGACATGATTCAGGCTGTTGTACAGACTCTGTCTATGCTGTGTAATAATTCAGGAATCTTATTCAAGAATTTTTAGAACTTAAACCACTCAGACCTAATATTTGTGATTTCCCTATTGCTTTTTAAGCTTAATGCTTAATCTGCTAATCATAATTGAGGCTGCCTGTTACCTTTTTGTAAGAATGTATTGACGGGTCACTTAGTATTGTACTTAAATATATTACAAATCAAATGACTGCTAGTATTAAATAATATTATGCTATACATGTAGCATACATGACATTTAAAAGTTAACCGTAATCTCTGAGATCCTATATATAAATATACTAAATAAGTGGGACAAGTTATTTGGTACCAGGAGCTTTCTGATTTATATTTCTAGTCTGCTTGAAGATGACTACCTTTGGTTATGCATCGATGATGATAGCAGCAGCCATGGTAGTTGACTAGGTTTGCCATAACGCAACTATTGTTGTTTTTGTTTTTGTTTTGTTTTTTTACATTTATTAGCATTCTACTACTACTAACACTATCTAATGACCATAAAAATAAATCCTGGAAAATGCAAAAACTGTCCACATAGGCTTAGCCAACTAGCTAGCTGGCTAGCTGGCTAGATGAGAAGCAATATTTTAAAAAATCTAAAACTGTTATGGGTGGCCAGGTTTCTTTCAGCCCCTGATCTGATTGTTTCTCTTTGTTAACACTTTCTATTAAAAGCAAAAATGCGCATCTCTTCATTTGTATCCATGTTATGGTGCGGTAATGTTGCCTAGCAACAATCTACAAATGGGCAAAAATGACCTATTTGTAGCATTTACGCAACTACCCCACCTTAGAAAAGCATTGTTTTATTTCATGACGATAGCAACTAATTCATACTCACAAAACTTTCATTATGTATGATATATCATCATGTTGCTTAGCAACCACGTAACACTGTCCTTGATCGTACTCCAAATGATACTGTAGCATTGGCATGTACTAGTAATTAAAATGTGTATATTTTGTGAGGTAGATCAAAATAATATCCTCTGTTCACTTAACCTGTAAAATTCTGAACTATGAATAAAAGACATCATCACACCTTATCTGCATATTTGTTCCAAACAGAGGTATGCTTTGCCCCCAATTTTTGCTGTCAAGCTTGTAATTTTTTGTGACACCTTTCAGGCCACAGAGCAATAGAGGCAACAAAGGTCAAGACAACATCAGAAATGACAGGTAAGACAGATCATTTATGATTTGTACCAGCCTCAAAGTGAGCTGTGTTCATTTTGAATAGATTTCAGATGAATGCATCACTTAGGGTTCTCCATTTATCTAACAGTTAAGGCAATCTTAATCTTTCTGTCGATAATGAAGATGTGTGTGGTATCAACCAGTCAGGGTAATTAATAGGAATGTCAGCGACATTGTATTAATAGCATAATGCATAACATCAATTTAGCATAAATTGTCGTTTTGACAAGCCACTTTAATTAAAACTATCACACAAGAATTAAAAGGACCGTGGTAGTAATTTTGGGAGACTATCAAATAATGTTACCATCTGGTATTTTTTGCATGTCTTCTCCCTGCTAATTATAAGTAATACTCAAAAGGTTAGAGGCACTTTGGCAGATGCAGTGATCACCACCATACTGTTACTGCAATAACCCACAGGTCATTACACTATAGTGAAGATATTATATGGTGACCGGCTGTTCTAATATGACAGACAATAAGCATGAGTGAGAAGTTTAATACCTCTGACCGCTGTCATCCTATTACTAATAGAAATTGTTATATTTCACCATTTCTAAATGTCCTTTCAAGCCTGCCGGGCCACATGATGCATGAGTTCAAACCGGAAATCACTTCAGTCTTTTATCAAGTGGTGATCGAGCCCAGGAATCAAAACTTCCTGACCAACTGAGTGGACAGGAGCAAGCTCAGTGTGGAATTTCATTCCTGTGGGGTCTTCTAGGGAAGAACTGAAATAGCACTCCTGTCACACAGTCTTTACACAAAATGTTGCCTCTTATTCATCAAAATTCATTCATCCAAAGCCACAACTGTTCTTTTGCTTATAGGAACAGTGCTTTTTTATGCAAAGGGATGCTGTGGAAAAGAGCCATAGATTAGAACTAACTAATAATTGCATGCAGAGAGATGTATAAACACATAGTCAGTGAAAAAAGCAACTAACAAAGAAAGACTCAATGCATCATGGGAATCCCCCGGCAGCCTAGACCTATTGCAGGGCCACCTTCTCCAACCCTAACTATATGCTTTATCAAAAAGAAATGTTTTAAGCCTAATTTTTAACCTCCTAGGACCTGGTGTCCACATTTTGGGTTATTTAGACCAAAATACTCGATTTTGCTCTACAAGGGCCTGATATCCACTTACGAGGACATTATACTGCCACTGTTCTATCACAATTTGAAACAAATATCCTTATATGTGGCTCTGATTTTTCTTAGAAACAAAAATCAGGTTAAAAGAAAAATCAGGTAATTCTTTGTTTTTACATTCATTGGGTCCCAATATGCCCAAATATCATAGAGAAATTTAAAATGCATGCCGTGGAAGAGTTCGGGTCTTAGGAGGTTAAAAAAGAGACGATGTCGGTCTCCCAAAACTGGACCCAAACTGGAAGCTGGCTTGAAAGCTGAAGGCTTTGCCTCCCATTCAACTTTTAGATTATTTTTTTTTACCACAAGTAAACCCCATTCTGAGAGCAAAGAGCTCTAATGGGGTGATGGGATCATCAAGATAACATGGGGCCTGATTATTCAAGACCTTGTAGGTGAAAAGCACAATTTTTGAATCAGCTGAAAGCTTTTCAGGGAATTTTTAGGACATCCTGATATTAATGAATTAGTCCAGCCTATAAGTAATAAATGCATGAACTCGTTTTTCAGCATCATTCTTGAGACAGCATGTTTCGAATTTTGCAGATATTGCACCAATGGAAGAAAGGAGTCCAATATATTTATTTAATATGTGTTCTGAAGGACATATCCTGATAAAGAAAGATTCCACGATCTTTAGGGCTGAGTACGATAACCTCAGTTTTGTCTGAATCTAGAAGCAGTTATTCAGGTCTTTGTGTCTTTAAGACATTTCTGTAGTTTAACTAATTGGTGTGTATTATCTGGCTTCATGGATTGATAAAGTTGGGTATCATCTGCATAGCAGTGAAAATGTATGCTATGCCTACTAATGATACTGTCTAAAGGACGCATGTATGATATAAACAGAAATAGGCCCAGTGAAACTCTATAATTATCCTGAGTGTGTGAAGAGTCTAATTGAAGTCTATTAGAAAGATATGATTCAAACCACTGCACCACGGTACCTTTAATACCTACTACACACTCTAATCACTTATAAAATATTATGGTCAACAGTTTTGAAACACAGAGATGAGTCAACTGTCACAGACCGTGACAAGAACATTTGCAACCTTCACTAAAGCTGTTTCTGTGTTGTGATGAGCTCTGAAACCTGACTGAAGCTCTTCAAATAAACCATTCCTCTGCAGATGATCCGTTAGTATATAATTGGTATATAGCCAATTAATAGAGATAGGTTGATCATATTTAAGATTGAAACATTAATTAATGCAAGGACTTCATCTAGTACCGTAGTCTTGTAGGAATGGGGTCTAAAAGACATGTTGCAGACAGAGTAAAAAGTTTACACTCTACCTTTCTGAACAAAATGGAGCCACTTAGATTTGGTGTCAACCAGCTTAGACCAGAGTAAATGTTCAGTAAACACAACTGGCAAATAAGCTAGAACTAGATGTTTCCATTCTTTTCAGGGAATTGACTGTTTTGAAAATGTGTTCAAAAATATGTTTTACAGCATCTGCAAAAAACAGTGCAACACAAATAATTTTCATTTTTAGAGAAATCTGGTCTCATCAAACATCTGATCACCAATTTGAACTAAACACCACAGCATTAACGTTTGGTACCTTGGTGTCATATTGTTTATTGCAAAATGCAAGCATTTCCAAAAGATTAGTGACCAGTTATTTATCGTATCTCTGCCATTAGGTACTGCTAACAAAAAGCTGACTGAAGACCAAAAAGCATTTGGAAAACACAGAAACTACACCACCCAGTTTGTTGCTTGTGTCCATAACTGTTTCTTTAATTTCTAAATGACCCTTAACAGTATGATTTAAGCATAACTTTAGCCTGGGATTGTGCAGTCAAAAGAAATATGAATGTTAGTCACTTTGTGACTAAAGACTTTCTTCTTGTTGTTGACATTAAAAAAAGATTCAGAGTCTGCTTTTCCTCAGATCCCAGGAGTGCACAAAGACTCTTGTGCTTACTCCTGTAGCCAATTTTAGAACATTAGGGGTACTTTGCACATAGCTGACACATTTTTACAGTTATAGCTAAAAGAAGTATCTAAAGCCAGTGACAGTAAGGCAGACTAGCCACTAAGCAGGCATTATGCAAATCCATTACAAGATGTCACACACTGTATAAGTAACGGAAGAAAGAGTAATTCAAGAATAGTGTTTTCTGGTGAAAAATACGTCTATAGTCTTTTGCCTTTGATGTGACCTTTGCTGTTTGGAGCTATGCAAAGATATTCTATGCATGAAAAGCTATATAAGCTGCATTTAAAGGTTAGTATAAACACAGCACAATCTACAGGCATAACTATCTCCAAAAGTGGTTTCTACAAAAATTAACTTTTCTACTCTGTCTGTCTAAAAAAATTTGATTAAGTTATAGACCTATCCTGCTCCAACATTGGAAAAATTTCCTTTACCACAGCACAAAGTTTCTTTTTTGAAAAATAAAACTGTTGCTTGGCAACCTTTAAGATCATTGCACTTAGAAGAGGGTCAAAGGATGCCAGAGTCACAGGGCCAGAAATAGACATTAAAGATGGATATTTAAGAGCTACATTCAAGGTTTTCATTCCTTGGATGATTAGTCAGATAACGTAATTGTATTGTATCTTTCTATAACAAAAATATGGCAATTTATCATTTCCCAATACATGAAAACAATTGTTTTTTAAAGGTTTTTTAAAGTTCCTGTCCCCAAACAAAAAAACTGAATTCTTAATCTAACAATACAGAAATCTTTCCCTATTGTCAACCGTTTCATTGACATTTCTCACAGTAATTTTATCACAACCTATATCAGTAAGTGAGTAAGTGAGTGTGCGAGCAATAAAAGAGTGGAGTGAGAGTGACATAATGGGAATATGCACGAGTATAGCGGGTGTTTGCAACAAATGAAAGAGTGAACAGCCTGACCTCTTTGCTGACTTGTGTTTTCAGTCAGTCTTCCTGGTTACTATCCGTCATGCTTTGTTTCACCTGACGTGCAATTATTTTTCCCATTAAATACACAACATGTATTTCACTTAGTTTTTCTGAATGAAATTTCAATCAAAGGCCATTACACTCCTCAGACAGAGAAAGTTTAGAAAAATAACAAGACGCAATGGAAAAGAAAATAATGCTCTGTCAACGGAGATGGAAAACACAAAAATAATCATTTGCACGAAGCAGGTGATGCATATGTTAAAGTGTCAAGAAGCACAGGCGAAATTAATAGCTTTCTGCCATAAGCATTCTCTGATAAATATGATTACATTTGCATACTTCATTTTACTCTTGATCTGCTGTCTTGGTGATTCTTGTGATTCTTGTGTACTGGTTCCAAAAGAAAAGTAATTTTCATTACTGCTCAAACATGAAACAAGTATTTCAGAGTCTCATTAGGGATTTCCCTGCAGTTCACCCGTCGACAGAATCAAATGACACAATACAGAAATCATATGTCAGCCAGACCTTGTAGAGTAATTCTGGATCAAGATTAAAAGAAATGGCTGAGTTAGGTTTAGTTCACGAGGATGCAACCTTTAATTAGCCAGACTATTTCTGCAATGTAAACAATACAATGTGAATAATGTGTAAATCAATAATTTGAGTAGATGGTTGTGGGGTGGGTAGTGGACAGGTTTTCTAGGAAGTGTTTTTTGCCTCATTAACTTATCAATAAGGCCATCTGACACTGTCTCCTATCTGCCCTGATGAGGAAGGCTAACTCAGTTTCCATTTTATTTTTAATACCTAAATGCATGAGAGTTAACAGTATATTTAGAAAAAGAACTGCATGTATAAGGCACCAACTTGTAAATCTAGATCTCACTATTAAGCTATTTCTCTAGCTCTGGCTACACTGTTTCTAAAACATATTCAAATATGAGTCCTGTATCATATGTTGTCAATTAACATTAGGGAAAAAAGCTAATAAAATATTAGGTAACCCAACTTTATCTTGCTAAGTAATTTGAAAAGAGTCCTATTTAATGGCGCCTAAAGTCTGTGCTTCAACATTGTTAACATTTCATGTCTTTGCCAAGGATTGGAATTGACACACATATTCACAGTCTTCATATGGTGAATCTCTGGGTGACAATATTTGCACTTTCCCCTGCTGTTTTCCAGTTCAGAATTCCAATTAACCTGTGCAAAGCGTGACACCAATCACAGGACGCCGTATCGACAACGGGCATGAAAAGAATAATGCTGTTAGGATGATGTAGCTTACTGTGGGGGACTCCTCCCTCACTGGTGACAGAGAAGTTTGCTCAAGTCATTTATCAAGTCCTCTCTGGCCACCAAGGGGCTGGCGAGTCCCTGGGCCGCCTGCTGCTTGGGGGGCCAGCGTGCAATATGTGCATTTTAGGCCTCGGGTGGGCTGGCAAAAACTGCTGATCTGCTCAGTACTGCTAAGTTTGATGGATTTGTTGTTGTCATTTTCTTTGGTTGTGTTCCCCGCAACAAAACAAAGAGAATCATTAACTCTTTTGTGCTGCATGGAACTTTTATGGTTTAGGAATAATGCAAAACGAGATGGGGTACAGATGGGGTCAGCTGGAGTATTCTGTTCCTGGAGCCCTCCAGAATAGGGTGTTGAACATGCATGGATGAGCCTGCATAGAGGGCTGATTACAGAATGATTTAGCGACCACTGATATCCCCTTTCTTTCTCAAGCTCCCATCAGCGGGCTCATTTCAGCCGCAAGAGTGCAACTGGCAGTGTTCGCTACTTATATTTATAGCCGTTTGCTGTTTAGCACCTCATGCGACGCTCTGGCCAGGCTCATGCCTGAACCATTACTGTGCATCACCGTTAGAGGCTTGCTTTGTTTACTGATGCAGGCTTGGCACAAGTCTGTTCTACCAATTTAGGGATGCTGCTATGATCTTTGGTAGAGTTTAAAGTGCAGTGCAGTCATTTTTACACATGATAGAGTCACAGGGAAAACAAATGAAAGTAGTGTTAAAATTGTTTGTCATTTAGTTAATCTTCATATTTATGATTAATTTAATGTCTTTCTCTACTGCATCTTGTAAACTGAATCTTAAATAAATAAATAGCATAACTTTTTAAAATATGTTTCCAGACACAAGCAGCAAAACTGTGTATATTGCATGCATATTAAAGACTTTTGGTTTCAAAGTAATGTACAGTAGAAGGGAAAATTAAATGCCAAAAAACATCTTGAAAATCAAGCTCACTATATTAAAGTTTTCAGCTGAAAAAAACTGACATTTCACAAAACTTTGTGTGTGTACATGACACTAGAGAACCTCCCTCGTCACTAACAAAAGTACACTTTGACCCAAAGTAAGTGACCATGTGGTTGCTAAACTTCAAGGTGCAGACTAGTTTCCTCGAGGGATAGAGTTGAAGATCAAGACAAATCCTCTTATTTTTCTCTGTCAAGTCATCTCAGTCTGCGACGAAATACAAATTGAGATTGTAGCAACGGGCTGTGACAGTGTGCTGTTGACTGCAAGGGTTACAGGGGTGATTGAGTGTGTGTTTGACCGCCCGAGGCCGAGGGCTAACAGTAATGTTACACCGACAAGGTCGTCTCAGAGAGAGAGAGTAGCCTCAGCACATAATCCCAGTGTTCCTGGCTACTATGAACACAGGCCGGCCACAAAATTGATTAAGGTGGAAGAACATTATTTGGGAAATGAGATCATCGACACAGATTGAAGCTTATGGTTTTGACCCAAAAAATGTTCTGCAATATATTATTTTCCTCTTAGTTTTAAATAGGCATGTGTTCTTATTTTTGGTGATCTCGCCACCTAAAAAGAACCAGCGACTAATGCTTCGGCCTGCGTTGACTCATACGGCCCATTGAGGGGTCACCAGTCATGGTAATAATTTAATTTAGCTTAATGTCACATAAGCGTCCAAGAAAAATGGCTAAACTATACAGTAGCAATATTTTATCAATACTGACCAGAGGCTCAAGCCAACCTTGATATGTCCCCCTTATTCTCATCAATAACACAAAAGAGGAAAGTTATTTCCCCATATAAAACTAATCTTTCCTTTTTATTGTATTTTAATGAAACAGACTTCGTTCTAAGGCAGTAATTCATTCCATTTGTTATGTTTGGACAACTCATTAACATTATCATCTATTATCATTAGACTGAAATTTTAAGCTTCTTCTCCCTTGAGATGCAGTGCGTTTCTTCTCTTCAGTTTGCATTAAAACAAATGTGGACCTGCTGATGCATTAGATTAATGTGCTCACTCACTGCCTGCTATTCCAGCTTGAAAACTAGACCAAGTTTCTATCTTGAGCATCATCTAAACCTGTTTTTGTCGGGAAAAACCATTTATATGATTGTATATAGCTGTTCTTTTTCATCACTCGGACAGCAAAAAGTCACAAAAACGGAGTAACAGGGAAGCCGGTGCTGATATATACCAATTCATAAATTCCCGGAGATTTATTTGTGTTCTAATTTACCGACTGATATAATCATCTACATGTCAAGCATAAGCAGCACTGACTTCATGTAACATTCAGTAAATCGTGATGCTAATGAGTTATTTAGACTACCAGATCAAATTCAAAGTTCCTAATTCTTGCTGAGTCTGCTCTAACAGATCAAGCCAGTTGCTAATTACAAAGTTAGCTTTTTTTTTCCTGAATAAATAATGTTGATTAATTAGCAAGTCAAAATAAGTGAAGATGATCTATGTCGTATATATCACTGTCATAAAAACTTACTGAAACGTTTCGTTTACATTGCCTAACTTCTTAATTACATGCACCCAAACTTTACAAATCTGATGGAAAATGAATTGCATGTAAGGTGAAAGGCTGCATACAAAACCCGCCAACTAAAACCGATCTAGTGGCTGGAGTCATAAAAGGATCGAAAAAGTACACCCACGGCTCGTTAGCAATTTAATAAATTATTTATAAGAAGTAAGGCTCATCTCTCAGTTAAGTTCATCTTTCAGTTTCCAGTACTCTTGCACTCTGTGGATGATTGAATAAGGTGTGAAGTTAATACTGAGACATGCTTATATTGATGTCTTCGTGCATTGCGGATATATACAGACTAGGTGGGATGTATCATAATGTATCATCATCACAAACCGATGGTCTCCAAAATGACTACAGAGTTGGATCAACACTGTCCTCACAAAAAATATATATTTTAAACTTCACAGAGAAACGATTGCCTTACAGAGTGGAACCCCATTTAGTTTCTCTGCTTTTTGTTCTTATTTTGCAAGCATCTGATAATCTAATCTTTGCATTATATTATCAATTCTTTGTTTTTGCTGTATCAGTTATACCAATATGTGCAATCAAATTAAAAATGTAAATGAGATTATACATACAGTTTACATCAGTGTTGGCATGTCAATAGCCTGTCTTCCATGTGCTGTCTGCAGTGACTCAAACCTCTCTTGGGATGTTTGGGTTGCATGGGTTTGCACTAACTGCACTGAATTTATTTACTACCAATCTCTGGGGTGTGGATGGGGTTGTCTTTCTGAACCTAAACAACAGGATATTTTAGATATATGACATATCTTATAGGGAAGCGTTGGTCAGATGTCTCACCTTCATGATGCAAGCATGTCTCATATATCTTGCCTAATCCTGTCACAATCAAAATCATCCATTTGCCGACACTGCTCTTTTAGGACTATGTCCTCACGTAGTCTGAATACCAGTGCTGTTGGTACATTTGCAGAGGAGGCTGTCATTTTGTACTCTTTTTTCAAAACGAATACCAAAATTGTCACCATATTTAGGCACTAGTTTCAAATGTTGGTGTTGTTGGTATTTTCTAAAAACAAGCTTTTTGCAACTTTAAACATAAAAATCTTCAGAGACCTTGATGGTTCTGGCTTCCATATTATCCATTAGTTGGTGTTAATGGACACCTCCTCAGGCATTATCTTAATTATTTACCCCAATGGCCATGCACACTTGCTTTGGGTGGATTAGACAGCAGGAAGGCAGCTTCATCCAGTTTTTAGGCAGGACTTCCTCACACCTGTCTGTCAGGTTCAAACACCACATTGTGATTTTGCTATCAGAAAAATATGGCCACAGTTCATTTAGTGGTCCAGCTACAACTAATCATTGCTCTTTTTTGGTCTTAGTCCAATGAACTGAAAAGCATTTATATTATTACTGGATTTTGGCCTATGTTTCATAATAACACCGTACTACATAGTTCTAAGTTCTGCGGTACTGAAATAAGGACAAGAGTATTTATGGAGCGTTCAGTGGCAGCCTTTAATAAAGGACTTGTAATATGGACAGCCTCCATTACGTAGAAAAGTTTTGCATGCCAGTCCTTGCAGGTCCATCTTATGTCATTAAAGTTTCATTTTTTTTGTATGTTTTGCAGATGAATTCTGAAAAACCTTCTACCCAAAGACATTTTCACTATACCCTTTCTGTTCCTCCAATTATGAGAATGCAACAAAGACACAATTGACAAAAAATGTGTGTGGCCTCTGTAGAAAAGTAGTTTTCATTCAACACTGTCAAAGACTTTTGTCTTGCAGTCAATGACTGCAAGACAAAAGTCCATATTCAGCAAGAGCAGGCTACACTACAATTGATATTTAGGTAATTGATAATCACTTTATGACTAATGTTGTCAATTTGGCAACTAAATCCTATTTTGGTGGCCATCTGGGCTCACTGAATTACTCCCTTGAGAGCAGAGGTTATAAATAGTAATTATTCAGAAGTCATTGACTTTTAGAGGTGTTTAGTGCTTATCTATTTTTCAGTTAAAATGCTGACTTTGTGCCCACAGAGCTTCTTTCTTCCAAAAAAATATCTGCAAAGCATGTAAGGACTACCACGAAGTGTCGCAACACCACCTACATTTTCCCATGAAAAACTTTATTAAATTAGTTAATGACTATTTTACAATTAAATATGTTCACAACGCAAACTTAAAAAACAAGTCGTCATGATGGACTTCAGGAAAACTCATGTGATCTTTTCTCTTTTCTCTCTTCTAGGCAAGGTTTGTTTTTAATGTGGGGAATAAAGACTTCCGTGGCTCTTTCTACATGTAGATTACGAATGTGATCTGGATGACAAATGTTGGACTTACACAAGATTATCCAACATGCACTGTCTGTGCATTTCACTCACTTATTGCTGAAGCACTCTGTCAGATTGATTATCCAGTCAACTAATTCCCAGTCTATGTTTAGCTAAAGTATGATAGACTCATTGTGTCCCATGGGTGCAATTCTCATTTGTGTGTCTGTCTGTGTGAGTGAGTATTTACGTGAAAGAGGCTAACTAATCAACAAACTGGGCCAGAAGCTGAATATTGAGCAATCTGGGACAGTTGTCGGTGTGCTTTAGGGCTCATCACAGCCAAATCTAGGGATGCAGTCAGTGTTTGATGGAAAACAGCTATAATGTAGAATAAACATAGAGATGGTGATGATGATGGTGATAAGGGGACAAATGCTGTTTTATGTGTGATGTTTTTATTCATGTGCATCTCCACAAAAATCATTGACTCTGATCCTAGAACCAGATTTTAGCCAGGAATTTCCAAAACAGTGTAATTTAATTTTAAAAAGTATTATTTATAAATTGATTTAACTGGCCAACATTGATTGATTTCACATGCTTGTTGGCCAAAAGGAGTTTTTTCTCCACTGCACTTTCGATTCATCATATAAATTGTGAAAACACAAAAATAATAAAACCCCAAACCTCAGTCGGGATGAATACTACTGACAGAAATACAAAATGGAAAAGTATATAAACATTACAGTGGATGTATTTTGTGCTACTAAAAGACGTCTAATTAATTAATAAAAGAAAACCTAAACACATACTTAAAGCAAAGCTGAAAGTGGAGAGTCCACATTTAATGGAAATGTTAAGACAACTGATGTTTCAACTAATGTAGAAAAAACAAGACATGGAGTCCCACTTAAATAAACTGTGCATCTGAATAGTTAAGCAGACAAATTAAGTAGTTATATGGAAAATATTTCATTATATTATCTTACCTTATCTCACTGTCCATTGCAAATTTGTATTGAAAGCTTTATCACCTAACCTTGTTATAATATTACTCATCCTTGTAGCATGCAGAAGGATCTTCTTATAATAGTAAAAACCCAATAATTCTTTGGGGGGTTTACATGTAAAACTAAACCAGTTTATTTATTTTTTTATTTAGAAGTAGCCAAGTTTAAACAATTGGCGGCTGTAAATACTGTAAGGTAAAATAACAACTATTTTTTACTTGCATCAGGGTGATAAAATGAACTCTAATGGCAATTAGAGTGCACCTTCGCTCTTTCAAAGTTTGCTCTTTCAAACACTGTTATCAGTTTTGACCTAACAAGCCTCAAAAATCATAGAAAATAAATGGACCAAGTGCATTTGGAAGCAGCTATATCCGTTCTGTAATAATCCTTAGTGTGTCCTGTCTTCCTCCTCTTACCTCCAACCAGTTTCTTCCTGTTGAAAAGGAGTTTTTCCTTCCCAGCGTCGCCAAAGCGCTTGCCCATACACTCTAAAAAATGATTCATGGGGTTAGTAAGTAAAGCTTAAAATTAATAGCTTTTTCTGCATAAAAAATTAAGTTTGTTGCATGTACACATTGTAATCAGTTGATAACTTAATTTAATGAGTTGGTCGAAATGAAAATAAAGAAAACAGTCTTAGCTCAGTAATATATCGATTTTGAACAGACATTTCTGTGTTAACTTAACATGAAAGTGTATTCAGTTAATACAACTTAAAAATCTCGTAAGCGTCCTTTAAAAGCTGAGTACAAGGCTGACTTGCCCGGACATGTTGTGCTCTCAGACCACTGATCGAAAGAAACGGAGGCAAAGAGAGAAAGCAGAGAAGCGGCATTTTGTACAGAACGTTATCAAACGTTAAAGCTTTGTGGTGAGTACAATTTTTTGCCTTGTTTTATTCACAGCAGCTAATAACTCTAACTTTAACTCTATCAACACGCACTGCAAGAAATCCTTTTTACACAACACTAAACTCTTCCTCGGCGAGTGGTGGTGATAAGCTAGTAACGTTACACTTCTGGCTAACTTGTGAAGTAATTCGACCGTAACATTAGTCTTTGTTAAGTTTTGTTTTACGGTGGCAGCCAAATGGTGTTAATTGACACTGAGCTTCTGTAGCAGTAGTTTTAACTCTGCAAAGACAGGGTAATACATGTTTTTCTTCTTTCTACTTTGAAATCGTTGCAGCGTTGATGAAGGTTTGACCAGCAAAAGGCTGGGCCATTTTACATTCATGACTAAACAAATGTAGGTTACTGAGTATACATTCGGTTTAACATCGATGCATTTTGATGTTTAAGTCCTAGAGTTATTTTTATGTGAGATTGAAGTTTGTTAATTGAGCCCTAGCTGAAGAACAGCCTGTGTCAAAGTTCAGTCAAAAAACGCGGGCGAGGAAGCGAACGCCATGTTGTAGAAACGCCACAGGAAAGATCTTAAGTAACATTCATAAACTAGTTGTTTTAATGACATTACATTGAGTGTGCATTAGCACATAAAATATAATTTTGCTCTTTTGGGTGTTAACTGCAGATACATAAGCGCAGTTGTATCACTTAAGAAAAAATATCTTTGATTTGGAAACACAACATAACATTCTCCATTCGCAGGCAGGAAGTTGTCAATCAAGCACCAAAAATCAATGACCTGAAAGAAAGATGGCCTGCTCTTTTTGATGCAGTTCAGGTAAATATTTTTCCATAAGATAATTTGCAGTATGTATTCTTTTAAAGTAAATTGTATACATTAACATGTTGTGCCTATTTGTGCCTTTTTTTTATACAGATAAACCAAGAATTCAGAAGGATCACCACTGTTAACCTGGAGACAACATTCATGGCAAAGCTGGACCAGTACTCTCAGAAAATAATGTCCTTGCTGTCCTCAAGAGGAGGGGCTGCAAAAATGCGCATTCGGCGCATCCAGAACATGCTGCTAGAGGTATGAATGAATGAAATGTAGTTTATTTCAAATAGGATAATCCACTTTTTTTTCCAATAGGTGATATTGAGTCTTAAAAGGTAGCTGTTTACAACTCAACTATGTCAAATTATTGTTTAGAGCTTGAGGCACAAATATCAATTAAAACTATAAATACTTAATAATAAAACAAATTATAGGTGATGTGGATCATGATTGGCAGAGTAATTTGCAAGATTTTGCAGTTTTTCTATTTGTTACCTGGATTTTTCAAGTTCATGAATTGATCATTTCAGAGAAATGGCTCTTTGAAATGATCAATTCATTATTTTGATTATCACTGGAAATCTATAATTGGTACAGTTCAGGCCATATAAAGTCAATCCTTTTTTTTTTTTTTTTTTTTTGGATGTAATTATCAAAAACCCATCCTCCTCGAAGAGCAGTTCGACATTCTTTTTCTTATTCACAGGATGATTCTGTGGAGAGAAGGCGAGAGGTCGCTATCCGTGGCTTAGTGGTGTATCTCAGGGAAAAGGAGGAGGATCTCTTCAAAGAGCAGGTAAATCAGACATGACTATACTTTGTATTAGAGGTACGATCTAATCTATTATTAATTGATTTCTAAATTAATCGGCAACTATTTTGATAATTGATTGATCGGTTTAAGTAATTATTTTAGAAAAAGAAGTCCAAATTCTCTGGTTTCAGCTTCATAAATGTGAATCGTTTCTGGTTTCTTTACTCCTCTATGACAGCAAACTGAATATGTTTGACATTTGAGGTCATCATATTGGGCTCTGAGAAACATTGACATTTTTCACCATTTTCTGACATTTTCTGGACCAAACAACTAATCAGATAATCGTCAAAGGAGCTTGCAAAGAGAACCTTCACAGACATAATCAGATAATCGAGAAAATTGTTAGTTGCAGCCCTATTTTGTGTTACTCTCATGTATAAGTATGATTACTTAAAACATTTATATTGATTCTGATCTACCAGGATGGTGGCGGGGATATTACCAATGAAGTGATGAAGATTGTAACCAGAGGTGCCACAACGTCTGATCCAGCCAGCGCAAGGATCATACTTGAAGGAACAGAAGTCCTAGCAGACCTGGATGTACCCAGAGCCTGTGCCTTGCTAATGGGGCTGATATATGCACTCAACCTCAGCTACCCAAAAGAACTGAAAAACACTTTTGAAAAACACTTTTGAAGTGTTTCAAAAGATATTCCTCGAGCTGGATGATCTGAAAGCCAGTCCTAAGGTAATGTCACTAAAAAGTAAACTGTTGTACTAAAAAATGTGAAGAGTGAGGCTATCCTCAAATTAAACGGGAAATGTTCCACTGTTGTTTGCAATGTGTTGTGTTACATACTTTACAGTAGGCAGTAGGTGTAAAGTTGAGCGTTGAGCATTAAGTACACCTAGTTAAAAATAATGCACTTTAAAAGGATAGCTCGGGTCTTTTGAAGTGAGGCTGTATATGAGGTACATATGTATTGTGAGTGTATTACACACAGTAGATGGCAGTCAGTAAGCTCCACCTACGGAGAAGCAGACGGGGCCACCGGCACGCAAGATGAGCCTCCATCATAATAAAACTAATGTCAGTTTAAATGTACATTATATCAAGAATATGTTTACTGCTTTATTTTGCTATCAGACAGCCTTTTCTGTGAGGAAAGAGAAGTTCTACTGCTTGTTGTTTCAATCGCTCTGGCCCACCAGCGTCCATGGACAAAAACAGCAATTTTACCTGACAGCACACAGGAGTTGCTGGTCTCCTGCTGCCTTGATCAGTAAGTGTAATTGTGTTATTTGGTGACTTTGGTGTTAGTTCGGGTTAGTTCAGATTTACCAAAGTCACACAAACAAACTGAGCCTATCGTGCGTGTTGGTGGCAGGAATGTGCTGACTGCTGTCTACTGTGTGTAATACACTCACAATGTACTTCATACTTAAAAAAACCTAAACTATCACTTTAACACAAACAAACTTGAATCAGAGCATGACTGTCAAAATGTTCAGTCTTTTTGAGACAGATTTACAGGGGTGTTTTATGTCATTTATTTTATGGAGGCAACAATTTTGTCTGCTATTGAAATGTCAATGAGTCTGGAATGGTGGACCTGGTGTTCTAATAAACAGTTTGATCATAAAACTGGAATTTCAATGTGTAATTTATTGTATAATTGTAAGTTATAAGTTATTGTAAGTTACTAGTACTCAAAAAAATTAAGGTAACAATTTGCATGGATATTTCTGAGTAGAATAAAAGTAAAAAAATAAGTTTTAATAACTAAATGGAGTAATTTTTTAAACAATTAAAATTAAGTTGGTTCAACTTAATTAAGCTTGTAGAGGATAAAGCAAATCATGTTGTTTGTACGTAAGGAATAGAGTTTGCCTAACTAAAGAACTCTTGTGGCATTTACGCTATAGTGGCTAAGCTGAAGTAACTTAAAAAGATCCATGCAAATTGTTACCTTAATTTTTTTACGTTAAGCCAGCAGATCTTTTTTTAGAGTGTAGGAGTCACCTGACTGCTGGGGTTTTCTCTGTTTTCTCTGCATTATTGTTGGGTCTTTAAATTCCAATATAAAGCACCTTGAGGTAACTGTTGTTGCGATTTGGTTCTATATAAATAAAACTGAACTGAATTGAATTCTTAACAAAATAAAAACCCGGTAATATTTTTCAAAAAGTCTTTTTTCCAACTCTATGTAACAACAGCCAATTAAAATTTAACTTGATAATTTTCAACAGTTATTTTTTAATAATACTCACATTTCCTGACATAATGACTACTATCATAATTGTCATTATTTAAATTGAGATGCAGATTTAATGATAATTAAATGTTTCTTATTATAGTATTACAGATGTGTAGTTGTAGTGGATAGATTTACTCTATGAGTGTTTTCATGAATTTTTTTTTTTTATATATATCCATCGTACTGTACCTTTCTATCTTACAGTCTTATGCTCAGCGGGTCAGCTCAGGACCATAACAGAGTACCGTTCAATACCAGCTGGTCACACGAGAACACCTTCTTTATTTCCTATTGGAGCAGAAATATCTTTATCACATTATCTGGTGTGTCTGGCCAAGCAGAGTCCTCGGAGAGTAGAGGAGAGGGTGAAAGAGGTCATGTAGAACCAGACAGAGACACTTGCATGACACTGTGACATGTTAAGATCCCCTCCACTGAACTGTGCCTTGCACAACAACATGAAACAAGGAAATGAGCCACAAACATTTTCCTGACCACCCCCTCCTCCCCACAACTACTTAAAGGTTTACAGTCATATGCAGAAGCAACCCACAGATCTGAACAGACGGGTAACAGTAATTTCAAAACTATAAATATGAAGTTATTATCATACAAGTATCAGCTAGACTGTGTTTTCATTTTGAGGGATTTTAAATATTGTGACAAGTTAGTTGGAAATATGATTTCATGTTTTCAGCTGGCTTGATTGTTCGACTAGATAACAGCATGGTGGCCATGTGTTCATCTTGTTTAGTGCACTGAGGTGACAAGACTCCACTGGAAGGGAATTATATGTCCTCCACTGGGTCGTCTCTCCAAATGAGAGCCATTGCCCCTATTAGACAAAGGTTAATAGTCATTTGCGGAAGAAAACAGCTGATTTTATGTTTGATCCAGAACACAAACACAGCTAAAGACGGCTATACATTTATTGTCCTCCTCATGAGACCCTTTCTGTTCATGAAACCCCTAAATATTTTAATTCTGACCATGTGAAAAGAGTTTATGTTCATTTTCTCTGTGCCCTGCAGGCAGGAATCAATGACATTTGAAATAATTGTTGTTACAGGGGTAATCTCTGGAGGGAGAATGGGGCAAAACTGTAGAGAAGATTTGAGTAAATTACTGTGTCAGCTTCTATTTATTTGCAACTGGATTGCCAGAGGCAGCACTTCAAGATAGCCATTAGGAGTCAGGGCAATAAAGACAGAGCGTGTAGCCATTGTCGAAAAGTTAGCGTGTAATGCAGCAAGTTATCATCAAAGTGCTCCCTGTGGAGAGAGCAGGGCACACACTGAGGAGAATACATGTGAGGAGAACCAATTATAGCTCCTCAAATCTCTCTTTCTCAGAGGGAGAGGTCATAAATAGATTGATATAGCTGTGTACACTTGCTGTATATCTCTCCATATGGAGACTGTAGCCTATCTGTATCATTAAAGGTAACAGCCACCCTTAAACTGAGAACATGTGCTATACTTTTGGTGAGTACAGTAAAAAGCTAAAAGGGTGAACAAATTGCTAACAAAGTTCTAAATAGAAGAGCAAACACTTATGCGCGAAGGAAACGTTTTGTTACTGCAAGTATAAAAGAATAAAATACAAATTTTGCTCAGTGTACTTGTTTGCTAAAGAGAATTGAAGTACTGGAACATTTGATTTAAGTAAAACAAGCAACACTGTCGAATTATGGTGTTACTGCACTGCCATTTAAATTTTTATTAGTATCAAAATATAGTCCAAGTTACCAAATGTTATTGAGCATATTAGCCCGATTCAGAATAAACTTTACAGTGCAAAGGTAATTGTCTTAAATACCTTAAATGCTACAGAAATATATAACATGATCAGTTATTGTCATACATAAAACTTACAAAGAGTGACCACAAATAGCATAATTTATCCTCAGTACACTTTCACAGAGCTCTTTGATGTACACTGTTAAGGAGGCTGGTTCATGCATCTTCGAGATTGCGCCATAGTCCTGGAATTTCGTCTCAGTGTAAATGATCAGTACTCGCTCAGGTCTTTGTCTGGTTTTTCAGAACTTGTTCTTATGGTTGCAGCTGGTTATTATGAAGCTCTATAGGTGTGTGTTTGGCATTCCTGGAAAATTAAACAAATCTAAAACCTAGCCCATCAGTCTGTCTATTTCGTTTACACTGAGAGCAAACAAAGAAAAAACAATACGATTCCTTGTTTTTGTGTTCATACTTGGCCAATAAAGCTGATCCTAATTCTAGTAGAAACTTCCTTGAGAACATTAAGTTAAAAGTTAATTCAAAGTCATAAGGTCCAAATTTCAATTCTCCCTTTGGCTCTGACCTTTTGTGTGCAGTTTTCCTTTAACATTCCCATTTAAGTCGCTTGTTGTCTTTGTAATCACTCTGAATTTATCTTATGTAACAGCTATCTACTCTATTTCAAGCATATATTCCCAGAATATAACTATGCCTCGTGGGACATCCTAATTAAAATGCTAATTTTATGAACAATGTGAAAGCACACAATTAGCTGCAAATTAAATCACACGAAGCAGATTCAAATAACAGGCGAGCATGAACTGGTTAATCCTTTTACTCTGTCAAAATTAAACCTTCTTGACCTGTTTAACTGCATTTCTGGGGATATTAGCTGAAGTAATGGTAAAACAATGAATATTTAAGAAAGTCTTAATCCACAGAAGAGACACCTTTTTAATCCCCAGCCACTCAAATATGGTATGATAACCAGCACAGGCGGTGACTTTTAAATCTGGGACTTAAGAGAGGAGGGGGGAAGGAACAAACAATGAACAGGAAGTGCAGATGAAAAGGGAGGCTGCATTAATTAGATGACAGCGATGGGCTACGGCGGTGAAGACAAGGCAGGGAGAAAGGGGATTGAAACTGTTTGTAGGGTCTGCAAAACAAATGGCGCAGGTCCCTGCGGGAAAGAGATTATTATGGGGTCTGTGTCTGTCAAACATGTGAACACAATACAAAAAAGGAAAGGAGGTGGGAAGAGGAGGGGGCCCGAGGCAGTCCAGTAGCCTCTGAAGGCCTACGAGGACCCAGGCTCTCCCCAGCAACACTGGTCCTGCCAAAGAATGTCTGTAATCCTCAGACTGACTGAGGTGATCCCGTGGCTCTCTCTGGCAATGCAGCAGGCTTCCCTATTGTCAGTAACGCTCAAAGAGGAGAGGGAGGAAGCCAGAGAGGAGGGGGAGGCAGTGAGGCACTGGGGAGGTGGTGTCCTTTCTCAGCCTGGCCTTATGAAAGCTCCCTGCTATTGTCCAAAAGTTACAATTGCACTTTTCTGATCTTTTGTCCAGTCCTGTTGACAGTGGTTATTGACTAAACGGTTGGACATGGAAAGGATATGACCCCCACCCGTACCCTCCCTGCCTCCCTCTGTTTTTCGACTTTGGGGGGCCTCCATGAACAAGAGAGGAAGCAGGTTTGAGGTTTACATGTAGCATTAGACTTTAAAGGGGTTTGAGGCAGCTTATGTGAAAGAGGAATACAGAGATGGGCGGAGGCTTTGGCCCTTAGGAAGACAGCGGGAGACACAGTGAGCAAGAGAGAAACTTGGAAGAAAGAGAAGAAGAAGAGGAGGAGGAGGAAGAAGAAAGAACAGACTTTTCCCTCAATGTGAAGGTTTTTTTTCCCCGTTTCTCCCCTCAAACAGATGCTAAGGCAGATGGCGGTGAATTAGCAGAAAATGGGCGAAAAAAGAAATGAGACAGTATATTAGAAGTCCAGGGAGGACGGACATGATGAAATAAAGATTAAAACGCCTCTGCAGAGGGAAGGAAATCTCACCCAGGGGTTGTGGGAGGTCTGAGGTGTCATCTCGGAAACATAATGTCCAACGGCTTTGGTGATGAGCGATATGCTCTGGGCCTTGTGTTGCAAAAGACCCATCATACAGCAGCAGCGGTAGCAGCAGGACATTGTGTTTCTCACTGTGGGGCTATATAGGTGAGAAGCATCACATTAATAAATTAATGAGGATAACCGAACGATGGATCTCCAAATTCAATAAATGTAGTAGAATAGATGGATTTTAAAAAAAGCACCTATTTAACACTTTAATTGGAAAGAAACATATGCCCATCTTCATCATGTGCCTTGCAGGAACATTATTAGTTTTATTTCTATAACCTCTTTTTGGCCTTGTACTACATTCTATAAATCTATAAATAGAAAGCAGTCCACGGGTATTTCTCCAGAGTATCTATTACTTTGAGAGATTGACAGAAATAAAAATAGTGAAAGTGCAGACTAGGTTAAGACTACACAACATTACAGCCAGTAATTCTGGCTGCCTATTAGATTTATCTGTTGCAGGCTGAGGAAAAGCATGCACTTTGTCTTCAGACATGAAAACAGCATCTCAAGTGTTACAATTCCAGAGGGGGTAAAGTGGAATTGCTGTTTTTACATTTCTGTACCATTTTTTGCCCATAAGGAATATGGATAACAAATGAAATATTCAGCCACATTGTCTGATTTATCTCTTTTATTATCTGCAAATATCACCCCGGCAATTTAAAGGATAGCTCGCTTCATTCGGGCCTTTTCGCTTGGGGCCTGACAACCTATCAACTTTATACCGCATAAACAGGTCAGGATTGTATGAGCATTTCTATATGTTATAGTTTAAGGTTTTGAGCTCACAGAATTTCTAAATAGAAATTGAAAAAAGGAAAAGAAAAAAAAAGGCACGATCCTTAAGGGGATGCTACAGACCTTCTTGCCTGAGAAAGATAAATTTGCACTGTGTCCGTTTCTGAAACCAGGGAACAAAATGTTATTAATTTCAAACCAAGTGGAGACCTCCGTATCACAATTTCTCAGGCTGTAAGTAATATGACTCTCCTGGGGCGGATGATTGACTGACAGGCGCTCCAGTCCGGCTTTTTGTACGGGCTGAGTGTTTTGGAGCATCCCTACGATCCAGTTTGTCTTGGAGCTGTCAAGTGATATAATAAGCCTTAGTTCTTGCCCTCTAAATGGGCTCTGACTTCACAAAACGAATAGTGTTTGAAAACTGACCTGCATTCACACTTTAAGAAATAGGGATTAGGATAATTAGACAAAGTGGAAACATTTTATTCTGACACTTTCAGAAGAGGCTCTAGATTTCAGTAGTTTCTGTGTTCATTATAGTTATTTTATTCAGTTGGTGTTAAATGAATTGACCAGATAATTGGAAACAATCTTAGAGAATAGACCTTTAATTTCTACTGGTCATTAATCATTTTTTCCTGCATTGTATCAATGATTGTAGACAGTTGGTATATTATTTAACCAAAATGATTTGTTTTAAGATCTGGAGACTATGAGCCCTGTTTAACAGCTCATAAAATGTGCAAATTATGAAATATACCGCAGGCCACTGTTTTTCTCCCTGCGGGCAATACTGGTATATATATATATACATATATATATATATATATATATATATATATATATATATATATATATATATATATATATATATATATATATATATATATATATATGGGGGAATTTACTTTGAAATTATACTGAATTATATAAATTATACTGAAATCTGAATATGATTAAAAAGCAGAAGAAGTGAAGCCAGTATCACATTGGATACTAGTCTTCTGGTTTTTGGTATAGACACAAGGTAGACTATTATCAGGCAAAGATACAGTACTCTGCCATTGAAAACAAAGTAAGCACAGTGCAGTCAGTAACTTATCATGAACTTGGCTGAGATCAAACGATCTGCCCCATGACCTTGACTGAAACACACTTTCTGTTCCTTCTAGGTACTCTGTCCCTCCTCTCTGCATTTCCAAACATACTGCATGGCTAAAGATAGTTATTCCACCTTGAACCGCTCTACATCACCTCCCCTGAGAATACAAGTCCCTCTTGTGAAACCTTACGCGCTACAGCATTTCTCACTTCCTGAAAGGGGAATAGAATGGCAGGGGGGGAGAATATTCAGCATGGCTCACTTTAAATCAAGATAAAAGACTGAAATAGAAAATAATGTGGGGAACAAACCCCCGGATAGCCCAAGGCTCTTAATAGAAACACATGGCTGAAGGCTGAGGTGTTGTCAGCAGCCAACACAGTGATATTCCTTTTTGATAATCTGGCCTGCCATAAAATTAGAATAGCAAATACCTCCTGACAAAGATGCATGCTCCTCCTCTATTGTGCCATCATAAAAAAAGAGGGAAAAAACTCCACTGGTGACTCTGAATGCCACAAACTTCAATTTAAATTTACAGCGCTGCAAAAAGAGAAGTGATATGCACTCAAAAATTTTAATAACCTATTAAGTTACGACTTCAATTTCATTTTATGAATATTTTCCTTGGGGAGCACAGCCATCACCAGAGAAAGATCGAAATTTAAAAAAGATAAATAGTGCCATTAATCTACAACATTTCTCTTCCATTATCCCTGAAAATGAGGAGTTATTTTTGCTCAGATCCTCACGTAATTAGCTTCTTACACTTGATTCACTAGCCAGAAAATGACCATGTTCAGAAAATTAAAAATTTGCCATTAAGTGGAATTTAACATAATACCATTTATCTTTATATATTCCTCCACTGACAGGCAGCAGCCTTGGATGTTGATCAGGCTTTTGTGTCAGAGGACTTAGCACTGTAAGAGACGCAGAGCTGTTAATGCGTGCTCAGTTAGCAGGTGAATATTGGTGATTTCAGCTGCTTTCACTCAGAATATTTATCCTACTAATGGTGCTGTCATTTGAAATTGGGAGTTGCCATTTGTGCTAAAATGAGAATAGGACTGAAACACGGTGTTATACTGTTTCACTCTATTATGAAGACAGATGTTAACATCCAGTAATGTGTCCACTTCAGTCTCAAAAGGCAAGTTGTTTCTTTTTGCTCATTTGTTTTCAGATGTTCATATTTAGATTTATATAAGGAAGTAAGTACATTTTTATTTATGAAGCACATTTAAAATCAAAGTACTCTACAATAAAATAAAAGAAATTAGATCCTAGAGCTTGATGCTACCATGTTTATAAAATAAGAACAACTTAAATGTACAATGTAATTTTTTACCTGAAGAATTAAATTGTAAAAAAGAAAGCCTTCATTAAGCTGGACATCGTTATTAAAAACAACTATATTGTGTCTGATAATGTCATTACTGGACTTTGCTTGGTTCAGCATACATATCTGAGGAGAAGTTAGCTAACACTAAGCCTCTGTGACTCTGTTGCTGTTATTTCAATTAGCCCCATAAAAGAGAAACAGTTATTGGTAAGAATCTGCTACTTGCATGAGTAATGTTTGCAGAGGAGTTCTCCTAGAAAACACATTTATGTAAGCTTACAGCTAACATGACAGTAAAAGCAATTTTAAAAGAAAAATATGAGGAATTGTTGAACACAACTGGAAAATGTTCAAATGTGTATCCAAGGTCTTGATACTTTCTTGTTTGCAAGTCTACTTTTTGGTGTCCATATAAACTCGTCTGTGGAGACTTTGCCTTTCCAGCTGCACATCCACCGCAAGCACCGGACTTCAAAGAACCAGAATGACTACTCTGCCATCATGTCTCCAACTGTGTCCAACAAAGTATAATCAAGGCTCAACTCTCTTAAGGACAAGCATGATCTAGTTAATATTATAAATATCAGTCATAGTGACTTAAGACGAGCCTGTTAGCATTTGTTATACATAAGTCTAACCACAGAAGGGAGTCAAAACACTGCCAAAAAAATATTTTTCTTTTACAGATGTTTCCATAAATGGTAAAATTAAAAAAGAAATATAAAATGTATACAAAAAAGGATGCCTTCCTTCTTTTTAAAAGTACAATGTACGGTATATGTGACAGCAGTTCCAATGTCAATTGAAATCATTTATTCTAACCATTGCAGCCCCTGGATATTGTTCTAGCCCACTAGCCTTAGCTAGCCAAGCAGTGTTTACTTAGCTAATATTATCTGTTTCACCAAAGCACATAGCTCTATTCTGGTCACTCTGAGATTGACTGCTGGTGTCTTTTCTGTTAACATTTTGAATCCACAGAAATCAAAGATAACAATCCTTTGCGTAGTGAAGATTTGTGTATCACATAACTGTTTTTGACATTTGATATTTACCAAAGACAAAGTGTGCTACTACTGTTAGCTCCAAAAGCTATGCCCCCAAAAGGCGAGATCCTCAAAGGTCTGAAACAGACATTCAGAAATTCCTTCATAAATAGTGACGTAGTTGCTTTACGATGGTGATTCAACTGCAAAATGAAACACACTTAACAATCTTACTTTTAAATTGCAATATAACTAGAATACAACCAAACGGCAATCAGATTGCGGCGAGTCTACGTCACAAAGAGTCTGCTTTTATAAATTAGACAGCAATTATTTGCAATCCTTCACCAGTCAAAGCGATTGGAGTCAGTCCAAGTTTAACCATGATTTTTTGGAGGCAGGTTGCCTCCCATCCAAGCAATCTGTCCAGTTACTTTGCAAGCAATTGCTCAACACAACCTCAATGCAATCATTGGGCAACCATCAATTTTTCCTATAGTTGCAATGAGGTTGCCATCAGATTTTTACTCTAGTGTGAATAAGACATTAGTCAGCGTACAGTATACCGAGATGCAGAAAAAAATTATTTTGGAAAACTAAAAATATCATGTGGTTTGGACAAAGAGAATAATTCACTTTTCTCCTTTGAACAAATACAAAAATCCTTAAAGCCATAGAGGATTAACTAGTATAGAAATGTTCATTAAGGCTCTAAAAGTTAATGTTCATTTTAAACACCAGCAACAGATATAAATTATTTGAAAATACCAAAGCAAATCCAGTGACAATGCATTTAAAATGATGTAATCAATGACTGAAACGTGCACAGACTGATTTGAATTGGAGGTTCTGTTCTGTGCTTCTGTGTGCAGTTCTGTCATTTACTTAGTTCAACACAAAAACATGTTGGTCATCATCTCACACCACAGCAGGCTATCCATTAAGATCTAATTGATCATCAGAAGGAATGGAAGAAAGAAATGGAGTTGATAATGGTGAGAGAAACCATTTTGTCTCACTCCCATTACAGAGCAACAGCATTCTTGTTTAGTTATTATTCTCCTGTGACTATGAAAACAAGAAGTGAGGGGCCACATGCTGCACTTCTCTATTGAAAAACTTTCCCTTCTTATGATAGACCCGCACAAATCTTGTAAACCTTTAAAAGACATTAAAAAAAATATTGTTTCAAAAATACATGAAAACAGTTGAAATCATCGCAGGAAACGACGTGAGATTCATAATAATTAAATACATGAAACTTATACCACAGCTGAATTGTGTTGCGATGTGCATGATCTCACGGTACTGAAGCAAATTAGGGATACATGTTGTACAATGAAGTCCTCACATCAAGTGGTTAATGCAGGCTCTCGTCACCCATGCCTGCTCCCCTAAAGCAAAAGCACATTACCGGTAGCTTTAAAACTAATAAACTCATTTCATAATAAAATGTGCAGCTGGGCTGGTAATAAATCATTATGGGACTTCTTGTTCCCTTGATACAGTATTGAGGCATTGACCCCAATCAAGTGCTTGCAACAAATATTTGGAATTACAGGCTGGAGTTGATTAATTTCACAAGATTCAGGGATTCTTTAAGAAGATTAACTATAAATGCCTATGAGAACAGAAAGTGGAAAAAAGATAGTGGATAAGTGGTAAAGCCATGCAATTTGATTCCCTGATGCTTTGATATACATTTTCTTTGAATTTTCTGGAATTTCTCTAAAGAATATAATTAAATATTTGAGTAAAAAAAATATTCATTTAAAATTGTGCTTCATTAGTTTTGTTTATGTGTTTTGGATTCTGGGGACTGTCATCCTGGGCAGGTTTCCACAATTTCTGTAAAGTCAAACAAGGCATGAAGTCACTGGTTTGTGATCTGATTTGGACTCTTACCTTTTGAAAATTATAGATTTTCTAGCAACAGAGACATACAGAGATATTTTAAATATCTAATGTTTAAATTATGAAGCAAAATCTTACATGTTTTCAGTGCAGATTAAGACAGATACTTAATAATAGGGAATAAAAACAGTGATTACAAGCAGACAATGACCTTTTTAAAAAGAAATTATACAAAATTATACGCAAGTTTCTTATTTTTAACCTGGGTTTTCTGAACTGTCAAAATTTAATGCCTCAATTTAATGCCTTAATTTGTAAGATTGGGGAGCTCAGGCCTTAAATCAGTCTTTAATTGGTTTATTAAAACCCTTAATATTTAAAAAAAAAAAAATAGAATGAGAGACGTATTTTGTTCTTGTGAGGTACAAGCTCATATCTATCCCCGGCAAGTCAGCCATATTCATGTGAAAACTTTTTAGCGTTTATAGAGTTCTAACATCATAAATGACCCCAGACTTCATAAAGGCACTGCAAAAATATTATTAAAGCTGACATCTTTAGTATAAGAGCAGGGAAGCTGCTTATCACACAATAGGGAAGTGTGGTATTCATTCACTTGTAACAGCAAAGGAACAGAAGCGCATTCTGAGGTTGCATCAAACTCCACTACACGCATTTTTCACCAGCCCCTCCCTCTAAAACAAAACCAAATATCCTCACATGCGAGTCACACATCTTTTCAGCTCCCTGGGGTTCTGAACAGTCTCTCTTGTCTTCAGCCAGTTTCTCTGCTCTAACCTGCAGCAGCCATCAAACCCATTAATCCATCCACCGAACACGACTATGACTGATCTGGTCGCCAAACAATAAATTTGTATCTCATTGTCGTTTGGTGTGGCTGTACACACTATCATGAAAGTATCAATGGCAGTTCCACCACCAGAGTGAAATAATAGAGTAATAAGGCAACCAGCATTTGACCTTGGAAGACAGCTAATTCATCTGCCCATCCATCTTAATTATTTCCTCTGAAATGGATACAAAAGGCAACCTGAACATTTCATCAGTTCTCACATGACAATTTCATTTTTTATGTGTTCGTAATGCCTCCATTTTTCTTATATGATGTAGCATTTCTTTGTCATGAATTCAAAGGAGTGGCCGATAAAGGCTACACCAGTGGAGATTAAATGGTTTATTGAAACTTCATGCTAGAACCAAGAAGCACAATGAACGTTGGTACATTTACCCTTAAGTAAATTTCTTTGCTTGGAAAAATCTACAGACGTCTTTCTGTCATGTCTATCATGTTTTCAAAGGCAGTATTAGACTTTAGGCAATTAGTCTAACCGGTTATAACGCTGGCAAATCAACAGAGATTTACTTTTTCATTCCTGCAGAAACATAACACTGAGCCACATTATTAAAACTTCTGATAACAGAAGGAAAAACACTGACCAGCTTGTTATGACTCAAGGTTCTCCTGGGAAAAAACTTGGGTCATGTGGACGCTACTTTGAAACATATCAATAGCAACAGCAGTTACTGATGACAGCGGCCTCACAGCAGCCTAGTCTCCCAACTGCCCTGATTCTAATTGTTGAGCATCCATGAGAAAACTTTCCATTCACTGAGGCCACATCTCACATGACCCAAAACACAAGCTACCCCAAGAGGTCCCATGTCCATGTTTTGATTGGTCTGAGCATGAGCATGCTGCCTTTTCAACATCCCCTTAATTTAACAATCAGGCTGAATATTTTCCAAGTAATTTTAAAGTTTTTGTTGTTACTAACTCAGTACAAGAAATCTGGATATATTTTCTCAGTCTACTTTATTGTTACTTTATTGTTCCATCGTCTCTATCAACACCTTGCTAGACTGATCATTTTTACTTTATTTTTAGACTTTTACGATGGATGAATGTGATGTCCTGCGTTTAACTTTACTGGGGCAATACCAACTGTCCTTCAACGCTAAACCACTCAGGAGTGAAACTGTCTGCTGTCAGCTACACAGTGCTGGTGAGCAGCATTTGGAAGCACTTGTAGCTTGTCAGTCTCATTTGGTTTTTCATCAGTGGAAGTTTTTAAGCATCTGACAGATGATTCAACATGTAGGTTCAGCGATAGCTGTCAATCAGTCGAGGGCAGCATGAAATGTTGCTGTTAAAATAAAGGGAACAAAGCTTTTCTTTGGCAAGTATAAATGATTTGTGCAATATGTTCCCTCATTTGTCCATCTTATTGGACATACAGCAGGTGATTATCTGTTAGTTTTTGGGATACCAGTAACAACATATTGTACCTCTTGGTTTGACATTTGATCTGTCAGCTTGTTTGTTTTCCTCACAGTTGTAATCCTATTATTTAGGTCCATGTGATCAAGCTGCTCTTGATACTCTGATTTTCTCCCCAAGAACTGTGTTTGTAACAATGTTTTTGACACTTTCAATTAGATTTTCTGGAAGCTGCCAATTTGCGCTCAGCGGATAGAAAAATATTTGTTTGTTATCATTATTTCAGTAGGACCCATCTATTTTGCTCAACAGTTTGATTATTTATATTCATCACACATTAATTTAAGTGCGCTTTAGCAGAGTAAAACTATAAGCAAACAGGAGTATTTCATGAGTTGGATTAGATGCATTTTTTTCAGGGGAATCTTGTATGAGTTAGACTTCATTAGTACTCAGCTAATTTTCTTGTTTGGGCTTCTTGTCCTTTGCATTTTTTCTTCCTAGGCCTTGGTAGTACTAGGTTGGAGCAAATCTCCAGATCCACCACATTCAGAATTATTTAAATCGCCTTTTTTTCCTCCTAATTTTTGGTTTGAACTTCTACAGGACATCATGAACATATCTACATGCCTAAATCTAATGTACAAACTTGCTACCAGTGTATCTCAAAGGCGCTCTTTCAATTAAGATCTGGTGACTGTGGAGGCCATATGAGTACAGTGAACTTATTGTGATAGTCAGGATGATTCTTGAGATGATTTGAGCTTTGTGAAATCGGTCAGCAACAATACTCAGGTAAGCACATTTAAATGACCCTCAACTGGTGCTAAAGATCCAAAAATATACTACCAGAGTCCCCTCACATCTTTACACCACCTCTTGGACTGTTGATACATGCCTAGATGGATCCATGCTTTCATGATCCTCGCATCTGAATGTTGCAGCAGAAATTAACACTCATCAGACCAGGTGATTTTTAATTTTTTTAAACTTCTTTTGAAATACCAAACCAGCCACCCCATATACCATGTCGCTAAATCACCTTTCTTCTCCATTCTTGGTTTGAATGTCACTAGGTCATCTTTATCAGGACTGCATAATAATATCAGGACTAATAAAATGGTATTAACTGTGTGCCATAATATCAAAAGGAATCCAGAATTAGTAATTTATTTAATTTAAAGTTAATCCCATTTTTAGACTTTACAATAACAGTAAATAATAAATAAAATAAATCAACAAAAAAACATTTAAATAATAAAACTTGTGTTGTGACAGTCCTAATAGGGACACTAAAGTACAAACAAGTCTTCTGAACTGATGACATGCTTCCTGGATAGGCCTTCAAATTATGAAAATTAAATTAAATGACTAAGTTATTGTTATTAGATCAGATTTTTTTCAGGTTTCTTTTGGAAGCAGATCAAACACTAAACCAATCTGAAGTTTTCAGCTCTTTTACATTGATATTTTTAGAATATAAATTCATCTAAATTCTGAAAATCAGAATTTGCAATTCTAAGTACAAAACAAATAGAAGATACCATAAAGACCATGAAAGGGTGGATGAATCGGGTGGGCTTTGCCTGTGCACAGAAGGCTCAGATAAAACTATATTTGTTCAACAGCATGTTGATGTAAAAACAAAAAATGATGTGCATGCCACCCATACATACTGTAATAGATATTCAACTGAGAAAAAAAAGTCGGAAGTGTTGGAATGATATTGCAAAAGATAGAAAAAGCATTCCGCATTTTAGGCGCACATTATAACAGTGTTTGATATAACCCTGTCTGATGCCGGGCTTTTGGCTGCCGTGCAGATAAAGCTGCTAATAGTGAGGCAAACGAGAATGCAAAGCAGGCCATCTGATAGCACAGAGCAGAAGGTACGAAGGAGGCATGTGTCTGGGAGAGGCAGCCGAGGAGCATTTGTCAGGAGACAGTGACAAAAGGGGGTTGAAGGGGCCTTGCTCAACGCTATTCAGAGACAATTTGTAAGCCCGGCTGTTGAAGCCAGGCCAAAGACTTGTGAACAGCTGGAGCCCTGCCGTGATTGATAAATGCGGGCCTCCAAGAACTTCATTTTGATATGAATGAAGACAAAAGCGTGACAACATTCTGTGAGTGTTTAATATTACCATCATTAAGTGACGACAGTGGACAAACGTTCCGTCCTCAGCTGGGGATACACAATGCCAAAAGGGAGGTCAGTACCCTCTGCTAATTAACATTTTTATGACAAAATTCCTTTCTCTTTTCTTTTTTTTTTTGTAGCAGATTTGTAATTAATTCAGGTTTCAAGCTGAGTGATTAAAAGGACATTTAATCTGGATTTAAAGGGGCTGATTACACCAAGGAATACTTACCAAGAAAGCCCCCATGTTAGCCTTTTGATGGTCACTTTCGTGGCCATTTTTAAGGGTTAAACATGAATGATATAGTGTTTTCCAAAAAAAAAAGGTTTTCTTTCATATTTTCTTAAAATAAAATATTTTTGAATAGTTACAACCCTACAGATACGGAAACAATCATGTGAACATTAATCCAATTACAGTGTGTGCTGTGCTAATCATGCAATTAACAAATTTCAACATGTATTGACAACTGTAAAAGAGTTTTGCTGGTTCTCTGTCACAGGCTTTTGCAGATGTTGTGACCCATGTTCACATGGGTCACTGAGAGTGAGGGTGGCCAGCTATGATCTTTTCACTTACTGGGTTCACTGATTTTTAAACCTCTTTATCAACCGCTGATTTATATTTTACTAGATCTATAAAAGGGTATTTGATTTGGAGAGGAGTTTCCAAAAAAAATAAACTACTAAACAGGAAATTCAATGAGGTAATCCTTTTTTTCTTATTGATTATGTTTTTCTTCAAATAAGCTTTTTTCTTTTTTTATCAACATAACGCAGGATTTCTCTCAGTCTCTTCTATAGAATTGAAAGTAAACTATGCACATTCATCCCTGACCTATTTAATGGCTGAATAGTGCCAAAGACCTACACAAGAAAATTGAAAAGTTTTCCATCATTAGGTGATATATATAGCTGTGACCGAAGTCCATAAAAATTGGGAATTGTTCTATTCTAATTTAAAATTCCATTTCAGACACTCCTCACAGTGACAAAGGAGAACATCCATCCAGTAATACAGTCGAGAATTTGCTGCCAGGATTCACGATGAATGAGTGAATATTGATGAAGTTGAAAAACTCCACCGGGTCTCTGTTCCTACATCACTCCAGTGGAGGATGGGATGGGGGGAAGGGCAGGTTTCACTGGGTTTCCATGGAGTGAGACACCTTTCTCAATATTCAGAATCTCAGTGCTCAGTGCCGAGTCTCAAAAGGAGATCAATCTCACTTTGAAGCACTGGGGGCTTCATTTGTTTGTGAAGGATGTGAGGTGCTGCCTAAATGACTATGCCAATTCTTCAAAACCCACTTGCAGTTGACACCAGGTGCCTATGCATTCATTGTTTTTGGGGGGCTCAAGTTCAGAGACACATGACTGAATCCAGCCCACTTTGGAAAGACTTGCTCACAGTAAAGACTTTGACACTTGGCAGTCACATTTGTTACTTAACTGAACTCTGACATTGCAAAAGATCAGAAAAAGGAACCATAAAAACAATGAATGGGGACTAAAAAGAAATTTGGAAAAGTGCAAGAAATATACGAGCAATGAACAAGTTCAGACACCATTACTGCTGTGAGATTAGGGAGGATTTTTTTAATTCAATAAGACAATATGACAGAATCTAATTTACAGCTTGTAGGATATATTTTGAAATGAAATGAAATGAAAATATCAGAATTACCTGGTAATAATACAAAAACAGATACTAAAATAATCTTGCTAAACTATATAAACTTTTAAAAATAGTGGACTATGAAAAAGACATTGTTACAACACTGAAAACCATTATATTTGTTCATGAGGTTGTGTTTTTATTTATAGCTAATTTAAATGTTTCTATGCTCTTACATGGAAAAGTGGATAATTTGTTTTCTTAATTGCATTTTTCCCCTTGCTTTCTTTTTCTTCTTCTTCTTCTTTATTTTGCAAAGACTTTTTTATTAAATAATTATGTCTTTAAGATTCAAAGCTGCATGCAGAGAAGTCAGATTTTTACAGATAATTGTTAAGTCTTTGGCTTTAAAACAGTCCTACCTTTTTCATTTGTATTTACATTGGGGCACCTGTCTATAATAACAACTCTGAGAGTAACTGAGTAGAAAGGACAAAAGGACTGTCTGTTTTTCTTTTACTGGGATAAGTAAAACTCCAGGAGCCCAGGGAGGTGTTACAAAAGTGTAAGTAGTGGGTCCAAACATAAATAAATACTCCCTCAGTCGCCTGAGCTTAACTAGCAGCGCGTCAAGCCATTCTTCTCCCAGTTTTAGCAGTTCAATGGCCCATGCGGTTTCCTCACAGTGTGTTTAGAAGAGGACCCTCCATGTCTGCTCAGTTGTGCCTGGTTTACCAACACTATTGATTGCAGGTGATGCTCTGGACAGAGTCCATCTGACCTCTGTAGGGGCTTAAATACATCATTGTCCAGAGAGGGGCCTCCTGAGACTCTGGTTATACTGTGTGTGCAGCCCTGAGCTTTACTCCCAGACACACTGATGAAGTGGCAGCAAAAAAAGTCAACAGGACAGATGGATAAGCACTTTTTTTTTACTACTTTTCCCCGCTGTGCAAAAACTATAAATATAGCTGGAGGTCAGAGAATAGCAAAGCAGTTAAGACATTGTTTAAGTTTGTCTGCTTTCAAAGCTGAAATGTGATAACTGCTACTGCCACACTGGTTTACACAAGACTGAGACGGTCTTCATTCTCTTCATCATGATCGTGCTGATCCGCTCTCTTGTTGCCTTGCTGTGAATTCTAATTGGCTTTATTAATCAGCAATCATGTTAACATTCTCCCTAATCTTTGTGGCAAGCTTTTGTTCCGTACACACCTCAGAGCCATTGATGGAAATGCAATGAGACATAGGTTTACCTGCCATGAAAGTACCTCAGCAGCAGTCATCAACACATTATGTTGAGTGAGGGGGGAAGTACACTTAGAATTAATTAGCATCAGACCTCTTGTAGCACTTCATTTCTGTAAACAAACGTTCTAATGTGGGGTAATTAATTAAATATGCCAAGCTTCCTCTCTGTTCGTGATTTTCTTTCTTTCTGTTGTTCAGTTTTTAGGCATTAACTCTGGTTAGGAGTTGAAGTAGGTGGACATGTCAGTCCTCACAAAAGACTGTTTAGTCTTCTTATTGTGATTGGGAGCTTTGCTAATACAGTCAAAACATACTGCGATAACACAAGGGGCTCTAAAACATCTCCAGTATATTGATATCACACAAATTTTACTTGAAAGTGATTAAACAATGGATTTACAAATTCAAAATTTGGAAAGTGCCAGACATTTAAGTTCAAACCAACATCATAATTGAATTAAAATTATTATTTCAACATAACTGACCTGATCCTAACCTTTAATAACACCAGAAAGCGTAAACACATGTTTTTATATTAAGTAATTCATCCATTAAGACCCTGTTTAATCATTTTAATGGTAATGGCAAATATTTTAACTTTTTTTTTTTTTGCTGAAGTTTGCTGAAACTTTGGTTGCATCACTGATTACCTCTTTAACACTGAAGAATCGTCTAATTTTTAAGCAATATACCTTATTTGCGAGCTTATTTCTCAGTGACACCCATTTCAAAACCAAGGGCCCAACTTTCTGTTTTCCTTATTTCCATTTCATATCTGTGACACACTCCCAGCTCTGCATGAGAGCTGCTCATGGATGATGATTTTTGAATCGATTTGCCATTCTCACAAACGAAAAGCACAAAAGGCTGAGCAATCAGTCCAAGGCTGGCTGCTTTTGGCCCAGAGAGAGGAGAGATACTCTGTGAGTGGAGGGCAAGCATGGCTGATCTGAATCATGAAGAATAATGTTTAGCCTGGCAGATGATTAGGGATGTTAATTTTTTTGGAGGGGGTGGGGGCAAACGGGGCTGGCACTTGGTGATGTCACTTTGGCTATCTGAACAATCTGGCAGGGCCAATCCTGGCGAAACGCTGCTCAATTTGCTGGGGCTCCTGCTCCATTTGCCTGTTAATGAGCACTGTTGTTGGAGGTACCCATGTGTACCATGTCATGAGGCTAGCAGGCAGCACCTTCACCTGACGCTCTGACCACAGAGGAAAATGGCAGGCGCTGTGACAGATGTTCTCACAGTCCTGGGGAGAGAGCCATGGGAGACCTGTACAGTCAGAGGGCCAGGATATATCGCTGGCAACAACTGCTACAACATGTGTCTGCATCAGTGTACATTCAGCATGCACTGAAAACAAGGAGTCAGCTTGATTAAAGCCATTTTTTATTTGAAACACTTGCTAATTTAGTATAGCTGTTTTTTTCTGTTTTTCCACCATGTTAGCCATGCTGTGACCACTCAGACTAATGTTGAGAACACAGACTGTGCATAAAGTGGGATGTAGCCACCATGATGTCACACACTGGTTTGTCGGAAAAGTTAGGTACCACCTTGGTCCTTTGGAATTGGACATGGCCATATTTGAGAAGATTATCAAGCTAATCACCTAAAACTAGCTAGTTATTGCTGCAGTCACACGAGCACAATGACCTTGCAGGCTAGATCCTTTGAATTTGTTCCTTCCACGACAGAAGCCAGGTTTGTGACCACTTGTAGTCAGTTGCTATCTTCAGTGTGGCTTTGATGCATCAAGATGAAATGGTTACTGTTTGCGAACAGGTTGGTTCCCATTAGGCAACATGAGCAATTGTCTTGTGATTGAAAGTGGTTTCTTAGAAATTGCTGGAGTTGCATCCTGAGTCTCAGGGCAATTAGTTGGTCACTGCAAAAACTAGCAGTCACTGAATGCAAAAAATTCAACCAATTAAGACCAATCTTTCCTAGTCCCAAGTGGGTTACCTTCTTATTATCACTTTAGTATGACTAAGCTGCAATTTGGTTGACAATGTGCTTTTACATGAAACAAGATAAACATGCTACAGATTTGAAAGGTTTACTGAAAACTAAACAGCTGACACTTTAGTGTGTCTTTGAGTACAACTGAATCCTAAAAAAGAGGAAGCTGGATCTGACTGAGAAACCAATGACCCTGCATGCCCATTGTGACATGACAAGCAAATCCTTCTTTATCAACTGGTTTAAAGGCTTAAAACAAGCAAGTTCATTAGGAAATTGGTCAAATTTGGTCAAATTAGGAACCAGGTCGTTTTCCATAAGAAAGGATGCATATTTGTGACTGATGAGATTAGAGACTACAGCCTCCTTTTATATACAGGCCGTGATTGTGGCCACTTTGAAGAGCCTGGCTCTATACTGGGACCCATTGCTGAAGGCAGCGATTGGTTTCCATTAATTTCTGTATGGCATAAAAATCAATTGGCAGACTACTGACGCTTGCATGAGTATTGTAATTCATCACTCTGAACTCTGTCAAATCAAATATAATACAGTGAGGGATTAAAAAGCAGGCTGATTGATCACAAGAGATTTGGAAATGATTTGAAATCAATCGCAAACTATATTGGACTTAAAAGGCATCCATTCTGCATGGTTTGGAAATCTCCATCTGGATCAGCAGTACTGTGAAGTGCAGTGGCAGCAAGTTGATTAAGCACTGTTCATAGGTTTCATTTTGAGGTATTCTATTGTATTGTGTCATTTTTACTATTAACCTCTACATTTAACATGTAAGTAGTCTGCTTTTTACTTTAATAAATGTACAAAACACAGAAGTGGGTTGCAAAGCTTGCATATAAAGTTTTACACTTTCAAAAGCACTAGGTGCCAGTGCCTGAAAAGCACTGGCACCTAGGCTGTGGAACTCTCTGCCGTTGTCTTTACGCTGTCTAGACTCTACTGACTCCTTTAAAAAGCAGCTGAAGACTTTTTTATACAAACGGGCTTTTAACTAATTTAATTAATTTTAACTTGTATGTCTGATCTTACTGTAAAGCACTTTGTGATTTGTATCTGTGAAATGTGCTATATAAATAAATTTTACTTACTTACTTACTTACTTACTTACAAACCAGCAACATAATGTAAATGTTCACATGTTTCAACAATTTTAAAATACAGCACTGTACACAAGTTTTGAGTCACTCCGACCACCTTTATTCTTCACTACCTGCCTTCTCTTTGTCAATTCTCTCTCAAGGTGATCCTTCAGCCAGTCTTTGAGGAAGCCAATCCATAACTGATAGTTTTTCACTGTGTATGCTTTTCCTGCATTGGCAGTGTATTTGGGATCATTGTCGTGCTGAAAAACTAAGCCCTTGTCAGTCATGTGCTTTTATTATATGGTGGATCCAAATCTGACAATATCCTATCAATTTTGACAAGACCACCAGCACCACTGGCTGAAATGCAGCCCCAAACCATGACAATGCCTCCACCGTGTTTTACAGATGGATCACTGTTGTATCTCTACCATGTTTATTGACATGGATTTGAACCAAAAACTTCTAGCTCGGATTCATCACTCCATTAGATCTGTTGTCACTGATTCGTTATCTACTTCTTGTGTAATATGACACCCCTCAGCTTGTTCTCTCTCCCTCCTTAAGAATGGCTTCCTAACGTCTATCCTTCCACTGAGACAATTTCTGAGGAGGCTTCAGGGAACAACCGATGGATCAGCTGAAAGACCAGTTCTCTGAGATCCTGTAGAATTGCGTGTTATCTTTGGCAAGACAAATGAATGTGTTTACTGACAGGCCTTAAAAAATTTAAAAAAAAAATTCTTTTGTAAGAACTGGACTGAAGATTGGTGGAAAAGCAGGCAGTGCCCCCAAAAAACGTTGAAAGACCTTCAGAAAGCCTTGAGAACTACTGCTCAAAACCACTTTAAAAAGTTGAAAAAGAGTCAGGTTGCTTGGAAGGAAAATATAAAGAAATGCAGGGTGATTCAAGACTTTTGCACAGTAATGTATACATAAAAGTATGGAATAATTCTGCGTGATTGCAGAGATATGGTATGATTTACTGCATTTTAACCAATTTTCTGTAATGAATTAAATATAATGACCTTAACTTGCAAAATTGATAACTTTAAGTAAAGAATCTGAGTACTTCCTCTATACCCCAGATGACGTATAAGAGCACAGTGATGTAAACAGACTCCACAGCAACAACGAGGATTGTGGAAAAAGAGGAAGCCTCTGAAGCGAGATGAAACTTGAAGGTTGCTGTGGTTATTTATTGAAGCCTCTGAGTGAAATGTGCCAGTACATCATGCGGCTATACATTGTAACACTATTACACAGTGCATCATTAAACAGATCCATAAACCACACGGGCAACCAGACCAAATTTTAATGACAAAAGCGTTGATCTGAGATAAGTATAAATACGATGTAATTCAGCAAGGTTTCATGCCTGGTTAAGCATGTACATCTTTTGGCGGCCCACTAACTGATATTACTTCAGTGCAATATTTCAGAGCACATCAACATCCCAGTGAAATTAACTCTGATGTGTGAGCAGACCCGAGTCCAGCACTCCAAACTGTCTCGTGATTATATCGAGATAGATAGAGCAAGTTGTGCACAAAACTCCCCACAGTCTGCAAGCTGTCCTGGCAAATTTAAATACACCTCTGAAAAAATGGTAGAATCATTCTCTAATGTTTACGCTGCTGGAAAATAGGTAATAGATGTGATGCCCCGAGAGTGTTTTTGGAGGCAGTTGGTTTTTCCTCTGTCTGATTACTAAATCTAGGGTTGATATACAGATGTAAATATGCTGCTTAGAAGCACCCTCCTCCCCTATCCCTCCCTCCCTCTTCTCTTCCATCTGGCAGACAATAGTTTAAAATTCTTAATCCATGAGCAACCATTGAACATTAGTGAATTGCAAATTACAGATGTTTTACTGTCTCTCCCCCTTCTTTTTTTCCTGTTTTGATCTGTGCATCCCACTGTCACTCAGTGTCGCATACGCATCCCTGGCTCCTCTGCATTCATTAGACACCCTGTGCCATCATGGCACCATATGACACTGTCATCATTTGGTAATTAAACCTTTGCTCGTTTAAATATGAAAAGCTGGCAAGGGTGTGATCATAAACAATGTTGCGCAAACCAGATTTTCCAGACTAAATGAGAATTCGAGCAGCATCACGCCAGAGGTTTTTCTTTTTCTTTTTCTGTCTTCACTTGGAGCAAAACAATAATGAAAAACAAACGCAGGAAAAGTTGTCCTCGTGCCTAACACATCCGACTGTCGCCCATTAAAATTCATGTAAACTCCTACTTTATTTAAACCACAGAAAATACATTTTAGAAATGTTTTTATAGTCATAGTCACAGATTGCAGCTCTCATCTTTCAGTCTACAAGTAAACAATAATAATAAGCCAAAAGACAACAGCAGCCAACAACATTTTGTGCATGATTACATTACAAAAAGATTTTAAAATCAGACCCCTAAATGATAACTACAGGACACAACATCATTGCTGCACTCTTTTGTCCCCTAAACACAGTTGTGTGCTTGATCATGTTGGACCAGCAGACAATAAAATCTCTTCGGTGCCTGAGGACAAGCGTCAACATCTCCCAGATTCTCATCTAAATTCACACAGGCCTCCATCACTGAAGATTTAGCCAAATGGCTGTGAAGAGGAGGAATGCCCGAACCATTACAAGCCAAACTACTGGCTTTTTATTACCGCTAAACAATCTTCCTCAGAGCCGTCCTTTAGCGTACCTCTGAGCTCAGAGCCGGTGAGAAAGTATGTGGGAGGAGGCCATTCAGTCACATTATGGCTTTCCATAGATCAAGGTCACAATTTTCATGATCATTACACCACTGAAGGTGACAGGAAGCATTTACAGAAGTGATCAGGAGCTTATGTGGGAGCTGCTCATCCGTAGATTTCTGGGGAGAGGAATATATGTGTATACACAGCTTCTCCTGCACCCACAGACACACAAACTAATCAGCAAGTCACACGGGCGCAGCTATCATTGCTCATATAATCATGATTATTACGCTGAAGATAACTAGCGAGGACAAAGACAGAGAAGGAACAGAAACAACAAGACAATGTGTGAAAAATTAAGAAAATCAAATTGTCTGAGCTGGACAAAAAATACAACCTTTTGAGTTTTAAGTCTGCCACCAGGAGGTGACTGCTATATTATGCATTCACATGCCATAGGCTAACACATGTCAGCGGCCCACTGGACAGAAGCTCTGTTTCCCATATTGCTGACATGTGATTGGAAGCTGTTGGCTGTCTGGATGGGACAGAGGCAGCTGGCGGGACACCTCCGAGCCGCCTCGGGCTGATCTCTGTTGTACACACACACACACACACACACACACACACACACACACACACACACACACACACACACACATAGAGGAAAAGAGAGAGGAAAAGATAGAGAGAGACGAGCTCCTGCTTCTCCCATAGTGATGAACCCTGGGCCTTATGGGAGGCTGGCTAATGTGTGCTGCCTTTATCCACTGAAAGACATGCTTGTGTGCAGCTCTGATAGTCACTGTTAGTGGTGGTTGATGATGATGAGGATACTTTTATTTTCATTCATGTAAAATGATAAAAGAGAATGCTTGGGAAATGATCATAGCTGGACATTAGTGGCAATTAACTTTTATTGAACAAACAGTAAAGATACATATGATTTCCTTTACAGTTATCCAGAACACTCCTGACTTTCATTCCTGATGCCCTTACCAGCTTTGCTGCAAAGCCTCGCCAGTCTTTGTGAAGTTAAAACCAGAGGGGCACACATTTAACTATTCATGTGGAAAGTTTGATGGGGAAGAGGAAGGATTTAGCCCTTGTTCCCAGTGCAATAAATGCAACATGGAGAATACTTTTGAAAATGACAAGATACAGTCCTATTTTTAATCTGACACTGCAGGGCATATTTAACAGTAACTTCCAAATCTGCATAATGAATGAAGAGCCAGTTCTTTATCTTTATTCCCCAATTTAGGGTCTCAAAGAATGATAGCTATAACATATAACCCTGCTAAACAATAATAATAATAATAATAATAATAATAATAATAATAATAATAATAATAATAATGCTGCAATTTTTTTCTTTCATGTTTAAATGCAAATGAGATGTTAATTTTTCTTAATGATTTGCTCTACCTGAGGCATGGAAAAGCTCAGAAACTCGACTGTCTGACTGCCTTTGTGCTCAGGCTATGAAAAGTAATTTAACAAAGTATTTTCTAATCAAAGTAATGTAACCTGATCTCACTTGCATTTGGATCTTTAATACAATACAAAATGACTGGAACCACTCATTATGTGTGTGTGTGTGTGTGTGTGTGCGTTGAGGGGGTGGAGGGCTGCTGTTGAGGACTAATGACGGGACAGATCATCAGATGAACAGCCAACCTGAAAACACAGCAGACATGGAAAGGCTTTAATTGCAGTTAACAACAAAACGGATGAAGGTAACAGTTTTTTGTTTTTACCCTGTTTTGTTTTCTTTGTTTTGTTTTTTAAGGTCGCTGTAAGGACATTTACAGTTACAGTACGGATCCTCAGAGCAGATAAAGTTCTTCCTGTGTGGGTTTTATCTTCTGAAATATGACCCTGGCAGCTGTAAACTATGGCATTGACTTTTACGCCTATTCTTAATTTTTCATGATTTGCCATCAAAGACAGTAAGCGGTTAAATTGGCTGAAGTGAACTGACGCACTCACTCTAAGTGCGCACACAAAGCAACAACTAAAATCTGATGTGTGGGGCCTACAGAGTGGCGTCAAAATGTCGATCAAAGGCTGACAGATTATTCTTTAACAAATGTTAATGACAAAAATGTGCAATGGCTTAATTTACTTACCTGTAAATCTATTCAGAAGACGCTCAGATATCAAGTTCAACCTTATTCCTAAGTGGATAAACGATATTATTAAAGAGTAATTGATTCCAGTTAAGTGTGAATGGACTAAATTGCTGACATCCGTAAAAATCGAGGTAAAAGCCTCTTTAGATTGCTTAATTATTACTGTTTATTCTTATTGTTATGTGCAGTGTGGATTTAATATCTGCAAAGTTACATATTGCAAAAGGTTCGTTTTTTAACTTGCACTTACTATATTAACATGTTAAATATATTTTTAAAACTGATCGGTTGCATTAACAAGAGCTTAAGAACTGATTGTTTAGATTAGAATTATTTAATTATTGATATACTATAACATCACGTGAGCACCATGGGAGCTATTATAATGCCACTGTCATAAAATAAAACATTAAAAAAAATAAAACTATTTTTTTTTCGATAAGAGACAGAGAGGACCGGACGTGTGTTTCCATGTCTGTGTTGTTATTCAATGAGGCCACACTCTGAGCTTATAATGACTTTATAACTCTGAAATATTAATCTGCTGCATCTTTGAGGGAACAGACTCTCAGCTGACAGCGCCAGAAACAATGTAGGATGCTCTTCAGCAGAGCAAATGCATAAATATATTGAAATAAAATCAGAGAAACGAAACAGAGATCGCGTTTTAATTTTACGTTTCAACTAGGGGATCAATGGAAAACAGTTGTAATGATCCAATTAATTATGGGCAAAATTAAAAGCAAGTGCAAAATCAATCTTTCACGGTGTAGAAGGTGGAATCAAATTGATGCGCCATCTGTTCACAGGATTTGTAGCCCAGAGTATGGTAGCCTGGTTGCAGGAGCACAGGGCAGAGTGACGAAATCTAATATACAGTACGGTGTGGAGAGCTATTTTGTAAGTTTTACTGTATTATATGTAAGTGGGAGACCGTGGAGAGGCTGACCTGAACTTCTCAGATCCCCTGCTTATAAAACAACGACATTACGTCTTTGTACATATTTAAGAGTGGGTTGTTTTTTTTTGTTTTTTTGTTTTTTTGGGGGTTTTTTTTTGTGAAACCTATATCAAAATAACAAGGCTGTTATTACTATTACTATTTTTATTCAATCGTACAGAGCATCTTTTCCAAATAAAAATGTGGACATTAATATTAGGTTTACACGATGTGCAAAAAGAGCCTAAATGAGCCTCCATTCTGCAGCAAATTCATCTAAATCAACTTAAATCTGATGACGAACCCCTCCCTTAAATCTAAAAGGATTAATATTCAACTTACAACGAGTGGTGTCAGCTCCCCTCTGCAGGGAAACTCAGATCGATTGGTGACGTTGGAATAACGCGAGGGAGCCAGCCAGCAGCCTGCACAGGAAGAAAAAAGGGGGGAAAACTGATATGACACCTCTACAGAAATAAAACTTCTTAACCACCACTCAGACGCCTCGATCATCCTCCCCACAGTTGCCTGAAAGTGTGAGTTGATGTTCGGCGGGTGGAGCTGCTGGACCGTCGGTGCTCCTTCTTCCCTCTCCACCTCCTTCTCCTCCTCCTCCTCCATGCCACCTTTCCTCTCTCCTCTGCACAGGCCATTAGGAAGCGGGGCAAAAGATAAATTGCTCTCTGTCAATACATTACACCTCTCCTAATGGGTGCACACAGGCTCCAAAAACATTTTCCAAACTCTTGACAAGCAGTCGCATCGTCTTAAATGCCGCTGCTGCATGTCAGAGCGGAGACGAGACAGTGATTTAATTTCTTGAAACTTTAATTTATTTTATTTTTTAAACAACTCGTTTCAGGTTTCTGGTTTTGGTGCTCACTTGATGAAAAGTACCAGGGATTAATTATAACAAGTAAAACTTTGGGGGGGGGGGGGGGGGAGATATGTGTAAATATGAAATATGTGTATTTATATATGTCAGTTCTCCTTTTTGATATATATATAAATAAATATATATATATATATATATATATATATATATATATATATATATATATATATATATATATATATATATATATATATATAAATTTTTTACCCTGAATGACTTTTTATGAGCTCTCTGATCCCAGGCTGTAACTGCTGAATGGAGCGGTCCCCTCCTCCAAAAAGTAGCACACCTGCGGTCCAAATAGGAGCCAAACAAAGTAAACAGACAAACACACTGATATCATTTGCTCTAAATTATTAATAATAATTTCACCTCCTGCCTAATTCTTGTATGGGGAGGATCAACTGTGGGGTGCAAAAGGCCACGAGAGAGAGTGAGAGAAGGTGAGTAGAAAACTGAGGGAGGGGGATGACGATGGTGATGGTGGCGGTGGTGTTAGTGATGGTGGGGGTCTTATAGGAGGGGGGAGAGAGAGAAAAAAAGAATGTAGCTTTAAGGGAAATGTGCAGCCGGGTGTGAAATTACAGCCTATAGTGCTACATATTGTACCAGAAGCTCTCTCCAAAAACAGTAACAAAAAGAGAAATCATCCTCTAACCTGACCAGGAGGCAGAGCGCGAGATGTGGCCGTCTGCCCCCCCAGTACGACCCCGCCCATCAGCGACCAGCGACCCTGGAGATACATATGTATATGTATAATATATATATGAATTGTGCTCAAAAATGCGTTATTATTATTATTATTATTATTATTATTATTATTATTGCTTTAGGTGCATAGAAATACTAGACTTTTATTTTGGTAATTATATTCTCTTTTATATGTGAAAAAAATCTAAGTGTTATTTTTTTGGTCTTTGTTAATAATTAATGTTCGTATTGTATTTAGAGCCTTATAAAATAATGTGTGTGTGTGTATATATATATATATATATATTGACATATTCTAACTGTGTAAAACAGGATGCTAGTAAGATTAAATAAAACGCACCTTCTTCACTTGTCTTCATCATCATTGTTGAAGTCCAAGATTCTCCAGTTTCGGATGGCGAAGTTATCAGTTAATAATTAATAACTTTGCAACCCTTTGCAGGAGTCTACAGGTCTACAACTGACAGATATTTTACTCGAATACTGTTTTTCACTCCTCAGGTTGCAAGCACTCAAGTGCACCCCAAGTTTAACTTTTTTTTTTTTTTTTGGACCACTTTGACAGCCACCTTTAAATTTGAGAAACTATACAGCGCCATCTACAGAAGCTAGGCGGCACTGCTGCGTGCGTAGCAACTTTCACCTCCAACCATCACCCCGGTTCAGTTTGAACCACCGCAATCATCATCACAATCAGCAGAATGTAGTAAAGTGAATACATGTGCATTTACATAGCCAGTTTCAACATTTCCTACATCGGATTAAAGGGAGAAATAGGATAAAGGCAAAAACAAAATGGGCCTAAAGTGGGCCCAGGGCTGGCGGCAAGATCAATAATATTATAATATTAATATTTTTTTAAAGAAAAGAAAAAAAAAAGCTTAATAAATAGGAGAGCTACTTCATAGCTTTGAAGAATGGATGGATGTCCGGTATATTCCCAGAAATACGCTTGTTAGTCCGTTTATTTTAGGGAGGAAAAAAATCAGACGAAAACACACATTTAAAATATATATATATGTATAGCTCTAATTCATTGATTTAAAACTTCCAATATGCGATCATATACTTCACTGCCGTTATAATGTCTAATAAAGTCTGATATTTGTAACTCGGAACTCCTTATTTATCTCCCTCCCCTTCCTGCCGGTGTGACAGACCCAGAGACCTCCTCATTTGGACCCCCGGTTTTTTGCGTTGGCGAATCACAAAGTGTTGGCATCTATTGCCTTTGTCTGACAAGTCATCCATATAAGCAAAAGGGGGGTCTGCAGAGGAGAGGGGGAGGGAGGGAGGGGAGGGTTGCAGCTTTTAGAACCACAGACACAGAGAGAGGCTTCATTTCCAACCCAAAGATCCAGCCTAACGCATCCAGCGCGAAAGAGAAACCCCGACGTGTGTGTGCTTGTGTGTGTGTGCGTACGCGCAGGTTCCCTTCGCCGTTTTGACGTGTGAATCAAAGCCACCAGGACTAAAGGAGATACCGGGCCCTGCACACTGGAACCTGAACGTTTCGTTTCTGTAAAAGAGACCCAGTTTGCTCGCTGGCATGCTGTGAGAATTACCTCTGGTCACTCCAGGCTTTGAAAAAATACCGATAAACTGAGCACAGGTCGTGTTTCTGAAACAATCCTTCGGTCATGCTTTGCACCTGCCAGACCTCCGCTGCAGGACGGGACTGTTAAAGAAAAGAAGGGCAACTTTGAGGGGGAAGAAGTTGCCATTAGATCGGTTGCTGAAGCGGGGGTGGAGGGGCAAACTTAGTCCCTCCATCGAGTAGAATCACCTTTTTTTCTTCTTCACATTTTCATTCTTGATAGGAAGGCGAAACGGCGACTTCAGTTGATTATCTGTCTTTCCTTTGCTATCCAATGGATATTCACTGCAAAGCAGACCCCTTTACAGCGATGCACCGTAAGTAGCACAACCCGAGTTTCTTTGCCACTGCAGCTTTTGCATGCATGCGGATAAAATAATAACGGGAATATATAATATTTCTGCACAGCACAAAGGCGGCTCGCAGCAGCCTGTATAGCAATTTGGGACGTAACCGGCATCTTCGTGCATTTAAAAAGACAAAATTACCATCTGATAAACGGACGAACAGAGCCTCAAAAGGAATCATAAGACTGGCAGTGGAATAAATATTATATTTAATACGAATTTCAGACCTTATATCTTTCGTGTGCGCGAATTTGAACCTCGCGAAATGTTCTGAAATTGTCACAGCCAAGCTGCTCCGCTCACAGCAGCAATGTGCACAAATTCAACTTTTTAACCACTAGTAAACAAAGAACATGCGTTGGCAGGTACTTTGTAATTTACACGTGCATCCCCACGTAGCTTCCCGCGCAGCGCGCGCGTGTGTGTAGGCCTAATAAGTCAGGACACATTACACATCTATTACTCAAATTATCCAGCTAACAACAAGCTCTGTGTGCAGCACTTTGTAGTCAACGCACAGTGTGCTTTACTCGTAATTTGGCGAATGTGTGTGAATTATTGATAATCTCTCCGTTTACTAAAATAATATGTAATGTGAGTAATCAAGGCTTGTTCAATTATTTAAATTTGCATGAAGGGAATGAAGGAGCTCGTAACTTAATAGCCAACAGGAGCCGTGAGGTGCTAAGAAAATATCAAGTCTTTGTTTCGACTGTGTGAAACTTTCATGGAGTGTCAAAAATATATTTATATTATTTTTTAAATTAATTTCGGGACATGCATTTCCGTTGTGGAGGAGGCTTACAGGTCCAATTTAAGGAGGAAGATGTCACAATAAGAGAGATTATTTACAATAATATTTAAAATATTAGAAATAAACACATGCATATTCTAAATAATTTTGTGGTTGAGTAGGTGAGTGTCACATCGATATTTATTTATTTATTGAAAGTATTTTAATTCACGATGTTTGAGATTGATTTTTGTAACTTAATTTGAATAAAATATGTATACATATAAAAAAAATACATCAAGCAACATTCATCAAAATAATAATAAAAATTATTTTAGTCAGTTTTTATTTTGTGAAAATATGTGACCAAATTAAATAAATATTTAATATCTTACATATTGCTTTGCGCTGCTGTCACTATGTCCACTTTTAAATCTCCAGCAGCTGAAACAATCATACAATTTTTGCGATTATTCTGAAAACATATTATTATTTAGTCGCTTTGGTGAAGCTGTTTGAGAAACAAAGAGAAATATGGTATTGTAATTTCATAAAATTAAAATAGAAGCTACATACTTTTTTAATGAAAAAAATATATATTTTAAATTACACCATTAGAGGGTTCTCGATAATAATAAATGCATGTAGGTCAGCCTACTCACTTATATTACACACGCCTTTGCTCCGTGATTTTTTTCTGCCTGATATAATTTTTTTTAAATACTTACCTGCCTGGACCTTCCTGTCTATTACGACCTTATGTAATGTTACGTCTGTTTGTGGTGTTGCTGTTGTATCCCACGTAGGGCACGGAGGTGTGAACCAGCTCGGCGGGGTGTTTGTGAACGGCAGACCCCTCCCGGACGTGGTGAGACAGCGGATAGTGGAGCTGGCCCACCAGGGCGTCCGGCCCTGCGACATCTCCAGGCAGCTGCGGGTCAGCCACGGCTGCGTCAGCAAGATCCTGGGCAGGTAGGTGAAAACTCTCAGCCCTGCATTCAGCCAGGCAGGTTTTCCTAGCAGGAGAGTAAGTAACGCAGATGTAAAATAATGTGGGAAGAGAGAATTGAACATAGCCTACTAAACTCAGCTCTGCTTTTAATAATCTTGAAATATAAATGAAAACTGCCTTTGAGTAACCGTTATAATTAGCAGTCTGTTAGTTTGGGAGGGGTCAGATGACTTGTTAGTTTAGTGTCCACTAAAAGGATTTGACAACAGAACTATATGTTTGCACAGCGTGCGGTTTCCTGCTAGTAATTATTATTTTATTTTTATTTAAAGGTAACGATTAAAACTGATTGGGGTTTTTTCTTTTTTCTTTTTTAAAGAAGTTAAATGTTTCACACTTTCGTGTTAAACAAAACATAACTGGATTTGCCCACTCTTAAGGTTAACAGTCCGTTTATTGCTCGTATTGATTTAATTATTGCAGGTTTTTGTTTTGCAGATACTATGAGACTGGCAGCATCAAACCAGGGGTAATTGGTGGGTCTAAACCCAAAGTAGCCACGCCAAAGGTTGTGGAAAAAATAGCAGACTACAAGAGACAAAACCCAACCATGTTTGCCTGGGAGATCAGAGACAGACTTCTGGCAGAGGGCGTCTGCGACAATGACACTGTTCCCAGCGTCTCATCCATTAACAGGTAGGGGGAAATGGAAATTATAGAGTGACTTCAAAATAAATACACAATTTGGATTTTTTTTTTCCTTTGTGAATGTAGTTTAGGTAAACGACGGGCTGCCGGGTGTAAACACTTTAATGAAGAGGGCCGGCAGGGCGCAAATTGAAAATCATTTATCACTGTATGTCTGGGCTAAACGCGCCACCCACTGCAGAATATTGTTTGACCAACTTCTTGCTGCCCGGCACGCCGAGGCTGCCTGCGGTCTCAGAGGTGCAATTCAATCTTTCAGGCCAAACTCCCTCAACAATCAGCAGTACATCCAGGACTGAGTGAATCTGTCGAGATGAAAACCGATCAATATTCGGTGACCAGATCCCGTGGCGCTATAAAGAAGGCCAATTTTCTTTAGCACATCTAATGTGCTGGAGCTACTGCACAGAGAAAGCAACGCGGGTTTTTCAGCAAGATAATATTTCGGAAATATATATATATATATATATATACATCTTTTTTTTATCACATTTCTTATCACATTTTCAGTTCATTCACAATTGTCCCTATAATTGCTTTCATCTCTTCAAAGTATTTTTTAACAGCATATAGTTATAGCCTGTATTTTGAAAACGGCAGTCACAGCAAGACCCAGGACATCCCCACTATCACCTCACCCTTCCTTACCCTGTCCCCCTCCCACCACCACCACCACCACCACCACCAGAGATCCCTGGTGATGAACTTTGGTTAAGAGGCACTGTTCCATAGAGCCAGCATCAGCATTACATTTTAATGAGCTGATGGGAGAGCATGGACAGCTCCACACAAGACATCTTTTAAATAGAGAAAAGGCTGAAGAAAATTCATTTCATGCTTCGTGGCTGCTTAAAAAGCCCCATTTAAGGAGGCTCAGACACATGTATGTGATAAATTCAAAATGTACATTAATATCATTAAAAGAGCCCTATAAAGTTTTTCAATTCCAATTAAAGCTTTCTATTTTGGAAGGAAGCTGTGTGTGTGAGAGGGGGGAGACTTATGTGTCTTTGTTTATGTGGGAAATTAAAATGCGAACACAAAGCGGTGTAATTCTATCAGCCAAATATGAGAGCTACTTTGAATTTCTATTATGGCTTAATGCTGAATATATTTTTCAATAGAACTCATGTAAGAGTTCAGTGTCTTGCTCCAAAAACACATATAAATGAAACTCTATGAGCATTTGCTTTGATTTAGCTACGGCTAAATATTTTAACATAACAATGAAATTTTAACAATGAAAACATTCTCAGTGATTCGGTCAGTTGCAAACTTAGATGCAGCAGTTCTTAAAAGTCACTATAATAATAGCTTAATCCATTTCAAGAAATGTTTGTACTTGAAAAAGGGGTTTTCCCAGTTAAGTAGTTATGTAGAAAAAAGAAAAAAACAAGGCCATAGCCAGAGTCTTTTCCAGCTGGATGGTTGTGAGTGAGTGGGGCCAGTTGTGGGTTTCTGTGGCAGACAGTTTGACCTCAGGACTTGTGACAAAGGGGATGCTTGATTTAAACACCTCTCCCCTGTGCATGCATTATTAAATGCTACAGAGATAGTGTTGTACTGTTCGTCAGGGCCACCACAACCAACAAGTAACGCTACCTTGGGTGCTAGACATAAAAAAAAGGGTCTTCAATGGCGTTCAATATTATTGATTCAGGAGTAAAGCAATTTTAATATCTCTTCAGGGGATTTTCAGCAACAGCCAGGTCATTAATTCATTCTCCCAAATTGCTTATTCAATATCAAGAACATGGATACCAAATAAAGTCTTTGAATTTATGTAGCACACACAAGTCAAGGGGTCGAATAACTGTTATGGGGAGAAGTGAAAAAAATTAAAACATCAATATGCGCTTTCTGCAAAGGCTTGTTGTTAGGTAGCTTTGCCTTCGAGGGGAGTTTTCTTGGTTTTTGTTTTTGTTTTTAATTCGTGACAGTGTGGGATTAATTTTTCTGAAGGCTTCTGGCACCTACATAACATTGATATCGGATGACCAAAATAAAAACCATACTATTTTTGATTCAGAGTTCCAATCTACATAGTCACAAATGAGCGATAAGAACACCATCCAAAAGGCTCTACGGTCCTCACACCGCCTTCTTTTTTTTAGTACTTTTAAATGGCTCTCGTGGCATACGTGATGAATAGTTTTAAAGTTTACAAATTATTGTGACAGCTCCCTCTCTCCCCAGTTGCCATTCAGATTAAAGGAATCTAATGCTGGCGTAAGCTTGTGCAAGGCAATAAGGAACTATTGCTTTCCTGTCACATATAATTTATAGCTTTCTATTTGCATCTGTTTGCCCGTGTGACTAATCCCCAACTTTTTCTCCCCAAGCCCCGATCAATACAACCTCATCCGCACTGGCACATGGGGGCTGGTGGTTCTGCGGAGATGTTTGATCTGGGAGGCAAAGCGGGCTGCTATAGGGCTGTGATCGGCCCAGTGAAACCCCCTTCACAGTGGGGGAGAGAGAGAGAGAGACAGAGAGAGAGAGCGTGCTGATTAGTGTGGGCCAGGTAGAGTCAGTGAAGCTGATCATTGAGGTGAATTGATGTGATTTCATGCTTTGTTTGCAAGATCACTCAGACCAAAAGTGCAATGAAGACTTTTCTTCAGTCTCACCTTTAAGGTAGAACCACTGACCAGATCCCCTCTTGTGTATGAGTTACATTTGATAGCTTATTCACAGTAACTGCTATGACTGATTTCTATGCATAGATAAGTGTCATGTGAGGTGACATGTGCTTTTCTGGTGTTGCTCAGGATCATCCGAACAAAAGTCCAGCAGCCTTTCCATCCATCTCCTGATGGGACATCTCTGTCGACACCAGGCCACACAATTGGTAATATTACAGCTCCCATGTGTGCTATAAATATATATATACATGTATATCAAATAGGAGTTGCTGATTTTTTTTTCCTGTCTTTTTCTCAGTACCAAGCACAGCCTCTCCACCTGTAACTAGCGCCTCCAACGACCCTGCGGGATCCTATTCCATCAATGGAATTCTGGGTATTCCACGATCCAATGGTGAAAAGAGGAAAAGAGATGAAGGTAAGTGAGATTTTTACTTTTAAGAAAAAATGAACACATAAGATCAGGAGGAAAAAAAAGTCTTTTTAAAAACGAGGTTACAGCTTTGTACTATAAAACCCTCTGTGCTGAACATGCAATTACAGCATTCAAACCTGCTTCAGTTCCAGTAGATGACCCTTATAAAACACCTAAGTCTGAACTCTGTTACACTGCTGTGTCAACCTGCCAAGGAGTCTTTTGATTTGAAGACACGACCTCCGCTGTTGTCTCCTGCAATTAATCTTTATGGAAGTGATTAAAGGGCTTTAGATAATTACATGTCAAGATGATGTAGCCAACCACCCAGGTCAGTCAAGAAAGCGGCTATAGCTCTGTGGAGGGCTTGTGGTTTTTGTTTTGTTTTTTTAGAGCAAAAGTGGCTCTAGTTTTGCAGCTGAAGTCGTAGGTTAGTGGATGTAAGGGGGCCTGAGGCGATACAGATTATTGGTTCTGTAAGCAATAGGCTTCCTTAATGTCACTACATAAGAAGCTGATGAGAATAGCTAAACAGATGCACTCGTGTTACAAGGCGTGTATGGGTATGGAGGGATGATGTCGCTGCTGAAAAGGGGCAGTTATCTCAAACAGGGTGGGGAATGAGTGCCTTATTTCTGCAGTGCTCTGGAATGAGAGCTAATCAGAGCGCGGCAGCAGTTTACATAGCGTCTTCTTTGTTCTGGCGTTTGTTGAGAAGCACAGGGGTTTGCGGGATATTGAGTGGAATTGATGTTTTATGTGCGTGCAGGGAGGGAGGGATGACTAATGACCTGTCAGAGGTAGATTTCCTGGCAAAGATATAAAAACCAGCATGACGTGGACATGGCAAATGACATAATCAAGTCTTTCCCTGTAAGAGATGCAATCGCAGTGGCATAATGCAAACGTCTGGTATTTTCAAGGGTTCATTTTCAGTCGTTCGAGGACCTCTCATATTAGCCAGGGTGTAATGTCTAGTCACTGAATGATGGAATGCACACATTTCTATGCAGATTGCTACTGAAGGGCAAAGAGGTATTAAAGGGCATGGAGAGGAATAAGGTGTGTGTGTGTGTGTGTGTGTGTGTATGTGTGTGTCTGAGAGAGAGAGAGAGAGAGAGAGAGAGAGAGAGAGAGAGAGAGAGAGAGAGAGAGAGAAGGAGAACTGGCCTGTTTTGTGGAGGTCTTCCAGGTGACAGCACCATGTTTCTATGGCTATTCAGTCTCAAATGATTCCCCTGATGTGCTGCCATTTCTGTGATTTAGGTGCTCGTCCAGCATTACATAGAAAGAGACGAAAGCTGCATGTGTGTGCGTGGATGCGTGTGCCTGTGTGCGTGCGTGTTTAAGTCAGAGTAGGGCTCATACTGACAGAGATGGTGGAGCTTTGGTTCTTATATACTCTCGCAAAAGCCAGCTGGTGCCTACCTGAAACTACAGGGTCATGGATACTTCATCTCTCCAAAACATAAAACCTTGGGCCTTTGGCCACACACAGCTGCAAAAGCAATGTCTTGCCTCAAGCCACAGTTTGTAAGAATAGTATATTACATACGATGCTACCCTGTAGACACAATTGTCCTGTTGCTGTCTTCCCTTAAAGTGCACTTTACCAAACAAAAAGATTTTGCTGCAGGTAGGTTAAACTGTCCATTGCACGAGGGCTCTCGCTACAGTTATGCCATGTTCTCTGCATGATGAGGAATGCAAAGATTTTTGCTTTAGTAATAAATTTGAGCCGCTGAGTAAATGTGATTCACTGTGTGAATAATGTTCTGACATTTGAGCTGCAACTCCAATCCGTCCTCTCTTGTGGTTTAGGAGACCGATATTGCCATGTAGCAATATTTTAGGGGTGTATTTTTGAAAGTAAAGCATTTATGCATGATGTGGACTCCGCTGACATCACATTTAAGCGGTGGTTGTAGCATTTGCATATTCATATTATATACCAATGAAAGCAAAGATGTTCGGAGATGTTAGAAAGATATTGCTGTTATCGGAGCGCTTCATTGTTGTTTTGGGTTCAAAGCAGATTTTCTCTCTGTGTTTCAGCAATGCCTTGTTTGCTGTTCAGACATATCTTCCTTCACTCAGTAGGCAGTAGTGTATACTGGGTTAATGCTGGGATTAAATTTCCTCACAGCACAGTAGCTTGCCTGAGCCCTATTTAACTTGGTAAGCCTCATGATTATTATGGCACAAGCAGTCATTATCAAGGGTTGAAAACATGAACAAAAATGAGAGAGAAGGAAAGGAGGGGAAGGGTTAGGGAGGGGAGGCGGTGTGCAACACAAGCCCCGGTGAAATGGATTGGCCGTGTAGCCCAGAGTATTTGTTTTAGGCAGTAGCCGTGGCTCTCTGCCAAGCCGGCAGACAGCTCCTAAGTTTCCAAGTCAGCAGTGCCCTTAAAAAAGGTTCCCCCATTACAGGCGGGATGTAGAGATAATGTAGTGTGACACACGTTATGTACACTGGGTCTCGGCAAGAGGAGCTTCAGGGACACAGGTGTCATAAGAGCCATTAATCTGCTATTGTCACGTGTTATTACAAATTAAAAGTAGCATGTTACACTTGGCAGCCATTGTTGCAGACGGACAGGGTGTGGGAGAGAGAGGGAGGGAGCACGAGCGAGACCCCAGGAGATGGTGTCTTTGGTGACCACGGCTGTCTGCACGTTTTACAAATTGACATATATTAGAATTCGCAATTCTGCAGAGAAAAGCTATTACCTCACAGATTAACATCCAAGTACCCCACCACCCGCCTCACCCCTGCATCCCTGCTCGAAAACCCCCCACTGCTTCTGACACTGTGGGCTTCAGAAAAGACAAAGGAGAAGCTGCTTCTCCCCGAGTGAAGTAAAAACAGTCGAAATATTTGAGCACAAATTTGCTTTCGGTGTTGTTTTTGAGTTTGTTCGTTTTTTTTTTTCATGTTATTAGTGAATGTGTGTAAGAGCTGAATTGACTTAAGCAGACAACTCGGAGGTGTGTTGATAACAGGCCGTGTCCATGAAGTGTGTCCGGTCCTTTAAAGTGATATCATATGTCCTTTCAAAGCAACTCGCCAATTGCACAATCAGACCGGTAGATGATTCTTAATTTCAGCCATTGTGTGTGCTTTTCTTGCTTTTTGTCTGGCTTTCTTTTTTGATTTATGAAAGAAATACCAAGAGAGAAATTTCATGATAAGATGATCATCATATATTTCAAAACCCAACAACAATAGCCAGTGGCAGTCAGAATGGATGTGATTCTGTGCTTCAGTAGCTGTTGAATTAATTATTTCTCATCTCTGAGTGTCATGAGGACTGAACTGAGGCGTGTGGATGGAGATGAGTGATGGAGCGGGCCGCCGTCACACCCTGCTCTGTGTATCAGCATCTGTTTTGGGAGAGAGGAAGAATCAACACAGGAACTGGGAGTGCAGCAAAATGTCAGCACCGAAGTGTAACCTCCGAATTAGATTAATAAAGCCTTTAAAAGCTTGGCAACATCACAACAAATTAATGGTCACCACTAGGTGATATTCGACGTACCCAAATTCTCAGGAGTAATCACATTTTTTTGCAAGTAATCAATCAGGCTATGTTTGGCTAATAAAATGTGAAATAATGCAAAAAAAAAAATGGGTTTAAAGTTCTCAAATTCTTATTACCAAAATTTAATTTCTGCTGATCTACACAATTTGTTGTTCCTACAGTAACACAGAAAAAACATATTACATCCAGAAGACAGTATTTCATCTATGTTTACATAATCAGAATAATCAATTAGCAAGCCAAAATGAAGCTGAGTTCATCCAATTTGATGCAAACGAGTTTTAATTTGATTTCATTTAGCCAAGAATTGAATCAGGCGGGAAATTATACAGGTATATTATTGTGAAATACGTGAATGTGTTGAGGGAACAAACTCGTATGCATGTTGACATGTTATTTAAACACGAAGCAGACCGGGTGGGAGTACAGTTGGGAGGGGGCAAAGCTCATTCGTCTAAGGGAGTCTTTCCTGACCTCAAGGTGCCTCAAACACAAACTTCAAAACTCAATTTTCATTAAACAAAAGACCTTAAGCTTCTATTCTGAAGCCCCTCTCTTCTTCTAAGAAAAGCTGCTATTCATACTCAGTCTACACTTCATTTGCGATAATTGTTATCAAAAATAACAACTGTGACGGAGAAGCCAGTCACTCAGACCGACTTCAGACTCGGAGTTGCATTGGCTTAAGTCTCCTGCTAGGGGTCATGACCTCTGGGTGCCAATCCTGCAGAGAGGAGGCTGCTTCATAAAGCTGGTTATCTGATCTGATGGAGGCTACTCCCTTGTTACCAGAGTGTTAATACAGACCGATGTCAAGATGAATATCTTCAGTGCCAGCGGTGATCAATAAGTGACCACAGAGCGAGACAAGCAACAACAAAGCCACTGTGGTCAGAGATTATTATCACTGCAGCGTAATGGGCAGATTTAGAAATGTCCAGATGATGGTTCGGACTTTCGGAAGAGATTTTGAAGCACTTATGCAAGCTGATGCATTTTTATTTAACAATATGTATGGCTATATAAGCAAAATGTTAAAGTTAACATTTCTAAATTTAAATATAGTAGATATATAGTGTAGATCAGGCTTGGTCAAATTTAATTGACAGCGGCTTCAGCTCGCTAACACATTAACTCTTTAAACCCCGAACCATGAAATAAGTAGCAGAAAATTCTTCTTTTTAAAAAAAATATATATATATATGCATTTGTGAGTTTAGTTTGTGACAGTTTATTATTTCTTTATTGCTTAAAACTGTATTGTGCAATTTATTAAATTTTTTATGTTGAGGGTGGGATCACACTGATCATGTGGAAGTCTCAAAAACACAAAAAATCACATATTAAATGTGATAAACTGGGCATTAAGAGGTTAAACTAATGAGGCAGAAATCAGTCAAATGTAAATTATTATCAAATTACTAATTTAGATACTATTTTTTTTTTCAATCTTGAGTATGGAAAAAAAGTAAATCTAAATAAAAAACCTCACACTCCAGAGCTTTTCCAGTTAGGCCTTTCTAGGTTTGACTTAAAATAACTACCTTGCTGTGGTTAAGCAACTTTGTCATGGGTTTTAATGATAGCAACAGGGGTAATAAGGTGAGAGAACAATCATAGTCTGGTTTAAAAAACCAGTTTTCACCAGCAACGGGAATGTCTGGTGTTAAAGATGTTTTGTTGGCACTTATAATGACATAATTGTACTCTTTTTTTTATCCTAATGCACAGGAGTCATAATTCACTTAAGAACAATATGTTCTTTTGGGACTTTGGTGTTTTTTTGGGGGAAACATTCTCCAAACTACTTAAACCTATGCTTGAAGAATCATAATTACATAGCTTCCTGAATGGTCTTAAGAGAGTCGTCTTCTTCACCAAAACACCACCTCTGCTGATTTGTCAGAAGAGAATCAGTAGCAGGGAGGGCAGATTGGACTGAGTGGGAGGAAAAGTGTGTAGCTTGACCCAGGATGGTTTGTCTTGTGTGTGGGAAGTGTATTCCACACTGGTGAATGACAAATATGGTTGGGGGTATTGATCAGGGTGTTGTGGATCAGGCTCGCTGATGGAAAGTAATTAATGACTCTATTTGCTTTGGTAGCAAAGAGGACAACTGGGTTTGATAAAGTGACTTGGTGCAGCTGTAGCAGGTGAGATTATCCACCTGAATGTACCAAAGTGCCACTACAGGGGCAAGAAAGCAGTTTTTTGGGGGGAGGTGTTTCCTTGTTTTTGTTGTGTATGAATTGCGTTATGCTCTTAAAGTAATAAATTTAACTTTTTACCAAGTAGTAGAGCTGTATCGTTGTATTTTCTGGGTATTGCACATGTTAAACCAGTGGGGATAGGCCCCTCTAGGGGGGTATAGAGTAGCGGTCCCCAACCTTTTTTGCACCACGGACCGGTTTATGCCCCACAATATTTTCACGGACCGGCCTTTAAGGTGTCGCGGATAAATACAACAAAATAAAACTTGTACTGGTACCGAAAAAAACGAAGATATATTCATAACACACGTGAAAAGACCCAGGAAAACCGAGTTAACGATAAAAACAAGAACAAAATAACACTAAAAACCGATAAAAACCCTGAAAACCATACATTTCACACCCAAGCCTCAACTCTCGCAGCCCGGTACCAAACGACTCACGGACCGGTACCAGTCCGTGGCCCAGGGGTTGGGGACCGCTGGTATAGAGTGACACTATGAGGGGCAATAAGGGGGGATTTTCATATGCTATTGTGCTGAGCATGACATCCCATATTTGTTTGTTGACTCCTGGTTTGGCCATCGCATCTTTTATTTTTAAAATGAAACATGGGTACCAAGGAGTGGATCTGACTAAGAAACAAAGGACACTGTAAGCTCATACATCCTGTTTTATGGGACCATACTTTACAAAATGAATGTCACGTTGTATTAAATAGGACTTTGCACTAATAATTGAAAGTACAAACTCATTAGGAAAGTATTTAATGAGGTCATTGCTCAAGGGAGCCAAAGGGTCATTTTTTTAAATGCACTTAATCTTTTTTCAGCTGTATTAGACTTCACTTTTCAGAGCTGCATCCATCTTTTATATACAGCCTTTCTACTGCTAACCTATGTCCTGTAAGATAAAACCTCAAATTAGGGCTGAAATGGATTATCTCATCTAACTTGATGTAAATCGAGTGGTCATGTTTCAAACCTGGAAACAAAGAGCAAATTCAATCACCTCAAACTTCTTCCTTTGCACACTATGTAATACATTACCCAGTTTCCTCCTTTGTCACAGCACCATTATAATTACTGGGCTGCTTTGTCACTTAATTAATTACACAAATAAATTCATTTTAGGGCAGTTGCTGAAATGAATGATGCTGCTGTCCTTCCTTTGCAGACACCCTCTACACATTACCTCATATTACCTCTTTGAAAGGTAAATGATGCATCAGTGAAACCGTTTATCTCCCAAATCAGATCTTCCGCATAGCAAAAATATAAGAGTTCCTCACAATGCAGCTCTATAAAAGCCTTTTTATGCAAACGTGACACTGACTAAGAAACTCATGGCAATATTTCCGTCACAAAACAATACAGCCTGTCAGATCTCTGCAGCACTTTTAAATAAACCTTAATGCATTTATTTTGGAGACTGAAAGTTTTGCTAATAAGATATTGTTAGCAAAACGCTTTATTTCTTTACATTTTTGCAGCCAGCACAATTTTGGCTTATGCACACCTACCTATGGTCTTGTTTATAGCTCCATCAGCTCCTCTTTGGAGAGTCGGGTTCATCCTCTGGCCTCAGCCGGTGAAAAAAGGTCAAGCAGCAGAATAGAACGGCAATAACCCTCCCAAATGGTACTATCACACAGACATGATTGATCAATTGAATTCCATGGCAGAGAAAAATGTGGGATTAAGTAGAGTATTATACGCACAATGAGTTGAGGCATGATGTTCATTTCAAGTTCATTTCAGCTCCCTCTTGCCACCAGAACAGGCAATCAATAGCGGCCTTGCATATCATATATCACCACTCTCCCACTGAGGGGAGAACATAATCTGCCGCAAATTTAGAATGACAGATTTGTAAGGGAGCTGAAGCTTTCTGGGATCCGGGGAAGAAGACCTACAGACACTGTCACTGCAGCCTGGAGAGGTGGCTGAGGGGGTGTGCGGGGGGTGGTTAAGAAGGGCTGGAGAAGAGAAAAAGAGAGGGCGCTATGGAAGGATGGTCTGTGAAGGTTTGAAAGCGTTGCACACAAGTAACAACGGGAGAGGCATCCTTCTCCCAACAGACGAGTAATCAGGTCAGGAGTCGGGAGAAAATTCCCGTGTTTGGAGAGCAGGATGATTGAACAAGAATGTACAATTTTATTCAGCCCCTTGTCCTCTGCTGCTGCTTTCAAATGGAACCACCCGCTCACTGAGAATGGAAGCAGTATTGAATTGTGAAAGGGAAATTGTGCTTTAAAAAAAAAGGCTGCTCTTGATTTCAGTAACATCGGTAGGGTTTTGGGTGGGGGGGTAGGAAAGAAGGAAGAAAAATGCACTGGCTGAAATGAAAAGGCACTATAATGGGCTTGCTGCTGCTTTCATTAGTACACATGCTTGCCACAACATGTATATATTTGCAAGTGACGGTAATCCATCAATTACCAGAGGGCTTTCAGATCATGATGGTGTTAATACTGTGGAGGGGTGCAGGGAAAAGCCTGTGTAATGTAGCCAGTGGCTCACCACAGCCATTAAGGTACAGAAAAACCTGCACTCCATTTCTCAGATCCCCCACAGAGAAGGTACAGGAAAAAAACATGAGAAGAATATAAAGTGCATAGCTTGAAGTAAAGGCCAGCTTCCCGGGGTCAGTGTCTCGAATGTTGCTCTTTCTTCTTGTAGATGGTTCAGATGGTTCTGGCCCAAACAGTGATTCTCAGGGTAGTGTGGAGAGTTTACGGAAACACCTGAGGGCAGATGCCTTCACACAGCAGCAGCTGGAAGCGTTGGACCGGGTCTTTGAACGCCCCTCGTACCCTGACGTCTTCTCTACGACGGAACATGTCAAACTAGAACAGGTTAGTGGCACCGAAACTCTCCATCTTTGCTTTTCCTTTCTTGCAGCACTGAAAACCGAGCATGCTAGTACTGAGTCAAACACAGAAAAAGCACCTCTGTCACATATATTCCCAAACCCTTTCCTGGAAATAAAAGCTAATTAAATAAATGTCTGAGATGGCAAAGCCTGGGATTACAGCCCCAGCATGTATAATGCTGGAGGTATCAGTAGGAAAACTCCCACATACTATTGATTTGGTGATGAAAAACACATTCTGTGTACTCCCTGTAATTGAGAATAACAGTAAAGCAACAGAAATTAATCAATACCTAGATTTTTTTTCTTCATTTTTGCCACACTATTCAACTGTTGTTTCTTGCCTTTGTTGTTTATTTTCCAATTCTATGACATATCTTAATGTGCAACGACTGACGCAGCCTCAAAAAGCTGCCTTTATTGTAACACATGCCCATGAAATAGTTGTATGAAACACTAGCCTCCACCTTTTTCCTGGTCCTGATATTAAAGCCACTCTGGCCATCCATCCTCATTTCGAAAAATTAAGAGGCATTTGGGAAACAGCCACCCCCCACGCCAAAATGACAGCCAGAACCCACCGCTTATTAAAAGCTCTGGGCTTATTACAATGGATAACCTTTATTTACTTTCATTATACTATTAAACAACAAGAGACTATTAATTTCTCCCACCGAACTACAAGTCGGACCCATAAAGCAAAAGCAGTCACCTAATTGAGTTCATTTTAATTTCTCTCCAATCGGGGCGAATTACGCAGGTGATAAATCAGTGGGACAGGCCTCACCTCCAGAAGAGGGCCTAATTTGCAGCTAATTACAAAACTGATTTCTACTGGAAGATCAATACCAAAACGAATTGGAAATGACTTGCAATCACAAAGAGCGTCAGGGAGAGTATTAAAAGGCAGAGGGAAAAGGGTTAGACTAGGAAAAGGGGGTGAGTAAGTAAGAAAAAAGAAAGGAGGCCAGGAACAGTCCAGAAAAATCAGCTTTAATTTAATGCAATATTAATCAGAGTATTTTCCCTTTCATGGGTGCCTCATGGTTTTTTTTCTTTTTTCCTCTGGAAAATGTGTCCCTATTAGCCAGTGTCTGGGTTCTGTAGCGAGGCATTAAAAAGCCATTCTGGAGATGCAAAACTCAATGGATTCACCCCTCCCACACTTCTGCTAGCCATTTGGTCATCCTTTTCAGACCTATCTTTTCAGTTTTCCCCCTCCTGCCCTTTATCTGCATGATAAAACGTCTGTTTGGCGTCTGAAGCCTGCGAGAATAGAGGAAAACATCCGACATTGTGCCAGTGAACAGTTGTAGCAGACAATTAGAGTTTATCTGTGATAGTGGCAGACAAGAGCGGGGTCACAGGCGTCCTCCTGTGGGAGCGCGGCCCACTGAGCCTCGCACACTGCGCTTTGGACAAACATTGTCAACACTCAGACTCCGGAAGTCTCATCTCATTAAAAAAAATCTGCTAACATCTGCCATGGGGAACCTGGAAGAGTATTTTTTTACATTGAGAAAGTTTTTTATTTAATTAAAAAGTCAGGTCACCCAAATTACAAGTTAGAGTTCATTTTTTTTGTTCGTTTGTTTTTTGATTCCATCCCAGTGCAATGAAGGTGAATGGGAGGCTTTTGTGTAGCACAGTGCCTGTACAGGCTTTGGTGTCAGTCGCTGACAATAAAAATGCTTCTATAAAATATGTGAGTTCTGCAGATAATTCAGTGCTATAATAATACACAGTAAAGAAAAGACGTGTTGCCATGAGTTTTTGATCAAAAGTCATGATTAATAAATATTTTCTACATCAAAAATCCTCACTTATTTATAATGATATTTTACTTTTTACTTTACTTTTTTATTTAAATAATCTATTTTTTATCAATTTTAAACTTTATTTCATGTGGGGTTTTTTTGTTTGTCTTTTTAATTTTAATTTTTTCAAAATTAAAAGGAAAGTTTATTTTGAAAAAATATTATTTTTTAAAAGAAAAAAGAAATGAGGAAATCTATTTTTTTTTTTTTAATATTTGATAGATTAGCAATAATAATGAAAATCTTTAATGGCAAACCGCAGTGTTTTAACAAAATTTTTCCTTTAAAAAAAAGTTACATCTCCATCAGTCTCTATTAAAAGGGTGGCTCCAGATGTGTTTACATTTCAAAATATCAGAAGGATTAAGGGTTTGTATCGTGCGTGATTTGGGTGAACTGGCCCTTTAAGCCAACATCTGAGCCCAAACAAAAAGAAAAGCCTCAACAGTTTTACGATAGCAAAACACACAAGCTGTACAAGTGATTGTATTCAGAGATAAGAGGTAATGAAATTTAAAGGTGGTTTAGACTCCAAATTAAAACAACAAAAACTCAAAAAAAAAAAACCTGAATAGTGTTCCTTAAACGAGGCCACATGGTGTGTCTGTAACAAAGCAGAACTGCTTTCTCCCTTGGCTGATCAGGAGTAGCACTGCAGTCAAGCACAAAGGGCCAGCTGACACCTTGGCTTTTCACTCATCTCAAAATCCCACTTCCTCTCAGACAATACCAAAATACATTCATGATATGCTTGAACTGCCACCCTGCAGCATGAACACACACACACACACACACACAATGCTCTCATACAAATTTATACTCACACAGGCCTGTGTGGAACGCTTAATGGAGGAGGAGAAAGGAGGATTTCCATAGGTATTGTTTGGTTGTGTAATGATTCAACTGTCCTTTTCCCAGGCTAATGAGTACTCGCTTCCTGCCCTGAATTCCAGCCTGGACGAAGGCAAACCCAGTTTATCCTCTAGCGCCAACCCAGACCTGGGCCCCAGCGTGTCGCAAAGCTACCCTGTAGGTAAGATCAAGTGCCATACAGTACGCCTTTATGCTGCTGAGCCACAGCTTCAGCTGAGGGGTTTTGAACAATGTAAAAGGACAAGAAAGTCAGAGCTAAACATGCCTGTGCAACTGACAAAGAGCAAAATGAAATATGTGACAATAAAGGCAAAGCAAAAAGTTAAGTGTGAAGACTTTTTTACCGTTTCACTCTGAGCTGAAAATGCGATAAAAAGCTTAGCAGCAGTCTTCCGTCTTGGTTTTTTTTTTCCTTTTTTTTTTTTTTGCTGAGCAAGCAGGGCGATAAGAGAGACTGGGAGGGGAGGGGAGCTGTTCAGTCACTACTGGACAAGGACCTTTGGGTGCCAGCACATCAGAACTATGACTGTGTATCAGAGCAAGGTCTCTGGGAGGAAAAAAAAAGGCCACCATGCAGGACTGACTGCTTGTTGGCTGCTGCTGTGTTGCTCCTGCAATTTGTTCTCCAGGAGATAGTTTGTGTGTCTCAAAGCACGAGTAATGTGCCTCGGTAAATACGCTCTGGCATTTCTGCCGCCTAACTCTAACACTACGATCATTTATTTCACCCTCCTCTCTCTCTTTCTCTCTCTCTGCTTCTCCCTCCTAGTTGTCTCCTCTCCTTGTCACAGTTAATGACTGTCTGGTTAATTGAAATATTGTTTTGTTGTTGCAGTGTTATTACCAAGAAGAAGGTTAAGTTTACTGAAAGTTTACGATGACTGTCGGGGGCCTGAGATTAATATACAGAGCTTTTATTAAAATTCATATAATTATGCAGCAGCCATCAAAGGCAACGAGTTCTGCGCGGGGGGGGGGGGGGGGGGGGGGGGACAGGGTGATTGAAAATTGCTGCAGCCCTCCTTCTCAAATGATAGCCAAGCAGTCTTATGAGAAAAGAAAGGGCCCTTCTCTCATTAATATGTGGGAGGTAGATTTCCCCCTGTAAGGCAGGCCTCCTGAGAAGAAAGGTGTGTGTTTGTCCTTTGTGCACTGATGGCCCCATAGAAACAGGCTTGTCTCTACAGGCGGCACCTGGGATATTTTAGATGGTCTCTGCAGAGAGGGTCTCCTTACTGCTTTACAGGTGCAAAGAGACATTAAGAGGAAGAAAGATGGGATTGTATGGATGGCTGTGTGTTCCAGTGTGTGTGTGTGTGTGTGTGTGTGTGTGGAAAGCACCTGACTCGACTTGATTTTGTATTAGTAAATAAGTTTTTTCTGCGCCCTTCCATGTTGGAAGATCTCAGGAATAAAGCGTACAGAGGTCAAACTAATGGAACAAACATGGCTCTGACTTCCACTTGGTAATTACTATTTGGTTAGTGGCTCTTCTGCTTGGTTTTCCCCCCAGTGCCTGCCTGTGTGGATAATAGGTGATATTCAGGTGTGTGGTCTCTCTAATGGCTGAGTATTACAGTTTACTTGCCAGCGATAAGCTCACCAGAGGAATTTTAAGCCTTGCAAAAAGTGGCAAATTATCTGCAGTATTTAGGCTGAGATCCAATTTCAAATTAATTGTGTCTTTACGCGGGAAAGAACTGCAGATTATGTTCGTGCTTAAAAATGTGTTTTTGAACACCAATTAAAATGCCTGCAGTTATTGATCTTGTTGATTTTATGTCCTGGAATTTGCATAATCTATTAAAAATGAATGATTCATGAAGTGCTCATTGCCAGAGATCAGGATTCTCAGTGAACTGAAAGACTTCAGAGATAGAAATCTTTTGTGTCCTCTGCTTATCCTATTAAGGCTCAAAAGTACCTGCAAAGCAGGCTCAAATAAGAAAGGGATTTAAGGGCATTGTGCACATCATCGAAATTCAGAGGCAAGAAGCCACTTCCATTAAAACACTTTTTTTCTCTCCCTTTCCTCCACATTAATGCTGTATTACCTGCTAAATAGTCCCTCTTACCCCATAAAAACACCAAAGGGTTCCATGAATATGTGGATAGGACAATTGCATATTGTGAGGTAATTTCTATTGTTGATATGGGAAGTAATTTCTTTGATGAATTCCCTTCGAGAGATGGATTTCATCTCAAGTGCTTCTTATTCTTTTTCAGTCGAACTGCTTAAAATTCAAATAGTGTGAGCCGTGGGTGAATTTGTGAATAGCGGAGGGAGGAGTTCGGAACTTTTTTTGTGTGTATTTTGAGAAATAAATGGAGAGATGGTCTTGATACGGCCAATTGTCCACTATTTCTATAGAGCGTTTCTGTATTTCCTGAAATTAGCCAGAGCCCACCTGTTTTCTTGATGCTGCTTCAGACTTAAGAGCCCTCTTAAAATTCCCATGAGCGTTCAGTGGGAGTTTTACACATCTCTGCTCATTGGCCGCATACTGAAGACTCTTTAAACATATTCCCTGCTGGGCCTGTTAATGGAGGCCTCCAATGGCTTAAAGCCCCTGTGTCAATGACACCTCTCCTACTCAAGCAGCTGCTTCTGTACACCCCTTTTATACCCTCCTGCTATTAAACAAAACCTCATCCAGCAAACACAACTAGCCACACTTTAGCTGAGCGAGTGCTCTCAGGGTGAACTACACAGAAAGCGTCAAGACCTGCCGTTGTCCAGTGAGCAGCGAGCAATGATCAGACAGTGAACCTGCCATCAGTGATGTGTGGCCTCGTGACAAATCGCTCCCGTGTCTTCCCACAGGGGAAAATGCGGGCTCCGAAATTAATGCTTATTTCATCTTCAGAAAAGCAAACTAACCTTTGAGCACACATTTGATAATGAATGACTTTCAGCCGGTGTTCGGGGAATTAAAGCAATTTGGCTCTCCAAACATTCTTTACTTAGTTGTAATTAATTAGGGTGCTGAGATTTTTTGGCTCGTGATAAATTACCCCATTCTGCATATAGCCTAGAAAATGGAGGTCAAAGATTTTTGGTTGTTGTTGTAGCAAACATGAAGGTGTCCCTGTCATGGTAAATTTAATACTCTTGCAAGCAAAAGAGTAATTCACAAATGACTTTGTTTTTGTGCCAAATAACAAGAAGGTCACCCCGGTTTTCCCTTTGTGTTTTAAGAAATTGAGTAGTTGTTAGTGCATAATGTGTCTGGTTGTGGGTTCAGATAAAACCCACGGGTTTTATTGCTATAATAATATATGTTTTCAGTCACTCTGTGTACTTCAAAGTTTGCTTTTTTGGGGGGTTCAAATATGTTCACAAGAAATCCGCTATGTTTATGAAATATAACACAGTATTCCCAGCTCGAGCTGCTTCTCAAATGAAGACAGAAATCAACAGGCTTTTGTAACAGCGAACCAAAAAATCTTTGAATTGATTTTTGCAGCGAAAGAAAGGGGAAAAAAAAGAGGACAGGGGAAAATAAATAGCTCGATTTGCTGGCGTTCAATCTAAGGGGACTGTCAGAGGAAACAGACAATATAAAGAAAGCCATCTTTTAATGAGAATCTGGACACACATCTCTGTTGCAAAAACAACAAAGGCTAGGAAGCAGCTAATGAGGTTATCATTGCTGTACAGAGAGTTCTCCAAATCGGTGCCTCACTGAAAGAGGGTTTTAAAGGGGACATAAAGCAACAGTAACAGAGCTTTTGGCAGTCACTGCCAACTGCATCCTGGAATATACAAAAGCAGGATTCGGCACAGGCGGTTATCAGCGCAGAAGCTTGGCAAACATACCTTTAAAACACCTTTATTAACTGTTTTTTAATGGGTAAACCTTTCCTGTTTTGCATGTTAAAGTCCTTCTTTTATTCATTTATTCTAATCGCTTAGCAAAATTGACACTTTTTGGAGAGGAAATGAAGGCTGAAGTTTCCATGAGGGTTATGCTGAAAGTATTGTTTCACTGATCTGATTGACCTGATCAGTTTTAGGTCCAATATTGGTGAATTGACTAAACAAAATCAAATCCTTTTTTTTTTAATTTGTTTAGTGATTTTGTTTTGTTTATTTTTTTTGATGTAGTTACACTTACTTCATGCAAATTTACTACCCCAATAATGTTCATTTCCAGTTTCAGTTGGACACATTTTTTTTAATTCAGAAATATACCAATAACATCCCAGATTGGAAGCAGCGTCACACGAGGAAAAATATAATGACTCCTTCATCCAAACTTTTAGTAAAATCAGCTTTCATAAAACTGAGTTATCTAGTCTTGCTTGGTTATTTAAAATATAAAGTGCCCGTCGATGACTACAGTACAGCCGTGACTTCATCCAGCATAAAAGAAGCCGAATTGAACTGCAGTATGCTATTATTTCTGAAGAAAATAAATTAAAACTGCAAGCAAAAACAGATGTTGTGGTGATTATATTTTTCAGAAGCTAATGGAGAGATTAGAGTATTTACTTTTATTAAACATATGAGGAAGCTGTAGCTGCTGCAATAATAATGAAGAAAAGATAGTGTCATTGTTTAGGGAGACAGCTAGACAATAGTTACCAGTGTCTACACACACACATGCACACACACACATACACAATGGCCTCAACCCTGCTGGACCCCCCACCTACAGTACTCCCACGGCTCCCTTTGACTTATGTGCACTGGCTTGTGGCTAACTAATTCTTATTATAAATGAAAGGTCCAGCATGACCTCACTCTTTTCTATAAAGCTCTTTAACTCTGCAGCCCTTGAGTTTCAGCGCTTTAAGCAGAAGATAAATCTCAGCAGACCCTCGTACAATACAACGATCAGTGTGGAGATTTGCAAACAATAGGGAACAGTTGTTGGACATAAGATTTAATCGTTTCTTTATCAGACAATTTGTGATCACAAATGAAAAAGTTCTTTTTTGGGGGGGAAAGTGTTTTTAGAGCAAATTCGCTTCACAAGTAAGTTGATATTTGCCTTTCATGTACTATTTTACAGCGTTGTGGTTTACATTGTACCTTTGAACAAACCTGTGAATAAATCTTTTTTCTGCTGAACAACAGAGTGGCAAATTTGTGTCATCGAGTGACAATTTCAGACAAAAAAAAAAATGGTTTTTTTAAATTAATATTCGCATTTTAAGGGTTCAATTGATGATGGAGCTGAAAACCTTGATTAAGATTGGTATTTTTGTTTTGTTTTGGGGGTTTTGTTGTTTGTTTGTTTTTTGCAGTTAGAATTTCCACTGGTGTTCACAATAACAACACAAAAATGTATCATAACATTAATATTATACATAAGAGTCTTTTTCGGGAGTTAGCATGGATTATATGAGTTACAGTATATTTTAAGTAAAGCAGGCCAGCAGGTCAGCCTGGAGATGATTTTAATCACTGAATAAATACTGTTGTATACATCATATTCAAGTGCAGCACTGTAGTTGAGTGAGAAAACAATGAAAGCAGTGTCAGCTGCTGTTAATCCTTTGTATTGGTTCCTATTTTACCAAAAAACAAACAAAGAGAGCCTCAACTCTCCATGCACTCTTTGCGTTAAATAGAAGCCATTCAAAGCTTCCATGGCTTCTTTTACTCCTAACCCTCGTCCTCCTGGTCCTCTCTGGCAGATCTTGGCCTTGTGGGCCTGCCACCATGTTTCTGCCAGTTTTACCACCAACCTTTTCAGTCCCTGGCCCCCACATCCCTCGGCATAGCCAGTATTGCTGCCAGCTTGTAGTAGTGGTACATCATTAGCCAAAAGTATCATTCCCACATCCTCAAAATAAACAAATAATGTGTTTGTTCCATTATTCTTTTAATCCAGTATATATATGTTTTCTGTGTCTTATGCTTACTGGCAGTACTTTGTTGTTGTTGTTGTTGTTGTTGTTTTATTCTATTATATAGTTATTGCTTTGCATATCCTCTTATTTTGTTAGAGGTACAGAGTCACAGACATTAAAAGTGAGACAAATCATGCATAGCGGCGCTGCAGAGTCAAAAACATTGTTTGAGGGAAAACAGCATTTACCAGTAAACACTTTTTGCCTCATAAGATGAAAAAGTAAACTTGGATTTGAATCTGGTGCCAGACTATAATTTTCTTTTCTTTTTTTTTTGTAACACCAACAACACGAACAACTGTTGTCCTCTGGTGTTACGGTGCATTTTATCCTGTACTTCCTCATTAAAGCTCCAGTGGGAAATGATTTTTCCCTTTGAGTCTAAGTGACCCTCACAGTTGACAATATAGCAGGGGCCTCTCTTACCCCAGCCACTGTGGTAAATGGAGTTACGTGCCGTAGTCCGAATGTCCCTGTGGCCAACGAGGACAGCCCAACCGTCACTCTCAATTACAGAGCTGAATATCTGCAGCCAGACGGGTGACGCTCTGCGGAGGGGCCTGCGTGCTCTGCCTTTACAGCCACTACAGAAAAGAGAGGAGACTTCTGGGGTTTACTAAAGGCTGCCATATTTAGACAAGTTTGAATTGTTTAATGAGGAGACATATATACGTGACTAGGATTCGGTTGATTGGAAGCAGCAGCTGTTAGTTTGTTTTTAGTTCACCTATTAGAGGCAGGCTGATGCTTTCTGGTAACTGAAATTTGGAGTTTTGTACTGACTGACTTGTGGTGATGGTGGTGAGTCATGACGTCCACAGAAACAGGGGGTAATGGTTGTTTTGTGTAATTGCACATTTGCATTTTTGAGGATGGGAGGCTGAAAGCAGAGGTGAAAGTGGCTAACCGCACTTGAGTTTGCTTTTACCAACCTTTATTTTGCAGGAACAGCTACTTATTTGCTCAGCAGATTCAGATTCTACATATTTTGTTTGATAATATCAGACTCTGAAAGCAGAAACTCAAGCAGAATATAAAAAAGTTCAGATTTTAAATTCTCCAAGCCTAAAAAAAGAATACTTTGCTTCTTGCTTTAAAGATAGAAATGTTTCTTTTCACTCAAGTGTTAAGGATTCATTTGTAAGTTACAGCGTCACCAATCTTAAACAGAAGATTTTCTAGATCACACCTGAGTTTTCTTTCTGTTTGTTTTGTTTTCTCTCTGCAGGTCGGGATATGGCCAACACAACCTTACCTGGGTATCCCCCTCACGTTCCCCCTACAGGCCAGGGCAGCTACCCAACCTCCACACTCGCTGGAATGGTTCCTGGTAAGAGATGAAGTGTTTTATATTTTCATTAGGGGTTATTTAACAGTTGGCGTTGCCCTCAAAACATTTGTAGAAGATGTATAATATTTAAATGAATATTGACCTGTAGAATAAGGGATTCACATATTCTTATATTATGTGTGCATATGATTGGATCAGACAAGCTGAGTAGGTGATCAAAGAAAGGGTAGAGCATGGTCAAACTCTCTTTCTTCTCATCTTCCCGGTTCTGTTGGCTCATCATCTCCTCTGGTGGCCGTTCTCAGCGGCCTCGATAAACAGCACCAGCAGCCCTCCCCAGCCTCTGAGCTCCAGAGCATATCCTTTACTCTCCTCTACTTAACCTGCAGTTCAGGTTCACAGCAAACAGTTAAGGGTCAAAAGGCAGAGGCATGAGAGCCCGGTAAATATTCAAATCATTGTCTCTCTGAGGAGGTCAGGTTTGTGTTTCACTGCCAGGAACAGGGCAAAGATGCAGTTTTGGTGCAGGGCTTTATACGCTTCTCCAGCTCCAGCATCGAGGCACACGTTTTCAGCAAAGCACAGCCAGCATTTTGCTTTGACGTGATTAAACCACATGGACAAGGAAATCAGTCAAGTGTGCATTGTGTTAGCATATCATTTACCAATCAGGCACCCCATCACAGACTCTGGCTGTTCCTTTTTCTTCCATTATAAAATGACATTTTTTAGTATATTCTCAGCCAAGGAGGTTGCATTTATTTTCCATTTGTTGTTGTTTTGTGATTTGAAGGTAGACTAAAAAGGAGCATTTCATAAAACCTAGTGGTAACTTAGTCCTCAAAGCACTAAACAAATGCTTTTGTAAAGGGTAAGGGTATTTCTTAAAGGGTAGGTACACCCAAATTACATCGCATCATCCATATCTAGCCCTGCTTTAATGTTTGTGGTATTCTTAGAACTGAATGGCTTACATGTAATGCTATGTTGCTAGATTATTTATTATTTATTTATAAATTATTTATTATATTATTTAGCACATTATTTTTAAAATAGTAGTTTATTTTTGAAAATATTGAAAATATAGAGACAATAAAAATACATATATTGTATACATTTTTCCATATTCTTCTTCAAAAGCTTGATGCCATAATAGCCAAAGCAGCAGTAAAAACAAAGGGTGATGTGGGAGCCCTGGGCGATAGCGCAGCCCAGATTTACTTTTTTGATTTCAGCTAATAAAACTGTTAAATCATGTGGGTGGAAAAGAGACAAGTCAAACATACTTTTACTTTCCATTTGTTCCTATGTGGCACCAAGCAAAAGATGAGGACCTTAATCCCATGGCTTGTGGTTTTGTGTTACAACTGATTCATCCTATACACAACCACTAAGATTTAGTGACAGGCACAAAACACTGTTAAAGCAAAGCCATTTCTCACCAGCTCCATATAAAATCTGGCCTTTATTATCTCGTAAAAGAAAGAAACGTGTTGAACCAGCAGCAGTGCTCACTGACATGCTCCAAGGTACTTCTGTTGCAAGAAACATCAGAGTTTAGACCAGAGGGCTTTGAGACTGGAGATGTTAAAACTCCTCCAAGAAAGGCTGCAGGATTTATTGCAGCATATCAAAAACGTATGCATGAAACTGTTTATTACCACTCTGTATTTATTAGACTGCTTTGGAATATACTGGAGGAAGAAGAATGGGTTGATATCCATAAATGGGACAGGGAAAAGCCGCCTTCAGTGTCACATCCTGTATTGTTCAGTGTTGCATAACTTAAGTGAAATGAAAAAGAAATAAATTACTTGCTTGACTGGTCTCACATCGATGACTATCATTTCCACCCACAAATTGCATCCTGTTTTGAATGACGAGAAATGACTGCATGTGAAGGGGGTAATGGTTTGATGCATTGAAATGCTAATTGATTTGTTGTTTTTGTTTTGCAGGGAGTGAGTTTTCGGGGAACCCCTACAGTCATCCACAGTACACAACCTACAATGAAGCCTGGCGATTCAGCAACCCAGCATTACTAAGTGAGTAGAGAGTGAGAAACTTGATGAGAATGATTAATTGACCATTTACTAGATCAGCGATAGTCCAGTTGTAGCCTTGCAGACATGGAAGTCTTAGGATATTTATACATCCCAAAGCATTACAGCTGGAGCGCTAACAAGAGCAATACTTTCTTTTTAGTGCTTTAGTGCATTTGAGGTGGTGATTTGTGTTATATTTAAGCACCACCTGTAATAAAATAGATATGTATTGCAAGTGTTATTTTGTATTATCTTGCCCAAGTAAAGCTTGAGCTAATCCTTAAAACTGACCTACTATTTTCTGTCATTTCTACATTATTCCAATGACGGATTCTTATATGTTTCCAATAACAAGGTTAGAGTATGTTTAATAGCTCAGACTACACTGCTCTAAATCCTGAGTTTAAGGCAGTTTTGGATATGTACAACCAGGATATTCCTAATATGATGATCCTGTCCCTGGTTGTCAACACACGAGCCCCACCCACCTGCTCTTCAAACCTTCTGTTTGCAAGTTGCAGCCAATCAGGAGACAGCTGTCTTATCGGGATGGTGGTCTTAAAGGGACAGGAGTTAAAAATCTTGTTTCAGACTGTAGATGAATTAAGGCCCAGTAGCAGAGAAATAAAGACTAATTTGAACAGAGAATCATGCAAAACTACTCTAGTAGAGTGCAATAATAGAAATTAAAGAGCTAGAAATGAGCACAATAGGTCCCCTTGAACATCCTTCTACGATCCTAAATGTTAAAGTGTTATATTTGAAAAATTATGTTAGGACAACAGTTGAGTAATCATTTTGCTGATATTGCTATACTAAAAACAAAAAAAATTCTTCCTGTCATGTCTTCTACATCCAATAGGTGACCTTTTGTCTGTGACATGTAGCTTTAGTGGGTCTCTTTTTTGATTACAGCATTTGCAGATTCAAATTTAAATCAAATTAAAAATTTAGAAAGCATAAAAAATGTGAAATGCATAAGATGCAACCTTTCTTAGTTGTTTATAGCTAGTTAAGTAAACAACATTTAAGTAAACTTTAAAGGAAAATCCTAATTTTGCTGGTCTAACATCAAGGATTGATGCAAAAGTTTCAGTATGGAAACATTGGCAGGTGGTAAAAACAATAAATGTGGGGGACAGGTCTTAGTAAATGGTTAGTGTGATGTGACTTGAATGATGAAACCTATTATTACACATTATAATATGAATATTAACATATTTGGTAAATGGCAGTGAAAACTGTATTTGTTGTTTCAAATGGTTCGTTCTTCTGTTAACTTTCAGGTTCCCCTTATTATTATAGTGCCGCATCGAGAGGCTCCGCCCCTCCCACTGCTGCCACTGCCTATGACCGTCACTAGTTACCATGGAAACCAAATCAACCTGCAGGACCATGGCCTCAGCCTCCATATTGCCCCGGTGTGAGCGGCATGGTCCACTGGACACTGAGCAACTGCGCATAAAATATTCCTGGCTCACACAAAAAGAAACTAAACGGTTTTTGGGATTTGTGACAACTTCAGTCCTCTCTCATCACAGCTTTGTTGGACCATCAAAGCCAAACTTAATCTCCAAGACATCATCACGGACAGGGAAAGTTGCTACACACATGATAAAACTTGTGGCTAAATGCAGTGATTTAACAAATAAAATAAAAGGAAAAAGACTCTAAAAAAGAAAAGAAAAGTCAAGAATTCTTTCCCCCTTTAGCAGTACCACAGTTTCATCCCATCATGGATCAATACTGTACATTCCTTTTTCTTGATGGCTCTCAGCAGGGACACTGTCCAGAGCTTAAAATGTAGCAGCAGCCTTTTTTCCCCACTTTTCCAATTTGTCTCCCTCTCGATTCAAACGGCAGTGCAGAGAGATCAGAGGAGATTAGCAGCAACACGTGCAGGCTGTGGCAGCCTAATGTTGATTTTATCCATTTGAACAGTCACCGACTGAACATCCAGCATGAGTAAATCGATCGCTTTTGATGCCATGAGAAGATTAGGACATGTTCTCTGTGATACACAATCAAGATGTAAAAATGAAAATGAAATAAATAAAGAAACATCCGTTTGAAAATAGATGGAGCCATGACTATATAGCACCATGGCCCGCTATTTGCAAGACTTCGAGAAACTAGTAAATATATTCTTAAAATGATTTTTTTATTTCATTTTTATAATTCGTAATGACTCAACTGCAGACTGCTTGGCTAGTGTTTCACTATGTCTTATTTGTCAGGATTCAAGAGGTCATCAGGCAAAACTTTTGTTGTGGTTTTTTTTTTGTTGTTAATTTTGCACTATTTTGGAGGTTTGCAACACTGGAGCGTTATTATGCAGAAAACTGACATGCATCTTTGCTTTATTTCACAAAACCGGCTGTAAGTCCAAAAGGCACTTACAGTTAATCTTGTATTTCAAGGCCCATCATGTCACTGCCTTGGCGTGCACTATACTATGTTCTCACAGCTTACATTTCTATTTAAGTTGATTAAGTCTTTGGCATTCAACCACAAAAAAAGGATATAACAGCCATCCCAAGTAAAAACACTATCATCATTTGTCTAGTCTGATAACTGAAGCGTTCAGATTCACGCTGATAAGATGATTCTGATGACTCCAATAAAATCAAAAAGCAGGGCGACGTTTTCAGCTAAATGCCTTAAACATGCTCCTTCCTAACTTTAGCCCCCTCCTCCCCCTCCAACATGTTTCAGGCCAAGTCATTTGTTTGAATCAAGCTGGAATGATGGTTTCTTCATCTGTCAAGTGAATGTATTTGCATTTGCCAAAGACTTAGTTCTCATTAATGTTTATTTACAGGCCGCCTATATGCATCACGAGAGCAGTATTATTGTTATTATTGTTATTATTATTAGGAAAAAAACCCGCATTGTTCATGAGGAAAAGTATATGTATAAATTCTATGCAGTGCAGAGATGGTCATCATATGCATATTCAGCTGTAAACCTAAAGGTAGGTGGAGTTTATTTAATGTTATGTTATTTACAAATTGTTCATTTTGTAGAAGCATTCTTTGTGTGTGATGTGAAGACACTTCTCTGTAAATACAGTAAGAAAAAATGTCTTTCATGTTCATGGGTATTATCACTTTCATTATGCTGATATCACTTGTACAATAATAAAAGTGTCTGAAATCTTTTACGCAAAAGGACCTGCGGGTTGTCTCGTATAATCATTGCATTTACACATAAAGACAAAAGACAAAAAATTGACTGGTTAGATCTTCTTAAATGGGAGGATTTCATATTTTTCTATTTTTTATCACTTCACGCAAAAAAGAAAATCATGTTTGAAAGTTTTTCACTGTTTGTTTTTATATTTGTGCATTTACTAGAACAAAACAAAGTGATTAAAATCCTCATTTGTACAAGCTAAATTTAATGAAAAATGACAAGATCATTTTAAATTTATTTGATACATTTCAAAAGTAAGCAATTAAGTATAGCTTCTCTTTACTTAATTATTTTAGGGCTGCATTTCAGTCCATTCATATAAATTTTGTGAAATTATGGTCAACGTCTAAGTCAAAGTCAAAGTCAGCTTTATTGTCAATTCTGCATGTACATAAACAGGATCAAAATGACAATCAAAATTACCCCTGACCCCTGGTGTGCAACTACAATAAAGTATAACAAATAAAATAAAATAGAAAGCTATAAGAATAAGGCATACAGATGTGAAAATAAATATGAAGTATCAAATAGACTATACCTAATTACTATCTATCTACAAAAATATAAGTTGTACAAGAATCCTTAAAGCTCTATATACTATTGCAGTTCTTTGTTAAAATTATAACATATATATGTAAATATATATGTATATGATGAATTATTAAAAAGGTCTATGAGACTGAATGTATAGATAAATTTAATCTACCATTATATACAGGTGTCCCAAAACATATTAAGTAAGTAAAGTTGAATTCAAAGTTGGTAAACTCCAACGTTTTTTATAGAAATACTGAAAAAAGCCATGAAATAAGAAAAAGAAAACTGAATATATTTATGAGTGTTTAAACATTATGTATTGTCAGACTCACTGTCAAAGTGTGTTTATTTGCAGCTAATTTTACCCCTTTATTAAATTCAAAATCACAATATATCAAAAGTTGAAATTGAGAAATTTTATTACTTACGAAAAAATAATTCATTTTAAGTCTGTAGTTGACACACAAAGAAGTAAACATATAGGAGCATGAGATCATTTAGGATGCAGGCAGAATGATATGGCAAATAAATATTTAAAAATCTAAATCATGAATGTTTGATTAACAGGAAAGGAAAGGAACACAAACAATGTGCAGAATATATGAGAAATCCACAATAATACTGAATGATATATGCAGGTTTAGGACCAACATGTGCTGCTCTATACACACAAGGACTTTCGTCAGAGAAAGCCTTTCTCAATTCAGGATAACAATTCCAAGCATGTTGCATGTGCAACAGCATGACTGCTCGGCAGAAAGGTGGATGACTGGTCTTCCTGCTATCCGAACGAGTCATCCATTAAAAACATTTGTCACATTATGAGACAAAATATAGAGCACGGACATCTAGAACCTTGAGATGCAAAATGAGGAAACATTTGGCTTTCAAAACTGCAGCAACTGGTCCCCTCAGTGGCTACACAGAGGAGTTATGATAATACAGTAGGCACATTACCAAATATGTTTTTCCCACATTTAGAGGATGCAAAAACTTTTGCGCAGCTTGTTTTTATTCATTTTTGTATTCAACTTCACATTTTAGCAGGAAGGTTTGAGAGGATTCACAACACTGATCCTGGCTTGATGTCTTCTGATGTAGTCTGATGGATTGTTTTTATCTGGAAGGTCACAGGGGTGCATTATTTTGCTGTATAATGCCAAAGCCATTACACAAACCACCATATTCTTAAGTCAGGGAGGGGCGGCCATCTGTGTGACCCTGAATGATTGTACTCACCTGTATCAAGTGAGAACTTTGTAGAAGGTGCCGCCCTTTCTGGCTGATCCTAGCCACACTCATTAAAGGAGTTTAAATTACATCCATTTGCCTGCAGATACTCTATGCCACATATATGCTTTAAACGGTGTTGTGAAAAAGTTTTTGCCCCTTCCTGTTTTGCATATTTGTCCCACATACATGTTTCAGATCGTCATAAAAATGCAATATTAGACAAAGATAACCCGAGTAAACACAAAATGACATTTTTAAATGATGATTTTATTGATTCGGGGAGTTATCTAAACTTACCTGGTCCTATGTGAAAAGTAATTGTCCCTCTTGTTAAATCATGAATTGACTGTGATTAACCACATTTTTTGGAAAGCTGAGTTCAGTTTCACTAAACACACTCAAGCCTGATTACTGGCAGACCTGTTGAATCAAGAAATCACTTACATAGAAGCTGCCTGACAAAAGAAGCGGGCTAAAAGATCTCAAAAAGCAACACATCATGCCATGATTTAAAGAAATGCCTGAGAAATAAAGTCACTTACATCTATCTGTTGGGAAAGGGTTAAAAAAAACATTTTAAGGCTTGGGACTCCAGTTAACCACAGTCAGAGCCATCATACACAAAGGGGGAAAACATGGAACTGTGGTGAACCTTTCCAGGAGTGACCAGCCTACAAAAGGTGCTTTAAGAGCACATTAATGACACATCCAGGAGGTCACAGAAGAACCCAGAAAACAGTAAAGAACTGCAGGCATCACATGTCTCATTTAAGGTCAGAGTTCACGATTCAACAATAAGAAAGAGGCTGGGCAAAAATGGCATCCGTGGGAGGGCACAAGGAGAAAACCACCAAAATGAACATAAAGGTTCATCTCACATTTGCCTGATGATCCCCAAGACATCTGGAAAAATATTCTATAGACTCACAAGACAAAAACTTGAACTTTTTAGAAGGTTTGAGGAATCAGGAATAAAACTAACACAGCATTTCAGAAAAGAAACATCATACAAATAATAAAATATGGTGGCAGTAGTGTAATGGTCTGGGGCTATTTTGCTGCCTTGGGACCTGGAAGACTTGTGAAACCATGAATTCTGGTGTCTACTAAAACATCCTAAAGGAGAAAGTCTGGCCATAAAACTGAATTGCACTTAGGTTCTGCAACAGGACAATGATCCAAAACACACCAGCAAGTCCACTTCTGAATGGCTTAAGAAAAACAAAATGAAGACTTCAGAGTGGCCTAATCAATGTCCTAACCTGAATCCGATTGAGATGCTGTGACATGACTTTAAAAAGGCAGTTCATGCTCGAAACCCTCAAATGTGACTGAATTACAACAATTCTGCAAAGATGAGTAGGTTGAAATTCTTCCACAACACTGCAAAAGACTCATTGCCAGTAACTGCAAATGCCACCCTTAGCAGTTTTTGTTGCTAAGGGTGGCCCAACAAGTTTTTCAGTTTAGGGGGCAATCTCGTTTTTATATAGGACCCTTTTCCCCCTTTTCCACTTAGCAACAAATACATTAATTTACAAACTACATTTTGTGTTTACTTGTGCATATTTATTGTCTATTTATTTCATTTTTCTTAATGGTGTCCCTTGGGGATAATAAAGATATTTTTGCTTTGTTCATTTGTCTCTTTTAATTCTATTTTGTTGTACTTTTTCAACATGTTCAACATAAAGATTCAATCAACATCAACAATCTTTAATTATTGAGGATGTAACACTTTGGTAACACTTTCCCAAATTTTCTAAACAGGCTGATGGCATGAAATTCAGAATACCATTGTTATATATTGGATAATTTGCCTGGATAGCATATTTTCTTGTGACTGATTCTTTTTTATTAGATGTCCCGATCTTTACTTACATGAGATCTAATGTGTAAGGACATTTTATGTATTTATTACATATTTTTCAAGAAATTCTAGCCTAATGACCTGGCAGATAAACAATTAAAGAGTGGTTTGTGAGGACAGAAATAAAAAGACTTATATAAATATCTGACATTACACATATCTATACAAGAAAGCTTTACATTGCTATATAAAAAAAACCTGTTAGCTTCTTAGGGAATGTTTGGAAATTGAATGAATCCTTTGACCTTATAAAGACTAGACAAACAAAACACTACAGCTAATAGCTTAGCTGCCATACTGTGCTGATAAGTCACATTAATTTAGGTAAGAATTAAAATATTATACTGTCTGTCTGTCAACAGTCTATAAAGGGTTATCTTCTGTATTTCTTCTGAATCTAACAATTTGAGAGAGTTTTGAACGTGGCATATATTTCAATGTTTTAGATCTCAAGCTTAAATTATTAGTTGTTTTTGCCTCCAACTCAAAATACCAATTTATATTTATTTTGTGTTTTGGATCTCTCCTTTACATTAATAAAAGCAGTCAGAGAGATTGCTTGACAAACAATACCTCAAACAGCCCAGCCCAAGAATGGTTTCTCTAATGCTAATGCAAAATATAAAATGTGTAGAATTCCAGTTCATTTGACAGTTGACAATACATTTAATTCAGAATGTCCTCTTTTTTATGCCTATAACTACTTTGTGTGAGTAAAATGTTTAGTACGTTTGTACAGTGAATTTAAATCCTAGATAGAAGGTTAGAATACAGCATTACCATGTTAAGTATATATTTGATTTCTATTTTTTTGTGGAGATGACAAATAACATAGGTCTGCGTGCTGATGGGTAAAAAGAAAGCTGAACGCATCAGTGAATTCAAGCTCTTAATGAGGCTGTTTTCAGATAAATGTATTTACTTTTCAGGTATAAAGATCACATAGTACAAAGAGACTACAGTGAGAATGCCTCTGAATGTTTTCTCCATGATTTGGATCACTGAGCAGCACATAAAGTGTTTAACCTCTCCTCGCTTTGTAAAGCTGAATTAATTTTTCTAGCAGTGTGCCTGAATTCAATTTGTGCTAAGTTGCAGCGAGAGATTTATGCATGAAATCCCTCTTAGAGCTTATTTTCACTCTTTCTTCGCTCCGTAATCCCTCCACCGCTGCCGCTTCGTATGACTTACTTATATCATTATTGATTTACAACAAGTGGACACTGTCCTGATTAACGTTGTGCGATTTGCAAAGGATTTGGGCTCCAGAAGCACAGGAGCCAGAATGTGCAAGTGTAATACAATAATTCAAACATCCGTTTCTTAGTCAAAATGCTTTTTTCAAACTCCTTTTAATTGCACAAAGTGAGTTTAACCTTCTGGATAGGAGTGATATAATGACAATTTTACTATAGCTATCGACTCCGAAAAACACACTTCTCTAAAACATACTGAGCTGAGCTGTTCTCTGGTGCGCCCTGATACCTCTGGGTTCTGGAGCAGAGACTCTTTTTTTACTTTGTAATTCAATTTCTCTGGCTGTTGTTTATTTCATAGCTCCCCTGTGAAGCATCAGAAGCTGATGTTCTGTCAGCCCCTAACTGTCGTACATGTTTGTCATTCACAGCCCTTGTTAGAGGAAGAAGGGAAAAAGGAGAGCTTGACTCTTTTTCTCTTCCCAGCTGAGAATTCCCAGAAGCAGAATTGTTCTATTTAGATGGAAACTTTTTTGTCACTCTCCTGTCTAAATTGGCATATCTGGCTCTCTCTTCTGAAACCAATAAACTGTGAACATGGACGAATCTGTCAATCAAGCTCAAATTGACTGCAGCATGCCAGATGACAACACCATCCTCTTGAATATAAATATATATATTATTTACTGTATATATAAAAATGTTGGGGTGATCTGATTGGCTGTAATCAGCACCTGTCACGCTTTTTGCGCATCAAACATTCAGTTAATAGGTTTGAAAACACAAGTGCAGACATTTCCTCATATATTCTCAGCCAATGCAAGTTTGCGGGTATAAATAAAATTGAGTATTTGATCTTGGGGGGAAAAAAGTCCAGTAAGGCAAAGTTTGAACAAAAATGTTCTTACTTGTACTCAAAAAAGAAGAAGAAAACGAGGTCAGTAATCAATTTAGTGCACAAGTGCTGAAAGTTTGATTAATTATATACATGAAACTTCAATTTACTTGAGCGAGAGAGAGAAAAGCTTTTTATAATCTACTTTTTATTCCTTATCTAACAGCGACATTAATGCAATTACTCCTCACTTCAATAAGCTGTAATAACTTAAATGCATAGAACTCATTCTACAGATTGCTCCTTGATCAGCATGTCTAAATTGTACAAGTCAAGAGAAAAATATTTCTATTTGGAATGATCTCAGAAATGTACGATCTGTTTCAAGGAAACAAGCTGGACTTTTACACGTGGTAGACTATGTGTTAAAATGTAGTTTTGACAGTAACAAGATACCCTCCCAGGGTATCATAACAGTGAACCGTATTGCTCATATACCTCCAAACCACAGTGTCAAATCTAACTGTTGACCTTTTGAGCTGCTCCACGCTAATACTTGCTGACTGAACACCCTTTCTGTGTGATTTGTACAGCCGTACCATGAATATGCTGCAGCAACTGAATTATAATTTGGTTACTGGTGTGTCAAATGTACAATAAATCCTCAGGATGTTATCATTTGCAGTGACACATGAAGAAGAAGATGAGGGGAGGGGGAGCTGTAGAGAAAATATGAAAATGCTTTTCACGTCTTCATATCCGAGCAGTGGTTTGGACGTTATGAAAAGAGGGAATGGATCTGCTGCTTTATGTGCTGTATCTAATTGGATATGGCAATATATAATATGATTCTCCAGTATCCATCAATTCCTGTGTTAGACCTGTTTGTATGGCCGTGTCAGTGGGGCAGCCTAGCTTGTTATGATGCCTGAGCAGCAATTATGAGGTAATTTTTGACTCTTGCTGTGTGAGGCCATCTAGAGGATACTTGAGGGGAGGTTCCTAATGAGTGAGCATTGATTGATTGGACATAATAAGTGCCCTGCTTGACTGAAAGCGAGTGAGAAAAGGGGGGGAGGAAAGGAGACTGGGGGGTGAGTAGTGGGGTTTGGATGAAAGCATATTTCCAATTGACCAGTTATTAGATCGGTTAGCGTATAGGTGAGCCCCACACCACTGCCAAAACCAGGCTGTCTCAGCCCAGCGCCAAACCTCATTTACCCTTCACCAGTAAATAATTACCCTAATGGCTATTGTGTGATACATGATGCAATTAAAGCCTAATGCAATGCACCTCACTTAGCGAACGTGTCAGGTCCCACACAACAGGCAGCGGTGGTCCTGAGCTAACAGGGCTAGCTACCTGACTGCCCAGTAAAGGGGATGTCCTCCAAAGCAGACAGAAGAGCTCTCCTAATCAGCTGGATCTGTCACCCAGGTGTGTTTGTTTGCCTGCAACCAGGGAACTGGGAAATATTCAGAGAGAACCGAGGAGGGAAAGCAGAATTTGATGCAAGCTATTCCAGTTAGCAGAAGAGGATATAATGGAAGAGAGGGCAGAATCATCAACCCCCATCCTTTCTCCCCTATAACCCCAGCTTCTCTTGCAGCTCCCCTCCTCCTCCTCCTCCTTCACCACCACCACCACCACACTCCCAACACCCCAGTCACTGTCAGGCCAAACACATGATGAATTGCCCTGTCAACAGAATTCATTCAGGGACCAATTAATTCAGCAGAAATGAACTAGAGCCATCAGTCGCTGAAAAACTCAGAGCAAAGAGAGCAAAGTAGCTCTCTTTGGAAGAAAGAGAGACAGTGTGTGTGAGAGGGGAAGAGAGAGAGGGAGAATGAAGGAGAGGGTGCCAGGGGAGTGCAGTGGAAGTTAGCCTGACAGGAATTGGTCATTTAATGCTTTAGCGCACTGGAGACAGCCCCTGTCATAGAGGAAGCCATGACAGGACTCCCCTGGTACTTTATTTATTAATTATCCAGAGCAGCAAGGGGCATTTAACTGTCTCACTCCAGGCCTGTCAACTCGACTTCTTGTCATTTCCCTTCCACAAACAGGTCCTTTAGAAACAAACCCGAATCAAAGGAGGAGAAAATGTAATTACTCACAGAGCAGATAAATATTTTTATTGCAGCAGCTGTTACATTACAAAAAAAAATCTATTTTGGTGCTTGGACTTTTTCAGAAGTGTGATTCTAATCATGATGAAGGAAACTATATCTTGCCCTGAGTTTTGACAGCTGATCGTCTGTCAGTAGCGAAAGGACAAAGAGTCAGGTCCGTCTTACAGCCACTTGATACAAAAGCAACACAAGCAGCTATTTAAGAATTCACACGTATATTGCAGAAAAATAGATCATAATCATTATTGCGTAATGTACTATTATATTAAGCTTATTTCAGCTACATCTCCTTGCAACTTATTCTATATTTGCATCAAATTTGTCACTTAGTATAAAAGAAATTGCTCTAAGGAAGAAACCGTTTCCGAAAGGAAAGCAATCAATAACAAAAATTTTCTTGAAGACTAAAAAATAATAACATCCTATGTTGTCGTTTGCCAAGCAGATAGAATTCTGTTTTCCCTGCTGGAAACTCAATGAGCCTGTGGCTGACCTTTTCAGTCAAAGGTTTGATCTTTCCCTATTGTGTTGTGTTGATCAGCTGGTAAATATTTGATGGAACCTTTTCTTTAGCACATCAAGCATCTCGGTGTAACGGGAGCATGACGAGGCAGCTGGAAAGCTGTTTTTGCTATCAGGTATGCCCTACTGAGATCAAACAACAGCTGAAAGCATGAATAATGTCAATAATGTACCAAACAGCATTACAAAGCACTTTTATGAAATGGGAAATACAGAGAAATTACATCCAGTAAAACATTCAGTGGTACGTTGTGGGAGTTGCAAGTCCTACAAACTCCTTGCAGTGAGTTAATTTATGCATTCAAAGAAGGTGGTTTTAATCCACAATGGCATTAAAGTCACAAAACTAACTGAGCAGCGGCACCTGAGGACTGCTCTTTTCTGCAAGTTTGAAACAAAGCCGATGAAATTCTGAGGAAGCCAGGAATAAGGAGATGTGCTGCAGTATATAATTAATTAAATGAGACTAATTAGGAACATGAGAGCAGGTGCCAGGCTATGGGCTGACAGCAAAGACAGCTAGACAACAAGAAGGGGGGAAAAAAACCTATGGGTAAGGGGTGTAACGTGACAAGAGGAGGGACAAAGCAACTTTCTGTGTTTTGTCACATGAAACCTCCAAGGAATATATGTGACAGAAATTGTAGACCCAGACACCATGGGGGTCTCTCCCTTTGTTTAAGACAGATTTTCATTTCACCAATTTGGGGTTGATGCAAGCAAGAGATTTTCCTCCTCATTATTCCTGCATGTGGATTAAAATAATATATAAAAAAGAAAGACGGTGCAACTGAGACACTCACATATGAATGTGTGCAGTGGCTCACCAGAGATACCATAGAGATGTCACACATTTAGAATGTTATGCATGAAAAAAATGGGTTTGTATTACTCGGTGCACACCAGCTGGTGATTTAGAATTCAAGCAACAGAGTACCTGTACAGCTAAATGCAATTTTTGGTCATTCTTGGATTATAAAAGTAATGATTGCATATTAACCACAGTTTCAGACAGAACGAAAACATCACATTATTGATGGATCATTCTGTTACTTAAATAGTGCAATAGATGGAAGAAACAACAGTATTTTTGCCGCACAAAAAACCCCACATCCTCTTTTTCTGCTCTACCATTTGGTTCTAAACAGTATGGAAAGTCCAGCCTGTTCAGTCAGAGACACTCAGAAGGGGCATCAGCCTATTTTATCACAATTTGCTCACTAACCAGTTACAAATGTGGCATGTGATGACAATAATGAGGCTTGATGTCACTTAGCCTTTGGGCCGTGTGTGTGTGGAATAGTAAAGCAGGATGTCAGGGTGCTGCAGGTCCTCCTCTCTGGCACTGAGAGGCCTTCTACACACGAGGTGACAGACACCTCGGTTAGAGAGAGAGCCGCCTCTCTAACAGCATTATAAATTACTGTAGATCCTATTTGTGTCAGTGGAGGCAAGTGAGGGGAAAATTCAACATCAGCCTATTTATTCATTTACTTATTCCCTGGCTCGGTCAGGCTCAGTGCTGCTGGAGGAGAGGAGCTCTGCTCCTCTCTGTAGTGCCACTCTGCCTCAGAACAAATGCTGTGTGTTTAGAGACACATGGGTATTTCATTTTAGAAGCACTGGTGATATCAGAGTCAATCAGGCCAGAAAGGGAAAAGCATTACAGCTGAATTTTCTTCACCCAATCTGGATGGAGCCCGCATTTTTACATATCCATAAAGCGTAAATAAAACCTGCAAGTGCAGACAGCATGTCTGCCCAGGAGGGAAACTTCTGTACTGGAATGTGGCAGAAATGTTGAAGACTTGCTACAATATATACTCTAAAATTGTAACAGGTCAAATTAATTGGGAAAGGCCACTTAATATATTTAAATGTGTGTACGTTGTCTGAATAAATATGGGTCTTTTCAGATTAATCACCTTTCTGGTTAATATCTGAAAAGTGTTTGATTGGTTTAGACATGTAAAACTTGTCGATGAAAAGAAATAAGAACAATTAATTATTAAGACAATCTTTTAAAAAGAAATGTAACTCTTGAAAAGTAAAGGATTTGGGAGATATTGCTGTGCAGTCAATAAACAGCCTCACCTGACTCAATTTTTGTGTTAACAGTTCTTACTTTGCGTAATCAATAACCGGTGACATGAAATGGATTTTGAAAAGAAAAGTAATTTCCCATCTAAAAATGCCACAAATTATATAAAAATACAAAGCAACCACAGCTCGATATGTTTTTGTGTAGACTGGCTAATTCACAAAAGACAAAAAAAAAACAGCTGCTAAAAAAGATGCAGAGCTTTCGTTAAATTATCAAGGGATGGCTTGGAGTGTGCATCATCATTAGTTTGACTAAGTAGCATCGGTCAGTGACTCAAGTAGTGGTAAATGGCACAATTAGCAGGCTGAGCAGGGAGAGGTATATTCAATTTGAAAGCCTTCTTTCTTAATCCATCTCCTGTGATCATGAGAAATGCTGAGCTATGGGCTTTTATGCTCAATGACATTAATCAGGTTAATTCAAAGTAAAATGTCAACATTGTAATCAAGAACTAGCACACTCCAGCAAAATGTAAATGTCTACAGATGCTAAATGTTAATGTCCGACAGCGTTCTTCTTCTTAGATCTATCTTTTTTTTAAATATGTTTTTGTCTTAGCAAATTGGCACATTTCCTGTTCAGCTGGGCATATTTGATTAAGAGCTAAAAGAAAAAGAAGAAGCACAGATTAGTCTGAAACCTACATAGCAACCAACAACAATGAATAGCTTAAGTACGGACACCCACCAGAGAAGTGTTGACATGCTCCCTTACTATGAATATGTTGTTTCTTGTTCTACTTCTCCCAGTGCCCCAGTGCTTAATCCCTCAGTGCACTTGCTCTGTAACCCCAGCAGGTGCAGTGGGAATCTATAAACACAGCTGGTGCGTCTCAGCATCAAAACCCTTACATCTACCCTCACCTCGCACCTCACCCCAACACAAGAAATACCACACATAACCTAGATTCATGTTGCTAGTTTTTTCTTCTTCTTTTTTTTAACAAAGGTGCATGCAAGAAAAGTGTTGATGTCAACTAAGTACAAGAACTCTGGAGTAATATTTTGTTGAGGTTAGGTGGTCAATGTCATGGCATCAATATAAAACATCTGGTTTTTGTGCAAGAATGATCATGATCGTGCTTTTAAACTTTAAACCTGACACTTTTAACTTGCCTCACCTGATTTTCTTTTTTATTTCTATTAGAATTACACTTTAGTCACAACAATAAACACACTGCTTCAGTGTATTTTCTTAATTTCATACATACAAAATGTTAAATATCAGAGTTTAGAAAAGTAAACAACACCTGTAGTTCAGAACAAGAGTTTTATTTGTCATTGTTAGGCAGAAGCAGTGAATGTATAAGAACCAGACACATGGAGCACCAAATGCCTCAAAAAACATTACCTGTGTGCAGAAGCCCTTATGTTTTTTTCTTACACTGTTAATATTGTGAAGCAACTATTTTTCATGACCTTTCCAAACCATGAACTTTTTGAAAACATATGAAGCTTTAGTTCTTAAACTGAAGCAAATTGAAACTAAAAACCCAAAATATATTTAAAAAAAAAAGGCGATATATAAGATAAAAAGTCCGTGAAATCTATTGTAACTGCAGGTCCCACTGAAACCTGTGCCATACCTATGCCAATTACTGTGACGGTGTTAATGCCAGAGGAGGAGGAGCTGCTATTTCATAAATGTTTGCAAAGCCAGACTGCATGGCTGCATGCTTGATTTTAAAACCTGTGACCAGTGTTGGGTGTAAGATGTGCCAAAATAATGTGTTGCTGCAATCACATTATATTTTTAGTAACCTATTAATGCAATGTGTTACTGTGCTAAATTCACTAATTACAGTACAGTTTTTCAAGTGCTCCAATCATTAACAAGGGTTCTTCAGTTGCCTGCATGCTGGGAAAAAGCAAAAGAAGAAAATGAAAGAAGCATGTTTTTTTTCTTTCTGTGCATTTGCTGCTATCACCTGATTTTAGTTTGTGTGCTGGGAGGAGGGAAACGGTGGAGTGGTCTACAGCTTTTGGGGAGTGGAGATAAGGACATTACTTTTGTTTTGTTGCATGAAAGAACAAGAGTGCCATGGTGAAATGTAGGTTGTGTCCAGTACACATCACAACATCCACTAACAGTATGCTAACACAAAACCAGCCACGAACTCAAATTGATGTTAAATCTGAGTGCATGCTGATCCCAGCCGAGCAGACAGGCCCTGAGCTTAAATTTTCAGCAAAGATAAGATGAGCAGTCAGGCTTATAACATTGTAGCCTCCACAAACTTGCATTGCTGTAGCGTCTTTGTCTCTACCTTACAATATAAAGCTTTAAGGTGACTGCTGTTGTGATCATATAAATAAAATTTAATTTAATCACTTTAAAGTCTGTAGAAACACCGATTACAAACGCTGCTCTGTGTCAAAGTAGAGATTAAAAAAAAAATGATCAAAGAAAAATAAAAAAAATAAAATATCAGTTTTAAAGATGAATGTAAAGATGTTTACGTGCTTTGAACAATCGTTCAAAGAAAATTCAGATCTAGGCTAAAAGAGCTTGATTTGAGCAGAAATGCTTCGAGGTTTCTTGTTGAAGTGTTGAACAGTTCTCTCTTATGGTAACTAAGGGGGAAATGCTGTTCGCTCCCAAGGACTTTTTTATTGAAAGGCCGAGTGTCAGAGCTGTACTCAGCTTTATTATTACATAAATGCAGGATACACAGGATACGCGCCAGCTATTTTGCACTTAAGAGTGACATGATTATAGGGCATATGCGTATGCTCAAGTTACATGTAAAGCACACGTGCACTAATTAGTGTTTTTCCTTATTTTGTCCAGTACATGAATGTATCATTCATTGAAGTATTTGTGCATGGGAAAGCCTTTTGAATCAGCATGGAAATAGCAGACCCCACCACACTATATAAAGTACTATACACAGTAGCAACTAATAAATGTAAAAACATAATAACTGGCAGATATATGTTTGATAGATATGCAGACGTACACTGTAAGAAGGATATTTTACTAAATTGTAAGTTTAAAGTCGATTGGGCTGAGAGAAATACAGTGGTCATGAAAAATATATTGATTTGATTAGTTGAATTTCAAGCAATGTGGGTCAGATGTTCATGGACAATTTAGAATTGTGCTGCATTCACTCCCCTATTGTATGCATATACAGCGATGTCACTACTGATATCACTCTTATTTAATATATTCTACTTGGCTTTGCATTTTTACTCGTTAGAGTGTGGTAGTCTATACCTGCCAGGAAGCGTTAGTCCTGATTGCTTAGGAAATTCACCACTGCCTTCCTGTAATGAGAGTGGACAGAGGTTAGAACAGCTCAATAGAAGAGATAACCAGTCTTTGATCCAAACAGCCATGCAGAACATACAGGCAATACCATCAGAAAATGTACTGTCAGGAATTTTGGATTTTAAATTACACCTGATTAACCTGAAGTAAGGAGGAAGAGGAGTTTGGTGGACTTGGACAGGCTGAAAAGAAACATGCAGTTGGTTCACCACAAATCCTGTCAACTTTCCTGAAGTCTACTGGCAAAGCTTTGCACAAAGGAAAAATAAAATCCAGCTAAACACATTCATCAGTCGCTACAGCTAAAAATAAAATGCAAGCTCTCGCAGATGATGGATTTGGTATCATCCACCTGTCATTCACTTCCATTTTGTGAGCCGCAGAAGTGCGAGAACAGCCCTTGCTGATCAAGATCAGTGAACAGTCTCATGTCTGCAGATGTCTGTTGTGTTATTATTGGAAAATGTGCACGACTGACATCTCAGAAATGCCTGTTATTGCATAAAGAAGCCCGGGAGAGCCAACAAAATTCATTTTAAAAAATCACCAGAGGTTTAAGACACATATCTAAAATATTTAAGATTTTGTTCTGGATCCTTTTTTTTCACTTAATAATCACTAAAGACACCAAGCTAGGCATTTATGGGAAACTGGAAAATGTCTGAACATTTGCAACCACAGTAAATAATCCATAAACAACTGCGATGTAAACTTTGGGAAACATACTAAGAAATGATGCCCTGCTGTTTGGCAAAAGAGTGCCAACATGCCAGGATATTCTGTTGTACTCAATTGAAAATGTTTGCTTGGTTATTGAGTGCATGGTCGAAGATCTAGCAGTGCCTCTTAGATTTTAAAAAAAAATATAGCCCTTTACTTCAGCTAATTGAAGGTAATCTTGTGAGCCCATTTTTGGTACAGTGGAAATACTCACAAGTGAATGGACTCTCCACAGATGGGTTCTAGTTGAAACTAATGAGCTAACCTTCCTAACATTAGCACTGATGCCTGTGGTGATTTTACACATTATTTTATTATTTTAACCCTCCTTTTTCTAAGTAAATGCAAAAGTCAAACACCTTTCACCCCATGAACACAGAGACAGCTAAGTAATAATCCTTCATAAAAGTTTGGTATGTCTAAATGTGGGTCTATCTACATTTTTATTCAATCTGGACTTGTTTTCACAAATATCATTGCCTTTTGACTTTTCTTAAAGCTGTAAATTGAAATTTAACATTGCTTCAAATCCCCCAGCTCTTGAATACTCACAAGGGTCACCTAAAAGGAACTTGATCAACCAGAGTTGTCACCCAATTCACAGCCTGTCTCTGTCTTTCAAAACACCTGAGGGGGAAAATGATTTCCTCATTGCCAGGCTAATGGCGTTCATTTCTGTTAATCTATATCCCAGTGTTTTCCAATTTTGTGGGTGTATCCTCACTCTCCACCGTCTATTATGCTCCGGGGACGGGAAGCGGCCACTTTCTCCCCATCTTGTGGCACTTGAATTAAATGGAAGCAACTTGATTGCTGGGAAGCACAGGGCTAAGTGAAAGCAATTAAGGCACTCCAATTCTTAGCCAAAAGATGGGGCACCAATGACTCAAGAGAGAATTAATTTGTATATAATGATATCATCCAGTCTTTTTATTCACATTTTGTTTCATGGCTCTTCTGGGCTCTTTTGTATGGGGAGTGCACGCCTCTCTTTGCATGTCAGGGAGATGAAAACAAATCTGTGCTTAATAGGTCCACTGTGGACAGAAGAGGTCTATTAGAGGAATGAATGGGACTGGCTGAAGACACCAGGAGAAAAGATTTAAACAACCAATGGCTGGGTTTAGACTTCTGATTGAGGATTTTAATCATTTCATTCCAGTTTAGTTCCATTTCTATTTCATAAGAACTGTTTATCATAGAAACCCCTTCTGAGGCTGATAGTCTATTCTCGTGCACCAAAAACAAAAATTCGGTTTAAGTGATTAAAAATCCTGTGAATGATGATGTTGACACACCAGCTCTTATATTGACATGGCAGCTTGATGCTTTTCACTGGACAAACAGCTGTCCTTGACTAGCAGCTGTCCTTGATATAATGTGATGAAAGGCCAAAATTAAACATTGGTGCTGACTGTTTGTGTGCCCACTGCAAGCCAGTTTGGAAACTGACTTTGACACAGCACAGCTGTCTGCACTCATCTGAGGATTAAGAGACATCACAGTATAATGCCACTGCGGGCTATACTTCTCCAGGCAAATTATCAGCTGATTGGCCAAAAAACGTCCAGTTAAAAATGTTTTGGGAAAACACCTTTTTTGGGACCCTTTGGCCCTTAGTGCACATAGCAACTGGAAATTAGTTTTTCCCAGTCAGTAGATAACTGCAATTTCATTTTGTTAAGCAATTAATATGATTTGATATATTTTGATTCTATACATACACAGTATCTTTGAAACTAAATCCTATTCATGCTTGTAGTGGGTTTTAAGTAACTGTATAGTCAAACACAGTATAGTTACTTCTTCACTTTAGCTTATCATTATAAAGTAAATACAGATTGCATAGTGTAGTGACTACAGAACAATCAATATTTTGGTTGGTTTTACTCCCACAGTGCAGTTCTGTTTGCCAAGAGAGCAAAGTGCCAAGAAAACTATTACTTGAGTAGCACAGCTAAAACAGGTGGTGGAAAGGCTTTTAGTTTACCAAGTAGCTATTTGCTGCTGAAACTGTTGGTGATAAACAAACAGGATAAGAGTGGAAATGCCACTCAGATAGAGAAATCAGTGTTAACACTGGCAGAAAATTACCAGCACATTTTCCATTTTTTTAAGGATTTCTTTTTACATCGGACAGTCAAACTCAATGGAGAGGACTCAGGGATTTGAGAAGGTTCAAACGCAACCTTCAGTTAACACTGTTTATGCTTCCCATCTTATTAGCCAAATACAACCATATGGCTTCAAAGGGAAAGTATGCTGTCTTTGCAACAGTGGTTTGGGGGTTGTTTATTTATTCTTGGAGCTTTCTCTTAGATTTACTATATCTTTAATGCTCTCTTAAAGATTATTTAATCTGACTTCTTTTGTTTACCTTTGAACTTACATGCCTTTGACCTTTGCAGCACAGCCATGTGTGCTGCATGATGCATCATGGAGGTTTTATAACTCTCACAGTGAGTCAGCTGATCTTGATTAGTGAATCCATGTAGTGAAAGAGCCAGCTGATCCTCATTAGCAAAGCATTATCAAAGGATCAGGTGCATAACATATTATAACATATATTTCATGTTCACGCTGCCTATATAGTATATTTTTATTTTCCTTAAAATATACAGAGATATAAGGAAGTCGTGTTGTGAGGAAACTATAAACTATGCTTTTAATGAAATTCTAATTATCAACGCATCATTTAGACCTAAACAACATCTTTCTATGTGTTTTTATTATTATTAATTTAGTATATACTCATACATTTATAAAACACCCTCAGACATTACATTTGGTCTTATTACAATATTATGCATTATGATGAACTCTGCAGTATCACAAATGTTTGCCAAAGTTTGGAGCATTGACTTAGTTCAAATAACATACACACAATTAATTTGCGAGAGCAAATACAAGTCGTCCTCGTTACAGTTTTTAATCAGCATAGAAGGGAAATACTTACTCTGAGCAACTCTGCAGTGTTCACAGCAGTGCAAAATGTTATCACTGATATGCAAATGTTCACTGCAAACTGCATTTCTCAGTTTCATCTCTTCCTAAGTTAAATTAAAGCTAACGAAACAATGGATGGGGTATGCAAACAGCAAGCATCAGGTATCAGCCAATTACTGGGCTGTGCTTCATGAGACTTCATCCAGTATGACCAGTATGAATCACAGTAGTAATCATATTGCCTCAAAACTTATTTGGTAAGATAAATTATTGTTACATAGCCATATTTCAAAATAGACGGGCTGGGTAAATGTGCAAAGTGCTACAAATTAAATCCCATTTCTCTCCATTATGTTAGTGAGAAGATAATCTAAGGAACATACCTTAAAACAAATAAAAATAGCTTGTTTATTTTGTAATTTGGACTATCTGGCCTTCTAATTTTTGTTGGTTATAATTAATTTACTATGCACAAAGCTGTAACTGAAGCACCGTTTTTCTGGGGAAAAAAGTGTAAAGGAGTTCAAAGAGAGATAATCATCTCCTAATCACGAGTATGATGCCTTATAGATACTAAACGTTTGAGAGCAAACAATTTTCTCTCCAGCTGGCCTCTTTATAGATCATGAAAATATACTACTTAAATCAATGGGAGACATCCCACACACAATGGCAGCCCTGCTGTTCAATGATGGCTTTTGTATTGGGGGATAATCTAGAAAGGTCATCAATCATCCCATGTACCCTTCTCTGGAAAAAAGAAAGAAGAAGAAAAAAGACTGTCTGGTGTAATGTGCTTAAACATACCTTCCTCCTTCTTTTCTTTACAAAAAGAGGATGCATGTCCATGTGAATTTTCTGTAAAAACATGTACAACATTCAAAAGGGAATACAACACACTAAACACCAAGGGAGTCAATAAGGCAAATCGTTCCAAATTTACTGTCAGGCATGTGGTGAGACAGGCATTTCAAAGCAAAAGACTCCCTGGTTGAGCTGGAAATGTACAATTGACCCTGTCTGCCTTTTTCAGAATGGTGCAACATTATAACCTGGGGGAATGTGTTGTCATCCAAATGAGATAAGTTTATTTTCTGCAATGTAGCATTTGTTCCATCAGGCAGGGAGGCTATAAAGCTAGAAGGATCAGTGGGGAGTCGAGCTCTGCACATGTGGCGCGAACGAGGAGCCCGACAAAAAGGCTTGGCCACCGCCCAAATCTCTGCCTCTGCCTTCTGTGCGGGCCCAGCCTTGGAAGACAGGAGGCCACAATATTGTGGAACAAATTTCCTCTAATCTGAATGTGCTGGTCTAGAGCTCCAGTGGGAAGGCTGCTCTCCTGTGCCCTCCCCGCCTGTCCCACAGATCAGCCCAGTTTACCCTTCACAGTGCCAACACACTGCAAGACGGATGAGATGTCGGCGGGGGGTTAGAGCTGTCGGGATCTCAGCCCTTCCGTGGACCACTCATGTGTGCTCTCAGCAGGGCTAGTGCTTTGCCCTGGAGAAAGAAGCTGAGTGGAGAAGAGCTGGCAAGAGAATAGCCAGCTCCCACCTGCATCCTAAAAGCTTACAACTTTCACACCGTTTACTACAACCATAAGAGTGGAAGAAGCATGAATGGATTTATTTTTGTTCTTCCTTTTACAATGCTTAAATTAAAAAGAGATAGAAAAACAGATGGTGCAATCTGTCCATTTTCAGCTTAAACACCACTACAAAGAAAGCATACATAAAACATTTCTAACTGCAAGTGAGGATCCTCCTGTTGTCAAGGACTACATTTAGATTAAATGTGGTGCCAACGGCGCCAATGGAGACAGGTCACGTGCTCTGCTGGGGACTGTATCCATCAGCTTCTAGTCATTTTACAGCAGCATGCAAGGCTCCTCGGCTGAGGATTGATTGAGACAGGAAAGGAGTGGGAGTGATGAAATGTATAGCAGATAATTATTTATGGTGGCTGTATGAAGCTCCTCCTGGCGATTTTTTTCCACGCAGCTTGTTGAGGAATAAACATTGTTTACACCATAAGTTTGAAAAACTTTTTTTTGTGACTTGTGTTAACTCGCAGCCCCTCTTTATTCTAAAAGAAAGTTTGTCTTGACATCACAACAGATAGAGATATTTGACGAATGCATACAATTTTTTAAATGGCTGAAGTGATGTTTTTTGAAGGGGAGTTGTTGTTGTTTTTAGCTTTGCTATCCTGTGCACTACCAAAACATTCAAAATCTGCCTGCCTCTTTTTAAAATTATTACTCCTTTATCATTATTCTTATTATTATTAGAAGTCTTTTCCTTAGCCTCACTGGATCGTACCAAAGTTCAGCTATTTTTTCAGCACAAAAGATGTTGACTGATCCAAAATGTGATAGGTCCAGCGATTAAAAAGTATAAAAATTAGTAAAACAATAAAGATGTGCATGTTTATTTATGCATAATTATGGCCTCTATTTATACAAAGACTATATATGCATCCGTTAGAGAATTCTCTACAGGGTTGAAATGCAAAGCAACAAGCAACTTGCTAAAATAAAGGACTTATAATATCTAGTGTAAAATAACTGAAAACAATTTTGAATTCAGTAACAATCACTTGATAAGTAACACGTGACCATTTTTCAATCTTCGGTTTGTCAACACATTGTTTAAAGAAACTATTACAGAAAATATTCTTCAGGCACAGTAGCTTAACGTCATACTGCTTGTTGTTCTTCTGTTTCCTGTCAATCAATTTTGTATTGATATTTATTACTAACAATCTTAGGAAATATCACTTCATCAATACATTTATTTGCACTGCACTGTTGTTTAAAAATGACATCGCGAGACTGTGAAGCAAACAATTTCTCATACTCCATTTCTAGCCAGCTCATAGGAGCCCATTCTAGGAAATTTTCCAGTTGCAAAGCCGAGCTGAGCACTGTTAAGCACCCGAGCGCACCCCGAGCCATTTTCCATTTGCAATAAACCCCGTTTGAAACGGGGCAGAACAACAGAAAAGTTGACTTGTTAACACTGGGAAAAGGAGGAGGACTTGTATGGTCTCAAATGAGCAGTCTGGGGCATTTTCACGCACACTGAGGGGTGGACAGGCAGGGAGGAGGAGGAGGGAGGGATTTCCATAGCAACAGTCAAGTCCCCAGCTGTCATATTTGGGCTGAGATAGGTGCTGTGAGCACAGGGACCACTTAACCCCAGCCGCACTTCAACTTAGGAAGTTAAAATGCTGCTGAGTGTCTGTGCTGTGCCTCACTTAAAATGCAAACTCTATACCCTGGGGAAGATAAGGGGATGCTTCTGAATTAACCCGGGGATACAGGAGCTATGCAGAAAGCCTGCTCTGAAATAATTAACCATCAATGTTTTTGGATGTCACTGAATTATGTGCAAAGAAAACACTGACAGTGAGAGCATCCAGAGAGGCACACAAACACAACGAGTTGCCGGTTTATCGCCGCATCTCACCTGAAATATTTTCACTGGTTAACAATAAAAGAACTGGGATCTATTGTTTAGTAACCCATGTAACCATACTGTCAAAAGTAACAACCTGAGGAGAATATTCCACAGCTGTGAAACATCTTCAAAGGTTTGTATATTTTCTATCTGAAAAGATGTTTTTTGTTAAATTTGATGACATACATCCCATCCTATGCTCACGAATACTAATTCAGTTTTTATTGCAGCTTTTGCTTAAACACTGTAAAAATATGCAGGAGTGGGATAGCTCTAGTCTACTGACCTGTGCTATCAAAATAAAAGCCCTGAAAATCATTTAAATACAATATTCACTTTGAAAATACTTTAGTTCTTATCATTTTTCAACTGTCCACACCATTGGATTTAGGCTTTTGATGCTCAAATACATCTAAAGTGAATTGATGTCATGTCTGACACTACAAACCTTTGCTTTGGGAGACAATATTAGCATATAATGTGGGACTTTTTATGTGATCAAACCAACCATTGTAAAGGCACCAGCCTGAGAGGCAGTGAAATATAGATATATCTGATTTCTTTTAAATGTATTTTATCTGAGGCATTTTTTTCAGTAAAGAAAAATTGCTGACATGACATTTATTTAAAATCTTTCAGCCACTAAATAATCATTTATTTCAAATGTCTTACACGTGTAATGTGTTTTTCTTTAAATATGCATCAAGGTTGAATCCATCCCAACTGGCTGACATTTAGATGTGAGATTTGTACCATACATTTCAAATAAATCTGATGAACGTATTCCCAAAAGTCTCTTAATCAAAACAAATGAGTCTTAACACTTTATAGTCAATCTGGACATTCATTTTTGAAGAACAAAGAATTCTTTGACTTTCTGTAGTCTTTAAAGATATGTAACACATTTTGGTTACATTATCAGCTGGATAGTCTGCTGTCTGTTTCACACACACATTCTTCCTTCCAGCTAGTTGCAAACTGTACTGATGGCTGGTTAGAACCTCTTGTTGTTGCTTTATTTGTCAGATTTACCCATTTGTAAAACCTCCCGCAAAAGTCTGGAGATGTGGTGGTTTCATAAATCACAGGTCATTCATTCCAGGGATGAAAAATTAAGAGAGAGAAGAAATGCCACCAATTTTGAGATCTATTTTGCCTTGTTTATCCCAACTGTACATGTGGTGAACTATAAAGTATATGACTTGTTTAAAATAATACTACTAAGGATTAAACTTAAGCATAATTAAGGGTGTGCCTGCTGTTAGTGGTAGCTGGGTGTCGTTCTTTCTTTCTGAATGGTTGGTTGCACTAGAATTTGCTGTTTAGTTTCTCTGGTAGGGGCAACATGCTTTCTTTTTGAAGATGAGAAGATTTTTAGACGGTGGTACAAGGCTTTAAATTAGTAGTCCGAAAAACCAATGACATTATATACATCATTTAGGACTGCTGTATTCGGACGGATGTTTTTCAGTCACTGTTTGGTTAAGCTAGCAATGCTACTCAGAATTAGGGGATGACAATAGTTTGGGCTACAATTTCAAAATTTCTGACATTAAGGGACTGACAAAAATAGCAACTTTGTTAGGTACACCTGATCTGCTGTTCACTAGCAACCATCTTTAAGGTTTACAGAGAATCATCTTTAAAAGACAAAATATCAAGGAAGCAGCAGTTCTCTCTGAAAAAATGCCTTGTAGATGCTACAGGTCAGAGGAGAGTGGCTAGGCCATTTCAAGGTGATAAGAAGGCAGCAGTAACTCAAAGAACCGCTCATATTAACCAAGATGTGCAGAACAGCATCTCTAAAGACACCGAGCCTTGACGCAAGTGAGCTACAGCAACAGAAGAACATTCCTGTCAGCTTAGAATGGGAAACTGAGACTATGATTCACACTAGCTAAGCATCATTGGACAAAAGCAGATTGGAAAAACATTGCCTGGTCAGATGAATCTCAATTTCTGCTGTGACTTTTGGATTCCAAGACTAGAATTTGGCATAAATCAGAAAGCATGGATCTGTTCTGCCTTGCATCAACAGCTGTTGTAATAGTGTCAAGGACATTGCCACACTTCTGTGCTCCTTAGCACCAACTAAGCATTGATAAAATGCCATTATATACATCATTTAGGACTGCTGTATTCGGACGGATGTTTTTCAGTCACTGTTTGGTTAAGCTAGCAATGCTACTCAGAATTAGGGGATGACAATAGTTTGGGCTACAATTTCAAAATTTCTGACATTAAGGGACTGACAAAAATAGCAACTAAGCATTGATAAAATGCCGTAACTTACCTGAGTATAGTTGTTGACCATGCCCATCCCTTCATGACCACAGTGTACCAGTCTATCCTCTGATAGCTGCTTCAAGCAAGATAATGTGCCCAATGACAAAACTCAAATCATCTCAAACTGGTTTCTTGAACATGACAGAGAGTTAACTGTGCTCAAATGGCTCCACTGTCACCAGATCTCAATGCAGTAGAGCACCTTTGGGATGTGGTGGAAGGGGAGATCAATCTGCAGCAACTGCATGATGCTGTCATGTTAGCATGGACTCTGAGGAATGTTTTCAGCATCTTGTTGAATCTATGTCATAAAGAATTAAGGCAGTTATGAAGGTAAAAGAGTGCATACTCAAATCAGTAGGATGTTCCTCTATGTTGGGGAAAAATGTTAAAGTGTTATTGCTTGAACATATGAAAGGGATGGCTATTTGTCATAGTAGCCTATCATAGCAGGCTGCAGCATCATGGAGACGGAAACAATAAAACATTTGTGGTTGATAAAGAACAGAACCTGAAAGATTAGAAAAGTAAATTAGCTTAAGATAAAGGCTGAACAGGGAGAAACTGCTTGTCTGGTATGTTCATCTGAAAGAGATGTATGGAACCAGGCTAGCTGTTTTCTGTCTCTTTGCTAACCAAATTTAGCTAGCAGTATTGTGAGACATGAAGGTGATATTAATCTTCCTTTTTATTAAATAATTTAATATGATTACTTTATATCTTATTTTATACCTTCGCTAAATCTTAAATTAAACTTGACTAAAGAGCTAAGTAGAGAGAGATTGTAACATATTACCACCAGGATGACATGTTGAATACAGCATATTAGCTAAATAAGTAAAACCTAGATAAATAGGCAATATCAGCTTCCTCCAAACCCACTGGGAAAAGTGATTTTTCTTTAAACAGAAGTGGCTATAGTTTGAACAGCCAGTTGTCTCTACATCCTCCATGTAACAGATATTGCTCGCGACAGCCCAGACAAAATGTCCCTGTTGTTTTGCAAGGGAAAATGTGGCATTGTCTCCGGATGGCGGTCCCCTTCTGGGTGTGAATGGCCATCTAATCAAGCTCTCCCTTTCACTGCAGCTGGTTTACAGCGAGCAGTGGGCTGACCTCTGAGGGGTCTCCCCCCCACCTCCCTGTCCTCTGGGACCCTTCAACAAGCTTTAGAGGCCAAATGAGGTGTAAGTCTATTAAAAGGGAGTTTGTGTGTAGATCACAGTCCCTCTGGGGGTGGGAGCCTTTGCCTTGTCATTCAGGTGCGGCTAATTTCCTTCTGCTCCACACGCAGACGTGAGGTCTGCCTGTAGTCCTCATCGGACTCAGACGAGACCCGCTGCTAGAATTTCAAATGACAGCATCTTGGAGAGGCAGCAGGTGATTTATTAAAACAGAACAGTGAAACAAAGAGACATCACCATAATGTTATGGATTAACAAAGAATACACTGCGACTCCACAGTGTTCACAATCCAATTCATTTATGAGACTTATAATGGCAGCTCAAATATCACTCTATGCAAATGAGATGGAAGAACAAACTGTAACTTTTTTTTTGCTCGTTTGTTTAAAAAAAGGATAGATTTGGGTGGAAATCACAAGTGATAAACATTTAATCTTTTTCAGAGCCAGAGAAAAAAAAATACTAAAGGAGCTGACAAGGGAAAAAGAAAAAGTAGGAACAAAGCCACCAGCAATGCTTGAGTGCCTGCAAGATAAAATTTGTGGCAAATTGGTTGGAACTGAGGGGTGTGAGAATAACATGATCTTCTTACCAATCAGGATCCTATAAAGAGATCTGCCTATCTCATCTTCTGCTGAGATACTTTCACCCTTGCAACCCCAAACCACAGTCACAGCTGAGTGCAGTAACGTAATACTTGACAGTTACAGTGAAATCAGGACAGTGATATCATTTTCCTTGTGTCGCCTCCATATACCAGCATGCTACATTTGAAATGACACACAAACCGTGAGGTTAAAGCGCTGACTTTTAGCTACAGTTTCAGTGGATTTACATGTGTTGCATATACTGTAGGGGTTGTGGTCTCGTCCAAGGAGTTATTGTGGTGAAAGAGCAAATTGTTACCACGCCAACTCACATGACTCGGTCCAGCTGATCAGTGGTTCAGCTTCACAAGATCACAGAGTGAAGACAACCATCACCCACGTTAAACATCTGCTGACGTGTATGTGCTGAAAACCTTACGCAAAAAGGTCTTACAGCAGATATTAAACTAAAAGACATGTTTACGTTCATGTAGCAGCTACATCACTTTGACAAATTCACGCAGGGTGAATATTTTAGCCATGTGTTTGTGGAGTTTCAGGAATCTGCAGTCCTTCACCCAATGGTCTCAAAACATGTATTTTTAAATGATATGATAATCAGTTTGACTTAGGATCAAATGCGCAGGTTTACAGAGCCAACAGAAGAGCCAAAGACTTAGTTCACCTCTGGAAAACTGGAAGAATTTCTTCTATAAAGTTAGAGTTAATCTTCATTTCTCATGCCTTACATTAGCTCATGAACATGCCAATCACACCAACAGAACTTAAGCAGAAAGAATTAAGGTTCATAATCAGATATCCACTTTATGTATGTGAAGAAAATTACACTGTACTGCACTTTATATAAAAAGTGCCCACTAGACTTGAGAGCTCAAACATGAATCCTTAAACATATTCATGCCACCTCCACAAGAGGCCAATCTGATATTCGGTTGAGAAAGAGCTTTTCTGAATCAAGCATTGACAGTGTTTGTCAGAGGGGACCAGGGTCAGCTGAGCAGCATTAACCTCTGGAAGACCATCTCTGTGAAGTGCATTAGTCACATAGAGGAGGAGGAGGGATATCCTGTAATAGATTATTGACCAGCGGGCAGCGGCCTGGCAGCACCATGTGGTCCTAGCCAGCTACTGACCTCTTCATCACAGATGGAGCAGCCCACCTGCAGTCCAGAGCATGCAGACGCACAATGCACACACATTGATTCCCACAGCACCATACCCCCAGCGACTAATGACAAACACACAAGTAATATTCGCTGTTTGGTTGCAAAACAGTTAGCAGGACAAGGAACCTGAGGGGTATGAAACTATATTCATTCATAGCTATAAAATGGAAGTCCTTGGCTCATCAAATTGAAAGTGGTGGAGAAACAACAATTGCTTCCATGAACTTAGACTACCTAATTAAAGGCAGGCAATTTCTCTCCGAGAGTCACACTCAGGATCTTTAATTGAAATCAAAATGAGTATCGCTGGAACACAGAGGGCAGGCTGGAGCACAAATGGGGGTGGGGATGGACACATCCTTTGCCGTTTTACTGGTCTTGCTGTCAGCTCATGTGACTTTATATTTGATTTGCTGATTGCCAAAAAATAGATTATGAAGTAAGCTTTGATTTCCCCATGGTTTTGACTTTTAACACCCCATGATATGGTTTGTTATAGCAACCCCCCACCCTCCTCCCTAAAAAAAACAAAAAACAAACAAACTAGAGAATAAAACAAATCAGAAGATAAACTGACTTAACCCAGAAAGACAAGCGCATCTCCATCTATTGCCGATATCATCTGTGCTCTGTTTCCCTTTGGCTCAGCCTCACTTTTTTTTAAATTGTTTGATAATTCATCTCCGAGCTCTAATTTACCCCCCGTCGTCAGCACTGTATGTTCGACCATTGTGTGAAACATTCAGCTGATTTTAAAATGAGCTTGTAGCATATAAAGTCTTTCTTCCAGGGAAAGCACCTATTTATGGACATGTTTGCTTGTTTTTCATCAACATTAACCCTTTGGGCAAGTAACGTCCGTATGCTGTCTTTTCAAGAGCAGGCCCAGGAACGTCCTTGGGCAGGAAGTCACACTGTTTTCGTTAGTCTGGTTCCTCAGTGATTCCTGCGGTGAAAATACAAGATAATTAATTGTGTTTTCAGTATCGGAATATGTGACCTATAGTATGGAACTTGTGTTATATCTCTGTGAAAAAATTACCTTGCCATTAGATGACATTTTAAGGTCATTTTACCCTGTAATCACATTTCACCATAGCACTACAATGTGCTGATCTTCTTTATTCATGTTAGAAGAAGGATATGTTGTAGCTAATCCTTGCGGTTTATTGTTTCAAAAGAACAATAAAGCTGATGATAATGAATGAAAATACTGAAAACACTGATTTCTAAGATCCTAACCGCAAACCCAAGGAGTCTGAATAGGACTAAATTTGCATACTTAGTCATTTTATTAGTGTTTTATTCCGGCAATACACTTGGGTTATTGTAATTTTATATTAGTATATAATAAGAAGTATAGTTAGCTTAGTGTCACACAGTGAGAACTGGGGGAAAATGCTAGCTTGGCTCTGTTTAGAGTATAACAACCACATATAAAATGTTAATCAGTGGGCTATAAAGCTACTGGTAGGCTGTTAGAAGAAGCTAGGCACACTATTTCACCCTGTATTCATTGTTTGTGCTTAGCTAAGATAATTAGCTGCTGACTGTATCCTAATAGTATTTAACAGTCCTCTTATTTAACGTGTGACATTAAAGCAAATATCTGTTACAGAATAGTAAAAGTGAAAGTAAAATATTAGGTTCTTGGTGTGGTCAAAGACCAAATATATAAAATAATTAGCTCTATTAAGCATTAGAAAACACAAACACCCACACAGTGAAGCAGGATTGAGAATACGGGGGCTATCAGAGCTGTACACATTACATTGACTGGTGGAGGTCTTCACTGTTTAAGTGGAGCTGCCTGCTGAGGTTTTCCTCCTCGGCTGCAGGCCTATAAGAGAGGTAAGTGGCGGTGATGAGACACTGTCCCCTGTGCCTCCTTCAGCTGCCATTCCCTTTAAATTGAAACAGAGTCCTGCAAATAAATGCTACATTCTGAGCAGGGAGATCGCCTCAAAGTTGCATTTCATATAAGCACCCATTGGGGAATTGGTCCCAGCACAGTCTGCTTTATTCGCTTTGCTTTTTGTTATTTATATGATGAAGGAACAGGGCTACATCAGGGTCATTCAGTCTTCATTTATCTTTATATGCTGTGTTCTGAGGCAAACTACTAAAGCCAGGCTGCCTATAGCAGTGAATTGTGCACCATGACTCCTTTGGTTCTGAATATTACGGACAATCTGATGCTTTCACCTCTTGTTATCAAAATGCATTAGTTTTACCCCTGTTCATTAGCTTTAAATCGTATCTCTCTTTAAGATTAATTGAAGCTGGAATAAAAGAAGATGGGTCCCAAGAGTGGCCCACTGTTTGTTATTCATGTTGGCCTGAAAACGGCAATAGTAAATCCTCCAAGTTGTTGTTAAGCTGGCTGTATTACCATATGTGTGCCATTTCCATGGAGTGACAGACCCCCCTGGATCAAATGGGGACTATTGATCCTGCAGCACTCCATTTCAAGTTAATTGTGCTTGAAATGAGGTGCACACACTCGAGCATACCTGCATTGGGAAGGCTTTATTTATTTATATTTGTGAAGGAACACGTGTCAGAAAAACAGCAAATATTCAATTCACGTCTTATTCAATTTTGCTCAAAAAGCCAGTTGTGCTGAAGTATGCTCAGAAGGTGGTTGAACCAGATTGAATCAGACTTTGATCCTCAATAAGGCCAGAGTTACATATGACTACAGGCTGCTGTGGAACATGTTTAAGCAATACGATGCAGGGATTGACCGAAATAATACCAGCAGAGTAATGATTTAACATCATCAGAGGAAAACAGCCTCATTAGTTTGTCACTTTCTCCCTTGTCTTTCCTCCCAACGCCTTTCAGCTTTAGAGGCTCTTTTCCCGGCTGGAGACTGAAGTAAACATGGCTGTAATATTTCAGTAAGGGTCAGGTTATATCTGGCCTCCCCCTGACCCCTATTCCCTCCAACACTAACAAAGTGGGCTTTAAGGTAACCAGGCATGAAAAGCCAAGCAAAGAGGCTAGAAATGCTGGAGTTCCTTAGCAGATGTCCTGCTCAGCCATCAGTGTGATCATGTGCCAGATTACGACTCTGAATACACACCGCAGCCGTCAAATCATTTACCCGAGTGCAGCAGCTGAAAGACTGAAAGTGGGAATTTAAACTGAAAAGAAGACGCAGGGGGTTAAATGCTTCAAATATAATCAAATCTGAAACAGATCAGATCTCACCCTAAACATATTCTCATGATGTGTTATATAAGCCCAATAAGAAAAAAGCTCCACGTCCTGCTGTGTAAATCACAGCAAATTCAGTAATAAAAGACTGTACTGAAAGGAAAACATATTGTGAAATGAAATGAACTGGTGGTTAAAGGTGGACTGATCATTTACAGGTTAAGGTAGCTGTGGGTGTAATTCCATATTTTCTACAACACTGGCAGCCACAGCCTCACTGACTGTCAATGGATGATATCACTGCTGCCTCCACCAGCCCCAGGGGCTCTGCATGGGGAAACAGCACAGCACCATTTATAGAACAAACCCCTCCCTCGGTTTGTTTATGAGCCTATTCTTTTATAATAGTATATATAAATAAGTGAAACTGTGTAATGGATCGCATTAAACAGGCAGGCATATTGAGGCAGGATTTAATTTGCATGCCAGATTAGCTTGCTATTGGTTGGGGCAGTGCCGTAGGGCAGTCTATTCATTAATAGGATCTAGTCTCTTCAAATCCATTAAGTCAATTGAACCCATACATAATCTGATTTCAGAGGCACCATGTAAATGTTAGTGATACGCCTGTTCCAGGACAGGCCTTTGCACTCCCTTAGGTGAAGTGGTGTGTTGGTATTTGTAGGAGTGAGAGGGTGAAAAGAAGACCAAAATCCACACAAAGTATAACATGTGTTGCTACCATATAATAATGGTATCCTAGCACAAAGCAGCACACAGGTGATAAAACACAAGAACTTTTTTATTTTTTATTCACTTCTGCTACTGTGAATGGGGGGGGGACACACTGCTAACAGTGCTACAGACCAGCCAGGACCAGCATAAGAAAGAGGCTGCTTCTCCCATATAATCTAAGATAACATCAACAGTCAGTCCAGACTCATTGCAAAAATACAGTGCTTAACAAATTTATTAGACCACCAAAAAATGTAAGTTTTATGCCACAGCTGCCCTGAATAAACAGTATTGGTAATTACCAGAATAACTTATGTTTCTGTAATGGTTAATCCACCAGTAATATCTTTAGACAAAATGATATTTTTAATGCTAAAAATTGCTTTCTGACCAAAAAGTAGAAAAAATAGTAAAATGCATTATTATTTTCTGATCAGGATGCCAAATTAGAGTTATTTACTTCTATCTATCTATATGTATACAGTTCAAATTTTGGTTTAAAAAAAAAAAGTGAATTTATTTTATTTTTGCCTGATAAATACCAATATTACTTTAGTTATCAACAGTTTTTTTTATTTCTAGAATATTTCTGCTTCTTGTTGCAGGTGGTCTAATAAAATTGTTAAGCACTGTAACTTTGTCTGTTATTAGGGCTCATAAGAGATTATGTCAGTAGCACACTAGGCACACACTAGGTCATTTCAGATCACAGAGTATGTGTTGTCTTACAAACAGCCCGATTCTGTTACAGCAAGAGACGTCACATGTAACAAATTTTGTTGGCGCTGTACCAAATTTTTGGATTTCCTGAAGAAAAAAACTAAGGCAGCTGAGCAAAAAAATAACTGAAACCACCTAATGCATATGCTCTGGTGTAGAAAGCACAAGGCAAACGCTTTTTGTATCTTGAACTCTGCAACCACAGACCATCAGAGGCAGTGACTCCCAGCCACGTTAACAAACTCACGGGTGATGCAAGGGGGGTCAAGATGACCTAAATCCTTGTTTGTGAGGCTGGCTGGTCAGAACTGAGGAGGGGAACACTGCTGGAGGCACTCAGAAGACAAGCCTCGACATAGTCCAGGTCATGCCTGAGTGACCCGACTAGCCCCAGATTTACACACTGTACACACCCCAGCATCTGGGCCAACAGGGAGCTGCGCATGCACGTGCACGCGCACACACACACACACACGGACCCAACACACTGATACACATGCAGACTGTAGACGTGTAGAGAGGACAGGGACTCACCATTGGGAAATCTATACAGCTTATAATTGGGGGAGGCTACAGAAGGAAGAAAAGAACCATAACAAATCTACACAAGGGTGCATGAGGCTAAATAGACTTGAATGTCTAAAAGTAGACTCAAAAACTGGAGTGATTTCAGGAGAGAGGGTAAATATTTGAAGGCGGGTTATGAAAATGATCTAAATATATCCAATCCATCAAATGTGACACTTACATTGTCTCCAATCTTTTTCTTGGCATTGCTTCTCAGCTTGTTATAATTCCATTTTCTTCTTGTCATACAAAGAAAAAAGTAGCAAAAGTAACTAGTTATAGGTATATAGTGCAACATTTTAAATGAAGACTATGAGACAGTTAAATATCCCTCACCTGAAGACTCAAAGACTTCATTTACAGTCCTTAAACTGTACCACAGTGATTTCTGTGTCAGAGGATTTGTCACCGCTGCTGTGAGGTCTTCCTGCTTTTGAAAACACACAATGGGGGAAAAATTAAATCCCTGGAGGAGGATTTAGGCACTTATATAACTCCCCAATTATAAAGTTTTTTTTTTTTTCTTTACGAAGCCTCAGTGCCCTCCCTTCTGTTTATATGACTCACAAATATCTAATACTGAACTGTGTATAATGCCAGTATGCCCACATGACTGCAGAAAAGGCTCTTTCGCTTTCTGCCTGACTGAGTCAGGCATAATGGGAGCCTTGAAAAGCTGCAAGCTTAAACCAGCACAGTCTTGACAAAGCCTTGGTGGCTTGCTGGGAGGCTGTGCATCCTAGGAAGTTGCCAAAAAACTAATTTTCAAGAGCACTCAGCATGGTCTTAAAGCTATCTAATGGAACCACACCCCTACTGGACGTTAAATACTTCACTCCTGCATGGGCAATTTGCTGACAATGATGAAGGAAATCACCATGTCGGCTATTAACATTTAAAAGAAAAAAACATAAGAAGCAATGCAAATAACAGTGTCTAACACCTCTAACAAATGCTACATGACCAAAAGTATGTGGACATCTTAATATTACACTGAGATCCATCCATTCCTTTTCCTCTGCTTATCCAATTTATGATTGTGGTGGTCTAGAGCCTATCCTAGCTGTCACCCGGTGAGGGACATGGTGCACCCTGGACAGGTCACCAGTGTGGAAGAGGGCTGATATTAAACCCATATTTGATTGGTAAACTTGTTAAACTTGGATTAAGAAGATTTTGGAAACAGGCTGCAGATATTTTTCACTCACTAAGCTACAAGGGTTTCAGCAAGGTCTGTTACTGATGTCTGGCTCTTAGTCAATGTCCCAGTTCAGACTGAAGATGCTGAATAAGATTGAGGTCTTTTTACGCTTACCATTTTGAATTTATCATCTCAGTCTCTGGTTTTACACTATCTAACACAACATAGTGTCAGTTTTGTAACTTTTGCTCTTTATCTGAGTCAGAAAGAATTACAAAGCAGGTTATGATAAATCAGTGGCTACTATATGAGCCCGCACTGTTTCTCAGTTTATCAGTCAGATCCACCCATCGTTTGTCCAGTTTCAAAACACCCAGACTAAAAAGGCCAAAACACTCAGCTTGAAGCTCCATGATGGGACTTCACTTGCTACTTAAGGCTCTAATACAACATCCTAATGTGATTTAACCAAAGAGGGTTATCATGTTAGATTGTTTTTCATATATATTAGGATACATGAAGTGGTTATTGCATCTTATTATGTCTTGTATTTCACTCAAAAAAGTATTTTTAGAGTGATTGCAAAAAGCAGCTTGTTTCTGAATCGAGTTCAATTTATTTCTAGATATATACAAAGCTTACTGAGAAACATCCCTATTACCCACAAGCCCACCTCACCCCCACCGAAAAAAATGAAGAAAAGGAAAGCCCTGAACAGTGAAAATGAAGGTTCAATTCTGCTGGTCACTCCGAATATGGATGTATGTCGCTACAGTTACAGGCAGAAACAAAGCTAATACAATCAAGTTAGAGTCAGAAATAATCCCAGCCTAAATAAAACCATCAAATAAAACCTTGAAAATTAAAATCATCTTGTCCGCAGATAGAGCTCAGTTGACGAAATTCATACATGATCTAAACTTTTGTTCGACGCAGGCCTGGTCAATGTGATTCATGTGTGAGCATATTGTCAAAGAAGAATATTTAGTATTTTTCTTCCTTTTTTTAAGGACTTACTTTTTGATAAACCACAGTAACACTAAGTCATCGAGCAGTCCAGGCCCCCTCTCAACCTTCAACCTGCTGGCTCAAACCTCCCTTTGCCCTCTTCTTATATTTCAAGTCACCTTGATGTACCTGTTTTCTTGTCTGTGGGTGGTCCGGCTGGTACTAAAACAAATTCCCTTCCCCCCACGCTGGCAGATCTCAGCATAGAGTACCTGTTTATCCGATTTCAGGAAACGGCTAAAGCTGCCTGCTTGTTGTGCAGTTTATGTCTCTGGTATGAGAGGCAGGAACGGATCAAGGGTGGGCACATGGGTGGAGGGGATCATTCAGCAAAAAAAGTCCCCTGGCCAGGCCTCTGGACCACCTAACCTGTGGCTTCTATTCCTGACCCTATAATGTGTGTGTGGGAGGAGGGATATTACCGTTTCGCAGACAGTGCTTCCCCATATTCCCTGACCCCACAGAGACATTACAGTGGGCAAATATAAAGCAGGGCTTCATGAAGCCTGAGCTTATCTGGGCTCTAAAAGTATGTGAGACATGCCTGGGAACAAAAGGCCGTCTCTCAGCCTGGGAGCAGGCCAAGGGGATCTCTTTCAGCAGCCACAGATTGCCCTGTGTTTTCTTAATTGACAGACCCAGGCCACATTTGATAGAAATGACATGCAGCTGGCAGGCAGTCCTGGCCGTCCAGGTAGACCACCTTTCAGCAGGAAAATTGTCCTCAATCTACTTCATAAAGATGTTCGATGGAGGTCTCTCAGGCTGCGTCCTAAACATATTGTGCTGTGGTAGGTTCACCTCACTGTGGCTTACACCTGCGTGGGAAAACTTGGTTGCTTCAGAAAGTGGGGTCAAATTCCTGTCTGCATGTACTCCACTAATGGGCTCGGGGGCAAAATATTAAAAAGCATGTAAAAGTCAATTTTTTAATTATAAAGTGACCAACAGTGGCAGCGATTGTCTATTCTTATTCTAAACATCCACATTTTTAAAAATCCTTTTTACTCTATTACATGCATGTTTACTACATAACCAGATTCATTCTGGTGTATGTCATGTTATAGCTACTTTTGCCACATAAATTCAAACTGTCTAATCTATACTTTGCTTTGTTTTAGTTTGTATCGTCCCATCCTACTTTAGCATCCCAAGACGTTTTATTCAGCATTATTTGTTTTTGTTATTACTTGCACTTTGTGGATCCTAAACAACATTTTGTTGGACGGTTGTGTAGTAAAGCTACTTCTTACTGCAACTAAATGCTGGATTACAGTGGATGTATGAGAATACTTGAAGCTAAATGTTCCCCTTTTTCCAGTCTAAGGAAAGCATGTCCTCAGCTGGCCAGAAACAGTAGTGCACCCTTTCCCTTTTTTAGACCTGTCAGTCAAGCCTTAAGGATGGAGCTGTTCTTTAGCTTTGTTTTCATATTTAACTTTCAACTTATACTAAAAGGTCAAGCAATTTTTGAGCTATTTTGTTGGGAATTTTGGGGGAGGAAACTTATTATTCTTCAAAATGAACATAAAAAACATCCGGCAAAGACATAAGTCTTGCACTTCTAAATAAATTAATTTCATAGTACGAAAATTGACTTTTAAGGGATGAAACATTCTTCTTAAAAGGTACAGTACTTACTTGATTAACTTAATTATTATTATTACTTAATTATTTACTTGCTTCTTGGTATTATCTTACAGTCTTATTATTTATTACTTGTAAAATATTAGTTGTGTCTCTTTGATTCACTGTTTTTGCCACCTATTTGGTCAGGATCAGTCAAAAAAAAATACATTTTTAAATCTCAGTGATGCTTTCCTGGTGAAATATAGGTTATAAAAAAAGATTCATCATTAAACTACAATCTCATAAGTACAGTACATAATACAGTATTTACCTAAACCTAAACAATCCATATTTATGCAGTGAAATATTATGAGATAAAGTCGACACGGGTATCGTCCTTTTAATTGTATAAGGATCCCAGAAGTCTAAACCTAGATTTTTCATCCAGTTGTGGAAGGTTTTCTCCATGAGGTTTCATAGTAATTGGCTGTGTTAATTGCTGGTTGTCGGACTTGGAATTTAATGAGTATGGTTATTTTTTATTGTACACAGGTGAGTGAGTGGTTTCATTTAATGTCTGACTGATGTCTTCCTTTGTTCTCTGGGCTTTCTTGAAAATTAAATTTACCTTAGCAAGACTGGCAGTTTAAAAGTTCAAAACACGCACTGATATTTTTAGTCTGTGTATGCGTATTATACATTCACATCAACAGATGGAGTTAAATAGACCTCAACAGTTCTGAAAACTGCAACCACAGTGATATGCCAGTAATGGCTAAACGACAAACAGAAAATGTCACAATGTCTTTGTCGCCGCACATATTGTCAAAGTCTCCTGTGTACATTTAGAAGCTGGGAACCCCAAACTCCTGTACTCCACTGAGAATAAAACTGAGCCATATGGCCTCCATGTCTCAAGCCCCCATGATCCACCCAGGCTGATTTCCCATCCGGTGTAGAAAAAAGGATTTCAGGGTGCCAAACAGTGTTGGTCCCCCGTGGATATTATTGGGCCATGGAAGATAAGGAACTACCCATCCCAGACAGCCAGTTTCCATCAGCAGATAAGAGCTGAACCTCCACTGATGCACTACAGGCCTGGTGTGCTGTGACTTTAATCTTACAGCATTCATCCAGTATTTTCTTAGCAGCTCATTATGAATATTGTTTGCAAATCAATCTATTAATAGTGCTTATATAAAAAAAATTTCCTATCCTCTTTTACTACTTGAAGCCATATTCTTTCATTTATTAATGACACGCTGTCTTCACTTAAATATTAGACTAGAAAAGTTTAAGTATTTTATGTTCAAATTCAGTTGCTAAAGAGATTTTTACAGCTAAACTTTAATACTTTAAAACTATTAAAATATATATATTGGCATTTATAATCATATCAACTAGATAATTTTGTGTTAAAGTAATTTATTGCCTTGTCCAAGAGTAATTGTTTTCGTCAATCCTAGATGACAACAATATCTCCTCATCTTAAATTTGATACTTTAAGGACAGAGATATGAAAACCTAATCTCCTTTCTAGCATACGTTTCCTTCAGTCCTACTCTTGGATTATTTTATTTTTTTAATCTAAGAGGCCCGACAAAGGGAATTTTTAGGAGAGATGGGTCACAACTTCCCTCCCCTACTCCTACAGATGCTGGTTGGTTAATGAAGTAACAACAAATTGGGCCGCACACTAATTTGGAGTGGCGTTTCTTGGCCCCTCTTGGCCCATAGAGATGTGTTTCATTTTCTTTTATCAGTGATTCAGTCATGTGGATTTACGCATGGACGCCTCTGTCTCCCCTGATCGCTGTGCTAATGGAAACTTCGTTAATGTCATTAATCTACGGGCCGAGGCATGTACTAAACACATATTTTGCTGTTTGTGCTCCATTTGTCAAATAATGCTAAGAGCCTCCTTTATAGAGAATGAAGCAAGGCAAGAGAAATGAGACAGAGGATGCAAGCACTGTGAGATGCCATGGTGATATTTTGCTCTCTTTTTTTAAAAAATAGTCCATGTAGCATTAATCTAATTATTCCTTCCAACGTGTTGACAATATCAAGCTACAAATTATCATATTCACTCAATTCTGTACAAATTACACACACGCTGGTGGTCTGCACAATTCAAATCTCTAACCTTTGTGAAGTGTATTTAAGTTACCTTTTTAAAGTCAGATCTTTGTCTCCCTCCACAAGAAAAGATGAGCGAGCCTCCAGCATCTTTCAGCGTCCACTAGGCATAACAAGATGTGACCTGTGATTACGCCAGAATGCTGAACTCTGATCTCTGTTGCCTGAAGGACACAAGTTCAACACAGTTACTTACAATTTAGCAGCTCAGATTAGTCAGAGGGCAAAATGCTCCTGCCAAGATGAATCCTCATCATGCATACTGTATTCTCTATTAGGTAAATCAGTGTATTTATAGTGCAGCCAAATTGAGCGAAGCTTTAAAAAAAAGGCCTCAGTCCAAAGAGAGGGATAGGTGGGATAAATATCACATGTAAAGCCCAAGAAGTGGCTTTCTTATCGGTTAGATTTAGCTGATAGTGTGCAGGAAAGTAGTGAACTTCATATATATAAATAAAGAAGAAGAAGAAGAAAGAACAAACATACTGACAATGTCAGGTTCACTGTTTCTGAGCACATGTGGGCTTTGATGAGTGGTTATAAAGCTGAATTTGAGCTCAGATGGAAGAGTTGCTGGGTTAAGTCAGATGAACTTGACTGGTAGGTTGCACGAATTACCAATCAGAAAGACAAAGCCTGCAACAAAGATCCCTTACAACATTTACAGTATTTAGTTACAGCAGAGGTCACTGATACAACGAATATTTATTCTCATTATCTGTTATATTTAGATTTTATACTCATTTACTATTTATTTACTGTTTCAGTCTTAATAGTAGTTCCCATGTTTGATCAGTTTCTCCAACCACACAACAAAAAATTTTACATTTGCATTGTATGAAGCAAAACAATTTGCACATTTTTTAGCTGGACTATAACAAATATAATTAATCTAGTGCAAAACTGTTGTCCTTAAAATCTAAATCTAAACTATATATAGTTTGCCACAATCACTCATTTTACAACACAGCACCACAAATGCTGACTGTATAAATCTAATCCCAAACACTAACAGCCCACATTCTCCAGGCAAGTAGTAAATCGCTGTGAGTCACGCTCGCCGGGATGCTCTATTCATTGAAGAAAATGGCAAAAATGTCTTAATGAAGAGATAAACTATGTGAGTTCTAACTAGATGACCATGTGCTTCCTGTCCAGTCTGCAGCAAGGAGTGCAGCAATTAAGCAGATGCTAATGGGTCTGACAGGTCTGAGTCCAAGGAAAGCTTCAAATGTCGCTTCAATTGGATGGTGCACTGAAGACGTCTTGTGTGGCACCGTCATTCACTCCGCTCAAAGGCTGAAAATTCAACAGTGCCTAGCTTGATTCTCCACACTACAGTCTTTTTTTTCCATTAGTCTCACATCCATGCCACACATATGAACTCTGAAGACCTGGTGATTTCATCGGGATGTTTCACAAGTACATCAACACCTTCAAACTCTTCCTAAAATGAGCCGCGCAGATTCTAACATACATGTTTATTCATGCTGAATTTTTAAATCCAACATTATTTCCTGCTTGGTTGATCGACATTTTGATGGCTACGCTCACAAAGGCACTTTAATGTTGTCATTAGTTATGCTTCTCTGGTGGCCAAAAGATGGATCCTTAAGTCCCAGGATCCAATAAGGTTGTATATGAATGGTTGGAGGAGATAAACTACATCAAATAAATGAAAGAAGACGAAGGGAAAAGGCCTGTTAATTAAAAATATGAAAATGAACAAAATCTCTGACACAGTATTGGTCCCATCTGAACAGCTACAGTAATTCTCTCTTCACCTCATATGAACTTCATTTAATTAACAGAGGGCTGAAAAGTATCCTAAACCAATTTCTGATTTCTTGAGCAGGATCTGGTTTTCATTCACGCTGCAGATGAAAATAATATTCTGCATTCAAGTAAATAACTACAAATATTCCTGGATACATTTAAATGAACTTTTATTACTCAGTTGACTGATGCTGTGAGTGGATTTTTTCACTTGTTCTTCCCAATTCATACGTGATTTAGCTTAAGTATTTAACTCAATGCTTTGGGGATAGAGCACAAATGGGAAACATTAGTATAATGTCAACAGACGCATGCATAAAAGTACAGTGTAAAACATTGTGAATTCATAGAGTAAATGTCTGTTACAGGCTAATGAGGCTCAAATTGCAATAACAGTGATATTGTTTCTTTTACAAACATCAATTTAAAGAACAATTAATTAAGTAACTCAACTTTTTACAGACATCATCTGTTGTTTTAAAACTTGTTTTACTTTCTAGGATTGCTGATTTGTATACATATTTACTTGTTTTTAATCACTCCTTACAGTGAGCATTTAGAATTTGGGTAATGTTCATGCCACTAGATGTATGTGTAGAAGGATGGATGTGTGTTGCTACAGTAGTGAATTCTTTTTTTTTTTTTTTTCTGAGTGATACTTCCTTACCAGGAAATCGTTTGCGCCAAGGATATGATTGTCTCCAGATCCTTCAGCAAAAGGAAAACAAAGACTGGATCTTTGTCATTTTAATGTACTGTAAAAACAAGACAATCAATAAAAATTGTATACTGTGGCTAATTTGTCTGTTTGCAGAAGGAAGCAAATAATAAGAATCTGGATTATTGTAAATGAATGGTTCCTGTCATTTCTGTCAGTGTCAGAGAAAACATAAGGATGAAAGTAATTCCTGATTATACTAGTATGAAAGCGGGATTAGTTTGTGTTTCCAGATTTCCCTTACACAGAAAAATCAGAGACAAATATAAGAGAAGATGACAGCTTTAATTGGTCTGTTCCAGTGAAAACATCTTGACATGGCACAGTTGGAACGGCACAGGTGTAAATAATACAATTAATGGTGACTGGATTGCGTTTAGCTGCTTCACTCTCAGGTTAAAGGGATTTTGTATGGCGGCTTCCGACAAAGTCAAGATCAAATAATGGAAACAGAGAAGTCCTGAAAGTGCATTTCAAATATGCAAAAGCAGGTGTGACTTCAAAATTTGGCTTAATTAGTTAGTCCCTGGCAATATTAGAGATCAATTTGAATATTTAGAATCAGATTCAGGGTGAAAAGATTGCAGTGCTCAGTCTGACAGACTCGAATCTATCTCCTGGGCCCAAGATTTTTTTATTATGTGGCTATTAAAACTTTTAATAACTATCTAAACTGGCACTGGCCATCTAGACATGATTTTGTTTTGCAAAACGAAATAAACCATAACTAGAGATTCTGAGAACTGAGCCATCAATAATACCCGTACATCTATGTTTTCTGCAATAGCATTTAATAATGTCTGCTGTGAGGAAGGCCTCTGTTTAATCCTTGTTAGTTAATCAGCTGCCACAGCAAATATAAATGAAACTCAGGTATTCTAGTAACAGGTAAGTTACTATGTCAGCAAGGACTTTAAAAGCAGCCAGAGATTAAAGATGGATTTATTCTTTGTATTAATAAGTACAATATATTAGCCAATGCCAAAGGCTAAAACTGCAGCAGAATGAACCAACTTCACTCCTGTGCCTTGGTATAAAATGATCAGTTGCTATTGATCAATAATTTAGACAAGTGCCAGATTATTGACAGGAAGACAAAATATGTTTGGCTGCTTATGTTTGAAAAATCCCCCCACACACTCAATCATTAGAACTGAAATTGCTCCGCGGTATATGATATCGCAGCAATGTTTCTTTCCCCCCCTGCAGATCAATGCTAATTGAGGTCCTACATGATGAATGTAGTCTGAAATGTTTTTAACCCACTGACTGCTGAGCAGCAACAAACATAAGCAACTGCTGGGCTAAGTTAAGGCTGAAGGTGGGTATTTTGTCCTATTTGCATATATCAGGATACTTCATCTGTTCTGCAGGAGAAGTAGTCTTAACTCAAAATCTTGCTGAAAGAAATTCTCTCTCTGTTTGCCTAAATCTGGATGTTTACACCACCATATGCAACATGAATTGAAATTTCAAGATTTACCTTATAACTAATGACACAGTGAAGCCTCCGCTGAGGGACAGCGATACAATATGATGATCAGCACAGCCAACAGAAGGATGCCGGTCGATCCCTGAAGCCCTTCAAAAGCAACTCTCTTGGTGCAAATTCAGCTTGTGGACAGCACACAGCAGATGGGGTAAACCATGCCATCAAGTGGAAAATAGACCTGTTGTGTTGTCACGGAGACAAGATACAAGATACAACAGTCTGCCAATTGGACCACCAGAGGAAACTGTAAGGGGGATTTTTAACAAGTAGCAGTAGCAACAATATGAAGCCTTTATTCTTAACTTTATATTCACTGAGTCAAAGAGCCTGTTTCGGTTTAAGACAGACTTACCTGTCAAACACAGTTTCTGCTAAATTTGAAAAAGATAGAACTGGTGTTTTTCCTGTACTATTGATGCTGTAGTGGGAAATTTAACACCATGCGCTTTTTCTCTCATTTCATGTTCTGTAGTGTAAAAGTCAAGCAAAGAGGATTAAACTGACAAATATCCTGACTCACTGCTGCCACCTTGTGCCGGTGAAGGGAAGAGGCCAAGCCACTTTGCAGTCATAAAATTTTGTAGCGATGCCATTCACAGTACGGAATAACATATATATGAGCTCATCTACACTGATTTGAAAAAAATACATAAATAAAATGTGGGCCTGGGCATTTTCCCTTTATCTTAAACAAGATATATTTTCGTTATTTTAGCGTCTGATCCCACAAAATGTAATTCAGATAGTTTCAGTTCACTTTATTTAATATAATTATAAATTATTCACATCAGTGGCAGGAAAGCAGCACTTTTTCCCTACATGTAAAGAAGGAAAAAACGAAACTATCCTAGTACTATCCTGATTTCTTTTCTTTTTTCATAAAAAGAAGCACTTGCACCAAACAGGTATTTTCAAATTTATAGGAGGCGGTAAGGGCGTAAACAGACAACTCCATCACAGCAAAGTCAAGTGTCATTTTTGGCAGTATTTCACAATTTAATAGTACTTCCATAATTCATAGGCCAACAACATGTCAACAGGTCATTTTTACAAAAGCCATTTAAGGGATTTAATGGGAAATAGTCATAATAAATTCTTATACTTATTCAAAAGCTATGTATTTATTAATATTATGAATTAAAGGGGAACTTCACCCACGTCACAGAAAAAAAAAAAATTCTACTCATTACACTGTACATGTAACCATGCAATTCATCTCAGCTTTCAAATTGTTGACAACAGTGAGATTTTACAGATGATCCTGAGGAGCCAGGATCATTTCTGGAAGACGTTAAGTAAGCACCGGAAACAAAAACTGCATCCACTTTCCTTGTTTGTTGGTGGCAGCAGAAGACGCAGAAGTGGAGATAATAAAATCGGAATAAACAAAACAAATATTTACACAATTAAGTGGTAAGTGCGAGTATGCTTTTTGTGCGATTTGGTTGAAATGAACCTTTAAGCTGGCACACATGCAAAATGAGATGTTTAATTGAACTCAAACATTTTTTTTTAAATGTTTCCAAATGAAACATAAGGTGACAGGTTGGTAAAAAAAAGAAAAATTCCACTGTACCTTGTTTATACATTATACCCATCACACCAAATGATTAAGTAATAGTGCAGTGGTTTCTTTTGTACACGAGGCAGCAGTTCTTAAAAGTACATGGCTTACTTTACTGATGATATTTTCAAGTCCTTCTTAAACATGTATCATTAATCACATTCCACAAAAGCTTGAGTGCAACACATTCGTGTGTTCTTTAACTTTCTCAGAGCAACACATGCCCATGTGATGCAGATGAAAGTGAGATATGAAGACACCTGTAACACAATAACAGGTTGAAATCAGTCAGTCTTATCTGTTGTTATTATATTTATATAAGTTATATAAAGATGATTGGAAGGTATATATATATATATATATATAATTGTGTATATAAGGCCGATTGTATCTACCTTCTATCAACTTGTTATATCTGGAGATTGATGAATGGTGCAAATCCTAGCACATCCTGCAGAAGTACAAGTGCCCTCTGTAAGGGCGGCTCAACATCAATCACTACATTGCGCTTCCGTAAAGGATCGAGGCTAGACTCTGTCACATTGTGGCAGTGATTCACCTTCAGCGACTGCAGCTTTGGGCAATACTCTGCAAGAGTCCTGTGAGCACAGCATGCAGAAGATTTTATGGAAGGGTGAACAAGTGAGCTAGTTGATAACAAAGCGTGGGAAGGAACAGCTCAAAGTCAGTTAGACTACTCTTTAAAATAAGATATCGCATACCTGATGGACTGGTTCCTGACCCGCAGGCAACCTGTCAGGTCCAGCTGCTCCAGACCCCTGCAGTTCTTGGCCACCTCCTCCACTGACTCATCGGTGATGTTGGCATTGACTGCCAGCGATAGAGACCTCAAATTTGAACACTTCTTGGCCAGGTAGCAGATGGCATCGTCCTTCAGCTGGCGACAGGCGGTGAGGTCGATCGACTGCAGCCCCCCGCAGTGGTCAGCCAGGCTGCGCAGGGACAGGCTGTCCACCCATTCGCAGTGTGCCAGGCCAAGGTGTTGCAGGTGCATGCAGCTCAAGGACACAGCCACCAGGGAGTGGCGGGTGAGACATGCACACCCGCTCATGTCCACCCTTTGCAGATGTTGGTTCTGGCCAATAACTGGCAGCAGTTCCTTATCGGACACCCAGTCTGAACAATTCTGCAGTGACAAGTTCTGCAGAACTTTATTGTCTTTTAACATGGAGCAAAATGCTTCCCTGGGAATGCATGGTGAGGTCTGTAAATATGACATAAGAAGAAAGAGGGCAGCCTCCTTTATGAGCATGTAATGCAGCTGGAAATCACGTCATTTCTTATCAGCACTTACCGGGGACAGATGAAAGGTCCTGCAGTTGGATAGGTACACCTTAATGAGGTTGTGGAACTGCTTGCTCACCCTCTGGAGGCTGACAAGGTGTTGCAGCGGTAAATAGCACAAAATATGTGGAACAAGTACATCCTCCCAGGGCAAGTCCAAAAGATGGCATCTGCTGAGGAGCAAACCTTGTTACAGATGAACTTTGATACTTCGGCGTGCTGATGCAAAGCAGTTTAACGGAATTATAAACACCGTTACATTTCAGCAAGCGCTTTGACAGGGAGACAGAACAGCAATTAACATTAGCAATAGATAACGATATGGCAGCTTTGTCAAGGAGATGGGTAGTTTATAGAAAGTTAGCAGCAATCAATAAATGGGAGCAGCCATCTACATTTCAGCGACTTGGAAGCTATCGCTGTTAGCCGCGAAGCTAGCATGCCGGGGCCACGAATCCAGACAGTTTTATACGCAAAAGAAATCCCCTCTGAAAAGCACTTACGTTCGCATCTTAGCTTCTTCATCCATTATGAACCCGTTATGTTACAGTACGTTTCCACGAACATATCATTCTTCCCATGGATGACAAAATAAAATAGTTTCCTTTAGCATCTTCTAAAGCAATCAAGGTGTAACCTAAGCCTGATGGTGCATTAACGGACAGTCAGAAGGATATAGATCAAAATAACAAGAGGCTCACCAAGTGTCGCCGAGTGATGTAAATTTACACGTCAAAGAAGGAAGTAGTAACTTACGGGGGAAACATTCAAACTCTTATAGCAACTTAGAGCTATTGCTTTTCTATGAATTTGTATTTGATTTTTAATTCATTCGTTTAATGAATCTAAAGAGACCCAGTTCTGCACGGTTGCGCTGTGTTGTTAACTAAAGTAACAACTAAAACACCATCCTATCAGAGACTGTATTTTTTAAACGTATTTACAGTGTGCTGCACTAGAATGCCCGAGAATTAACATCTTAGCTTTGATATAGTCGTGGCTTTGTGGTTTACAGGGAGAACTTGAACTCAGCAGTTGTAATTTTCCGGGTTGACGTCAATGGTAATATTCAAAACAATTTATAGATTGATTTGCCATAACTGTAATAAATGAAAACTTGTTATTGATTTTTCAAGATCTCTGGATCTTCTTACAATCAAATATTTAGCTCATTTCATGCGCATTTCTTAAAAATATTATATTGATTTTTTCCCCAGTTTAATACAGTACCTCGAAGTAAGTTACAAAGTAACATTTATGAAGAGATTATCAACAAAAGAAAAATAATGTACTCACTTCAAACACAAAAGAAATAACTTCCATCTTGTAATTGTACAACTCTATACAAATTTGAATTTGAAACAAATCCATGCACAAAAAACTATATCTAAAACCTGTCCTGGCACAGAATGTAGAACTAGTTGTAATAGTAATAGATCAATTCAGCCATGAGAACTTGCGCACCCCTGTTAATTTTAACCCTGTTACCATATCATACAATAATCAAAAATTGTTTTGTTAGCCCACAGGGGCTTACTTTATTAGCTTTGTTGTAGTTTGAAATATCATATGCATACTGTTTTTAAGCAAAGATTTTCAGATAATTACTGCTAAAAGCAAAGATCCATATTTATGTTTAATATGTACTTTCCTGGTTGCAGTTGGCTGCCTATTACTTGTTACAACCACATGTTTGGTATACAAGTGTTGAACAATTAACCATGTTGCCTGCTCACCTCTGGCCAGAAGAACAATGAAGTCAGTCATGCTGAACAATTGCTGACCCATGAGTTGTGTTTCAGTGGATGAGACGAGCCAACAGGCTAGTTGAGTGAATACTCACTCTTGACCGACTGCAGTCACATAGACAAGCTAAAGAACAAGCATGGCAAATAAATCAGTCTATGATTTCTCTTCTGAGACCCTGGATGGACAGCCGGTTCCACTCAGTAGCTACAGAGGTAAAGTGCTTCTCATCGTCAACGTTGCAACATTCTGAGGGTCAACAATAGAGGAGGTAATATTCTGCAAGAGTTGACTGATTACTGTCAGACCACATTAACTCGTTATATTGAAGGCGAATGATTTTATGCCTTGTTCTCCCAGTACCACCGACTGAATGCACTCATGGAAATGTTTGGCCACCTCAATTTCACTGTCTTAGGATTCCCCTGCAACCAGTTTGGTCTCCAATCACCTGGTAAGGTGGATAATAGGGACCTGTATTGTTTTGTTATGGGAGCTTTGCATGCCACACTTCAAAACAAACCAGATTTTTTTTTATCTTTAATTTCTGATTGATTGCCCCTCGCAAACAGAAGGTTTGAACAGCATGAGACTCTGCAGAGCTTGTTCTTGAAATGACCATATTAAGGACATTCCCTGTCTTTCATATGATACAGAGCACACAATAGAATAAAAAAACTTTGTAAAAGTTTTATTTAAAACAACGGCCATATTAACTTGAAGCAATGAGCAACTATACTACTACTATTATCCATCATTGTAACGATATAGAAGTTAAAAGTCTGCTTATAATACATTAATCTATTTGTACTTAAGGAATCTAAAAACTCTTTCCACCATATACAAGCTCTATTAGATGCACTGTGGATACTTTAATTAACAAGTTATTTTAAAGACAAGGTTTTGAATACACACGTGCAAAAAACAGAAGTATTAACTTTTTTTACGCTTGTCTGTGCAGAGGTGAATCATGAAATGCTCAATATTTTGAAGTATGTCAGACCTGGTGGGGGCTTTGTGCCAAAGTTTCCCGTCTTCAGCAAGGTTGAAGTGAATGGTTTAAACGAAGATCCTCTTTTCACCTTTCTGAAGGTACATTGAGTTTTATTGGAGGCTGGAAGTTATAAGTTCACTGAATGGATTTATTACCCATATAGTTTATTTTTTTCCTATCAGCGCTGCAGGTGCTTAACCCTGAAAAACTCAGATACCATGTCATTCCCTGTTTCACCACAGGAATCTTTGCCATTTGTCAACCCTGTTATTGGAGACATAAAGAAATTCTACTGGTCTCCGATCAAAGTCAATGACATTCGCTGGAATTTTGAGAAGTTTCTCATAACTGCAAATGGCATGCCCTTCAAAAGGTAAAGCCATAGACCATGAGTTAAACCCTTCATGTGATTTCAATTTTACTAAGTTCAGCATTTTCCCTTTGCTACAGGTATGAACTTCACTGTCCCATTGTGCAAGTGGAAAAAGACATAGCAGAACTTCTCTGATGGATTTTTTCAATATGTCGCTGGTGGCAGAGTGACGATCCCCCAGTAAATGCACAAGTGCACCTGAGCTGGATCTGATGGGAAGAGGAACGTGTCTTGGAGCTTCAGTGCATTCACTTTGAGAACAAGTTCCCTTCTGCCACTTAATGCGTTTTCATGTCACTGCCACGTTATTCTTTAATGTGATGGTGTCTGCTATTAAAAAAACAGATGTAAATAAAACACTATATGAAAAATATGCACATGGTTATTGTTACTTTAGTTTGCCAATAGAATTTCAGTATTATTTCTACATTTAACATATATTACATTACTAGACTGTCAATACAGATGAATCACTGTATAGAATTTATTAAAACTGCAATAGATAAGCAACTTGTCCAAGTGGTACCCGCTTTTCACCCTATGACTGCTGGAAAATGGAAATGGATGAATGGATGGAGTTTTGTTCTTTGTTGTTATGACTCCCCCACTTTTTTATTTGATGGAACTTCTAATACTCAAAAACACCGGTTTTGTGAGGTCTAAAAACAAATAGTTTGAATCTAGCTTAGTACGTTTTAAATTGTATTAAATCTTCATATATGTTTTTATGTATAAAACAGTTTTAATCTGGTAATGACCAGAGAAAACAATATTCTTTATCATTGGTGTAGAATAATGAACTAACATAAAATCAAAATACTTAAAACTGTGTATAAATATAATGTTTTAATATATGTGCTGAAGCACTTTGCATCAGTGGTATTAGTGTGTTACTTTTCAAGTGCACTGGGAGTGCACGGTTATTTACCTTTATTTACAAATTGTGAGTACGGAATTTTTCCTTCTGCCGAACCGTACTTGAAATCTTGCGCATGCGCACTTCAGAGTATGTCGAACAGCAGCAGCCAGTAAACATGGCTGGTGTTGGTTTCCGACGGTGGGCCCAGGCTCTGTCTAAGGGAAAGGGGTCTGGTATTTCAGCCCTTTTGTCGGGATGTAGAGCAGGTTAGTTGTGTCTTAGTCTGGTAGTACTGTACAATGAATTTCTCTGGAGGTGTATATCAGGGTTTAACGTTTTTAGCCTCCTATGGACGTAACCTTGACATGCTAAGGTTGGCTTAGGCTAGCTTGGCGGCTGCTCTTCTATGAGGGTGCAGGCAGACAAAATAAAATTCTCATATTTCCTTTTTTGAGCCTGCGAGCTTTGACTGCCGCGATTTCACGTATGCATTTATTGCTCTTTCAGCCTCCGGCTTGTCAAAGGATAGCCTGCCTGGGCCATATCCGAAGACCCCGGAGGAAAGAGCTGCAGCTGCAAAGAAGTACAATATGAGGGTTGAGGACTATGAACCATATCCCGACAATGGAGAGGGGTGAGCTTTAATTTTAACAAGTCTCATGATTGTTGTTGTAACTGCTTTTGCCGGTACTGCTAATGTAGACGGCGAAAATGACTGTCCAGTCCATTCATTCTTATAACATTAAGTCACAAACAAACTGTAAGATTTCAAAGAAAATAATGAGCAATTACTGTGTTTTTGTAGCTTTGGTGATTATCCAAAACTGCCAGAAAGATCTCAGCAAGAGAGAGACCCCTGGTACCAATGGGACCACCCTGACCTGAGGAGAAACTGGGGAGAGCCGGTAAGATACCGACTGACATTAAAAGCTATTGTTGTCCTTTTTCTGAATAAATCATGAGTATAATGATGATGGTTCATACATCAGTTGATTATTTGAAATGCATTGCAGTAGTAATTATGCAGTTTTACCTGAATAATTGTGTCTAGGTTGTCTGAGTGGAACCTTTTTACAGGTTTTCCTATTACGTTTTTGTTTATCAAATGGACACAAGTATGTTGCTTTAGGTATTTATGCACCAATAGTGCTTGCATGTGTAGTCAAGCCCCCAAAACACATTTCAAAACAGAAAAAACCCTGTCTTTTATTTATGATGTTGTCATTACTGAATTGTATTGTTTTTAAAATTAAAACTATATATCCATTAAATGTAAGATTTAACAAACTTGTCCATATAGAATATTTCTTTCAGATATTTAGGCTGCAATCACACTAATATTTTCTAGCATGAGTTCAGATTTTTTTTTTTGTTAATACTAACATGAAATATAATTGAGTGAGGTAATAGATGTGGGTGTCTCTCTCATTATGTCTAAAAGTCTTAGTTTATGCCCACCATAGGCCTTATTCCAGGAAGCAGGTTAAACAAACTCTAGTCTAGTCTAGTCTCTGGTGATTAACTCTGAGATTGACAGGTCTGGGTTGTCAGTTCCAGAACAGCTGATCAGACTTAGTTCAGTCAACTAATTCTGAGTTTAGCACGTGTATGAGTAGACAAAGAAAGAAAGACATCATCGGTGTAGCTCTGGGGCCTGTTCTTCGTACCTCGCTAAGTAAGTTAGCTGGATTAGATTGTTGACGATTTCGCGTGATCCTGGATCGTTCGGTTCCCCGAAGCTCATCCGGGACTTGCTGTCATAGCAACAGAGCCGTAAGCGTAAACCTGCTCGGGAGCAGGTTTACTTTATGTAAACAGGATTAGATCGCGGCCACTCAGGTATTTCCGCTTCATGTATACGAAAGCAACAGCGATATTCCACCACTGTTTCACCATAAATAAATATTATCAATGTAACTAAAGATAATGCAGCACCTGATCCTTTTATTGATGTCACACAGATACATACAGGTCATTTCCTAAAAAAGGGAAATGTACTATTAACATTCTATTACATGTATGTGATTATTACAGATGTAATTCATATTTTAGAGTAGTAATAGTAAATTACTTCATGTAATCAAGATGAGAGACCACGGCTATAAAAGCGAAGGTGGATTTGAGAAGTCTGTCGCAGCCATGTCCTGTCCGTATACGCGACCAACCCATTGCGGAAGGTGCAAGATTGATAAGGAGAGTCCTCAGAATTCAGCGTATATTGCGGGATAGACAGGATCCTTTAGCTCAGCGCGACAGTGTGCTCATTGAGAGATATCGATATTCCCGTGAGGGTATTATTTACTTAACCAACTTGTTGACGAGGGGGTGCAGGACCACCACCTGTCTTTTTTTCCTCTGCCCTTTTCTTGGTTGCTGTTATGAACAAACTAACAGAGTATTACAGGCCAGTATTACCTTGCCAAGAGACGAAAAGCAATCTAAGAGATAAATATTACCATTCTGTAGAATACTCCTGTATTCCACTTTTACTTGTTCCCATGTTCTTGTGGGTCCTGTTGTGGCTCTAATGTGAAAGGGGATATAATATAACATATTATAATATAATATAATGCCATATAATATTGGACAATATAGTGTCATATGATAGATCTACCCTACCGCCTACTGGTGTTGGCCAGAGGGGCCGATGGCGCGATATGGCAGCCTGGCTACAACCGTAGCTGCCTCCACCAGTGTGTGAATGTGGGAGTGAATGAATAGTGGTATCGTACAGCGCTTTGGGTGCCTTGGAAAGCGCTATATAAACCGAATCCATTATTATTATTATTATTATTATTATTATTATTATTAAATTACCTACGAGTTTGATTTGTCAGCAACTTTCTGCCAGCCCTCTCTCCTTGCTTTTGCAGCCTTTGCAGTGTTCTCTTGCGTTTTAATTAAACTCTGAAATCCCGCACTCATGAGTTCTTGCTCTGCTGCCGGAAAATACCGTGCACGCCCCTTCGACATTTTCGCTGACCAATCAGCGGGTTGCCGATCAATGTTTCTACTATCGATGCGTAGCCCCTTTTACGACACCCAGTGATGTCACATTACTGCGTCCAGCTGTACTAATCGTCAACAGCAGGTGTGTTCGGGGAACCGGATTAGCGAGCTCACGGTTAGCGCGATGGTTTGGTCTTGGATGTGTCATGTGATCTTGGATGTAGTGAGCGACGTACGAAGAACAGGCCCCAGATATCAGGATTCACCTGGGCAACAAGTAAATAAAGAGCATATCTGCTTTAATGTTCCCCAGTTCCACCATTTATGGTCTAATCTAATAGCAGCCTTCACTGATAAATGATAACTCTCTTATGCCCATAGCAGACATTTACTGATTTATAGTTTATAAGTAATGCTAGCTGTTTTACATTCAACTCAAAATATGGAGGGCAACCTTACGAGTCCATAAAGAATGTTACGTTTTATCAGTAAACGCAAACATTTTATGAGAAATATCTAAGATTTTATAGAGCTATACAGGCCTAATCCTGTATGGGTGGAATTGTGACATTAAAAAACAATAATTCCTAAAAGAAATTTAATTTGTAGTTCTAAATAAATTCTAAATGCATTTAGGACATTTTTTACTCACTTTATGTCTCGTCCACAATGTTATTTCTCTCTCCACCAACGTAGGTTACAATTACATTAGTATGACCTATTATGCAAATTAGGCAATGATGTCATTTAGTGACTTTTAGGACAGCCAATAGCAATTTTCCTTACTGAGGAGTTGGCAACACTGCGTGTGGCTCCTGACTACGGCAACCGTAATGCTCCGGCAATCCATCAAGCAGTGCGCCTTCATAGCTTACCAAAGTCGTACTAAAACATTTTTTGACAGATTTCTGTGCGCCGTGTACTACATAAAATTGGTTCGAGGTCAGTAAGCACAGCCAGAATTCATACATAAGGCACACTGTTGATTTTTGAGAAAATGAAAGGATTTTAAGTGTGCCTTATAGTGTGTAAAATACGTTATACAGAAGAAAAGAATATATCGCGATATATATCGTTACCGTACATGCTTCAAATTATACCGTGATATGGATTTTAGGCCATATCGCCCAGCCCTACTGTCCAGCCATACAAATGCACTTGGATTCAGAGTCACTTCTACCTGGATAAACCCACTTAGAGTGATTGAGAGGATTTTAAGTAGAAAATGTGTTAAGGTTCAGACTCTGAATTTCAGACAGACATTTAAAAAATATTGTTTGATATCATTTAATAACTGAACCTGTCAACACATTTCACAATGTTCACGGTTGACTGTAGCTCAGGAGGTAGAGCAGGTCATCTACTAATTAGAAGGTGGTTAGATCTCTGGCTGCTCCAGTCTGCTTGCCAGATATCCTTGGGCAAAATACTAACCTAGAAAGCAATTGAGCATAGAAAAAGCTGCTCATGTAAATGGGTGAATGAGGCATGCTGTATAAGCACTTTGAGTGCTCAGCTAAAGAAGAAAAGCACTATATAAGAACCAGTTTGTTTACCATTTAACACAGAATGTCTGAAGCCTGCATTTTAAAAAGTCAGTCAAATGCATGTAGTCTTAAACACATTTCAATGATGAAATGAAACCAAGTGTCATTCAGCTGATTCAGGTACAGCAGGAGGGAATGAGTCAGAGAAGAAAATCTGCGAGTGAGCAGGATAGGTTTAAAGAGTATGTTACCATGGTAATTGAATCAGAGTTTAAGTTAACTCTCTTTCAGGAACAGAAAACCTAGATTTGCACAGATTTCTGTGTTTGTTTTTTGTTTGTTTTTTTAAAAACCCTCTGTTTTAGTGAAACCCGTTTCTTGTGATAGGGCCCAGGCTAAAATGCAACTAAAATGAGGTCAGCACCATTAACAAGGAACTGTGTTCAGTTTAGCCTGGCTGAGACCCAGCTCTCTTTGCAGAATGCAGTTTTCTGAGCTGTCACAAATTGACTAAAATTATAAAATAAGCAATTTAAGATTGCGTTTGAGAGTTAATCTGTGATTGTTCTACCTCTTAGATGCACTGGGATTTTGATATGTACATCAGGAACCGTGTGGATACATCTCCCAGCCCTGTGCCATGGTCCACAATGTGCAAGCAACTGTTTGGTTTCATTGGGTTCATGCTGTTTATGTTTTATGTTGGAGAGAAATTTCCAGCATACCAACCTGTTGTAAGTACACACCTTAATGCAAGAATTCGGTTTTCTTTGTTTTTTTGTTGGTGTTTTTTTTCCCTCACTGTTACAATTTTCAGCAGCTTAAAAATGGCTGGATCATCATTCTTTCAATTTTATAGTTTAGTTTAGTCACTATTACTTACTCTTTATGGTTTCCTTCTTTTTTATTCTTCTTCTTCTTTTTTTAAAAAAAATCTAAATGTCTCTGACATTGACATGGTGTCAGAGCCAGATACAGAGTTAGAAGGATGGACCCCTCTAAACCCCCAGAAAGCTATTTCTGTTCATCTAGACCATAGGTGTCAAACTCTGGCCCGCGGGCCATACCAAATTACTATTAGAGCTGGCCTACTGGTATTATACAGCTAATATATATATTGTTTAGTATTAAGCTTTGCTTGTTCCATATTCAGTTTTTCAGCAAAACGTGTTTGAGCACATAAGAAAAGATTCATTCTTATATCTGGAGGAATAAATATATTTCAAAAAATACTAACGTTAGCCCGCGACTTTGTTCCAGTTTTGAATTGTTGCCCACTGTGTATTTGAGTTTGACACCCCTGATCTAGACGTTCTGTTATCAGTAAGAAAAACATTGCATCACTTATCCAAGCGACTTCTTCAGTTTGATCTCAGTCTTATCTGGATGGTTGAGCATGGATCAAGGCAAAACCCCTAAACTAACCCTAGTTAATAAAGATTTCTTATTAACACTAGATTCTTTTGCAGTCTAGTGGCCAATTTGATGATTGTTGATACAGAGGAAGATACTAAACGTGGCAAAACACATGATCTCCATAATTATATTTACTAAATATTTTATTTTCAGTAATTATATAACAATGTATGTTAAAGTTAGAATCACCTTTTCTGTACAGTAACACTGTTGGTGTACAAGGTTTCATTAAAGTAATTGTCTTTTGTTTTTTTCCAGGCACCGAAGCAATATCCCTTCAATGACCTGTACTTGGAGAAAGGAGGAGATCCTGAAAAACAGCCTGAAGAAGTCAAACATTATGAATTATAATCACTAAAATGTGATTCTACTTGTGTGTATATATATTTCTGTCAAGAATAAAGACTTATGTTCAAAGTTAAGTTTGTATTTGCGTGATTTGTTGTTATTTATGTCTGTAAAGAATGTTAACTTGCCTTCTTGCTGTTTTGTTAAATGTTAATTTTCGACTTTTGATAAAACAGAATAATTTTCAAATGAAATGTACTCTTAGCAATGAACATGATCTATAGGTGTAAGTCTATACACTTTCTCTGGTTCAGTATTACTGGGTTAACTTCAGGTTACTGTGAGGAATGTCCTTGTCAGCTACCGTACCGTAGTGACAACACGGCAAAGCACTTTGGTCCGACTCCGGCTGTGGTTGAGCTGGCTAGCTTGGCTGTAAAGTAGCTCTCGAGTTTGTAGTAGATGCGGGCAGTCAAGTTCTGACAAATAAATTGACGTAAGTTTCTCTCAAGGCCATATTTATCTTTTTTGGGCTGAGTTTTAAGGCGCCCAGTGGTCCTTTTTGTTAAAACATGCTAACTGGGGTGGTGGCTGTTGGCTAGCTTGCGTGCAATAAAGATCTGGTCCGTTTGTGCACCGGAATTAAATAGCCCGGCGTTAGCTCGGGATTTAAAAATGAGTAGCAACGTGTATGAGAGGTTAATTTAGCATTAAAACAAATATAATGAGATCATTACCAGTAGAAGAGTCTGCTCTTACAAAGTTATTAACCGACAAAAGCTAACGCTACGGTTTCTGACACATGATTGCTAAATGCTAATAAAAGCTAACTACATGTTATGTTAGCTTGCCTAAAAGGGGGCTTAACGATAGTTTAATTTAGAGGATAACTACATTCATTTCATTGTGATAATTAACATATAACTTTGCACAACCGTATTCGAAAGCTAGATTTATGTATAGACGATTAAGTTACTGCTGTTACAGGTAATAGCCTGAGGTACTCTGGAAAGTAAGAATATTCGAGATATAAATGCGAATTTTGTGTTATTAATAAGCCAACATTATATATTTTAGGGACTGGGATATAGTGTAATTGGTTTAGCGGAGTCTGTTCTGCTGTCCAGGATTTGGAATTTGAACACTTGTAGAGGAAGATGAGGCTGAAAGAGATCCAGAGGACTGCCCACCAGGCGTGGAGTCCTGCCGGGCACCATCCTATATACTTGGCCTTGGGAACAGCAGCACAACAGCTTGATGCTTCTTTCAACACCACAGCTGCTATAGAGATATTTGAGATGGATTTTTCTGACCCCTCACTGGACATGCAGCTCAAAGGGTCGTTGGCAACTACAAACAGGTAACGTACAGAAGAGATAAATGATGACCACACAAGACCACACATTCATGGCAAGAGTATAAGCCACTGATTGTTTCCACACAGCCTATATCAGCAACCATGGAAAAGGTTTACCACGTTATGCCGCTTTGATATGATTATTGGCTCCCTGATTGATTCGGTTAGTTTTATCACAAGCTGCAGACAGTGACTGTCACAGAAGGGACACTTCATGTTGTGACTTGCCCGTAAATTCCTTACACTGATAAAACTGAATGTTTTCAAATGGTTGTATCAACAAGTAAATTCAGGCCTGCCAGTTAATTTGATACCACATAGATAAAACTAGTGCAATCTTAAAATAAACGTTTACTTATTAATAATTAAATTAATGTTGCTCATTTGCTATCTTTTTAATTGTTCTCACATCTTGCTTTAGAATCATTCTTCCATTTTTTTTATTTTTTGAGATATTTAGTGTAGTTATTTGTTCAGAAGACAGCATGTTAAAGAAATAAAGCATATAACCTTTGTAGTATGCAGTCTATGACTGGGTGCTAATAACTTGCTATGTCATTTATAGGTTGCATAGTATAGTGTGGGTAAATTTTGGAAGTGGAGCAGATGGTACTGGAGGAAGGCTGGTTGGTGGTAGTGAAAATGGAACACTGACTGTCTATGATCCAGAGGCAATAATGAACTCCAGTGGGGAGGCTGTAGTGGGACAATCTGACAAACATACAGGACCTGTCCGAGCATTAGATTTCAACCATTTTCAGGTAAATAGAAACCTGCTAGTGATTTCCTTTGTCATTCAAAGACAGTCGGTACAGACGTCCCTCTGTGTTTCAGATTGATGTTTTAATTTATTAATTTTTAGAGTAACCTCCTTGCGTCAGGAGCAAATGATTCAGAGATATACATCTGGGATCTAAACAACTTCAGCAGTCCTATGACTCCAGGAGCAAAGACACAGGTGAGTACATGATGGGATCACGTGGTTTGTCATGGTGTTGAAATCTTATTCTCTTCTAAACCAATGTGTTTATAATGAGTCAAACCACAATTCCCCAGTAAGTAGGTTTTGACTTTTCTTTTTCTTTTTTTTTGCCTTTATAGTTTTAATATCGGTGAGAAACAATGAAATCACAAGAATATTTTATTTGTGGTTGTATAGTTATATAATACTTGCTTGCTAAGGAGTAAATTTAAGCCTTGGTGTCTATACTTCTTACCAACATTTGGGTATAACCTTGTTCTCCTCAGTATCAAGATAGCTGAATAAAACATGTCTGCACAGGCTGTCTATATTTCATGGGAGTCCTTGCTGTTAGAATAAGCCATGGTTACATGATATTTCCATAACAGAAACAAACAGTGTTTGCATGGCATTTGCATTCCTGGGTGTAATGATTGTGAAGTTCTGGCTAATACTGATGTTTTTCACATAGCACTTTTACCACTGGAAGCATTCCAAGTCTATGGCAATCAACATGAATAGTGTCACCCAGTACTTATTTTTTGCTCATATGTCAAACCGTCCCTATATGCATATAATCATGAGGGATCTGTTGTAGTAAGACTCACAGGTAGACTTGTTTTTATTTTAGACTAACAACTTTTGTTTTTTCTTTTCTTTTTCAGCCTGCTGAAGATATCAGTGTAGTCTCATGGAACCGGCAGGTTCAGCACATCCTGGCCTCTGCTAACCCCAGCGGGAAAGCAGTCGTCTGGGACCTGAGAAAGAACGAGCCCATCATCAAGATCAGTGATCATAGCAACAGGGTTGGTGGCTTAAATAAAGTCCAGAGTTCCTTCTGTAAAAGTAATGAAATCATGTGAACAAGTCAAAAAGGCTTATCTATCATTTTAAAGCAACATGTGTTGAGACAAGACTATTTGTAGAATGCAAAATCCCACTTTTATCCTGTTTTGCTCTGGATGCTCAGTAATTTGACTCATTTGTTAATCAAAAATGCAGATTTTAATGTTGCATCCTGTAGAAATGAACTCTCATATTTTTAACTCTTTACTTTTATGTGATTTCAGATGCACTGTTCAGGAATGCTCTGGCACCCTGATGTGGCCACTCAGTTGGTCTTGGCCTCTGAAGATGACCGACTGCCAGTGATCCAGATGTGGGACCTTCGCTTTGCCACATCACCTCTTAAAGTACTGGAGAACCATACAAGGGGAATTTTGTCTATATCCTGGAGCCAGGCTGACTCTGAGCTCCTGCTTAGTAGTGCTAAAGACAATCGGATCCTTTGCTGGAATCCAAACACAGGAGAGGTACACAATCTTAATTACTGCTCATGTATCAGGGATTCTGCAATTGTTTGGCAAGCCTCTAAGCTACTGAGCTATTCCACCTTATTAGGTTAATGTTTCTCTTACAGGTTTTACACATATAAACCAGCTGTTAAAGACTATAGTTTTCAAAGTTAAAAAAAAAAAACCCAGGCAAATATTATGACGTAATATCATTTTGCCTTTTAAGCTGTCATCCATCCACTTATGGGATAAACTACACTTGATCCTTAGTTGGTAGGCTAAATGACTGCTGTGTGTGAAAAGGTTAACCTTCATTTCATGCTTTACCCTGATATAGCCTTGAAGCAGGAATGAAGCTAGAGTCTGTCTTTCCTTTCTCACTGACTGCAGAGCTGCAGCAATACAGCACCACTGTTGTATCTGTGACACATAATTAGCTAAGTACCTAATATACAACTCCCCAACCTACCTCACCCTCAAGCTAGTTGGAGCTGCTCTGGTAACTTTGTGGCAAGAATCCTGTGTATTATGAGTGAATAAGCCCTCATTGTTGTTACCTATATTTGTTACTCCAATCATGAAAGCTGTGTCTTCTATTCAGGTAATCTATGAGCTTCCAACAACTAACCAGTGGTGCTTTGATGTGGAGTGGTGCCCCAGGAATCCAGCGCTGCTTTCAACGGCATCATTTGATGGGAGAATCACTGTTTACTCTGTGATGGGAGGGAGCTTGAAGGCTCAGCAGCAGAGCACAGCTGAAAGAGTAATGTTTGCTCTGTCTTTAAAAGATTTTGAATTTAACTGTGTTTGTATTTACGGTTTTATTTGTTTAAACCGTGTCTGACCTCCATTGTTTGTCCACAAGATGGTGCCCATGTAAAGCACTTAATATTGACTTATAAACACGTTGTACATTAAGTCTGAACGATGGCTATATCATAGTTGAAAGCTATCACATGAAGCAGGGTCACAGCTAATTATATTTATTCATTAAAATGGTTGATTGATCATCAGCTGTTAAAAATTGCTACAAATATTAATCAGTTTCACAACAGAAATATTGACATGTTTAAATGTCTTGTTTGTCTGCTTGGTCTATGAACTATTTATCAAAATAGCTGCAGTCAGTTAATTGTTTCAGCATATTTGTTTCAACATTTTTTTATGTTTTATTTAACAGATATCATCCTCATTTGACACAATGGATCCCTTTGGTACGGGGCAGGTGCTGCCTCCTTTGCAAGTTCCTCAGCCTCAAGAGCAGGACACCATAGTTCCTCCTCTCAAGAAGCCACCCAAGTGGGTGCGCAGGCCAGTGGGAGCTTCCTTTGCTGTAAGTGCAGCATTTAATGTTTTTGTAGCAATTTTCTTCCATTAAAAACAACAGAACAATTATCTTTATATATGATCTGTTTTTGTTTCTTAGTTTGGTGGAAAGCTGATCACATTTGAGAATCCCAAGTTGCCTCCAGTCCAGAGCCCCCAACCCGTCCCTAGACAAGTGTTTGTGAGCCAAGTTACCACAGAGACAGAGTTCCTACAGCGCTCTAGGGAGCTGCAGACAGCGCTGCAGTCAGGTTCCTTCAACAGTTACTGCCAGGCTAAGATTCAGAGCTCCAAGTCAGATGCTGAGCAGGACATATGGAAGTTCCTTCTGGTTCGCCATCCAGCTACTAAAACCTAATGTTAAATCTGTCAGTCAGTTTTGGGTGTTATTATCCTGTATGCTGATTCACTCTTTTAATTTACAGGTTAATTTTGAGGATGAAGCCCGTATTAAATTCCTTAAACTTTTGGGGTTTAGCAAGGATGAATTGGAAAGAAAGGTATCATGGCTCTTACTTGACTGTAGCTAGTCACTGATATTTAACATTAACTTTAAAATTTCTGTGAATGCACTGGTTCTCTAAATCATATCACATACTTCCTGTTGTGCTTATTCAGATTTCAAAATGTCTGGGGAAGAATTTCCAACCCAATGGACATGGAGTAGATGCCAAAGATCTGGCAGAAAAGATGCAGCGACTCTCCACTGAGGTCAGCACTTCTGCAAATGTACGGTATCTATTTTCAAGCTGTGTGTCTCCTGTTCCATTTAAAACACTCTTTGTTATTTTCAGAGGTCTGATGAAGCAGCTGAAGCTAGAACTTCAGGTTCTGTGTCACCAGCAGATTTTTTCAGCCAGACCCCAAAGGAAAACTCTAACTTTCAGATCCCAGTGTCATGTGGTAAAATTTCTCCTCTGAAAATCTACTGTTATCTGATATTTACTTGTGATTTTATGATTGCATTGATTATCTCCTTCTGTTTTTAAGACACCGATGGTTTGATAAGTCAGGCGCTGTTGGTTGGTAACTTTGAGGGAGCTGTGGATCTGTGTCTGAATGATGGTCGCTACGCTGAAGCAATCCTGCTTTCTATAAGCGGAGGAGAAGAACTGCTGAAGAAAACTCAACAGAAATACCTAAGCAAACAAAAGAATAGCATCTCAATGGTAAGATTATGATTAATAGTGGTCCAGCTCATACAACCACAATGAAATGAATGTTTTTCCTGAATGTATACCTAACGTGTTTGTTCCAACTGCAGCTTATATCATCAGTGGTGACCCAAAACTGGAAAGACATAGTCCAAAGCTGTGAGCTGGACAACTGGAAGGAAGCTCTCGCTGCTCTCCTGACCTATGCTCACCCTGAAGACTTTGCTCGCCTGTGCGGTTAGTATCCACCTTATTCATACCAAATCTACCTGTGCTCATGGTATCTGTTCTAATTTCAGTCCCTCTATTCAAAAAAATTGTAATTTTCTTTTATTCATCATGGTAGATACACTGGGAAGCCGGTTGGAGTGTGAGGGTACAGAGAAGCGTTGCCTGCAGGCATGTCTGTGTTACATCTGCTCTGGAAACATTGAGAAGCTAGTGGAATGCTGGGCCTTGTATAGAGACTGCTCTTCTCCTCTTGGTCTAGAGGTATAATCTTAATATTTGTTCTAATCTGCCTCTAGCAATGATGAACAAACTCTTCTGCTTATTTGAGCAAAGTTTTAATGAGTCGCTGTGCACTTACTGAGATGATTCGGGGGTGAAAAATAGTTACAGTTACCTGCCAGCGAAGAATCTATTAGTCTAAAGGCATTTATTTGTGTTTCAGGATTTGGTTGAGAAAGTCATGATGCTGCGAAAGTCCATTGAACGTCTCCGTAACTGTGAGGTGGCGGTCCAAAGCCCAGTCCTGGCTGAGAAGCTAACCTGTTATGCTGGCATACTGGCTGCAGAGGGTAGCTTGACCACTGCCCTGAGCTACCTGCCTGAGAACTCAGACCAAGTAAAATAGCTATAAATGATTTAATTATTAATGGCACAATTCATTTTTCTTTGCTTTGTTTGATTTGTAATAACTGCATCTGCATGTTTGTCCAATTTTGTCTTGTCAGGCTGGGATCGTGATGCTAAGAAACAGGCTGTTTCACGCTCAGGGAGAGGCTCCTGTCCAACAGCAACCTCCAAACACCTTCAACAGAGTCAGTGTGTCCACTGCAAAGCCCACTCCTGCTGCTCCAACTCCTGCATCAAAAGCACAGTTTACGGTATCAGTTTGTTAGCAATACAATGAATATTAAATATATTTTCCAAAATGAATTTGTATTTAATTTGTATTCATTTGTATTTTAGAGTCATTACCAGCCCTCTCCTGCTGCTCAGATGACTGCACAACAGCAGCCTCCTTTGCCATCGGTTTTTACCCCTCAAGCTGCTCCAACCAACCCTGGGCCTGGTTGGTTGGAGCCTTCTTCTCATGTACTGCCACCCAGTACGACCCGCCCTGCCCTGAGACCCTCCTACCCCCAACATCCTGCTGTGGCTCCAGGTTTGACCATTTGTAGAATATTTGAATTTATTTGTATTTTTTGCCCTTTTTTGTTTCTTGATATTATGGCAATCATTTGTGGCTTTTCCCAGGTTTCCTTCCTCACCAGCCATTCCAGCCTCAGTCACCGTCCACTGCTGGACCTCCAGTGTTTCCACCTCCAGGTCCTTCTATGCCAGCTGCTACTTTATCAGGGCCTCAACTGCCACCTTCATCGTCAGCTGCTGGAGGCCTACCCCCCATGCCCAGCCCCGGGGTGCCACCAATAAGCTTCATGCCACCTACCTCCTCAGGCTTTGCACCACCTCGCTCCCAGCCTGGAGCCCCGGTTCCAGTGTACCCAGGAAGCCTTCACAACCAGGGTACTGCACCTCCGTCTGTTCCCTATGTTCCTCCTGGATCTGGATATCCACAGGGTGGACCTGGAGCTCCTGCTGCAAAGCCCTTCCCAGCTCCAGTGGTGGCTCCTCCTCCTACTGGTATGAGATCACAGCTACATTGTTTCCTGACACCGTTCCACATTTTTTTAGTCATGAATTTAAAGAAAGAAATTACAGAGGTCAGCAGGAATGTATTGCTCGTGGTGATTTACATCTGTTCCGCTGTCACTCCTTTTTGACTTGCAGGATACTTTCCCTGGCTGAATTCCCAGTGTGACAACCAAGGTGACAGGGTTAGGGCTGGATATGGAATAAGGGAGGATCAAACAATCCATTCAAGAACCAGAAAAAAAATATCTGTGCAAAACAATATAGTATCCCTAAATTAACCTCAAAGTTAATATGCGTTGGTTTGCAATCCATGCAGATCTTCTCCATTTGTCTGGTTTCTTGATGATTGTTTGTGTTACCCTATATTGAAGGGAAATGTAAAGACTTACCTGGTGTATTTTTTATATGTGAGCTCTAAATGAATTTTCCAGACTCAGACAAGACTGTAGATGATTCTGTGTCAGGCAATTAAAGATGACGCGCATATATATACATTGCTATTTGAAATTAAAGCATAAGTAGGACATTTTTAAACACTTGCAGCTGCTACATAATTAACCTGAAATAGACTCAGTATGATATTCATAGAATTTTTCTTTCTGTTTTTTTGCCTTTGAGTGAATAATGCTGCCTGAAAATTTGCTTGTTTGTTTCTGCATAAACTGCCAAATCTGTATGGCTTGACTTGCAGTGTTTTTACCACCTGGGCCCAAAAAGATTGTCTCTTGTAGACAATCCTTGGTTGCTTGAGTGTATCTAAACAACGGATGTTAGTAATTCCTTAATAATTGTCATTATTCTTCTGATTCAGGATCTCAAGAAGGCTGGAATGACCCACCTACAGTGCGAGGTGGACCCAGGAAGAAGAAGGTAAGCCTGCATTTCTTACTGTCAAAATACTGTTCTGCTGTATGCTTGCAAATGTAGTAAAAGCAGCTATATTGTTGTGCGGCACCACGTTCCTTTGAGGAGAGCATTGTTATTCTCTCGAGAGCTCACTAAACTAAACTAGCAGACTCTCTTAGTTTAGTTCACCCTTATTGAAAACTCAAGCACATTCACATTAAGCACTTCTTCTTTCTTGCAGGCAAGAAAGGCAGATGAATTTATGTTACACCAACAGTTTAGCAAAAATGTAACAAATGTGTCATTTATTGATATACCAAAACTAAACTGCTTGGTTCATTGTTTTTTTCCTCACTCATTATAATATACTTTGTTGTATATTCAGGTTCCTGATAACTATACTCCACCAGCCCCCATCACAGCACCTGTGATGAGATTCCCAGTGGAGGCTGCTCAGCCCCATGACAACACCCAGGTACCCCCTGGAGCCCCTCAAGAGCCCAGCGTACAGGTTGGTGTCAAACGAGGGGGCTGTTTTGTGAATTCTCAACAGTAACACCTTGTCACCTTATGTTTCTGTGCTTGTGTTATTCAGCTCCTCCAGCAGCTGCCATCAGAGAAGGTGCAGCAGAAAGAAATCCCTCCTGAGCACATGGTTCTCAAGTCCACCTTTGACAGCCTGGTGCAGCGCTGCCAGCTAGCTGCAGGAGACCCAGTAAGTTCCACAGTCTGTAGCTGCATCTAGGTTTCACAGTTTTTCTGGTGCAAATGTTTTTGTTGATTGAAACAAAATTATTTTGTTATTGGATACAAAGTGACAAGAAGTGTTTCTCTTTCAGCAAACTAAAAGAAAACTTGATGATGCTGCCAAGCGCTTGGGGCACCTGTATGATAAGCTGAGAGAGCAGTCGGTAAGGATCAGAAGTGATCAGATTCAAAAATTATTTTTAAAAAATTGACAGAAAAACTTGACTTTAAAAAGCTGCTTTTAAATGATACAGTGCAGTTAGAAATGCATTGTGTACTTAAACAGAATCTGAGGTAAAAGTTGATAAATCTCAATATCACTTTGTCTTTCTTGATATTCCCTTTTTGTCTGCTTAAAATTTTGTTGTGAGGGTAAAACCACTGAGTTTCTTCTCACTATGTAGCAATGACTTAAAAAGATCAAATGCTGTTTACATTAACCTGCCAAAACCACAAAAACAAAAAGCAGGTGTGTTTCTATGGGTGACATGTTTGCACCATTTCCGTTTTGACCACCACAAATAAAATTCAGCTGACTCTTGTTGCATTAATAGATATCACACTCTCAACCTCAGAAAAAAGGACATAAAACCTGCATGATGAGCTAAGCCTTGTCAAGGACCACCACTGTGATAGCAATGCTTTATAATTCTAAGTCAGTGCTGTACAGTGGAGGTGCACTGCATTACCTGAAATAAAAAAGTGCTTTTGTCAATTTAAGAATAAATGTTTATGGATATATACAATAAAATATTAGGTCTTTAAAAGGTTTGAGTTAAATGAACATGCCACACACTTAAGGTCACCTATTTAAAGACTAAAGAAAATGTTTAAACCATTGTGTACTCACTACACTGACAATATGAAACGTACCTGGATCTGTTTAATCCATCTCAGCAGGTAATTGTGTACGCTAACCTGCCAAGTGCTTAACGTTACCTTGAATTTTTAAAGTACAATTTTTTTTTACAAGAGATCTAAAAGCTAGAGTGCATGTCAGACATCGGGATGAAGTTGTAAACCTGATATTTTTACTTGTTATGACTTTAAAAAAAAGGACCCAGGACATGCTCTACTTGAATCCAATGGCAACTAAGGGCTCAGCCAGTAAAAAAGCATAGTCTTTGTGAAGATAGCTGAGAAAATGATCAGTCTTAGTCCATTATATGTATTTGTAACTAAGCAAGCGTCAATTTGAGTTTACTGATGTAATTGTTGCTATCAGTGGGCACTCGAGATGCTCTAGGTAGAATGCAATACAAAGAAATAAAGTAGTAAAACAAGACAAACTATGCATTTACAGTGTCCAGTAAATGGGGATAAAACCAGAATTAAGTATGCAGTACAAGCTAAACATTTTCCATGAGCACACCAGTAAACAGATTCGGGGGATCTACAGGGATAACTGTTTACAACACAATTGCTATTAATAGTTATTAACATGAAAAAGGATCATAGATGAATGTTAATGTTCCTTCACTTAAATCATATTTATTCAACATCATCGCACTCTGCATTTTTCTTCAGTCATCCACCTGCAGACACCTAATGCTCCCACCAGGGGGGGTCACTTCACAGTTTAAGAACTACTGTGTTTACCATGCTGAAGAAGTGGGAGAAAAAAGAAAATATAGAACTTGGGATTTGCCGTTTTTTGTGACTTAAACTGCAACAGTAAATTAGATTTTTCACAATTTTCTCACATAGTACAGTAAAAACTTTAAACATAATATAATTTCCCTACTGCCTCTCAGCTCTCTCACAACATCCTGAGCGGACTCCATGAGATCAGTCGCTGTGTGGCCAGCCAGAACTACCAGCGGGGTTTGGAGGTCCACACTCAGGTGGTCAGCAGCAGCAACTTCAGCGAGATCTCCGCCTTCATGCCGATCCTCAAAGTAGTCATGACTATCGCCAACAAGCTGGGCGTGTAACCTCCAGGTTCACCACCAACCAGACTTCAGTGTTACCATATTGTTGTATATGTATTTATTTCTTTTTGGCCTGATGACTTGCGTCAATAATGAGAATAATGGCTGATAATATTACAGATCGTGTTCTTCATCACTTCGTACAGTTTCCTTGCCAGAAGACTTGCCTGATTTGGGCAGTCAGGTTGGTTTTTGTAGAGAGTTGTCGATGTTGCTGTGATAATTTTACAAAACAAGAAAGAGGAAAAAAAAGTTGAATGTATTCCAAAATTTGTGATTCTGTGTACATTCAAGAGTTGATGTAATATACGAAGCAAGTGGTGCAAAGTCTGAATTGAGGTAGTTTACAAAGTGGTGCATTTTCATATTCCATATTACACTGCACACCAGTGCATATAGAAGTCCAGTTCAGCATTAGAAACAAACATCTTTGACTAGGAACTCTCATCTCCAAAGGTCAGACTAAAAATCATGAAAATAAACTCTGGGCTGCACTTACTATCCACCCTGTCGGTGTTCTTTGTGTGAGGGAGGAACAGGCTGACACGCTTTACTCGGTGTGTATAATTTTACAACAACAACAACAACAACAAGCATCAACACGTTTAAACACTGTAACATAGATCTTACTGTTCTCTACACTTGCTGTAATAGATTGTTTCCAGTTCATTGTGCCATGTGTGTTTTTGGGCCAAAGTACTGCAGAAGAATGTCATAGAGTGATTGTAAAGTTTTGCTGTTTTATTTCCTCTTCCACACTTTATTAGCACTGGTACAATATTTCCTGATAGCTTGTGTGAACGACTGAAGTTTTTTTGTTTTGTTTTTTTTCTCAGTCTTGCTTCAGTATGCATTTTAACTACTTCCCCTATTGCTCACGGGGCAGCTTGTAAAACAAAAGTACACAATTTTATGTTAAACTGAACATGAACTAACATCCCCTCTGTGTTAGCCACTCCTTCTGTTAAAGATACACTATTCCTCTTTATCCAGGCCACATCTTATCCTTTCATAACCTAAAGTTCCCATTTTTAAATCATACAAGTTTTAGATTAGATCATAATAATGATATGACTTAAAGGATTTGACAAAACAAAGATCTTAAGAGTTTTGTAGCTGAACATAAAACTTTATAGTTTGGTGTGTTGTGGCAGCAGAAGGCAGTGAAGTGCCTCAGTGTGCCCATTGTGGTTGCACAGATATTTATACAATCCATCTTGCTTACTTTATTCATTTCGGTATCCTTTTTTCAAATAAAATTTCACTTAAAAGGTTGCACGTTTCTAAACATTATCTGTCTCCTTGTTCATATTCAATACAATTTTTTTGTCCTTTTTCTAGTGATCCCTGTAAGGGAGGTCATTTGCCTGTTGCACCAACCCTCTGCATGACTTCCTTCACTACATCCAAGAACTTGTGTGGTCTTCTTTTTCCCTTATTGTCTGCCAGCTCCCGCTTCAACATCCTTTATCCAGTATATCCACTATCCCTCTTTGCCTCCAAACTCTTAAACCGGAGCTGTCTCTCCTCATCACCCCCAGTGAACATCTTTAACATCTTCAGCTCTGCCTCCTTTCTCCAAACCATTCTCCATAGCTCATCATTCTACTATCTTGTAAAGCTTTCCTTTCACTCTTGCTGCTGTCCTTCTGCTGCAAATTACCTTTAATACTCATCTCCACCCAGTCCACCTTGTCTGCATTCTCTTGCACACACTTCATTGCTTTGGAGGGTTGATGCTAAGTATATAAACCTCTCTTCCATACTGTCACTAGAGATCACAATGTCACTGGTACCTACGTCTAATAAGGCAATGACATTGTGGTTTAGCAAAACAGTTGAACTCTGATCTCTTTAATCGGTGATCTCCTCACTCCATCTATCTTATTCAAAGTATCCACAGTCACAGGCCGGCTGAAACCTATCCCAGCTGTCATTGGACAAAAAGCAGGGTTCACCTCGGACAGGTCACCAATCCATTGCAGGGCTAACACTTACAGGGACAGACAGCTACTCACGCTCACATTCACAACTACAGCCAATTTAAAATCAATTAACCTCACCTCATGAATGTCTTTGCACAATAGTAGGATGCCAGAGTACCCAGACTGAGCGCACAGAGAAAGAGAATATGCAAACCCCACACGGAAACCAGAGACGGGATTCAAACCAAAAGACTTCTTAGTGTGAGGGAGTAGTGCTGCCAATACAGTGTCTGAGTCCTTTACCCGTGCAATAAAAAAAAAAAAAAATTTTTTATTAAAAAATAAATAAAAAGGTGCTCCACAGCTTCTTGTATTGCTTCATGTATTAAGTCATGTTGTGTATTGTGTATACATGACTTTTAAAGTTGAAAACTGGTTCTTCCTCTGATGCTCACTGTTAAATTGAAAACAACCATCAAAATGTGTTGTCATACCAACATTTACACAAAAACTAAACAGTTCAAAGTGTTATTCACTATTTCAATATATATTATCCCACTTTGGAAGAGAACAATGAGAGCAAATATTTAAAAGTTTGCTGCTTTTACATCTTAGAAGCAGTTGTTTTCACAGTGTGCTATTGTTATCTTGGTTATCTAAGCAATTTTCACTATGAACAGCAGAGGGCTCTGTGTAGCGTAGTCAAGCTGCTCTACTGAAGGTAAATATGGGTGTTTATCATGGTGCTTCCCGCATCAGTGCCCTCAGGTAAACTATTTTAGATGTTGATCCGTTTTCCTGTTTGCAACAAAGCACGTGAATGCATCAAAGTCTGCACTTAACGATTTGGGGTTTTTTCCCCCTGTTTGTTTGTTATCTGACCCAATTTGCACACTTAGAGGAGCGTTACACAACTCATTAAAATTCACTGCAATCCGCGAGTGTTCAGTGTCAGTAAGTTTGCAAGTTGGCACAGGTGTTTCACCCGCCCTTCCTCTATGGGGCCACAGGGATCAGAAGTCAGGATCACGCCCTCTGATTGGTCGCTCTCAGTCAGATGCTGCGGGACGTGCGTGGTGTGAATGTTTTGGGAATTTGTACTGGAGTAACCTCGGTCATGTCAGGATAGTGTGACAGTAATATCGTGCAATTTAAACCACCCCACATCACACCACAGAAGCGTGCTGAGTCATGACGTGCTGAGCCTTCACTGGTAACTTAGGTTCAGATTTTAGTAGAGCTGCAATGGGCTGACTCGAATGGATGCAGTCATGCAGGACGATGACATGGATTCATAGTTAATAAAATTATGATGCCTCCAGACGCCACTCAACTGGGATTTCGAAGTTACACTACTTTAGTCCTCTCCCAGTCCCATTTAAAAATATATTCTTTGCATACTGTTAAGAAGAAAAAACACATAATCCCTATCTGCAAACACAAACTAGTTCAAACCCTGTCTACCAACAATTATAATTCTGTCATTGTGCTTTTCAGAGGAAAAATATGCTTTTATTTTACTCTGTTTTTCTTAACTATTGTTATGTTACAGAGACACATTAATAGAAAATATAATCAGACAGTATTAAGTATATGGCACAACAATGTTCAGTATTTCCAGTGTCTGTGACAATGCATTGTCTCTCTTTTTATATGTAAGAGGTGAATGCACTTGCATTTTCATTATATCATCTGAATTAAATAGCTATTTGTTATTTTAAACACACACACATATAAATATATATATATAGTGTTTGTTAGTTTGTCGCTGTGACCATTCTTTTGATTTAGCTTTTAGTTTTTGTTCCTAGTCTGTTAGTTTTCAGTCAGTCCCGTCTAATTCCTTGTGTTTTGTTTTGCTTCCCTTTAGTTTGAAGCTACTGTCTGTATTTGTATTTATTCCTGTCTTATTTTGGTAGTTACTCGTCTCTAGTGACTTGTGTTTAGTTTGGCTTCTACTGCCTCATTTGTCTTCAATTACTATCACCCGCATCCACTTCTGCTAATTACCCTCATGTGTATGAAAATATAAGCGTTGTCTTCCCATCAGTGTTTGCCTTTGTGTCTGCTAACCTCCCTTGTGTGTTTCTGGTTGTGTGCACTTGTGTGTCATTGGATTTCACCACTTTATTTATGAACTTTGCTTTAGACTTTTTGTACAATAGCCAGAATAAACAGATTGCTTTTTATTCACCCAGTCTGCCTCCTGTCTGTCCACGCTGTGATGATAAGAAAAAATTACGGGCAAAATTGGAAATGCAGGTCTTTTACTCGTGTCCCTTTGGCCGGTCCATCTGAGGATCGAAATGAGCAGGGGCTGGTTTGCAATTCATGCTTCTAAATCAGGAATGGAAGATGGTGGAAAAAACAAAATAATCAAATAAAGACTGTAAAACTTCAACATTTTATTAGACTTTTTCCATAATGTCATGTGGCATTAATACACAAACAACATAATGACACTTAAGAGGTTCCAACCCTTCACTTACAGAGCAAATAAAGAACAAAGACAAAAAAAAAAATGCATAAAATTGCATGATTAGATTTTGCAATCACTCTTTTGAGACACATACTCCTTAACCTCGTACAGTCTGACATGTTAAACTGGTCTCTTGTGACCACACTGGTCCTACATTCCTCTCTGGACTGTGGAAATCGGGCAGAGGTTATATTTGACTTGATCACTTATGCCAGCAGCACACTGGATGAGTTCTTTGCCACAGAAGCCCAAAGGCAACCAGGAACATGCCATTCCCCAAACCATTCCAGCTGGCTTCTTCACAGACACTCGCACTTGGTTAGGGTTATGGAGTATGATATCACTGGAGACAATTTAACACTGCGATGTCAAAAACCTTCATTTCGACATATTTTAAACTCAAAATGAAGTTGATGTACAGATGTGGTCAGAAGGGTCAATACACTCATAATGGGCATGAATGTCCTTGTATTTGAGCTTTTAAATGTTTATTTGAACAGTTAATTTTCTAAGGTGTAGTGGTTGTATAGCATATGTCTTTATTGACTTAAAAAACAATAATTGGGTGAACAAGTTTGAATTTCCTTTGGATTTTCTCTAATCCACAGGGTCAAAAGTATACATACACCCCACTAGGATCTGGCTAAATGTCTGCAAACTGCACCGTGACCAGACACTTTTGGTAGCCCTCTACCAGTTTCTTATATAATCCTAGCTGCATATTTGACTAAATGTCTTGGCAGAATTGGTAGTGGTCTTTTAAATTCGTTGGTTTTCTTCAACAGATCTGGCTTTTAAGTGTAGACCACAAGGTCGGAGCTTTGGGAAGGCCATTCCAGAAGATTAAAGTTAGCATGCTTGCCAAAATCAGTTTTGATTTGTGTTTGGTCTCAAGTTTCAACTATCTAGCTGTTAATTTGAGGTGACGTTGATAAATTTTAAGTTAATCCTGCTTGTCATTATTCTCTCCACTTTGTGCGATGTACCTTTACAGCAAAACAGCCCAGAGCGTGATGCTACCACCACCATGCTTGATAGCTGGTACACTGGTCTTAGGTGTGAAAGCCTCACGTTTACTCATCCAAACATATCTCGTCGCTATGGCTAAATAGCTTAATTTTTGTCTTGTCTGACCATAAAACCTTTCTCCATAAGGCATTTTGCTTGTTCATGTGGGCATCTGAAAATTTCAGTTGAGTTTGAACCTCTCAATTTTGAAAGAGAGACTTCCTTTTTGGTCAGCACCCTTGCAGTTCATGGCCATATAAAACTGGCTTTACTGTGGACAGTCGCACTGATGTTAAAGCAGTTTCCATCTCACAGCAGGCTTGAGCCTTGGTGGTTCCTAGATTGTCCCTGAACATCCTACCCAATTTTCTTTCATCTGAGCGCAAGAGTTTAGACCAGGGGTACACTCCAGGCCCTCAAGGCCTGGAGTGTACTGCAGGTTTTAGATCTCACCCTGGGTCAGCACACATGAATCACATGATTAGTTCATTACCAGCCTCTGGAGAACTTCAGGACACATTGAGGAGGTCATTTAAATCAGCTGTGTTGGATCAAGGACACATCTAAAACATGCAGGACACTGACCCTTGAGGCACCCACCCCTGGTATACACCTTGGCAGTGGTGACACATGTGAATAACTTGTATTTACATATAGTTGTTTGAAGACACCTTTCCAACTTGTGTAAATGTTCAGTTCTATTTCTTAGATCCTGACAGTCTTGGGCTTTCATTGTTCTGATTGTTAGTCGATCCAATGAGTGCTGTCAAACAAATAATTTTTAAGAGAAACTACTAATGAGAAAGCAATAAACCCTGGCCTTGTCAAGTTAAGCAACACTGAAGCACCTTTAGCAGCACTTATTAAGATTTAAATGAGTGTATGTACATATTTGTATGTATATTTTTTAACACTATGTGGATTAAAGAAAATCCAAAATAAATTCAAATTTGTCCACCCAATTCTTAATTTATAAAGTCACTAAAATATATGCTGTACAATAATTCCACCCTGGAAAATGAAATCATTCGAAAGAGATTATTAAAAGCCCCAAATTATAATGACATTCATATCTGTGATCAGTGGATGTAAAACTCTGACCACAACTGTAGACACAGACAAGGCATTTAAATGTGTAATCCTTCATTTCCAAGAGTTAATGGACAGATTTAAGATTTGAACATAAATTATAAGATAGATTTATACATTTGGGGCGTAGCTAATACATTTCCCCCTCTCATAAATCAATTTTATTTTATTGACTATTAAATGAAGATCAGAAAGCCCAGTGGCTTCTGGTAATCTTACAAATCCCAAAATATAAATTTTACCATGACGTGAAAGAGAGGAGATCACCAATTACTCACTTTCGAGGTTAAATCTATATCGCTGAGACTAAATCTCTTCAATGAGTGCTTAAGGTGTTACTTATTATTTCTCTGTTACTTTAGTGAAGGATTTCAAGATAGAAGACAGCAGTAACAACAACGAGAAGCATTTTAACTCCATAAGACGTCCTTATGGAGTTAAAATCTTGAAAACCAATTCAAAATATCCAGGAAATGTTTAGAAATCACAGGCGTATTTAGCTTCGTTCCTGACACCAACTACAAAACCATTCTGAAAGCGAGAACTAAGTATGTGTAAACCAAAATGTCTCATGGAACTACTCTAAATGTTTGGCATGCACAGCGCAAATTTATTTAGAATCATAAAACCCAAAGACACAGAGAGTGAAAACAGAAATAAATGAGCAACAACTGTTAATGGAATTACAAGTGTATTGAAAATATTGTGAATTTATTTCAGATTTTTAATACAGTAGACATTATCAGACTGAAAACAGCTCGACCCCTCTCTCTCCTCATTAGGAAAACACTGCTTTTGGTGCTCTGGCCAGCCGGCGTTGTTGTAATAGTATATAATGCCATCTGTTTTGGTAAGTGCTCTAATGATGTCCTCACGACAGCACCTTTGTTTTAAGTTTTTATGCCGAGATGCTGTGATGAGTTGAGAGAAGCTGGCACCATCCATCTATCAGGGCCCAAGTTAAAGCTAAAGTGCGAGACCTTTGGATAGTAATTAATTTACATTCACGGAGCTGGGTAAGCCTAATGGATAAATCTGTTTAGTCAAATTAAAGGATTAAATATCAAATATAGCATTAGCTCAGGAAGCCCAAACAAGATGATCCACTGATATACATCTAACTTACAAATACATGGATCTTAAAGCCAGTTTTCAGTTGCCGTCTCTACAACAAGCAACCTACTTCCACCCAGCTCCTTTTTCATACTTTTGCAATTGATGGGTGCTCCATTTTATACTGGGAGTCTTACTGCTGGTCTGCCTGCTTTCGGCTTTCACCACCCATGGCATAGCTACAATGACAAAGCAATGGTGGAAAACCCTATGAAAGCCAATGCGTTCATGGGCAGGATCACAATCTCAAAAAAAGGAAGAAGTGATCAACGGCTAGGGCAACACAGATCGCCACAACTGCTCTCACGGCCATAAAAGGGAAGCAAAAGTTTCGCACTGCAGCTTTAAACCTCACGATGTAACATTCTCGCCAGCTTTTCATTTTGTACCGGACTCTTTTACGCTTAAATCCTATCCTCCGTTTGCATGTACATTTCCTCAGTGTTGCCATGCTACGTTTGCCTAAAATTAAACATGATTTTAGGAGAAAAACAATGTTCCACTCAGTGTAAACACGGAACTCAGAAGTCAAATTTGTTTTGCGGTACTCGAGCATTTTTGACTCAACTGACAGGAAGCGAAGGAATGGATGCAAGTCATAAGGCATTAGGTTGATCCTGACTCTTAAGAACAAATGAACAATTGCTCCAGTTTTCAGATTTTTTTTAAAGATATATTTTTACAAGGCTGTCAGCCAAATATTGGAATGCAGAAATATTTTTATCAGGTTCGAACAATATTTTCTTTTGCTTTTTTTTTTGAAAGTCGATAAGAAAGAAAAAACAATTAAACACATAAATAATCTACGCATTCCACACATCAGAATCAAAGATTAACATGAACACTGATGCACCTAAAATTCTGAAATAACGACCTTTGTAGCACATCAAAGGGAAACCAGACCCTGTTCGGAAATCAACGCGGCGCCAACGGTTCTGATGATCCAAAGCGATGCAGCTCCACAGCACGTTACAAAAATAGACGCAGTTCTGCCTTCACAGTCACCGACACAACACCTCACTACAACACCTACTACAGTATATCGCCATGCATGGGTGACATGTTGTTTTGTAACGCCAGAACTGCCACATGACTGGCTGCTACACCTATCAGGGAGCTCTATGCTGCAGATGTTTAAGGACAAAATAGTCACACAAGTTGGATAAAATCAGTTAAGCAAAAAGCCGCTCATGCCACAATGTTAAAAAAAAAACAACTCCAACAATCATGTTATGCAAAGAGGCGACTTAGTGTGCTCTAGTGGACCACAGAGATGGTTGTAAAAATGTTGTCATTTGACACGCTCTTGGCACTAATGATATATTCATCCAGCACCCAAAAACTCAGTGAAATTTTTTATCTTTCTAAGGTAAAGTTACAATTCTCATTAACTGCTTACGCTAAGCGGCAGTTTCATTCTAATGTTAAACAAATTCCCTATATTATCGCGAGAAAACTCCGTCCAATTATCGCACAGCTAATCTTTTTCAAAGTGCTTGAACTTTTCTCAATAGATATCCAGTGTAGATTTCTGCTAAAAGCAACCACAGTGTTGCACCCTGCAGGTTGTGTAAAGCTTTGGCCTACTGGTTGTCAGAATGCTCAGGCTAATAAGAAGGTCTGGGTTCCCTCAGTATTCTCTCATATTTCATTAAAGCAAGCATTTTATTTATTTATTTATTTTTGCAAAAAGCAAAACAAACATGACCTCTCACCTCTTCATTTCAAATCTAAACTGCTCAGAAATTAAATCTATTTATGAGAACAGTTGAAAACTTGTTGTAAACTACAATAAAGGCAACACTCTTGAAGCAGTAATGTACCTTAACAGTTAAAATGTTACTCCATATTTAAGTGCTCCACTCCTTGTCAGTTTTGAAGAATAATTAATTCATACTTACATAAAAATGATCGGCTACATAACTGATCTTGCATGAAGAATGCACACCAAAAGTGGCAAAACAGCGGAAAATGGAGGTGACTTTTAAAATGCATCTAATTCAAATCTGAAACATCTTTTTTCTTTTCATCTTGAATAATTTGTTTAGTTACAGCTACAAAAACCACAAAAACAAGCAAAAATGTGGTCAAGGCCCTTATAAAGCTGACTTTAATCCTCAGAGAATGAGAAATGTATAGCTGTCAAAGGACTGTGGAATTTCTTCATATCGGTCGTTTTGCCTTGAAGCTGACCACAGTTTAGCGATCTTAGCCACTGCGGTCTCCGGTGCGCTGTATCCGGGCCAGGACTAGCTCACGGGACACCTTCTTGCAGTCTTTGGCCAGGCCCAAGAAACACATGAAGTCGATGAAACAAGTGGTAAGGTTCAACTTGCAGCCAAACTCGCTGGTTGCATAGTCATATGGGAACGTGTGGTGATAGTTGTGAAATCCCTCACCTGCAAAGCACAGGAAACAGGAATGAACGATTAAAAAAACATGTAAAACTGGATTTCAGTCAAAAGCCGTCTTTGCAACGCGTTCCATGTTTTCAGTTTTCAGTCTTTAAAAGAAAAAGAAGATTCTTCAACTGTTTCACTGCTGGGATCTGTGTTTACAGGTAGCCTGTGGTGTTGTCACAGGTTTTGGGTGGTTCGATACCACTGGCTGTGATGTCATTACTGCTGCTCCCACCTGTCTGCTTTTCCCACCTGTAAAGTCACCTGAGCCGCGCTTCCCTCCTTTCCATTCTCTAATCATTCCCTGCAGTATTTATAATCCCACCTCACCCACTTTTCAGATCGTCTCTGAGCTTTGTCGGTGTTTGCCTGCTTATGAGGTGTACTACAAACCAAAATAAAAGGGAAAAAAAAAGGCTGTCAAACCAGAATTCTAATGTTTATAAGTTCGGTTTCATTCTTCTCCTGATGATATTCCCTAGATGCAAACCTGCTTCAGCCAAACCATGGTAATACCACACAACTAGAGAGTAAAGACGCAGTAGCACATAGGTCCTTTTTTAACTAATACTGCAGCCAGCAATTCTGAGCTTTGAAAACGTATTGATCTATTGAACAACCCGACCAATATATCAACCGCCGATCTATCAGCCAATATTTGCTATTTGGCTGATAAGGAAAAAGAAGGGACAAGGGGAAACACCCTTCAATCATGAGTGGTGATCTTACATAGTTTGTCCACCTGAAACTCAATTTCCCTGTTGGCTACAAACATAACCAGCTGATTAGAGCAGAGCTCAGTGTATAAACAAGAAATTTACAATTACATTTATTTCCGTTGTCATATTATCTTAGTAAATAACTAGACTAGGCCTATACTATACTAAAACTATACCTAAAAGCACATCTTCATCATCATGTTATCTCAAGCTGAAAGTTGGAAAGCTCTCATGTGCTGCTGCCAACGGTACACACTGAGAGACAGCGAAATAAATGTTTCAGCCAGCAGTGCTCTATTTTTATTCCTCCATGACCTTTTTGGCTCGAGTTTAGTAGGTAGTCCTTGATTAGCTAACGTTCCTTTTATAGCTGTATGCACAAAGCCTGATGAAGAAAGACTGGGTTACCCAAAAATGTTGATAACAGCGTTTTTTTATACCCTTTATCTTTATCTTATCCTATTTTAGTGTGTGTTCAGCCAGCTAATGCAACTAAAGCTTGGCCATGTGGACCTTGCCTAAAGGTTGTAGAACGTTTACAACCTTGTGAAACATTTTTCCCCCTGAAGAAAAACTTTTTTTGCAACCACGTAGCTTTGTAGTGATTTTGTGTCTTCCAGGCTTTGACGGTTAGGAGTTTATATGGTTTTATGCACATAAATTCTACATTTAAATTCTGATAAATTCTTTATGAAAAACTGATCAAGAGATTGGCATTGGCCTTGTTCACCAATATAAAATGATAGTCAGTGTCGGACAGCTAACTGCTGCATTAATTCAGTTTTGCACTGACTAATTGTTTGAACCTGGTGTGACGAGCTGACAGCTTTTAAAACTGTTCAGTTATTTAAAGGAAAAGCAATACTACAAAAAAATATTGGAATCGACTAAAATGCTTTAAATGTTAATATCATCCGAGAATTGCACAGCAGTTGCATCCCTAAAATAAACAATTCAGAAGCAACTGCAGGAACAATGACAGACTGTGGTGGTATATTGGTGACATCGTGTGATGTTCCCTAACAAAAGATGACTTTCTTCCCTGCATAATCATTACCAAAGATACAGCTGCTAAATTGTGCCTCTTCTAAAACTAGACTTAACTTGCTATGGGGTGAATAGCTGGGTGCCATCTTAGAATATCCAGCTCTTTTGATATATCTATCGGGTGCTCTTTGTCACTGCACTGCTGACTCCTACTGGTTGAACAAGGTGCATGCATAGTGAGGGGAGGAGGTGGACAAAGTGGTAATCAGGTAAAAATCGTTAATAAAATAGGTTCAAATCAAGTATGTACTTTTTGTTTTTAAACATTTTATCCACCATTTAGCACATCTGGTAAATAAAATGTTTACATGGGCCTGTAAAAGTCGTTCCTTTTGTTTTAGTTCAATTCAGTCCAATTCAAGTTCGTTTATATAGCGCGAAATCACAGCAACAGCCGCCTCACGGCACTTTATACTGCAAGGTAACGACCCTGCAGTATTAAGGAGGCATTCCCAACAATCGGAAGATCCCCTATGAGCAAGCTGTCGGCGACGGTGGGAAGGAAAAACTCGCTTTTAACAGGAAACCTCCAGAAGAACCAGGGAGAAACAGGGAGCCACGTGCCACGACCGTTTGCGAGGTGAGGGGACAGAGAAAAGAAAAAAGAGAAAGCATAGGAAGACAGGGCAAAAACAGAAACTATAGGGGAGAGAGAGATGATAATCACTTGTTAGCAAATTTGTTTAAGCATAATTGGATGATTTGACTTTTACTGCACTGAACGCTTGACGCAACTGTGCAGTCAAATAAAAGCAAAACGAGGGCATGTATCATGTACAATGTAATTACATTTGCTCTGAAGGTGACGCTATACCGAAGTAACAAACTTACATTAAAAATCTGGCTTTTCTTCTTCAATTTTACTTAAAAAATACTTAAAAATATCCCTATACAAGCATTCGCTGTCCTGTGCTGTACATTCTGGTGTGTAATTTCTGCCATGAGCATGTGTTGGGGTGTTGTTCATACCTATAGCACTGAAAGTGACAAACTTGTTCTCTCTGGGGTTGATGTTCTTGTCATAGGGCCTGTTTCCCCACATGTGGGCAGCGCTGTTGACCAGCCAGGTAGCGTTCAGCACCAAGGTGTACCTAAGCAGAGTTGGGACGAAGTAGGCCACCCACAGAGACTCCCCCCACAGGTACCAAGGCACGATTGTTGGGATAATAAAGCACATGACCAGCACGGAGAGCTTGTAATACCTGTTGAGGAGATAGCGAGAGTAGGTATCAGCAAAAAACAAATTATTTAAATACAAAAACTCTGTTTGCCAGATAAGAAAATGCTCACTTTTTTTCCCTTTATTTCCACTTGACCTATTTTCCATTTAGGCCTGCTCTCCGTGAATCTTACGTTAGTAATTGTCATCTTGTTAAACCAGAATGACTAACACAGCTTGCCATTATGAAAACATCTCCACAGCAGTACTCTAACATTTACTTATATTTATAGAAACTGCAACACTACTGTCTTGCTATTTGCACCCATTGCACTTTGTTTTTTTTAGCAACTAGATGCAGTGTGAAGTCTGAACCTTAATCATGCCACTTACTTCCTCTGAAACATGACAACTTTGTCTGTTAGCAGGTCGGTGAGCTCCAGCTTGCGTCCTTTCTCGATCACATCAGGGTGTTTGCGTACCAACAGCCAGCCGATATGAGAAAAGAAAAAGCCACGGACGGCATTGTGAGGGTCGGCGTCTGTTTCCGAGTATTTGTGGTGAACCCTGTGGTCTCGAGCCCATTCAAAGATATCATTCTGTGGTTTGGAATTAAGATCAAGATTATGCACACTGTTGACACAGCACGGTACTTATAGTGAAACAAAAGCTGCTATTATCTTGGCTCCAGGTCATAAGTGTGTGTTTGTATACTAAAAAGATGTGTCAGCAGAACAGTCATTTTTGCTTGCCTGAAATGCCATGGAGTTAGCTACACTGAGGAAAATCCTTAAAGGTAATGTAGCCTTGTAGGATCTGTGACTCCACAGGCGATGCGCTCCTGCAGTGACTCCTAACGCACTTATCAAAAAACAAAGTACAGCTGTGGAAAGAAACACATGGGCAAATTAGTTTGACCTACTTTTGTGCTCATGTCAACAGCACTTTGTTGCAGATGCTGCACACTGCAGTGTTTGTGCATTATTTTCTGCACAATTGCACTGTTATTGTTAGGGCTGGGAAGAACATCCAGCAACAAGTGACAGATCACGAGACAGATGCGTTTCTGTTTTTTCCCCCCAAATAGCATAAATTGTTAAAGCAGTAGAGTATTTGTTTACCACAATCTTTATCAATTTGATCCAAAAGGCTCTTTGGGATTTGATTAGATTTTGTGCACAATTTCCCTCAGGTCACCTGGTTAGCACTGGCCTGTCTGTTTCCCAAGGAGATTACAGTGTAAAGCTGTGTCCTTTACAGTGTAAAAGAAGCCAAATCTAATAATAAAAACATTTCATGGTTGAGTTCATGAAAGACTAAAAGCTAAAAGAGTTGTGACACAGCAGTGAAGAAACTGTATAAATAAAGTGCAGTTTATGCTAATTATCCAGCTATTCTTCATTTGTCTACTTGACCTTTATTTTTAAAAAACTGACATTAAGGAGGCCAGTTTATTTTCCTGACAGCCCATCTTAAAGGTACGTGCTGTGACATGTAATCTCTGATGACTTTATTCCTGATCTATAATCCTCCATCTCCATGAAGGATGCTGGGAGGATCACAGATATATGAAGCCGCCTATTTGCATTCACCACCGGCGAGAAAAGCAGGGCGTGCTGCTGACATAACAGCTGTTGATTTGATAAAATATGATTTCTACTAAATAAGTAAACAAAACCAACATGCAAAAAAGGAGAAAAGGGGGTGTAACAGGCAATTTTCTTTTCGCACTTACACCAAAGCAAGGTCAAACGAGATGCTGAAGGTACGACGAACACGCCGTACAAGGCTCCTATGTGCAACAGAGTCATCAGTATGACATTTTTCCATACGATGATCCGGGGAGGTTTTGGGCCCTCTTTCTCTTTGTACGTGTGATCAAACGCGTCTTCTCTGGCGCTCTCTGGAAGAACATCCCCGTTGCTGGACTTGCGCTGCTGCTGCTTGTTCTCTAACGCCTCCGCCTCCGTCATTGTGGCAGCGGTGCTGTGATGCTGTGAGCGGCAAACAGAGGAGAGAAGTCAGTCGCCTCGGCGCTTTTTGTGTGTAATGGAGGCTGTTTTGTCAATATGTTAATTAATTTTGTGCTGACTAGCCCCGGCAGGCTAGCTGCTTGCTGGCTGGCGCTGTCGGAGGATGAAGAGGAAGACGGTAGCGACGATGCTGACTTATAAAGCGGTAACGCGACGCTCCAACGCGCCAAAAAAAAAACCCTGATGAAACACCTGTGGGAGGGAAAATTTTTACTCAATAACTCACCGAAGATAGGCAGAAGGGCAGAAACGAGATAAACGGAGGACAGTCTGCTTGACCCAAAATTACAGTAACCCAGAAAAGGGAGAGTGATAGCTCCGCAATGAGAACTAGAACTCGTGGTGTGGCCGACCAATGAGCGCTCGCCTGTCGCCTCTTGCTCGGGCTCTGATTGGCTGTTTGTTTATCTGCTGTTCACCTTTTATTCATTCTCCGGTTTGCCAGATGTATATTTGCCACCTCTGGAGACTAGCCGATCTTGTTGCTGTCTAGACATGCACAAACATTGAACCGTGTAACCGTTTTCCTTTTTAAATCAGGCGTGGAGTGAAACACAAGCACTGTGTTAATGATGCAAGTGGAACAAAACAAGTTACTGTACCCAAACCCCGGCAGTAGAGCCCCCTCCCCCCTGTCCTCCACCCACGTAGGAAAATAGGATGCTTCATCTGTTACGTCATCCCCATTCTCCGTCTATAGAAGTTTAATTGTGAGATACAAACTTTCAATGTGCCCAAAAATAGCATAAGCTGCTGAACACCAGAAAAAGTATTTTAGGCATGACGGGAAAAAAAACAACTGAGTCTCCATAAACACTGCAGAACAGGTCGAAAAGGCTGTTTACGTCACCCTGTGAAGAAGAGCTTTGACTCTGCTGCAAAATCAGAATCAGAATCAGAAAGGGTTTTATTGCCAAATGTTGAGCAGGTTTACAACATTAGGAAATTGCAGATACACACTGCATGGCCAAATTAAGGATCACACGGCCCATATTTACCCGGGCGAGGAGCAGAAAATGGATGGATGGTTGGACGGATGGATAAACACACCAATGGGTGTTCACCCTCTTGACCTACATTTGAAAAAAAAATGGCAATCTGTCGCCATCTAATGGTGAAAATGGGGCAGCGCACGCAGCCGATACTGTTGATTTTCTGCAAACAGGGCTCACCTATTACTAAAATCTCCAATCCCCATGCACCAGCAGCAGACAAAAAAATAGCACCACATTGATGAATGCATATCACCGACTGACTGATACATTTTTTTTTTTCCTGCAGCATCTATCTGGCGTCATCATCAGGCGCCCGTATTTACTTCTGGTCCAGTTAGTTGCTGCTGATGCCTGCTGCGATGGAGGTAAACAGGGACGAAGCGGAGCGCTGCATTGACATTGCAGCGGCCGCCTTAACCAACCAACAGCCGGACAAGGCGCAGAGGTTCCTGGAGAAGGCGCAGAGGCTCTTCCCGACAGAGAAAGCCAAAGGTAAGTCAATATGGGGGGAAAGGGGGAGGGGGGCGCACATTCAGCTGCGAAGATGCGCATCATCACCTCCACAGCCTGCAGCATCACCTGCACTCCTCATGAGCAGCGCATGTAGCCAGGGCCTTTGATAGCTCTTAAGCTAGCTGGTTCATTTATGCAGCTTCTGCGTTTTTTCTCATTCTTTTTTTTGTACGAATTTCACTTTAAAATGAAGTGTCTGCAGTGCTTTAATTTGCTTTTCTAACAGAAAGCTAAGCCTTTAATTTAGGTGAACAGGAGTGGACTGGGAGAAAGGCTAAATAAGTCCTAGATGTCCAAGATTACTACATGCTACTTTCCCATGATCATTTCAAAAAATATTTTTGACAACACAGGTATTATCCTTCTGAGCTCGCCAATCTACAAACCGGATTGCAAAAAAGTTGGGACACAAAACAAATTGTGAATAAAAACTGAATGCAATGATGTGGAGATGGCAAATGTCAATATTCTATTCAGAATAGAACGTAGATGACAGATCAAAAGTTTAATCCGAGAAAATGTATCATTTCAAAGGAAAAATATGTTGATTCAAAATTACACGGTGTCAACAAATCCCAAAAAAGTTGGGACAAGTAGCAATAAGAGGCTGGAAAAAGTCAACTTGAGCATAACGAAGAGCTGGAAGACCAATTAACACTAATTAGGTTAATTGGCAACATGATTGGGTATAAAAAGAGCTTCTCAGAGTGGCAGTGTCTCTCAGAAGCCAAGATGGGTAGAGGATCACCAATTCCCACAATGTTGCGCAGAAAGATAGTGGAGCAATATCAGAAAGGTGTTACCTGGCGAAAAATTGCAAAGACTTTGCAGTTATCATCATCAACTGTGCATAACATCATCAGAAGATTCAGAGAATCTGGAACAATCTCTGTGCGTAAGGGTCAAGGGCGTAAACCCATACTGGATGCCCGTGATCTCCGGGCCCTTAAACGACACTGCACCACAAACAGGAATGCTACTGTAAAGGAAATCACAGAATGGGCTCAGGAATACTTCCAGAAACCATTGTCAGTGAACACAATCCACCGTGCCATCCGCCGTTGCCAGCTGAAACTCTACAGTGCAAAGAAGAAGCCATTTCTAAGCAAGATCCACAAGCTCAGGCGTTTTCACTGGGCCAGGGATCATTTAAAATGGACTGTGGCAAAATGAAGACTGTTCTGTGGTCAGACGAGTCACGATTCGAAGCTCTTTTTGGAAATGTGGGACGCCATGTCATCCGGACCAAAGAGGACAACCCAAGTTGTTATCAACACTCAGTTCAGAAGCCTGCATCTCTGATGGTATGGGGTTGCATGAGTGCGTGTGGCATGGGCAGCTTGCATGTCTGGAAAGGCACCATCAACGCAGAAAAATATATTCAGGTTCTAGAACAACATATGCTCCCATCCAGACGTCATCTCTTTCAGGGAAGACCCTGCATTTTTCAACAAGATAATGCCAGACGACATTCTGCATCAATCACAACATCATGGCTGCGTAGGAGAAGGATCCGGGTACTGAAATGGCCAGTCTGCAGTCCAGATTTTTCACCTATAGAGAACATTTGGCGCATCATAAAGAGGAAGATGCGACAAAGAAGGCCCAAGACGATTGAACAGTTAGAGGCCTGTATTAGACAAGAATGGGAGAGCATTCCTATTTCTAAACTTGAGAAACTGGTCTCCTCGGTCCCCAGACGTCTGTTGAGTGTTGTAAGAAGAAGGGGAGATGCCACACAGTGGTGAAAATGGCCTTGTCCCAACTTTTTAGGGATTTGTTGACACCATGACATTTCACCATATTTTTCCCTTAAAATGATACATTTTCTCAGTTTCAACTTTTGTTCCGTGATTTATGTTCTATTCTGAATAAAATATTGACATTTGCCATCTCCACATCGTTGCATTCAGTTTTTATTCACAATTTGTTTTGTGTCCCAACTTTTTTGGAATCTGGTTTGTAGCTCAATACTAAATAAATACAGAAATACAACATTCAGCTGAATAAAAACAGAAAAGTGATCAATATAGCCACACATGCAAACAAATGTACTATATTTATTGGTGTGAAAAAGTTTGTCTTTTTCTTGTTTTTGTGTTTTTGTATTTTTTTTGTACATTTGTGCCACTTACATGCTTCAGATCATCAAACAAAATTCTCTGATAATTGAGTACTTCTTGGAGTACCAATAGTACTCCAAGAGCACATCAATGGCTCATCCAGAAGGTCACAAAATTCTGTGGACTGATGAGACAAAAGCTGAACTTTATAGAAAGGTTGAGTGCCTTTGCATCTGGCATAAAACACACAGCATTTCATAAAAAGAACATCAGACCAGCGATCGGTTCCTGCGTTGAAGCTCAATCGCACAAAGTAACTGAAAAGCAACCAGCAAGTCCACCTTTAAATAAAAACCAAATGAAGGTTTTGGGTTGGCCTAGTCAAAGTCTGGAGTTAAATTCTATTCAGATACTTTAGGATGACCTTAAACAGACCATTCATACTGAAACAATTCTGCCAAGAACAGTGGGCCAAAATTCCTCCAGAGTGATGTGAAAGATTCATTGTGAGTTATCCCAAATGCTTGATGCCAGTTCTTGCTGCCGTGGATGGCACAACCAGTTATTAGGTTTAAGGGGCAATAACTTTTTCCCACGGGGCAGGTAGGTTGGTTAGTTTTTTCACTTAATAAATGAAATCCTGATATAAAAACTGCACTTTGTATTATATTTGAGTTATCCATGTCTAACATTAAGTTTTCTTTGATTCTCAAACATAGAAGTGGGACAAATGTGCAAAACAAATATGACATTAGGAAGGATGCAAATACTTTTTTGCACCACTATACATGGTGGCATGTGCTTGTGCCCAACTTTACCTCTTCTTAGATTCCTGTGGACACCCACATACACCCCAGATACGCCTTAGACCATGACCCACCTCACATATAAATATAAAACCTGTTAAAACTGCAGCCACAGCATATCTGAAAATAAAATAAAATAAATAAAGCTGCAACAAGCAGACAGATCCTCCAACAAAAACTATATTTAGTTTAATGATTTTCAAACATAGCTATAGTTGTATACTCTGCCCCCAAGAAGCTCTTATAATACCATTGAACTTGATTGCTTGGTAGCTTTACATCTGCTTGATGACATGGATAGTCCCACTATCGAACATTTTGTGTTTTTAACTGCTGTTGAGTACTTGATAGAATATCTTTGAACATATCTTCTAGTATTGCTGGATGTAATAGCAAAGAATGGATTTACACCCAGACAAGATATCCATTCAGACTTCAGCGGGGTGTCGGAGCCTCGACAACGGCAGAACATAAAGGAGAACGCCAGACCTGAAGAAAAGCCTGCAGAGTCTTCAAAATCCTACATGGCTGATCAGCTAGAAGCTGTGAGGAGGTACGTAAGACTGCTGATTACATAAACATACTGTTGGTTAAAATAAACTCCTTGATGGGTATATTGACTGCAATTGTGATTGAAATTTGTAATCATGTGCTCTCTGCACAGGATAAAACAATGTAAAGACTTTTACGAAATTCTCGGGGTGTCGAAAGATGCCTCAGAGGATGAACTGAAGAGATCATATAGAAAACTTGCTTTGAAATTCCATCCAGATAAGAACAGCGCTCCTGGGGCAACAGAGGCGTTTAAAGGTAAGACGGTGATTAAACTCATCCAAGGTTCATATAGCACTTACAGAAAGCAACTTATAGCAGCTTCATGTTCTAACTTTCCAACAGCTATTGGCAGCGCGTACGCTGTTCTGAGCAATGTTAACAAAAGGAGACAGTACGATCAGTGTGAGGAAGGGAGAAGACATCCTTCCAGACACGGCCCAGACAATGGAAACTTTGAGCCGGATATTTCACCTGAAGAGCTCTTTAATATGTTCTTTGGAGGAGGTTATCCATCAAGTTAGTCTCATAGTTTGGTGTTTCCATATAATGCATGTGAGACGGAGTATTTTAATTGCAAATATATATTTCTGTGGTGCGTTTTTTTATGTGCTAAATGTGTTAAATCAATCTAGGCCATGCTCACGTATACAATAATGGGCGGATGCGTTACCAAAGGCGGGAGAGAAGAGAGCGACAGCAAGATGTAAGTTTGATACTTAAAAAGCTAAACTGTAACTGTATAGAGTTGTTTATGTTTTGCCTGCAGGGGGAGACATTTAGTCATCTGCCATTTTACAAGCTGAGGCTTCTCTCAGAGACTGTGTGTGTTTGTTTGTAATGTGTTTTTCCACAGGGAGGTCTCGCCCTCTTTGTGCAAGTCATGCCCATCCTCATCCTGGTTATTGTGTCAGCTCTCAGTCAAATAATGGTCAACAGCCCCTCCTACAGCCTCAGCTTCAGGCCGTGAGTGTGATCCTTGTAACACAAGAATCTAAAGTAACACAACTAACTGTTGTTCTGCAAAACTGCGAGGGACTTAGACAAAAGATTATCTCTATGTTAGCAGAATCCAACCCAGGTTTTTTTCACGGTACTTGTGCTTTCACTCGATCTTTGCATAAGCTGGGTGGTCGTGTTAGATTTGCCTTCACAGTATTGGCGGTTGTTTCTCCTCGTATTAATTTGCTGCTACCTCTGTTAGTTCCAATTAATCACAGAGCTCCTCTTGTTTGTGCTGCTGTCATGTGTCTTGTCCCGTTCCCAGTACACTGCCTTTGTGTGTTCAGATATACGCCTGCAGTTTCGGGCCCTGCTTTAAACCATTGTCAGCAGTGACTCATGTTAAGACAGACAGATGGTGCAAGATCTGTGCTGCATTCTGTCATATGATAACACTCCCACACTCTGGCCTGTTGTCACGTAGGTCAGCAGGTTACTCACAGAAGAGGCTGACTGAGAACCTGAAGGTGCCATATTATGTGGGGGAGCAGTTCTCCAAAGAGTTCACTGGTGTGAATCTGAAAAATCTGGAGCGGACGGTGGAGGATGATTATATTTCCAACCTTCGCAACAACTGCTGGAAAGAGAAACAGCAAAGTATGACAATAAATGATTCTTATATCTGAATTTAAGCATGAGTATTGGTGTGATTGTCAGTGTCATTATCAGTGCTGAGATCATTTTTTAATTGTGTGTGTGTGTGTGTGTGTGTGTGTGTGTGTGTGTGTGTGTGTGTGTGTGTGTGTGTGTGTGTTTGTTTTTTACAGAGGAAGGAATGCTATACAGAGCTCGCTATTTTGGGGACAGCGATCTATACCAAAGAGCACAGAGGGCTCGCACACCAAGCTGCGCCAAGTTGTCCGAGATCACAGCTTCTTCTGGATGAAAATGCTTTCATGATTCAAAGCAAGTTCTTCAAACTCTGAATATTTTCTCATTTTGGCACCAGGGATGGGGCAAAAATATTGACATTCCAATATATAGCATTGATTCCCCTTGATTAACTTAGGGTTGCAGGAGGGCTGAAGCCTATCCCAGCTGGCATGGGGCTAAAGACTGAATACACAACCAGACAGACAGCCCGTCAGAAGGCTTTCCGCTTGGCTATCCTCTGTTTTCTCAATACCATATTTGGCTTCAGTATGTCAATACTTGTATCATGCAAGCACATCAGACTAATTTTACTTACCAGAATCACAGCTTCATGACACTTGAACCTCTAAAAAGAATGGTGGTAAAGTCAACAAAAGTCAACCAGCTTGCTGTGAAGACGTTTTGAAAAAGGCTTTTTTTTTCTTGTCTCCAGGTTTCCAGAATCACTACAAAAGATTACCAGTAATTTATTAAGATGCATTTCTACAATCTGGAGGCTGAAGATGACTCAACAAGGAGCAGACCAGCACCACTCGTCACCAAACAGATCACACAAACTAACTCAAACAATTTCTGTGGAAGTCTAGTATGTGATAAAAAGATATAGTGTTAATATAGTGTTTTAGAATGGAAATGGTACTTAAAATAGCTTGCTATCCTCAAAAAATGTGGGTTTGAAAAACTTTAGGTTACTTGCGCAACTCTGGTTCTCAGAAAAGCATTCGTTTCGATGGCTCACTATGCGATGCTCCTCCTTGGGTATTCCTCAGAAATATTTATTTCATTATGCCAATTCTGATTGGCTGATGATCGTAACAAACATGTCATTCAGAACCAACCACCCTTAAGTAGCTTGCACAAATAAGCTATGTTTATTCAAGATAAGCTAGGCAGCTAGCACCCAGTGAGCTAACACTCCTAAATGAATTCTTTTGTTTGTGTATTTTTCCATTACAAAAAATACCATAGTATAAAAACAAAACTATTTTTTGGTGGGGACTGTTGCATCTATTTTATTTATAGCCTATAGCACATTTAAACAACAGAAGTTGACCCAAAGTATTTAAGAGATAGGCACATATACCAAAAACCCTGTTACATGAAATACATGAAAAACTGGAAGTTGTGTTGACAAATTATTGTGGAAAATAAAAATCATAGTGATTTGTGGTCATGAAAACATGTTTAGAATTTGCTAATTTGATGAGGATGTAATCACCAATCAATTAGGATTGGCATAATGGTTCTGAGTACACAGGGAGGCGCATTCCATGTCTAAACGTCAAAACGGATACTAAGAATGAGAACCTCCAAGCACTAAAGAAAGAACATAAAGAACACTTTATATTTGTTTTGGGGGGAATGGTATGAAAACAGACCATACTTAAGTTATATGTAGTCATATGGATGTTATTTATGTAGCAATATAACAGATGCCACATTGAATGCCACCTTGATTTTATGCTGTAATTCAATGGAGAAAAGTTTGAGGGGTTTTGATTTTAGATGCACATTCTCAGACTATGCAGTAGTAATCTAATACGTCAAATGTCTAGGCTTTTTAGACACTTGAACACCTGAAATTTGTCTTCTTCTGCTGTGTGTGAGATAGCCACTAGGACATGTCCCTGTCACTTTACCTCCTTTAAATGTATTAAGGGCAAACATGTAGTACAACTTCACAATAAATGCCATGAGAATGAGACGTGGCGATCCACAAAATCAGACTTTAACCAGTTCAAGTTGGGAACTGTCACGTCTCTACTCAATCTGTCGGAAAAAGCCATTTTTTGTCTCACTTTTTAAGTTTATAGTATGCTACTTATTCTTTGTATTATTTCTTGGAGAAATAGATTATAAAGAGAGGATAAGAAAACCATACAGATCTTGTTCACTTCGTTTTTCCACCATGTTTTTAATTCTAGATGAAAATAAACATGGTTGCTCAAACGTGCTAAGTGTGACTCTCTGCTTTGAACAGAACAGGCACAGAATGGGAGATAAAAGCTCAGTCAGCGCATTTGGCACGTACAGTGTGCCGGCCGGCTGGCTTACAGAGACAGGGAACTAGAGACAAGGCGGCGTGCACGTTCAGCTCTTCAGTGACGTGCAAAATGTGCCTGGCAGGATGTGCAGCGTCACATTCTTTCAGCACAAACACACTCAGCTGTTTTTTTTGCAGACTGCAGATGCTGCACATCTGATTCATGACTTTGACTTCTTCAAATTTCACACTAGCTTTTTTTTAATGTGGCTTTAATGGCTGCCACATATTCCTGTCAGCTGTTCTGCATCGGAATACCGTTAACCACTGTACCTCACCGCACCAGCTGGTGTGCTCTAGTGTAGTTTGCGTTTGTAGATTTTGCAGACTGGGTTCACATATGCACGCACATTTGAAGACTTGATGTTCATTCGCTTTCTCTCATTCTTAGATCTCTCCTAACTCTGTCAGCGAAGTCAACTATGGATCATTTGGATATGAAAGATTGAATAAATAATAAGAAGAAAGAACAAAATGTTAGAAAACAATCATTTATTTGCATTCGATAAAGGTACAAAAAAAAGTTCACTGAGTATTTGAATATCAACCGAAGCAGGACAGGGCTGCACAACACAAGATCAAGTTACATTTGTAATCTTAGCCGCGGCTTGCAAAAACAATGCACAAGGCAAGCAAGGGTAGGCCTTTCACACTTCACAAAGGTTACCAAATGTTCTCTTGGTGTACCACTTCATCAGGCTTTGTCCAATTCAATTAACTGTCATGTATAAAAAGAAAAAGAACACAATGAACTTCAATAATAACTATAACAATATAGCTAGCTGCCGTTGTTTAGTTTCAATAGAAACTGAGGTATGCACTTCCAATACTTGTAAATGCCATGTCACCAGATATAATATGATGGTTACATGTTGTCATTTTAAAATCTGAATGTCAGTGAGTGAGTATTAGGAGCACTGCCTGCTCCAGGTACCATAAAGTTCAGCCCCTTTACAGTGGGAACAGTAGACTACATCATGACAAAGTCCATCTGATACACTTCAGAATGCTTCATATACATGTAATTACAGTAATAGGCCCCTTTGTGAGCTTTTATTGTCCTCTTGTCAGCATCAAAGCACATCAGTGTTTGTATTACTTAACATTCCTCAATTAGAAGATCTTCAGAACTATACAGCTTCTTCTTGATCACACGGAAACCAGTGCTAAGTTTAATAGCTTGTCTCACTACTGGAGTAGAAGGCGACTTTGTGCTAAAGAGTCCTTGAATTTTAGGCCAAAGGCCGCCCGACTCTAGCCTCAACACCAGAGCGAGCTGAAATGTAGGGACAAGGTATGGGTCCACAGATAGCTGTCCCATGCTCTCACAAACATCCCCTTGCTCAACGCAGAGGTCAATGAGAGCCCCTCTTAAACCGCAGGGCTCACTAGCTGCCAGATGAAGGAGCTCTTGTCCAATGTGCTCCAGAAGTTTGTCTGGAATGAGCAGTTTTGTACATCTTAAGGCGCAATCTGTGTCTTTGGCTTCTCTCAGACTTCGTGCAATCAGGTCCACTACTTCTTTTAAGAGTGTCTCCTCCATTGGATCATAAAACAGGTCCTCATTGAAGGCACACAAGTCACTTGAGACATCTGAGCCTGTGTAAAAGCAAGAATGAGTTAGAACCTGAAACTTGCATACAGAAGAAAAGAATCATGAGATGTGAGATGCCTATGCAGCATTGCTTACCTGAGTCTGAGAGATCACTCCTGCTGCTATTGTTGGACCCTGACTCCATACTCCTGCTGCTGGCAGGTGTGCTGAAATCAGTCAGTCTTTGAACCAGTTTGCCCCAGGACAGCCTTCTGTCGCTGCTGTCCACTGGAGAAGGAGGTGAGCTGCCGATGTCAGTATATGCAAAGAGTTCAGGCATGGTTGTCCTCCCTGCAGTATCAGCTGCTTATGTGGTCAACTGTCACAGGAGAAACAAAGGCAACAGATGAGCACCCAACTACTGCCGTTAATTCCACGTTTAACGACTTAATTAAACATACATATCAGGCTTTTGAGGTATAGCTTTCTGCTAAAGATATGAACAATAAACATTTTCAAAAAGAACACCTTTTTAATTTGACTGCAGCTAGAAGCTGTTTCACTGTCAAAATTAGCTGTAAACTAGCAAAACCGGCAAATAAATTAATTGTACTTACTCGTTATTTAAATTCTGCGTGGTTCAAGGTCGCGGTGGATGTTTAAGATGCGTAGTTTTAACGGTTATTGTCTGCAATTTGTATATGGAAACTTCTTTCCTCTGCTCTTTCTCTCACCAGCTGCCAAGCTCTGCAGTCTGTCCTGCAACAATGTTTATATATGTGGGCTGCGAGGCCACGCCTGTCTCTCCCTAACCAGCCAATCAAAAAGAGAGGCACGACACCAGCGCTGCTTCTTGCCTGGTAACATGCCAGCAGAGAAGAAAGACAAACAGGAGGGGGAGGAGGAGGAAGGGGGGTGGTGGGGGATGAATAGCAGACCCTAGTGTTATGGATATGTTTCAGGGGACTTGAGTGGGCTTGAAAATGATCTTGTTGTTTCTTTGTTTGATATCTTATGTGGGTATTTGGTAAACCGTTTTTCTGTATGTGCACCTACATTTTAACAGAATGTAGGCCTGGATGAGCAGGTTCAGTGTTGCAGTGCACATTACGTCACCTGTTTTGCTAAACCATTACATCAGAATTTTTTATCTGACACACATAGATGCAGAGAACACTCAGTGCGCTGTGCTCAAGGCAAAACAGATAATAAAAACGGCTATGGGACACCTCTTTCTACATTTACCCTTGAGTTACAAACAAAAAGACTGCACAGAAATTACACATGTTATCATCATCATTATTATTAGAGTTATTTAGCAACGTTCTATGCAGAAATGCGCCGGGGGGTTGTTATTGTAGCATCTTTGCACCATTTATTACTTCATCACAAAAGATAGCAAAGTGTTTTAAGGCATAACACAAACTGTGTATGAGAGTAAAAACATATAGCGGATTTGTTAGAATGCAAAAGCAAGTTATTTGTGTCGGGGCCATAGGCTACATACTACACATTTTGCTCACAGCTGTATGTTGGAAAGCAGCCAGAGGCTACGCTGCATTTCTGCACGTGTGTAGGCGTGGAATACACTGTACTTTGTTAGACAGGAACTGAAATACATAAACACGTGTAGGAACACTATGTTCTGAGGTGGGTGCTATAAAAAAGTTATCAGAAATCTTTAGCAGGGGACGTGGAGTAAGAAGATTTAGTAGCTTGAGTAAAAACAACAAAAACTATGAGAAATCACTTTTTAATTGGATTCTCAGAAAGTGTGGCCAGAAACAAACTAGAAAAAGAAATTTAGGCTCCAGCCAGAGGTGTGTCCTGTTGTGTTCAGGGCCGTCCTGAAACACTCAGTACAGTACAGTACACTCTGTACACTCCCACCCTTCACTTGCTTGAAGACAATCATTCACTGAGGAAAACACCAAGTTTGCACGTTTACTCACTGTCACCACAAGACAAAAGTGGCACGGAAAACTGCACTGATGGGTTTCAGACTTTAGCTCGTTCAAAGAACAGAATGAACAACAGCAATATCAAAATACATACCACAAAAAAAGCAGCACAAATACTTTTCTATCCTTGGATTTAACAAAACTTAACACAGTGAGGTGGAGTTGGACAAAATACACACCAGGCAAAACAAACAGCAACCAATGTGAAGAATGTCCCAAGTCTGATTTTATTTACAAGCTCTCTTTGTTTTGTTCCAATTGCTGGTGGAGTAAGGACATACACAGAAAGGAGAAGAGACCAACAGTGCAGCAGGCTTTATGTTTATAAGTTACATTGGAGCCATTTGGAAACACAATGCTTCTCTTCCAGGGATTTAATACCAAATGTAGTATTTACATTAACATGAAGGCTAATTCCAATGAGAGAATCATCTTGAACAGCCTAAAGCAGATGGAAAATCTGTTAACTTGTGAATTGTGTAGTTACTAATTTATAAGAATGTTGTTGACAAGATTTTATTTAGTATGCTGGGTTTAATGTAATAAGTGGTTTAAAAATAAAACAATCATATAGAAGTGATAAAATAACACATCTCACATTTGGGATCTCCAGATAACACTTTTAAACTTATGATACAGAATACAGAAGGAATATCATGTGTAACTTGAAAAAAAAAGGTTACATTTTCCTTCTATTTGGCTGATTAAATAAGCAAAAGACATCTGAATCTCTTTATTTAAGATGGTGTGAATCCCAATAGCTGTTCAATAGGTTTATACCGCCACTCGTCTGCTTCTAGCTCCTCCACCAAGCTCGCGAGTTTCTCCATTCGAGACACTTGCTGATCTGTAAGAATGGACATTACTCATTAGTATACCTGTTTCTATTAGATCAGGGGTGTCAAATATAAAGCCTGGGAGCCAGAACTAAAGATTTTAATTCGGCCCACATGGCTTTAGAACAACTGAAGGTGGGCATAAATTTTAGCCTTTTATACAGTTAAAATGCAGTTAAATAATGCTAACCATTTATATGATGCCAACGTGATTAAGTAACGGATCAAAACAAAAAATGTGTTTTTTCACCGTCTATATATCTCGCAGGGATTAAATTTGTAGTTACACTGTGAGAAACGGGAGTTTCACTCATCCAGCCCATTTAAGATGAAGGTAGGCTATATGTGGCCTGTAATGTAAAATGGGTTTGGCACCCGTATTAGATCAACCAAGACTAATGTGAAGCTATGCAAATATAGTTAGACTTACCATGTTTAACCTGTTTCAGTGTTGAGGCCACTTGGTAGCTGAATACAGACTCGCATAAAAATCTGTCAGAGCCATCTAAAAAGAAACGTAAAATGAAAAAAAAGGTCAGTCAAATAAAGAATTCTTATTCAAGCTTTCGTCTCCAGGGTAATAAAAGCCAAAACATAGATTTCAAGCTACATCAGAAAGAGATCTTAAAATATTTCATATATTTATGACATAAGAAGTACAACAACAGTAAAATACAGCTAAAATAGTTTTGGGTTTTTTAAAAAACATTACAATGTCAAAGCCTAAGAGACAACATCCATTAGTATACACTCAACCACCATTTTATTAGGCACACCTGTTTAGCGGCTTGATAACGCAAACATGCAATCAGTGAATCACGAAATCAAGAAATGCTGCATGGTCAGATGAGTCTCGATTTCTGCTGCCACATTTTTAGGGTCAGAATTTGGCGGGACCAATATGAAAGTATGGATCCTTCCTGCCTTGTATCACTGGATCTCGCTATTGATGGTCTAATTGTGTGGGAGATATTTTCTTTCTTGAGTATGATTTAAATGCCACATATTACCTGAGTATTGATGTTGATAATGTCCACCCCATTATGAGAACGGTGTACCCATTTTCTGATGGCTGCTTCCAGCAGGATAACACACCATATCACACGACTCAAATGATCTCAAACAGGCTTTTTGAACATGACAATGAGTTCACTGTATTCAAACTTCCTCCACAGTCACCAGGTGGAACAAGAGATTTGCATCATGGATGTGCAGCAACTGTTTAATAACATCATGTCAATATGGACCAGAAACTCGGAAGAATGTTTCCAGCACCTTTGTTGAATCTATGCCATGCCCCACACAGCTTAAAAGGCTTAAGGGTTTTGCTTTATCTTAATTTGTCTACCATGTGCAAGAGAAAGCTCTTGATTGTGAAGAAGAGCGGCAGACTCTGCTTTGTAGTAACATATCTTTCTTAAATACTTTAGAAACACAGGCACATATATTCTCAGTGTTATACTAAAGTTGGCAGATATTATGATATTAAGGTATTATGTTGCAAACCTCCTAGCATTATATATGATTTTCATATGATTTCTATTTCCTGGCTATTTGGGAGCATTTGGGCAGCTTTTATACAAGTACTTTTATCCGGTTTTCCTTCATCGTACCTTCCATCATTTCCCCTGCGCCTTTTGGATACGTATAGAGGACTTTCCTTGGTGGGATGAGCTCGGAAGCACTGAACCCAGAGCCAGTCACGGAGCTGCCGCTCACTCCTCCCGCAGAAGAGGACGAAGAAGACGCGGCCATTGCCTCGATAAACTTTAAACAACACACACAACAACGACTGTTGTTACTACCAGTTTAATGTGTCAAACACAGATAAAGCAAGGTGGTTCGTGCTCTAGTAATCACAAAGGCTTTTAAACATCCAAACCAACCGGTAGGGGTTAGCTTGGAAGGACTGTTTCACTATTTTTAATGATACAACATTGCTAGCAATAAAGCTAACTATTCTGCTTATACTGTTGATGATAACCACCCAGCAGAAATATTAACAAATATAATATGGCATTAAGTCTCCATTTTTATTCAAAAGTACAACTTACCGTCGATGTCACAGCAAATATAACAACTTAAAATCCAGCCAGTTTTTGTTGTTTTTCAGACGTATACCAGTAGTTTACGACAGAGACCGCATTTTACGTTTGTCGCGACAGGGGGTTGCAGCTATTGCAGATTTTACACTCATAGGGATGGCTCGTCTCAGTCGTCTGTCGCTAAAAGGTTGTTCAATCACTTTTGTAGATCTGTTAACACATTTTCCGACACATTTAAAACGTCAATAACCAGGACAGTTCCAACTAGCTAGCTAAATAAGTTTTGAAAGACAGACTTTGTTATTTTATACAATTTTCACTTAGCTGACAAGCTAGTATATTATCTATTAAGTGTTTTTGACGTCACCAAAAGTCACCTCAGTATCGCCTGAACCGTCGTTTCTGTTGTCAGATTTGCACAGGTTTGCTAACACTAGCTAGTTTACCAGTATGGATGTCTTACGTCCTCCTCTTATAAATATAAATGGAAGAATATACCGCAGGAATATAATTAAGGAAGAGCATTATGAGGAAGAGGAAGAGTTTTCTTACATGGGACCACCAGGTAAGTCGAGAACTATCCGCTAACAGGTAAAATACATGTTTGTAAGAAGCTCCAGATAATGCTTTCAGATTTTAGCACAGTTTCTTTTTAAAAATGTGAGTATATTTCTGTGTTTCTAGATGATGAAGAGCTTGGAGAAGATGAAACCTGTGATACCCACTTAATTGAACAGAGTGATAAAGGATATCGCTGTGCCATCGATGTCCCAAGTGTTCTTTACAAGTGTGTCATCAACAGTAGACCTTGCTTTGGTTGTCCTTAACCTTTCACTTTCTGAAAATAATACAAGATTCTGTAAGCAGCATAACGTCTGTCTGTGTTTCTCTGTTTTCTTTGTGTTCTGTAGATACATCATTGGGAAAAAAGGAGAAACGCGTAAACGTCTGGAGTTTGACACAAAGACGTCTATTAACATCCCAAAACAAGGAGTGGAAGGGCAGATTGGTGGGGACTAAGGGCAAATGTCACTTAAAAACTGAACAGAGAGCAAAAGATATTTCCCTTCACTCATTTCCCTCCACTCTCTCATTGTGTAACAGTCATTACAGGTTCCACCAAAACTGCAGTTTCATCTGCTGTCACTCGGGTGGAGGTCCTTGTTGAGAATTTCCGGAGGAAGCAGCCCTTCACACACTTTTTGTCATTCCCTTTAAACGACTCAAAAATTCAAGAGGGATTCCTGAGATTTAAAGATGAGGTTTTGAAGCAATGTTCACAGGTATCTTCTGTAAAAAGGAACCAAAATATAACTGGTGATAGTGAGGGGCAGTTATGGCAATGTATTGCTTAAGGAGAGCATTTTACACCATTAACAAATTCCATGTTCTGTAGGATCATGGAGTAGAGGAAAGCATATTTCAGAACCCTGCAAAGCTCCACTTGACCATCGGCACCTTGGCTCTGTTAAGTGAAATGGAAGTGAGAAAAGCATGTGAACATCTCCAAGAGTGTCAAAACTTCATCAGGTAAGGCTCGAACAAGGTTATTGCATTATACAAAGCACTTAATGATTTTGGTGTATGACTACAAAAGAAATTGCACTGTGAAACAGAATGAAATGTTAAACATAAGCGATCTAAAAATAAGTAAATAAAATAAGAGCAGTAAAAAAAAAATGTATATGTCAAACAATCACTGACTGAAAAATACTAACATTATAAAATGAAACACAAAATTATAAATTATACAACAATCAGTAAAATAATCCTAATAAAATAATGTCACACTAGTTTATAGATTTAAAGAGCCAAAACAATAAAATTGCAAAACAAAGTAATGTTTAACCTTCCTAATGAAAATCCAGGGTAAAGTTTAAAGATTTCAACATTTCCAGCTGCTGTTCCATTGCAAAAAAACTAAAAGCTGCCTCCCTTAAAGCTTTTGCTGTGCACTTAGGATCGACTAGCAGAATCCTGCTCGAGAACCTATTTGTTCATATTGGTTCATACTTTCAAAACTTATGTGGTTCTTTAAAAAAGGAGAAAAATCATTTAAAAATCATCTGTAACTGTCAGTCTTATGGGTTGGTAAAAATGTTTTGTTCATTGGTGTATGCTTATACATCAGTTATTAGTTACACCTTTCAAGCATCCTTTTTTGTTTTCAGAGTGGCCTCTGAAAGCAAAAAAGTGGCCTTCTTCATGACGTTGATTCAACAAGGTGTTGACAACATTCCTCTGACATTGTGGTCCAGTTGCTGCAGATTTGTCAGCTGCACATTTATGAGAATCCATCATTCTACCCAAAATGGTGAAATGGTAAATGGCCTGTATTTGTATAGCGCTTTACTAGTCCCTAAGTACCCCAAAGCGCTTTACACATTCAGTCAGCCACCCATTCACACACACATTCACACACTGCTGATGGCAAGGTACATTGTAGCCACAGCCGGCCTGGGGAGCACTGACAGAGGCGAGGCAAAAGAGGCAAAAGAGTTTTATTGAATTGGGTTCTATTGACTTTGGAGGGCAGTGGAATACAGTGAACTCAACTTTGTGAAACCAGTTTGAGATGATCAAGCTTTGTGACATGATTCATTATCCTGCTGGAAACAGTCAGCAGAAGATGGGTACACTGTCTAATAAAGGAATGGACATGGTCAGTAGCAATTCTCAGATTGGTACTAATGGACCCAAAACGTGCCAAGAAAACAGTAGCCAAACCACTACACCATCACCAGCCACTGTATACAAAGCAAAATTGATCCATGCTTTCATTTTATTTACTCTGATTTGAATGTCGCTGGACTCCTCAGACCAGGCAACATTTGTAACATTTTGTTGAGCACATGCGAATTGTGGCCTCAATTTCTCGCTTTTAGCTGACAGGAGTGGCACCCAGTGTGCTCTTCTGCGGTTGTGCATTCAGACATGCTCTCGGCATTGCTTGGTTGTAACTAGTGGTTATTTAAGTTACTGTTTCCTTGCTGTCAGCTTGTAGCAATCTGGCCATTCTCCTCTGACCTCAGGTATTGACAGGAAATCTTTATGTAAATTCAGTGAGTTATGAATGCAGTGTGTGGACTGAATTGTTGCATCGTTGTTAACTTTCTGACCAAGTATCTCCAGCCTTATTTCTGAATAGGAGAACCTGTGTCACTGTACTTTACTACCTTGATTAGCTGTTTACATACCCAGACAGTTTCACTTATTTAAAAAAATACAGTTTGTGTTACACTACAATGGTTTTCTTTGTCTGATTTTTCATTAGAGACATCACTGAAGGAAAACCTCTCCCACTGGAGGTGACAGGCATAGAGTACATGAATGATGACCCAGCAGTGGTGGATGTTTTGTATGTGAAGGTCAATGTTCGAGATGGATCTGACAGGTTAGTACATCAGTGAATAGTTAAATAACAACATTACAAATATCCAACATTTTACTGTTTTAACTTTATTTCTTTAATCTCTGTTCTATTTTAATGGAATCACATTATAGGTTGCAGGTGATTGCAGACAGACTGGTAGAGCATTTTGTCTCTGCAGGGCTGATGGTCCGAGAGTGGGACAGAGTAAAGCTACATGGTACTGTGATGAACACTCTGTTCAGAAAAGACTCCACAGGTAAAGACATAAACACACACATGCCAGCCTAACTCGCACGAAGGCATAGTAGAGAAGTTATTGAACTGCTGGGATCGTATTGATTGCTGCCACCCAGTGGATGTTTGCCAATTTTCCCTCATTATCTTTTGGCTTGGAGTGTAGCTGCAGTGACGACAAAGCAGAGTCTTGACCAATTCTGACAACAAAATTGTGCAGAGAGGAATTGGGGAGGCAGTTCTCTGTTTGGCCACAGTTCTGTTTACGTGCACTGAGCTACATGTTTTCCAAGTACTCTGACAAAAGCTTCATTCATTTTGGACATGGATCAAGTCCAGGAGCAGTTCTCAAATTTGTACTGGGCTTACTAGGAACACAACACAGAGACTGTGCCACTGCTGACCATGTTTACCGCCTTGTGGATAAGCCCTATTAAAATTTAGTTTTTTTTTCATCTTCTTAGTCCCTATTTCACAAACTAATTTTACTAACTAAATGTCCTTGATTTTGCTCGTACTGTTGTAAAGCCACTGACAGGTTCAAGTAAACATGTTAGTTTATCACTGAGATAACATATCTCAGTGCTGTGCTTTATTGATCAGCTTGTTCTTTACACTCTCGTGTTTTTACAGTGGAAGATACGGGCGCAGCAGGACGTCAAACCGTCAATGAAAGAGAGGCTTTTGATGCCAAAAACATACTAAAGGTTAGTTGAAATTTACTACTGTATTGAGACACATACTCACTTCTTGACTGCAGTTAATAACAATATGGTAGGCAACAGCACTGGGCGGGATGGAGGTGCAGTGGTTAGTAGTGCCAACGCCACAGTAAGACAGGTGCTAGCTTGAGTCTCCTTGACTCCTGAGGCTTCCTTGTGGCATATGCATGTTCTCCTTGTGCTTTTCTCTGGGGTCTTTGGCTTCCTCCCACAGTAAAAATTGTTTTGGGTGGTCAAAAAGCCTAGATAAGTGCTATATAAAAGCCAGTCCATTCAAAAAAACATTTTACTGTATTGGCACAATATGCATAGTTTCAATTGGGGAAAAAATAAAATACAGTGTTAGAATTTTATGTATATACTAATTGGGAAAATGTATAAAAACTCTAAAATGCATAAATAAATAAATACAAATGCATCTTAATTGCTATGTTCAGGAGCTTGCAGCAATATTACACTATCCAATTGATGCAACATTGTTTTTGTTTAAAGTATATTGTGTATAGATTTTCCAGCTGTGGTTGACTTGTCCATAGCTCGTCCCATGTGATCTTGTCAGTTAATTGCTTCTTTGCTCTTTTAGTGAAAAAAACATGAAAATTGAGAGTATTGTATTGATTTTTGGTTCTGATTTACATTTATCTTCTTTAGGGAAAAGGTGTTTTCATTTCACCTGGGACAAATCAATTATGTTCTCACATTAGTTGTGATACGAGCTATGTAATTTAACGTTAAACCACCTGACCTGCTTCACAGCAGTCCAGGCTCAAATCGTGTTTAGTTATGACTTCATGTCCAGTTGGGAAACACTGATGCACTCTTGTTTTGCCACCTTGAAACTGAACCAGTAATAACAATTACCTCATATGCTTCTCCTAGTGTGATATGTCAAAATTGGTTCCCCCCACCTATTTTTTTTGTGTCACAGCTGTAGACCTTTTATATTAAAAGAGGAGTGAGCCTCAGGTCTGAAAAGTGAAGCCAACCTAGACTAGCTTGTAATTTTTAAAGGGGATTTGAGCAGTAGTTATTCAGGGTTTCTGATTGTCCTTCAAAGTTTTTTTTGGACATTGGCTATATAGGAATTTTGTTAAGCTACTTAACACTGACCTATGATTCAATCATAAAAGAGGTTCAAGGAATGAACAAGTGCTGCCTACACATAACAACCAATATTCAATTGTGTCTTTAGGCACTTTGTTAGAAATTGCTTCTCGTAAAAACACATTATTTGTTCCAATTTCTTTAATTCAGTCTATGAAAAATTCTAAAAATAACAGTTTGACAGGCATAAAATAATATTTTGTACCAGCAAGGTGGTTCCCAGTTAGGTACTAGCCAAAAACCTAGCATATCTCTGCCTGGTAAGCAGTGTGTCCTTAAAGAATCTTAAGAAAACTGGACAAAGTGAACAAAATAAGACGTGACAGGCCTAAAAAAGTGTCTGCAGCAGACACTGAACACTACATGAAAGTGACACTTTTCAAAAAAACAACTTGCCAAAATTCTAAAGTTGAGGCTTCAAAGTGAGCCCACAAATTAATGTGTGTTTCTATGTCCATCATTTATATACAGTCTGTGCTGACTGACTACTGAAAACCTGCTATTTTGGCAGAAATATTAGGGAACACTACTTAAGAATATACTTTATTAGCAGTTGTTATTTTTGGTTAAAAAATAAATAAATAAATAAAAATAACGCACCAGTACAGCTCAAAGACTCTTGGTTGTTTGTGTTGTTTAAAAAAAAAAACACTTGTCAGAGTCAGGTTGCAAAAATCTTCCTGGTGGAGTTTTGACAACTGAAATGCGACACTGGAGATGAAAAGCTCTGACATTCACCTTCCCCTCCTCTACAGAGAAGGTCTTTGTTTGAATAACAACATTGTTGCTGCTGTTTTTTTTTTTCCTCTGGAAGTGACACAAAGGTAGCAGGCAAACACTCAGCCACCTATAAATATGATAATACCATGTTTGCGACAGCTTACCTTGTTTTCACAATAGAATTTGACAAGCAGTTTTTAACTTTCTAACACAGTGCTGACTGTTTGATGTCAACACAAGTTGTCCTGCTTTGTTGTTTCACACGGTTGTCTGAAATAGTCTTGACTGTATGTATGTAAGTATGGATGGATGGATGGATGGATGGATGGATGGATGGATGGATGGATGGATTGATTGATTGTTACAAGTTTATGAATTTAATGTGTTTTCATTACAGAAATTTGATGCTTATTGTTTTGGAGAGTTTGAGCTGAATACTGTCCAGCTGTCCCAGAGATATTCAACAGACTGCACTGGATACTACAGCTCTGCAGGGAGCATCAGCTTGTCTTGAGCTCATGCAAGAGTGAGCATATACTGAGGTGGGAAAATTAATAAAGTTTATAGCTTTGAGAGCACTGCAGCATTCGTGATAGTTCTGTCCAGTAGGTGGCAGCATAGATTGAGTCATTTGGCTGTTAACAGAGAGGTGGAGATTGGGTCATGGTTATCCCTTTAATAGAGAAGAATAAAAAATATTAGATGTACTTTGTAAACCACAGTGCCCAAATGAAACATAGAAATCTAGTTAAATGGAATTTTCAGATACTTGTTTTTATTTAGTTTTTAGTTTTATTCCACATTTTTTTGGCCTGGTATATTTATCTGACAAGTATTTGAAGATAAGATTATACATTAAAACATTTGCTCTTTCATGTATTCCTAAGGACTAAAAAGCTCATAAAATGTATACAATTTTAATAACTTTTATATTTATATCAAATGAAACAGAAAGTTACAGGAAGAAGACACTCTTATAATCCTGATCATTGTAAAAATGAATAGTTTATGAAAATTAATAGGCAATTTGCAGTTACTTCAGCTATTTCTGTAATGGCCAAAGTAGCTACAACAGTAGCTGGCTGCTGTCAGCAGGATAGTGCATAGTTTATACTGCTGTAGTGAATCTACATAGAGCCAGTGACGTACCCTATGGAAGTGGCCAGTGCTGTTGCCAACATTTCTATCTGTATTGGCTTTGTCGACGGGGATGTGTAGTTATATCCCTAGGGAGGTGCATATCAGGTTACAGTGTAGGGTTAGAGAAGGGTTTGTTGTTACAAAATACCTATGGTGTTGATTTTACACAGAAATATAAATACCAAATTGTGCCATGCCACAAAGCTCAAAACATCTTAGTGGTTTCTTAAACATGACAGTGAGTTCACTGTTTTCACACAGTGACCACAGTCACCAGATCTCAGTCCAATAGAGGACCTCTGGGATGTGATGGAAAGGAAGATTGGCATCAAGTATATGCAGTCTGTATCACCTGCCTGATGCTGTCAAGTCAATGTGGACCATAATCTTTGAGGAATGTTTCCAGCAGCACAGTAACAATTTCATCTAAATATTTGGCTTAAACAATTTACAATCTTTGCATCTTGTTCATGTTTACACTTTACACAGCATCCCAATAGATTCAAATGCAGATCTTCTGCCAAACTGGCTTCTATAGCTGTCCAAACACTGGTTGAATTTCATGCTGCTCTAATCTCTTGCTTGCAGTACTCTAGGTCATAGCCATGATTTACACCTTTCCTTTCATCCTTTCAACGCACTGCCTCATGAAAGTATGAATGCATCACCGATATGATCTTTCAGACCTTTTTTTCTCCTCCAGCTTTTTTTTTTTCCATCATTTTTCTTTAAATCTTTGCCTTTCCCACATGAACCTTGTCTTCACTCCCGACTGTCAACAGTGTCAGTGAATACAGACACTTGGTTTTGCCGTCACAGCCTTTTTTTTTATTTTCGCTTTCCCCTCAGCTGGCAATGCTCTCTGTTTGGAATGCAGGAGGGTGATTGCCAGGCAGCCAAAAGTTACACTGATAAAAACAAAGGGGTCTTTTTGTTTGTCAGCTTTGCAACCCTGTCCTATCCACCCTCCCATCCCAGCAGTGGCATGATTTTCTTTTCTTCTCTTTTTTCTTGAAGCTGCTTGCACAGATTCCCATGCAGATTTTGTTATTGGATATAGACTAGCCAGCTGAGCTGCCCATACCCTCACTATTTCATTGTCTTGGAGTGGGATCTTTTCCGACCTAGGACCTGGGACCTAATTAATCATGCCCAGAGCTCTTGACAGCATGCTTTTTAGTGGGTCAGGATTGCATCCAACGTAAAAGCACTCCAGCTAATAACAGAATTCTGACACTTGCCAATACTATTGCTCCTAAGCACAAAAAGAAAGCATCACAAGGCAATTGAAATTTGATTGAATTCATTGAGACTATGCCTCTGTTTTTCTTTTGGCAGGGACATGATTGAGGATGTTTTGCACAGATGTCCGCATTAATGATTGTACTGAAAACACATGAGGAAACATACGTCATCCGTAGACACGGACTCTGAAGACAGATACGATTTGTCCTGAGACTTAATATAACGCATTCAGACTGACTGTTTATTTAAATGGCCATATGTCTTCTTAGCTGTATAGATCGGGAGCATATTGGATTATGGCTGCAATGAAGGAATAATTTCTCACTATCAGACATTCATATTGTCTTGATAAATTGGTTAATTATCTATGAAATGTCAGGAAATTTGGAAACATGGGTAACATTTAGGATGCCAGATTTAACATTGATAAGTTGGAAGCAAACATTTAGTAAATGGTTTTTGAAACTGTAATTTAGTTTTAATTAAGTTAAAGGCTTCGTGTTTAATATTTAATAAATTTTCAGTCTGTTTTCAGCTATAAATGTGTCCAAGTAAGAATTTGCTCACAAAAAGATTGATAGATTGCTACATTGTATAGATTATTTAGCAAATGTTTTTTATGTCTGTTATTTATATAGATAGGACATAATATAAAAAGTTGCTGAAAAAATTATTACTACAGTCTGTCTTTAAATCACTTGATTTCTGTAAGGCTAAAGTCCCAAAAAGGCCTAGAAGACCGGTCAGTAAATCCCCTGCAACCGTCACTCTCTAGGGAAAAATGTATATCGACCAAGTCAAGGTTGGAGACAGTTGCTCGTTAAAACTGGTTGCAAGCAGTGAAAACTGTGACCAATTTCACCTTGTGTCTGCCAACAACCTCCAGGAAGCACTTGCCACCAGCCAAAGAATATACATTTTGCCCTAACCACCAGTGCTTGCCAGATGTTTGCCAATAGGTCTCTAGGACTGTGTGACAAGGGCCTAATGCTCCAGTCAAACTAGGAAAAACAGTAGTTGAAGATCGTGGCATGATCATGACTACTCAGCCTGCGATGGTGACCAAATCTCCAACCACTCGCAGTCAGTTGTTCTCTTCAAAGAACCTTTGGTACATTAGGTTGGCGATAAAACGGCAATAACACAAAATCAGTCTGCTAAGAGTTTCTAATCTGTTGCAATTTTTTGCAAAGCTGTTGTCTACACACAGAGACAAACATATTAAACAGAAATATCTGAAACAATTGTTTCTTGACTGGACACAGTTACACATTTTTCAAAAACAGCCTTTATTGTACTGCTAACATTCCTAGTAATGCCCCATAAGGTCCTAGTCAGAAAAAAAACTTTATTTTGGCTATGAAACCACATGTCATATTTCCTACACCATGACACCCTGTTGTCACAACGTAAGCAATTTTACGTTTCATCTGAGTGGTCAGAATGTCACGGCTTATCTGTAAACATAGTTAAATGTGGCTTTGCATGTCCGTGTGGGTGAGCTTGCTTACGCACTGCCCGACATACATAGTTTTTTCTGTCTCTGCCACATCCCTCTACCTAATTAGTCATCTCCGCAGTCCCTGCAGTGAGAACATCCAACTAGACCCTTAAGATTTCAAAACTAGCATGAGCCAATTTAAATAAGACTGATAAATGAGACCCCTGCGTGTGTTGGTGTTACCAGCGACCTCTTTCCCTTTGTGGATCTGCGTCTCTATTTCTAACGATCTAAAGGGACAGAGGAGATGGGATTTTAATTAAAACGTTGCACATTTTAGCTGTTTATGCAGGCATGTGTGCATGTGCTTGTTTACATGCACTGATAAGCATTTAGAAGGGCGGTAAACGACACCCACTGAAAATGCGCCTTTGCAGTATAAAACAAGCTGATAAAACCTTATTTTCCAGCCAATTTGTTTTTGTGATTTTTAAAAGGATTGAAAGCAAAAGCAATCATTTCGTTGCGCCTGCAACACTTTTAGAACTTGCACTGAACTGTTCAGTAATAAGAAATTCATATCACATTTGGTAACTGAAGTCTTGTTATCTTGACCAAGTATTGTACCCCCCGCTCCCCCAACCCGATTTGCATAGTTAATTTCATGGCAATGTTCAAAGTAGCCTTTTTAAATGCAAAAGCCAGTTTTTAAATGGGTTTTACTTGATCACTGTCAGTTTTTTTGTTTTTTTGTTCTTTTCTTTTTAGTACATTTCGGATTTTGATATTCAGAGCCACACTTTGGAATTTTTCATAGGGTAATTAGAAATTAAGCTTTCTTTCCATATGGAAAGCGTTAACGTCTGCTGGGGGAAAAAATAGATTTTGGCTGACAGACATGACCTTTAATACAGTAGATATGTTTGATTTGCATGCTTGGAGTAACTAATGACATGCATCAAATCAATTAAGTGCCTAATTACTTTTTAAGGTCACAGTAAGGTTTGCTCAGTGTACACTCAGACTGATACAAATAATATTTTAAATCAAATATGACATATCGAAAGGTGGTTTGGGCCTTTTTGTGCCGTGTATTCCTCTAACACACTTGAATCCAGTTGTATGAACTTATTCACTTGTGTTCACGGGAAGTAGAAAGGTGCTCTATAAACAATCCTGCTAGACAAAACTGAAATTTCGAAACTGGATATCATTATGGGTGAAATATGACGGCGTGCCTTTTTTAAACTCTCTTGTGTTTGACTCTCCAGTCGTGTGTCACCACCGACTGAATTTCACACTGATCACTCTGTCACTAATAGACGTAAACGGGGCCTTGATGGAGAGCCAAGGCTAGAGTATTTGAAATGTCTAATATGTGTCTCTAGCAAAAAGGCAGGTGATCCCTGCACCAGCTCTTTATCATTCAGAGTGCTGAGTCTGGAGGCTGCCTGCAGCTGTCCACGTCTGTTTACTGCTGGAGGCATTCACAGAGGGAGGGAAGGCAAAAAGCCTAAAGTGTTTGAACAGTAAGAAGTCATTCAGAGCTACTGTTTACTTTATGTACACTTAGCACTACAAGATTTTAAAATGGGGATTATCATCACCAGTTACATTCTGTTACTTAAAAAAAAAAATTATACTTTAAGCTATGAAATGTCAGGAATTGTTGAACATGTTGCATATAAGGACCCAAATTGCCTCTCAAAATCTAGATATGTTCCATTTACAGTAATATGAAAGAGAACAGTCATTAAATCCTCACATTTAAGAAGCAGTAGCTAGTGAACGTTTTGACATTTTTGTGTAGTAAATGATAAATGATGAAACGTTTGGCAAAGGACTAAATCTACCAGATGTTTGACTGATGTGTATACACAATCAGCAGACACGGTGGAGATGACCTGCTGAAGTTCAAACTGAGCATCAGAATGGGGAAGAAAGGTGATTTTAAGTTACTTTTCAGAAACTGCTGATCTGCTAGGATTTTTCTACACAAGCATCAGTAGTGTTTACAAAGGATAGTTTGAAAAAAAGATAAAGTATCTAGCAAGCAGCAGCTCTCAAAAATATCTTGTTGATGCCAGAGGTCAGAGGAGAATGAACTTACTGCTTCAAGCGATAGGAAGGCAACAGTAACTCAAATAACACTTGTTACAACCAAGCTATAAAGATGAATATCTCAGAATACACAACACCCCAAGCCTTGAAGCAGGTGGGCTACACCAACAGAAGACCATACCGGGTGTCACTCCTGTCACTTAAAAACAGGAGACGGAGGCTACAATTTACACAGGCTCACCAGAAGACTGGAAAAAATGTTGACTGGTGTGATGAGTCTCGATTTCTGCTACAACGCTTGGATGGTAGAGTTAAAATTAGGGGTAAACAACATAAAAGCATGAATCCATCCTACCTTGTATCAAAGGTTTGGGGAGGAGGTGGTGGTGTAATTGTGTGCCAGATATTTTCTTGGTACACTTTGTGCCTTTTGTCTACTTACCGTGTCCATCTTGTCTTCCGAATGTTACTTCCAGCAGGATAACACACCACTCCACAAAGCTCAAAATGATCTCAATGTTTCTTGAACATAACAGTGACTTATCTGTGTACAAATGGTCTCTACAGTTACCAGATCTCTATCTAATAGAGCAGTTTTGAATATGTGATGCTATTATGTCAACATTGACCAAAATCTCTGAGGAATGTTTTTAGCAACTTTTCGAAGTCTAGCCACAAAGAATTAAGGCAATTGTTAAGGCAGAAGGGGGTCCAGTAAAGTATTAATACTGGGTTGACTGGTGACTGGAGTACTTGTGACCTTCTTCTTCTTTTAAGATGTGCAGCCCAGTGCTTCATGGTCTATTTTTATGAATGATTTTTGAATGAATATATCTGCATATTAGGCCAGGAAGGAACAATGAAAGCACTAAGAGTCAAAGGAAACTGTAAGGTGGTGTTTCATAAAATCAAAAATGCTCAAGGTTGCTAAACTGTTCCGGAGAGCACTGCAGAGGTGGGTGAGTGCTGTTACTGTATCACTAGAGCTGCTTTACAGAACTAAATAATGTAATAACACAAGCACAGATCAACACTCTTATTTCAGCACTAAATGCGAAGGATGCTTATACAAAAGTTATAAATGTTGTGTCATCTGTTTATCACGCAATGTGAAATTCCTTAGTGCATCACTTAATACTCAATTGTTTTTTTTACTGTTAGTATATAAAAGTGCAGCTGATGGGGATTTGTTATTTATAATAGCCGGTATAAGCTTAATAATACTGAGTAAAAATGAAACCCTGTACTGAGACCGAACGTGTCACAGTTCAGAGTATTTGCCATCTTCTGTTTATTGTGCACGTTTAATTGAAAAAGGTGCTACACTCTCTTCCACCTCTGCAGCAGCTGCCTGCAATGGAAAACAGCAGCTTTCAGTACTTGCCAGGAAAAGGCAAACTGCTGTCAGACTGCTCTCAACTAACTTTGCACTTTTAATAGCTGAGTGACCCAGTTTGAATCCTATTGAATTAAATCTATACACATTTATAGCAGCTCTACTTACAGCTGTAAGTCACTAAGGATTACTTATTAAATGTCTCCCCGTGTGGTTTATTTTCTCAAAATATCTTCTTTTGATGGGATTTCCTGTCCATGATCCTGTTTACAGGCTATTTGCTTTTTTTTTTCTTCTTCACCGTGTCGTTGGGTACCTCCAACTGGACATACACAATTCACACACACACACAAAAACAACCACAGAGGGGACCTTTGTAAGAAAACAAGTAGTTTGTTACTTTATCAATATTTCATGCCTTAATGCCCTTTACTGTGGTGTTAGGGTCCCTTTTTTATTTTTATTTTCTGTACATTTGTATTGCATAATTGCATATGGGCATGAAGTAACTGACTTAGAAAGTCACCTGTACAGTAGTGTGCAAAAGTCTTGAACCACCCATCATTTCTTTATATTTTGCTTCCAAGGAGAACTATCTTGTATTTTTTTTTTTTTAAAGTGGTCGTGAGCAAGGGTTCTCCAGGATCTCGGAAGGTCTTTCAAAGTTTTTCTTTGGACATCGGCTGCTTTTTAAGCAACTTAATGCTCACCTATGAATCATTCAAGGGTAAAAGAGCAATTTATTCAAGGGATGAGCCTGTATTGTCCACACATAACAGACAACTTGGCAATAAAAATACAGAATTTCTTTAATTGAATCAACAAATGCCAAAGGTAACACAGTTTGACAGGCAGACAGTTTTTGCACCAACAAGGTCACTCCCAAAGTGCTATTAACTGAAAACCTGCCATATCTCAGCATGATGTGCAGTGAGTCCTTAAGCAATTTAAGGAAACTGGACAAGTGGAGGGTGGAAAAGAAGTGGCAGGTCTATATAACAATCTAGAGCAGGTGAACAGTATCCAAAACTCATGTCCTTAAGAAACTGGAAAAGATCCAGCAAAGACCTGACACAGGACCTGAGAGGTGCATCTGACCCTGTTTGCCAAAATCTCATTGGAGAAGATGTCAGTGAAAGTGGCTGTCAAGAAGCCATTGTGTTGCCAGTGGCAACAGGTCTTGCTAAGTGACACATCCATATTTAAAATTTTTGCTTCAAATCGTCATCGCCATACATGGAAGTACAACACTGAGCGTGTAGAGCCATCCTTAAAACACAGTGGAGGCTCTATCATTGTCAGGCTGTACGGATGAATGGATTTATAAATGCAGAAAATAGTTTAATCAAACAATCATACCAAATACTGACTTTCAAGCTTGTTCAAATTGTATGTACGCTTGGACACATTTTAAAAAGTTGCTTCTCCCATTTTCTTAGGAAAATAAAAAGACTTTAAAAGGTGGCTCAAGACATCTGAGAATTTATAAGCAAGTAATGAAAGAAAATCAGCAGACTAATTTTTAGATGAACATAATGGTCAGTTGCAGCCCTGGTGGTGCTTTAAAGTACAAAATTCATCTCTGATTATGTGTTGCAGGTCTTTGATGAACACGACAGCAGGATTGGAAATGTTAAGAAATGCTCGCTGATGAAGAAGTTCTTTCCTGACAGCTGGACACGGACACGACGTTACAGCATCTTTCCTGAATCTTATGTTGAACTCATTTGGAAAATTAGGATTTTGGTTGTTTTCTCGTGCTGTATATTCTGTTTTGATTTGTCAGGAATAAACAAATGTCTTTTCCATCCAACCATTGCCTTCTGAAATGAATTGTTGTGTACCAGAAATTCCTGAAGTGATCTTTACGGAGCGGTTACATCACTTATAACCAATGTACATCTGTGATAAGGTCCAAAGCTCCTGTTGAGCTTCACAAGCTGTTTGTGAGACAGAAAAGAGATGCGTTGTTTACATTTGTGGATGGGAAATATTAACAGATAAGGAAGCCTTCAAGTTTTTTGCTGCATGGAGTCTTGCCTGATATTCAAATGAAGCTTCCCGTCCCTCTGCTCCTTTTGTGTAGACTGATTACACTCGGTGGAGGATTGATATGGTTTATCTGCCTAGAGAGGAGCAGGAGGAACCAATGCCATCAGCTAATCCCTTTACAATTAAAGGCACTCTTCCACAGCGTGACTCTTGATGTGTAGAAGAAGATGTTAAACAAGTTGCATGGAGCTGCTTTTATGTTTAAGATGCAAGAGGCTTCACATTGTGCTTTTTGATATGTGTGATTATACAAGTTTTAGTTAAATGAGCATGAATATTGTCATGTTAAGCACATTAAAGAGCATTGTAGTCTACTTTACCGTGAGCTCTGTTCTGTGAAAGGCTGTAATAGATGTGATTCGGCCATGTGTTGATGGCTCTGAATAACATAAAAGGGTTTATATACATACAGCATTGTCTTCTTGGTTGGTATATTTATTTTAAAGTGCCTCTTGTCATCAAAAATGACTATAAAACATCCAACAGCAATAAATATTTCTTGGCCACAGAAGGGTGTGAGAGCATGACACCTTGAGTTAACTAACATGATAATCTGAGGTGTTTCTTCACATCTGAGTAAGACATGTTTCTAAGTATTTGATTTTCAGAGAAGTAAAAACACTCGGACCCTGTGTTGCTACTCGTATATAGAAGAGCAGCACTCTTAAAAACTGTCTGCAATTAAAATAAATAAAAAAAGGCTCTTTGGGGTCTTTTCCCTAAAGCCTGTTATCTGAACCAATGAACAGCTCTCATCAGCATGTTTTCTATTTGTTTTTTTCCCTTTCATTCACATTGAAGATTCCCATAGGAGACTTCCTTTGCAAGGATCCAAAGAGATGCTTCCAAATAACCTCTTAAATTAAAAACAAATCTTTAAAAGCTAATGGTGCAAAGCAGAATAGAGTCTTTAAATAATTCTAGGTGACCCAGATCAGCTGTGTAACCATTAATCTGCAGCACATTCATCCAGAAGTGAGTAATGACGACCTCTTGATTAATACATCATGTCCACCACCTTGTATTCCTGATGTGCGCAGCAGGCTGGCACTGTGGGACATTTCTCCTGTTGCCCTTGCATCGCAGTTCGCGAGCTCTGCACAGTCAGGAAAGCCTGCGACTGCCACATCAACTATTTTGATGGCAATGTCAGAGTTGGTTTGGCCTGCTAAGCAGCATCCCAGAAATGTGATCCTGCCCCCTGGCTACTCAGCCACGGACAATATTGGTAATCTTAAACATAAATGAATCTGAGCAGAGGGCTGGATTAGGTTTATCTTCATGGGGATGGGATGCACAGCAGAGGGAGCGAAGGAGGAGAGGGCATGCAGAGTTTAGGCAGCAGCAGGAATAACGTGGATAGACTTAAGATGATGTGCAGCTACAGCAGAACTAGAGGTCATAAAGAATGGGGGATAAAAGCCGCAACGCAACACATTTAAACTTGTTTCATTCCACAGTCCATCTTTACAACATCATTTGGTGCAGGCAGTCAAACCAATGAAAGTCTCAGCATTTCAACATCAGAAAGGTTGATTTATAATTATAGATTAAGCTACTAGGAAATCTATATGCACAACACAATAATGAGGCAGCTAGTGTTTCCCATGTGTTGCTGAAGGTATATAAAGTATATAAGTACGCTAACTCATAACTTCATAAAATCACTTTGGCAGCACAAATTGTTACATTACTCAATAACAGTTGAGCGTTTACTCAACACAGTTCAAAGAAATGTTAAATTTCCAGTGTACTGTATTACCAACCTGCCATAGCTAGCAAAGGCCCAGGCTCGTCTGCAAACTGGTTTGTGCTCATTGTCCATGTATCTGAGTCATCTTAGTCTGAGATTGTGGTTGTATCTTATATGGTCATCTCTGCACAAAGCACCACCCATTTGCTGTTTTAACCTTCTGTCTGCAATGGGCAGCCAGTTAGAGGCAAGTTTTAAACAAAGCGTAGCCAAGACAAACTGTTTCACTCAAAGGCCTGTTCACTACACTTCTTGTCACTTTCATTTGCATCAAAGCAGATGAAATTGATTCACAGAGGTTTAAGCTTTCCAGGTGGACAGGCTGAGATGCCTGATGTTTAACTGACTGTGTGTTACGCTGTGATGATTGCTTCCTTCATTTGTTCTTGTCAGAGAGTTTGATAAAAACAATGGCACCAGTCTTCATTCTGTCAGTTAACTGAAAAGAGGGATACCCGGCACTGCTTACTAGCACCTTCACAAGTCAACATTTAATAAACTTGAAAATATCACATTCAGGTTTTGGGAGAAGGGAACAAGTTGCGAATCATGAAATTTTCTGTAATGACACATCCAATATAATACAATAAGCATTGTTTTGAGTCCATTTATATCTGATGTCACATTTTAGAGTGAGATAATATATGATTCTGACATTGGCATCCTCTCCCGGTGCTAATTTTAACATAAATGAAACCTCGGTTGATATGAGGCCGTTTGGGACTCTTCAGTGACCACTGGTAGTCCGAGGAACCATGTTGTGGGCACTAATTCCTTATAATATCAACTAAATTGCAGCAATTTTCCTCTCATTTCCTTTTCACTGTCTGAACCCAGCTGTAGGCGTAGGCTAAATGGCATTCTTCCAGAAAACATTTATTCTACTTGTATGATTCATTTACAGTGTGACTGTTAGGATTTCTGAGTGTGTGAGTGTGTGTTTGTGTGTGGGCTGAAAAAGTAAATCAAACAACAACAAGAAGACGCTGAAATAATGATTCAAAGTGAGCACAAATAAATGATTAGCGCAGGATCTAATCTCCCCTTTAACTCTCCTTCTCCCTCCCTCTCTCCCTCCCTCTCTCTCTCTTTCTCTCTCTCATTTCCATTCAGTCTGTTGAGGCAGCAGCAGCAGTCTCGTATGTGGCTCATTGGCTGGAGGACAGCGGCAGGAGCAGCAGCAGTAGCAAGAGGATACATCCCAGACCACACTGCCCGAGCACCATGGTGGCTGTGAGAATCATTGCTTGCCTGTGTCTGCTGGTGGGCGTCTCGCTCCAGGTGGACGTGAAAAGTGGGAAAGAGGCAGGAAAAGCCGGGAATTTCATGGAAGATGAGCAATGGCTGTCAACCATCTCCCAGTACAGCCGTAAGATCAAACACTGGAATCGCTTCAGAGACGTGAGTGTTGCATTTGGTGTAATTAACACAAGCATGCGTTGTCGTGTCTTTAGCTCTCCCTATACTGGGCTTTCAGAGGTGTTCCCTGTGGAGAAAGCGCAGGCTGGTTTCTCAGGTGATTTTTGCGCACAGTTAACTGTCAACCCGAAGTGCACGTATACCCAGTTTTATCAGTTTGTGCATGAGAAATACTTTGAAAAATGAAAGTATTTACACATGATGCTAGAATTTAAGCTTAGACTGAGGTCCGAATGAATGCGCGTGTGTCCGTGTGCGTGCATCGATCATGAAACCATTCAGATTCATTTCACCCTTCTTCTTTTTTATTTTTTTAATCCTATTCGATGTTATACATTTATTGCTTTTTTAATAAAGGGGGAATGCCAACTATGTTATTGCGTATACCTGCAGTTAAAACTGACACTTTTCGTCTATGGACCGTCTTGCAAGTGAATGCAAGTGAATACGGTAAAACCCAAAGGAAATCTACGACATATGGTCTCAAAAGCTATTTCCAAGCTCCTTCTGGGTAACTGTGATACTCTGAACCGTATCTCTATTCATGAATTCCCATTGATCTGCCATATTGTAAATGTAGGGCTCACAGGTAGGAGTCTTCCTGGGCTTTCAGACTGAAAAGAAGCACAGCAAGCCATCTCCTGTGTTGTCAATAAATCATAAATAGAAAATATCAAATATTAAAAAAACAAGCATGGCCAATGCTCAAGAGTAATACTCCCTAAAGCTGGAAAATAAGTGATGAAATTTAAAATATCTAAATTTTGAAGGCCAAAATTTAGTCACATTGTTAATAAAGCTGGAACTCCATGATTGGTAAAAAAAAACAAAAAAACCTTTTTAACGCAAAAACACCATTTGCAGATTGCAGCTAAACAAATATGCTTTATAAGGACCAAAATAAATACTATTTGAAGATAGTGCCTTAGATTTCCACAAATTTCAGAGAACTGTTTTGGAATTTTGTAGATTAAAATATTAATCACGAACATAGGCCTAAATGCAGGGTAACTGGGTAAGGTTACAGCAACCATATACATTTTGTGTATATGGTCCAAGCAACCACACCAGTAATGGTACATCTTGACACGTATATTTTTTGTGACGGGATAGGTCTACATTTTCACGAAATCCTGCTGTGAAACCTTTTAACATCAACAAATGATGCACCTGATAAATGCAGGCTCTTCATCACAGTAGTGCAGCTTCCTGTAAATCAGATTCGTGCTTATTTATTTCCACCACTGCCAACAATACACTGATACAAAGAGATATGATAAGAACAGCTATCTTGTTGTAAACCACAAAGGAGACAGGTGTGAACCAATCCAGATCCTTATAGTGGGCAAATTCTTCTGTCTTTTGTGCCATTAAATATTTGAAAGCTCAGGATGAGAAAGTCGTTTTAATGTTGGTGGGTAATGATGAAGGTCTCATTTTAACTGAGGAGGACTGGGTGGAATGATGACAGTGATGATGGTGCTTTCACAAATGTATATTTTTTATTTTTGTGTGTTGCTTTTTGAAGCTGAATATAAAGTTGGATTCTATCTAACTTTATCCCATCCCAGTATCCACAACTGGTACATACCAGCATTGATTACCCATTGACTGATTACCCATTTGACAATATTAGTTCTTTCTTTCATCACCAAATTACAAATCCCACCCACCGTGACTGGTGGTGATTAAGGACAAATGCTGACACTCAAGCCAATATTGATTCTGCTTATAGGTCAGATGCTTTATTGATTCTCCTATTGATTCCTGATCAGTTGTCTGTTGCCTGGGAAAAAAGCAGGCCATTACAGGCCTCTTTTAGGTTTATTAGCTGTGATGATAGGAAAAAAGGCACAAATGCATGCATAGGCTCAACTTCTTTGAGTTCAGTGCAATTGTTTTGCAATACGGTTGTGTTAGAAAAATATGGCAGCATTTCTATTGGAACTGATTGATCTTGGAGGCGTACAGTTCCAAAGGTTTGGACTATGTGGAACAATTTGGCAACTGGAACCTGGTTTCAATTTCAGTCCCTGGCAATAATAACTGGTCAGAGCATATATAATCAGGGCAGACATGTTGAACGAAGGGAGGATGTGCACAGCACTCAGATCACTAGCTAAAAATAAGTAAATCCTGTCTCTATAAAGGTTAAGACAGTTTTACAGCTGTTGATTGATTGATTGATTCAGTGCTGTGGATGGTCTGAATCGCTGCACTTTGTGTTGTTGCTGTGAATTGTCTTGTGTTACACTCTGATGTGTTTCTAATATTAAATCCTCCCTCAGTGATATACAGTGGGGCAAAAAAGTATTTAGTCAGCCACCGATTGTGCAAGTTCCCCCACCTAAAATGATGACAGAGGTCAGTAATTTGCACCAGAGGTACACTTCAACTGTGAGAGACAGAATGTGAAAAAAAAATCCATGAATCCACATGGTAGGATTTGTAAAGAATTTATTCGTAAATCAGAGTGGAAAATAAGTATTTGGTCAATAACAAAAATACAACTCAATACTTTGTAACATAACCTTTGTTGGCAATAACAGAGGTCAAACATCTACTATAGGTCTTTACCAGGTTTGCACACACAGTAGCTGGTATTTTGGCCCATTCCTCCATGCAGATCTTCTCGAGAGCAGTGATGTTTTGGGGCTGTCGCCGAGCAACACGGACTTTCAACTCCCGCCACAGATTTTCTATGGGGTTGAGGTCTGGAGACTGGCTAGGCCACTCCAGGACTTTCAAATGCTTCTTACGGAGCCACTCCTTTGTTGCCCGGGCGGTGTGTTTTGGATCATTGTCATGTTGGAAGACCCAGCCTCGTTTCATCTTCAAAGTTCTCACTGATGGAAGGAGGTTTTGGCTCAAAATCTCACGATACATGGCCCCATTCATTCTGTCCTTAACACGGATCAGTCGTCCTGTCCCCTTGGCAGAAAAACAGCCCCATAGCATGATGTTTCCACCCCCATGCTTCACAGTAGGTATGGTGTTCTTGGGATGCAACTCAGTATTCTTCTTCCTCCAAACACGACGAGTTGAGTCTATACCAAAAAGTTCTACTTTGGTTTCATCTGACCACATGACATTCTCCCAATCCTCTGCTGTATCATCCATGTGCTCTCTGGCAAACTTCAGACGGGCCTGGACATGCACTGGCTTCAGCAGCGGAACACGTCTGGCACTGCGGGATTTGATTCCCTGCCGTTGTAGTGTGTTACTGATGGTGACCTTTGTTACTTTGGTCCCAGCTCTCTGCAGGTCATTCACCAGGTCCCCCCGTGTGGTTCTGGGATCTTTGCTCACCGTTCTCATGATCATTTTGACCCCACGGGATGAGATCTTGCGTGGAGCCCCAGATCGAGGGAGATTATCAGTGGTCTTGTATGTCTTCCATTTTCTGATGATTGCTCCCACAGTTGATTTTTTCACACCAAGCTGCTTGCCTATTGTAGATTCACTCTTCCCAGTCTGGTGCAGGTCTACAATACTTTTCCTGGTGTCCTTCGAAAGCTCTTTGGTCTTGGCCATGGCGGAGTTTGGAGTGTGACTGTTTGAGGCTGTGGACAGGTGTCTTTTATACAGATGATGAGTTCAAACAGGTGCCATTCATACAGGTAACGAGTGGGGGACAGAAAAGCTTCTTACAGAAGACGTTACAGGTCTGTGAGAGCCAGAGATTTTCCTTGTTTGAGGTGACCAAATACTTATTTTCCACCCTGATTTACGAATAAATTCTTTACAAATCCTACCATGTGGATTCATGGATTTTTTTTTCACATTCTGTCTCTCACAGTTGAAGTGTACCTCTGGTGCAAATTACTGACCTCTGTCATCATTTTAAGTGGGGGAACTTGCACAATCGGTGGCTGACTAAATACTTTTTTGCCCCACTGTAAATAGGAAGGTTGATATTAAAACATCTGCAGCCAAGAGAGGGATACGTGGGCACTGGGGGAGACAGTTCGCTTATAAAGGGTCAGGAGCCTATGACGCTGGGTGTGCCACATGGTTGCAATAGTCACTGCCAAAAGACTGAACACATGGCATAAATCAGGATGCACGAGATCTCTGAGGATGAGTTGGTTAGCAACGCTTAGATCCAGGCCTCTACCTTGACAACCGGACAGCTGTTTGATCTCACTGCTGAGAAATATCACCTCAGACACATAGTCTTATCAGAGTCTGCCAGAGAGAGAAGCTTCAGCACCTCTGACCATGTCTGGTGACGTGCAGGAATGTGTCCGACTGGAGAGAATTTGTAATTGAATCGCAAATTTGTGCTTTCATGCAGATTTAAATATTATCTCCACGGGTGTTTGGAGGAGTTCGGCTCTCCTGTTAGATTGGATCAGCGTTTGAGTGACAGATAGGGTGAACAGAGCGATATGGGGCCTCTCTGTGGGCAGTTAGCAGCACGTCCAGCCATAGTGTGCAGAAAAGATTTGACATGAGAGTCTTCTTCAATCTATTTGAGTTTAGCTTGAGTTTAGTTCAGTAAAAGATTGTGTAGCAAAAGATTGGTGAATGCCTTACAGCTAAGGCTCACTCCAGTGGTTCTCAAACCGTAGAGCAGGCCCTACTAGCGGGGAATGGACCACGAGGAGAAAAATATCGATTGAAACTGGGTTGAATGGAGAGTATTTACAAAGGAAAAAAAAAACAGTTTGGAGTTTGCAGATGCTACTGTGCTGACCTTTATTTCACTGCAGTTTAACTTGGATCCTTTTTATGGTTAATGAGTCGTGCAAATTGTGGGATATGGGGCATGAACCTTTTTTGGCTGTGGATAGGGTATTCCAGAAACAGGTTTGAAAACCAGCAGTATAGAGTATACTCTACAAGGAGTATATAGTGTCTATTATTGTCTCTAGCATAAGCCCATTGGGAAAAAGGTTCATGACATTTAGGGAAGGACAATGATAAGATTTCATTGATATCAGTGTGATTGTTGATTCTGCTTAAAGGTCAGATTCTTTATGTATTCCTGATGAATTTTTCAGTGTAGAAACATTTTTTCAGCACAGCAGTGACAGCTGTTTTATTATTTCTCACTCTGAAGTGCAAGTCCACTGTAGAAAGAAAGTTTGCATTTACTTTTCACAAGCCCCTTTCCTTGAGTTCAAAATATAAGCATGCAAAACATTTAATTTAATCTCAAAAGTAAAAGATGTTAATGTTGCAGTGATGTGAGAAACTTTATTTTCATTTGAGAAGCTTTAATTTGACTATTTGGGTGTAATTAAATTAAAGACTCGATGATAAAAATTCTCAATCCTATTTTTGTTTTGTTTTTTTCTTTACTTCATTGTCATTATTATTTAAATATACAAACATCCCTTTTGCCAAATCCTCAGTGGAACAATCCAAGTAGAATGTTGAGCAAACTGAAAAATAGAAAACAGAATAAAATTAGTGGAATGCTTCCTTAATGATTCCTGAATAATTCAGTCATTTAGTTGTTTAAGCAGCTAGTCTTCATCAACATTCACTTACACATTCACCGGTCACTTTATTAGGTATATATGTTCAACTGCTCGTTAATAAAGTTATCTAGTAATCCAAACACATGGCAACAACTCAACAGTCAAATCATTTAGGAAAATAACCATGGCCAACATGTTCAAACAGGGTAAGAAAGGTGATTTAAGCAGCTTTAAATGTAGCATGGCTGTTGGTGGCTGACAGGCTGGTCTGAGTATTTCCACTCCTGGGATTTTCCCACACAACAATCTCTGGGGATTACAGAGAATGATCTGGGAAAAAAAAGATCCAATGAGCAGCAGTTTTCTTGTTGCGGCGACAGCTTAGAAGAAAATAGCCAGACTGCCTATAACTGAGAGGAAGGGTACAGTTCACATGGGCTCACCAGAATTGGTCAATAGGAGAAAATTGGAAAAAGGTTGCTTGGTCTGATGAGTTAATTTGGATGGTACAGTTCAGGTTGCTGGTGGTAGTGTAATGATGTGGGGATATTTTCTTGGTACACTTAGGGCCCTCCTATTGTTGCTGACCATGGCTATTTCTTAGCTAAGCTCTTAGCAGATGGGGGTGTGCATAATCGCATAGGGATGGCTTGAGCCCTTGCTCATTCAACCCTCTTCATACATTTGTATAGAGGCACCTCATCCAAAAAAAAAAAAAAAAAAGAAGGTAAATTCAACCACAGCACAGGAGGAGATACTGTAAGCAGCCAAGTTGGCTTGGTTCTACTCAGAGGAGACTATTCTCTGCTCTGTCGGGCACTAAGACGTACCATCTGAAATGCGAAGGGGCTGTATTTGTTTACTAGCTGTCTTGGCAAACAGGAGGTGTGAAAACAGCAAACAGGAATATTCATTCCTGCATCGAAATAAAATGAAACAGAGTGGGGAGGACGGGGGTCACCATGTGGGCTTTATAAACCAAGTGGTGGGTGGTGTTTCAATTGGACCAGCATGGGGATATAATGAGGAAACGTTGAAAGGAAGAACAATAAGAGCAGCAGATGTAGAAGGTATACACAGGATGTTATACAAGCTCCTTTATGACAGGCGTCAATGTCGAAGCTGTAATCATGACATCCTGCTGGTGTCAAGATATCAAATCTCCCCTGCCCTCAGATTCGCACAAATTCAGCCACACAAAGCAGGAGAACAGGTTGCAAATGTAATTAGCCCACAGCTTCGATTAAAAAAAAAGAAGTCTTTGAGCACTTGTCGTATTTCTTCATCGCAACACAAGTTTCACTTTGCATTCTGGTGCATTCGGATGAATCTGCTCAGTGGGAGCTCAGGCCATCACTCGCGTGAACAATACTGCGCTGTTCATTCCCAGCCAGATTCCTTACATCTCTCTGAGCAGTGCAGAGAGGGACCTCATTAAGTAGCCATGAAGCCTTTCAGCCAACCACAGAGGGCTGTTTAAAGTTTGCACCTGCTCTACTGCCAGCTTTGTTTTTAATGAGGCTAAATTGCCACATATTTTTTTAGGTAAACGGCTCTTCGGTTCTTTTGGTTATTGAGGTGGTCACAGTGAAGAAAAATATGAGGGATCATTAGCCTTATTGTTGGCTAGGAATTCATTTGATTTACTACAGTGATAAGAGCAATAATTAGATAACTGCAAGTGCTACTCCAATTTTACCCAAGCCTCTCAGCGTGCTTAAATCTACATTTTCAATATTCATTAAGGAATGCCTGTAGAAAGGGAGAACAACAGTGTTTTATAAACCGAACCAGCTCGAGCTTCAGGGCAGCAAAAATAATTTCTTTTATTATTAAAAATCTGTTTATTATTTATAAATGCAGTGTGTTTAGATGTAGACATGCAATGAGCTCAAGTGATGGTTCGTCTGACATACCTGGCAGTGTGTTTGTTAGTTACAAGTTTCAAGCTCAAGTTTTAATCCACACAATTAGTTTGATTCAAGCTGTTCATTTGACATTTGATTAGACTTCAAAAGTGCCTTTATGAGACTTAATAAACCAAACAATTAATCAATCAACTAATCAAACTGAAAAAAATAATCAGCACATTATACATGCCGTCTTCCCTTTTGGAGCAATGGTGGCAAATGTTTTGCAGTCGGAGGGTTGCAAAGCGGTTTGCAGGTGGGCAGCAAATGTAGACCAGGCAAAGCAACTTGAATAGCTTGCCACATATGAGATTTACAAACAGGATGCCTAAAAGGGTATGATATGAGCCATCAGCTGGTTAGCAATAAGATCAGTAAATCTCCTGGGGTTGTGGCTGAGCGTTACTTTTTGCACTGCATAAACTAATACTTGTTTTATTCCATATTCAAGCAGTCTCCTGCAATAAATTAAATAGCTGTTGCATAGCTTCTTGGGTTAACTACTTTACTCCATGTGATTAAGATTCAAAGGGCTGATCAGGAACAATTAGCTTATGACCCACTCTTATGGTGTTTCCCCCCCAACTTTGTTTAATCTAGTCTGAATCAGTTGATGATTTTGTACATTTGTAGCCTTTTAAAATAAGATAACTTTATTGTCGTCCATAGGTGAAAATCATTCTGTATCAGGCAGCTGCTGTCATACTCTGAGAGCAGGCAGGACTCAATCAAAGACCCAGAATGCAGATTGGTCAATTTATTGACAGTGATGTGAAAAAAAACTATTTACATTGTATTTTAAAAAAGGGAAAACATCCAGGGTCTCTATGTACAGTATCCTAGCCGACTGTCCGATAGATTCCACTTCATCTTTAGACTCGATAGCAAAATAGACTTCTCTCTTTCCAACTCAAATGCACAAATCCTCCTCAAGGAAAACAGTGCAGGCTCCTGGACAGAAGAGAGAATGGTGAGAGGTGCGTACACACGGACTGTGATTCGTTTAATGCTCAAGCACCGACTGATGGGATGTCCTCAGTATTTGAAGGGAGCCGACTGATCACCAGATAAGGAGCAGGTGAGTTGATGTCATGTTGCCATGTCGGAGAGTGGGGACCAAGAGGATCCTGCTTCTAAAAGGTAATGTGTTATAACACACACCGTTCCTTCCTGTTTTCTCTACCCTTTATAGAAAAGGGCTGAAATCATCACTAATCAACTAACTCCAAATAGCTGGCAGCTGGACTAGAATGAAATTTCCACTCCCACATAGGTGTGGCCTCTATCTCACACAAAAACACAAAAGCATCCAATAATTGAAATAGAAAATATGCCAACCTGATGTTTAGTGGGAGATTCTCTCAATTATCCTACCATACCATTCACAACACATACACACACACAAGCAGAGAGAGAGAGGTGGAGAGTGAGAAAAATTGGCAGGAGTACCAGGAGGACTGAAGGACTACGACATCTGCAGCATCTAGAAACTCAAACATCGACACAAATGAAGACAAAAACCCTAAATGGACACACAGACCTTGGAATAAGTAACAATTAATGAATAATTTAAAAAACAATTAACCTCAAACACCTCTCCCCTTCTCTGTCATTCAGTCACAAGCTGATCATTTATCAGTTTAACTGACAGAGAAGCAAAACAATATTTATGGCGGTTATACATAAATAAGGGCACCCTGTACCTCCTCCCAGAGTTTATCAATGCAAACTCAGAGTATAACACATGTGAGGGGTCAGAATAAATCTCGACAACCAGCCAAACTGTAGTTTGTTCACGTTCGAAGTGCGATTACACGTCCACAGAGTTTGATTTAAACCGACTAAACAGCACAGGTGCGAAAACGCTCATAATGTTCTGTGACACAATGCTTGCTTCTCGTCAACGCTCACACATTACTGTCCACTGAGCCAGATTTGCCCATTTAGCAGCTGGATCTGGCCATGGGCCAAGTCTTCATATTTATCTTTATCTATTTTGTGACAGGCCGCAACAAAGCTAAGGTGGTGCTGCCTAGCATAATCCCTCTGGAGTCACTAATGGCTTGTGAAAACCAGTGTTTGACTACTAATTGTGCTGCAGCAAACAAACTAATGCTTCATTCACAGATTAAAGTCATTCTGCGAAGCCGATGAGCCGGCCGCTGATCCTACATCAGCACAGCTCCAAAGTGAGGGTTCTGATAAATGCAAGTCCAGGGCTCACCCTGTTTTTTCTGCGTATGAACGGCAAACATGATGCTGTTTCATCATGACACTGAGCTCCTTTACTTAGCTCAAAGACACACTGCCAGCTGTGGGTTTTTTCTGCTCCTGTCATCAACCTCAGCCATTTATTAGCCTCCCACAGGATTTATGCTCCTGCGCTAACAGCCAATGTAATTACGGATATGAAAAATTAGAGGAAGAAAACAGTATGCAATTGCTGGAAATATGATAATGAGGCCTATTTCCAGTTAAAAGTGAACGACAGAGCGAGGGTTGAAAATTAAGATGAGACAAACCATAAACGTTAAACGAGCTAATAGTTATCCGTATTTCCTCTGCTGTGAATCTGATCAGCCTATCACATCAGCTATCTGTGTTTTTTTTCTCGTTGCACACTAATGAGATCAAAATGGCAGAAGTGGTGGAATGAGATGCCTTTTTGTCCTCTTGTGATTACCATGCATGTCTTTTACCGGTGCCGAGGTTTGCTGCGAGTGTTTGGGGCTACTCAGATTCGACTCATAGTAGGAGGAGCACCACCGTTGGTGATTCTTAATTGAGTGGAAAGAGTGCTTTTTTTGTAGTTGCTCTTATGGAGGAGCACTTACCACTGGGTAGCAAGAGAAAGACATTTGCTTTTTCATAAAGATCTTCTGAACAGTCCAAACATGCATTTTAGTTTTGTTTTAGTATGAGCAAGAGAAAGCAACTTGTTGTGTTAGGTGTAGATTAATGCGTCTCATAATGGAGCTTGGCTGTTCCTACAACGTCAGTGTTAACTCACATCAGCAGCGATCATGGCCTGAATTCCATCTTTTTTAGCTATTAACTTCGCTGTGAGTTGCTGAAATGTCGGGCTGAATAATTAGTTGTTCCAAGGTTCTTCTGCTGGCTCTATTGTTCATGCATTATTTATAGTGGCATCTGCCTGAGAGTTGTCTCTGTACTGGTGAAGCTCCTCTATGCCTGCTGCTCACAGAGCGACGAATGCTGCCACTCTGCTTGTGTGTCTGTCTTCTCTCATGGCAGGCAGGGCGGCACACCCAAAATTCAACCAATGATCAATTTTTAGCCAAAAGAAGAAGAAGAAGAAAAAGTCTGATACCACTGCTTTTCTCGAGTCTATAGCAAAATGTGAAAGTCTGGGAAAAATCATAGAGTTAATAATAATAATAATAATAATAATAATATTAATAATAATAATGATTATGAAAAGTCACTATTGCTTTTCACAAGGGGAGAATGAAGTTTTTCCTAAATTTGATGGCAATCTATCCAATAATTATTACTCCAAACTGTTTAATCTGTTTAATAATCATCAGGAATCTGTAATTGCTCACAAAAATTGACTCCATATATCTGAGCTGTGGACCAACTATGAGTCCTTGAGCATAACATTGCCATCCCTGCAGCTATGCTGGTAGCCAGGATCACAAGCAAAAAGGAAAACTTAAAATTAAGCAACAAAGGGAAACAAATTTAAAAAGAAAAGAAAATCAAAACTAGACCCTGCATGATTTTAACAGGTAATTTGTTTCTGATGGAATTGGCTGTGTTTTTGTTCAATGTGTATCTAATGTGAGATCCTCCCCAGAGATCATTTTTATTCAGTTATATCTTTAGTTTGGAAAAAGATAATTGACACTTCAGTGCTTTTTGCAAGATCTCAATTCACTAAAACCCATTGACTCATGTTTTCAGGGACATGAGTATTATTAATTTTACACTTTCAACAAACAGGAGTCTCAGTAACTGAAAAAATACAGCCAGAGTTCAAGTAGAAAAAATGCAGTTCCTCACATATTCACTGGAAACTAGCTTCCGAATCACACGTTAAAATTCACAGCTTGAAGCAGAAATTAAAAAGGTTTACAGCTTAGCAACACATTTGTCTTCTCTTTTGCTGACTATTTTGTTTTGTATGAATCTCATTTAAATTGTATTAAGGCTGGATTAATGGTGTTGATGCTTTAAATGACAGACGAATACTGATACAGGCGGCTATAGTATCTAGCTGTCTGCCAAATGGCACTTCAGGTAGTTTGAGTCACACTTCTTGAATGCATTTGGGTTGTTTACGCCTTTTTGGAGTGTTTTTGTCTGAATTATCTGGCAAGTAATTTGTTTTTGTTACAGTTAGTTGTACTAACAGGTGGTTGTCATGTCTTTGTTTTCAGTAAGTACAATCTCTAGTGGTGTTACTTAATATTTCATTTTATAGCTGTTCCCCTATAGCCAGAGAATGGAAGTAATATACTTTTGCATGCTTTTCTATATTTCTCACTTCCACCTATCTTGACAACCACAACTAGAGTCAAGTGTCAGATGGGAAAATGTAAAACTACAATAATTATAGCCGGGCTACTAGTTATTACTAGTTAATAATACATACAAGGATTAAAATACCACAGATCCAATATCCCAAAGACTGTCTGTACTTTAGATCACATGATAACCACTTTACTGTCTATTTAAAAACACACTCACTGTGGCCGCTCACTTTGAATTGTATAATAGCTTTAAACACTAGCCGTATAAAAGCTGGACAAATAAAATATAATGCATGTCCTCGCAGACAAAATAAATGATGAGGTTGGCATTTGTCTCCGGGAAGTTCATCTGCCAGTAAACTACAATAAGATCCCTCTCTGTTTATCTGAACAAATCTTATTGTACACAATGTAAACACTTTGGATCGCTTCACCTGCTGAAAACACTCTCCAGTAAGAATGCAGTAGTGGGACCTGTTATTTCTGTGTATTGTACTAAACCTGGGGGAAAAAAAGCCTACACAAATAACAGTGCATACATTAGATAGGAAAAAATACATTAGGGCTACTGAAAAGTGTTGTCCTGAATATATTTAGGTCTGCCTACGGTGTTTTTTTTGTTAATATATTTTTATAGATGTGTGTTTGGGGCCACCCCATTATTGTTATGAATTGCCTAGGTCCATGCTGCACTAAACACATGCTCCAAGCAAACACAGCTGTATTGCTTATGTTCAGTAACAATGGGTGTAATAATGCAAGGTTCTCAGGTTCAACCTGGCATTGATAGATTCTTTGCTTTAGGCCACAAATCATTCACTGTTGAAACAGCAGGGCAAGTATTTTACAATTAGGCCAGGCAGCTACAAAAACGTAGAGGACATGCTCTTGCCTGGAGAGAATCTGCTTCTTTTGCTGTCTTGAGTATGTTTTATTTTCATGTTGGACGAGATGGGGTTGACTGCCCCGGAGCCATACTGGGGAGCAAAGAGAGCCGAGCCACAGAGAGGTGTCAAGGACATGCTTGCAAGGCCTACGATCCCTTCTATATTCAAGCTGTATTTAGTATGTGTGGCTTTTGGAAGATGTATTTGTTGGTGTGTGTGAGAAAGACAGAGACTGTTAATTCATTGAGTTGGCGGGGTAATAGATATACACTACAAAGTCATAATGAAATGACCTTAATCAAGCAAATCATATAGCAGGGATAGAGAAATGAGCTAAAGCACTAATAGCTTTTTTCTCAGTTGAAAGAACCCAGCAGAATCTCATTTATAGCGTGATGTAGTCCTTCCTACAGCCATAACGCGACATCTCAATGTGCCTTCCTGTTTTACTGTAATATCCCATTGCCATTGCAGAGATTAGTACTATCAGCAGCCCCAACAACCCAATTTGTTCTCATTGCCATGGCAGACGGGGGGAATTAAATGTAATCAGCCAGCTAGCATATTTAACTTAGCTACCCCTGCAGATCCCCGTGGCATTTCAACAGGAATGCTTATCATAATTATCTTCTCTTAACCATGCTGCTGATTTGTAAACTTAGAGTTATAAAAGAGTTCTGCAGCTTCAGCATACTTGTCAGCGGACCCAAATTATTTCAAACGGAAGGCACAGTTGTTAAAAATTCGGAGACGGCAAATAAAGTAATAATCACAGGCAAAGATAGATGGTAATAAAAAGTATATTGTAATCACAGTTTTCTTAGAGGTTTGCAGAACACACATGCTGACAGTGCATTACAGTCCACTCAAATGATTGCACAGCTGCTCAGTACAGCATAAAAAAAAAGCTTTACACAGATTTTTGGCTACTGCATATCCGTCCAAGTAAAAGAAAATTATGTCGGTATTTTTTTTTCTGTGTGCAAAAATGTTTGTTTGCCTCTTCTTACATTCTGACTTTCCTAGTCAGTCTGTTTCACTCAGCTCCAATCCCACTGGTTTGTTTTAAAGACATAAATCTTCTAAAACAAGATAGCATTCCATCATTTCACTCCTAAAACACCTGAGCGCTGTAGCTTGTAACAGCTGTTTATTGAAGTCTATTTTCATCTGCACGTCAATACACTTTTGGCATGCTCGTGAGCGTGTTAACCTGGCTCAAAACCTCTGAGTCAGCACTAATGTTACCAGCTTAAATTCAGATTATTCTGCTTTGTGGTCACTGATGGTTGTTCAGGTCCTGCAGGTTGGATTAAGGTAGTCAGCAAGCCAACAAACCACAGCCAGTACTAATAGTGATGAAAAATGATCACATGCATGCACAGAATAGACACAGCTGTGGAGATTGTTGTAGATGGGCTACTTTTCCTATGGAATTTTCATTTTTTCACATATTTTTTAAAGGCTAAACAGCATTGCTCACTTACCTCCCTGGATTGTACTTTAACCTAACCTCTAAAGCAAGAGTGAATATGTTTAGACAGCCAGGAAAAAGCAATTTGATATATTAACTTAAGACTAAAAAAGTATTTCAAGTAAACTACTGTAAAAACACTGTAAATGATAGAGAAAGTCATGGAGTCTTTGGAATAGTAATTCTTCTACTGATAATACACTTTAAAAAAAATCTTCTGGGACATAAAGAGAGATACTGTATCTGGAAATGCATATCATACAATTTCCGAGGATTAAACTAAAAGACGCAGGGTTGAATTTTCTCCTCAAAACTGTTGCTTAATCCTTGAAAATGTCCAAATCAATGAAAAGCTTGTATTTTAAGTAGTGAAAGCTGCAAGGCATGTTTTATTCCTCCAGACAAAAAAGTCGGGTTTTCAGAGTTTATTGGCATGGAATTTATTTTCTTAGCCTCCCCCACATCCAATATTGATTTAAGCTCCCGTGGTAAAGTTAGGGTGCCAGGACCAAACAAGATTTAAGCTCATTCATCTGTTTATGTATGCTGATAACTTTTTGTGTTTGCCAATCAATACCGATGAGTCTACCTACTACAAAGTGAAAATAGCTCACTGGCTTTAGATATTTTGGTCTCTGTGGAGCCGCATGCTTCAGCTCGTCTTATTATGGGTTTTTTCTGCTAATATTGTATGCAGAAGCAGCATAGCTCAGCACAGGAAAGACGGCCCTGCATAAGCTGCAAGCTCCCTGGGGCATATGTGTGTGGAGCTCAACCTGAAGGCTCGCCTCTTCTCTTTCTGCTTCTTTGTTTTGCAAATGGGGTGGAAGGAGCGATAAGATGATGCAGAGACTGTTCTGGGGTTCTGCTTGGCTCAGCAGTGGGGCCCAACAGAATCCATTTTCCTGCATCTGTGCTCTCCTCCTCCTCTCCAATTACTGCATCTCTCAGAGCATGCAGTGCCTTGATTCAACCATGGAGCCTCTACTGCTGAAAACCGAGCCTGACCAGTGTTTGATGTGTCACTTCATCAGTGATTTGAGACCACAGCTAGAGGGCTCCTGAGAAGAAAAGGTTTATTTCTGTGATGCAACTTCCTGAAATTTTCATCTTATTAGCCGACGGGAGAAGCTCTTAATGTTTTTCAGACTTTTGTTTCAGGGTTGAAATAAGTCTCCTTTATTTTTGCTATAAATAAACTAGAAAATGTTTTTGCCGGTTGGTTAAATTATCTGCATTCATCTGCACGAGCTGATCTCCTCTCCTCACTCATCCTTATTACTTCTGCATTTCAGCAGCACCGTGCGAGCGTTTCAGATGGATGCACGCTTGGCACTTGCCTTTTTTTTTTTTGTGGCTCGGGAAAAGAGACGTGCCCTTCAGTGTGTAGAGATGGCTGCAGATTGTGCTCTGTACTGTACTGCATTGCAGGCAGGCGTCTTACCTTGTGAAACAATACGCGTCCTTCGCCTGCAGGCCCCCCGAGCACTCCGGCTCAGATGATCAATTTGATCCAGCTCTGTGTTGCTGGGCTGCGACTTAATCCCATAATGCCCTGGTATTTTGCCGCAATCAAGACACCCCCCCCATTTTTCTCTGTGGATTTCTTATTTTTGTCTTTGGAGTGTGATGAAAAATCTCATGCTTCTTTCATAGAGTAGACGGTATGTAATCACCCTAAACAAACTGTAATGCAACCAAAGATCATGTAAGGGTCTGCCAAAGTGAAAGTGATTTGAGGAGTTGTTGCATTTAAAACCACATAAGTTGCCATGTGGGATCAGAGGGGATGTGAAAATATGTACTTAGCTGTTGCCTTGTGATTTCTGCTGCATGTTTAAGTGAAAACGGAATGTTTTGCCACTCTAAAGTCGATGGGTTCGGGCCGTAAGGCTCACAGCGTCATTTTTGAACGCTCTAATGCATTTCTAAGTGTTTCAGTCTGTGGTGGGTCTTCACCATTAGTGTCTCGCTCATTTCTCTGTCATTCTAAAAGACGGCAGGGTACAAACAGAACGAGACATTACCTCCACCACTTAGGCCCCAGCGTGCTGATTCAAGGCGCCATAATGACATGGCAAAGGCAAGATACACTCCCGCTGCTCCCCGGTAACTACAGAGACACGGAGGGTGGAATGTAAAATTACGAAAGCCTCCGCCTGAGTGCCCTTTTGCTGCAATTTAAAGTAGGTAAGGAGACATAGCTAATTCGGCTACATTAATCAGGCAAAGCACATTACCGTGCAAAAGATAGCTGGAGGAATGACGAGCCGACAATGTCCTGCCAGTCATCTGATGGGATGACACAGCTCCAGCACAGTGTGGAGCAATCAGCTGAGGAGAGCCTCTTGTAGTTCTTCGTTCATTACAGACATGAGCCAGATCACTAGTCCATCCATCAGCCTGTGTTTATCCAGTCGGCGGCAGAGTAAATGACTTCATGAAGCTGGATAAATGACAAGTGGGGGAAATGCAAAATGTCCAAGTCATCATTTAACCTCTAACTCATATCCTGCTGCTTAAGTGATGTCTTCACTGCAAATATCATCTTCAGAATACCAATAAGGAATACTGTGGAGGATGTAGCATGCAGTTATTGCCCTGAGAGTGAGGGATTTCACCTGGAAAGCAGAACTTCCTAACTAAAAATTCCTGATCAGTGTGTCTGTTTCTGAGTGAACGGCGGCAGACTTCGGCAGAAGGCGGCGCTGAGACTTGTTTACTGTTGATGTGTAAAGTGTTGCATCTGGATCTAAATAAATCAAAAGTAAATATAGTTAGCGATAAACATGCTGATTGATGGGATTTTTAGATTTTTGCAGGACCACTTGATTTCCAGTCTGGCCAGACTGTACCATCAATGTCAATTACATGCAGATGAGCTGCAGCGATGGAGCAAGCAATATGCATGCACCATGATGGATCTTTGCAGTGGTGTAGAATAGATGCTAAGATCTCTCACTTAGAGCCCACAAACCTGCCTTCCTTTTTAATAAATCTTCTATTTGAACATAAATACTCTCGTCATTTTTGGATTACTGCGCAGTATGTAGTCTGTGTTAAAAGTGTCAAGGCTGTAGGGTTTGCCACTGAATTGCACTTGACCGCAGACACTCGACTTGCGTGAACTTTACAGATGGCTCTAAATCTCTTTTTACGATATCAATTACACAACACTGAGTGTCTGATGGTAATCCAGTGGCCTTTTTTTCTTCCTCAGCTATGAGCCATGAAATCTACTTTGCCAAAGATACCCATCTTAAATCACGAAGTACACATTTTAAGACATGTTAATCCCATAAGCAAAGACTCAAAACGATTCACACCACTCAGAGCTTGCTAGCTGTGACTGCCTATTCCTGTAAGCCCAAAAAGCTGAGATATCACAGACATGTTTGAGTTTTAAAGGTCAGCAATAAAACTCTGGATCAATTCAGAGTAAAAGTGTTGGATTAGCAATGTGCAAGAGGTTATTTTTATGAAGGTGGAGTACAGTTAACCATTTATCTAAATAAATCCTATGACATTCGCAGTCTGTTAGCTTTGCTTTGTAGCTTTCTTGGGGAGAGATTCTCTCGTTTTCACACTCTCTGACAGTTCTGTTCTGGCAAGCTCTTTCTCCTCGAAATTTGGTGCCATTTTTATTTTAGGATTATCATGTTTGGTGAAGCAGCCCTGTGATGGACAGGCGACCTGTCTGGGGTGTACATCTGGGACTGGCTCCAGCCCTACTACAACCTATAACTGGTTAAAAAGCTGGATAGATGTTTGTTGAAGCTGTTTTTCTTCATTAGCTTAACGAACGCCGATGCAGCCATTGTCCTACAGCCTCCAGATGCCATTCTTGTGGCTGGTAATGTCATCACATGACCCGATGCCACTTTCTTGGTGCCGTATGACTATTTTAATCACATGAAATCACATATTTGTTTATCATTTCACATTTGTTGAAAGTAGGGTGACTACGGACACTCCTAACACTAGCCATTCTGCAAATGTTGCATGCACGTCACATTTTCAAACATCCAAACTTATGTTTTTTTATGCTTTTTATATCCCAATATCCTGCCAAAGTAAGTTCAGCTTCCCTCTATGGTTTGGCATCACAGCTCAGGACAAGGATGTGCATGCATGCTACCCATTGCAGCAGCCACACTGATTTTGGTGTCATTCCTCAGGACATGAGTGTGCACTTGTCTTGCACTGGTGATGTTGGGGCTGGCTGGTTCAGGGTTAGCAGTGGTATTTATGTCCCCAGCAGACGGGCTCAGGCGACATGAGGTAGACGTTAATTCAGGAGAACGCAGTCAGGCTTGCGGCCAAATGCTGTCAGCCTAATACCGGCGAGCAGTCCAGGGGGAGCAGTCGCAGCATCTGGATAGTCAAGCTCCATTAGCCTCCTGGCTCTGTTTTACACCGGCTGCATTACAGCCTTGTTGACAAATGGCAGAAGAGGTGGTTTGTGTGATATGAATCACATAACTCAAGGGATCGCCACCATGAATATCACACCCTCTTGCTCCCTGATCTTTCCCCTCCTCCTTCCCTCTCGTCTGAGCTCGCTCTGAACTGCAGCAGCCTGGCTCGGATTCAGTGGGACAGCATTAGCTCTCAACCTTGGTGAAGGACTAAAGACAGCCTCAGCTTGGTGTCCTTGCTGTCACACTGCTGCTGAGAGACGATAAGCACTCCAGCCTTTAGGACATTATGTCGGGCTCCCGTTGGTCCTGGCAGCACTGTGAGCTGGGTAATTGCAGCAGACTTGAAAATAATTAATTAATTAATTGTTACATGTGATGCTTTTACAGTCTTGGAATCTTAGTTCACTTGTTTTCAGATTTTTTTTTAAATCATATTCTACCCGGACACTTCCCACATGTTTGCAAAACCTGATTTCGTGCCTAATTTAAACACTTAGCAGTTATTTCTGCTCGGTTTATGTCGCAGTGTCAACTTGAAACTTAAACGATTCAGTTATAACCTTCGAAATGTCATGCGAAGATGCAGATCTGAAAAAGGAATAAAAAAGTCATTTGATACAGCAGCGGGGGTGTTTACGATTCACACGACACATTATAAGTTTCTTTTTCTTCTCCTCTTATGATTCCCTGCAGAAATTCAGCCCATTTGGAGGATAGCAAAGAGCGATATTGCTTCTCGTATATGTAGCACCAGGACATTTTCCTGCCACTGGGAAAGTATTTACTGTAAAGAAACTGTCTCCGAGGTGAAATCTAAAGTCCTGCTGTGGACCGGTGATGAATTCTTACCTCAGTCTTTTAAAGCCTTTTCGTTGGCTTTTTGGCTTGTCCTTGTGAGGCCTGTAAAATGTCCGTGGTGATATATTAAGATGCTGTCACAGCTCTGTTAAGTAGACAGGTATGGCTGTGGGTGTGTGAATTAGGTATATTTTACAGGGTTGAGCTGCTGAAATAAACCATGCAGTGCTATATTTCTTTCAAACGCAGCAGAGCGCTGAATGATGAAACACACGGGGAAAGGCTGTGGTGGGTATTGATGTGTAATGCCCTTGGACCGAAGCCAAGACGGTAAAATGGAATGAAAGGAAAGCAGTCACTCCCCTTTTAAGTCAAGGTTGTACTTTACAGAAGCTATATCTGTCTGTGTTGTCACTGCTACGCTTAGTAAATGTTCTGTGTGTGTGTGTTTGTGCGTGTGTGTGCTGCAACTATAAAAAAAAAAAAACTCCCATCTAAATCACATCCGTCTGTTGACTTTGAAGATTCCTCCACCAATTTGCCTGTATTTTTCCAAGGTTGACACTATATGTCATGGCTTATCCATAACTTCTGAGCTACAGGAAGCTGGCTTTTGGCACTTGCTTGTAAACATCCAGAGAATGGGCCCTTAGTGTTCAGGATGCCTGCCAGCTCATAGAAGTGGCAGCTGATCATCCTCAGTTAATAGGCGCTCATAATCCTTTGTGAATGTCTTATGTTGTCCCCGGAGAGGAGTGAGACTAAGGCATGTATTTGCAATCAGAATGCATTAAGGGCTGACAGTTTAACTGCTGCCATAACTGTTATAAACTCTTTCTATGTTAAATGGAAGCCTGTAATGAAAACTGAAAAGTGTCTTTTTTTTGTCTCTAACAATGTCTCTCTTTTGTCTCCCTCGCTGCTGCTTTTAATCGCCACAGGAAGTTGAGGTTAGTGTCTCTTTTGTACTTTTGTGCAACGCATTGTTTGTCTTTGCTCTGACACTTTTTACACCCTTGGTTTCACCTGCATGATAGCTTAGCACTTATACGACATCACTGTTAATAGTAGTGATTTTTTTCCCCCTTTCAATCCAGCTCCATTAGTGTGACACAAATACGATTAGAAAAAATGGCTAAAAAATATAAAATCCAATTCGAGTACAGACAAAGTCAAACACACTCTGAATAAATAATATTAAAATAATTTGAATTGTGGTTCATAAATAGAACATTTTACATCAAAGTTATGTCAAGTGGTTCTATACAACCATGTTAAATAAATCCTAAGAAACAGTTTACATTTATTTGATTTATTCATGTTATCACCAAAATGCTATGTTTTGGCAGGTTTACCTAATGGCTTTTTAAGTTTCTTAGCATGTTTTTATGTTCACCGCAAACCGCTGTGGCCTGGCGTTAGGCAATGAACAACTGGTCGTGCACCTCTTGATTTTCCTAACCTGGCAGGTTGTGCCGCGGCCGCTGCAGCTGCATTGAAGACACGAATCATCGTGTTGGTTTTTGCTGCCATTTTAATGATATTCTACTACAAAGCTCAGAGATATGCAGATATAAAGTGGGAAGTGTTGCAACAGTTTGAAAACTTTTTGGAAAAACTTTTGCAAGTCTGTGCTTCTGGTTTTGACTTCTTTTCTTCCTATATCAGTCTGAAGGCTGACACCTATAGTTCAGGAGAAAACTGCAGCGGCTTCCTGCACCTTAAGGGTGGGCATACTTAGAAGTGACTCTGTAGTGTGCAACCGCTTTTCATAACTCTGTTCAGTAAATCCAACTAAAGGGGCTTCTTTAAAACCAAGAGTTTTAATGAAATTTCATTTTCTTGAGTGAAATGCATTCTTTAAGAAAAACAGTAGAAAAACAGGTATAAACACTAACACTATCTCTTTACCTCCTCCCTCTGTACACTGTATTTAAGCCTTCAGCTATACTTGTTCAGCTTGACTTGAGAGCTCAGTCTTCGTGTCCCCTGAGCAGAGTAAGACTGAGCTAAACTGAACAGACCTGATCCTCGGGGTCCTCTCTGGGCCTTGTGCCGAGTTGTAACTGCTTAATAGTTGATCCTCTCTGTCCTGACACACAGAGAAATGGGTCAGCATGGATACAGCCTGGGGACGCAGAGTTTTTATTATCGTTCCAGCGCAGTGCCGCCGGGGACACACTCTAAAAAAACAGAGTTGGTTTGCAAATATTCCCTTTGCACCAGTGCAGCAGCTAAGATAGTTCAAGTCCTTTTATGAGATACAGCTTGCTGAGGCTTATCTTGCACCGTTTACTTTATGTTAGAAGCTACTTCTGCAACAGTGAAGATGAGTTTGGCAGTTCTTCCCTGACCTTGCTTAAAGCTAAGGAAAAACAAATTTGGCTTGAGGTTCACATATTAACTTCTTATAGATATAATGTCACAAAGTTGACATTTTTCATGACAGTAATATGAAAGCTTTAGAAAAAGAAAAAGGACCTCCTTAATCCCACTGACACGTCTTCCGAGGAGGAAGCAGAGCCTGGGGATGAGGGGAATGACCCGCCAATTTCCGGGGGCGAGGTCACTGAGGCAGTTAAACAACTCCTTGGTGGCAGAGCCCCTGGTGTTGATGAGGTCCACCCCGAGTTCCTGAAGGCTCTGGACGTTGTAGGGCTGTCCTGGTTGACACGCCTCTGCAATGTTGCGTGGAGATCAGGGGCAGTACCTGTGGACTGGCAGACCGGGGTGGTGGTCCCCATCTTTAAGAAAGGGGACCGGAGGGTGTGTTCCAACTACAGGGGGATCACACTCCTCAGCCTCCCTGGGAAAGTCTATGCCAGGGTGCTGGAAAGGAGAGTTCGTCCGTTAGTCGAACCTCGGATACAGGAGGAACAATGCGGTTTTCGTCCTGGTCGCGGAACACTGGACCAGCTCTTTATCCTCTCCAGGATACTTGAGGGTGCATGGGAGTTTGCCCAACCAGTCTACATGTGTTTTGTGGACTTGGAGAAGGCATTCAACCGTGTCCCTCGGGGTGTCCTGTGGGAGGTGTTGCGGGAATATGGGGTGTCTGGCCCATTGCTACGGGCCATTCGATCCCTATATAACCGTTGTAAGAGCTTGGTTCGCATTGCCGGCAATAAGTCGGACTCGTTCCCGGTGGGTGATGGGCTCTGCCAGGGCTGCCCTTTGTCTCCGGTTCTGTTCATAATTTTTATGGACAGGATTTCTAGGCGCAGCCAAGTGGCGGAGGGCTTTCGCTTTGGTGGCCTCAGAATCTCATCTCTGATTTTTGCAGATGATGTGGTTCTGTTGGCTTCATCGGGTGAGGGCCTCCAGCTCGCACTGGAACGGTTCGCAGCCGAGTGTGAAGCAGCGGGAATGAGGATCAGCACCTCCAAATCTGAGGCCATGGTTCTCAGCCGGAAAAGGGTGGAGTGCCCACTCCGGGTCGGGGATGAGTTCCTGCCCCAAGTGGAGGAGTTCAAGTATCTCGGGGTCTTGTTCGCGAGTGATGGGAGAAGGGAGCCAGAGATCGACAGACGGATTGGGGCTGCAGCTGCAGTAATGCGGACGCTGCACCGGTCCGTCGTGGTGAAGAGGGAGCTGAGTGTAAAAGCGAAGCTCTCAATTTACCGGTCGATCTACGTCCCTACCCTCACCTATGGCCACGAGCTGTGGGTAGTGACCGAAAGAACGAGATCGCGGATACAAGCGGCAGAAATGAGCTTCCTCCGAAGGGTGGCTGGCCTCTCCCTTAGAGATAGGGTGAGAAGTTCGGCCATCCGGGAGGGGCTCAGAGTAGAGCCGCTGCTCCTCCACATCGAAAGGAGCCAGCTGAGGTGGTTCGGGCATCTGACAAGGATGCCCCCTGGGCGCCTCCTGGGTGAGGTGTTCCAGGCATGTCCCACCGGGAGGAGGCCCCGGGGCAGACCCAGGACACGCTGGAGAGATTATATCTCTCGGCTGGCCTGGGAACGCCTTGGTATTCCCCCGGATAAGCTGGAGGAGGTGGCTGGGGAGAGGGAGGTCTGGGCCTCTTTGCTTAGGCTGCTGCCCCCGCGACCCGGCCCCGGACAAAGCGGATGAGGATGGATGGATGGATGGATGGATGGATAGAAAAAGAAACAGTTTTTTTTTTATCCTGTTAAAATCTTACGTGCGACTTGTGATGATACATATTTTGCTAATAATGGAGCGCGTTTTTAATACTTTGTAATTTCCTAGCTCACAGAGAGGACATTTAATGCTTTAGTTTTATAAGCTGTGTTGTAATGCTTTTCATCCTGTGGGTCCATGTTATGGCTTTAAGTTTTAGTTTTAGTTCAGCGTGACGGGCAGGTCTAAAGTCTAAGTTTTTATCAAAGAACCAGATATTTTCTGTCATAGTTGTGCTGTACTGATTATTCAGCAGAGAGAGCTGCATGCTAATCCAAGCCTTAGCAGCACTCCAACTATGAGTCACGCACAATCCTCTGTGAGAAAAATTAATCAAGTTTTATTTCCAAAACCACGGTATTGCTTCTCCAGTTGTGCATTTTCTTTATAAACACTGAAACATTTTGTGGTTTAAAAAGAAAATAAGAAGAAGGGAATACTTAAATTTCTGTACAAACCCACATTTTGGCTTTTTCAAAAGAATATATATTTTTTTAACGATTAGATCTGGAGATTTGTAAGGAGACAGTAAGCCTGATCTCTCCAGGGGAATTCACACTAAATCTGAGACCTTCAGAGCCAAAGTCACCTCCAGAACAAATCCCTGACAGGGAACAGCCTGGAAAGTCTGGCTTGATGATCTCAGGCTGGCTCATATAAGACTAAAATTTTATTTTATTATGAAATAAGAGAAGCGTAAACTCTCAAGAGAAATAAACAAATATATTATTATCTCAGAGTCTGAAAAAAGGCTGATTTAATTTTTTTAATTAAGAGCAAGCTTGTTACTGAATTTGTTAGGGTTTAGTTTTTTACCAAACCTGTACCTAGGGACAACAAAATGGATATAAAATAGACACCACAGCAGTGCAACATGTGGAGCCAGATAATAAAAATATGCAGAATTTGACTGGATGTTGTGCTTTTGACTTGCAATAATATATAGAGTATAAAAGAACGTCATCAGCTAAAAAGTACAATTTAAATAGCAGTGGTAATAAATAATAACCTCAAGGTGAAACCACTGTGTTTTTGGGCCTTAGGCAAACTCTTTCTAGTTATTATTATTTATATTACTTTTAAACCTAGGGCTAAAGAGCTCCCAAGGTTTTGTTGGCACCATTATTTACTTTTAGCATCTTTACTCTCTCTTTTCAATTACAATTAACATGAATGAGATGAATGTATTTGATTTAAAGTGCCGTTCGAGTTTCCATATAATTATGCATTTCTCTTATCTTCCCTGATTATTTCTATTATTCTGAATTTTAATTAAGCCTCTAAAAATCCAAGAGCAAATCTCCTTTATGATGTTGCCTGGAATAAATTATTAAAGCCATTAATGCAAATGTGTTTTTTCCTTGCAGGATGACTACATCAAAAACATGGAGGAGAATGTTGGTTCTGATGAAAGTAAGTCATAAAAACTGATTTTATCTGATTGGAAAGGATTGTCTTTGAAGAGCTGAGGATTGATGAGTGGTTTCATTTAAAGCCTATTGTCTATTTCAGCTTATGTGTATGGTAAAGTACAGCATTCAGAGACAATTTTCACAGCTCAATACTTCATATTGAAATAATGAAAAGCTAAGTGCTCTTTGCCTTTAGCCATCTCCTTTAGACAATGAAATGGTGCAGCACACGCTATCAAAGCACCAACTTCTTCTTTTAACTGCGACAGTTGTCTGAGGTCATCCAGCTCGTGGTGAGCGCTGGTGTGAGGTGTCAGAGATTGTGAAGGGTGAGAACACAGTTGCGATTCAGGAAAGGAGAGACCGAGCCTTCAGTCAGATCCATTAGTTTGAAAAGCCTGCTGTAATTGCTTTTGTTGCTGAGGGCTCAACTCAGAACTCCCACCAGGCTCCATTTTTCTCCGTGGGGTCTGTTCCTAGCTGAGAAAAGAACTTCAGCTGTGGAGGTGGAATAGACAATTTGAACATGAAGTTCAGTTGTGTAATGTTTCAGTTAAACGCTGTTTTGTTTTTTTCCTCATAAAAGACTCCTTTCCTCCGGAAAGATGTTATAATCTTTGATATTTCATAAGATCATTGGGGAATTGCACATTAGGGAAAACAGTGGTTGGAGACTACGGCACGTACAAAATTATTGCAACTGTGTGAAATGAACTTGTGATCTCACTGCCTTTTAAATAGTTCCTTTAAAGGGGACCAAGTCTAAAACCTCTTGCTTTTTTCAAATTGACTTTGGTATGTCAAAATAGCAATAAAAAAGCAATAAGATGGAGTCTGTCTGCTATTAGTTCATGATTGGATGGGATCAAGTTAATAATTAATTACAAGCTCTTTGTTATATACGGAGATTAACTATGTAAATCGGGGGGGAAAAGCTGCACTGATTCATCCGAGTGTTTTGAAACTTTACTTACATTAATCTGATTTCTCTAAAAAATTTCAGGCAGAGAGATTATTTTTAAGCAATAAACAACATAAATGTGTAATATAGGCCATATTTCTAAGTCATATTTTTGAAGAATATTAAAGTGTTGCTCAGTAAACAGGTCATTTCTTGAAATTAATATGTCAAGGTTTATGATTCATTGATGTTTTGTCCAAATGTTATTCATTGTCAACCATAAGTCAACCATTGCTATGTCAGGTTGTATCTGCCTGACCTTTAAGTTTAAATCACAGCAGATTAGGTTCCTGTGCTTGTTTTAACAAAGCAGTCACTCTCATCTTAGCATACAGGAATCCCTTTAAGAAGGTCAGGGGAATAAAGTGCGGTATGAATCATTTAACAGGTCAGGGTATATGTGCACTAATCATACACGCGCTTGCTAATTAGCAGCTCCTAACAATGTGTTCTAGCTGCAAGGTGAGAGTGGGAGGTCGGTTGTAATGCCACACCCACGCTTCCTCTAAGGAAGAAGATGTGAGAAGAAGCAGCTGGAGATGTTATCCCAGTCATCTGTTCTTAGCCTACAACAAGGGGAATAACTAATGTAATCTCAAGAAAACGCCTCGCTTGCTGTAGTGCGGGCGACTTCTATTTGAATACCATTGATTTCATCCGCATCACAACTCCCTTTGGGACTAATTCTGCAGACTTAATTGATCAGAGCTCTCTTCATTGCAAATTCAACAAGACAGCAAAGAACTCCAAGAAGGTGTACCTGCAAGCCCTGGGTAGAACAAAGGACCTAACCGGAGACTTTAGACACCTCTGGTGCCTTTTTAAGTGAGCCAATTGAGACATCAACTCAGCTCCACAGACTGCTCTTTATTCAAGGGCAGTTTTGAAACAATAAGCTGCCCACTCGCTGACTCTGATTTAACAGAGGAGCCTCATATTCAACCTTTATTTATGCTGAACAATTAGACTACCTTTGTCCCTTTACTGAAGCATTTTACTAATTAGATTAAGAAAAAAAAGAGAAAAAAAGGTGGCTGTGATTACACGTCAACGTGTACAACCTCAGGAAATTGTTCAAGCATAATGTGTTGTCAAAGAAAACTGAGGTGAACTTGTGGTTTGCATTCTGTGATAATCGTGAGAAAATAAACGTAGCTGCGAATTGCTCTAACTTGGCAATTAAAACTCAGAACATGAAAGAGTCTTCTAAAATGAACTTAAATGGAAATCCACCAAAACGGGACAGTCTCTCTTATGATTTACTGTTTCATGCTTTAAATGTCCGGCAGCCCAGTAACACACTCTCTGCAGATTTTATTTTTCCCCCAGAACCGCTAAGGTACTTTATTAAATGTAAAAGTAATTGATGATGACAGCTTTTGATTGATGAGCCTGTCCAACTGCAAGGCGCCATACTCGGTGAAGAATTCAGATGCGAGCGCAGACAACAGCGGCGACGCTAATCGTGGATAAGAAAGCAGCTGGAATGGTTTTGATTGCGGTGTAATAATAATAATAATAATCTCTGATAGATTGCACGGGGGCTCAGTGCAGTTGCGTCGCTTTTGTTGACATGATTATAGGAGGATTTAAAACCCATAATGGCTCTATCACATCCTGGCCCTGAACTGAATTCTCGATGCAGCATATTCTAAACAAAACGAGTAGAGCTGGAAAAGCTACTTGATCTTCACTGCAAATTAAATCTAGTGTTTAAATTTCATTTTTCACATGTGGGAGTTGTATATGAGCGCCGTATGACAGATGTGTGTGATTTTTTTTTAGCTGCTGCTTCGAGGCAGTTACACAGCTAGATATATGCAAATTGTGCACAAGGGGAAATGCATTTTGCTCAGGTCAGTGCCATTTTTAAAGACATGACAATAAATAACAGGAGAACTACAAAAGGTTTTCATAAGGACTTGACATATGAGCGGGTTGCACATCATTATCTGAAACAATACCATTATCTTCCGGGCTGTGCTTCTGTAAGGAAATGCAGCGAAGTAGTGTGTGACACAGTTTTAGGTCATGGAAATCGTTCACCAAGTTCATTTGTTTCCTGGCAACCTTGTTTAAGATGAATCCACCAGCTACTTTAAAACTGCTAGAGTCAGCAGTTATATAGTAACAATGATTTTGTGAAATGTGACACTGTCATTGTAAATTTCCGCCTATTCCATCAGTATGTGGGGCATTTTAGCATCTATCAGATCTTTATGTTGTTTTGTAGCCTGCAACTCTGTTTTGCTTTGCTGTTACTGATGTTGTTTACCAGATGCCACAGCAGCCAGCTGTTCTCGGGAAAAAGGCTCTTTGTAAACCCTCGTTACATTATTTTTCATCAAATGGGAGGCGGACAAATTTGGCAATTAGCTGGTAAACATAGTGGAGCTCTAGGTGGCCAGACCTAAAAATTCAGCTGTTTCTCTCACAAATTGGTTGAGACCAAAAGGGACCTAAAAGACAAGTAAATATTGCACGACTCTGGGTGTGCTAATGTTGTGCTGTGTATGCTGGATGTGCAATTAACCTTCATCCTACCAAAATATTTAACATACATGAGCTAACAACTGGGTGCCTGAGCACCCCAAGAATAATTTATTGCAAGAAGCAATATAATAGCAAAATTATAATAATAGCAAAACTTATTTTATGTTCAAATCCCTCATCTGTCTTTCTGTGTGAAGTTTGCATGTTCTCTCCTTCTATGCATGGATTCTCTCAGAATACTCTGGCTTTCTCTCACAGTCCAGAGGGGTTAGGTTAAGTAGTGATTCTAAATTGTCTGTTGGTATGAATGTGACCATGAATGGTTGTCTTGCTCTCTATGTTGGCCCTGTGATTTGTCCAGGGTGTACCTCACCTCTCGCCTTATGACACCTAGGTTAGGCTCCAGTGACCCCAATATAAAACAATTGAAATAAGAGATGCACTCTCCCCAGTGTGTCATGGATCTGCTTTGGTACCGCCATTACATGGCTGAACCCAAACTAATTCAAACTCTCCTTTTGATGTGTAGGAGTAGTCGGCTGTACTCTGAATCTCTTCCAAATGACCTCATCCTATCTTCTAAGGCTTAGCACAGACTCCCTACAGAGGAAACTTTCTTTCAGTCACTGCCCACAGCTCATGACCATATCTGAGGGTAGACACGTAGATTAGCCATTAAATAAACATATTTGCATTTATGCACAGCTCTCTTTTCACTGTAACAGGTTGGTACAGCATCTGAATCTCTCAGACAGCGGTTCTAGCCGGGGAGGTGATGCGATGCTTGAGCTGCGAAACATGGAAGACAGGGTGGACGACCTCTGTCTCTTGGTGGGGGGGATGAAAGCCATGACAAACTTAAAAGGGGGAGAGACTGGTAGAGGAAGAGGTAGCGTGAAGACATGGTGAGGATGGTGTTTAGACCGTTAACAGATAGAATACCAGTAACAAAATCAAGCTGGATGTGGGACCAGGGACGTCTCGGAATACGGAGGGGCTGAAGATGCCCTGCAGAAAGTTGGGTGGAGGCCTCGGTCCGGGCACAGACCTCACGAGCAGAAACAATCTCACGGACATCCGACCCACTGACTGCCACCAAAGGACACGTCGGAGGAGTTGGAGGGTCATATTTGGGTCAGGATGCCCCGAGAGCAGGGAGAAGCGTGCAAAGCCTCCTGATGACTTTGGGAGGGAACGACCAGCAGGAGTGGGAAAACTAACTGGAGAGCGCTTCCACCTTAGCGTTTTTGGAACCAGGACAATAGGCAAGATGAAAGTTGTAGGATTAAAAAAAAAGAGCCTAAAGAGCCTGTGTGGGATTGAGTTGCTTGGCTGTTTGAATGTGTATCAAATTCTGATGGTTGGTCCAAATTAGGAATGGTTCTTTTGCCCCAAGAAGCCAGTGCTGCTACTCCTCCAAGGCCCACTTGATGGCCAGCAGCTCCTGGTCCCTGACGCCATCTTGGTAGACCAGAGGAATCTTATAGAGAATGGACTCCGGAGCGGGCGTTCTGTGGGAAATTTTCTGCTCTTGGGAATGAGACAACAATACAGACAGCTGGGACTCCAGCCCAGGATTTGACAAGACAACAAGGAGATGTGGGGGCCATGTCGAAGAACTGCTGGAATTAACAACTGCTCCCCCAGAGAAGGGAGGAGACGGAGGAGCTGTAGATCTTTGGAGCTGGAAGGGTTTAAAATCTGAGTATATTGCACCCTTAACCCACAATCTATGGGGTATGCTTAGTAATTCTGTCCATAAATATTATGAACACAATCGAAAAAGAATCAAAACCCACCAAAACCCACTATGAACCAAACTTTTTACTGTTAATCTCAATCAAGCTCTTACTACGATTATACATGGATCAGAAATGACTAAAACCACATTACAGTCAGTTATATCACACAATTTGCAGGGCATGCTGCCATGTGACAGGAGGAGCAAACAGTTGCTATCCTCCTGTCTGTTTTTGGAGTAAAGGTAACACTTTTTAAAGAAGATTTTCCAGCTGAGCAGTGAACAATCACAACAGCAGGTGGAGTTTTCCTCACTCCAAGGAGGGTCATTGCTGCTTGGTTTGGGGCTTGCAGTGTAGCAGAAACAGCTCTCCTTCCCATGTGTGGCATGACCAGGGTATGTCCCAGCTGGGGACAATTTATAAAAAACAACACACATTTTGAGATATGACAAAAGATAAACCTCTGTGGTCTACATGGAACCCAGTCGGTTAAGAAATCACACTAAATGGTAACATATTTATTTTTTTATAAGCTTGCTTCTGTTACCCCAAAGATTCCAAAAATACATTATTATATCTTTCATAAGCTTTTTTATAATTTTACAACTATCTAACTTGAAAATTCCTTCCTCTCTTTGCTAACATAAATCCTGTCACTTTTTCACAAACATGAGACTCTTATTAAGTCTCCTTCTGTTATATGGTTTGCAGGTGTAGTTTAGTAAAAAGAAAGTAGATCCTACACAAAACTGGTCATAACATGGCTGGTGACTTTTTTATTGTTCTTTTTTCTGGTTGTTGATGTGTTTTAGTTTTTTTTTGTTGTTTTTTTATTATCCTGATCATGATTTCTCAAAATAAAAAAAAATAAAAAAACAGGCATAGGTGCCAAATGTATGTGCCACTTATTTAGATTGTAAAAGAAAGGGAACATATCTCCAGAACTGAATAACTTAAAACAAAACAATCTAAATGGCAAAAATTGCACTGCAGGTCGAATGAAAGATATTTAGATATTCTGTGTGCACCTGTTCAACTGCTGGTTAGCGTAAATATCGAATCATCCAGTAACATGGCAGCAAATCAATGCATTCAGAGGAGAACTGCAAGACTGCTTTGTTTGAGCAGACTCAAATAGCCAATTGTTACAACTGAGGGATGCTGAAGGGGCTACTATTTGCGCCACACAATTTGTGTGTGTTTTCTAGTGGTTTTTGTTGTTTTTTTGGTATCTCCTACCAAACATTTAGCTGGTGCAATGCATAGTTCACTGCAAAGCCCATAGCTGTGGTTTCAGGTGCTTTGAGGTCATAGTGAATACTCAGATGCTGAGTGGGAACAGTTTATGGTATATTACACCAGTAAAACAAACCAAATTCTGCTTCCTGCCTCCATGAAAGTTTCCTGATAGTAACCACTCAGCAAATACACAGTGACAGATGATGTAAGACAAACCAGACAAAGCCTGGGGAAAACTTGAATGATGACTTGTGCTAAGGAGAGCTGATGTGACACATTGAGTCATACTGAAGATATTAGATAGCTTTGCTTTTTTTTTCTTTATTGTCAAGAAATAGTCAAAATGATATATGGGGTGACAGATTGGGGTGAATTTTGTTGAGCTTTTATGTCCTAAATCAAAAGAGAGGCTGGAGACAAATGTACTATCAGCAGTAGAGTCTGTCTATTATTCAGCTGCTGGGGTTAAATAAAATGACAGAGCAGACTACCTGTTGGACCAGATGAAGCGAATAAAAGTCAAGTGGTCACAAAAAGTGTTATATGGAATGACGGAAAGTTTATGAGCTTTCGCTGCTGACAGAGTCTTGCTATCTGTCTTCGGGCTTCTCTGCTGAATATAAATGCTATGTCATGAATTTCCACTCAGCAGAAGAACAGTTTGGACAAATTGGTTTGTAATTCAGTTAAGACAAACAGCAAAAATAATACCAGCCCTATCCCACTTCTATTCATTTTCTTTTCTTTTTGGCTATTTACAAGTTGTTGCCCTTTGAAATGATAATGCATCTGGAATCCTGCTCTACTTTGAGGTTAGTTTTTGTTTTATCGACTTCTGTTGCTCGAGGGAGTTTTACAGAACGGCAGAGTGTGTAATCTGGAGTCATGTGAAGATGAACCAGGGGGATTTTTCTCCTCGTGTTTTAGATTCTACTGCACCTGCAAGTAAATTTGTTTTTATGCAAAGTAATATATAACAAAACATTCATTCAGTTAGGAAAATCTCAAAATTAAACTTGTAAAAATATGCCCCAAACTCCTAAGCATATTAATGACTACAAATGTTTATTCTGCAAGTGTCTCCATATCATTTCAGTCGCACATGTATGTAACAGCCAGTGCTTTTTTTCTGTTGTTTTTTTTTTCTAAACTGTGTGTGGTACAATATGACACCAACACAACATGATCATGCCCAGCTGGGATGGAGTGACTAATGCCTTTCAGCTCATTTGGGCCACTGAAAAAACATCTCAGAAAAAAACATCAAATTACTGTTTTAGAAATTCTTAGAGCCACACCAAAAAGTAATCAAATGTCTTCATCTAATTTGTTGTCAACTAGAATTAAACACAGAAAAAATATGTTTTTTATTTAAAAAGGGGGAGCATGACCCAGGTCTTTAATCTAGACATTGTGTTTTATATATATCTGGCTTATGTCTTGCATTGTTTAAACAAATTCATCCCACCAAACACAAGCCAATATAAATGCCTCACATGTAGCAATACTGCAATCTTCCCAGGAGCAAGGAAAAAATCCCTCCCAGGGCTGGACTGTGCAGATTCCTCAGTCAGACCTAAGTTAGTCTGTTAAATATTAAAGTTCATGACTGTAGAGAAAGACAGTCATGAAAATGTATGGTTTGTTTCAAAGGTTGCCAGGAGAGCTTACGTGTGAAAAGTTGTATCTGAACAAATCATATGTCCATAAAACGTCATAAAACTAAATATAAAAGCTTCAGATATAGCTTTTACTCTCACATCTTGTGACTGGATTGGCATTTTAATGGCGTTTGGAGTCACTGAGTTGATCATGAACTCCTCTGTGAGGCTGTCTGTCCAACAGCTAAAGTTCGGTGCAAATTAGGCAGCAGGAAACGATCCTACGCACAGCAGCAAATTTAACAGAATGACTCAAAAAGAAAACAGTAAAGGAGTTGCAATCCAGATCTCAACCTGATTGAAACACAGCGGCAGAACGTTAAGAGAGCTGAGCCTAAATGATCCCTGCAAACCTCATTGAATTGACACAATATAGTAAAGAAGAGTGGGCCTAAAACTCCCCAACAATGATATGAGAGACTGATAAATACAGAACATCACTACTTCAAATTATTGCTGCTAAAGGTGGTTGTACGTAGAATCATGAGATGTACCTGGTTTTCAAAGGACCCTATGCAGTGTGAAAAACTCTTTTATATGACTGTATCTCCTGAAAAATAACAACAACAAAATAATAATAATAATAATAAGCCAATAGGACCAAACACATTTTCTCTGTAACAGAGCGTACATTGTGGAACAAAGGCCTGTGGAGGACAAGCTAGCACAAAAGTGCTGCCAGACTCTATTTTTTATTAACTACTGTCAGCAGCTTGGTCTCCTGCATGGTCTTATAGTACAAAAACACCACAGGCAGACAGTATTTCTAGATTCTCTGTGAGTTGTCTTGTCATCCACTGATTCTATAAAAGTACAATGTTCCCTCATACTTCCCTAGCATCTAAGTATTACCTAGTCGTGGGATTTGCAGGAATCTGGCTGGCAGCCACCTTGTATGTTGACCGTGTTGACTACAAAGCAGCTGCTCGAAGCTGACTCAGGATTTCACAACTTAAATTTCTCCTAGCGACTGCCGACTGCCGCTTGCCACTCACTCTTAAATTTATCTGTGCCTTTGAGTTTTCCCAGCTCGCTCCGGCAAGGCGTTAAATGGACTGGGACGCTGTGACATCCACTTTCGGATGGCATTGACCATTGGCTGAGAAAGGTGGAGGACACAGTTCTATTTCCATCTCAGTCTATTAGAGGGAAGGAGACTGGCATCGAACAATTCAACTCCCTGAAGATAGAAGGAGACATTAAGGGAGACAGCGTGCGGAGGGGAAAGAGGATAGAAAGAATGGGAACGTGGAAGACAAAGATGGAGTGTGTATTTCTGTGTGAGAGAGAAAAGGCAAGCGGGGGAGAGACAGTGATAGGTTGACATGGGGGAAGTGAGATGTGACAAGCTGAGAGAAAGAGATGCTCAATCAGTGCTGTCAGGTTTTCTCGCAATCACAGACAGCCTGCAGTTGGAGACTGCAGGCTGTACTATTGATGATAGGCTGCCTAATGACAGCTAGGCGCCCAGTAGTGCTGACTAAATAATCAATGGACTCATTTGTTCACACTGGTGGAATATTTTTAAATACACATTTCATGATTTTTATTGTATACGCCTGTGTCAGAGAGAGGTTTGTGAGAATGGATCATTTGAAATGGCAAAGCAGCTTTGTCTTTTTGTGGGGTTGCAGTGTTTGGTATAAATCTACTGAAGGCATGCTCCTTGTCAAAAGTAACAAAAACAGCCGGTAGCTCTCCATTTGTCTGCTGTAGGTGACCGAAATAGAGAATGAAACTGCAACACCTTAGGTGTGAACGACACCATTGGATTTTCACTCTTCGTGTTTTTGTGTTTGCAGCCCTGGACACCACCAAGGATCCATGCCAGAATGTGAAGTGCAGTCGCCATAAGGTGTGCATTGCTCAGGGCTACCAGAGGGCCATGTGTGTCAATCGCAAAAAACTGGAGCACAGGTAGGAGGAGCTGCAGAGCTTCGATGCTTGTTTTTTTTTTTTTCAAACGTGTCGTAGATTTCCAAGTGGACAGGATGATGTCAGCAGTTAAAAGCACTAGAATTATCAGGTGAAGAGTTAATGAACAAAAAGTAGCTTTTATATAATGTTTGAAAAAGTCATGGTTAAATAGGCCATCTACCAATCTTTTACTGTCTTACTCTGCATTATTGCTGCTGATTTTGGACTTTCTTCCAATGTTCTCAGATTAAATTCTGTAGGTTTCGGTGTACATAGGTCATTTGTAAATCACTATCACCTTAATTTTATTGTCTTGAAAAAGGGCTATGTAAATAAAGCTTTAATTATTGGCTAATTGATTGGCTAACAAATTTAAGAGGCTCTGTGAAGTGCCATGAGTGGAGCTTAAACTCTCCTGCTGAGCAAGCTCTAGTTAGAAATGGCTCAGGACTTCGGGAGGAAGATTCACACAAGAGAAAGTGACAGAATGTCCAGGAAGTGTATAAAGTTGAGTGAGAATATGTATTAATACTTGTAACGTCAACACTTTCTTGGTGGAAATGACTAAAACCTGGGCAGCTGGTGAGTGGGAGAAGAGATGAATAAGAGCAGGTTAAGAAAACAAGTTTTCAGCTGAGACTCACGTGTTGCTGGTATTTGAAAGAATTGCACTGCAACACTGACATGTAGAAAACAAGCTATGAGTTACAACTTTTAAATGGAAATAAACATCCTCTGTGTTGTTTAGCAAAAGTGTTTTTATTTTTATGTCTCAAACAGCTTTAATGACATTTATATTTTGCACTGCTTTAGAACAGGAAAGTCAAAACTGGCCTGGTAAGACTCCGGCCAATTGGATGACTTTGGAAAAGGAAGGCGGGCATACGTTTTGGAATTTTAACTGTGTTTTTATAGGTTTTTACAGCTTTTCTTACTGATAAAGACCTTCCCCGTGGCCAATTTCACTACAGTATAGAATGAATAGATAAACAAATGACGGAAAAGTTCGTTTTTCACTATCGATTATAGAAATTTATGGGATTGCTTTTTCTTGTACACTGCCTACAATGGAATATTTGGCTTATTTAGGCAATAAGCTATGAGAACTTTTAAAGTAATTTCACACATTTATTTCTTACAATTGAAGTTGTGCTGATAGATTATTTCAGTTACTACAGCAGCATTTCTTTATCATGAAGAAAAACTGAGACATTATGTTGAAATTGCATATTGAGATATCTCAAGGATTAAATGTGTAGTTTAAATATCTTTTACAAAAACAGAAAGGGGAGTTTCACTGGCCCAGATAAACGTGAGCACTATGTGGTCCTCAATGTGCTTTATGAAAGTCGCCATGGAGATAATACCAGAATATGAAGCAAAAGGAGAAAGATGGTTTGCGCTGAAGCTCTGAAATTAGAGATATTAGTAGATATGTTAAAGAAAAAATGGCAAGAGCTGATCTTTTAAATGGACCCGTGTTGTCCTTTTCTAAATCAGTACGAGATACTTTTGTCACATATTTCAGAGCACTATATGCTGCATATAATAATAGTCGTGACTTATCTTACATGCACATCTGACTGACAGAGCACGTAGCTGCAGTTGGTTAAACATTAGCCACTTGTATTTGTAATATTGCGTTATGGAGCTGAAAGACGAGATCTTTTAATCATTTTTTGTACCAGATACTTTGATCAAAAGCAGTCCTAGGGACAATTTTGTAATTTTGCCAATATAGTGATGTGTCAGTAGGGTTTATATTCTGATTTCAAATGTTGCCCTCTGCACAAAGACCCTTTAGTTGTCTGTGAGAAACAGCGAGAAGCATTTATCTGTTCTCTCACCCATTCATTCCACTTTCTCTGAAAAACAAATGAGCAGAGTTGGAGGCTGAAAAGAATTAATGGAGTGAATTATTACTACCTGCAAAGTCTATCTGCAGCGACAGGCATTTATCTTTTTCAATAAAGTGCTTCATTTACAGAGTCACTCCAGAGACGAGAGAGACTGTGTCGAATAATGGGTAATAAGCAGGAACGCAACCGCACTAAACCGTCCTAGCATCATTAAGTAGCAGCCGCAGAAGTCGTACAGCAGGCCCTGTGCTTGTGCCCGCCAAACATGAAGTCAATCAATGTGTGAGGGCAAAGCAACCGAGGGGGATTTCATGAACGGTGCATCCAAATATTAACAGGCACATTATGACTTTCTAGCAGTTATAATCAAAAGCGCCTTGTGGTGTTTTGTAGCTTGCAGGATGTATTAAATGAGACAGAGTTGTAATGAAAACAGCTTGTTACAGAAGATTTGTAGCTATGTGTTTGACCTGTACAAGCCGGCAAATATTATAGGGCCAATTCATCCAAATTAGAAAACATATTCACTCACTCTTTCAGATTTATAACATGTAGCTATACAGAAAATTTTCTGTTTCTTTTAACGAGGATCTCAGAAGTTTGCCCCTGAGCTTTCTGGAATGGAATTTGTTTTGTGTTGCTCACAACTTTGAGAAATCCCACCTAATGCATTCAGCAGCAGTTGCTGCTACATTACATTTCACACACTGTGAAGACTCTGTTGTCCAAGGAAGTTTAAATGCATTCAAACTTAATAGAAATAAGACCTGAGGAAGAGGAATCTGCGGTTGCTGGCAATCCTTTTCCAATTTTCATCAAGCACCTAAATCAGATAAAAATGTAGTTGCTTGAAATGTTTTGTTCAAAAAGTAAATACCTCCAGTGAAATACTATGAAGAAGCCATACTTTGAGTTTAAAGCTACTTAACTTTTAGTTTAGCTGTAATTATATGATAGATAAAGTATCATACAGTAGAGGCTGACTAACTTATTGGCCACTACTGCCTCTTTGCTGATCTTTTTTATATGCATTTGTAGCAGCCGATAAATCAGAAGAAGAAACACCCTTCAACCTTGTTATGAGTTTGCCCACCAGGGGGCACTCTTGTTATAAAGCCACAAATACAACAACCAGCTGGTCCCAGCAGTCCAGTAGAGGATAAATGAGTAAATAAATAACCAGACTTAAAACATTTAAAAAAAAAATCTGTTTATATTTTGTGTGTCTGAAAGAAAAGTATTGGCTACTATATAGAAATATTGGATTTTAAACAGACATCTGGAATTCACCTCAAAACTGCTAGTCTTCGGTGATAGTTTATGATTGACTAAAAAGTGAATAGCTGTGAAAGTAATGGCATCAGCTTCAGCTGTAAGATTTTCTAAGAGCAACATGGCAGTCAAACAATCCAGAATTGGAACCGAGAGAATTGCCCCAGATCACTACTTCCAGAGTGAGGGAAAAGACTTTTTAATGCCTTACTTTTGGACAAACATGAAGATGTTTCTTTTATCTGATGTGCTTGCTGATTCTGTGTATGTGCATTTTTATGTCTTGACCAATGAAATTAAAGTAGATTTAGATAATGCTTTATAATATCTGCCCCAAAAAGTGCTCAGATTTGTTTCAAGATGGTGAGATTTCTAGAAAGACTTTAATTTGATCCTCAGAATGTTAGCGTGCCATGCTAACATTTAGCTCCAACTACTCGGTTAGTGAGCTGTGGCTACTCCCAACTTGTGTTCTTAGAGTCAGAAATGGACGGATACCTCTGATATATTATTTTTTTGCGTTGGATTTCAGAGGCAAACAGTCAGAGCAGATGGAGGTGCACGAAGGCAGCTGCAAGCCTTGTCCTGTGGCAGCCTCCTCACCTGTGTGTGGCTCTGATGGACATAACTACGCTTCAGAGGTAAAAGCACCCACTCAACATAATTGCTTTATTTGTTTTTGCTTTATTACCAAAAACACGTGACATCATTTTAAATAATGAGATGAGGCCAGTCAAGCGCTGTTTCCTGCTACACTGACATATACGTGGGTGAAGCAGGGCAGCACAATTCATCACTGTTAGCAGGAGGATGAGTGCAAAGGCACAATGTGGCCAAGTGATTAATGACTGACGTCGCTTTGAGCGCATCACTGTATACTGGCCAGTGCCAGGAAACTTTATTGATTTATGTATAGTTTTTAATTTTGACCTTGCATGAGAAGACAGCAAAAAAATGACAACTCAATTTTGCTGTGTTTCTCTAAGTGCAGTGTCTCATCTGAATGACCAATCTCTTTTCCTGCGGTCACCCCCATAAATATTTTAACTGCATCCTCCTCTCTCGCTCTGTCTGTCTGTTTCTCTCCTTACAGTGCAAGCTGGAGCAGCAGGCTTGCCTCACAGGCAAAGACCTGAGCGTCATGTGCTCCGGATTTTGCCCTTGCTCCACAGCCTCCGTTTCCATAACGAATGCTGACACAAAGCACGGCAAGTGTCTTTTCTTCACCTCCTTCGTGTTTGTGCATTTCAATTTTGGGAGCCAGCATCATCGCTGTCAATCTTCGTGAGTCAATAATTCAAAAAAGGAAAGTTATGATGCACTGTTGGCCACACACGCATTCTTCTTTATGGATAGGCCTCGCAGAACAGCTCAGCCCGATGCTTGCTCAATATTTGGCATCAATACTCACCAATTTCAGAGATTACTGTTAGCTGAAATCCCCCCCCCCCCCCCCCCCAACCCTGTGGTTAAACTGGTCTTTCAATCATGTACTAATTAATTATTTAGAGTGTACACTATCTATGATTGCAGCCAAACAGTATTGATTGTCTAGATTCTTGAGCATGTGAAAATGCCGATTGATCCAACGAATGAAATGTTACTCCTGCTTTTCGTCTGTAGTCTTGAGTGAGTGCTTAGCTACTGAGAGTGGATTTCTGTTGGATAGCAGCAATTTGCGGCCACAGAGTTAATTGCGAAATAATGTTTTCTTTGATTAGCACATCACACACTTAAATAAATCACAGTGTGAAAACCCAGCTGTACAGCTCAACAACCACTCTACTGTGAGGAAAATCTGTCCCTTTAGTTCTGTTCACTGTAGGGGCATTATAAAGCAGTACTGAGTCTGTGCTTGCCTTTAGGGAAAGTGACTCAGGTTGCTGTTAAGTGTCTGCCAGGATTTTGAATGTAGGAATTTCCTTTTTCCTCCTTCAGAGAGCTGCACTGGGCAGGACCTGGCAGACCTGGGTGACCGTCTGAGAGACTGGTTCCAACTCCTTCATGGAAATGCGAAGCAGAACAACTCTGGCAAGCCTGGAGCTGGCACCGCTTCAGGTTAGAAACGCACGAAACAGCTTTATTCTCTGCATCCTCCAAACTTACGACTCAATTGTGCAGACAGAAAGAAATCAAAGTAAAATGCTTTAATAACCAACAGCACTGGACAAGAGCCTGGTGGCCAGCTGCAAGGACTCCATCGGCTGGATGTTCTCGAAGCTGGACACCAACAACGATCTGTATCTTGACCACGCTGAGCTGGCGGCTATTAACCTGGACAAGTATGAGGTCTGCATCCGACCCTTCTTCAACTCCTGTGACAGCTACAAGGATGGGAAGGTCTCTACAGCAGAGTGGTGCCTCTGCTTCTGGAGAGAAAGTGAGCGGATTGATTTTCTCTGAAGAAGCACAGAGAGCGGAGTCTATTTTGAGTCAAAGCTCTAAACGGGTGAAATAAAAGCTAGGTTAATCAAAGGAAACACTGGGTATGCACTGAAGTGATGAAACGGGCTGCTCATGAATGCTATGAAGTGTGATACACAAAATCTGTTAAAAAAACAGCATGATATTCTAAGTCAAGGATTAAGGATTAACACATTGAAATGTGGCCACATATTGGAAGGTGGTAAAATAAATGTATCATCAATCTGTGACATTGGGCGAGAGGTGGCATACACCGTGAACAGGTTTCTAGTTCATCACTGTGCCAACAGAGGAAAAGAGTCATTCACACTCACATCCACACTCATGGCCAACATTATTCTGGGAAATACTCTACAGAGTGTTCTGCTAAAAACAGACACACTTAGCATGTTGTAGTGGGGGAAAGCAAAGAGCTTTTCTTAATCCAGAGTTTGAATATTTTTGCACTTAAAAAACAATAACATTTAACATGGTGTTCTTTAACTTCATCTACATACTTTAAAGCACAAGGTCCTCTTCACTTTAGACTTTGTCAGTTTATAAGATGTGTTTGAATCTGTTTATTCATCACTAAACTGTAGACGGATCTAAGAAAACAAAACTCCCCATCATGATTGGCATATCTCCTGCTGTCCAATTTGGGACTGTTTTTGTCATGTGGTGTTTCTGTCTTTGACCAATTGAAGGTAATTCTTCATGCCTCCCTAAAGCTTGCCCACAAATGAGTTTTGTCTCTCTACCTTGTTAAAGAAAATGTATTCCTCACTTGGTTTAACCTCAAAAGCCTTCTTTAGCTGTCAGTATCTCTCACTGCTGGTCACTACCATAAAATACAGACTGTATCTAAAAGATAGACATCTGTATTTTCTTTAATTGGCCAGCAGGGGGTGAGTCGTGTTGTTGTAAAAAGATCTGATTTTATTCTCTACAGGGTTCATGGGAATGAACCCTCAATTAATCATTTCAAGCCTTACTGAATACATCATTATGTTTATTTCCCATATGGAAAAGAAATAGTAAAAACTTATATGATTTACTCATGAAAGTGGCCACTTTCTCATTACTTTCATATATTGTTTTAGTAAGTATCCAAAACATACAAGTTTCATTTATGTAATTTTTCAAGGGATCTTATATCTGTTTTCACTCTTATATGCTTTTCATACAAGTTTCACACAAGACAGATACAAACTTTATAAGATTTATATATATCTTTTCCATATGGGTTTGTAAAGTACAATCTTCTTTATACTACAGTAGTAATTAATAACACATAGATATTATTTATAGAGCTGGACAAGGTTTTTTTTAACTATTTCTGTTTAGTCACAAACAGTCTGTACTGGTTTTGAGCCATTGCGCTCTGATCAGTAAGGTTTAATGAACATGTAATCACAGTAGACTCAATTAACGTGGAAAAACGGAGACATTTTTGTTAAAATTCCACTTATTAATATAAGTAAATATGCATTAATTTTCTTGCCTGGCCAGCTTGAGGTCAAACTGGGTTAAAAGAGTTTGACATTAATGAGGTGGTGTGCTCAGAAAATTTTTCGGAGCTTGAGGATCTTCATAGATGCTATCTCACACATAACCTTACCTTCAGCTACCCACACGTGCCCCATCTGACCTTGACTAAGCAACAGGATTTTTCTGGGACTACACTCATTTGCAGGCTGATTGACCCATCGATCAAGTGTTTAACCTGCAATATATTACTCTTTAAGCTGTTTTTTAAAAGCACAGCACATTTATATATTTTCTCCTTGCGGTGTGACTTGATAATAGAGTAAAGAAGATCTAATAATGCACCTAGTTTTGTGCAAACACAAGAGCAGCTCTGTGAAGAAGTACAGAGAAAGGTTTATCGGATTGGGGGTCAATACAAAGTGTCTTCTTCTTTGTTTCCATTTCTGTCTGTTCTTGAGGTTCAGCTTGCTTTCTTGTCACTCTTGGGCTACATCCATATGTTCTTTCAGGCAAGTTCTTGACAATCGATCATCCTCAAGGGAATGAAATATAAGACTTCTTACGCAAATCGATATGGACAAAAAGTGTAATTATGAAGAGCATTGATTCAGATAAAGTTTAGGCAGAATACTTTTAGGTATTGTCTGTCATCACTTTTCTCATTTGATTCTCACAGAGCCGCCATGCCTTGCTGAGCTGGAGCGGATCCAAGTGCAGGAGGCAGCCAAAAAGAAGCCGGGTAAATACATTTTTCATTACAATACTGTGCTGTTAAATATATATTTGAAGGTTTTTAACCACTACGCTTGCATAGGAACATATGTTGAGCAGGATCTTGTTGCTCTTTTAACTCAGATCCTTTCAAAGACATACAGCTCAGCCATCAAGCTGATGTGTGCCCTCAGATTGGCTTTGAGTCTCTTGGTGAACTTATGTAACAAAGCACTGGAAGCAGCAGGCAAGAAGCTGTAGAAGGCTCATTAAAGAGCTCACAAGCACACGGCTAGGATTAGGCCCTAATCAGGCTGGGGGGGGGGGGGGGATTAGGGGGCAGCACTTGGCTTTGGGAGAGAGCAAGGCTGACACAGAGCAAGGCCGTCTGGCCCAGCAAGAAACACCACGACACAGGCTCTACATACTGCGTGCTCAACATACTGTACAACACAGCGGCTTTTCTTTCTTCAGCTCCAGACCTAGAGATTGGTTCTCCAATCCCTGAAGCCCACTCGTCTTACTTATTGTGATTGGTTTTTTTTTTCACAGAATTGGGGTGGGGAGGGTTGGAGCTTGTTAGAGAGCTTTGCTTTGGGTTTGACAAGTGTCCTGAGGGATGCTGAAACAGTGGAGCTCTGTCACAGAGGCTGTCACTATATTTTTATATGCCACTCTGGCAATAGAAGGAAACACACCACATCACCAAATCGTATCCACCAAACATATGTGTGTTTGTGTAAAACAAACAGGGAAAGTTTTCACTGTCTCCATGGCATTCTCTGCCAAAAAGCTGCCTCTCTATCCTAACTGATGGTCTTATCACAGGTTCACTAAAGCGTGCTGGCATTCTCGTTTGCTGCACTCATTTCCAGCATCAGTATCAGGCAGCTGTGTGTGTGCTCAGGGTATCAATATTCAAGAAATGGCTGCGTGTTTGTATGTGTGGGTCTTTGCAGGGATGTACATTCCCAGCTGCGATGAGGACGGCTACTACAGGAAAGTGCAGTGCGACCAGAGCCGAGGGGAGTGCTGGTGCGCGGACCAGCACGGTGGAGAGATGATGGGCACCAGAATCCATGGCAACCCCAACTGTGGTAAGAGGATGGCAAACAAATACTTTCAATCTCCATCTCTTGAAGTCGTGTTTTGTTTAAATCCTTAAAGTTAGGTACTTATCGCAAGTAAGATGATTTTAGGCAGTTTCTAATGAAAATCAGCTTTATTCAAATAGATTTCTCAAGCCATTTTTATTTTATCTCTTTTTATTATTGGTAAACTTGAAATTTCACTTTTCATATTTAAGATTAGACAGGTTGTAATTTTCTCCTTACATTTCTATAGTTTTCCATTTGTTTTTACACGCTCTGAGCTCTCACTTGCAAACTTGAGAAGTTTTTACATTTTCTGCAGTGCAGGAATTAATTGCTTCGCTCATTCAATCCCTTTGTGGATTTTAGAGTCAGAAGAGCTGTACCAAATTATTAGTTTTGTGTCAGAGGAAGAAAAATAGTATCCAAGATACAGTCAGTACTGCTTGTTTTGTTTGATCAAAAGTCAAAATCCAAACAAAATCAGCTACCGACAAGAAAACAGGCAATTCAGCACTAATGGAAAACAGCTCTTCCTGCAGAAAAATACAGGTCAATTGGCTGGACCAGAACACTGTCCAGAGTATTAGAACAAATCTCTTGGATAGGTTTGATAAGAAAAATAAAGAAAATGCAGATTTATGTGTACTGAACCAAAGATACAACAGTTTCTGCTTGACGCATGAAAAAGTTTGGACAGGCGAATTGTTTATCACTACACTATCTTATAAGGGTCATGTATCACTGGTATTCAATCTATTAACAACAAATATGGTAGGAGCATATTTGAATCCTGGCAGGCGGGGGTGTTCATCAGTTCTTTTTATTGAGTGAAAATATGATATATATGCATTGTATGGAGAGTCTTATTTACCATCTTAATCATGCCGTAGTAAAAGAGTGGAGTGATTTCTGCTGCAACTGAGGACTAGAAGCAACATTTTCTCTCATTCTATTTGGCAGACCAAGCAGTGACTAAAATATGGCATTTGGGCCAGATCATCAGGACTGAGCTCTATGATGGTGATTCTGTGTAGCTCCAGTGTTGTACGCAGAAGCAAATGTGCTTTCAAACTTGTTTTGCATGTCTACAGATGATTTTTTTTATCTTTCCCCTACTCCAGATTATACTGATTATTTGTTATGCTTTTAAAGTAAAACACAATAAGCCAATAAGATAGACAGGTGCACTCCAAACATTTATGACTGGTTATTTATGTGGCAATTAATAGATTCTAAAACTATAGCTAAAATGGTTTTAACTAAGCCTACAGTAAGGCCTTGAATATAATTTCCATATACATGAGTCCACTAGGTTCTGCTTTGGTCTGAGTGATGTTTCATCATCAGATGGAGAGCTTTAGTGTCCTTGATGTGTCTGCATGCTTGCCAATTTTCTGTGATCATGCAGACTTACCCAGAGAGACTTTACATTACAATGCACCAATTGTGAATATGCCCCAGGCGGCAGACTTCAGAGACATATAACAGGAATGACTACTCGGCCATCAAGTCTCCAGCTGTCTGTGTTCGTGTATGCAAGAGAGTAAAAATCAAAGCTTTAGTGACATAAAATATTGTTCTTATTTCAGGAAATAAGTCCTGTTTGTGTTGTCGTGTCTGTGTGGTTCTTGTTTTTTTAATTTCTTTCTGAAATTAAGTTGATCTGATCCACTTTTTACAGATGAAGTGATGGGATATTCTGGAGATTTTGGAAGTGGAGTGGGATGGGAAGATGAGGAGGAGAAGGAGGCGGAGGACAACGGGGAGGAGGCAGAAGAGGAGGAAGAGGAGGAAGGTGAGGCAGATGATGGAGGATACATCTGGTAGAACTGTGTGACCCCTATATGGAGAGCATGGCTGCTGGCCTGAAAATCTACAGAGACGGCTCTCTCCTAAAAGCTAAAATTTATGGGGTTCGTGCTCGGGAGGTACGGGATTGTCCTGGTGGGATGTGTAGTGCTTGGCAGGTCCAGTGATGAAACGATGACCAGTTTTTTTTTTTTGTCTTAGATATGTGTAATTGCTTCATTCTATTCTCTGTTTTTTGAGCAACAGAGCTTTTTTGGTTTGTTTTGCTGTCCTGAAAACCAGGACCCACTGACTACTGCACCATTGGTAGCTGAAGTCCATCAGAATTCCTATCTTGTTCAAGCGCCATCTATGCATATAGAGATTACCAGTAATTTTGTATTGTGTAAACTGTTGCTTGAGTATTAGAGTTGTTGTCCCACTGGAATGACTAGAGATCATTAAACAAACAGTTTGACATTTTGGGAAATAAGCTTATTTATGGTTTTTTTTGCAGAGGTTAGATGAGAAGCTCATTATCACAGGAATAAAGACCAGGGGAAGACAGTTGCTTTGATCTTTCTGTATAGAAAAAGAAACAGCCAAACATTTAACATTCATCCTAATAGCCTAGCAGGGAGCTGGACTCAATCCCAGCCATCTAAAGGGGTCTCCAGTACATCACAAGACCAAAAAAGTTAACATTTATATCAAGTTTGTTTGAACCTTATTTTAAAAAGCGCTAGGGGAAGAAACAGTCTGACACATCATTTTCTTTTTCCCACTTTGTCTACAAATGAAAATGTGATAATTACTTACCTTAAAAAATGCTAATGCCTGGGTCAGGATACCTTTAAAAGTAGCTACACTAGCTGATCCTGTCTGACATGAAACAATCTGACAAATGGACCAGTAGTGATCACATTAAGAGAATTATAGATCTGCTTCTCCCAGTAGCTCTACATCTGTTTTGGTTCCTTCTCACCACTCTCATGACACCATTTCCTGTCTCCGAGACACCTGAAAAGCAGGCACTACCTCCTGATCAGCACCAAACAGCAGATATACACATTTACTGTAGCAGCTGGTGATAACAGTGGAGCATTTAGCAGCTAAAGGACCAGATATTTCCCTTAGGAGTTGGTAGATCAAAATCACACAGTTACTAAAGCAGAGTAAATACTGGATTTACATTTGCCAGAAGATAGTCATGAATGTGATAAACGCTAATATTCTATCATTGGTTATGTAAATAAGTTCACTATGTCAGCTGTGCCCACAGCTTGTTTCCTCTGCCTCGGATGGCTAAACAATTTCACAGTAATTCTGATCTCCAACTTGCCTATTTAATGCTTTTTAAGTTTGCTTTCCAAAATGTCAAACTTTTCCTTCGAAGCAGCTCAGCACAATGTAGTTATGTATTTCCAAACTGATTATGTATATAAATCAAGTGAATCAACTGTGACAGAAGCTTAGAGGATTTCAGGTCACTATGGTTTCAAACTATTTTTGTGAAGGTCAAAGCAGTTTTTAAATTGTACATGTTTTACTATTTAAGTGGATGCACAGAACTATATACAGTACCTTTATTCCCAGATGGATTATTGAAAACCTTAAGAATGTACTTTAATGACCCAAACGTCACCCACAGTAGAAACCACTAGTCGCTGTCCTCTGCTGACTCTGAAATCATGTCAAAGAATGTGACACAGATATTTGTTTTCTTTGCAACTTGAAATACTGTATTTTGTGTTTCTAAAAGGAAGTGTGCATTACTTGAAGTTCTGTGTGTATACTTGAATTTACACTGTATTTTTTTTTTCTATGAAAATATTGTTGCCATGTCTTCATTCTTGCTATCGATAGGCCACACATTTGTTTGTTTTTAGTATTGCATGTTAGTAAATAAGAATTTAATTCTTGGCTGAGCACTTTACTAATAAAGGCAATGGAGCCAAGTCGTATGTTGACTTTTATTCTTACACAGTATATCACAGATTAAAATGACCACTTAGAGACGGATGTGTTAGGAATCGTAGTGACGGTGGCACCGAGTCACACGCTGTCTTTCACTATATTTGATTGTGAGTATTTTTAGATGATCCTGCAAGACATGCAAAGAAAACTGTGCTCAGGTGCCTGTGGGGAAATTACTGTATAAGATAAAGCTAAATTAACTGTCCTCATTATACTGGGAGAAAATAACCTGAAACTTAGCCTGCCACACACAGCCATTTCTGCTTATACTAAATCATGAGCTGGTTGTGTAAACATGAATAGAACTATGTTCTTATCAACTTTCCCCAAAATAGTGCATGAAACACAGAAGGCTGTCACAGCTAAGGCATGCTAAAGCTGTCAGTACATTTAATCATGTTTAACAAGGCATTGACAAAAACTAATGTCATCATGCAGCCTGGGAATATTTACAGACATATTTGGGTCCCACCTCATGCTAGAAGAACAAATTACAGCAGCTGGCTGCTAAATGAATGATAAATGTTTAAGACGGCACTGTTTGAGGTCAAACGGATTACGCAATTGGGAATGAATGGATCTGAACTTCGTTACTTAGCAATCCTGCTCAGTTAAAATCCTTGGATCAAACCACTTTGTTGTGAATAGGGTCTGACGAATCTAAATGCAAGCGTCAAACGTGCAGCGATTTCAAAGCCAGGACTAAAAAATTCAAAGTAATTTCTCAGAAAAGTGACAACCAGTGAATGGCCAAAAGAATTGAGTTAATGTGGTCACTTCTCTTGGAGAGTATTAGAAGTCTGGCAGCGCTCTGAAATAGCTGCAGTCTGCTGATATTACGGGGTGCATCACCATAATTAAGCCTGGAGATAAAAGCATTAAAGCCTTGCTACACGTCGATGAGTGAAAGGAAATTTTCCGTGATGTGCTTCGGCTGAAAAAAAAAAACCATGACTGCATCTGCTTGAGTTGCTTGGGGTATTTAATGACAGGTCTGAATCAAAAATTACTCCAAGATTACCAGCTTGGGGCTTCATTTTGGCTGATAACTTAGACACACACACAAAATGAATATTTAGGAACCATCTGTAGCAGCAGTCCCAAGTCTTGCGATTCTATCCCCATTCTTATTTTATTAGTAAAATAATGTTTTTTTAATCATTACAGTTTGGAAAGGAGGTTTATTACTTCTTGTAATAACTATATTAATAATTCTGTTTTGTAATTGTATTCCATCTGGAAAGATCAGGTTTCCCAGTGGCATTAAATTAAAAGTTAAATCCTGGCTCCAAAAATCCATATTTATAGCAATTCCACCTGAAAAAGGAATACTAGCATGTGAAAACCAGTGGAAAAAGAATCAATCAAAGAGACAGGGCCAGTTTGGTCTATAAAAAGCAGGTTTTATTACATGTCAACTGCTTATTAAGTAGATCAAACTTTCACATCGTTCTGTGTGGGTGATGTTATTTAACATGAACCTATATTCACTGATAACTGCTGAAAATATCAAATCCAGTACTATACAGTTACAAATAAGTCCTTCATAGTGTTTTTTTCAAGAGCAGTAACTGTACAAGCATTTACATCAGTATTATACATAATTTACATGTGTTCGGTAAGTGGTACACAACGCTGTTGAAAGGAAAAGCAGTTTGTTAACACGCATGCTACATTTTAGTAAACAAACGAGACTCCCTGTATGAAGTCTGTTTTTATACACATCTTTTAATCTGGGTTGTAAATATTCCTTCACATATTAATAAACCACATATCTAAACTGTAAACAAGGGCTGCTGAAAATATGGTGCAAAGATCACATGCCTCTCTTCCTGTTTTTGTACTTCATGTTTCTCGTAATGAGGATATAAATGTATACAGTGCGTTGTAAAAAATTAATTAATAAAAATCAATAAAATATTTTCATGCATCGACTAAGAAAAAAAAACAAAAAAATGAATCAAAAGCAAACTTAAATTTCAAGTATGCTGAATAAGATCAGATTAATTTGTGTAGTTAAGCATGTAAACGTTTGCATGTGCACTCTTGTATCTTTTCAGACAGTCATAAAGTACCTGCAACACTTGAACCTGGGTAGTTATTGAATTTAATTTACAGTGGGGCAAAAAAGTATTTAGTCAGCCACCGATTGTGCAAGTTCCCCCACTTAAAATGATGACAGAGGTCAGTAATTTGCACCAGAGGTACACTTCAACTGTGAGAGACAGAATGTGAAAAAAAAATCCATGAATCCACATGGTAGGATTTGTAAAGAATTTATTCGTAAATTAGGGTGGAAAATAAGTATTTGGTCACCTCGAACAAGGAAAATCTCTGGCTCTCACAGACCTGTAACGTCTTCTGTAAGAAGCTTTTCTGTCCCCCACTCGTTACCTGTATGAATGGCACCTGTTTGAACTCATCATCTGTATAAAAGACACCTGTCCACAGCCTCAAACAGTCAGACTCCAAACTCCGCCATGGCCAAGACCAAACAGCTTTCGAAGGACACCAGGAAAAGTATTGTAGACCTGCATCAGACTGGGAAGAGTGAATCTACAATAGGCAAGCAGCTTGGTGTGAAAAAATCTGTGGGAGCAATCATCAGAAAATGGAAGACATACAAGACCACTGATAATCTCCCTCGATCTGGGGCTCCACACAAGATCTCATCCCGTGGGGTCAAAATGATCATGAGAACGGTGAGCAAAGATCCCAGAACCACACGGGGGGACCTGGTGAATGACCTGCAGAGAGCTGGGACCAAAGTAACAAAGGTCACCATCAGTAACACACTACAACGGCAGGGAATCAAATCCCGCAGTGCCAGACGTGTTCCGCTGCTGAAGCCAGTGCATGTCCAGGCCCGTCTGAAGTTTGCCAGAGAGCACATGGATGATACAGCAGAGGATTGGGAGAATGTCATGTGGTCAGATGAAACCAAAGTAGAACTTTTTGGTATAAACTCAACTCGTCGTGTTTGGAGGAAGAAGAATACTGAGTTGCATCCCAAGAACACCATACCTACTGTGAAGCATGGGGGTGGAAACATCATGCTATGGGGCTGTTTTTCTGCCAAGGGGACAGGACGACTGATCCGTGTTAAGGACAGAATGAATGGGGCCATGTATCGTGAGATTTTGAGCCAAAACCTCCTTCCATCAGTGAGAACTTTGAAGATGAAACGAGGCTGGGTCTTCCAACATGACAATGATCCAAAACACACCGCCCGGGCAACAAAGGAGTGGCTCCGTAAGAAGCATTTGAAAGTCCTGGAGTGGCCTAGCCAGTCTCCAGACCTCAACCCCATAGAAAATCTGTGGCGGGAGTTGAAAGTCCGTGTTGCTCGGCGACAGCCCCAAAACATCACTGCTCTCGAGAAGATCTGCATGGAGGAATGGGCCAAAATACCAGCTACTGTGTGTGCAAACCTGGTAAAGACCTATAGTAAACGTTTGACCTCTGTTATTGCCAACAAAGGTTATGTTACAAAGTATTGAGTTGTATTTTTGTTATTGACCAAATACTTATTTTCCACCCTGATTTACGAATAAATTCTTTACAAATCCTACCATGTGGATTCATGGATTTTTTTTTCATATTCTGTCTCTCACAGTTGAAGTGTACCTCTGGTGCAAATTACTGACCTCTGTCATCATTTTAGGTGGGGGAACTTGCACAATCGGTGGCTGACTAAATACTTTTTTGCCCCACTGTATATCTCAGGCTCTAGATACAATGAATGAATAAATAAATAAATAAAACCCTTTTTTCAGTCTCTTATTCAAATATTGCTGCTTTAACTTGGACTTTTTTCTATGCTTGATTCAAGTAAGACCATGAGGAAATACTGAGCAGAGAGATGAGACACTCTTTTAGTGGGTGCTGGTTAAGACGAAGATGAAAAGACTCAAAAATACATATATTCTTTCCTAGTCTGACCTATATTCTATGAGGGATGGTTTTTTTCTTACAGTCTTTGTAATATAATAAAGCAAAGGACAGCTTTTTTATCTTTCAATTCTATACTGGACGGCCCATAAATAAGTCGGTCCTCCTGTCAAATTAGCTGCCTTCAACCCAGATCTCTACGCGTACAGGTTGATTTCACAAAAACCAACAAGCCAGCTTCATTAAGATGCCGAAAGCAAGCAGCACATTAATCACAGCACACTTATCAACATGATGTCTAATTTCACTCAGTGTACGCCATCATCTTTTCATTTAACAATTTTCACCTTTCTTGATGACCATAAATGAGATTTTTATGTTATTTTGGCTCAGCACTCAGCATTGAAGATGTTTTTTTGTTGAAGTCCCAACATCTGGGCCTGTTAATCCCAAGTCATTAGCATACATCTTTGGCTTTATGTTTTAAATGCTAAGGCTGTGCACTAACAGACAAAACGAACTAAAAAATATCTTCTGTAGTTTCTTATTTATCTACAAGAATCTGAAAATCTAAACTAGACCGTCTTAACGCAATTAGCTAGCCCCTCACGATCCCCTTGAGCCCTTCTGTTTCATCACTCGCTCACTACTAAATTCCAAGATAAACACAGAAGTAATGCAACACTGAACCGTGCATTACTGCATAATGCATGGCTGTAATCTGGTATAACGCAACCTAATTTATATTTCATGCAACTCAATTGTCTCTCAAATTAATAACACATTTAGGACAGTTCATGTGGATTTAGGAATTAAAATATTCTTAGTAGTAAGACCTGAAATTTGGATGGGCTGACACTCACTAAGGATCAAACTTCTACATCCTTTTTGGTTAAGCTCATCTCTTTGTCAGTCGATATACTGTGATAACCATCTGAAACCTTCCCCATAGCCTTGTTTTTTCAACACGCTGCACATGAAAATCTCCAGGGGTCGAGCATTCAGCTCCTTCAGCAACACATTTCCCTGTCAGTTACAACAAGGATCAATTAGAATGACGATCATATGTGCTCCTGCATATTTCTGTGAATTAAGAAAGAATCCTCAAGACATGCCTACCTTCCCGGTAACTTGGCCATCAAGAGCAAAAGCTCCTCTAAGTCCTCCTTCGCTGATAGCTTCGGGGCGGTCAATTTTATTACCTAACACCAACACTGGTACATTGACTATGGTCTCATCTGCAAGGAGAGCCTAGAAAAAATAAAAGAGAGACAAACTAACCAGCAATCCATTGCTAACACACAAAAACAGTCCTGTGTGGTGGAAACCGTTTGTAACAGCAATGTTTAACCTTACATCAAGTTCAGTCTTGGATTCTGTGAGTCTGTCATGATCTGCACAGTCTACAAGAAAGACGACTCCATTCACAGCTGGCAGGTAGTTCTTCCAAACTCTTCGTGCTATAAAGAAGGGAAAACGGCTGTGAATTAGCTGCGATTGCAACAACTCAACATGAGTCTCTGAAATGCAGCAGTCTAACTATAAACCTTTGAAAATATAATTATGTCCTTTCTCCTGTAGAGAAGCGGTAGTTTACACATCCTCACATCTAAATACACACAAATACAGATTAACTATTTTCAGCTAATATGGCTAATTACGCCTCAAGTCAAGTTTAAGCTGCTTGCCACTAATAGCACTGATAAACAGTGTTACTTATCTAATTTTAAAGTCTAATTAGACAGCAATGGACAGATGTGGAAATAGCATTTTAATTTGACTGTACAAATCAAATATGGGTTTTTGTCTTACCAACGGATTTAGATCATTTGGATAATGATTTTCAAATGAAACTATAGAGGGTTAGTTTTCTCTATATTTATTTTTAATAGCACTGGTACAAATTCTAATTACAATACATCCTGCCTTTAAATTTTCTGTTGACATGCGTACAATGAATCAGATCACTCAGCATTCAAGCGTGAATGCATGCGCTAAAAATATCAAATTGAAGAAAAACAACAGATCAGTGTGACGGGGGTCTACAGAGACATCATGTGGCAGCCATGTGCACTGATTTGTCAACCTGTCAGTTTGGTTATACATGTTTCTGATGACAGGAGGTGCTACCGTTGAAGATAACATAGGCAGCAGTCACTAATCTTCAACTTACAATAGTACAAGTATATTTTGTGATCTAGTAAACCCGTTTCCTCTCATTTCTGTATTTAATAAACGTTAAAACCAAATGAATGGGGCGATGTGAACACATATGCTAAAGGTTTGAGAATCAATCAGATGCTCTAAGCCCACAGAAATGTAGTGTTGTTGCTATCCTGTGCTAAATAACTTAAATAAATAACACAAACAAAATAGATACAAAAAATTCAATAGCGTCTCACTGCCAGCAAAAATGGAAATAGATCTCACCTTGTACATGTCCTCCGAGATCAAACGTAGTAAATGTCATGCCACCGATTGTTAGCTCTTCAGAAGCTTTGTGTGAAAGAAAATACACCTGAGATGTTTTCGCACATGAGAAAATTTGAGATGCACAGACAGAGGAATGTCAATGACATGCAGAGACCTGCACTGCTAAAAGATGATGTTAGACTAATCGCAACTTTGAGGCCACAAATTAAAGGAGCCCCAATGATGGTGACATACAGCAGGGTGGGAAGACTGCCAGCTATAAAGTAATAGGCGGGGTCACTTTATGCAAAGATAAGGCTTAAAGGTGTCAATCGCTTAACTAATAAAGACAATTTTTTACTATTACACAACACATAAGACAGTCTATATGACAGGTGACACCTTTATAAGAGAATGTATAAAAGTAATAAAGTATATGTTGAGGAACACTACAGTACACTATCAACACTTTAATGAAATACTTGCATCTTAAAAATAAATCAGCCATTATCTATTTACCATATAATAACTGTATAAGCAGCACAATAACAAGGCCAATATCACATGGTTTTAGGAGCATGGTATTTTTAGAAGACAGCGCGATCACAACCTGTGGCCTAATATAAAGAAAAATCCAAAACCTGGAAAAACAGCACATGGGTAATATGCACTCTGAGTATCCCCTTACTTGGATGCAGTGTTGGAACGTGCTGCCCAAGCCTGTCATCTTTCAGCATGTGTAGGAGCGTTGTTTTACCGGCATTGTCCAGGCCCAGGAAAACTAGCTTCCCACTCTTTTTGTAAAGACCTGAAAGGATTCAGAAGAATTCTTATTTTATTCCACTTCACGCTGCGCTGCAGCTCTATCACCTCTGAGTTTGCTGGTCTGCTGACCTCAGAGAATGAGACGGGACATGTGGGTGAAACAGCTCAGACAAGAGCACGACCATTAAGGGACTTAAAAACAAATAAAAGGATCTTAAAAAAATCGAGCGGCTACATTTTGCACCAGCTGGAGGCGAACAATTGGAGGCCTGGCTAATTTAAATAAAAAGTATATTATAGTTATTAAAATGTGATGTTTAAAAAAGCATGTATTACTGTTTCAAGGTTGCACAAAGTTGACAGAAGAGGCTTGATTTTTGACAGCAGCCTCAAATGTAAAAAGCAGGATTTTACCACTGTGTTTACGTGAGAATGGAGCTGTACAGTAGGATCCATTTTCCGACCTGAATTTGTGATTATAGTGCTGTGGTGAGTTTTTAACCCAGACTGGAACACTTAAAGAATTGCATGCCCATGTTTGTAAAGATTTGATTTCCAAAGCTATCTATATGTTGGAAATCTTGCTACTATAGGCAGTTTATATAAGCTTCAACCAGATTGATTAACTGGTGTAGGAGAAGTTAGGGAACAGACATATATGCATATGCTGTGATCATTGTAGTAACATGTCAGTGCCTGAACAAAATGCACCAAGCTTAGGATGGGAGTACTTAGAATGGGGTACATCATTTCAGAGCAGCACACAGTACTCACCTAAGAACTGTAAAATACTACTAAACCCCCTGTAGATCCAGTCAAATAAAAATGACATCCTGACAGCGTGCACCTAAAACAAGAAACAAAGCAGTTTACTAGACAAATTAAAATATGAAAAGCATAGAGATGCCAGCATTATGATGCAATGTTTACATATTTTCTTAAGAGCATAGTGGGTTTGATTTGTTTATCTACAGTGGACTGGAGACTCCAAGCTTATCGATTTCTTTTAGCAACGTTTCCACATAGCAGAGAAATGATGTACAACTAATGCTAGTGGAGCGGTTATAAGGGAGTCTATAAGGATTCTGACCTACACAGAATCAATAATGGCATCAAATAAATTTTATAAACGTACATCAACATTTATGTAAGTAACTCCCAATACAATGTTTAAGCAAAGTAGTATTTATTGCAGGATTTCTGATTTGCAAAGAAACATATCTTTCTAACAGATGCCATTTTGGCTGGTCAAACTGAGTCATCATACCTAAAATTGGGCAAGTAATAATGTGTGTAAGAGCCATGCCAAAAAGTGATTGTCTGCCAAGTCTAATATCTTTGCTTATATTGGTAGTGAACAGGATTTACAAAGGAAATATATATCAAATAAAGAAATTTTGCAAGTGTCTTTATGACTTTGAGTTATTATACCTATTCTGTGTTCTACACTGTGCTCAATCCAGACCTTTTTGGCCACTTAAAAGATCCGTATACAACTGTTTTTGTTAGCATTTTAGCAATTTATGCTGTCCTCTTGTTCAAATTGTCCTTGAAAAATACTTTTTTATGTCAATTAGAATTTTTACCTGGATAAATAAAAAAAATCATATAAAGTGACTTTGCCAAAAGCTGATTGCAGCTTCTACCATGTGACAGGAATTTTTCTGGTTCAAAATTACTTGATATCATTCATTAGAGATATGTTTAACCATTATTATAGGTTAACAAGTCACTTACAACAGCTAATCCCTTTTCGGCACTGGTCGAAATGAGTCTACAGCTCATAACATGAGGCATCGATAGGGTTTTTTCATATCTGTGACATAACAAACTGTTATCTCCTTCACCCACAGGTGTAGCAAGGCAACTAGCAGCGATGCTACCCATCTGTACCTAATGAAATATTTACAAAGACTAATTGTTAGATCTGACTTAATGTTTCCCCATGAAACGAAAGCAGAAACAGTGGTGCAGTTTTAAAGGACACCGCAGTATTTAGCTTCCTGCTTCGGCAAGTCTTGTGAAAGATTACCCTGGTCAGCTAGTTAGCATTGACATTGTTAGCCCCGGCTCTTTCTAGAATCTGACCACAAGTGGGTCAAGACACTGTTTAAGAAACGAAAAACCGCGAGTGAAACCCAACATAAGAGACAGCAACACCAGAACAGGCTGTTTCCCATTGACTTGTTAAATAAAAACGACAGTACTCTCTGAGTTTAGCTCGCTTACCTGCAGCACTGACAAGCTGACAGTTCTCGGTAGTATCGCTGGTCTCCTTGGAAACAGTCAATCAGGGGCCTCCTCTTCTTCCTCGTGCTTTAGAGTTTATCGCATGACTTGCATTGGTGCCCCCTCCCGTCGACCAGACGCAACCGATGCTGCAAAATGTGCTATTAATGTGTCCTGCGCTGTGAAAAGGTTACTATTCTTAAAATTTCAGAAGTTTTTGTCAGTACTTTCACTTTGTTCTGTTCTATACTTATACTGAATTGAGAAGAAATTATTGTATTTATACTCTTATACCTTTATTTGGCAGCTGTTGCAGCTTGTTCCTTTACTCATAAAGTAAGACTTTACAAGTAAGACTCTACCCATAAATACTGTGCTTGTAAAGTCTGCTTTGCTCCAGTCTCAATGAATAATTTATAGCTCAATAAAACTCTAGCCTTTCGTCCTGGAGTATGTTCAAAGAACCCAAAGCAGGGCTTAAAAACGAAAAACGTTTTGCAGACTTTCACAATAAGGTGATATCTGTTGCATTGCTCATTTTTAAGGGGTATGCTTCTCGTTTGGGGTGCAAGAGCTCCCGGGTTTAGATATGCACTTGTTCTAGCAAAAGCAGGACACAGCTAGAGGTAGTCTTTGAATATCTTGACCATATTATAATATTATATAAACTATATTTAGTGTTTCACCATATCTGATTTAAGTTACACATACATTATGCGCTAGGGCCTCTATTACTTGACCGTTTAGAGCACCCTTTATTTGCAAGTATAGTTTCTAACCACACTGTAAATGCCTTCAGTTCTTATTGAAGTGACTGTTTAATTGCAGGCTGCAGAAAAAAACAGCATGAGACCTTTTCACTCACAGCTAAAGGCTTTAATAGGAAGTCATTTATAATCTTAAACAGCTATTACATCTTAGGAACAGTACATACATCATGTAGTAGAATTGTCAATATTGTCATATAACCCAATGAATTATTGAATGTAAGACTGTAGAGAAATGGGTTTATATGCCTTTTATCAAATATTAAAGAAGTTTCTTTCTGTCTGTCTTAACAAATGCTGTTATCCACTTTAGAGTCACATTCTTTTGATAAACACAGGTAAATGGTTTAATATAGTGTTTATTTTTCAAAGTAAAATCAAATTGCATTAAAGTTAAATGACAAAAAATAATGAGAGCTTTCATGTGATCTGGATTAAAAAATAACCACATCAGCCAATGAAGGTTGAACAACCAGGCAAGTAAATGTTATATGAAATAAGCAAGACACATCAAATCCACAGGAATCAAGGAAGGAGGGATGTGGGAAGGCTTCACATATTTCCTGTTTCCACCCAGGCTTTACCTTCTCACTTGTCATAGTAGAACCATTTGTCAACTGAAAAAAAATAAAACATAAGATTTAAGTTCCATGAGGCAACAAAACAGAGTTGCTGCAAATATCTATAAACACCCACCTGAACTTGGAATAGGTTCTTCAGCTCCAAAAGCACATGCCTGTAAGCGTGATTAAATGGTGATATATTTATTTGCTTAACTAATCACCTTTAAAGTTCACGAGGAATACATGTGCATGTCATTAATAGACTAATTAAATGCTGCCAAGTTCTCAGGGCCTATTTTCTGTTTTACAGGAAGCCATTAGATGCTGGTTTCTTTTTGATCTCAAAAACATTACTCTTATAGAGAGCAGCTGGAGTGAAATGAAAGAAACTGCCTTTAGCATTTCTCTGTTTCTAGTTTCTTCACTAATCAAATAGGAAGGTATGAATGCTAACATGAATTTAAAAATAAAATGGACTTACAGATTTAACTACTGCCTCGGCATCCCCAGCAGAGCAGCAGAACGGACTATCTGAAACGCTGGTGTTCATGCTAATCAAAGAAAGGAAGACTTTTTTAAATAGAGCAATTTTCTGCCTATACGCATGTCTTTCTCACCACCCAAAAAGTGCACATATTTACAGTGTTTAGTGTTTTATTTGCTCCAAGAAACACATTACCAAAGCAGCTACAGTGCGGTGAAAAAGTATTTGCCCACTCCCTTGTTTCTTATATAGATTGGGTAGCATATTCCTGTTAATAAATGAAATTGTTTAATGCATTTTGCATTCCCTCGGTTTGACTCAAATTAAAGTTTGTTTGACGAACAAATCAGGAAGGGGGCCAAATGCTGTTTCACAACACTGTACATTATATTCTGTTGTCTTCCTGCTCTATCATCTATGCAATGTACAATCATTGGCTGGAGAAAATTAGGGCAGGAAGTGCATCTAATAGTATCTGTCACATAATGTTGCTGAGCTTTATATTTGCACAAAGCATTTTTTTTTTTCAAATTAATCAACTTGTTTACCAGTTTAACTCGCCGGCATTGGTCATCTTAGAAATCAGTGCCTTCCAAAACTCATGTGTGCTCTTCACTGTTTCAACGGCAAAGTCCTGGAGAATACAAAAGAACTACAAAATCAAAGCAACATCCCCAGCTATATGTCTCTAAACTGAAAATGTAATCATGTATGTATTGCGACAGATTCAGTATAGCTAAAAATATAATATCAGAAGTGTAGTCTGATGTCAAACCAAGACCTAGACTAAAATGCTGAACGCTGTACCCGGTCCTTGAACTCTCCGTTAAAAGCAAACTGATTTTCAGGTTTCCCATCTGGTACTTTGTATCTTTTAAACCAATCAACAGTTGCCTCCAGGTAGCCGGGCTTAAGTTGCCTCACATCATCAATATCTGCATGAAATGGAGAAAATGAAAAAAATAAATAAATTCCAAAAAGCTTGCACAGTCTTCGCGTATTTTCCAGCAACATAAACAACTTTAATTTTTAAGTTATCCCTACTGTTAAAACTGCCAGCTTCTGGGTCCTCAGTATTGATCACTATGACCTTCCAGTCTGTTTCACCCTCATCGATCAAAGCCAGAGTTCCCAAAACCTTCACTTTGATTACTTCTCCTCGAGAGCACACCTGAGGATTAAAGATACTGTTTTGAAAAAGCTGCAAAAAGCACCATTTCAGTAAGTCTCTTCAGCCAGACTTGTTCCAGTACCTTATTTCCTATGTCACATATATCGATGGGATCATTGTCTCCGCAGCATCCTGTGTCGCTGTCCTTGTGGTTGGGGTCTTCCCATGTCTGTTAAGGAGAAGTGTATGGGGTTAACTGAACAGAGACATGGCCTAGTTTCCTGCTGTACATATATCATCTGAGTGGGACTCGCCTGCGGTATAGCTCCATAATTCCAGATATAACCTTTATGGGGAAACACATTTGCTACATAACGAAGATTGCCCTTCTTCACGTCTTGCTTCAGTGGATTGAGAGGATCTTTAGTGGCAATCTGTGAAACAAAGACATTAAGTACAAAAATAAAAATAGAAAGAAGCAATGACTTAGATTGTAGTCACTACATTACCACAAATATGGGAGGGATCTTAGAAAGCAACAAATACATATTTTTGCAAGATATGTTATGTACCTCCATCTTTGCATTTGTCCACCTTGGAACTTCAACAATGGCATGAAAAATATTCTAAAAATGGTAAGAGACATAGCCTTGTTACTGTCGTACCTGATGATGAATTCTCCTAGTGGCTTATTGTGCTACTTATAGACTGGCATAATCGTTATCTAAGGTAGGATACAGATCATTGCACATATGCCTAAGGAGTTTCAAGAGAAACCCAGCAGCTACCACAGTTTTTGTTATCTATTCAGTGATTTGTCTAAATAGTCAAAATAAGGACATATGTATTTAAGAAATGTGAATAAATTAACCTACAAGGCAAAATACAGCACAATCAGCAGGTTTTCAATGATATAAGTTCTTCTCTAATATCCCAAAAGACTAACAGCCACACATGATGCTCACCTCTGCTTCATTTGCATAGATGGGTACATCGTGAAAGGGAGAGATGTATTTGCCCTCAGAGTTTTCTATGAAAAGAATTACACAGTTTCATCTCCCTATTCAAATAAATAATATGGGATCTTTACATCTACTTAACAGTAGTGCTCCTGTAATATACTGCTACATGTTATGCAAGCAGCTATTACACTATACAGAATCCATGAAGGAATTATTTCCCACAAACAGTCAAACTAGTTCATTCAAAGAGCTGTGCTTACTGAAATACACCCTGTACTCCTGGGTGTTCGGCCTGCCCTTCTCCTCGATGGTAAAGCTCATGTCTGCTGTTGGTTTAAACCCCTCCAAGTGTGGTCTGTTCACTAATTCAGCAGGACTAAGAAGCTCCCGGCAGACAGGCAGTCATGTAAGACAGGGGAGCAGACATGCGCACTTCTTAAGCCTATGGGGTTAGAACCCAGACAACTACCTGTATTTGACAATGGGGCTGCTGTGGGAAAGGCGTAAACATCTGGTGACAGATCCATGCTGGCTTCTGCCTGTTCCTGTATGGCTGCTGTGTTCAAATCACACCTAGCACTGGCATCTGTAGCTTACAAAAGTAACCCGTGTGAAGCAGAGTTGCTCAGAATAGTAATCAGCAACTAATCCTTTCTGTTGCCACTTCTCCGTGCCTGCCACATGCATTCTGCAGCACAGACGTGAAGTTTCTGCGTTGTCTGTGTGCGAAGTGATTTGTTTTCGAGTTCCCCGTTACAAGCTGTGGCTCCCGAGAGTTCTTTTCACAGAAAAACAGATGGAGCTGACAGGTGTTAGCTGTAAGCCAATTAACACAGGAGGATTAGGTGGTGTGCAGTGTTGTGACTTCTTACATCTCAAGTTTCACTTTAACTGTTCGATAACATACTTATGAGCTTGTTTTCGGAAACACTGAGAAAAAATATTTAAATTAGTTTTGATTTTTGCATGCTTATGTAATACATTTGAGCACCGAGTCCTATTCTACATGAATGCCTTTAAGTTTTTATATTAATCTATTGTACCAAAGTTTAATTTTTTTTTTCATTTGCTTGTTTTGTTTTGGCTGAACTTTTTTATGTCACTTAAATCATGCATTTCATTTATATATTGTTATCCAAATAAAAAGTAGTGTCAGAGTAAAAGTGCATTAAAGCACCTTATGGGAAAAAAGGAAGAAAAACACAATATACATGTGTGGGAGTAGTCTTATATCTTTGTCGTGCAATTTCTATATTAAAATCATGTAACTGTACAGTTCTTTATTATATATAAAGTATTAACTTTCAGCTATTTAGATGAAAAATCCTGCTGTAAACCTAACTAAAATGTGCAGTGCCAAAAACTGCTTAATATAACCTGTCAAACTGCACAATAGCACTAAAGAAAGTATGCTCCTCTGCCTATAGGTAAGGTAATTAAAACACAGTGAATTAAAGAGGAGCGTGAAGCTGAGTGCGAGGTCACACTCTGGGAAGCAGACAAGTCACGTGGCACTGAAAGCTTGCCACCAGGCTAAATGTCCCAAGAACATTCTCCTTTGGCAGACTTGTAGATGCTGTATCTGATGACTTCTCCCAACAGAAATTATGTGTATTCAAACCAATTTTCACCCTAGAAAAGGTTTATTTGGATTATTCGTTCACCAGATCTTCTTGGTTTTCTAATGATACACGCAGACTTGAAACTCTGCGCTCAAACATCAGGTGAAATAATCCAGACTCAGCAGGGATGCTATTTAAAGTGTTCTTGAGGAGTAAAATACTTTGAGTTGCTCTTCTGAGCACCTGTCTCCGTCTTCTGGAGCTTCTATTACAGTTACAGTGAACTGGAATTATCCAACTTTGAATGTGGCTACAATACCTTCAGGCATCTTGAAAGGATGTTATTCTGTGAGCTCCTCATACTGTATCTACCTGTGTGAGAAGTACCTGCACTCAGAGGGTGAACTACAGACGACATTCTGTGTGTACAGACTATTATCTTAGCAATTGCTTTTCTCTTGCTTGTTTAAATTATTGCTCCAGCTGTAATCTATGTTCTAGTCCAATTCTTTAGATTTTATGTATAATATTTAGCCAAATGTTTCTTCTTGCAAAACATTTTTCAGGTGCAATCTTAGCTTCCAGTCAGTTGTATTTGCATAGCCAAGTGCTTCACTAATACAATACAATCTGTACTTAGATCCTTGATTTGGATAAGAAAACACTCACCCAAAATGGTAAAAAAAAAAAAAGAGAGAGAGAGAGAGACTTGTGAAACATTAAAACATTTAAAAACAATCCTGAACACTTTTGTACTTCTGTGTCATTTAATACAAACTCAGTATTGTATATAACATAACCATCTCAGCAAAGTCACCATGTAAAAAAAGGACAAATACACAGAGACTGCTTAGTTTTCAATGTATATTTGTTTTTTCCCCTATCAAAAAGAATAAATAAGCCATAATAAATATATAATTTGAAACAATGTCAAATGGTGTATCAAGAATGAGTGATTTAATTTCCAGAAGTCTTAATACCAAACGCAGAGCCTACAGGGTTCCCAGCAGCATTGAAAAGTCAAAGAAAGAGGTCTCCGCACAACTCTGTTTTTGTTGCTTGTACAGTATAATGATATCCTGAAGTATTTTTGTCCTACCTGTAACACAAAACTAATTCAATTTAAGCAAGTAAAGGCACACAGCTCCATGCTACAGGAGGTGAAATACATTTATCGTGCATTTTAGGACTCTGCTGTTGACAAAATGTCAAATTTATGAGGAGACTGCAGAGCTGACTTTGTGTTTGAGTCCAGAGGGTTTGACTTCACATTCAGCCACTTCAGCGATGGCATGTCAGACAACTTCTCCAGTGGTACTTCTGTAGAGGAAAATTTAAAAGACAAAAAGACTGAGATGTGTAAATATGTACCTTTCTCACAAAGAGGATACATTAACAATTCTTTTTTACCAGTAAGGCTATTTCCCTGAAGATCAATACGCTCCAGTGTGGCTATTTCAGTAAGCTTATCAGGGAAGATGGAGAACTTGTTATTAGCCAGGTTGATGCTGGTCAGATGCTTCATTTCCGACACAGAATCGGGCAGTTTGGTGAGCACATTTCCTTGCAGGTCCAGTTCTGCAAGGTATTTCAAGACACGAGTAAATCGAAGGGTCACTTGGCTGTTTTTCCCATCAGAGCACGAAGACATTCTGTCAACGTTTGTGAGGTGAATAGCATGTGAGATTTAAAAAAATACATCATTTACCTCTGAGCTGAGTGAAAGTTGTAAAGAACTTGCTAGAAACGACCTTCATCTCATTGTCAGCCAATGTGATAACTCGGATGTTTTCTGTGACAGTCCTCAGGACTTTGAACACACCGTCTGGGAAAGAAGCTAGCATGCATTTTGACAGGTCTGCGGAGAAGAAGAAGAACATAGTTATAAAATAATCAAACATTAACACAGTGTAAATCTATAATTACTCTGATAATTACACATGATTACTTACTATTCTTATTATTACATTCTGGCATTTCAAGTTATGTAGCAGTCAACTTTAAGCCTATGTCGCCACCTGCTGGTACTATCTCTGACAACAAATTCATTTATATGCTCTGAACAAAGATTAAGTGAGAGACAAAGGAAAGAATATGTTAAAGTGTATCTTACCCACACTATCTTTTCCCTCCTCTACAGTAGCATTAATCCTCCGGGCCACTTTTGCAACAGCCTCAGCCATTTTTCTGCTTTAACTTTTCCTAAGAGACATAATACAACATTACACATACCTCCACATATAAATGATAAGATGATAAAATAGTAACTACACTATCAGCCAAAGCTGCTGCCCATGCTGACATCCCACTGAAGTCAGCACAACACAGTCGACGCCTGTTTTAAATTTAGCCACAGGCTAAAAATGAACCTTCTAAGGCTAAATCTCATTAAAGATTGCTAGCACTGATAAATGTCACACTTTAGTTGTTTAACGTGGACACACTCCAAATTTTTGTGCACTTTTGGTTTTAAGTACATTAAGGCAATTTCTAACAGAATTTAATGTAAAGACCTGACCTGCAAGTGTATTAACAGCACAAAGTCAGATGGATTCATATTCTTCTTCATATTCTTTTCTAGCTTAATAAACTTAGTACTGGCACAATATTAAGGTCTTAGTTCTTTGCTTATCTACATCTACATTCTGAACTGGTTGAGTTTTTATAACTAGTTATGTTTGTTTAGCACTAATTCCTACTCAAAAAAATGATCAGAAAATAACTAGCTCTTCTCATATATTGTACTTTCAAGTACTCCACTGATGAATATATTTGACATGTCAAGAGTTTTTTGTTTTGCTCCAGTATTCACAATTTTGAATAAACAGATTAGAAATTAATATAAACGAAAGACAGCTCAGGTTAAACAGTTGACTTGTCTTCTTCTTTTGACTGTTTTATGGGTTGACACAGTGGATCATCTGCCTCTATCTCACCCTACTTCTTGCATCCTTCTCTGTCACACAAACTCTCTGCATGCCATTTTTCCACTACATTCATAAATCTTCTCTGTGGTCTTTCTCTTTTACTCCTGCCTGGCAGCTCCACATTCAGGTATCCCTACCATCTTATAAACCTTTCCTTTCACTCTTGCGGCTATCCTTCTGTCACACATCCCCCCTAACACTGGTCTCCACCCACACCATCAAGCTGCCCTTGCTTTTCAGCTCTCTTGTCCACTGCCTGTTCTGTTGCTTTGTTTGGTTTACCACAGGTATTTAAAGTCATCTATGTTTACTACCTTTACAGGTTCGCTGTTACACCCGTCTCTCTCTCACATGTGAAATCTGTCTTTCTTCTATTGACTTTCATTTCTCGTCTCTCTAGTGCATATCTCCACCTCTAAATAATCCCTTCCAACTGCTCCCTGCTCTCACTACAGACCAAAATGTCATCTGCGAACATCAAAGTCCAAGGAGACTCCTGCCTGACATCACCTGTCAGCCTGTCCATTACCACTGTAAACAAGAATGAGGCTCAGAACCGATCCCTGATGAATCACACCTCTGCCTTTAACCCATCTCTCACTTCTGTCACACCTCACCACTGTCTTGTTGTCCTCATACATGTCCTACACCAACCTAACATACTTCTCCATCACTCCTGACTTCCTCTTAAGACTACCACAGTTCCTTTCTTGGCACTCTATCATATGCTTTCTCCAGATCTAGAAAAAGACACAGTGCCGTTCTTTAAATAAAAAATAATAATAATAATTTGAAACTATCTGGTAATTTGTGGTAAATTAAAGACAACTCATAAAACATTTGTTATATTGAATTACAGAGTGTTTGAGAGAAATTCAACTTTTGCCTTTGCCCATTATTAAAACCCATTAAGTCCTCAAAGTGGAAATAGTAACATAAAACCCCAGAAACGCTGCTTCGGTTGAGCCTTCACGAAGATCGCTTTTCACTTCTGGTTAACCATAAAGCTAGTAAATAAAGCATGTATGCTAACATAAAAATCTTTAGACTTACTTCAGACCTACACTACCAGACTAATATAAATTCACCGGTCGACAGACATATAGATATGCTCTGTGTCATTGAAGCTATACAAAAGTCACTTACCTCAACTAAAAGCCTGCTAGTGTTACCAAAACGTGCAGCTGCCGGTGTTAGCTAACTTAGCTTCAGCTTCTCAACCCACCAGGCAAGTTTAATGAGTGTGTATTTTTAACCAGAGGAGAGGCTGGCTGGCTCACCTCTTTGCTGCTGCGCTATTTTTTTCGGTCAGTACGATACGTTAGCATCACCTCATATAAGCAAAGAAGTTATCAAACAATGCAAAAGCAAGTTAATGCTTAGCTTCGGTTAGGAAAACATGAGCTTCGGTTAGCTTGCTAGCTAACATAAGTGATATTCACGAGCGTCAGTCCTGCGCTTTGAAATTGCAGAACACGAAAATTTAAAATATAAAACAAAAGAAATAGCGTCATACACGAATTCCATGAGTAATAAGGCGCAGATACCACAACTAAATAACTTAAACCATCTTTAAAATTTATTGAACACGTATAAAATATTTTTTTAAATAGTTGCTGGTTAATTCAACTATAATTAAATAGTTAACCACATCTGCCTGAGTGGAAACTGACATTACGAAGTTAAATGTTGTCTTACCTCTGAGTCCTGGTCAGCTATTGCCAGTCTGACCTCTGCCATAGTCATGAATCTGGCAAGTTCCTGGTTAGTCAGTATTTTTTCAAAGGATTTGAATACAATGAGCTCTATTGCTTTAGAAGAATAGAACCTAGTTTAGCATTGTTACAACAAACTGCAACTTTAGAGTGTTGGCTGGATATTCCTTTTACAATGCTATATTTTCAATGTAAGAGGAATTTGGCAGTCACTTACTGTAGATGACTGAAACAGCTAGAAAAGTCTACCTATTTTGAGTGTGAGTGCTTTTGTGAAACACAGTTCACACACAATCCTGTTGCTAAACATAAGCTTCACCATGCTATTTGTCATGAAACTGTAGCATCTTAAAAACCAAATACACCACATAATTTTAAACCAACATAGCAAAATACATATTAAGGGTGCAACATGTACATATATGTAATTTTATTTTAATATTTACAATAATATAACAATATAAATAGCCATTATAACAATATACACAAATGGTAGTCGACAATAAAACTGTGCTGAAATATTAATCAACATTACCATTAAATATTTACAATTATAACAATTGATAATTTAAAGTGAATGAACTTCCGTTTGTGACAATAGGTGAACCCAATTTTTGAGTTCACATTTTGGTACATCTCAAAATGCAACTATTCTTACAAACCAAAGCCTACATCACACATCAAAATGTTGTCTTCGTGCAACGCTCCGACACAGCCTTGCAGTGCTTTCTTCCTTCTGTATAAATGTTTTATTTTATTTTGTTTTGTTTTATTTTATTTTATTTTATTTTATTTTATTTAATTTTCAGAAATTATTTGGTTCTGTCAAAATTTCTGTACAGTGTTAAGCCTGCTCTGCAGCTGGTTTTAGCTTTCACTGGCACCCGCACTGATCCACAATCATATCCTCGTGGTGTCGAAGGAGCATCTCTCCATTTTCATAGTACAACATGCTCAGTGGGCTCATTTTGGTTGGTGCACAGCAGGGTGAGGCCACTCTGTCAGGGTGGAAATGCTTCAGGAGACTCTGGAAAAAGAAAGAGAGAGGCTTTAGGCCAATTGTAGATAACTGCAGTTCTATAAAGAAATATAGTAATAGCGTTATCCTATCTTAGCTTACTGACATACTGACCCACTTACTGTCATCTGATATTTGCTATTCTGCTTTTCACTTCATTTAGTAAGTTGAACATTTCTGTTCATTTAAGCTATTTGTTATATGTTTTGTTGTTTTTAACGTAACATTTTGAACCACTTTAAACCACAGACGTTCTGATAAAAAATGATATCTTGTTTTACCCTTTTTCATAGTGTGGAAAAGGAGTACTAACAGATTTGTTATGATGAAACGCTTCAAATCCTCACGTTTTACTAAATTAGCAAAACAAAAAATAATAAAACAATTATTATAGCCCTGCAACAGACTGGCAACCTGTCCAGGGTGTACCCTGCCTCTCGCCCTAAGACAGCTGGAATAAGCTCCAATGAATGAATGAACAAATGTAAAAAAACAAAACAAAAAAAAAAACACACAAAAAAAAAACCTAGTAACTACGATTCATATTTGCATAGTGTTTCAAGTATTTGAGATACTTGTTTTGTCATTTTGAAAGTAATTGACAACACTTTTGGGTAGAAAAACACAGGAATAATTTCCTTTTTTTAATATATAGTTTACCATTACTGTTCTCTACTGTTTGTGAAACCCCTTAGAGAGGCCCTCCACCCTTTTTCTTCAGTCCTAACTGGTGTCAAGTTAACATTGTTAAGACATCCATCAGACAGCCACCACCACACACTTGACCAGTATGTAGTGCATTTTCACAATGATATGTCTCTGATCTAACACATTACTGTAGCTAAATGTCTCAATTTTTTCTTTTTAGTGAACAAAAAACATTATTACATTATTACTTACATAATACATTACATTACATAATTAGATAAACATTATTTGACTCAAGAGCCACTGAGGACTTCCGGTAAATTGAGTTAAGTGGTATTTTTGCTTGCCTGCAGATTTTTCATAGTTGTTATCATTTTTGATCACGTAAAGTTTATTTTATTACATATTAGTCTGAAGTACTGTTTCCATAAGTTGTACTTTAGTGGTTTAGCTACAGTTCAGCCGCTTCCATTGTGAAGTAATTGGTATTTTTATTAGATAGATAGATAGATAGATAGATAGATAGATAGATAGATAGATAGATAGATAGATAGATAGATAGATAGATAGATAGATAGATAGATAGATAGATAGATAGATAGATAGATAGATAGATAGATAGATTGTCCCTATCCCAAATTGTCCCTGATGCATATATCTGCCAGTGATTGTGTGCATATGAATTTTTAAACGGTCTGCATACAATGTTCCTATGATGATAATATGAATATGTGTAAGAACAGAAACTCTAGATAGGCACTCACCTGCATGTAGGCATGATTGGTTGGGTTTAAGTCTTCTCTCAGAGGACTAGGGCAGGAGCCTTCACAGCGGTAGGCATTGTATTTTTTAGGAAAGACAATCCAGGACCCCCAGCCAATCTGATTAAAGTCGACATGCAGGTCCACTTTGCGACAGAACGATTTTTCACTCACTCTTTTGAACAGCTGTGGGGTTCTTGCTGTTTGCTCTCTCTGGCCCCGTTTGCTCCTTCGCCTCTTTTTGATTTCAGCAGGGGAGAAGAACTTGGATTGTTCAGCTGTATGGAGTAAGCTCGCTTTAGCCTTTGAGTTTTCATCAGACCCTGTGTGTGAGAAGACAACCAGCAAGGCCCGGTCACTCACATCCTGGTCTTTTGTCAAACTTGTTTCATAAACAGGCTCATCGGGAAGAGGCAGGCCTCGCTTTTTCTTTATCACTTTCCTTCTTCTTGACACTCGCTTGTGTCGAATTCTTGTTGTTGATTTCTCTTTAAGCCAGCTCAAGAGGGGATTTGTCATGTTGAATACTTTCCAGCTCTGCGATGATGTGACTAGTGACGATTCTGTGAGCAGTGCCAGCAGATGCTGATCCTGGTCATGGTGGTGATACACCTCCACACTAATGTTGGAAACATTCATTGTCCAAGGTAGCTTGATTCTCAACTCTGCTGCCTGGATTTGTTTGTCAGCTCCCAGCGCATGGAGGTCAAATGTCGCCACCCAGGATCTATGTCTGTACTTCAAATCTGATATAGCAAAAATGGAAGAATTAGCATAATTGAAGAGCACTTTGTATGACACAGATTATAATGACTGATTGTGTGTTACTGATGCATGTAAACCAACAAACAACCACCTGTGCGGGAAATGAACCCCCCAAAACATCACCATTATTATATTACCAAACATTAGATTGCTTTCTTTCCCTCCTCACCACACAGGTGGTAGATAGCTGCAACTTTGTGAGCCTGGTTTTGCTGGAAATCTATTCCTCTAAGCGTTTCTCCTCCCTTAAAATCTCCAAGTTCTTTTGAAAGGTGATCACCGAATTGTTAAAGGTTACTTTTCTGATAATGTAGGGTCTCGCCAAATTAAATAAACTTATGGAAGGTATAAGTGCAACATATATCTTAACTATGACATGACATTTTCAGTGTGCAGCCTGTAACAGCTTTATTAAAGAAGATGCAAATCAATAAGAAGGCCTACAGCTTCAACCTTATATGTTTTGCTGGTTTAGTGGATTTAATCAGCCAACAGGAATTATTTTAACCTAAAATTTTTTTTGAAAGTTTATTTACCTCATAACAGAAGTCAGATAAAATCAAAAAATGAAACCTTTAATGAACATGCAGGCTCATCTGGTGAGAAAATAATAATATATGTCATCTAGAACTTCGTGATTAGGGGATTTCAGTAATCAAAGCTGCTTATGCTTTTCCCCAACATAACCCATTCATTATGCTACCCATGGACACCCTGCTCTGCGCCCACATCTGTAAAGAGACCCATTGTGATTCTAAACAGGTGTGGTTCCGATTAATCTAAGGGATGAACGGCTTTAAAACATTTAACTTTTGCATTGTCCGCTGCCTATTGAGTTCGACTCTTGATCAAAAGTGCAAACCACCCGCGCTATTAATCCACTCAAACCAAACACGTAGCCGAAACCAATCACTTAACACATCCCTGCTTCTCACGGCTTCTGCATATCCTCTGTCAAACAAACAGGTAGTAACTCTAACACTTTACCGAGATGTGAAATTAGATTCTGCAGCAGGGATTGGGGGGTGTCCTGTGCTGGCTGCTTGTGCCACCGTTAAATCCAGCGCTCTAATTTAATCAAACCAAGTGCGAAAAAGAACTGAAGGAGGTTGTTGATTTGACTAAGCAAGAGATTTGTATAGGGGGATGTCTGGCGAGGTATCTAATCAACATCACCTATTTAGCGAAGAAGAGGTTTGCTTTGAGAATTAGAGAGAATACCGGCCTTTTCACACGCTGATCTCTGCATGGTTATTCACCCCCTAAGCGGAATGTGGATTGAAAACCTCTGAGGTCGTCTGGCACGCAGTGTTGACAGAAAAACTAAACTCCTTAACATCTGAGAGGATTTATTAATGGTAGAGAAGACATCTGACCCGAACCAAAGCTATAAAACACGAATGTCAAACGATTCCCTGCACGTTTCTGACAAACAAACCAAATATTTTTTATGAAGCAATGAGCCAGATCTTACTTTTAGCCATCATACTCTTCACGGTGTCCGCTTGTCTTGCGGCATCTTGCTCCATCGTATCCATAAGACCGGAAAAATTCGACTTGAAATTCCTGTAAAGTTGCATCATGTAGCTCGGCAGGTGATATCCAGTTCCTCGGTCCATCACGGCAAAACGGTGCGGCGGCCTCATAAACACCCCATCGCTGGATTTATGAATCCCTTGAGCCAGCAGCGCCAGCAAAGATGCATGGAGCGCAACACCCAAAGCTCCCCATGAGCGCATGTTTTAGGTCGGTTAATGACAAATTCCTCCTCTGGAAGAGCAGGGGAGCCTTATATACTCTCACCCACCCCCTTTCACGTTTAACAAGTAGCTGAGAACATTAAAGGAAATTGACATGAGTCCTCAAGACTTGCTACCTGACAGCTCATCATCTATTCAATTGGTAATGAGGCGCCTGGGTTGGTGTTTACAAGACGCACAGGTTTTGTTTGCACCATGTTCTTTGGGCTTCTGCAGCCTGACTCCCCATTCTCAGACTAATTGTTTCATCTGTTTGGTTTGCACTAATTGTTAGGCTTTCCCATAGTCTAATTTAGTCTACTACGGGCCCCTTGAAATGCACATCAGGGACAATGAATGGGCTCTATTACCCATCAGGCATGTCTTCGTACAACAACAACAATGGCAACAGAACTATTAATGTTAAAACATCACTGCAACCAGTAATATAGGGAACGCACATGACATTTATACTACATTTATTATGCATTTGTTAATAACTTGGCCTAATTTAACTTCTAATTATACCTCAAATGGCCTTTTGTGACAAGAATATTACGATAAAAGATGGAGACGGATAAAACAGGCCTACCACAAACTGAGATAAAGTCGCTGGAAACTTAATATAGACCTCTGGGACACTATCAAGCAGCACAGATAGAATGAAGCAGGAAACACGTCTTATCTCGCTCATATTTAACTTTAAGATGTTTACTTTTAAAGCTATACTATTATATAAAGCTCACTGGTGTTTTTCTGGTTAGAATTCCTTAAACAGCGTATTAATTTTATTTGTAATGTTTATATATAAGCTTTCATTTTATTAATAGTAGCTGTATACACCTATTATAAGAATGCTTAATTTCAAAGTGGCATAACAGCAATGAACCTTTTAAATCTTCGCAAAGTTTGCACGTCAAAAATCTTGGTTCCTGCATAGAGCATCTGTGGATGGTTGTCGCAAACTGCGCATGCGCTATGCGTCTCCATTCACATAATGAAATCCTTTTCCTCGAGAATCTCCCGAGAAAGGATAAAAATTAATGGATATTTTTTATCCACCTGTATAGTTAAAAAGCGGTGCACTTTGTCGACAACGTCTACACGTCTACACCGGAATTACCGGAACTAACTGGCCCGTCGCTTTTTCACCTACCGTGTGCTGAAATGGTGAGTAGCTTTAAAGTTTACGGGTCTTTTCTTGCACGAGTCATGGCAGCTAAAAAGAAAGTTGGCACTCGTGCCGTTTTTGGACCCCAGTGTCCCTCTAGATTACAATCTTCAACAAATATGGATTTTGGACTTTTGCTTGGACTAGACTTCCGCAGTGAAGGATATTTTCATGATGTGCTTGTGTGGCTGATGGGGCATACATGTGCTTGGCACCCCCACCCCCCATCTCTCCATGCCTGCACTGCATTGTGCATTCAATCTGGTGTTTTGGGCGCTGACAGTGATAATTAATAATAATAATAATAAAAACAAGTTGTGCAAAGCACGATAGGCAGTTGGGGCTCATTACTATGGAAATGCATAAATGGATAACCGTTAACTTATGTTTTTATTTGCTTATAAAAAACAAACATTTTCTAGGATGTCCTGATGTGTTACAGTGCAACGATTACACGCGCATGAAAATTACATTACAGTACATGCATGCAAATGATAAAAGGTTTGAGAAAAACAATGTGTTATGCTCTGCGTAATGCGTTTGCATCACTTATGCAAAAACTGGATATGTACTAATAATAGGTGTGTTTTATATGTTAGCGCTCATAAGACAGGAAAATGAACCAAAACAAATACTTCTACATACAAATACCACTAACAGAAACCTAATCTAAAACCACGTCATGTATTTACATGTGCATTTATAGCATATACAGTATATAATAGGCAAATAGTGACGTCATGCTGCATCTGCGTAAGATTTTACTAGGCCTGATATAAAGCACATGATGTTCTTTGATTTATTTTGTTTTGTGTCAAGGTCTTTGTTTACTTTGGTCCTTCCAGCTGGTTATCCTTTCAGGCTCTTCTGTTTATATCGCTTTACCTGATGTCATGGGGGGTGGGGTTGGGCGGTGGGAGTGGCGATGGGGTGCACTGAAACTGCCTCTGATTGACTCGATCAAACCACGAGTATCAGTTAATCAAGAGTGATAGAACGAAACTCCTGGATGATTGAGCAGCCAAATACTAAATGGTGAGCCTTTTAATCTCAGTTTATCTTGATAAGAGGGCTGGATGAGAAACTTAACTCCTACGTGCAATTTTAAAAGTTGTTTGTTTGGACATGCCCCACGAAAAGCCCCCACTTTGTTTCCAAAATGATTTATAGTAGATCTGTTCATAGGGATTGAGAAATGTAAAACAGGTGTTCAGTTAGGTTCAAGTTTCCTTAAGTCCCAGCGCTGCTTGTTTTGAAATTGATTTGGATGCATATTTGCAATCATTTATAAGAGTATTGTGCCAAGGTCAACTGAGTCAATACTGAGAGGGGCCAAATTCGGGATGGGGTGTTGCGGGTCCCAACTCTCTTTTCTTATTTTCTGAAGTTGCACAATAAAATAGCTGTGACTGTTCACCTTCCCCATGTTCATAATGAAACTATAAATAACAGCTGACTACAATAAAACTGCTAGGACTTAATCAAATACTTATAATCTACCATATGCATGTTTAGTTATACAGCCCGTTACTATCTACATAAATTAAAAATGCAGTGCAGGTGAAATAGTCATAATATGCTTTTATGTGAAAAAGAAAGTACACTTTTTTCAGTTCTAAGGTCTTAGTGATCCCTAAGACCTTAGAACTGAAAAAAGTGTACTTTTCAGTGTGATCTGGTCCTTTCTAAGTCTTCAAACGAGGTAAATACATGCTCATATGAACAATAAAAATTATGTATTACACTGTGTCAAACTAAGCCAAAATGCAGAAGCAGTGTGTGGAAAACTACCACACTAGCAAACTAGCACACCCCATGATTCTGTAGCTCTTGGGTTATTTTGTGATTTCTCTGAGCATTCCAGGGTCTGACCTTGGGGTGAATTTGTTGCAATGACCACTCCTGGGATAATTGGCACACCAGCTTGTTTTCTACATTTTCATAATCTTTATAAATTACATAACCCTCCTTCCTCTTTTGCATTGTGTTAACAAACAGCTGAACACCAGCAGACTGCCAAAAGTGCTTTTAGAGAGAAGGTTGCTAATTATCACTTAATTTTTTATTACAAGCACCTAATCATCTTAATTCCATTGGAAGCAGTAAGGCTGTACTGCTTCCAATGTTTTGTTGTTCCTTTAATTGTATTTACATAATTTTAAGACCTGCTAAGAAACATTCAAAAATGTTTTTGATCTTCTTACATTCTAAGAAAAATTTGATGTAAAAAAAATTTGATAATATCAAAATATTTGAAGGCATGCCTTTCAGTAAATATAATTTTGGTCATATCCAAAGTTACCCAGAGGACATTTGATGTAAATTAATTAATTTCCCAGTGGGCACTGTTTTCTGATTGTGATTAAATAGTTGTCTGAATGAAAAGAAGTGTTTTGGAAATTAGATAATTATCTAAATGCAGTTGTTAATTCTTACCACAAGGTGTCATATTTGATCAATGGACTCAAGAGAATATTGCACTGGACGTCCACCCAGAACATGCCAAGGTGTATTTGTAATTAGTTATCATTTCATCTTCCCAAGAGCTTTGAGCTGCTGATTTATTTTTAACTTGACAGTGATTGATTAGGGAAACATTTTGATTTGGGAACAGTGTCCCTGTGCTGTGAGAAAGATGAAAAGACTATCTGAAAGCATTAATTTCATTTCTAATGTGTTTGGAAGCTTAGAACTTGTCTCAGGTGAAATACTTCTTCCTTCCTTACAATTGCTCTTACAAGTCTCTTAGCAAACTGTGTGAAAATGTGCCTAGGCTCATTAGCTTTATGACAGTTTATTACAAAATCTCCCCCCCCCCGAAAAACAAACGAATATTTGTTACTTCTCACTTCCTGGGTGGATTCATTCATGTTTTGAGGTTTGCGGGCCACGGGAGGGTTTGGTTTCACATTCACTGTGTTGCAAGAACGTCAGAATCTTTGGCCTGCGCGGCTGCAGGAAGGAAGGAACAGGTGTGGCAGCAGTAGATTTTACATCCATATCTCGAAAAAACCACTTACCACTTTTGCAAATCAGCTTGATGTGGACATTATCTTGTGACAGATTTGTGATCGCACATACTTTTGTAAGAAAACATTCTCATATGCAGTTCACTCAGACGATAAGCCCGATGTTGTTGGCCGTTTTGTTTAATAATTTGGAGTCCTAAGTGTAAATCTTACCCAAATGGGTAAGTTTGGCAGAATTTCGATACAGGTATTTTGCAAGCAGATGCTGTTGGCTGTGTTCGTGCCTTATTCAAATCTTAGGATGCTTGCTGTTTGAACTGACATACCCTCAGTGTTATGACTACAAAGGGTACAGCACGCAGGCATTTACAGCTAAAACTCAAGCTTAAATCTAAGTATTTGCCCAGCTGTAAGCTTGTTTACTTTCGGCATGACATGTGTTAACTGCTAATGAATGGAGTAATTAGCGCATTGCAGTGAATTGCAAGTGTACCTTACATTCTACAGTGAGGGTTTACTGCTGCATCTGCTCGTAATTTGTGTAAGAAGTGATGGTTTAGTTTGATACAGTTGCTGAAAGGTCTGTGTGTTCAGAAGGTATTGTGCTGGCAGGAGGCTCCGGTTTATGATTGGATGGCGAAATGGATGGTGAGTAAGCCTCTGGGTCCGCCTCCACATCCTCTTCACCCCCCCCCCCCCCCCCCCCCACCCAAACACACACACACACGCACGCACACACACACACACATGCGCAATCAGTTTCATACACACACAAATCCCAGCAACCTTGCACCTCATGTGCAGGGGATGCATACAAAAAAGTAACAAACAAACCAACAGTGGAGCCCCCACCCCCCACCCCACCTCCCTGCACGCTCCCGTCTTTTCCTACTCAGTGGCTGTCTGGGATCTGTCCTTACTGAAGGACATGTTCATTGACTTGCTTTATAAGGACATGTTAATGATGCAAGACTGCCGCCTGCTGTAGTTTGATCAGGAGGCAGAGACACATTGCCTCACAGAACAGACAGAGATGCCAGTGGGGATGTCTGAGTGAGACTGCTTGCCTGCCGGAGAGCTGTCATTTTGGTTCTTTTTAACCCATTATTTTCTGTTTTGTGATTGTGTTTCTCTGAGACTCGTGCACCTCTCGGACGGTGGAATGAGCAGCTGAATGTCAGGTACAGTTGTCATACTTTGCATTTTCTTTGTTGTGACACTTGACTCCTTTTGCTGGTTTGTGGTCGCAAAACGTGTCATCAGTATGTTTTCAAGAGGTACAAAAGAAATGGCATGCGCTGTTCTTTAGATGCATGCTGTGATTTTACATGAGACTTAAGAGATGTAAAATATCTTTTTAATCTGTTTACAACATTCTTTGATAATACCAGTCATGGCTGACATTCACATAGCTACATGGACTGCATTCTTAATGGCATGTGACGCCTAAGCTCTCCTCTTAAGTGTTTATCCACTCTCATTCTTCTGCCGGAGTGGCCAGCACCTGTTTGAAATGATTCAGACACCCTTGACCATCTTACAAAATGCTGCTCAGTCAAGATCTGTTTGCACTTACACAAGTTTAGCACTTCAGCTCGAGTTGCAAGCAAAATGTAACATGTTAACAACTCGGTGTAAAATCTATCTGCTGTCACTTGAACCGGCAGATCTGCCAGAATATTGTGGCCAGACACTGAGGTTTACAAAAAGTGAAAACCACACCACTGCAGGCTTGAAATAAGAAGATATTATTGGCACCTTGAGATGAAATAAATTACAGACAGGGTTTTTAAAAATAGATTTGGAAACCCTTTTTAGCTGGAGCTCACTGTCAAGCTGTGATGAAAGCAAGAATGCACAAGGCTAAAGGTTACTCGTGATTTATGTTGTCTCACTGCAGTAACAGAAGCAGAGTTTGTTTGCGTCTCAGTGGATTTTCAGCTCTTACTAGTGCTACATGCTATTTCCTTTAGATGTCGTCCAGTCAGTGTGTGCACCTCGGCTGTCACTCTGGATGCTAACTCTTGCAGTGGAAATGCTATTTCACACATTTGATCAGATTTGAAAATAGCATCCTCTCACCATGCATCAGCACGCAACTTCTTTTTACCACAGTGTGCTCTTTCTGAGCACATCGCCGGGCCATTTCTTTTGTACAATAATTAGCAAAAGTCACAAGTTGACACAAATTCACAATGAGGTTTTTGGAACAGTTGAAGGAAAACACAAAAAAGATTTTTTGCAGAGGAAGCACTGAGCTCATTTCCGTGCAGAACTGACATTTTAGGGCAGGAACTAGCAATGTCCTGTGGAATCACGCCTGCAACCCTTAACCTCGTTGGTGAAATATGCGTACAGCTGCAGGGAGGAAGTTTCAGAGAGTACATGTAAGCGTTTCCTGTCAAGGTGTGCTTATGCTTCCTTAGCTTGTGTGGGGGTGTGACTGAGTTTGGTCGAAGGGTTTTCTCGGTCTAGCCTGTGATGAGAGAGAGTGGGACAATGTGTCATTGTTATTATTAAATAAAATTAGCATTCAGATGTCATACTTTAAGTTAGTGCACAGAAGATCAGATGGTTGATGGGGATATTGTGTGGCTATTTCCAGACACGACATGACTGCATTGCACTAAATCAGCTTATTTTTGTGTACCCAGCATGCTTTTAGCCTAAACATTTTCAGACTGAACGAGTGGCCTCCATGGAGACCAGAAAATACACAGGATCCCTGATTATGAATTAGGTGATGCCAATTTGTATTGAATTTAGAATTTTAATGTGGCTTTTGTTGACACGCTGGCGGCTCTCCTCTCAACCTCAATGTGGGAAGTTGTGTTGAAAGATCTCCTGCGCACTACAAAGTGATACCCATCTCTCTTAAACCCCTGCATCTCGTATGAATAAAGGGTGCTCTGCATCCTTCCTCGGGGCCACCAACAGATGCATCCTGCAGCTGCAAGCTCCTTCCTGTCTGCGCTCAGACCCTTTTGTCTGAAGACGTTGCTACAGCAAAGTTGGGACACCGGCTGAATTTAAATGGGGCTGTCCTGAATGGAGCAGTACTGATAGGCTGGCAGTAGCTTCTGGTTTCCATGGTCGTAAGCCCACTATGCTGTCTTTGAATTTAAATATTAGTGCCGCTGGTTAACTTTCACCAGCTGATCACAGCTTTGTTGGCAGATTCCTACACAAACACAGAAAGCTGAATTCAAGATTATTGTTTTTGTTTGTGTGTGCATTTACTTATTTCATTGAATTCCACTTATCTTTCATCGGACCCGCACACAGTGCAGCATCAGTGCAGTGCTTCAGTGTGTGTGCAGTACTACTCTGGTTGATGTGTGGGATAAACAGCCTCTCTAATGAGTTGCCTTGATTGGCTTGCCAGTAGGATGTTTATGACTGAGGGCTATTTCTACACAGGCCTCCACCCCGGCTGCCCGCCTGGGGGCGGAGACCAGGTCTGCCCATGCTGAAATTAGTGCAGTTGAAGAGCTGCCCTTGCGTCTAGCAAGAACGTCTGTATCAAAGTGTGTGCACCGTGGTCTTGCAGCAGTGGTGACAGGCTGCAAAGTAAGAGAGCAGAGCCTACAGTGTGACCATTAACTTGCTGAAAAGTCAAAGCAACGTATCACGTATCCTCAATTATCAGATGTTTCGCAAACAACCACATCACATATGCGATAAGATTTAGGAAGTTCTAGTGCGTGGCTGAATATAATGTGAGAATCAGTTTTCAGTGTTTTATGGCCTTCCACTAAACCACAGAGCCATGCATAACTGTGGTGGTGGGTAAAAGAAACCTACTGATTAAATGCCCTTAAAGGGACAGAGATTGAAATTAGTCTGTTTTTTACCCGTTACTTTAAGAGAAGAACAAAGCAAAACTCGTTAAGGTGAACGGTTTGCCTTAAAAGTGTTAAAAAGACCTCTCTTAATGACACCTTTGCTTGTTCACACTAATCTGCAGCAGGCCTGCAAAATGTGCTTCATTTTTCATCGTGTGTCGTTATTTTGGAATCAGATCCATGTGATGTCCAAACCATCAGCATTCGGAGTGCTGGCTATGTCTTTCTACTACTGTCAATTTGGCTCTTTTACTATCTCTCCCAAGGGCTTAAATGCGCAGCAACAAAGCCACCCCCCTTTCCGTCTTCGTAGCTTGTATACAGAATAGTGGGGTGGCATGATGCCACAGTATTCCTAGCTTGAATGCTCTGTAAAAAAAATGGGCATATCTTACATGGATAATCCAAAACTGGCAACACTTTTACATCTGCTACATCTTGTGGTATACTTGGGCGTACAATGTTTACCACAGCTTGTTTCTGTATCATTTATGTAGCCTACACGTCGAATTTGCAAGTATAGATTGGTTCATGCCACCCTTATTCATTAAAAATAAAAGTTTCAAAGGAAAGAGAAGAAATATTGCAATTTCCTGCTAACATAAGCAAAAATTATGAGATAAAAGCAGAAGTTAAAAAGCTTTGAAAAAAAAATGAAAATATTTCTGTGGATCCGCTTCTGTCAAGTGAATAATAAAGTTATCATTTCATGTGTTGTCCGTTGGAAAGAGTCAGTTGTGTGTTATCTTTGTGCATAGCCTGCTCATGTGAAAGAAAGCTAAGCGTTAGCCATCTGGCTGCCAGATGTATTGCTACTTCCCCTGGTCTCCTCCGTTGAGACTCCAGTCTCCTGCATGAATCTATTCCCCAACATCAGTCAGGAGACGGAGCAAAGACGAGGAGTACGTTGTCTGAAAAGTATAACTTCTGAAGTTTTGCCTGAATGCCAAGCAGCCTGGCACTTTGAACTCCCACAAGGGGTGTTTCCCTCCGACTGGGGGTGGGTGAGTGGATTCAAAGAAGGAAGATTTCTTTTTTTGGATGTGATGCCAAGTTCTCACACTCCTTTGGACCATGGCAGAAAGAAAGCAGCAAAGAAAGGGCTCTGGAAGCACAGATTGCACTTCATCTCATGCGTAAGATATTATATTTTACTGAATTGTTACGCCAAGGAGTGTTTTTTGTTACGTTTCCTGCGGTGGCCACAAAATTATGCTAACAGAGAACCTTTTGGTATGTGACGGGGACTTAAATAGATTTGTGAAGCTGCTGGAGCACAGCATTGAAAACTTGGCTTCCTCCTATTGAACTCGGGCAGGGCTTCTGACTCTTTTGCCTTCAGTCTTTTCCCGCAGCTGTTATTTGATAGAAGCATAATTACTGAAATCCTATGATTATTTGAACTCTTTGAACTACAAACCATTTATACTGTACATTAAAAAAAATCCAAACCAGGAAACACGTTGTGCTTGTGAGAAGAATCTTTCTGCTGAATCAAAAAGTCTCCGAGTACAAGGCTTGACCTACCTTCTTACCTTCAGAAGCAACAAAGAAGACAGTAGCTGTGACTCATGCGGCACTTCTCTCACCCACAGCCTCTCTGCACCTTGAGAGCCCACTCTATTCAAAACTGATGATCACACAGAGGTGCTTTGAGCTCAGCTAGAAGGCTAAGCTTCCATACGGCTGAACTGTGTGACATTCGGTAGATTTTGTGTTTGTTGGATTCATTCTCTCTGATTGTGTTTGGGGACTCAATGTATTATTCTGTTCATTTAAGTTAGGGGTAATAGGTTCCCAGCCAGCTGTGTCTTACAAGCGATGTTAATGAGCACTGATGGTGTGGCCTGCTAGGCTGTCAGAAGTTTTGTTTGTTTATCTGTAGAGCTCCCTGGAAAGCTTGGTTTTTATTCAGAGGAGAAAAGGTTTTGTTGAAACCTGGCTGGCTCTCATTGGAGACTCTGAACCCCTACCACTATGACCACGATGAAACTGTAGAGAAATGAAATTAATGGTTAAGCCTAAAAAGGCGGATTTTATGAGTTATTGGCTGAGCCTTGCTCTATGCATCGGAAAACTACCACTGATAATATTTTTCATAATACATGATAGCTCAGCTTATTTGATCACATATCCTGAATACAATTATACTGCGGTTTTTATGTGATAAAACAATTTTTTGGCTAAAATAAAAGCAGATTTTTTCTATATCCAGCTTTGAATGCTTGCCATGTAAGAATTGCAAAACTGCAATGATAATCAGAAAAAATATAGTTCAACATGTAGATTCTTTCAATCTGATTATATGTTAAGAGCAGTGTCATCCAAACATACTGATTACCATGGCTCTGGTTAACCATGTTAAAAACCTTCCAAACAGACCCTTTGAGATCATAATAGCCTTTAACCGTGTTTCCACTTCTTCTATATTCTACAGATATGAGAATGGTACCGGTCTTCTTATTTAGCACTCACAAAGATAGCGAATCCTCTGGCGACCATGAATGTCAGTACCTAATTTCCTGAAACCCTAAATAACCTCATGGCAGCACTGTATCAAAACACAAGAGAGATACAGAGAAGGCCTTTGGGGGCCAATATAACAGACCACCGTCAGTTTTAAGAATTTTTAGCCTTGTTGTTTATTGTTTATTGTTTATTAATTCAGATACATTTGAAAAATCTAATAAAGTGCATGGTTTTGAGCAAATCCAGTCCTCTTTTGCCCTGTACACATATGGCCTACCTGCAAGCAAGCAAGCAAAGCCTGCTCAAGTGTAACTCGTCACACCTTTTAAATGTATGTATTTCTTTATTATTACAGGAACTTCGCTGTCTGTCTGTGTGTCACATTTAATGAGCTCACTGGTGGGCAATCCTCAGCCGTGATGCTAGCGTAGAAAAAAATGTTTCATGATGTGAAAAATAAAAAAAATCTGCATAGTAATTCAAAATTCTATTTATGTAGCATACGCTGGTGAGTAACACTTTTTTCTAACCCATTCCTAGTCTTAGTGTGAGACTAGTACTGAATAACTTTTCACACCTTAAGTATGTTTGTAAATGATGTCACTCTCCAAATACACACTATTGTATGTTCCGCCGCTGTGTGCGTGCGTTCGTGTGTGATTGCTTCCTGTTTCTAAGTCCACTGCGATGCCATTTACAGCAGCTTGTGGAGCATGGGTACAACTGCCAGTGCCGCACCACAGCCCGTTTCTGTTGCGTCGCCGCTTGAGAGTGTCCATGGCAACGCGATGGCTGACAGCAAGCAGTCTCTTTGCATGAGCCCCTTCCAGACAGTCAACATCCACAACAACAAGGCCAAGTCCATCATCACCAACAAAGTTGCACCTGTCGTCATCACGTAAGTCCCTCCCCGAATCTACGTCCTCACAGTCGGGTGTGAAACCTTTTTGATCGCTGAGGTGACACCGCCCTCACCCTCCAGCCACGGTGTTTGCCCCCGTTATCATCTCTTTTGTCAACCCAGGCCAAGCAAATAGCAGCTGATAATTAAATTGGCCTCTCTGCACCATCCACACCTTGTTTTGTGTTTTGCATTGCAGATATAATTGCAGACAGGAATTTCAGATTCACGACGACATCCTCAAGACCAACTACAAAGTCGGTCGGATATCAGACACTCTGCCCGAGCACTACCTCGTGCAGGTAAGGGTGCCGTGCTCTTCTTGTAGCTGCGACAAAGAACAACACTGTCACAGCAAGCTGTGGAGTCATCTCACCATTCTTTCTTTTTCACATTTACATGTCCAAATTGCAGAGTGGTGTAGGAACATTGTCATGCGCTTTTTTATGATCAGAGGCAGCCATTAAAACGGGAATGTTGTCACCCTCCTCTCAAGGCTTTGATCTGCTCTGTCAACTGTGCTGTGGTAGTTCAAGCATGCAGTGTTTTGTCAGTGTTAACTCACAGCTCCTTTTATATGTGTAGAGAGGTCAGGAGTTTAGTCTTGAGAACATCTCCTTAAAAAGTGACTTCCTTTCTTTCTACCAGTAATGTTTGTCTGAAATGTTATGAACGCCTAATACCTGATTAAAACTTGATTTCTGGGGCTGATGCTGACATTGAAAGTAGTAAAACTACTAATCAATCTTCTTTATATATTTATATACTTGTATATTGTGCACATAGGAAGTTAGAGCTCTTTTTAAAACAGTAGATTTGATATTATTCCTCTGTTAACTCATATTGATATAACAAATTGAAATACCAACTAGAAATGGGAAAGACACGTAAATATGTATATAATGTAAATATAAGAAGAATCTGGAAAGTCCAATGGTCATGAGGGTGTCTGTATTTGTTGTTTCAGTGCGTTAAGCTCTCTGGATCAGTGCAGGGAACAGGTCTACTAAAGATCTGGGCGGGAGGGCATAGATTGAACTTTCTGAGACGACACAGTAACCGCACGTTATCTTTTTGGTGTTGTTTGCAAACACAGAGGACAAAAATCTAGCTTAATCTTGCAGCGATGACACAAAGCACTTCCACATGTAAACACCGTGTCAACCACTGTAATGTTTACTTTGCTACTCTCCCAATGAAGGCTGTGCTGGAAGTTGGAACAGTTTGGCTCAGTTCAGATTTATATGTGCTCTCCTTTCCAGGGGGAGTACTTCATGGTCCAGGATGTCTACAGCAAGGCTGATGTCCTAAACACCACGGGCAGTTATGGGGCGCCCAACTTCCGCCAAGTGAAAGGATCCTACCCCCTGTATGGCATGGGTCAGCCCAGCTTGACTGGGTTCAAGCAGGTTCTCCAGAGACTCCAGGCGCAAGGACAAGAGGTCACTGCTATAACTTGTGCACAATTTCACTGTGCTCCTCTTAAGCCTTCGATAGGTTTCTCTGTAGATCCTATTTTCCTGTGCTGGTGCCAGTTTAGCTCTGCCTGGCCTCTTTCGCTCCGTGTTGTCAGTAAATATTTGAGGAGTCAAGTGCTCGGTGGAGGCTGTGGCTGGATTGCAGAACTGAGCAAACAGAAAGTTGTGGTCATGTGCGCCAGTGGAAAATGAATCTTTCTACTTAGAGCAGCTAGAAACCGGCCGCAATTAAAATGAAATTGACAAAATTATACATCGGGTTTTTAAAACTCTGTATTCATGTGCTCAGTGTCATATGACGAGAAATTGTTTCCAGCTATTTTTAAAAGTAGTGTCGTTTTAAGGAGGAGGCCTGTTTTCCCATATTTCTTCCTACAGGAGGTTATATTCGTCTGTGTAAGAGAGGAGCCCGTTGTTTTCCTGCACAAGGACAATGACTTTGTGCCATATACCCCGAGGAGGAAGGAAAATCTACATGAGAACCTTCATGACCTGGAAAAAGAGGAGAGGGTGGAAAGCCTGGAGCTCACCATCAGAAAGGAGGTGAGAGACAAACTCATGCGTAATCCCTGATTTTTTTGTGTCATTTGCAACAGTACTAAAACTCTCCTTTCATCCACGCTCCACAGCTCCATGACTTCGCCAAGCTCAACGAAAACGTCTTCTACGTCTACAATGACATCGAGTTCTTTAAAGACGAGCCGCAGAAGATATCTATCACGTGCGAGGAGGACATCCATGTGACCGAAGAGGTCTACAAGAGGCCGATGTTCACTATGCCGGCCTACAGGTTGTTTACATTGTTCCTTTATTATGCCTGAGCTCCTCAAGTCACACGCACAAGTTTACACGAAGCAGCGTGCGGCTGCCTGCTGCTGAACATGCAGGGAAGGTTATAAATAGTGGTGCTTGTTTGTGCAAAGACTGGTTGCCCTGCGTTTTTTTGGAAACGAGAAGAAACGGGGGCGTAAAAACTACAGATTGAAACATCCTGTTTGCAATCAGATCTGCGGTGTCGGCTTTGCTGAGATGTTGTGAACCGCTCGCTGCGTATCCAGGCCAAGAGAATGTATTACTTCCATAGGAGAGCCCTAAAGCATTTACTCTTAATCTTTATGTTTCGTAAACAATAGGATGTTTTATTATAAATAGATTCAAAGTGCAGGTGTTTGGGCTCATCCTGTGATTCAATCTCTCCCATCATCCTTTGCAGTTTGCCGGAAAAGGCATAGTTTCTATCTGATGAGATTAGGAAACACAACATTAGGGAGCTCGGCTGTAAAGTCTTAAGGTTATATGTTTATGTGCTCTGACCTACATAAGGGCAGTATTGACACAACATACACAGGGACGGGTTCAACTCTGGGTGACAGTGTGTTGTTTTGCAGGTACTACAGACTGCCGCTGCCCACAGAGGGAGCACCATTGGACGAAGACTTTGACGCATTTGTTAACATACTCAGGGTAAGCAGATGTAAAAATGCCAATCACACTACAAACCCAGCTGTTACATAGTCCTTTTTTGGGCTTGTTTTTTATATTTGGATCTTGTTCTGATGCGCCATTAAAGTTATTCATGGCCAGAGCTTTGGAGAGCGCCTGGAGTTTTTCACTGAGGTAGTGAGAAAGTAACGCTAGCTTTTTTAATCCACATGTATGCCATTATCTGTCCTGTATGTGTAATCAATTATTGATAAGTCCCCCAAAAGAAGGCAGTAAGGACTCACTTCATGTCCATTCTTTGGTCATCCACTTTGTCTGGTTTCCGTCCTTCCCTTCACTCATACAGGATGTTCTTTTATTCTTGTTGTGACCTTTTTTGGAGTGGCTTGCAGCAGCCGTTCCCATTCCCTGTGGTTTGAAAGCGGATTCATTTTTTCTGTTTGGATCAGAGCTTTGTTTTAGTAAATCTTAGTCACTCACTGATATTTCCAAAGTGATCAATTCAATGCGGTGAGCCGGATATCATTGGTTTGATGGCCCCAGATGTAGAATTTTAATGAATAGCTTCTTGGAAACGAATTTGATTTCTCTGTAAACTGACATTTTCCAGTGCAAAGTATGTATTATCTATCACGTGACAAGTGGGCATCTCGTGTCCTACGTTAAAAAATGCACCCTATACAGGAAGTACCCTACTATTTTTGGTAGTAAGAGCAGATCTGTTGCACAACTTGGCATTTGGGACTTCTGACATTGTCTTCAATTCATGTGTGAAAATAGCTTAACTCTCATCTATGTGCATCGTTTTCCAGGAGAGCCCAAGCTTGTCTCTGGGCCCTGGTGCATCCCAGAAGCTGCCTGCTCTGCTGTTCAGTTGCCAGGTGGGCGTTGGACGCACCAACCTAGCCATGATCCTGGGCACGCTTGTCATGAATCGCCTCAGGGGTGATTCACAGCCTCCACCCCAGTAAGAAGTCTAGATCAAATAGAAAATCAATGACAAGTATTTATTAATTAATTATTTTTTTTTATAAAGGCAAAATATTTGTTTTGTTTTGTCAGAGTTGAGGAGCCAGCTGCTTCAGAACCCAGACCACTGTTCCAGGTGATCCAGTCTCTGATCAACAAGCTGCCTAATGGACAGCAGGTCATGGAAGAGGTAAAGCTGATAATGTCTGTCTACATAACAATGATTTGAAAGAAAAAAAATTATAATAAATTACACGTAGGTCCCAAATAAAGATTTTATGCAAAAACGAGAGGTACAGAGTATTTTATTACCCAAACAGGTATTTAAAAACAAATTGTTCATATATGTGATTCATTGTCTTTTTCTTCTTCACAGGTTGACCAGGCGATTGCCCTGTGTTCAGAAATGCACAACATAAAAGAAGCAATATATGAGAACAAGAGTAAGCTGGAGGGAATTGGTGAAGATTATCAAATTCAGGTTAGTAATGATATAGATTTTTGAAGTTTGTAACTTGGAACTTCTCTTTAAAAGCAGCAGCTTGTACTATAAATGGCTCATAAACTGCTCAGTTTATGTCCTGCTTAATAGAAGACATGTGAGAGCACAATCAGCCTTGATAAACGTCTTTTACCAGTGAGAACTCTCGAGCTGATAGAGGACTTGAGAAGTTGATATCATTAATTGATCTCTTTCCTGTCTTTCAAGAAATAAGCTTAATTATTAAAGCAGGTTTGGTTAAAGTGTTTTACTAGAAAAATTATAAAAACCTTGCAGAAGCTGCTACTGTGACCAGATAATCAAGCTTTTATTCCTCTCTTAGGGAAGCAGTACCAAAGACTACTTTCTCAACAGAACAATGCAGAGCTTGGAGCGATACTTCTACTTGATTGCATTCAATGCATACCTTCATGAGCAGGTAAAAAGTTTTTTCAGCATACATGTCTTCTCTGGGACCATGAAAAAGTAATTGTAAGTCGTAACTATGTGTTGTTTTTTGCAGTATCCTCTTGCCTTTGTGTCGAACTTCAGCCAGTGGATGTGCTGCCATGCTTGGCTGTACAGGTTACTGGCCTGCATGGATCTATCAGAGCTGTCCGCTCCGGCAGAGCTGGTCACTAAAGGAGCCCGAGTGCTGGTGGGAAAATCAGATTATTATATTTAACAATATCATTGTTGTTAACATTGCTGATGATGGGGAAGGATGTGCTCTTTGCTCGCATTTCATTCAGAGCCTGATTTATAGGCTATTTTTCATTGCAGATCTTTTTGTTCGTGTTCTGTAAACTTTTAACTTGAAAATGTCAAGCTGTGTCCGTTCTTTCAGTTATTGTGATTTTATAACAATGCAAATAGGTAAATGGTCATTTGTAGCACATTGGTAAATGATTAAACCTCATAAAAACACCACTAGGTTTCACAGAACACATTTACAAGAATCAGTCACAATCCATACAACATTTAGCCACAGGCTAAAGACAGAAAAGTCACCAGTGCCACTAAGGCGACACACTAACTGACCAGGTCGCTAGGTTTGTATGGCTGCGCTGAGCAGATGAGGATTTGGGGCAATAGTGCGTCATTTAATTCCTGTTTTTGCATCAGAAGCTGTTAAATAAAACGCATATTTCAGATATAGTTTTGAGACATGTTGGCAGACTGAGCTTAAAAGAAACTGATAAAATAAGAAATAATAGAAATATTGAAAAGTCTGCTTGTTTTGAGTTGCATCATTGCTTGGATATTTTTGTATGAAGCTGAAATTCTCAGTCTATGTCCTTGGTTAGCTTTTTCTTTGTAAACATATTCCTGAACAAGTTCCCTAAATCTGTTATGATCTAATCATCATCTCCCTACATTTACCCCTTTAAACTAAATACATTTCCACATAGAAGCCACCATGCTAGCTGCTGGTATGAAAACACATTTCATGCATTCATCCAAGATCCCTCATCTGTATTTGTGATTATCTGTCTTTAAAAGCACCGTATATTACATGCTGTGAATGACTGTGTGTGTGCAGGTTGCTGATGAGTACTTGGCTCCTGACGTGCTCAGCACAGTAAAAGAGATGAAGGCGGTTAACTTCAGACGAGTGCCCAAGATGCCTGTTTATGGAGTGGCTCAGCCAACATCTGAGGTGCAGCAGATTATGTCCTACTTTAATCAAAATAAATGCAAGAAAAATGGGAGATTTTTTAATTTGATCCAGAAAGAAAGAAATGTTTTTGTAATCTTTGCTATAATTACTAAAAGACACACTTTGATATTTTAGTTGTCTTAAAATAAAATCATTTAAACATTCAGCCGACAGTTTTGTAATAGTTATCATCAGTATGCATTTATGCAGTCGGATTTATTCATAAGTACAAACAGACTCAGCAGAATGAGTCATGATTACTTCCCACTCGCCCACCTCAAGACGCTCACACTGGACTTCCAGCTTCTTGCCCTAATCGTCTTAACTTGCTGCGTGCAGGCTACTGGAGCTGTTTTGGCCCATCTGACGGATGAAAAGAGGAAGCACACCCACGTGCTGTGGGTCAACCTACAGGAAGAGCTGGTGTTAGAAGGAAATGGCCAGATTTTTGCTGTGAGGGAGCCCACGTGTCTGGACCAACACATCTCCATCCCCTCATCTGACCCAGAGCTGCTAGAGGTACAGAGAAAATTATTATTTTTTCTGTCTTTTTAAATGTTTTTCATGGTTTTTATATTAGGTTGAATAAATAAAGAATGTCCCAAGGATTTTAGTCTGTTCTTCAAAACAAGTGAAAACATTTCTGTATCCTCCTCCTTTAGAAACTGGAAACATCCCTAAAGGAGGAGATTCTGCAAGCGCAGAAGTGGCTGGAGGTGATCCTTGAGCAGGAGAAACAGATGAAGATGTTTAAAACCTGCCTGACTGTTCAGGAGATCTTCAACCAGCACAAAAGCTCTCACCAGGGCCTTGTCTGCAAACGCATCCCTCTGCCAGACTGCAGCGCACCCAGAGAGGAGGTAATGATGTGTCAGCCTGTGCGTGTAAACACGTGTGTGTACAAACACACGCGTCCTTTCAAACATGCAGTCTCAAGAGGCAGAAACAGCTTCTGGTTCATTTGATAGGTGTTTGGATTAAAGACAGCTGAGAATGATTAAGACTTTTGCTCCCTCTAGTGGTTAATAATCGTAGAACCAGATTTCAATTTGTCAAAACTGTTTATGTGTTATATTTAATATTTTTTTTCATTTTTTTCATGTGATATCAATACAAATCTGCATAAATAAAGACATATTGTGGTAATATTTGTATGTTTAACCATCTGCAGGACTTTGATAAGCTACTGGAGGGCATGAAGAGCTCCTTGGCTGAGGATTCCCACTCAGCGTTTGTTTTTAACTGCTCCAATGGCAAAGGCAGGACCACAACCGCTATGGTCGTCGCCGTTCTGACTCTCTGGCACTTTAATGTGAGCTGAATATTTGAGTTGTCTGCATGTTTACTGAGAGCCACTCTGTATAAAACCACTTCAACTAATAAAAACTTGGCTTCCATTTGCAGGGTTTTCCTGAGTTTGCTGAAGATGAGATTGTGAGTGTTCCTGATGCTAAGTACACAAAAGGAGAATTTGAGGTATGTGCACTTTAAAAAACAGTATCTTCACCAGCTTGTAAGCGCATAAAAACATCTTGAAGTTTCAATTTCTTTGCATAATGAACACAAGTTTACATAAACTAAAACAGAGAATTTGAGATTAGTCAGCAGCCCTTTGAATTACCTGTATTACAACAATATATCTGTTTGGAAATTAACTAATTTATTCACTCAAAACTGAGTTGTGATGAGGTGTTTGAGCTGGTATGCTGAGGCCAGTTAAAAAATACTCTACGAGTCCTGTGGTTTATTTAAATGTGACTTTGCAAACTTCAGAAGACGATATTTTCTCCTGGAAACTCTTCCAAACTAGTCATACTCATTTCGAGTCATTTTCCAATTGTGTTGTCATGAACTATTTTTTTTAACATTTAATATGTTAACTGTTATGAGCAGTCTCCGAGTGGTCTGACCTTGGGGTGAATTTGCTAAGATCTACTCTTACCTGATACGTGTTCTGCTGTTGTGCTGAATTTACAAGATAATCAAATCTTGACAGTCAAATGCAACACTTGAATACTTGTTTAAACACAGGTTAATGAAGCTAGAACACCTGTAGGTGAGATGTTTTTGGTTGTGCATGCTACTAATGGAATCAAAATACACTGGGAAATAACAGCTATCTATCCGGGTTTTAAGTGATGACGTATGAACCCTGCGTCCGGGTCCAAACTACTCTGTGTTTATTACAGCTCTGGTTTTTAACATGTTTTAATGCTTTGTATCTGGTTCTGTTCAATCTGAACAAGTCCCTAAAAAAAGTCATGACTGTCGGCCTCTCTCAGTTTTAAAACCCTACGATGTACCATAACTACAGCTCACCCATGCATTGGTATATTAATGACTAACCATGTATTGTGGATGGATTATCTCAGTTGTTCTCCTGACTGAAGTTTGGTCCGTTTACAGCATCCTGCCATGCGATTGCATTTGTCCTTAACCATCAGGAAGCTTTTATCCTCCAGCTTCACTGTGTTTATATATCACACTAACATAGCTGTGTTGCTAGCGATCATGTAGCACATCATTATATACCAGCTACCCCAACTTCAGTAACCCTACAAAAAAGGTCACTGCTGTTTAGTTTTCTGTCTCTTTCAGAAATCCCTCAGTTAGATCATGGTATATCATGTTTAGGTGGAAACTAGTGAGCTAACTTCCTGCTAACTTCTAACTCCATGAACTTTAACAGTGGATGCCTGGATGTTAAACTTAATTCTTACACCTGGTAGAGCAGCTACACTGATCCAGCTGAAAGACGAAAGAATGAAATCAGTTTGTAACTCTCAGTGATGCGGCAGTGTTCATTTGACTTTGGGACCTGTAGCGGAGTTTGGACTGGTGTTCTGACAAACCATCCTATTTGGCAAACCGTCCTACCCGTAGAATAATTTTACGACGACGTCTGAAAAATCATCCTACTTTGGCAAACCGTCCTACCGATAGAATAATCATCCTACACGTAAAATTACCCGCTCCGAAGCAAAAAACCTTTGCTTATTTTAAACACTATTTAACTACAATACAAACAGTTAATACATACTCATTTTTTAATTTCAACTGTCATACTAAACCAGTAAAATCTGGAACACACTGCATTTAGCGTTTCGTGTATGCCAGCGTGTCCTCCAATTGGACATGAATAAAACTCATGAAAGATCCTCGTGGCATCGTCCTTGGTTTTTACTAGAGATACCACTTTTTTATGTCCAATACCGATACCGATTTCGTAAGTTTGCCGATACCGATATGAATTCGATATAGTGTATTTTATAATCAATAAAACTGTTTTTTAAAAAAATATATCTTGCTGCATTTTGTATAAGTTCATACTCAAGTTTTAAAAAACCAAACACTAAAGCTATTCTGTTATACCTTCATGCAAAAAATACTCTGCACCCAAAATATTTCATAGTTCAGGAATGCTGACCAATCTAATAAACTTAATGCTCTGATGATTCAGATGATTCAGATGATCTTCATGTTTCACTCGCACCACATATCCAAACCAATATCATGGCCCAGCAGCTTGTACGGCTGTGGCTCCAGCAAACATCAGCTGATACTAGAAAGTAATATTAAATAAATTCTAGCAACAGCTTATCAAGCTTAAACGTGCTGCTGTTGTTCATTCACTGTTTTCCTCTTTCTGGTGGAAAGTGGGCGATAAAGAAACAAGAGAGACGGGACTTGCGACAGAAAAGCCGATAAGCTGATCATTGAACAGTTTCATGATTGAAGTAGCAACAGGAGAGGGAGTGGGGAGAGAAGAAGAGAAGAAGAGGCAGCTGTGCAGCATAAAGGCAGAATAACTTCATCTTTGTGTCTAAGGTCATGAGCTGGGTTACGCCATGTTGCAAGTTTTGTGAAAGTGCTTTTGATTGATTGATTGATTGATTGATCATACTTTATTCATCTCGAGGGAAATTGGGTTAAGGCTGCCAGCTGTGCAAGCGCCATCTTACCCTTCCGACCATACATACAGTGGGGCAAAAAAGTATTTAGTCAGCCACCGATTGTGCAAGTTCCCCCACCTAAAATGATGACAGAGGTCAGTAATTTGTACCAGAGGTACACTTCAACTGTGAGAGACAGAATGTGAAAAAAAAATCCATGAATCCACATGGTAGGATTTGTAAAGAATTTATTTGTAAATCAGGGTGGAAAATAAGTATTTGGTCAATAACAAAAATACAACTCAATACTTTGTAACACAACCTTTGTTGGCAATAACAGAGGTCAAACGTTTACTATAGGTCTTTACCAGGTTTGCACACACAGTAGCTGGTATTTTGGCCCATTCCTCCATGCAGATCTTCTCGAGAGCAGTGATGTTTTGGGGCTGTCGCCGAGCAACACGGACTTTCAACTCCCGCCACAGATTTTCTATGGGGTTGAGGTCTGGAGACTGGCTAGGCCACTCCAGGACTTTCAAATGCTTCTTACGGAGCCACTCCTTTGTTGCCCGGGCGGTGTGTTTTGGATCATTGTCATGTTGGAAGACCCAGCCTCGTTTCATCTTCAAAGTTCTCACTGATGGAAGGAGTTTTGGCTCAAAATCTCACGATACATGGCCCCATTCATTCTGTCCTTAACACGGATCAGTCGTCCTGTCCCCTTGGCAGAAAAACAGCCCCATAGCATGATGTTTCCACCCCCATGCTTCACAGTAGGTATGGTGTTCTTGGGATGCAACTCAGTATTCTTCTTCCTCCAAACACGACGAGTTGAGTTTATACCAAAAAGTTCTACTTTGGTTTCATCTGACCACATGACATTCTCCCAATCCTCTGCTGTATCATCCATGTGCTCTCTGGCAAACTTCAGACGGGCCTGGACATGCACTGGCTTCAGCAGCGGAACACGTCTGGCACTGCGGGATTTGATTCCCTGCCGTTGTAGTGTGTTACTGATGGTGACCTTTGTTACTTTGGTCCCAGCTCTCTGCAGGTCATTCACCAGGTCCCCCCGTGTGGTTCTGGGATCTTTGCTCACCGTTCTCATGATCATTTTGACCCCACGGGATGAGATCTTGTGTGGAGCCCCAGATCGAGGGAGATTATCAGTGGTCTTGTATGTCTTCCATTTTCTGATGATTGCTCCCACAGTTGATTTTTTCACACCAAGCTGCTTGCCTATTGTAGATTCACTCTTCCCAGTCTGGTGCAGGTCTACAATACTTTTCCTGGTGTCCTTCGAAAGCTCTTTGGTCTTGGCCATGGCGGAGTTTGGAGTCTGACTGTTTGAGGCTGTGGACAGGTGTCTTTTATACAGATGATGAGTTCAAACAGGTGCCATTCATACAGGTAACGAGTGGGGGACAGAAAAGCTTCTTACAGAAGACGTTACAGGTCTGTGAGAGCCAGAGACTTTCCATGTTTGAGGTGACCAAATACTTATTTTCCACCCTAATTTACGAATAAATTCTTTACAAATCCTACCATGTGGATTCATGGATTTTTTTTTTCACATTCTGTGTCTCACAGTTGAAGTGTACCTCTGGTGCAAATTACTGACCTCTGTCATCATTTTAAGTGGGGGAACTTGCACAATCGGTGGCTGACTAAATACTTTTTTGCCCCACTGTACATTACACAAACATCACATGGGGAAGACAGGTCAGAGGGGTATAACATGGAAAATGCACAACATGAGGAAAGATAAGGAGAAAAAAATAACTCCCTCCAGACTGAGCTCCAACAGGGAGATCAGTTTGAGAACAGAAAAAAACACCTCTGCACATAGCACATGAAAAAACTCCTAATACACCAAAGAAACACATGACAAGCAACAGGGATGGGTAAAGGGTGAGAGACAGCCAGTGTAGACAGTGCATCCGGGCCTGCAGCATTTTGTCATAGTTACATCACATTTTTTTTATTTCTCCCCGATATCCGATCCAGTAATTTAGGTCAGGATCGGGCTGATACTGATACTGTATATTGGATCGGTCCATCCCTAGTTTTTACTAATCTTCTGGTTCCAGAAAAGAGTTGTCCATCTTCATCAAAAATATTTACAAATGAATTTAACCAAATATATGAGTTGTTAGTATTAACAATAAATTTCTGACCATTTAGTCTGAATTTTGAGACATATTGTCCGAGGTTTTGCCTCTGAGCCTTGTCATAGCCGGAAGGTTAGGAGTCAGCAGAAATGAACGAGTAAATCTCTTCCCATTTCTTCTCAATATGTAAATAGACATTTTCTTTTGAGCTTCGATATGTGCAGCAAACAATGCACATAACCTATTAAATAACCACATTACCTAAATAGACTTAACATACCATACAGATATTAATGAATTAGAATTTAATAGTCTTATCACTCAGCAAGAATGCACTGCAAACTTGCTAACTTTGTCGGTAACATCAAATTTGTCCAAAAACTTGACAGCAGACTTAACCAAAGCTGCAAATTCGACAGTTTTGTGCAAAAAGCAGATAAGGATTTCACTTTAAAATGAACAAACACTCAAAATGGCTTAGAAAATCAACTATCCACGTCAATAAAGTGCTAATACTTACCTATTTTCCAAATATGAAAACGGAGTAGCGTTAAATCACAGCTGGTGTTCTGACAAATCATCCTACTTTGGCAAACCGTCCTACCAGTAGGATAATTTTACGCTGGCTTTTGACAAACTGAAACAGTGACTCTTTGTTTATCTATCTGCAGGATTATGCAAAAACTACTAGGCCAGATTTCATGAAAATTAATGGAGAAGTGGAGAAAAAGAGGCAAAATAAGATCCTAAAATATTGCATTTAAAGTTGCAGAATAAGCTCTTTAAGTGTTCCTTCTGTTTATTTTTTTTGTATTGCTTTTTATCCCCACTTTTGTTGTTTGCCTTGTGTAAAGCATTTTGTAACAATGTCTTGAAAAACTGCTATACATAAGGTATTATTCATAGGTCTTTATAGCAAGTGTGTAGGGCAAATGTTCCAAAACTGAATCCTATAAATTCCATTCCATCATTCAATAAAAAAGCACTCTACACATTCAGTTCAGCACCAAAGGACATGAAGAAAAGGTTAGCATTGGGTAATTACTTATAAATAAAATCTGGAAGGAATTGCATTCAGAAGATGAACCTGGTATCAAAATGATGATACAGAGGAGACATTTCATATGCCCTAACTTGCTTGGGCACCTTACTGATAAAACCCCATGAAAGTTTATCTAAAAAACAGCGTAACTGGTTGAGCCACCACTGGCAACAAGAACTGCTACAAGGTGTTTTTGATAATTGTCAATGAGCCTTTCACATTGCTGTGGAGGAATTTTAGCCCTCACTTCTTTGTAGAATTAATTTAATTCCACTTTGAAGGGTTTGCAAGCTTAAAAAGCCTGTTTAAGGTCATCAAATCATGTTCGGCTACATAACCCAGGTGCGTTTGAGCTTTAGGCCACAAAGTGATAGCCAGACTTTGTCCTTCAGGATTTTCTGGTAGGGAGCACATTTAATGGTTCCATCAATTACAGCGAGTTGTCCAGGTCCTGAAGCAGCAATGGAGCACCAGATGATCACACCACCACCATGTTTGACTGTTGGTGTGATGTTCTTTTTTATGAAAAGCTGTGTTCGTTTTATTCCCGATGTAATGATGTGACTCAAACGTTCCAAAAAGTTGAACATTTGTTGCAGTGGTTTTCTCATTAGAACTCTCTCATGGATGCTGTTTTTGGCCATTGTTGTTGAGCAAGTCTTAAGATGTTATTCTGGGTTCTTTTATGACCTCCTTGATGAGTCGTCGATGCGCTCTTGGAGTAGCTTTGGTAGGGCAGCTGTTCGTGGGAAGGTTCGCCACAATTCCAAATGCTGTCCAAGTGTGGATAATGACCTATCGTGGCTTTGTAACAGTTTCCAGGCTGATGTCATTGACTTCTCAGCTGTTCCCGCATGTCTTTAGATTGTGGCATGATGTGTTGCTTTGTGGGTTCGTTTAACCTACTCCACTTTATCAGACATCATCTGTCTAAGTGATTTTTGGTTTAAACAGTTCTAGCTATAATCAGTTTTCCAAAAAAATATGATTGATCACAATTAATTAATGATTTAACAAGAGATGCAGTTCGTGTTTCACACGTTGCCAGGCAGGTTTAGTTAGCTTTCATCTTTAAAAAACATGAAATCGTCATTTAAATATTTCCATTTTTTATTTGCTCAGGTTATCTTTGTCTTATATTAAAATAAGTTCCATGATGAAACACAAAACATGTAATTGTGACAAAAACTGAGAAATCAGGAAGGGGTACAGCTGTTTTTTGCAGGACTGTGTGTGATAAGCCATTGTATTTATGAAATATTAAGATAACTCAAAAGACTTTCTTAATAGGAAGGTAGAATTAATTACATTTTTTAAACAAAAAAAAAAAAATCATCATCATCATCATCATCAACTTTATTTATAAAGCACTTTAAAACAACCACAGCTGACACAAAGTGCTGTACATTGGAACTGTAAAATAAAATTACATGAGATATAAATAAAAAACAAATAAAAGAAGAGTGAAATCATTAATTAAATAACTACTGCATTAAAAAAGAAACTAAGTCTCACTGAGGTTAAAAGCCAAGGAATAAAAGTGGGTTTTAAGACGTGATTTAAAAGTGGACAGTGAAGGGGCCTCTCTAACATGCATGGGCAAATTATTCCATAATTTTGGAGCCACAATAGAGAAGGCCCTGTCCCCTCTGAGCTTCCTCCTGGATCTCGGTACCTCCAGGAGCAGCTGGTCAGCTGACCTGAGAGACCGACAGGGTATGTGGGGATGAAGAAGCTCAGAGAGGTAAGGCGGGGCAAGACTGTGTAGACATTTAAAAACAAACATAAGAATTTTAAAATTAACTCTAAAAGACACAGGCAGCCAGTGCAGAGAGGCCAGCACGGGGGTTATATGCTCTCTTTTTCGAGTTCCTGTTAGGAGTCGTGCAGCCGCATTTTGAACCAGCTGCAGACGTGAGAGCAATGACTGACTGACCCCCACATAAAGTGAGTTACAGTAGTCCAGGCAGGAAGAAATAAAAGCATGGATCACTGTTTCAAGGTGCTGCCTCGAAAGAAAAGATTTTAGTCTTGCCAGTCGCCTTAAATGATAAAAACTGGACTTCACCACTGCTCTGATTAATTTTGAGGGATTTGATTGGAGCCACTATGGAGGCAGCCTTTAGTGATCCATCTAGACGCTAAAAAGCTATAATATTTTGTATCTTCACTATTTGAAGAGCCATTAGTTGAACCCAAACATAACTCCAAATGAATGAAACCTCTAACTCGGCAGCATCATTTCATCAGGTAAAAAGTGAGACTGTGTCAGTATTAGCTAAAAGGCTCGTCTGAATCAACATGAGCTCAATAATCATTTTAAGGTTTTTCATCTTTGCATATTTTATGTAACAGGAATTAACTTAGCGTGTTGACCTAAAAGGACAGACAAGCCTACTTTGCATTAAGCAAACAAACCATCGACCTGTAGTTAATTAAAAGGCATGTTAGTTAATATGGGACTGATAACAGGTCACCTCTTTTTGTGGTGTAAACTGGCATTCTTTGTGTATTTCGCCAATGACTCTGAATAGGACAAAAAGTTTTCTCCCTATTTTTAACTTTGTATTCATCTTGATGTCATTGTTAGTATAAAAGTCACAGAGGGGCTACAAACAAAGTTTAGTAAGATGGCTTTTAGCTGACCTGCTACACAGTGCTGTAGTTTTACATCATCCAAACATGGTGATGGAAGCATTCCATATTTCCACTAGGTCAACACACAAATCAGCATGCTGACATACATTCACAGCAACGTTTCATTTAGGTCAGGACTGACAGGCCGTGCTCTAAAAACTAAGCTGTGTGTTGCAAAAAGAGCTGTTAGTTTTCTTGCTGCTTAAAATAACAAGAAGACTAAAAGCTAGTCATAGTATTCGTTTTAATGCTTTTTCATTGCAGTGATGCAAAGTGTTGAATTTCAAACACAAATGCAGAGTAAAAATAACGTATTAAAGCACCAATCCCAGTTTTATTTGAATGAGTTAAACAGCTTTCTACAATGTTGTTTAAAAAGAATCTAGTTGCAGTATCATGCTGATTCAATAAAAAAATAATTCTTATCTGTCTTAGGCGGGTGTGGATTTAGCCAGTCTGGTTAAATATTTCAGTCTTATCATAACTTCAATATCTGTGTTGGAAATGTACTCTAAAACAAGGCTTTTTTATTTTTTCTTCTCTCCAGATTGTAATGCAGCTGGTGCGTCTGCTCCCTGATGGCCACAGGATGAAGCGGGAGGTGGACACGGCCCTGGACACTGTCAGCGAGACCATGACTCCCATGCACTACCATCTGAGAGAGATCATCATCTGCACTTACAGACAGGTACGCCACATTACTCTGTCCTAAAGACACGGGGCATCCATTTTTAGTGAAATAGATCTGAAACATTTTTCTTTCTCTTAGGAGACTGAAACAAATCGGCAAAAATGTCGATTTGTGTGCTGTATTGATTGTCGGTGTAGTTTTGCACGTGGTCCATAGATGGCAGCACAAACTAGTTTTTATAGCTTCACCTTAAACCCGCAGAGATGAATGAGAAGGATCCACTGTGCAACTCGGTGAACTTCCTTTCAGGTCTTAATGGAATAGAGTGGGACCAGAAAAGGCAGGAAATGACAATATTATGAGCTCTTTATCTCTTGATGAAGAGTAATGGTCCACTTGGTGTAAGGTTGCATATCCTGTGGCTCTAATCTGCTTTCATTGCTACTTGCATTGAATGCCTTTCAAGAAAAAAAGACCCTTTAAAAACAAGAAATAAGGAGAAAAAAAAACAATATGAAAGGTGTTCCATGCAAAATATAAAGAAGACAGAAGCAGTTTGTAAAAGGGGTTTCAGGGTCTGTCCTCATGCTGTGCTTTAGCTATTTGTAATGCAGTCAAATCATGGTGCCTTTGTGCACTGTCAGCTGTTCCCTTCATGCTGGTTGCACTCAGTGCTGTCTCCACATTTTCAATGGGCCTCGTTGTCTGATTAAATCTGTCTTTCACGTGTATTCTCTGCCTGCTTGTCACTCTGTGGTGTCAGGCTCCACGGAAAAAAAAAAAAGATTCCCTTCAGCTCACTTTATAAACGTTTGGATCAATGTAACTGTATATTTGGATTGAACTTAGTAAAAGTGCTCAATGTAATTTAATTTGCAGTTTAAATTTGTGAGGTAATAAAACTTGAGAATAAAAAAAAAACAGGAATAAAAACAATGCGTTCGGCATGTTTGTTAGCTTTCACGTATAAACACAGTTGGTTTGAAAACTCTACATCATAACTGTAGCTGCTGATCATGTGGGCACACTGCTAAAAAGATCTCCCTCGGGGCAAGAAACTGCAGTCATATTTCAAACAAGGTCCTGTGTTAGCCAAACGTATTCAGAAGAAAAAACAACTGAACAAATGGCTGCAGGATTTATAGCCCTGCATTGAATACTAATACATCCTGCAGAGTAGTGGGCAACGGGGTTTTTTGGAGCAGGTAAGGGTTTATTGAAATGAACCAAAGAGAAAAGACTTCAAAACTAACTAAGTGATAGTCAGAGCTACATAAAAGAGTAAAGAGTAAATGGTATTTGCATTTCATGCACACCACATACAATAATAGCCTTTTATGTTTTGTTATGCTTTGATTAGTGTACTGGTTTTAACTTTTCTGCAGGTAGTATCATACGGTATCATTGTCACAGGAGTAAATGATGGCCAGTCTGAAAAAAGAACCAGAATGTTGTTAATCAGATTTATCCTGTAGAGCTGCCACAGTGGACCTCAGATTGGCACTGTGTTCCTGTTCCAGCGTTTTTCCTTCTGCCTGAACCAGCAGGCCAGGTGATAAACAGTGCCAGATGTGGCTAGAACTGGCAGGCAGCAGCAGACTAAAGAGGGGGGAGAGAAGGGGGGGAGCCCCCATTCCCAAAACACACGCACACATACACTCTCTCTATCCTCTCCTCCCCCTCTCTTAAAGCACCCTCCTCTCCTTTTGACAGTGGTTGGAAAATATGTCTTTGATAGAGAAAAACTATATTTACACTGGGACACAAACCATTCACCAGCTCACAGAGGGGCCTGGGAAGAGGGGTAAGGAAGGTGGGTGGAGGCTTTGGGGGGAGCAAAGGCTAAGGGGATGTCTCTTCTCAAAGGGCCTGCAAAACTGCTTCTGCTGACCAGACTTGACCCCAGGTTGCAGATGCATTCTGCAACATCAGGGTCAGCGCACTCCAGAAGTTTCCCCCTCACTTCCTCTGTCTTCTTCTTCTCTTCTTACTTATCTCGTCTCGTCTCCTGCAGCCGCTGTGGCCTTGATTTTTGTTGTCCAGCTTAGTTTTTATTAGAAAATTACCTCTGGCAATTTGTGTACACTGGAGTACACTTCAGTCTTATTTGGATTTAGTGGGGCTTTTTTTTAACAATTTGTTTATCACTAAAGAATTATTAATTTATATAGTCAAGATATAATTTCTGTCCACCCTCTGGCTCTGTTTGTTTGTTTGCCTATTGTGGGCTGCATCGTGGTTATGCGCCTTATCTCCGAACCCCATTTCTGCCAACGGTTATATGTCTCAAGTTCATCAGTTAGCTCTTCAATTCCATGCTTTACCTTTCAGACCCAAGACTGCAGGTTGCATAACTTTGTCTGATTTATAGGTCCAAGCAGCTTAAAAGAGTGACTTCACAGAAAATGTTATCACCGAGGATCACTAAACTCCATCCACTCCATCGAGATGGTATTAAAGGGAAAGAGGAGTGAGTGGCAGAATTGGAGATTGTCCAAAAACCCAACCCCTAATCCATATTGATTTTTTTTTCCCACACAGGTGGTGAGAAAACAGAGATGCACAGAACTAGACTGAATGAGTGGCAAATCAGGCTCCTTTTGTGTGTTCAAAGAAAGGCCCTCACGGTTTGGACGGGGCAATGGAAAAATATTTCTAGGGAGAGGAGATTGCTGTGAGGATTTTTTTTTGAGGTAAGGTAGTGAATGTCTTTAGGAAAGAAGAAGGGGGAGTAACTGGCTAAATACTCCAAATTCACAGAGGTTGAAGGGACCACCGCAGGCACTGACAGGAGGATTAATTTTTACTAAGAGCACAGGATTAGTAAGAAAGAAAGTGAAATAACTAGTGAGCTGAGGAATCCTGCTGTAAGGTTAAAGCAAAGATTCTTTGCTTTGGAGTTAATATTGTGCAAGTTTGAACTTCAACGTCACCTATCTCTTATACTCTTTTGGCTCAAGGGTACCACTTGACAAAAGTGGGGAGCCCACCAGAGTGAGATGCTTAAAGAACTGAGAAGAAGCTTCTATTTAGATCCAGCGCGAGGTGGGAGGTCCGGAGGTTGTTTTTATTAATAACTTCCAGCCTGATTAATGACATATATTATTCAGCAGCGACTGTCCACAAAATTACAGATGTGGTGACCTTATTGTGCAGACACTTATTACACAGAGTTGAGATATAGCTGTGTAAATGTGTGGAGATACACACTGAGGGAAATAACGCATGTTTGGGGAGTTTCTGAAGTTGTTTGATGAGTTATGTGCGATTGCTGTCCTTCACTTGCTATTTAGAAGCTGATTTATTTTTAAAGGATTTCCCATGGTTGTAAATAACTGCGCATTACAATCCCTTATATGTTTAAAGTGTTTATTAAAGTCTAGCTAGCAGCTAGGCCTGCATTCATCACTGATTTTAATATAACCTCATATGTTACAGCCACTAGGGATTTATGATTGTCGTTTATAAACTGAAGAGAGTAGACTGATTTTCACGTATCCTTGCGAGTGGCAGCAAAGAGTTGGCTCAGTGATGACTTTAATGATCTTCTTGTACGTGTCTCACTCCCTTTCAGCAGACTACACTCCCTTTGAATGATGATTCTGAGGTATTTATAGCCATACATACTATGGTGGGTAGAGTATATGCAGGTTTTTGTTCGCACCATGTGCCGTGCCAGGTGACTTCACTGATTAGTATAGAGGAAAAAGTAATGAGTACAATCACCTGCTGCAGTGCGTCATCGAGGGGAAAAAAAGCAAACAGATAAGTATTTCCAGTGAAGGATTCAGCCACCTGAATTATATTCTCAGACTTTTTATAGCTCTTATATTATTCTTATATAACTTTTGCGGCTTACTTGGATTTGTTCAAAGTTTAATTACATCTTTACTTTGTACTATACTGCCCTGCTGTGTTTTGTAGACCTCTTATTTGAATCCAAAGCCAGCAGGTTTTCCGGCATACTTGATTGTAAATGTTATTTGCAACTGGATAAGACTCTGTAATCACAGTTTCTGAACTGTGCACTTTCAGTTTTTTGCCATTTTGATAAGTTAGTCATAAAGCCTTCATATTCTTTCAACTGCCAGCATCTGACTATAGAGTCTGTCTAATGTCCTTTTAAAGCCACGAGAGCACATGGGAGCTAATTATAAAGAGGATGTACAGTGAGTTAGGATTATTTGTTCTACCTCTACTCATGCACCACCTTTATCTGAACCAAAACTTGTGCTGCTGATAGTGACGGTGTTTCTGAGGCAGACTTACTCTTTCTTACTCATGAGAAGCATGAACTTGGAATAGTTTCCCAGATTCTCCCAACAGTGTCCAGAGTTCATGTGGGAAAACAGCTCATATGACCTCCCATTAGATCAGCCCACCTACCTGAAATGCAGTTCGCAAGGATTATTGAATTGCATTAGGCTGATATCAATTGTCTTGATAAATATCAAGTATTCAGCGCAATGGAAGCGCACTGTAATATGACCATAACGTTGAAACAAAGAGCTTCTTAAAAGAAAAACATTTGTGAAAGGGTTTGTTGCCAGTCTTTGCATACACTTAAAGACACACAACCATTTACACTCACACCTGTAGCCAATTCAGAGTTACCAATTAACCTAACCCCACTAACTGCATGTGTTTGGACTGTGGGAGGAAGCCAGAGTACCTAGAGTTTTCTGGCCTGATGGTGGAATTAAACTCAGGACCTTCTTGCTATGAGATAAAATTGCTAACCGCCACACCACTATGCTGCCTTATATTAGATAACATTCCCTAAATTAACTACCACATTGGATATTACATCTATTAGGAGTAAACTGGCAGTATGTAAGATGATGCACAACATTATAGTGACTTTTTTTGTTTTTCCCACCTGTTGTTTGCATTTTGAAATTCAATATTGTATCATTATTTTGTTCTCCGATCCCTGAGCAAAATATATATCTCTTTGTATCGCCAGATGTTTTATATTTTTTCTCGTCAGCCACCTGTTTGCTTCAACTGCCATTTCACGCTGGGCAGGTAGTGTTAAGCTGTGTCGTGGGAACTGTGTGAGATGTGAAAGCAGGCAGCTCACCGTGGTATTTACATGAACCAGCACAGCTTCTGTTTTTTTGCCGGCTAACAAAAACATACGGCCGAGGGAAAGCTGCAAACAGCTGCTGGGATCGCCATAAGGGAGTTATTTCATTTTGTTACTAACTTACTGTAGCATTAAAAACTGATAAGCTAATTAGTTTCGTTGGCATACCTTATAAACACATCTTGCTATCACAGCCCAGCTTTTAACATAGTCTTTCTCTTACAAATAAAAAACTGCTCAAGCAATAAATTGCCTTGTTGCTCAGTTAAATGCCTTCTACGGTTTTACTGCGACAGGTTTGTTTAATCGCATAAGATCAATATTCCATGGGGGCTAGCCTGTTGTTGTAAATGTAAGATAGATACGGCTCTGTACTCAACATTCATACTTTAGTTTGCTAACTTTACTGTATAATAAAGGTGGTGTTAGCGTTATTTATTTTTCCTTTCTTATCTTGCAACCTCGACCAAACACTGCATCTTATCTTGTGTCTGCTCATTTCACTTGCTCTAATAGAGATTATGCTCTGCCTGAATTTACATGCTGATCAGTAACGATTATTACTGTTCAGCATGCTTTCACCCTGAATAACTGAACTACCCTCGTCTGCCCTTTGCCCCGACTGTCCCTCCAGTCTCCCTCTTAATCGGGGACAGTGCATCAGACCTGGGCACCGCACAGATGGGTTACATCCCCTCACACACTAAACCTGTCGATGCCTCAGGCCAAAAGACCAGGAATAACTGCCTCCGAAGCCATGCAAGCGTGCTTAAGCATGCTCCCAGTAGCTGTGGTCATGGTCTGTGTGAGTTCCAGCTCAGTCCCAAATCATTTCATCAGGAAAAAGTCCACCTTTCTGGCATTTGCGCCATCTAGCTACTGGCACTGAACAAACTGGGAACGCAATTTCACTGCTGAAGTGACTTAAATACCTTCTCCCACAGAGCCGTCACAATCTTCATAGTAAAAAGCATTTTATACATGCTGGCAATTGAACTCAGATGCATTTCCTAAGGTATGGACATAAAATACGTTTAAGGCATATAATTTAAAAAGGTTTGTTTAGTATGCTGGCCAGCTACACCCGGCTGCTCTGATCTCATAATGGCTCTTTGTTCCTGTAGCAGTCGTACATAAAAGTAAGTTTAAGTAGTGCTGCTGCAGACATCCTGTGGTTGCAGTGTAATAGTCAGATTTGCTTAAAAAGGTTCCAAAGTGAGTGAATTACCTGTGTGCCAGCCATAATAATAGCCAATAAAAGTTACTCCTGTGCTTCCTTTTTTGACTTCTTTACAATAGCATACAATGGTTCATAGTTAATTGTATTCTAGCATTGTAGTGTCCAATGAAAGTGAACAATCAGCATGAGTTGTAAACGATGCGTATCATTCAAATGTTAATTCCTGCTCCTGATTTTTTCAGCATTCAGCGATAGGATATTAACCCCACTGGTGAACTATAAACATTACACCGCAGTAGTAAAATTTGCTTCTAATAAGGTTGTAACCTTGCACGAAGAACAAAAAAAGAAGCCCGACAAATACAGATTATGAGTCTTTGCAACAGTTATGTACTCATATTGGGCTTTGCAGTATTGCCAGCTTTTAGGGTTGTCAGAGAAAGTCTTAATAAAAGCAGGAGTTATACTGGATCATCATTTCAAGAGGAAGAGAAAAATATAAATAGACAGAACAAGCAACTAATAGCTACGCGGCATACATTTCATTTCCTTTAAAAAAGGTTGTGATGGCAATATCATAATATTTACTTGGTTGTCCTGTTTCAGTTAGCCACACGAGGGGAAGTATCTAAAATGTATATATATATATTTTTTGTAGCTTGTAGTCGTCCGAGTTTCAACAGTATTATTAAGGAGCTTAGTGTAAGTGCAGTCCTCATGAATTCTTTTCCATCAACGTTGAGGAATAGTGAGAAGAAAAAGACATGGGAGGTCACTATTTGGACTGCAACCTGTCAGTCACGTCTCTCAGACGTGTTGAGGGGAAAATATGTGGTTGTTCCTTGTTTAACTGAAATAAATATGACCTTCCTGAAAAACAGGACACTGTCACAGATTATGGCTTCTGATCTGTGTCCCTCTGTGCATCTTAAGGGTGCTCAGGCCCAAAGAAAGTGGCTGTTTTCACATTTTAAATAGTAATATGAGGTTTTAATCCCTCTGCAGTGTGGTTAGCAAACAACGTGGTCTTTAAAGCAGCTTTGTGGCTCCCTAACAAGGAGAAAAAAACCCCCCCTCAAACATCAATTACATCAAAATGCTTTCTGTTGCTGACTAACATCAATGTAGAAGGTCATTAGTAACTAAAAGTACAAATTTGATTAAAAGAACTCCAATTAGTTTGAAAATATTGAATGTCTGTTTAGCTAGCTCAACAACATAGCATCTTAATGCCTCACTATTGGGTTTGCGTGCATAAGATATTGGGTAGCTCAGTAAATGATCAGTGTGGGAGTCACCACTTGTGTTGCCAGGCATGTGCACGTACAGAATGTACCATAATGGGTGTGGTTATTGTGGGCAGATATTCCAGTCTCTGAGTAGGCCCTGCTGATGAGCCCTGTCTCCTCCTGTGGCTTCTATAATCTCTGCTCCCCAGACGAATCATGTATTTCTGCTTGCTCTATTGTCAAAAAGATTGACCTTGCTTAATCAAAAGCCTGTTTATTTTGCATTCTTTTCTTTAGTTCTCCATCATATTAATTCTGTTTTAAGGTGTAATTTGGGGTTAAATTCCTTTTGATTGTTAACTATAACTGTTATAGGTTCAGTGTAAATGTCAAGTAAAATAAAATCTGTATTGTGATACAATTAAAAATCCTCATGGATTGTTAAAGGCTAAATGGAAAGACTGAATACCGATATATATGTACTGTACAATATGTGGCTTGAAACTGCTTTTAACTTCTGAGTGACTGGGAAAAAAGGAGGATTAGAATCTGTAGAAACCATTAACATAAAGGCACCTTCGTCTCCTCCTCTCTCTGGCTGCGGCATGGGTTCTTTTCTGTTTTAAAAAGGAGTTTTTCATATTATGTTGATCCAGTCCTGAGACTGGAGGCCGAATGATGTATAGCTTTGATTGTTTTGCCATGGCCAAACTGGCAGAGGCTTTCTGGATGGATGCTCAGGTGTTCATAAAAAAGTGCAAGTTAAAAAAAGGTTCTGAGGCTCAAGCAGCCTAAAGGAATATAAAAGAAATGCATTCATATACTTCTCTCATTTTTACATCTACTGGAGGATGAATAAGCGTGGTTTTGAAAAAAATATACCCACTGACCACTTTGTTAAGTACACCTTTTCAGCTGATTGCTAATGCTGAATTTTTAATCAGCCAATCACAAGGCAGTAAATCAAAGCATTTAGGTATGTACACATAGTTATGACAACCTTTTGAAGTTCAAATGCTACATTAGAATTAAGGTCATTTAGTTGATTTTGAACGTGAGATGTTTTTTTATGCTAGATAGACTTGCCTGATCTGCTGGGATTTTCCCTCAGAAACCATCTCTAAGGTTTACAGACAATAATCCGAAAATATGAGAAAACATCCAGTGACCAGCCAATAATGTCGTGCTGATACTTGAGGTCAGAGGAGAGTGGCCACACTGCTTTGAGTTAATAATAAGGTAACAATAGCTCAAATAAGCAATGTATAACAACCCAGGTCTGCAGAAAAGCATCCCTAAATGCACAAGGTTATATGAAAGATATCATAAAAACTAAACCAACCAATAGGCTTAGAGCAGATCAAAGAGTTAAGTAGTTACAATGTTACAACTCAGATATCTTATAGGACATATTAATTGTTATTCTAATTAGATCAAGGTCTAACATACCAACCTGCCTTACTCATTGTAGCCTTGTGAGCATTATAACTAACATATTAGATGTAAAAACATGCTTTGTGCTCATGTTTGACTATGAACCAACCTCTAGTGAATTCTAGATGGTGGCATCTGAGAAAAGGCAAGAGCAATAGATCTTACTGGGGATGACTTTCTAATGCAGTCTCTTTTGTGTGTATGTGTGCTTATCTACACAGACACACACGCCACATTTGTTTGTGTGTATAAACAAAGAGCCTAGTTTAGTGCAGCCCTGATTGTTAGAGGACATGGTTTGGATACCCACAACATTGTGTAAATCCTGGAAAGCTGGAGCTTTGTTGCGTGTCCTCATATTGTTTCCTATGTATTTCCTGGCTCTACTTCTACTATAAAAAAAGAACATAAGACTTCTTTGTCTTAATTTCTGTTAGCATACATTTTCAGTAAGCTGTGCCAACAACTTTCAAGTTATCTTTTAAAACATTCACCTGGATGGAAAGCAGTTTTGTTAAATTGCTGTCCGCCTCTGGTTTAAAATCAGCATGTGCAGCCTGCTTGACTTTGAGATGTCTGTGCATTGAGTTGAGAAGCCGTGTGTAGGCTGCCTGTCCACTTGGACAAGTTGGAGTTTGGCTTAGGATTTGAGTGGGAGGTTTTTCTTGTAGAATCTGATGAATGGCTGTTTGTGCAAACTTGTGTGGTGAGGGCCAATATGGATTGGCCTTTTTACCCCTGCAACCCCATCAGCTGGTAATTGGCACCATATGTCAGACAGGCAGACCATAATATGCACTTCTCAGCTTGGTCCTTACCCATATGAGTCAAGAGACAGGTCAACCTTCAGCACTGGACTCCCAAACTAGATAAGTCATGCTTTATTAAAAGTTAAAAAATACCAGTGTACATATTTTGTTTTGCTTGTTTTCTGCTGAAAATGGTCAAAACCCACAAATTTAAATGTTTCACTCGTCACAAACCAGCCTTACCATCACGACTTGTAAGCAGCTGTAACCTAGAAACAAAACCCCTAAAATATATTAGGTGTTTTTATTACTGTTTGTATGATATTGAACAACTTCAATGTGTGAAGTCATTTGCCTTTAACATGCTCCGCTGGTAGAATGGCCGCTAGTAAGACTAGATTAGTTGGTCACGCTTCAAGAACTATGGATGATGAAGCATCCTAGCTACAGTCCCACAGAGGCCGATGGCTCAGTCGTCTTGGTGTGTTCAGGCCAGTAAATGGACGTTTGAAGACAACTATCAGGACGACATATCCAATAATTGCTTTTCTAATCCTCTAGTAAAAGGGAAAAATCATTTTCAAACTGCTTGATGTTTTTGTCAGGGTTAAGAGACTGTATGGCACGCTGGCCTGTGATGTGTCAGTACTGTCAGTGAGTTTTTGCCTGAGAGATTCATGGCAAGAGATGGACAGAAATTCTATCACCCTGAAAAACCCTGGCGGGCAAAATGTTAGTGGTTTGATAAATGAATAACACTAGCTACACAGTAATTGACTTGCCTGTCAGCCTGTGTTTGTGTGTAGGTGTGACTGGAGGTGCACATTATCACTGTGATTTTAGTCTTTAAGCAAGCACAGATCCAATCATTGCTGCCTCGTGTTGTGTTTAGATTTTCAGATTGACAATTTGACCCTTCGTCGGGAACGTGGGATTGCTCAACATCTGGAACACTTTTATACCAAACCTTATGAGGCACAGTATTTCTATTTACACAACACATAGGCACAGGTCTGGCAGCATATTTCACATGTTGGTGGTGTAACTACAGCTGCAGGCTATGACGCTTATACAGGGATTATCGTGAACCTTTGTCTGAGCCTCGTCTGATGTGTTAGAATTGAAAACAGAGACAGAAAAAACGTGTCTGCTGTTGTATTAAATCACTCACAATCACATATCAGTGCACGTTTCACTTCAGACAATGCAAAAAGAAATTGCTGCATAGAGCTGAAGCTGCCTACAGCACGCACCATCTTTCTAAAGCATAAAGCTAATAAGAGAGACAAAGAATAAAACGCTGAAATCACAAATGCTGTAAAACACAGGGATTCCTTTTATGAACTGCTTAATGCTCCTTTAAAATTCAACACATTGTTAAATTGATTGATGTGCCACTTAAAGAAGAAATGTAAGACATCTGACTCAAAAATGTTAAGCAGGTGTGGTTACAGTGCATTTGCATCCACTTCAAATGTTTAATTAAGAAGCAGAGTGTGCGTCAGATTACCTGAGAAGTTTGGAGTTGTTTTGCTGAGACTTTGTGCGTGCACAGTGGTGGAGTGGCCTCATAGTGAGAAGGTTCTTTTATGGCGTATGCTCGCTTCTTGAGCCCAGGTTTCTTCCCACAGTTCAAAGACACACTGGTTAGGTAAATTGGTGATTCTGAATTGCTTGTAGGAGTGGATGTGAGAGTGTGAGGTTGTCTGTCTCGCAGTAGTAGCCCTTGTTAACCCTGTGATAGACTGCTGACCCATCCAGGGTGAATGACTTACTGAATAGTGGTTTGCAGTAGATGTTTTGATAAATATTGTGGCTATGTTTGAGTCATTTTTTTAATATACTGTGCCCACATCTTGCCACGTACAGCATCTCCATCCTGAATAGTGTATTCCCATCTGCTTCTCTTTTGGATTTTAATTACAGGTCTTATTATTTTTTCTTGTGGTGTTGGTAATTATTATTTGACATTTTTTGTCCTCTGGTATAGATTTTAAGTTTTGGGTGCTATTACAATTATTAAAAGTGTTGAGGAAATTTCCTATTATATTACACTTTTCTTTGATATACTTAAACTTTCTGCAGAGTAACACAAAACTGCAGCCCTCATTTCTTTATATTTTGCTAGAGTAATAGGAGCCGGGTGCAGTGATTTACTGAAATATGTGCAAACACACATGGAAATAAAGCATATAAGACAAAAACAGAATTTGTATAATTTGAATAACCTTGAAAGTCAAAATTACAACTAAAGAAATGGAAAGAAAAGTGTTTTTCTGACAGGCTCTACTAACAGCCTGACGATAACATTTAAAATTGGTTGTTTGGCGTGTTGTCTGTTATCACAACACTGGTTCATCCATTGAGTTTGGTGCCCTTTTTATGCTTGAATGACTCATAGATCAGTGTTATGTGGTTCATAGTGTTATGCGTTTTTTGTTGTTGTTTTTTTTCAGGTATGTTTTGGTGACAGTGGATTTGGGTATGCATATAGTGTGTTTCACATGCTGTACATGCATCTAACATGACATAACCCAATAAATTCTTATTATCTGGGATACTAGTGCTGAGAAGACCTAGATAAGGCACTTCCAGTCAGGCAGTTAACTGTGTGTCTCCCTTGTGAGTGTTTGTGCAGTAATAACATTTTTTAAACGCTTTCCCACTTTCACATTGTCCTCGCTCAGAAGTCAGCCAACCAGCATTCCTGGACTCTCTCAACAATGGTATGTGTTTGGCCAGTCTCCCTTCTCATTCAGGGCTGAGGATCACTCAGGACATTCATTATTGCACCTCAGCAGCTGGTTGAATTATAGCTTTAACCTCTGATAGTCCAAATGGGCTGACCAGTCACCCCCTTTGTTCTTAAAAACCAGAGATTTTGATGTAATTCTCAGTTACACCCCTTTTTTCTAATGCCATCAACTCAGGAGAAATCTTTCTACTTAACGTGCAATAGCTGGAGAATTTTAAGAAACCTGACTACCTTCTTCTCAACAAAGCGAGCAAGAAGTAGTTCTTAGATTAAAAAAAGAAAAATGCTAAAGAATTGTCCCAGTAGCTAAAAATGTTATATACGCAAATCTAAAACCTTCAAGACTGACTTGTTTCCACAAAAAAGCTCTCTTTCTTTACCACAACCTTTCCAACATTGTCTTCTGATGGAATTTCTGATTGTGCTCAAGAGGCCGTTGAACCGCACACATGGCACTGCTGATGCAGACAGACAGATGGCAGCCAGCAAATTAGAGCTCAGGAGATTGTTGAGGTGTGAATTATGTAATCCTTGCAAACTGAGCTTGTGTGTGTAAGTGTGTGTGTTTGCATGTGTGAGTGAGGGAGAGAGACACAGAGAGAGAGAGTCAGTTGCAGTGGTAGGTGCCAGGCTTTGGCATTGTAGTTTTTCAGGCTAAGAAAGGAAATGCTGAAAGCCCCATGGGGGTGCAGGGTGCACAGGGTAATCAGGTTCACATGCGTTCACCTGCCCTCTGGCTGTAGTCAGTGTTAACTTAGGAATATTGAAAAAAACTAGGTGTGCATATTCTTCGTCTTTCTTCCCCTTCCTTTGGGGGAGTTGATAAACAGACAGCACATCCATTGTTTGCCTAGGTCTGGTTTCTCCACCACTCTGCTGCAGATGCTTGGAAAACCGGGATCCAACCACAGCTGTTTGGGAATGGACAGGAAACCCCTTTCACCCCCCTTTCTGTCTGCTGCGTCATTTAGCTCTGGAATGATTGCATTATGGTGTGCACATTTCAAATTACCCAAAGTTTTAGCCCACCTACTCATATTCTCTGTACAGCTCCCTAAATGCCTTTGTTGCACACCGGGAACAGATAACCTTTTAATTCAGCTTCATTCATCAAAAACAAAGACCACTGCGAAAAAGCATCATTAAACCATACTGCACTTCTCCAAGCACTTACTTTCTCTTAACCCCCACTGACATGGTATTCAATCCAGTATGTGCCTGGATGGCAGACCTTGTCACTTTGTTTTCTGGCAGTGCTAAAGGCTTCTAAGTAATCAGAAGGAAGAAGCCAAAAAGGGAAAGCACCTTAACACTGTCTCGGCACTCTGATGAAAGCCTTTCAGCATTCACCCAGCCTATAATTGAAAAAACAACTCAAATAATAAACTTTGAAAGAGATTGCATGTAATAGCTCAAAATCTGCTACAGAGGTCTGCCTTTGTTTGGTGTCTTTGTTTTATGTCTATCTTTAACTCCAATATTTTGTATTTTAATTTGTTCAATAATTACTGCAGGGTTTTTAGAGGATTAGTCAGAAACATAATAAACCAATTTTTTTTTTTCAAAAGAAGAATTTAATTAATACATTCATTTTTATACATTTTATGTCCAACGTTTGCCTGGCTTTCCCTCCTCGAGACAGTGAATTGGATTTGTGAAAATACTGTTTTCTTGTCTCTTGAATAACAACAGGGGAGCATCATATACTTTAGATGATTGCTAAGTACTCTAGTGTACTCTATGAAAGTAATTATCACAAGAATAGCCATGTAACTATTGTAGTTATTTAAAAAGAGTGGAGGTGAAGAGTTGGATAAAACACAGGGGTAAACAGCTATTGTGAAAATTAGGTTGTACCTGTTGATAATTGCATGTTTTGAGCAGTTTCGCCTGATGACTTACCAACTGCCAACTGGTAATGGGTTTCTTCAGCAGATAAAAGGGAAGAAAAAATGGAAAAACATCATTGGGTATTGTATCTGTTGAGAAAGTATATCACACACAGCATGAAGCTGTCTAGGCACAAGTAATTTATGTGTCACCCAAATTGTTTAATTGCAAGGTATTTGAAGGCTATTTAAGATTGAATTTTTGGGTGTTTGGTCTGTTTCATTGTATATGATGTCACGAATGAGCAGGATAGATGCATTTCATCACAATTTAACTTCAAGAAGTTTATATTTTTTCTATATGCATATACGGTTTATATGAATTACAATACTGCATGTTAACACAAAATCAAATGAGTCAACTCACCTCAGTGTTTTTGGTGCTGCTTTTAGCCTTCTTAGCTTGAATCTGCTGCCATTAAAATCTTACTGACAAACAGACAAAGTGAATGACCCAAACCAGAAGTAAACAGAGAGTAGGTATTTTAATTTAACACAGTCCTGTGAAAAACTCAAAACACTATTACTGCTTCCATAGGAATTAAGACAGTAAGTAAGTAGCAGCCAGGTGCTTGCTAATCAAATGCACTTGAGGAAGCAGAACCCAGCACAGTACTTCTTCGGTTTGTATTGGAACAAACCACAAGATTTCTGCAAAAATGTCCTTTGAACGGATGAGACCAAAGTGGAGGTGTTTAGCTCAGCACCATTTTTGGTGAAAACCAAACACAGCATATCAGCACAATTAGCTCATACCAAACGTCAAGCGTAGTGATGGAGGGTTGATTTTGTGCTTGTTTTGTAGCCACAAGATTCGGGCAGCTTGTAGTCATTGAGTACTCTTCTGTATACCAAAATATTCTTGAGTCAACTGTGAGGCCATTTGTCCGATGGGAACTTGGATGTAACTGAGTCATACAACAGTACAGTGATCCCAAGCACAGCAGCAATTCTCTAGAAGAATGGCTGAAGAAAACAACCCCCTCCACAACTAATAGTGCAAACCCTAGTTAGTTAATCTGTACTGTGTCCTGACATTTGTATCCCACTGAAGTTTTTTATACTGCAGGAGAGGGTTAAATGTGCATCGTTCAACACGACTATTATAATTTTTGACAGCTGGTTCTTTGTTTACCAAGCAGATAGCTGAAATCCGCGAATGCTTGAGACCCCCTCTGAAAACGCTTATAAATGCCTATTCTAACAGTTCAAAACCAAATATATCTTAAACTATCATTCTAAACACTTAAATATAATTTCAAAGTCATCTTACAACATTACCCTTAAAAATATACATCTTACAGCTATGCACGAACACTCCTATAATGGTGGAAGCTAACCTGAAAACCTTTAGGAGTTGACTGTGGTCCTGCTTCTTCTTCTTTGGCAGAAAGCCTTAGAAATCTGCTTCCTGTACATCGCTGTTGAAAACTGCTGGTATAATTTTCATGGCTTCTTGAAGACGATGTAAAAATTGGCGAAGAGACAAATTTTCCGTGAATAATTTGGAGTTACGTTCCACAGAAAAAATTGAATAGGCAAATCCGCAAATACCTAACCATGAACAGGCGGGCCTTGGCCATATATGACGTATTATTTGTCAACACTTCACCAAAGCTGGACTTCTAGGACTAGAGTTACTTTAACTAAAGGCTTAAAATTTACTTAGTTAATTTTAGAAGTTAAAAATTACCCTTTGGAATACTGATATGAACCCCTTATCCATTATGATAATCTGCTTTTGCTTTGCCTTCATATTAATGTCAGCCTTAATCTGCACTCACTAACCTCTATTACATTTTGTGCACGTATTTTTCTCACAAATCCTTCATTTGAGATTTGATAATTGTGGGAGTGAGGAAACGCCACTCTTCCCTGTGATCCGCAGGCTGCAACCTGACATTTAATTCCATTTGTGATTAAATTAGGGAAGCTGAACACTGTGATATGACAGCTTGCCACTTTTCAGAACAAATTATATGAAACCCACAAAGAATTGAAGATATTAAATGTCTGGCATTTAAAACCTTTGGACAGTTTTCTAGCAACATGTATCTGCTATTTTAGGCATGACACTATTTGAGACCTATTTTATTTTTAAAATGTAAAACTGCAAAAGTTCAAATTGGACTAAATTATTGTGTAGGGATGTTGTGCCCGTTGCAACAAGATTAGAAAACTGTTGATAACTAATCTTCACAAATGTTATGCTGCTGTCGATGCAGTTTAGAGGATATACACTCTATCGGTGAAAGTGATAACTTGATGGAGTTTGTGACTAAACAACGGTGTGTTATGCAGAACTGAAGTTTGTGAGCAGGGATGATAATGAATCAGAAAAAGTTACACAAGAAATCACTCTGCTGTTCTTATCATGTTTTCTGTCATTGTCTTCTGTAGTTCGGTAAAATTTTGTAAATATTTCCATTAAAGATGTTCCTTCAGTGATTTGAACACTGTGCCTCCATCAAGGCAGATTTGATGGCAAGAATGCTCAATATTATACAATACAATCTAAAAATGGATGCTGTTTACGACAGTTTCTTCCACATTGGTAAAATGTCATGTCCTTTGCTCACTTACCCTAATATGCTTTTGTTTACTCTTTTTTTTTTCTTTAGATCAAAAGTGGTAAGACAGAGAAGGAGTGTCAGCAGCTTCTCCTGAAAAGCCTGCAGTATCTGGAGCGCTACATTTACCTCATCCTCTTCAACACATACCTGCATCTAGAGAAGAAGGACTCGTGGCAGCGCTCTTTCACACTTTGGATGGAACAGGTACAAGATTTCTGCCCTGCTTTTACTGTCTCCTCGTCTATACATAAGCATTTTATATACATGAGATTGGATTCGTTTTAGGTCCATCAATGGATTAAAAGGTTTGGTGAGTGAGATGCAAGGAAAAAAAGATTTGTTTGTTTCATGGTTTCCTTCATTCAACAATCAACTGCATTTAAAAACAGTCAGAATATCAGAAGCATTAGTTTGTGAATCTGCTAATGCTAATATCCCACTAAGGAAAACAGTGGTTAGAGCACGATTAATATTGTTCTAACAGAGAACCAGTGACCTTGCGATCTTGTCATTTTTGACATCATTGCTTTGAAGACAGGGACCACTTACAGTCAGTCAGTTGTTGTCTTCTCAGCAAATTTTGTGCGTCAAGATGGGGATAAAACCATAGCAGACTGATAGCAATCAGTCTGCTATCAGTCTGCGATCAGTTTGAGATTGAATGGGGTCAAGTTAGAAATTGCATGCAATCTATTTGTGATAATATAGGTGCAAACTGACTCAGATTGACTGCATTTTGTTGGCAATATGTCTGCGTTTATAAATAAATGGCAGTCATTTGGAAGACTTCTCCAATCTTTGTGAGCGTAATTGCAGTCGGACTGCAGTTTTTTGGAGAGAGGTTGGCTCCTACCAAGTGACTTGTGAAATCGCCTAATGATTGAAAGTGGTCACTCAGAGGCTATGGATGCTGCATGCGTACCCCTCTTGGCAACCAGCTTTCCCAGAAACTACCTGAAATCAATTACTGAATGCAAAAAAAAAAGTCAATTTGATGACGAGGCAACCACTAATTTTTCCTAGTCACAAGGAGATTACCATTCTGTTCTTAGTCTAGTATAATTGAGCCATTACTGTATTAGTCTGGCAGTGCCTTCAAACATGCAGGTTTTCAAGTCTAATATGCACCTTAGCATTGTTGGTATATAACGCAGTAACATGCAAATGACATTTATCATTAGCCTAATATAGAAAAAGCAGGAAACAGGAAATCAGTAACAGATGTTTTTTTCTGCATGCTCCATTTTTGCACATTGTAAGCTTGTTACCACAGATTCATAATAGTTTTCCTCCAGGAATTTACAAGCTGGTTCTGATTCCTTTGAGGCCTGATTCTTGACACACTCAACCTCATATTGTCTCAGCTCTGTGCTTTTGTTGTCACATTAATCGTTTAGCCAGCTGTGCCTCTACAGTAAAAGTCGAGAATTTATGTGCATTCCAAGCAAACGAGTAGTCTGTAAGTGTTACACAAAACACACACACAGCAATTAAAATTTATTTTGCAATATGTTAAAATCACATAACAGGAAAAGCAAAAACGGACTAAGCAATTTTACTGTGATCAGCCCACGGGTGGAGGATTTTAAATATAAAGGAACATTGTGTTTAATTTATAATTTTCCTGCATTCGGTTTTAATTAAAGATGTTAGATGTCTTGTTTTTTGCCCGCCTTTTCACTAAGCTCTTCAAAAACCTGCAGCCTCCTTCCACGGAGCAGGCATCATTGTCAACGTCACAATATGTTGTGTCCTCAGGCTAAATCATGAAAGTTTAATGTCTAGAATCACCGTGTCAGAATGAAGTCGCTAAAACTTATGATCAAAAGCAATCAAACAAGCCTTGGTCATGTTTGGACATGATATGTTCGACATTGAGCTCAAAGGCTATTTCCCATTCTTCTTCATGAGGAGACAGTCTGGAGGTGGGCCCTGGAATGTTTAAAAATTGCTGAATGAAAATCTCTTCCTTCTTTGTCCTTCTTGGGGTGGATTAGACTCAAAGGAAAAACTGAGAATTCCAAAATAGACTGGAACAATCGTTGTGAAAACAATTGTCACAGAAATATGCGCGATCAATCGGGGCATATTCTTCCTGTTATGAATAGCAAATATATGTGGTGCATCAGGGTGACTCTAATGGCCCAGTTATGCCATGAGAAAATAGAGGCATACACACTAGGGATATGGAGATACTTCTGCAAAGCTGGCAACGGACACATTAATGCCATTAAAATATCATATAAAAATGATGTTTCTGTATTTTGATGTATAGCTAACCCTGTTGGTAATCGTTGATATTCCAAAAATACCTTCCAAAGTACCTGTTGAGTTGGAAAAATAATAAAAAAAACAATCATTTTGTGCTATTACTTTAAATGTCTACCATACTGAGGAAAATGCACCCTTCAGTTTATTGTATGTCCCAAAGAGCATTTTTCAGATTACAAAAAAGGGAAAAAAATATGAAGGCTTTCAGTTATTTTTTTAATTAAACTTTACCTTGCAGTGAGATTTGAGGCATTTTGTTTACTATTTAACAGAGAGTCCTCTGGAAGGTTTTCTTTAAATTCATTCTGAAGGGGCATTCACACATGTAGCAGTGTAGTGTGTAGCTACTGCGGGTCCCAATCCTGGATTAATGGGGAGGGTTGCATCAGGAAAGACATCCCATCTAAATTCTCCAGGTGAAGGAGGACACACTGAAGGTTGGTGTCACAAAAGTGAGTGCTAGGGATAACATAACTTGATCTGCTGTGGCGACCCCAAATGGGACCAGCTGACAGAAGAAGATCTTTTTTTAAGGATTTTTCTGTGCAGAGTTTGGATGTTTCACCGTGGCTTGTGGTTCTCTTTGGGTACTAGGGCTTCCTCCGCAGTCTGAAGACTGTCAGATGTATGAATGCGATGTTTTGTTTTTTTTTTGTTTTGTTTTTGCCTGTCCCGTTTGGCTCTTTTGCCATCAGAATTGTTGTCTAAAGGCAAAGAAAGATGCCCAACGGATTTACTTTACCAAATTGACCATCCCAGCCTTGCCGTAATGGTCCATTTGATTCACCTTTTATTGTTTATTTTATTTTCACTTACTGAATATGGGACAGACTTGACTGGGGGAAAGAAGGGGAGAAAGAAAGAGGGAAAGAGAAACAGCTGAGAAGAGGGACGGGGGAGAAGGGCAAAAACCAAAAACCAACAGAATGAGCAGAAAGAAAAAAAAAAGAAGAAAAAAAATGCATATATCAATCACCTGGGTCACCTGCTGAGAAAGAAAAAAGAAAACTAGCAGAAGAGAACAAGAGTAATAGAATAAACAACATCACAATGATATATGGGAATATGACAGTAAATACTAAATATTAAACATTATTGTGCAGCACATAAGATCAACAGAACACAGTGTGCTTTGAGGTAGGAGCCAAAAAGGGTGTAGTTTGTGGGTGTGATCACCCGTGTGTACACCTGTGAGCATGGACGCGCTTGTTTTTTTTAAAAGGTTCCTTCATGTAATGATCTGCTAGAGGGTGTGGGGGGGCCACAGCCCCGTCCTCCAGGGCATGAAGCAGGTATGGAGGAGATCAAAACTCCAGACATCCAGAGGCCCCCAGAACACAAGAGATCAAGGAAGACCAACAGAGGGGCAGCCGCGCCACTGTCTCAGTAAGAGCTGAGGAGAGTCCCAGATGAGGACTCACTCAGCAGCCGCGGAGCAGAAGCCAGGGGGAGTTGCAGTGACGCGCCCGTGAGCTCCGCCGGCAGCCAGCCGTGCCTGAGTGACCGAGCCCCAGGCCGAGAGGCCGGGGGCACCCCACCTCCGAAGTGGCCCGAGCGAGCCCCAGGCTCCAGGCCCCGATAAGCGGCCGCCAAGGAGTGAGCCGGTGTGTACCCGGACGCCCATCCCCGGACACAAAGAACCACCAACGCACCGATGTCTGAGGGAGTCCGCCACTGGCAGGGGAAGTGGTGGTAGGGGGAGATAGGCCTCCATACCTTGGAGGGCCTAAGATGTCCCCAGAGAGGTGGCGCCTGACACCCAACCTGACATATAGACACAGACATACAGGCACACACATATACAAACATCCATTCCCACCCTCATGCTCTCATATGCACTTACTCCACACTCAACCAACGTGGAGACAGACATAAAGAGACGCTGTACACACGATCACACTCCCCAAGCGTACTCTAAGCCCCGGGTCTAGGTACCCTTGCCCCTGGAGGGGGGGAACTGCACCCAGACCCAGGTGGTGTTACCCTTTTCCCTGCGGTGGGGGGAGGCAGACCGCCCCGACTCCGCAGCAGCAGGGAGGCCCCACACTCCAGACCGCAGTCGGACGGCCAACTCCTCCTCCTAGCCCCCCCGCTCCAGCAGGTCGCAGAGAATGGGGGTGAGAGAAGACTCCAAACCTCCCTCCACCCGCTCATTGTAGTGTTGATGCATGTGTGTTCTAAGGTGCATTTAAAACCCAGGAGGGCATGGAGCTACCTGCCAGAGAGCAGCAGGTAAGCGCATAGTCCCTCCTGCTGGCCCTCAATGTCTACGTGTATTTAACATTGAGAGGTGGGCAATGACGCCAGGGGTGGGGTGTACACCCTGATAAAATTGAGGCATGCGATGTTGAATGGTCATCTGTATCTCTGTGTTGGCTCTATGATAGACTGGTGACCTGTCCAGGGTTTACCCCACATTGCTATACATGACAGCAGTTATAGGCTCCTGCCCTCCTGCAACCCTCAACTGGATAAGCGATGAATGGGTTGTATTTTTATTGTCTTTTAACACCCCACTGACTTACAGTGGCAGCTTGTCCACAGAGGCTGTGAAGTCAAAAATAGTTGGGATGAGTTCCATGCAGATAATAAATGTTCTTATAAATTAATTTCAGATTAATAAAAGGATAACCCAGCGTCATCAGGATTTCTATTAAATTGACTTTTTGTCATAATTTATAACGTGGTTCAGTTTGTTAAAACACAACCTTAAAACCTAAGTGATAAGATGGCTGTGGGCCTGCCTGAGCAGAAAACCAAAAATGACTGAGCACATCTATTTAGATGAGCCAGTACAGTAAACTGTCACCTCTATGGGCAGTGGCCAGGTCTAGAAGGAAACAAGATAGGTATATCACAGCCATTTTTCAACTACACCTCTGCCATCAAATGAGCCACAGACTTTTGTTGAGGTCTGTCTGCTTTCACTAGAACATTCAAACCCCCTTTTTGACATTCTAAAATGTAAAGCATTGTCAAGATATAAAGATCAGATAAAATGAAAATTTGCGGGGCTGCATCAACAATGTAAATTTAGTACAATATATGTACTTGTTTTTCTTGTACATTTAAAAAGCCTACACATAGCTCCAGTATCTCCAAGATAATGTGAAAATCCTGGAGTACATGAAATCTCATGCTATAATGATTGATTTGTGTTGCGGAAAATAGTCATTTTTCAAAAAGACAGGCACTTTACGTACTGGGAACAGAGGAAAATATAAATAAAAGCCTGATAGTTCCACAGGGTTCTGTGCTACGACCAGTTCTATTTATATTATACACGCTTCATTAGGCACTTTTATTAGAAGGCATAGCATACATTTTCATTGCATAGCATACATCATTCATGCCGATGATACCCAGCTTTATCCAGCTGTGGAGTCATGTAACACACCAATTAGTTTAACTACAGGATGGTCTTAAAGACATAAAGACCTAGATGATCTCTAATTTCTTGCCTCTAAATTAGGATAAAACCGAGGTTACTCCCTGAGCCTGGTTCTACCAGAGGTTTCTTCCTGTTAAAAGGGAGTTTTACCTTCACACTGTGACCAAGTGGTTACTCGGCAGGGGTCGTCTGATTGTTGGTGTTTTCCTCTGTATTATTGTAAAGTCTTTACCTTACCAAATAAACCTTGACGTGACTGTTGTTGTGATCAAATTGAATTGAATTGTCACTGATATGAACAAATGGCACTTTTTCAGTTTTTATTATTTAATCCGTTTTAGATGTATTTTACTTTGTGTTGTTAACAGAAAGTGAGATTCTGTAATCACAAGTGAAAAACTACAGACTTGTGGCACGTTATTGATAATTAGCTGATAATTTGTTTGTTGCTAACTCATATCAGTGCTACATACAGTGCAGTGTTAATATGCGGATCACTCCACTGACACTCATCTTAAAGAAAGTTCTCTTTGCTGCTGCGCTTTTGGGAGCTGCTACTTCACATAAATCGAGTTTCCCTGATGACCAGAACTGACAGCATAATCAATGTGACAGTTCCTTTGCTTCATGTTAACAAATTACGCCAAACGGTGGATGATTTCTCTGCATTTTCAGCACTGACATACTCAGAAACTTTTTTGCATGTTTTTTCTTAGCCTTTCTCATTCTCCTACTTACATTTTATATGTATATTTACAGAAGCTGTGAGAAAGTATTATAATATGCAGATGTGGGATAACATTTGACAATGACTGTCGCAACACCAGACATAGTTTGAGTGACAGATGATATCTGGGAAGTGCAAGTATATCATTAAAATGAATGATGTCACTCCTTTATCACCCCATACATACAAAAGGCAGATATTGATTTAAACCTGTCAGACTCGGGCCTGAGCAGCATTTGGTATTAAGGTGGGAATTAGATGTCATCTTAAAGAGATCTTGAAGGACTTGAAGGCTTGAAGATATTGCAGTGATGTCAGCTACAGCTGTGACGGTAGTGACAAAGACATTCAAACATCCAAATATCTCAGTTTTTTCCTTTATCCTCTTTTTAAAGAATTATCTCAAAATATCAGTATTTCTGTCACCACCATCAGTATTGTGATGTGTTTACTAGCCTACTTGGAGCACAATCTGGCAGTAGCCCAGCCAATCGGCCCCAACCAACCTCGGGGCATAATCGTTAGCCTATCACCAGTGACCGTGGCAGGACCGTTAATGACAAACTGCAGTGCCACAGGCAGCAGTCGGGGGGTCATCACTATCGCTGGTCACGCTTTTGAAGCCATGGTTACACAACCTGTCAGCTCAGAGTGGTACATTCTGTCCTGCATCCTACATTGGCTGTATGTACGTGGGTATGTGTGTGGACTAATTTGATCTCTACAGCCACTAAAAGCAAGAGCACAGTGTTCCCAGTCATTCAGGGTAGCATCCTTTGCTTTTTATATATTTAATATATTTTGCCCTTTTGCTTTTGTCATAACTATATGTTCTGAAGATGAGGATGCTTTCACAATATAATATTACAACTACCCACTATTTCCACAGTTACACTTGTAGGCAGATTTTTCAAGGTACTTGGCAGAGAATTTATTCTGAGCTAGACTATTTCAGAGTTTTCTGTGACTTCATGTTAATCCAGACCGGCTCGATGATATTGAGATATAGGCATAACATTTGGTGCAGGACTCCATGTTCTTCTTCTAGCTAAAGATAGTTCTTTGTGACTCTCTGTGTCAGGATTTTCGGGTTTATTGTGATGCTGCTAAAGAAATTTGGGAGCGATCTGATGCCTCCGTGACATTTATGCATTGTGTGATGGATAAAAAACATAAACGTGCATATTTGTCAAAGTTTTTAAATAGATGTTGCTCACTGGAGAAGAGCCAGAGGTTAAATTGGCACATTGGGACAAATACTGTACTTCATTGGGCAATGGCCATGGCAGCGTATTGAGATGAGAGTGAAAACTTCAGATTAGATTTTGAAATTGAAATCTATGTTTGCTAATCAAAAGTGCGGGCCTTTACACAATAGCTCGACTTGTGTACAGTGCATACCGCAGATGCCTGCAGAAGTAGTACCCTATCAGTCACTCCAGCTGTTTTGATGTGTGGCACAGAGGCCTCCCTGTCCCCCCCTGCACCGGGCTGGTATGTGCAGCCTTTGAGATAGCCGGCTGTGGGAAAGACCTCCTCGCTGCCCTGCCCCCCACCGTTCCACAGCACCATTTGTGAGCTCTTCAATGAAACATGAAAGATATCTCACCAGCAGCTCTGCTTGCTGTCACCCAGGAAGCTTGTCGCCACACGCCAACAACTTCAAGGCCACTTTACAAACAGAGAGCACCAGAGGGAGGCATGATGCTACAGTTTAGCCTCAAATAACAAATCTGATTTAAATTGTTTGACTTTGAGTTTTTTTGTTTTGTTTTTGTACAGTGTGGAGGGGAACTTAATTTAGTTTTGTTACAGTAATGTCCCAGGAATCCATGAGAACGTTAAAGTTGTTCATTTTATTTATAGTTATAAAAGTCACTAAAAGTAAGAAGAGTTACTGTAATCCTCAAAATGATTTTTGTGTGGTAGCAAGTTGTCAGGGTATCACAACTTGTTTTCAAGCACTTTTGTGTCCAGGTGTACAGAGACTGAAAAGGATGTGATGAAAAGAAAACCGTCACAATGTCAGTGTGCAATGTTTTCTGAGATTGAAGAAGATAAATATTACATCTGGAATATCTGGAATTACTTATTGCAGAAGGGGATCGCTATTGTTTCACACTTGCATCTATTTCTTTAATTGCTATGACATAGACACTGTTATATGACCTCAGCTTTCAGTGACCTCCAGCCCTCTGCATTGCTTAATGTTGGTGGTGTGGGCAGGGAATTGTGTGAGCAGTACAAAAGGAAGAAAAAGTGCAGCAACACAGCCTTGATTTCCCCCTTTCCCTTGTTCTCCAGTGATCGTACATCAAGCGCTTCATTCATTCAATCTGCCGTCCTTCAGCATAATTAACAAGATGCCAAATTTGATTTCAGGGCAGTACTACTTCATTTTTCTTTTATCTTGCCACACTAGATTCTACGTTGACTTGTCGTCCTGTCTTTGGGTACAAAGTTACTTTACATTACAAATTATTTGTAATATTTGTATATAGTAATATTAATGAGCCTGACTGTTTTTTGGAGATGGTAAACTAAGCATCCCTACACTTGCTTAACTCCTTAGCCAAAAAACATAACTTCTTCAAGGTACTGGGTCTACCCTGATTTACTTTTTCAGTGACTACCCACATCTTGTGGCTATAGATGATGATAGGAACGTGGTCATGTATTAACCTCTTCAGATTAGAGAGTCAGTTTTAAAAGTACCGAGTGTGTCAGAATCGGACTTTATTAAAGCGGTGCTTAGCACTGTTTCCTCACAGCAAGAGGGCCCTGGGCTCAAGTATAGTCTGGGGTCTTTTTCGGTTTAGGTTCCATGTCTGTGTTCCACATGTCTGGGGGTTCTTTCCTGGTACTCTGGCTTTCTCCCACATTCTTAGCAACACACATGGCGTTTGGTTAATTGGTGATTCTATATCTACTGTAGGTGTGAATAGTTGTCTGTCTTTATGTGTGAGTACTGTGAAAGTTTAAAGCCTGTCCAGGGTGTACCCCTCCTCTTGCCCCATGACAGCTGGGATAAGCCTCGCCCTCCCCCACAACCCTGCACTGGATAAGCAGAAGAAAACAGACAGATGGATTTTGCTGTAAGAGTTTTGTAAGTGGATTCTTTTTTGTTTGCCACATTGAAATTCCTTCTGCTGCAACAGCTGAATTAGTCTGACTGCAGCTGGCATCCACTGTGAAGTCACACGCTTTACTGGATTTATCTTTTTTTTGTAAAACAAGAGAATAATGAAGAAAACTGGATCAACACCAACAGCTTTGACTCCACAAAGACCGTATGCAGTCACTGTCATCCCCCTGATATGCTCTTTTGGGCCTCCCTAAGTTGACGTTTTGTATTTTCTGATGTTTCATACATTACTTATTTAGACAGGCAGGCTCTGGGGTGGATGAGTCAGGCTATGCATGTTAACAGCACAAATCCAGAGATTCATGTGGGCGTCAAATCGACTGACTAATGGTTCCGCTGCACTAAGTCAGTTTCTCCTATCAAAATACTCGTGCAGCTTTTGAACTGTTAGCTGTCCACGAACTCATAGCACACAAACATTAGAGGTACATGACTGCATGAGCTAGTTATTAAAAAGCTGTATTAAGACGGGACAATAGAGGCTACGTGATCACTCATTTCCAACTTAAAGAACCAAGCCAGTGCCGACTGCACAAAAGCAGAAGTTATGTGATATGTATTTAAGGTTTGAATTTTGCATTGTAAGCAAGTAGATAATCCAGACCACACTTTGTGGTGCACGTGTTTATTTCTGCACAAAGCTGGCCGGCTAAGCTGTAATCACTGTTAGTGAAAGGGATATCTTGATACTATTATTCCTCTTCATTGTTCCCATATGTCTTCTTCAGCATTTACCTGACAGCCTACTTTTAAAAGGGTTTCCAGCAGCACGTACGTACAGGATTCCCTCGTAGCCCTGAGAATATGACCACAATTATATTGCTCATTTTTGTTTAGTATGCAAATTTGCTCCCTCAAACACTGTCCTTATTTACCCTGATGTTCAAAAAGTTTCTCTCTCTCTCTACTCCAAAATTTGCAGCTTCCTTGACTGCCTCAGGAGAAAAAGGGAGAGGTTAAATTGGCAATGCGTTTTAGGCCACGTTACTTCCACTGAGTCATTCCCTGGATGTCCTTTAGGGCTATATAGACCAGATTTAGGTTCAGCTGAGTCCTGTATCGATTTCAGTCTCAGCCTGCATAATGGAAGAGATGACTCTGAATGCTTTTGTGCCTTTCAAGGAATCCAGCACAATTTTTCTTTATTACTATTTTTTTTTTTTACATGTGGGAATTGAACTTCACAGTCCAGTGCATTGCACTGAGGCTTCTCCTTCAAAGTAAAATGGGCAAACTGGGGCACTCGTCATAGGGCAGTTAAAGGCTTTTGCAGGGAAGTCGGCTTTGACTGGGTTTTGTTTTTATTTGTTTATGTTGCTTACCTTTATGGCCAGATGTTTCTGGTTGTCTTTGGTGTTTCCCATCAGTCGTAGCAGACCGTGAGTCAGTATGACCTACTGCTTAACACCGAACTCTCAGGAGGCAGATATGTTCTCATTCATTCAGGAAAGATTCAGACAAAGTCCACTGAGCATATACTCTTCCCGTGGTGCTGTTCCATTACAGCAGGGATTTGGGTACTTATAAGTGAGGTAATTGGTGTAAATTAAGTAAAGCATTGCACTCAATTAGGCTCACATAAATATTGGACTGCTTTTGCTGTTGACTTCATTCACACAAACACTGTTGGTGGTGACCTGACATGCGAGTTATTGGCTTTAAAAATTTCAAGAAAATCTCCCGCTAACGGACTCTGAAAAAACACCTAGTGCAAACTTCCATTATTTCTGTGAGTTTTAAGCATGGCTGCTATTTATAGAGCCCTACCTGGAAGCCTTGTTCTGACCACTTGCATGTGAACTGTGCAATTTCATGAGTTCAGGAAGAAAATATTGACTTTGTGTCAAACTTACCAGAGCTTCATTTCGTGACTCATTTTGTAATGAGTTACAAACGAAACACGTAATACATAGCACTTCAAGCGTGGAGGAAGAACATCATTTTCTTTCTTTCTTTCTTTCTTTTTTTTGGATAGGGCTGAGATTCTGTGAATTCGTCACTCAAAGTCAGATTTTTACCGTGATGTTAACTGTAATGCCCTGAGGGAGCGTGTCCTTTAGAAACCATGTGAAATGTGGTGTGTGCCTTTGTGCCATTGTGCTTCAGCAGACCGAGGAGGCAGGAGTGTTTTTTTTTTTTTTGTGACATCTAGACAATCTTTTTATGCCACCACCTTTACTGCCCAGATTGGGCTCTCTGTGACTTTGTCCTCTTACCCCAAAATGAAATTCAAGTTGGCAGTGGGGTCACGCTTTTGCAAAGGAAATGAGACCACAAGTGTTCATATTATCTAAAAATGGCCTTGAAAGAGGTAAAGTTTTTGATTTTTATGATTGTGGAAACTTTGAGATGACTGATGTGGACAGAAAGCATAAGGGGTGACTCACTGTTGTTATGATGATTTGAAAAATCGCCCTATTCTTTGAGCCACCATCACTGCTTCAGCCTGACTAGAACATGCGTGGGCATACTCAGGTCTACAGGTACAAATGCTACTTGCACTTATTAAAAAAATAAATACAAGCTATTTATATTGACTTCAATAGCAATTCTTTTTTTTATTTTTTATTTTTTACAAACTATTTGAAGTTTAATGCAATAAATGTGGGGCTAATTAACTATATCCGAGGAAGACTCTTAAATGAATAACTAGTTGTACTCAGTGCCACATGCAATTTTGTATATATTTACATTTTTATATTAAGCTTAAAGTAATTAAAATGATTTACATTTTAAACATCTGGAAGCTCGTTTTGGCTGCTCACTTATTTGCATGGGGTTGCCAAATGAGATGATCTGAGTATTTGAGACTGAAGAGGATGGATGATATGTTATAATATAACTCTTAAAAAGTCAATTCTGCTTCTCTAAAAGGGTACTTTCGTTACTTTCAGTAGTATTGTAACTGTAAAAAATGCTGGAATTAAAGGAGCAGAGCCTGCTATGTTCTGGGAAAAATGCTTGTTCCTACATTTCCCACAATCCAAAGTCAGTAATTCTCAATAATTTCATTAAACGCTTTATTTCCTAGTAAAAGTCCTTGATGACCTTGATGTCATCGTAATGTCATCAGGATTTTTTAAAGCTCCCTCCAGAACCAATGAGGACACTATTCAGCTGATTTTACAGGCTGATTTGGTTTCCGCTTAATTTTTTTTTTTATTGCTCTGATTATGCCTGAAAATAAGTACGGTCTTAATATTTTTACCCAAGTGACACAACCGAATTCTTTTTCAGCCACTTCTCCAAACCCGGAGTTGAGCCCTGGTCTTTCATTATAACAGCTGCGCATCTAGCAGCCATCAGAAACCATGCTGAAAAAGTGGAAGTCCATGTGTTTGTGTGGTCACAAAGGACAAGAAGAGAAAAAAAAATCTTGGCACGCCATATCGCCTGTTCATTAATATTTTGTGCGTTTCTGTGGTAGGTGGCTGCCAGAGCCGGAGTTTATGACATCCTCAACCAGCTGGGCTTCTCTGAGTTTGAAAACCCGAGGGACACGCCACTGGCCAGGCTGCGCTGCCGCTGGCAACAGCAAAACATTCTGTCACTTCCTTTCCGCGGGGAGTTCATCTGAGAGGGGATCACTGTGAATACGCCAAAACAGTACTGTGCTTTTCAGAATAAAAGACATTTCCAATAACATAGTTATGCCTTCTGTATTTACCCTTATTTTCTGTATATCTTCACAACACCTGTTGTTTAATGTTACTGCTTTTTTCCTTTTTTTCTCACTTGTGATGTTAACAGTTTTTAGCTTTAAATCTCAGCAAGATTCTGCTTCTGTATTGGAAGTTGTGCCTTTACATCAGTGAATTTATTAATGTACTAATTTGTACATGTTTAGGTTATTTTTTTTCTTAAAATCCCAGTAAAATTATGCTCACTTGCGACAGCTCTTTGAAACTTCAGCTGGAACTAGAGTTAAATGTTGTTATGGAGGAGGAGATCAGAAAATTCTAACAATTTATGTCACTGTGCATCTGTTCCACTTTTTCAGAAGAGTCCCTATGTACATATGGAAGCTGTCAGTATTTAAATAACTGTGCTGTTGAGTTTTCCAAACGTTATTTGATAAGAGGATTTTGAGCGTTGCAAAGATGCTAAAATATGACAGCACTTATATGTTCCTCTGTTGTACCTGATTTTAGTTTTTTTGTTTTTTTACGTTTGATTATATCTGTCATGATACAGGTACTAACATTTTTATGTGTTACATTTGACTTTGAAGCGCTCTGTGTTTTTTTTTGTTTTTAAACTTTGTTTAAAGCTGTAAAATTACTTCTGTCATGTGATGTGATTCTGCATTCTTCCTTCTTGTCAAAACATGGTCCACATACATATTACCAATAATGCAAATCCGCCTTCCTACACAGCCTCAAGCTGCTCACCTGCAACTTGATGCAATAGAAGTCCGCAAAGCTTTAAAGCACCTTTGATGTGTACATTTGGAGGCGTTACTTTTATACCACCTTGGCTTGGGGAGCTTAAATTTATGGATGGAAACAGCATCTGCAGATATTTGATGTGACTTGGATTTTTTTTTTTTTTAAATACACTTAGTGTTTATTGATGTGGATAAATACACCATTCCATAACTGCAGCTGATGTTCATTTCTTCAGTGGAGGGAAACAGCTGCATGATTCACTGTTTAGAACAAGAGTTTAAAGTTGCATTGTCTTTCAAACATTTACATCATTGTTTTCTCTGAATGCATGACAACACCAGATCTGTAGAGTAACTTTAACCCTGCAGGATTTCTTTAAAGTCTTGACATGTTCTTTGTTTGAGCATGTTACCGCTATATTTTGAATCCTGCCTTAAAACCAGAAAGATAAGCAAAAATCAAAGGATCAAAAATTATCAATCGTTCCTCCAGATACCTGTCATTCTTGTTTGTTTCAGTGTGGCATTGCATAATGAAAGTGCACCCTTCAAGTTATCAAAAACATTGCAGTGATTGAAAATGGGAAGAAATTTAAAATACACAGTTTGTGTTGGAACATCTAATACCCATCTTTGTGATTCTTGATTAAACGCACAAATGTGGAGGTTGTATACTAAGAGATCCTGATATCTTAGCTAGGCTTTTAATTTAATTGTTTTTTTTTTCTCTTTTTTAACAGGCGCTCTTCACAGAGTAAATGTCTTTTATTTGCTGTATGTACCAATTATTTTCTTGTTTGGAAGCTAAAATAAATATTTCAGATAGATCTAACAGAGTTTCTGCTTTTGATATCTTTTTTTTTTTACATGGAGAAAACTAAAACTTATCCATCTGCACCAAGGATTCGGATTTTTGTGTGTAGGAGGGTTTTATGATTTTATTTTGCACACTACTGTCCTCTGTGCCTTGTTTTATTGAAGCTTCTGAAGTCTCCTGCAATGGAGCCAAATGATTGTCTTCCCTCCTCGGTTTCCTTTCTTTTTTCCGCCTTATCTCAGCATCATCTTTTGCTGCAGATACGCACCGCTGAGAACCCTCTCGTATATCCGCGAGGCCTCTTTGTTTTGTGTCGGTGCCAACCTCGGAGAGCAGGACAGGTTATGAGCATCGAGCAGCGTACATTTACCCAAAACAGATGATTCATTGTTGGGCTGAAATCTTAACATATTCCATACACAGTAATAAAGAGCTTAGGCAGATCAAAAGACTAATCTGAGTTGCGTTTTGATGTGGACAGGTAAGGTCTTAATTAAAAAAATATGGTCAGTCTTTCAACAATGGAGGCCTGTGTGAGGATTAAAAGCTACCAGCCGGCACATCAGTGAAGCACACTTGGCTTCGCTGGCCTGCTTTGAAAGTCTGATATCCCAGATCACTTCCCGTCTTGTAAGTGCATAGCAGGCTTATCTTCGGGACTACGGAAGTTGTTAGGACTTTATCACACCACAGCCTATCCTGAATTATTGTAAATGGAAACAAAGTGAGCCAGATTGAAAGGCTTCCTGTAGAGTTTGAGACTTTATGAGCTAATTCATCCCTCTTAGTGAGAGGGTTGGCAGGCCCTGAGGCACAGATAAATTCACCATAACACTTATTGTACACTGTTACTCTTTACCAATGGAGAAAAATTGGCAGATATGGAGAAGGTCTATTCAGTTGCAGCATGTGGCCAACTGGACTCCAGGTCAAGATAAGCCCAGGACATGAGGACCATGCTTGGATGATATAGCGGCCCCTCGCCTTTGAAATTCTTTCCAAACTCATTGAGATACTCCCCAATGTGAAACTCAAGCTAGTGGTTCTGAAGGATCCAGAAATTGCAGCAGACAAAGAGTGGCATTCAGAGGTGAGCAGCAAGAGGGGATGTAATGAACTTCATGTGAAAAGCTTCCCCCTGCAGATGAGAGAGCTGCTGAGGACAGGAGGCATCATGCCGGTGTAAGGGGTTCATGGGTGCATTGCCATCCTCTTTGATTGTTCTTGTGTGTATAAAGGCCGCCTTAAAAAACACCTCGGGAACTCAAGTCTCAAACCTCTCAGGGATTTGATCAATATTAATAAGATTGTTAAGACCTTGCTCTTAAATCTTCTCTGGCAAATACGTGTCTGGGCCTTCATTTACCGTGAGCAATAATACACAATCCCTGTTAGGTTATTACACACACTACTGATCCAGGTAAAGTATCAACTGGCATGATAAAAAGTACTGATTGGATTGATAGTGAGCTTTTAAATGCTTATTCCTATTCCCATTTGATCTTTTGGGATACATCCCCATGACTAAGGCTTTCTTATTTAGAGGCAAGGGTTCAAAGCATGGGTGATTTGTTGAATTGTTGAATGAGTTTAAGCAGACTACATGGAAATAAAAGTAATATAGTGGAGCCACTGGTAACACTCGTTATAGTAAGTCTCCATTAGGTTGCAGGGCATTCAGACGTAACCAAGATGACCTGCTGAAGTTCAAACTGAGCATCAGAAAAGGGAAGAAAGGTTATTAAAGTGACTTTGAGCATGGTATGGTTATTGGTGTCAGACTGGCTTGTGTGAATCTACTGGGATTTCCCACACAGCGAGCGTTTATAGAGAATTGTCTGGAAAGGAGAAAATAGCAAACGAGCATCGTTTTTTTGGGGTGAAAATGCTTTATTGATGCTAGAGATCAGAGGGGAATGGTCAGACTGCTTCTAGCTAATAGTAAGACAACAAGTACCCCTGAATGAGGCATGTAGAAGATCGTCTCTGAATGCATGTTGAACCCTGTAGTAGATGGGCTACAAGAGCAGAAGACCATACTCGGCACTACTTCTGTCAGCTAGGAACAGGAAACTACGTTAAGGCTACAATTTGCACCAGCTCTCCAAAAGTGGACAATAGACGTTTCGAAAGTTTTGCCAGGTTAGATGAGCCTCCGTTTCTGCTGTAAAATCCAGATGGTAGACTCAGAATATAGCGTTAATAACATGAACATTTGGATCCATCCTGCCTTGAATCAATAGTTGAGGCTACTGCTAGCAGTGCGATGCTGTGTGGGGATATTTTACAGTGCAAAAGAATTCGGCCCCCTTGAACTTTTCCACATTTTGTCACATTACAGCCGCAAACATAAATCAATTTTGGAATTCCACATGAAAGACCAATACAAAGTGGTGTACACGTGAGAAGTGGAACAAAAATCATACATGATTCCAAACATTTTTTACACATAAATAACTGAAAAGTGGGGTGTGCTTAATTATTCAGCCCCCTTTGGTCTGAGTGCAGTCAGTTGCCCATAGACATTGCCTGATGAGTGCTAATGACTGAATAGAGTGCACCTGTGTGTAATCTAATATCAGTACAAATACAGCTGCTCTGTGACAGCCTCAGAGGTTGTCTAAGAGAATATTGGGAGCAACAACACCATGAAGTCCAAAGAACACACCACACAGGTCAGGGATAAAGTTATTGAGAAATTTATAGCAGGCTTAGGCTACGAAAAGATTTCCCAAGCCTTGAATATCCCACGGAGCACTGTTCAAGTGATCATTCAGAAATGGAAGGAGTATGGCACAACTGTAAACCTACCAAGACAAGGCCGTCCACCTAAACTCACAGGCCGAACATGGAGAGCGCTGATCAGAAATGCAGCCAAGAGGCCCATGGTGACTCTGGACGAGCTGCAGAGATCTACAGCTCAGGTGGGGGAATCTGTCCATAGGACAACTATTAGTCGGGCACTGCACAAAGTTGGCCTTTATGGAAGAGAGGCAAGAAGAAAGCCATTGTTAACAGAAAACCATAAGAAGTCCCGTTTGCAGTTTGCCACAAGCCATGTGAGGGACACAGCAAACATGTGGAAGAAGGTGGTCTGGTCAGATGAGACCAAAATGGAACTTTTTGGCCAAAATGCAAAACGCTATGTGTGGCGAAAAACTAACACTGCACATCACTCTGAACACACCATCCCCACTGTCAAATATGGTGGTGGCAGCATCATGCTCTGGGGGTGCTTCTCTTCAGCAGGGACAGGGAAGCTGGTCAGAGTTGATGGGAAGACGGATGGAGCCAAATACAGGGCAATGTTGGAAGAAAACCTCTTGGAGTCTGCAAAAGACTTGAGACTGGGGCGGAGCTTCACCTTCCAGCAGGACAACGACCCTAAACATAAAGCCAGGGCAACAATGGAATGGTTTAAAACAAAACATATCCATGTGTTAGAGTGGCCCAGTCAAAGTCCAGATCTAAATCCAATCAAGAATCTGTGGCAAGATCACAAACGCTGTCCATCTAATCTGACTGAGCTGGAGCTGTTTTGCAAAGAAGAATGGGCAAGAATTTCAGTCTCTAGATGTGCAAAGCTGATAGAGACATACCCTAAAAGACTGGCAGCTGTAATTGCAGCAAAAGGTGGTTCTACAAAGTATTGACTCAGGAGGCTGAATAATTACGCACACCCCACTTTGCAGTTATTTATTTGTAAAAAATGTTTGGAATCATGTATGATTTTCATTCCACTTCTCACGTGTGCACCACTTTGTATTGGTCTGTCATGTGGAATTCCAATAAAATTGATTCATGTTTGTGGCTGTAATGTGACAAAATGTGGAAAAGTTCAAGGGGGCCGAATACTTTTGCAAGCCAGTGTATATGGGACACTGTGGTGTGAATAAGGCACGGCGGGACCACAGATCTGCATTTTGAGCCATCTTTATTCATTCTACATGCATCCCACCACAACAACACTCTCAACCCTGCTTCCCCGTGATTTACCACCGCGGGCGGGATCTGCAGATGCCATGCAGGTGCGTCCGCACGGCACCACAGACCACGCCCCACCACAGACACTTTAAAACTGAAGATCAATCCCATTACCCACCTTAGCATTGTTGCTGACCATGTCTGTCCCTTTATATCAACAGTGTTCTGATGGCTGCTTTCAGCAGGATAACACATGTAAAGCTCAAAACATTTAATAATAAAACAAATAGCCAATTAGTTTCAAGATCTGAATCTAATAGAGCACCTTTGGTATGTGGTACTATGGCAGATTTGCATCATCAATGTACACCTGGCAAATTTGCAGGAACTGTGTAGAGGAATATTTCCACTAAACTGTTGAATCTACGAAGACTTAAATGAGGTCTGAAAGCAAAAGGGAATCCAATCGATACTAGCAAAATGTACCTAACAAAGTGGGTGGCAAGTGTATTTATACTGCATAGTAATCAGTCAAACTACATTGCAAAGTTAGACCTTTATTTCAAACAATACCTGAATGTTAACTTAACAATGTGTATTTAATTTATACAAAGCTTGATTAGCTGATTCAAAGCTGAAACAGAATGTTCTATTTGTTGTGATGCCAAGGAACACAAACAGCGCTGCAGTCATAACTCATCCCATGTGTCATTGTATTTTTGTCCTCTGTTTTAGGCTCAGCTGTGCAACATCAGTCAAATAAGCTTAAGCTGTTAAGCCAGTGAGTTAAAACTATGTTGGCACTTCGGGTGAACAAATAGAAGTTCACATAGCACCAGATTTAGCAGCTATTCTTCCAAGCTGTCTTCAGTTTAGTGATATGTTCTGTATGTTGGAGCATAATTCAAATGTTTGGCAACCTTTAAATATTGTATAAGCTAGTGATTCAATACAGTGAACTTTACATTCAATCACAGAATTTCATTCAATCTTTCTATAGTCACAAATACTTTTTATGAAACCAACCCTTGGTGTCAGATCAGCAACATTCTTTTGTTGCTTTTTGCTTTATTGGATAACAGTCTTATCTATAGACTTGTGACTTAACTTAAACTTTCCCTCATGAACTTGAGATTTAAGACTTGCTCTGACAAACTTGGACTTTGTTGAAAAGATAACTCTGTTTCAGACATGAACAGGTCACAGCAATGTCACATCACTGCCACTGTCAGTGTCAGTGAGTCTCATTACACATGCAAGACTATCAGAAATGCACAGAAGGCTTCTCGGCACCTGGCAGCTGAGACTGACTCCAGCACTCCTGTGACACTAAGATTCATAAGGAGTTAAAGAGATGGATGGATGGCGTTCTAAACATGTTCTTCGGAGACCCAAGATGTAGATGTAAATGAACAGTAATTGAAAGGTAGAGGTAGTATTCCGTGATATGTTTTTGATAATCTAAGGGCAGAAGGAGTAGTTTATCATTGTAGCAGATTCTTAAGTGTGTTATTTAGACTTATAAATTATGTATTAAAAAAAGGATGAAGATCCCTCGGCGTCACTCATTTTTAGTTTTTTAAAACAGTAAGAGTGGAGAGCTGATGGGGGAGTGAGAAGCCAAGAACGTTGCACACTCATACAATAGGGAATGGTCAGTCGCCACAAGCATACCCTGCTTTATCATCTATTTTAGCATAAATGGGATTGTAATAAATGAGCAAAATAAATAAGACTTAAAACAAACACCTCAGACCCTAGAAAATCAGAAAAGTGTTTAGAATTCAAATCAGCAGAAGGGTAGTTTTCTCACACACTTCTATAGAATTGGAATTTGCAACCGCCTACTTGCCATTTAAAAGAAGCCCTAATACCTAACCTGGACCCACAGCTAGAAAGAGGAAGTGTAGTGTAATTTTTGCATTCATTTCCCACAAAACTGAATGAAAAACAATAGTTTTTGAAATACAAAGAAACAGACAGGGTTGATTTAGTTCTGTTAGAGCTGCACAGGGCTCCCAGATTAATCACATCTTTTTAAAAAAAGGTGAAGTGAAACTTGTGTGCTCATTTTTAACCATCCGAACACTTCAGACGCTGCTCTTCCCGCAAGCTGCCGGGCAGACTAGCAGCTGCTTTGCATCTCTCTGCATCTCAGAGATGAAAAGTCACATATTTTCTCAGCACGCTGGCATGGCTAGACCACATTACAGCACACATTGAGGCATCCACAATTCCACACTCTATACTGCAACTTTCCCCCTCTGCTGAAAACACAGTGTGGGAGAAGACGTTTGATTCTTTGCAGCTCCACCTGACAAAGTTAAACCAGGCACTGTAAAGAAATTATATGCGCCAGATTTTAGGCATGGTTTAGGCTTTGAAGCCCATCTATGTGAAATATGAGAGGGAAATCTGTCAGCTAATATCTTTTTTCTCTCCTTTTTTTCAGAAAAACTGACTCTTACATGTCTAATTGTACTTGAAAACCGGATTTGGAGACAAACCTATACCGAAGTTTTGATCTTACACTCCTGTTGTAAAGGACAGAGTGTTCTGTAGTAGAAAATTGTTCTGGTGTGTGGACTTAACCACAGACTGTAAGTGGAGCTATTCATTTTAGAGGGGAAAAACAAGACTTCTAATTGAATACTATGTTATATTGTGGAATGTCATTCTGGCTTTTGGAAACACATGAAAAAAATCCTCCAAACAGTATGGATGGAAAAACTGCATAAAATCTTCTCACAAGGCAGTTAATGGTTTCCATCTCTTAATGCTGCGGTTAGTTTCCATTGCTTATTAATGCACAAGTCTGGATCACCATCCAAAATCCTCTCATTGCTGCCCTGGGGGAATGACTGCTCTAAACCCACACCTGCTCTGCATTGACCATCCTGGTAGCTTAATTAGCCCAAAATTAAGGGCAGAGTACTCTTATCTGAGGCCCAGACGCAGTCGAGGAACTGGGGAGGAAAAAGAAGGTCCTGTCTAGACACTTTCCCCCCCTTTCTCAAAAAGTACCTGAAAGTCAGACTCATGTTAGCCCAGCCCCCTTCTCTTCCTTTGAGAAGGATTGCAGAGTTGTTGGTTCAGTCTCAGGCTGGTTGTCATGTCTGACTAAGTCTGGACTCCAGCAGACTGAGCCGTGGCCAACAAAATCCTGGTTGCCCGAGCAGATCCAGCATTTTAATAGGCTGTCATTCCACCGATGGAATCTGCTGCACAGTTTTCACACATCCTAAGCCTCAAATGATGGCTTTGGATTTGTTCCTTTTCTCCAAAATGGAACAATATGCTCGCAGTGACATCTGCAGGATTCGCCATGATTATTTAACTTTAAACGCAAACCACTTGAGGTCATTAAATCGGATCATGCAGTGTGTATTTTGTTGATACCAGAACATGGAAAACGTGCAGTTATATCAAATCGCTTATTATCCCTCTAGCCAATGATAGGCCTGAGTTTTCAAAAGGCACACCTGCACGTTACCCCAACATGTACTTTGACTCTACATTTAAAGGATCTTTGAAGGCAGATAAAAAACGAAGGTAGAATGTTACATATGGTAAAACCAGTTTTAATGTGCAATGTTTTCTTTATGTTAGTAAAAAGGATACATAAGGTAATTAACGTTATTTGCCTTGGCAAAAACTGAAGCTTCAGAACTTTGGTTGCATTTTATAGTTTATTTATTCTTGAAATAAACAAGAAACGACTGTAGCCGCGTTGAATTTCTTTTATCTCCGTTTTTTAGATTTAAATTCATTTTTCATGCCACGTTTCGACAGTTAAAGCGCCCCTTTCCATTCATGGACGTTATCCTATGCGTTTTTGTTTTTTTTTTGCGGACTCGTGTGTAAACACTTAGCAGTTATGACAAAGCTTCTGGTTGAGTTTGTCTTCAGAATGAGAACTTTTAGAAGTTTAAAAGTCGCGAGGCTAAATATGCGGTCGTCTAGGGCAGAGATGGCGCTCCCACTATTGGCTGGTTGTGGCTTCAAGTCGAGCAGTTGAGACTTACGCAGCCGAGCCATTGGTGCGTAATGGTGCACGACTGGACGGCAGATGTTTCACCACCGGGACAGTCTGTCTCTGCACACATTATCTGAACCCTTCTGAGTTTTTTTCTTCTTAGCGTAGGCGTGTGTTAACTTGGTCTCCTTGCGATTTAAAAGTTACCTAAGAAGAAAGAGAGAAAGAGGAAGGGGGAAAAAAGTGGACAACCTCTTCAAACCGTCCCGGTTTTTACCGGGGAGTTGTCGTCATCAATACCACAGATGTCCCCCCCTTTGCTCCCTGAATGGATAGGGCAGTCTTGGTCTATGCAGCTCATTGCAGGCCAAAAGATTGGAAACAACTTGTGAGTATCCGTCAGTTTGGCGTCTAGAGGGAAACGCTCAGAAATGCCCGGCTGCTTCGCTGGAGCTCAACTCTGAGGACTTTTCTCCTGCATTTGTGCTTTTCCAGGAGGGAGAACTCTGCTCTCAGTTTGCAGCAAGAAGGAAAACTTAGCGCTGAAGTGGCAGCTCTCACATTATAGTCCTCGCTATGGATTGTATGTATTTATTGATGTGCTTTTCACTCAGTCAAGTATTTTTGGAGTGTATTTTCGCAGCAAAAGCGCATGGTGAGTTATCCATTCCGTTTCCCTTTATTTTTTACACATGTTTTTACGGTGCAGAGAGATGCACTGTAAAGTTTATAAAGTGGGGGGGGAATAATGATAAGAATGAAGCCCTGCATCTATTGATGGGTCATACATTAAACCTGACAGCCTTGCTGTTCAATCAATGTAGGGTGTTGCTGTATTTCCACTGTGACTATCCACTGTCAGCTATATATAGTTGTTTCATAAAGACAGTATTAATGCTAAGATAATTCATTATGTCATAATAAATATTATTTGTCTATATTTTCTCTTTTTTACTCAATCGTGCATGTGTAGTTTCTGTTTAAACTGCTTAGTTGTCATTTCCTTTGGAACTTGCTTTGCATAGGTCATTACTGTCATTCTCACTTGACACTGTCTGTCTCATCAGAAAAAATCTCTGGAAAGTTAAGTGAATATGGTCTTATCGTGCCATTCAGCACAGACTCCCATGGCCGGTACATTTCTCATGTGGTCTCAGCTGGAATTGGAAGTAAAGGTGCTGCTGCTCCTGTTGTTGATGCTGTCTCAGGCTTTGGCAGCAGAAGAAGGGTGGCCCGCAGTGCCTCTGAGATGCCCTCAGTCACCTCAGCGTCGGCTCAGCACTTATTTTTCAATGTTACTGTGTTTGGGAAAGAACTGCACCTCCGCTTGAGGGCCAACAGGAGGCTGGTAGCCCCAGGGGCTTTTGTGGAATGGCAAGAGGACTTTAAGGAAAAGGCCAAGGAACGAATCCAAGGAGACTGTGTTTTCAGTGGAGATGTGACTGACATGCCAGATGCTTCTGTGGCTATCAGCAATTGTGATGGACTGGTAAGTACCACTACTGCAGGCGTGAAACAGTAGTATGATGCTTTCACTTCTTTGACACTGTGTCAGCCAGAATATGCTTTGACATGTATTTTTTCATATCCAGAAAGTCTCCCGGGGCACTTGTTCCACATAACATCATCACATTAGATAAAAATGGTTACATCATCTGAAATCCTTTGATGATGTTAAAAGGCTGCTGTCATCTTGTCAGCATGGATACTTAATAACATGTTTGCATTGTATTAAAGAAATGTCAGCGTTATTTACAAAATGTCTCTCACAACATCTTTACAATGCTGCCCATCTGTATATATTTTCCAAAACATCCCACCCACTAGGCTCTGTGTGGGCTAGTTTGAATGCTGTTTTTTGTTGTTGTTATTAGACTCATTTTCCCGGCTAGATCAGACCAATTTGGAAAATTACAGAACAAACATCTCAAAAATTGATAAAGGATGAGCCTGATTGCATTTCTTTCTGCTGATGACCATCTGAGTGTTGATAACATAGACGTAACTTCATGTAGCAGGCTTTAGCCTAGCCTTTGAAAATGTCAAAATCAGTGAGCTTCAGGGATGTCTTCTTATTTTTGAATGTTGTTTTTATGCAGGGTTGACATGACAACATAACCTCTCATAAGCATAACATCAAAGGTCTGATAACTGAACAGCTGAACCAACCACAGGACATTATAATGATGCCTTGGTCAAACTTTTCCATAGTGTAGTGGAAAAAGTGTGAGTGTTTTAAACCTTTGGTAAGTTGGTAAAGTTGTTAGGCAGTTCTTAAGACTCGTATTGTATTTTTTATTTAGTGGTAGTGTAGTTTTAACATAATGTAATTACATTTTCTGTAAAATGGTTGAAAAAAAAGTTATAGTTAGTTGTTACACAGCACAGTTGGACTTTATGAGAGTAAGTGTACAGGAAGCTAGTTCAGAGGAAGCTGTAAAGACAAATTTGAATCAAGAGAGAACTAAAGAACAAGGGGTCTGTTTACTTCCTATTAAAGCCACTAATCCATCTAGCTATCCATTTTGTTAATATCCAGTACAGGTTCATGGGGTACTAGAGCTTCTCCCAGCTGTCACTGGTACACCCTATTAACAGTCACTGTAGCACAAATGACTGTAATTAACTTGAAGAGTTGAGGTGATGCTCCATAGGTAGCAGTGAATGGATCTGTACAGCATACAACATTATTTACTCCTATTTACTCCTATTCTTGTTTTTGCACATGTAGCGGTGCCGTTGTTTTTATAGGTTAGGGTTCTTGCTCATAAAATGTTAGCATTCTACTAATGGTTTACCGCTTATTTACTGTGTAAAACAATGTAAAAATTGATTGATCTCCTTCCAGGATTGAACTGGGGATCTTTTCCCCATTGGTCTTATTGTGCCATTTGATCTGTAAATGACTACGCTGTAGAATCCAGATTAAAAATCGCCAGATTTTATTTTTCAACCAAGTAAAAGTGCATTTTCCCTTCAATATTCCAACATATACTGTATATTTTGTTAAATATACTTTAATCTAACTTTAATATTTGTGACTTAACATGCTTTTACTCATGCAGTATACTTTTATAGGGCATAGGACATGTGGGAAATCTCTTGTTTTATTTAATGCTTTGACTTAATTATAAACCAGCCACATGTGACAGTTTGAGATAATAAAGCTAATTTTTAACTTAGCAATTAAGTCTCCTGTGTTCCAATGACTCCTTTTAATATGTAGGCGTAGGAGCCAGGTGAGATGGTATAGGCCATCCAATTAGAACGAAAAAATTCAGCTTATATACTTGAAAGAATTACACTTACTAAAAACAGTCATAAATATTCAGAATGTCTCCTTCATCTCAGTCTTGTGCACACCTATTTCAGTGAAGTGTTGCCCAATATTACATATCTCCAAAGTGTATTAATGCCTCTTAGAGCTCGCGAGAACTACATTTAGGCGGTAATTCTCAGTGGGCATCCATGCTTTACATTGCTGTAGTTGTTTAGTTCATTAACAGTATGAAATTGTGGCTTAGCGTAGCTTTTGTGAGTGAGAGTTAATTAGCTGCAACTTATACAGGTGACAATTAATGGTGGCTTAATATTTGAAACATGCAGTTTGAATATTTTTGTACTTTGCTAATAAAAAAATTAGGGAGTATAAATTAAAAGTGTTTAAGTAAGGCTTGGTTGAGCTTTTTTGACCCCTTTGCCAGATCCTAAAAGTCAGGTCCTAAAAGGAAACAGCTACTGGACCCCATCACCAAAAAAGTTGAACAATGAAACTGGTATAAAACATTCTTAGGTTTGGCTTAGTTCATAATGAAAGAGCACATTCTCAAGAGGCCTGTCTGTCTCCGCAGCATTGTACTCCACCATTACCAATACTATGTGACTCATTTTGCACTAACACAGTCTCTTGGTATCACCAATATAAAGCTGTGTTATACTGACAGAGCAGAGCGATGGGAGGTGAGACGCTAATGGATGTTTGCAGTTGGGAAAATTAGAGTGAATTTCCAAACAAGCATGTGACATTTGAAATGGCAGGCTGACCACATTGAGGCTACCTCTGACAAAAACAGCATGCGTGGAAGTAGAGTGAAGATAAAGTCACCTGGAAGCTTTTGAAATCCTTCACAGGAGACAGATGCATGTAATGTTTAATTTAGGATTCCTTTTGTAAATGACTACATATTGTGAAACACTGATTAAATAGTTCATCCAACCTTGAGTTGAAAGATCATTGAGGGGCAGTTCTCCTTTCAGTGATCATCTGTTAATTACAATAGCAAAGACGAAAAAAAGAGATGCATCAATTGAAAAAAACAAACAAACCCTTTATATACTGATTCAAGTCTGCAGGTGACAGCAATTAACCCTGTTTTGACTCTAAGCCATATTTCAACTCTGCTTCCAGACTTGTTTGTCAAAACAGCGGAGCTTTTTGTCTCGCACAATTCGAAGAAACAATAGAGGGGTCCTAATGTATTTAACTGGTTGCCATCACTACGCCATCACGTATTTATTATTATTAACACAGGAAAATGTGCTGAAACTAAGAAAAAAGTAGATAGAAACACTTCTCTCTTCTTTTTGAATGTAATGATAGTGAGCGGTATACAGACAATGAAATGCAGTGTTCACATAGAAATCACAAGTTATTTCTGAAAGCCAACTGTGTACCCTTCAGTGGCAACAAGTGACACACTGGCCCTATGCAGAACACTGTCCTATTCACCTAGAAACATGGTAGAAATGTCTGATTTGTTATAAAGCACAGTTTAAGAGAGACCAATCCTGGTGGTTCTTTCTAGTTTAAACCATGTTTTCTTAGCTATTTTCTGATTTTGTGTTCTGAAAGCTTCTGTTGTGCTTTTTCAGTTACATTTTGTTCTACTAGCTTTCTTAAACTAACTCCATTCTGGTAGAAACCTTTTTGTTGTTTTCTGTTTTCCAAGCTCCTCTTTGTACCCTGGGTTTAAAACTAGTAGACACAAGCATATGGTTTATGTGGTTCATTTTGAAGCCTCCAGTTTGGCATTTGGGCTGTGTTCATCTTTGCTTTTGTAAGCCAGAAGTGATTAAATTCACTAACTTGTCACCTAAGGCTAGTCAACTGACTTGGTCCACAAGGTTAATGTGATACTATTGCTGTGTCTTAAATCTTACATTTAAAACTGCACTGGACGCTCCTTGGATGGTCTATTTATAATGACAAAACAAGTTAAGTGTGGAATGCACTGCATTCGTGAGCTTTAAAAGTCCCCATCTTGGTTACAGTATGTAGTAGAAAGAGAGGAACTACCAACCAGTTTTTAGCTAAAGTTGTTCTGCAGGCATTAGACCTGCTATATTTTGTTATACGGATATTAGGCCTCAGTCACAAAGGCCTAGAGACCTGGCAACCGAGTGAAATCAAGGTGAAAATGTGTATTTCCTGAGTGCTTCCTGGTGGTTGCTGGCAGTTGCTGTGAAATCAATCACTAAAACTGCATTCACATAGGCCTATGGATGCAAGAGCCCCCTGGTAACCACTGGTTACTAGATAAATCTGTGTATTTTGCAACTGGTTGGGGAATAGTTGATGGAGGTTGCTGGCAGTCACTAGGGTGAAACTAGTCGCAAAGAGATATGCTGTGCACCACCCAAAAATCTTATTTTCATTACTTTGCTCATTACTTTGTTGTTGTTTTATTAGAGGTCGTTTTATTAGAAGATGCCAACTTGTCTGCAGACTCATGCAAGCTCCTTGCCAGGCAAGAGTGAAACTCTTAAAAATGAAATTTGAAAAGACCCTTTGCATTCAGAGTAAAAGTTGAATCTTTTGAAATGTGTTGAAAATGTGTTGATATTCTCCATTTCTGGTTTGTGTCACACTTTTTGCATTTTACTTGAATTGTCAAAGGCGATCTATTATTTCTCTACAGGTCAGAGAGTAAATGGAGAGTCTTTTCAAATAAGTTGACAACCTCCATGCAAACTACAGGTAGCTATTTATGATTTATAACCATTTTGTTTTGGTTTTGTTTTTTTTTTACAAATTTTTCCAAAGGTAGAAACTATATTAGAAACACCCTTCAAACATTTTACAAGTGTTGATGATGGACAGTTTGTCCACCAGAGGGCACTATACAACTTGGCTAAAAGTGTTTAGAACACCACAATAAGCTCATCTGAGCCAAGTAAGGTAGGAGGTAAATAAGTAACTTATGACAATATCTCGTAATATCTCATTTAGGTTTAGTGAAAAAAAACTACACATAACAAATGTTGGGGAAATCTATTTAAGTTTTTTTTTATGTCTGACAGAAAAAAATTGACTAATAGATTGGATATTTAAATCACCAAATATCAGTGTAAGTCTTAAAAATCTGCTAGCAATTGAAGCAATCACGAGGAGTCAGCAACCTCCTGTAACCGCTCACCAACTGGTCAGGAAATACACATTATTCCCTAGCAACTGGAGGTTGCCACAAAATAATAAAAGCAGATAAGAAAATTTTGTTAAAGGAGTGTCCTTCACAACATAAACCATTGGGAAAGCAGTATGATATATGAGGCTCAGAATAAAAGATAACATCAAATTAACATCATTTTGTATATATTTTTAGGTAAGATTTGAGTATGCTCTTGCTCTGAAGCAAATGTCTGATTCATTGTTTCAAAGGCAAATTGTTATGAGGCAGAAATTTACATTTTGACAGACTGATGTGATCAAATCACGCAGTAAATAAAAATCCTAACACTAAAATCTGCATGTGATTTAAAGGTTTTTTTTTGTCGCTTTGTGTCAGGAAAAAAAACAAAAACAAAACAAAAACATGCTGCTGCTAATCTCTGAGATTAGATCTCCACGAACAATATTGCACTTTATCGTCGGTCACGGTGGCAGAAGTCTTAAACTCAGCCAGGAAACCAAAACTATCTGCATCACTAAAGACCACTAAGTACATGTGGGAAACTATGCTTTGTTTGTCGTTTAGGTGAACTTATCCTTTAAAAAGGCTGCTGTCAGACTGTTACCAATATAGTACATGTGTTTCCTTGCATCAGAGCCAACATAAACATGGACTTGTTCGTGCATGCAGGGATTTTCAAGATGCATTTTTGAAGTTGCACAAACAGCTTGGAGGCAAATTATTTAGTCTGATGTGTCTGCTTTACGTAGAATGAAGATCAAGTATGATGAAAGGACCCAGTCTGAAAAGGATAAGAATGCGAGTCATATGCTTAGATTGTTAAATGCGGGCCAAATCTTTAAGATGCACTCTAAGTCTTAATGTACCACCAGCACTCAATCTTCAAAAGCTTTTTGATGGACTTCAATAGAGACCAAAAATTTTGTAATTTCACTTTGTATTTTACCCGTAGTTGACTACAGCCCAATTGCAGTGACTCACACACACTGTGCTAAATAATTATCTGGATGGAGATTGCAGTAATGCGGGTGTAGCCTGAATTATGGGAAGTGGATAGCACAGTTTTAGAGTGTGTGTTTTTAAATTTTCATGACAACAAAGTGCTAAAAGGTGAGGAACTCATCAGTAGTCATCATAGTTCTTGTCTTACAATTTTTCAGCAGTTTCATTCTCTTTACTGCAGCTGCATTTCAGTGATAAACCTCTTTAGTTTTTCCTCTGCAGTGAGGCTGCTCCAAGAAAGATGACTCCTACAAACATATTCAACTATCTGGTCTCCTACCCTGTGTTAAAATGTGCAAGATTTATGGCATTTGAATCTCATTACAATATGCAGAGTAAAGCTGCTTGTTAATCTTGAATATATTTGGTCCGCAGATTTTTAGCTGAACTTGCAAAGATAGAAAGTTCAACATAACTTCATAAGTATTTGACAAAAACAGATCCACACTTTCAGTTTCATTTGAAGGTGTTTTGCATCTAGTGACTGCCAGAATCTGTGATGTCATCCTCTGAATCTGGCTCCTGCTAGACGGCAACAGCTGTGCGCTCCAGAAGAGCATGAGCTATTGTTGCGAAGCGATGAGTGATGGCTATGATGATACTGTGTCCTGCTCATGTGTTGGGAATTAGCGAAGATGATGGGCTGATTGTATTACATGTGTGATAGTGACACGAGTGCCAGATAACCGCGGGAGGAAAAGCGCTATTTCTGTGTCCATCAGTTAAAAAGAGGGTGAGCCACCCGGCAACAGTCAGTGAGTTGGGAGTTGGCTTACTTGTGTGTGTGTGTGTGTGTTTGTGTGGTGGGTTGGGGATGGTAGGTGTGGTGGTGGTGGGGTTCGGGTGTTTTCCATCCACTGAGAATGGAAAAATGCTTGCATAAATTGTTCTATTCATGAATCTTTGCAGGGACTCTGTTCTGAGCTTTTCCCACTCCAGTATTCCAGGATTCTCTGGCGTTCCAGTACTTTGCTGGCACTGAGGTAAAGTCACTAAATTAAGAGCTCCATCAGTGGAAGCCCAACATCTCAGCCAATAACGTGATTTATTTCCACTCACTCTAATCCTTATTTGTAGCAGCTGTGTTATGTCTGCATAAACAGGTGCTCATTCAAACACACACTGGGATCCAGGACACACACAGTTACGTTTACCGCTGCTGCTACTTCTTTGTGTACCAATTTTACCTTGATGCTTATTTCTACAACTGTTCCTTCTACAAAGTTTATTCTTCTAATTCTTGAAGAAGCTGTTATTGCTACTTACCTCTCCTTCTACTCCCATTAAGAATATTTAAAATACTAATAAAAGAAGTATATTAATAGATTATGTAAATTTTTAAGGAGATTCAAATGAGTTTGCTTCTAAAATCAGCCTGTTTTTCCTTAAGTGATCTATTCTTACATTATTGTGCATGCATGTAAATATAGAGCATGTAGACTTATGGCGATTATACCCCTAATTTTCTTCATAGTTATCTTCTTGATCACATGGTATGCGTGCCCTTTCTGGCTCAGCACAGTGAAATGTGAAAGTTGATAAAAAGGAATCATGTAGTAATCCCCAGCTCCCACAACCTGTCTTATACAATTATTTCAAACCCTCGACTCTGCTGAGTCCAGCATTGCTGAGCCACGATTTAGTTGCTGGCTTACTGATCATCCCGGTTTTGCCACAAAAGCTTTTATCCAGCGTCACTGACATGGCTGTTGCTGCCAGTATATTATGAATATTGAGTCAGAAGTCCCATCTCTTCTATCCATCAACAACGCTGAGGTTATGCATCTCGCTTTGGCCTGTTCATGAAATGAACCGCCTGACCTCACGATAAAAAGAGGACTTAACTTGCCCTCAGAGACTGGGGGCAAGGATTGTAAAACCAAAATTATATAAACATTCTCTAATTACAGGTTAAGCTACAGGAATGATAGCTGGATTTTGATTTCCTTACACGTTGCAGCACAAGCATCGGCAGCCCTTGGCACTTGCTCCATTTTTAGATTGCGTTTTCCTTTCATGGACATGCCTCCATCAGATTATCTAAGTAGATAAGATTGCTGTGAATGATCCCAGAAGCATGTTGTGACACTGCCTTTGTGTGCAGCATGCATGTCTCTATTCATATGTAATGCACTAACTGAAAAACAGCCCGGGCTGTAATTTCTCTAAGTGAGGCCCAATTTTCTCTGAGGATTGTAGGGGACACGTCTCACTCGCTGGACCGGGATCCTGTTTTTGCTTATCTCTCTTTCAGTGGTTGGAACCAAAGTTCAATAAGGCGGAAGATAATTAGCATTAAATATGTTAGATTATTTATTAATACACAGCCGTAACTCATTAAGACAGAAACATATATGAGTTGTGTGACCAAAGTATCTTTTCCAGTGCTATGCATTTAGTTATTAGTGTAGTCAACTAGATTTTCAATGAGAGTTTCTCTGCAACTCTGCAGCAAAAAGTCATTTTTCACTTTGACTGCTTGTTGTTGAAGACAGACTGAAATTATTGCAGTATCTGCTGATACTGTTGATAGCTGTAGAAATGTCCCACGGATGACTTTTTGATAAGAAAAAAAGTTTATTTTTATTTTGAAAGCACGATTGTTATGCTTATTTTTAGCTTCAAAAATTGGTTCCTGGACTCTACTGATATAGATTGACCATCACTCAGTAAAACACATGTGTCTTTATATCAGAGATGCATGTGAAAACCACGAATACCAAACAGGCACACAGGCAATGCAGGCAAAGTTGTCATGTTAAAATCAAGTTTTTGGGAGTTTGCTTGTGGTTGTTAATAATATTGAACTTTTTTACTTCACTGTGTGCACTCACAGTTTTTAAACCAATCAAATTAGCCGTAGAATCACACATTTGCTGTTAAACAAGACCATCTTCCAGGAGTGGAGTTTTTTCACCTGTACTAACTGAGCAGGTGACTCACCAAAAACAGTTACTAAGAAATTACATACAGTAAATATCCATCTTCAAATTTGCTCTAACCAATGTGTGGAATTTAGAGCACTGGTGAGCTTAAGGGTCAGCAATATTTACCTGTTTCGTGTGGTCTCTGTGACACAGCTGAATGTCTCAAGTTCAGAGTGTTTTTCATTACTTAGGCAGGCATAGCAAGCCAAACCGCACACTGAGGTCAATGCACACTTATTCATGTGGAACAGGCTTTTAAACCACTGTATCACTTGACATAGAAAAGCTGTGTTTGTGTTTTGTTTATTAGTGTCGCTGCTAAGTATACTTCTTCATTCAAGTCACGAGAAAATAACTTTTTAGAAAAGTTCAGAAATAAATGAAAAAGGAAGTATTATATTAGCGGCACAGTTGATAAACTGCTCTTTAAATGACAACTGTAGCTCATAGATGTTGTAACAAAACTTATGTCATTGCCTAGATCCGCCTTGACCATAGATTTTACAAATGTTTATGTCTGGTGTGTCTCTGTAGGCAGGTCCAGATGCTGCTTCTCTCTCTCCGAACAGACCTGACTTCACTTTTTACCCGCTGCTGAAATAAGAGACCACAGAGGAAGTACTGGAGCATGTCTTACTTGGCATTTCCTGGTCAGGGGCTGCAGAGATTCTTTCACTCCTCTTTGGCTTAACTGTCACATGTCCACCCTTAGAGTCATGGCTTTTGTATCATCTGTCTTAAGTGACTTTGTTTCTTCCTGTTTTTTTGTAGGCACACTGCTCTATTTACAGCTCTGTATTTAGATTTCTTTTTACAGCTGTAAATACACACATTCTTGCCAAAGTCTTGTTGGTGTGCCTTCTTCAGAAGGATAATGATAGGCTGGGTAGCTTTATTCTCTTCGTTAAGGGCAGAATTATGAAAAATACAGCGTGCTCACACACACACACACACACACACACACACACACACACACACACACACACAGAGGGAGTACAGGCTTAATAAAAACAAGACATCAGACAGAAGCAAAGTGTCAACTTCATATTTGCTTTTCTTTGCTACCAAAAGACACAGCCGTGACCGTGGTTCAGGGGTTTGGGAAGCACATCTGTAACCGGAAGGTCGCCGGTTCGATCCCCGGGCTCTCTGTCCTGGTCGTTGTCTCCTTGGGTAAGACTGCTTACTGGTGTTGGCCAGAGGGGCCGATGTAGCGATATGGCAGCCTCGCTTCTGTCAGTCTGCCCCAGGCCAGATGAATCTGGTTCAGAATGGGGGGGTATATATACAAATAAATGGGTAGGAGAGAAAATGGAGCTAAACTCACCTTTTAAAGGAAAAGTATTACAGCAATTCTACAAAGGAGGCGTTCCAGTTGCTTTTATTCAGTACCGTGTCCCATTAGTGTGTGACTCAGTCAAATAAACTGTCTCAGTTAAAAGCAAAGCCTGTGAAGTGTGCTGTAAAACAAGCAAATATGTGTTAGGTCCTGAGCACCAAAATGATTGCACACTCAGTATAGACCCTGAATTAATTTTGCATAGGATCTTGGGTGACGTGATCTATGCACATCTGTAAGTAACAAGATGTGAATGCATGAAGAATGCGAATGTTTGGTGATTGCTTATACCTATAGTATGGTCTCGATTACCTACTGCACTGATGAACTTCTCCTCTGTTTTGATGTTGAATAACAGCATCTGAGAACTGTCACTTTTCTGCTATTCATTTTACAGCGATGTGAAAAAAGTTTTTACAAGACTTTATGCAGCCCTGTGAAAACTTAAGTACAATGTTAGGCAGGTAAGTAGCAACCAAGAGCTGCTAATCAAATGCAATTCATTAACTGATGATCAGTAAGTGTGGCTGTCTCTTTAAAAGCCAAAGTTTTGGTAGTCTGCTAGTCTGGAGCATCAAGGGGTGTGTTTACACAGTGCCACAATCGTTCCAGGACTGGATGCTCTAAAAATTTCACCTCAAGGCCAGATTGTTCAATAGTCTGAGAAGTAACACATGAAATTAGTCTGAATAAGAAATTAGCAAACGAATAGGACATGCAGACATCGTCAGAGTTAGAAATAATAATTTCAATGGAAATGACGAATGTGTTCTTCAAACCTTGCCCAGCCTGGCTAATCTTTCACCCAACGCTTCCTCGATAATCTTCCACAAAATGGATTGGCTGGGTGGAATCTCCCTCTGTAATATATGGTCAAGCTGGTCGCACAATAACTTTACCACCTCCACAGCACACTTAGCTGCCTCCACCATGCTTGACTGATAGTGTTAAGTACTTCTTACATGTTACGTCATTCATTTGTTCTTCTCTTTGATACGAAGACGTTACGAAGAACTTGAACTCAATCGCCCGGAACACTTTCTTCCACTCTTCCACTGTCCAATGTCTGCGCTCTTTTGCTCATCTGAGATTTGGCTTTTTCTTGACATTTCTACCATGAAGTCCAGCATCCTGAAGTTGCAGCTGTCAGTTGACAACCTGTGAGGCATCTTGGTCTTAAATGACACACTCAGATTTTTGTCTTCTTACACAGTTGTGTATTAGGGCCAATTACTCTTTTGTTTTTGTCTTTGTTAGATCCAGTTTGTTCTGCTCTCTGAAGGGGGTAGTTAACAGCATGGTAAGAGAATTAAAGTGTCCTCGCAGTTTCTCACATTGAATAGCCTTCCTTTCTAAGCCCAACAATAGGCTGATAGGTTTATAAAAAAATGTTCTTTCTTTCTGGCCATTTTTAGCCTGTAAACAAGCAAACAACGGCTTATCCTTCCAACACTAATCTAACCGTAAAGAAAGCAATACTTCCTTTTTTTTGCTCCCTTATTACTTTAACAGTTTTCAGCTGTGCAACACAATTGCAAAATTGTTTTCTATTAATCAATGAGCCTTGTTAAATAATTAACTTGGATTAGGACCCATACCCCTCTCGTCCTAAGACAGCTGGGATAGGCTCCACCCCCCCTCTCGGAAAAGAACAGATGGATGGATGGATGGATCCATATCAGGAGATTGATATGGAAGTATCACAGTTGTTGATAATATACAAAAATGCAGATCACTCTTAAAAAAAATCACCTGATTAATTTTAATTATTTGTGAAATGGATAAAATTCTTTGTGAATTGCATTTTGTTTTTCTTTGGGAAAAAAAAAAGAAATTTGCTAATGATATCAAAATATTTGACTGCTGGTGTACATCTCAGACTCAACAGGCCAAGCATGTTAAATTTCAAATTTCCTAACAATAGGAAAAGACAGAACAAGTACGGCTTGTTTGGAAGGGTTGCCAGGAGAAAGACTCCTCTGTTAAACAACATGGCAGCAATGATGCGTCTGAACACACCACGAGACTTCTAGAACCAAATAAAGGACAGATGAGTGGAGATATTTGGCCACAGTGCACAGCAAATACCTCATACTAGCTGTCAGGATGACAGTTGTTTTGCACATTGTATGGAATTGTGTGAAAACTCATTCTTTCCCCCACGACTGCATCTATACAAATCTACAAACACTACTTTCCACTGATTTTCAGGTCTTTTACTGTTTCGATTCATTCCAGGCAGGTGTGTTTAAACTGCGCTAAAAGCTCAGAATTTGCATTTGAGCTTTGAATGTTTAAAGTTTAATGTTCATTTAGCAACTAAAGAGACAAATGAAAGCCTAGGACAGTGCCACATATTGGTAGTCACAAATACATTAATTGCCACTATGTAATTTTTCAGAATTTTCCTTTGTTTTTTGTTTCGGTTTGGTTTTAGAGTTTGCGCTGTCTAGTTTCATTCTGTTTATGTGTCGGTTGTTCTTGGCCAAAGCATAGTTTTTGCAGGTTTCATTAAAGGTTTCCATAGAAAAAGCCTCTGTTCTCAACACTTGTCTTTTGGGAAGTGACAGTATACACTATTGAAGGTTTGCTACTGCTCATGAAATCATAAAATGAAATCAATCACAGAAACATTATTAAATAAAGGTTTAAAAACCTATCAGATGGTATTTTGTTATAATGAACCAACCAATATTCCCAAGAAATGCACCTTAACAAGGTAGCCAGTATGGAAACACAAACTATAGTTAAAAGACACCTTTGATTCTGTTTTCTTACTTTTATCATGACCGACAGAAGTGATGCATTCACTCTGCATATGTACTGAGTTGCAATAGGTATACAACAAAGAGAAACCTGAAGTAGAAACAAAAACCTGTCTTGAATTCCTTGTTGTCTACTTGCAAATTAAGCTCCTTTATTCCCTTCTCAGAGTCACATCCAGATACTATTATGCTAATAGAGAGAAATGCTATGTTTTTTGTTTGTTTTAAACATAATATTTCCAGTACAGCAACAGACCTACTCTAGTTATACAAATAAATATCAGGTTTGCTTACCCACTGAATCAAATATTTTTTTTCCCACTTTTCCACACAAAGAAATCCACTTTCGAAGAGACAAACACGACTGTTTTTCCAAACCTATAATTCAGTGCTGCTAAAATAAATGGTGAGTGTTGATTAAAGAGGATGATAAGTCAATATTTCCATGCTGGTGTGGACAAAGTTACTGCTCTACTATTCTTGTTGGTCTATACTTACCTTTGAATGTAAACAGCAAGGTCAGAGTTCCTCTCAGTGGGTAGCTGATGATTGGATATTGGTATTTTCTAATGCAAGCAGAACACACAAAAAAATCCAGGTTGAGACAGTTGAGTATATCACAAAGCAAACTGTAAACTTTACCACAGGCTTCGAATTCTGTGAGCATCCCAGACTGGCATCAACGCTTGTAAGAGTATCCAGCTGAAAGGATTTCTATAAACTCTTTGAAAAACTTAAAGCAGATGGAAATATAACACTGACATCACCACTCATCATTTAACACAGGGTGAAAGAAGACTGACATTCAATGAATCTTAAAGGGCCCCAAATTATGTCTACCTGCGTCATTCCGCTTATTGAGCACTTTACTAAATCTTCCAATTGATCAGGCACTCCATAATTACTGGCTCCAGTGGAAGAATTGTACTTTCAAGGAGGAGTGGTACATTCATTTTGAGCTCTCTTTTTCCAGGCAGGCCTGATCCGGACTGATAATGGGGAGTTTTTCATTGAACCCCTTGAGAAAGGCCAACAGGATGTGGAAGTGAAGGGGCGTGTCCATGTGGTCTACCGCAGATCAGCCATAAAGCAGGAGACAGGCCAGCGAAGGGAAGACCTCCACAATGAAGGTAGGCAAGGAGGGGGAGTGTGACGTAAGTGGAAACAAAAAAAACCCCAAACCTATATGTAGGTTTGAGTGCAACAACTGTGTGCTCCGGCCAAGTAAGGACATATGAGTAAGTGCAGAACTGAATACATCATTGTATACCAGGAGCAGCAAAATTGATGTCCTGAAGGTTGGCGCATTAGTCACAGGATGGACAGAATAACAGAGGATAATGAAAGTACCTACGTCATACATAATTATAATTATAAAGAGCAAAAAACCAACATATTTTGACCTATTTATTACATGAACTTTTAATCATTTTAGTTTCTATTCATTATTGTATCTATTGTATCTGTGTAGTAATATATTATGAAACTCACTGACTGTTATTTCCTGTTAGTGAACATTATTAACGTTATTGTCCACTGACTGAAACTAAATTTGATTTTCTTAGTGTGCTACAGTGTAGTAATGGTATGTAACTGCCCAATAAATTAAGTTTTTCTTTCAATTAGATTCACTCTGTGGTAATTTGGTGATAAATGGTGATAAATTGTGAAAATCACTAATTTGTTGCTGTCAACACAGTGAAATTCACATAAACTGCTTCACTTTATCTTGCGCCTCCATACAGACCTATCAGCAGAGGCAGTGCTCAATACACCAGCTGGTAAAACGAGGAAAGCTGGGGTTTGGTGGTATTATTGGGGACTGGGGAATTTAAGAAAGCTAGAGTGGGAAGTGACCTTTCCTTTGCAGCCAAATGATTCAATTTCATCATGAATTCCTTCTCTATTCCTTTCTTCCTGAAAAATAGCTTCAGCATCTGGTGGGAGACTCTTACTAACCTCACAAATTTTCTGTAGCTATAAGCCTCTATGGTTTACTTTTAATCTGTTGCTCTCTAGTGCATATGTTCTTTGTAACAACTGTCAAGTCACAAATTTACAGTTCCAATCCTCTCTTTTTTAAATGCCATTGTGAATTTCACTGTAGATGCATTCTCATATAAAGTAGCATATCTGTCATTGATGTTGATTTCCATACTATCACATACATAAAATAATCATATGATCAGAGTCAAAATTAACTTAAACCAAAATTAAAATATATGCTTTTTTATTTGATGTCTGTATTCATTCTGTAATCTGTATTTTAACACACACTGGGAAAAAAATTGTAATATAAAAGTATTTTACTGTGTATTTTACAGCTTTGTACTGTTTTTCTAGGATATCACTAAATTTACATAAATAGACTGTGGTTTTACATTTCAAATGTAAAATAACATAAAATCACTGTAAATGTAATAAAACATAATTTTCTTGTTTTTTAAATATATTTGTCTGTACATATGCATATTTAGATTGTTAAAATACATTCACAAATGTATCATAATTTCACAAATATTTGTCCGTTATTTGAAAGATTGAACTGTTAAATTCAAATGTAATACTATTGAAAAATATATAAAAAATGATTCTTATAAACTTTTTTTTTTAACATCAAATAATGTTATTTAGGGCGATCGTGGCTCAAGAGTTGGCAGTTCGTCTTGTAATCGGAAGGTTGCCGGTTCGAGCCCCGGCTCGGACAGTCTCGGTCATTGTGTCCTTGGGCAAGACACTTCACCTACCGCCTATCTACTGGTGATGGCCAGAGGGGCCAATGGCGCGATATGGCAGCCTCGCTTCTGTCAGTCTGTCCCAGGGCAGCTGTGGCTACAACTGTAGCTGCCTCCACCAGTGTGTGAATGTGAGAGTGAATGAATAGTGGAAATGTAAAGCACTTTGAGGGCCCCGAAAAGCGCTATATAAATTCAATCCATTATTATTATTATTATTTAAACCAACTGTTAACTGTATAACTGTATATTTCTGTACATTTAAGTATTATTATTCATGTTGCCACATTCATTGACCTTGTTTAAAGGTAATTTCATTGTTTAATCACATTAAAATGTTCCTAATTTAATGTTTAAAAGCAGTTGAAAAAGGCAAAATCCCATGTAAAATTAGGGCAACAAACTGTATTGTCATTACTGAAAATAACCGGATTTTTTTGAGAACTTTATTTTCTGTTATTTTCCAGTATTATTTTGGCGCCCAAGCTGCCGGAATATTACTGTTTTTTTTAGGATCTTTTTTTACAGTGCATATAAAAAAAGGCAACAGAGGTTCTGGTCCAAATCCACTTCTTTTGCTCTATCTATCTATTTATATATATATATGCATTAAACCCACACACAGGCATAACACTGGAAAACAATGGGAGGATAAGTGGACACTGTGACAAAGGAAAGACAGCAGTATTTATACACACACACAGACACATGATCATGACATAAAAAGCTGTCTCTAAGCTCACACTAAAAGTACTTTTTTTTTTTTTTTTTTTTTTTTTTTTACTTCTGACAGGGGGGCTCATTTTACCTCTCTCAGGTACAATTTTTAGAGAAATTCCCATCATTACTCTGCCTCCTGATGTAGCTTCCTGTTCAAGGCTATCAATAGCTCTCATGGGGAAAAAGGCTCTATGAGATTCCTATTTTAGTTTCAAAATAGAGTCTTATTTCTGATCATTTCCTGCCTAGTAGCAGATTTAATTTCTTAGTGAAAACAATCAAAACACACTAGGTTTTACAACTAGCCAATAGGTGTATAAAGGTGTAACCAACTCCTAGCAGTAGTAAATTGAAGTGCAAAAAAATAAAAGGTCTGTTAAATGCTATCTTATTGCCGTCTACCTTTCAATTTAATTCAATTATTTTAATTCAAGTTAATCAGCTACATCTGGTGGAAATGAATTATCATGCTTGATGCATCTATTGTTAATTTATTTAATTCTTTATCTTAAATTTAGAATAAATTGTGTCTCCAAGAGATTTGCCTGGAGACAGCTGCTAAAATAGACCTTGCAGAGCAGCATACTGATTGTTTGTCATATGCATTGTTCTCCTATGAATACCTTTCCTGCTATGTTAAATTATATGCAATGTCTGCATTTGCACCTGAAAGGCTTGAGACATCACCAGTTAAGGTGTGAAATTACAAAATGTGGACTCTTGCAAAATAATCAAATTGATATTTTGAAAGACCTTGCTATGATTTTACGTGGTCAAATTTTTCAACATAGTGTTTGTTTGATTTTCGGTGTAGCTATCATGCTTTAAAAGCCTGTATATGTTTGTGAAATCTGACAAAATGATAAGACATGATTAATGTTTACAAAAGATCTGCCGATGAAAATAATTCATGCATATAGAAATATCTGAAATATTTGTGCAGCTTTGGCATTTTTGGCAGCTTCAGCACCGGAACATTTCCTCTGAATATTATCTTTGTGTTCATTGCCTCTGTGGTGGTGAAATCCATGTTCACATTGTTTATGTTTACCAATTAGTATTACAGTTCTAACAATGTCAGCCACAGAAAGATATCATCCTGTACACACACACTCATTTTCGTATCTTAGTGAGGACATCAAATTTACATAATGCTTTCCCGCTTGTGTTATCCATCAAAAATGAATGCCTAATCCTAATCATAACCTAATTGTAACCCTGGCACTAAAACCACATTTTGAGTCTCAAAAATACCATATATACTGGTGGGGATGAGCGTTTTGTCAAGTGACTGTTGGTCCCCACAAGTTTAGTGCCAATCACAAAGATGTCTTAACATGCACACCCACACACACACACATACACACGCACCTATCTATCTATGAGATGCGAATGATCAACAGTTTAAACTACAGATGTGCTAGAAAAATGTAGAGCCCTTACCCCTGTCAATAATCCCAAAGGACTCCATCTGATCATCGCTTAGAGTCAAAGAAAAGCATTTGCTTTATGTCACTTTGACACCATCTGTTCATTGGCTTTCATTAACTGCTCATCCTTGTCATATTTTGCAGTGGCAGACATTGGGATTGCAGACCTCCCCAAAGCTCTGGATCTTGTTGAACATAAACTTTCTGAGTCTGAGCGCAAGAGGAGGCATGCGAAGAAAGATGACTACAACATCGAGGTGCTGCTGGCTGTTGATGACTCGGTGGTCCGTTTCCACGGCAAGGAGCATGTCCAGAATTACGTTCTCACACTCATGAACATAGTAAGTGTTATTATAAAGAATTTTAAGGCTGCAGCATTGACTAATATGCATAACATTTGGACTGAGAATTCCATAAAATTCTATTCAGATTCATATTTATGAATCAAAATACATATCAATAATTTGTGAAAAGTATAGTTTAATTTTACACTTTAAACTGAGACAAAAATTGTAATAAAATTTACAGTTACAGTTGTAAAAGAAACACTGTACTGTACAGACCACTGTAGTAAGAAATTTGGCAGATTGTTATTTTAAATCTGTAGTCATTAATATTTCATAGCGTAGATGTTTGGGAACCATGTGCATGCATGGAAAACGTATGGGAAGAGTAGCAGCAGGATCCCAAATACAGAGGACAAATAAATCAAGAATACTGACTAGTAAAGAGAATGATTAAATAAGACAGCATGAAAAGGTGGAACTGGGTTGGAGGTAGGTTCCAAACCAGCTTGCTGGGGCAGAAACACAGATGTTCTGAGCTGATATACCGAGATTGGGTTTAAGCTTGACTTCTTGGCCTGCGCTGGAACACAGAGTGTCTATGTGTTAGGTCATTTGTAACTAATTTGTAAGGATACTGTTGTTGGCTAGGTCTAGTGCAGTCACTCAGACAATATAAACAACAAAATAACATTAAGAACCTTAAAATAAATTATAGTTTTGCCATTTTTGTTCAAAAATGATTCCAAAACAGATAAAAAAAAAAAAAAGCCAAATAGCCATATAAAGAGGCATAGTTGTTAAAAGCATGACAATAGAAATATCAAATTTCTTGAGATTAAATTATGCTAAGTCTGCAATAATTTCCCCATGTCCTCTTTGATATCAGAACTTGCCACACTGTTCCCCATCACCCCCACTCTCTTGCTGTTCATGGATTACTAATAAGAAAAGAGGAGGGAGGGAGAAACTCTCAGCTCATTCATTATGGGTTCCACCAGCTCCTACCACCATAATCTACTTATTGGGCCCAAATCCCTCAAGTCAGATTTTCACAGGGTGCTGGTTTCACTCTGTAACAGTTACCATTTGGACCCTGCATGGTGGTCTGATTAGCTGTGCTAGACCAATTAGAAAGTTGACTGGGAGCTGTACAGGGCAGTCATGGAAACCAACGCCAGACGTCCACTCATACTGCCAAACTCTGCTTACATGGAATGATGTGTTTATTTAATTAGGATATTATATTCACATTCTGTTCCCAAATGTCTTCTTCAGAAAGAAATGCTTGACTTTTAATGACCTTAGGTGATTATACTGTGAAGTGGCTGCAAATGCACTCTGTAATTCCCTCTGTAATTATCAGTCCTTGGTGTCTAGTACTCTCTGATTAGCACTTAAGGGTATTTCACATCACAGACAGGAGTAGTGAAATTGAGGAAGTCCTTAAAGCTAAATTTGACTGAACCTCAAACTGAAATCAAGTCAAGGTCTTAAATGTAGTATCCATATACTCCATCTCCCACTGAGTAAAATTTGATGAGAGAAATGTGCAAGAAAACAGCAGTTTAAACAAACGAAGGTCAAAACTCTTTGGTTCCAATGGTAAGCCACAAGCTTGCTGTGTCTGAAAGAGCTCACTAAAATCCCTCTGAATCCCTGGTCCATGGCTGCAGAATGTGTAGTACCACCTGGAGAAACTCTCCCTAAGGGATTGATTACTGGACATCCTGTCTGCACAAAGCCAAGTTTGACTGCTGAGGTGCCTGCTACACAATGGCCGGGTTGTTTAACCATGAACCAGGTTTTGTCCATGTTGATGTGATGCTATACACAAGCCAGGGACACCTAGTGCATTTAACCAACAGCTGCTACTCTCATTTTTGGCCATAAGAGTCCTGTCAGTCCTCTTTGTGCTCCTCATGGCTTTGTAATTATCCCCGTGGCAGAAAAAAACCCTTTTGCATAGATATGAGTAAAACGATATATATAAATGAAAACCATCTTTGGTGTTTACAAATGTCATAACTTCATGCCAGTACTTTAATAAGTCCTCAGTTTGATCTACTATAAACACACATACAGTACAATATATAGGTCAGTACAGACCAGTCTCAGTTCTGTTGTAATGAATCCAAGAGAATTTGGGGTCATTCAGGGGTTCTTTACTGCATTTATTGACCTGCATGCACTTCTGTGAATAGAATATTTGCTTAAATTCTTGGGTGTAACCCTGTGTCCCTGAACAAATTTGGACTTGGAGGATATCCTTTCTGTGTTGACGGAGCTTTTGTTGTGCATGGTCATAATTTTTAACTGCTCAAAGCTTACTGACACATACTTGTTGGGTTTTTTTTTTCTTAGCAAAGGAGTGGCACTCTGTTGTTCTGTTTGCAGTATCTGGAAAGTGGAAAGTTCTACTTGTAGTGTGGACATCAGTGCTCATGGTAATTAAGACACTCTAAAGCTGAATGTAGAAAGGAAACTTCTCCATAAAAAACACAAAAAAAAAAGCTGATGCTTTGGCAGTGAAAGCTTTTATCAGTTCTTTTTCATCTAATTGCTTCCTACGTTTCCTGTTCATCCTGTGTTGGGTAGCTGGTTCTTGTAGCTTTCTATGCTCATATACTGTTCTATTTTAGAGGGTTGCTGCTGTTGCATCAGTTAAATCGTTGGACTTCACCTCAGGGCTCTTGCAAGCTTCAGTGTCCAGTGAAACCAATCATTGATGACCTTTTGTCGATCAGTGCTGTATGACATTAGGAGGTAGGAACAGGGTAAGGCATTGTTAGTAAATATGGCAAATGGACTGCAAATTATATGACACTTTTCTAATTAAGAAAATAAAGAATTAACACAATTCTCATTCATTTGTTAGTTACCTTTAATTTGACAATATCTTTAAAATCTTGGGTTTCAATGTGTTTTAGCTACTACACTGATTGCACAATTTTAGGCATATTTAAAGAAAAGCATCCAGAAACAAACCCACTGAACTGATAAAATGTTACTGTATGGTGATGTGGGCAATGGAAAAAGCTGAAATTCATTTTTAGAGAGTAAAGGCCAAATGGAGAAGTAAAATTTGTCCTTATACTTCTGCCAAAGGCTCACATGTGCTTTTGAAGATAAATTAAATGAGTTGTGGTGGTCAATGTGATGCTACAAATATTTAACTTGGAATAAAAATACTTTCCCAGAAATCCAATTTCTTCCTGGAAATGTTAAGCTACAGCTTGTTGTTATCTTGGGTTAACAAAGAAAATAAATTAAATGCTTAAGGATATCTTACAGTATCTTCAATACATTGTGGATTGGATTACTCTGCATCTTAAAGTATGATGTACCACAGTGCATTACGCCTTTTTTTTAGGTCCTTGTCCACCATGGAGCAAGACTCCACTCCACCAATCATTTATTAAAAGTATAAATTTGCAACAAGTTTCTTGAACTTGTTCATGTGAAGTTTGCATGTTTTTTGCATTTATCTGGGTACTTCCTCCAGAATCTCTCATAATGTTTCTAAATTGATTCTACATTGGATGTACACTGGATATAGGTCTGAATGTGAGTATTTGTCTGTATGTGTTAGCCCTATGATAGACTGGCAGCATGTCCCAATCTTTTGTTCCGTGTCAGCTGGAATCTGCTTGTTAAGTAATGACGTAGCAACACTGCTTGCCAGTGCGAGCTCCAACTGATACGATGCATTACAACAAGTTAAGGCTGTGGCTTTTTAACGTGTTGTAATGCATTGTGTCTGGTGTTATTTAATACAAATAACCCTCTAAAATAATCAGTGGTCATTGCTGGCCTTGTTGGCTTTTTATTTGCACTATTTTTAAGCTCTTTAAAGCTTTTTAAAACCTTATGTAACTACAAGTCATGGCCTCACGGTTTGCCAGACACCAAATATCTCAGTGCTTCAGAAAAGAATCACTGTGAACTAAGTAAGAGTCAGTGTGGCCATAGGGTCATGAATAGGATTGGTTAGCATAGGATCAGGTGATCTCTTGACTGAATTTTGGTCCTTTTTCAAAGACTGTTCTCTGCCACATGATTGCATTTCTCTGACCCTCAGAACTGTAAGTATTCTTATTTTAGGTATTCCTCAGTCAGCTTTAAATAGAAACTAACAAGCTAACTTCCTGCTAACATCTAACTCTCCTAAACTTCATAAATCCGCTTTTTTCACAGATGCCTGAATGTCAGACTTTATTGTAACCCCTGGAAGAGAGGCCACACTGAACATTTTCTTGGAGATGAAAGAATTTGAGCCGTTTTTAACTCTCAGTGATGCCGCAGTGTTTGTTTGAGTTTGGGAACCAAAGAGGAGTCTGGACCCAGAAATGACTAATGACGTCAGACTTAAGAGGTGGATAGCTCTAGACTCTCCATGACCCTGAACTGGATAAGCTAAAAAAAGTACATGGGTTGAACTGTTCCAGACCATGTGAGGTAATACAAAGGAAAGGCATTTCAATGCTTCCTTTATTACCTTCTTTACGGTACACAGGCCCATCCTTTATAAAGGTAAAGCAAATAATGCCACCTCATAATCCACAATGACGCACTATTCATGCCAAAACTTGTAGATAAATTTGGGAACTTCAATGACAGGCTGTTAAATCCACTGCTGAACTATTATTATTATGCTGCGGTGACGAAATCTGCTTCTCATGAAGTTGTGTTATGGGAAGGAGTCAACAAGGCCATATCTAGAAATGTATACATAAATCTCTCTCAATTAATTCAGTTTGCATTAGTTATTTACAGATGGATGTAAAAAAAAAACAAAAAAACTTTTTTCAGGTATCTGTACTTTAACCTTTTATTTTACTTTTCTGACAAATTTTTACTTCCTAAAATTTAACACAAATGTACTTTTACTTGTTTTCTTAATAAATTAATTTTTTAGCTTTAAAAGTACAGGTGCTAATGAGTTGTGGTCACGCTACTTTAGCTTCTATAGTTAATGCAACAGAAGAGCAGCAGGCACAAAAGCAGTGAAGTGGCAGGTAATCTCAAATGCAACGTTTCTAATAGCTCGACAAATATCAGCAAATAGACAAAGTTTTTCTGTGCAGTATGTCACACAGTGTGTCTGTTAGCTAACAGTTCAGCTGCTGGATTTCTAAGGGAGAGGAAAGAACTCAGAGACAGAGAAAAATGTATAAAAGTCAGGAAGGACACAAGTAGAAGAAGAGAGATTATTTTTAAAGGTAAGGACTTCTCAGTCATATGATAAACTGGACGTTTTAAAGCATACATGCAATCTCATCATTCAGTTGTATATGAAGTTAGGTTTTTTAAATATTGTGAATTATCCTGCACAACCAATTGAAATAGAACATTTTTCAGTTATGCAAAGGTTGCATAAACAACCTGAAAGCAACACTGGTTAGTTTGCAGTACTGTGAAGTTTACAGTGGTGCATTGTTTTGGACCGGTGGAGCAGCTGTGATGTTCATGGTCAATGTTAGAGGAACAGACATCAAATTAAATTTAAGCCAATGATGTGGATTAGATTCCGTCACTTAATTCCACCTTTATACTATTTTTATATTGTCCAGGTATTGGAAATCAGCTAATGTATTATAGCTTATTGTAACATCTGCTTACATCTGGTTGAATTCAGTTGGCTGAATCTAAGAGCAACAATACAGATGAGCTCATCTGTGCTGTTACCCAACTACTACGTTGGCAGATATAGACATATTTTTTAAGTTCTCTTGTGTGTTTCTATGCATTCTACATAACAGGTGTTCAAGATAATCTGATAATTACAATTTGAGTTTTAGTTAAATTGTTTCCATTTCTTTGTATTTATATTATTCCATTATGGTATTAATATGACATAAAGTTCAATTTGCTTTTTCAATTTTACTTGAATAAACAAGGTTAATCAGTACTTCAACACACACAAGTACAAATCTGTACTTCTACTTATCCAATGAATGTGTGTACTTTTGCCACCTCTTGCTATGTCCATTGCTGTATTGCCAGGCTTTAGAGTTATCATATATAAAAGCAGAAGATAGACTGGGTTAATATGAGCAGGCAGGATGACAAACTAATGACATTATCACAAGCATTTCATTTTACTGTATAGACTATATTTCTTCCAATTTAAAATTACAGCCTTGGTAATGAATTGGTATTTTTCATGCTTCTGTTTTCACAGGCTCTTTTTCGCATGACTTGCATTAAACAACAAAGTTAAAAACATGCTGGATGAAGTAGCTTGTCCATCTCTGTGACACTGTCTTTTCAACATAGTAGACCCAGATCAATAACGTATCCAATCACATTTTTACGGAACCTGGTGTAAGTGGATTCTCTGCGTGCCACACTTCTTTATAAATTCTGTTTTGCACCTTTCCTTGACCCTGTCGCATTTTCTATTCAGATCGAGGAATAGCGATTAGGAAAAGTTTTTAGGAGATAACTTTTTTGGTTTATTGGACTACAGCAGAGGTAGGTAGATGGGGGACAGGTGAGGTGGGTGTGGCAGACTAGGGACTCAGAAGAGAATGGAAGTCTGAGGACATCTGGTGGGGGGATGGGGAGATACAGTGAAGCATGGACAGTAAACAGGGCTCAGAGTAAATCACTGATCAAGCCAATTAATACTTTCAGCTTTTAACTTTTAGTAAACCTATTAGACTATTTTGTATTGATGTTTTGGTACTCTCTAAAAAAACAAGATGTTCTTTAATTTAAGTGCCTCTGTCAGTGCGCCCCAGGGTGGCTGTGGCTACAATGTAGCTTGCCATCACCAGTGTATGAATGTGTGTGTGAATGGGTGGATGACTGGACGTGTAAAGTAAATACTGCTGTATTAAGTGAAAGAAATTTGAGAGGAAGACTCTTTGGGTTTAAATGATAAGAATTTCATGTGTAAATACAGAAATTTTTTGGGTAGCTCACTGCTCACTGTGTAATTATAAAACAAAAAGTTCTATTAATTTACAGAAAATCTGAAATTTCTATAGCAGTGAAAAAGCTATTTCATTGTTCATCTATTAGTACACTGGTGTGGTAATTCTGGATGTCTTCATTAGGAAAAGCTATAAAACTATGAAAATGAAGACACGTATTGTTAAGTTCTTAAGCCTTATATCTTATGCCTAGCTGTTGGAGATCATGCTAAACCTCGAATTTCCAGTTGACACTTTAAACAAACAGTTGATAAAAACAAAAGAGAAAATAGTCTCATTCAAGCCCACACAGCGCCTTGATTCTCAAGTGCAAATGACACCATCAGGGGCTATAATAACAATAATAATAATACATTTTATTTGAGGGCGCCTTTTAGAAACCCAAGGTCACCTTACAAAAAACACAATTAATAAAAGGAACAATAGTCATAAAATACATAAAATAAGTTAAAATTACAAAACAGAGCGTGACAACAGATAAAATCAGCATTAAAGCGAATAAGCCAGTTTAAACAGATGTGTTTTGAGCTGTGTCTTAAATACAGAGAGGGAGTCAATATACTTACACTCAGTGTTATTACAGTGGTGTGACAACCACATGCTGCACTCATATAATTACTATTAGTGGCCTACAGTAAGGCAGTTAAAGTGTGGCACTGTTGACAGAAAAACAAATGAGAATTTGTCAGATATTGTTCACTATTTTGGAATATTTGCTTTGTAACTACCTCTTGTTGATTAATAAAGCTAGATCGTGTGTAGAGCTGTCATGGGCTAAACAAAGAGGTACCTAACAACAGCAACAGAAACATTGGAAACCATATGAAAACAGTTGCAGGATGGTTAGAGACAGATGAATGAAAAAAAAAAGTTCAATTAAGTCGTGTAGGGAGACGGGAAGTTGATGCGGTTTCATCTTTTCAATACAGTTTATCAAATAATCTCACAGACCTTCTCAGAGAAGTTGCATATAAAACATTTAGTATCAATACTTGGAAGGAAAAGGTACCTCCCAAAGAAGAGAGCCTACTTCGAGAAGGAAATCAAAATATATCTTAGATACTCTTCTTCGATGGTTTCATAAGGTAGCAATTTAGAATATTATAACTCGTATTAATGGTGATTACTGAATGCACTTGTTATGATGTCCTCTCATTTTGCACTGAGAAAATAGACGTGCATTTTGTGATTTTGGTCAAATCAGTTCAAAGTTTTAGGAGTATAAGAGTGTTCATTCTCAGGAAAATCTTACGTGAGGAAAGTGAAGCTACGTTATGCAAGCTTGTAACATAAAATACAAAATTTAATATGAGCCTGTGTCAACCACATGCTTTAAAAATCCAGTTTTAGACAGCTTTTTCCCTGAAGTCACATGGAGAAATATGAAGCCAAATTGCTTATTTTTTGATTGCAATCCAAAACTTAAATGAATCATGTATGGAAAAATAAATACCCGTTGTTTTGCTCTGAACTTAATTTATCCACCACAAAGCAAAGCAGATGGTTGACTTTATGAGGCCCGGAATGAGTGCTGACATGTAGCGACCATCTGATGAAAATAAAACACACTCGAGTGGAAATTGGACTTGGGTTTGAACGGGATCCTAGCTTGGTCCTGGGTTATGCATCTACATACCACAGCATTCTTACGAAGCCAAATAGCAGTCCACATATTTCTGGGTCAGGCTCCTTTGCCATTGCATAACAGCACTAGTTTCACTAAATAGTTGCCAGTCTTAATAACATATTTCATCATGATTCTAGGATTGTCGTAAGAGATTAAAAAATGGTTTGAGGACTCGCTGCTAGGCCCTGCACCTCAGACATAAAAAGGAGAACTGGTTGGATCAAGAGTTTTAGTGCAATTCAGTGGTTTAAAACAACTGTTTTCTTCTTGGTTTGTAAGATTTTAGATAGAGCAGGATGATTTCAAGGGAGGGGGGAAGTTTTTCACTTAATATTGATTTACTGATTAAACTTTATTATTTCCTAAAGGATTACTACAAACATTAATCTTCTCCTAAATGTTTTCCTAGCAGCCTGGAAAGGAGCAGCAGCAGCAGTTGTGGAGGCTGTTTCTATCAAAGTTATATTGTTTACCTGGCTTTAATTAAACTCAGCGGAAAGCATCAGTTTATGCATTTAAATAGTGTCACTTCACTTCCTTTCTTGACAGTTGTGACTCTGATTTGCATACTTAGAGCAGCCATAATTAAGTAATTAGTAATGCAGAGCAGTGAAGTTTCCCTCGGAAATTCCTGAAGCTAGAGCGAAAACTATCGTTCTGTAATGGTCAGTCGAAGGTCCTTTTCACACAACTTTTAGCTTTTAGACTCGAGTGTAATTTTATTCCTGCAGACTGTTTTTGTATTAAAGTTCTGGATTAAAAACCACCATGTTCATGATTGTATTATTGGCCTTTGGGTGCTCAACTTGATATCACAAGTCACTTTCATCAAAAGCACTCTATGCCCTTTGTCATTCAGATCACTGACACATGCTGTTAATTTCCTTTCAGGTTGATGAAATCTACCATGATGAATCTTTGGGGACGAACATCAACATTGTCCTTGTCCGCATGATAATGGTGGGGTACCGGCAGGTGAGCCATGCCACACAATTTGTGTCTGTGCAAGCAGCATTTCAAATGAGCTTTTAAGGTTTTTATACCACAGGGCTGGTGTAAAAGGCATATTCTCATTGTCTGAGCTGTTTGTGAATACACCTGTGATTTCAGCCTTTGTAATACTGCCTACAGGAAGCAAGATTTTTAACTGTGTTCAATTTTATTTGGAATAAAAACAAGAAGGGCTGAACTCACCACCATGACTCAAGAGAAAATAAGAGAAAGGCAGCAAACCCTTTTAGAATTTTCAGTGAAAAAAACATGTTTTACTGAATGCAGGCTCAAGTATTGTTATGGCCTGAAACCGTATTCAGTAGCACTCGACCTTATACCCAAAACTGGGAGGTAGAAGAGCAGGTGCTAAGAGAAGTTAAACCACTGATGTCTAAAATATCAGTCCTTTGTACAGATATGAGAGTGGTGTTATCTTTCTAAGTCCAAGCAGTGAGGTGAATAAGGATTTTTCCCATAATGTCAAACAAATAATTTAAATCTGAGTTCACAGTAGAGGCACCAAAGTAACAAGCTAACTTTAAGATGATATGGAAAGCTGAGTTTCATGCCTTGTGGCTTGGTTTCTACTTGGAAAAAGAGTTGTTTTGGGCCATTACTGCATATTCGACACAATAAAAAATTGAGATGGGTAAAGTGTAGGTTTGTCAAGAAGATATCATGTATGAGGATAAAAGAAAACACCACTACATGTAGCACAGCTTCCTTATTTTACACCAATTTTTAATTTTTTTTTAGTGCACACAACAAAAAAACAGATTTTTAGTGCAGAGTATTCTAACAATAGACTGGTTAAAACTAGAATGGCTCTAAGCGAGTGGATCCTTCCCCAAAGCCAGTGCCTTTATGCTGCAGTTTAAAAGAAAGGATCTGTTTGGTATCATATGATCTGATTTCTCTGAATAAGCTGATACTTCAACCAAGGAGAGAGCTAGGGCTTGTAAACATTTCTCTTTGTCTGTTTTAGATGATGCATTTGAAACTACCCGGTTGTATTTTGAAAAGCTTAGTGGATAGATGAAGCTTGGGGAAAAGAAGAACCTGTTACATTTCAATGCAGATCCAAATTATTTTAAATTGTTTTCTTTACAACTGTTAAACAGAGCAAGGCCATGGTTGAAATAAGCTCTGACTGCTCTTCTACTTTCTAGTACCTGTTAACTTGCTTATTAACTTATTTATAGCGACCGTGAATCTCTCCCAGCAATAATGATTGGTAATTCTGATTGAGTACATAATTTAAGTGAAGTTAAATTATGAAACTAACATAAAAAATGAGAGTTCATAGCTTTACTGCTCCACTAAACCGACTTGAAGTGTAGAATCGAATAATTGATTATACCCTATGTGGTCACGGGAGGAAAGTTCTTTTCATCAGATTTTTTTTAAATCCTACTTGTTTCTCTTCAACTTTCCTTTGGAGAGAAAAGAAAAAACCAGTTTTAGAAAAACAATCTTCTCAAGTATTTGAGTGACAGGAGAATCAGGAAGAGCAGTGAAGATGAAAAACAGTTGAGATTTATATATGCAGTAATTTATACACTAAGCAAAGTTTTGTTTTGGAGCTTACAGCTGCTTTTTTGTTTCTTCTAGCTAACAACTTCTTAGGAAAAAAAGACGTACAGTGAGAAAAAGAGAAAAATATCAGTTTAAGATCATAAATTGGGGTCAGGCTGAGATGAAAGAAAGGCTGTTTCTCAGATGCTGAGTTTAACAAAACGTGTGCGAAAATAGTCGGTGTGATATTAGCATTTAATTGAGCTCAGTTGTCTGGTTAAAATAGATGTTTTTTGTATTTCTTTTGGGCAATACAGAACTGATTGCCTGATTATAAGAAAAGGTAACCTTAAAAAGCCCCCATTAAAACACTAAAGTTGATGCAAAAACATATTAAAGCCCAGTACCGGCACATACCATACATAAATAGTGAGGAAATAAATGAGTACATATTATATTAACATGATTGATGAAAGAAAGCGACGAATGAATATTGTACAAAAGCTCAGTCACTTTCACTTTTGCTCAGGCTTTCTTTAGTGTAATGAATGATTTAAATGTACTTGCACCATGTGGTAAATACTCACGTAACATATTAATAACATCAAATAAACAAGCAAAAAAAAAAAAAGCAAACTGGTCAATGCTAGCTGGTCAAATGATCTTCCATATCTTCAGTTTATAGAGTTGTACATCAGTATGTGTTTGTGTTTCTGTTCACCTCTCGCCACTTAATGCCAGTCTTGGCATATTTGCTCGTTATCAGCTGAACACATTATAATGAGGTATGAAATATCGTATATTATACATGTGGGGGCAGATGCTAGTGAGTCATTTGCTTTACGCACGTATCCATCTGTCCACAAGTGTCATATTACCTGCATGTCTGACTGATGCTGCTTGGAAACTGGGCATTTTTATTCAGCTTCTGTCTGTTTGTCAGAGCAGAGAGATGCTGTTTACCCAACACCAATTAGATGAGGTCCAACATGCTCTGTGTGTCACTGGCCCTGCTTGCAGCACCCACTCAGAAAATAAAGACAAAGTTTGGCCAGTTCCTCCTGGGTGCCTTCATTTCTCCTGGCCTCACATTGTGTGTGTCGGTGTGTGTAATAGTAGTAGGGTTATCAGTCTCCAGAGCAGTTCATCCAGAGCTGAATCTTATTGAGAAATTTTCTGTATATTTATGACACGAAATACAAACCACAATGCATTTATACTCCTTTACAGAAAAAACCCAAAACGGGACACTGGCAAAAACAGAAACAGTGTTTTTTTTACTGTGTTGGGCTGTCAGATCAGCCTCATTGGAGGGAAGGAACACCAAAGCCATCATTTCATGTTTTCATGATAATATTGGAGAAAATTGTTCAGTCAAGATTTTCATTTGGGTTATATTTGTTGGCCAACAAATGCAAGAACATATGATTCACAATATATATTTTTTAATGATCTAACCAGCGAGTGACCTCTCGTGCCACATGGATGTGGGCAGTTTGACTCACAATAGAAAGGAGCCAGATGAGCTCATACTAGGTTTATCTAAATATCTTGATAGCATTTTTGACACGATGGTGTCAAGAAAGACAAATAAAATTACAACAATACAAAGAGTAACATCAGTGGCAACACTATTTTTAAATTGTCTAAACAACTGAAAAAATACAGTAACATAATAATTTGTTACATTACTGTCTGTCTGTTTGTGACTGCTGGTAGACGTAGCAGGTTGAATTATAAAATGTACAGAGCTTTACTTTCTGCTCAGATTCAGCCAAATGCTGCAACCTCAACAAGTATTGCAAATGGATAATGATTCAAAGCATACTGCAAAAGCAACTGAAGAGTTTCTGAAGGTAAAGAAAGTGATAGTCTTCAATTGTCAAGTCAGTCTGTCTGATCTCAACCCAACAGAGCATGCTTTTCCAAATGCAGTGAATGCAGAGAGACCCAGAAACAAAGCTGGCAGCAGTAAAGAGACTTCAGGCAGTGATTGGCTACAAAGGTCTTGCTGAAGGTCTTTGGTCACATATTGTTTGTTTGATGTACAATTCATACTGGTGTCGTACAAGGCAAAAATACTAAAATTGTGTTTTGGTTCATTTAAAGGTACAGTGGGGCAAAAAAGTATTTAGTCAGCCACCGATTGTGCAAGTTCCCCCACTTAAAATGATGACAGAGGTCAGTAATTTGCACCAGAGGTACACTTCAACTGTGAGAGACAGAATGTGAAAAAAAAATCCATGAATCCACATGGTAGGATTTGTAAAGAATTTATTCGTAAATTAGGGTGGAAAATAAGTATTTGGTCACCTCAAACAAGGAAAATCTCTGGCTCTCACAGACCTGTAACGTCTTCTGTAAGACGCTTTTCTGTCCCCCACTCGTTACCTGTATGAATGGCACCTGTTTGAACCCATCATCTGTATAAAAGACACCTGTCCACAGCCTCAAACAGTCAGACTCCAAACCCCGCCATGGCCAAGACCAAAGAGCTCTCGAAGGACACCAGGAAAAGTATTGTAGACCTGCACCAGACTGGGAAGAGTGAATCTATAATAGGCAAGCAGCTTGGTGTGAAAAAATCAACTGTGGGAGCAATCATCAGAAAATGGAAGACATACAAGACCACTGATAATCTCCCTCGATCTGGGGCTCCAAGCAAAATCTCATCCCGTGGGGTCAAAATGATCATGAGAACGGTGAGCAAAGATCCCAGAACCACACGGGGGGACCTGGTGAATGACCTGCAGAGAGCTGGGACCAAAGTAACAAAGGTCACCATCAGTAACACACTACAACGGCAGGGAATCAAATCCCGCAGTGCCAGACGTGTTCCGCTGCTGAAGCCAGTGCATGTCCAGGCCCGTCTGAAGTTTGCCAGAGAGCACATGGATGATACAGCAGAGGATTGGGAGAATGTCATGTGGTCAGATGAAACCAAAGTAGAACTTTTTGGTATAAACCCAACTCGTCGTGTTTGGAGGAAGAAGAATACTGAGTTGCATCCCAAGAACACCATACCTACTGTGAAGCATGGGGGTGGAAACATCATGCTATGGGGCTGTTTTTCTGCCAAGGGGACAGGACGACTGATCCGTGTTAAGGACAGAATGAATGGGGCCATGTATCGTGAGATTTTGAGCCAAAACTCCTTCCATCAGTGAGAACTTTGAAGATGAAACGAGGCTGGGTCTTCCAACATGACAATGATCCAAAACACACCGCCCGGGCAACAAAGGAGTGGCTCCGTAAGAAGCATTTGAAAGTCCTGGAGTGGCCTAGCCAGTCTCCAGACCTCAACCCCATAGAAAATCTGTGGCGGGAGTTGAAAGTCCGTGTTGCTCGGCGACAGCCCCAAAACATCACTGCTCTCGAGAAGATCTGCATGGAGGAATGGGCCAAAATACCAGCTACTGTGTGTGCAAACCTGGTAAAGACCTATAGTAAATGTTTGACCTCTGTTATTGCCAACAAAGGTTATGTTACAAAGTATTGAGTTGTATTTTTGTTATTGACCAAATACTTATTTTCCACCCTGATTTACGAATAAATTCTTTACAAATCCTACCATGTGGATTCATGGATTTTTTTTTCACATTCTGTCTCTCACAGTTGAAGTGTACCTCTGGTGCAAATTACTGACCTCTGTCATCATTTTAGGTGTGGGAACTTGCACAATCGGTGGCTGACTAAATACTTTTTTGCCCCACTGTAGGTCTTTTTAAAAGTATATAGTTAGTGCAACACAGCTTGAATAGTGCTGTGTTTCTAGTGACATATTTCATAGCCTATCAAATAGAGTTGGTGGTATAGCCTGCTACTATTTCTGTCTAGTCGCTGGTAGACTTTTCTCAGCTACTGATCTCTTGAAATTTCTCATAAGTTGTTCAGTGTTGCAGACTCAGCTACTTCAGCTGCTAGTGAGCAGACAGGCTGTGTACCTGCCTGTGGGCTTGTGTTGTCTCAAGTTGTGTATCAACTAGAGGTTTGTTAGCCACTACAGCTCAAGTTACAAGTTACAAACCTATTAATTGTTTCATAATCACTGGCAATTTAGCAAAAAGTAAAACTAATACCTGTAATCCTAAAGGTTCCCCTGTTTTTCTAACCAACATGTCCCTTTTTGTCCTCAAATGCACAAAAAATACAACTTATTTTCAGCTATTTTCTTTGACAGTTTTTCAAATGACAGTACATCTACTGCACTGATGTAAAGGTAAAAGGGTGATGAGTCTTCTTTCATCTTAGAAAGAACCTTAACCGTTGTTAAGGCGAACGGCAGGGTTACCCTCCTATTTATTTTTACAGTCTGCTAACGTTTTTTTCTTGGTCCTGTTCATTCTGCAGTCCATAAGCCTGATCGAACGTGGCAACCCATCTCGCAGCCTGGAGCAGGTGTGCCGATGGGCCAACACGCAGCAGCGCCGCGACCCTGACCATGCCGAGTACCATGATCACGCCATCTTCCTCACAAGGCAAGATTTTGGTCCCGCAGGTATGCAAGGTACTGTATTTTTCTCGATCGAGGCCTGTGCAGACTGAGTGCTGATATCTGCTTCCATTCACAAAGGGGTTGGCTTCAAGTCTTGCCCAGGTAAGGTTGCTGGAAATATAAAAGTGGGGGCTGCAGCTGAGGTCTTGAACCCAATTCCGGAAATGGCAACCTCATGAGAAAATAACTGCTGAGTTGTTTCCAAAACCTTGCTGACTTGACATTGATGCCACCCTGGAAAAATGAAAAGTTGAGATACTGAAGAAGGTTTTTGGCATGTAGAGAAAAAACAGAACATGTTTGTTAGTTTGCCAGTTATATAAACTAATTGTTCTTTTTTTTACTCAGTGACTGTTGGAAAGTTCAGTTTGAACTTTTCTGTACTTTCAGTAGATTATTGTCAATCCAAATATTACTGTACATGTATGCAGTCATTTTGCAGCAAATTTGTGCTATACATGTTGTTCTCCTAGTTTTATGCCTCACCATTTGTTTCTTCTTTTCAGTCCTTCAAAACAAAATTTGAAGTGAACAGCCAAACCTGCAGAAAACACTGGGTCCCGAATGAACAAACCTCTGTGCTTGCATGCACTCGATATCTTGCACTGACCTGTGTATATTTTTAACTTTTATAGAGCACGTGTCATGTTTCGAGGACAGCCTGGGGCTACCTGGTTTGCTTGTCACACCTCTAGGTGTTACCATAGCTGCAGTTGTGTTGTGTTCATAACAAACCTAGTTTCTATGATACCTTGAGCTAGGTTGGGCTGAACCCTGTGCTGCATCTCAGGGTCACAAGCAGACCTCACACATTCTTGTGAAAGTTTAGCGGTGAGATGGTAGATTTTGTGTCCAAACAAGTAATGGGCTGTTGGGTAAATAGAGTAAGTTAATGGAGCAACAGGAGATGCAGAAAGTTGTCTTAAATGGTGTCATTAGGTGATATTGAGTTTGCCACGTTTTAAAAATGTTACCGATTAAATCCTCTGAAAGTGTTTTTGATCTGGTCTCCTTGGCACCAAAAGATTTAACATGATGTTCCCAAGATGTTCAGTGTTTGAGTTTATCAACCAGATGGCGGACACCACCTCTCTCCTCAATCTTCACATCAGCCATAGAGAAACACTTTTTTTTTTATTACTGTAGTAATTGCTGCACCTTTTTGCTTCAGTGTGCATAGCTCCAAATGGCTTTTCATGGGAATGTAATCAGCATTCTCCTGAATTCCTTTTATCTGCCTTTCAGATAAAGGGTCATGCTCCTCATCTGCTTTCATGTTTTGCAACTTCACTTTCAGTGTTAATATGTCCATTTTGTTTTCATTCATGAATAGAGCCTTTAGTCATTCTCTTCATAAAGGCATCGTCATCATGCTGTAGCTAAAGCTCACTCTGCTGTGACTGAAATAACCCACTGCAGACATTCAAATAACTTGACATGTACACATGGCTTTATCACCAGCTGTCTGCCTGCTGCATTTTCTGCTTTTTTACCTGCATGCCAAAAAAACAGTCTTCTGATGGTCAGAAAGCATGGAAATTATCTGAAAGCTGTGGCAAAAAAGAAGGCCAGAATGGGCGTGCTTCTGATCCAAGCTGATTTGCACTAAGCTGAATTGCTGCACACCTCTTGATCGAGTTATGTTTGATGTCTGTGCTTTGCTTAAAAGTTTGTCGTCCTCGTGAGCTGTGTGAAATGTTGTGGTACCAACCAGGTGTCTGCTGGGTAATAATGATGGCAGGCTTCTGAAACTGCTTTGGGAGTTTCTTTATGTTTGATATGCAAGCTGTGTAGAGCTACTGCTGCTATTGAGGGATTTGCTAGAAGTATTTTACCTCGGTTCGTTCACCTTAAATGAATGAAAGTGCCACTGTGTGAATGTAGCCTACTCTGATAAATCACAATGTAAACACACAGATATGTGGGGCTTTTTTTTTCATTGAAAGAAGCTGAGCAATCACCATCACTCTCTTTATAACTCACACACACTCAAGAGCCAGTGTGACAGCCAGCTGCTCACCAAAAAGAGATTAAAACCTTCACAATGAATGCAATTACTCCATATTTAGAAATCTTTTTCCACTTCGTTGCACTGCATGAGAATGTCACCACTTTCATTCTTGATTATCAGGGCTGTGTGGTCTTTTGTGTCGCTCAGGGTATGCTCCAGTGACGGGGATGTGCCACCCACTGAGGAGCTGCACTCTGAACCATGAGGATGGCTTCTCCTCTGCCTTTGTGGTTGCTCATGAAACCGGCCATGTGTGAGTAATGGCATCATGATGAATGCCCAGCAGGGCCACTCACAACATCTTTCTGTGTGCATTTAAGTTAATAGTTTTTGTGTGATTGTAGTTTGTGAACATAAACAGTGATCTGTTGTTGTGAAAAAGCATTTAATCTGATCTCCAGCTGCGTTTTACACATAAATATGAAAGCAGTATTTTTTTTAACATTGTGCTTTCTGTGCCTTTTGTGTAGACACAAAACATGAGAACGGGAAGAATTCATTTTTTGTGCTTAAGTTAACCTGTGGTTAACCAGTATATACTTTAACCATTATGCGATCAATACATCTACTCCTGCTGTCAAGGTCAATGGTTGCTAAGGTAGCAACAGGCTAAAAGTTACTGTAGCAACAGGCTGAATGTATTCAATAAATGTATGGAGCTGCTTATTAACAGTTATAGTGCTATACAAAAGTCTTTAGTAACCCCTCATAATATGTTGGAGGGAAAATGGAAAATAGGTGCACTGACTTATTGAAACACGTGAAAAAACGCAGACTCATGGAAAGTTAGTACAGCTTTAATGAGCTTTAAGATTAGTATTTGGCATTACCACCTTTATTGTTCAAAACAGACTCTTTTAGACAAACTCTTGTAAGAACACAGTGAATACATTTTTTTCTGTGTTCATAATTCCATAAATTTTAGATAGAGACTCCCCAACACCACAGATTAAAATGCCAAACCACGACAGAGCCTCCACTGTCTTTCACAGATGGTTCTTGACACTTGACACTCACCAATGAGCTTGTCACATGACATTTTGGAATGGGGATATTTATATTTTTTAACTTGAGCGTTTATTTGAGTGTTTCTCAGTTCAATAAATCTCTATTTATCTAAAGGGTATAAAAAAAATAGTGAAGAAAACAAGCTTTTTTGCTTGATTTAATGAATAAAAATAACTGTAAGCAAACTAGTGACAAAGATACTTGGGCAGGTTGTCATATTATAGAACTATAGAAAATAGAGATGCACCAGGTGGAAGCTGTGGCTGAATATAGTATTCAAGAAATAGGAATGTAATATCTAAACGGTCTGTGCTCATTTGAGCCTCACATCTAATTGAATTAAATGTACAGTCGAGGCATGCAGTATGCTCACCACTTTTATGTGATAGACAAATCATACTATGACTTGTGAAGGCAAAACAGGATAAATGCTTGTGGTACATTTAAGTTAAGCACCAAAGACAAATGGTCAGGCACGACATTCTCATAATAAATCAGATAAAATACTGCAACTAATTATTTCTGCATTTGTGCGATTGAAATGAATTCGAAATGTGTGTGCAGTGACACCATTTGAAAGATTTGGCCGAAATAATTTTGAGTGAATATCCATATATGTTCTGGCAATTATTTCATGGTTTAGGATTCTTCCCATCCATCACACCACTGGGACAGGTCCTGTGTCATCTATTTGCTGGATTTTTTCCTATTTCTGAGAAAAACGACTTTCTGTTCCTCTGTTGCCACTTCCTCTTTAGTCTTCCACTTGTCCAGTTTCTTCAAATTTTTTAAGGACTCACTGCACACCATGCTGAAATATGCCAAGTTTTCAGTTAATAGTTCTTTGGGAACCTCTTGGTGCAAAAAATCCAGAAACTTTATGCCTGTCACACTGTGTCACTTTTGGCATTTTTGTAGATTCAGCTAAAAAAACAAAAAGGGGGAAAAATCATGTATTTTTGTAACTGGCTGCTAGTAACAAAGTGCCCAAGGACACAAGGTTTTTTCATATTTGATTTATTCGTAGGTCAGTGTCATGTGGCTTAACAAAAAAATAGACGAGCAAAAAACGAAAAAGGTCCTTAATGTGAATTAGGGGAGCGAACTGCATTCACAGCATTTATAACTGTGTCAGTGACTGAAAAACTTAATAAAACGGGGGAACACAGATGCTATAATAATAATGTGCAATGCTTTTTAAAATAATTTTAAGAGTTTGAGTGCCAGGATCTTTTTTTAAATGTATTTATAATTTATTTATTTTTTAAATTTAAAACCAGACAGTTTAGATTGTCACATGATATATTTTCAGCAGATGGACTGACTCTGTCAAAAATCTCCTGAAACCCTCTCCACAGCTGACTCATCAACCAACAGGATATACAGGACTCTGCATGCAACAACGCATGACAAGAAAGCTCAGGATGAAAGTCTTCTTTGCTTTTTCATAACCTACCCATTAGAAAACATGTTAAAAACCGAGCAATATATACATCATATATTTTACACTGTTAGTGTTTGATATTAAAATGTGATTGTTTTACTCAATTATTCATCATGACTCAGAATGTCAAGTTGTTTTTTAAAAAATTCAAACAATTTAGACGAGAATGGTTTGAATATATTTTGCCTGTTTCTTTTATCGAAAATGATTGATTGAAGTTTTATATTCTGCTTCAGTAAGTGGTTGAGGCGTGAGGCACGAGCCTATGAATGCAGAACTATTCTGCAACAGACATAGTCAGAGGTAGTTGGATTGGTGTCATTGCACCCTGCAGAGTTTTTAATTGCACCAGTTAATTGCAGGTGCAATTATCGTTGCTTTGCAAAACAACACCTGTAGAAAGTGAAACCCACTTGATTTCTTTTTTCTCTTTTGTTTTTCTTTGTATTTTCCTGCCAGAAGCAGTCAGATCTGAGCAGCATTTCGTCTGAAATACATTTATTTTTTGCATATGGGGCATGGATTTATTACACGGCAAAGCCTTTTATCAGATATGTTTAAAAACAACCTCTTGTTTTGAGTCCAAGTTTGCCTCTTTTTTAGTTTGACCTTAGTTAGTTTTACAGCATCGTTGTTTTTCTGCGATTCAAACACCTGCTGACCTCACAGCAGTCATCATGGGATAAGATCACATCTAATCATCTGCGACCTGTTTGTGTCTTCATGGCTGTGTGGGCTTATTTGTGGCCTCCTCAATCCAAACACATGAGAGCTAGCTGAAATGAAAGCTACACATTTCCAGTAGGTGTGAATATGAGTTTGCGCTCTGTAAAAGACTGGCAACCTCTCCACTATATTCTCTTCCTTATGACCAGTGCACACAGGGACCAGCTTAAGCTTTTTGTGACTCTTTAATAAAGGTAATAGAAGTTAAATGAAAGAATATATTATATATCAAAAATATTGTTGTCACTGACAGCAGTAATATTGCCATGATATATTATTAGGTATTATTTTCAAACCCCTTAAAGGCAGTATTTCAGTTATTTGTTGGGAGCAAGACACAACTGATGTATTCTTAACTAACAGCTGAAGACTGTTCCTTTGGTTTTGTCCACTTGTCTTAAACTACATGTGGATATCCTGCTGTGATGCTGCATTTTCAGTGTTTCAATAACTCGTGAAAAAGAAGAAAAGAAGGCAATTATTTTGTTGGCATTCAAATACAGTGTCCACAAAGCTTCACCAACTTGATAGTTCAATTTAGAGCTTACCTCCCCTGTTAATCGAGCTTCTGTACTTTCTTACTGGAGGTTGGTGTTCCTGGAGCGCAGCTTTAATGAGGCTTGCAATTACTCTATATCAAATAAACAACAGTAAAAAAATTTAACATTTAAAAAGCACAGCTTCCATAAAAATGTCTAAGGGAATCATAAGTCCGATGCTGATAACCACCTGCACATGCACTCTCCTCTAATCTCACTTGTCCAGCATTTAGCCTGCTTTGACCATGCCTGTTGTTGTAAAGCATTATCTGTCCAGTTTCTATCAGTTAAGCCACTAACTTATCGCTCAAAGAAATATTTCAACATTTTAGAAAATAGTTTTTCTTTGTTGCATAATGTTAAAAGACAACATTTTGATTGTTTTTATGATAAATTTTTATCTACCACTGGCAGCCACCCCCATAACTTTATACAATAATCAAAGCGTATAAACAATATGGCTGTTTTATAGTTTCCAGGCAGCAGAGCTTCTAGGAGATTATTGGTTAGAGATTCTGGTGCAATAAAATAGCAAAGTGACATTTTTACACTTGTATGATTTAACTCTTACATACTGTTCACATTTTAATTCTTCACAGTATTGTCCCAGTCAGCTTTGCTGGGTCAAGAATTCTCTCATAAAAAGTGTTTGTTCCGCATTTTGAACTGCAAATCTATTCAGACGTATAAATATTCCATCTGACGTTAATAAACAGATGATTAATGAATTCATTTACAGCAGGGAGACCATAATTTTTTGATTTTACAGCATTTGTTTTAGTTGGGAAAACATCTACTATCACAAAATATCATGTCCTGTTTTACCCAAAACATAAAAACATAAAATAAACCTAACTATAACCTCTATGGGGACCTATGCAGTGGTTGTGGGAATACAGACAGTGTCAAGGTTCCCCTTGAGGTATTCCACCAAACAAAATAAAACATCAAAAATCACAGGAAAAAAAAAAGAAAAAAACCCCACACGGAGACAGAGACAACACAGTATCGAGATTTCCTAAAACCACAAAAGTTTCTTAAGCAGACACACGGTGATAGATCTAAAATCCATCTGAATGGATACAGTTCAAGTCAAATTTAACCCATAATATTGTCAATTCACAAAAACTTGTATAACTTGTATGTTATGGCATTTTTAATATTTTCATTTTGGGAAAAGTCATCAATTTTTAGGATAAAATAGTAAGATGTTTTTAATGCTATCAAATGTCAACAGTATGTAACAGTTTAATAAGTGCTGTAGCATTAGTGTGATAGTAGTGACTCAGTAATGTGTGTGTAGGCTGATTTTTTTTTTCTACCTTTGGGAAAGAGCCTGTTGCTCTTGCCATTCTCCATGCAAATCTATATTTGCTGTCTGCTACCTGTACCTTCATAATTAGCATATAGACAAGTGAATTCAGATTTTATTCCATGTAAATAATAATTAAAGAGTACTTGAAGTTATTTTTTAAATTGTTTAATTTGTAGACGTTAATGTTTTATAAATTGATGTTTCTGTGTATGTTCTACATCTATACTGACAGCTGTTATCCGAACTGCTTCAAATGTCACACGCGTATTGCTGGGGAACCTGCTGTGACTTAGATAAAATCGAACAAGCTTGTAATTTTGAAAAGAACTAAAAGAATTATGATAGCTGACAGTTTCCAAATTTCAATCAGTGTTTAGAAAGTGCAGAGGTGCAGTACACAACTCTGCTTACTCCTACACAATCCTGTTGTATTCGTAGTGCATAACAACAGAAAGAATTCAGAAAATATTGTTTGCTGTGACTTTATCTCTTGCCGTGATCACAATCTATGCTCTTCTGTGCTTTTGCCCTTCAGGTTGGGTATGGAGCATGATGGCCAAGGGAATCGTTGTGCTGATGAGACCAGCATGGGTAGCATCATGGCACCACTTGTCCAAGCAGCTTTTCACCGCTATCACTGGTCACGTTGCAGCAAGCAGGAGCTCAACAGATACATCCAGTATGTTTGCTCTTTGCACAGCTGTTGTGTAAATTAATTTGTTCCTTCTCTTTTCATATGTGGTCTGCTCCTGACCTCGCATTGCATATAACATTTATGTCCTTATTATTCTTATTGCTTCCTCAGCTCCTATGACTGCTTGCTGGATGATCCCTTTGAACATAAGTGGCCCAAGCTTCCTGAGCTCCCTGGAATAAATTATTCAATGGATGAACAGTGCCGCTTTGATTTTGGTGTTGGTTATAAAATGTGCACTGCTGTAAGTAAGCTTTGTGGCCCCAATATATATATATTTATTCATTTGAATTATTTATTTATTCTACCATATAATAACCACATAATTAAAATAATTAGAATAGTCAACAATTTTTAATCAGTATTTTTTAATGCTGCAAAGGAGTAAGTTCTGTTTTTTAACAGGGAAAAACTGTGTTTGCTTATCTATGTTTCCAAAAAGAATTAGTGCTCAGATTTGCTGTTTAATTGCTCATTTAGTTTCGAACCTACGACCCCTGCAAGCAGCTGTGGTGCAGCCACCCTGACAACCAGTACTTTTGTAAAACTAAAAAAGGTCCTCCTGTGGATGGAACAGAGTGTGCACCAGGAAAGGTAGGAAATGTCTCTGAATCATCTGTAATTTTATTTTTTCTTTACAATAATTGCTAAGTGGAACTCTCTAAAAATAGGAAGCGGAAATAAAGTTTCGGAGCAATATTTTCAGAGAAGCCAAATGTCATCAGTTTGGACTTGTTGACCTTTCTTTTCTTCTTCCTTTCCACCTGTCTCTCATTTTTAATGGACACTGATTTTCAGTGGTGCTTCAAGGGTCATTGCATCTGGCGAACCAGCCAGGAGCCTCAGGGCCATGATGGAAGTTGGAGTTCCTGGTCAAAGTTTGGCTCTTGCTCCAGAACATGTGGAGGTGGAATTCGCTCCCGCAGCAGACTGTGCAACAATCCTCCGTGAGTGCTACAGCAACAAGGAAGCTGAATCTATGTCGCAAAACTAAGAAAAAAACAGAAAATAAAACAGCTATACAGATAGTGAAAAAATAGTATTTGATCACACAGTATCATCAGTATCAGTATTCATCTAAAAGATGTTAATGTACTATATAAGTGTAAATGAAGAGCTTCGGGGACGTTTTTTTAATCCAGTCCTGGGTTTGTTAAGCTTGACTTAGATTTGGTTTCATTAATTTATTTATAAAACTATAAAAACCTCATACTGCGTTTATACTATTAATGAAGAGAAAGGTCAAAGTGAGGTGTTATGATGGTGTAATAGAATTAAATGTGATTTCATTGTATTTTAACAGTGTAACTTTAACAACAACAGCTGTTTACAGGAAAGAAGAAATATTATAATGTAAGTAATTTTAAGTAGTACAGAAGTTAAGTGGTGCATTTTACAGGAAAGGAGACACAAAAGATAATGAAAATGATTTTAAGGAGGATGTAAGTCATTTTAACTAGAGTAAAAAACTTACAATAATTATGATTGCATCTCTAATACTACGCGTTGTTTGTTGAAGTTAAATTTTGAAGTGTCAGCTTTCACATTCTGGCCATTACCGTTTTAGGATTTTCTTTGTTTGTTTGTTTTTAATCAGAAACAAAGAAAGGAATTACACATACTCGATGCTAATGCAGTATCAGCTTGTAAAAGACAAGGCAGCCAAACCCTAAAACAGGCTCTCATGCCCTATTTTATTGTATATTTTATTTAAATGGGATCATGACTTACAGAATGAACAAAGCTTGTACGCAACCTGTTATATTAAAAAAATCTAACTTTCGGTAAATCAAACTAGTGTTTGCTGAGACCATAGAGCATATCTAACATACAGTAGCAGTCACTGCCACCTTATTTCTTTTTGCAGCCAGAGCTCTTTGCCCCCAGCTGGTTATTAGAAATAATGTATTTACTCATTACCCAACAGAAACACTGATTTTTCCAGCTGAGGTTAGCTGACATAATCAGTGACTGCATTCCATTTAGGTTTTCATTTTACTGAGATCTCAGAATCAGAATCAAAATCATTATTGTCATTAAAGCAATGAAACTTTTAACAGTGAAATTGAGGTGCAATTTTCTCAGTGGACAGATTTGATCTGCTCTGCAATGTGTTTTAATTTTAGATAAGATTTAAGTGTGCAGATTCTTTTGTTGATGTTCTTTCATTAACTGTAATAAAGACACATTCCTAACCAACTTTAAGGCTAAAATCAGATGACCTGTTCACGCGTAATGCACTCTGTGTTGGCCTTTTGTGTAAATTACATAGGAACTAGTCTGGAATTTTAAATCTGGAGTTTGGGAGTAAATTAAATCATCCATGTAAACTCAAAAAGTTTACATGGATGATCCTTTTTCGAGAGTGCAACATGTGATTCGCATGATACAAAAGCAAAAGGTAAAAACTAAAGGAAATTGCAGATAATAACAAGACAGCTTCAACTTCAAAAAATTTACTTTCTTTTTTTCTTATACTCAACTGGTAGAAAAGTTGTCACTCAGTGCTTTAATCAGAGCTTGTCAGTAAAGCAGATTGATTTCTTGCATGAACTGCACAACAACATACCGTGACAAATAGTATGTAGGCCATAATGTAGTCTGCTGATATATGGGATTGATTAGCACAACAGACAGTTTGATTTTCCATTGCAGGAAAGGTACTGGTGTAAATCGTGACATTATTTACAGCATGATGTTTCAGTTAGAGATTTCTGACATTGTTGTCCCCTTAGATATAGTTCTGGCTCATTGGGGCTCATTGAATGAATTGGAGGTGTTCTTACAGGTGTTCTGACATCAGTAACTCAAACCTCTGGCAAATTAAACTTTTACAATAAAAGACAATAACTGTACAAATAGCACTGAAGTGTTAATGGTTAGTTGTATGCAAACATCTGGATACCCTTGAGAAAATAATATCTTGTTAACTTAAGATGTGAAAATCTGTCTTTCATTAAAAGTCAGTGCACTATTACTTATTATGTTTAGATGAAATGAAAATAAATTAACTTTGTGGACCTGGCTGAGGATTTGTAAGTCAATCCCACTGATGTGCGACAGCCAATTGCACTGGAAACTGGAAAGTTTCCTGCAGTCCTTCCAGAAAGTCAAACAGAAAAGTGATTTTTAGCATGTTGTGTGTTCAGAACAACATGGTACAGCATCATTGGCTTCTTATTGTGTTTTTTTTGAGCAGTTCCTGAGCAATTTGTGGTGGGGTGTGCATGCTATAGGAAGCTATATGAATTATTATTATAACATTTTGTAGTTGTGTGCTGTGATATCAGCGACAGAGCATGTTATGCTAAGTATTCACCTTTTGGGTTCCTAAACGTTTGTGCCTGGAACATTTTTAATTTTTTTAAAAATGTTTTAAAGATTTCAACACGTTTCTTTTTAATGTTTCTTGGCTAAAGTGATTTTATTTGTATTGTTTGACTTGAAAAAAACAAACAAAAGCAAAGTGTCTATTCTAGGTCAAAAATTTGCATACAGCTTTGGTGTATTACAATTTCAATTACAGAATTCAAACATATTCTTTAGGCTTTTTTAAATATCCATATTCTTTTTTAAAGCTAGGAGGATGGATCAGGTTTCAAATATTTAATAGTAATACACTTACAAATGATTTTAGCCTAAGGAGCTTGGACAGAAAAGCGTCTGGAATTCTTTAAGTTGCTTGAAGATGTTTCCTCTCATATAAGAAGCTTCTTCAGTTACAGACTAATTTTAGTCTTGTTCAATTACAGCCCAAAAAAAATGACATTTGAATCTTTGGGAACATTATGAAGGAAGTTTGCTCAACAGCATCATGTTTTTGTCCTTGATCAGACCTGCCTACGGTGGTAGAGATTGCCCCGGGTCTGCGTTTGACTACCAGATGTGCAACACAGAGGAGTGTGCAGGCCCTTACGAGGACTTCCGTGCTCAGCAGTGCGTCCAGAGAAGCAACAAATACCATAAAAACATCAAGCACACCTGGCTGCCTTATGAGCACCCAGATGGTAAGAGCTGGCTCTCCGCTTCATTGGTGAGCTTGAAAGTTTTCTGCACAGCAGCAAGAGGACAGATGGTAGTTGCATTAGCAGCTTTTCACAGGAACATTAAGAGTCATGGAGGTGTTATCAGACTGTCAGAGCTTGCGGATGTCTTTATCACATTTGATAATCAGGGTGTGTATGAATGTGTTTTCATGTGCTTTCAGAGGCCCGTAAATGTGAGCTGAGCTGTCAGTCAAAGGAAACGGGAGAGGTGGTATCTATGAACCAGGTGATGCATGATGGGACTAGATGCAGCTACTTAGACCCATTCAGTGTTTGCGCTCGAGGAGAGTGCCTGGTAAGCGTTTGCTCAAAAACATAAACTTTGACATATTTAAGACATAATGAGATAATCAGGCACGTCTTGTGGTTTATACTACAACACAACAAAAAGTCAGTGACCTTAAGTCTTCAGACTTTGCATTTATATCATTTTGCACTGGGAAGGTCAGTCATCCAAGATACAATTAGCAGTAAGCTGTTTACATTTTAAATTAAATGGAATAGATTTTGTCTTAGGGTTTGAAATTCATAATTGGCAAATTTTTGAGAGTATTTTGCCTTTTTTAACAATAGTTTCTAAAGTACACTATCAATTTTAAAATAAAGAAATTAAAAGCTATATATAAGAGCAATTTTATTCTGTTTTCACACCTCAAAATAAATCCTATGTTTTATTAATGCACTATCTATGCATTGCTTTACACCAGAGGTCACACTGCTGTGACCTTTAGTAGATTCTATTTTAATGATGGCAATGTTGTTTAAAATTATATATAGATATTTAATTACTGAAGTGTAAGTGAATTGAATAGAATACATCACCTTTTGCCCCTTGACATGGTATTTATTTTGGCTCCATTTTCACCTTAGGCCCAGTGTGGCAGCGTTGTAGAGAAGACAGTCAGTGTTTTGGTTACTCTTTTGTTATGTCTAGACATGTTTCCAATATGCAGTATATTTTACAAGGCACCGTCCAAATCAGACATGTGCTTTGTCCTTCCGTGGCATCATTCTCCCAGCAAAACAATCTGCGTCTCTGTAAAAGTCAGTCACAGTGTTCCACTGATGTGATTGACTGGCTGTGCCTTTTCTCCTTACAGCATGTAGGCTGTGACAAGGAAGTTGGGTCTTACAAGCAAGAGGATAAATGTGGAGTTTGTGAAGGAGACAACTCTCACTGCCGCACTGTGAAGCTGACACTCACCAAGACCCCTAAAAAGAACGGTAACTATCAACTGCAGGGGCAGGACAGCCGTGAAATGGATGTTAACCCTTAGCTAAGAATGAATTTAATGACTAGTTCTTCTATATTTTAGCCACAGTCTACCTATGTACCAGCCTTTATCATCAATCAAAACCCTGTCTTATTATCTTGATTTAGAAATAATTGGCTTCTTTAGAGCCCCCCAAAAATACAACTTGTTTAAAGTGCCGGGCTAAACTGTGCTCTTTCTTTTTGCCTTGTTAGGAATGCTGAAAATGTTTGACATCCCAATAGGGGCCCGCCACATAGTCATTGAGGAGAACGAGACCTCCCCTCATATAATTGGTGAGTGCGTCCCACATTTTTGTCATGTGTGGAAACATCTGATGCTTTTGACTGAAAATAATAGGGCTGGTTTGTGAACAGAATTAGAAGTCAAGGGGTTTGTAAACCAGATTGCAACATATTTTCTTAATAAGAAAGAGATTTCAGAGTCAGCTCACAGAAAGTATCTGAGGTTTCTTTGATGGAAGTAAAATTTACAGAATAGTGATTAAGTGAATAAGGGGGGAATTATTAGGAATAATATGACCTAATAGCATCTTATAGAAACTTTATAGGGATTTTATAGGTTTTGCAGACAACTTCACGATCTATAGTGAGAGCGGTGTGCAGGTGGATGAGCCTAGAGAGGTGGAGGTATGTGCTGGACAGAAGAGGAAAGAAAGTCAGCAGAAGCAAAACAGAATACATGCATATGAAGGAGAAAGAGGCAAGAGTAACAATGAAACTGCAAGGAACAGATGTAGTGAAGGTGGATAAGTTTAAATACGTGGGTTTAAACATACAGTGCAATGGACAGTACACAAGAGAGGTGGAAAAAAGAGCGTAGGGTGGGTGGACTGGGTGGAAATGAGTGTCAGGCGTGATGTGTGAGAATAGGAGAATTTTCACTGGGAGTGACTTGGAGAGATGGGATTAGAAATAAGTGCACCAAAGGAATAGCTCAGGTTGAGTGGTTGGAGGTGAAGTTAAAGAGGCAAGGCTGAGATTGTATGGACATGTGCAGAGGAAGGGTGTGAATATATGGAGCTGTCACACAGGAGTAAAAGAGCAAAGAGCACAAAGAAGATTCATGGATGCAGTAAAAGAAGATATGCAACGTGCTGATGTGTCAGAAGAGAATGCTACGATGAGATGGAGGAAGATGATCTGGCGTAGCGACCCCTAAAAGAAGAAGGACTTTATTTTTGTTTGTGCAAGTTTAATAACACTTATGCATCAGGAACTACAAAATGTTATAATAATAATTCATATAGCTTCCTATAGCATGCACACCCCACCACAAACTGCTCAGAAAACACAATAAGAAGCCAATGATGCTGTACCAGCCTCAGACTCTTTGGATTCTCTGTCTAGTCAAGCATCTGCTTCCAACTTCCTGGTACCAGACACAACAGGACACCCCATAGTTCATGTGCTGGTGATCTTGTGACTCAGATATGTTTTGGTGGCACAAGTGTAATGAGAGCATAGTTAGGGAGTTGGTTTTTACTGTTGTTTCCCCATTTGTAAATATCCTGCTTCTGTTTTGCCCTCTGCTTCTGTAGCCTACCACATGAAATAGCATGTTTATCCATTTTTAGGGACTATGTTTAGTGAACCTCAGGAGGAGTTTGAGATGTTTCTCTTTAAAGTTTTTTTTTTTTTTTACATTTTTATAAACAATGTTTTGACATCGACTGCCTTAGAGATTAAAGATCTTGACTCCACATTTTTGAAAGAGCAAACTTCAAACTTTGAAGAGCAAATTTTGGAGTTTTAAAAGCCCATTTGATGTTTCGAAATGTACATTTTAAAATTAAATATGACATTAAAGAGAATGGCAGGAGACTCAGCTCTACTGACATTAATATATGTTAAGAGGAGGATCAGACACTACTTATAGATAAACTTTGGCAGGAAAAAGTGTATTTCTTATAGTGAAATATAAAGTGCAATTAGCACAGCTGACAGGTCACATCGTAGGTGCAACTCCAGTGATGTGAAAACAGCAGATGTTTTTTTTATGCCTTACTTCAAAGTGAATGACTTTCAAATTGCTTGCATGCAGTTTACAGTGTGAAGCTCTATGTGAAAAAGGAGGACACTCTGAAATGTCTTCAGTTATGGAGACAAAATAACAGAGTAATCATTTTTTTTATCCTAGTATGAGCTTTGGGGTGACTGATGAGTCAGGTTCAAACAGCTTTCAGCCAAGCCAACCATCTTCCTTTTTGGGCCACTCGTCTCTCCTCTGACAAAACAAAACACAAGTTGGAAGAACTGGTGTCAGAAAGCCACAATGGCATATTGACACATTCTCTGCTTAGAGCAAACTTTCTGTGATGGGAATGGATTAATCCCAACTTTGAATTTGTACATCCCTTCCCTTGGACTTCCCTCTGCCTCCATAAAATATCTGTTTCTTCATTACTGACAGCTGTGAAGAATCAAGTAACTGGAAACTTCATACTGAATGAAAAAAGTGAAGATGCCAAATCAAAGACCTTCATTGAAAATGGTTTACAGTGGGAGTATTCCATTGAGGGTGAGAGGGAGACATTGAAAACAACTGGCCCTCTGCATGAAGGGATCATAGTCCTGGTGAGTGTATCAAGTAAATTTTCCGAGCTTCAGTTTGTCCTTCCAAATTTCTGTTTATTCTAATAACGTTTGTTCACTTTGCTGCAGATCATTCCTCAGGAAGAAGATGCAAAAGTTAGCTTAACATATAAGTACATCATACATGAGGACCTGCTACCACTTATTACCAACAATAATGTTCTTCTCGCCGAATTGGACACATATGAGTGGGCACTAAAAAGCTGGTCTCAGTGCTCCAAACCCTGTGGGGGAGGTCAGTGAATGTACTGAAGCTGCGGGTTTTTTGCGTAGGCTCAAACAAAAGTAAAGATAAATCTGGGCAACTACAGAAATTAATGAGTTAAAGAAATAAAACGACTCACAACAGTTCAAGGTTTTAATAGCTTACTATATACCATAATTATATAACAATAATAAACCCGTTCCACCTGAGTTTTATTTCTTATATTTTTGCATTTAATTTGCTTCTGATGTTCCAACTTAAAACACACAATTGTGAATGAATTAATTATGAATTATGAATATCTGTTTTGGGGGGGAGACATGAAAAAATAACAGAAATATAAGTCCAAGCATTTATTGTCTTTGCAGACGATTAGTTCAGTCTTTGGCCTTTTAATTTAGACCACTTTGATTGAAGTTGATTGAAGTCTTCGTTTCTTCAGCTGCTTTTCTTTCTTAGGGAACAAAGCTGGATGCATTGATTTCCTCGTGCTGTGATCTCTTTTGGTCTGCCTGACCTTTGCTTTAGATAAAGTGATCCAGTTTCTTCAAAGTGGCGTAGACTGTCATGCAGTGCTCTCTTAGAAAACTTTGCATCAAGCCTAGATTTGACTGTGAGAAAGCCCCACCTTACTTAGATTGAGACTTTAGTTTCTGAAGCTTTTACTTAGCTCTGATTTCATGTTTCCTCCCACCAAAATGTCTCTTAATAAGCAGGTTTTTAAGCTTAAAACTTGATATTTCTAAAAAGCAAACTGCTGCTAGAGGGTTTACTTTTGATGCACTGATCAAACACGCCTAAGTGTTATCTAAATGCACTGATGGGATGATATAGTTACCAACAAAGAGTCCAGAATCATTCAACTTCACATTTTTTGATTATTTTAAGCTTTGACAGCTTTTCTGTGTAGTCTCAGACTTTTGGACTCTACTATATATTTGTGTTTTTGCCTCTGTGCATCCATACAGGCAATTTTAAATCAAGCGATCAAGATGTGATTGAAGTGGAGATATTCAGCTTTAATTCAATAATAACTGTTTATTATTACCACTAGTTTTATACACAGTCCCCTATTTTCACAGGCTCTAAGCTAATTGTACAACTGACTGATAAGAAGCGTCATGGCCAGATGAAGCCTGTTTCCGTGTTCTGGATCTGGAGTTGATTCTGAGTGTTGAACTTGTTGAACTTCTTTAGCTGCTGAAACTCTTAATATGAGGTCCAAAGAGACATTGATGCAAGTAAAGGAGGTCATCATTAGATTGGAAAACTAAAATGAACCCCTCAGACAGAGAGCAAAAACTTTGGGATTGTCTAAATCGAGACTCTAGTCTTTACAAGAATGAATGCACTAGCCAACTCAGCATCACCAAAAGGCTTGAAAGACTGCAGAAAACAACAAAAATGCATGATTGCAGAATTATTTCTCTGCAGGAGAAGAACTAAGAGCACCTTAAGGAGGTATCATTGTGAAAGACTACAATCAAGAAATCAATGCAGACAGTTTACAACAAGCTGCAAACTACTGGCTACACATTTAAGAACAAGAACGTCAAATTCGATTTTTTACAAGTTGAATTTCTTTGTCCAATTACTTTTGAATCTCTGAAAATTTGGGACTCTATATAAAATTATTTTTTACAAAGTTATGGAGGTCACATGGTATATGATCTATAGTCTTGCTGGTACATTCCTTGTGTAATTTTATATCCATTAGGCATACAGTACACCAAATATGGATGCAGGAGGAAGAGTGACAGCCGTTTGGTGCATCGTAACTTTTGTGAAACCAGCAAAAAGCCCAAACCCATCCGAAAACGCTGCAACACCCAAGACTGCAGCCAGCCCACGTGAGTGACTTTAAACTACAGCACTGCAGCTCTATCAGCATGAGCACTTTTAAAATTGCTTTCATACCGTATGTCCACTCTGACATGACTTTTACCATTTTAGTGAGGATGTAAAAACTAGTGTAGAAAGGTTATTTAATTTTGGAATGAGAGGGATAGTTTTATTCAAACACAATGCTCTCTTGATAGGTGGGTGGTAGAAGAGTGGAGTCCTTGCAGTAAGACCTGTGGAAAACTCGGGTACCAAACCAGGGTTGTGCAGTGCATGCAGGCGCTTCACAATGGTACCAACAAAGTGGTCCACAGCAAACACTGCACTGATGAACGTCCAGAGATAAGGAAAGCCTGCAACCATACTGTATGTCCTGCCCAGTGGAGGACAGGGGCATGGTCTCAGGTGAGACAGGATCTTCTTCTTCTTCTTCTTCTTCTTCTCAGTGTTCTCGATGAAAGCTGATGAAAATAAAACATATTTGTGTGTGTGTTTGTGTGCGTTGGGTGTGTCGCAGTGCTCAGTGACCTGTGGCGAAGGCATTCAGCAGAGGCAGGTGGTATGCAAGACCAGTGACAACACCATTGGAGAATGCGAGGGCGAGAAACCGGAAACAATCCTCATTTGCAAATTGGGACCATGTTCAGGTGAGATGCACATGCATGTACGTGCTAATAGAGGAGAGATTTGGCCACCTTGCTACTAGTCTCACATACACCATTAAAAGGACACTGCTTCTGCTTCTGACTTGTGACAAGTAAATGCATTATGAGTCTTGCACATGTTATCATAATCCTTGCAGTAGATTTTAGAGAAGTGTAGTGTAACACAAGATTTGCCTCGTGAACTGAGCAGAAATCTTCCAAAAACAACTTTGTCTCACTAATGGTTACAAGATTGCTGCATAAGACCCTTGAGACCCACATAGGCAAACACTTTTTTTCAGGACTGAATACATTCTCTGTTAATGCTCTTTGTATTAAATATCCTGTGCACACAAAGACACTTCTTTAAGACCTTAAATATTTCTGCACCAGTGCCCTTCCTCAGCCTTTCTCATTTTGCTTCCTCTTCAAAGAGCTGAGTGCCTCCAGTTCTTTCAGTTCTTTTCTTTTTCCTTGCATTGGTAGTAAGTGGAAAATTATGTGCTTTGAAAATATACAAAGGAACACAAAGAATTCCAGTTTGCACTCCGTGTCCTGTGAACAACAAAGTTCTGTTTTCCTGTAAAAGAAACAGATTCCCAGAAGCTTTTTCTGTCATGGCTTCTTTTTAACCCCAGTTTTGTTTTGTTTTTTGCTGTTACACTCTCCAGGACATCCAGGGTCTTCTCTCGACGAACAAATAATGGAAAACTCTACAATAAAAGACGAAGCTGTCTATCTAAGAGTTCCAGAAAACCCTGTCCAAAAAATCTCTTCAAGTAAGCTACAATGCAATTTTTTTCTGAAATCAATATAAACAGAGTAGAAGTAGAAATATTCATTTCACCGCAGTTTTTAGTGATGTTCTCTGTCCTGTTATTACTAGATGAGCCATGTCTGGGGGATAAATCGATTTTCTGCCAAATGGAAGTCCTTTCCCGGTATTGTTCCATCCCTGGATATTATAAGCTTTGCTGTGAGTCTTGTGACAAGAAAGAAAGCCTCACTACCCATGTTCCTGACTTTCACACCCCAGTAGCCTTAGCTGAACCTGACATCTCAGCTCTTTCTCATCCTGCCTCTTCCAAGCCACCTCATGTCACCACAACACAGACCCCGCCAAAAACCACTAAAGCCATCACTCGACGGCGTCTTTTCACTACCCCGGTGCCAACTACAGCTGCCACTTCTCAAACTTCACCACAGACAAATGCTGCTCCGCCCCAGCATCCCACCAGCGAATCCTTTCTCACTGCTGGAAAGAGAGATTCAGATGCTGGGCCAGTTCTACCTCCGGGGCCGCCACGGCCTACAGCAGACTCAAGTGGAGGTGCCTCTAAAGAGCACAGCCCAAACAGCACTTTAGGCCCAGCTGCTGCAAGATCAAGAAGGGACACTTTAGGATCAGAGAGGGACTCCAGTCACAGAAACTTGTCGGCTCAGAAATGAACAGTGAACAGTGTTGTGAATGTGCTGTTCGGTGAAATGGTCTCAAATATCAGCACACCCTTTGCAGTATGTGATTTACTCAAAGTTTTTCTTTTTTTTTATTATTATTATTATTATTTTTCTGTCCATGATAGTGAACTTAGACCAGCCCAGTGGTGGTTACCTCATCAAAACTTCAGAGCGATCTGGTGCACGGCGTCGCTCGGCCGTGTGTGCTTCAAATATGAAATGGAAAAAAAAAGTTTAAACAAAGGTGCTGTAAACTAAAATGACTTCAAAATGTGATGACTGCATTGCTACATTCATGTTTTTATCTGTGTACAGTTGTGCAAGCCTGTTGTTTTTTCAAGTGCATTAGAACTACTATTAAACTCGTGAACATAAGGAGGTCATAGACTATGGTTTTGGAGGTGCACGTGCCAGCTATGGGGTCTGGAGTGTGCCACCAGAATAATTATAAACCTTATACTGTATTTATAATATAGAGCTACATTTTTTAAAGACAAAAAAAATCCTTATCCCTGTGTAGTGTCATTGTCTCTGCCAGATGCCATTTTATGACAGCTTTACCCACATATGAAATGCAAGAAGTAGCTACAGGACTGGCAGGTTAGCTGTTATGTTGTACATAATAGTTATTGGTCTAAACTCAAAAAGCCCTGGCAAAAAAAGTCTTATGTATTAACCTGGCGTATTCTATCAAATACCATGCTAATTCCATTTATTGATACAGTATCCATCCATATTCTTCCACTCTTCTAAGTTCGGGTTGCAGAAGAAGTAGTTTAATCACAAACCTCCCTGGCCCCCTACTCGAGCTCATTTGGAGTCCCAGATGATAACCCATCCTGATAGGGCTCCTTCTTGAAATTGACAGCTTCCTTTATCCCCATTGTTGCCACAACAGGTGTCAAACCGACTTGCAGCCACAGCTCTGTAAAGCCACATTGGCAAAGGAGATGTGGAACAGTCTGTTCGGACTAAAGTCCCCTGCCTCCTTTGAACGTTGTCAAAGTTTGAGTGGGAAAGGAAGATGTCATATATTAGGGCCTCTAGCAGATATTCTGAGCGCACCCTCACTAAACATCTTGGAATGCCGGGCCTGTGAAGCATCCTCCCTTGCCACAGGATCCAACTCACCACTAGGTGATGATCAGTTGACACCTCAGCTACTGTTGTGACTAAGTTGCTAGCTAAAGGCCTAGTCAAACATTGCAGGGAAATACAACTAAGCATCTACTGAACATTTTTTTTTACTTTAAAAAACTCAATTTGTGTCGGTACAGAGATTATGAGTGTCAATTTAGCTCCATTAATAACAAAAGAGCAATAGCTTGATAAATGTGCATATATAAGATGTGCTAATTAGCCATGTGGTCATGTTGCTTACCCTCGATCTGTTATGAGCTGCTAATCTCGGCTCAACCAGTCTGGTAAAAACTGCATTCAGGTAATTCAGGTAAAGAGTGAATTGGAATTAAAATACATGACATGATCTAAAAGCAAATGAACTTAAATGATTAAAAACAAGTATTTAAAGATAGAAGCTAAATTCAGAGAGTCATTACACCAAATTATTATTTAACCAACTGTCAGATTGTCGGATGTTCTTACATTTCTAGCTGTTTTTCCTCCTAGCTTGATGTTTGTTTGTTTTTTAACAAATTGAATATGCTTATTAAATATACATCCAAGACAATGGTATAATCGTATTACCTTACTAACTGATCACAATCAAGCACTCTTGAATTCTACAGTTATCCTGGAGGTACCCTCCAAACCTCATGCCATCACTCCTGGCAGGGAGCTCAGTGGCTTCTCTATCCCTGGTGCTCTTTTTTGGTGTCCGACATACCGCTGATTATCCTCACTGACAGGAAAAATCATGACCGTTTGCAAGCCATCCCCACTGTAGCATGCCCGCTGTCTGTTTTTGTGGACGTCAGTCAATTAATGCTTTAAAATGCTTTTCAGAATATAACGCATTATGATATATATTTTTTTTGTAACTGATGTTTTTCAGATAATAATGTATATAGTGTAAATTTCAAGTTATGAAAAGTTGTGTTGCAATTGCAAAATACAGGCCATGCTGTCTACACACTGTGGTTGGGCGTACTGTTACACCAGTCCTGCATTGCGGTTCATAACGTCATTATTTTTTTTGTATAATTCTTGTATATACGTACCTAAATGAAAGCTTTAATGTTAATATTTATTGAATTTTTAAGTGGTATGGTGAACAAAGTAAAACACATTTGAAAGATGTTGCTTTTGCTCTTTTCTCTGCTCATATCCATTTACTGCAGTTATATTTTACTTTGATCTTTTTTACTCCCCTGAGTGGTGCGCATTCATCATGACCAAGTGTGTTTCAATCAAAAACATCCAGTTCACACATTCATTCTGCCTGATCTAACTCTTAGAAATAAATCACTGGCACTGAAACACATTCAAGCACTTTATTAACTACGTCCAGTCATATACAGGGTGTATCAAGAGACAAGTGATGCCTCTTAATCAAATCTTAATGAGGTTTGAGTGGCACAATGTGACAATAATTGCCAGTCTTCTTCTGCCAGGCTGGCACTGATCTCTGCCAGCTCTGCTGTGTAAAAATAAGACGCTGCATTTCCTATCTCCTTAAAACTGTAGCATTTCGCCGAGTAACCAGGCATTCACTGTGCCCCCCATCTTCTTCTGTGAGCAATGACAAGGTGGTACTGTGGTGTGGGTGTCACACAGACCGAGTGAATGAGTCAGCCAAGGCTGAGACGTCTGCGAAGGTGTCTGGTGAAATCCAGCTGCACCCGAGGCAAAGCCTGATTGACAATAGACTTTGGCAGCCAGCCCTGAGAATAAAGTGACATTTATTAGACGCCTGAATGGTATTTGTTGACTGTCAGTCAACAACAAAAAGAGAGAGTGAGGTGCAGGTAGGTGGTCTGCTGCTGTACAATAATTATGCATTGTTCATATGTAGATATTGTTCGCTTTTGAATAATATTAACACAGAGTCCACTTATTTTCCCAAGCTTTGAACCACATCTCATGGCCTTTTCTTGCTGTTCTTAGCTCAACCATCTCTATGAGGGAAGAGCACTCTCGATCAGCTCTAAAACACCATGAGATGCAGTTGATAAAGCAAACACTGAGATTTTGACTTGTACACAGTGCATTACATTTACTGACAGGATTTAAAAAGGAAAACCTGAGAAATGCAATAAGAAAAATCTTCTCATTTACTTCACTTTTACAGAAACAGAGGAAATGTGTACATTGTTTTTGTTCATGAGTTGTTTAACATATACAGTGTGAAATGGCCAGTTTGTATACGTGTAATGTATAATAGAACCCTGCATTATTTTGCATGTGCAGATTTACATTTATTAATTAATGAATTTACCTTTACGTCCATATTAAGAAGCCACGTGAAGCGACTTTTCGTTGAATCTTCATCCAGGGCCTGTATGATGATGCAGGTTGGTCCATGCTCAGCTCTGTACTCACGCAAAAAAATGTGTTTTAGTTTTCAAATTTCTTTTAGCCTCGCCTGTCTTTATTTTAATTATCAGTAATCATACAGTGCATGTGGTTCTTTGGCCTTTTCATGCTGTTGGCCAGGGAATTCAAATTTCTTTTATAAGCTATTAAAGGTGCATAAATGCTAAAAAAGAAAAAGAAAAAAAAAGGCATTTTTAGCCTGTTGCTAGGTGGTTTGATTGGCAATAGTATGATAAAATATGATATATATAACAACCTTCAGGGGCCTAAGATGTATCTATGTGCATAGTTTGGTTTGGAGGAGTTGGTTGCCCTCAGACAGAAATGTATTTTAATGTATTAAACTAAGATTTACCTTGCTCTTCCCACCAACTTTGACCCATCTGTTGATCATTTAAGATTACCGTACATAATAAAATATCTCAGCAATTGGAATAAAACTTGCTACAAATAGCCATGATCTCCTCCAAATGAAATTCACCTACTGGTGACTCCTACATTTTATAATTAGCAAACTTTAAATTCTGTTCACTACTTAATACATAATGATGTCAGCTCTAATGACTTTCCCAGTTAACCCAAGCTATTATTTTTGTGGAACATGTTATACCTACTAAACATCACTCTATCACTGATCACTGTAGACAAGTAATCATGCTTGTATTAATATTTAGTTTGGCATCACTGCCGCATAGCTTCCCTAAAACACATCCCAGCAGCATTTAATATATAATTGGCAATGAAAATTAACTTTAGCTCTCCTCATATTTTTTTCTCCCCTGAAATTAGCTGAGGTTGTATGGAAAAATTAAAACGTCAGAGCGCATCAAGACAATTTCCCACCCATTTGTGTTATTTTATCTCCCTTCATGGATGACTAAGATTAACTCAGACTCTTTATATAAGAAAAAGTTCAATTAAGCTGTTGAGTATCACTTCAGATATGACAATGAATGATTAGTGCCTCGTCTGCAGACGTACCTTACAAAGCCTGCCTGAGGGGGTAATGACTCCAGCTGAACTGCTGCTCCTCCAATATAAACGCTGGACCTTTGTTTGCAGGTGTGTCTGACACTCAGGAAATCCCTCTTTCCAATCACATTTCCTGCTGTCCCAGTTGAAACTTCGTGGATGACAATTGTTTGTAGACCAATACGTTTTAGAACCTACAACACACGAAACCAACAGCATTTGCTTTTCGTTTGCAAAACCTGTGTATAGATTTTTTGTAGCAGTCGGAAAATGCATTTGTTGATGTGAATATGCAGCATGACAACTATAGGTTGGTTATAAAGACTAATTTGCAGACAGGACATGTTGGAAAACTTTGAATATAGCTTAAATAGTATTTGTGTATGTTTAAACTCTGGTATTTTTATAGCTTAAAGTTTTGCAGTTGATCCAGTTTCCAAGTTGTTGAAAGGTGAGTTGCTCACTTTGATTTGCTGTATGCTTGGGTTCCACTGGTGTATTTCTTCAACTCTGACAAACAGGATGTTATAGAGCTCATCCACACTAGCGTCCAACACTGCCTCCAGCCTAAAGACTTTCCTGCCCCCTGGAATCACTTTGCTACAGATCATATCGCCATTACTCTAAAGAGGAAAAAAAACACAGGTTTGTGATCCACTGTTTACTTAAAGCAAGGTTTTTTCAGAGTGCGGTGACCTTTGATGAACTTTGATGAAAGTGCTTTAATGGCATTTTTATTAATTAGATGTTACCTCAGCAACCTCCAACTTCCATCCTTCTTTCTCCTCCAAAACAGAGAGAGCCTTCCTCATTGCTTCTTGTCCATGTTGTACGTACAGCTGATCTTCTTTTGCTGGCACAGGTTTTATATCTTTTGGCTTGGCCTCTGCAAAAGACAGCTGTTTGTAATATTTTGGGAAACGCAATCTAAAACATTTAATGAAAATAACACAGTTATATTTTACCATTATGATTTAAACCAGTTTGCTGTCTCTCGTGGTTCTCGATTTGTCCCCACTGCTGCAGGTGTGTGATCTCCTGACCTATCACTGCCATGGCAGTGCGTTGAAGTCCTGCATGATTGAATGAAAAATAAAACAGCTTAGGAGACTTACTGAGAATGCATTGTTTGCATGAATAGGAATAAAAAGGAGAAAGTCCTTCTGTGGGTAGTGGAAGGTTTACCTGCTATGTTCTTTATATGTGGGTAGGAAATTCCACAGCAGAGCTTTACAACAGCAGGCAGCATGTCTGTCTTTGGCAGTGACAGCAAAGTAAAGTGTGTCTCTGATCTTTATATGGTCTGCGAAGGACACTCCAGTGAGATAAGGGCCAGAGAAGAAGATAGGACCTGTTCTGAATTCTGTCCTGAAGGCCACATTTGAGACTGTTAACTAAGACAAGGGTTTGGGTGTGATACAGAGAGGAAATTCTCTGAAAGAAAAACCCCACACAGGACAACCCAGTTATTTAATGTATCCAATACTTAATCTTAAATATGTTGAGGCAAGATTTTGGAAATTGGAAAGCAGTCCTATTTAGATTTGCAATGACAAAAGCAGTGCATGATCAAAACTGTCACATTTAGAGAACACTGGTTAAATGCATAAGCCTAAATAAGAATAAAATAAGCTTAACCTCCTAGGACCTGGCGCCCACATATGTGGACATCACATTTTGGGTTATTTAGACCAAAATACTCAATTTTGCTCTACAAGGGCCTGATATCCACTTATGAGGACATCATACTGCCACTGATCTATCGAAATTTTAAACAAATATCCTCATATGTGGCTCTTATTTTTCTTAGAAACAAAAATCAGGTTAAAAAAAAATCTGGTAATTCTTTGTTTTTACATTAATCAGGTCCCAATCAGCCCAAATATCAAAGAGAAATTAAAAATGCATGCCGTGGAAGAGTTTGGGTCTTAGGAAGTTAAATGAGGCATTTTAAATAGGACTCATGGTTTATTAAACTTATTTTTCAGTCATCTTGAAATTGCATATGTGCATGATGCATTTTTAATAACCTTTCAGATAATTGGATAATAAATTGGATAATAAAAAGATTATTTAAAGAAAAACCCTCAAAATACTCAGAATGAAGTCAACTCTTAGAATCAATTCATCTTTGATGAATAATCAGCCACTCTTTTACCTGTAAGTGAATAAAGGTAGCCTTAGTGAGTTATTTTATTAAAACAAACAAAAAATCTATATAACTTAACAGTAAAAACAGTTTAACCATATATATAATATACACTGCTCTTTCTTATTGAACTCAAAACAGCCCTGACACATCGAGCCATGGACTCTACTAGACCCCTGAAGATGTGCAGTGGTATCTGGCAAAACACATACTTTAAGTCCTGTAAGTTGTGAGGTGAAGCCTCTGTGTTTCCATTTATTTGTCTAGCACATCCCACAGATGGTCAACTGAATTGAAAGTTGGAAAATTTGGAGGCCAAGTTAACACCTCAAACTTGTTGCTGTGATCCTCAAACCATTCCTGAACCGTTTTTGCTTTGTGACAGATTGCATTATCCTGCTGAAAGAGGCCACAGCCATCAGGGTATACCATTTCCACGAAAGGGTGTACATTATCTGCAACAATGCTTACACATGTCAAAGTAACATCCACACGTATGGCAGGACCCGAGGTTTCCCCTCATCATCTTGCAATCTTCTGTCTGTTGGATCAAACCATATGGGCCAGCCTTCACTCCTGGGAGGGCAAAGACTGTGAACACCCCACAAGAGCTGTAGTTTTGCAAATGCTCACTCAGTCACCTAAACATCACAGTTTGGCCTTTGTCACACTCGCTCAAATCCCTACACTTTCCCATTTTTCCTGCTTTTAACACATCGACTTTTAAGAAACTTTGAAGATATCCCACACACTAACAGGTGCCATCATGAAGAGATAACAAGATTAAATTGTCAGCAGTCATGATGTCATACTTTATTTATTGAAAAAAAAACTTCTATTATGGAGAATAAATAGTGTGCTGACAGCTTAAACTCGAGTTAACAATAAATGCTTTTCTACAAGCTGCACAAACTGATTTTGTGTTATTTCAACATCACAAAAACAAATCCCACAATAATATTTAGTAGCACAAAGATGATGAAATTTTAAATGAAAAGCCCCAGGTATCAATCTGTTTTCTATGACACATCCGGGAAATTTAAAAAATGCTTTAGTAATTTAGTAGAAATCAGGACAAGTACCAAAAAGCGATTCTCAGTGCAAGCCCTTTATAATAATTGGCAAGACCTACTATTGCAGGATACTTGAGAGGACGTAGAAATTTCAGTTCATTTAGTTGGAGCCATGAAATGTGACCCTGAAAGACAAAGATTAGATCTCTGTTGTAAGGACGACTGTTGCACTGAATAGCAGTGGATAATGTGAAAAGATATATACTTATATATATAAATATATGTCCATGGCTTAATAATGTTCTAATAAGCCTGATGCATATATTTTAGTGTAGAAATGCATAAACTGAACTGTAAAACATTACAACATAAAAATATAGATTTACTGGTTCTCGTGTCGCTCCAAATCTTCTTTACTATAAAACTTTATTATAAGATTAAAGATAAGATTATAAGATTTTACATAAGATAATGCACCTGAAGGCCTCTGCTGTCACTGTGGAAATTCTGCCCTATAAAGTAAGATGAAATGTAATTAGATGTCATAGAGACTGAAAAGTGAGATTGTACATGTCGTGTCAGGCACCGCTTGATTTTTTTTGTTTTTGTTCATTTACAGGTTCATTCGTTCCTGAACACATTCTCTTAGAAAAGAGAAATAAAGGCCAATTCCCTATCAGTCTGCACTATGAATACATAACAACTGACTTGTTATGTAAAATTTTGTTTTTGTTTTTTTCTGTGCAAGAGACGAAACACAAGTTAATCTCTTGAAAGAGTGTCTACTTGTTTGTATTTATATAAATGTTGGGGGGTTTTTTTGCACAGCCATATCTGGACTATGGCTCATTCACAAGAACATAATACAGTATGTTTCTAATTTTGTTGAGTTCTATTCAGTGCATGCATGTATGCATTAACAACAATGAAGAATACACAAATAATAGGTTTCTTCAGTCTACCCTGCTGTTTTCTTCATTCTTCTTGTATGGCTAATAGCTTGCAACCAAGGTGCGATACCGTCACACAAACATGATTTGTGACTGAGGGTCTTCTCAGTCTCTTCCGTAGTCCATTCATTTGGCTATCCATAACGTCTTCTGAGAAAATGTGGCTTTTGCCAGTAGTTAGGTAGCATGTTTTTGTGAATTACTGAAAGAGCTCTCATTTTAACTTTAATTTATAATGTTGTACTTAGTTGTCAGTCTTTTAGAACCAGACTTAGAAAATTGTCTAATTTTGACACAACTTCTAAAAGTGGATAAAAAAAAAATAGAAATGGCATAAAATACTGTTTTGTAAGGAAAGTAATGAAGATGGAAAGAACTGCAGACCATTATTACCTGATCTGTTATGTTCACTGGTTCATCAGTCCAATTCAGTCTCTTAATAAATCAGGTTGAAGTCTTCCAAATGATCTCTTCTTATTGGGATTAAGTTGGCTCATGCAGTTAAAGTGCAAGTCCTTGGGGATAATTGGCAAGGCGTATAGCTATGGGATGCTTGAGAGGTGGTTTAAGTTTTAATGGACTAGAGAGAATGTAAAAGAAAAAAAAATCGAAGCTCACTTTGGCCAGAGCACTAAAATGTGTCCCTGAAACACAAGGATTATAGCTGCCTTGTAAGGACAAATGTCACGCTGATAAACCACAAGTGGTCCAATCAACAAAGATGATTTGAACATAATGGTATGCAAGAGGAGGTCACAAAAGTAGGGCAGCTTTTATCAACTTAATCCTCTCTCAACTTAACTAATGGTGCTGTTGATGGTTTTTGAATCCACAACTAGAACAACAATGGTGTTCATGACAGTGATGGGAGGAAAAATCTGCACTCCAAAAAGATCTCCAACGCTTTCCGTGTCCACGAGATGGCGAGACCACTCCCTATGACATAAATTTCATCATCAGACAGTGACCCCAAAGGTTGGCGTGGAAGTTCCTGTGCCTGCCAGTTTTCTGTGACCACTAACCACCACGACTAGTCCACAAATAATTTACATTAAAATACATATTTTTAAGTGCAAAATGCAATTAACCATAACTATGCATGAGCACATGCAGTGGACTTGGCTTAAGTGATATGCAATATGAGATTATTTCATTTCATCATCATCACCATCATCGTTTATTTGTATAGCACTTTAAGAACACACCAGGCAGACCAAAGTGCTGAACAACACAGATCAAAACTACTAGCAAAATTAAAAATACAATAAAATTATTAAAAATACAATAAAATTAATAAGAAAGATGTCCGTTTCCTACAGAGTTAAAAGCAAATGCATTTGGAAAAAAGTGGGAACTTCATAATCTCATATTAGAGGGGGGCTGCATCTGTCTCTCATCTTATGATATGAGTTACACTGGTGAGGTCTCTGTGGATTCTGTGTGGATGTGTGTGAGTGAATTGCTTTCATATCTGTAAAATATTTGGCAGAAGGCCCAGTGCCTCCCTCTCTTCTCAATGCTGCCTTGCAGTGTTGCTGATAGAGCACCAGTAAACAGCTGCCTCTTATCACTCCAAGCCAACAGGTGTCCTTGTGAGAAGGATTCATGACGTAAATGCTGAACTTCTCCCGTTGACCAGGCCAGCAACCTCAAACTGCAGTCACACCGCCAGGGAAGAAACGTAAGGTATGTGGTTGTAAATTGCATGGATGACCTCCGAAAACATCCAAAAACTTTGTTTTCAAGATTGGCCTTCATCACAATTTGTGTGCTATGCCAGAAAACTATGTCATTCAGATACTTTTTGACCATGAAGCGATGCTCAAAGGTCTCTTTTGGCACAGTTTATTATTTTACACACGTATTTTCATGATAGATACATAAATGGTCAGTCTGCACATAAGACCTGTACTTACCAACCAACCAGTACTTTCAATCCTCAGGTCAAAGGGTTTTTTTGTTAGTTTTTTCTATTTTTTGTCTTGTCATGCATATTGAAGAACAAAGGTAAATTTTAGAAAACAGAACATTATGGCACAAAAACAGAAGCTTGATAAGAACAAAACAAGACTCACCAGTGGTAACTATGGCAACATATTGGTATGGCTTTATAGCAGTGATTTATGCATACATTAGTTGCACTGTTTATTTTGAAGCCTTTGTTCCACTTTCCTAGCTCTCGAATTTTAATATAATAAAAGGAAGCTGAAGTTAGATTTTCTGAGTGTCTTCTTACATTCATGTGTTCCATTTTTTGATCCCATTAGAATTGCTTTGAAATAATTTTGAAGCCACTGTTCTGCGTGGTTATGGCTGGTCTGTTTCAGTCAGGATACATCCACAAAGAGACACGTCTCCTTTTCATGAAACTCATATACAGTTAGGTTTTTTTTCTCTTTCATTTTTCCATTGTGCATCACTGCAGAAGATTTTGAAAATATTAGGCTGCGAACGAAGTGCGACTTCCAGCTTTAATAAGGGGTTTAACAAAGATTTTAAATGTACTTTTTAGGAATTACAAATGTTTTTATACACTGTCTTCCATTTTTAGAGGCTCCGAAACATTTGGACAAACTAATAATTTTTAACAGAAAAATTGTTCCTAATATTTATAACAAATTTAAGAGGAAAATACTTTGAAATATTTTGAAATCAGTGACTAAAATGTGGAACAAATACTGCGGTTCCTCCCTTGAGATACTCTGTTCAGTTTTGTCTTCAGTAACTGAAAACCAGCTTACATGGGTTGAAATTAGATAAACCGACTGTTCCACTCAAGAATATACCATATTCTATATAACATACCATTTCATTTACCTTGAGGAACATTTGGTTCGCTTTTGCAGTGTTTCCATTTGCACTGGGGAATGAGTGTATTCCACTACAGAATACATGCCCCAAAATGTATTTTGTAACGTATTCCATTATGTTACTCAATGAGAGTAACGTATTCTGAATACTTTGGATTACTTAATATGCTATCATACTTTTTACAACTACATTAATGTACTATTGCTGTGTGATTTATTACTTTTACTGAAGGTTATTCGCCATAGCAATACCAACTAGATTTTTAAATCTTAATATAAAATGAGTAACAGTAGGGTAGACATTAGGTAAGGCTGCACTTTTTGCAGCGATCTCATATAGAAAACTATTCCGTGCGTATATAAAACAGGTCAGCGGCTCCGAACTGTAAAGGCATAAAACCCTAAAGGGACCTCTGGCTAATATATCGGGTTCGTGTCGGGCTTGTAGCCGAAAACTAGCTTTACTTTGTCTGGGTCAACTTTGCTAGCGAGAGACAGAGAGAGGTGTTGAAAGGCTGCTCCAAAGGAACTTGTTGTTTCGGAGGAAAACACGAACACAGCGTACAGTCGAGTCTTAATAGCTTACTTACAACTGGGCTCGTCAGGCACTCTTCTTGGCTGCAGTGGTTATTATTATATTTACATGCTTCCAGCATAGAGCTGCCACCCAGGCAAAAGAAAAATAGAAGAAAAAGTTTATTGTTCTAACAATATACGTTTCACATTTGAACAACATAATATCACATTATTACAATATACATAATTATCAAGTTCGTACAATATAAATATTATATTGTATATTGTATTATATAAGATACCACTTTAGCAATTTTTAAGCAATAAGTGTGATTGTACAGGATTTTGTTAGAGCCTTTCTTTTTCTGCCAAAAAGAGAATGCAAATATCCCAGCTGTTATTTTTGAATTTAAACATGCACTTAATCTCCAGCCTACTGCTGTCAATCATATGTAGCAAAAGATCAATATGGCTAAAAATTCAGCCAGGGACTTGGCCCCAGGAATGGCATTAAGGATTTTTAGTCAGGTTTAGACTGAAATATAACTCAATGACTATAGGGCAGGTTACTGAAAAATGTACAGTAATACAGATGTTGACTGAACTGACTTCTCCCTTTCAGCTGGCCAGCTTTTTTACTTACTCTGTAAAAAGAAATCTACAAATTGTTTTGGGAATTTATAATAAAAATATTATAAATGATCTTTTAATCTACTTGTGAATTTGTTGAACCTTATTTTAATGTGGCACTCGGTTTGGAGCAGAAAGTGACCATCCTCTGGAGCATAGTCAGAGACTCTGTAGAGATGAGCAATGTAATAAATCACTTTGACAGCATGCAAAAGTGTCCTTGAGTCTGTGTTTAGCAATAGTAGAAATTCTCATCATGCTACATAATTTAAAGTGTTGATGCAGATTTATGTCACTGCTCGTGTCTCGTGTCTCTCCTTGTGTCTCCCCAGTCTGTAGTCTTATTCGTGTCTACATGTTCCATGTTGTCAAGCTTGTGTTGTCTTGTCAAAGTCCCATTTTGAAGAGTAGTGTTTCTATGTTCAGTGTGTTTAGTTTTACTTCCCTGTGGTGTCAGGTTCATTTGTATCAGCGGTGTTTCTCCAGGTGTTTCCACTTCCCTCATTACCCTCCTGTGTATTTAAGTCCTCTGTCTCCTTCTGTTCAGTGTTGCTTTATCTGTCCAACTTGCTTCATGTGACCTTAGGTCTCAGGATTTTCTTAGCTGCTGTTCAGGTTCATGTTTAGATTACTTCACGCTAAAGTTTTACATGTACCTGTTCAGCTTCATGTTCTCGTTTTTATGTTTAGTTTAGCTGTCCCCAGTTTAGTTTAGTTTTGGTTATGCCCCTGTTCGCCTTGTCTTGTTTTCTTTTCTTGTATTCAGCCTAATAAATGGCTCGGTTTGTGTTACACTTAGTTTTTCTTTCTTCCATGTCCACTTTGCAAACACACCGGCCGCCCGGCCGTAACAGGTAGGTTAAAAATTGGTCTTTTTAACCTACTAAGTACTGAAACTGCAGGGGGGGGTTTGCTTTGTTTTTTGTTTTTATTTGAACTATTTGACCATCAAATTGTCACTACTTATTAATCAAGAGTTTTTAATCACTGTGACTTTACACTGAGCTGCAAACTGCTCTGGTGTGTTTGCAAAACACAATTATTTTTCTTCTGCCCCTTGGCTGCCTCCAAAAATTAATTTCTGAACGAAGGCAGTCCTGATGGAATCCAGTGTTAGTTCGTAACAGATGTGAGTTATTGCTGTTATTGAAGACCAAACTCTCACTTCAGGCGTACAGGGACCAAAAAACCTGTAATGTGCCCTATGCCTCCTACTCTTGAATCATCCTCACAAAGGTGACTTCTTGAAGTCTATACATCATATGGTTGAGCTAATTCTCACCTACCCCAGAGCATCCTTGAGAGGGTAAAGAGCTTTTCCAGTTTAACACAATCATGAAGGAAGCAACACTTTCATTCCTGAATCCCAGTTTTGACAAACAGGCAGGCTAAACTCCAATAACGATGATCTCCCTAAGGTTGGAACACACTGTCTGCTCCTTATTGTTAAATATATAAATAGACATACACTCATCAGCCACTTTGTTAGGTTGGTCCACACTGGTCAGATAAGGTGTTAGTAATGCCATTGTCTTCGAGGATTAAATTAAAGGTTAAATCACATGTCGGAGTGACTTAATTACACAAATTGATCTTTGAAGTAATTCTGGAAGCAATATGAAACCTAAATTGAAAAAACATTTAATCTGTTAGCTGCATAAACTAAAAAAAAAAAAAAAAAGGCTTTGCAGGTGGGGGATCTATTTTCTTCTTTTCTTAACTTTTTGTTGTTGTTTTTTTCCCTGTGCTGTTACAGTTAGGTTTATAACAGATGAAAAACAAAATTAAGGCAACAGGGAGTACTTTGTTGGTTGCTAATGGTTTCAGAAAACATTATGAAAGATTTTATAATGGGCTTCATTACACACAAAAACTTGTAAACATGACAAAATGCAGGCATTCACCACACAGCGTCAATAATGCCTTAGGGGGCAATATTCTTGCGCATGTAGTGTTTGGTAGACACAAAGAAGAGAGAAAGCAGCGGCACTGAGCTGCAATGGTGAATGTGAAAACTCTGACTTCTTAGAGCTTCTGAAATTTACTTTCTTCAAAGTCCTTGGTTGAAAAGGAAAAGCATGGCATCTATGTTAGTTTTAAAAGAAGAGATATAGAAGAAAGGCTGGTTCAGGACAGAAAATCTTACATAGCATAAACTGTTAAAAGTATTCACTATCATATCTATATGTCATAATTTTTGTTGACCAGTTTATGACTCGATTGCCTTTTTTTTTTTTTTTTTGCTGCAAAAAAATAAAATAAAAACAGTTGATAGTTTTGTATATCACTTAAATGTATTGGCCTACACATTAGCGGATAATTTAAAAGGAATGCAGTACATTATGTAGCGTAATATATATTAAGGGCTAAAATTATGATAATAATGACTTAGTCATAGGAGTAGTTGTAAAAGATCTTTGCACATTAATGCAGCAATAAATATTTTGGTATATATAAAATTACAGGCACACTTATCAAATAGGTACTTTTATTTTTCATAAATGAACTGATTTATTCATGAGCTGTTGCTTGTTTCTTACTTCATCTGTTAAGCAGAACCTGACTCTGGCTTGATTTTCATTGTTTGTTTCTCTAACAGTCTTCATTGTTCTGCTCTTGATTCTCTTCCATGCTGCAGTAGAAATATATACAGTAAGATACTAAAATAAGACTGAAGCTTTTAGTATAAGTTAAAACTCACATTATTTTGTCTGGCCACTCCTATATGTTTATATGTTTTATATATAAAATCAGGATAGCTAGGGTAAGCTCTTTGACTTTTTTCAAAAAGAAGAAGATAATTTCTGCTATATCTCCATTTATCGAGGTTTGCCACCCTGCCAAAAGTAAACATAATTGTTATTCTTTACACAGACATTTCCTTTTTTATTGCTTTATTTGAAAAGTAAAATAGGAAAAACTGATCAAATCTTCAGATTACTAAATTTATTATTTATTAAATGTTGCGTCAATCAGTTTCTAACCATGATACCTTTGAAAGCTAATAAGCAATTATGTAACAGTATCCACAATTATTACACTGCACAATCACATCTACAGCATATAATCCTATTGATTAACAAATGAAAATAAAGATAAGCTAACTAGGTATTAGGCTACATTTCTCATAGCACAGAAATAATACAATATAGCTAGTTTCTAGGAAGATTATTGAGCTCTATGCATTATCCCCCTCCTGAAGTGAAGGAACCTGAACACTTTCGGCCTCTGAATGGACTGCCAGGACTTCTGCATCACCAATCCGCTCTGCAAAGAACACTCATGTCAGATTAATGCTAAGAGAGTAATTTTCCACATACTACAGATCCACATATCAAAAAAAGTGGAAACTCATTATGTTACACAGCTGTTTTCTGAATTTATTGGTTCTGACTCACAGCAGATTTTAAATTTGCTCTTATTTGAGCTGCTCAATATTAATATGAATAATTGGATCCCTTCTAAAATGCATTACTTATTTCCGCAAATGCCTTTCCGTTAGTTCTGCATTAAATAGGGCATTATTTTTTAACTTTCACAAAAAGGAATCATTTAAAGAAGCCTAAGTCAATCAAGACAAAATCACTGGAGGAAAAGGAGCATTTATAAGAAGAGGCTGGCTGAGGATGTCAGTCCAAAAAACTCATGCCAGCAAAAGAAGCTCAGAGAAGAGCTGCCATTCAAGCCAAGGACAGACATAAACAGTGTGGCTTAGGGTGGCTTTGTAAAATGTAAAGGCCAAGCTGTATATTAAATATACTCCGAAAGACAAGAAAAATTAAACTGTGCAAAACTTTACATGTTAAAATCATTTTTAAAAATACATACGTAACAGAGAAAGTCAAGCATAATCAAATTACCTGGTTTTTCATCAATGGCAGTTTGATTGACTTGGTGTGAACTGTGGAAGTGAATAAACAAGATTAAAACACATTTAGCTTGAAACATTTCTGTGCCAAAAAAGGGCAAAATCTGACACTTCACTCTAACCTCCTCCTGTGTGGTTTTCCCCATGGCTGCTCAAATGATGCTGCATACACAGACGGAGACGCTCCTGGATGAAACGGCTGTAGCTGCTGGAAGTTCCGCTGGTTATGGACAGAGAGGTCGACACCGTCCAGAGCTTGTCTGATCATCCCCATCACCAGATCTTTTTCTGCAGTTGATCAACAGTACAACAAGAGTAAAAACAAAATTTAAATATTTACCGTAAAAGTGAATTAAGGTAATTCTATAACCATTATTTTTGTGCTGTCTCCTGCCCCACCCTGAGCCTGGTTCTGTCTGAGGTTTCTTCCTGTTTAAAGGGAGTTTTCTCCTTCCCATTGTGGCCAAGTGCTTACTCACACGAGGTCGTCTAATTGTTGGGGTTTTCTCTTCATTATTGTATGGTCCTTACCATATAATATAAAATTCCTTGGGGCAATTATTGTTGTGATGTAACACTATATCAAAAAAAGTAAATTGAATCGAAGAAAAACAATGTATGTACCTTTAAGCACCAGGTGGTTCTGTGTTACAATCTTTTTCAACGACATTTGAAAGGTTTTTAAAGCTGATCATCAGGCTGGATCATGTGACTCTAAACAATCCCTTTGCTATGCTGCAATAGCCCTAGTCCACCAGAGAGGCTTCCAAATGTACACTGAGCATTTCTTCCCAACTAACTTTCCCTCCACTACTGTATTTAAACATTAGTAATTATTCATCTCTAGCTCTCCTACAGTGTGTCTGTCATCCTGTCTCTCTCTGCTCTCTTTCCCCTCACCCCCCACCGGTCACAGTGGATGGCAGCCCCTCCCTTGATCTCGTTCTGTCAGAAGTATATTCCTGTTAAAACAAGTTTTTTGCCCCTCTCATCAAGTAAATGCTCATAGAGGGTCATGTGATTATTGAAATTATTGGAGTACAGCAGTTTGTGAAATATTCAGACCAGCCCGTCTGGCACCAACAACCATACCATGTTCAATGTCAAATAAATTGCCCAACTCTGATGATGAGATATTGGCATTACTAAGCAGTTAAAAGAGCAACCTAAAAAAGTGGCCAGTGTGCATAGAAAAAATCCAAAGTGACAAATTAATTGCTAAAAAAGTAGGAGGGGGATGCAGTGCCAGACTCTTGAAAGTGCATGTATTAGGAAATGGTTTAAAGAACGCTTATTTATAACTGGAAATGGTAGTGTGCATATCTCCGCTGTGTGTGTGGAATGAGGATTTTTACCTCTTTGGCCTGAAAGAAGAAGCCACTGCTGCACTGTGGAGAGAGAGTCTGTCTGCAGGATCTGACAAAGTATCTCCAAAACCTGACAAGAAAGCGACAGACCGTCACAACAGTAGCTCAGAGATCACATGAAGTTTTATTGAACTTATTAGTGAACTTCTCAAGAAACTTGGTGACAGTGTTTTGCCAGAGGATATTTTTCAGATATCTAATTAAGTGGAACTTTGACCAAAAGCTGTACCCTCTGTGATGTTGGATCTTGCCTTTTTAACCCTTTTTGTTTGTTTGTTTGTTTGTTTGTTTGTTTGTTTGTTTGTTTGTTTGTTTGTTTGTTTGTTTGTTTGTTTGTTTGTTTGTTTGTTTGTTTGTTTGTTTGTTTGTTTGTTTGTTTTAACCCAAAAACACCTCATATTATACAGTACAACTCAGGATCAGTTAACCAGTATTTTACCATAAGTTCTTGATCATGGAAGGGTTGAGGATGGCTCATGCGCTGGTATTGAGATTTGCACAGGTAGGACTTGGAGGATGGAGGAATAAGTCTGCCAGTCTGAGCTGAATATTGAGTCTTTCGTCGGACAAACTTTTCCTCTGGTTGTTCCTGCAGTACATGGATACATTTTTCCAGTATGAAATCTTCTTGAGTTAGAAAGAAACTGAAGAACTCTACAAAATTAACTTAAATTAGAAAATATGTAAAAAATAATGTAAAAATGTGAAGGTATTAATAAGTATACTGTCACATCCAATCTCAAAATTCCCTTTACCATCAGGCACTGGATAGCCATAATCAAACAAAGGATTTTTTACTGTGTGTCAAGTACTGTAAAAATACATGAGAATTCAATTATTAATACCTCTCTTTTGTTCTTTTGTGTTTGGGAAGTTAGACTGATTTTTGCAGCCATTTCTTTGAGTTCATCTCTCCAGGCATCTGACAATAGTGCTGTGAAAAAAGAAACAATTACAAAACGATTAAAGCCATTACTCAAAATTGGCTTCTTTGGGGGCCATTAGAAAAGACATAAAGACATTTAGGTGTCATATATGTTAGTAGACATACCTGATTTAGTTTTGTCTCCGCAGACTCCATAAAGATTTTGAGCAAGCTGAAAAGCTGGCTCTGCTGCTTTCCTGTTTATGTGGCTCTTGAGAAGTGGATGAGGAAATAACGACGACGTGACACACCAATCATCTCTTACCATGCAAATTGGTCTGCCTGTGAATCCTGTGGGAATGAGAAATGCTCAGTATTCACCCTGCTCACAGAAAAGTGCTTTAGAGGCACAAATCCATCGAAGCAGTACAATTTTAAAAAAAAAACTGGAGCCAGCAGAATCCCTGCTGAGAATAAACGTGATGAGTTCATGGGAACCTCAGGGATGTAACCTTCTTTTCTACCAGTAGTGCAGTAAATTTGTCTATTCATGTTACATATTAGCATTCCAGGTGCCCAAACAGCTGCTTGAAATATTTCATATAGAGCAGGTTGTGAAAGAAGGAAGACTTCAAGAATGAAGACCTTGTTAATGGCTTTAGCTCATATATTAACTTTAATTAGCTCTGACAGGTAATCACCTCGAGTCAGAATTAATTAGTACGCAAACAGATTGTTATTCAGTGTGTCCCAGGTAGATTAGATAATAACCTCTAAATTAATGCAGCAAAGAGACTTTGCAGTCTCAAGTTGAAAAGCATTTGGTAATGACAAAGCGAAAATGCTAATTGAGGACAGCAGGATAAGATGTTAACAAAACATTTAAAGGTTTGTAGGAGATACACTCTAAAAACGCTGATGTACTATAGCTAACTTGCAAGACACAAAAAATATCATTTGGTATAGTTTTGTTTGTTTTAATCATATTACATTTGTATTTATGATGCAACTAAATTTTACTTATGAACACGTGCTTATGAAAGAGCCTCACAAACCACTACACACTTCTAACATGTTGTGGGAGAAGTTTGCCTTCAGCACTTTTTGCCAGGCTTTCTAACACATGGTAGACACGGGAAAGGGTTTTACTGAACCTAAATTTGGATGTGTTTTTTTTTTTCTTTTTCCCAAACCTAACAACCTGGATCAAAGTGGAAAAAGATGAAAATAATAAGCCAGCACTGACTTTAGTTAACAAATACAAACTCCAGTCTCCTGGGTGAAAATATCTTTGAGCAATTATTCCAGCACAGTCTCCTACCTTCATAGACTTTATTACTCCTTACTTTAACTGAATTTCAGTGATGGATGGATACTTTCTTGGACACACTTAATTTGATTCAGTTAAACAGTTATTCAGTTATTTGCTATGATTTCTTCAATAAGTTGTTTACTTCTTGTTTGCATAAACAGTGCAAAGCATTACGCTAAATATCACTGACAAATTATATATAGTGTGTCCAATTATCAGGGCAGCTTTAATAAAAGCTGCCTCTCAATGGAAACAAATTTAAAGATAGATAGATAGATAGATAGATAGATAGATAGATAGATAGATAGATAGATAGATAGATAGATAGATAGATAGATAGATAGATAGATAGATAGATAGATAGATAGATAGATAGATAGATAGATAGATAGATAGATAGATAGATAGATAGATAGATAGATAGATAGATAGATAGATAGATAGATAGATAGATAGATAGATAGATAGATAGATACAATTCAGTTTTATTTATATGGATCACAACAACAGTCCCATTAGGGCTCTTTACTTTGCAATGGAAAGACCTGACAAAAATACACACTGTGCCATAAAAGGCATTTACACCTATGTATGCTAAAAGTGGCAAGTCAATTGTCCATTGTCTAATTGTCCACTGACTCATCAACCAGATACTGTCCACTCCAATAATGAAAACATGGCATGCAAAATTTGAATATACGGTGCACCCATGCACAGTTGTGGTCAGATTACATCCACTGATCACAGGCATAAATTGGTAAGTTTGGACTTTAAGTGATTTCTTTGAATCATTCATTCGGGGTGAAATGATTGCACAACATACATATTTGATAATGTTAATAAACTTGAATTAAGTGCACAAAAATCTGGATGATTAAATGTCTAAATTAAATGTTTAAATGCTTAGGGACATTTAACCAGATATAATGAACAAATCATTAAAAGTCGAAACTTACCACAACATTACGTAATAAGTTTGTATAACATTTTGAGCAGTACCGCAGTACAAAACGCCTAATTACCTATGCTTAACAGCAACATGCACCTACAAAAATGCATATATAAAATGGCATGTAGGTAATTTTGTAGACTGGACTAATTCACATGAGGTCCCTTATGTACATTTATACACTAAGTTATCCTATATTAAAATTTTGATATAGTCGCTAAACACAAATAATACTGACATGGGAAAACAATCACAATTTGACATTGTTACATCAAAAACTTGTATATTCCATATTTGTTAAATTATTTTATTATTATTGTGATTGTCTTTCACAGTCACGCCCAACCCATCCTCTCTTGCAGTGGTGGGTGTGGCTTAGAAAATCCCAGACAGGCACCCCTGTGTTCCATCCATCCTGTTGGATGCTGCTGTAAGACATACCCACAGACCAGCCTGACCCACTCTTCCCCACCTGACATAACCACTTACCTGCCAGCCTGTCTGACCCACTCTCACCCCACTTGCCAAAGTCACTTACCTTCATAGAGCATTAAAGCGAAGCTCTTAGGAAAGGAGACGAGCCAATTCTGTTTTATAGAGACTTACCTCAACAGCTCTGGCCAAGGAAAAAGAGACACAACTATTTGATAAATGCTGAAGTCATTTACCAGGGCCTGTGTTTGGTTCCTGCTGAACAACTGCTAATAGATTCAAAGACTCCATGTTTTACTGAAGTACCTTGTTGTCATTTTTATTTCAGAATACTTAGCATGAATACTTAATATTTAATTACAATTAAATGATTTTATCATAAGGTGTTTAACTGTTTTAAGTCCATAAATACTAAATCACCTGCAATTTAGTCTGTTGGCAGGTGATTGCAAGGCAACAACATAAATACAACATAATATGAGACATACATAAGAACCTTCAAGAACCTGAGCTGCATCAGGCCCAGTTTTAGCTGAGATTTTTGTGTGTTACAGTTAGATCATTTGAATCAAGATGGGAGCTAGAGTATTGTCTTATGTTTACTTCTTAAAGATGCTTCTTATTTATAGCACCTCAAACACACATGTAAAAAAACATATCTTGGGCTTTATTTGAAAATAATACATTTAATAAAATAAATAGATATCTTCCGCTTGCCCAGCTGTTTGCTCACCTTGAATATGTCTCATCCTGTGTGGATGAGGGTTGTGCCGGGAGAAGAATGAGTGGTGACTCAAGGCACCAAAACATGGACTGCTTTTTGTAAGCATATTGGTAAATTCAGGAGTGAATGGGAAATGGTTAATCTGAGCGAATTTCCCTTCAGCTGTCATCCCCCTCGATTCCAGGCTGTGTGCTCTCAACATGTCTGGGCTGAAAGCTTTGTCTCAGTCTGTATGAATGAAGGAAAAGTTGTTGAGTTAAGTCCTATTTTGAAATAAGGTGACAGAATGTCAAAACCCCAGCATTCAAAACTACTTTGATTGCAAAGTTATGAACATACATGCTAAACATAAATAAATAAATAAACAAAAATCAAGAACTAAGACCATTAGAACCCAAACTTTCCTTTGAAACCCACCTCCCACGCCCTTAAATGTATAACATGAAAATAATTACAACTTTAGCCAGAAAATTGCTCAGAAGAAGCACCCTACCTCTGAAAACAGGCACCAGCTTACAGCCTAAGGTCTGCAGTGCTATGTGGTGTTTTTGTTGCCAAGAAACCTAAACTAAACAAAGGTGTCTGAGCACTGCGACACTGAGCCACTTCATTCAGACACCGTTTTCATATGCAAAGCAGAATATATTCATGCTATTCTGCAGTGATTTATGCAAATCTCAAAGAAAAAAAAGGAAAAAAAAGCACCGCTTAGTTTTTACCACAAAATTGAATTTACTTTCCTACCTTTGACTGTTTTAATGTGGTCTTGCTGTATTGTTCTAGCAAAAAAAAACTATTCGCTTTAGATTCAGATTGCGACGTATACAACCTTCTCAACACTCGTAAATAAAGAACTGCAAGCCAAGGGTCATGTGACCAGATGTAGGCGCAGCAGGAAATCTGACTGCAGGACTATTACTAAAACTAAAACTCTTAGTTTTGCAAATGGAACAATAGCAACTTGTTACATGACAGTTACATTAAAGATCCAACATGAAAGACAAACCACTTGCATTTCTTTAAGTTAAATTATCTTTCATTTCTCTAATAATATTTTATTAGCAGTTCTACTGCACAGTTCTCCCCTGCAGGCAAATCTGTTGCATCTAATAAGACGAGCATCAGATTAGTTTACAGTAGCTAGAGAGGCATCCCATGGGCACTGCTTATTGCCAATATTAGACGGCTATGAGAGTTTTCAGCAATCAGTCCCTCCTAAAATCTTGCATTTTTGTTTTATTTCTTGGAAAATAAAACTCATTCTCAGCCAGTGCGGTCTATTAGTGCTGAACATCTTGCATAGCCATAAATAATTAGCAGCCTTCTTTTAAATTCACAGTCTCTTGTATATATGACACGTCTTTTAGAGGTAGAAGTAAGGTAGAGTGAACCTCAAGGCAATACACAATGTGCACAATGCTTATTATTCCTTCCTCTTGTTGTTTGTAGGTGAGGTCATAGCTCTGTGTGCTTTGCTTTGTATTAGCTTAATTTAAACTACTTAGGTGAATATATTGTCAGGTCTTGAGAATGATCCATCAATGGAGTAGTCATTTTGCAGCCTCACTTTTCAATAAACAGTTGAAGAAATGTGATATAACCCAATCCATATCTCAACTGTCAGTGCAAACTGTATTTGGATGCGCTTCACTGAACACAGACAATGTGTAGGGGTATTCAGAAACATTAGTGATTCATACCACTGCAAGAACTTTAAGAGAAATACAGCAACCTTTTATTCTCGCCAGGTTACACAGGGCAGCATTTCAACAAAGGCAGTTGAAAATATGTCTAAGCTTCTTCCTGGACTCAGGGTCAACCACATGATCCAGAAGCAGGGTCAAGGTGCTGTTTGATGTCCTTTTCAAGATTGAGTTAGATAAAATAGAATAGGAAGGATACAGAGAGTGTAGGACGTTTTCACAGTAAAGCAGGTGTGAACCTTGATCAAGCGATCCTCATTTATTTAGAATATAAGGCAAAAGACAAATAGTGAATGAGTATGCTTTTCATACACAATGGAAATGTTTTTATATTGACCATATTTATTTATATTACCACTTATATCCTAGCAGTATTTAGGTCACCAGTTGACAGCAGAAATGGCCTGCACGCGTGCATACAGACATATTGATTCTCTGGAGCATTTAATGATATTATGTGTTGCAGATGAGAAAACCATTTGCAATTTTAGATTGACTTACTGTTAAAATGCAGAAACATTCGTCTTTCAGATGGGTGTGTTCATGTTCATGTTACAAACCTAATTCATGTTACGGGAATGTTACCGATCTATATTGTGTTGTGTTATAATGAATGATTTATTTTTGGTTCCTATTACTGTTGCTTTAGTATAAGCTGCATTTTACTGCCAGATTAAGTTAAAGTGCTTTGAACTTAATCTGGCAATAAAATTTTTTAGACTACCTGTTATAAAAACAAGAAAACACCAGTTTTTTTTTAGAAAGCATTCATGAGAATTGTTTAAAACCGAAAACTATTCTTAGTTATCAGACAAATAAGAAAACAAATTTACTTTTTTATGCACAAATTTGAGCTGGCCCACTGAATTTCTGTGAGAAGTCAGAAATTAATCGAGCATAACATTCAACCACTAAAACATTTTTTTATGTTGAGGAATGCCAGTAAAAATGCAAGTAAATAACTGTAATTTGGCACAGCTTGAACATACAGTTGCAGTAACTATTATAGAAACATTAAAAATTTAATTTATTAATTAATTAAAAAGTTATATGGCCAACTTATGGCTGAGTATAACAAAAATGTAATCCCAAATAAAATGTCCACCACTGCAACAAATCACTCAGCACAATGCGACACATCACTGCTGTCTAATGTATAGGTTTTGTGTTTGCTTTCCGTCAGATAGAGATGCAGTTCTATGGGTTAATCTCCTGTCTGGTTGGTGGATGGAACTTAATAAAAACTAGATATCCCTCTCTGAAGGTAAGGGCATTCATCATCACAGGCCTCCAATACTTGCTGAGACATCTTTTTTTTATGTAAGTCTGTCCTTGAAATAGTTGAACGAGGGTGTACACCAAACTAGGACTCAAAAATCTAATCAGAAATCTCATTTCTATCGGTGGGTAAAAAGAGTTTATGGTTAACTTCGTGGCGTGAATCCCCAACTGCATGCCTGCATGCTTTGGCTGCCATAAAGAAATATTGCGTAGAGTAATTTAAATAAGCACGTAGTACAAAAATGCTAATGTTAAAGAGTTAAGCTGACTCTTGGAACAAGGATGGAACTTAATAAGGAATGTGGAAGGAAGGAGTTGATCTTTTTCAAAGTGGAAAAGGTAAACAATTTTTCTAAAGAGACGTCTTGGGATACTGTACTTCAAATATAAAGAGTCCCAGGTATAGATTCATAGATTGAATTTTTTATTTCTTTTTTTTTTTTTTGGCTGATTTGCAAACTATGCAGTATTTTATTGCATGTACTGACTTTATGCAGTACTGTGAGCAAATATTTCCCCCTTCCTGATTTGGTTTTCTTTCTGTCGGATGAAATTCCTCCAAAGCAAAATTAGAGTTATTGCCACTTATCACACACACTTTACTCCTACCAACGGTGTCACAACCAGTTGTGACATTTAGGGGGCAATTTTTTTTCCCTTAATAAATGACTCAGGAAACTCAGGAAAGGGGGCAAATACTTTTTCACAGAACTGTAGAGAGACATCAATCATCATCTGGTTGGTAAAGTCGTCAAGAGAGCTCAAAGTTATTTTTACATAAATATTCAACAAGTCAGTTAAAAATCCAGTCAGACAAGATTAGAAATGAATCATTAATCAGTATTTGTTTAATCCCTGTCTGGTTTGAATAGGACAGTTGTGTTTTTCTACTGAACCTTGAAAGATAACTGTTGTGGTTAGGCGTAGCTTTGGGTCACGTGGTGTCGGTAATAGTAATAGTGGTTGCTATATCACCTGTTCACGTCCCGAGGGAATTTTTGTGAATTAGTGGGTGATGGGGGTGTTACACACTAAGATAACACAGACTAGACAGCGGACGCGTCAACATTATTCCCCTATTCAACTGCTCGGCGACTCAAAGGCTTGACAGTCGCCAATAATAATTTAAAAATCAGTCTGCATTTTATCATCTCCTCATAAGGGCCCAATATTGTCTAGACTAAACACGAAATACTTCTAAATATGTCTTTCTTTTAAACTGCAAAAATAAGTGAAGGGGGGAAATTATATGTTTTCTCTACTTCAGCTGATTCATTTCACCTTGGTAGAAATTTGTCTTGTCCATCTCTGTCCAACTGTGTTTTTATACTGACCTCTTAACCAACAGCGGGTGTAGTCATTTTCTGTTGACCTGCACTTGTAGGTGTGCCGGCAGAGGAAAAACATCACATGTAAGAACTAATATGAGTGTTAGCATTTTTGTTGAAAATGTGAAGAAAAATTACATTGATCTCCTTCTATTTGATCTCCTAGATGATCATTTCTGTAGCCCTTCCTTTCTTCTATTCACACACCTGTAACTCGTGGATGTTTTGTGCCATGCACCGTCATACCCGAAGACTCAGAATATCTATTTTTGCACCTCTTGTTTACAGCATGCTGTGCATCAAAATCTAATTTTCTAAAATTACCTTTTCTCCTGTGCCTTCAGTTAAACAAATTAAGTTGCTGTCCTCAGTGAATGATTTTTTTTCACTTGCATATATATTCACTTGTCAGATACACCTGATCTACTGAACTACTCATTAAGCATCTTATCAGCCAATCACACTGCAGCAATTCAATGTATTTAGGCATGTAGACATTGTCAAGATGACCTGCTGAAGTTCAAACCGAGCATCAGAATGTGGAAGAAAGCAATTTAAGTGACTTTGAACATGGATGTCTGTACCATACAAACTGGTCTGAATATTTCAGAAACTGCTGATTTACTGGGGTTTTCCCAGACGGTTGACTCTGGGCCAAAGCTCAGATGAGTGTGGACAGACTGCTTGGGGCTGATAGGAAGTCATCAGTAACTCAAACAACCACTCGTTATAACCAAAGTATGCAAATGAGCATCAAATGAATGCACAACTCATTCAACCTTGAAGCAGATAAGCTACAACAGCAGAAGAAGAGAAAGAACTGACCCAGCAGCATCAAGTTTGAGGAGATCAATAGTTTCTTCCTCCTCTCTCCACCTTTCTTTCACCCCATCCTTCTTCTTGGGACGTTTTTTTTTTAAAACTCTAATCTAAATACATGTACTGAAATACACAAATAAAATTGCCATAACTTGACCTCATGTTGCCTGCTTCTTTTCTTGTGTGTCTGTGGATGTAAAACAGTAACACACTTTCTGCTCTGTGTCTTTAATTGTAAATAAATGCTATTGTTTTCATTTTAAAATGCAGTGCAAAAAACTTCTGCTCTAAATCTAGAATCATAAATAAATCAGTACACAACTGTTTCACACCTTAAGGTTCACACTCCCTTGCTACCTACCAGAGTCCTCGAAGAGACAAAAGATTCTTCCTGTGGAGCTGTCTGCTTCCCCCAACTTCCTTACTAGACCCCCACCATTTGTCTTACTGTATGAGTGTGAGACATGTTAAAATCCAGTGGCACCAAGGTATCATACAATAAAATAATGTGATTAACCATGACAATGAGTGAACTACCCTTGTCAGATCTTAGCACAATAGCTCACAGGATGAGCATAAAAGGATGTACAGCTGACAAGTCTGCACCGACTGTGTGATGAAAGGGAGAAAATTTCAAAAGCAATGAAATTTGAAAGTGTAATGTAAAAAACGACTTGATGAGAATTTAGATAAGATGCAGTGTTTTCAGGTTTCATGCATTTAATAAGCTGTCTAATCAATTCTACTCATTTTTCCAGAAAATGTAATTTATTTATTTTTTATTTAATGAACACAACAGAAACTCAGAGAGTTCCTTGATCATCAAAGTAGCAAAAGCCCGCTGAGCTAGTTCCTGCAAATGTTGTTGTAGGAAGTTTGCAATGCCAAACAAAAAACTTTAAAGGTCTTCACCCTGGAAATAAGACAAATAAGACAGGACGCAACAGGCAACCAGTGTCCGATAAATACCCTGTTCACAGTGAAGCTTTTAAGTAAAGCTAATCTAAGAATGTGTTAGTAGTATGAATTCTGTGTGTGTCAGTCTACAAAAATAACAAAAGTACTGAGTGGTGTTCCCTGAGGAGACTAAGCTTACTATAGTGAAACTAAAAATGGTGTTAGATGAAACAAATAAGAACCAAAAAATTTCATTTCAGTTCATTTAAAGCTAATTTAATAAGAGAAACGTGTGAGCAGATCAGAGTAATGCCAGAGAAAAAGTCATCAAGTGATTAGATGACATTGTCTTGAAACCACAAAGATCTGTAAAAAAAGAAAATTGCATCCATCCATCAACAAAATCCATCTAGAATTTCAGGGATATTTCAATGTGGACAAAAGTATTGCATTAAAGTATACTAGTTTCCTGGCAGCTGATTGTGTTTTAGTTTTAAAAAAAATTCTTTACATTACAATTCCCTATTTCTTTTTCAGCACCAAAAAAGTCAGATAAGATTTCCAGGTTTTACTGAGAATGATCCAGTAGAAGAGTGAAGGATGGTATTTATCTTTGAAGTGGATCATTTAAACTGAGGGGGGTTGGGGACAATCAGAGAAAGCTGTGCAGGGGATGCAGGCAAGCAGGCAGACGACAGAAGAGTTGTACCAAGGTTGATCTAACCACAAGAGATTCAAAATAGCTAAGTTTTTTTTTTTTAATGAAAAAACTTTAACCACACTTAAATTACGAACCGAATTTCAAATAAAATGTTGTGAAGCTGTGTAAAATACGAATTAAATGAATGGAATAAATTGCAAATCTCATAAAGCCAAATTACAATGAAACATAGAAAACATATCAAATCTTATCCAATCAGAGATTTGAAAGTTTATTTAAGTAAAGCAAAAAGTTAAAAAAAATTTTAAAAAACACACTAGCATCCCCACAACAACAGTGGATGTGGACTTTTGCTGCAATTCCCAGCTCCTCAGCAGGAAACAGAGGCAGCCAAGAAAGCATTAAAAAAAGACACAAGTGGCTGAGCTGGACAGTGAGTTATGACAATGTTGGCTCAAGGAAGGTGGGAAAGGCTTGTTACGGTCAATCACAGAAGTACAGCCCCAGAATTTAGATTTTCTTGGCATGTGGTCTTAGCATGTTTAGAAAATCTGTCAACAATGGCGCGTATGATTGGTTAGTGTCACAGGGGGGCAAACCGCTGACAGAACAATGAGCACTATGTGACCACGGTAGATCAAGGTTGGGAAAAGGCGTAACAGGCATGCAGGATTAATATAACAACTTTTGCACAAAATGAACAAGGAATGTTTGCTTTCACTTACCTGCCTCTATTCCATTTCATCGCTTTTACCTTCCCACATTGTTTAATTCATCACTCTGGTCGACTAGTTTTCTTGCCTATCATCTGAGAGTCAATCGGTCTCTGTTCTCTGTGCTGTTCTGTCACTTTGGATTTTAGTGTCTCATTCCTGTGAACCGCCTCCCAATCTGGTTGCTTAGAGTTTTCTACCCGTTTCATCACCACCCCATGTTTTACTTCCTACTGCTGTCGGGATTCTCTATTCTGCTTCATCAGTGTCTAGTTGCCAAATAATTTATTGTAATAAATTTAGTTCAGTTCTTTTAAACAATCTCTTCTTACTGTGTTTATGTTTTTCTGTGGCATTATTGGATGGTGGAGATTATAAAAGGCAGAGTTACACTATGCTGTGAAGTTTGTGAAGCTCTGCCCTTACTTTAAACACCCAGGGACAGTAGATGGGCAAGAAAGGAACTCTGTAAAAGCAAAAGCACAGATTGCAAACAGACAGCTCTGTCAGTGGTCTTTGAAAGTCTTTGATTCCTAGAGACCAGTCATCTTGATAACCCTTATGTATTTTCTGCATTTTCGAACTTTGTGTTCAAGGTTGTAAAAAAGATTGTTATTAAAGATAAACGTGTACTTCTAGGAAATGCGTGTAAAGCATGAGGTATTTTTCACCATACACAACAAAACAAGACAAATGTAATATTTGTATGCATTGAACACTTGAACCAAGACCCTGATCTCAAGGCTGTTTCTTTACAAATTAAAGAAGGAGCTCAGGTAAGGCATTTTTATATCTGCCAGTCATAGCCACCTATGTGATTGTTATGTAAAACAAATACATGCTTGTAGCTGTAATATTTGTAGCACTGGGTTAGCATAAACCCCAGAAAGCTTACTAACATCTAAAAAATTTACAATCCACTGCTCATCCTTTTGAACAAGCCCTGTTTCTTACTCACACGTAGTAAAACACAGGTTTTTGTGTTGTGCTGAATGTAGAGGAGCACCTGCACTGTATTTTTAGTTTAGTCTTTCTAAGCTCAGCTTGCCACATGTACCCAACGCTTTCCTTTTAGCCTTCACCATTACTCCACCGTGCATGGATGTGTTTTTTTTAATCAGACTATTTATTGGTGCTTGCATCTCTGCTTTTCTATGAATAAAACAAAATCATTACCATCTGGGGATTTAAATTATGCCGGGCTTATATTTTGTCAGCTTTATCTTGTAAACAGCACGACTACATGGATGACTAGTGTGGAAGCAGTTTTTTTCCCCTAACACCACCAGCAATAACACCATTTTTGATTAGCGTCATTATTGTTCGCTTGCTAGTTGTCCAGTATTTTTTAATAAAAATAAATGACATTGTCATCAGTGCATATAATTAGCATGTTGGCATGCTGGAAAAAATAATAACAATCTAAGATGATGATGATGATCATTAGTACCACCGGATTCAAGTACTATTTTACGTCATATACCATAGGCCTCTAAATGTACCATCCAAATTTATTTTCACCAACTGGCCTAACCCCACGAATGTATAAGGTATTTCTAATATTTCATGTTGTGCAGACCACTATAACACAGCTCAGCAAGTGAAAAAAAGAATAAAAACTCATATTCTTCCTTACACTGAGACTTGAAAATTGCCAAGTAGTGCAGATTTCTTGTTAAAATGATGAGCAGGCTCATCAAAACTCAGCAGTGATGGCTGATGAATGCAGCTCTGAAATTACAGGAGCAGTTATGGGGCAGTTTAATTGGATAAAAGCAAAAAGAGTAGATGCGCTTTTTACACAGCGTGGGGTGGAGTCAGCGGGTGACAACAAAATACATTTGGTTTGAAATCCAGACTTAACGCACAATCTGCTGTACCCATATGGAAAAGAAATAGTAAAAACTTATATGTGATTACTCATGAAAGTGGCCACTTTCATGAGTAAATCATATAAGGCTTACATGATTTACTCATGAAAGTGGCCACTTTCTCATTACTTTCATACATTGTTTTCGTAAGTATCCAAAACATACAAGTTTCATTATATAATTTTTCAAGGGATCTTATATCTGTTTTCACTCTTATATGCTTTACATACAAGTTTCACACAAGACAGATACAAACTTTATAAGATTTATATATATCTTTTCCATATGGGTAACTTAATGGGTTTAATTGAAAATCACAAACAATCTTGTACATTGTCATTCAAATCTCTTTTTATATGACTTTACAGTGAAAAGTCAGGCTGTAACAATCATTTTAGTATTGAAGCAAATTGTGGATCTCAAATCATGCTGCAGATTTTTTTTCCTTTTGACTAAAGACAAAATAAAGTCCTCCTGGCAGCAGTTACACTATTTCCAAAAACACTGAATCACATGTAAAGTCATTCAAATCCATATTGAACTGAAAATAGCCCAATAGCATATAAAATGTTAAACCCAAGAAATTATTATTATTTAAATATATACTCATGATATAGATATATTAGGAAAGTTGCGATGGGTGCATGCTTACTACTGTATTACATGGCCTCTTATTTCAAGAATACTCCCATTTGGTAACTGGGGAGAGAAATTGCTGTAATTTTGAAGTAAAAATGTTTTTCCATTCTTGCTTGATATATGACTCATTCACAGTTTGGAGATGCCTTGTTCCTCTTTCACTTTATAAGGCGACTATTATGGTTGACGTGTCTGTTAGTTATGGCAGTTTTGTACCAGACTTCTTCTTCTTTCAGCTGTTCCCACAGCAGATAATCTGCCTCCATCTCACCCTTGGATCCTCTTCTGTCGCACCAGCCCTCAGCATGTCCTCCTTCACAACATCCATGAATTTTCTCTGTGGCCTTCCTTTTTCTCTCCAGCCTGTCAGTTTCATATTCAACATCCTTTGAACACTAAACCCCTTTATCCTCCTTTGCACATGTCCAAATCATCTAAATTTTGTCTCTGTCCTTTCTGGTCACAAAAAAACTAAAAATGAACTTTAGTTTTGCTACCCCCAGCTTTGCCTCCTGTCTTTCTATTAGTGCCACCATACATCAGGTCTCATTATTATCTTGTAAACCTTCCCTTTCACTCTTGCTGTTATATGTCTGTCACAAATCGCCCCTGACAGTCATCTCCATCCACTCCACCCTGCCTTCACTCTCTTCTTTACTACTCTTGTACACTTGGATGGTTAACCACAGGTATTTAAACTCATCCACCTCCTTGCTACCTGGTTGCATCTTCACCTTCACAAACACATTTTGTTTTGCTTCTCCTGGCTTCATTCCCTTTCTCAACAGAGCATGCAGTACCTCCAACTCGCCTGGCTCTCTTTCACCTCCTCCCTAAACTCAGTACTGCTCACAATGCTTTCTGCAAGCATCATAGTCCATAGACACTCATGCCCTTGATGTTCGCAGACAGTATTGTGGTCTGTGAGCTAGATTGCTGTTTTATGTCCAAAAGGTTGTCTTGCTGAAATAAGCCTGACCTTCCATGAAAAGATGTTAGCTAGATAGCAGCACATATTGCTCCCACATCTGTATTTATTTTTGGCTATTAATGGGACATTCTGGGATGTACAAGTGTCATCCGCACTGATGCACCCTAACTTACTGGCTCAGGAAGTGTCTAATGACAGTCCTGCTCCCTCTTTAGCCTGGAGGAAGCATGAATTTTAAATTTTGATCCATTAGAATGTCTTATCACTTCCCCTCAGTCAATCTTGAGTAGAGATTACAATTGTGAATGCAGTGGTAAACTGTGTTTACAGACAACACTCCTCAGAAGTGTGCTTTAGGAGATACTGTTGTTTCCACTCAGCTATGTTTGTCTCCTATGCACTGCTGTCTGAAGAGCTCACTGATAACAGCTATTCAACAATGTTTTTGTCTCTTTTCCTTGCTTCCAGAGATTTTTTGTAACTGTCCATTATTTTTAATGGCTTGTAACGTAAGTAATATATGCTGGTCTTCTTTGCAGTCTTATGGCTGCTATTTTCTCAGGCAGTCTTTGTGAGTGGTGAGACGTATTTACTTTTAAAAGACTCCAGAAGCAACAAATGGTTTGCTCCATCCCCAAACGCCTTTACTATGTTGTGAAGAAAAACACATGCATGTGATGCAAGACCGTGTTAAAGTTTTTTGAAATCTTTTTCTGACATCAAATTTCCAAAGCAATACAGTTTTTCTCAATGAATGTGTTGGCTTTGAACTATTTTCAAGCAAATATGGGGTTTCACTGAATTGCAAATGACTGTACTAGTTTGCTTCATGGAGTTGCCAAAATGGTTTGAAAAATGTCCAGTTAATTTTCTTAATTAGCACCCTGCATGGAGTGTTAACTAAAAAGAGAAAGTTATAGACGGGTTAATTGTTTTAAACTGCGTGTATTTATAGTTTAACAGGACTAAACGATCTAATCTGAGGATAGAGGCATTTAGAGAGCCTATGGTACAACTTCGTCCATTGGCCTGTCACTTTGTCCTCTGACCAGGGCGGGCGCACACACTCACCCGTACGCGCACACGGAGCACTACATAACTGCAGCAGCAGCAACAGCATCGGGGTCTGGTGGATGAACGAGGCGAGGCAGCAACACCCAGATGCGCACCTGTAGGTTAAAAAAGCAGCTTTCCGCTGAGAGCTCCCGCTGATTGATTTCTTTATTTTACTTTCCCCGTGCAGCCAAGTTCGTCTCAAGGTTGAGGACACAGTTCAGGATGGCCGCAGCTTCGACAAATTCGGGGCAGGGCTCCACTAAAATAACTCCTGAAGTGCTGCAGGAGATGCTCCAGTACTACAACCTGAGCCGTCGGGACTTTATCAACGCCTACAACATCCAGCCGCTCGTCTACATCCCCGAGTTACCGTACAGCGCCAAAACCACCTTCGTGATCATGTATGTGGTTATTTTCGTCTTGGCTCTCGCTGGAAATAGTTTGGTCATCTACATAATTGTGAAGAAACGGACGATACAGACGGCGACAGATATTTTTATTTGCTCTCTGGCGGTCAGCGACCTGCTCATCACTTTCTTCTGCATACCGTTTACTTTGCTGCAGAACATCTCCTCTGAATGGTTCGGCGGTGAGTTATGAACTTATATTAAGCCACCAACTTTTTAACAGTACGTCAGGCACGAGGATCGTTTTCTCGATAAGAATAAGATTTAAATATTAAATCGCGAGACTGCTGCTGTGAGGGGATACAATGTGCCATTAGGTTACACCTCGGATTATCCATGACTTTAACTAAGCGCACAAGCTGAATAATAATGACACATGCTGCACCTCAGAAAGATGTCCCTTTCTATAAGCCACAGTACAGCTTCAAAAATGCAATGAATGAAATCTAGTACAGCAGCACATTAAAAAAAGAAATGTGCACATTTCAGGCACCAGAGAGAGTCAGAACAGGGTGGGAAAAACATCCTCGGAGGAATGAACTTTTAAAGAGATTCTTGGAACCCCACCATGAGCTAATGCCTTTAAATGGCAGATAAAGACCTCCTGTCTCTTAAAGGCTAAAAAAAAAAAAAAACCCAGATGGTTATGAGTCAGAAACCTGAAGGGAGTCACAGCGGGAGGCAAGTGAAGCACCGCTGGCTCCAGACTGCCAGTTGATCATATTTAGTCCCCCAAACCATGCACTGAAGTATTTGTGGATAAGTGGCTGTCGATGTGAACATTTAAATAATTAAATTAACACACTTATAATGTTTTATTCTAAAATTACAGACTGTTTTCTTGTTATGTCCACTTCTGTTACAGCATAGATAATGAAAGCTCATGCTCATATCAACATTTATTTAATGCAATGGATACTGAATATAATGAATACTGGATAATGGATATAACTAGAACAATTTGTTGTTGTTGCTTTTTATTTTTAAAAGGGGTGATTCTATTTGCAGAGTCTTTAAAGTGCTGTCTCCTCACAGTGTGATAGGGTGTTATTTCAATGTCTTATAGTATCTTAAGGCTTGTACATAACTGTATTAACTCTCAGTGATATGAAGCATTAAATCTACAACCTCTAAAAACACTATATGAATCATTACCTCTTGGGCTTGATGTTAAAAATCAGCATGTGGTTACTAAGTGGGAGCTGATATATTAAACAGTTTTTAACACTGACCTGCAGAAATATTGTTAAAAGCTGACAAACAACCTATCATAGCAAGAACATAGCCAGGTCTGAGCTTGTCATTTTAATAAATAGTCATCATAATTTGTAAAATGTTTCTTCTGCATGCTGCATTATATTCATTATTATATTTTTATTTTTTTTACTTGCAGGGGTTCTGGTTTGCAAGACTGTTCCATTCATACAGACTACAGCCATAGTGACAGGCATCCTAACAATGACCTGCATTGCTATTGAGAGATACCAGGGTATTGTATTCCCACTGAAAATGAGGAGGCAGTATTCGTCCAGAAGAGCATACAAGATGCTAGGTATTGATTGTTTACCAGAGTGGCATGTTGTACTTATGCATCCTCTGTTATGTGAGAAATATCGCAGCAATGCTGATTCACAGATAGAAATACATGGGGTTTTACATGTGCGTGTTGCCTACACTGCAAAGCTCAGAATTCTGCATGCCAAATTGACAAGACACTTATCAGAGATTCAAATAAAGCAAGTGTTACTCTCGAGCAAACATGCGTGTGAAATCTTTTTAGTTACACTCTTCTCAGATTCAGCCAGATGCTGAAAAATTGATCAAACAGCACTTTGTAGCGCAAATGGATAATGATCCAAAGTACACTGCAAAAGCAACCCAGGAGCTTATGAAGGCAGAAAATGGGATATTCTTCAATTGGCAGGGGGCTCACCTTATCTCAACTCAACAGGACATTGTGTTTAGTTACTTTAGACAAAACTAAAGGCAGAAAGAAGCACAAACAGGCAGCAACTGAAGATGGCTGCAGCAAAGTCCCAGCAGAGCATCTTAAGGAAGGAAATGCAGGATTTGGTGATGTCCATGGGTTCTAGATCTCTGGCAGTCATTGACTGTAAAGAGTTTTCATCCAAGTATTAAAAAAATAATCCTTAGGCTATATATCTAAAAATGGGTACCCTGTGGGACAGGGTATAAAAATATCGGTAATTCAGCAACAGTTAATACAAATCCTTCCTTAAACCTATTGAGTTAAACCTGAAAGTATGTACACCAATCACATCCTGACTGTTTAATTTAAATAGTTTCTAGGGGAAATAAATTCCCACAAGTATTCAGTGGTGAAGGTTAAGTATTGCCTGCCATTATTTTGTTCTTAAGTGGTTATTCTAAATTGGTCACAGGTCTGTAAGTGGGGTTAAGTAACAACCCACCCACCCCCCACCCCACCCCACCCACCCACCCTCTTTAAGAAATACTCCTTTTAAATTTAAACCATGTCTAAAAAAGTCAATACATTATGCCATACAATGTCTGGTGTTATGGGTTGGGCTTTGCATTATTGGAATAAAGAAGAAAGAAAAATGCAGGTATCTCACAGAGATTGCACACGATTGACAGATTATGAATTACGTAAGAGAGGTATTTAATTATAGGGCTACTGCGACTGCTGTTTGTCACTAAAAAGTTGCTCTCCTTGAAATGCCTTAGCAGACAGTATTAAAGTTATAGGTTTTCTATTTGATGGTATTAAATACTTGTTTGTTTCTTGCAGGACTTGTATGGATTGCCTCAGTGATAGTGGGCTCACCAATGCTGTTTGTGCAACAGTTAAAGGTAAGTGCCCTTCAAAAAACACATAAGATTGCCTTTTTTAGCTTGAAGAAGGTTCACATTCCTGGTAATCCCTCTGAACACAACAGATGAAAAGACATGTTGGCTTTATCTTAACTTTCCACCTGAATCAGGCTCTAAATTCACTCACAGCAGAGCCACAAATGTTGTGAATAGATGCTTTTTAATTGAGATTTAATTAAAATTTTAAACTACCCTAATTTTAATCTTGTGTTTGGGGTTTGGTTTTATTAAAGCTGTAAAAGTAATAATTTTTAGTTGGTGGGATGGCATAACATGATTATACCATATGCTATGTCCTCTCAGGGAAGCCTACTACTATCAGATGGCCTCCTTGGCACACCAAACCTGTCAGAAAAAAAATGCATCAGTGTGAATCAAATGTAGTAAAGCATTGGATAAAAACCACCCTGTCAGTCAGACCTACTTCAGCTGTCTTGACCGTTCTTCCATGACTAAAAGCTTTTCTTTTTCCATATCTCAGGTGAAGTACGACTTCTTGTACGATCACTACCATGTGTGTTGTCAGGAGAGCTGGAGCTCGGTGACTCACAGGCAGGCGTACACCACCTTCATCATGGTGGCCCTTTTCCTGCTCCCTTTGGCAGCCATGCTATTCCTCTACACATGCATTGGCATAGAGTTGTGGATCCGCAAGAGGGTGGGTGATGCCTCAGTCCTCAGCACCATGAACCACAGGGAGATCAGTAAGATATCAAGGTGGGTTAGACAAGTCTGATGGAGATATTTAACCGCCATATTTATTTGTAGATGACATTTCGTTTCAGTTTGGCCTTGTTTGCATTCCAATTAACAGAACTGAACTGTCAATAGTTGAGGGTGGAAGGTCAAGAATGGGGGCACTGTTGTTGCATTATTGCCCTTGCTGCATGGTCTAGTCATCTTTACAAAAAGAAATGAACCTGCTCTTCAAAAAAAAATAATAATAATTTAAACTATAAACTTTTATTTTATTTTTTATTTTTTTGGTTAATTCAACAGTTAAGCAAAGAAAGAAGAAGAAAAAGAACACCTGTATTTAAAAAATAAGGAGATTAGGTGACATCTACTTGCATGCCATGTTAGTTGTTCATTTTACGCTATTAATATCAGTGCAAGACTGACAGCAATCCAAAGAAATTACAGTTAGATTCAAGGGAAGGACAGAACATTATCTTTACTGACTGAAACTAACATTAACAGGTGGTTTGCAAGAAGATGCAACACCTGCTCTCCGCTGTACTCCACTCTACTCTCCTGGACATAAACTATTAGTCATTTGAGCAATGTTGTTGCTCTTGTGGAGAGAACATGTGAAAGGCAGAGACTGAAATGGGTATATGTTTATACATTTAGGGCCAGGAGAATCGTTAGGGCACTGCACTTAAGATACTTTTGCCACCAGGTAGCATAGTTTGGACCTGCAATATGTGATACTGGCTGAGTTCATTAAAGATTTATTGTATTGTGAAAAAGAAAGCTTTTATAGGACTCTAAGTAAAACTTTAAAGCTTCCATCAGAATTAAGAGATCAAGCAGCAGCCAAGTACTGCTAATCAAATACACTTGATTAACTGACTATCAGCTATGTTCGAGCACCTTATAAAAGTTGAGGTTTTGGCAGTTTGGTGTTCTAAAGTATTTAGGTGTGTCAACACAGTGCCGATTTCTTTACAGCAAATGAAACCCGAGGTCAGACTGTGCAATGCTCAGGGAAACTAGAAAAGATCAAGGAGCTACATCTCAGTTAGCATGTTAAATGTTAATGTTCATGACAGTAGAATTAGAAAGAGATTGGATAAATATGGCTTGGTAGAAGCGTTGCCAGGAGAAAAACTCATCTTTCTAAAAATAAGTTAGGTTAGTGTTTCCAAGATTTCATCTAAAGAAAGCACAAATTTCTAAATAATGTCCTTTGCACAGAGGAGAAAGCACAGATGTTTGGCTGTAATGCACAACACCACATTTGGCAAAAAGCAAACAGAGCGTATCAGAACAAACACATCATACCAACTTTCAAAAACAGTGATGGAGGGTTGATTTGGACTTTTTTTTACAGCTACAGGATCAGAAAACCTTACAGACATCAAGTCAACCATGAAATCCTCTGTATACCAAAGTATTCTGGAGTCAAATTTGAGGCCATTTATCCGACAGCTAAAGCTTGGCCAAAACTGGGTCATACAACAGTACGATGATCCCGAGCACAGAAGCAAATCTCCAACAGTTTTGCTGAGAATAGAAATTACTCAAGGTGTCACAAATGCACAAAGTTCAGACCTCTACCTTACTGGAATGCTGTGGTGGGACCTTAAGGGAGCTGTGCAGGAACAAATATCCAAAATCCTCAATGAACTCAAACAACGTTGTAAAGAAGAATAGGCTAGAATTTCTCCACAAAGATGTGAGAGTTCAGAAAACAGCTTCTTCGAGGTACTGCTGCTAAAGGTGATTACGTCTTTTGAAGAAATTCACACAAATACAGACTCACTTCCACAGTGACTCACTGTTGCATCTCTCTGGTACATTCCAATGCAAGAAGAGTGCCATGATTAATGTTCCTGGTCACACCTGCTTTTTCCCTGCAATAAGACGTGTTACATTTGTGTAGTTTACATTTTTTTATATAACGATTTTGATTTTTTGATTTTTTTTTTAACCTTCTACAGGAAAAAGAAAAGGGCTGTGAAAATGATGATCACCATTGTTCTGCTATTCACAATTTGCTGGGCACCCTTCCACACAGTCCACATGCTGTTTGAATACTGTAAGCATTGCCTGGTGCATTAAGGGGTCTGTGGTTTCAGGAGTAAATAAAAAAAGATCTTGCTTAAGTGCACATTTCCATTTATTAAAAGCCTCAATCCTCTTTATGTGTAATTATCCTGTCCTCCAGATGACCTGGAGAACAAATACGACGGAGTCACACTCAACATGATCATCGCCACTGTTCAGGCCATCGGGTTCTTCAACAGCTTCAACAATCCCATCGTCTACGCCTTCATGAACGAGAACTTCAAGAAGAGTTGCTTTTCCACCCTCTCCCACTGCGTTCGAAAGCCTACCCAGCAGAGTGGTGCTGTGGCGGCGCCTAGACTGAGTGTGCAGTTCATCAAACCCCAAAGCAGAGAAGCCTTCCTGGAGCCAGACGAAGGCAATAGCCTGGAGCCGCACTCAGCAGAGAAGGGCCCTTCGACGTCATCACACGGAGAGAGGTCCCTGGAAATAATGGGAGAGAAAATCTCCACCATTCAAACGGAGCTCCCTGCAAACAGCTCCTCTCAAGTAAAATGAGAAGGAACTGTCCCGGATCTGAGGTGTTTTAACTGCTTACCTTGGATTGCCACGCTTGCTGTCAATTATTTTCACTTGGGGCCAGCAGCTGCAAGGCCATCAAATGTGATTTCAGGTTTCACTGATGTGGCTGAAAGATGCAAAAGTCCAACAGCTTGATAATTTATCTCTGCAGAGCAAGGAGTTAGGGAATGTATTCCCATGCTGGTCAGGAGCGCAGAAGAAAGATTGTTAATGAATATCACAAAGAGACACTTTAACTATAAACTGAGTATAGGGTGATCAGACCCTACTGAGAAATCATTTCCGCTTTTCTCTAAAATCTGGAGGACATTCAGCAGTTCTTCGTGAAAGCATAATGATGCACGAGTGTTCAATGTCACCCCAAATGATCTGAAATTGTATTACGGCACAGCAGGAACTGTTTGGAAATGAAAATGTAGAGGACGTTGCAGAGCTATGCTTTTAGAAGAGATGCCTAATCTTTCACCGACAGCTAAATTCGCATTAAGTTTGCATTTGCATTCAAGTCAGCAAAAACACCTCGTTTCAGGTTAATTCAGTTGAAAACCTTTAAGATCAGAGATTAACCTCTTTCCATGAGTCACCATCCTTTAGATACAAATTTTTATTATATCACAGAATGTGTGTAAGCCTATTTTGGACTATTTAATCATAAGCTGAGCAGGTGAAATCATAAGAAAGTAAATATAGCCACTGTACAGTTTAATAAGATTAAATCTCACAATACATGAAGGGATGAATACTAATTTTCAAACCTCTTCGCACTGTCGGCTGTCTTAATACACTGCTTTGCAAGGTTGCTGCTGCATACAAAAATAATCTTCGTCTGAGCTCACAACAACGGGTGCGTCAATCAGAACACACAAACATGGCAAACCCAACACATGCACAACACATTATGTCAGCATTTGAAGTTGTACATCCTTATGTCTTAATAACTGGAAGAAATCTGCACAACGTGTTAAATCAGAATCAGAATCAGAATACTTTATTGATCCCTGGGGGAAATTATTTTTTGTTACAGTGCTCCATTTTAAACCAACATTAAGACAAGACAGACAATACGCTAACTAAGAATAGTACAATATATACATATATATACATACATACATACATAAGTCACTTATAAATAAATATTTGGAAAAGAAACATGTGTAGTTGTAGCAGCAAACAGTGTGTTAAGTGGATGCGTTGTACAGGGAGATGGCCACAGGCAGGAATGATTTCCTGTGTCGTTCAGTGGTGTTTTTCGGTAATCTCAGTCTCTCACTGAACGAGCTCCTGTGACTGACCAACATGTCATGGAGTGGGTGGGAGGTGTTATCCAACATTGTCTTTATCTTGGACAGCATCCGCCTCTCCGACACCACCTTGAGGGAGTCCAGCTCCATCCCCACAACATTGCTGGCCCTCAACAGATCTGCCCCTCTTTGTAGAAACCAGAATCATACAGGAACTAAGTCACAGAAACACAGCAGGAAAGGGTTCAATGGGCTTTGCTTTGATGCTTTTACAGAATGAATCACAGTTTACACAACTGTTCTAACTGTGGAACAGTCAGACTGGGCTGTATCCCTAGTTCAGTCTCTCACTGGCCATTGTTTACACCATGATCCATTATAATTGCCCTAATCTAAAAGGTTCTCTCTTCTGTTGTCCACCACGTCTCCCTCTGTGAGCCATTTTAAATCTTCTATCTTATCCAGCCACTACTAAACAGAATTCTGCTTTCAGGAATATAGATGAAAATATGAACAATAGCACTTGAATAAGCTTGCAAAGCGTATTTTAACAAAACATACAGTCATATTTAATTTCCTAAATGGCTGTCCATCTGACAACATCAATGAAAATTGGAATGGAAGTGGGTGGTCATAAATTTAAGGCTTTCTTAATGACTCAAAGTGCTTTGGACTACAAGCCAAATCGACTCCATTTATAAGTGATGCAGACAGAGTAAAACATTTAGAGGGTAAAACATACTCCACATTTATTCACAATGTAATGTGTGAAGGCTGTAGTCGCTGATGTTTTTTGTGCAAAAAGCAATGCAAACGCGAACACAAAGAAAGTGATCAGTGGTTGTTCTGTTGACCGTCTGAAGAGTTTTAGAAATGCATACTGAATGCTGAACAATGAATGTAAACAAAATGAGGTGTTATCATGACAGAAAGTCTGTCTGCCTTTTATTTTATCACCGACTGTGGAAGAATGAGATGTTCAAAAGAGTGAAACAGCCTAAACCTGCTGGATATACTCGAGCGAGTAAGCGAGGTACAAGTTGTGACTGTGGACTTCTTATAAAAACACAAACAGAAGAGTTTGTAAAGTCGGTCTGTGTAATATTTTTGCGACTCTGATGTCTTTAGTGTTAAAGTTTAAGTACCTGTTCATTTTGGTGTTAAACTTTCTGTCTTGGAGCTCATCAATTGTGCTTAAGGGAAAATACATATATATACATACATATATATATATATATATATATACATACATATATATATATATATATATATATATATATACATATATATACATATATATATATATATATATATATACATATATATATATATATACATATATATATATATATATATACATATACATATATATATATATATATACATATATATATATATATACATATATATATATATACATATATATATATATATATATATATATATATATATATTTCTAGGTTATCTATATTTGGCCTAGATTTGCTTTGCACGTTTTTAAGTATTTCATTCCAAAGCCTTAAATAATCCCTGTCAGCGCGGAAGATAATGGTATTGTATATAGACAGGGTCTGCAACGAGACCAGGCTTAGTCTTTAGTGCAGCCCCGGGTAGGGGAGGAGCTTAGCTTCTCTTAAACCATGGCTGTTACCGGTACTTACCGGTGTACTGTTGTGAAACTGTGGAAGTTTTAAAAATATTATCAATATGCTACTTTTAGCATGCATTTTGAGTTTTCATGAATCATGCTAAAATTTGCAATAGAGTGCACTACTGTAAATAAGCAGCATCTCTCCGCCTCAGTGGTACTGAACAATCAGACAGCCTTCTTATCTCATTGCTGACAACATGTTGGATATAAAACTGCCCGTTTCTACTATCTAACACACACAACCTTTGCATGACAGGATGCGCACAATCCACGATCCTAAACACAAGTTTCATGCTACATATGAGCGTGCTCACCAGAATCAAATCAGGGTTTCAGAAAAGTTTTAATAGGAGCTCAAATTGTGTTTATTCCTTGCAGCCACTTGCAAACGTGTCAGCTGTAGTTAAATCTGTGAAACTGGAGACGCTTATTAAACTCTGAGGAAAGACTCCTACAGCAGCATACAGCAACACATGATTTCAGCTCCTTTTAATCTTTTATCAAACTCAGATTACATGAATTATTGGTGAATCCCATTGATAGCCGCCTAAAGGTGCATAGCATGTGCCTTTTGTGTTCTCTGAGCATGAAGTTCAGGCTTTGCATCAGTTTTAGTATTTTTCTGATTTTTGACTGATTGTGATTGCCCGGATTATCAAATGTAATTGGATGATGCTTCGTGTGTGCTTAAAGCTATGTTTAGTTTAAACAGCTGGGCCCTAATGATGCTTTAATTTTGATGTGTTCTGCAGCCTTTTTGAATCATTTCAGCTGTTGAAACAGCACTGTCTTTGTGTCATGGGACCTCTTGATTTACAAATTTACACAGCACTGAGCAATGCTCTGATTAATAAAAGAGTAAATCAGGAGAAAGCCCCTGCTGTTTTTCTTTGGAGATCAGAAATATGCTGTTCATTTTCAGTAGTATTTCCACTTTATATCTTATTATCCTGTAGTTTATGGCTTTGAAGTAAAAGGCTATAAATGTCTGTCAAATCTTAGCTCTTGGAGAGAAAGCTCACATAAGCAGTAGTATTTTATGCTCTTGATGTAGTAAAATATTCCTCTCTATGGTTACTAAAGCGCTCTGTGGTAAGTAGTCTGTGCTGGTAACAATAGCTTGACTTTACTTTTTACAACTGTGCAGGATTTAAAGATTTCATTGACAATCAACCCATCGTTCATTTAAAAGACCGTGACTGGACTGAAGGATGTTACCAGACGAAGCTTAAAGGAGTGAACGGGAATTCACTGCGACATGTTATCACTTAAGCATGAGCAGGCTATATTTGTGTACGAGAAGACCGGATCGATTACTGCTTATTTCATGAATTATTTCTTGTGCATTAAAGAGCTCTTTCTGTAAATTCCAGGTCTCTGGATATTTTTTTAGAGTCAGAATTCCTTTTGACAGCAAAACTCACTTTTGATACAGTACTGCAAAAAAGTCTTGTGCCACTTCATCTTTTCCAGTTTTTGCTTCCAAAGAGTCTGAGCAATTTCAAATGTTAAAATTTAAAGTGGTCTTGAGCAATCCGGTCTTTAAGTCTGACGTCACTAGCCGTGTCTGGGCCTAAACTCCGCTGCAGGTCCATATATCAAACAATCACTGTGGCATTACTGAGAGTTGAAAAACTGTCTAAAGTCTTTCATCTTTAATAAAATGATCAGCGTTCTGCTCTACCAGGTGTAACAATTGAGTTTAACATCCAGCCATCCGTGAAAACGGAATTTATGACATTTAACGGAGTTAGAAGTTAGCAGGAAGTTAGCTCTCTAGCTTCCATCTAAATACAATATAGCATGTCCTGACTGTGGGGTTTTGGAAACAAATTAAAACGTACAGCTCTGCTATCACTTCCAACATAAATGAAGACAGAAAACTAAACAGCAGTGACGTTTGTAGGGTTACTGAAGTTTGGCTAGCTGGTATATAATGATGTGCTACGTGACCGCTAGTGACACAGCTATGTTAGCTATAAACAAGCTAACTTTTTTTCCACTCGATAAAAGTTAACGTGAGGGTTCTCGGTAGTCAGGAACAAATGTAATCGCATGGCAGGAGGCTGTAAACGGACCAGACTTCAGTCAGGAGAACAACTGAGATAATCCATCCACAATACGAGGTTAGTCATTCATATACTGCTGCATGGGCTGGGCTGTAGTTACATCGTAAGGTTTTAAAAACTGAGCTTAAATAAATGATTAGTGGTAATAAAAGCCGAGGGAGGTCAACAGTGATCACTGACTGTTTTAGGAGCTTTTTGAGATTAAATAGAAGAAAATACAAAACATTAAACATGTTAACAACACAAAAGCCATATTAAACGCAGACTACTTTAGGCCCGGAAGTAGGATTCGTCACGTCATCACTTAAAGACCGGATAGTTCGAAAGGTTTTTTAAACGTTTTAGGACACTGGCTCCCTTTTGACTCTTTTATAGTCCAGTCCATGAAGCTGAACATTTCTGGAGGAATGCTTATTGTTTGTTGAACCAGTTAACACTTACCTATGAATCATTCAAGCATACATAAGGCTCTATAGTCAAGGCTTGAACCATGGTTATAATTAAACACAGCAGACAACTTAGCAAAAAAAAAACATTTTAAATTGCATCTTTAGGCACTTGAAAAGCTTATACATAGATTTAGAAGCAAAATAAGTAATTTTCATAGCAGTGTATTAAGTTTTATGCTTAAGTCCCACCCTTTTCAGTGCTAAATTTAGACAGTTTGAATAATACTGGAGAGAACAGGCTGGGTATCAAAGTGTAACTACTTTGTTTTCACCTGTTGCTTGAAGAAAGGAAACACCTTCTACTTGTGATCTCAAAAGAAAGAAAAGCAATGTTAAAAAATGTGTTGTGTTACTGTGAATATCTAAGCAAAAGAATATGAACAGTGAGACAGTTTAAACCTTATTGTGATGTTTCAGTTTTTTCCTCCCCTTCTACTCAAAAGAACAGAATTTCTCTTCCAGAGTAGTTATGTGCTTAAGGACACACGCACAGGGGCAAACATTTCTGAAAGAGGTTATTAATGGGACTCATCAGAATTCAGCTCAACCTGATATCTTGCTGTAGCACCTGTAATGCTAAGCAAACTAACAGATGCCTTGCAGCAATATGAAATACGCAAGTGCTTAGTTATATTTGAAGAGTCAAAAAGAATATGCCACCTAAAATCAGTCTTTTAAATATCAAATATTTACCCCATATAGACAATAAATTCTGTTATTATTAGTTCTCAATTATTCTATTCATGGAAGCCATTAAGGATTCCAGTGTTAACCCAAAGTCACAGCAGGGGAGGGGAGAGGGCGTAATTGGTCATCGGAGATAAAACGATAAGATTTCGCCTGCAAGCTCCAGGGGTCTTCTGAAGTTCACAGATGAGTTTCCAATGAATCAGAGAACGTGACTGGCATACACTGTTATGGGCAAGAAAAAGGTTAAACACAAACCTTTGGTTGTTGCATTCAGATTAAAAGAACTTTCACTGGCGAAGGCTGCCACAACCAATGACAAGTTAAAAGGATAAAACAAGCCAGCTGGGCCCCAAAAAGCATTTTGACCATATTACTGTATTTTCCATTATAGCACTCCAAAAGCCTTTTATTTCCTGATAGCACAGAGACAGGAATGATTCTTTTAACTACTGAGCACACAAGTACTTACCGGTGTACTGGACTGAACTTTGATCTGATCATCTCTATATTTGATGTCAAACCTCTTTCTACCAACAACATGAGTAAAATTCAAGGCTTTTCCTTGAAAAACAAATTTAACTACATGGGGAAAAGCACAAAGATAACTCATTAGCCATTACACATTAGTTTCAGCGAATGCAACTGCACTCAAATTCTTAATTTAGAAATATAAGGAGGCCATTTAAAAGCGCTTTTTAACCATGAGCTTTTAGGCTATACAGTCATATGAGTGCTTATTTGCAGCTACTTCAAGTAACAGACATTCAAATGAAAGAAACTGGGGATCAGCCAAGCTACAGCTGCCATCAGAGCAGCTTGAGTGAATTAATCAGTTAAAGGTAAACTAATAAGAAGGTGCCAATTTAGCTCACTTGTTCAGCAGGTGACCGTATGCGTTAGGTTATCTGGTGAGTCTCAGTGGGCTATAGCTTTAAGTGTGAATGGTGCAAAGTGGAACTTCTTTTTACCTCTCCTCATATATAATCCTTCCACTGGATGGCTGGACTCTGCACTAGACACAATGAAAAAAAAAACACTAATAAGGACTCTAAAAAGACACAGTTGTAAATTGAGGCTACTCAAATAAAATAAAAAAATAGCACACTAAATTGGATGGTATGACCCTAAAACACTGCTGTAGAAATCACTGTAAATACCAAAGAACATGGCTTTGAGTAATTTATTTATTACATTATTTACATTATTATAAGAACAGGTTTCTTACAAGATGTAAAAAGATCAACTTCTGAACTGAAACTGAACTTCTCTTGAACTGAATGTTGAAGAAAAAATAAACCCAATAAAAATGTCAAACAACCAAATATGAGCTTTGCGATGTGGGAGAAGCTGCAACGCTAAGATGCAAGCAGTTCATATATTATGCAAAACTAAGTACCAGCACAGAAGAAATCCATTCTGTTTCATAATTAAGAGGTAATCTTTCTCATGTTAGCGAGACACCTGTTTATAACAATGTTTTTCACAGTGTGATCAGTGCAGGAACACAAGATTATGACCTTAAAGTGTTTACATTTTTGCTTTTTTTGCTGTTACCCAAAATTTAACTTAAATAAGTAATTCTACCTGGAGCGCTGCTAGCCTTTTAAAATGAAATTCAGTCTTCTCACAGTTTATCAACCAACAAAAATACACAATCCCATTTTCTGTTAAATCCCCAAACAGAAAATGATGTGACACATTGGCAGGCACTTCTGTACTAGTTGAAGATAATATTTGTCAGCTATGAAAAAAAAACCTTTAAATATCCCTGCTGTTTTGTCCTTTGATGCTATGTGATCAAAGATAAATGGAAGTCTGGATTGTCAAAGAGGAGAGGCCTTTTGACTGGAGAGGGATCTCTGTCAGCCTTGTGAAGCAGTTTAAATAGTCCTGTTCCAATATTCATTGGAATCCCCATGATGATACACTCAGACACACCTGAAACAGGAACACAGGGGGATGTTAACAGGCCAGTCAAGTCACGAAGATCAATTTCATTATGCAGATGAAACAGCAGCTTACCACAAACTGAGTCCTTCTGTCCAAAATAGGCAGCATCAAAGAGATGATCGGCTGTCTTCTCAAAAGAAGCCAGCATGAGGACACTCTCCTTCATTTTTGCTAAACCAAACCTGGTGATTCCCAGGATCTCACCCTTAAAGGATAGAAGATGGTTACATTAGTTCCCCTACAAGGAGATGAAAGGATATTAATTCATGTAATGTATGTAGATCAGCGGTTCTTACCTTATAGGACATGAGATCTGCAAGAAGCATGACGTGACGTCGGTCAATGCTCATTCCGTGGTTCACCATGGTGTACTGAATCTCGTTTATGATTGTGGATCTAGCAGCCTCAATGCCCAAGGTCTTCTCGACCTATCAAGTGCACAGAAAAGCTTGTTTAAAAAACAAACACATTTTAAAAAGCCCTGATGCAGACTCCCCACAGCCAATTGAAAGTGTTCTCAGTTCCTTCAGCTGGCATAATTTATGCGATTGTTTTCCTTCTTTTTTTTTTCTTTTTTTTTTTTTTACAGTTGACATTTTAAAACGTGTCCGTTACTTCATGCACTTTGAGCCAACAGGTTCATCCAAGAAATTCATTTATTTATTTTAAACGCACAAGAGTGGATGCATTAGAAAACTTAGTGCTCCATTTGAGTGATGAAATATCAAAAACTGCCAGCCTACAAGGACAGCTGAATACTCAGTGTAGCAGCAGCAACAACTTCCAGCTCTCTTAGAGTCCTTTTGTCTCACAGCCTGTGTGTCATGGACCAGGCTTTGTGTTGTTAGATAAAAGCATTAATGCAAAGTAGTGAGAGCTGATCTAGGCTGAAACACTTTTAAACTAGCTTTGCTTATCTTAATTAATTTATTAATTAATTTATTTAACTTGTATCATATAACAAGAAAACTTGATGAGCCTCTAACACATATTTCTACTAATTTCTAACCAAACGATAACACTTAGGGACAATATTAGACACAAATATGATGACAATTTAATTAAAAGTGAATGAAAAACTGTGCAAATGTTTTTGCCCATCAATGACAGCAAAAATGTTAATGCTTCAGTTGTGCAGTTTTTTTCTTTTTAAATCTTCAGCTTGGATTTTCAGAGTGATCCTACTCTCATCATGGGAATGAATAGCCTGTTAATTTTGGGCTTCTAATAATTTTTTTCACTTGCTATTTTTCCAGGGTAAATAAGTGTTCAAGACACATCTTTAATAACTTTAAAAACAAAAGGAATTGGGCACACAAACACCCATTTCTGAGCATTTAACCATTCCAACAACAAGAAAATCAAAGAGTGCTGTAACAGCTGACAGGTGGCAGCTAACCCTGGTGGCATAATGGTTGGGTCTGTAATTTCTAAACTGTGCTTAAACGTAGGGTCTGTGCAGAAAACCAACCAATTTCAATCAACTCTACCAATTCTCCCAAGAGTGGGCAGATATTCACCCAAAATTGTGGTCAAGATGCAATTTGCTAAAGCCATCGGCTCAGATAGTAGAGCAGATCAGCTACTGATTGGAAGGTTGGCGCTTCGATCCTTGGCTTTCCCAGTCTGCATGACAAATACCCTTGGGCAAGATACTAACCCCAAGTTGCCCCCTGATGTGTTCATCGGAGTGTGAATGTTCATTAGTTTGCACTTTAGAAGTGCTTGTATGAGCTGGTGTGAATGAGGCATGTTGTATAGAGCGCTTTGAGTACTCCAGGAGAGTAGAAAAGCGCTATATAAGAATCGGTCCATTTTACAAGCCTGTGTATATATTTGAGCCTGTATGTATACTTTTGAGCCTCCTGTGTGCATAAAAGAAAATTCACCATAAAACCTCTGCACCCCATTCTTCTTTTTTTATATCAATAAAAATGTATGATGTACAAACATTTGACACTGGGGGGAAAAAAAAGACTCATACCTCATAAGTATTGTTTGAAGTGGTCCTACTTCCGTTCACGCCATGTGTCGCCATAACCGCTCTCAGGTTGTCCCCCTCCACCAGGAGTTTGTACTTACTCTTGCTGCTCTGTTCGTCAATATGAATGACAGCTCGGGCAACCTCCGGTATCCCTTGAACCACCACCTTTCAAATGAGTAAGTGCAAACAGTTAAGACAAGAAAATACACAGGACTCCATGTTATCCCTGCTTTGAGAGCACTTTAAGCATTAAACAGTTCAGAACATGTACTGAAAAGTATATTCTGTCATACATTCACAGTGACATATTAAATCTTTACCAAAATAATAACGGCCAAAAAATTCAATTATATATATATTTTTTAAACCGAGGAGTTTATTGAGCCTTCAGGTAAAAACAAACAAAGAAACAAAACAACACAATAACAACATCAACAATAAAGTTAAATGCATATATTGTTTTTATGGGTCAATTTATTTCTCAAAAACATAATGGGGGGTCACAGTTAGAGTTAATAAATAATCACACTGATGATGTAGGGGCCTCAAAAACCCAAGACATGATATGAAATACGATACACTTTATGTTAAAGGTTTAATATGGTTATCACTTTCACAGCAGCCTTTCCCACCTGCTGCTCAGACCATCTGTTTACAAGGGTAAGATAATGATAAGAAAGTCAGCTCAAAGGGAAGGAGGAAGGCAGAGAAAATAAAGTTGATTTTTGCTCTTAAATAAAGGATGAACTAAAGGTTTCCACCAAGGCCAAGAACACAATAAATATACTTTAATGGAGTAACGCTGCATGACTTAGTGCTTAAACCAGAGTGAAAGAATAAAAGTAAAGCAGTGAAAATGAGCACAACAGGTCCACTGTAAAACACTCTTAAATATTTTATTGAACAGAGCAATTAAACTAAAAGTTCAGCTGCTCCACATCCATACAGTATTCTCAGACATCGGCAGAAATCACAGTGCAGCATCTGTGCTTTCTAAACATGAATTTTCCATAGGTAAGAAGCCCTGACCGGCCTTGACCTTGAATTCAATTTGCACACAGAAAGCATGTGTGCACAAAAGAAAACAACCATTGCACACGTGACATTCTCACCTTGGGAAGTTCTGCTTTTAGTGACTGCAGCACATAGTACATGGAGCTTTTGCTGTTCTCTCGAGGAGACACGCACACCACCGCCTCCCCGTGTACAGCGATGTCTGCCGGTTTGACTCGCAGTTTAGACATGCAGATGGAGTAACGCACCGTTTCTGCATTTACCTGAGAAGAGACGAGAAATCAAAGGCACAGCTTGTTTTCTTTTCCACGCCGCACAAAACGCACTTCTCTTTAACCTGCAGGCACTCATGAGTCAGAGCACTGTGCTGTAGCTGCTACTATTAAAGAAATGCAGTGTTATCATATTTTAGTAGGTAGAGAAAACAAAGAATTCAGTGTTCCAATGGTTTAAGCTATGCAGACTTATCTGTAACTGCACATAAAGCAAAAAGTGAGAGTATAAAAACATATGTTTTGATTTTCCCTTATTCTAAAGCAGTTCAACCAAAACCCCAACATGTACTGAAAATATGCAGGATGAATTACATCCTGAAATCAACCTTGAAGGTATAAAAATGAACATTATTTCTTCTTCAAATATAATTGAGAAGCTAAAAATAGTAGAAATGAGGACACAACGAAGTCTAAGCAGCGCTGGACAGTCCGTTTTAACATTATCCCCGAGTTCCCAGGCCTCATACGTACTTTTACAAGCACAACGGTATCCCAGCTTACGTAAAATGACAATTAAAACTATAGATTAACATCCCAGGTGCACTAATTCAGAACTAATTTAGATGTGTGAAAGGAGGGGGAAGTGCCTGAGATGTTCACACAAAGTGGGAGTAAAAGTAATAAAGCTGTGGTACCTCCAGTCGCAGCAGTCTTATTCTCTCCAGTGACAGCTTCACCAAGATGAAACAGTCATCTGGAAGGAAAACCTCTTCTATGTACTCAGAAATCTGTAAAGGACAAAATGAGAACCTACCTTATTACAGCTCTGTACAGCTTGTTCTTTTCTTTTTTTTTTTAAAACAACACCTCTACTTGAACCATTGACATCCCTTAGTAATGATTTCAAAGCTTTGATTTGTAAATAAAAGGGAGGGAAATCTGATTGGTTCAGGTTACCTCTCCTAGAAGAGTCTTCTCAATTCTCCCCTTCACCAGCCTGGCAAAGTCAGCATCATCTTCCACATCCAAATGAGCCGTGATTATAGGAGTGCTGAGTGGATTTTCAATAGGTAATTCAAAACAAATTAGGGATGTATTCACTACTGTGACACAAAACACCATGGGCAAGCATAGCTTACTCTGCTAACTGCTCTAATTCTGTGTGTAAGCCATGGATTGAAGCAAGTGATCAAATATATTCTCACAATAAAAGTGGAATGGGCAGCTTTAGAGCTGCAAAATCCAGCACTGGCGTCTGACAGTAAATGTCAAACAGAAGAATTGCTTCCATTCAGGAAGGCGGAGGTCTTGAAATCGTTCTTACTCCATCTTGCAGCAGTAATTTTCAGCGATGTTACAAAGACATCAAGACAAAGCCCATGGCCAACTTTGAATTGTGAGGTATATTTGTCTTTTTGTCCTTGGCGCAAATGACAGAGGGAATATAATGAGACATCTCCATAATTGAATATCATACCTGATGTTCTTGGAGGCGTTGATGATTTCTTTGATGCGAGGCACTCCTAGAGTGATATTCATTGATGCAACACCGGCAAAGTGAAAGGTTTTTAGTGTCATTTGAGTACCCGGCTCTCCAATGCTCTGGGCACAAAGGGCCCCAACTGCTGATCCTGGCTCCATCTGAGCTCTATCGAGAAACGAAAAGAAAAGAAAAAAATAATAATAATAATAATAATAATAATAATAATAATAATAATAATAATATATATATATATATATTTTACAAGACAGAGTCTCTAAGCTGAATCAGCTTTCATCAAACTGACAAGTAAAATTGGAGTTGCATTTAAACTAATGTCATTTTAGCAGCTCTCAGAAAAGATGAATGATCATTTGGGAAACAAAGTCAACCACTTAAAAAAATAAAACGAAATCTTAACCCCAGGCTGACTCTAAAAACAGAAATCACAAAAAACATGGTTAACACAGCATGCTATTTCAAGCTCCAGCAGAGTTTAGCGCAGTGCTGTCAAAGGAACAATGATGGCCAGTCACTCTGCACGGTTTCTGATGGCATATAGCCTTCTGACTTTTTCTCTAGTACAACCATTATAGTTTGGTTTTGAGTGAATATTTCTGGCACCTCCACATCCTTACCAAACTTTCAATAAACCTTTCAGTACACTTCTAAGTGTTTGTTGCATTGCCTTTTCATTTTCTTAAAATAGATGAGTTGTTCATTCCTCCCCAGCTTCAACTACTTTAAAGCTTTTTGAAGCACAATCAGAATTGATTACAAATTTCCTCTCAATTGTTCTCTATATTTTGGGCTGCGTATGTAGTAACAGGGACTTTTTTATGATTAAAAACCAAAGAGCAACCATTTTTGGCTCTGTGGTTACCTAATGGAAGGATGGATGGACAGATGGAGCCGAGAAACAAAAATAACAAGCCTCAAACTTGGATATGAGTCTTGTACCTCATGTATTTGTCTCTGCAGGTTTCAAGAAACTTCTCCAGCTGGGTAGGAGTTACACGATCCAGCTGATAAAGAACCTTTGGCTGTAAATACAAGACAGAAAGAATACCAATTATTTTTCAAATGCTGTGAGGCTGAAGTTTGTTAAGCCTTGCGTGACACCTACCTCACTAGTCCCATTGTCATTGATGCCGTACTTGTCTCTAGTCTTCTTGATCCTTTCTGAAATGCTCTTAATGAATTTCTTTATTTCCTAAAGTAGAGAGGAGAGAATAAATTCCACCTCCAAACTCAAACATATCCTCAACAACAAATGCTGCTGTCATGCAGCTGTTAGAAATCACAAACTGTTAAGGAGTGGAGAACTCAAGCACCCAGTACAACACACTGACAAGTCTTCTTTTAAACATCAGCAACACTTTAAAATGAGCAATCAGATGTTGGAAAATCAGTACAGAACAACATCAGGCGCTGTTTTATTATACAACAGCATCAGCAGGATTATTCCATTAATGATTTCCAATTGTCACTGACACGCCATTCAAAATTCACCGCATGCTTGATAACTGTACCTCCAGGTACTTCTCTGCGCCTGTGTCAGTTAATTCCTTCATAAAAGGGAAAAGAGTCATGTTTGTTACCATCAGAAAACCCATTAACTGCATGCAGCTGGCTTTGGGTTTGGATGACAGCATGTCTCTCTGTATTTGATTAAAAATTATTATTAATATTTTTTCATCGTTTTGATGGTCACTGTAGTGGCTATATTAATTTCTTAAAGTTCTCTCTTTCTCTTATATTTAATATAACCACACTAGGACGGACAAGCGCCTGTTTTTATGGGTTGTGGTTAGCAACAACGACGGTAACACCATCGCATAAACCTTTCACTATAAAGCTCAAGATCCTGTTGAGATTTTTCAAAATAAACTGAATCACCTGAAAGAGCAGATTGTTTACGGATGAGAATTAAAAAAGAGCCGCCAGGTGCTAAAAAAATAAACCTTAGACTCAAACGTTAGAACAGGCTTTTCCCCGCAGCACGCCATGTAATAAATACTGAAAAATAAAACGGCGGTCGTTACAACTTATGTCTAATAATGTAGTTTCATGCATCTGTTAAAACACTCGACTCCAGCAACATGACGCGCAGCTGGAAACACTTCCAGCAAGTCGAGCTGCCCGAGATTCACAGAATTTACAGAAAATGTTACATTTTTGTGATTTATATCGTTATCGGACGATAGAATTCTTATATCGGGATATGAGATTTTGGTCATATCGCACAGCCCTACTCACAAAGGCACTAAATGAATTATTCGGCTAGTCCACAACAAAGTAATTATGCATTCTCGTTTGGTATCATTTGGTAAAAACTACTTTTCAGCTTTTTCTGGAGAATATTATTAAGGCTCCCTCTCACTTCCAACAGTGAATGATTTAATAATTGATCAACATATTGATTCATTTTGTCTTATAGGGTTACATCTGGCTGCAGAACGAGGAACAGAGCAGTTTAAATGATTTGGCACGCCTGACTTATTCCAACCGTCCGACTCCTCTAAGTACAGACTACAAAGGACATGTATTATCAGTCTTCCGTTTCAACCAAAGATCTGATGTGTGCTACATTTTACTAAAAAAAAAAAAAAAAGAACAAAGAACAAAGACCAAACAAAACAAAAATAAATAAATAAAAACATACTCTTAGCCTCTCATACCCTAAATAAAAAACAGTTTGTTGTTGCTTATTTTGAATTTTTATCTCAGTGTATTTGATATTGTGGCCTCTAAGCGTTGTGCTATATCATATCAATCCACCATAATACCAGCATAAATTCTTATGTTTATTCATTTAAAACTGTCATATCACGATATTAGTGCTATAGCAAGGCCATTTGCCTAGTGCACAACCTCAGGCATGTCTGCAAATAACAGTTATGTGTCAGCCTCTGATAATAACTTGGTACCTAAAAAGGGAGCTTCTTCAAGAAACTCCAACTAAGCATAATACTTAACCTGTTCTCGCTAAAGGTGGAAACAATTTTGTTCCATCACCTGACGAAAAACACAGACTACAAGCCAGTGATATGTTACCCAAATAACTAAATCAGGTGGTGCAAAAGCCAAGGATGGATGGAGGTTACTGCTGCAGTTACATGGCAGAAAAGTGGTAAGTAGTCATGATTTACAATTCCCAAGAAAAACACTACCTAGCTACTTTCGTGCTTATTTTAACATCTAATATAACCACTAAGCTTACTGTGAATCAGTTTCAATTGAAACTCTATTCATAATAAGCTACGCTATAATAAGCATAATAAGCTATGCCATAATTTCCTAATTAAAAAAAAAAATCTATAAAACATTGTTAACCAAATACTGTGATGGGTTTACCTCCAAGAAGCTGTCTCTACAGCATAAGAAGTCAGCTCTTTTCATGATAGCGTCTGCAGTGAGGACCAGCTCGTTTTGACTCAGTGCAGGCTCATCTGGACACGTGTAGACCGCCTGGGAGGAACAGAGAAGATCAGAAGCACTCACAGTTCAGCTGTAAATAGCTCATGATGGTTGATATTAATAGCAGCTGAAAATGCTTCAAAGTGAACATGAAGAAAATGTACTATATACTTTCTGTCCCAGTTTAAGGGTCAGTGCTTTGAGCATATAATATGTAAAAGACAGCCACTCTAATTATTTTTTTCATATTTATCCTTTAAAAATTTGTCTACAGACTGCACAGCCCTTGGCAATGAGCGGATCAAATCAGAACACCTTTCCAGTAACAGATTCATATTAAATGTATTAAACTCATTAAATTATCGTAATTATTTGAAACATTACTGGCAAAAAGCTGTATTTGTTCTCTGCTGGTTATCCTAGTTAAAAAGACCTCGTTTAAGAGATATGGAACCTCTAATGCTGCAAGCTTGTGATTTCTATTTGGATCTTAGAGAGTGATTTCAGAAAAACAACAACGCTTTTAACCTCAATGACAAGCAGCAGATTGTGTACACATGAGACATGACCTGACGGTGAATAGAGCAATTAATCGTTAATCCTACAGGTCAGTTCAAAGATTCTCTGTGGAAGGCAGTTTAGCGGGCAGAGTAAACTGATTTGAGTCATTTTAAACACTTACAAGGTCAGAAATTCTGAAAAATATGTTAGTAAGAAATTAGTTGGCTGCAATTTCAACTATTCAGCTGTTTGTTTTTTGCCTCTCCAGCTCAAAAGCAGACTGTTTACAGTAGCAGGAAAAGAAAACAGCAACATTTTAATATTCAAATAGTTTCAGTACTGCTGAACAAAACCAGTACTCCAAACCATAAAATGTGCCTTTTTTAATTAAACTATGTTTGTTTTTTTAATCACAGCTTTTTTGTGTGTATATTTGACAAAGTACACATTAAAGATGGACGTAGCCAATGTACATCCACTGCCTTGTGGAATCATTTTAAAGTCTAAGAGTTTACACTATGGCCGACATTACGTTGGGCTCTTGTACCCTGGAGTTGCCATGTTTAGTGGGTGGAGTCTCAGCTAATCCGCTGAATTCAAGTGGTCAGTTGAGCCTTTAGTTTGTGTAACACCCAATTGCCCACAAGGTGGTAACAAATTACCTGCACAGTCAAGGTTTGGAGAGCAGAGATCAGACTAGTGCCATTTGACCACAGCCCATCTGTTACCTTTACATAGTTTGCGCTTTATCTCAGTGCAAGATGTTTTTTCATTACTTGAAGGACTTTGATGAACATTTTCGGTCATAGTATTTGGGTTTGCATTTCACTTTTGTCTGTAGAGTAGCCTATAACATCAAAGTACCTGGCTTTTTAAACAGATAACTCGTAATTAGTAAGATGTTTTTCTGTCGTAACCTGTGGGTGAATTACTGCCACCTTCTGGAATTAGTAACACATCATACCAGTCACCGGGTCCAAGAAGGAGTTGCAGAAACATTAGATTTTTCAGAAACTTCATGTCTGCTTTAATATTAAAATATCATGGTCATTGCTACAATAAAGCAATGATATTAACACTGACAGCTGTAGGAAGGAACAAGCAACTGTTTTTAAAAGTTTAAACAGTTGAAGAGTCAAAGTAATCTTTATCAAGTTGAATACAATGAATAGAAAAGGCTGATTCTAAATGGATGATGTCCTTTACGCAACCCTAGAAAATGTACTTTTAAGCTAAAATAATGACTGTGGGGGGGCTGAAAGTTGTCAAATGTACAATGTCTACATTATTGACTACAATAAAACAATAAGGTCCCAAAAAGTTGATTCTGTTCATCTGGACGTAGCGTTTTTGGTAGGAGAAACATTTTGTTACTCATCTAAAGAACATGGGATGAAATGTAAAGATGAACAGAATCAACTTTTTGGGATTTCCTTAACTGGGCATGAGCATGCGTCAAGGCAAAACAATTAAAGGTTACATTACATAAATCGTATCACTGCTTATATAAACGCATGAAATCATCAACACATATCAAATTGAGATTCTAAAGGCTGGTACATGCTTACTCCGTTTTTACCCCATTAATTCCTGCACTTTATTTTTTAGCTTTACCATCAGCTAGGAAGATAAATGAGAAGGACTCTTGTTTATCCAGAGTAAGTGGCTTCTCACGGCTTTTTCATCTTAAAATTACTCCTTGAAATAAACCAACTGAAATAAGGAGATCTTTTAAAAGGCAAACTATAACTATAAACAATTTATGAAAGTTCAACTATATGAAAATGGCCGACAAATATTCAATTAAAACGTGACTGCAACAGAAACAAAGAATTAGGGCTGCTCGATTATGGCAAAAATGATAATCACGATTATTTTCACTGAAATTGAGATCACGATTATTTGACGATATTTATTTAACCCTTTAAGACCTACTATAGAACCAAGTCCACCAGAGCTTATATTATTTTTTTTACATGCTGTAGTGCCATTTGTGGGAGCATTTCAAGTTGCTATACATCAATACAACTGTTATAGCCCATATTTTAATAATATGTATGCATTAAGTCCATAGTAATTACATAAATTGCAAAAAAGTGCAATAAACTACAAAAATAATTGAAAATCGCTTTTGTTTTGTTTACATATATTTCTACTTGGAGAAATTTAAGAGGCTTATCCCTCAAAACTTTAAAAACAATAAAGTTGCAAAAAATAGTTTACAACAACAGGAAATTTATTTTGAGTGTCTTCATAGTTTTATTTTGGAGATACAGCAATTTTTATATACTGCAGGAAAAAACAAAAAACAATCCTATGATGCAAATTTGCAAAGAAAACAGCAGGTGCATCATTTCACTGTGGGAAGTGTTACGACCAGCTGATGGATCGGCAAAGCGTGTTTCTGGAATATTATGTTTTTGTTCATGCAAGCGCTTTTTATGCAGTTTTTGCAAAGCTATATGTGGAACGAAACCGTGACCGAGGACAAGCTGATGGCATCAGATGTAAGTACAACTCCTCCGGTTTCATATGCAAAACAAATTATTGCGCTAGCTTACACGGTTCAGGTTCTACAGGGATTTAACAATAGTTACGCAAAACGGAGCGTGCTGCTCTGACCGGCTTTAAAGGGTTAACAATGACTTTAAAAAAATAATATAAAATGGTGTGCAACACCACTGAAGTTTTTTTTTTTTTACCTCTCTTTTCAACCAACGGCAGTCACTCTCCAAATAACTTCTGCTTAGCTTTCCGAGCTTCCCTCGGGTCCTCTTAATCAGCGGTCTCCAACCTTTTTTGCGCCACGGGCCGGTTTATGCCCGACAATATTTTCACAGACGGCCTTTAAGGTGTCGCGGATAAATGAGGGAGGGGCTAATAATCGGCTCAGTCATTTTTAATGATTGTTGAAAGCCCAGATCGTAATCGTGATTAAAATTCGATTAATTGAGCAGCCCTACAAAGAATAAGGGTTATTTTAAGGCTGAAGAAATTAACTTTTACTCTGGTTCGCACATATTTAGTGCACAGAAATTGACTGCTTGTCAAGCTGTCGATTTCTGATTAACTCACCCGAATGTTGTCCAGGACTCTCTTAAACTCCAGTGGCTCATCCTTCCCCTCCATTGCAGCGGGGTCCAGGCCATCACCACCATAAATGAACTGGATGATGTCGCCTGTTGAACTGCGTACTGTGAGGTCATACTGTGAGCACAAATCCTCCAGAGACTTCACCAGACGTCTCTATTAAAATACAGAGAAACGACACAAAATAATAATGACACTGACACATGCGATGGAACTGCAAATTGCATCAGCACTGCACTATGAGTGTGTAACCACAGTCCGCGTAAATGAATAAGAAACCCTAATTAGCTATGATGAAAGTGCTCCAGATATGATTATATAATAATATTACATACTATGAAATCTTAATATTTAATGTGCAAAGTTAGACTGATTTAAAAAATAAATTAAATTATGGGAATGAGGCTTTTTTAACACGACGTACTGCAAGGAGAATGTGGGATGACATTTTTCCTTTTTTCACAATTTTATATGATCTCATGGATTAATAAATAAAACACTGAAACAGGCAATATTACTTTGTGCAATAGAAAATTTGCTGGGGGGGGGGGGGGAATCAATAAAAACTTAAAATATAACATGCAAAAAAAAATGCTAGCATCCTGGGGACAAAGTAAAGACCTGCAGCGACTCAGTGTCAGCAGTAGTCGTCAGAAGTGAACTGTGTGAAAAGGCTCAAAAGAAATGGGTCCAAAAAGCTTTACCTGCATGTACCCAGTCTCTGCAGTTTTCACCGCAGTGTCCACCAGACCCTCTCGACCAGCCATGGTGTGGAAGAAGAACTCTGTGGGTGTCAAACCGGAATAGAAGCTGTCGGCCACAAACCCTTTAGCAGCAGGCAGCTGTAGAGAAATCATCAGTGAGCTATTAATAGAGCTTTGAGTACTCTAAGAAACTGTTATCCAGTTGCACTGTTATTTTCTCAGAAAAAAAAAGAAGCAAAGAGACTAAACATAATGATGTTTAGTCATTGATGAAATTGATGAAAGCTACATTGGAATTGATGAAAGCTTTTGGAGTATTGGATGCAGGGGTAGCACAATGAAATAATACTACGAAATAATCAAAGTGCGTCAGAGCCTTGGATGCAACACATCAGGTCTACAGTCAAACACCAAAGTTTGTAGCGTATAATCTCCAGTTACAAGAACAAGCCTCAACAATTAACTGATTAATAAATCACAAAAAACAGATCCAGAACTACAACATGAATGGCACTTAAGGAATACATAGTAACACAATTACAACAAATAAATAAGGTCTTACTTTTGAGTGTTTTTCAAAGTGAGGCAGGGAGCGATTCTCAAACCCATTAGGTACCCGAGAGCCGCTTATGGCCTGCTGGCCCACACAGGCAATCATCTGAGATATATTAATGAAGGATCCTGCGTTACACAGCAGGGACAGATGAAAAAGTGAGACACACTAAACAATTTAGCACTTAACAGGTTGGCAAGCCCTGAAAAATCTATCAACTAGAAACACTGTAGTTTAACGGTCTCTTTATTAACAGCTTATCAAGCCTACTGAGTTTTGTCATGCAAACAAGAAATATAGCAATCTTACATCCACCTGTTCACATGGTGACGCAGGGCCTAGTTCATGAACAGTGTTATAAAATGTTAAATGTAACTAATGCTTCTAAAGTTAGTTCAAACATTAAAGATTAGGGCTGTAACTGTGCTGTGACAGGGCTGTAACACACTTTATTTGAAGACAGTGTGTCATTATTTCCATGGCTGTGTCTGCAATACCCAATATATTGGACTTTGTTTGAAATCATATAGTAAGAAAAGAAAAACCAAAACACTCAACTAGAGCCAGCGGTGGACAAAAGTGTCCTTGAGCCTTGTATTTATGCTCAATGCGAGCTTCACTTTGTGATTTCTTGTAGCTGATTTGTGAAGAGAGAACACTCGCAGATTCTGGCTGTGCATTGAGGCCAATTAAAACTGTCATTTAAAATGCAGTGTCTGTTAGCATATCACACGTTTAATAAAACTCCTGTGTCTGCCCACCTTTCAACGCCATCCTCGCTAGAATGTTGTAGCTAACGGACAACACTGCCAGCATATTCCTGGATTTTATGGTGTATAAGTATGTTAACATAAATTGTCTTCTGACAGTAACAATCAGGCTCTGAGTGCATATGAATGGAAGAAATTTTACTTCTTTATTGCCTTTGAGTTAAGATTATGTTTTCTTGTTCTGGCAGCAATGATTATGAATTTTCAATCATAATATACACATAACTGTATAACTTCTATAATAGCTTTTTGTCCTTTGAGTCCTTGAGTGTCGTTGTAAGTCTGTTAGTGCTAATAAGCCTGACAAAAATGTGACTGTTGTGGTATTATCTGATTATGTAACCAGGCTCTTTTGGTTCCTGTCTTACAGTTTTTCTGTCAAGTCCTTCACTATTTACCATTACAAAGAGCTAAAAAAAACATCCATCCATGTAAATATTGTATTGACAACAAGAAGAAGCCACTTTGTGTCTCAGAGCTCTTCAAAATATTTTTTTCCAGCTGCACGTAGACACGGCAACACCTTCATCGACCATTTATATGAAGATTTTACGATTTGTTTTGTTTGCTTTCCAGTTAGCTTACCTTTGGACCCGCAGAGAGCCATAATTAGAGGGCTGTTGCTCTTGTCCAGCTCCCTTAGACAGGCACTACCAGCTCGGTCTCTGATGACAGACAGCTCTTTCAAGATGAGAGCCTTTTAACAAACACACACAAAATGATCTTGAAAGATGGCACACCAACATCTATCCTTTTTTGGTCTTCTCTTATACACAAAATAAAAATTTAATATCACACTTCCTTTTCTTCAATACCTTAAATAAAATCTTGTGAAACTTTCTGAGCCTATAAATATGAACAGAACAAATCACAGCATTCAACATTACTTTTTAAGCTTCCACAGACAAACTGGATGATTTCGTGCTGTACTCTCCAAAAACTAGCCCAGCCCAAACACATTGCTCTTTCTCAGCCTATGAAAACCCCGATGATTGGACGGATCATCGTTGGAAATGGCCCCTCTGCGATATGACGACTATCGGTCAGTGAAGATCTTATTTAAGGTCAGTTGTTGCCAATGTGCAGCCTACCGTCAAGTCGATTTCAGAGCTTGAACAATTTTGGAAGTATTTGTGCCTTTTATTGAACAAAAGGTGCAGACAAACAGGAAATATTGGAAAGACAAGAGATACAGAAATTAGATCGTAAAAAGTCAATTTGTTGAGAAACTGAAGAAAAGTTTTGGGTTTTACTGGCAGCGCTTATAATTAATAACATGCGAGAAAATAATGAAATCACCACATCTGGATGATGTTCATTCAGCTTTCTTCTCAGGTTTTTAGCTAATAAATAACAGATATGACAAAAAATGACATTGGTTTAATAACCTCAAAAAACTTATAATTTAGATATATCAATTAATGGTGTGTTAATTTCCAATCAAGCAGAGGAAGAAAAAAGGAATAGGGATTCATAAAAAAACAAAAGACATCAGATCAGGTACTTTGTTGCTCCTCCCTGGGCTTTTATAATGACCTTAACCGTTTGAGTTAAGGCCTTAAACTGATTCCAACTTTCTCGAACACAAGCAGTCAGTTCAAGGTTTGCAGGATGGAGCCTTGTCATGGACTCATTTTCTTTTTTTTTTTGGTAGTTTCCACATCAGCTGGATTGAGAGCCAGACTGCTTGTTCGCCATGTCACTCTGTTAATTTGCCAGTGCGGAAGAAAAACTTTAATACTCTTTGTTCCTTGGCAACATGAATTGCACTGAAAATAGCATCTTTGTCACCAAACCTACTTTCTATCTATTATCCATCAGTGGAATGAGAGAAGACTAATTTTTCTGTGTGCATCTGGGCCTTTACTACTGAGGTAATGATTGCCATCCTCTTTGGTCTATTACCTGCAATGTAAACCCATAACATAAATGAATCGAACAATTTGCTTCTTTTCTTTGCACACCCACAGACCACTTTGTTAGTTACATCTGTCCATCTTCTCATTAATGTAAATGTCTAATTAGCCAATCATATGGCAGGAACGTGATGCATTTAGGCATGTAGAAATGGTCAAGATGATCTGCTGAAGCTGCATCAGAATGGAGAAGAAAAGCAATTTAAAACATCCAGTGAGCTCCAGTTCTCTAGCTGAAAATGACTCTATCAGGACAGAGGATGGCCAGGCTGCTTCAAGCTAATAGGAAGGCAAAATAAACTTTACATTACAACCAATGAAGGCAGAACAGCATCTCTGAATGCACAAACCTTGAACCAGATTGACTATAGCTGCAGGGGACAACACCAGGTGCCACTCATGTCAGCTAAGAACATGAAACTGAGCCTACCGTTCACACAAATACTGACCAAACCACAGCTGTAACACTTGATTAATTCTTCTGTTCTTCTACAACAGGTCTACTTCCAACAGCACATGCTCGCTTTTGGAAGATGGAGTTAAAGACTTATTATTATGCTAACAGAAGTCTTCATTCTCAGACTGCAGGCTTACTGGTGGCTCCTAGAGTTTCTAAAAGCAGAGTGGCAGGCAGACCCTTCTGCTGTGGATAAATCTCTAGGTTCAGGAGACACACACCCTCTCTACTTTTAAGATTAGGACTCAAAACTTTTCTTTTTTGATAAAGCTTATACTTAAAGCTGGATCAGGTGAACCTGAACCATCTGTCGATTACACTGCTATCAGCCCAAACTGCTGCTGCCGAGCATTTCTTCTTCACTGAACTCTTTTCACTCCCCAGGTGTTTACACACCACTGCAGCATGTGACAAAATGTTTGTTTTGTCCCATCTCCCTTAGCTCTTATGTTTCTTTACCTCCTAACTCTTTACCTTGCCATATAAAGTGCCTTGAGCCAGCTGTTGTTGTAATTCGACACTATGTAAATAAACCTGGATTGAATAGAACTGAATGACTCACAACTGGTGTGGTGTTCAAGAAGTAGTGGGAAGGTATCAATTAAATGAAAAAGCTTTCGTCTCGTGCGGTGATGAAATGTTTCAGCAATGATGCAGATTGTCCATGCCTACCTCCAGGGTTTCTTCTGCTGTGCAGCCTGGCTGCTGCTGCAACTTGCCCGTGTCCAAAGCTTCGATGTATTCGTCACACTTCTTGTAGCCATCATCCAACAGGTCCTGCTTAGCCTTCAGCAGACCCTGGCCTGGTGTAACATCCCCGATTCCAATAGAGAAACCCCTGTTTGCTGAAAGTTGAGGTTAAAAAAATAATTCTGCATTACTTCAGGCTAACCCTTCTGTGTAATCGTTTATTGTTCTTAAAGGGTTTTGAATTTTCTAATATAAACCAAGACACTAGAAGATATCTTGGCATATATCAGACCTAAGAAATAAGTAATAAATTCCTTGTAGACCACCTACAGAGATACACAGGAGCAAGTCTTGCCAAGCGAGACATGGCGTTGGCAGCCTCCAGCTGTCCCCAGTCCCTCAGCAGGATGTAGAAAATGTTATTCTTCGAGCCAGATCCCAAGGTGCTCTTATCCATGCTACCACACATCAGCTCACTGTTGTGAATCACCACAACTGGGGATATGACAAGAATAGGACAAACAGCGATGCTATTAAATCCAGAATAGAAACACCAGGTGAATAAAACATCGCACCCTGTTCGCCTCGAGACACCTGACACCTATCTGACAGGACATTCTCAAACCTCAAAGGAATTTCAGGAACTTGTTTTTGCTACATTTTCTGGAATCACACTAAAATTTGATGAACTCTCCTAGCGACGGGCAGTTACTCAATCTTATTTTTTGCTCATATGTTACTGCTCATACAGGCTTCATTAAACGTTTCTAGGTAGTTGCTGACAAACAAATGTAATCCATTAAATGTATTTAATTTCAATCACAATCTAACTTTAAAGCCTCCTCCTGAAACTTCATCGCTATAAAGACGTGTTTGTAATGTGAGATGTAGTCAAACAAAAGCTTTACACTTGGTTTCATTAGGTGGACGTCTTTACTTAAGAAACTCACACGAATCATTGTGACAAAGGTCCTCTCCCTTGCCGCAGTACTGTTTGCCCTTGGTGCGTAGGTTGGCATTGACTGGACATTCCTTACTTGGCTTCAGGATTAGGCTGAAGATTTGCTTTCCTGTCCACAGAGCCATGGGCTGACAGACACAGAATAGATTATTAGTGCTGGGTCACAAATATAGACTTATGTAACCAGCTCAGCAGTGTGGAGTACCTTTATTATGGCCGGGTGAGGGAGAGAGATCCTAACTCTTTCATCTTTACCCACAAGGATTGACGCTACTATTTGGCAGGCTTTTGATCTGTCAAAGAAGGTGTCCTTCAGCGTCAAGAGGTAAGCACCTAGGCAGTACAAACACATTGTTAATTCACGGGAAATTAAAAAACAGGTGCCTTTCAAATATTGCAAAGCTGCACACCCATCTGGTAGAGAATGGATTTTTTTTAAATACCTCCCGATTTTTTAACTATTTTCTTAATATTTCCATACATTATACATCTATGTATGATGCTTTTGAGAACCGGGACACTCGTATCATACAAAAACATCTACAGTTGGCTACCACACATCACTGCACTGACCTGTCAGGAAGTCCTGAATAGCAGCAATCAGGGGTTCGCCATTTCTTGGAGTGACAAGATTAGCTTTGGTCTGAAAGAAAAGATAATGAGTTGTCTAACTGCAGTTTCCTGTAGACAGCTTTTCATGTGTTCAAAAACCACATCTGTCTGTGTGCAGTTTGTTTAAACACCATGTAGTATAATGACACATACCCCCATGAGGATAAGAGCCTCAGCTTTAGCTTCTTCAGTTTGAGGTAGATGGAGATTCATTTCGTCCCCGTCAAAGTCAGCGTTGTATGGCGTGCACACACACTCGTTAAACCGAAATGTCCTGTGAGGTTTGACCCTGGCCTGTGTGTTAGTTTGAAAAGTGCCAAAAACTATGTCATTCAAAAGGATCCAACTAAAATATTTCTCATTAGTCAAGATTTTTTTTAAAGTAGAGAGAAAGCTAAAATGCGAACCATGTTCAGGAACCATGTTTTCAGTGTGTAACAGGTAATTATTAAATTTTAAAAAGTGCAAATAGATTATTTTGACTGCAACTGTATTCTACTTTAAACATTTCTAGATGTGCGTGCATTGACTTGACTTAGCACTGGGTTTAAAAGAACCTTTGCAAGTAAAAAGTAAGAAATAACGTCAAAAAAAACTATACGCAAAACTACGATCTTTGCGGATAAAACACGAGGAGTCCTAAAACCTAGTTAAGATGTTTTGTGTGTGTTTGCACACCAGCAAAAGAATCGTATGAAACATTTTCAATCTTGTTTTCTTTATCATTTTCATTAGAAAAACAATACGTTAATAATTCTCTGTGTGGCTGTGAAAATTATGGTTACAATACCAGTTTAACAAGTATTTAGGGCAAAAAAACCCATCTTACAATGTGAGCCATGATGCTGAGTTTGTGCAGAGAAGGCTGTCGATTGAAGAGGACGATGTCTCCATCTATTAGGTGCCTTTCCACCAAATCACCAATCCTCAGTTCCTGGGCAATCTTTTCACGGTTTCCATATTTTAAAAACCTGACAAACAAAAAACAGTAGATAAAAAAGATTAATTAATTTAAAAAAACTAAACAAAAAAGGGAAATAAAAGGAAATTCAACAACAATTCACAAGAAAACCTCTCAGCTGCAGTCATTAAATGAAAGTTTTCTACTCAGATTACATTTATGCCTCAGTTCTTCAAAGGATATGATAACAAAGTTTGGAAGATACAGATCTTGAATTCTGACAAGCAGCTTGTCAGCCGAAACTTTACATGCAGGATCTGCTCTTTCTAGTTAAACAGCCCACAGGCAGCGATACTGAAACACTTTGCTCCTTTTTCAGACATTCTCACATCATAGATGTCATAAATTAGATTATTACCGGTTTTCCATTTTGTCAGTGTATAAACATTTGGGAAGTGGTACTTTTAAACCATTTAAATTCCATGTGTGCCCACTAAAGATTATCATCACATAAAATAAATAGAATAATGAACTTGAGCTGTATAGACTAATAAAAAGAAAGGATATTTTAAATATTAAAGCAGAGAGAATACAACAGAGTATGGTGTAAAATAAATACAAAGTCCTAAGCCTCACCTTTTTATCTGAGTGTGTCTGTTCTGTATGAAGTTGGCTCCAGGGTGAACATCAGGACCATTACGGACCAGTTTCCTCATTAGCTCCAGATTGGCTTTGTTTACCTTGAGATAAGCCAAATTCAGATACAGTATTACACTCACAAGGATTAAAATCAAAAATGGGTATTTAGTGTTATTTCTGCTAATCATGGGAGAAGATTTACCCTCTCTGGGTATGTCAGGATTTTGGCCACATGCACAGGGACAGCCACCTCATCAATCCTCAGGTTTGGGTCTGGAGAAATGACAGTTCTGCCAGAGAAGTCCACTCTTTTGCCAGAGAGGTTTCCTCTGAATCGACCTGAGTCGCCATTAGAGTAGACAAAATCAGTCATTTAGATACTTAAACTCTTCATTTCTCAGTGTGATGTACAAGCAACATAAAAGCAAACATCTGCCAAGTGCCAAAAAAAGTAAAAATTTAATTAAATGTTGCTAAATTAGCCAAAATTTTATTACACACTATACCTTGCTTTCCCTTGAGCCTCTGCACAAAGCCCCTAGTCCACTTTTTAGGTGCCATATTGAGGGGGATACCAGAAAGTTCACTATTAATGTAAAGGGCACACTGCAGCTGGAGGAAGTCCCAGTCCTCCATGATCATCTGGGTTTTTGCTCCTGTCATACGATGCTGCAAGAGAAGAGTTTGTTAAGTGGGACATCTCCAATTAAACAATACATTTGATAACTCTATTACAGACAGACTTTTTATTTTTAAAGGATTGATGATTTGAAGATGAATCTTAATTGCCCCTGCTGTTAACCTGTACAGTTGAAAGATACCTTTTTAATGACATCGTTAAGGAAGATTATCTCTGTTAGCTTCATAGTGAGGTCGTCTTCATTGGTGCCAGACTTGAGGTCGCTGACAACAGACGGTCGGATGCAAAGAGGAGGCACAAGGAGACGGGTGATGATAAGGTCTGCGGGTTTCCCTGCTTCGGGGTTCATCAGCAGCAGAGGGATGTCCTCTTCAGAAATCCTCCTGAACAGGTTCAGCACCATCAGAGGATTCAGGTTTTCCTGAAAAGGGAATTAGAAATGAGTTCAAAGAATACATCGATTTTTCTAAAACATAAATAAATACATAGAAAGAAATTTTAAAAATCCCTTACATCTAAAATAATTGCTTTTAATATTTTTCTAAATTATCCATAAACCATACAGTGACTGTAAGCCACAGCCATGTCGATATATTAGGTCTACTTTTTGGTCCTTTTTTAAAATAAGACCCATGTGTTGCCATATGACGAAATTAGTAGTAAAAAAACTTCACCTGTGCTCTGGTCAGTAGTGGCTCAACCAGTTTGTTGTGTTCAATGGCAATATCAAAGGACTGCAAGAAATCTGACACAAAAGCATCCACCACTTTCTTGGTCGTCTTATACTTCTCATGGATGATCTTAAGTAGGCCACACTTTTTGACTGGTCCTAAAGAGTAAACACACACACACACACACACATTGATTTAGCAATCAAGTCAGGGTGGCTTTTAAAAAGAACCAGTTATGAAATGGAAAGGTCTCTTCTCACCATTGAAAGCAGAACAATTTAGACAGACTGTCCTTTTGCGGCATTTATCAGAGATTTTCTTCTTCAGCCCACGTTTCTGGAGGTAGGCCAGGTTAGGCCGTTTCAAGTAATCCATGAACTGCAGCTTCTCTTCTTTCGTCAGCATTATCCTTGAACATGTCTTACAAATCATCTGGATACACAACCCATCAGAAAGAGGGGACTGAATTATCGTTTCTCACAAGTCTAAAATTATGAAATGCCTTGCATATCATTTCACCTTTAACATTTGGCAATACAACAAATGATAACTCAAGAAATAAAGAATCTCTTTATTTCTCGCCTATTTATGGCACTCTAGTGACACCTAAAGGAGAAATACTATTTTAAAATGTGCCTTGCCATTCCTTAAACATGTACTCTTGGAACAATGAAAGGTTTGTAAGATATTTTAGTCACTACAACAAGAAAACACTGGATTTACCTGTAAGATTCCTATTGTGGCTTTGAAATAACCAACATGAAAACAGGGCAGCTCAAGATCCAGGTAGCCATAATGTCCTAAACAATCAGCCAGATTCTTCCCACATGTCAGGCACGGTCTGTCTTTCTCACTGGTGCCCTGCAGAAAGCACGAGATCGGAGAAATAAGGCTGAAATATGAGGATTAACTCAATGGGTAATTCAAGACTGTTTTTGATGCACCAATGCAAATCTACCAAACACCCATATAAGAGCTCAGTGGTGTAAAAATCAAGCATGTGGACTTCCCCACTGTGACAACCCCCTGTGAATAAAGGAGCAGCCAAAAGAAGCTTTAGTGTACAAATGTTAAAATATTTGAAGTTAAATGTTTAAATATGTCATAATAAAGAGTGAAAGCTCTTAAAACAATACCATTATGTTCTTATTTATTCATAAAGTAACTTTCCTTTATTTAATTTTAGAAAAGTAGAGGCAAACTATATAAATACAAGTGTATACACACGTGTACACAAAGAAAATGTCTCTCTCATATGCATGCCTTTATACCACAGCTTCCATTAAGCCTTGAGCCTAAATCTCAAAATGTATATTTAAAAAAGTATATCTTCTAACTAGATCTTATGCCCTGTATTTCTGTATTTATGCATTTCTCAGGTGTTTTCTTGAGTCATTGCAAACAGAAGTAAAAAGTCTTCCATGTCATACCATACGGTGGTCCAACACTCCATAGGCCAGTGGAGTGTGTTTGGTGTCCTGGCTGTAGAGATTTTTACTGACCACCTGGATGTGGGCCTGCTGCCGCATCTGCTCGGCAGATTTCATGCCGAAGCAGATGTGGCTTCTGTAAACAATGACATAAAATAAAGCAAAAACAAATTAAAGAGTTTAATACCTCAGTTGGTAACAAGAGAAAACATAAGCAGGACTCCTTGAGCTCTGGTCCAGCTTTGGTCAGAAGTTTATAACCAATGTCATAGTCATAGTAATCTTGAACTTTAAATGATTTCTTTGAACTGTTCTCATAATGATTATACAGGACGCATATTTAATGGATTTAAATGTAGGCCTCCTCCTTTATTACTCCATCCATTTTGTACATTGTCAAAAAGTGGATGAAACTAGTAGCAAAAAGTTCTAGAACATGATGCTGCCATTATTATGCTTGACAGCTGGTACCATGTTCGTAGGTTTGAAAGCCTCACCTGTCCTTATCCAAACACACCTCTTGTCATTCGAATCAAACTTTTCTCCTTAAAGTATTTGGCTCGTTCGTGTCCTGATCACAGCTGTATTGTTGTTGGAACCACTTTTTCTAGCATATCACAGGCAAAGCTTACAAGAAAACCTATAAAATCCCATCTTGAACTTACTGAACTATTGGGTGACGCATGCTTACAGGGTGACACTAGCGTTTACGTGACACTTAGTTGCCAATATGCAGATTCAATGAAGCTTATTTACTCATTAATCACACTTTTTAAATGCGTCCATAGAGGCTTTCAACTCTATTCCACAATTACGTTATGTAAGTACGACTAAATTATCCGGCAATTCAGAACTATTCTTATATTAACTACCTAAACAACTTGTGTGGATAACCGGCGAGCTAACCAGGCTAACAGGAGTCCTCTCTCGGTCATACTCACATTTTTTTGGCCACATCTGTCTCTCTGAACTGCTCCTTCACCATTTTGGCTGCTTCTACTACATTAATAATATTACACGAAAGTAAATTGTTATGTTGTCCTCATTGCAGGATGCTAAGCTACAGAAATAGCCAGCATATTGTCATGTTGTGAATATGCTAGCAGTCAGCAGCATGCAATGTGTTGATAGCATGCATGGGAGCCACCGTGCAGTGCTGCCTTCAGGGTCTATTTGAAATTTAACAACACGTACTCTGATTGTTTCAGCCCTTACAGATTTAAAAAACAAAACTATAGGAAACTTACAAAAAGATGCTTTCACCGAATAATACTGGATATATTTAATTATTTGAATATATAGACATAAAAATCCACTTTTTCTTTCTAAGCTTCTTAGAATATAGACATAAAAATACGCATAGTATCTCCTTCTTAAAGAAATGTGGCGATCATATGCTGAGTTAATTTTAATTAACAAAGGCTAATTTTATAATATTCATATTGTGGGTTTTTGTTATTAAAATTTACACTCGATTGTCTTCTCAGCCTAGTCCTACAAAGCTTGTTTTTAATTGCCTATTTATTAAAAATAATAATAATAATAATAATAATAATAATAATAATCTGAGTATATAAAAGCCATTGAAGGCATCGTAAGCATACACCCAACAACAGGCGGAAAGAGAAGTCACGGAAGTACGGATACAGCTAGTATAACCTGTATGCTGACACCTAGCGGCTAACAGGAGTACTACTTCCAGGGGGATTTGTGGTGAATTTAGCTCATCTTCAAAAAAGTAATTAAATTAAATTAAAAAACACTATTTCTTTAAAAAATAAACCTCTTCTTAAATTAGAACTATGACTTTTTGAATGGTTGCTTATATGATGAAAGGGAAATAAAAATAAATGAAGAGAAGTATATTAATGGACTCCAGATGACTGTTCAGAAAATTAATGTACTCTTAAATCTTTTTAAATATAACAACATAGGGATTCTCATATAAATCCATCAATTCAACACACACACACACACACACACACACACACATATTTATATATATGGATGGATTTCCATGACAATTTTTCTCAAATATTTCCTCAGTGAAAATGCATCGATCTATGCTCTTATTTCATATAATGTATGTTTAACAATTCAGCCTCTAGATGGCACCAAATGCTTTTCCAGCCGCTGGAAACAGTGTGAGGGAGGCAGCTCGGGCTAAACAAACCTGCTGTTGTACCTGTGTGCTTTGATGCGTTGGCATTGAGGCACTGATGGCGACTGATGACTTCCTGATGAAAATTTCCTCCCACAACATGCTTGTGTTGATTAATTGTTCTGTCAGCTTATAACCACTGACAGCGAAAATTGCCCAACTGAATCTGATTTGCAATTTTCTAATTCTGCTGACATGTGAATCTAAGAAGGCCTCTAATTGAAACTCTAACACAGTGTTTAACAAGGTCTGCCCTTTTTCAATCTGCCTTTTGTGACAACAGCTTCCTGAAAAGGTTGGTCTCTAAAAGGATAGTCCACTACTTAAAACATATACATATACGTACACAGCATGAGAAATGATCCAGATAAACACTTGAGGGACTTCTGCTAACAACGCCTTCAGCTTAAGGGGTAACACAGTAATCGCTCTTTAAAGTGCCCCTTGAGCATCTATGTGTACAAAACTGTGTATGAAATAGAGTACGGTTGGTTAATCGTCCAATCATGAGCAGAAGCACAACCTCACAAACGCAGCACTCCCCATGGAGGAGTTGAATATCTCAGATCCGAGGTCTGCTCAGGGAAACCATCTCTCAGGAGGGAGGATCCAGGGATTTGTTTACTGTCACTGTGCTAAATTGTGATAGATTTAGTTTCAGAGAAAGGCTTTTAGATGAATTATGCAACTTTTTCCCTTGTATATGCTGAAGCTCTAGGGTATGAATGCACTTTACCAATTTCCACAAAATCTGCAGGATTGATGTATACTAAAGTTGAGAGAGTCCCTAGATTATTATGTATTTTATTAAGACTGAAAATGGTGAAAAGTCTAACACAATGAATTGACGTTATTAGTATTCAGTACTCACAACAACAGTCGTCTCGAGGCATTTTGTACTGTAAAGTAAACCTCATACAATATTAAAGAGAGTGCTCCAATGAATAGGCAGCTGTCTTTGAGCAAGCACTCGGGGATGGTGGAAAGGAAGAACTCCCTTCTAACAGGACGAGACCAACAAAAAGGTGGGGGCAGCCATCTAACGCAAGCAGTTAGGAGGTGAGGGTAAAGAGGAGCGAAAAAAGGAAACGATACAGAGACCAAGGACAAAAATCCTAATATGGTGAATACACTATATTATTCAATTACATCAAAGCTAAACAGACATGGTTAATCTTTACATTTAAGAAGCTGATACAAAGCAATTTAATGTATTTTTATTTGATGATCTAAATCGTACTATTATGCAAAATTACCTAAATTATTTATATGTGTAAATAGAAAGCACTCATAAGCCCCCCAATAATACTAATTCTTGAGCGCCACACGTGCCATTTACATTATTCTAAACGTATTTGTAGCTCAATGTAGCCACCAACATTGTGTAATTAACATGAGTAATTACTGTGCTTAATTTACAGAGCCACCCAAGGTTCATAATCAGGCTACAAAACATTGACCCAAGACAATTGATTGATCCCTTCCTCCTTTAAAACCATGCCCCTGCTAATGACTAAGTAATGAGGAGATAGTGTATGGCTAGGGTGGCTAATACAGCTTTCACTCTCCATATCCAGACTGGCTGGTGCCCCTCCCTCCACCCTATCCCCCGTACTCCATCTCCTCCTCCTCACCATGTTTTCTGCAACGGTGTCATCTCTTCGCTCAGAGGCCCCTCTTCCTCTTTCCGCGTGTGTGTCTGCACGCGTGTTGCGTGTACTGCTCGGTAATCAGCCACACAGACTCGCCTTTGGTGGCTGGAGACTGATTCAATATTCCACTGGGTAATTTATGCAGAACTAATTCTCTACAGGAATGGAAGGGCTTGGAGGAAGGCTGAAAGAGAGAGGGAAAGAAATGCAGGGAGGAAGAAATCTGTGGTGAAATAATTATCCTCGGTGTCACTGTAGCAACATTCTGTGAAGTTGATGTCAATAAAATATTGAGCTACCCAATCCATTTCAATTTCACCTCAAAAAGATGCTGCAGAGGGCCACGCGGCCGCGGGAATAAGGAGAGCGCATGCACATCGACACACACACGCGAGCATATTTCTGTTAAACTCACAGCAATGTGGCGACTGGCGACGTGTGCTGCTTACAGACCGGCTGGGAAGCACATCATTGCCTGTAGTCATTTAACTTGTCAAAACAGCAGGGCTCCGTGTCTACTCATATTTGGATTTAGTAGCTTTGAATTACTGAAAATAAAGTGAAAGAGGATGATGTGAAAAATGAAATGAGGGGAGAGAGCTTCCCAGGAGGGCCATTGGGAGAAGAGTATAGATTATGGTCATTTGTGACTGACGGGTTTGTAATAAGAGCCAGGTGTCAGAGTGCATTTCTGTATACGTCTGTGTATGTACCAAGGGTGGGGATGGGGACAGGCTTCATTGTATTCTTCTCACAACTCTCATTGATCAGCACAGCGCACACAGAGCTGCATATCATTACATTTGAAAGACAGTAATGCTTGATCTACAAGCTCTGGTTGACCCTACGTCAGTATGAATCAACACATACTGTAGTTTGTGACACTTAGTATAGGCTATTACAGTGTACAGAACTCTATGTGAGAATCAGCTGATAATGTAATGGCAGGGTGGTCCAGGAATACCATAAAAAAGACATTTTGAACAGCCATTCTAAGTTCAAAGACATACAATCATCTTTCCTCAGGTAAGTAGTGAACTCTGTGAAAACTGAAACCAAGGTCTATGTGCCACATGTGCAGTTCCCCTACTGGCCACTTGAGGCTACATCTAAAACTGAGTAAATCCCCATAGACTCCAATGCTAAAATGCCCAATTTTGCAGCACTAAAAATCATGTTTACAGCCTGACAGAAAAATTGGGCTTAGCCTCTATGGACGGTTACCACCTTTAAACCAACTCTACAGGGTGTGATTTTATTAAGTCATCGATGTGGGTAATGCAGTTAGGGCGTTACGGCTTAGATTGACAGACAGTGTGAATGATGGATGTTGCTGCCTTTATGTCATCCACTGGTTTCTGGAATCCTTTTATTTGAATCCACTGTCATCATCTTGGCTTCAAAAAACTAGATGTGATTAGGAGGCGCAGGTGTGACTGTGAAATCACTTGCTCGTTTGATGATTGACGGCCAGTGAAGTACAAGTCAGTAGCCAAAAAGCATGCCAGAGATGCTCGTCCTTTTTTAAATACAGTATGATCAAAATTTCAGCTAAAATTCAGTATTAAGGCTCTGCTGTATTGACTTAATTTTTCTGACCAGGAAGCTACAGCCATGTTATACAGTCTATGGTACGTATAAAACAATGTAAAGGCTGCTGGAGCCGATGTGTGTCTGGTAGTCTTCACTTCTGCTAATCTGGAGCTGCTGGTGACTTGGTTAACATGGTTAACAGTCTGCATGCTGCGAGGCAACAGTGGTAACGATCGCTCCATGCCAAGGCTTTTCTGCGTGGAGTTTGCATGTTCTCCCCATGTCTGTGTGGGTTCTGTGTGGGAACTTTAGCTTCCTCCCACAGTCCAAAGACATGCATCAGGTTAGAATAACTGGTGATTCTGAATTGCCCATGCATGTAAATGTGAGTGTCTACCCCAGCTCTCATCTTATGGTAGCTGCAGGCCCCATCCCCATTGCAACACTGCAATAAGGGTAGGCAGAAGAGAATGGATGGATGGATGGATGGATTTGTATCTGCCTGCTGAAAACAGTATCTTATAGCCAGCTAGCATGATTGTGACTCCTTATGACTGATGTAAAGAGTTGTTGCCTAGCACTACATGTAATAATATAACAATAGTTTAGAACTACCTAGACTACAAGTGGCTCAAGCCAAGAGTCTTGTCTTATTCCCAGTGCTGATTTGGGAATGAGACCACGTTGTGCCAACGCTAAAATGACTAACACTGAAATGTATTCCCTTCCAGCCAGAGCAATGGAATATAAGCTTCTATATTTGTCCTATTTCTGTAAATGGCACGATAGCAAACAGGTAAACATGACTAATAATGTGACATTCTGATTCAGTTGTCATCACATATTAGTCAAGCCATCAGCTGCATAACAGTTTAAAAATGTTAGGACTATTCAACCCTGAGTGCATAGTGGATTGCTGAAACATCAAAGAATATGACGCAAGTAAACAATGATTAAAATTAAACGCAAAATACTTTAATGATTGTACAATTTGTTTTCAATTTCATGATATTACCAGCTACTTTTTTCTTGGCATTCTTTGTGTGCACACACACAGAGGTCACAAAGACCCCCCAAAATGAGACCATCACTCACTATAATGACTTTACACATGACACTGCAATTACTGATGTTCCCATCGATACATGCGCCAAGTCTGAAGTAGATCAGATGAGCCATTGTTGATATAGGTGAGAAGAGACATAGCCACACATGCAGTGGTTTCATAAGATACAATAGCGTGGTGTCACAGCCATGCTAGCATGAGCAATGGTGCATGCTTTCACAATCAGTGATGTTAACGTAGCAGTTATGTTGCTAAGTTCATGTCACTTTACCAAAATTATTGCAAGGTCGCAAAGCAGCGCCCTCACTCTTCAAGCTTGAACTTACAGAGTTACTTAGTAATACAGTGTGTGTGTTCATTTCAGTTGCAAATGTGCATCACTGGGTATTAATAAAAGGTAAAAATGTAGCAGAATTTGCTCTAACTGCCACACGCTGAAGAATAATGTTACTTTCTCTCGTCCTCTCGGTGGACATGTCTGCACTGCTCCCAGACATCTCATTATTTTGCATCTTCGTCACTCTTATTAAAGCCATATATCTTAACTTGAGGCCAGTGCCCATCGATGTAGCGGAATACATACATGCCAAAACATCTGCATGTGTGAAACTGCGCTCTGTCCTGCACTCAGGAGGGCCATGTGCAAAATGAATAATTTATCCAAATGAATTATAATAGCTGCATCTCCCTGCCAAGGCTTTTGTCTGAGTGAGATTCCTGCTCACATTTCAGTTCATACAGTTGGTCTTGCATAAACTAGATACTTCTCTAGACAGATTTGCATAGAAACACCCTACACTGTGGCGAAAAGGGAGCAATTAGGATTCATGGCGGCACCTCCCCTCTGGATGCTCTGCTGCCATGTGAGACAGCAGCAGCTGATTGAAATGGAGGAGCGTGGCCTTGTTCATGCGCCTCTGTCTTCCTTCTATCTTTCTGTCCTCCTTGAGGGAAGTAGGGCCGACTCCAGCCTCCAGCACAGATCTGGTCTTCCTCCTCTCTCCCTCCATCAAACCTTTCATTGTCCAAAGCACAGATTAGCAGTTGCTCAGGGCTGGCTGTAAGTTAAAAAAAAAAAAAAGAAGAAGAGGAAAAAAAGCCTGAGGCTGGGAACCTCGCAAGGAGTGGGTTAACAACATCATCAAACATGGTGTGATTAGTAGTTAACGAATGCAGAGGGTCACATTGTGCAGTTGTTTGAAACAGGTGATGGAGTCCTTGCTGTTGGTGTCTGGCTCCTCGGAGCATGTGGGAGGTGTTTGACATAAACAAGGCTTCCAGCTCGCAGAACCAGGAACAGATGGTACTGGAAAATGAGGCACCTCTCTGAAGCATTGAAACCTCCTCCAACGACCCTCCACACACTTCTCCCTTACTCTCTTACTCGTGAATGCACAGTCTATTTTTTCCTCTGTAAATGATCTGTGCTCGCCGAGATTCCTTAAAAGCTGTCGCTGCTTTGTATATAAGTGTATTTTTTTCCTAATGATAATGAAGCTCGTGCAAAAAGCTGCTGGGAGATGGGAATGTCTGGCATCTTATCTTCATAACACCAGGTGCTTTGGGTCATCTGCCGGTATGAGTTTTTGTTCACCTGGATGGAGCCAGCAGATGGCAGGGTTGGGTTCGGGCATCTCCAGGGAAGGACGGCAGAAAGGCGAGGAAAAAAGACACTTTTCTTCACTGGCACTCGCTAGATGTGTTGCTTTGATCCACCACGTAGAAGTGGCCACATATTGTAAGAGCGGGAGTATGGAAGCATTTCAGTGTATAACTGTCTGATTTGTTTAGGTCACAGTTGTGGTGAAGGTTGTTGAAGTCACAGAAAAAAAATGAAGCTATTCATATACTTGTTCAAGTATATCTGGGGCATATAGAGTCGTTTCAGCAGCAGCACAACACACGAGATGGGGGCTTTGCAGGGGATTCTTAGGGTTACTCTCAATTTGTCATTAATGAAAAAGAGACACACACATAATGGACTATAGATAATGGATATATACAAAGTCCTCTAACACACTGTAATAAATATATTATGGAGAATTTAAATTTAAAAATCTGATCATTTTATTCATTATTCTGTGAGTGAAGTCAGTGCAGTCTAGGTTGCTAAGTTCATGTAAAATAGTTTATTTTTTGTACTCCTCATAGCCATAATACTAATAGTAATATGTGCACATGGATACTTTAACGTGTCTTCAGTCAGTATATCTGTTTGTTATTTACTTGCAACAATTATTATCTAAGATAACCTTGCTGACCACTTCATTAGGTACACCTTCCTAGTACCAGGTTTGACCGCCTTTTGCCTTTAAAACTGCCTTAACTGTTCATGGCATAGATTCATGGCAAGAATAATAATCAGCAATAACAACTATAGTCAGGGAGGCTGTGGTATTTAAACAAAACAAAAATCCCCCATGTTAATACAACCCCTCACCAGCTTGAAATGTTGATACAAGTCAGGATGGATCCATGGTTTCATGTTGTTTATATAAATTCTGACACTATGTGATTTATCGCAGATTAAGACTCATCAGACAATGCAATATTTTTCCAGTCATCTACTGCCTGCTTTTGGAAGTGTGGCCTCAGTTTCCTGTTCAGGACCGTTACCCTGTGTGGTCTTCTGCTGCTGAGGCCCATTTGCTTCAAGGTCCAGCATGTTGTGCTGTCAGAAATGCCTTTCTGTATACCTTGGTTGTAAAAAAAAAAAAAAAAGTCACTTCTTCTTATTAGCTCCAAGCAGACTGGCTATTCTCCTCTGACCTCTGGCATGAAAGTGGTTCCCAGTTGTGTGGGAAAATCCCAATAAATCAGCAGTTTTTGAGATACTCAGACCAGCCCATCTGGCATCAAAAACCATGCCATATTCAAAGATGCTGCATAGATTACCTTTCTTCCCCATTCTGATGCTCAGTTTGAATTTCAGCAGGTTATCTTTACTTTTTTACATGCCTAAATGCGTGCGATTAGCTGATTAGGTGTTTATTATGCTGTATCTATATGCAAGAACAAACATGTCAAGAACCTGATGTATTCATTTGGTTCTTTATTTCACTGTCTCAATCATATATGAGCTTAATTGACAGATATGAATCTTTTGCAAAACAAAGACAATAAAAACTGGTTGATTAGCAACAAGGAACCCATATAAAGCGTCTAATATCAATAAAGCAGTTTGTTATGTACAGTATTCATTATGCATTTCAATATTTAGCTCAGACTGCAATGTTTGATCTGCACACCTTGAAGTCCTCAAGAAAATGGAACGCTGTGAAAATGATATTTGGTAATGGTGTCTTGCTGTATAATTCAATAAGGGACTGCATGACACTCACTGTAATGGTTTCACGTTTATATTATGCAAATAAGGTACAGTAGCAGTTTAAGGAGTCAAAGATACAAAGTGGTTCACAGTTTCTTGTATAATTGCTTGAATAGCTGTGTGCAATAAATTAAGTGGCTCCACAGTGTAGCAGTCTACGCATTCACCTAACAAGTTAAAGATCCCTGGGTCGATCCCGGGAGGAAAAACAAATGCGCTTGTGGTTGCATCAAGAAGGGCATCCAGCGTAAAAAAAATAAATAAAAAAATCTCCCAAATCAAACATGTGGTGCTACCTGCTGTGGCAACCCCTTGTGAATACGGGAGCAGCTGAAAGTAGCTTTGTGTGCAATAAATGAGCAACTACTGGAAGCTCATTTGAGTGAACTAGTAGCTATGGTACACCAAAAACGAGCTGTGCTTGTGAGAGTAAAACATTTTGGTTATAAAAATGTATTTTCCTCAATCTTGGGGGGATAAAGGTTTCAAAAATGTATGAAAATTGTTATTTTTGCTGTGTAAAAATATGAAGTGACTGCAGCTTTCTTTATGGCCTGCCCTGTGGTTGGCTTCATTCAGCAGAATATGGTTTGTGTTTCATTCCAGTCGTGTTTGCTCCCACCCCCCACCCCCCAGAGCTCCTGTCTCCTGCAGCAATCTGTCTGAAAAATGCATACATAACATCCTGTGAAAATAGCTTTCTGCAGGGACTCCACGAAAAAGCTGCGCTGCATCAAATGTTACTGTCATTCTCCGCTGGGTCGAGTCGATGGCAAAACATTTGCATACTTCACAATCTGAGAGATCAGAGTTGTGTGAAAGTGTATGCGTGAATCCGCATGTGTTTATTAATGCGCACAGCTCTAACCTACAGTATAATCTCGTTTTTTTTTTATTGCACGGGGCATTTGAAAATGTCCACTAATAACAACCAATTTCCACAACCCTCCCCCCCCCAAAAAAAAAATCCTCATAATAACTGTTATTACCATTTATGGTTTTATTATCCATATTACGTAGCTGCTAGGTTTTAAAAAATCCATCTCTTTGTATCACTGTCATTGCAGATAATGACGAGGCAGATACCTCTAATACCTTTGTAAACAACTCAAAACTACCACCGTGCCGGAATACTACAATATAAAAGATTCTGTAATTTACAACGTTTAACAACATCTGCAGTGGCATGCACGTCCAAATCTATTGATCGTATCAAGCCTGCACATTTTTTGGCTTGATTAATTAGAAGCTTGATAACACATACCCTTGTCGAGATTAATTAAATCATTTTCCGTAATCCCAACATTGAAAAAACAACAATAACACCACTTAAATCTGTATGCCACTGGCCAAAAACACAATTAAGGCAGGGAGGAGGGCTGTTTCTTTACAAACTCTTCTCCCTTGTGGACCAGTAGTGTGGGAGATTTGATTCTCTGGCTGTGATTACCCAGCCCTCAGCTATGAGATAGATAACTATGAATCAATTGTGTTCAAGGGGATTCTCACTGGAGCGCTGCAGTAGTTAAAGACGAGAGGGAGTCTACTAAAAAAGCAGCCGGCCTTGGTTAAACAGACAATCAGGTAGTTTCATTGACTGCGTGCAGCATTTTAAATATTCATGCGTGAGGCCGGGGTACTCAAGCAAATGCTCTTTTGCTTCAGTATCTGCCGTGATTAAATGAGCAGTCGCTACGACCGGATGGGAAATGTTTAGTCTTGTTCTGTGTCATCCAATCAGGACTTAATAGGTGTCCAAGATAATACCAATCACGCCAGGCGGCTCCTCATTACAGGTTTGCGTAATGGCTTTGAGAGAACTCCCAACCATGTTGCTGCTATGTTATAAACCGGAGAGCAGCATATAACATCATGTCATGAGCGACTGAAAAGGTGTGTCTGTTGCTGTGGGGTAACCATGCAGCGCAAAGTCACACCACGGATGCGCTTTTGGGTTCAAAACTAGCATTTCTTTTTCTTTTTTGGGGGGGGTGACACTATATTTCTGACTACCTCTTGACTCATCTTTACTCTTGCTTTCTGCCCAGCCGTGCCTGGCCTTGATTTTTTTTCTTCTGTCTTGGAATGGATATATTTGGCCGGAGGAGACCTGGATCCCATCCTCTCTGCCACCACCACTCCACCTCCCTGAGTGAAGTTCTTTTCTTTGACACATTCAATACCACCAACACTATTGACCTGACATATTGATGCGAAGGGGCTTGGCTGCTAAGAGGCATCTGGCCGCAGCATATTGAGCATGCAGTTGGCTGAAAAGAGAGGACTCACACTGCAGTCCAGGAGAGAAAGATTACCACACACACACACGCGCGCGCGCACACAAAATTTAAAACAAAAACAGCAAAACAGATTAATTTCAAAATGAAAGCAATTCAAAAATGTAACACTTGTGACTACTAACAACAGGTGGCACTAGTTCACCAGTCATCAAGTTCATATCAGCCCTTCAAGCTGACACACTGAGCAGCATCAGTGTGTTATGATGACACATGAATGAAAACATGGACTGCTACACTAGAAGCAGTGAGAAATTGCATATTTTTCCCCCTTGCTGACGTACAGAGGCTGACACTGAAATGAGCCATACCACCTCCCAACACACACACACACACACGGACACACACATATGCACCCAATCCCATCTCCCGTGGAGCTTTCTCCCTCCCCCATCCCCTTGAGGAATAAGAGGGGATTATCTCAAAGCAATTCAATTGTATGAGTGGAGGTAATGAACTCTTTCTTTTATCTATTCATTTCTGTATTTAAGTATTGTTTGCACCTCTTATCTGTAGATATTAATTAGAAATGTGAGGGGAAGATGTTTTTAATGACAAAATAATTGGCAGCAATTTCAGATCAAGAAGCTTTTTTTTTCCTGAAAAGAATATATATTGATACAACTCTACTGTTCTTCCATTTCCATTAAAAGTGTGCCTTGAAAGTAGAGACACAATCTCAGTGAACTACTCTCGATGTGCATACACTTTACCCAGATATTTCCCACTTTGACAACAAGAGAGCTACTCCTTGTTTAGAGTCATCCTTTTTTGTATTTAGGTCAGTGGTCTCCAGTCCATTTCATGTTCTGTTGCCTCTACAGTGCTGAAATTGCCCAGCAGGCAGGTGCCATTAGAGCAGTTTGTTTGCAAGGTAAGCAGCTATGAGAGGTGACAGCAGTTGAATTACTAATGCACTTTGGCTGTCATTTCTCTCTGAAAGCCCCTGCAGGGAGGGACTGATTAAATTGATATTCAACCTTCTGCATGTTGTGTGCCCAGGCTTCATTAGCATTGGGTTTAGATGACACAGAGAGAGGGCTGGCATTAGTGATGTAGGAAGCAGTTAGACACTGTTCTGTAACTAATTTTCCAATTACAATGGGTGCCTACAATGTAGCATATTAATGATTCAAAGCACATTATTAACAGAGCATGTATGTTTAAAAATCAAGGGAGAACATGTTAGATTGCAATTCACTCTGTGGTGGTTCACAGGAAGCGCCTACACACGAGCCCCGTGCTGCCTGTGATAAATAGACAGATCCATTATTATTCCGCATAGATGAAGGGAAAACCAAAACTAAGGCCTTGTTGACCAGAAAAGTACCAAAGAAACTGCCTAAATAGTGAATAACACAAGGTAAGCTATCAGTGGTGTTAAACAAGAAAACAGTTACACAGTTTAGAGACGTGTGTACTGCTCTCTTGACAAAAACCAGAGAATCTGTGTTAATGTCACAAAAAATCCACTTCAGGCGAAACCTTCTTGTTTTAATGGCAATATGATTGAAGGGAACCAGTCGTCCCTTCTGGTCCTTCTAGTCACAAGTTTGTCACTTGTTCCAAAGAGCCCCTTCCTGGCATTTCTGGCAGTAATTGTTTAGACTTCCAGTGTAGACTAGTTGTTAATTATTCATCAAGACTGATTTTCTTGGTGGTTGCACAGCACACTACTGCACTGTTGCCTTGTGGTAAGAGGGTTCTGCATTCAAACCTGCTGCTAACCTCATCACCCTATGCCTGTGTGGGTTTTCTCCTGGTGCTCCCACATCCAGCCACAGTCCACTGTGGGAGACATTTTTGGAAGGTTAATCAGGGATTCTGAACTGGCAGAAAAGGTGAACGTGAGGATGGATATTTTTCTGTCTCTTTCTGATGGCCCTTCAACAGAGTGTTAACCTGTCTGAGGTGTCAGCTGGAGTAGCCATTATAGTATCCCGTGATCCTCTGACGGATGGACAGCTGATGAATGGATGGAAAACACTGTATTCTTCGATCTTAAGAGGATATTTTCCAGATAAGGGTAAAATCAACTCAACTGTGCCCTTGATGTTTACAAGTTTGTGAACTGAAGTTCAGTTACCTATAGTTAAACTTATAAGCTTAGTGCTGTGTCACGTAATTTGGCATAATGTCCATGAGAGGAAACTTCATGTGTGCCATTTGCAGATTATTTGTGAAGTTCTTACAGTAGCCTTTCCCATACTCACAAAAAGCTAGATATTAAAAAAATAATAATAATAATAAATTAAAATTTAATTTTGTCAAATCTGTCATCACAAATTAAATGGTTTAACATCAAACACTGGCATCGTGTTAAGGTGCCAAAGGTGAAACAGCATTGCTACAAATCCACTAAAGGTTTGCCACTAACATCTAAAAATGTATCTAAAAACATCACCTTGCACAAAATGTGCATTAAATTGCAGAAGATTATTAACAAATAAACAATAAAAGGTGAATCAAATCGACCATTACGGCAAGGCTGGGATGGTCCATTTGTTAAAGTAAATCCATTGGGCATCTTTCTTCGCCTTTAGACAATAATTCTGATGGCAAAAGAGCCAAACAGGACAGGCAAGAAACTGTGTTGCTATCTCAAATTAATAACTCAGTAATTTGGAATAAAGGATAAATAATAAAAAAATTTCCTATCACACATGTTTTTTCATTGCTCAGTCCTTAAAATATTGTGGATGCATTGACTGATGGGTTTACTGAACCTGACTGTATTGTTACTCTTTGGTCAATGTACACCTTGTCCTCTAACTTGAACCTTGCCACGTACAGCAATACGCTGCAGTGCAGTGGGAAACCTATTGCTCGCTGACCTCTCTTTAACCTGAGTAGTTGTTTTACTGGCCGCACACTGAGACAAGCTGTCTATCAAGTGTGCACTCAGAGAGGACAAATGCAGCCTGACCCACTCAGCTTTCAGGGGTGGACGGAGCACAGGTAAGACTGATGTTGTTTACAGAAGATTTACTGTACTGTTTATCCAGTTTTCTGGCAGCACAGATACAGATTAAAGGATTTATGAAGAAATAGAAGCAAAAAAAAAAGTACATGTCGAGAGTGTTCATTTGCATCTTATGATATGTCTGGCTTACACTCTGTTTACTCTGTTGATGTATGTTTTGCTGTGTAGCATACAGAGGTGGGACCAAGTCATTGTTTTGCAAGTCTCAAGTAAGTCTCAAGTCTTTATCCTCAAGTCTCAAGTCAAGTCTCAAGTAATGTCAGGCAAGTCAGAGTCGAGTCTCAAGTCACTGGTGTAAAAGTCCAAGTAAAGTCACAAGTCTGAAATTTTGAATTTCAAGTCCTTTCGAGTCTTAAAAAAAAAAAAACGAAAAAAAGCATGTTGCAGTTATATGCTAAATGTAAATATTAGACCATGTAATTTTAAAATCTGTGTTTTTCTCAACACATGACAAAATAGTGAACTTAGAAAATATACACAAATTGTGAAATTGCACCTCTTTAAAATGCAGCTCAATTAAACCTAGCTCCAAGAATAATTTTCACCGACAGTTCTGAGATAAGCTGCATGTTATTCTTGGATGCGCTTGTAGGACCGGCTTTAAAATCGCATGACAAAAATATCATACATAAATAAATGATATTTTTTTTTAAATATCATTTTTAAAAAAAACTGCATCACCAACGTAGCCTGGAAAACATTTGCTAGTTAGATGAAGTCAGCTATCTCATCGTAGCATATTTATATGCATATTTATAATTATACGCTTCTTGGAGTGAGTGCATACACTCATGAAGTTTAGTAACTTCCGGTCACTGCAACAAGCCCAGGTACAGTTTACCGACGGATGGGTGCAGGACCTTGAAATGCACCGTGTAGAAAGTAAAGACCATCGTATGTATCATAAGTTTACCAGTCTCACAAATCGTCGTCATAAATACACATTCGTTAACCGTTTATTAATAGGACCTTTGAGCTCAACGGTAATTAATTAGCAGTGGAAATAATTTCTGGTAGCATCACAGAAATGTAGCAGTGACAATAATACTGTATGCTGTAATCGCACTGGGCAATTAGTGATACAAAACAACAGTTTTATCCTGTGAATAAAAGTATATGTTTTTGTCAATGTACCATAATAACAGAAGCGAAACGCAATATTGTGTCAGGACAATTCACTATTTATGCACAATAAACACAATAAACAAAGGAGCATAGCGCGACAATTTCTGTTCAGCGCCAGACTTGCTTGTAACCTATATCACTAATTATGTTATGAAAATGACGCATTAACTACAACAGCAGACTGACCTGTGTGGAAATGCTTGGAGCAGACTAACCTGTGAGCTGGAGTGTTCTGGGACGTTATAATTGGTCTTTGAATGGCTGCAATCCAGTCGCCTCTTTATTACTTCGGAAACATGGCTCGAACAATTTCTCTTCAACGACGTAATCCGATAACAACCGATCTCTTTACCCGTCGGCTTCCCGTGGCTGTCATGCGACCGGCTATTGCAGTTAATAATACAACAGCTTCTTGACATTTTTGTGTTTCTTTTTTATCGCTGTATAACTGATTTTAATTGAAAGCCTGCGTGCGCTAGTACCGCTTGCCACGAGTTCCCAGAATCCTTTGCGGTTCTACCCGTGAATGACGTTACATTTTCAATCTCTATATAATATGCGTGTTAAATTTTATATTTGGGGTAAAATATCAAGTCTTTTCAAGTAAACCGGTTCAAGTCCAATTCAAGTCCCAAGTCATTGGTGTAAAAGTCCAAGTCAAGTCACAAGTCTTAGAACATTTTTTCAAGTCAAGTCGAAAGTCATAAAATTAATGACTCGAGTCTGACTCGAGTCCAAGTCATGTGACTCGAGTCCACACCTCTGGTAGCATATAAACAAATCTTTAAAAAAAATCTTAAGTGCTTCCTCCAGCATTAGCGTGTTAACATCAGAGAACGGTGGTGAAAGCTGCAGTTAGCACTGAGCAAATATTTAAAGTCAGTGCTAAAGACATCATCACCACTGCAAATAAATGAATTGAATTCTGCTTATAGCCCAGCCCCCCTTTACCTAAATGGATATTTGATCCCTGGGGAACATCTAGTGCTTTGCAATCTGTGCTGACTTCCTGGTGGCGCTTCCTCATCGCTGTGAGAAGCAAACACTGACTTTGAAGTCTGTGAAGCTGATGATAAATATGCTAATATGTCTGGAGGTGACTCGACGTAGCAGATAGAGCTATGAGGGGAAAGTGCCACCCCTCGTTTAATATATGGAGAGCGGCAAAGACAGGCGGAGGATGGAGGATGATGCTACTGATAAGGTGTAACAAGGATAAACAGTTGAAGTGAAACAGGACTTAAATCGTTGTTTTGTCTGATGAAACTATGAATCTAAGAATTTAAGACTGTTGAGCCCATGCCCTGCTGAACATGAAGCAAAGATTAATAAATAAATACATTAAAAAAATTATGTATCTGTTTGAGCTAAATTTGACCCCATGATATGGACTTCCTCAGGTTACTTTAAAGGTGTAATGTCCAATGGGGCAGCCAGGACAACATAGGGGGCCAAGAAGGCAGGAAGGTGGGAGGGACCTCGCCAAAATGTCTGTTAAACAGTACCTTAGCACCCGTTTTTGGCACCCTTAACTTTTCTTATACAGTATGCAGTTTCCCTATTAAATGTATCTTTGCTGCAAATATTTACTTATCCATTTTACACCCCATTGACTAATATAGGTATCTATTCTGAAAGCTTTTTATGGTGGAGTGGTATGCCTAGAAATATGTTACTTGTACTTCCTGAACTTGCTCCCTCTCATTTTAACAAAATGCCTGCAAACCTGATGACGTCAAATATGCAAGTATTTATTGGCGTGTCTTATAGAGTAAATTATGTTTAGCCAAAAGAGGAAAGACAGAAGAGAGCAGAAGAAGAATAGGGCCTGGACTTGGGCTTGAGCAGTGTTGTTAATGACGTTGCTGAGCACACTGCCTGAAAGGTGAAGTTCTGATGGGTGGGTAGCTGCTGGTGTTTTTGTAAAACATCCATTTGATGTCTAGAAGCTACTCCTCCAGAAGCAGCTGTTGAATGAGGAGATCTACAAATAAGTGTTTGTTCGGCACCGTGACCACGCAGTCAGTCTGTGAGGACTCTTCAATCCCCGGGATTATCACAGAGTTGTTACACCTGTTTTTCTGATAGTAGGAAATACCAAAATTGCAAAGCGCTAAATTATAATTGTAGGGATGCGATATTAAGCATCAGTGATGTCACAAAAGTGTCATGAAGAAGTTATTTACAAAAAGGTTATTTAAAAGCACATGTGAACTAGAGTGAAAAAGGCATATATTTCAAAACAAAAACTTTCACTTCAACCCGAGGCTTAAAAAAGTACATGTGCTGGTTAATGGAATTCTGCAATTCACACATTTTATGCCTCTGGGGTGTTTTTTTTTTCTATTCTGTGTGCTCTTACCACTGTTTACATCTCTGAGAGAGACCTTCTACTTGGCAAATACATGCAAACTGTCTCCTTATGTCTGTAGTGCAGAGCACGCCAAGCTGCTGTCTTTCAGCCTGAACACAGATTTGATACCCTCAAGGTGACAGCACCAGATCTGTTGCAAGTGTCAAAAGCAGCATCAGGGTTGTCAGAAAGCATCTCTGCACATGACTCAGATCTCTGAGCAGCTCAGACATATTTAGGATACAGGAAAACAGGTAAACACTCCAAATTCTGGGCACATTTCTCAATAAACTGTTTGGTGATGATAAAATAAGTAGCTGTTTTTAGTGTAAAATCTGCCTGCCTTCATGCGTTCTGCAGAGGGATCTCATCCCCTATCAGCTTGGGTATCTCAAGGTGGCGTTTGATAGTAATCCCTCAAGAACAGCTACTACTTTAAGTGTGTGTGGACAAGCTGTAGGTGTCACTGTCGACGTGGCTTTGAGCTTTACCAGCCATGGCTGTTGGGAGTCCAGAGCACCACCCAGCCCCCTTTGTAGGAGACATCGTAAGTCAGATGTTCAGAATGCATGGGGCATTGTCTGCCTGGATGTTCGATGGGCTGGCAGCAAAAGGTGACATCTGGTGACTAATGTGCTCAGATGTGAATGCTGCTCCCTCAGTTCTCTGGGCAGCAGCTGCTCTGCAAAGGCATAAATGAGACAGGGGGAGCGAGAGAGAGACAGCCAGGGAGAGATAGGAGAAGAGGGGGTGGTCTCTGGGCCAAGGTGGGGGGTAGGGCTCTGGGTTTAAGGAGCATGGTTTTTTTTTTTTCATGTGAGATGGTGTGCATGTTCACCACGCCAGCCGTCTGACTCTGAAGGGTGTGTTTTGGGGGGGTTGGGTATGTCATGGGAAAATCAATGACTTTCTGTCTGATTTTCGAGGAGGTGAAACACGGCAACCTCCCCCTCGCTCCCCACTGCCTCACCACGTCCGCCGCTCCACAAAGAGACCACACAGATCAAAAAGTGCTTGTTTTGATTTGCTTTGTGTTTCCTGCAACCAAGTGGCTCTTAGTCACTGTGTCAGTGGCTAGTTGAGTCACAGCTTCTCCACAAATACCGACTGAGTACATGTTTGAGGCTTAGCTTGTTAAAAAGAGGTAAAGGATGTGATGTGGTTGTTGAAAAGGTGACACCGCTCAAATGGCTTTAAAAAGGGCTTTTTTTCCCTCTTAACTTGCCTCTAGTGGTATCTAACCATGTGGATCGGATAGGTTTTGTTCGTTTCAGCTCCATCTGTCAGCTATCTTTTGCCAACTCACATAAACTGAGATAAAAGTGAATTTGATTTGCTTTATTTAACATTTTCATCATTGTGGTACTTCAGTTTTATCTTTTTGCCAAGAGGTAAGCCATTTTCACTGCAGTCAGAACTTTTGTAGACATCACTGGATGGAGATACTTTTTACAACTCAAAATAGCCTTTGAGCAGACATTTCCCTGTGATGAGGTTTTAGTTAACTAAATTAATACACTACTAGCAAGTGTTCAGCCTCCAGCATAAGCTATCGTTGTCTTACCTAAATCAAGCAGTGTGTTTCTGAAGCTGTTGCAACTATTTTACTGTTGTGCACTACACAGCTTTGAAAACAGTTATTCTTGTATGCAAGTACTTGCTAAGTATAAATCAAGCGGTAGTTATACTTGAAAAAGTGCAATTGTCAACCAGAAAGGATAATATTCATTCAGTTTCTGGCTTGTGTTGCACTTTTCACAGTTTCACTGCTGCTTGGACAGAAGTTGGAGACTGTGATGGGCAACTATGTCAGTCACAAGGCGACATTAACCAGTAATCAGTTGGGTAATACATATTTTTACCTAGTGAGTGGTGGTTTCCACTCACTAGTTAACCATCGTTTTGTGTCTTTAGGAATTGATTTTACAGGTGCTGCCATCAGCCTCAAGTAACCATGCATCAATCAACCAAGGAACATAAATTATTCCCCTCAGTTGCAGGATGATAAGGGACCAGCCTAGGCCTTTATCTCAGGGGTCTTATTCACTTAACACTATATTATTACTCATCCAAAATGTGTTTGCAAAACCTTAAAGGCTGGTAATTGTTTGATTAAGTTTGGCACAAAGACTGAAAACAGGTTGTAACATTTAGTTTGACTTTGCACAATTGAAAAAGAAAAGGTTTCTAAAACTGGATGTTCCAGCTTGTTAAAATCTACTCTTTTTGGTTTTACCATGGTTATGCTCTAGTTATGCTCCCTATTTCCAGTTTTTATGCTAATGAAGATAACTTTCGAGCTCTAGCATCCATAATAAAAAGTGGAAACCGTAAAATAATCCATTACCACAGGTTTTACTGCTACTGAAGAAATCCTACCACCAAAAACTACTGACAGTGAGTTTTGTAGATCATCCAGAGTGACTAATACTGTGTGTGATAGCACAATGCTGTATGATTTGGCCACTGAAAATTAAAATTGAATCAACAGTAAGTTTGTGGTCAAATAAAGGCAGCACATTTTCAGTCATTTGAATTAAAATGATATTAAAATAATAGCTCTTATGTGACAAAATGCTTTGAAGTGACATAGCACATTTAAAACAAGATGCTAATGAAACATCACCACTACCATCATGGTGTCCATCCAACATTTCCCATTAGCCACTTGGATATAAAGTGAAAATCTACTGTACGACTTCATCCTTCTGTCTTTGAAATATCTGCATATGATTGACAGCTGAATGATTCCCAGTCCTGTGTTTAAACATGCATGTTTGCCATGACCCTCACCATGTTAGCCCGTGTGTTTCTTCAGCGCAGAGGTCCATTGATCTCTGGGCTCCTTCACTTTTCTAAGCTTGAAATTGCCCCTCAGCTCTGGAATGCCAAAGAGCAGGTTTAAAACATCGAAGACGGAATAAGCTATGATAGAGAAGAAAAACAGAATCAAAAGAATTTAAAAAAAAATACAACAGAAGTTTGATTTTTGAGATACAGTTAGTTAATCGGTGCTAAATGTTTGATAGTGATGTGCACATTTACATCGTTTCTGTGTCATAATCTCGCCAAAATGATTTGTATCATTCTCAGGAAGGGATCACACGAAACTGGTTGTGGATCAACACCCTTTAACATGTGGTCATTTGTGGCATTCATATGGACATGCTGCTTCTTAGAAGACACTTGAGCCCCACTTAAAAGGCGTCACGGGCTGCTTTTGATTAGAGAGGCGGTGGGCTGCTTTGGATTTGATGAACAAGAAGTGCATATGTATTCCACAAAGAATGTTAATAAAACACATTCCTCCCAGTTTCTCATGGAAACCAGCTTGGATTTAGGGATAAGAAGGTGGAGAGAAATGGGGTCCTGCATACCACTCCTCGAAAACAAAAAAAATCAAAAAACAAGATGCAGGAGGGAGTGAGTCCTCTGAGAAAAAGGAAAGGAAAATGCTGTGCAACGAGAGCACACTGAGAGGTTGGATGAAAGCATCAAATATTGCAGACAAATGAAAAGATGATAACTTTCTTGCAATTAATACATTTTTAAAAAGTAGAAGAAAGAGGATTGTGTTAGACACTTTGCTGTCAGCTCTCGTCTCTGAGGTGTTTTTCTGTTATTGATGATTAGCTGTCCTTCCGTCTCAGCCACTTTGTAGAGATGGGTCAGCTCTTAATTTGATTCCGCATAATGTGTTTAGCCATGAATGTCCAGTCCAGACTTTTGTGCCTGCTGCGGCGATATTTATCCTAATCATAACAACTGGAAGTGAAGGCAGGCTCCGTCAAATTATCCATCAAAAGCCGATACAAATTCACGTTGGATAAAAGGTGCTTTTGAGAAGAGCCAAAACATACAGGTTACGAGTCACTGCGCATAAAACAATTAAAAGTAATGTGAAGCTGCATTAGAATGGCTATCTTGCTGCTCAGAACATTTTATAATCATATAATAATTTGATGACAGTAACTAGTCTTATATTTTTTGCACATCACACATCATATGCGAGACCTCCTTCATGCATGGGGGCTGCAGCAATCTTGTTAATTAGAAAAAAAATGGATAATTCCAACTTACATAAGAGAGACTCTTTTAGCTCATTAAATATTAGTCATGCAATTAAACTTCTGCCTATGAGCCAAATTTCTATTTCACTCTCACACATACATACACATCATGTTTCTATATGTGCAGACATTCAATATGCTGGTACATCAGTATTTCAGATAAATAGAACTGTATATGCAAAACTACTTATTATGACAATTTAATAGAATATTGTTTTTGTGTTTGCATGAGCAGGTTTATGTAGTGCAAAAATTACAGCTATTTTTTATTCATGCCATACGACACAGTATATATACAATTACTATGCACTGTATTTCTGCTAGTCCTACTGCATATATTTGCCATCATCTTGAATAATGGCAACAGAATTTGCATTAAGCTGCTGTGCATTCATTTTATTTATCACCAAAGAAGTGTGTTTTCATTACAGGCAATCACAAAGGCTCCTGGACGATGCAAATGAGACTCATTGCCAATGAATAATGCTATTGGTTTGAAAAAGGCTCAACATCAACCAGCGACACTATACCTATGTTTACATAGTGCCTAATATTTCAATTAGTATTGGTTTAAAAGCTCAAACACAATACAGTTTTTCCATATTAATCCCTCTTAAGAAACAGGTACAAACTGAATGAAATCAGTTCCAGAGGAGAGCATCAATATTTTTCATATATAAATTAAAAGCAAGGACTGCTTGTCCAGTGAAATCTAAAAATAATTCAGTAAAAAGGACTAGATGTTACACGCCCTGATAATGCATTGCTTTAATATAATATAATATAATATATAGAATATATATAATATAATAAATCTCAAACAGCATTCTGCTTAAACAAGTTTCTCCTCTTTGCATTCATCCTGTAAATTTCTGCCATAGTGTGGCGACAGTTGGCTATTGTCTCTGGAAGTAAACTCGCGGATTCTTCAACTGACCGCTGCGGCACACCTGCACCAGGGTAAACCTCGCCTACCCTACTCCTGCTTTACAGGTGAAAATAGAGCAAAAGGACCGCTAGTCTTTGACTTTATTTATTTTCTGCTGTGTTTTACTTGCATCCATTTGAAAGAGTGAGTGTAAACACAAAAAAAATGTGAATTAAATGTAAATGTGATTACAAGTCTATGTCTGTGGGTGGATTATGTCAACATATCGGCAAGATGCCAGCATGCTTTTCACAAAAGTATAGTTACCATTAAAAAAACAGACAGACCTGGATGATGGGTGTTCTTGGAGAACTCGCTAAAGTGGTCCCATTACTAGATGATGTGTAGTTTTCTTTCCATTTCACTGATATTTATGCTAAATATATAGCCATGCCATTATGTACAGCTTTAGTACTTAAATGCATAACTCATAAGGTCATTTGTGTGGCGTGTCCTGATCGTAATTTTATTTACCAGAGCCACTGCAATGCCGTATTGATTGCCAAACCATTAGCATTATACAACCATCAATAGTGAAAAGTAGTGCTTCTGCCCTCTGCTTTATTCTACCATGTGGTAGCAGCTATAAATGGCCATGTTATTGAAAATTCCCTTTTCCTTTCAGTGCAGAGGGGAGAAGAGGCCAGCCAGATCTCTATTAGCAGAGTGGGATTTTCTCCCATGTGTCACGGTGAGTGTAATTGCAATGTCACACTTCAAGGACTTCATGTGGGTGGACGGGTGGTCTACCACAAGAGAGAGGACTGTAGTCAAAATACCAATTAATGAAGGCCAGAGAAATATGACCTGGAGCGCTTCAGGTCTGTACCTACCAATGACTGAGGCTGTCGATTGAAATTGTATCCCATCAGACCTTGGTTGTGGGTCAGTGCTCAGTGTCAGTGCTGGCAGATTACACTTTCCTTTGCTGGATCCTGACTCATGGCCTTGAGCACACATCCAGCAGTTTATCCCATACTTATTTCCTGATGATGAATGCAAAACTTTAGAGAAAAAATAAACTCTAGCTCTTCAGAAATTCTTTGTAATATTATTATACAAACCGCCAAGTCAAGCTGTACCTTGACATTTTTTTTACTGGGATATGGGAGTCCTCTCCTGCCATTTCAAATCAAGTTCTGTGCAGAGGGGCAATAACCACTTATACTGAGCTCGCTGAATGAGCTTGTCTGTGGTTTCTTTGATTCTTGTAATGGTCAGTTGTGGCATATTATTACTGCTATAGCCCTGGGCTGCAAACTGTGGCTACTGTTAGACTATCTGACCACACATGTGAGCCCAAAGGCGTGGCACATCCAAGCCATGTTAAGATACAACTACAACACACTGCTGCCAAAATTAATTACCATAGCAGGCTGTGACCTTGCCGAGCTCCGGTACCATTTGGAGATAACTTCCCATTTGCATGTGGCGCCAAGTGAACCTCAGATATTCAGCTCGCTGTACACAAACTGACTGGAAGCGCCCTGTAGAGTGAACAGACAGGGAGGCCCACTGCGAGGATTCACTTCAGCACTTTACAACATTGATTGTCACATTTGTCCTGTGTATACCCACAGTGTGGTAGCTATGCAGGCAAACAAGGGTTGTGACTAACTAATAAGACATCCAAATATCCAGCTCAACAATGATATATTTGTCACAGACAGAAGCAGAGCTGAAAGGAAGAATGAAAAAGCTTCACAATATGGCCAGAAAGGTAATTCTTCTCCATGGTTGCTTGGTGTGTAAATCGGTATTATCTAAATTACAGACTGTAAACTGATTAGCTCATTGTTCTCTGCTTCTAGTCAGTGTTTCCCTGAAGAAACATTGGGGCTGTTATTTTTTAAAACTCATCATACAAAATGCTTTATTTTTTTTTTATCAATACAATATAGAAAATCTTTAACCACAACAAAGGAATTTTTTGGAGCTTTTCTCTCTTCAGTGTCTCTTCCCTCTCTCCGCCTTTTTTGTCCTGCAGTCAAAGCAGACAAGACATTAGACCTAGACTATTAATCCCATATGGGGGAATTTACCTGTTACAGCAGTACAAGGGTAACAAGAAAAAGTTCAAAGACAAAGTCTCAGAAAAAAAAGTAAAACAAAATAGTGTACAAATAAAAAAAAAAAATTATATTTTTTAGAAATGGTTGCTATGCACTCATAGATTTCACACATGCACATAAAGCGCAATGGAAGAAGTCCACGGGACTGTCCAGCACAGAGCTGGCCCTTTCTACCAGTCTCTTAAGCCGTTTCCTGTGTCTCTCCATGCTGCCACCTAAAAGAAAAATCTATTAATGCAGTTTTAAAGTGACTCTTAGCGAGTGGAAATTTCCTCCTGTTTTTAGTATTTTCCTGTGGTTCCGCTCTGAAATTTTTGGCGTGCAGGACACCGCGATTTTATTACCTGGTGGTTAAAACTGCGTCACAAAATAAATAAATAAATAAATGTAAAACCCACGAGTCAAATCCTTATAGCACAGCAAGAGTCACTTTTACATTACACTTTTTTTATAGACCAGAAGAGTGATACACATGAAATAGCTTTTCTAACCGGTGTTATTCAGTGTTCAGAAATGGGCAGCTTTTACATTCAACAGTCATGGGTGTGACTTACAGTGGAACCAAGGGAAAAATACTTTCGGTGACAAAAAGTCTGGATTTTGTTTCTGACAGCTGGGTCCCATTTTGATATGAAATCAGAGCCTCCTCAGAGTGCACTGTGAGGACTCGCACTGCCCACTTATCAAAACACAGCAGGGAAATCACTTAAGTCTCCTTGCTGCCCACGAGTCCAGCAACCACATGTAAAATAGAAAATACAGAAGTGGCGGGAGGTGATGAAGTGATAGAGTTGCAACTTACAAAAGCAACTAAAATGAAATGGCAAAAGGAAATAGATGGCAAAACGGGAGGCAGTATTTTCATTTACGTGCAGAGTGAAACACAACCTTTACAGAAACATTCTGAATTAGTGTTTACATTGGAAAGATGAGCCAAACAAACATTTCAGCCATCACTCTGCTTCCTTAATACTGCACAGGGAGCTTTATTTATATAGCACGATAATAATCATGTGCAAATACACTAAACGCATGTCCCTTGAGATTAATAAATTTATTTTGCAAAAAGCCAACCACACATTTCCTGAGCAAACAAGGTTACATATTCCATGATGTTCCAGATTTCTTTACACAGATTTACAAATCCAGGTCATGGCTGCGACTCACAAGAATGCACCATCTAATGATTACGTCTAATTAAATTAAATGTCACTTAGCCTCTCCGCACTCTGCGTGGCAGCAAGATCTGACAATAGGAACTATAGAAATTTTAAAAAGCCTTCAAGATGCTGCGGAAAAGCGGATTTCAATTCATTGTAGAAAAAATTAAAGAAACCTATTTCTGCTTTGAAAGACGGTGAAAATTTTAAAGCACAACAGTCTGACCTCAGGTGATCCTCTGTAGAGACCGAGATACTCAGATATATAAATGATGCAACTGTACACAACACTGGAAGGTCCCTGAATTAAAATAACTCCCAGGAGTGTTTGAGAGAAACCAGCGGGGACTTTTCTTTGGAAAGCAGTGATGAAGATTGCGGTATCCATGATTGGATGATTCACTGAAGCCAGTGACAGTCTAACTGTGTGGGAGGAGACCTGGCGCTATCTTAACCCTTCTCTACACCTCTGCCCATGTCTCACGCTTCTCTATTTATGGAGCACTGCAGTGTGTATGGTAGTTCAGAACTGGACTGGAGCCCACATGGAACCTTTTTAAATCCGTACAGCCTGCACCTTTTCTGCACAAAGGCACCGGGAATGATAGGGCTAGGCAGAAACAGCTATGGCCTTTTACACCCAACGGCCCACTGGCGGCAAATTACGACAAATGCTTAACCCGCATGTACGACATACATTCAGATGTGCATACAGAGTGTAAGATGTCACAAGACTCTTTGTTTCCTTTGCCTAACCGAAAAGCCATGCAGCCAAGAGACAAATTGCTGCGTGGCATTTGCACTACAGTGAAGGATGAAAGTACACCGAGCAAGGCAAACAAGCATCCCATTACAACCGCCACTTAGCAACAAACACATCTATTACAGCAGCTGAGCAAAGCTGGAGGTGAGCCTGCACGCACCTCCAACAAGCTGCTATCCAGGGCAATGAGATTCAGGATGCATCATGCTGGGAATTTCAACAAGAATGAGAAAAAAGAAAACAAATAGCCCTCCCACTTTCTCTCCCCACTAAGGAATCAAGGGCCATAGCCAGTGTTTACATACTCGAAGAAAGAGCCTCTTCATCAGATGATGTTTTATGATTTTTTTTTGCGGCCCTGCTGAGACTCAGAGCAGTCCCTTTTCCACCATCATTTTTTACTACAGACACGGGCATGACATCACTTCCACCGAGAAGGGCTGCTCAAGTCATTGCTTCCACTGTATCACAGTGATTAATGGAGATCTTAATACACTGACCTAGACTTCTGCTTTTCTCTTTGTGTACAACTGGAGCTCGGATAGTTTTCACTCCCTCATTTCTACCCGCAGGTTCATCCCTGGCGTTTCACTTCACACGCTGATGTGTGACATACCAGTTCTCATAGAAAACACATAATTTCCTCAATTTTTTAAACACGCTAATTACTGCAGTTCAAATTTTGACTGCTGTTGTCATGGTAATTGCCTTTCGGGGATTATGGCGCCACTTAAACTCAAGTGACTTAGAGTGAGAGAAAATGAGAGCAAGTTAGGGGGAAGATTGTGACGGAGATCCACACCGCTGCATTGTGTGCCAGCATATTTCATGTTTCATCTTGTTTCACGGCGTGTACTATTGGCAGTTTACCTTGACTCAAAATGATCTGACCATGGTGCTGCCTCGCGTCAATGCCAGAAAATGAATTTGACGTGGGTGAGTGGGGATAAGTGTTCCTTCAGCACCGAGCCGAGTGCCAAGAGGTCCCAGAGCAGAGACCTGCTACCCACCATTTATCCACCGCATTAAATGGACGTGTTGAGTTCAAGGAGGGGTCAGGGAAATATAAGGGACAACATATGTCAAACAGTACAAATTGGAAGAGAAAAGTAGGATAATAAAAAGCCTTTTATCATTTGGCAAACAGGGATCCGAGCAAAAGGAAAAAAGACAAAAGCGTCGTGGATTGAAGTACTTGATCATCATTATAGAACAACAAGCGCCACCTCTGGCAGTTGGCAGAGGCATAATGCTGAAATGAGGATGGTTTAGCTTCTCCAGAGTCTTGAGGTGAGGAGTGAGTGTGTGCGCCTGTGTGAGTGTGTGTGTGCTCGCTGTAGCTGTTCCAGCGTCCTCAGGATGTCCTTGTGTCGTGTCAAGTGTCCTGCTGGACCTCAAGCATGACTGGCTTTCTGCTGTTCACTGTTGTTATTTAGACGCTTCATCATAATATTTGTGCTATTAACACCTTAACTTTCTTTCTCAGCAAGTTTCACTTTTGTACAGCATGTGCTCATTTATACATAAGATGACATGTGCAGTGCAGAAATAAAACTCAAAACAAAGGTGACAATAATAATAACAGATGTATGATGCACACGACGCACACAGATTAAAGGCGAGTTTAAAACGAAAGAATTAGTGCACTGAAATAATCATAATACTAAAACAAGATTGCACTGGTTTACCTTTAATTAGCAAGTCTTTAAGCTCTGAGTCTTCTGCCCTCACCACAATACAGCTGAGATAAATGTACATTTGATTGTCATAGTCATAGCACCAGTATGCCTTTTAGATATATCTGAACGATTACCATATTCTCATTTTATTATGTGGCAATTCATTTTGTGCTTTTATTATCATACTTATAATTATTTATAATTGTTATCAGTATAGTAATTTGATTTTTATTTATAAATATTGATACGATTACCAATACGAATTAACAATTTTTCTCTTAAAATACAGCCTGTGCATATTTTAGCTTGTAGGGATTTAGGTGCTGTTTCTTGGCAGAAAGCAGTTTTAGTAAAGTCTAAAGAGCCATTGTCCCGACCTATTTTGCACCCCTCTCTCACATTCTTTTCAAATTTGCTGGTTTTCTTTGATTAAAGTCTGTGGTTAGATACATTTTCTGTCTTCCATATCTTATAGTAGACAGCTGACATATTGCTGCACTTATAGTCTTACTTATAGTCTAACTGTCATATTATTAAAAAGATTAAACTATTAATGGTACAGACCATATCATTAATATTTTATTCTTTATAGCAGGACTTTTAAGGTCATTTCCTGTGTCGCATTAGCACACGTTAAGCCAAATGACCAACTTGAAAGAAAGAACAAAGTTTCAGTTCTTAATCCTGTAGACTTCCAGATCTTCCTTTATTAGTTTAATTTATTTTAGCCAAATATTACAAGCGCTGTTTACAGGACTATGCCGTTACACACAAAGAGATCTGTCCTCTTTATGAGTGTTGTAAAAATCAAAAACAGAAAACTTAAAGTTGAACTCTGAGCCTTCCTCGTGTTAGTATTAGCTGTGTCATTGTCAAACATGTATACACCACACATGCTAAAGCAGTGTTTCAGCCACCATTTGTTTAGTCATGGACAAACAAATGGCTGTACTGGCAGCTTGTTGGATTGAATGGGATTTATTTCACTGCGTTTGAAAGGTATTGTCAAGAAGGTATTTACAAATCAATTCTATACACAGAGGCTCAACTCCGTGACAATGCACACACACAGCACTCTAATACAGTTTTATGGCTGGCGCAACTTCTGCAAAATCCTTGCAATCCTTTCATGGCAGATGCTATAGTGATGTAACTATATGGTCTTTGAAGTTATGTTGATGTCATAAATAATTTGGTTTGTGCCCCGTGTGCAGCATGGAGTAACTTAAAGGACTGTGTGCATTTCTAAATCCTAAAGTAATCATCAGATTTGGAAAATTGCTACAAAGTACTTATAAACACATAACAGGGGAAAATAGAAAAAACTGCCAAGCGTTGAAACTAAAAATTATAGAATTTACCGCATCATTAACATGCTGTTTTTAGGCTTTAGCACTGCAGGCAACAACATGTTTGTTATTGGACAAGTCAATTTTGTGATTTGGGGGCTATTTTGCTCCTCCTTTAGCATGCCTTCTTTTACACTACTGGAATGAAAAATACACAAAATCCAAAACACACATCTCAGGATTTATTTACAGTGATGTTAATTTAATGAGATATTGCCTTCTTTGCATATTTGCACATATTTGAGAAAACTAGATTGTAGTTAGTAGTTGTCCTAATGTAAGTAATCACCTGGGGAACCTTTCATGGGAATATCTGATAATTTTCCTACTGGTAAGCTGGATTTTCCAGTACAATGTATCTAATTTAAAGTACAGACATAAAGGCTGTGTGAAGGTAAATATCTTGCAAAATGTGAGAGCTTGTAGAAAACAATATGGGACATATTTTTCCTTCTCCTTTCCAGCTTTATTCTTTACCATATTCTAAACATTTTAACATTTTATTCATGTATATTCAAAATCTATATTAAACATTGACAGTTCACATTACTTTCTAATACTCTCTTATTTGTGATAACTTTAATAAAAACAGAATATAAAAAAAAAAAAAGACACAAAAAATTTGATTGAGAAACTGTGTGAATATTAGCACATATTTGCACCGCATACACCCCACTGAAACACAGAATTCCAGATAATTTGTAATGCAAAAGTAGGATCTCAGTGCAAATTATCTACTGGTGAAAGTTTTGTAGCTACATTTTTTTTTACCCCGCTGACCTGAACATCCAGACAGTGTAGACACATTTGCATAAAATGTATTCTTTAAAAAATATCGCAAGTGAATATAATGACAGTTTAAGCTGAAAATATAATGAAAGAGTTAAAACTGTTATTTTCTAATAGGCTGACCATACCGTATGTCTATAGTACTTTTCCTTTACTTAATTGCTTTTTTTAGTTTTTACATATTTGCCGTGTCATGTTGTAAGTAAAATAATAATAAGTGCAAAGTGACATATAAATTTTGTCTTTCACTCGTTGTGCATGTCATTAACAGAAGTGGGGGGGAAAGGCTTTGTATAATTAGTGAGTATTGATCAGACCCTAAAGTGTCATGGAGCTCTTGCTCAAAAACCAAATAAACTTATAAATGATTCCACAGAAAGTTCAACACATTAAGAAGCACCTCTAAATCTCATTAAATTTGCTTTTTATTCTGATCTCTATTTCTAAATAAATGCATAATACTGTATTATAATAATTGTCATAAATGCCAACAAGACAGTAAGCGTGATTATTTTACCTATGACACAAAAACTGGCAGTACTGTAGAGTATACAGACTCACACCTATACAGGCTACTTATATTCATATATACCTGGAGCAACGACCACATCATGTATTATTTTCTTACCGAATTAAGATATTGCTGACAAGTTCGTTTGTATGTAATCTCTGTCAAAATGGAATAATCACTACAGACACTTTATTGAGATATGAAATTCTGCAAACGCATTCAGCCTTCATGAACGTTTTGACAATGTGTTAGAAATAGAGGCCAAGAAGAGTGTCAGCCCTCACAACTGCCTAAGCTATCTTTCTCCCCATGTTTTTCAGATTAATTCAAAGCATCCCACTGCCTGGGAAATGACAACACTGCGGAGACAGCCTGAAGTTACACTTTGATGGACACAGTGGTCTATCTCTGCCGTTGACTTCAGTGGTGAAATTGTGACCCCCTGGTCATCCTGGTGGGGCCTTATCAGTGCCAGCCAAATGCGGGGAGCCTGATGGAAGAGCTAAGGAGGTGATTTTTAGACAGTCTAGCACACTAATGGTTCTAAAACCGCGTGCTGTTCACATTGTGGAAGCAGAATACATCGTGGAAGTGGGATGGGCGATGCACCTAATTTAATCAGGCCAAAAGTGAAAATACAATATTGTTGCTGTTGTTTTTTACTCAATGAACTAAAAAGGAGCAATTAATTAGCATTAGTTTTAGTGTTAGAAAACAGGATTTCAGGCCTACCACAAAGATAAATGTCAGCTTAAAGTTTATATAGTGCAGTGTAACCTTTTATCCTACAGAGCACAGAAAATCCACTGGTTGCAACCTTTAGAAGCAGAAGATCCTTGGCCCATCCTAACTGCTTGAATCAGTGGCAGAAAATCCATATCCTCTTAAAGAGGAGAAGTCACATCAGATAATAGATATATGAAATCCATCTTGTTTCTGAACTCTGTCCTTTGTAGGAAACAGATCAATGAAAACCCTTCCCTTGAATCATCCATAACACAAAAACACAAAATGAGGTTAACAAAAAGTAAAGTGTACAAGTGGTCAGTAGTTAATTATTTATGGGAATAAATGTAATAGAATCAAAAGTAAATAAACAACTAAATGCAAACCCCCTATATTGATCATATATGACCACTCCAGTGTTTTTAAAACTCGTGTTAATTTATCCAGGAGGTAATTAGCAAATAGCTGTATACAACTGCATGACCATTGTGTGTCTATAGGGCAGATTGGATATCAGAACTAAATAACATTTCCTACATACATACCTTGAGATTGCTCAGTAGTAATTCTACATCTTTTCGGCCTTTAGTAGATATATGAATATGCAAATCTTCCACCTACCCTTCTGCTGCACATGGGCAGCTTGAGCATACCTTCTCACCTTACACACTGTTAAACAACCCAACATGAAACAAAGGCAAAGTTGCAATAAATCTGCCAAATGTGTACAAACCAATTTTTAAATGAGGGGTGCCAACATATCTGTGTAACAGAATAGTCAGGTGCTCTCTTTAAGGGTCGCCCCAGCAGATGATCTTCTTCCAGCTCACCATATCCCCATCATCCTCCTCTGTCACACCAACACCCTGCATGTCCTCTTTCACTACATCCACGTGTCTTATCTGTGGTCTTCCTCTTCTCCTCCTGCCTGGCAGCTCCATATTAAACATCCTTTGTCCAATATGTCTGCTCTCCCTCCTCTGCACACGTTCAAACGATCTCAGCCTTGCCTCTCAAATTCTCAACCGCTCAATGTGAGCTGTCCCTCTGATGGACTCATTTTTAATCCTGTCCTTATTCATTAGTCCCAAAAACATCTTATCAGCTTCAGCTCTGCCACCTCCAGCTCGACCTCCTGTGTCTTTGTATTAGTCCCACCATCTCTAAACCATACATCATAGCAGGTCTCACTACCATCTTCTTTCACAAATCACCCCTGACACTTATCTCTGCCTACTCCACCCTGCCTGCACTCTCCTCTTCACCTCTCTTGTGCACTGTCTGTTGCTTTGATTGGTTAACCCCAGATACTTAGACTAATTTGCCTTCACTACCTCTGCTTGCTGCGTCTTCACGGTTACACCTGTCTACCCCTCATTCAAATGTATTCTGTCCTGCGTCTACTGACTTTCATTCCTCTTCTCTCCAGAGCATACCTCCACCTCTCCAAGTTCACTTCCACCTGCTATACCCTCCTTTCACTACAGATCACAGTGTCAGCGATGAACATCATAGTCTCCTCCATGACCTCATCTGTCAACCTGTCTGAAAGTGCAACACAGTGATGTAAAGGTCACAGGTCACAAGATCAAAGGTCACATTTTAACACATTTTGCAGACTTTTTGCATTTCCAAGATATATGAAAGTCTACATAAAGTGTTATATTTTGGCCTGAAGTAGTTACTCTTAAAAGTCTCATAAACCACAAGCCTGACTAATCTCATAATAAACTGGCATGAAACCCACGACTTTGAGTATTTTCCATTTTAAAGTATCAGAAGCTCCTCAATATCCAATATCAGTGTGACAACATTTAAATACCCATCTATTAAAACTGTGCTACATGTTGCATAGGCAGCACGAATTATTTGGATATTCATTTCCCTCCTTGCCCTCATGAAGTCATTACAAAACACTTCACCCTGTTATAGAGTGCAATATCTTTTACCAATATACTCTTTTGCCATTATGAGTTCAGGATGGTGCAGTACACTGTAATAGGACACTAACGTGCAACTTAAAAACACAGCAACATAGTTTGTATCTCCATAACTGCTACACGGCTGCATTAGTCCTGACAGTTTAATATTTACAGACTAGTTCAAATTCTGTGAGCTTTTTTTACTTTTTATTTGCTTGTTTTCTTGAACTTTGAATTTCATTTTTACTCTTTTATAACTGTGGTAAATCTTTTTCTCTAAAACACAGTATGTAACATGTGTGGAGGCTATAACTGCATTTTTCTGCTCTTTTTGCGCTCTTTACATGATAATAAAGCTGCCCCCAACCTTGATGTTGAATAAAAAAGTGGAAATACTGAAGTGATTTACACTCTGCACTCATAAAGTGTGTCTGTGTGTGTGTTGAGAGAGAGCGAGGACAGGGATCTGTAAGCACATTTCAATAACATCCATGCATTGGAATAAAACCTGTACTGTTGTGATAACAGGTCATTTTTTGTGTGTTTTTTTGATTTAGATTGGACATAAAATTCAATTATGATGATTCAAACGTTACCTGTTACTGATGCTCATCTATTTTAAAACACTTGACATTAAATATGGTGGTGACTTTGAATTATTCCAGCATTTATGCAAATTTGTAACTGTACCATGTGGGCATATAGGAGAGTTTCATTTTTCAGCATGATAAGAGAATGGCTTGTTGCTCTCTCTTTCAGCCTGTCAGGTGCCAGGTTTACGTAGCCTGTTGCCCAGCAACCTCTGCCAAACAGACATGTGGCTAAGAGAAGCTGCAAAGCAGCAGAACTAGATGGTGTCATGGGCTTGTTTGTACAAGTGTGTGTCTGCGTGTGTGCAAGTATGAATAGGTACTACTGCTGCCCTCCATGGGGCTTAACAAGCTGCTGCACCTTTTGAATTTTTAACCTCGCATTATCTAATAAGGCATTGAACATCATAGCCTCTTGTTAGGCAAAGTTTAATTAAACTATTTTTGGAATAAATTGAATCAGGGTTACTCATACCAACATAAGGTCAGATTCTTGGCATTTTTTGTCTTGGGGATTTCTCTATGAGACAGTGGACTAATCAAAGTACATTTAAGTGTACTTGATGTGATTTAGAATTGCCCTGCCTTTAATCAGGAAGAAACAAACAGAATGTATACTTATGTTGCATGACATTTCAAGTGCACTGTCAAAGAAAGTACACGCCAAAGCCTGTAAAGGACTAACACTCTCTATTCTTTATTAATGGCAGAATTACATAACAGACAGTGCTGTGCAAGTTACTTAAAATACTCTTTACGTGTTGCTAAATGAAGTAGTTTTCATAGACAATAGCTGCTATTTATTTTCAGGCTGGCTCAGGGGAAAAAAAGCCTTTAAACAGCCCTAAAGTTTCCATACCTATCCATTACATCTTCTCTTGTTAGGGCTTGTGAAAATGAGACAAGTCTGTGGTTTAAAAGTTCTTTACTAATTTACTGTCTGACTGAGATTTGGCAGATTTTAAAAATGATAATGCACTGCAACAGTTGTCTTTTTTGTTACACACCAAAGCCTGTTGGTCATTACCCATGATGCAAGGTGGCGTGCAACAGTCAGCAGAGACTCTGACGTTTTATGATAGTAGCAGCACATGAAGCATTCTGTTTTCTGTTTTTTGTCGTTTTGTGTTTTCAATCAGATAATACAGTTATCAGATTTCACAAACCTGCATTTAGAAATAGAAGAGGTCCTCCACAATGTCTGTAAAATTTCCCATCATCAGCCACAATTATGAACCAGTCTTATCCCAAAGGAGGCGCGTAATGACGTAACCACCTCTATTGTTTACAAAAAACACGGTGATGCAATATATAGCCAGGGTTTTTCCAGCATATAAGAGATGCCGGGAAAATCACTAAGACTATGATAGAAACATTTTTTATCTAATGTACAAAAAGTAACTGGAAAAAGTGTACAGAAAAAAGTGTTTGTAAGGTAAAGTAACACACACACTATGCTTATGGGAATAGTCACTCCAAAAAGGTTCATTTTGAACCAGGATTAACTGTGCCTGGTTACAAGTTTACTGCAAAATTAATTGATGATAACTGTACAAATCATGATATATAGTTCCTGAGGCTACTGACAATGACTATTCCAAACACATACATTCACTTAAGAGACATTAGCACTGATGAATGAATGAATCCCTCAAATGTTTTCATGAAAGCACGCAAGAAGCTTTGGCGCTAAATTTAACTTCAACTTAGGAAGTGTGAAGATCCCATAAAACACAGAGTTGCCATTCTGCTGCTGTGTCCACAAGTACATAAAAGGAAAGAGGTGCTGCCCTCTCCAAGAGCAGATGGATGCTCTGAATGTTTGCTGAGAAACAAAAATGCTAAAAAACAGAAAATGGGACTTATTTGGTAAGATGTGCCAGTCCTACTGTTTATAGGTGTTTCTGGTTTATCCTGCTTATATGTTGCACCAGCACCTAATTACCAATCACCTCTGTGTATGTGTGTGTGTGACCACTTCCTTCTCTTGTGTTCCTTAGCTTCACATGTTTTCTATTTTGGATTCATGTTTTGTTAGACTTTATAGAGTAGCTTGGAAAAAAAAAAGAAGAAGCTGTGTTTTGTGTCCTCTCTCAGCTACTCCACACGTTTTGGTGATACATCACCATTAGCACATCCCCTTTATTTAACACACAACTGTTATATTTTCCATTTCAAATCTTCTCTTGCGGTTTCCTTGTGCATTTTTCTTGTTCTGGTAATTAACTGGCCAAACATTTATGCAAATACCCAGCAGCGGACGTTTGTAGAAAAGGTCTGAAACATCAGAGGAAAAAGGAAGCTGTTAGTGTCAGTTCCCTGAAAAACAACAACAGCTTCTTTGTGCACTCAATAACACTGGGGGGAGATCTCCATTATAGAAGAAGCAGAACCATAGCTTCTCGGGACACTGTGATGCAATAAAGCAGCACAATATGTTGAATTTCCCATGCTTTTGCTTTAATGGAAAAGCTCTGCTACATATATTGCTTTGTCACCTACAAGCAAGACCTATTGCAAGTTCACAAGTTCACAAATGGCGTTCTGGTGCGACACTATGAAAAATGAAAAATCACTAACTGACAATGGATGCAAGCAGGTTGAGAATAAGGTAGGCATTCTGAGAAACACTTAATCCGTCACATCTTGGCAAATCTATATCAGTGTAAGCATATCCAGGGTTGTATTTTACCTTTTGAATCATGCTGTAGATCGGCACCATCTCAGTACAGGTATGTCGATAATGTAGACGCACATTATCATAAGAGAGAATCACTAAGCTCTTTTGATGAAAAATAACTGGAGAGATTCAACCTGACCTTAAAAAACATGTGACATTTCCCAGTCGAGGAGCTGAAACCCATCCGCTATGATAAGGAGAGCATCTTACTTAAATGTCACAGGGCTGGACAGACTGGCTCTGATATTGTCGAGAAACTGCCATCATGGTGAGATACTGGTGTGTATGAAACTACAGTGCAATTTGCTCTAGTATCTCATTAAACCTTGTAATGTCTTGCTAATAATTAAACGCCTGCACTTAGCAGAAAATGATTCAGCAGGGTATATCACAAGCATGGGATTCCAACAAACACAGTATGCTTAGACTATAATTGACTTTTCACTCTGCCCTGGAGTTATAGAAGAATAATGGGGCTGGAAATAGCTAGTTAACCTCCTGTCAGGTAATACATAAAAGGAAAACAAAAAAGTCTCCATAGCACTGAAATACACCTAAACTGTCTCCTCTGAGAGAAACAGAGAGATGTCAAGGTGGGAGTTGTTATACTAAGTGATTTTATTAAGTGGAACACCCGCTGTGAGCTCAGTCAGCCACGCAGGGATTGTTTGACACAAATTATACATAATTCCTACTGCATGACAAAACATCTATATCCCACACATATAGTAGGGATCAATTGCATAGCACCGTGGCATTAAAGAACATAAAACACATAAATTGAACTAAATCCATAGTCAGGTATTAGTTTTAGTTTATTAGGGTTTTGGTGTATGTTTATTTTTCAATACTTTGAAAAAGTATCTTACTTACTTTGCTAAGAGGAGTATGCAGTGTAGTAATATTACTCCTCACTGGTTATTCTCACGCTGTGGTGACTCAAGATTTAGAGCAGCTGAACCCCAAGTACGAACATCAAAAATGTGTCTATGGATGCCACTTGTAGATTTAAAAGTGCGCGGAGTGCTAGGTGAGAGCAAAAGAAGCACTATATGAAGTGAAGTCCATTTACCGTGGACAAAACTAGGAGAGGGTAGAACACAGAGAACACAAAAATCACAAATTTCATTGTGTTCTTTGATTAGTTAAATGAGTTAGCCAATATAACAATAGCTGGGCAGCACAGTGGTGCATCGGTCACCTTGCAGCAAGAAGGTTCTAGAGTTCAACTCGTCCAAAGACATGCTTGTCAGGTTAACTGGTATAAAGTGGCTGTTGGAATGATAGTAAATGGTTATCTGTCTTCCTGTGTTACCCTGTTAAAAATGGCAGGGTCTGCCAGCATGAGAGAGTCGAGCCAAGGATAAACAGTGAAATTATAAAATTATTGATTCAAACAGTCATAAAGTGTTGTTAAATGACGATTTTTAAATGTTTACCTAAGTGTATGCGTCAAAAGGTTAAAGGGTAATCCCTTGAACTGCTCAATGGTGTGAGGCAACAACTGCCATTGGACCACCGGAACAACATGTTATACATTTAGTTAAACCATATAATTGAAGATTAACACCCCTGAAATGTATACAGTGGTTGTAATTATCTGTTAAATAGCATTTTTCTAAATTATTGTGAAGTTAGAAAGTTTTTAAATTTTTGAAAATTCCAGAAATTACATTTTCCTCTTGCCTCCACCAGCAGGGGGCCTACAAGAGCACTTGAAATGTAACCTAAGACTGGTAGATAAAAATATATATATTTGTACATATGATATATGAATCATACAAGCGATGATGAAATATTTTCTAGAAACCTAACTTGTTACTTGTTTAATCTTTTTCACTATCATAGATGGAGTAACGTGCACACTGTAAGTGATGATTGCAACAAGTATGTCTCAAAGAAGCATTTATCCCTCTGCGGATGAAAAGAAAAAAACACAAAGGAAGTAAAAAACTGCAAAATAAAGGTATGACATTAGTTAAACAGAAGCATCAGACAAGCCTTCAGTTTCGCGAGATTAAATGATGTGTGGAAACAGGGGGGGAAAAGTGGATGGTAACCTACTAGTAGCTGTTACTATTAGTTTTCATTTTTTAATACTGTCTGCTTTTACATTTACATCATTTTGTTAAAAGGTCATATTTAGGCCTAACTTGATTTTAAAATGCATTGGCTGCTGATTTATTTCTTTCCAGCACACTAATAAGCCATGATATTGGTTGTGTTAGATGTGAAATGCACAAATGTTTAAGTAAAAGTAAAGTTATTACTAGCAATGTAAAGGAGGGTGGTTAGCGGGTCCCCAAATCAAATTCTGTTTAAGACCCTGTAAACCCTCGGGCCGTCTCTGTCTACTGTTCTAGTTACAAGTTGCCCAGATGATGAGAGATTTCACAATCCAAATCTGTTTTATTTGATAATGTTAAAGGACAAAAAGGAAAAAACTACAGTCCTTATTAATCGAACCATTAATAGCTTCTCATTCTTATTATTATGATTTTCAAATATCATTTGAAGGATTAGTTAAGTCAGACGACACAAGTTTGAAAACATTTATTTAAACAGCGGTAGCAAGCTTCTGAGTTAATCACTCCCAATGACTCTACAGAAACTGAGGCGTAATGAGTAAATATCCCCCCAACCTACAGGTGGATGCCGGGTGGTGGAGGGGTCGGAACAGCAGGCAGTAAAGCAAGGCAGCACGAGCAGCTGCGCTGGAATGTCAGATAGAGTGGTGGGAAATGGTTTAAATAGGCTGCCAGAGCGTTTGGTATATATGAGGAGAGCGAGTTTGTCAATTGGCAGGAAAATCTTTGGACTAAGCAGCGACCCTTCTGGCACTTTTCTCTGTTAAATATCATTGTAAACTGAATATATGTAGGTTTATATATTTTGTGCTGCTAAACAAATCCTACAAACCGAATAAATAACTTTTCTTTATGCATCTGGTTATCAAAATTGTTTATTTAATATAGGTGAATTTCTTTATTTTTGCTATTTTATGAACTAAAACATCCATAAAATGACAAACTATAGAATTATTTATTGGTACTGTCTTATTGTAATGCTTTTAATAACCCCTATGTAGGTGCAATGAACAGTTGTCTGTCTCACAGTGTTATATTTGCTGCACGTCACTGGTGCAGTGATCATGTTATTCCTCTCAGTATAGTAGCAAAGGAAACATGTTGTCAACCCCCTTGCTTGCACTGTCTGCCTCTGTCTATCCCACTTCTTCATTGCCCATGGCCTGGGGGAACAGTTGGCTTTCTGAATACTCTTCCCCCTTTGTGAGCACACATTGATTGGCCCTCTGCTCCCCCAAAGCAGAGCAGCATGGGGTGCCAGCAGCCAGCTTTCTGCTGGTGCTGCTCAAAAAAAGTCTAAGGGAAAAAATGAGGGGAGGAAATTGTCAGGAGGCTTCACCACAACCTGTCTAGGTATGTCTCTTCTCTTCCTGTCTGCCTCTCCTGTTGTAATGAGAATCAATGGGGTTTAACACATTTCCCTCATGCCTTTTTGTCAAATCGAGTGCAATTGTCTCCTCTGTTTGCAGAGCCATGTCCTCTCGCTCCTAATTGCCCTGCTGTTTCCTTCCATCCTTTGCATTCCTATTTGTTGAGCAGACTCTACAGTTTAACAGTCTGCAGTGCTGTCATCAGGTCACACAGAGCCCCAAAGAACCCCAGTAACACACACGAGGATGCCTATGATAAGGGCTCAGAAATATCAAAGTAGCGAATCTGTCATCCACAGCAGTCATTTTTAAGATGATCTAAAGGAAGCGACATGAAATATGCAGGAACAGTTGTCGAACACTAGCGTTTGTATGATTCCAAGGCTATCCTTTCTCTCCATATTTTCGGACATACCGCTGAGCAGCACAAGCTCATGGTCCACAGTGGAGTAAAGTGTGCACTGAGAGCACATTTTGACTGGAAGACAGCCAGTGGTTGGTCTGTTGCGGAGGATGTGGGCTGGTCTCTGGAGCCCGGTGGTTGTTCATTCATAAACCAGGTGGGAACTGTAAATGAGAACACAGACATCTCCCTGCCCACGCTTTCAAAGATCATATTGTACTGTTTTTATGTAAGGAGCAGCAGGACGTGCAGGAGTCCAACATCAGCAACATGTTTTGTACTTTATTTGAAAGGTTCAGCAGCATATATGTCTTACCTAGAAGGTTCATAAAAGAAGATGTCAGTGGGGAAATTAAAAAATATTTAAGCCATTTAAATCGGGTCTTTAAAATTTATCTAGCTTTTCAAAGTTAAATTAAAATATGGCAGGATTTTCCTCCACCTATCAGTCATTTAGCTATCTTTATGGCAGCCATATGACAGAAGACCTCGAGTCTTTCTCTGACAAATAATGGCTCAAATAAAATTTTACATGGAAAAAAAAAAAAAGAAATTCAAACAAACAAAATCTAATTTCTCTTGCCTCCAAAACCATTTGTTTGTATGCAAAACCCTGTGTGTGATCGGCGCTCGACTGCGGTGACAACACTGGAAAAAAACACAGTGTGTTCGTATTACAAATGTGAGACAAGACCGTCTGTTGTCACCACTGTTGACATTATTTACCAAGGCGACAATATTTCCCCCAATATTAACAAGTTATTTCACTACAATTGTGACAGTTTGCAGACAGGTTCAGCATGAACATTATGCAGCTCTATGAATTCATGCATTTGAAATATTTTGAATATTTTTTATATATTTCATTGACAACAACTCATTTATTTAAAAACCTGTTGAAAATTCATCATGTGAGAATATGATTTGCATGAGACATTTCCTTACACAGTCTGACCAACAGAAATGTACAGATATATGTAATTAAGCTAAGATATATTTAGTATTTAGTATTAGATGAAGAATCAGTAGATAGATAGATAGATAGATAGATAGATAGATAGATAGATAGATAGATAGATAGATAGATAGATAGATAGATAGATAGATAGATAGATAGATAGATAGATAGATAGAACTGATGTATTTTTATGGTTGGTATAAAAATGTTGATTCACGTATATTTAACTCAGCAGAATTTTACATGATCTCCACTTCTGCTGTCCTTAGTGCCTCCTTGCGAGTTCAAGCTTTATACACCGCTGACAAGAGAATGAAACCAGAGTCAACACAATGGGATACAGAAGCTTCATTCAGAAAAATCCAGCAATCAAACCTGTGTGTGTCTCGCTGTGGTGTGACACTGTTAACTGCTGGACCAGCACGCCCCTGCCAGTAAAGCATATCGAGTAAATCTGATGTCACACAGAGTCTGCACTCAAGCCAGATGATGCTGCACCACTGAGCATCACTTTGCATATGATTTTATAAGCATTCGCAGACAGACTGTGCTTGACTAGGTCTCCTTGAACCAGTTGTGATGAGGAAAATTCCCCTCTAATTGGATCAATGCTTCTGTCTTGCACTGGCGTTCATCGGAACATCTCTCGGGAGGTGTTACAACATTGAGATCACAGGTCTGTGTGGTCGATTCCTTTTAAAAAATCCCAATCATTTACCAGAGTAAAGATTTAATATCATGATAGCCAAATATTAATCTACAAAACTACTGAGAATTATAAATAATGAAGTCAGAAATTCAGGGTGAAATGTGAATCACGCTCCACATTCTGATGGAGCATGAATCTGCTGAATTTGGTAGCTCACGTGCGTGAAAAAAAGGTAATCACTGCATACTTGTAGTTCTTTCAGCTGGGTGTGACTCACTTAACAGAATTAGCCTCATTAAAAAGTAGCAATTTAAGAATTTAAGAAGCAGGGAGGCTCCAAAATGCACTGAATATTACCTGAAAATAATGATCTAAAGTATTAGAACATTTTCAAATGACATTTTAGATTTTCAAAAAGTAGCATTTTGATGATTAGAAGTCAACAAGTATAAAAGAATATAACAGCTGAGCACTAAAGTAGCTTAAAAACTATTATCTGGCTGGGCTGGCTTTAATCAAACCAAACTGCTAGTGATTTGCTTTGCTTTTTGTCTGCTTGCCAAACAGTTGTTTGTTACACACAATCATTTAATAAAGTGGTTTCTTGCATACTAAAGATTTTTGCTGTTTATTGTGCACCTTGCAACAATCACGCATTGAACACTAGAGGGCTTTATTGCAATTAACATCTCAGTAAAATTGATGGAGCTTTGGTATCCTGCAATCAAAACTTTGATCCTGTTTCCTGAAGTAACTGCTGCTAATCAGCTGTCTACGATCTCCCTTAAAGGGATGTATTCATCCCTGGCTAATTCACAGTTGGCTTACAAGCTTGGGACAGACTGAAATCAATGCTTCCTGTCACCTTTTAGCAGGACACATGGCGCCTATTGTTACGCCCATCCCTCCCTCTAACTTAGACAGCTGGGGTAGACAGACTGTCCAGATAGATGAAATGTTGCCTTTCTGTTGTGTGATGACTTGTAATTATAATACAAGTGCGATCTTAAGAAAACTCGTGTCTGACCATGATCGCAGGTGAAGAGTCACTCACAGCAAGCAGGGCGCTGTATTTCTAACTTTTGACATGGCTGCTTCCAAACAGGCCACAGTGAGGAGCAGCAGGTCAATGTGTGTTTGTTTGCGTGTGTGGTGGCCGGGAGTCTGGATGCTGCTTGGCACAGTCATGGCTCCTTGACGTCAGCTCTCAGCCCAGCCTGCTGCTGCTGCTGCTGCTGATGCCGCTGCTGCTCTCAAACATGTCTTTGTTATTCAGAGCTTTCCATCAGAGAGCGGCGACCTGCAAAACATGGAGGGTGGCGTCAGCGCCGGAAAGGATCGCTGCGTGACAGCGCGCGTGTGCGCTAATGCGCTCGTCGTAGACCGTGCACGTTCTTACTGCTATTTATTAGATCATTAAATAGGCACTAAACCCATTATTAATTATGTTTAGATGTTTAGCTTATAATAATGCAGCTGATAAACTGACAGATTATGCTACAGAGGGAAATATTATTGTCCTTGCATGGTTATTTTATTTATTTCACTGCCACTGTTATTATTATTATTATTATTATTATTATTATTATTATTATTATTATTATTATTAGCATCAGTGGCCAAGTACTTGCGGAAGTAGTTGCTGTCATGTTTAAAAACATATATTTTCGTCTATTCTGATCAGTCTAAACCTAATTTATTAGAGGCCATTAGAGTTAATACTTCCTTAGAAACTGTCATAAATAGCATTTATTAAATCAGTATCGAAATGCAAACTAAAATACCCAGCAATGACGCTTTAACAGCCTCATTATTGAATCTAAATGTACCTTCCTGTTTAAACATCCCCAAATCATAACTACACAATGCGGTAGACCCGGTCAGAGCCACAATCAGAGCGGGTCGCTCCAGCACATCCAGATACCATATGGCCGCTGTGCTGAGCGACAGTCCGACTCCGCTCCCGGCTCTCTCCTGATGGCTTCTCCGCGTGTATACTCCGCGACACATTTTGTCAGCAGCCACCGAGCATGGGTCCCTTTGGTAATAGAATAGCCAATGTAATTTGACACTTCAACTTACTGTGCTCTCTCCGAGTCTATTCAGTTACTCACCCACTGACGCCGAGCCCATTCTCAGTGGCCGCGAGGGGGGAAGATATTTAAAAAAAAGCAAGAGTCGAAAATTACCGAGGACTTTCTGCGCTTAATAACCCGGTGAGTAGCTGCAAACTTAACGTTGCTTGTTCCCGGTGTCGCGCTGCGAGGCTCTTGTCTCGGAAAAGGTTTTGTTTCCACTTTAGCTCAGATTGTTTCTCAACAATAGAGTGACCACTTGAACTGGCACCGAGCGGCACGTCGGAGCCTGTAATAATAAACCGCAGCTTTTTATTTACTATCACGCCGCTTCGTGGCGTCGGGACTGAACCGGCGGGCTGTTAATAAGCAGGTTGTGCATTTCGTTAGTAACAGATGCCGCGTTGATCTCCAACGCGCTGGGGCTTGGAGGCTACACTGTAGCAGGCTGTATGGCTCTCGCTCGCAGAATGAACCGTGTCTGGGTGCGCGTGTGTGCGTCATTTCATGATGTGGGGTTTGCTTTACCTTCAGCTTCTTGATGCGCACAAAGCACATGGTCTGTCTAAAATGGGTTTTTGGGTGATACGTGCAAGCTGTAGAATAACTGGACGTGGTAATAACGGTCACAGCACTGTTCGGGATTTTTCAATGAATGTCACATAAAATCATAATTTCCGAACTTTGATATCAACAGCACATGTATACTATTAAATGATAATGGGAAAAAAGCAAGCATGTCTGTGACAGCCTGCAGTTATCTTGTTGCTGTAGGTCATTAGCGCTTCATAGAGGTTTAACAAGTTGACTCCCAAAATTCCAGCTGTCTGAATATATGGAACCGGTTGGGGTTGGGGGGGGGGGCTCTCTCATTTAGAACTAGGTTGCCTTTCACTTGCAGTACATCTGTCCAGGAAGCAAAAAAGCATGGCCAAGTGGAAAAAAAGTAAGCTTGACTCTGCTCCTGTTCTACTTCCTAACCATTGTGACTGAGAGAGAGAGAGGAGAGCGAGTGAGAGTTTCTGTCATCTGTAATTTTCTTTTCTGTTACAAAATGCAAGTTTTGGAGCATCAAGCAAGCAAACATATCTGTGCAGATGTTTCTCGTCCCCCTATTAAGATGCACAGGAGAGCTCTTCCTGCTTTTGTGTTATGCTGTTGAAAAGTTCATTCGGCTCATATCTACTTTTAGCTGCTGCAGCATCCAAGTTTGTCCTGCGAGCAGAGTGTTTTGCACCGAGCCACATATGGGGGTCATAAAAAACCTCCGTGGGGACTGCAGTTATTAAGCACCCTCGCTTGCTTATTTACATGTTTGCCATGTAATTTCAAGGGTCTTGTTGAGTTTCTTCACTTTGCTGTTTTCGGAATTTGAGATAACAGCTGAATGAAAGATTTGAGTTGATGTCAAAGAAGGAGGCTATCATTGGCTGATTCACAAGCACTTGATGGCACATAAACGCTGAATGAGTGCCTGTATTTGGGAAAATTAAAACTTTCAATTATTGGAACAATTTTGGTCAGACAGAGGAGGTCCTGTCCCCTCCTTCCCCATCACCCCACCTCTGTGGGGCCCCAGGTTGGGCTCCTGAATAACCACAGACCCCACCAGGCTGACCTTCTTCTATTCAAGTTGAGGATGTTGAAACACCAGCCGTCAAACAAAAGACACATTGAAACAGAGATCTGCAACCCAGCACGTGTGTCTGAGTGCTGAAGTAGACCATTTATTAACTCTCAGTTTCTTGCTGACCAATGGAAACTGTCGACACAACAAACTAAAGTCGTGAAAAGGACAAGTTTCTGCAGATACACGTATTAGTGAACAAAATCTAAAAATAAAGAGAAGTTAAATATATATATTTTTAAATTAAATCATACATAAAGCATCTTCTACACACTTGAGCAAATCTTTTCTTTTTGTCCAGACTCCAGGCTGGCTTAGGCTTGCATGTGGCACCGTAAGGCTGCCAATGGCAACACGTTGTCAGCGCAGGGTGGAGGGTTCTGCTCTTGCTGTCCCACCCGCCCGACGGGCTGAGAGTAAAGGCGGAAGCTTGAAATGACTGTGCCACATGGGAAATTATTCAACTCTCAGATCAGAGAGGACACACAAGAGGCCTCATTACCTCCAGCAGCACTGCTGGTCAGCCTGTGAGAAGACCGAGAGCTGGTGTGTCTTAACTAGCTGATCTCACTTACTACAATCCTGTGTATCATATGCTTCTTTCATCTGAAAGAAATCCAACGCATGACACATGACGCGTGACACAGAAATACACCCAAAAACTTTAGGAATAAATGCTGTTTTCAGAAAGGAAATATGACCACTTTGATCTGTAATACAACAGTAAAAGAAAACCAGTCCCAAAGGTTTGCAGTCTAAGCCTCTTTTTACCAACAGTATGTACTTAAATAGCTGGTAAATAGGCCTGTTAGCTTGTGTATAATATCATAATGTTATTGATTCAGCTTGGGAATTCCACTTGCAGTGAGCGGCTCCTGTGTATGGCGAGCTCTCTGAAGCAGTCTAACAGAAAAAAGGTGAACGAGTAAGCAACCGAAAGCTCTTCCTCCGCGGTCAGAGCCTGTGGGAGGTTTGTGTAGGTTTCGCTCAAGGTCCTTTTTGTGTTGTCTTTACTCAAGAGAATAAACTCTTGGGATGAATCACCCTGCTGGTATGGCTATTTTCAAATGGTAAGGAGAGTCGAGGGGTAGAAAGTATGTCACTTGGTAGATATAGCAGTTTAATCATGAGGTTTACCTTTGTGTCAAACAGCACTTAATAGTCCTGTTATGTTAGTTGTGAGTAATTACAACCTTGTGCAGTGTTGCTGTGACTTTGAGATTGTAACTCGTGCTGGAAAGTAACTAAATGCATTACTCAAGCTACTTCGAATCCTCTGCAGATATAAATTTTACATACAAAACTGATGAAAAGCAACACATTGTTACAAATGAAGCCCTTATTGGTCCTCGTGGCTTATTGTGACTAAGTGGAAGCGCCAAAAATGCAACAGGTAACATTTCACACATGGTGACCTCTAACATTTAAATTCATTTTACGATTACTTAGTATGATCAGCGAATGTGGTGAGGAAGAAATCCATTTTCTCACTTAAAATAAACAGAATTAACTGTATGGGAAGTTGTTAAGAACTTCAGGGATCTGCTGTAGCAATCACATGGTGAGAGTGGGGAAAAAGAATGTCCTTTTCAACAAGACTATACACGCAGCAAAAACAGACTTGGGGGAGGGAGCAACAGGTTGGTTGTTGATAAATAATCAATCAAAATAAACAAAATAGTCTATGTAAGACATGTTGCTTCAGATTGGAGTCACATTAAAGGATCTTGACCCTCAGGTTGAGACACGTTAATCACAGGGCAGCATAAAGGCTTGAAACTGACTTCCACCGTAGCCAGCTACAACACAGAAAACATATTTTACCTATAGTATCTTTTTTACACATCTTGTACTGTTTCGGTAAAGGGAACTGAATGCAGCTGATCTGAATAACAAAATAACCATTTGCGCTACATCATACCAGCGTATTCTTCTTCCATATGTTATTCTGCATTCCTCGTGTGTGTGTGATGATTCGCGACGCTCCACCTCTGTGACACGGAGCTGCAGTAACATGTGTACCGCGCAGATATTCACTGAGGGGTTTTATGGTGGATAGAATGCTCTGACTGTACCTGTCAGCTTGACTGTTGACTGTTAATATGAAGCTTCTATTTTCAAAACACAGCTCAGGGAAAGGGAATCTGTATGTGTGTGTGTGTGTGTGCGTACTTGCTTTGTGCAGGAGGGAGATACAGAGCATAGCGAGGGATGGGAGAGGTGCTGGGAGTGACGCCAGACCGCACATCATTTAATCATGTTAGCGTGTGCAACCACTTTGTGCATATTTTCGGTTGCATTGGTGATAGGAGTTGTTATTGTACAAACTGTACTCACACCGAGAGAGAGCGAGAGATGGCTTGACAGGAGGGAAGACAGAGATGACAGTTTGATGCAGGAGAGGCAAAATAAATAGCTCTTTGGATTTTTTAGATTTGTGAAATTTCAGTTTTATGGCAGAAAGCGATAACACAGCCCGAGTCTGATTTTCAGTTGCTGCTGTAACTATTAACATCGCTTGAGAAATCCAAAGTCACCACGTTTGAGAGCATTTAAATGTGAGCCGGTGAAAGGATGACCATTGTGCATATTAGCATTGGATTTCAGCATGCTCTTTGGGCTTAATCCCACTGTTGACTTGCCTGCTAAGTACTGAGTGTGTTATTTTTGCTCTTTTTAAAGAGCCCCTCTACATAATCTCACCTAATCTAATCTATCCCCTTTTATAATAGACTCGGAACGATGTGACTTTATAGAAAAAGCTTTAGTGTAGATCCATACCAAACAGACCAGTGTGCTGCTTGCTTCCCCAACCCCTCTGGCAAAGCTCTTGTGAAAATGCATGTGACCTCTGTGCCCCTTGTTAGTCTGAACAATAGGCTTGCCTCCTCTTACAGCTGCAGCCATGCTGGAGGGGAAGTTTGCCAGAACAGAAGACACACACCGTCTGATTAATAGGTTTAAAGACAGCAGGGTTAGCTTCATAGAAGGCACAACATCATTAAAAATATAGATTACATTCAAGTTTTGTTTAGTTGTTTGTGCTCGTTGGTAGGCATGGGAAGCAAATGTGAAATTAAAATACATTTTTTAAATCTAAAACAGATGAAAGGGTTAATCGATTAACTGATTTTCTACTTATTTATTTTTGTTAAAAGTTATACAAATACTTTCTGCAGAGTAAGTTAAATATTCAGACAACCAAATGGACAAAACAATCTCCTTAAAGATGTCAGTCAAATCTTTTTCTAAGAATTCCCAGCATTATAACTGTTAATTGATTATGAAAACAATTCCTTCCTTTATTGCTCATAATTAAAGTGCAATTAAAATCTACTAATTCTTTGTTTGCATGTTTGTTGTTGTCAGCAGGGTTTTAGAATTTCAGTGGACAAATTAGAGCGCAAACTGAAAAATAGCTGTGCAAAAAGCAAAAGAAAAAAAAAGAATACAATCTGTGAGTCTTAACCCACACTGGATGTATTTGGAGCTTTGTGGGGTCCCCACCAGTCGCAGGCTCATGCATGTTAAATGTGACATGCTGTGAAAAACAGACGCGGATGATGACAGTGCATTGTCGCAGTGTTAAGTGTAAATGAAAGGCTCTGGATTTTGCAAAACATCCGGTTCTATAAAGTCTCAGCCTTTATAAATTTAAACAAGGTCCAACCGAGGATCCCGTCAAATCTTCCAAGTGTTGCATAGCAGGCATATTCCCCTCTTAAATGTGAGCAAAGACCGAGAAACTAGCTCTCAAAATTTGAAAATGTCTCAAGAGGTGTAATCTCACTATCAAGAAATGGGCACCGGGAAGGCTCCTGAGAGGGCTCTGCTGAAGCATCAGTGTCTAGTGTGCGCTCCAGAGGATTTTTTTTTCTTTTTTCGGGGAGACAGAGAGATCTACATCTCTGATGAGTAATGAAGGTGATTCTGAGCAAGTGGTGGAATTACATTCAACAGAGCCCACGGGGGTCCATATCTTATTGTTCTGTGACAGGGAAAATTAACTGGGATTTACTAATACACAGGGAATGTCCTTCCCCCATTCTCTCCTGCGCTCAAAGAAAAGGTCTGAGGGTAATCTCTTTCCCAAGCACCCCCACGCCCCCTCCCTTCCCAAACACAAATGTCAGATCTTTTCAAGTTTGCTATCGAGATGTAAAACATAAGTAGATAAAATCCCTGACATGTTGCCCCATCTCTCATTCATCTGTTGCCGTATGTTGACACAAAAGACGCGTTCTGCTTAAGTGTTGTTTTGCATTTCACCTGTTCTCCTTTGCATAGTCACTGCGGCAAAGCGTGCAGGTGACCCAAAGTAGATAGGGCTCCATGGCTTTTATTCTCATGGGATCTTTGAGTATTTGTGAGTTTCACGCTTATAAATTGTCATCGTCGGTACTGCTTGTGTGCAGTTTGATTAAATCTGATTGATGCTGGCATAAGACAACAACCCAACAACAGACTAAATATAAAATTTGCATTAATATATTTTGATTGGTGGGTTATAATGCATGCTTTTCCACTTCATTTAAAGCACCCAGACAAGAATAGACACATAAATCTTTGCAAGCCTTTTGCCTGCTGTGCATGTTAAGAGCACTTGTGTACTCACTGTGAGGTTACCTTTGTAAAATTAGCATGTATGAAAATCCTGCCCTTGCTTCAAAATATACAAGATACTGGATATATTATTACAGATGAACAGGTAGAACTTGACTTCCATAGTATTATCACAAATCAGCCAGACAAGACCCTAAATTTGACAAGGTAACAAAAATACATGTGCACACACAGAGAAGCAGTGCAAAACCATCAGCAGCCTTCATAAAATCTGAACATGGCAGATTACAGCAGTTATAGCCAGATGTGTACTCTGAGTAAGCAACCAGGCTTGCTTTTTAGGGATTTTTCATATTTGTGCAGTTTTTGGCAAGAAAATAAATTAATAAAAAAAAATGTTGATCTTCTCTTTGCTCCTATTTAAGTCCTTTTTTTGCCCTGTTTGCAAATCCATCTCACCAGAGACTCAAAAGCTGATTTATTTATTCATTTATCGTTTTTTTCTTCTTGATAATTTAACGTTTGAATCTTTAAAATTGGCACAAATAGAAAAAAACAGCTTGCACAAACTGCCGAGGTCCAAGGTGACATCTTCAGATTGCTTGCTTTGTGCAACCAACAGTCCAAAACCAAAACACATTCAGTTTTCAATTATAGAAAACAGAAAAAGTCATCACACTACAGAAGCTCTTTACAGCTGCTGATCAACTGTTTAATTGAATAATCCTTTAAGCATCTGTTTACCGGAGCTACAATTCTCTTGCTGCGTTTTTAATCCATAATGATTTTTGTTTCTTTTGTGACCCAATCATACTTTATTTTCTCCTCCCTGCTCAAACAAAGTCTTTACTGATGATGAAGTGTGGACAGCCGTGACACCACACCCACAGCCTGTGTGTCAGCTTACACTGTACCCTCATGCTAACGCCGTGTCTGTGTGCGGTCGGTTACCCAGGTGCAAGGCATGCATCACAGACCGGAGCTGATACACTGACGTGACAGCTGTCGGCAGAGAAAGAAGATCACGAGAGAGGTCTCGGTGCTGGATAGGGTGGAATATGTTAACCCTTAACATGCGACTGATGCATTATAGGTCGCAAAAAGCACGCCTTCTGTTCTGAGTTTGCCTTATTTGTACACAATTTTCAGTTGATTGGGATTTAAGCTCTGTAACTTCCCATCTCATAATCCTCAAATCTCAGACCTCTCTTCAGTGTTAATATGAGGCAGACAAATGTTGTCAGTAGTGTAAACAGGCACTGCAGAAAGCTAAAGTCTGACATTTCCGTGGTGCAGATTTGCTCCAAAGTAAGCAAATATTTACCAAAACACCAGGGTCAGGTGTAGCCCTCAGCTAATTTGGCATAGCTGTGAGAGTACACCTGGTTTGCATCACTCAAAGCATGATGTAGCACAAATCCAAAATTTCTATACATTTACATTACTATTACTTTTATCTGCAGCACACAGACATTTCATCATATCTGACCATCTAGCATTTTATGTAAATTACAGGCAAAGATCCTAGAGAGCTTTAAATAACTCTAGTGTTCCTTCATCCTTTGGCTTCTGCAAATGAACCGCGACCGCAGACAATAGATTTCTTTCACACTAATAGTAATCAGTGATATCCTAACAGCCACCACTGCTGATGATGAATGCTAATTAATTGGGCAGTGTTCCTGAATGTAAACATGCAGTGCGACACATATGCAGAAACACTTCACACTCCTATTTATAGGTGCCGATTGCATAAGCTCTTTTGCAACAACAGGGTGTTCTCACTTTGTCAGTATCAAACCGAGAAAAACTGTAACTGACCAGATTATTTTTACACGCGCGCACACGTATATTGCACTTCTTCCTGGCATACCGTGTGTGGCCCAATGGGTCCCACGGCTTACAAAAATGTTGACAGTGGACGCTATTTTTGACCATCTGCTCCGAAACGAGGGCATGTTTGAGTCACAGACGCTGTGGTGCGAGGCTGTGCCCGTGATGTGCCTGGCATGTGGAGAGAGTCAGGGAGGGAGGGAGGGAGGGAGGGATAGAGAGAGATGGCTCACCCGAGGGCCCAGCATCCTCCGTGTCACTGTGGAAGTGCACAGTGTGCGGCTGGTTTCACTAATGTGTATTACATTAGCATGGAGGGTGATGGAAGGGGGGAGGCTGTCGAGGGGTGCCAGGGAGTGGTTGATCCTTCACATCTTGGAGGAAGAACAAGAGAGGAGATATCCTTGCGCTTGACTCATGGCGTAAACATCGTCAGTGAGATGAAATAGTGCGAGGTCAGAAAAAGTGTCTGCGTCTCATCTCTTTTTCTTGTGTGCGTCTGCGTTATCTGTGAGGCAGGAATGCGAAACCAAATCTGGGGTGTTCTCGGGATGGGTGGGTGGGAGTCACAGCGGGATTCTTTCAGAGAATTACCCCTGTGTGTCGCCACCTCTCACAAAGTTTACGACTTCTTTCTTTGGAGAGTAGTCGGGCCGTTAAACTACTTTGTAAAGTGCTATTTGTTTTTGCATCCCTTTAAAACTGCCTATATTTCTTTAGCTCTTCGACAGCATTTGTGCATATCGACAAATGTTTATCCTCTCTGATGTGGAGATTTCTACCTTTCTAGACGTCTTTAAGACTAAGTAATCACGCGCTGTCTTGCTGTCTCTCAGCATCAGCCATTCTCTTGATTAAGTGATTTAATTATTTAGTCCATAAAATGCCAGAGAAGTATCTATCCCAGTTGTCAGAGAGCTTCTGATGGCATCTGTAAGTTCTAAACTGAATGATGTTTTAACTCAGAAATAAAGTTTAACCTGCTTAGAGGGGAAGTATTTCAAGCTGGCTTTTAACAGTTAAGCAATTATCCAAGAAATGGCTTAATGACAATAATTTTATTAATTTGGGATGCACAGATATATTGGCCAGTATCAGTGTTTTTCTGAGGTGTCACATTAGATTTGTGCTGGCTAAATGTTCAAAGACTTTTAAGCAGTTCAGCGAGAGCTAAAGAAGTGAGCCAGAGTATTATTTTAACCATCAGCATGAGTGTAACACCACGCCTCCTGAACTCTGTTTAAACGCACTGATCCCTAAACAGGAAGTTAAGAGTTACCGCTTTTACGTTAACTCTGAGGTTTTGCTTGAGGTCAAACACCACAACGTGGCTTTGCTGTAACAAGGACCACCTGAGTTCACCGTTAAATCCTCAGCACTTTGTGGCTTTGCTGCTCTTGATTTTATTTTTCTGGCACCAGCTGATGTCAAGGAGCAAATTGAAAAAGCAAATTACTGCGGGCTGCGTATCCTTCGTCGTCTTTGTGTGCACTTCCTTCGGAGGAGGGAGGTGGAGAAGATCATGTGAGCTGTAATTATATTTATGTTGGGCCCCATTCAATCTGTCACAGTAAATTTTGCCCGACTTGTCATATTGTAAATCATTACAGCGGATTAAATGCTGGTTATGAACTCAAAAGGCCGGGAAAGGATTCTTTTTATTTATTTTTTTGTCCTTGTGATCGCTGTATTTGTTTGTTTGTGACAAGCTAGTTGTGCCTGATATTGGCGGTACAGTGTTTTCTACATGTGTTCAATAAATTTTAATTGGGTGCAGAATGGGTAATGTCAGCGATGTTTGCTTTGAAGAAAATCCCTTTCAAAAGGGCAGGCAGCCTTCCAAAAGTGAAAGAATACCTCTGAAAGGCTTCGTGTTTCACAAGCCGTCCTGCGCATTTTGTTTCTCATTTGTCTGGAATCAAAGACGGCGATGAGCACCGATGGAAAGTTTGACTCTTTTTCTGGGAAGGGGCTTCTTTCAGGAAAGTGCGAGAGAAAAGTGTGTGTGTGTCAATCAGCTGCTGAGTGCCAAAGCAGGAGAGACTGATGAAAGAGTAATTGGTTTTGCATGTTTCACATACACTCGGCGTCCAAACTACGATAGTGATGGACTGTACTCTTGCCTATGGCAGGACTTAGCTGCCACAGTGAGATTCATAAATATCCTCATGATTAGCTGGGCTCCTCACTCATTAGTAAGTGGTACGAATCGTTACTCCCAAGTCACTAAAAAGATTAGTTCAGAATGAATAAACTTTTCATGCTGCTTGCACTTCGGCTGCTCTCAGACAACAATAGTATTGTTAGGTTTCATTTTACTCGTCCCTCATGAATTTTCAGCAGTTAAATCAACTTACAGCAGCGAGTTGTCATACATGCGTTCTGCCACTCTTGAGCACAAAGACTGGATGCAAGCCTCACATGTCGGAGCAGTTGCTTCATTTGTCTAGAAAATCACTTGTTTGGAGAAGCCCTGAATGTTGCATCCCTTGATTTGTATGCGAATAACATCTACCCAAATAAAGCTTTGGAAATTTCCCTAATGTTCACTGCAGCAAAATCACATTTCAGCCTTATTTATGCTGCTGTCTATACCTGAAGACATAATTTCATACCTAATTTTTATACACTCTCTTAAGGAAACTATGAATTATTTGTGTCATTACTTTTGCTGCTGATAGTTTGAAATGTTTTGCATAATAAACAGCCGAGACAACAAGTGAAAAATTAATGAGCAATATTGTTCAAAGATACAGTTTATGATGCGTGTGATGTGATGCTTGCTGATGACCAAAAAAGAAAAGAAAGAAAAGAAACTCTATTGTTTTTGGAATGACTGTCAACCATCAATTTTCATAACGTCATTGTTCGGCTACGGAGTATTTATTTTCATTAATCTCCACAGTTTGTATTGTCATGTTAATTTACTCGACAAGTCTCACTACAGTGTGAGATTTTAAGAACAATGAGGATGAAAGCCAAGAAGGCAAGGCTCATATCAGCCGAGGAGGATATTGGAAAGGAGTAGTCTATACTTTGCCGAACTCCCAAAGCTTCTTTTTTAATATTTAGCTCCTGTCAGTTAAAATCAAAAAGTTTCTCACTTTCTCTAAAGCTCGCACAGAAAGAGAGAGAGCGAGAGGGGGAAGCTGCTTCACGGGTGAAAGCCCTCACACATGAATATTTAATGGTTGCATTTTAACCAGAGTCATAAAATCCAAGAGGATGTGGCTGAAAAGAGAGCAGTGAGGAGTGTGCAAAGTAGGCTACATTGTTTCTTTATAGTCTGAGCTGGATGCCTGAAAGTCATGTAACTCTTCTCAGGCTGCAATAGTGAATCAAATATGTGGATTGTGTCGGGCTAATTTAAGGCCTGGGCCACGTTTAGCAACGTGTTGCGGCCTGTTTTTGCAGCGTAAGCAGCTTGTTGTACAGGAGGATGAAGAAATCTTGGACCTTAAGGGGCTAAATTGAAAATGTTTCATTTTGACACTTCCTCAATGCACTCAGGAAAATGAATTTCATATACTTAATCCATTTGGCCAGTTGACCAAATTGTGAGGAAACATCTATTCAATACGCATCAGTTTTAGCTTAATGGAGCTGGAGCCAAAAAAAAGAAGAAGAGGAGATGAGGGTATCTGTGTGTATTTAATATGCAACCTCTCCTTCTTCCTCTACTTCTAGTCTTGTCATGCATTTTTAAAATTCTGTTCAGCCCTCCGCTGAGCCAGACTTGCAGCCGACAGACACTGAGCTGATTGTTAAGTTTGATAAAGCTCTGCGTTTGTGTGTAGCTGGGGTTATTTTTGTGTACGTAAGCTTTACTTCACAGAGGTAATCATTTGTCATCCAATATTGAATCAAGTTAAATGGACTCATAAATTGCAATCACTTAACTCAGCCCAACTATTATGTTTAATATTGCTTTGTGGGAAAAGGTCAGCCGGCAGTGGATCAGGTTCCAGCAACACAGATAATTCAGCTGCCTTTTATGAGTCTTTTAAAGCTCCGGAAGGAGAAAAAAAATCAGCACCCAGGAAAAAACTGACTGTACACTACTTAACAGCGGGAGCGCAGGATACGCAGCAGCTCCTGTTTATGTTTTCTATCCTTGAATATCCTTAATGCTGTGTTTAAAGTGTGTGTGGCTGGCAGGTTGCAGATAAAACACAGTGGATGCCCTTAAGGGAAACATAATAAAAGGCTTTCCCCTCTGAAAGGTCCAAAGTGCAGTTGTCCACTCTGCACAGCAACAATGGAGCGCTTGTGCAAACGGAGCCATCAGTGGCACTGGCAAGCTTGGCAAACCAGCTTATCAGGAGGCAGGGTGCACTGAGTAGTGGGGGGGGGATAGAGTATGTGTTTTTGTGTGTGTGCGTGTTACTTTGTTTTGTCCAGAAGCACTGACCTCTTAATTAATTCATGGCTCCTCTTGTTTTTCTTGCATGTGTTTGTGTGAATACACGTTTATGTATTCGATCATGTGGAGCATGCTAACGGCTAACCAATACCGTTAAGGGAATACTACACCAAAAATCTTACCGAATAACACAGTGAGTGCCAAAAAACTACCTGGTTTTAGCAATCGTGCGACCATCATGTGATATCATAAATCAGTGTGGCAAGTGGCATTTGCATGTCCTAGACCAGAAGGTGATGAATTCAGTGAAAATTTTGTTTCCTTGAACCCGTGTCCACAGCACAAGTAGCGCTGCTTCACTGAAAATGTGCCATATTTGCAGGGTATCTGCTGATCAGCAGGTTGTTGTTCCGAGCCGTGCCTCCTTCAGTCTATATGTTGAAGTATTTTCAGCCAAGACACTGAACCCCGAGTTGCCCCCAAGGAATTTACTGGAGTGTTTATGTATTTTTAAAAGAGGCACTTGTAGTAAGTAAGCTCTTTGAGTGCTCAAATTGAGTATAAAAGTATATAAGTACCAGCCCATTTACCATTTATTACAAATTATTGTATAACTGGATTTGGCTGGAAAGGCTTAAATCTTCTTTGAGGAAGCCGAAGAATTCAAGTAAGAAATCTGCAGAGAGCTAATCTCGCATAAATGTTAACATGATGTTAAATCTTAGATCAACAATATTAGAGTTTACCACACGAGCAAGAAGCTGGGCTGGTGCATCAGCAGAGTAATTGGGAAAGAATCTGAGGTTAAATGAAATGCTTTACTAATCAGACAGAGTTTTGATCATTGATATTTGAAGTCTTAAATATTGTTGTCCTAACAAATAGTTTAAAAAAATTCAACTTAAGGCGTAATGAGAAGTGTTGCTTAATTGATTGGGTCTTATTAGCCAGCTGGTAGTCACACAAGTGTGAATGAACCAATGATTGTGATGCACGAATCAAGCGCCTGATGACAATCAGGGAATCCCAGCACTGATTTACTGTCCAATAGCAGGCTTAAAAGGTAGCTCTGAAAAGTCTGGAGTTACAGTTTCCATGCTTTAAAGTCCCCGAGCATGGAGAGAGAGATGCGAAAAATTTTAGTCAACCACCTATTTAACCCTGGAATATTACTGAGCAGATGTTAAATGGCTGTCATCGGTCAGGTCAGCCGGATAAGCACTGGTGAGCACTATCAACGTGTCAATATTTACATTACTTTACCAATTGCAGTAATATTTTTGCACCACTGTGTCCGTTTTTCGGCATCAAAACTGCATGCATGTAACCACATGAATTCTCCTCCTCTCTCACACAGGTACAATTTCAAGAAGTGCAGTTTGTTGGTGGCAGATTTTTTTCTTTTGCTTTCTCAGAGCTGTTTGAGTTGTTGGAGGAATGCATCGTGTGCTTAGTTTACTCACTTGCCAGATAGTCTGTAGTGCTTTCACTGCATTTCCTTTGGGACACAACACTTGGGGGGGGGAAAAAAGGAAGTCTCAAGGTGCCTGTGTTCGGCTTTAGATGTGACTCTGGGTTGGTAAATATTTAGAGAGCAAACATTTTGATACCAGCAGGGATTATAGTTGGGGGAAACATGCTTTTCTAAGAATGGAAATGTCAGCATATTGCAAGGTATCATGCTACAATTTTTATTTTAATGCCTGTCTCCAAAAAGTAGCAATTTAGCAACTCAAATCCCACTGAGGAAACCAGATTGCTTTTCTAAGTCCGGCTTATTTTGATGTAGCTCGCCCACTGAAGCTCATTCTCTTTGTTCGAAAGCATCCAATTCATCAGCAGGGATTGTTGCCGCCTACCAACAACCAACATATTTGTTCTGCTGCTTCACCTTGTTGGCTTTGCAGAGAGAAGGTGCCAAAGGTGGATGTTAAACATGTCAAGTGCTATCTGCTTCATTTACTTGGTCACTGAATATTCATGTGCCTTTATACTGGTGTCAGCCTTCAGCCAGCCGTGCAGACAACCAGCAGCCGTCTCTACAGTCATCAGACAAGCACCATCCCCGTGTCGTCCGAGAGATCCTCTTTAACGTTATCTTTTTTTTGTTTTTTGGACTTTTTTTATCGTTGGAAAATAAGGTGGTGATTGTGCCCGGAGCTGACAACCATTTCCTGTTCCAATTTGTGTGGCATGCGAGCAGAGCTGTGCTGCTTTTCGCTTTGAGGTGCTTGGGGACGAGTCAGAGTGGGCACCCCACGAAGACGACGAGGGAGAAGGAGGGAGGGAGGGAGGAGAGCGAGTATAACCCTGTGTACTGCAGTCATGCCCATTTACTCTCCCTGACACCTCCAGGGACACGCTCTGACCTCTGCGGGGATCTCGCCCCCTCTTTACTCTCACTCATGCGTTTCCCCTCCGCTCTGGGGAAATCGCACCAAATTCCTTGTGCATTACAAGAGCTTTCGGGAGGCCCCAGTTGACGCTTGGCCTCGTCTAGACTGCCGTGGCTGTTGTTCGGCAGCGCTGCCGAGCCGCGGTGCAGGGTCAGACTCTTTGCATGGCAGCAGAGATTGCAGAGGTTGTCTCATTAAATATATGCTTCCTGGTAAGATGAAAAGCTCATGCTCTTTGTTGGTTCTTAAGATGAAAGGCCCCCCTCTACAGGCTGTACTCAGACAGAGCTCGATAATGTAAACACGTCTGTGCTGTAGATTACTCATTTGCATGGTGTTGCAGTGAGCTTTGATCAGTGATGGATTGCAGCTAAGTCTGTTTGTTAGTTAAATGGTTACATTGCACTAAGTTATAGAGGTTTATAACTTAAAAGTCTTGTTTGGAGCTTATTCTGAAGTATCAGCATTTGAGATGCAGCTGATTTTGATAGGGAAAGTTTAGTTTGCATCATGCGTGTTCAGCTGTTTAGTGATCATAGAAAAATAAGAAAAATAACAATTTTGTGGGTATGATTTGAGTTTAAAGAATACTTCCTGCAGGAATACTCGAGGAAAGGAAAGAATAAGTACGCTATATTTGAGTAGGAAGACTCAGTTATTTGAGAGAGAAGAGCCTGTGCGCTTTACGTTGGCTGCAGCAGAGGGAATTTCATCTCCTGTCATCTCCCTGTTGATTAGTATTGATTGGTGAGGCTGAATTGGCCTCTTGAGTGGAAGTTGCATCAAATAATCCCTCATTCGACTTTCCCAAATCCATTGTGAGGGCTGGCGAATGATTTCATCAGAGGTTTTCTGAGCATGAGGCACTGAGCTGAAACATTTCCTGCGGGCGACAGAAAAAGGCAGTTGTTTTAGCCTCCACTGTTTTACCTCTTAATGAAAGTATGGGAAAGCTGACCTACTGAATAAACTGCGACAAACAAAGCCGAGGGGGACCTGAACGTTACCCCTGCCCCATTACGCTATTTTTTTTTTAAATCACTTGCACCTGTGGTTTGTATAGACATGAATCTTTTTCCCCCAGACAAAAACGAGGAATTCTCTGCAGCTTGGAAGGATCCCCCTGCTGTGCACGGATGACACGGTCTGCTGTGTTGCTGCCACTGCCGCTGCTGCCGGTTGGCTTTCGATGGGGGCAGCTTGAGTGCAATAATGAAATGGAAAAGTTCCAGAGCAGTGAACGCTTGTACGCAGAAGGTAATTGGAGATTGCCACTGAAGAACTCCGCACGATATGCTTTCGATTCAACTTCACAGAAGGGCAGACCACAAAGTTTGATTATGTTTGCTGTTAACCAAACGCCTGCTGCAGTACAGAGAAATGGGATCTTGTTCAGACAGAGAGCGAGGTAGGAAAGGGAGAAGGAAGCAGCTTTGGCTGAATACACATATTTGTTTTTCCACCCATTTTTTTTCGACATGATTTTGTTTTGATTGAATCTCGAGTTTTCAGTGTTGACAAAAACCAGAAGATTGTGCAGATACGAGTCAAACCGATAGGCAGACGGGCTCTTAATATAACAAATGACTCAGGGCCCATTTGTGTGGCACTGCAAGCAAGTGTTGGAGGTTCACGGCCTTGTTTAATTAAAGTAAAACCTGAGATTGGTGGTCCTTCAGCCACTTTAAGTCTGATTTGACACTAGAGAATCAGAGCGTGTTCAGTGGAAAGCAGATGAATGATTGATAAGAGAAGCAAAGCTGCTTCAAATGCTGCTCTGAGGACATTAATAATGAAGGGCACTTTGAGTGCCTTCAGTGGCATATGGGAGACAAGAGATTTCATTACCTTCCCCATTTAGCACAACTGTTTTTGTATAGCTTTTGTTTGCTTTATAATTGTGTTATTATTTTATCAACTTTATGCTTAGAAATGCTGATAATTTAGACACAACCTCATAAAATCATGTTTGTCTTAACTGGTGCCCACAAACCATGGTTTGATTGAACTTATTTATCATTTTATTCCCTGTTAAAACATATTTTTTAAATAAAAATGCTGGCTCCAAATTAATATGTAAATCTACTATAACCTTATGTCCTTTTCCATGTGCCCTGTTTTTATATCTTTTCAAGTTGTCAAAATAGTTCCCTGAGGTGGAGAAGTTTTTCTATTAATATAGAAAACAACAACAGATTGCAGTGGAAACAGGCTTAGATAATTAATAAAATATTTAAAAATGTGGAAGATGTGTACATTTTAAACATTGATGTGAGGTTTCTCCACACTGGACAGATGGAAAATTGCAACAGATGTTAGTGGACCACCAAAAAGTCTGTGCTGTTCCTGAAATGAATACAGTAAAAAAAAAAAAAAAATTACATATTTCCACTGGTTTCCACATGGTTTCAAGGTGTGACAGATGCTCTCATACCTTTGTCATAAAGTTGAGCCCTTCTCTTCTGCAGACGTTTCATGGCATCCGATTGGAAAGGCTTTGGGTGGTTTAATTCTAAAGCACCCAAAGACTTATATTTGCATCAAAGTCTTGGTTGGAAATGTCTATTTTTTCACATTTTCTTGTGAAAATTTCCTGTTAAGTTGGATAAAAATATGCACTGCGTTTGGATAGAAACTGTTGACACCTTCCCGTGAAGATTTTTGTTTTTTTTTAGCTCACGCCCAATTTTTAAGCAGTGACTGGCTCATTTCAATAGACAAGGCTGTGCTCACAGTGCTGCTTAAAGTTTGACTGCTCACTTTTGACTTATGAGTGCCAGAGGTGCCAGAACACATAAAAGATGTTGGAAGCGGAAAAAGGAAGATGAGATGTTTTTTGGCAGTGTTTTTACTCTGTGAAACTGCTTCTCCTGTCTGCACTGTAGATCCTGCTGCTCTGTGTGTCTTTGTCAGGCTTCATGTCATCCTGCCATTGTTCAGGCCAGAAATCAGCACATACTTCCATTGTTCTACACTCAAATCTGGAGCTATACACCCTATTCTGCCCCACATTTCTGAACCTCATATTTGTTAAATATACTGCCTCGTCTTAGTCGCGGTAACCGTTCTCTACAGCTTCTGCCACCTCTCTTTGTGGTCTGCAGCTTATATAGCATCCTTAAATGTGAGAAATTGTAGACTCTTATTTAATTTAGGCTCAAAGCACCGCAGCGACAAAAGCATTAGCCTGAGTATTGCCCATGAGTGGAGGCACAAGTGTGTCCTCTCTCCCAATCCAAACCTAAAACCAGGTCTCGACAGTAAAGGAAGACATGCTTCAAAGTGCATCAAAGTAGTCCCCCATCCCTACCGTCTAAACAAAGCAACTTGTTGACATGGTCCCAGACACAAGCTTGGTCGTTTGTCAAGAAGTGGAGGATAGCCGTAGCTCGTGGGAAAGGACTCTGCCTGAAAAGACTGCCTGACATTTGTTTTCGAAACAGCCAATGTCTGGCTTCACGTTAAAGGGCACCCAGGACTTTGGTGTGTTCAATGGTTTTTCTGTTCTGCGGGGGTGTTGATGCGGGCCAACTTCTTATGTTATTCTATGCGCTGCTTTCATGTGGTTTTTACTTTGTAAGGCACCTAGCTTAACACTTTTACTTTGCCGCTCCATCCACCGGCTGTGTGGCAGCACAGCACGGCTCCTTGAAGGGCTGCAGAAAGTAACCTTTATTTGAGAGGGGAAAAAAAAATCATTTTTCTCTGTACGGCTTTATGCCACTAACGTTTCTTGGCCCCAGCAACGTTTTCTTTTTACGCCGTAGTCTAGGAGCATTCTCACGTAGGGAGAAATAAATGATTGTGTTTGCCTTAAATACTGCAGAGCTGTAGTCGATTCTCCACCGGAAGAAAAGTGCAATGTAATACAAGCTGTATTTGTTCAGTAGTGATGAATGAGAAGTTATTTAAGCTGCAGGCTTGAGAAGTGAAAGTGACTGGTTATCAATTTTCTGCAAAGAAATATTATGAAACTTTTCCAGCTGAATGATCAGACAGCAGTCTGCGATGAGCATTAATAAATGTCTGTGTTATTGCTGGAAGAGCACACCAAAATGTTCCAACAAACAAACCCAAAACAATTAGCTAAAAGACAGTAAAACTATTAAAGAACTGAGATAAACTGCTGGACTTTTGCTGGACAAGCATGTGGCATATCCAAAGAACATTCACTGGCTTTCCTCGTATAATTGTTTGAGGTCTTTAAATCATCAGTTAATTGAATACTTACTTTGTCCTTGATGGATGCTGAGTATGGGAAAAAACATATGGCTCTGGTATATATAATAGACCGCCTGCTTCTGATGTTTTGCTACAATAATCTGGCAGACAGTTCGCTCTGCTGTGTGACATGAAGAGACCACAGATGAGAATCACCTGTCTGTAGTAAGCCCCGAGAAGCAGAACCCATCTCCTCTCAAGGCGGTTTGTCACAGCAGCTATTAAGACTAATAGCTGGAGCCTGTGATAAGCACAGTTAGCTGAATTCATGACCCGAGTGGCCTGAGCAGCGCTATCATTTCCACTTGTGTGTTTTTCTGCTGATGCGTTTAATTTTTATCCTGTCCGGTGCTATGACACGAGGGGAAACGAGAGTAAGAGAGCGAAATAGAAATGGAGGGACGGGGCCTTGGGTGAAATATTGATCGATACAATCCGGGGTGAAGGCGTTGCAACAAGGAGGAGAGATTATTTGGGTCGTATTACTCGAACAGTACTCTGTGTGGTGTTGATTGTGTAAGATTCGAATCAGAGCAAACTGACATAAAAAGTACAGATTATATCTAAGATATTTATGAATCATCCAAAGAGTTAAACGGGTAACTTTTTTTAAAGGGTCATTCTGTCAGAAAATACAATGGAGGCAAAACTAGTTTAGGCTGTGATAGTCAGAGCATCAAAATAGATAATTCGGCCTGTTTTCAACTGATTTTTGTTTTATGAAAGTGCAAAAACAGATAGGTGCACATAGCATCTCAGGTCCCACACCCCAGTATCCCACTCTCACAGACTTTTTACCTCTGTAATAGCATCACAACCTGCAGCCACAAGAGCTTTGGGGATTGACCAGGGATTAAAAATGTAGCTATGGGTTGTAATGAGCAGCTTGCACAGATAGCCTATCGGGTTATTTTCTGCGTGGGTTGTGGTTTTATTGAACTAATCTTTTAGGGTAATATGGCTCACTCTGTGCTCTGTTCTTACCTTTTTGATGCTTTTCTTTAAACATAGCGCCCAGTAAACACCAGCCAAATATTCAACAAGCATCAGATGCCGCACCCCACAACCCCGACCCCCGCCCTGCCGCCACATGGCATGCCTGGTATTAGCCGATTTCCTGGAGATCACTGAAGGATGCTGCTGGAGCACTTGTGCTCCTCTTTCTCGCTCTCATTCGCTCTGTGTAGAGTGGCCCGCTTAATGCATTGTAATGGTTGACCATTATTTACGCTGGGGATAAACAAAGAGAAGCAAGGAATTGATGGAGTAATCCACTCTCGCAGTCATTAGGCATTGAGATGGAGGAGCTGGTGGAAGCAGCCTCCTCCTTATGCCTCTCGAGTCGAGCAGCTAATGGAAATGGGACTCATTAAGACACCTTATACTCCGACGCACCCAAGATCATGAGGAATTGCTAATTGATTGTCGTTAGCGTTCTCGCAATGAGACGCTCTGCCTGTTTTCTCATTTGTTATGAACGGCTTTGTTTTCTTCCTCCCGTCTCCTTCACTTCATTATTGATGTTGCTGTTTTTCCTTCTCTTTCTCTTAGCCCGTTTCGCCTCGAGAGGCCTTTGCAACCGAGTCATCGTAACACTGTTAGACCTGGTTAACTGCAACAATCAGAAGCCCACATGTGCAATTCTGTATCAAATCTGTAATATTTTCAATAATTGGAAGATAGCAGTGCCTTACAAAAAAAATCAATATTCAAGGACTTCTAATGGTTGGCTGTGTATTAAACATACATGCTAGTGCAAAAAGTCAGATGTAGAAAATGTGCTTTGGCCAGCACGGTCATGGTTGAACATGAAGGCAGGTCTACTTGTGATGCTTTGCTTATTGGTTCTGGAAATTCCTTCCCTTTTCCTCTGGAACCAGCAGATTGTGTTCATCTTACCCTTTAATCATTTTCCCCTCCCAATAGTAATGTGCTCTCTTTTTCCTCCCTGGATTCCTCTGTGTATATGCCCCCCCGCCCCCTCACACATTGCTTTTTCCTTATTATGAGACGGAGGAAGCAAAGATGAGGGAACGAGATGAAGAATGAGGGCTAAAAATGCAAATACAGGTTCTTTCTTGTCACACATAAGGGCTTGTCACATCCACCTCTAATTTGCTGCTGGCTAAAGGATCTCCTTCTTTTTCTCTGCCTTGCTTGTCTTTATCACATTATGAAGTCTTTCACCTCTGGTAAACCCTTCACAGGCTGGTGAAACAGTAAGAACAGCCAGGTGACCAAGGAAGAATCTATGGCTGCAGGTTTGCTTTGCAGATGAAGCAGGACAAGGTAAAGGAGGCAGGAGGGGCATTGTTTTTATGTCGCTGGTCAGACGGTGCAGCATTTCTTTGCTTTAGCACTCTGCCAGCAGTCTACAACTCCAGCTCTATCTCCCTTGTGGGAGTTGCTACCACCTTCTCACTCTGATACAGAAAGACTGGAAACAAAGGAAGAAAAACACAAGCACCCTCTTGGGCTGCTCTCGCCTTTGAAACAAGATATAGTATAGAGAGAGGAGTAGGAGGAAAAACAGTATTGAAGCCATCAATTCATGCAGGACTCATGAGCATCGTCTCACTCTTTGGAAATAGAAAAACAGTCTGTTAAAGTGACAGTCGGCTTTCATAAACGGGTCTTTTCTTGATTTGGGCACCACTTCTGATGCACTGAGTGAAATAACCATTTACAGCTTCAGTAAACACACAGTAAAGACCACATTTGATCAAACACGTGCCATTGTCTACTTTGCAACCGTTTAACTTTTCCCTGTGACCCACTTGTTCATAGTTTCTCTGTGTGAGGAGCGCTCATTGCTGAACACTTTGGAAGTGCTTTGTTTTAGTGACTGAGATTGAGACTGTTGCCTTTCCCTGATCTCAGCAGACATTTAATTGACTGAATCAAGGTTCTTAAGCGATAGACATTACAATCCCTTATAATAAACCTCTAAATTAACCTTTAAATTATTCTCATTCAATTGTTTCACTTGTTTAGGTGATCTAGCAATACAGACAATTGATGCTAGAGGGCAAACACATTGGGAAGTTATGCACAGCAGGAAGTAAATTACCTGAATTTGCATAAATAAGACACATAATTGGTAGTTGCTGTGATCCTGATCTGGTAGCACGCAGTATATATACAACTGCACCTTTTTGCACAAGGGTGTGTGTTGTGGATACGCGTGTGTGTGTGTGTGTGTGAGAGAGACAGAGAGAGAGAGAGAAAGAGAGAGGTTCCATGTAATTGCAGCAATGGTGGTTAAGTAGGCACCAGCATTTGTGTTAATCAGCAGAGAGTGAAGATCGGGGAGCTCACTGAGCAGGCGTCTCATGCCCTGTAAATGTATCATGGTAAAAACCATTATCTCTAAACCTGTAATCATCTCTACGGCATTCATTCAGTGCATCAACATGCTTCATGTTGATGGCTTTTCACCTCTAAAAAATGGTGTGACTCTTTGTGCCTTCACTCTGTATGGATGTCCTCTGAGGGAAGCATTATGTGTGTTGGGATAGTGTCCAATTAATCCTCCATTAGGCACTAAGCTACAGTGTGTACTGTATCTACAATATAACCTGTAGGATAAATTGACAGATTAAATTCATTCTTGAGAAGAGCTTTATGTTGTTTATACAGTATTTTCTAACTTACACTGAGTACAATGATTCAAAATGTATTAACTCAAAACATTTATAATTTATTAATTTACACAGAGTTCTCTGTGTAACACCTAGAACAGCCTCAGTTATATTAGCGATGAGAGATACACCAGACTGTTCCTGGTTGAAACCTGGAAGCTAATTTCTTAACATATTTGGGTGGACTGCTTTATCCATGCAAGACATTGTTTTGCTAGTTTAGGAAGGTAGCTGTTAGTTAACGATAGATGGGTAATAGCCAACTTAGAGTCAGATTTGCTCTCCAAAACGAAGCATATTTTCAACCGCATTCCCATCCCTGCAAGTATTTTGACACTTAATAATTGTCTCTGTTCTTCAGTGTGTAGTCAGGGTTCCAAAATGAAAGCTAAACCAGCATCATGAGCTTTACCTCCACGTACATTTAAGGTACTTACAGAAGATTGTCTGAACATCCTATTCAAGGACATCAAGGAACACTTTATGGACTAGAATAAAAGGAAATAAGCACAAAAGAAATCTCAATCAGGGGGAAGAAAAACAACTTTTAATGGTCAAACTCTTGATCCTAAGGTTTCAAGCTCACTTCTTTTCTTACAAAAGCAAACTGAGTTCACGCTCAAGAAGTTGCATCCTTGGGTTCATAATACTGTCATTGAGGGCAAAAATTTGATGTTAACTATGAAATAAACTGGACTGAATTTAATATAACAAAAACAAAACAGGCTATGCTAATAACAGTCTGTGTACCAGTGGCGGCTGGCCCATAGGGGGCGCTCGGGCTCCGCCCCCCCAAATGTGGAGGAGTAAAAATATATATTTTTAAAAAATTCATCAATGATAGTTTTACTATGTGTGTGCCCATATACAGCCAGGCGTATTTTAACATTTTCACCAGCTGACTCATTAAAGTTCAACCAACAAACGGTGTTTTTCTTCTTCTGGGGCGCTCGTCAAAGCGCCCTTGATATGCAGCGAAATAGCCTATCATTAAATGGTTGCCAGGGGAAAATAATAAATATTTGACCTATCAGCGTCGCTGAATTAAATGGTTTGGGGGCGCTTAAAATTGCGCCCCTGCAGAAAACGCGCGAAGATTTGCTGTTCTAGAATTTTACCTCAGTCAGTAGCCTAAGTGAGCTATAAGGTCAGAGAGAGACGATGGCAGCGGTATTGTTAACGGTTGAGGCACAGCCTCCCCCAAATTCGGTTAGATCGCTTCTAACCTACCCTTTTACACAGTTTACAGTTGTTGTTTTCAATAGTTATTTTTCATTCATTCATTCAAAAAAAAAAAAAAAATCTGTTCATGTTCATTTTTACAAATCTATACAAATGGCCAGAATATGGTTGTTCATTTTAAATTTAAATTAAAATTGTGTTGTTTGATGTACTCATTAAATGGGTCATTTTAGTCGATATCATAAAAATTGCCCCCCCTGAGATTTTTTTCAGGAGCCGCCACTGCTGTGTACCGTATGTCTCTGTCATTGAAAAAAAAAATCACAGATGCATTTAATTCTTTTATTGTAATCAGGAAACATGTCAACAATTCTGGAGAGATGACGCTAGGGTGTCAGCCATTTTTGCGGGTGCTTGGTTGGCCAGCTCGACTGGATAAAACTGGATAAACCATTAAATCTTCTGATTACTGTAACGCAGATGTTAGCTAATGCTAGTGAAAAAATCAGTAGCCACCACACATAGATGTTAATAAGCAACTTGGTTTGTTGCTAAGGTTGTAATTTGTGAAGCAGCATCAGTTTTCGTGGAGTTTGGTTTCTGTTTTCTCCGTAGTAAAAATTTGCTCACACCGAGGCTGCTGGCTTGTGTCTGGCTTTGAGCTCTGGCTAGCTTTAGCTTTAATGACTTAGCTTCTGTAAAATGGGCATTTTCCTCTGGGTGAGGGCAATTTAAGTACCAGATTAGGTTTTGCTGTTATGTTTTCATGGTGCTTCCCTTGCAAACATGGGTAAACTTTGTGTCTTCATGCACACTGAAGAGCTTCCTTGGTAATGCTATATTAGCATGTGGCTGTGAGTATGCATATGACTATTTGCCAGCAACACTGTGAGCATGTTGTTATTCATGAAGTGGACCACAAATAACTGGACATATGTGAGGCGAATAAAGCTGGAAATTGTTTCTGGTCTCTACAACTACATGTCATTAATTAGTGACCATGTGTTTTTGTTTGTTTTGGTTTTTTGTTCTAAAATCCATAAAACTGCCTTTTAAATATTACTTGAATTGTAGTATTTGCACTAAAATTTGCTATCAGATCTATTTACAGAAATAGTCATTTAAACCAATCAATTTATAATTTAATTAGTCTTCATTTGTTACCCTACTGTGGTTTATATGAAAGAATTATATTGACTTTTAACCTTAATTCCACAAAAAAATAACATAATTATGCTATCACATGACAGCTGGCAGAAACCTCAATTAATTTGTCTCTAATTACAATATTGGTGTATACGTAAACAAACTCACTGTGCTGCAAAGTGAGGCGATTGCCTCTGTGTTTCCCGTGCTTCATTTTTTATAGTTTTTATTAGCTTCGATTATGAAAATCGTTGCAAACAAGTAGTCTGTTACTGTCTGTTTCTCCTTTGACTTGAAGTGCCTTTTTTAGAAAGCTTGTGAAAAGAGGAGATGCATATCTTGATTGATCTTGCATGTCTTGACTATATCAACAACAGGAAGTGGTCTAAAGCAGGAATGGTGATTCATGTGCCAAGGTAACACTAAGTAGAAGTAAGGGAGGTGAATGGGAGTTCAAACGTTTCAAAGCCACGGGCGATCGTGGCTCAAGAGTTGGGCGTTCGCCTTGTAATCGGAAGGTTGCCGGTTCGAGCCCCGGCTTGGACAGTCTTGGTCGTTGTGTCCTTGGGCAAGACACTTCACCCGTTGCCTACTGGTGGTGGTCAGAGGGCCCGGTGGCGCCAGTGTCCGGCAGCCTCGCCTCTGTCAGTGCGCCCCAGGGTGGCTGTGGCTACAATGTAGCTTGCCATCACCAGTGTGTGAATGTGTGTGTGAATGGGTGGATGACTGGATATGTAAAGTGCTTTGGGGTCCTTAGGGACTAGTAAAGCACTATATAAATACAGGCCATTTACCATTAAGAATATAGTTGATTAAAACTGTTTTTATCTCCTTTTTAAGAATTTTAGTTTCCAGTCACTGTACATATTTGTCAGAAGGGAAGTGATTAAAAAAAGGGAAACGGGTGCTAAATATACTGTGGATTTTAAAGAAGGCTCACCCATGGCATAATTAATTACACTCAGCATATTCATCACTTTTAATGCTAAAGCAACTCTCTGTGTTTATGTTTTTGAGCTGCTTATCATTTTCACTAATTGTTTTATTAAGACCTAAAAATCTCTTTAATCCTTTTCCTCCTCCATTTGTTCGCATGCTTTCATATCCATATGCATTTAAATCCGGCTGTAGTTACGAGTTAAAATGCAAATGCAGCTCACTGGGAATAATGGCCCCGGAGAACTGGCTGGATAGACGGACACCCTATGGCTCTCGAGAGCTTTCCCCACAGTGCTGAGAGCAGAGCCAGGTGAGTGCTTCTCTCCAGGTGTCCCTCTCATGCCATTGTCGAGGCTTAGCGGGTGGCACCGAGAGCCCATTGCCCTTCTGGCTCGCCAGCGGGTTTCATGGCCATTTTGCACTGAATGACTGTTCATTGACGCAGCCAGTAAAACCCGCTGCTGACTTGGGAGGAATAAGTTTGTCCAGCTCCAGTGGCTTCAGCAACAGTGGGGATTTTGACTCCATGAGGACCCAATTAAACCTGGGAGGCCCTCTCTGAAGGAATAATAACAATGATAAATGCACCTCTGTGGCCAGCTTAAAAAGCAGCAGGGAGAAATGTTTTATTGTGCTGGCCTGTCTTGACACAATTTACTCCAGGCTTCTGGCTTTTGCAGCATCAGGACGAAAACCTCACCTTGTGATTTTTTCCCCCTTTCCCTTGGAGAAGCCTAATGTCATCCTGAAACATTGTGATGACTCGGCTTTGTGTACCATCAAACCATCCTCGTGTGCCCTTTGAAGTGACTTTACTTACTCAGTGCTGAAAGTACAAATTATTTGTTTTTAAGTTGCAAGTCGGTTCAAGGACACGTTTGGGGGTATTTGTTAGAATAAAAGCAAACATTTTTAAGTTACTGATATTAATTTGACCTCGAAAATATTCATCAACTCTGACGAAAAAATCTCTGAATTCCTCTGGATACGCCATCTCATTTGAGAATATCTTCTGTTTTTCACATTTTGAGTAATCTTATTATGCTCTTTATTCGTGTTTACCCATCTTAGAAAAGACATTTAGTCATCACGTATTTTCCTCTGTCAGGTTGTAATTTTGAGAAAAACTCCTTTAATTAGATAACAGGCTTCTGTATTTGCACTTTGCCAGCAGTTTATCAATTACTGCTTGTGGTTTCATACTGCCAGTCAGTCTTTGTCTGGGTGCTCGAGCCTCCTCCTCACCACGCTGCAGAGCCGTGTTATTGTACTTAAACAAATCAATTCTCTTGCAGTTGAGCTTTTTTTCCCTCCATCCCCTGTCATTATGAACTGTTTGCAGTGCAGAGCACATTGATTTTTCACAGCCCTGGAAAAGCTGTTGATGAATAGCACAGAGGTATCTGGGGAGAATCTGGCTTTAAAAAGGAGGCACCCAGCATCAAACCCTCCTCCTCCTCCTCTCTCCCGACCCATTGAGCCCCCAGCGCTCCTCCACTTTCTCTTTTCAGAGAGCGGCACTTCCAACAGGGGAGAAATGCCGCCTGAAAAATCTTCCAATCATAAAAATAGGATTAAAAAAGTGCGAGACACAAGGGACCACCCTCTCTCGCTGAATGCTAAAACACACTTTGTGGTTAGACAGTTTTTAGATTTTGGGTATTAGCCTTGTCCTGTCAACCAAAGCATGAGCTCACTAAAAACCTGCCTGGGAACAGAAATGGCTAGTATGCTACGTGTCACCTGATGAAAACGCCATTAAATTTGTTCTTTTCTTCTATAACTCATTCAGCTCCTTGGAATTTTATACTTCAACATTTTAAGAGTGACAAAAACTTATTTTTTCTTTGGACCTGACTGAGCCTCATCTCTCTGAACAAACTGAGAAACTACTACCTTAAGAGATGACTATTTACAAGTACTACCTTGATGTGGCCCTTCATTTAAAGCAGGGAACTTAAGTTGCACTCTGCACCCTCTCATGGCCCTCTCTCAAGATCTGAATGACAGGCTTAAACATCTACAATTTGTCTTCGCATTTGAGAGTTTGTGGGACAACAAACTGCTGAGGTCATCCGTTTGTCTGAGCACTGACATCAGTGTTTGCTGAATCCCAGTAGTTGGACACCTTATCATGATGAATTCACAAAGGGAACTAAAGCTTCTAAACTTAATTGTGCGAACAAACAAAAGACGTGATTCTGAACTGTGTGGACCCTACATGATAAGCAGTATGTTTATATATATTTTGGTTTAAAATTAGCTGCTGGTTACTTTCTTCCCTAACTGATTTATAGGTTTTGTACTTCACCAGTCACCCTTAAAGAAAATATGGTCATTTTTTTAAGGGTCTGCATATCACTGGGTATATGCAGGAGTTCTGCCTGCCAGACTGGGTGCCAAGCTATAGTAAAGGACCGTCCTAATAGGCTTATCTGTCAATTGGGAGTGAATTGTGAATGCGCCACGGCAGTGAACTTACCGTGTGGTGGATGTTTATGATGCCATGCTGGTCGTGTGAAGTGTCGGCTGCTCTTTTGATTTGTCCTTTGTGGGCACGGGAGCGTGAAGGAGCTTATCCGTGCTGGGAAGAAGTGTATCACGTTAAGCGAGGCGCAGATGGAAGCCACTCAAAGCCCATAGGAATCTGTGAGAAGTGAAATCACTGAATGAGATTGAGTTTCAGGAGAATAATGCAAATGTAATAATTCAGTGTTCGGAGATTGGTAAATAATACTGCGACGCCTGATGTATTTTCTTTCTCTGATTTTTCTCAGGGGCAGAAGAATTGAGACACTGGAGTGTTTCTCCTCCTGGTGTGTGAATGGGTGGGGGGGGTCCTTAGTGGTGAAGAGTCAAGGATTGAAAATAACACAGGTGAGTAATTTATTTTTCTGAAACATATATGGCGGAGGTTTACATAGCCAAGCTCAGATTTAAATCTGCGCCACAGCAGGAAGTGTGAGCGCTCTGCAAAGAGCTCGCTGCTGCATGTTATCATTACACAAATGCGCTCATTAAAGTTGTTCCCAGCCTTCTTTTTAGGCTGCATTTGTTTGCCACTTGAAGTTTTAAATTAACCTTCTACATCCTGATGGTGTGCTTACAGTTACCATTTAAATTGGCTAAACTGTGTGAAAGTCAAAAGAGATCGCCTGTGTTGAGCGAATCAGAGAATCCTTAATGGGGGAAGCTAACGCGGGTTAATTGCTCAGTTGCACTGTCCACATTTGTATCTATGCATTTCTGTTGATTTGTAAGCAAATAGTATATAGTCAAATATTTTGGAAAACACTGACTTTTAAACTTTGTTAGGGGCTTTATGGTTATGTAAGAGATCCCTGGAGGAGGTGCAAATCAAGCCTCAGGGGCTCACAAGTGTACTCCTAGTGCTGGTCTTAAACAGGGAGGGTTGCGTCAGGGAGGGCATCTGGTGTAAAATCCACTTCACATCCTGGGATATAAGGGAGCAGGTGAAAGCTCCCATTTTGGAAAAATGTGTTGCAAAAATGAAGCTTGCTTACACAGAGTTAACAGGCTAGCAAGGTCAGAGAATGTCAATATCTCTTTTTTGATGTGGTGTTCAGGAAACAGGAGTAAACACTGCAACAGATAGAACATAAAATAGAACATCTGGGAGAGGTGTTCTGACTGACTCGCATTATTATTGTATGATTTCATTTACTTTGTTTCCTATAAACATAGGTGATAAAAATGTACACCTCGTGAAGTTTGAAAGCCGAGCGCACAACTATATGTGTCCACATTATTTTTAAAATCCTAAAATTCAACGGTCTTTGCTGGGAACTCCCTATTTAGCTCAGATGCTGCTTTGTGTGAAAATATGTATCAAAGCAGGAATCAAACAAATCTCGTTACTGGAAACCGATATCTGCCTCCCTTGTCACTACAGTGATATAAAGACCACGGCTTTGTTTGCACTGGCATGCGCTGTCCTCCGCTGTACTCGAGGGTCTTTAGTAAACATGTGATGGCAGCAGTTTGTGTGTGGCCAACATCAGCTCTCCTCTCACAGAACATGTTGATTTCATCAGGAGCTCCTGGGAGGCTCTGTGTAACAAAGTGCTTATGTTCCATATGCAGTCCGAGCACAGGCACGCACACACACATGCAGAAGGTCACAACTATCCTCTTCATCGGCGAGCCACCAGCTCATCCTTATGCAATATGGAGCTCAGTGTACATCCCGCTGAAGGGGGAGAATTATGTTGTGGAAAGCGAATGTAATTGGTTTGTCCACTGTATTATACAATGCAGCTATGGATTAGGAATTGGGGCATCCAGGACACACACGCACACACTGAATAGATAAGAGTAGTTAATCTTGATTAGAGCAGTGTGAATGCTGAGAAATACGGTGCTGTGACAAGCATCTGCCTGCCACACAGCTGAGTGGGATAAACCAAAGTGATTATTGTGGAAATGTCAGACGAGGTAGACGGTGATAGCAAGTGAAACGAAGGGGGATGTGACATGAACGGGGACATGACACGAGTGCCTCAAAGTCAGTTCTCTCTCATTTTCAGTGACAGACTTTTCCCCTCTCACAGTGCCTTTGTGGAGCGATGGAGTGGAGGGGGGTTGATGATATGGCTACAGCCATGAGAAATAGCAACAGTCTCAAACAGAGGAGTGTAAATAGTGGCTGATAGCCACATAAATCAGCTGGGAGTAAATCTTGTTGGGTTGCAGCTAGTAGTTTTTACAACATAACTCCTTATTTACTAAATCAAAGTTGTTTTACAGCCATTTCTTTAGTCTGTAGACCATCACAAAAAAGTAAAAGCTTAAGGGGATATATTCAGATTTCTTGTCTGAAAACAGTATCAAACCAAACCTTATTCAGCGAGGAGGAGCTGGTGCTTCTGTCTGGCAATTTTTGCTGCATAAACCAGTGTAAAAATTCTTGGCTGGGTGCATTCTGTTTTACTAATTGATTAATCGACTAGGTCTTTCTCTACAAAGCAGACTAGGCACCCACTTTCATTTCACCGGGTTGATATCTAAAGGTTGCCAGGTTGGTCTTTTTCTCTGTACTGCCAGTGTAAGCTCTAATGAGTAATTGCTTTCCTCTGCGAAATCCGAAGGTGCAGACATTCTGTTAACTTCGCTAAAGGAAAAAGGGGGAGGGGAAAAAAATCTCCTTCCTGTCAGTGGTCTGACTTTCTCTCTGTTCTTGTTAGATCTGGAACTGATAAGTGAGAGGCCTCTGGTAACTGAACAGGAAGGATAGAGGGCCTGGCCTCAGAGCCCCTGCCTCTGCACACATGTCCACCTCCCCCTGCTCAGGCAAACAAAGGGAGCAGAGCCTGCCACTTAACTTCAGGTTTGAAAATATTCAAGCCTATTAGAAGGATAATCATCACTTATTCGAGTGAAGTCTTATCCTGAAGAGATTTTTGTTGACTATAACAACAGAGAGGCATTTTGATAAAACAGGCCGTGGCCAAATTAATGCTTTGCAACCATTTCACATCCAGGCCCAATCACAACTCCCTTGTTCCCCTGGCTGGTGTTAAGTCAAGTGGAAGTACTGTATTAACCAGTCACGTGGCAGAGCGGTCAGGATTTATTGTTCATCCCAAATACCCACAGGTCTGAATGAGTAGCTGTTAAACTGATTAGTGTGATGAGGCTGTTGTAGCCTATATACCCTACATGCTAAAAGCTAGCTAGTATAAAGTAGAATCTACATTTCTACTAGTGTTTGCTATGTTAAAACAAAAACAACAAAAAATACAGAGATTGTCTTTGAATGCAGGGTTATACACAACAGACTTCCCAAAGTCAGCGCGAGTTAAAATGGCCCAGAAATGAAGATCATGTGTAATCTTTTTTTGATGATAATCTTTTAGGGAAAAGCACCAAGCTTAATTAGAAAGAAAACATAGGAGTATAGTGGAAAACGTGAATAAGCGCTTGTTATAGTACAATTTAAACTGTCCGTCACTGTCTGCTTGGTTACAACAATCTAAGCTCGATGTAAACGGTGCACTACCTTGCTTTATGGGGCCATTTTGCTGTCTGTAATTGCATTTTATTCCTCTAGATAACAGAAGCAAACTTACATGATGTGACATGACAAGATATTTCCAGTGCAGTAACCATGGAGAGTGAATATTTGCCGTACTTATCTAAACCATCAGTACCAAGAGTTTAGTGCAAAACTATTTTGCTCTCTGCAGAATTCAAGAGACAGGTCCCCTTAATGAAATTCTGTTTCAACGCAAGCTTCTCTGAATAAAATCCCAGTTCTCTAAAAATCTTACTCTGCTTATTACCAGCAGTGGGATTGGAATGTCCAAAAGCAGTCGGGGGAATGCTGGATCGTATTTGACTGGTTTATAATGACACGACTTGTGTGAAAGCGGCTACAACAAACATTACTTGATCTCGCTGAGAAACCTTGTGGAATTATTTGAACAACATTTGTTGTCGGTGAACAGTTATCCAAGGATTTTGCACTTAAAGCTTTGTGTCAAGATGACTGTTGACTCAAAGGTGCATTGTTCAGATGAGTGCATAGATTATTTTCCTGTACGGTACCGGCTGAGTAACTTGGCACGACAAGATAGCACTCGAGGTTTCATTCTTGCAGTGTGCTTAAGATCTCTCTATCATCTTATCTTTTGGACTTTGAATTTGAATGCTCATTTGAATTTTTTTGTTGTATTCTTTTTTAGTTAAAATGAAGGTTGGAAATGTTGGACAAATCCCTTTTTCAGGCTGAGACTGCGGTGGGGTGGTATTCCCAGGAGAAATTGTAAGATAGCATGCCAGTGTGACAGCTGACTTATTAGCCCATTAGTCATTGGAGAGAAAAAGAGGTGGATGAGCACAGCATCCGTCAAGAAAGCATCTCTTCTTTCCAGATAGCCTCCCCCAACGGCCGCCCAGGAATCTTGTAAGTGTCTCCCACTGATGTAGGAGCTGGAGTGCTGGGGTCAGATAGTACGGCCAGATCTCTCCATCCCGGCGCTCTCTGTTGCTGCAGATGACCTAGCTGCCTGTCCTAGGAACAGACCAGCGTAACAGAGGCAGAGCTCAGTGTACTGTACTAAAAATAGATGTAGCTTCATATCCCCTTTCTCAGAGACACATGCAAATGTAGATGTGTCAGCTTATACGTGCATGTATCCTCAGAGGTGGTCACAACCACTGGTAGCATGTCAGTGACTGCCTGACCGTGTGTGATTGACAGGTCGACTGTGGCGGTACAAAGTACCTGTGTACTCGGGACAGATGTTCTCCACAGCTTGCTTGAGTCAACGTACATCAGGAGGAAGCTGTTAACCAACACTTGGCTTTGAGACGCACCTCCCCACTGCTCTGTGACCCTGCCGAATCGTCCTCTACATCTCATCTGTCTTTGTATAAGCTATCAACCCGACTCTGCTCAAACAAAGAAAAGCAGATAATATTAAACAAATGAAGTAGTGCTTGCTTCCACTGCTGCAAAATTGAAGCTGATATCCCTTTGACATGCCATCCACGGAGAACTTGTCAATTTCCTGCTCATGATGAATAGCCTGAATAAGCCACGCTTCACGAGCCAACAAATTAATTAATGACATGCTGTAATATGTTTAAGAACACTTGGCATTGATATGTTGCTGGCTTGTGAATGGTCTGCCTCGAAATAGGACCACATTAACCTTTCTATAGCCTCACGCTACTGTATTATTGAATTCCTCTTTGTTAGAAAGCTTTACTAGGGCCTCATCAAATTAGTACATTTTTGTTGTAAAATATGACCAAGACCCAACAAGCTAAAGCTCCACACAGCTTAACTGTTCCATTTATAAAGTGTCTGTGTAAAGCTAATGAAATGATTATACTGGCACCACTGCAGGGCCTTGAATTAGCACATCAGCTGATCTGACTGCCATTCAGATTACCCGTTTTAAAAATCTATTCACAGCAAGATGACAAATATGAGCCCTGAACCTATGAGCTGTAGTTAAAATTCATCAAGTTACATCAAGTGGCCGTAATTCATGCAATATTTGAAACGGTCATTGGAAAACAAAGTAATAGCGTGATAGAGGTTGTAGTGCGATCGTAGTGATGCCCCTCAGTAATTTGATAATAAGGTACGGATATATTTGTCGACTTTACAGAGCAGTTCAGAGTTTCATTGCACTGTATAGGCCCCAGTCACACAGGTCTAGAGATCAGTCTGTGCATCTGGAAATCACTGGTATCTGTGCTAAATCGACCGCTAAAGCCCTAATTGCGTGGGCCTAGAGATTGTTCAGTGCCCCGCTGATAGCAAGGGAAAAGTGTGTATTCTGTTACTAGTTGATTAGTCATTGCTGGAGGTTGCAGGCGGTCACTGGCGTAAAATTTATTGCAGAGAGGTATACGACGCTGCAATAAATACCACTTTGCAGTTGTTTTTGATTGCTAGCTGGTTGCCGCGGTCACCAGTAGTTTGCATGGGAAGATTGCGATCTGTTTGCATAACACTGGAAAACTGCTCGCCAAGCTGTAGTAGATCTGTGAAGAGTGCAATGTAAACTGGTAAAGGCGAGGATTGTACTTCAGAATTAAAGTTGCACCTTAAGCAATGTGTCAGTTGCAGTTGTAAGAAAAATCTTGTATTTTAAAGACAAAATTCTCCATTTCGAGTTCTGGTTTCTTTATAGCTCGGAGACTAAATGGTGATTGCTTGCAGACAAGTCAGTCTTTTAGGTGAACTATGGGTAACTGCAGCAATCTGCTAGCAACCGCTCACAATCACAAGCAGGTTTTGGGTGCATCATAGTCAAATAATTTCACCTGTTGACTGCGAGCTACCCCCAGTAACCACCAACCAGATAGGAAATACACATTTTTCCCAGTCCCTAATGACTATGTGACCGACACCTTAGTTGTCTGATTCACGCTCTCATTTTCACTCATTCTCACAGTTGACCTTTTGCTGTTGCAAGGAGCTGTTCACCTAAAAACAGACTGTCTTCAAATGTCTTCAAATGTCTGGATAGTCAAATAAACCGACAGAAGATGGTGAAGACCAAAAACAGAGCTAACATGGATTTTGATCTTGCACTTATCAGGTGGCCACAAACAGCTCTGAATGAATAATGATGTTGCTCCTTAACACCTGCGTTTGTACAAAAGGAAAAGTTTTTAACCTTTAAACGTAAACATAATCCATAAAAGTGCAAAAAGTGGCCAGAAAAATGAGCTACAGATTTAAAGGAATAGTGTCCTCTTGTCTGGAGAAAGACTCAATCCAGGAGACTCTCATGGATGTGTTATAGAAAGATCTAGAGGCAACTGTCTAAGCTTAGCATAACAACTGAAAAGAATGCAAAACGCCTAGCGTGCCTCTTTAGAAGTTGAAAATACATCTACTAATACCTCTAAAAAGTTAATTGTTATTTATGTGATCCAATGAAATGCTTCAGAGGTGTGGTTAGACACACATTTCTTGTTTACTACTTAGCAACTGGTTCTCTGCTGGCACTAGTCTTATGTTGGATGGGCCATAAATAGTAATGATCTAGAGCTGATATCTTAATATTTATAGATTTACAACAAACACAACTTTGTCACATTAAAGTGTGAAATGCCTTAAAGTAGCTTCATACTTGATACGTTTCATACTTCAAATGTATAATGTAGCATCTGGCATGACTGAGTGTTATACAGCGAAGTCCGATCTTTTTGACAACTTGTGAATTTACGTCTGACAGGCTGATTGTCATCAATTTCAGACTTGTTTGGTAATTTTGGGATCAAAGGCTATGATAAGGATGATGATACTGATGCTAATCCCACTAAAGGGGATGATTGAGTCATCAAGGCAAAACAGCTGTCTTATGTGCCGCCTCTCCCCCTGGCTGCTGATGACGATAGCAGAGTGTAAGTGAGTGCAATTGACAGTGGAGTTTGAGCTTCCTCAGGGAGGAGGGAGGAAAGACTGAATCTGAGCAGAGGGAAGCAGGCAGCAAGGGTGGCCATGAAACATTCATGCACCTGGGGACTCTTTGCATAAGGAGAGCAAGCTGAGCCACTAATGAAGTAAAGAGCAGAGGACTTTCAATGGCTCTGTTTGTCCTTTTATGAGATTAGCGTTAGTGTGGCTTCTTATATAAACTGCATTAAAAGCTGATATACTGACACGTTGGTACTGCCTTGTAAAAACATTATTTTTGGGAGTAATTAAATCATGGTTAGCTGCAAGATTAGTAACACCACAGGTGTGTGGCTGGTTATAGCTGAACGCCGGACAGACAACGGTGCCCCAAATGTGGACATCCACAGTTGCGCCAGTTGAACATTTGTCCCTCCTAAACTCATCCTGGTCAAAGTCTGCGAGCTCACACAGGGACAGAAAAGGCAAGAGAGGAGCAAGATGAAGAGGGGAAAAAAGAAGTAATATTTAGACAGCTGTAATGCCGTGTATCACTGTCAGTGGAAGGGGGGCAGAAGAAGTGGAGAGATATTTTGGTGTCCTCAGCAAGGCCTCAGACAAACTCCCGCTACAGTATTGATGTCACTGCGCCCTCTTGACAGCAGACTGTAAATCAAAAGTCACAGTTATCTATAGATTTACAAACACCTGCTATATCTTCACAGTATGTATCCAAACTGCATAAACTGAGAAAACCTGTTCAAACATGTTTAGATGGTAGTACACTGGCGGGACCTATCTAAGAGCTCACTGTTAGTGTTTCAGTACAGTAACAGCGGTTGTGTGAGACATCTGGTCACATGTCTGCAGTCCTGTGCTAGACTGCCTTGTGCCTTGAGGTGGTGGATGGCAGCTGACTGCTCTGATTCACTGGGAACTAGACTTGTGCGCTGTACGCCTCACAATGGCTTGACTCATAGGGAGTCGACGCTCAGTTGCGCGGAGTCCGTCTCATGGTCATTTTACTGGAAGTTTCTGTTTGACTCCTTTGTTGCTGTTGTGTTCGGATGGAGACAGCAGTCTTCTCTGTGACTGTATTTGTTTTTTTTCTGCACGGTTTTATCTTTCCTACAAGTGGGAATGGATAGTTTCCCTGCAATTCCGATCCTCAGTCGATACCTAGTCACACCCTTGTCCTTCGTGGGTTGCGAAGCGGTCATCGGCTCATTAGCAGCTTCTTTTCACCTGACATGTTCCCACATTAGCATCCCACCAGCATCACCCTTTGAACGTCTTCAACCCGTCTGGTTTCCCAACAAACCCTGCCACTGACTCTAAGGTTATGGTTAATTTTGCTTGTGCAGCTGTGATTTTAACACAACCCTAAAGTGTTTTATTCAAATTCGAGGCTTACTTGACTCACTGTAGTCTTCCCCTAAAAGATAGGTGTTGCTATTCAGAACGAAAGAAATATCCCCCTTTGATTTGCTGGAATTTGAATACAAGAAAGGAAACCAAACATTTGTAGAGATTTTTCCACATTTTTCTGTAGAACACCTTTTCCAGCTGATGTAGAAGTCTCCCTCTGTGCCATAGTAAAATCCCTCCGCTCCTGCATTCATGTATCACCTAACTGCCTTTAGAGGCCTCTTCACACACCTGGACAGAAATAGTGAATGGTGCATGATAAGCCAAAATAACACCAAAACGCACCAACCAGCGGTAGTCAAGACGTCATTTCTGTGAGAGAGGACACCCTCATTTCCAGGGTGTAAAATGCTGATGGGCATGCTAGGTATTCTACCAAGAACTGCCATGCTCACATTTTAAGCTGTCACTATTTGTTGCACTGCTTATTTCCAGAGCTTTCCAGAGTTTTTGTAACCCTGCTTCCTTTTAGAAACAGTGTTTTTATGTGCTAGCCACTTGATTTGTGCTTCATTTTGCCTGGTGACAGCGTGCAGAAACATAACATTAAATCTCTACCCGCGGTCACTCTCCTTCCCCTATCACATAATAACATGTGCAACACCCGCACAGCAGCCACTAATTGCTGCTGGATATTAAGAGCAAGGTCTCTTAAGACACTGACCTTGCTTTAGCCAATCATAACAGAGTGTGTTACCAGGTTGAGCTCTGATCAGAGTCCCCGCAGCTCGAACAGGAGGAATTATTCAGACTGGCTGCTTGCACCTTTTGCTGGACACAGCATTTAATGACATTATAATGGCATCCATGTGAGATGTTACTGCTGATGTGAGAGTATCAAAGCGGGAAGTGCACAAAAGACCAGCCAGAAAGCTCCCTGAGTGCCAACAACCAACTTTGACAGGCCGAAGGATGTAATGAATCTTCCACATCCTCTTTCAATGTTAATCTAATTTATTTGCTTCTAATGATGACATGCAGTTAATTAAGAGATAAGGTAAGAGGCTAGATACTTTGTTCAAAATACTCAAAACCCCTGAGTTTCATAACGATCCACGGCTGGGTTTCCAGTGACCTCTAACAAGACAGGGCAGGACTTAAATGACTTAAAAAATGTTTTGATGTCAGCTAGAAAAAAGAGGAAACTGTCTTTTAGCTCCAGTAACATCTTAATCATGCGCAACTCAATTTTAACTGCAAAAAAAGTCACATGGCTATTTGTTACGTTAAAGGGTGCTACGTTTCCCGCTCGTCTTACCTCTCTTTATATAAACAGATGCACTAATGTATTAATGTATCAGAGGCATGTAGCCAAAGAGAAACTGTCAAGCAGTGCAGCTCTCACAGCGCTTGTGTGTATACGCTGTAAATAGTGCTGAGCAACAGCAAGGTTACCGACTCTAAATGCATTTGCATTATGCTAATGTAATGAGAACAGGGAGCCAATGGAGGCTGACTGCACTGGATCGCTTCGGGGACGCGAACGCAAGAGTCATCACGCAAATTATCAGGGTGGCTGATCGCTCAAAAACAAAAGTTTAACGGGAGATAAGCAGCCAAACCGGACCGCTTCTTTTGGTGCGAGGCCAGATTCAGATGCCGAGTTCTGCTTTGATATTTCTCTCTAACCCAATGTTCTTATCACGGCCCTCAAGCAAACATGCAAACAATCTGGCCTGTGTGTTTCCAGTCACATGGGCCCGAAGTGCTGGAGAGTCAGCATGTCTGTCCTGGTATTTCCTGAGGCTTCGTAAACATACATACACACAAGTGTTCTCTCTCTCTCTTTTTCTCTGTCACACACAGAGACACGCTATTTAAACAGTCAACAATAATACAGTATAATGATCGTGCGTATTTGTATAGAAGGCAAAGGGCAGAAGCAAAGTAAAGTCAGTTCCCACAAAGAACGGCGATGAGAAAACAAGGAGGAACAAATTAGGAGTTAATTTGCATATTAACAAATCAATAAATCAAGTCTCTGTGCGACTCTGTAAGTTTGGAGATGTGGTTGTCGTAGGTGGAATAACTGCGAATCTGTTTCCAACTTGTGGTTACTCTAACCTTAAAATAGTCGAGAAAAACAGAAGGAAGTTCAACTTTACTTTGCACTTCTCCTTTTTAATGCTCTGACATTAATCAACAAAGAAATAAAAGCCTTAAAATTGTGCGCCTGAAAGTTTCAGCGTGGCCACTTTAATCTATATTTTTTACGCATTTAAATAACTGAAAAGTTTTGGGGGGTTTTGTTAGTGATTGCGCTATCATCGCCGAAGCCGTTAATGGATGTTGTTTGTGTGCGTGTATGATTATTGGACTGGTCGTTGCTAGAGGATGCCCATGCATTAAATCATTATTGGATTTAAACAGCTGAAATGTGCGTGTGTGTGTGTGTGTGTGTGCGTGCACACTTGTTCATCTAATTGATTTAGAGTGTTAAAGTGCAGGGTTCGGTGAATACTCTAATCAAAACTGCAGAGGCTGCTGCTAAATTGTGAAGAATGATTTAATACAGCCTGCACTTTTTTAGTCGTGGATTCTTCTGTTTGTTTGTTTTTAGCGTCACAGTCAAATGTAACTGCATGTGTTGATTTTCTTATCTAAAGCTGTCGAGTTAGAAGAGAATAGAATCAATTGAAATCATGAGCCCTCAGCCTTCATTTCAACCTTTAGATTCATGTGAGTGCTGTCAGTATCTCAAGCTACTAATCTCCCTTTTTTGCCCATTTAGTTGCCATCTAACACAATTTCATGGTGTTGATACAGAATCTAAAAATTCAATAGCTGAACATGTATGCTCGGATTATAATTTGGAGTCTCTTTGGGGGATGTAGGTCAACTGAAAGACTCTATTTCCTCAAATATTGTAATCCCCATTTGTTCTGCTTTTTCACCAGAAACACAGCTTTGAGTTCTTTGTCTGACTACAATGCACTGGGCAGGACAGTGGGTCGTAATGCTCTTGTCTTGAATTTTCCACTCGTATGCCAGTTTGCTGTTTATTGTTAATATGAAATCACTTTTTAAAGCTTTACCTGTTTTATTTTCTTTGTGCCTGACATGCTGGGAAAAAAACATCCTCGGTCTTTTACTTTCAGCTTGAACTTTTCCTCCAGGAGGCGACCAGTCGGCTCGGCTGCAGAGCAAGAACCCGAAGAAGGTCAAGTTTATGGTTTAAGTGGGGAAGAGGGTCAGCAGGATATACCCATTTAACCTTTCTGGAGACCAGCAAAGCACAGAGAAAGGAAGTCATTCATTTAGTCTCCAGTGATAAAGCCTGGATGAATAGTTAACTCTGTTTGCCTTCTCATTGATAAAAGGAAAAAAAAAATGTATTTCACCATCCCTTTTCCCAAATGGTTCCCCCCCATTCGCCGTATTAACGGCCACGCTCAGCCAAACTAATTTTGTGCCTGTTCCTCCGGGCTTGAGGAATAGTTTTGTGAAACCATGCATGAACAGGAAAAATTGATTTGTTTTTATATCATTTCAGCATAATAGCTTTCTGCAGTGATTCAGTGACAAAACCTGATCTACCTTTCAGAAGAAAAAGAGGAAAGGATTATTTCACTCGCTGGCATGTTCATATTCCATCCCTGTGTTGTCTAAACCTGATAACGAGTATGGCACAAGACAAGGCTGTCCATTGTGGAAAGAGCTTTTTCCACAAAAGTCATTATGCGGGATCAATGCTCCCAGGAGAAACGGCAGACTCGAACGCCACACACAGCCGTGGAGGATTGCGTCAAAATATCTTAACAGCCCCGAGGCCTCTTCTTGGTGGGCCAAAGTACAAATCACATACGTGCAGTTTTACTCAGCTCGCCTAATTCATCTAATGTGTGTCACGCCTTCATGAAAAATGACTGAAAAAACATCTTCCGCGATGGGTGACAAATTAAAGGAAAGCCCCATATAGCATGTCTTAGTGAGAAGCTGCTTGCCAGAAGAGTTTCATGCACCTTGGCATTTAGTTTCCACATCTCCGGAACTGTACTAGAGGGAAGAAATGCCATTCTTCCTAAAGGTATTCCCTAAATGGGCGTTTTGAATATGGTGTGGAGAGCACTAAAATCTCCCATGACTACCCAGGCCTAAGAATATGATTCACATAATTTCCATAATCACCAAACCATTCAGCGACCCCCCTCAATGCCGCCATTGTTACGCTGAAGAAATCGCTCAGGATAGAAATGTTTCATCGCAGGATAAAGGTGATCGCTCAGAACAACTTTGTATTGATTTGCAGTGACCCTTTTCTCTAAAGGAACAAGTGGACCCAAACCATCGCCAGCAAAAAGCCCCCGGAGCATAACGGAGCCACCTGATCCCCTCACACAGGGGGTCAAGGGTTCAGGTTTTTCTTGCCTGTATTTTTGCACTTGCTACTAGTAGCTATGCAGATGCTCTTGATTTTACTTGCCCAGTTTTTGAGTTCATCACGGGGAGTTGGATTTAAAATGCATGCACAAGGCATTAAAAGATTTATGTGGATAATCTACAGGCCTGTCCCTATAAGTAGATATAGGAATAATATGATAAGAGTACAATAAAAAAATTAATGGCAGCAACGTGTGCCTAGAGAATACAGCCAAACAGTCTAAAAGTTATACAAGTCCAGCTAGTCTCTTTTAAAATCTTTATAAAGTCTAGCTTTCTTTATGGTGTCTTTTTTTCTCTATATATTCTTCAGCTATTGCCTGCAATATAAAACTGTTTTCTTGATGCAACATGATATTTTTGCTCCAGTCCACCGCAATGAACTTGAAGACTTAGTAGAAGTAAAATAGCCAAGGGAAAACAGCTTACATCGATATGCATAAGCAAAATTCTCCAGGATGCATATATTAAAGCCTAAAAAATTCAAACAAAACCATCTCAGTGTGACTGTAACTCTGGAAATAAACCTCATGGTTTGTCTAAATCAGAATGCTGAAATCAGACTGGGTTCTCTCCACAGGCAGTATGGACAGGAGGAACAGTGAAGGCAAGTTATTTTAATGTATGGGTGGAGTTTAGAGATGGTTAATGTGCACCTATTCTCTAAATGAAGAAATCTATTTTTGTCATTTGCGAGAACTAACCCATCGAAAAAGGGAAGCTTTATAACACAAACCCAAGGCACGTGTAACCTAGCGTCCTCTAGTTGTTAAATCATGGCGACCTGTCTGTCTTTGTCATCCGCCTGCAGTCTGTCTGGGGCTGCGGTACATGACAGCTGCATGTGTATGTATGGACAGCTCATTTACCCTCTCAGTCTCCTCTGTCTCATGTTGACTGTTTGTACCCGCAGGTCAAACGAGGTCTCATTTAAAAGATACACTCAGAAGTATTTCCTGGTTTTGGAAGACTAGAGCTCGATCCTCTGAAAAGTCTTCGCCATGTGTATGCATGAATGCATGGTACATGGAGCTGTGTGGTGGTGGTGGTGAATCTGCTCGAGGGGGTTGGAGAGGCAGTGGGAGGGGGGTTCTGTAAATAGCCCACCCTGCATTAAGAACTGGCATGCAGGGGCTGCGCTCTGTGTAGCCTGACCTCACCAAGCAAGCCGCCACTCACATTTCCTCACAGCGCGGGAGGCTGTGGAAGCCAGCGTCGACTGTTTCTTCAGTTTATCCAGGTCAGCTCTGAACTACTCTCACTAGTAAAGCACTGGCGCTCGTGACCCCACAGGCCCCCCTCGCTGCCAGCCAGTGTCAAAATAACACAAGCAGCTCGGCGGAGGGCCTCGGCTGCTCTGCCTGCTTGTTATGAAATCACGCTGCCCTTATTTGGGTGTCTAAAAGTCTACTTGCGGTTAAAATTTCAGATCAAAACAAAGTGTCGGCTCGATTTGATTTCTGTCTTTCTCCACATTAAGCTGTTAAAAAAAGAGTTTGCCTGACAGCATATGTTCAGTGGATATGCGTGTGTGTGTGTGTGTGTGTGTGTGCTTGGAAGTAGGTCATTGATTTGGAACTTGGACACTGATTATGTGCTGTCCTAGAAATGGGCTATAATCGGTGTCTCTCATACCAAAACAGCTTTTCATAAGTGGCAGTTATTTCAAGGTCAGGAAATAGTATGCATCACATTGTTGCACATGCACACAGATTTTATTTATCTCTTTCTCGGTTTCACCAGATTGTTGTTTCTAGAGTCTGTTCAGTGTTGTGAGACTGCTCATTTTTAAAGCAAAAGAGAAGAAAGATTGCGTTTATCTTTCTTTTTAGGGATGAGAATGTGCCAAACTTTCCGGCATGCCCCGTTCTGTCCTTGATGACGACGATGATGTAGTCGCTTCGAATGCCGTTTGAGCCAATAATGTAAATATTCTTGGTCTTTGAACAAGCCAGAACACGATCTGATCTGTCTTTGACGCTAAGTCTCCGGCACACTTACACAGGGGAGTTTTTTAACATGACCGTGTTGGAGTACATCAAAGCTGGGAATTAACTGTCAGCTAGCATCATCACAACTCCCTCTATATATCTCCCCTCATAGCTTAAAGCAAGTGCTGTATTAGTTTCTGCCATGGATTTTCCTCAAGCACCCCCAGGATTAAGCCTTGATATTGTTTTGCAAATTTAACTTCAACTGAAGTTAACTGAGCTTAACAGTGGTTGTAGGAAGTGAGTAGCGCATTGGTGCTTATGGATCGAGAATAAAAAAAACGTTGCTTGTATGAATGGAAAGGCCGCATGACAAAATGTTTTACTGTGTTGTTGCATAGTTAAGCGAGCATCTTTTCATGATAATACCAGGAAGAACTCGAAAGAACAAATCTATATTTGCATGTTACCCCGGGTTTGCATGAGAGCAGCATTGCGATTGCTCCTCCTCCTCCTCCCCTCCACGTGTCCCACATGAAAGATCCTCACGTTCGCAGAATGTGCCTTTTTAAATGAGCCCTCACCGTGTTTGCATTTGTTTAGGCAGAGAGGCAGCAACCAACAAGCAGGCACAGACAAAATCCTATCAAAAAATGACATCAGCTGCAACAGCTGCAGGCTGTAGCACTTGGAGGAGAGGAGGGAGAGAGAAAGAGGAGAAAGAGGAGAACAATTGACCAGAAGCGACACGGGAAAGAGAGGTGACCTGATTGCTCAGCTGGCCAAGAGCACGGGAAGGAAGCAGCAGGAAAGGCTGGTCCCCTCAGTCTGGCCTTACTCTGTGCTGCTTCTGGTGGGTCCCTCTATGGCCTTCCTCTCCTCCCTTTTCCCCTCTGCACCCCCACCCCCTAACCTCCTTCCCGCACTGCTGCCTGTCACGGCTCACTACATCGGAACAAAATGATCAGCTCTCACCTCCTCATGAACACGGGTCATCATGGTAGCCACGCAAAGGCTGGGGCCTTTGTATTAGATAGGGATCACTGATATGTGGGAGGAGGAGCTGCTTCAGAAGACTGGAGAAGTCAATATTGTATTATTATTTTTTTGTTTGTTTTTCTTTTTTACAGCACACATATGCAAGGGTGTTTAATTTTTATTATTTTATTTATTAGCAATGGCCTTGAGGTTGCCAATTTTGTTGCGCTATTAATTTCATCTTGCCGCTCTCGAGGAATTATTAGATGTGTGCGCGTTTATGATTCCTCTCTCTACAAGGAGGCACATCAAGTACCTCTTTCACAATTCCTGTAGCTCGTAATGTAATTAATTCTAATCGCAATGATCATAATAGCTTTTCAGATCAAATACCCAGGAGCAGTCCTAACAAAATCATCCATCCCTCTGAAAAACAAACACCCAAACTCTCTCTCTGTCTCGCTCTCTCTCTCACACGCTGTCTTTCTCCCTCCCTCTGTGTTTGGCTTTGGCTCCGAGAGAAGAGCAGTCAGTTGGTTTTTGGGGGTGGTGGTGGTGGGACACACACACACACAGCAGAAAACAGAAGGACCTGCACATTTGCATACCTTTTTAGCATGTGGCTGAGGGAGCCTTTATTAAATTCAACCCCCCTGTAGGGTGGGTCCTAAACTGTGAAGGGGGGAGGGGTACAAGAGCTCACAGGGAGGGAAAAAGGAGGGGGGGGGGGGTCTCATCCTAGAGACGGGAGGCAACATCTGAGCCAGCAGACAAATAATGTTTCCAGTCACGAGAACAAGGTGGCAGCAGCGGCCAAGCATTTTCTTCCTGAATAGTGTCCTCCCCCCACTCAGTGTGGGTAAGGGTGCGATGCTCACTCATTGTCTTAAGCCCCAAATTAGCAATGCTGAAATGACTACTTAATTAATCAATTAACTAAAGAATTAATCTAAGACGAGCGTGATCATCAGTTAATTGTTACGGTCTAAGAATAAAGCTCCTTAAACTTACAAATTTGCCAAATGTTATGAAGATGTTAAACTGCTTCAGTCATTTTCAACAACTTTTTATAAGCAATTCTTTTTTTTAAAAAAAATCAAGACTTTTATCATTGCTTTTAACAGTCACTGTTATAATTGCTCATGAATAATCTAACCATGAACATGTTGCTATTAGCTACACTCATGTAGTCCTATAAGCGCGTAACAGATGTGAATAAGTGTCTTAACATGGCTTAATAACATTTACTGGGGCTTGCATATTAGCATGTGCACATTGTATAATGAGTTGAAAATCATATGCATTTTAAATCTACTATTAAACTTAAACATAATATATGTTTGTTTTTAAAAAGTAAGACAAACTGCCCCATTATAGTCTCCTACAGCAACTATTTGTGTTTATTAAAAATCCCAGGCATTGCATGGCTCCTTGTTACATCCACCTAAAGAAAAGCCCTATTAACAAGCGATAGGGCACAGAGGTTTTGTGTATACCTGTGTGCGAGTATGTAATGTATCTAAGACAAAGTGGGGCAAGCCCACAACACGCTGCAAGTATCTGTTCAAGCAAGCTGAGGCATTTTGCGGTTCTGCTTTTCCCAGAGAGGAGGCTGAGATAATGAGCCAACATAGTGGAGTAAGTGAGGTTTTCCCCCACCGTGGACAGAGGGATGAGCTGTTAGCACTCTGCGCTAGTTAGCCTGTTAGACTCCATTTATAAACAACTCAGCAATGGCATGGTGACAAAACATTGGCAGTTATCACAGATATTCGTGCACCTCTTACTTACTAGCAACAGTTGTGTTCTAGGGCAATTTTCATAATTAGCTTGTACTTAAGAGAGCAGGAGTGGGAATGACTGTACAATCTGTGGTGACGCTTTAAAATATCATTACATCATACTTTTTTCATAGAGTTTACTGAAAGTAATATAAGAATAATAATAACAGTAGAACTGGTTTACAATTCAATTCAGTTTTATTTATACACCGCCAAATTACAACAACAGTCGCCTCAAGGTGTTTTATATTGTAAGGTAAAGACACTACAATTATAAATACATTTACAGAGGTCAAAGCACAGAGGTGAAGAAGAAAAAATAATGGAAACTTGTGGAAAAGAGAAATTAACAGTACAGGGAATTATTTTTATTCATATTTGTATTTTTATTCTGTACTTCTACATAAATTCTTTTAAATCTGAGTTTTATATGTTTATGTTCTGTTTCAGGCTTGCAGGTCTAAACAATGAAGCGTAACAGACATGAAACCAATAAAGAAATATACAGCGTGTTTGGTTAATCATCTGATTCATCTTTAGAAAGTGTTTTTTTTTATTATTTCTTACAGATGAGTTAGTGCACCAACATCTACAATATTATTCAAGGTCACAAAATCAACCCAAATTCACAGTTTCTGAAATATCCAGATGTCTTACCTCCTTGCAAGTAGCTTAATACCACAGAATCAGCTAAACTACAAGGCAATCACCTAGAAATATCAAGTATATTTGCATGTTTAGTGTTTTCTGTTGGAAATCGAGCAGAGGCTTTTCAGAGCTCGCTGTTGGTGAAAAGGTAAATGCATATAATCAATAAGCTCGCCTAACCTTCTGCTGAATTTGCAAAATAGTGTAGCAATGAGCTGTAACATCATTCTCATTCGCAAAGCAGCAAGAAACCACGATGGAGATGCATAAGTTGCATGTAACTAGGGATTGCAAATAACAACATTTATATAGTTTCTTTGACTTTAATAGTAGGAATATAAAAACGTTTGATTTATTGATTTATTTTTTCAAACTCTTAAGAATTTATGATTACATGTGGCCATCAGCGCTATTCACAACACTCACCAAAAATACTACACTCACACTTTGCTGCTTTTGTAAGCCCCACCTTAACATTTGGCACACGCAAAGAGGGGGGGATGGGAGAAGGAGTATGAAGTGAAGAAATATCACAGATGTTAGTCTGCATGAACTCCTTCCCCTTTGCAGCCTTCCTGCTCAATCTGGCCTCTTTAGCCTCTCTTTTTTTCCTCGTGCTCCCTCCACCAAAGACAAATGACTTCTCCTAACCTAATTTCAGTTGCAGCATGCAAAGGTCTGCCTCGACGCCTGCAGGTCAACAGAGCTCAAGTAGACACTGTGCAGATTCGAGCAAAGAACTAACTGGGCGAATTCTCACTGATAAGTTGTTGTTTTTTAAAAAAAATTTTTTCATGTAAACGACTTAGATTTTCTCACTTTAGCTTGTATTTTTGTCTTTGTGTGCACTTGTTTATTCATGCACGAGAAAGCGCTTTTCACCACATGCTGCAGGGGCCAGTTGTCTGTTTGAAGAGTGCAATGGAAACAGCAGGGTTAGTGTTTCAACCAGTGCTACAGCCACACTGTGTGTGTGGGTTGTGACTGCGACTGGGGTCACAGTTGTGTGACATGCCAAACCCAGGCTGGTGCTGGTGGTGGCTCTAGCAACGATACTGCTGTCATTCACCCGACCACTCAGTGGGTCAACTTTCACTGCCATTCAAAGTTTAATCTTGCTTATGATAAATTTAGTTAAAGCGAGGCCCTAATCACAGCCCATTTAGATTCTTTGGGCTGATAAAGAACAGGAAGTGGTGGATTGTCTTTGATTATCTTGCCTCTCTCTATTTCCCTGGAGACATGTTGCGGCTTCAAGCCTGACAGAGTCTTTGCCATAACTAGGACAGACCTTTGATTGGTTTCTGATGTGTGGACAGCAGTTGTGTCTCGAGGGTCCAAAGCAATTTATCCAGAGGATATTAAATGACCTAATGGCCATATTATTTGCAAAGAACTAGCCCAGAGGAATATCCAGGTGTTTTTAAGGTGCTGAGAGGTCTGCCCTTTGACTAGCATGCAATTGACTGCACCGCGAAAGCTCAGATTCATGCATGCAGCTGTATATTTTCATTTTCTGTCTCAATTTCAACAAAACATACCAAAATGGTTTCTGAAGCCAACATAAAAGAGTAGATGAGCTTTGATTCTCTCTGATTTTGTCCGAGGGATGTAAGAGAAGCCTGAGAAGCATCGGCGTAAAAGCTGTGTTGCATTGATACTGGCCTTGTTCGGCTTTCTTTCTTTCTTTCTTTTCCCCGACAGGAACTGGCTAATTTCCTGAACTTGATATACCATTTGGTCAGCACAGAGAGAAACATCTGAGAGAATGGATATCAGAGAATTCTCCACGTTAAAAAGCTTAATGAGTGTTCAAATCTTTGGGTCAAGGCTTTTTAACGTTTTACAGGTGGTGAAGGAACTTGGGAGGCACCTTAAAAGGAAAAGCAAGGAGTCAGGAAATGAAAGTGGAGGAACTGTTTTTGGGGGGGGGGGTTTTCAGTTCATCAGATTCCCCATATGCTCAGCCAGACTTATTTGGGTCGTTTATGTTAGTGGAAGGCATTGGATCACCTGCAGACCCTTCAGTTTGTAGTTTTCAGTGGCTACTTCAAAGAAGCATATGCCTATCTTGACTCAATCTCCATTCATGGAGAGTGACAGTATCTGTTTCTCCAGCTTTTCTAGAACTCAGTGTCAAAGGTCACACCTTTAGCTGGAGGTCATCTCTCTGGTCAGCTGCTGATTTGCAACATGACCCTCTCTCCTGATGCCTTAAACCCCTCCCCCATCTCCTCCTCCTCCCTTTCTCTTCCAGATGACCGTACAAAGTGGCTAACACATGTAACTTCCCCAATTGATTTAGATGAACCCTTGACCACACGGTGATCTGCGTGCACCAACTGCTTCACCAGTCTCAGACTTCTGGTCATCGGCGTCCAGGGTATGGTTTCTTTAAACAGATCTAGTTACTTTTGTTTCGCTTTCAAACAGCAATGCCACTGCAATTTAAAAAAAGGAATAATTTCCAGACAAAGCAGTTGTCTGCCTCTGTACAGCTCAAGCATTAAACTTGTGCAGAGTATTACTTGAGCCTATTGATTGGAGTCCTCTGCCTTAGAGAGGGCGGTGTGCAAAATCAATGCTTTATTTTCTCTTAGGCTAGCCTTCCTCGTGCTCCTTTTTTTTGCCAGTGAAAATGAGAGGAAACCAAGGGAGAAACCATTTACCTCCACTGCATTCACTCTTTTCTGTTGACTTTTGTGACTCATCTGGACAAATTCAGCTTTGTTTCCCGTCATCTCTTCAGCCCACATTGTTTTGTACCCCTTATCTCAATCACATACACCAGCATGAATCGACCTTTTTACAGTGGTGGGTGGGTGATATCATTCTTGTTTGTGCTATGGTAGTTCTGTGAGATTGTGTGTGTGTCTCGTAATCCATCCTGGGGAATGTACAGTATAGTGTTTGCTTGTCCTAAGTTGTCTAAGGTTGTCTATTACTCTGAAGATAAGGTTTTTATTTCTGTTATTTATACAAAGAAGGTCTGTAACACAGCGATTTTCTGTAGGGATGATAAACCTGAGTGCTTGAAACTGCAGGCATCATGAGATTCCTTGATATGTCAAATGGCAAATCAAATGACACTTTCTTGTTAGAGTCTGTCTAGACTTTTTTGCCCACAAAGCAACTTCTGTGCTGAAAATTTAGTTGGAGACTAAGATGTGTTTTTCCAGTAGCCTTGAGTCTCTTGCTTCAAGGATCAGGAGTGGGCCACAGAGGTCTGTTTTTAAACTCCATACCTTGTTATTCTTCAGTGCCTCTGCTCCAGTGAGCTGGTGACATTGTTTTCCTGTGTTGTCTCTATATCCATCCACCCAATATTAACCTCATATGTCCTAAATGCATCGAGAAAATTACTTCAGATTTGTTACTAACCTGTACTTGGACCCAAGGATGAGCTGCTCATATTTTTTTCTGGCCAGAGGTCAAGGTCACTGGGACCCACCCGGAGAAAATCCGATTGCAGCACAAACATTCACTTAGAATTTAACAACAGGCCACAAAAATGAAATGCCTGATTGGTTCAAATTGTCAGCTGATGACATTTGATATCCAAAAGGTTAAAGGTCAGCCTCACTGTGAAGTCGTAGTGCTGTACAAAAACAACTTTCTGGCCATCATCTATCACGGTAACTCGTGATATGTATCCGCATCTGCACTGACATGGACTGCATGTCTGAACTGCAACTTAAGTGGCTTGGACTGGACTATAGTACCATTCAAAAGTGCTAACCCATTCAAATATGCACATGTGCACAGCAGATTATTTAATTTCGTTTTCACTCTTGTAATCTTAACCTCAATTCAAGTCGAAATATCAAATCCAAGTAAGGCTGCTGTCTGCTAGTATGCATCACTCTCAAGTCCTCAAAAAGACTAAATGCTTACTTTTAATTCTAGTTGCTATACTGTAAAACTGCTCCATTGTGCTCATCTGAGGTGCAGCTGCTGTCGGACATGAAGTCCGACAGAGGACAGAGAAACACAAAAGGTGGTCAGCGAACAGGAACATGGCTGGTGACAGGCTGCCTGCATGTGGGGTGGTTTCGCTAACGAGAAGCCATTGTGCCCTCAGTGAAGGTTAACTCTCTGATTCAGGGAGGCAGGAAGTGTTAGCTGCCTCCCCTGCACTTTTCCCATCCGCAGCCTCTGCCAAGCCTCAGCAGAACAATCCAGCCCCTGTGACTGAGAGGCAGGGAGGGAAACAGAGGGAGAGTCAAAGACAGAAAAAGGGAGGACTAAGGGGAGGGGGGGGCACTAGAGGTCCAAATCTGCAGGGTAACATCAGGCTCCTACGTTATGCAAGTGTTCCCTTTTTGTCTGCCTCACCCAGGGTTTTGATACGGATTGCACGAAGAATGATGGTAATGCCGAGCATTCACTCTGTCCCCTCTTCACCAAAACAGCCTCCATTTATGGTTACTCAGACATATTTTCCCTCACAATTGGAGCTGAAAAGTGGCCAGCTGTAGCCAGGTTCCAGTAGGTTTGCGCTCTGCCCACACACACACACACACACACACACACACACACACACACACACACACACAAACAGGCAGGCACACACATACACACGCCCATAAGCACACACACCGTGAAATGGATATAACTAAATGCACTCAGAGACAAACATTCACATAGAAAATAGATATCTCAAAACGTCCACACACAAACACACTCACTGAGAAAATAGATATCTCAAAATATGCACACAAACACACACAGACTCATAAGTCACACAACCTCATACGGAATCAACAATCGCATCTTTGTTAAATTATCCAGGAAATTGTTTGCAGTGCTTTGATAACACAGGTGTTTATATGGTAATAGCTTCTGGAGGCTGGATAAGAATGAAACAATAAAGTCATTAGGGTGTTACAAGAAGAAATGAAACCAGGTTTCTTCACACACTGCAATGCATCACCTAAACACACACGCACATAGTCTCAACAAGAAGAGGCTGAACACTTACACCCAGATTCATTAAAGAAAAAAAGCTTTTGTCAGCCACCTTAATGACCCTTGATGTGTGTGAACCTCTGCCAAGTTGTCCATGGAAGGGCCATTTATCTCTGCTGGTGTGGTTATACAAAAGAATATCGAATACACACAGGATAAAATGGATCATTCATAGTAATGACACCTGTTTATCTCACCTGATCTGTTAAAGGCTTTCATCTCAAGTGTGGTGGTCCACAATGTACGTAAGTAATCACTGATATGAGGTGATCCCCCCTCCCCGTTCAGATTTGTTATTGACATCAGGCTTTTTCCCATCTGTCAACATTTCATATCCTCAGTGATCTGTTGGAATTCGCTCCATCCTCACAGGTAGCGACCTTTGCTGACTTCTCTCTGTGTTCTGACGTTGTGTGGGATGTCATATACACATCTGTAGGCGCTTATCAGCTCTGCTGCATGTTTATGTTGTGTTGCACCCTGACATAGCGCAGCTTTCCCCTTCACCGTCAACTTTGAAGACGATGTTTCTGTTCTTTAAAGCTGCCTGAATGGAAAGCTTTACATTAACGATGAGGAAAATCACTGTTGTGCTTATTTTGCTCATAGTGACAACTCACAATTATAATTAGAATCCATTGTTTCACACAAATACATTTTATCTATGTGTTTTACCCCTCCAATAGAACAACAGATTCCAAAATTGATTTTCTAGCGTGCGATCCCCTGCCTTTTATTTTATTTAGTTAGAGTTAAGTTGCTCCCCTTCTCCGTCTCATGTTTTCTTCCTCCAGCCACATTGCAGCTGTGGTGCTCTTTGATATCATTTAGCTGTATGAGTCTCTGGTCACATGAACCAAGAGACTCCAGCACCACCATCTTGGACTGCAGCTGGCATTCCAAGATGTTCTATCCTGAACATCCATTGCAAGCTGGAGGGCCATTCAAATTAAAGGTGGAGAACAGGTCCATACGCCGCTGTCACCAGATGCCTTCAAACACCTTTACCAAGTCTTACTGTGGGAAGAGGATATAGAGGTGGTACTATCATTCTGTTATTTATTCTTTAAGCAGTTGGTTATTAAGGTCTTTGCAAAGGCTCCTTATAAAAATATTATTTCATAGTTAATTTAGGAAATCTGTATGTGCCTACTTTAGCATCCATGTGTGTGCATATATGCACAAGCACATACCCCCCACCTCTCACAATTTCAAACTAAATCTAAACAAGAAATACATGAAATAAAAGCCTTTAAGTCCTCAACAGATGAGAAGAAAATGGCAAGTAAATGAAACATATGTTACCAGACAACATATTCCCCCTCCACTGGGGATGTGCTAGCTGCCTCCCACCCAAGCTAATACGACAAGATGCGTATTTATCGCCCCACAGAACTCCCAGAAAGTAACCATATGGAGAGGCACTTAAATGTTTAGATGTGCGATCGTGCCTTTGTGGAAATTAGTAATTGTACTAGTCTGCGTAGATTTCTTCAGCTGCCACTGTTCTGGACAAGTGGAACTGTCTTTATAGCTGTGAACAATCATAGATGCGTTTTGTCTGCTGCGAAGAGCATTGCAGGGTGACAGGCAGGCAGTGTGTGAACAAAGATGTGTATCCACAAAGGTGCCCTCTCCCCATCTGATCCCGACACATTTCCCCTACAAAAAGCAAGGGGTTGTGCACAGCGTGCAGATGCTGCTAGCCTGCCTATGTTGGTAAATAATGAATAGGTCACACCTGGTGGTCTCTTAGAGGTTCAGTGCAGCCTCTGTCCCTCTCTGGTGGTGGTTTGGGAATATGTGTGCACCTCTGAGTGTATGGCGGAGGTCTAGCATTAATCAAAATTCTCCTGCAGTCTTCATATTTGTTGTGCTTTCTTTAACCTTTAGCAACACTGTGTCCTCTCGTGTCATCTCTCTAAAGTGCTTGAACAGTGCTTGTGCTTTTATCATGTGGCGGTGTGTGTATGTGTGCGAAGCAATGGCATTGAGAGCCAGTAAGAAGCATTAGCCGAGCCTCTGCGTTGGGCAGGGCCTCGTAAGGATGTGTTCAGCACTACCACAAGGTGACAAATGACTAACTTAGATCTCCACAGGGAGCTAAGAGACTGCACTTAAAAGTGTCCAGCAATCCGGTGTCCATCACAAGCATAAATGATTTCTGAAGAGTCTTTTTTTTCCTCTTCTTTTTGCCTTGGGACCACAAATGACTAAAAGCTAATTCATTATTTGCGATCACTTCAAAACATAAAGCCTCCCACATAAAAGATTTCTCAAATACCCAGTTGAGATGTAATGCATCATCAGTCATGCTAGCAATCTCGCTCTATCAAAAAGGCTTGTCTCATTAAAAATACATGCGGTGTATTGAGCTGAAGTGTACCAATCATGCAAGCTTTCCATGAAAACTCCTTGTGCTGGTTTACAATCAGCAGGTAATGAGCAGCTAGGGGCTGAAGTGGATTTTCTACATTTTTCAGCATCCGTGGTGAAAATTTGGCTGCAAGAAGGGATTGCTGTTATTATCAAGCAGTCTATTTGGGTTAATAGTTTAATGCTAGGGCCGTAAGATTTTTAAAGATAGTGCACAAGTTCCAAAACAAGAAAACGTTTTAGAAGTTATGATGATTATTAATGGATTTGTTAATTGATTTTAGCATTTTTTCCAAATGCGCTTGTCTTTGTTCAGTGTTTGAATTGCTGTCGTTGTCTGCGCTGACTATCAGCAAAGCACCTCAATACTGTTAATAGAGATTTTGTATAAGTGGCTCATTTATTCAACAAGAAACTCTTCCGGAAGTGTTCGATACGAGCGGTTCTGCCTCGCCTATCAGCAGCGCGGGTTGTGTGTGGCAGAGATAACGTACGGCCATTGCGTCACAGGGACGGCGCGATTGGAGGCGGATTCGGGAGTCAAACAGCGTCTTATCTCCTGTATATCAATCACAGTGCACTGTGGCTCCCGCACACACAGGAGTGCCAGAGCTTACTGCTTTGTTTGTTGTAGCAACAAAACTGCTCTGAAGTGGTATTGTGGTGCCCTTGTTTTGGGTTTTTTTAAATATTTTTTCATAAAGGTTACTTGCTGTGTTGTCAGGGAAGCAGGAGAACAGAGTCCCCAGACTGTAGGTTCACAAAGCTCCGCAACAGCAAGAATAGAAATCATAGGATTTCTATTGACAGCAGCACTTCCAGTCAATAGTCTTTACAGGGTTTTGTGTTAACACAAACACCACGCGAAGCACCACAGCACACTCTATGAAACGCGCTCCACTCTGCAAGATAAACTGTTGTCATCAAGGAATTAGAGTAACTATCTGCTTTGTGTGTTTTCCCTGCGAGCAAACAACACAGCAAATCAAAAGAATGTTTACAGGGGCTGCAGAGGAGAAGAAGTGGAAGTGAAGAACAACGCCATGTTTCCTGTCTAGTGATTTGTAAAACTCTTGAATTAATTTTGGCCCGGAAAGCTGGCTCAGCTTACAGGGAGTTTTCCCTATAAACAGTGGAACGGAGATTCCTGCCCCTCAAGTTCTTTCCATTCTTTCCACGCTCTCTTTGTGTGTGTGTGTGCTTGTGTGTTTGCACATGTTCACAAAACTAACACTAATTTACAAGCATGCCCGTTATTCCCGATTTGGATTTTGCGTTGTCTGAAAATTAGTTATGCTTGTTGAGTTTTTGCTACTGTTTTCAGCAGTAACATTAATGCAGGAAGTGCTTAGTTAAAGGACTATTCCTAATTATTACAACTTGGGTGTATTTCCACAGCTTTGGCCACTGTGTCTGTTGTGATGACTATGGTAACAGTATCTTCAAAAACTGTGAGAGGTTTTAAACCAGCAACGTTTCTGCAGCAAGGTCTGAAAAACCTGCTGCATCATGAAACAAGTTTAAAAAAAAATCCTAATTACTTTATTTAGAGATACGAGAAAACAGGTGTTGCATATGATGTTGTATCTTAATTAAAAATATCTGAAGAAAACGGACTTTTTTAAAGTAGTTCAGCTACGAGAGAACAATCAAGAACTGGGGATAAATTTGCTGTGTTGTGTGTTAAGAGCAACATCCCCTGCACCCACCACCTCCTTCTAATTCTAAATATCCCATTAGGGTAAAAGACCTAAATGTAGAAATCAGATGAAATAGACGCCTGGTAGCCTCTAAAAGGTCAGACCTTAATATTAAGTTTTAGGACGTCTGTATATATTAGAATGGAATATAAAATAACGAGTATAATAAGCAACACAATACCTAACATGTCTGAATAATTTAGGCCTGAAACCCAGATTTAATTCTTTCTTTTGCTCCAATTAGTTCTCCACACTCTGGCCCAGTTCAGCTATGGTTCCCCTGCTGCTCTGCCAGCAACCCGCCCAGTTCCCCCACGCAGGACGCGTGGGGAACTGGACAGGACGTCATACACTCTTCCCCACTCTGCCATGGCTCAACAGCCCATCCCTGACCTGCCCAACCCTGCACTGATTATATATATTTATCTATCAATCACATCTAGCTAGATCGGTCTCATTTTATAGCAGCCATCACACAAAATGTGTGTAAACAATACGTGTTGCTAGGCAAGCAGGCACATCAAACGTTGATGGATGTCTAAATGATTCTCTCTGTGGTTCTAGGTATAAGTGGTTATAATGTTTTGGGGGTTTTTTTCTTTTTATTCCACACACCCCAATATTCACTGTGTGCGAATTATGAATAAAACCTTTTGGGAAAAGTCATAAAAAATGAAATGAGAGGCTTTTATTTTAACAGTGTTACATGAGCACTAAAATGCCAAGGGCTCAAAATGACCCTGTTCTAGTGTTAACTAGCAATGTGCTGGTCTGCTGCCTAGCTTGAGCACTGGCGCTATTTTTTTAGCTTGTGATCTTTACCCAAACAGATAAGGAAACTTCCACACTGCTTTCTTTTTCTTCTTCTATCTTTTTATGGTGCTGAATATCAATCATACATCGCCAGATCTCTGATCGGTACAGTTGCTAGTCATGCATAGTCAGAATCTAGCGTGGTGCCTGTTTACAACTCTCAGTGCCACCTCAACTAAACAAACTGGAATGAGGCACCACCTTGTGGCACTATTTAGCAGTTGTGAATTCTCAAAATAAAGTGACAAAGTTGAGAGATCATTTAAGAAAGCTACTGTAGATGTCAGCAGGTATTGGTTTCTGGGAAATTTATGATATGATTGTTAACAGAGCTGTTGGTTAAAACATGAAAATAAGTTCCAGATTTTGTGAAACTTGAAGAATCATGTAAAAAGTTTCAAAACAGCCTAAACTGCTTAAAGTCAGCTAAAATCAACAGGGTATCAAATACCTGCGAGAGGCAATTCTTCTACTTTTCATTTGCCTGCCTCTCTAGTACTTTTTTTTTCACTTCATGTGATCAAGATACAAATTTATTTGCCTGTGGCGCTCCTCTGTTCTTTGATGTTTCTTCTTACTACGCTCGTGTCCACCGAGGCCAGAAAGAAGAACAACTTTTCCAAGTTTAGCTGTCGAACATCAAATCGTGAACATCGGTATTGACTCGCGTCCCACCAGGCCAATTTAATCTGTGATTCAGCTCGCACAGTTTAGCCAGCAGAAGAATCGCGTTATTAAGCCCCCTTAATGAAACAGTCAGGATGGACTCTCCATATCTTTGTGCACTAAAAAAAGCTCTTCTAAATGGAAAACACATTGTCTTCATTATTTGCAAGTGTACAATGAAGGCAGTTGCCATGACTACAGCCATCGGAGGCTGAAGCCTGGTTTGAGGCCAGAGGGGCTACAGGAACAAAGTGGCTCCTAATGGAGAGATTGTACAAATGACTCTCTGAAAGGGTTATATATCGCTGGCATTTTCATGTTGGCCAACACAGTCGCGGCGCAACAAATGATCGGTTTCAGATCATATCCTCGTGTCAGTGCTGGTTCTGTTTAATGAAACAAGATAAATCTCGCCAAGTTATTTGCTATTCCCACTGAACAGTCTGCTAAATATTCTTAGAAATGCATCTCTAAATGGCTGTCCTATGTTGTTTTCCAACGTAGCGGCTTTTTAAAGAGCCTTGCGGAAACTTCCAGTGTACACCAATCAAAATGCAGATTGTCTACACAGTGGGGTGTCCACCCAGGAGAATTAGAGCTGAATACTAAGCAGGAGAAAGCTCTCAGTTTTGACTGCTGTTTATGCTTTGGAGACAGGAAGAGGGAGGTAAAACGAGAGCGAGAGAAACGGCATCGCTTAATTTCTTTTCTCGTCTTGAATGTAGGTTAAATTACCTTTAAATCTCACACAGAATTGCACATTGCAGGTAAATGAGTCACTTGGCAGCTGATAAGTAGCTGCAAAGACATGCTGGGAATCAGAGACAAGGCGCCTTTTTGCTGGAAGAAAGAGACATTTTGCTAATTATAGAGGAAACGGTCGTATGGGACCTCTCTGCTCTCCGATTCATGTCAGATAATAATTGGTTTACCTGATACAATGCCCTGTGTTTGGTCGGTGATGGGGCGGCGGCGAAACAAATTACTAGGAGGTTGACCTTTTGTAGCGCCGTGCTGACCCCAGGCAGGGAGGCTGCATGACAGGAACACTAACACACCACAGTGCCACATAAACCAGTCTGGATATTACATACAGGGGTGTCGGTTTAGTTATTATACTGTCTGCGACATTTATATACCATTGTATCACCCTAGCAAATTACACTGCAAATTGCACACATATGTGTTTTATGAAATGTTAATTGCTTTAATGCATTGGCCTTTTTATTTCGGCTACATACTCTGCCTTATACGTGAGCATACATATACATCATTTCTGAATAAAATGTAGATAAAATTGTCTAAATAACATTTTTCAGCCTTAAATGGTGAGAACACATTTTACACACAGGCTATGCAAAGCTCTAACACAATCTACCAATCACAGGGCAGCGTGCATATAGCCCAAGGCTAGTTCAGTGTCCCACAGATGTGACAGATAGTGTTTATGTTGATTACCATCTTTTATTTACAGAGATAAAACAAATTTTGAGTTGTTTGGAAGTCGTTTATCCACTAGAGTACCTTACCCTATTAGCTCTGTCGCAGCACATGTAGCACAGTAGCATCTCTAAGGAAGCTGTTTCAACCAGTTTAAAAAAAAGAGAGAAAAGAAAAGCAATTGCCATCCATAAGTCAAAATTTCAGGCCAGTAATTTGAAATTCTGAGTTGCATATATCTAAATTTTTACTTAAAAGCTAACTAAGTTTTCAATTTCGCAGGAAATGCAGATATCCTCTGCAATTTTAAGGCTTTTTTAATGGCAATATATAACTTTTAACACTAAATTAAGAACAAATAATTTGGCGCGGTATAAATAGATTTAGTTATATCCTATTTATTGATATATTTAATAAATGTAATTTGCTAAATAAATTATAAAATTAAAAAAAAATAGTATTAACTTATAAATTAACATTAAATGTAATGTAATAACATATCAAAGCAGTTTATCATGTGTAGCTGTCTTGAGTGTTTCGCTGAGTTTTCTCGTGTTTTTAGTTTTGTTCCATTTTTTTCCAGTGGCAGAAACACACTTCCATACATCACAGTTAGGCAGATGGTGGTGAGGATTGTGTGTGTGTTTATTTAGATGCTAGGTTAGCTCTAACACACAGTATGTACAGTATATGTATGCATACATGTAAGTGAAACCTGCAGGCATATGGATAACAGCATTTCTATATTGACTTTGGCCCCAGAAAGTCAGTGTCAGTTGGGATCTAATAAAATTTGCCAAAAGAGCACTTTCTGCTGCCTGTAAAGCTTATTGTGTGAGCCAATTGTTAAAAAAAAAAAAGAAAAGGGAAAAAAAAGATGAGTGAATTAGCATTTTTGTCAACTCAGCCACTCGTCAATGGGATTATAACTGCAGGATAGTAAGTGATTTTACTGAGTAAATTGGACTGGAACTATAAAAGTTAAGGGCCGACAAAGAAAAAGGATCTGTCTGAATCTAAATTACGGCTGTGGTTATCGACTGCTAGGTGCCATTCAAAGGAACTTTGACTAGATGCAACATCAGATTTGTGATTGTCGACATTTAAAAAAAAAGCAATTGAGTTGCACTTTCAAGTTCCTTTTTCTTTAAGTCTCTCTTGTAAATGCACGAGGGTTCTGCACAGTGGCGGCAGCTCGCTGTGTCGTGTTTGTGCAAGGTTTATTTTACCCTTGCGAACAGGTTGTTCGCACGTTTGAAAGGAGCTCTGTTTGTGCTGTGGCTGGCCTTAAAGCTTGTTTCATGTCTTTGTTTATCTGAGAAGAGAAGAGTTCTCAACTCTCAAGACTTGTTTGTCCTTCCTGGGCTCAGACACTCAGCAGTCGTAGATCTAGTAGGACTGTTTTCTTTCGGTGTTCTCTACGGAGTTTTCATTAATGTGATGAAAGAGATCCGGGGCTTTCGAGGGCCCGGCGTGACGTCCGGAATATCCATTTTTCTGTAGATCAAGACTAGATATACTCCCAATTTAAATTCAAATCCTGGGGAATTGTCTGTGGTCTGCAAGGCACGTCACTGTCTCAAAAAAGGCGCCGCTCGATATTATAACGCAATTTGTATGTTAAAAAGGAGGCCCCTGTTGTTTAGATGTGTTTGGAAGTGCGAGTGTGTTTGTGTATGTGTGTATGCGTGCGTGAATATCGACGTGTCACTGACAGGGATGGCTTCTCCGGCCATTGTGTTAGGGAAGGGAGGCTGCTTGCTTTCAATCCATTATTGACTAATCTCATTAGCCGAGGATCCTAACGCTGAATGAGCGGCAGAAACGGACTCATTGAGATGCGACAATCACGTGCACACACACAAACACATTCGGCTGCAAGCTCACACGCACACATATTGAAGCACGCTGCCACAGAGAAAAGGAGTGACTTGTAATTATAGACAGCAGTTTGGAAAGAAGTTTTTATTGCCCGTAATTAGTCATTTTAATTAAGTGACTGCCTATCTGGGATTTCTACTGGAGCAGCTAATTATATGTTCAGCACTTTTTACTTGTGCCCGGACATATGTGCGTGTGCCCTCTGTCGCCTTTGTCCCGTGGCTGCCTGTAATGTTTGGTCTGCCACTCGTGGATCGCACTCACCTGTGCGCCTGAAAAAAACACATCTGCTTTGCATGTGAGCTCGCACCGCCAACATCGTAAACTTTGCTGTCATGGAAAAAGGAGATGCAAAGTGTGGGCGCGATTTGCACAGTCTTAATAGGAGCTGCAGCGCCACGTAGCTTCGTGTCTCCGTGTTTGTTGCTGGCCAGGTGACTGGGCCACACACCTCTGCACTATCAGCCAGCAGAGAGAGAGCAGACCACTGCAGAGGGAGATTCATGACCCAGCCAGCCTGTAATTGCTGATGGTTCAGCAGTTTTCAGGGGCTGAAACAGGAGGATACAGAATTTCTCAGCTTTTTCCATTTCTTGCAGCACTCATTTCCTCAGCCTTTCTGATCCAGTGCTTCTCTCTTTCTCCCTCCTCAATGTGCTGCCGCCTTTCAGACCTTCCCACTCTGTCTTTTTGTGCATGTTTGTCTTTAGCTATGTGCGTGTCTCTGTGTGTTTCCCGCACACTTCTGGAAATGCTACTGCAGGCAGCTTTGTTTATGTTCACCTGTCAAGCTACCTCAACTTCTCTGATGGATGATGTGGAGCTTGTTGTTTGCCAACAGCTAGAGACAAGTTGTTGCTAAATTATACCCCCAAACAACATACCTGTCTACAAAACTAAGGTGAACTGCTGCTGGGAAATTGATTAATTGACTGGACTTTCAGTCAAAACTGTATTCATTGTTGCCATAATTCCCGAATGTGATGTTTTGCTCTCAGTTCATAACAAATTCGTTTTAAATGATCAGCAGTTGCACCTGTATGTTTAAATGTGATATGGATATATTATGATATTGCCCAATCTTTATAAAGTGATATCCACATTTGAATATGCAGACAAATGTTGGCAAACTCTTCTGTTACCAGAAGCCTTTCATTTGTAGTCCTTTTGTGATACAAGTTAAGTTGATCAGTTTGTTTGAACAGTCTTTGGTTGCATGGAGGTAAACGGTCTGTGTAGAGAGCAAAACGAGGGATTCCACTTGCCAAAATGTACTCTCTGGATCACTGCTTCTCATTTAGCGTTTTATTAGCTTTTTTCAAATGTATCTGGATTCATAAACAATGACTGGAACAGGAACTCTTAGCCTGGATATCCGCCGGCTACACTGGAAGCGCCGAGAAATTGGCTGTTGTCCCCAGAGGCTAAGTCAGCAGAGAAGCTTATGGGTTTCCAGACCGACCACTGACCCTATTTATAAAGAGTTTATATGCAGGCATAAGCTTTAAGCACTTCGGTAGGTCCTCACATTTTAAAGTTTGTTAATTGGTTGCTTTTTTTTTCTTTTGTTAGGGGTGTATATGCAGATGATGTTTATGCATATAAAGTGTATATGTCCGTATGGAAGAGATTTTAAAAGCTAATTTTATGTTTTATATCCATTTAATGTCTCATAAGACTGTGATTTATTTACGAAACGGGCTCCTTTTGCATTTTTCCCTCATAAAAACGTAATTTTAAGAATTATGTATGAATAAGTAAACATTGTGTTGTATGAACAAGGGGACACTTTCACAAGTATAAGAGCTATATATGAAATATAAACATTTTACTTCAGAGGCAGTGGGAAATTCCTAATAACTTGTTTCTTTTTCACATGGGTGTGTTAAAGGATAGACTGTTATCGCTCCATATGACAGCATATTTCCATAAGCTGGAACTCTGCCACCCTCTCCTACAGTAACATTCAATATTAATTTGATACTATTTTTAGCTAGCAGTAGGATTATATAAAATGAGACCATACTGTTGTGCAAGCATCTGATCTGCATCGCTGAGACTCCTTGCATGCGATACGGTTTGCCTTTGGTGTTTTTATGCTGTAGTGACTCCCTAAAGAGGGCCGCACACAATAGGGAAATAATATACACTGAGTGAAATGATCCAAGGATGCCTGGATAAAGAAAGAAAGATGAATAAATGAATAAATGTCTTCAGTGCTTGATCGAAGACTCCACTAAGTCTTTTTCTCCCTGGAGAATCTCCTTTTTCTTCCCTGACACATTGGAATTCTTCACAGCTGCACGTGAAATGAGAGGCTTCCCGATTCATTTACACAAAGGCAATCAAAACATAACAGCCCACGATATCTGGCAAATTAGTGCAGCGCAAGCAGTGTGGTGTGGGCTCCAGAAGAGGCCGAGGAGGGGAGGCAGAGGTCTGCGTGTTGCATGGGATTCATCACATGCTCGCGTGTGTCCTCCCACGGTTCCATAAGGAAGATTTGTGACACGGATTTACTGCAGCCTGTGCTGTCTAACCTCTAAATCAGCCTCCTCCTACACGTCAGACCCATACTCCCTTTTTACATGCAGAGACACTCGGACTCACACGCATTCTGCGTGGTCACGGAGGGGGCGGGTAGGACGTCGAAGGTGCAGGGGGCGAAAGGGAAAGGAAGAGAGGTCGAACTGCCCTAGTCAAAAAGCCTCCTCTCTGCAGATCAAGCATTCGCCTGTCTGGTAATGTGTTGTCATTGACCAATTAGGAAATCCAGATCAAACGGGTGCAGGGAATGGCCTCTCACTGGCCCTCTCTAAGCACTCTGCTCTTTTTAATTGAGCACATTTGTGGAATGAGAGGCTTCTCCCCGGAGGGACCGATGGCTGTAGATACTAGCAAGCTGTTAACACGGGATCAGTCCGCCCAGCAAGGTTATCAAACAATCCGCAAATATTAAAAAAGAATATATTTCTATGAGCCATGCCAGCTAGATCACTCCAATTCACGTCTGTGGACTGGAGGAGAAAATGTTTGGGGGGGGTTTTCTGGAAAAATGGAACAAAAAAGATGAAGTAACATCTCAGATGGCTTTTAGTGTTCAAAAAACAAAACAGAAAATGGTTGTGAAGGGAATCGTTGCTTTATTGATTTGTAAGATGAAGGTTGTGGCATTCCTTCTTTCAGATGTTGACTGTATTTTTTTATTTAACTATGAAACTTTCTCTAAAAATGTAACATCTAAAATAACTGGTCACAGGGTCACAGTTGCTGTTTTCCTATGTATATTTTTTAATTCAGGTTTTGGACTTTTGATTAAATAAATCAGGATTTTTAAGACATATTCTCAAGCCGATATTCCTGCTGATGAAATTTCCAAATGGAGATGTTAGCGAGGTCATTATAAGGTCTGGCAGTTTGATGGTATGTCTTCACAGACTCCTTTGGTGAAACAGAGAAAGCTCATGTTGCCGCTGTCCATCAGTGTCTAGGCAGGTTGAGCTCATGCACTATTTAAAATCCCTCACTCTCTGTTTCTTTCTGTTTCTCTCCTCCCATTCACTCAAAGTCACAAAAGGCCAAAGGTCACTGGCACAATGGAGACAAGGAGGTCCTCCATCCCCCTGCCCACACCAACAACTCCTTCAAACACACACACGCCAGCTAACAAACACCCACAACTGCCTCTAACTTATCACAGCTACTCTCACGCAGTGTATGCTTGTAAAGCAGCGAACACACAAACACGCACACCCCTCCTGTTCTGCTCTCAGCCTTCTTTGAATTCCTTCCCATGTATCTTGCAGCTCGCCTGTCACTCCTCCCCCCAGCGCTATCAGTCTCTCTCTCCCAGACCTCATAATGGCTCCTCTTGGGTAGCGGCTGCGTCTGCAGCTCCCGCTATTTCAAAGTTTTAGCTGGCCGGATTAAGCATGGTATGTGGAAAATGAACAGCCACTCACAGGAGGGACACATGAGCTGAATGCATAATAAACCAGGAGACTGGCAGGAAAAAAAACTGAGAAAGGAAGGTGGGGGGGCTCAGAAGTTGTCTGAGGCAGTGTCGGCACCTTCGTGGCAACAATATCACTCACAGAAATGGAAATAAAATGCCTCTTTGACTTTTCCTCTATGCTCGCAATCAAAGGCAATTTTTAAGACAAAGTGTTCCAAGGGGTGGTAGTGATGGCTCTCTTTTGTGAGACTCTGAATTTACCTCATATCTCAACAATGGCTGCAGGTTTACACTTTGGCTCACTGGTTTCATCATCACCATCATCATCATCGTCACATGCCTCCGAAATTCCAGGAGGATTGTGAAGGAGAAAGGAGCTTGGCAGCGAGCAGTGAGGCTGATGGAGCACCACAGGCACAGGGAGACAGAGCGGGGCTAGCTGCCTAGCCGTTTCACCTCGCGCTGCTCTGCATTTGGTGGGGGCTCGCACAGTCATGTGGCTCATCTGTGCTGCCTCTAGCGCCACGGGGGAATTGACCCTCCCCCTTGTCTGCTATTAGTGTAAGGGTGGAAGGAAATTAAAAGAGTAGCTCTTTGGAAGAGGCAGTGCAGAGCAAACAAGAGAAGGAGAAGGAGAAACAATGATGCTACTCATGTTTGCAGGTTCTCCTCTAGTTTTTGCCAGCTCCATGAGGGAGGCAGGCTAGCGGATGGATGGTGGCTTGGCAGTGAAGAGAGACTGGCTCCCGTTTGCCTTTGTCCTTTCTCTCTCTCTCTCTCCTTTTTTTTTAATCGTAGTCAGAGATCAGCCTCTGAGACTTGGTGAAATGTTACACTTGGTTAGAGAGGAGATATTGCTAAGGCCCCTCTATGATCCCAACCCTCTGTTTTCTTCTTCTGCTTCTGCTGGTGGCCATGAAGGGTGGGTGGGGGGTGTCTCTGCCACCCCGGCCTCCTGCCTCCAATACCATGCTCCCTTTGCTTTTCTAATCATGCTGCAGATGTGCCTGATGGCTGAACAATCTCTGTGTACTGAACGTGGGGCTCCCGCAGGAATCCAGGAGGCTTGCTTATGTGAGCTGTCATGAAAAAAAAAAAAGTGAGAGGGCAAAAAGGGAGGGAGAGAGTGAATGTGGATCTGCGTGAAAGACAGAGCGGGGGAGTGGAGTGAGTTAGAGGGAGAATGGGAGATGGAGAAAGACAGAGGGAAAGAGGGAGAGATCAGTGAACAGCGACCAACACAGCAGGGCTCCTTTGGATTGAGTGTGTGCGCGCGTGTACGCACGAGAGCGAGTGGCACAAGTGCGAGCCCGCCCTCGCTCACGGTTGCCTCTGGAGCTACAGACCAAACCACATTAAATAAAAGAAATCCATTCCCAAGCCTGTTAAGGAGCCATGTGGGGAGGTGTGAGCGTGTGTGTGCACTCGAGTGGCTGCGTGTCCATATGTGTGTGTGCAGCAGAGACATGGGGGAAGGGAGGAGGAGGTGCTGGAGAAGGGCTGAGGGGAGGGGAGGTAGAGCAGGGAGGTGGGACAGGCAGGAGGCAGCTCATATTATCCTCCGTGCCAGCTCTGGATGGAGCCTGCCGGGGATTATGGCACATTCTGTGAGGCAACAATGGAAGAAGCACTGTTACGTACACATTTCCATCCTCTCTGCTTTTTCCTCCGTCGAACAAACACAGCTTTGTCCTCGCTGCCTGCCTGGCCACTTACCAGGCAGACACCTGGAGTCCTAGAGGTGCCCTCTCTAAACTGAACGCCCATCCCTCAGTGCGAAAAAAAACAAAAACGGTCTTCTCTACAATGTTGTGATAATTAAAGGAGAGCTTTCACGCCGGCCTCAGCCGACAGTCGGAAGAAAACAAGACATATCTCGGAATCAAAGCTCATTAAAATCATGAGGGTAAAGAGATGCTTCCTCCCCCTCCTCCTCCTCCTCTTCTTCCTTCTCTCCTCCTACTCCCTCATCTTTATCACCCTTAAGCAAGTGCTGCAAACAGCAGACCCCTAGTCAATGATGGTGCAGATTAGTCCTTTATTGCCTAATTCACCTACAACAGATGACTCATGGAGACTTGGATCACCTTGAGTCTTGACATGTCCCCATAAGGTATGAGAATGATGCTGATTTCTTCACTGAGGCCACCGTGTTCAGATTTAATAGTGTCAGCAGTGCTTAGCTTAGTAGCTTTCGATTAGCGAGGTGTGTGTGCGTGCATGTGTTTTGGTGTGTGTCGAGGAGAGGGGGGTGTTTCACACTGCTCTGCGGAGGTGTAACACCCTGCCTGTAGTGTTGTTGTAAAGCACATTACGAGTGACTGAGGGTGTTGTTATGGTATCATGATGCCGGCCCAGCACTCAAGGGAAGGTGAGAAGATCTGTGTGCTTGTGTGTGTGTGCGCGCGTGTGGTCGGGATGGTAGCCAGCGTGGTTTGCTGTCTTTCTACACCTGTAGCCGCACTCACTCTCTCACCTTTTCATGTCGACGAATACTTTGAGCGCCTCGGGAGATGCGCTTTAGAAAAATGTCTCCATTCAAATGTGGTACATGAGTCAGGAGGGCACGAAGGAAACGCTCTCAGGCGGTTGTATAGATTTTAAGCAAACTTCCACATGAGCTAAAATTATTACCCCGCCTGTGTGTTATCAGCATCCATCATAGTTTAGTGACTGATGTGCCAGTTCAGCTTTGATTCACTGCTCTTGCATTATATGTGCTGTTTTCTCTGTGAAGGAAAACGCTCTAATCCATATCATAGGTATGCACACTTTATTACCTTCAAATATCTTTTCTGAATTGATGGCCTGTCGACTTGTCTGACATCTTATTTCTTGCCCTATCACACTTTGTAGTTGCATTGTCACTGTGCTTCCAGATCTCAGCAATTACTTTGGAGAGCACAATATTATCACGAGCAATGGCCAAAACTACGGAAATAAGAAATGTAATAAACTGGAAATATCCTTTAACAAGACTGCTCGCTCCCAGAGTGGCCTGACTGTTTTGGTTCACAAGCCATTTATATGAATAAATTAAATCTGTTTACCACTTCCCTGCGCCTCAACAGCTCAGTTGAGCGACTGTAAAGCGGCGCAGGTTCGTGATCCATTTGTTCTGCTGTGATGGCGGGATAAAGCTAATCATTGTCTACTTTTCTCCCTCTCCGACTGTTTTTATCCTGCAGAGCGGAGACGCGCAGCTCATCTACGTTACATTAACAAGCTAGAAACTCTCTTTGAAGGTTTTTGGGTGTCTGAAATAATGTTTAGATTCCAAACTGTGCGATTGTGACAGTTCAAAAAGCAATTCCCTCTTACTTACTGCAGATAATGTTGCACTTTAGTGTCTTCATTCAACATTGTTTAGCGTCACCCTCTTCCAGCCCTTCCTGTGGCACAGTTTTGTCATCAAATTAAATCCGCAGCCCTTTTCAAGGTACGCTTACGTAACATGATCACGTAATGAGACAAACATGGACCCCGTCTGACAGGAGACGGTCCTCTCTCCGCGGGGTGCCGTGCGAAAACAAAGCTTTAAAGTAGTGTTACAGGGTGAAGAAAAACATTGTTTTACCCTAGAGGTGGGCTGATAGCACTGTGAAAAGCCCATCTGAAGAGGTAGGCCTCATCTGTCACTGGGCAATGGAGGAGGCAGCCATGCAGAAGCCCCCTGATTATAAAGAGATAATTTCATCCAATCCTCCGGTGGTGCTCCATCGCCTTGCCGCCATACTCCACTGCCTTTCATATTTGTTCCCAGCCTGCATCTCCTCACCCGTTTCGTTTTATTACAGCTCCCACTCAATACATATATTTTAGCTCCCCCTTGAATAGGAGAGGGAAGCGGGTCTCCCTGCTCTCGTCCCACTCTCCGACTCCCCCCACACCCACGAGTCTTTTGTTGTGCAGGAATCCACAGCTCAACTTGTTGTGTAACGCCTGCTGTGCAATTTGCAGTAAATTAAGCTCAAGTAAGGCACATATCTGCAGCGATTTCCCCTCACACGCTCAGAAGCGTCAGGCAGGATTGCCGGAGTTACTATCTGAATCAAGGCAAATAACATCACGTAAAGGTAGCAGCACACAGAAAATAATAAGCGATAGCATCTGTAAGATAGATGAGAGCTTGTAAATAGAGGCGGGCTCATAATTGCCACTGTTGTCATATCTCCATAGCATCATGGGTTTAATCTGTAAATTGGCTCTTGTTAGTCATCAAAGATATAACAAAGGACTAGTGTTTAATTAGAACAAGTGAATATCTGGAAATTAAATTACACCTCAACACTGCCATGCCATTTAAAAAAAAAAAGTCATTATCTTAGGAAGAAAATGCATGTAAATGTGTGCACACGTAGGCTTTACAGCGATTCCTGCACCGTGTGTTTAACCGGTTAAAAAACGGAGGAGGTGAATGGCAGCCCAACCTTTCTTTCCCCTCATTTTAACTCACTGTTGGAGGTAAGAGAGATGACAGGGGGAGAGCTCGAGTGAGAGAGCGAGAGCAAGGGGAAGGGCAGGAGGGAAGAGAAAGAGAGAGAGTCGGAGGGAGCAGGTCGACTCGCTCATCAATAACCACAAGGTCAGACAGGCAGTGCCGGGCTGAGTGGGCCCTGTTAGGAAGCAGCAGCTGAGGATTTGTAGAGCTTGTAAAGGCTTAAAGCAACACTGCTCCGCCTTCTTTGTGCCACAAGCCAGGCCTTTGAAGGGCCAGGGAGACACCTGCTGGTGGCTGAGGAGCACAGTGGTCTGGGGACACCCTTGCCAAGGATCAGCTCACTATCAGCTGGCAGAAGGAGGTGACTGGGGGGAGTATTATAGCAGCAAACACCTGATGGATGTATAAAACATGTGTCACTAAGGAAGCTGTTGTTTGACAGGAGTATCCATGACCACATGTTATAAAATGTGAACGTTATTTGATTAAGCTGTAGATATCTGAAAGTCACTTAAACCCATGCCCAATCGTTTTTTTATGCTAAATTCCTCAAATCATTATCAGAACTCAGCCACGCCCACTTCAAATGTTTCATCTGAGGATTCAGTAAGTCTGTGAGACATCAGACATGTCAACAAACAAAACACTTTCCATCTGCAAAGAGGAGTGGAAAAAATACTCGGACATCTCCCCCCCCCCCCTTTATGAGCTTTCTAATTTATGGAGAGGAATGCACTAGTGTGCCCTTCTCTCCTCTCAAGTACAGGCATGAGCAGCTCCAATAGGTAGCATAAAAGCTCTTTAGCTGTCTAGTGGAGTAGATTACTGGCCCTGCCGTTAAATCCAGCTAGAGACCCCTAAGTGAGCATTATCAGTATGGTGCAGCATGCTGCCTCCTCTCTCTCCCGCTCTCCTTTTTTTTTTTCCTCCCCTCGCTCCCTCATCTCTCAGGTACTTTGTACGGCGAAATTTCTCACTGTGTGATGGTAATGGAGAAGGATGGCGTGGAGAGGGAGGGGTCTGAAAGAGCGTTTGAGTGAGAGATGATGCACCGCAGGACGAGATGCCCCTGCAGTAGCGAGAAGGAAAGATTGAGACAGGATGAGATAAAGGGGGAGTGAGGCGGAGGAGAAGATGGAGGTTACACTTTTCACCACCCATAAACGCGCTTATTAATTCACTAAACCTTCCACTTCAAGCTGCAGGTCACTACGAGTTCTGGCCGACAGCCTTGTGTAATATTTATTTGACACTGAATGCAACATTAAATCAAACCCCCTAGAGGCGAAATTGATAACCTTTAATGTAGCCGGTGATACTTTTTAACTTGTGATAATAGTATGTAGCATGTCAGCTCACAGCCTCATTGTTTGCCTTCCATAAAATATTATTCTCTCTGCTAAAAGAAGAAGGTTTTCTATAAGCTGCTACTCCAAAATCAATAGTGCGCTGTAAGGGGTTTTGTTAGAGGAACTCTTATGTAGCTGGAGCGAGAAGGGAGGAGAAAGGGGAGTAAAATGTAGAGCAAGTCTGGGCCCAGGGTACAGATAATTGTTAACCAAAGATTACATAATGGCTAAGTAATGTAAACAGAGAACCACATGCCAAGTTAATGTTCTCACAGGCCAGGATGGAAGGGTTTCGTGCAGCTTTCTGAGGTAATGCTGACAGACTGAGGTGCTACGACTCAGTGTGTGTGTGTGTGTGTCCCTCTACCTCTGTTCATTTTCACCCCAAGGTGCTTTAAACACAGTCAGACATCCTGTCTACGTCCAGTGTGTCATTTCCAAAGGTGTATGGCACCGTTCGGGGCAACCGCCAGGGCTTGTTAAGGGTGTCACAGGAGCTGAGAGGAATGTCATCCTTTGGGCTCTCTGAGGTGCTTGTCACCTGCCAAATCAATATCTCCCTGCTCAGCTCACAGCACCCAGCACACACACACACAAACACACTATAACAGCAATATCCTGGTGGTGATGGAATTGGCAGCTTCACTTGGAAGAGGTGAGCCTTAACATTTGTCTGTGTTTGTGTTACAGAAGTCTCCAGTTTAATGGCTGGCAGGTAGAGGCCAAAGAGGGACAATCAACATGAACTCGATTCCGTCGATGGACAGACACATACAGCAGACCAATGACCGTCTGCAGTGTATCAAACAGGTGAGGAGGTGTTGAAGGTGTTGGCTCTCAGACATTAATATTATATTTCAATTAAAAAACGAAATAAATAAACTGTGATGATGACAACGACAGCGATTAGCATCATCACAAGTTGATATTTAATAACTTTTTCCAATAATTAAGCATCATTATTAATGTATTTGTTATTTTCTTAAATATAAAATGACAGATTTTAAATTATATACTGTAGGCTGTAACTTCATTAGCACATATGTGTGCTTGTGCTATATTTATTAATGGTTAGTAAATCATCCAGTCGTTTTGTAAATGTCTCAGTTCTCATTACCAGGGCCTCGATTACAACCATTTAGTCCAGCGGTTGTAAAACTCTTAATTGTCGCACTAATGAAAATCTCACCCTGCACTCACACACACACAATTTTTACTGACTGCTAACAGTAAAAAAAGGATCCAAGTTGAATGTGAGCAAAATAAAGATCAACACAATAGCATCAGCAAACTCTTGTTTGTTTACTTCTCTAAAAAAAAATCACAGCGGTGCCATGCCCCTGCAGTTTGAGAGCTTCTTATTCAGTCTGGTGTGTCAGAGACATACACATCTGTGCAATACTGTGGCCTATTCCTTGATTTTGTGACAGGGCCCCTTTTTTTCTGTCTTTTTAAATCTGGGTTAATAAAGGGAAGGGGTGCATTGGAATCCAACATTTTTACTCCGTAGACCCAAAAAACTGCTAGTGAATATGAAAGTCTATGGTGGGTGAAACAGCACACAAGCAGCAGCCTCCAGGTTCACATTCATGTGATTTACAGCACATCTGTTTATATGCTTTTAAAAACAAGTGTTATACACATCTGTGAAAACTTTATAAACACACTGCATGGTATATTATAAACATTAGCTGCGGTTTTACAGATGAATTACATAAATGGTTTACAAAAGAATTATTAGCCAATAAGTAAACCTCCTGATTATCATGTTGTGGTCTGTTAACAGTAAAGTAGCTCTTTTAATTTGCCATTTATTAACACTGATTATGAAGTTTTATAGTTCATTTAAAGCCTTCAGGCTAAAGCATGTTCAGTAAGTTAGTAAGGTACTGGACTTTTTGCTGCTACCGGTGGAAAAACACAAGCAGGGAAAAAAAACCCTCACCAGCCCTGTTCACCTTTCCAAGTACACACATGTAGTGAGTCACATCCACGGTGAGACTGCCTCTCTATCTTCCTGTTTGGCCACAGTTAAGTGACTAATCTGTTCAGCTCCTATTATCAGGACTCTGGTGTGACTCAGGTTACCGACTGGGGTCAAAGAGCAGAGGCTCCCCTCCCTCCCCCCGTCATCGCCCCGCTTTCTGCCTCCACCGCTGCTGACTCCCAGCGTGTCCTTTTGTTCTCCTCTCAGCACCATTTACTGCAGGACAAATCTTCGGCAGAATTAGGCAGGCATACTTGTGTAACCCCAGGCTACAGGGATCTTCCTTTGATCTCTTCTCTTAACTGCTGGTCCATTTTGTTTCTGGGCTCTGTGCTGCCAAAGTCCACCTCCTTGAAAAGTGCATCAGAAAGCCTTCGGGGGACAATGTATGGGGGCTTGCACTTAAATGCAAATGTGGACGTGGTAAACTGCTTTATCCCAGCTATCCAAAAATAAGGCAAGGTGAGGCGGATAGAGAGACAAGGCAAGCATTTGGGGAGTAAAAAGAGCGAAGCTTCTCTATGTGTAGAAACAGGCCTTTTGTTCTTAAGTAATAAGGTACAGAGAAAAGGAGAGGTAAACACTCTCTGCCTTCAGTCTGGTTACCTTCTTCACAGCAGGCTATTAAATAATTCAATTTCCCCTCCTTTACTTGTAAGAGGAGAGAAAATTGATTCTATTAAAGCGCTGTATTACTAATAGCAGGTGAATTGGTCTGTAAAGGAAGTTGACAGAACTTGAAAGGGAACCTGTGTTTGTCTGAGAGTAGTTTACACAATCCCAAATGCTGTGGGGTTAAATGTATTGACCCCTCAAGTCAAAAATTTAAACAAATACATCCCAATGTTAGCACCCAGGAAAGCAGCACATGGGTAAACATGCCAATTAGAGAGATCCATGGCGTACAAGGAGGCCTTCAGTCCAACTAATAAATGGTTAAGCGCTGGGTCATTTCAAACCAACCAGTAAGAGCCAGCACCCTGCTAATAGAGGCAGCTTTGTGCCGCAGACAATCAGGGTTTGGAAGGCCCGCATAATAAATACCATTTATGTCCTGCCAATTAGACTAGCAGCGAGCCCATTCAGCCAGCCGTCTATTCTCCTCCCCGCACACAAAGATGATCATCAGGGGAGATCAGAACAATTAACTCACTATCTTCTCCCCCTGCTCCCCATTGTCCAATATCCAAGCTATTAAAATAATTAAGGAAATATTGTAAACCAATCCAGCTGTTTGCTTTAATTGAAAGTGTGCACATGCTGAAATTTGGCATCTCGAAGGCAGTACCGACTTGGAGCAGGAATATAAATGAAGCCTCCTCCATTGTGTTGTTGTTTTCTGGGAGATGTGACATGTCTCTCTGAGTACTCCCAGCCAGTGCAGCGGACAGGGGAACAAATTGATTTTGTTGCTCAAATGATAAATTACTGCTGAGCGCGATGATAAAGTGGAGGAAATTGGAATCCGTCAACCTGATTGAATCACGGGTTGAAAGTTAAATCAGAAAATCATTACTGTGGTAATTTTTAAATTACTGTCTTGTTGTAAAATTGCAATAATATGATTTTTAAACAAACTCGACCAAACACTTGGGGGATTTTTTTGTTTCTTTCGTTCTTTTTTTTTTGCCACATTGCGCTAAATCTGACTTTAAAATGAGTGACTTTGTTTTGGTTTCAGGTTATGCAGTTAATGGGAAAGATAAGGGACTAATTAATAGGTTGGCAGACAGAAATTTGCTCAGCAAGACTGAATATTTGTTTTGGTTATTATTTATTAAGGAGAATTTAAGAAAACAGCTTCCAGATGTGAGAATTTGCCTGTTTCGGGTCTTGTGGTTACAAAGACAAAATGCTTGAGATGTTGGTACAGTATAACCCTAGAATATAAATATATATATCTGTATTTATTCGAAAGTGATACAGAAAAACAAATGTTCGCCTGTTTAACCTCCAAACAGACAAGTATGCTTAAAAAGTGATTTATAAAAACAGTTATCTGATTTTTTCCCCCAACACGTTTTTTCTCAGAGCCTGTTTGTTTTCCTCCTGCATCTCAGAACTGCACCATTGCGAGCACTTTGGGGAAGATGGCTTGCCTGATAATGTTGGTATCTATTTCAGAGACAGTATTTTCCTTTCACGGTGGGGAAGCCAGTTTTCTGTCAGACTCTCCTTTCGCTGATACATACAGGGGTTCGCCAGAAACTATGAACCATCCTCTCGCCGCAGGAACACTTCCTCACATTCTTAGCGGCGATATTTCAAGACAAACTGGAGGACTGTCCTCTTTGCACCGCTCCTACACTGCTTGTGCAGCTGTTTCTGTCTGCCGCTGTGTTCTTTCCAGTGTTAATTGTCTCCATTAACGTGTTTTCAGTGCTCTGGGGGTGTCGATGAATGTAGAGCAACAACAGCAGCAAACTAAGAACTGTGATTCTGAATGGAAAGAGTCTTTGCCCGATCACTTCTGATACATAAATGAAGTTATATCCAGATCCAGTTGTGTCAGAAGAAAAAAGCTATGTTCTCAGGACTCTGCAAGTGCCGTCTCTCTTTGTTTCCCTTGAACTGAACCGAGCATTAACAAGAGTGTACGTGTTGGAGGATCATTCTTACCCAGGGGACGGGGATAGGAGAGTGTGAGAGGGTCTCTTGGCCACTAGTTTAGGTTTGATTGGTGGGTTTTGGCCAGAGAAAGGGGAACATCTGTGGCGTGGTAGTGCCAAGCTCTCCGTGTGACAGCCACACTGGTGGGACCAATTGTTCTGAGTGCAAAGAACAGTAATCACTTCAAGCCCAAGTGGTGGTGTGTATTTTTTTTTCTTCCCTCTACATATTCTCCCTCCCTCCCCCTTTTCTCCCTTTTTCCATCCTTGGTGCACTGATTGCGTGTGTTGTCTAGCTTCCAGACTCATCTAAATTTAGCATCTGGGGATGTGTGTGCTTCTCCAGGAGACTTTTTATCCACCAGTAGAATTTGAATGCTCTGCTACCCCACCACATCTCCTTTTAGTCTCCCCCAACAAAGACATATCACAAGAGTGGGGAACGGTCTTGGACAGAGTATGAAATAAACAAGACTGGTTTCATCCACTGCTTGTCAAACACCAGCTTTGTAAATTGATATGAAAGCAGCCTTATCAAATCCTAACCTCTGCTGCCCCCTAAAGAGCAAGCAAGAAAAAAGCACTGCACAGCAGTGACTGTACCCCTGTCACTTCCTCTTCTTCTTCTCTCTCTGACAGTGAAATCAAAGCACGCAGACGTATTAGGAAGGCAGCCATTCACTTTAAGCTGACAAACCGCTCTATTTACCTTTGATGCCATGGAGTGGGAGTCCATTTGTTCCTGTTTTGTACAAGTGCACTACAAAAGCTTGTGTGCATAATCTTTCCAAAGGCAACAGATTACAGCAGAGTGGTGGTGGTGGTGCATCTGCTCTGCTATGTATAAAGTGATTTGTATTGTGGTTCGAAAGCTTTTAGAGGAGAAATGACCAACAGTAAGGTTGATACCGAGACCCAGAGAGGTCCTTTTTCAGTTTTCTGTGCTGCTCTACAGCAATACAGACAATGCAGGTTAGTGCTGGCTGCAGGAGGGGAACGAATGCCATAAAAGGGTGTCCGTAGGTCAAGGAGTTTGTTGTCAGATAAAGTCAGAGAACAGCCAAGGGTTGGCTACTGAAATAGGGCTTCCTCGTGGATTCATGCAGCCATACAAGGAAGATTTATTGCAACAGAAACCTGAGATAGTAGCTGAGTGGAACTGGGACATACTATCAGCCTAGAGCGGTCATATTTGAACCCATTTAAAATAATTAATCCAAAGCATCATAAGCAAAATTTCAGAACATTTGGTCATAAAAATGCTGTTCTCATTTGCTCAACTCCGAGAGCTCATAATTAAAAGTTAAATATTAAAAGCTGGTTAGATTTTTTTTTTCAGAGCAGGTGGGAAAACATGTAACTGCACACATTTTAGACGAGCAAATGCTTTTATTGAATTCTAATAAGATAATACATTTTATTAATGACTAAATGAACATAGAGGACAGCACAAATTTATTACAATTTTTTATTGTCATGCTTCTATTTCAAGCATAACATCTTATTTGTTTTATTGTTTTGTTTAATGCTTATTACTTACAGCAGTTACCTGTTATCTGTCCCATTTTCTTAAAGTATTTGAATATTACTGGAATCACATTGATTTCCATCTTTCTCCTCTTCTGCATAGCACCTACAAAATCCAGCAAATTTCCAAACAGCAGCCACAGAGCTGCTGGACTGGTGTGGTGACCCCAGAGCCTTCCAGCGCCCCTTCGAGCAAAGCCTGATGGGATGCCTAACGGTAAGTCACCAGTCGTGAGCACCTTCCATAATCTCATGTTCAGAGTTTCAAGAATGAGCCGCTTGAACAACTGCTGCACTCTTTCCATAACCTCCTCGGGGATGCAAGAATACTCATGTTTAGCCTGGTGATCATCCGTGAGGTCACTGAAAATGTAAAATGTGTTTAACCTTGTAGAAACTGCTCCCATTTAGCCACCTTTCTGTTGCTTTAGTTCCAGCCTTTGATATAAAATCCACAAGGTCAAAAACATTCTCAAACCACAAAGCAATCAGCTCTCAATCTTCTCTGTGTCTTTACCAAATGCCTATGGATTTTTGATTGATTGAATAATTACTGTCCTATGACATCTGAAATTAAGGCTTCTGGAGAAAACATTTAGCCCAAAGTAGTCAGGGTTTGTATATTTTCAACTAAATTTAATCAGACACAGCCAATATGTCAAGAGCTAAGTTCTTAACCCTGACTGAATATTGTTTATACTAGTGAGTTTAATGTTCACTTAATAAAATGCTCCACTGGGAATAATAGCTTAATCTTGAATTGGAAGTTAGCAATTAATTTTTTGAACAACTACATAGTCGTTTATTGCTATGACCCTTAGCCAGTTAGCAAGTGTAGCTCTATATGATAATGGTAAACTGACATAGTAGACTAATTTCTCTTGAAAAATTGTCCATTTAGCTATATGTGGTGTTTATTTGTTTTTGTTTTGTTTTGCATTACATATAGAATTTGAAAGATAAACTTAACACACTGCTTACACAGCCTGTTTACTTTGTAATATGCGGCACTTATCTATGCTAGCTTAGATGTGTGAGGAACAACTACCAGAGCTAACGCTATATATACATATATATATGAACCATACGAGGCAAATGCGTAGGCAGATTTGTGCTATGTGAAATTTCACTTGAAAGTTTTTGTTTTTATGACATTTTGCCACCATTAAAACCAGTATAATTATAGCTGTCCATGCCACGTTTTAACCAACATTCACCATTGACTATTACAAAAACCTTTAATGCTCAGAGCTGATGCACTGATTCCAAATTTAGCTAATCAAGTACCAAGAGAAAGAACAGCCAAAAGAACAGTGAATAGACAGTGGGTGTGTCAATCACCTGTCACAGTGGGCCTGACTGTGCTTTAACATGCTGCCTCCAGCATTACATAACAGACACACCTGTTAGGTGTAATTTGTATCCCCATCAAGCGAGCTCGGCTGCAGCAGGTGAAGAAGCCCGAGAGGTTTGTGCTTGTGGACCTCAGCGAAACTACTGTGACACGTCCTTCCATTCAAGCGATTGTGTTCCTGCTTTAATGTGCAGCAGCAGGTGCCTTCTCCTCCATTTCGCCACTTCAATTTGTTTCCCGCCGTGAAAATCTCAAAGCTTTTCCTTTTAGTTTATAGGTTGTGTAAACCTTGGTGTGAACCACACTGGGAGGAAGCACAGAGAATCTGATGTGATTGTGAAATTACCTGGTCACAGACTTTAATGGTAAACACTTTACAGTTTTGCCTGCATGCTTGCACTTAAACACTGGTGATAGCATTTGTAGAAATTTGCTGCTGTAGCAGTGAGGAAAAAACCCCCAGGAAATTACAGGACTTTTAAAAAAAATAAATAAACGACTTAATAAGGTAATACAGTATTCAAAACAGGAGATGGGTACTCAAAACTAGTCTTTTAATTCATCTCAATGTAAGAGTTAATAAGGCTTTTTATGTTTAATTATGACTGGAGCTTCTGTTGGATGTTGAATTGCTTTTTCTTGAAAAAAAACCCCAAATCAATTAAGCTATCATGTTATAACTCTAAAATCGTATTTTTAATGACAATATATAGCATTCATGTATGACGCAGTATTGATTTTTTAAGCTTGTTTCAAGTTGATTAATCTCCAAAATATTTAAGAGGGGAAAAAACAAGCAAATTTAACAAAAAGATTCATTTTATCGAGCTTGAAACTACAGAAACATGTACAGCTGAGTAGCAATTCCCTGCTTTCAAGCCTTGCAGTGCCTGCTTAGATGATTGCCTTATGGTAGACAGTTCACCACAACTCCTCTGACTGTGTACAATTAAAGTCCTGAAATTAGAACTGTAACTTCTTACACTAAAAATACCATTTAAATGTCCCTCGCAAGTTTAGATTCTAATTAGGCAGCCTGTACTCTATATTTCTTCTTCTTAATGGGGGATTCCCATAAATAAAGGCCAGATATACATAATCTGTTTTGGTGTCACATCCAGACTATACTTACAGAAGATAATGATACGGTCCCAGCAGCAGTGCTACCTCAGGGCTTGTATTGAAGTTTGGCGTGTGACAGCGGGATCGCTGCTATGAAAAGCCAGGCAGCGAGGGGAATCTAGTGGGGCCCGTTGGTCCACACAGACCTTAGTATGTCCTAAAGGTCTAAACGATTTGAGTGGCTCTTTTTGAGCTGATAATGATGACAGCAAATCAAAGCAACATGTGGGATGTAAGGGTGATTTACACGGCCTCCTGTGGCATGTTGATGCTTCCCCTTAATGTTTCCTCTCAGTCGGCATCTCTGGACTGGAGGCAGTATTTTTTTCCTCATCTTGCTGTCCACTTACTCATATGGAACTGATAAACTTGTAATGAGGTTGTCCTTTAACAGTCAGATTGTGGGAAAAGTCGTCATGTGGTGGATTTAACTACCCAGCACAGATCTGTATTGAGTAGATACGGATGCAGTCGTACAGCTTTGCGAGTGTCTGTCATTAGTTTGCAGGATTTTCAAGATTCAATTGTGGAAATTTTAGGAGAAGGAACGAAAGAACTGAGCAGATTATGATGGCGATCTGCAATATTTATCATGAAAACAAAGCTTGTTGCCATCAGCTGCTGCACTGGAGTGAGTAAAAGGAGGCGTGTGCATGAGGCCGTGATGCTCTCTCTGTATGTGGATGTCAAAGCAAATGGCGCTGCAGATGGTAAATCAAAAATGTAAACATTTTCTGTTTGGAAAATAAGCACATTAGAATGTTTGTGTGGGCTTGGAACAAGTGAGGAAATTTCTCATAGTTGCCCCCACTGTTATTCAGCTGGCCTTTTTAGGAACTCCCTGCTAGAGACAAAGGGAAATATTGAGTTTATGCAAATTTCCCAAAATCTGCTCTTAAAATGTTGTTTGTGAGCTGGAAATATAATGAAACAGCCTGCAGAAACACCTTTCTGCAGTAATGTCCCTATTCAGCACTGTATGCTGACCTCTGCTCTCTTCTGTTGACCTATATGTAGGTGTAAGCTATCATAATGCTTAGAAAGTGAAGTTTTCTGAGAAATAAAAGAGGTTTAGACTTGGTGTCGTTCAGCTTTTTCTTCAGAGAAAACATACCTCAGGCCATACTGACTCTGTGCTGCATGCTGTTGTTGTTTTCAGGTGGTTAGCCGCGTAGCAGCGCAGCAGGGCTTTGACTTGGACCTGGGCTATCGGCTCCTGGCTGTGTGCGCTGCCAACAGGGACAAGTTCACTCCAAAATCAGCAGGTAAGACCGGAGTTTTCTCAACCGCCGTCTCAGGCCATCTGGCCATGCTGGCCCGCTCAAGTTTATTTCTGCATTCTTTGCCACTTTTCCTCCACTTATTGCTTCTAGACTAGATCCCCTCACAGATGTATGGGCACTGATCTTTTTAAATTCATTCCTTTAAGTCTTGACTATTTATGACTTTTAAGATTAAACAAGACCAACAGTTCAATATTCAATATAAAGAGCAATCCAAGAAAATCCCTTCATAGTTTTAGTCCAGGTTCAACTGAACATTACCCTTTAATATCTACTTGACCTGTTTTCTTTGAACTTGTTCACAACATTGGGAACTACAACTCAATTTGTTACCTTTTCTGGGGTTTTAGATAAAGTGCGTACAGCAGAATATTCCATTTGTCACATGCGACAAGAACTACTGTATCAGTGATGACGAGTTCCTGTTTTCATACGCCTCTATCATCCCGGTCCTGTGATGGATTATTGGAGCAGATGCAGACTGCTAAATGTTGTTATCGAGCTGGCAAAAGCATGCTGAAGCACAATGAGAATGAAGACGCATAGGCTGTCAGCAGCTCAGAGGAGATAACAGAAATATTTTTGTGCTGTTTTACAGTTTGTGATTTGTGGTTTCCACCTGTCTTGGGTTACGGGGAAAGCTGGGTCGTGCATTTGCTTCTGTGTGCTCGGCCGCTACACTGAGCCCTCTTAAGTGTGCCAGGACATGAAAGTCAGAGGCACATATTGTTTGAATTTTCACTCATGTTTGCCTTTTTTCTATTATAAGAGGCTTCAAATCATGCAATGTCACTATTATGTCGGCATGGGTGGGGAATCCTTCCCTGCCTGCAGTTAACTCACATTGCCAAATGTTCTAATTCTACTTAATGCTAAATCAAATCTCAGGGCCTACTTTATGGGCTTAGATAAAATTGCCAATTGATTCTCTGTCTGAATAATTTCCTGCAACAGTAGTTATTTGGAAAGCGGCAAGTTCTCGAGTCTAGGCAGCATCCCAAAGTACATTTCATGGACAATTATGTACCTGTAAATGCATGAATATTTCCAGAGGAGAGGCCTGCAGAGAGGTAGAGAGAGCAGTGGAAACCAATGCAGAGGCATTCTCCTGCAAAGCTCCCAGGTCCTTTAGAGAGGAGGCCTGAGTCAAGGAGGGTGTTAAAGTGGAGAGAATACCCTCTCTGGCAGCCAGGGGAGATAGCTCTTAAAAGACACTCCCACGGGGCCCCAGGGAGGACCTGCTCCCCGACATCCTGCAGCGGTGTTGCTGAGCGACAAACGAAGGGAGTAAGTCACATGACGGGGGCCAGAGTGGCAACAGCGGGGTCAGCCATACAAGACCAAAGACAGACAAGTTAGTGTAGGCAGAGGAGACTTTGGGAAGCCTTGAACAGCTGAGAACAAATCTGAAAAGATTTTATGTGTTGAGAGGATATGAGGAAGAGCTGAAATGAATATAGTCTCCTGTGTTTTTGCAGAATTGTGTCCCTGGAGGTGAATGTTCATTTTGTACTGAGGGTGTTTTATAAATTCTCTGCACTGTTTTTTTTTATATATATATACAAAACAACCTGTCTACACCAAGCCCCGAGAGCTTTCAAGGAATATCCTGTAACTGCTGGCCTGCTCAGTCTCATCATGCATTTTGTAATCTGCTCTGAAATGTCTCCGTTAAAAGTGGGCGAAAAACACGATTTTTGGCGGTTACGAGCTGGGCTGTTTGCCTCAGAAAACATCAGGTCAGCGGATGAGTGCTAATAAGTAAATCAGATTTGGCATCCCATTTTAACCAGACCTAACTTGTCTTGGCTCTGACGCACGGCGCGGTCAAGCTATTACATTTCTGTTATGTCATCTAAAATTCCTCTCCTGAACATGTTCGAAAATTGAGCGGAAGGGGAGGCTGAGCTGATTTCAGCAGTAGGAAATCAATGTTCACAGTCAGCTTACAGCTGAAATAGGTTGTAGCTTTGACAAATTGATTAATCATGAAATGCCTCCAACAATTTAAGGCATTAGTTTGTTCTTTTTTTTCCATCTTAGGAAAAAAAAAAGCTTAGGAAGGCAAAGCGCTAAAGAAATAGACCTTTATCTTCATGACACCTGAGCAAAACTTAGCTATAATATCCTATTGATTTCAAAATGTAGCTGTATAAGAAGTTTAGACAATGTTTGTTAGATATTGTAAAACTATCCAGCAGACTGGAATTGGAAAACCCATCATGCAGTGTGATTTTTGTGAGTTGATCTCTGTAATGGATGGACTCAGGGGGGTTGTCCGGTTGTAGTTCTTTTCCCTTTGTGGCCCACAGTGTTGGAACAGATCTGGGGGAGGGGCGTCTGTCTGCTAGTAGTGACCTCTTTGTCAATGGGATTAGCCTGCTCTATTAATCTGTGATTACTCGGACTGTCTTACTGCAGGGCAAAGCGATGCACGTGGAGCTCTGAGGACTTCAAAGCAAAGACATCACTTGCTCAGTCTGCAAAAACTCATCAGGGCCTCACCTCTCCCTTCTCCATCCACAGGGTACATTACAAGCCCCGTTAGGCCTGTTTCATCAGCGTCACCGGCGGTTCATTCCGGTTCGAGAGCCTCTGCAAAATGCTTAATGGCGATTTTTCCTGCAAGAGAGACAGAGTGGCACATTCCCAATCGTTTGCGCTTCAGCAAACTTTGGGAATTCCTCAGCTCTAAAGAGTGAAAGGAGGTTCCAGCTGAAGTTTTTCAGCCCCTGAAGCTTTTCATTCTCTCATGTAACAAACGCCTGGTGAACTAGCTATTCAGCAGATAATTAGTTGGGCTTGTTACACTCATTTTTACACCTTTTTGCCAGGCTGTTTTTCAAGTACGATCAGTAGACATTGCTGGTTTTAGTTATTAGTGTCAGCTTGATATAGAAAAAAATATCCAAGCAATTTTTGCTTTTGTTTCATCGTGTTTAAAATCAAAAGGTGGTTTCCCAGTTTTTTAATCGGTTCAAGCATAAACAAGCAGGAGACAGTGTAGGAGGGGTGTTGGGTTTGTTTGCTAAAGACAAGGAAATGTGGCCACGTGTAGAAAAGTCAAAGCTCTGTTTACATTTTCTATCACAATTTGTAAGTCAAGTCAGTTTTATAGGAAATAATGTAAACTTGGCTTGAAAAAGCAAAAACCTTCAAGTCAAATGAGTTCAAAAGTTTGCAAGTCTTGCCCCCCAAAGCTGTGTTGCAAGAGTTAAATGAAAAGCGGAGGATAATACTGATGCAAGGAATGTAACTTATTTCAAGTGAACTTTGTTTTTTAAATGGAAATTCCCCTGAATGGGATATTCTTTTCAAAGAACAAAGATGAAGATAGACAAAGCTAAGGTTAAAATGAACATGTCTAAGACTTTTATTCTAAGTACTGACTTGGTTGAATTCCTTTGTATTCTTGGGTGCATGTGTAAATTTCCTTTAAAACTGTCGTTTCAAGTGCTGATCATTCAGCGGCTTATGCCTTCCAGTTAAGTGGTGCTTAAGATGAGGTCAGATATGTTGTTGGTGAGCTGTGGAAAGGTCTCAGTTTCTACACATAATAGAGAAGTTGAATATACACATGCCTTTCTGCAGGGCTATAATTTCTACTCTTGGAGCTTTCCACACCAAAATATTTTTTTCTGTCTCCTTTCACTCAACGGGTTTCAACATATAGTTTAGCTGTGGCTTTTCCTAAATGGAGATTAACACAGAAGGCTAAAAACATTGTTGGTGACCTTGTATGACTCAGAGGTTAATGGGTTAAATGAATCCAACCAAGCAACCAACAATCTATCCAATTAAGATCACTGGTTGGCAGCACGGTGGCACGGTGGTTAGCACTATTGCCGCACAGCAAGAAGGTCCTGAGTTCAATTCCACCACAACAGGCCGTGGTCTTTCTGTGTGGAGTTTGCATCTTCTCCCTGTGTTTGCATGGGTTCCCTCCGGGTACTCTGGCTTCCTCCCACCGTCCAAAGACATGCAGTTTGTGGGGATAGGTTAATTGATTAATCCAAATTGCACACGAATGGTTGTCTGTCCCTGTGACAGACTGGCGACCTGTCCAGGGTGTACCCCGCCTCTTGCTCTATGACAGCTGGGATAGGCTCCAGAAAAAATAGACCCTGAAAAAGGATAAGCGAATGGATGGATGGTTAATCAAACTGAGATGTCAATTCAAGAAACAATTGGTGGCTTTATTTCAGGGTCTTGGTGGAGCTAAAAAGCTGCTTAAATGAGCTTCTGCAAAAAATAAAAAATGTTTTTCATTATTACAAATATGAATAATATCTTGATAATAAATATGATTTCAAATAATTCAATTCAACTTTATTTATCTTGCGCCAAATCACAACAAAAGTCGCCTCAGGGCGCTTCATAGGTACAGAAAAAAACTCAACAATCATATGACCCCCTATGAGCAAGCACTTTGGCGACAGTGGGAAGGAAAAACTCCCTTTTAACAGGAAGAAACCTCCGGGAGAACCAGGCTCAGGGAGGGGCGGGGCCATCTGCTGCGACCGGTTGGGGTGAGAGAAGCAAAACAGGATAAAGACATGCTGTGGAAGAGAGACCGAGGTTAATAACAGATATGATTCAATGCAGAGAGGTCTATTAACACACAGTGAGTAAAAAAGGTGACTGGAAAGGAAAAACTCAATGTATCATGGGAATCCCCGGCAGCCTACGTCTATTGCAGAATAACTAAGGGAGGATTCAGGGTCACCTGGTCCAGCCCTAACTATATGCTTTAGCAAAAATGAAAGTTTTAAATAACACTTGTATACTTTAATTTTTCTTAAAAGAAATCTGATTCTGCCGTTGAAATGACAGGAGCCTGCTAATACTTGCTGAATATTTGCTTGACGATACATGCGCTGTCAGTGGCACGAGTTTTCAAACAATAACAATTGTTAGAAGCATGTTTCATGAATGAAGTTGTGCTGCGTTCTTTTTCATTTGGAAGTCAGATCTTGGCACTGGTGGTGATTTCGTACCCAGGGTAACAGTGTGCCAGTAATAGAAGTTGGAAAATGGGCTTTGTTTTTCTCTCTATCAAGGTAGAGCCATCACTACCATTACCTGAGGGACCCGTGTGCTACAAAGCTGGACTAATGGGTTAGCAAGCTATGGCGACCTTAAAGTCAGAGTTTTCTGTGCCAGAAAAGTGGCTCTTTCTCTCTCTTTTTTTTTTTATCTGGCTAACTTATGCTGAGCGCAGCCTGTCTAGGCTGGAAGAACCACATTTTTACTAATTGTATTATTTTCAGCATGTTATAAGTGCAATGGAGTCACTAGAACTATAGATTTTCTGCAGAGGGAATACATTTTAAATGCGCAACTTGATTAACCCGTACCTTAGTGAAAGTAAAGAATGATGCTCAGCACTGGAGTTTGTATGTGTTCACTTGGTGACATAGAAAATGTATAGATGTTGTTTACACTTGGTTCTAATCTGCTGCTAAGTCTACTTCACACTGCTGAAATTACAGGCACTAGAACACATATTAAATAACTAAATTTAATCAATACGTTAAATTTCACTTTGATCTGATGACAATCTAAAGAGTTCCACATCTCCTTAAGTAGCCTATGAGACAGTAACCGTTTCTAATGTTTAAATACGTGAAGAAATCTATCCAGTCGAAAGTTTCAGAGCTCTAATGTGCAGCCTTCACAGTAGAAATGAACAGCAGCACAGAGAGTGCACTCAGCGTTAAAATAACTATATTAACTGAAATTAAAATGTTTATTTTACTGCTCTGTGCACTAAATTCCATGATTAACGACTTTCTGCTGCGTTTATCTCATATTATTTGCATCAGCATTGCGTTTTACTGTTACATTTTTTAATGATTTGGAGGACACAGCACTCATAGGCATTATTCTGTGCAGAAGAAGAGTCACATGATGCATGACATACCCCTTTTTTATGTAAGCGTGCACAGATCCTGAAGCAGGTAGCACTGATAAACACTATTGTGATACCTAGTCTTAAACCCATTATTGTTATCATTCTCAAGCAAGCTAACATAAACATAAAGAAAGCCAAATACAGATTCGGGGAACCACATTAGGGGAACTTTTGGGTAAAATAAGGGAGATGGATATGAAAACAGACTTTGGCTCCAGTTATTGTGGTATTTTAAAGATGAGTTTTAAAGGCCTGGTTACAGAATCACTAAATCCACACTGTATCCACTTTGGACAATCTGTGTGGGGGGTTTTTGTACTTTGTAATCACTTAGACGTGAAAGTCTTCCAGCCAACCGTGATTGATGTGTTAACTTGCAGCAGGGGTGCTGGGCTGTAAGTCACCCGCCGTGCACTTAGCTGATAGTAAATACCAGGAGAGCAAATACAGACAGGAGAGACTAGAGATAAGAGCTGTTGAGCTTGTCTGTCCTTCCTCCTTTGTAGTTGTTGCAGTTATTATGTCTGTGGCAGCAGGAGGTGTAGCATCTTCAGCTATGCCCCATATGGCTCAGTAATTTACTGTACAAGAAAACTGGTTGTTTGCATACTAAAATTGATTTACATTGTACCTTATGTCTCTAATTAAATGCTTATTGCAATTTTTTTTTAGCAAGAGATCAGTTTCATTAATTTGACACCCGATTTGACTCGCTTGTGGTGAGTGCAAGTACTTTTATTAGCGGATGACAATGGAAGCCCCTGCGCTGCCTCAGGTGGCTTGTGTACTCACAGTTTACATGTTTTATAAGTGTGTAATTATTTATCCAAAAGCTTACCCGGGCTCATGTGTGCTGAAAGACAAATGTGGTCTAATTGGCCCCTCCCTCGCTGATACCAACCCTCTGCGCATCAGGAAGCCACAACGCCCAGCCTCCTCCCCCCCTCCTCTTCCATGCCCCTTAATTACAATGACTAGTTTGATGGATTAAGTCGACTGTATTGCAAAGAGAAGGTTCGAGGGCTGAAACCGCAGATTCGTGTACCTGCCTGAACCGTTTCTGACGGGGCCCGCAGTGTTTCTCCACTGCAACAAATGTTGCTTTAAATGAATTGATTGAGGCTTCTTTTACTCGTTGCTCTGGACTCAGGCCAAGATACAGGCTGTCTAGCACATTAGGCACCACCCCCCTTTGCAAGTTTGAAATGTGAGCTGCCTGCATTTTTTTCCCCTCTCCTCTCCTCTCCTCTCCTCTCCTCCCCTCCCTCTCTCTCTCTCTCTCTCTCTCCCTCCCTCTCTCTCTCCCTCTCCCTTCTGGCGAAGTGGCTGTGGCTGCTTCTGTGTGATGTGTGTATTGGGAGAGCAAGCAATGGATCACTAGACAGAAAAAGAAGATACATCAATAACAGCTGCATACATCCGAGGTGAGGAGATAAGCATTTGGTTCTCTCTCTCCCTCTCTGCCTGTCCTCCCACCCTCTCTCTCAAGCTCTCTGTCCCCCCCCCCCCCCCCCCACCCACCCACCACCACCACCATCACCCCTTCCCCACCCCCTTCTCAGTCTTTTAACCCTTTCCTGCAGCAGAAGCCGGTTCCTAATTTTGGTGATTTTTTTTTTTTTTTTTTTTGTCACGATGCATACCTGCATTCTCCTCTGACCACAAACGCGTGTCCTGCTCTCCTTCTTGTTGCTGTTAGTGCTGTGTGAAGTTGCTGTTTTTCTTTTTTCTTTTTTTAACAGCTTATCCCTGTTTTTCCTCTCATTGTCTCTGGGGTATTTGTTGCTTGAGTGCAAAGAAGCCGGTGGCAAGTACAGCAGGAGCCCATTAGCAGTGACTCCATCTGTGATTGGTTTTGCCTGCGAAACACAGAGAGCAGCCATGAATAATTGATGTGTATTGTGCAGTCAGTCACTGGACACGCAGGGAGAGAAGAGAGGAAAACAGAAGCTGCTGCCCTCAGACACCGAGGGAAACAAGGGGGGAAAGAAGGAGGGAAGGGGAGGAGAGGGGTTCGGAGAGAGGAAGAATGTTATAGAGAAGAGAGAAAGGTGGGAGGGATGGAGAGAAACACAGAGCAAGAGCTTTAAAATAGCCCCTCAGTAGTGCAAAGATTAGGCTGTCTTTGTTCTGCTGTTGCAGATTTGTGCTCAGAAGTGTTTCTAGACACATGAGTTCCCTTTTTTTCTGTTCAATGAAGAGTGAGAAATAAGCAGGGACATTGCTGGAGTTAGTCTGGTAGAAATGTGGGTGGCATTTTAGACATGGAGAGGAGACTGAGGAAGAGTCTTTGCCACAGCGAAGAGGACCGGGCTGCAAAGCTGTGAGCTGTCAAAAGGAGGAGACAACAGATAAAGACTGCTGTGTTTGTAGAGGATGTACTCAGTGACAAGAGGGAAGGTGGATCTGCTGCCACTGCTGTTGCTGCTGCTGCTACTCACAGGAACTTCACATTATTTCACCCCTAGGGGGCAGATAGAAGGCTGACTCCTGCATTGGTGGGTGCAAGCAGGCACCCTGCCATGTCTTAAACTAACGGAATGGGCTTTGACAGTATGACGAGTGCCTCGCAGCGCCCCACGTGATAGAGTTGCAACAGCTGACTGCTGCATTTGACCCACTTACAGCTCACACAGAGGGGGTCAAAATGGCCTTGATTATCTCTCTCTGAGTTGCTCTGACCTACTTGAGGCAGCGTTTTTCCACGAGACTCTTGGCAGTTTATCACACCCACTCCCCTCAGTGCCACACAGTGCAACCAGCCAGGCTCACTGCTGAGGCACATGAAGGAATTCACTGGGTTCAGTTCACTGTTCTGTCACGGTCCAAGAGTTTAAACGGGAGCAACAGGTTTCAGTTTAAAAATCTGACTGCAGCGACTCAAGTGAGATACCAGTAAAAGCACTATTGTGGGTATCGCAGATTTCCCATTATCCAGTATCAGGCACTGAAGGGTTCTTGGTGTTATTATTGTAGGATCATAACTTACAATATAAAGCATGAGACAGCTGTTGTGATTTAAATTAATAAAATAATACAATCTAATATAAAATTACATATCTATTAATGTGGTGATTAAGTGGTGTCCTGTACTATATTTATTTTCTGCGTCACCTGTCAAACCCAACGCCGTGTATTTAGCACAAACTGCAAAATGAAGTTTTTGTTACGATTAAGAGTCAGGTGTAATTATTTTCTCCCACTGACGCCAATCGAACACTTCGGTCTCCAGAATTTCGGTTGTTTATTGTTGGCTTTCTCTCCACTGAGAGGGTTTTTGTTTAGCAGTGCAGCAAAGTCAGTCAGTCAGTACAGCATTTGGGCAATTATTCAAGTAATTCTTTGCTAAAAATGTGTCTTTGGGACAATTACCAACATGGTAAGACAAAAACTAGGCATCCACACTTCCAACTGTTCATAACTGTTGCTTTGTCACCTTCAATGAATCTCTTGTTCTTTGTATTGAACATGTTTGGGGGGGGGGTTCACACCAAGTTGTGAAATTGCACTTTTGGACTTTTTTCTTTGAAGTTTTTCGAGTTCCAAATCAAAATAACAGCACGCTGGAGCATGCCGATTGCTGATGCCATTTGTATACTCGTGGAAAGTGCAGGGCCCTTTGTTGCTTTACTTTAATCAAAGAAAATGCACTGTAGGTAATTATAGGCTGTAGTGTGTTTACACTTCTCGTTATATTGTGAAACCTCAAATGGGACTTTGATCGCATTTGATATTGAATCTTCCAAATAACAGATGTTAAACTGTGACTGAAGACAGAATGAGGAAAAGAGTCTCAAGTTTTGTAGTGGTTTATACAGTTTGTGATATTATAAGTGCTGCTGAAGGAAAACACTGGGCCTCTTATGAAAATAATTAGACTTTTTTTGTACTGTTTTAGAAAACCAAAGCTTATTTCATGGTGTGATCCGCACCTGAAAATATAGATAATCTTAGTTTTAAATTTGCATGTAGTTGCCAGGTGTTACTGTGGGTGGATTCTCCTCCTCATGTCAAAGCGGGACACGAGGGCCTCCGCCTACTTGCTGTTCTTTATCTGACAGAACAAACAAGACCAACTGAGAGCAGACTGCAGCAGCTAATTTTATCTTAATTTTTGATTAGTTCCCCCGAGTAATCATACATTTGGTCCTTTTTTAGGGAGTTGTGCGAAGGTGGAAAGCACTTCATCTTCATGTACTGAAGAAATTAGGGAAATGTCTTATTCAGGTGGGAATGACATGACGTAACAGTAAGAAATGTCCATAATTTTGCTTATAGTAGTATTTTCAGTCATAGCTGATTCTCAGGTAGTCCGTGGCGTACAAGATATATTTTACCATCTGGTCACTGACGTGTGTTTTTGTTTGTAAAGGGGAGCAATTCACAATCAAATGTGTGTCATATAATGAATATTTTGTGAAGTAAATTGTAAAATTTGAACCCTACAGAAACCAGCTGCTGCAGGAGATGTCAGTCTGACTCAGGTACTTGCCATATATTAAAGTGGTGCACAGAAACCCATTGGCTCAGTCCAAGCAAACATACTCATGTTGTAGCTGCTGTTGTGTTGTCTGTCTGAGTTTTACAGTATGAAGCATGTCGCACATGTATTGCCATCTTGCTTGTGTCACAGTTCATGTTTATGTTCTCGGCTTTTTGTCCAAACCATAATCAGCTGTTCCTGAAGTCATTATACCTCTCCATACCCACTTTTGTAAACAAGTTAGTAAGACTTGGGTAAGCTGCACGTACCTCAGACTTATGCAATGAAACTTTATCGATCGGAAACAAGCATACTGACGTTTTATATATAGATAATAGTAAAATGGATATGAGTAGAGGATGTGAAAATAGTAATACAAAATACACTTTGTGAAATAAATGGACTGTATAGAATAGGATAGATGAAAAAAGATGATAAAATTGTTGCAGGAATCTAGTTTAAAATTCCACACTATCAGTCAATTGTACAATACTGCTCTTGAACTACCCGTCATTTCTTTATATTTTGTTTCCAAGGAGTCAGACTTTCTTGTAAGTGATTTTAAAAGGTTTTTTAAAGTAGTTTTACAGGCTTTCTGAAGGTCTTTTGATTTTTCATTTGGACTTTTTATTGTTCTGTCATTCCTTTTCAGTCCAGTCCCTGTACCTGACTATTTTCAAAGGAATGTTTTTTCTTTGGTAAAACACACCACTGGCCTAACTGTTCAAACATGAAAAAAACACCTAACTCAACGCTTGTGTCTAAAAATAACAGTCAACTAAAAAAAAAAAACGTTTTGAACTGTATTTTAAGCACTTTCTTACTATCAGCCTGTCACAGAACACGTAATTTGTTGCCATTTCTTTAGTTGAATGTAAAGAAAACTGTTTGATAGACATAAAGAAGTATTTTGGCATCAACAAGCTGATTCCTAAAGACCTATTACCCGAAAACTTGACATGGTGTGCAGTGCGTCCTTAAAAAGTTTGAGGAAACTGGATAAATGAAGGGCAAAGGAAGAAGTGGCACGGCTACAAATCTGCAGCAGGTGAACAGTATCTGAAAGTCATGTCCTTAAGAAATAGGGAAAAATCCAGCAAAGACCAGACACAGAACCTGAGAGATGCATCTGGCACTTCAGTTGATCCATCTACAGTTCACCAAAATCTCATCAGAAATAGTCTTTGTGGAAGGGTAGCTACCAAGAGGTCATTCTTAAGGAAAGGAGGCCAAATTACATAAGAACTGGACTGAAAATCAGTGGCAACAGGTTTTATGTAATAATGAATCCAGATTTGAAATTTTTGGTTCAAATTTTCCTCGATATGTACTGAGGAGGTCTAAGGAGAGGTAAAAAGTGAGTGCCTAGAGCCATATGTAAAGCATGGTAGATGCTCTGTCATGTTTGGGGCTGCATTTCAGTCAGTGGTTTTGGAGCTCTTGTCAAAACTGATGCAGAAAAGTAGCATCAAATTTTTTTATATACTATAAAATATCATATAGAAAGTGTCCAATTGGCTTCATTTTTCAGCATCACAATGATCCCACACACACTATTAATGTATTAAACCTGCGATCATCTTCTCAGAGAATGCAACAAAAGATAGTCCACATCCATAGAAGCGCTACAGGATTATCCTTCAGAAAGCCTGGAAAACTAGAACTTGACCTTGAACTTTTTTTATTGTCATTGTACAGTTGCCTGCACAGCGAAATTAGATAACAAGACCACAAAGGTGCAAAAAAAACCTCCACTATGTAGAAGTTACAGGAAACATTGTGGGGGTGTATACAAGGGCATCATAATATAATATAATAAATAAGGGTGGAAGGGCCATGGTCATTAAAGATAGGGATGGCAATTGCACATCTGCCAAGATATTGGACGGGACACAGTCAGTAGCAATAGCAGCAACATAGCCAATCAATAGCAGCGACAGAATGACTGTATGGGAGAAGCCTGCTCACACTCTTAATTAACATTAAGAGTTCTGACAGGCCACTGTCAGAACGCCAAAAATTGTCAGAAGACTTCCCAGAGAAATTATAAGGAAGCTTGCATAAGAGGCTGTGTTAAAGAATAAAGGTGGCCATACCAAGTATTGACTTACAAGCTTGTTAGAATTGCCCTGTGTACTCTATTTCCATGTATATGTAAATGTGTCGGTAAATCACAGGACCCATTTTGCATTTTGCTAGCAAAATATAAAGAAATAAGGGGTGGCTCAGGACAGCACTGTATAATATTTTAAAAAATCATCAAAGACCAAGAAGCACTCAGTGTCAGAATAATGTCGGCTTGGATCAGGTTTGAGTTTCATTGTTTCCGTTTGGCTTGAATGTTTATCACGAGGGGGCTTTTTATTCAAATCCTGATCTGTTGCACATATGGAAGTCTCTAATGAGCCTAGAGGGGTGCCAAGACCAGACCCAGGTTCCACTAGTGTCAGCTTCTACTGTATTTATAAAGAAGCTTTGACCCCAGGCCTACTGTGTAAAGGTCACAGGTGAATCAGCCACCAGCGAATGCAGTCGCGACACTGCCGGCCATGCCCAGCACCCTGAGGTGGGCACAACACATCTGCTCCATTGCTAATTAGTATCATTGTAGACAAGGGCTTAAGGCTGGGCCTTTGTTAATAGCAGCCTGTTGCTTGGGGAAACAGTCTGGCCCCTGTAAGCTGCTTCTCTGCAGGTCTGCTCAACTGATAATCTGGTTGGAGAACTCTACAGTTAGATCAACACTCTGTTGGTATATTGGCCATTTTTAGTCAGTGAAATGCGTTTCATCGAATAAAGAGGATTTCCATCATTTGCTGGGTCTTACTTGTTTTCAAATTGTAATTACTTTAACTAGAAGTAATATAAACATATTTGCTGTTTTACTTTTCTTTCTTCTGCATATTTCCTTTGATTTCCACCAATTTCGGTATAGTTAGCATGTCTTGAGACTTCAGTTTAGTTAACTTATTCACACAGCACAATACAATAGAATAAAATTACAGCATTATAACTGTGTGATAATCCAGTCCTGATTATTCGTTTCTGGCTAAGGAGCCATGCAATGCAAGTGTGACTTTAACAAAATGTTGATTTTTATAGCACAAGATTAATTTTAAAAAAATGTCCACGTTTTTAGTTGTGACAGATCTTAAGAACAGTTTTTCAAAAAAGCTATGAAACTTGACCTCAGGCACTTTTGTTGCCAGACCTTAACTCCCACATTAAGACATAAAGATGTAGGTTTGGAAGGAGTTTTGCTGCCAATCAGCTTAATGTATATTTTAACAGACTAAACACTGACGCTGGGGAGATGTTTGGCTTTAATGCATAGAGTACTAATCCTCAGCAGGGGGTGCAATGCTAGATTTCCACCTTCATGCTTAAAAGAGACACTGAATGGCGTGCCCTGTTTTAAATGGAAGAGATTTGTTGCATGTGCCAAAGGAGATTATCTTTTAAAACACTGCCCTGCTTAGGCAAGGGTTGGTTTCTGTGTTACCATGACCAAGAAATGACAGTCCCACTGATGAGATCTGCATTAATCATCTGGAGATTGTGGCATATATTGTATCTTGTTCCAGTTGGCATCCGGTTAGTCCTAAATCATAATCCTATCTGAAAATCCTTATCTGAAATCTGAGAGCACTGCTATTATTTTGAAGATACATGTTTTAAATTTCCTGCATTTTCTATATAGATAGATACATTTGCATGTCAAAGAGGTTAGCTGGATATTTTATTATAAACTTTATTTTTTTAAATGTACTACAGCACCATTGGTGCGACATTAAGGAACACAGGATGTTAAAACAGCAACCTCCTTGTCTTCCTGCCTCCACATGGCCACATAATGCTTGTGGCCTCAGTAAAACCTTTTTGGCGGGAGTCCAAGCGTCCCCCCCTCTTCACTTCGCCGGATGGACATGGCACGACATTGTGGCCATGTGGCCAGCAGGAGGCTGTATTTAAGCCAGGGCAGCTCTGAAATGGGCCATAAAACCTAGCCAGCAAGTCTGGCTCCCCGTGAGGCAACGGGCCTAAGTACTCATTGACAAGACTCCAATATTACCGAGAGGGAGAGTGGCAGAGGGAATAATGTAAAAAAAAAAAGATGAGGTACAGACAGGAGGCAGTTGTCTGGCCTACACAGACATGCTGTTTTATAGCTGTTAGCACTAATACTTTCAATCCACATCAAAGCTGATCTTGCATTGCTAACACTAACTTTCATCTTTCAATGAAAGATGCATAGCAGTCATGTGAAATCGCCCCTTAACTTTGATGCCGTGTAGCAGCCATGATACCAACATGTGCCTACTTTATACATCATCCCCACCTCATCGGGTTTATGAAAACCCTCAAATATGTTGCATAGCCACCCAAATTTAAAATCTCAAACTAATTTGACAGCCCCCATTTCGAGTTTGCCTCTAATGTCAACAGTTTAAGGGAGTGAAATGTGCACCATGTGTTTAAGGTGTTTCACCTGTGAGCTTCTACCTAATTATCCAGACATGGATGAACAAGTAGCAATCTTCTGGCCTGTCGTGGGGTGACAGGTCCGTAACCTGTTATACACTCGCCTTGCTGGTGAAAAAGCCTGCATGACGAACATGTCGCTTCCATTTCATTATCAAATTGGCATCAATGAATAATTCGTGGCATCTGTGTGAAGACAAAGAGAGACCTGATGCCTGCCAGGTTGGCATCCGTGGCTCTTTGGTTACTGTGTGCATGTCAGGCAGAGCGGGAGATGATTTACGATGCAGCTTGCAGTTTACGCAGGAGAGCTCAGCGGTGACTGGGCCTTCATAAGCGACGCCATAGCAACTACTTATTCATGTAGTTTTCCATACATATGTTGAAGAAAATCCCAGAGTTTTATAGTTCTGGGAAACCTACATGAGGCACATAAGTGAGGGATTCTTTGGCTAAAACTAAACGTGGTTGTTTTGCATGGCTTCTTAGGTGCTTTCAGTAACCAGGGATACCGGGGCTCCCTAGACTCTGTCTTCTTTTAATTGACTTTGGCCTGCAGGAGGCTTGTGTCCATTCAATCCTTTCTGGGCAGAGGAGGGAGGGTGGGCGGACTCGAATGTGAATAGAGCGCTCTCAGAAACCAAAGAGTGCAGCCCACTAGAGCTGCTCTTGTTAGTTTGCTCATGGTCTTTGTTCTCCTTTCAGCCCTTCTGGCTAAACGTCTTCAAACAAGCCATTTAGGGGTCGTGATTCTCTACGACAGGTTTACTGCGAAAATTGGACTTCACTCCTATGGCTAATAAGGGAATAAGCGAGGAAGTACTGTCGATAATGTGACTCTGACGTGATGACAGGATATGTGCTGTGCGTTTGTGGGGAAGTTAGTGACCAAACCATGTGGGACAATGCCAGGTGGGACTCCAGGGTTGACAAGGGAGCAGGTGTCTATTACATACAGAGCAGAGGGAGGGGGAGGCAGAGAACGGGTGCGGATGAGGATCATAGAAACTCTTGGCATCTGCGTTACCTGCTGCCTCCCTTGCAGTGCCCTGCCAATAATGGAAGGAAAAGGAGGGAGGTAGAAAATGAAAAGGAGTAGAGGAAACTATTCTTGAGGCAGCAGCAAGTGTAGGGGTGACCTTTGTAATAGCAGCTATTCATGTGTTTAAGGTTATATTCTCCCTTGTAGCACATGGTCCTTAATCATTATGGTGCTCAATTTTTTTATTTTTTAACAATTTCTTAAAAGCACTAATATACACTGTGTAATGACATACAGTGTTAATGTCTGTAGCATACATGAAGTCTGCATGGAAGTTTTTGCCATCCAGTAGCAACTGCAAAAAAAGATGTATTTTGTTCTTATTAATTTAATATTATTATTCATCACGGTATTTGTTTTTGCATACTTTGACTTACTTTGTAATATGAGTGACAGTTGGTAAGTTGGTACTGTCTGGCGGGCAGAAGCTTTGCGTTGGGGATGATTTTACTGGATGAATGATATTGACACAGGAACATCTGCCGAGTTTATTTCCAGATTTTGTAAATTGATTGGTCTGTGTTGTATTTATAGATGAGTCCATGGTATGTTGGGCATGGGCATCACCACTGTGGTGGCTACAGTGGGGCAGCTGTGCAAGTGGAAAGATGACGTTTCAATGTCTGAATCCTCCAGTCTGCATGTCAGTGTGTCCTTGAGTAAGCTGCTGGACTCCAAATTGCTTCTGATGCATAGAATAATGTGCTGTATACACGTGTGTGAATGGGAAAATGCCTTGTGGTGTAAAAGGACTGCACGTGCACATGTACTGTGTAAAATCAATACGGTTTACTAAACTGAGATTAGAAGGTAATGCTGGCTAGCTTGGTTAGCAGCAAGCTAACTCACTAAATAACCGACCTTTATTGGTTTAACTGTGTTAGAATATTTTGTTTAATTACCTTGTTAGTGCAGAAAGAAAGTAGACCTTAAAAATAAGCTAATGTCCCAAAAAGCAAATAACTTTACACACAACCTTACAATTGAAATTTTAATTGAGATCTCTCTAGCACTGATAGTCACATGTTAAGGTACTACAGTGCAGCCACTTGGCCTACATAACAGTATATGGTAGTCACTGTCATTTTTTTAACACATGCCTATATAGCTGCCTTGTTGCCTACAGCAAACTGATACATGAAACTCTTAGAAATGAGCAAAATTTTAAGAATCTTTTAACAGCACAAAATAAATTCTATCAACCTCCATACAGATATCTCGAAAGATGAACATCTAACTTTGCAGTCAAATGACAAAAATATTAATGTTGCAATCTGGGTTAACTGACCTTTTATTAAAAGCTCTTTGTTTTCGGGAGAGCACGGCAGAGCCCAAATCAGAGTGTTTAATCAGCACAGTTTATCTCTCTGCCTCGTGTCTGCATGGGCCATGGATGGAAGGTTGGGGGAGCATTAGGCTATCATTGGATAGAGCATTGAATAACTGTCAGGGATGCAGTCCATGTCATTTGTCATGTCTCCCTGGGGCTTTATGACAGCAAGTGAAGCTGGAAGCTGCAGACCCAATCACTGAACCACCCATCTAGTCCCAGCAGATGCGTTTACCACCCTTCGCCATGGTTGACCATCAGGCTGGGCAGCTGAGCACCAGAATATCAATACGGCTCAGACTCAGCTGGGCCCCTGGGACCATCTACGAGGCAAACAGGATAGCCTTGTCTCCTTATGGAAGGCAGAGACTCATTGCCGCCAGGGAGACCAATGTAAACATGGCAGAAGGATGCTCTCTAGCACAAAATGCCAGTTTGATTCACTCCAGAATGGTCTTTGAGATTTGGAAGTGCAACACCTGAGACAATTATCTCCAGATTTGGCTCTTCTCAGAGAGACAGATGAGTCTATTGAAGGGCCGTCTGTGGGAGGAGTGGAGAGGAGAAACAGTAATCCTTTTGTGTTCCTCATCTGCACTGTCCTGAGCCGTGTTTGGGTGTAGGACGAGTAGGAGGGAGCGACTGAAGAGAAACGAGTTGGCTGTTCCTCCTCCCGTCATCTGAAACCTGAAGTTTATCCTCTGAGTCAATGACAGGGCTTCTCCTTTAAACCGGTTGGTGCTTAGTGGAGGTGGTAATTTTGTGCAGAGATAAGCCCTTTATCTAATGATGGGGTAGAATAATTCTTTAAGTGGCAACACTTGTGATTCCTTTTCTCTCTCTCTCTTTTTTTTTTCCTGTTTCTCTCAGATAGCCGATGTATTGTCATCTTTCTGCTATGTTCCACACGGTTGTTGTTTATGTCCTGCGGCTGTTGATGTCGGCCTCGGCGTGAAACAGGGACGCTGTCTGCTTACCCAGACGGCCCCACAGTGGCACAGCTATGGGATAAATTGTGGAGACATGTTTATCAACATAGAAGAAGTGCAAGTTACCCCTTGTTGGAAGAGAATAATGGGACCTAATTGAGCTGTAACATGCTGGCTGGTCGCCAGGCCCTTGAATTGAAAACTCTCTCCATCAGAAGGGGGTCTGAGGAGAGGGAGGGTGCTGTTAAAAACACTGCAGGACGTACTAACATAGATGTGAAACCCGTAAACCTATTAGCCACACTTGGATCCGGTTTTTATCAAATTAAAAGTAACTCAGGAATCTGCGCCTTTACCTTTGAGCGTGATGCTTTTAGCAGAAAGTGCACCTGAGCGGCCTTTTCCGTCAACTAAAGCACAGCCGTGGTAAAGTCAGATCAATTCTCTGGAGGAACAGCACAGCCTGTCTCCTGGCACCTGCCTTGCCAAGAAGAGGAGGGGGAGGAGGAGGAGAGAAAAAGAGAGGGAGCGTGAGCGGGTGGGAAAGAGGAAAAACCCAGCTGCCTCTGTGCCTGAGCCCCGTGCTGCTTTTAAAGGAGTGGGAGGGAGAGGAGAGGGAGAAGCAAGGAGACTGCTGGCACCATCTGTACATGTCTTTTGTATTCCAGCCCTCATCTTTACACAGAGTGAGGCTGGTGTGCTCAGTGTTCAAATGAAAGGATAGGAGGTGCCTTTTGGGGTGCAGTGCTCTGAGAGGAGAAGGTGTGTGTTTGTGTGTCGAAGCAGAAACTCAGTTTTGTCCTCGGAAAATTCGCCACACTCAGAGGACATCTTGTGTCCTATTTATTTTACGCCTGTGTGTGTGTGTGTTATTATAAGCTCGTGCTGTTTCTTTCCTTGTCTGAGTGTGCTGGTAAGCTTGTATGGTTTGCAAGCAGCCATGTGTGGTCAGATGTCTGGGTTGCCATGTTTGTGATGGGAGTCAGAAGCTTTTGTTTGTTCCTCCTTCCTATCAGCCCCATTAGACTGATGTCTCCTCTCTCGCTGATTCATTCAGCCTTCTGTATTTTCTTTATTTTTAATCTCGGTTGTTTCTCCCTTGTGCGTCTGCATCTGTATGTGTGTGTGTGTGTGCGTGTAATATGTGGCAGCCCACCCTTGCATGTGGCAGCAGGGTGCATCTGCCTGCGAGGACAGCGCGCACACTCTGCTGTCATATTGACGTGGCTTTTTTGCGCGAACCGCAGCTGAAATCACCAAGCACTCTGATTCACCCACCCCTCCCGCTCCTTACTCAGCCTAGAAGTGCTGTGAATCATAAGAGGAGGTGGCTGCCCTGCTCTTTGATTGAATCCACATTCCCTTTCTCCTCAGACAGCCACAGAGAGAGGCTAGAAGGAGGCAGAGGAAGTGAGAGGGAGAGAAAAGGGAAAAGTGAGTCTTTTGTAGTTGGCACAGTACAAACACATGCACTGCAGATGAAAAGCATATGATTCGATCAAACGCACTCTGTGGTAGCTACCTAACCAAGTGGTAGGTAGGTGGGGAGAAGGGAAGGACTGGAATTCATTTGCAGGCCCAGAGTGAACCCTAGTGGCCATGAGCTACAGTGGCATGCAGGATTTAGGCTGATCTTTTATATTGCAGCTTAAAGGTACAGGCTTTGGGCTCTTAAAATGTTCCAACATTTCTTAGAACAAACACAATCATGATTTAGAAATTTCTGTCCACGGGTAGACTTTTCAAACTAAATTAAACTGAACAAAAAGTAACAGGATAAAAATATTTTAAATAGCAGAGCCTGTGCATGTGGGTCGCACATGGCTATTTATGCAATGACATTTAGGTGTGGTTATGTGAGTATTAGCGTAAATATAAGCACAGTTGATATAAATCAATGGCCCCAGTGTGCACTTGTGTGAGGTATGAATATAAGCTGTTTAGTGCATTTCCCCCAAACACTCCTGTTTTCCCTCACATGAAATATGCTTATTCACTAACTACAAGTGCCAGAAAATAAACCGCCCTAATTTTGAAATAAATAATTTATTTACTAAATAAATAAATCATAACAACCTGTAAACATATCACTCTTGAGCAAACATTGTTTTTCACATCTCATGAATGATAGGATGTCTTTGTGTTTAATGTTGTTGCACTGTTACATACTGTTTGCTTGTTCCATTTTGCAGGTACCTTGCACAGAATATAGCTCCACAGTTGTGCCATAGGGTACAATGCATATTTATTTTTGTGCACTTTTTTCCAGTCAGGCCATTGCTTTTTGGATTTTTAACATGAACTTTTGCTCAGAAGTGTTTTGCTTTTTTTGTTCTTAAGTGCTTGCAATAGTAGGGTGGTACCTCTGTAGTTATTTCTAACAGGTCTCCAATAGTACTTATGTACTCTGCTCTCTTTCCAGCCCTCCTCTCCTCGTGGTGTGAGGAGCTTGGACGCCTCCTCCTCCTCCGTCACCAGAAGAACAGGCAGAACGAGCCTCCAGGAAAAGTGCCCATGCAGCCCCCCATGAGTTCCATGAAGCCCAGCCTCTCACATGGGTCAGTGTTCACTGCTGTGCTTTTTGGCTTGTGTGTGAGATGTGTTTGTGTGTGTTGGGTATGCGAACAGACAGACTGGGCCCTTGGGGAAAGCCCTTCCTCTCTGTGTGAGGCCCGTTGTTCCTTATGGATCAGTGGCTAGACAAACTGCCAGACAAACTGCATTTAGCACAGTCAATAGTGGCAAACAGTAACTCAACCATTTGCCTTTCAAGAAGAAGAAGAAAAAGACGCATTCATATTTTTTTAAGCTTAACCACATAACTTGCCTTTTCCTGTCTTTCAGCAGTTGCAAACATACTTACTAGAACTATACTGTAAATACTTGTGCTGCTTGGCAAACCATTTTGTTTTGCTTAAGTGAAATGTGTTTTCTATTCCCTGCAGAGATGGGTCTTTTCCCTATGACTCAGTTCCCTGGCAGCAAAACACCAACCAGCCTCCTGGTTCAGTGTCTGTGGTGACCACTGTGTGGGGTGTGACCAACACTTCCCAGAGCCAGGTGAGATCCCCTTTTTGCTTGAGAGTAAAAATGTGCCTGTTCCAAGTCTTTATATTTAATAGCTGTAATAATACCACCTGCAGATTTGTGTATTTGGCAGTGGTATTCTGAATTGAACCTCATCTGAAATCAGTGAAACATTTACATGTGTTTTTCCCTCTATTCCTAATGTGTAACAGGTGTTGGGGAATCCCATGGCCAACAGTAACAATCCCATGAACCCTGGTGGTAACCCTATGGCCTCGGGTATGTCTGGTAACACTCCAGGTATGAACTCTCCTCAGTTCCCCGGTCCGCAGCAGCAGTTCCCCAACAAAGGCAACTCAAACCCGGCCTATATGCAGCAGGGGATGTACGGTCGACCCAACTACCCTGGAGGAGGAGGCTTTGGTGGCAAGTAAGTAACCAGTAGATGGATTGCTGATGGTCACTGGAGTGATTAAAAATGCTTAAAGAACTAATTCAGACAATTACTTTAATTAATTCTCTTCTCTAGAACTTCTTTAATATCTTTTTGCTTATTCTTATAGTTACCCTGGAGGGCCGAATCCTGGACCCGGTGGAATGGGCATCCCTCCGCACTCCCGTCCTCCCTCTGACTTCACCCAGCCTGCTGCTGCTGCCGCCGCAGCTGCAGTTGCTGCTGCTGCTGCCACCGCAACTGCCACTGCAACAGCAACTGTAGCTGCCCTGCAGGAAACCCAGAATAAGGACATGAACCAATATGGACCGGTAGGATGACGCACAAACTGATAGCATAAACTGTTGCCTTTTGTGCACGTGTGAGACTACGGTACTTAGAATTCATCAACTTTGACTTTTGGCTCTATCCCTTTAATGCTAACAATAGCAAGCTGGAGTACCACATTTATTTGCAACAGAAGCAAACAAACTGTTTCTCAGATGTTGATACCATTTTGTTTCTTTCTGGTGGAGTTTTTTTGTTTGTTTGTTTGTTATCTATAAAATCTTTTGATTCAACAGAAACTGCGTAATATTGACAGTCAAGTCTGAGGTGGTTGATCAAATTCTTTTTGTCTTTCAGATGAGTTCCTCTTTCCAGATGGGGCCAAATCAGGCATACAACAGTCAGTTCATGAACCAGCCAGGACCCCGCGGCCCTCCATCCCTTCCTGGAAACATGGGCACAGGCATGAATGCATCCAACATGAGCGGGCCTCCAATGGGAATGAACCAACCCAGGGGCCAAGGCATGGGGCCTTTTGGGGCACACGGTCAAAGAATGCCTCAGCAAGGCTATGCAGGTCCTCGGGCTCAGGGCATGGGTATGCAAGGCATAAAAAGACCGTACCCAGGGGAGGTGAGTGGATTCAACAGTGTCACCTTAAATATGTAGCTCCGTTGCTATATGCTGAATGTATGTCCCGGTCACTGATTCCACAGCCAAACTATGGTGGGCAGCAGTATGGACCAAACAACCAGTTCCCTAACCAGCAGGGCCAATATCCCACACCAAATGCCTCCAGGCCGCTGCCATCCCCCAACTACCCTGGCCCGAGGATGCCAGGACAGCAGCTGCAAGGCCAATACCCACCACCCAGTGGTGCCATAGGCCAGTACTATAAGGTGCAGTGTTAAAGCTATTCAATAAAAATGTGATGGTGTATTTCATATTGTATATGCAGTTTTATCAAAGTCTCACTGACATTTTTTTTAGCTAATAATGGTGTAAATTTGACAAATTATTTGTTTAATTAAAATCACAGCAAGAGCCACCTTTCAATGGCCAAACAAATAACTTCTCTGGGAGTGGATATCAGTACAACCAGGGAAATATGAATGGGGTAAGTCTACTTTGGTACCAGTTTATTAAAATTTAAAATTACATTATACTTGAATGTACTCTTTAGTGATTTAAGTAGTTGATTTACAACTCAATTTGTGTTTTATATAGCCTCCAAGGCCAGTGGGGAACTACCCTCACTCGCCTGTGCCAGGGAACCCTACTCCTCCAATGACACCAGGAAGTAACATCCCGCCGTACCTGTCGCCAAACCAGGATGTGAAGCCACCCTTCCCTCCTGACATTAAACCAAATATCACCGCACTCCCTCCCCCACCAGGTCAGTAATTAATCAATGAACAGTAAGTTCAAGCGTTTTAAACTTTTTTTTAAGTCTGTGATTTAAGGTTGGTTCTTATCTCCAAAAACAGCAAGCCACAACGAGGAACTGCGTCTGACGTTCCCAGTGCGGGATGGAGTAGTCCTAGAGCCCTTCAGGCTAGAACATAACCTGGCTGTCAGCAACCACGTCTTCCATTTACGGCCCTCTGTACACCAGACACTCATGTGGAGGTAACGCATATTTATGTGCTACTGCTTTTTTCCCCCATCCACTTTAACAGTTATATGGGTCTTTTAGGCTGTAAATATTCTCTTATTGATTTTCATTAGTAGCCAAGAACATTAGATTAAAAAAAAAAACAACCCTTTTCCCAGGAACGTGACAAGTAAGGATCATTAAGGCATTAATTTTCAGAATTTTCTGGAGTATTGCAATTTCCTTCATCACTATCTTAAGTAAAAGTCAATTCAAGTCAAGAGTCCTGATATGAGGATTTCTCCTGCTGCCAAGCTGAGATTATATCCTAAGTTTAGCATCCAATTAATGTTATATATTACCTCAAAAAATTTCCCTGTTAATGTGTGAGAATGAATTCCCGTTATTCTAACTCATGTATTGCATACAGTAACCCTCCATAACCGTAACCGCTTTATATTTTATCTGTGCAGGTCGGACCTGGAGCTGCAGTTTAAGTGCTACCACCACGAAGACCGTCAGATGAACACGAACTGGCCGGCATCTGTCCAAGTCAGCGTCAACGCCACGCCGCTCACAATCGAGCGGGGAGACAACAAGACCTCCCACAAACCCCTGCACTTGAAACATGTATGCCAGCCTGGAAGGAACACGATCCAGATCACAGTCACTGCCTGCTGCTGTGTGAGTACACACATTTCCAGAGCTAATGAAAAAAATAAACAGGTTCATACAAATCCACTCAAGTCAAATGCAAAATGTTTCCCATCAGATGATATTTAATGCTAAAAGAAAGAAAATAACAAAAGGGATCTGTCATGTCTCCTTTTTTTTTTCACAACTGATCAAACAGTAAAGAATGGATAAAACAGATACACCTTAGGAGAATGTCTTTGATAGTCACTTAGATGTTTTTTCCCCCCAGTCGCACTTGTTTGTGCTACAACTGGTCCATCGGCCCTCAGTTCGCTCTGTCCTCCAAGGCTTACTGAAGAAGAGGCTTCTGCCTGCAGAGCACTGCATCACCAAAGGTATTCACATTCATTTTGCACCCTTATGTCCTCATCGCTCTGTACTTGTTTACTCACTGTGTTTCTTCTCCTGCCTCACAGTAAAGAGGAACTTCAGTAGCGTGGCAGCGTCGTCGGGCAATACCACATTAAACGGGGAGGATGGCGTGGAGCAGACAGCCATCAAGGTTTCGCTCAAATGTCCAATCACCTTCCGGCGAATACAGCTTCCAGCAAGAGGGCATGACTGCAAACATGTTCAGGTAAGACTTCAAGGATACACCATCACAGTAAAAGTGACAAACAAATAGAAATATACATTCAAAAAATCTATTTTCTTGTTCTTGCAGTGTTTTGATTTGGAATCATATTTACAACTGAACTGTGAGCGGGGAACATGGCGATGTCCTGTATGCAAGTATGTCTAAGGAGTTAAAATGCTAAGGAGTACATGCACTTGCCTTATTTAGATGACTTTTTCTTAAATACTATTTCTCTTTTTTCCTCAGTAAAACTGCGTTGTTAGAAGGACTCGAGGTGGACCAGTACATGTGGGGAATCCTGAATGCTATTCAAAAGTAAGCAGAAATAGGAACATCAGTGCAATCTTATATGCATATGTATTTTTCTTTTAACTTAACTATTTGATTTCATCTACATTTTATCAGCTCTGAGTTTGAGGAAGTGACAATTGACCCGACGTGTAGTTGGCGGCCGGTGGCTATAAAATCAGAAATTCACATAAAAGAAGATCCAGATGGACCACTGGCAAAGAGGTTTAAGACGATGAGTCCCAGCCAGATGATCATGCCTAATGTGATGGAGATGATAGCTCAGCTTGGCCCCGGACCCTCACCATACCCATCGCTTCCTTCTGGGCAAGGAGGCAATAACAGCGAATACGGAAGCCAAGGTAGCTCAAACGTACAAAAAGTACAGTAGCACCCAGAATTATGCAAACAAAGCAGAGCAACAACAAAAAATTTTAAACATATTCTGTCTGTGTCTAGGCAACAGTTACCAGAGCCATGGGAACTTTGATTTCCCTCACGGGACCCCTGGTGGTACGTCAATGAATGACTTCATGCATGGTCCCCAGCTGTCTCACCCACCTGACATGCCCAACAACCTGATGGCACAAGACAAGCCACTGTCCCACAATATGCCTGACACAGTGAGTTTACCAACAATTCCTAATATACTGACTCTGTCATATTTTGTATTTTGTTACATAATGTATACTTTTTGCTTTACTTTGTATATAGACTAACTATAAAAGTGGGAAAATACTGGCAGCAACCAGTTAGCATAGCTTAGCATAAAAAACAGTTACTGGCTACAGCTAAATTAAATATGCAACTTGAGTCAGAATAACTAAACTTACCAATAATTGGCTCCACTTCCATATAACTTACATATTCATAAATTTAGCTGAGCTAGCCAAATTATAGCTTTAGCTTTATATTTAAAGTGTTTGTTGGAGGTTGTTAGCAGTCACAAAATGAAACAGGTTGAAAGACGTATATGGCTATTCTGAATTATTCCCCCTCTCTTTCTCTACAGATACCTCATTCTGTTGGCAATGACCAACCGCATGGTCCACTGCAGCAGAGTTTACACGCGTCTCCACACCCTGGGAGCCAATCAGGGCAGCAGCTACACCACAGCGGGCCTCCTCAGCCCTCACGACAAGCTCCACCTCCTCAACAACAGCAGCAACAACAGCAACAACAACAGCAGCCCGGCCCCAACAACCACCCTCACAGCGACCTGGCCTTCAACCCCTCCAGCAGTTTGGACAGCCAAGCAGGGTCAGACATGCCTGAGCCGTCCTTAGACGTAAGTCCTCTGAAACAATCAGAATCTTCACATCTGTAATCTGACATATTTAACAGTTGATGCAAGGAGATTCCTTGAATACTTACATAGCAAATTTTTGTTGTCCTTCCTTCTACCATACAGCTTCTTCCAGAGCTCGCTAACCCAGATGAACTGTTGTCCTACCTGGATCCCCCAGACCTCCCCAGCAATAGCAACGATGACCTTCTATCGCTCTTTGAAAACAACTGAGGCGATTCAGAAACATATAATCACTGACTGCTGCAGTTTCCCTGAGATCCCAAGGCGGTCACTCAGTACTTGATAAACACAAAGATGCACTCCCTTTCTCTTCTTCCTCTTGTACAACTTTCATTCGCCAGCACAGATTGACTGAAAGAGGTTACAACTCAAAGACATGGCAAGGGTTTTCCCTGCCCTCTCACCCAGAGGTGATAACTTTGAACTGTGCAGCTATACTCAGTTGATTTTCTTTTTTTTTAAATGTCACACACATGTGTATGTGTGCTTATTAGGAACGCGTTGTAGCATTTTTTTTATTCGTGTTTTGTTTCCTTTTCTGAAGAAAAAGGAATTCACTGTAAAAAAAAAACAGAAAAATAACTGAAAAAACCTGCGCTATCTGGCCAGTGCGTCTTATCTTATTCCAATCTGAGAGGCCACAGCTTCCTGGTGTCGCAGCTCCATTCCCTGACTGGTCTGGTTAGTCGCACTTTTTTGTCCACCACACATCATTTAAAAGCACAAGAGATTCTGACAACGCAAAAACACAAAAATCAGCCTTTCCAAAAAGAAACAAAAAATAAGATCAACGTGTCCATCTTTGACAAAATGTTTTTTCTAAAACAAATTTAAGCTCCTCTGCCAAGATTTTAAAAAATATTTTTGGGACTGATCGGCATCCACTTTGTCTACGATTGTGCTATTTTTTAAACACATAGATGTCCCTCCTTTTTGGTTTCGACAGCAGAAAATGAAAAAAATTGCCCCAATTACACCAAACAACATTCATAACAGAGTAGCATATCTGTCCATCTACATATTGTAAAGTTATTGTCCCCTGTACAAAGAAGGGATTTCATTGGAAACGTAAGGTACAACGTGCGAGGTTTGGGTTCCTGTGACGCTCCTGCTTTGTCGCTTCCTGCTACAACTCCTTCCATCAGCTCTGCATGAGCCATCGTGTTTCTCTTGTCAGGAGTTTTACTGAATTACATCTCTCTTCCCGGTTAAATGATGTTGTTTAAGTAATCTACAAAGTGCATGTGTGCCAAGCCCTTGTCTAGTGCTGTTCCAAGTGGTGATAACAAAAGATAGTGTGGTTTTTATCAGTTGCTGTTTCCACAGACCTTGTTTGTCTGCTTGTTTTATGATTTTCTGTCAGGTTTAGTATGATTTTATTTAACACTAACATTGAAGGGATGATGTTGATGTCAGCAGTACATTTATCATGTATTTGCTGCATATACTGTGTTATGTTTATTATGTTTTTTTTATTGTTGCTGCACAATTAAACTATACATAAACCTTTTGGGAAACTGCTCAACATCACCAAAGTTAGAGGGATGAGAATGGAAATGTTTGTGCTTGCTTGGTCCTGTAAAGACTGAAAGTGTGTGAGTGTGTGTGTGTCAGTGTGATTGGATGTAATATTGGTTTTAAAGATAAAGGAGAGGACAGTTTATCCATCACTGCTGTTCAAGAAGTGGTTTTCAAAGCAGTATTGGTGCAGATTTCTTTCTTTTTGCCACATTTGTTTTCATTTTAATGTTAAAAAAAGAGTGCTGTTCTGTATGCAAATGTATTATTTTTTAAGAAATGCTATCGTACTGTAAATATCATTGTGAATATTTTTGTATCATCTTGATAATGTTTGTCCTTCGATCATTAGTCGTCCAACTTAACCACATATGCTCCCAAACCAGCATACGGCTGTCTCGTCTCCACGCCGGGGCGTAGCCAGCCCAAGCATTTCATAAGCTATCGCAGGTCATCGTCGTTTCCCCCGAGTCGCTTTCCCACCTGTTCATGTCCTAATATTCGTTGTCCCCTTCCTTGCATCAGCTCAAAGTGCTTGTGTATCATCGTTTCAGTTTTCAGACGTTGCACTCAGTTCGAAGCAATATTTTCCCTCATGCTACGATGTATTGATTCAAAATGATCAATGTTGTCTGCTCATGAATTTATGTTGACCTTTGTCAGTGATGCTGAACAGTAATGGGTTTCGAATTATGTGGTGTCAGCTGGCTTTCAGTGTAATTAGTGAGCTATGTGAATATCATAATTGTTGCTAATTGTCAGTGGTATTTTAAAGATATATCACAACCATATTTTAAAGAAATTCATGATATTGTTTATATTTTTGTTATAGAAAAAATTTGGCTTTTTTAAAAAAGCATGAGACCATATACATTTTTATCCCCTTTGTTCTTGGTAAATTATTTTGTACTGGTTTTCTTATTAATCTGTAAGGCTAGAAATCCAATTTCTTTCAATTGTAGCATTGTGCTGAATCGACCATCCTGATTTCATGTACGCATTATTTTTAAATGTTATAAAAGGAATTTGTTTTTTCCTATTCAGAGCCCTAACTTGTTTCATATTTTAGTCACAAGGAAACATCAAATCAAAAGTCTGTGCTTTCAACAGTTCACTGGTGTGTTTTCATTCTTCGCGATCTGAATTGAAACTTTTAAACAATCCCACGGAAGTCTTTATCATTTCAGTCTTTTTCTTCTTCTTTTCAAATTGGTGAAAAAGGCAGCACCCCTAATTTGTAGTTGCACAATCACAATAAAGGGACATTTCTCTGGGGGGGGATGTTGTTTTAAAAGAAAAAACAGTTGAAAAAAGAAAACGAGTTAATAAAAAATTTAAAAATTTAAAAACAAAAAAACAAAAAGGAAGGGCACGTTCGCTAGTTTGACCTGGAAAGGATTTTAAGACCAGGTCAAACATCCCAAGGATGCCTGTATATATGTAAATTAATATAGAGACATGTGAACAGAAATGTATTCATTTTCCCTGGGAATGTGCATTGTTTCTTCAGAATAATAAAAAGCTTGCAACCCCTCTACTGGAAGTGGCTGAATATGGAAAATGAAACTTGTTAGTTAGTGTCTGTGGGTATCGCTCAGCATTTTGTTCCCACTCTGTATTATACTTTCACCTCTTTTGTTACGGGAACTGGGACAGCAATGTTTTACATGTAATATTTAGCCTAAATGTTCTAGTCTGTCACCTGCATACTCTGAGGTGCTAAAGCTAAAAACTTAAAAAACAAATACATTTAAAAAATTAAAAAATACATAAAGCAAAACAAACAATAAAAAAAAAACGGTTACAAAGAAAACTGCTCGGAGATGAGGGAGAAGCACGGTGGGAGGGACGGGTCCAGAAGATTGTAACCAATCCATAGTTTGTACAATTTTTGATATCATGAACAGTTGGAAAAATTATACAACCTAAGGTGATTCATGCAATGTGGCCATTGTCTCTCTGTTTGTACATTGTATGTACAATCATTTCATATTCTAAACTGGTGAGAAAATAAAGGAACTAATTGTGATTTTTAGTCTTGCAGAACTGTATGTAGTTAGATGATGTGACAACCTAATATTTATCTAATAAATATGTATTCAGATGATACCTGTATGTCACTGTGATTTTGTCTTTTGTGCACTTGTGATGCAGTCTGCGAGACCTGTCTGACTCGTGTGCTGTTTACAAAAGCACGAGGTGTAAATTATGGATTTTTACTCAGATTTTCATTGAGTTGGCTCAAGGTCGCCTTGCCATTGAGTGAAAAGTTGACAAACTAATAATTACTGACACATCAAAGTAAGGCTCTCATGAATTGCAATCGCCAACTGAACATTTTTTGAGAATCAGTCAACAAAGTAATGGAATTATTTTAGAAAATATCATTATTGAACACTCTGTTACAGTCCTTTTTTTAAAAGTACTGTACATTTTATTATACTTACAAGATTGAAAAAGGAAAGTGAGAAGTTCAATTTCCAGTTCTACTGTATGTTGATACCAATTAGATGCCTTGTCATAGTTCTCCAGTGTGCAACTTCAGACCATACAGGTTTCAGTTTTTCAGACACAACTATTGGTTCAGTAGCTAATGTTGATTTGAATGTTATGCAACCATGCATAGGTCGATAGAAGTCACTCCCTAAACAATTATGATTCATAAGCTGCCAAAACTGGTTTTATCTAAACATACAACCAGTGACTGAATGTTCAAGAAATATACCAGGTGGGAAAAAGACCGTTGGCGTTAATGTGTAATTCCAGTCTCTTTTTACTGTGAATGTAACTAAATAATAACATTAACACACTACAAGCTAACATTTAGCATTTAAAAACTTCATTTAAAATGAAAAAGTCTTGAGGAGTTTATGTTTTATGTTTATGTTGCGTGCATAAATGGTTATTCTGTCCTGTATGTAAACATGATAGCTCGAAAAGTTTAGAATTAATTATGTACAGAGGGTGTACACAGGGGGCAAGTCAACAATCCATTAAAATCCATTAAAAAAATTAAAGTTGACGAGAAAAAAAAAAAAACCCTTACAACCTTATAATTTTAACTAAACAATAATTCTTCTGAGGATGGTGTGTAATATCAACACAGATCAGGTATAACATCGAGACCACTAAAAAGGAGATGTGAATAACACTCATTATCTTTTCATCATGGCACCTGTCAGTAGATGGGATCTATTAAAGAACAAGTTGATGTGTTGGATGCAGGAAAAATGTGCAAGCGCAAGTATTTGAGTGAGTTTGAAAAGGTCCAGATTGTGATGAGAGGACTGGGTGAGAGCATCTCCTATAGTGCAGCTGTTTTGGGGTGTTCTTGATTTTCAGTCACGAAAGGGTCACGTACATGTGCTACCTATCTAAGCAGTGTTGCGGACAATACAAACCCTTCATGATTCCCTGACGGCTGTGGCCTCTTTCAGCAGGATAACCTGCCCTTGCCACAAAGAAAAAATAGTTCAGGAATGGTTTGAGGAACACAACAACGAGGCTGCCTCCTAGACGTCAATCCAGTTGAACATCATTGGGATGTGCTGGACAAACAAGTCCAATCCATGGAAGCCACACCTCACAACTTAGAGGACTTAAAGGATCTTGGTGCAAAGCACACCTTCAGGGGTGTAGTGGAGTACATGTCTTGACAGCTCAGGGCTGTTTTGGTAGCAAAACGGAGATCAACACAATATTAGGCAGGTGGCCATAATGTTACACCCAATCAGTGTATGTTTGTATTAGGGGGGCAACAATACTCGTATCGATATTGAACCGTTCGATACAGTGCTTTCGGTTCGGTATGCATATATATCAAACAATACATAATGTTTTATTTATTTTATCAACTTTTCTTCTGACGATGCTGTCTATGTTGAGCGCTCAGTGGATCTGCGTTCGACTACTCCGCCTAGGCTGCACTGTCGAGTGCAGATCCACTGAGCGCAGCGCAAGCTAGCAAGACAGAAGCTAAGCTCGTTGCAACATGGCAACTGCCTTAACGCTACCCGAAAATGAACCTCCCCCACCCTCATTCAGATCTGGCGTTTGGCCAGTGTTGCCAACTTAGCGAGTTTGTCACTATATTTAGCGAGTTTTCACACCCCCTTAGCGACTTTTTTTCTAAAAAGCGACTAGCGACAAATCTGGCGACTTTTTCTGGTGTTATTGGAGACTTATTTATGACGACTTTTTGACGTGAAAGCGGGTATCGCTTTTACTCTCAACAAGCAGCGGGTGCTGCCGTGGGCACCTCGCCCGTTCCAAAGCGCTCACGGGCGGAGGATAGTCCTCCCCCAGCTGCTATCAGGGCAGAAGATGTTCACACCTATTCGTCCAAACTGCAAATGAATCGCGCATGAGCGAAGCTGCTGCTCCTGCACTGATTGTAACGCAGTCAGTTCTTCTTTTACTGTTATGCTGTTTTGTGGATCACGAGGTTTAAAACTACTTATAAACACATACACACACACACAAAGTAACTCCACCAGAGTGCCTATTTCGGGTCACAAAGGAGCAGGGTTGGAATTGTGACATTTAAAAAAACAATAATTGCTAAAATAAATGTAATCTGTAGTTCTAAATAAATTCTAAATGCATTTAGGACGTTTCTCTCTCCAACAACGTAGGTTACAATTATATTAGCATGACCAATTATGCAAATGATGACGTCATTTAGCAACTTCTAGCGACTTTTAATAGCGATTTTCCTTACTGAGGAGTTGGCAACACTGTTTGGAACTATCTTGGTTTTTATGTGAAGTATGACCCTGAAGGTAAGCGCGTCATGGACAAAAGTAAAACAGTATGTTGGATGTGCCACGCAATGCTCAATTGGTGGGAACTAGTGCGCTAGCGCAGTTAGCTTGTTAACGTGTTGACGCCGTCCAGCCCCACGCACGGGGCGATCCGCGGTAACTCGTTAACGGAGATTTGCGGCGTTATGGCGTTAATGTCATTTTAACGAGATTAACGCTGACAGCACTAGCGGGAACACAACGAATATGACTGCACATTTACACCGACATCATCCTAGTGCAAAGACAAGTGGAAGCAGACAAAAACAACAAGCACGCATGCTACAAACTTTACCCGAGTCATTTAGACAGCCGTTAGCACATGATTCTTCTTATGGGGACCTGATATGTTTAATGTGCTGCTGAGAATATAGCCCAGAAGAAGCGTATAGTATAGCTTTTATTTTGGAAAGAGCCATTCCTCTGTAATAAACTCTCTTTTCCAAAGATGAGTGCTTTCTCGATCAGATATATATATATATATATATTTATTTTTATTTTTTTGTTGTTGTTTCAGCAACATTAAATTTAAAAACTGTACTTTTGAGTTAAAATATATATTTATAATTTTAATAAATGATAAATTAAAAAGGCATGCACATTTTTTTGTATCGAAAAAATATCGAACCGTGACACCAAAGTATCGAACCGAACCGTGAATTTTGTGTATCGTTGCACCCCTAGTTTGTATGTATGTATCAGTTTGCTAGTGTAATCAAGGTCAAAACAGGTACAGTTCAAACAGATATCAGGGATTTTGGAAAGCTGTATCCGTCTTTAGATTACAAACAGAATGCTGTCTTAGAGCAGCCACATACGGTCTCTAAGAGCAAGTGGATAATCGCTGGAAAACACCCACTGATCGTCTGAGAGGAGCAACTGACCAGCCAACAGGAGCAGCTACTTGTGGGGAAAATACACTTGAAGAACCACATTATGACAATTTACAACAAAATAATCTACAACATGTCTGATTTTCCATTCATTTTTTTATGTTTCATCAGTAAAAGAAATGGTGTGAGAAAACAGCAGCGTTATTAAGTGTTAAGAAAAATTCAACTGCCCACATAGTCTGTCCTTTATTAACATCGATTAGAAAACCTTGGTAAAAGTAACTTTAACAACATTATATTGCACAAGAAAGCAAACTTTAAATGCTTCTGATATTTGTGTAGCCCTAAATCTTGTGCAGTGGAATAACAGATACTTTTTTTTAGCTGTGAATGTTTAGATCTGAGTGTCTTTCTGCAGCTCAATAACACTGGGATTTTAAAGAAACAGCAGAACTGAACATTGTATTTTTGGTGGAACATTACTAGTGGAATATTCCATTCTGACAACTCCCTTGAGCAATGGCACAGTCTGACAGGCATAAAATAGTATTTTTGGCCCAATGAGGGGATTCCCAAAGAACTGTTAGCAAAAAGGTTGATGCATATCGGCATGGTGTGTAATGTGTAATTAAAATGTTTTAGGAATCTACAAAAACAGAGGACAGAATAAGAAGAAGTGCCAAGGCCTAAAAAAATATCTACAGCGGATGAATAGTATCTGAAAGACGGGTCCTTAAGAAATGGAGAGAACAAAATCAGCAGTGACCTGACACGAGACCTGAGAGATGCACATAGTCTACTGAAGAGCCATCGATCAGTCATTGCCTGATCTCTCCAAAAACCAGACTTCAATATTATTGAGAAAGAGCAGAACAAAAGGAAAAGAAGAGCCTTGGATGTCCTTCAAGAACTATTAATGAAGACCAGCTAAAGAAATTAACAGAAAGCTTGCCTAGGGTAGTTCAGGCTGTGTTGACTAAAGGTGTTCATACCAAATATTGACTCTCAAGTTCAATAGAATTGTGCAAACTATGTTTTGCTTTATGTACAGTATTTCCATGCATGTTAGCAGTTTTGACTAAATTGCTGCTCCTGCTTTCCCATTTTACTTAAAAAATATAAAGAAGTGAGGGTTTGGTTGAGACTTTTGCAAAGTACTATATAAATAACTTATATTACTAATACTGATCAATTGATATCTGAGTAGAAGCTTACTGGTAGCTGGTATTTAAGTTCCCAAACCAGGCATACAGCACCTCTCAGTAGGTCACAAGATAAGTCTGACGTAATATGAGATGAATAATGAGGAGAGTAAAACAGTTTCTTTAAGAATAATTTGTTAAATTACAGTTATTTACTTGGATCAGTGTCAGATAAGTAAGCAACAGTCCTTTTTGGGTTATACCCAGTGTTGGTCAAGTTACTTGAAAAAAGTAAAAACACGATTTAGAACCTGAATAGGTGATAAAGCGATAGATCTTTCAGCCCTACTTTTTACTTCCCTACTTTTCTACTTTTTCTGCATAATCCATCATACAAAATGTAATCAAATGGAAAAGTCTCTTTTTAAAACTTGTTTTATTAGTTTTAATCTTTTAACTTTATGCATCAAGCAAAAATTTCATTATATGCAACATTCTCTGACTGGAAGAAATTTGTTTAATATTTAAACCTATTTTCTGCACATTCCAGCACATAAAATTAAATATTTTTTTGTGTTTACACTCAGTCTTTCAAATAAATGCAAGTGAAACACAGCAGAAAATAAATAAAATCAGACTCAGTGGTCCTGTTGCTCTATTTTCACCTGTAAAGCAGGAGTGGGGTAGGCGGAGGTTTGCCCATGCTCTCTCTGCACTGATATATTATCCATTGTTGATCTGCACACAGCTGTTGCCACGAACGTCGCACTCGCTTAAATTAGTTGGTAAGCCATTGTATTGTATTTAAAAGTCACATCATGTGTATAAGCTAACTCACAATTGTGCTGAATTACTTTGACTGCTGCAAACACCAATGAGATATCCAAAAATGTCGCACAGGCTGGGTGGGCAGAAAGTCAATAACATTTTACTGAAACGCAACAAACAGGTTTTAAAGTAACTTAAAGTCTCTAATGAGCTAATGTTTAAAGTATATGTTCTGGATAATTCTAGCCATGGTCACGTGGCTTTTTGACACAGCAGCCATTTTGACACAACACAGTAAAACAGGTGTTCTAAGGGACGTTAATTAAGCCTCTCAACATCATTAGAGTAGACTATCCGGTTCTCTAAGCAAACGTCCCACTTCGTATTTGTAAGCTGGCTCTGGGTGGTTGCTGACATACTTGAAGGCAGTAGCTGCACAATATGACTTTTATTAGGATGCTGCATTTACCAAACAGGAAGAAATTCTGTTCTGTGGTGTTTACGGCCGCACGTTTGTGCAGCAGCTGCCCACCAGCTGCGTGCAAAAACCCGGTGGTTTACTTTGATATTGCTGCTTGAAGGAAATTGCCATCCCGGGTTTCCTCCGTGGCGTGAGCGATAAGCAGAGTTTTGTCCTTTCCTTCTAAGATTCCTAATTATTTAAAGTAACACTCAGGTATGCCGTTCAGCTGGGTTAGTTACAGCGCCGGGAGCAGCTTGGGAGAACAAGAAAACAGAGACTGCTTTAGGTTGCCTTCCCAATCGACTCAAAGGTTTATTTGATACACAGCAGTTTATATAGATGAAAAAAAAGGTTCGTGTGTCAGCTTTCCCAGTTCAAACCGGTACAGACCAAATAAGGAAACGTCTTCCTGCCTTGTGAGCAAAGTATCCCTTGTGTAGTTTATCAGTTCAGCTACAATTTATGATCATCCCAGCAAAATACACTCCTAGACATAAAATACAGAGTTCTTTCATTAGTGAATTCTGAAACAAACCACCTAGCCTTTAACGAGCCTTTTCCAGGAGATAAAGAAAAAAGGGAGGATGGGAGTAAGGAAGTGGTCTCATCTCTGTGGTGTTTTCGACCTTGGGGTACCAGCTTGTGAGTCCTACACATTGATTCTTGGGTCACAGAGAAAGAGAAAAACAACTAGTAGTTGGGCCTTATTGAGTAACAGTTTTCCTGTATAAAACAATATCCTGTAAATGCTACTATGGTATCAAAATACCTAACAGTTCCCCTCTTTTATTATTTTTTAAAAAATAATAACTCAAATAGAAAGGAAAAATCACAAATGTAATAACATAATATAAAAAGCAAATCATAAAATGTAATAGTTCACAACCTAATGTTCAATATACACATCAGGAACATCATTGGTGACATCTGACACATAATCTGGCAGAGAAGAATGTATAGTTATCCTTTGTATAATCTATGTGTGTGTCTGGGCCAGTTAACTTTAGTCTGCGCAGACATATCATACTAGTATTAAATGGAGAGGGATCTGTCCTAAGGGCAGTGAGGGCTTTAACCTATTCTTAGGGCGTTTCATTGGGGCGCAGGTCCCTGCGGTGTCATTAGATAACTTCAATAATTCGCCTAATGGAGTCTCAGGGTTAGTTGGTGTGTGTGTGTGTCTAAGTAAGCAGTCGAGAGGGCTCAGAGTCAACTGTAAAGCGTCTTTAAAGAGAGCATTATTTCCGCTGATTTTCTCTAGTCCCTCAGTGAGGGGGAAACCGGATGTGGGGTATCCTACTATTACCTGTTCTGGATTAGCCTTTGAACAGACATAACAGTTACTGTTTCCTAAATCACGAGCGGCTGTTCTGGCATTTTCATACCAGGCGTTAGCTCCTGTTCTAGAGGGTGCATAAAATGGTTTATTAGTGGCGTCTATGTTGCTATTTACTAATTTTAGGGAGCGTGAGGAGTGCATTAAGTAGGTGTCTTGCAAAATGGAGCATGAGGTATAGTCAGCAAAATATGACCTGCAGAAATGTGAACATGGTTGCAGTTTACAATACAAAATAGCAAAGAGAAATCCTAAAGTTAATGCGATAGATATGATAAATAACCTAAATATATAAGAAAGTATATAAGAAAAACAGTTCTTCAGTTGTCTTCTGGCCTGGTCCCAGGTTCGAGAGACATTGAATAAGCGTCGTATGATGACAATGGGCATTTCATTTTCTCCATTATCAGGATGAAATGAGTCTGGCTTTATCAGGTTAGACATCATGTGGTACTTTTGGCTTTCTGTTCCTGCTGGATGTTTGAGTACCTTGTTGTGGCTCTTTCAGACGTTGTGTGTTAATCAGTGATTGCGTGTGTGCACTGGATCCGGGCGCTGGCTCGCCTGAGATGTCATCTACCCGTGTGTGTTTATTTGCTCTAGTTCCGGGCGCTGGCTCGCCGGAGATGTCGTCTGCTTGATCCGACGCCTGAGATGGTCCGATTGGGCTGGTCTTAACCCTGCTGGCATGAATCCACTGAGGTTGTCCGTCTGTGAGGATGCTGGTTCTTCGTCACTGCCAGTACAGTCTGGGGGCTGGAACACGCGCGGCCTCCCAGAGAGTCCTTGGTTTTAGTGGCTTCTCCAACATGCATCTCCTTGTCTCCACTGGTGGAACTGTGGAGGGGAAAAGCTGAGAGAGACAAACTTTCTGATAGTTATTATTCAGTTTTTCTATCAGGTTGTGAACATCAGTGGACAATGCAATATACATCACCTTCTACTAGCGGTGCCCCTCTGGAAGCTGACCATGGTCTTGGAGATAGTCTTATTTCAAATGGAAATAATTTGGTTACTGCAGATTGAGTCATTCTAATCTCACACAGGACTTGAGGAAGTAATTTGACCCAGGTCATTAAAGTTTTAGCACACTTTTGAATTACTTCTAATGTGAATGAAGATCCTCTATCACTGTTAATCTGGTGAGGTATTCCGAATCTGGGTATTATTTCATTGCTCAACTTTTGATAGACTACTTCTGCAGTTTCTTTTGAGGTTGGATAAGCTTCTACTCATTTACTAAATTGATCCACTATTACCAGTAAGTACTTGATGCTTCCTTGTGCTGGCATATGTGTGAAATCAATTTGTAATGTATGAAATGGAAAATCTGGTTGTGGTAAATGCTGATGTTTTGCTTTTGAGCTACCTACATTAGTTCGCGCACATGTTAGACAGGTTGCTAATATGCTTTTTACTGCATGTGATGTTTTCTCAATTACAAATCTTGATTTTATTGCCCCTATTACCCCTCTTTGTCCGACATGACTCACACAGTGAAAATGTCGGGCAAGGACTGGCATCAGGGAATATGGGAGGGCAATCAAACCTTTAAGATTTTGTATAGGCCATCTCTGTCATCTAAGGTACAGTCATTATTCTCCCAATAGGTGCAATCACATGCAGAGGCTTGCTCTTGTATGAATTTTAAATCAACATTTGTGTCTAAATAGTCTGGGAGTGTAACAAGTGGCAGCTGTAGGGGCACAGATAATACTTCCTGCGGAGGTGGGAGCTGTGATGCAGCTGCAGCCTTGGCTGTCACGTCTGCTAAAGCATTACCTGTTGCTTCGTCTGTGTCAGCTGTACTGTGTCCATTCGTTTTTACAACTGCAACGGCCGATGGCAGCTGTATAGCCTGAAAAAGTCTTTGAACAAAATCACAATTTAGCAATTTATTTTACATCAGCAGATCTAAATCCTCTCTGTCTCCACAATGTGCCAAAGTCATGCACAACGCCAAATGCATAGCGGCTGTCTGTGTAAATCGTCACATGCTTATCCAAATGTAGCTCACAGGCGCGTATTAAAGCCATGAGCTCTGCTTTTTGTGCTGAGTGAAATGGTAATGAGTGAGCCTCTAGTATGATGTCAGGCACTGTTACCACTGAATAGCCACAAAGAAATGAGTTGTCACTCGGCTTTGAACAGGACCCGTCCACATAAACCGTGGCTGAGTCTGGGATAGGTGTTTGCTCTAAATCTGGACGTTGTGCTGTGGATTCCTGTATACGTGTCATGCAGTCATGATCGTCAAGCCTGTCTGAGCCATCCTGTCGGTCAGAAGAACACAGTATAGGATCAATAAATGTGCGATTTGCATATGTTGTGTAGTTATGTTTGACCTGGTGATTGGTGTGTAGAATAGTGTCATGTGAGAGTGTGAGCTTCTCGCAGTCCCTTATCATGATAGAGCAAGCTGCTACTGCCCTCAGGCAGGCCGGCATTCCTGAACAATTCAGGCAGCACCTTTGAGTGGCGGAGGTCAGCACTCCCTTTAATGCATTGAAAGAGGCAGTCATTTCTGTGGATCACAGTATTCGAGGAGGCTTGTCTTTTTTACAACAGTCACGCAGAATGTGGTCATGAAAAGAACAGTCTGGTATCCACTGTCTGCAATAGTTCACCATGCCCAGGAAGGACAACATTTCCTTCTGTGTAGTGGGACGAGGAACGGAGGTCACAGCTTTGACCCCGTCAGCAGTCATGGAACGTTTTCCGTGAGACAGTGTGAATCCCAAATATTGAACAGAAGTCTGACAGTACTGCATTTTCTTTGCATATGCTTTGTGGCCAGTCTTTTGGAGGTGCTGGAGAAGCATGTGTGTAGCAGTTTGACATAGTTTCTCACTTTCAGCACAGAGGAGGAGGTCATCCACATGTGGATCATGTTGCAGCCCTGGAGGAGTGAAGCACCATAGAGAAAGCAGCAGAGCTGTCTATCATGCCTTGGGGCAAACGAGTTCAAGTGCACCGCTTATTTCTATGTGTGAATGCAAATAACGGCTGTGTGTCTTCATGAGAAAAAGGAGCGGAGCATAAATCCACCACGGTAAAATGTGTATGCAAAGCATGTCAATATGCTGTGAACATCTGAAACGAGAGGTGGCAGAGGAATGTTGACTGCATTAATTTGCCTTAAGTCTTGTATGAAACGCCATACGCCAGGTTTGTTAGGCTTTGGCACAGGATTGACAGGAGTGTGGGCTTTATTGCTCCTGTAGTCAATAAATCTCCTATGATGACATCTAGAGCTGCGGCTTTTTCCGTGGAAAGGGGACATTGCCTGACATATACTCGCTTTTTGTTTTTTTTTTTTTAGCTGTGCGTGATAAGGTATGCAGTCAATAAATCCTATATCATTCTCACTTTTTGACCATAATGTCATATTCTGGTATTCAGCTGGCAACATAAGTGCAGAAATAGTACAGTGGATAGGGTAGGTTAGATCTATGTGACGACATATTTCGTAACCTATGTCTGAGTTATGTAACAAAATCACTGTTTGACCTTCACTTGTGTGAGCAGTTATCATGTTGTTGAACAGTGTGAGAGAAACAAAAGTGTGGCTCCCAGTCATGGGATTACCTGTTAGTGGCGTCTGTACACGTTTTTTTTGGCACAGTGTGTGACATAGAGTACCGGACAAAAAGGATGTTGAGTTCATTCTCTGCTGAGGGTCCAGCTGACACAGAGGATGTTCCTTCTCCATCATGTCGGTACATAGGGCAGAGAAAACATAAGCTGTTATCAGTGTCAGCAAACATTTCACCCTTTATGTTAAATGAAATACACAAATTCATTTTTGCTTTGGGTGTCTGCGGCTGCTGGAAAACTGAGCTAAATTTGCACCTCTAGCTTGTCCAACAGTGCATAAAGCGTTTTATGAATACTAGGATAGATTCATCAGGCTTCTGTTTACACATAGTTACTGCATTTAAGTCAATTTTGTCTCTGGACATTGTTAGCAGGAATTTCTTTAGATTCTTAAAGAAATCGGCGACTTTGTCATTATTTACCCTCCTTTTGTCCATAGCGGTAACATTTGATGCATCACGTCGCGGCATTCTATCATGTATTTTCTACAGGACTTTTTAAGCAGACTACTTTTCTTATCACAAATGATATTCAACATTTCTACTGACCTGTTTTCTGGCGATAATCGTTCGGGATAAGGCTCCGAAAAGAAATTAGAATGCATTGAACTTCTTAAGTTGTAAACAAAGTCAGTCACATAAGCACTCCCGCATGTTCTGGATACGTGATCATGGACGTCTTCACCGATTCGCGGACGTAGGTTACACGTAACCGGAAATGGGAGTTATACTGAGCCGTTATTTGAGACTTTATTTTGTATTTTATTAATTTTTGGTTTTACAGGTACTTTAGATTTTTTATCGGACCTGTCTGTGGTCTTTGAATTATTCTGACCCATGTTCAGTGATTTCCAGAGGGGTTTACACGCTAGGAGGATTTATGTTAGTATTTTCGCTGCGGCACAGCTGAGGTCACTTTAAATTTATTGCTAGCAATTTTGTTTGTGTGAGCAACTCTCACTTAGCGAGCAACTTCTCGCTTAACGAGCAACTTCTCGTAAAACAACAGGCAACTTCCTGTGTCTTTCTGCTTTTAATTTACTGCTTTTAACCCTTGTATGGTAATCGGGTCTGTGAGACCCGTTTTCAGTTTTCTTTCGTTTTTTTTTTTTTTTTAACAAAATTAAATTTAATTATTTACTAGCTTTCTGTGAGTGAGCAACTTCTCACTTCTTAACGTACGTTTCAAGATAACAGGCAACTCCCTGTGTCACTCTTTGGTGAGCAACTTCTCACTTAACGAGAAGTATTTAAGACAACAGGCAACTTTCTGTGTCACTTTTCTAAGTGAGCAACTTCTCACTTTTTAACGTACGTTTAATTAAACAATTAATTATTATTATTTTTTTAAACAAAATTAAAATATTCAAGACAACAGGCAACTTCCTGTGTCCACCAACACCACACAAGGGTTAATTTACTTTATTCGGGGACTGAGGAAGTCGTCAGTGTATCTCTCTGGATCACTAAGTGAAACTTCGTCAGCATATCCCGTTTCTTTATGGATCAATCACTGAGAGAGGTATAATATGGTCTCTATATAAATATGAAAGACACATATTTACCTTCTGTCAGGGATCCCACTTCTGACACCAAAATTGAAGGAAATTGCCATCCCGGGTTTCCTCCGTGGCGTGAGCGATAAGCAGAGTTTTGTCCTTTCCTTCTAAGATTCCTAATTATTTAAAGTAACACTCAGGTATGCCGTTCAGCTGGGTTAGTTACAGCGCCGGGAGCAGCTTGGGAGAACAAGAAAACAGAGACTGCTTTAGGTTGCCTTCCCAATCGACTCAAAGGTTTATTTGATACACAGCAGTTTATATAGATGAAAAAAAAGGTTCGTGTGTCAGCTTTCCCAGTTCAAACCGGTACAGACCAAATAAGGAAACGTCTTCCTGCCTTGTGAGCAAAGTATCCCTTGTGTAGTTTATCAGTTCAGCTACAATTTATGATCATCCCAGCAAAATACACTCCTAGACATAAAATACAGAGTTCTTTCATTAGTGAATTCTGAAACAAACCACCTAGCCTTTAACGAGCCTTTTCCAGGAGATAAAGAAAAAAGGGAGGATGGGAGTAAGGAAGTGGTCTCATCTCTGTGGTGTTTTCGACCTTGGGGTACCAGCTTGTGAGTCCTACACATTGATTCTTGGGTCACAGAGAAAGAGAAAAACAACTAGTAGTTGGGCCTTATTGAGTAACAGTTTTCCTGTATAAAACAATATCCTGTAAATGCTACTATGGTATCAAAATACCTAACACTGCTGACAACGAACCGCTTGGCAGAATTAGCTTTGAGGTGAGTAGGTTAAAAAAAACAAAAACAAACAACTTTTACTTTGAAAATATGCGTTAAATCGCTGTGAGCCGTTTTCTTTTTATTTTGCAGCTTAATGCAGACGTAGTGCCAAAAACAGCAGGTAACTACTGTTTTCATCATTTGTTTATTTGTTTTAATCACAAATCACAGCAAAATGTCAAGAAAGTGCTGTTATCAGAGCTGAGGAATGGATGAGATGTTTTGTTTTGTTGGCTTCATAATTGTTTGGTCTATAAAGCAGCTGTCACAAATCCATTCAGGAGGACCTAAACTAACAGTAACAAGTCACTGTTCAAACATGAAAAATTACCGAAAGCTTTGTGTGTGTGTGTGTGTGTGTTTCGTCACCCGTGAGAAGGAAAAAATTTACATTTAGTCTATCCTGCAGAAAACTTCCGAGCGCTCTGTACAGGAGAACATGGCTTTGGCTACAAGGGATCCGTTTTCTTCAGGGTGATCCCTCAGTTTATATGTCAGGTAGGTTTGTTTTGTTTTGGGGGTAATTAATTTTCCCCCAATGGACTGTTGTGATATTACTACAGTGATGCGTTTTGTTTTTTAGGGTGGAGATATTATTTATAACTTTGGAGGTGGTGATAAGTCTAGCTATGGAAAGAATTTTCCCGATGAGAACTTCAAGCTGAAGCACACTGGACCAGGTAATTATCCCCCTCTGTACACTGTTGCAAGTGAAAATGAAAACAATGCAGTGCTACTTATTGGTTTTCAGAAATTTCCAACTCTATAGTGCAAGTCACTTTGTCAGATTCAAATTTAACTTGGGCCATTTGTGTGCTTTTCTCACTCAAATACTTGAAAGCATATCAATATATAAGAAATGTCCATAACTTGAAGTCAAACAGATGGAGCCAACAGATTATGTGCATTTTCATTTAAATTGTAGGAATGTCCTGAGTTTCTTGCACATTTTTTTTTTTTGTAAGGATTACACGTTAGTCCTTCACTGTAACATTCACTGTCAATCTTTTTTCTTTTTTTAAACCAGTTTGCATTTTGAAAACTATTCACATAATATTGTTCCATTCTTCGTTTTTGTCTTGAGATTTCAAGGTCATGTTTATTTTTGTTTGTCATGCTTCAATTTACCTCATTGCTCAAAGTTACTGCCTAGTGAAATCTATAAAGAAGCCTTGTCTGCACAAGAAATTTTGCTCCCATCACTCTGGGAGGTCCCCACAAAGTTTGCCACCAGATGGCAACATTTTAACACTTTTTTTCTAACATTGATACTTGAGTGTGCTAAATAATATAAGCTGTTGTGTGCACCTGTGCCACAAGTGGAAATACTTAGTATATTCAAGGGTACTTATTTTAATCTAACTGGATATGAGTTTGTTAAATTTTAAGGTATCCTGTCCATGGCCAATGCCGGACCGAACACCAATGGATCCCAGTTCTTTATCTGCACCACTAAAACAGATTGGTACGTACTGACAAACGGAAACATATTTATAACAGCTGATACCAATGAAGCTGTGTATTTCATCCAAACTGGCTTTAATTCATATCACAGTGATATTCAATAATGGCTTGAAGCCATTAATTGTAAGCAGTTTCTTTTTCTTTTAGGTTGGATGGCAAGTATGTTGTCTTTGGAAAAGTAAAGGAGGGAATGGATGTGGTCAAGAAAATGGAGTCTTTTGGTTCCAAGATTGGGTACACTTCAAAGAAGATCACGATCACGGACTGTGGAGAGCTCAAGTAGATTTAATGTGGATATGGTCATTGTGTAATTTCATTTCCTGGTGAATTTCAATAAAATGACCAAAGTGAAAGAGGTTGGCCTAGAGTGCTTCCTCTTTTGCTGAGTGTAGATAAATGTCACAAGTACTGTGAAAAGATTGGGGTAAAATGTAATTTTTGCCAGTGAGAGACTACTTCCAGCTGCAAATTAAAATTTGCATGGGCATAAAACTGAATGCACCCGCAGTCCAATCAGTTTGTGAGGTGTTCAGCTGCATGGTCCTCAGTTTGAGAACAGGGTGGGATGCACATTCTGGGGGGGTTTACATCAGGAATGGGCATCTGGTGTTTAAAAAAAAAAAAAAAAGTCTGCCATATCAGATATTGGCACTATGGCATCAACTGAGAGAAGCTTTTTATCTCTCTGCCTATAAAATGACCAGCTTTATCACGCTTTTGTACTTGGTAATATTCTGGTGGCTGCTCTTTGAAATTGAGAAGAAAAAAAAAAAAGAGAGCAAGAAAGAGACTGTGTGCATCTGCCCTATTCCACAGCCCCGCATTGCTGCAGGTTGCAAAACAATCTATAAACCAAAATCTAGCTTTTACAAACTCGCTGTCCAAAGCTTTGCTGCTCCCCAGCTCTACTGCTGATATCGTCGAATATTTGCAGGTTTGCAGTTTCATGCACATGGCCAGAGGTCCGTGAATTAGCTAAAGACCTCTACTCTGACATTTGTGTGTATATTCTGCTTATAGCATGATGCATGTATAACATTTGGTTACATTACAGTGACAGCAACACACTCATTTCAAACAGTTTATTTTTTATGATTGGGGTTTTAATAATAAAATAGACTTTTTATCCTGGTGATGGGTGGGGATTGTTTATGGTAAGGCATTATACAAAAAAAATAAAATAATTGACATGCAAAACTGATTAAATACTGTCTGCTTCACTTTACGAACTGATTGTCTCCAGTTTCAAATTTTAAAGTTTCACGTGGTGTAGATGTTTTAGATTTTGAATTTTCAAAACGTTGTTTTTGATTGGGCTGTAGCAATAGCGCATCTTGAATGATTCATTTTCATTTTAGACGAACTCGATATGGTGATCAGATGAACCATACAGACTACACAAACCTTTCTTTTACGTATGACATTAATGAAATGAGCAGCACGCAGCATAACACTACTACAACAATAATAATAACAATAATAATAATTTGAGTGCATAAAAAATCTCGCGTAATCTCGCGAGAAACGTAGCAGAGCTTCCGGTTGCGTAGTCAGCTTCCTCCTCTCGCGCATGTAAGCGTGATTGTAGGTCACTGTTGGTCCACCTGCGTTGAGTTATTGCATCACAGTGAGTTTATAAAGATGTTGCTTCTGTCAAACAGGATAAAGTTTTGCTCTTTAGCGTTTACAGCCGCGCGTCTGTACAGCAGCGGCCCAGCGGCAGCGAACAAAAACCCGCTGGTGTACTTTGACATTGCCGCTGACAAAGAGCCTCTTGGCAGAGTTACCTTCGAGGTGAGTAGGTTAAAAATAAGTGTTGACACTGCTTGTATTAGTTTGCATGTTAATGTTTCAGTTCGATGTCCTCACACAGTCGCTGATTTACTCTCCCCAGATTTAACATTTTTTAAAAAATGCCTTCTGGCTGCTTTTTCTTTTGCAGCTCAACGCAGAAGTCGTGCCCAAAACTGCAGGTATCTGATGTTCTCTTCCTCCTTAAACACCAAACAAGCTGGAACGAGTATCTGATCTACTCAGACTTAAAGAAAAGATGATGGTGTACCTGAACTTGACTAAGTTTAACTTGACACACCAAATGTGTGTGTGAATCGACAGGTTGTCACTTTGATTATGTTAGAACAGTTTTTTTTTACTTTCTGCCAAAGCTTGCCTATTTGGTTTGTAAATCAGAAGAAACATTCTAAGAGAATAACAATGTGTTGTCACAACAGAAGATAAAAGATTGTTATTCACTTTTTTTATGTTAAACCTGAAAAACAGGAGATTGCCACATTTAAACTAGAACCACAAATTTAAAAGGTGAGACTCATGATCATCAAAAAGGCTGCAAATTTTATTCTGTTCTGTTGATAACTGAGCAGTTTGTGGCATTCTTACACTGTTACAGGCACACTTTTTCATCTTTTAGGAAGATTTCATCAGAAATATTTCAGGGTTGCTAATAAATATCGAAAAGTCTAAGAAAAAATAACTCTGCTGTTTAGGATTTTGCTTGTGCTTTATTCTAACGTAACTGTTCTGTCTACTGTGTGGATTCAAACATAAGAAGGCAGACACTGACATGAAGGCTCTCTTGCAGAAAACTTCCGAGCGCTGTGCACAGGAGAGCATGGCTTTGGTTATAAGGGTTCAATTTTCCACAGAGTGATCCCTCAGTTCATGTGCCAGGTAGGCTTTAATGTTTCTCTCCTTTTGTTTTCCTGTGTCCTATGAGGGTCCAATTACAGTCACACGTTTTGTGTTTTCAGGGTGGAGACTTCACGAACCACAACGGAACTGGAGGAAAATCGATCTACGGAAGGACGTTTCCCGACGAGAACTTCCAACTGAAGCACACTGGGCCAGGCAAGTATTTACATCATTTCAGTTTTTCCTTGGGAACCAAAAGGACGATGGGGTTGTACAAAACCAAATACACTCTTACAGGTTATAATACATTGCATCTAATATAATGCATACACAGCACAATGTGATATACTACACATGATGGTACAATCTCAGGCTACAGTGTTTGTGACTGGTGTTTTGCTGGTAGTAAATGGAGTAAATTGTAATTTTCCAGAGCAAAAATGAGATGGGCCATGACCAGATTAAATATGCATGCATCTCAAGTTAAATTTAGCAATTCTGTAAATATTATGGGTACTGTGATTGTTATTTTTTTATTTTTTTGTATCAATTTACTGGAAAATTACCCAATGCTGTCCTCCATTGTAATGTGGGATAGTCACATTTGTCTTCTGCCACCAGGTGGCAACATTTTAAATGGTGGATTTTCTGACGGTGATATTTGAGTGTGCTATATAATCAGTGTTGGGAAGGTTACTTTTAAAATGTATTCCAATACAGAATACATGCCCCAAAATGTATTCTGTAACGTATTCCGTTACGTTACTCAATGAGAGTAACGTATTCTGAATACTTTGGATTACTTAATATATTATCGTGCTTTTTACAACAACGTGAATGTACTATTGCTGTGTGATTTATTACTATTACTGAAGGTCCGCGACTCCGAACTGTAGTAAAGGGACCTCTGACTAATACGGCGGGGTCCCTGTCGGCTCATAGCCGAAAAATAGCTTTACTTTGTTGTGTGGGTCAATTTTTCTTGCGAGAGACAGAGAGAGGCGTTGAAAGACTGCTCCAGCGGAACTTATTGTTTTCGGAGGAAAACACGAACACGGTGTACAGTCGAGTCTTAATAGCTTACTTACAACTGGGCTCGTCAGGCACTCTTCTTGGCTGCAGTGGTTATTATTATATTTACATGTTTCCAGCTCCCGTTTTTCCTCGACGACAACTCGTACCTTTCCACTCGCCTTTTTCTCCCTCCTCGCGCTCACAGACACATAACGTGTATGGCAGTCCATTCTCCCTGCAACACGGACTACACTGCCCATGATGCTACATTCTTTAGAGCTATGCTTGTAGCATTCTGCCTGTTAGCTTAGCACAACAACAACAACGAAAAGGCGCTCTCTCACCCAGGAAACACACAGTCGCAGAAAGAGAGAGAGAGCGTCGCCCTGTAACCATGGCAACCGTAACGCTGCCGCCTGGAACAACAGAACGTAGCTGTCAAACAAAACCCAAACAGTCCTGACCCGCGACAAAATGAAACAGGAAAAAACCGCAGTGTAATCCATTTATTTCAACAAAGTAACTGTATTCTGAATACCACCTTTTTAAACGGTAACTGTAACGGAATACAGTTACTCATATTTTGTATTCTAAATACGTAACGGCGGTACATGTATTCCGTTACTCCCCAACACTGTATATAATATAATATGTTGTGTAGATGTGTGGCTTAAGTGAAAATACGTACTTTAATGAATGAATTTGTTCAATTGTAAGGTATCTTGTCTATGGCCAATGCTGGACCAAACACCAATGGATCCCAGTTCTTCATCTGCACAGCTAAAACACAATGGTACGTACTGATAAACATAAAATGTAGGAGATGAAGCTAGTGAAGTTCTTCTTCATCAGTCTGTGCCTCCACCTAATAAAATGTGAGTCGATCAGACTCCTTAGGTGCTTCATGGATCATGTCATTATCCAGGGCAGCTATATTAAAATAAGCGTCTTCTTCATTTAGGCTGGATGGCAAGCATGTTGTCTTTGGCAGCGTGAAGGAGGGAATGGATGTAGTCAAGAGAGCGGAGTCTTACGGTTCACGGACTGGGCGAACCTCCAAGAAGATCACTATCACAGACTGTGGACAGCTCGACTAGACTCCGTGTGGACGTGTCCGTAGTCTCATCTCCTGCTGTAATTTCAATAAATGCAAGAGTGAAAGAGGGTCTTTCTTCAGTCAGCGAACAGGGTGCTATCTCTGTTTGCTGACAGATCATTTCAGAACATTTTTTGTTTAGGTTTTTGTGTTTATATGCTGTATTACTCAAGTAATGGCCAACACACGTGTTTGCTTTAAATGTGAACTTGATGGATCAAAAATAATGAATGATCCTAATATGTGACAAAGCTTGTGAATTTAGCAATATAAACTTGAACTAATTTTGCAAAAAAGGGGCATACATTTGTAAAAACAAAACCCTTTTCTAAACATGTGATTTTTAACAAAGGTGTAAAAATTTAAAATTTCCTTAAAAATGAAATTTTGCACGTCAGCAAACTGGCTGAAATAAAACTTATTTCAGTAGTGCCTACATTTTATTGGAGATGTTGGGAAAATATTCTTTCTGAACTATCCTGAGGAGAAGTTCAGAAGCAGGTACAATTTGTATATATAAAAAAAAAAAAAAAAAATACAATGAGGTACAAAGAGAGGAGCTATGGTATTGTATGAAGAAAAAAAGAGTGGCAGAAAGTGTATGTGGGCAACAAAATGACTGAGATGTGATAGGAATGACATGAGTTTAACGTGAAGTTAGGATTCACTTCACTCTACATTGATCTCTTGTATATAGTGTAATGGACAGGCTGACAGATGTTCACAGAATGTGGAAATTTAGAGTTGTTAGGCAGGAGGAAAAGAGGAAGAACACACAGGCTTGGTGTGACAAAAGAGGATGCGATGGATGGATGGAGGCCGATCATTTTATTTTTTTAATTATAAGATTACCTGTGATTGTATTTGATGATACTGAAGCCATATATCAGTAAGTTATTCTCTGTAGTCCCCCCTCATGATATGATGTGCTTACATCCTTACTTGAGATGTAGAGATGAGATCAGAAACCGATCACGTTTAAATCAATTTTAATGCAAATATTTCAATAGAGAAGCATCCATCTCATGGGTTATACAAATGAAGGCACATTAAATTTAACACAGTTTACAAGTTAAAGGGTATTTCTGTTCCATACTCATTTATTAGCAAGTCCAGTGAAAAATACCCTGAAAAGCACCACTCACATGCAACCCTTCACTTATCACCGTTTGTTACATTCACTTTTTTTTACTGTCACATGTTATATACTACATTATGACCATAAGCACTTTGGCGAGTCTTTTAGCACTGGGTGCCAAAATACAGTTGCTGTAAGTTACTATTAGAAAAATTTCTACACTGCATATTTAAAACTTTGGAGCCACAAACTACCTGACGAGTGTTTTCCCCATAAACTGTAGCACGTAGTATAAAAGAACTTAATGTTAGTTGACTAATATATTCCTTCACAAAGAGTAATATTCAACAAAATAGTATGGCTTAAAACATATATTAGAAAAATGATGTACCCACCAATACTAATAATACAGAGGACAAGGCAGATATACATTATTACTGCATAACCGTCTTGGTAGACTTGCATATTTTATACAAAAACATTTAAGTTATTTCTGAAATATACACACATGTAAAAGAACCTCTATATGAAAGCTGTTCCAAGAAGTTGCTCACAAGTGAAGAAAGTAGTTTCTTAATTCACAGTTGGCTCAAAGTTCAGACTTCAAATGAATATTCACATAATGAAAACCGAGTATCTTACAAGAACCCAGCAAACACAATCTCCACTGATACTACTGAAACCAGAGTCAGAGGGTATTTCATGAAAGCGTGAGATGCATTACTGCACTATAGATGTTGTAGCTTTAGTAAATAAAATATAGCTGTCGTAGCTATGTGTGTTTCATGAAGCTTTGGAGCAGTGTGTTAGGCAAACTGAATGTGTTATTGCACTCGGCGGCAGTAGTAGCCAAGGACTTTGCATTTTTCACACAGGTGCTGCGGATGCTCTTTACTCTGGTCAGACACATCCAACCCATCCGGCTTCTCCAGAGGTCTCTGGAACAAAGAAACTGGAAATTAATGACCTGCATACACAGAAATTGCCAATTAGTCCTAGGTCCAAGAAAGACATGAGAAACAGACAAGCTATGCCATTTGTAAGCTTATATAAGGATAAGACAGAGGTATCTGCAGCTAATGTATCCAAAATTTGAACAATTCACCTTTTTAAAGTCAGTCCTGGCCTCAATGGTCAAGCTACAAAAAAGTGGATTTGATTGCATAGATTGAATACATGTAAAGATTTGATGTGCAGGACCAATGAGCTGTCCCAGTCTCCTGATGCCCTGTGTTCTGATGCATTACCTGCTTGTGAGGGTAAACGTTGATGTGGCACTTGATACATTCTTGTCCCATGTTGGCCCAGGAGTTCCCGCTCATCCACTTCCTCTTGCATTTTGGACATTTATACTCTCCAAAACACCTCTTTTTTCCCTGATAAGGGGTCAGGCCCTCGCCTTTGGGTCGAGCCTGAAAAGAAGAAAAATTATACATGTCTATCACCGCTTTTAACGGGGGAAACCTATGCAATGACCCATTTTTTCTTTGCATGGCAGCCAGTTCAAAGCTTCATGTAATTATAAAACATCCTGACAGCAGAACTGTTGGTGGTCAGGAGAATTTATCGAGAGGGTTTTTTTTTTTTCAGCAATGGGATGATTATGTTTTGTCAAATGATTTGCTTTGGTACTTTAACAATCCTAAAAGGATTGACTTATATTACAAAGTAATCTAATCAAAGGAAACTTATTTTAGAGGGATATTGTAGGAAATTACAAGACTCTTGGTTCTATGAAAGCAAACAGAAAAGTTTCAGTGGTTAATTCCAAAGATGTTAGATGATATTGTATGTTGTAATTTATTTGCTGGACACAAAAAGAGTCTCAGCTTTCCCATTAGAAATGAACTCCCTCCCTCCAGCTGTGTTCCCAGGAGACTGTAAAGGAGGCCCTAGCCTGCGGAGGGACCAATTGGAGAGGGCTTACTTCTATAGGACAAATACCTTAGGCTATCAGTCATCCCTCCCAGCTGGCCACAATCCTCCAATCAGAACACAAAGACCTTAGCAGGGAGGAAATAAAACCCAGATGAACTCTGCACTGGTGTAACATGACAAAATTCTAAGCCCATCACCGAAAAGAAAAAAGAAAATCCTCTCGACAAGACTGGTTTGAATTAAAAGCATCTTGGATGAAAAGTAGGGCAAGTCAAAATTAAGATCGAATCAGGCCTGAATCCACAACAACAGAGAAGTTCACATAATGCTTTGCTTTTATTTCACCGCAGAAACATATGTCAGGTTCAAAGCTTCTCACTGATCATTTCCAATTTTATTCATTTCCAGGCCTTAATATGTGAAAACAGGTTGTGAAGTTCCATCAGCCAAATCTCTAACTGCTAAATGCGCTGTGAATCATTTTGAAGCATGTGTTTGCCTCATTCGGCCACCAAGGGGCACTATGGGAGATCGCTTTTGATGCTTGCCCTTGTTCTCAAGCATACAGAGACAGCAGACAGATTATCGTTTTCCTGAAGAAGGAAACAGCTTTCACTCTTCAAAACAAGCAAAACAAACTCTACCTAAAGTCTGGAGCCCACAGGGCAGCGAGGGGCACTGCACACGCTGTAGTTTCCACTGCCCTGATCAAAGATGTCACACTGACAGCCAACAAATGAAAACACACTTTTGACCTGGAAGTGAATGGACACTCTCAATGGAAAGCAGGAAAGATTGACTGAATCCATCAGATCAGTGGGCCGTTTTCGCATACATATGACACTGTATATACACACATCAGGCTGAACTCTCTTAGTAAGACTTTATTCTTTCTTGTAATTTCTTTAAGTAGGCTTCAGGAATACTTCTCCAGGCTATTTGAAGGACATTCAAAGCTCTTCTTTAGATGTTGGCTGCCTTTTGCTCTGTTCTCTGTGAAGATGATTGCACACTGCTTCAAAAATGTTAAGGTCTGGGCTCTGGGGAGGCCAATCCATGACTTACACTATCCCACTGTGTTTTTTTCTATCCAGATAAGCTTTTACTTTATTGGTAGCGTGTTTGGGATCACTGTCATCCTCAAAAATGAAGCCACTGACAAACAGATGCTTTCCAGATGGTTTTGAATGGTGGATAAATCTGTGAAAATACATTTCTGCGCTCTTCATTTCATCAGTTCTGACACAATCTCTAACACCACTGACTGAAATACAGCCCAAAACCACCTCCTCCTTACATACTGATGCTGTTTTGAATCAGACATTTCAAATTTAAATTCATCACTCCACAAGACCTGTTGCAACTGATTTTCAGTCCAGTTCTTGTGTAATTTGGCATATCTCATCCTTTTCCGCCTGTTTCCCTTCCTTAAGAATGGCTTCTTGACAGCCCCCCTCCCACTGAGACCATTACTGATGAGGCTTAAGATTTTCAGTAAAAAGCCTGTACACAGTTGTGTCCATGTGTAAATAGTACGTGTAATTAAGTTATGCCTTCTTATGCCTTTCATTTCATTTAGGCAGCATTTTTACAGCAAGTTACAAGCCATTTGAAGTAATTGCCTTTGAAGCAGTTCCTGATATAGCACACAGCAGAAGCTATCTTCTCCTTCTGCTGTGTGCTATATCAAAATCTGCATTCCTGATATGTAGAAAAGTTAAGGACTGCAGCACTACTAATATCAGCTAAGGCAGCTGGGTTTGGTCTTTGTTTGCAGAGGTTACTTTACTTCCATTGCCTGTGTTTTTTAGACTTGGTGCAGTTTCTGAGAACAATTTTCATTCAATTCAATTTTCTTTGTCATACACAGAAAATAAAACACATAGAAACAAACAGCAGGCCTAAAACCCCAAAACCTTTCAGTCTGAAACCACATGTGAGAAACTCTTTTAAGATAAATAAGTTGTGAAATTCATTTATTATGTGAATTATAACATATTCAGTTTCACAGCCAATACTAATGTTGTCTTATTTAAATTAGCCCCAGACTGCATAGAGGGATGTAAAGCCAGATTTGTAGGCTGCAGCAGATAAGCTTGGCCCAGATCCTTGTAGCCTGGTGAGAGAGACCCAGGAGGTGGCTGCCTCCCTCTGCCATCATCTGGAAACCATCAGGATAAACAATGGACTACTCCAAATCCCCCCCCCCCTCCCCCGTCTCCATTCGCCAGTCCCTCATTCACTCTCCCCTACTCCCATACCCCCACGAGAGAATTCATCCTGGAGAACTCAGCACAGCTAAGCCGACTGGATACCATGTGGTCAATTACTCCACACTAACAAACCCACCACACTCTGTCCCTCGCTGGGTTTAATTTGTGTCAGACCCCCACAGCGTCCATGGAGAAGTCCAGCTGTTAAGCAAAGCAAAACAACACAATCATGTCTGGGCTGACCACCGCAGCAAAAGGTCGCCTGTGTTTTAAAGACTCTTGTGCTGATTTAAGAGATAGTTTTCATTATCTTGTGAAATCAACTCTCCAGGAGGGTTAAGAGCAACAAATGCCTCAATTCCCACGAGCCCCAAAGAGAGACTATTAAAACAGCTGCGTTTTTAAGAGGACAAATTTGATGGCAGCAGTAAACCAAAATTCAACTGGTTATGGCTTCTCAAATATGACGATGTGCTGCTTTTTAGTTTTATGTGATTATCAAACAAATATTTAGGGCTTTAGCAGCATTTGTCAAACAAAACTAATTAGAAGACATCATCTTAGGCTGGATTCTAGTTTGTTGAGCAGCTGCTTATTTTAAAAGTGATAACATTACGACGTGCCTACTTTTAAACCTGAGCAACTTTTACAAGGCTGTCTTTTTCACCATAGTGCATATTTTAAAAACTGAAACAAATGTTCCAATTCATAAATAATCAACACATCTGAGTAAGTTTGGATGCCCTAGGGGTTCACAGCTGTTATGAAGAAATAATGAAATAATAATTTAACATCTGATACATCAGCTGTAGTCCATCTAAATAAAAAAAAAAGGATAAAAACTCCATATAACAAACAAATATGCCACAGTCTTTTGCAAACCTAGTGGCGTGCCTACCACTTAAAATATAGGATGTGTCGACTTATGCACTGTTCTCTGAAGAATTGCTCTAACTTGCTTTACTTTGACTCGTTTTGAATAGATGATCCCGAGTTTAATAAAGTTTTTCTAGCAGCTTCACCACGACCGTGGGCTCAAACCACAGAGCAGTGATTCGAGGAAATAAGATATCAGTCTCTTCCTGGCCAGTAGATGCTGACTTATGTCTTACACAATGGTGTTTCCTCTTTTCCAGAGCAAATCAAGGCCAAATGTTCCACTTACGGAAACATCAAGATGTCAAAAGATTCTTTTATGCAGATACAGCCCGAAGCTGTGATCTTTCTGCAAAGCTTTTCTACAAATGTTGCACATTTGAAACACAGAGTGGATGAACTTTTCTTTAACCCTTGGATAGCCGTCAAAATTTACACCCTTTTATGGTCGTCGGGACCCAAAATGGTCCCTTTTTTGACTATGACCATCTAAGGGTTAATCCAACATGAATATGATTAGATACAAACATCTGGAGGCCAAAGAGCAGATGACTGGTTCTGTAGTGCTGTAGAGTTTTAATCAATCAGACCCAGTGTTGAAAGCACACAGAGCAAGGAGAATGATTATCACACAGACATATGGACATTTTCTATGCATCTTTCTCAAATGCAGGATGTGCAAGCAATTTGATTGGTCCAGAATCTGACTGAGCTCCACTGAACTATAGGTATTATGTTTCTCAAAAGACTGAATGACAGGAACAGATGGTGGGTTGGAACAGCAAAATATGTCCAATTTCAGTTCAATATGTGTTTGAGTAACATTTAGGAAAATATTAAAAACATGGAACCATAATAAAAGTGATCTCTACAGCATTTTTCCTATATGTGTTCCTTAGCCTTGAGCCGACGATACTCTTTATCATATGAAGGCTATCTATCCTGAATTCCAGGGTTTCCCCTATCTTTTGCATCATCCTCAGCAGATGTTTAACCAGAAGTGCCAGGCAGGATATTGTGTGTAGATAAGACAGTTATCACCAGTGAAAACAAAAGGACCACAGCAACAGTAATCAGACAGGGTTACATGAGATTGTCCAGTTCAGCGTCGTTCACTTTATCCAGCCCAAAACGAATCTGATACTCACCTAATTTCAGTCAATTAAAAACTTTGTAAATATTGAGATCATCCTCCTGTAATTTCATTTTATAGTACATTTCTCAGAAGTACCAAATACAGTTGAATACTGTTTTATGTTTAAACTTTTGGTTTTTTGGTAAATGCATCATTGCCAAGATCAGAATGCTGACTGGCCTGTATGCCTGTATGCAAACATATAGATCTACGTCTAGCTAAAAGACTTTAAACACAAGCAAACAGCTGGACTGTGTTGATCCAAAAATAAAAATAAAACATCTGCCTATCATTAGCTTGCATGATAATTATTAACACTGTGTATCTTGTCTTACATCTAAAAATAGAAAGTGCAAACACAACAAATTAACATTATGTTAAATGTTGGACATATAAGTGGCGCAGCACAGACTAAAAAGACTGAGAACTAAAAATATGTTTATGTTCAAAGGCCAATGATCAGATCAAGAAGTTTCTTTTGTAATCTCTGCAACTAATTTTCAAAGCAGACTTTTCCCCTCCATTCAAGTGTGATTAAACTGTAACAGTAAAGACCTACATGCACTTCCTATGTTACCCAGAAGTTTGCAAAAACGGATGCAGTCATCTCTGTGTAGCTAGAGTTCGTTCGCCACTGCCCTGCACTGACAGAAAGGCGAGAGAGACAGAGATGACTCCAGCCAAGCAGCACTGTGCGAACAATACAGCCTGACTTCCTGACCTTTGGTTCCACAGCCCCTCTGCAGAAACAATGCTCTCCTTATTTATCACAGGCCCTTCCCACCACGCACCCATTTACTGTCAGCACTCTGTCACTTGTGTACTTTCTTTACTGTAAGCAGGTCGAGCTACTTAACTGGGATGAGGACATTAAAATGTGACCCTAAGTTAAAGGGAAAAACCACGTAAACCCTCGATGAGTACCTGTCGTTTGCTTGGAAATGTGAATCTTAAAGACAATATAGTATGAAGGATTTTTAACTTTTTTAAAACTATTTTTCTGCAATCCTAAGACATCAAAAGCATACTAAAAGCATACTAAACTTCAGTTGGCTAAAAATGCCTCAGATTCCAACCAGCGAGAACAAAAAGCAGTTTGTTGATTAGGCACAGCTTCAGACGAACGTTCATCACAACTTCAACTAAAGAGACCTTTTGTCATGGCGACAGCTCCGTAATCATCCCTTTGGGTCTGAAATATTAGCAACACATGATAAAATCTGACATCATTTTTCTAAAGCAGAGCAAGAGTGGCAAAAAGCCAGGAGGAAAAATGGTTTCCAGATTTTGCATAATTTAAAGAGTATAGCAATAAAGCAGAATCGTAAATATCTCTGACAATTCCTTTGACGTTTCAATCGTCTCATGAAGCAAGTAACCCAACGCTCCACAGTGCTGTCAGCACGATGTTAACTATTGAAATGCCAAATGGCAGCATTAGCATTTTCTCTTATACCTAAAACTTTTTATTTTTTTTCATTACCTGCCATGTATTTGTCGTATAATTTTAGACTTGATGTTCCAGAAAATGCTTTTAAGGCTTCAGGCACAGACTTCCTGTGTGGATCCTTCTCTCATCTTACTGAGCCATGACATCCTTTGATTCCTATCCACTGCAGCTCCACAAAATGTTCCCTGTCTCCTAGCGTCAGACTCAGCCTAAAGACTTACTCACAATACACCAAGGTACAAACAGATAATCACAACTTACAGATGAAGATTGTGACGCAGCTTATCTCATAAAAATTCTAAACCTCAAGTTGTGTAAAGCACAACGGCACAATAGTTACTGCTGCTTCGTTAGAGCTCCACTCGTAGCCTGTTGTGTTAAGTTTCTACATTTACCCACTTTCACTGGTTGCTACAGCTTCGTCCACAGTCCAAACACATTCCTGATTTGTATTTGTGGATCTGATAATGTATAGTTATCTTAATTTCTGTGTTAGCCCATGCTTTAGCATAACAGGAAGTGTTGTCAATATTTCTACCAAGTGTCTGTGGCTTTAAAGTGTGTGATTAGGACCTTCTTTGATACACTTAGATGAAGATGTGATTCATGACACCAAAGAAAAATACAGAATATACACCTACTTTTCATAGCAATTGGCAGGTGTTCACAGATGTGAATGTGCGAAGAGCTATAAAGTCACTGCACATGTGCTGTCAGCATTCCTTACATTCCTATATGGGCTGTATTCTGTGCTAGAGTACACTAATCTACCATGTGTTGGCAGAGTCAAGCCTTTAGGAGAGAACGATCAAACTCGAGGGAGAAAAAAGAGATTCGTACTCATTGTTTTTGAGTGAAAGAATTGTTTGGAGAATGTGTTTGTTCCTTATATATTAAGAAATAGATAAGAAGTTTGATATCACTCTCACATTAAAACATGTAGGTCATCTGGAATGATAGCTTAATTTAGCTTAGCATAAAAAGAGCAATTGGTGTAGGGTAGAATCACTAGATTCCCTACCAGCTCCTCTAAAGCATAGTAATGCTATCTACAATGTTTGGTTTTTGCAAAAAGCATAAAACCAGTAATTATAAGCAGTTGTGTTCTTTTTGACAGAGCTAAACTGGCTCTCCCCATTTCCCGTCTTTATGCTAACACTGGCTCACAGTCTATAGTATTTCTATGCTACTAGCTTTACAGACATAAAGCTAGCAGCATTCCCATTCACAAGAAAGCAAATGGGTTTAAGCACACACCTAACAGGTATTTGTCACACAGTTTAAAAAAAAGGCTACCTTGTGTTATTAATAACATGCTTTAAATGTTTTATCTAATTAACTGTGATTTAGCATCGGTTAGCATAGTCTTGGTTCAGTGCAAAATCTCAGCCTAAAATCTTGGTAGCTGTTAAAAGGTGATCACATTGGGTTTACTATTTAATTAACTTTAACCTGCTTATAACTACTTCAAACCAACTTTTAACCCATTTTTATTTTTCCATGCTGTTTGTGCTTGAGGGTCTGCTGTTGCTCTCCTCATACTGGACTTTCCATGCACATGGAAAGGTGGGAAACTCCCAGAACGGAGCCAAATATGATTTGCTGCAAATGGAATAGCAATCTTCTTTTGACTTTTTCTGAAAGTCTCAAACTGCTATTGTTATATGTCGCCCCCAAAAAGAGATTGATATTCTTAAAAATATGTTTAACTTGGCTTTTCTGATAGATGGAACTTGACAAACACTAAAATAACTGAAACTGATCACCCAGTATTATAGTCTGTGGTATTATAAAAGGAGGTTGCTGCTTTCAGATTTTGCAAAAAAAAGCAATTTCTACTTTAAAAAAAAAAAAAAAAAGCTACCTAATCACTAGCCATGTTTGGAGAGGGATATCCTGTGTGACATGGTATTACAAGATATCTATCTATATATCGCTAGACAGAGAGTGTGTGTGTGTGTGTGATTCAGTTGGATAAGCAGAAAAAAGGATGGATGGGTGGATGGATATATAGATACATTTGATTAGTAAAAGTTGACCTGCTATTTTAAATTCAAGTTTTTGCTTCTTTGTTTCTTGGACACATCCTGTCCATCAGTCATTTTATTATTTCTATTACACCTAACAAATGTCAAGCATTTCCTTCAGAACATGATCAATGGGGAACCACAGCTGCACATAAAGCACTGGTAATATTTCTTTCATGTTTGGAGTGGAGGTCGTGCCTAGTTCCACAGAAAAACCTATCATCTTTCATTAAGGCCAGCACCGAGATCCAATCTGGCATCTGCTGCTCATTACCAACCTGTGGTGGTACACCTAATTCAAATATGTGCTGAGGACTGTATTTCACACTAAAAAAAAAAGAATAATACAAACATAATACTCTAACTTGGAATGTAGAGTTTAAATTGAGTGCAGTACAATTGTGAAAGAATACCTAGAAATGTGACAAAGAAACTGGATGTGATTTGTTGGATTTGTCATCACATTTACTTTACAAATGTATTATTCATGCAGCACGTCACATGCGTTTGATAGACAGCTCAAATGAGCCACATATTGTGCAGCTGTTTGATGTAAAGTGTCACTGTGTGTCTCACCTGAGGGCAGTCTTTGATGTAGTGTCCTTTGTTGAAACAAAGGTGGCATAGGTAGTTGGGTGGCGGCCTTTTGCTGGGCTTCCGTGTCTCAGGAGACAGGGAAAGGTCTGAGAAATGGTCTGCCAGTGAGCTCAGGCCATCCACAATATTGTTGAGAGATCCATAAGGTGAAGTCCTCTTGTAGAAATTATTGTTCAAGCTCTATCAGAGAAAAGCAACGCCCCCCACCCAAACAAATCATAATTATTTTTCCATTGATATGCGCTCTTAACTATGTCTACAAATGTCCGAAGCTCATAAGTAATGCCCAACATAACTTCCAAAAGGCCAAGGTAGTGTATTCAAATAGCTTCAAAATCAATCAAAACACAGAAATACTCAACTATCAGAGGTAAAAACTGTAAGATTTTTACTTTGGAGTTAGCAGATTTTGGCTTTTTTGTTTGACAGATGGTTGTTTAATTTTTGATTTTACTCATTTCATCAGTTTTAGCTCTACACAAGAGTGTTTGCCATATCCCCAAAACACAGAAAGTTACAGAAGGTTATTGTTGTGACTCTGCTATAAAAGAACATTTCACGGGGTCTGTCAGTCCATCACCCTGATTGATTCTCCTGTTTGTCTCCCTGACAGTAGCCAACCTTATTTGATTTCTGCAGATGTGCAGTCCTTACTGTGTGAACCAATAGTGTCCATTTCCTCATTAGAACAAAATGCCTTTGTCATGCATTCTTACAAATGGTTCTTCTGGCACGACATAATCAGCATCATTGTGCTTCTAGAGGAGATGGGTGCTATGGCACTGCAGGGCCAACCAACATGAAGAACAGCCTGCGGACACTGTTTACTCTGAAGGCATCGCACAATAACGAATTGTGGTCAGATAGTTAGAGCAGTGAGATCTTATGCAAGAGACAGCAAACCACTAGATATCTTGGCATGCGTGAAGTTAAAGCACACACGCCAGATATGTGGAAATGTCTCGTCTCAAGTAAAAACTTGTAGATTTAGATGTCAAAATTTAAAGAAAACATCACAAAGTACTCAGTTTGTTTAAAAAAAATCCTTATCTCTTTCTTCAATTAGTCAGTAGTTTATTAAGCACTGAATTAACACTGTATACCGCTCTAACCATGCAGAGGCCAAGGGGCTGGGGTGGCTAACTCTAACATTTTTGAAAGCTTGTGAGAGGTCGTTCTCAACCTACCATTCCCCCGTCTGGCTGACACCAGAACAGTCTGAACACACTCAGGCACTATATCTGGGTACAAAACGCATATTCATATGCTACCCAGTCACCGCAGGGCAACCCAAATGAAGGCATGCAGGTGAGGTTTGCAGTATGGGCAGCAAAGTAACCAAGGCTGAAATATCTGAGAAGAACATTCAGGGAGAGACTTGCAGCAAATAAATAAATAAATAAATAAAGAATAACATTAAAGATAAAGATTTAATCCAAATACGGAGATAATAACCTGCCATCGCAACTTAATGATTGAGACAGCATCACATGCGTTCTACCTCACTGCTCAGATGGAAGAAGTTGTTGAGATAGTTGGAGCTCAGATCAGCTGCGCTGCGCTTGGAGGTGCTCACGTCCAGAGGAGAGGAGTCCGACTCGACTTTGAAGCCGTCAAAAGCGCTACTCGGCGTGTCTTGTAAGGACATGTAGACCCAGCTGAGAAGCTGCGCGGGCTGGTACACACCAGTCTCTACGGCAGACATCATGGTGTCTTCTGGAGGTCTGCGCCTCTCCTCTTAAAACAGCACCGTCAGAACCGCCGGTTTCTCTGGACAACCCAACTTCTTCCAGTCATCCCCCTGCAGCGCCTGACTGGGCGTAATCTCTGCGTGTGTTCACCTGGGGGAAGCCCTGGGAGGAGGACTCCACTAACAGGAGAGAAGTCACGGGAGGGGCTCGGTGTAAGTTTGAAATGGAAAGGCTGTATGGCAGCTGGAGGACTGGAGCAGCAAACAGGCAAGGACTCTGCGTTGCGTCACAGAGAATAGGAGGGCCAACATGAGTTTGCATCTCTTTCTGATTACCTTCGCTGGCATCTGTATTAAGAAGGCTTTGTACTTGTTTAATCGTCTAAATATAACGCAAGTGATGATGATAATTTTTTTTAAAAAGCCACATTAAACTTATATGAGATTTCACATATTTACAAAAGTGCTTTATATTTCTTTTGTTTAATATCTAAACTTCATGTCGAGTTTTCAATTCCTTCATTCGTGAGAGTGTCGATAAACTTCTTCATGTTTACTATAATTAATGATTTCCAGATATAAAACGCACACAAAATTGCTTTGGTGTCAGCTCAAAGTGGATTTGAGCTGATGAAAAGCCCAGTGGATTATAATGAGGAAGTGGGCTGCTGCCATCTAGTGCTTCATACTGACTAATTCAGTAAGAAAGCTAAAATGTCGTGCTAAAACATGTAATAACCCCATGACTTGTAAAATAGTGTTGTTTTTTTATTGCCCACGCGTGTTTTTTTTTTTAAATAATGTGTTTAACCATTCATTTTGGAGGCTCAAAATAATCTAAATTACGATCCAAATGAAAGGTCTGGGGATGTCCTACCCGCTATGATTCATGCTTTTTTAAATAACAATTTGTATTATACAAGAGGTCATGTGGCCCAGAGACATGAAAATGGAAATTTAAAAAGTAAAAGTAAAAGTGTGATGTGGAAGCTTGGGGCATTTGCAGTGCATACACAGAAAACCCCTGTTTGCATAGATACACAGGTTTCATTGGGGGGTAGATTCATTATAAAACACTTTTTATTTACAAATCATCTTTTGGTTTTTGTCCCTGTATGGAAGCAACTTTAATCAATTAAAGCCAAACAATGTTCCAGTGCTCAGTGTGGAGAGAATGACACACCACAGCCCTCTGACTCAACAGTGGTCTCTATCTCCAGCGGTAACAACAAGCAAAGCAAAGGTTATTACTGCTAGCACGGAAACTAGGACCCACCCACATTCAGGCTGGTCTCTCCCTGCCTGGCTCTTCCTGGATCTGACGCCCGCATCTGCCAAGTAAGTAACTCTAATCTATAGTTTTTTCCACTGCAATATATTTAAAACAAATATTTCTTTACGTTGCAATAAACAACAGCGAGGAACTTGCAGAAATGTAGCGGCTCATTTTGGCTGTTGACTTTTTTTTGTTTCGTTTAGCTTTGCCTGATCAAACAAACAGCCGTTTAATGGTGACGTTACCAGATAGCAACTAGCAATTAACTTTCTGCTTTGGGGACGTCACAGCGGCACGCTAGCGCTTGTAAAATGTATGTAAGGAATTAAAATAAATATTTTATTAGTCGCCCAGGCCGGATGCTACATGCTAAAGCAGTAACTCGGTTTGAAAGTGTTGTGTAACGTTAACGGACGGCTGGGTCGTTTCTGCTCTTCTGCGTCAGGGCACACGGTTAAATCACTTAATGCTTCTTACCATCACGAACGGGCCAATGTTTTTATTATTATGCGTTTATCATTGAACAGTAAAATCATAGCTGGTTAGTTGAGAAAATGCAGGCCTGTGATGCTCTCACGAGTATAAGGACTTTGATTTTACTGCTTTTGACGTTAAAAGAGCTTTTCGACGTTCAAAGTCGAAACATGTACTACACATACAACAGTTAGTTGTTTTTAATTACTGTAGGAATTTATGTGAGTTCCCCCTCGCTTACGTATTTTTTCTGTTGCCTAACTGGTGGTATTTACTACGAGTGCCCGTGGCATTGTTTCAAAATACTGAGAAAATAAAACCTGAAAAGCAAGGGAGTGTCAGCAACCAAATGTTTTCCAAGAACTCATTTGTAACACACCCTTGGTCTTTCTGTTCAAACTAAAATCAGTAATTTCGAAAAATCGTCTTTTGTTTGGCTGTCGTTAACTTTTTAAGTTGTGTTTACGCACTTGTTCTTGCAAAATACATGCATTCCTTTTTAAGGAAGGAAGGTCTTTTATCGACACATTGCAAAATATGAACAGATAAAGAATAACAACGTAGTAAATAGGTACATTCATTGAAATTCAAGCATTTTTGTCTTCGTTTTAACTCATGAAAATCATATCTTTAGACATCTTTTTAAACTGTATGGACATTGCTTCAACTTCACACTCAAACTGTTTGATAGTTTCACTTCACAAACACAAACCCAAAATATTTTCCTGCTGGTATGCACAATGACAGTTTTGAAGTTACAGAAAGCATGCTTTGCATATAGCTCAGCAGCTCATTATCTTTTGCCCTGAACAAAATTTGTTCTGTTTAGAATTTCTTTGACATGCAGACTATAAGATTCAGGTATTAAACCACTCACCTTTCACTTAGCAGAATCTAATCAGCTTTGTCCAAATAACATTATTACTTATTAAGATTTGGCAACTGTTGCTTGTTCGCATTATTGAGGGTTTATATTATATTGTTTTCTGAGAATGGGGAAGCAAAAGTTGCACAGTTTCATAAACAGTGAACACATTGCAATGTCATTATCATATGACAGGGATACGGATCAGTGGAAGTGGTGAGAGACATTTAAACAATTTCCTATTGTCTTGGGGAAAATGTTTGTTTTGTTTCTGCTCTATATGAGATTTAACGAGCCCATTCAGTAAACATTCTTTAGACAAAAACATAAATTCCCTGAAAAAGTTTTACATAAAAAACAAATATTTACACAGTGATAGTCTCCAGCTTTATTTCACCTCCAGGTTTTGAAGATGAGCTACCCAGGATACCCTCCTCAGTCTGGAGGATACCCACAACAGGCGGGAGGCTACCCGCCTCAACCAGGGGCATATCCTCCCCAAGCAGGTGGCTATCCACCAGCAGCAGGTGGCTACCCTCCTGCAGCAGGTGGCTACCCCCCTGCAGCAGGTGGCTATCCACCTGCAGCAGGAGGCTTTCCCCCACAGGCAGGCGGATACCCACCCCAGGCAGGTGGTTACCCACCAGCAGCAGGGGGTTATCCACCCCAGGGGGGTGGTTACCCCGCTCCAGCTGGAGGCTTCCCTCCCCAAGCTGGTGGATACCCTGCTCAGCCTGGAGCAGGAGGTTATCCATCCATGCCTCCAGCAGGTGAGGCTCCAAGAAGAAGGCATGACAGATTACATTTGTGAGGTACTATTCTTTCTTTAAGCCAATATTTTCTTTCAGGTGGAGGCTGGGGTGCAGCACCAGGTGGCTATGGAGCGGTATGTAAATTCTTATCTCACTCTTCACCTCTTACGTGTCAGCTCGCTAATACTATATGGACTGGCTCAGGCTAAATCTCATTTGTTTAAGTTTCCTTATCTTTACCATTCCCATCTGAACCTTATTTGTTTAATATGCATTTGTCACCATGTACTTAGCTGTCCCTTCATTTGCAGCCAGGAGGAGCTCCGCAGGGATATCCAGGAGGCCCTTCCCCAGGCCAACCCACGCCAGGTTACCCAGGAGCACCTGCCACTAACCCTTCAATGCCTGGATATGGAAGTGGGGGTCCCTCCAACCCTCAGGGCCCTGCCATGCCTGTAAGATGTGGCAGGTGCATGCTGTGGTATTTAACACAAATAGAATTACCACAGCATACACACTTGTTACTGTGTTGAATTTTATCATGTCAGATATATGTATAATTTATTTATATATGTGTTTATCATTTCTTATGCTTTTTAGACAGGGTACAGGGGTTCTATTAAAGACTTTCCAGGGGCTGATCCACTGAAGGATGTTGAAGTTCTTCGAAAGGCAATGAAGGGTTTTGGTCAGTAAAATATGCATTTGAGTATGCTAAACCCATCAGATATAATATTGTTTCCCATTAGCAGTTCATTTGCTCCTTCTCCTTTTACACATCATAAATTGATTCTAACAAAATAACATCTTGACAGGCACCGATGAAAATGCCATTATTGAACTTCTGGGAAATCGTTCAAAAAAGCAGAGGGTTCCATTGATAGCAGCTTATAAAACTACTTACGGAAAGGTACTTTCATAAATAATAATGCTTTTGTGACAGTTTTATCTTAGCTGACTTTGCAGTCAGATGTTTCTGTTTTTCTGCTTAGGATTTAACCAAGGATCTGAAGTCTGAGCTAACTGGAAACTTTGAAGATCTGGTTCTTGCCATGCTGAAGACTCCAGCACAATTTGATGCATCTGAACTCAGAGAGGCTATAAAGGTTGGAAGCTCATGCGGTTGTCTCAGTAAATGGTTTCAGTTTTGGTTTTCCTGCCCAAACCACAATATCTCGCTCATCGTGCATTAGGAAAATAAGTGAATGTGAAATGGCTGGCTGCAAATGAATGTTGATCGCATTCGCTATGCTTTTCTGTAATTGTTTTAGGGTGCAGGAACTGATGAGGCTTGTCTCATTGAGATTTTGTCATCACGCTCCAATTCAGAGATTCAGGAAATTGCCAGAATCTACAAAGCTGGTGAGTTTTAATGTTGTCTTTTCTACTTTTTATTCAAATTCTTGTTGGAAGACATTATTAAGACCTGTTTTTTTTTATTTTTTATTAATATAAGGGTATATTTTGCTTTAAGCTGAGCAGGCTTATTTGATCAACAGGTAAATAATGAATTCTGAAAAAGTCAGTGTCTGAAATGTCCTATGCAAATATTATGGAAATGAATATATTTTCCTAAAAAGCCCCTCCTTCCTTCCAGAGTACGGGAAGAGCCTGGAGGATTCTATTAGCAGCGACACGTCTGGACACTTTCGCAGACTCCTGGTGTCTCTCTGTCAGGTAGCATCAGCACATTTTGCTGGACTTACAAAGAGCTTTCTCATAAAGGGAAGTTCTGACCTAACTTCTGCACTGTGCCACATAATGTTTTTCTGCTCTCAATGCTACTTCCTTCTATTCTCTCTAGGGAAATCGTGATGAAAGACCAAATGTTGACATCTCTTTGGCCAAACAGGATGCTCAGGTACTTGTTTAAAGATGGCTTCGTGTCCTCAACGCTCTCTGAAAGCAAATGCAAGCCATAATTATCCTTCTCCTTCTTTCCTCAGAAACTGTATGCAGCAGGAGAAAATAAGGTGGGAACTGATGAGTCTCAGTTTAATGCCATCCTGTGTGCTCGCAGCAAGCCTCACCTTAGGGCAGGTGTGTAGCTCAGGAAGTTTACTATTTTGTTTTCAGTGTCATAAATAGAATCGCTTTAGCACATATGCTTTTAAACCTTTAAAGAATTACATTGTAACTGTCATGCTTGTGTATCTTGTCTTTGAATAGTCTTTCAGGAGTACCAGCATATGTGCGGGAAGGACATTGAGAAGAGCATCTGCGGGGAAATGTCTGGCAATCTTGAGTCTGGCATGGTGGCTGTGGGTACGTTCTTTGGATCTCTTTTTTCCAAGCCTGGACCAAACTGAAGCGACTTTCCAAAGACATGCAAAAGCTTTAAGTATATATTAAAGCCACTGGTTGAGGTTGTTCTGCAAGACTTTCCTATAAATACTATGCAGGTGCAATACAGGCAGCTGTTTGACCTAAATACATGATTGAAAGCAAATGGTGGCAAGACAGACTGAAGACTACACATTGGTTTTTATGAGGCATTTTAAAATTAGAAACTGATTCTTCAATCTGTTAAATGTCAGCAAACACTTCTTGAGGGCTTTGTAGAATCAACTAAGTTATATTTCCAGCTGTATATTAAAGCTAGAAATATAAATGAGGTAAAGACTTAAACTGAGGAAGAGGATACGACATCCTCATTCACTGGCGACTTTCATCATAAGTGTTGAAAGTGTTTGACTGGCACCATAAGCTCGCCAAGCAAGCTCACAAGTGAAGTAAAGCGTAGTTTGTTAAATGTATATAGCAACTACAACATGCACTTACATTTCTAGGTAGGTATACGTCAGGGATCTACACCAGGTTAGACTTGACAGACCTGACACATTGCAACATTTAAACAGTGCTCGGTTGGTACTGTGGAGCCCACAGTCTGCTAAGAAAACGTCCTTCAAAGCCTTCACCAGCCTGAACCGTTTATGCAAGGCCCGATTGGTCTACACTTTTATGTTATTTACCTTAAATTCAGAACCTGCCATTTGAGTACTGCAGCAGAATCGAGACTCAGACGTGAGCCTGCGCAAACTGTAGCCTTAGTTTCCTGTTCTTAGCTGACAGGAATGGTCTTCTGCTGCTGTAGACCTGTAGATGCTGTAGATCTCATGTTGTTTGTGCTCTGCATTCATTAAAAATAACCAAGGTAGTAAAACCACAAATTGGGTCAGTTACACAACCTTATTGGCGGACACAATATAAACTAAATATGTACAGAAGTGTCTCATGTTCCATCCATTCAATTTTCACGGTCTTTTCTTTTTAAGCGTGCTATGTCTTCTTGGTTTATATGTACAACAGCATCTTCTGCTCCTTTATTTATCTTTCATTTGACTTTTTTTAGTGAAGTGCATCAAGAACACCCCCGGTTACTTTGCAGAGAGGCTCAATAAGGCCATGAAGGTACATCTGTTGTCTGTCATCCCTCGGATAATTAGTTTAGTGCTCTGATTTTGTGAAGAGAGAATGGAGAAGACATAAACGAGGTATTACATTGTGCTCACAGGGAGCAGGGACAAAGGACAGAACCCTCATCCGTATCATGGTGTCCCGCTCCGAGGTAGATATGTTGGACATCAGGCAGGAGTATCTGAAGACCTACGGAAAATCACTGTACACTGATATCTCAGTAAGTCCCACTGTTTTTGTCTTTTTGACGATCAAAGCTTAATCACCGTGTGCTTGTTATGTGATGCGTTTTCTCTGGATTTCTCAGGGTGATACCTCTGGGGATTACAAGAAGCTGCTGTTGAAGCTGTGTGGAGGTAGTGACTAAAAAGCACCAAGACCCCAAAGGAGCGTGTCTCAAAAGGACATCATATACATCCACACTGAAACAATGTTATATGACCTTATATTCCGTTTGTTGCATGCATTTAGTGCCATTTTTCTGATTATTACATCAAATCAACATATATATTTTTGATTCTCTTAAATTACATAGTTTTTGCTACTGTATTGCATTTATTCATATTTTAAAGGTGCATTAATATATTTCTTTTTACACAAAAGGTTGAGTGGTAGCCAACAAAATGTGTGTGTGCCTGAAATTAACTAAATTACTGCAATGACTATATTACACAATAATATTTAAAATGTACTTTAGTTTGTAGGAAACCTATTTTGGGGTAACAGTAGAACTTCACAAAGTAAAAAGAAAGTAAGATCTGAAAAAGAGCTAGTGTGCCATGTGACTAATTTTTGCAATCCATATAGAAAGAAATATTTAGTACAGCGCTTTGTGAATGTATTGCCAAGCATTGCAACTGTGTGTACCTACTTACAAAGGTGTATGTTATTATTGTATATGCATATGATCATATCCCAATCAATCAATCATTCTCTGAATGTAAGAAATAATATTTGCATCTCTCCTGTAATGGGTGTTTGTTTTAGTTAACTGAAATTTAACTCTTGCTTCCAAGTCTATGCAAATTAGTTTATTGCCAATCAACATTTATTTGCCTTTCACTCAGTGCTGAAACGCCAAAGCCTAAAGACAGATCATATTGTGCCGTTCGAGTAAGCCTGTGGACCTACGCAATTATTTTCTTTTGTTTTGTCTAGCAAACATTCGATAATCTTAGTTGTATGGCTACAGGAAGTTATCCATATTCTGTTTCTCAATATTTTGTTTAGTCTTTCAACAGTGTCCTTTGCTGATTTGTATGCTTTACTGCCAGCAGAGGGCTCTTAGTTCACACAAACTATGTCACCTCTGTAGAATTGATCTGCCTGAACTAACTTTTGCTGAGTATTTCCTGCACTAACTACTTTGCTTTGTAACATAATAATTGTCAAAATTCAGTGGATGCCTTAAGAAAAAAAAAAAGGAAAAACAACCACCTTTGATTTCAATAAAAAAAATTTTGGCACATTTTCTTTGTGAAATGGGATTGTGTGTTTTGCATGAAAAATGACTGCGTGTGGATTTTGTGCTCTAAGCAGATGCACAATGAACGATTTGCATGTCAAAGCCAGTCTCATTTGCACCACCTAGGTCTGTATTACAGCGAGTGGGTAAGCCCCCTCCACCTCTGAGCATCATGAGCGGCAGCCTCTTGTCAAAAGGTGTGAATAATGTGGCTTACATAAGTTCTGTTTGTACGTGCGTGTTTGCTTTATAATCTGAGAAGGGGAGAGAAATTCATTCAGGTGTGCTTTGAAGCTCAAGTGATATGGAGCGGAGCTTCATAGAGCTTTTCTCAAGGCTATAAATAGTGTCCATATTGGAGACACGGGTGTCCTAAAGTTGTCTTTCTGTTGTGTTCAGTGGCCTCGAAGTGCAGCCTCAGAGGGGATGTGTTCGTGAGACAAATAGCTTCTTTGCAAACCTTGCTTCTTGTACACTTTCTAACTTTTCATATACACCCGAAATGAAAACAGTCCACCAGCCTGAGGACAAAGAATGATAAATATTTGATGTTGGCATTTGTGTATTTTCTCTCTAGCTAAGATTTTGCACTGATATCTCGTGAAAGATATAGGTCAAAGTGAAATCAAACGGGGGAGAGAGGAGGGCTTCCATTTAGCTTGCTTTTACTTTAAGAGGAGGACAGAACACTTCCGTGATCCTGATTTCTAGACAAAGTGCTTTAATTATTAACTTGTCGATGTGATGGCATAGTGGATGATGCACTCTTTATGGAGCTTGGGACACAAAGACGTCTGTCCACGTCACTGGGCCAAGTGGAAGGTGCAATAGCTGTGAAGAGCAGCCTGAACTAGGCCTTAGCCTGAGGCTTTTTTTCTTATATTACTTGTAATGAAATTTTAAGAGCTTCTCTTAAAACTTGTAATATCACAAAACAAAGGTCTCAATAAAGGTTTATTTCAGACGCAGTAAATCTGCAGTTCATCACCAGCCTTTTAATACTATCATATAAACAATCAGTGTGAGTAAGTATTGAGCAATTTCTTTTTTTATTTGCAGTGGATTTTCTCCAGCCATCCAGTGAGGATTGTGCAGCTAAGTGACATTTGGTTGCCAGGGACCTAATCCTGCTTTAAACTTCATGAGTGCATATAAGCAAATTACAAACCCAAGGATTAGATGAACAACACATAATGAGATGTAGCAGCAGATATCACTATCCAGCATGCAGAGTGGCAGCCTGTGGGGCTTGAGGCTCTTCCTCTGATTTTTGACAGAGTGAGAAAATAAATCCTGTCCAACCATATGCTTTTATTTGTGTGTCAGGAGAAGCAATATACCAGAAGACAGCGTAGAACTCTATAAATTGCTCCCACTTAATGTTAAAAGCAAATGCAAGATTTCAGTGTTTTGAATCTGTTTGATGCTTTTAGGAATTTACATAATTCCTAAACATTGCAACTTGTTTTCTTGGTAAGCGGTGAATAGATTTCCCTGCAGGGAAAAGAAATTAGTGCTGTTGTTACATAATTGTTAAAGCTGTTTCGAATTTAAGAGGGGAAATGTATAGGCACACTGTGTACCACGTTAAGCTTTAGCAAGCTCTAGCTAAGAGTGAAAATCCTCATAAAGGGAATACGCTCTAGCTCTATGTTAAAAAGTACTAGCAATTATCATAAACAAGCTTTAAGTAGATTTCCACACATCTCCAGTTTAGCTGTGAACACATATAGATATAGACATATAATCTTACATTTAATATTGCTGTCTGATTCTAAACAATTTCGTTTTCGTAAGGATTTTATCTTTTTGTGACGTCTCCCTCCTTTGAGACCTGATGGATTATGTGGAGCAGAATAAAGCTTGCAGAGCGGGGCAGTTGTGTCAGGGGACAATCCAGATGAGAAACAGGCAACTACAATCTGGAGGTATAATCTCCTCACAAAAAAGAGAGATCAAATCATGAAATAAGAGCTGCTAGATTTCCCTTGTAATCAAATAATAGCCTATTCAGATGCCCACAATGTATGTGTGGGATTTTCTGAGCAGACTGGGTTTTAAGAAGTCAAGCAATGTCCGATTTGTAATCTAGTAATATTTACATTTAAAACTGCTTAAGTGTTAAATGTGTTTGAATTTGCATCCATAAAATTGCTACCTAATCATTAGCTGTGTTTTGGAGAGTGAATCACTGTATTACATGGTATGACTTGATGTGATAGTAGAAACATATGATAAACTCTTATAAAATGTACAACAAAGTCATAATAAGTGTCATCCACTGTATCTAATACAATGTGTGTACTGGCATATAGTTATTTTATTTTATTAAAACCTTCAGCCAGTTAGTAATTATCATTAGAATAAATAATAATAAGAAAATTCGGAGGAGAAGATCATCTGGTAATTTTGTGATTTTAGAGCAGTGCACAACCTTTCATCAGTAGGTTTTACTGTAGAGATGACCTGTGATCAGTGACTGTTTCACCAAAAGTACATTTGTCGGCCAGAAACAGTATTTCACTAGAAAAACTGAGAAGTGAAAAATGATCTTGTTCAACAGAATATATATGATTTTATTTTATCACCCTTCATATTCTTCTTGCTGCACAAGAGGGTTAAGGAACCACCAGTCACAGAAATATCTCTGACTTTTTGTCACCTATGAAGACAAATTTCATTAGACCCTGAGAACCTCATGTTATCTTTTGTAAAGGATGCTGAAAGAGTCATCAAAGCTTCCCAACTAAGGTTTTAAACAGTTTATATACTTCACTTAATACAATTACACTCTGGAAATGTTTACGGTTGATTCTGTTATTTCTAGACTTGATATACAACACTTTATGAAACCACTGGGTGGATGAGGAAATGGTTCATCTAAAGCTGGAAAAGAATAAATGCTTACCCAGCGCTCAGTTAATAATTTAATAGTAACACTTTGTCATATAATCACTGCTATATAGATCTCTATATAGCAAAAAAAATTAAGCTAAATGCCTGATATTGCAACTGTGTAGACTATAAAGGTGACTTCTTAATTTAACTATGAGGTCTCCAATATCATCAATCACATCCGAAAACACTAGGGGAAGTAATTCAGGAAGTCTCTGGTACATAATGAGCTACATAAAAGGTCAAAAACCAACAATGAATGACCCTTGAACAGCGCTGTATTCAAAACAGACTGAAAGCACGTCACTGGTTCAGAACTACTTCTCATTCTTAGCAAACGTTACGTCCACCAAGAAAAAATATCTAAACTAGATTTTTAATTGTTTACATTTTTAAATATTATGGATAAGATGTAAAAGAGTGACCAATACAAAGGTTTGTAGCAATACAAAAGCCAACATCTTCCATGGGTGTGCATTAGTGCACATGATATGAGTTACCTGCAAATCTGTGCAGGTTTTGCTGCCCTACTGGCACTGTGGTCTTTTTCAGGGAAGACCTTGGTTATTCCACTACACTGTGCATGTACTACAGAAGCATGATCAGCAGTTAAAGTCTACACCAGTCTGCTAGTATTCCAACAAACACTGAACATATTTGGCACACTGGGAAACTAGTGATACAACAAGGGAAGTACAACGCATTTTTTTCTTTAAAATAAAGCAAGAGTTTTCAAACATTTTCTTTCTTAACAAGAAATGATGCAACACAGGAGTAAAAGTCCAACACTCTCGAAAGATTTTGGCCCCAAAAAGTAAAAGCTTAAACCTAATACGTTATATTATTACACTTATTTTGCAATTAATTGTGGGGTTTATATAATTTGCATCATTTTAGCTTTTTGGGAAGGGTGTGTAAACTTTCAAAAACTGGGCATAATAATGAAAATTAAATCGTCCTCAGCTAAAAAAAAATAAAATACTTGTGAGTGAAAACAAGCCCGTCAGTATTGTTTTAGTGTGTTTTTATTGGCATTCTTGAATGCCTTCCACATAACTAACTCACACAGAAAGCGCAAAACCAGTATTACATAAGTTGTGGTAATAATTACAGCGGTAATTATAGCGGCGGGAAGCCAGGTGCGTCTAAAAAAAAGCCCCGCCCACGTTTACCTTAAATGTCCATTGCACGGAAATATGATTGGCACAGGGTTACAGCTGCTCGAACGGTGAGACATGGCGGAGTTTGTAGTCTGACTGAGAGCGCTCCTGGAGAGTTTCCACACTTTTCAACATGACTAAAGAACTTGATTTGACGCCGAGGTTGTTTCCGTAGCGCAGGCAAAGCGGGGCTTAAAGAGGCAGAGGCGTCATTTTTCCGAAAAGGATAGAGAGCGGCGGTTGGGAAAATGTGTTGTCATCTTCATGCAGTCAACAGCCTTGGGCAACAAATATGGCTACTTCTTGTGTATCCGTCAATTCGGGTTGAAAACCGTCCTGACTGGGTCGAGCGGGGTAGTTTCGCAGAGTCACGGCAGTAGCCCGAAGTTAAGTTGACTACCAGAAAGATTAAAAGGCTGGGTTTGTCCCGAGCTGGTAAACAGCGGACGAGCGAAGCGGAGAGGAGATGGAGCCCAAGCACAAAGAGTTGTTGGAGAAATGTTACCAGAACTTGGTGGAGTCAATAACAGATGCGGACAGAGTTGTGCACGCGTTGGCTCACTGCGGGACCCTAAGCCAGCCAGAGCGCTACGAGCTGGAGCACAACTGCACCTCCAACTCGGAAAAAGTGGACCTTCTGCTGAAGCTACTAATGAGTAAAGACGGGGACCATTTCGCAGAGTTTTGCACTGCTCTGGAGACAACACACCCTCACCTGCAATCTTTATTGCTGGATGGCATTGGACCAGTGGATCATACGAGTGGTGAGAAACAATTAAAGTGTTAACGACCTCCTAATTAAATTGTTATAAGAGTATAGTGTTTATGAAGAAGGGGCGACGTGTCAGAAGTTAGGGCTTTATCTAAAATACAGTGAAACGGTGTGTTTGGGCCCCTTGCTTTTGATATTGCTTATGATCCAACCTGTTTTCGATCCTCTCCTGAGCATGATCTAACAAACATTAGTGCTATTGACCTTATGACAATTTGATGAAGGGCATGACTTTTCCTTTGGGCAAGACTTTTCAGGGCACAATCATGTGACCTGATGCCTATTTACACTCTCACTACTGTGCTTGTTTCATTTAGCATGTCACCAAAAGTACAGCCTGCTAGCTTTTTTTGTGAAAGCATTTAATGGACCTAAATAGACTCAATCAATGTAGGGAGGGACTGACTGTGTGGGAATCAATAACCCACTATCATTGTCAAACGAATGAGAGCTGAATCAAATGCGTTTTAGTGCGCACTGTGCAATGAATTACTCGAGGGGGATATAAACTGGAGAATAAAGGGCATCAGTTTGATTTGTTTTTGGTGTAAAACTAACTACAGTTAAGATTATGTCAGCACCGGTAAGTAAATTACCTTTTTAAATAACTAATTGTACGGTCTTTACAATGTTGCAACTTAAAGGCATTCAGCAAACTATTGTTTTATTATAAACTTGTGAATGGATTCAAAATTGCCTTTGTCCACCTACTGTAATACTCCACAGCAGATGTATAGAAAATTAGTTTCTCTGTGGATTTGTCAGTATAGTATAGTTTTACTACTAACACGATACTGTATAGTGTAATGGTATAGTGCTTGTGGAACTAAAATTATTTCAGAAGTATGACCCCTGGCAAGGAGTTTCTGATTGATTCAGTTCGTCTGGTTTAGTGGCAGGTTTATTTAAACATTATGGATGGATTGGGACTTTTAAGTGATAAATTTTTGGATTTGATACACGTATGACACCAGATGTTGCAAGATACTGCAACATTGGATTTGGGATGCACTGTCTTGATATTCTTAAATATCTCAACCTAATTCAGATGCAGTTGTCCTTCCGAATCTGAATTAGCTGGATGATAGAGTAACTTTTAAGCATTACCAGAAACACAGGATCTCAAAACTCTTTTATTTATCAGTGATCAGATACACTTTTTAGAGAATATTCATCCTGCCTGCTCGGGATACATTAATATATGGACTGTTGGCTTGTCTTAAGAGGTGAACTAAAACTGCATCTTACACAACATTTAATGTTCCAAGGTATCGGGGGTTCCACCTTCGACCCTTATTATTTAACCCTTAAGTTTATCTAATGGTTACTAAATATATCTTGAAGTAAGGATAAGCCTCTGAGATAATATGGTCTCATAATGGCACAAATCGCAGATTAGTTTATAATAACTTTGTAATAGTTCTGTTTTCTATGTGGATAATCACCCTTTTTCTAACTAAGTGATAAATACATGCATGTGATTTTATTCACAGATAAATCCACAAACTATAGATATACTCTCTATTTTTTGTGTTCATCATAAATCTCTTATTGCATTCTTTGTATGCTGAAACAGTAATGATGTATTCTCTGGACTTTACCTGACATCTTATGCAATAGCATAATGCATGCACTCTGACATATGACCCTTACTCAGCACTTCTGTTGCACTTTGACATTTGAAAAACAAACAAACAAAAAAAGGAACATCCATCCAGTTGCTTTCTTGTTTGCTATCGCGTCATACTCAGTTAGCTACCAGGTGTTAATTATGCATTATTTTGGCATAATTCATAAGAGAACGCAAGCTGGACACTTCTGTTAGTTTTTCTGAGCCTTCTCATTTTTGCGCTGCATTTCACAATTGTGCATTGGGTCTAGAACTGAGTACTGATAGGCACTCTAGTTCCAAAGAGCTTTCTACATGAGCATGTTCTGGGCTAGTCATAGTAGTGTGCAAATCCCCGTTGGTAGTCACACAGGACACAAATGGGCTGAGCTGTCTTCTGCTACTGGGCAGACAGGTTCCTCCACTGTGTGGCCAAAAGACGGGCCTTTCCAGAGAAAAGCAACCTATGTTTTTACATAATATGCACCATCAGGAGCCAGTTGCAGTAATTGACAAGTCACCCCAAAAAAATATGAGAGCCACATGTTGGTAAACCCTGCCTGTTCAAATGCTTATAACATGAATGCTAAATATATCCTTTAATCACTGACCTACAAAAAGTTCCACATGATGTAAATATGATGCCTATAGTACCGAACAGGGTGTGTATCGCCCAGGGCTTGGTTGTTTGTTTGTTTTTTATTTTTTTGTTTTTTATTTTTTTAAATAAAGATACTTTGTAGTTTCACATAACTATAGCTCTAAGGCCTGCCAGCGGAGACCTTTCTGTTTAGATTGTTCTCATCGTTTCTTAAGGAAGAATAACACAATGGCTGCACATTATAAGGGTGTGTATCATGGGAAGTTTTGCTTTGTCACTGCAAAACAAGAGCAGGTGTTTTGCAGTTAGCGATTAACGAGTGTTATGTAGCTCGATTTCTTGGTTTCGTTCTAGATTTTATTAGGCGGAAAGAAGAGAATCTAGTTGTCTCCAGTGGTTTTGAACTGTTGACACAGAGGGTAGTTATTGCAGAATCGGTGACTCATTAACTTTATACCACAGTACATATCAGAGTGTACTTATTTATAGAAGTAGACTGTAGAAGAAAACTGATGTCTGTGTTCGGCATGCTTTTCAGTCTTGTAACATCTATCTCGCGTAGCAGACTTCTACTTTAATTAGAATAGCTTCTCCGCAGGGACATATGTCATTGTTGCAGTACCATCATAAATGCATATTGTGGTATTTCAAATAATTTCTTTCCAAGTCTTTCACATGTATCTCCAGAGATGAAGTTAAGTGGGATCAAGTAAAATTTCATCTGTTGCTTTGCTACTGACAGAAATGTCTTTTTTTTTTTTTCTTTTTTTTAAGTTGAATGCTAATTGGTTTATTTGTCCAGTTAAAAGTTTGTTTACAAAGTATTAAATCAACTGAAAGGTTGTTTGGACAGAGTGATAATAATCTGTGTTCATGTATGCAGAGGAGCGCTGAGTTTTCATGGTGAAAGTTTAATGTCTGAGTTTATTTTAGAATAGAGTGTGAACAATTTAGTTATGAGAAACTCCACTGATATGAAGGGAATTTAGATAAAGTCAAATTTTTACTTAATTAATATATTTTGTATTGTTTAAGGATGTGTTGTTGGCTCATTTGTTTACTGGTAACATTTTAAAATCAGGTCAAAGACTTGGTGGGCATACTGGGATATTGAACAAAGCAGAGTGACTACAACATTAAAACCTGTGCTTTTAGTGCTATATAACTGTACCATGACTGTGCTATGATACTGGAGTAAATAAGTAAGCCCAACTTAACCATTCTGTTGACAAAAAAAGGGCCTGAATTATATCCCTCATTAAAAGCTGTATTTTATGGTTTTCTGAAATTCAATGTTGATGGACAACACTCTGATCTATTGCTTAGAAAGTAATCTTCCCCCTTTTGTCAATTAATTACTCATTATATACAATATTTAAGTTAGAGCTTTAAGATGCAAGTAGAAAAATGCATAATTCTTTTAATGGAAAGGGGTAGCATTCAGAATATCTTTCATTTATTGTTAGTGGCACATAGTACCAGATGTGATTTAAGATCAGCACTTTACGTTTGAGCGACTGTTCTCACGTTTAAAAGAAATGTTCAAGTTGAGAGTAAACTCCTACTAAAGACAGTCTTCCCACTTTCCGTTTGTTCTTGAGAAGTGGTCTTCTTATACCATAAAATTGTGTACAGATGATCAAGTGGCTGTGACCGTAACTACGAGATCAACCTAAATGAAATGCTTAAGTGGGCAGGGTCAGACCTCAGGTCACATGACTTCCACGGAGCAGAAAAGTAAGTGAGTTATGACATTCTGCACCTTGCCTATTGAGGCACTCTCTGCTCAGAGTCATGGGAAACTTAAGCTAGAGTGAGAACAAAGAGAGCTCAAAGAGAGATCGGTCTCTCCTTTTTTTTCTTTCTTTTTTTTGTCCTTCAGTGGGAAATAGAGGGTTGAGCCATGTTAGCTGGGCTCCTCATAGTCTCAACTCATTTAGTTAGTGGGAACACGGCCAGTCAGGGGTTGATTTAGAGTAATGGGACGTGGGTAAATAGAATCGTTTGTCATGCTCTAAGTCTACACTAGACTTTACATCAGGAGTGGAAGCTGCTGATGTAACTGAACTATAAGCTGGTCACTCCACAGCAGCGCAGTAAGATCTCAGGAAAGGTGCACTGCTGGCTGTTTGATCAAGCAGTGTGCAGTCAGGCATCAATAAAATTCTAATCCTTCTTGTAGAGGATAAATAACCACGTTTGAAACAACTTGATTAACAAAATATAGTCAATGAAAAAACCTATTGCTAAACAATTCCTTGCTCTACTTTTACTGTAATTTATACAGTCAATGCCCTCTTATATTTTATCAATGTGTGCTTTGTGAGGGATATGACAATTTCTAGCTAAAGATTAATATTTATTGGCTGATTTTCATATGTTTGCATTTTAATACAGATCCCTATTACCATAGTTTTTCCATCTTTATCCAAATATACTGTCATAAACTTGAGCATTTAACATGCTAACTGAGGCCTGTAGAGTCGGAGATGTACCTCAGCATTGCACGCTCTGACCTTGGGCTGAATTTGCTGAGAAGTCCACTTCTGGGAAGAATTAAAATGTTTTCATTTTTAAAAGTGTACCAGTTCTTCATCTCACTGCTTTAGAACTGTTGGTAGTGAAAACATGATGTACTGTAGCAGATAAATATTGGCCACTCCCACTGATAAATGGCATCTTATTTGGCAATATACTGAAGGCAGTCAACACATCTTTTGTTTTTGCTTGTTTTCTTAGAAAAGGTGACAGACCAGATAGTAACTTAATGACAACATTTCTAATTGACTTGACCATTTGTGTAACCATTTGTTCCTCTGTTGTTGTAAAAAGCTAATTGTTTCTTCTGAATCTGTTGTGAAAATTGCACACTCTGGTAGATCGTGACACACACAGATTGCATCAGTTATTTCCCTTTTTAAATACTTTTCTCTTTTAAAATCTACTGAAGAATTACTTTTACATTGGTGTGTGAAATAACATCATCTTCATATTGTTCAGTGGTGTACATAAAGCTTCCTTTCTGTAACGTTAATTATGAATCACTGTAAGCTATAAAAGAGGGCCTTTCACAAGGGGGGGACTGTGTGATGTTGTCAGAGGAGATAAAAGGAGAAGCTCTAAGGCTGCAGCCTCTTTGGGGCCCTGGCTAGTATGTATTCAAGCTCCCTGCCCAACTGGTAATTAGCTACACTCTGTCAGCCCACAGGCCCGTCATCCCAAGTTGGGGAAAGTCCCACCTTATTATTCCTCCAGCTGGCTTTTTTCAGTAAAGGCTCCCGAATGTAACCCAAGCTGCACTGCCTTGATGTACCATACAATGCTGGAGATGATCATCTGACCATAAAGCAGACACGGTCGAGTACGCTTAGACCTGACTTTAATGTTTCTGTTCATGCTGCAGGGTCCACTTACAGCGTCTTGTCCACCATGCCATCGGACTCAGAAAGCAGCAGCTCTCTCAGCAGCTTAGGTGAGTGTGGTACTCATGATGACTAACGATTTAAGGTAAAGATGGGTCCAAAAAATCTTCTTTGGAAAAGGGGGGGGGGGGGAGAAAAAAACAGTTGTTCTGAGGAACCAGACGGCTTCTAATTGTTTAGACTCTAAGCACATGCAAGTGATTACACAGATGTGACAAGGATTTAAAAATACACACACGAGAGAGAGATCTGTTTCTACTCTAGAAGAGAGGATTGGTCTGTGCTGTTGAAGCTGAACCAGTGTTTATCACTACGTTTATTTTTGTGGTATATTCAAAACTGAATGAGTAGATCAATGATGACAGACAATATTTAAGTGACTTTGGCTAAACGATTATATAGATTAAATAAAATAATGGTCAAGCTCTTTACCCATAACATAATCATGAACTTGTATGTTTGTAATTTATTTCTTTAGCCAAGTTTGCAGCTCAAATGAACATAGACTACATTTTTACTGAAATATAGCTATACACTCTAGCTGACATAAATAAAACTGCACTGAACCCCGTCACTCGCATCATTTGAACTTTGCGATCGGCACAAGCCACCAGTGACATGCTGACTCACACAGGTACTCCTGCTCAAGCGTCCTCCCCTCCACCTGCCCACATGGACAGCCACCAAGTGAATGAGAAAATGGAGACCATTCTGTTAGAGTTGAGACAGGTGACGCGTGAAAGGGATGAGCTACGCAAACGTCTCGCCCTCTCTTCACCTGGAACCACCTTTGATGACTGCAGGTAGTGTTTTAGTCTCATTCTACAGCCTGTTTTCCAACACATTTGCAGAAAAGCAGAGCAATCTTGTTTCTACCTGCACTCTTTAGATAGAGGTATTTTGCATTCTTGAGCATTTAAAAGCCCTGCCAAAAAAAGCAAGAGCTATTTGACGTAAACTTGTGCTCGTTTTGTTTTAGAGTTGAGCACAAGATGTGAGGATACAGTTGAACTTTCTCTCTTTCCTTACGCTCCCAAAAGTACAAAGTTTGCATGTTTATCTCACTTATGGCTCTCACATTGTCCCATGTGGCATCTCAGAACTTGGTTTTTGATGCGTGTGTTTCCCTGTTTCCTGCTCTGTGAAATAGACCGAATGCAAAAGCAGGTCATGACTATGAGCGTCTGAAGCTGCAGTGTATGAAGGCAATGGCAGACCTGCAATCCCTGCAGAACCAGCATAGCACCACCCTGAAGAGGTGCGAGGAGGCTGTGAAGAAAGCAGACTTCTACCAGTAAGTGGAAAGCCTACTAGGGGACTTTGTAAATTTTTTAACAGCCGGTGCATTTGTGCTGTATGCATTCAAGCTCAGCCTGCAGCATTTTTAGCCAGTATTCTGTTCTTCCTCACATATTCACAGCAGATTGCGTAGAACAGATTTTATTTTTGCAAGAGTGATAGGGATGAAGCCTTTATATCAGTTCAAAATCTCAGTTAAGCTATAAAAATACCAACAGGTCTTCTTCAATTTGATTTAATCTTTGGGATTGTTTGAGGGCGGGGGGACTATTTGTATTATTTAGTAGCAGGGCAAATCATACATTTCTGGCTAAAGGTTGAGGGAAGAGACTAGAATATGCTCTATAAGTATTATCCTTTTGTAAAGAGTTCACCATAAGCATGCTCTGTAATCAGTATGTGAATCCTGTGTATGCGGCACAGCATCTTTGCCGTGAGGATAATGCTGCGAACGGAGCATTTGGTGTCTAGTGAAATAAGCTGTACTGAGTTGACATGAAGGGAAGGCTAGTCCATTTGTATGATTTTTAATGATGCCATACAGCCTCTGAAGTGTAGGGAACCAACATCTGGCCCCCAATGCAAACAGACAGATGAAGGATTATGTCCGTGTTTAAGCCTGTACTTTTGCGTCCTGTTTGCACATCAGAGAGAGTCTTTATTTATCAATGTCCTCTCTGCCTCTGTACTCAACCATTCACTCTAAGCAGCATGTTTTTGTCAATGGAAAATCACATTCATGTCTAGCAGTTTTAACATTGTACTTAAATTAGTAAGTCGCTAAACACTTAACCATTAACCCTTAGTAATTCTGAAGAATTTTAATTAGTCCTATTAGTGATTCATGTTTTAGAAAATTTCAAGTTAAAGCTTTATTACATAAGAGGTGCGGTTTTTTTTTTTTTTTTTTTTTTTTTTCCTATTAATGTTAATATAGTGACAGGAAGACCACAACAGCCCTGTGGCTTTAAATGAATGAATTAATTGTTTTTAGTGACAGCACGGTGGTGTGATGGTTAGCACTGTTGGTGCTCAGCAAGAAGGTCTTGAGTTTGACTCCACCTCCTGTCTGAAGGGCATGTTCTCCCATGTTTGCATGGGTTCTCTCCAGGTACTCCGGCTTCCTCCCACAGTACAAGAACAGGATTAGGTTAATTAGTGATTCTTAATTGCCTGTAGGTAGAACACAGTAAAACCATCTGTGAAAGTTAACACACAAAAAACAGTTTGTGAATGTGAAATTATGTCAACATGGGGTACTTCGTGTAATTTAATTTTTAGGTAGTTCTGAAATGATTAGTTTGACCACAAACTGCAGCAGTTAATCATTTCCAGTTGCAACAAAAGATTTGTATGCAAACTGTTGTGCTGGCTACTTCAAAACCTGCTTCGAGTTGGGTGTTCCAGTTAAGGAGATAAGACTGACGTGATTGTGCTGGAAAGATGACACCAGAAGAACAATATGTAATGAAATCCTGAAAGAAGAGGGCAAACAACACAAGAGGAAGTGGAAAGCACCCACAGAAATCTCATCAACATGATGTATCAATGGAAGAAGGCCAAAAAGGAGACTAAATTGCTCTTGACTAATAAAATATTTTTTTTTAAAAAGAATCATAAAAAACAAAAAGATGGTGCTTACGTCTGTGAGAATAATCTGTAGACCAGCAGTAAGGCATGGCAGAAGAAGCGTCATAGTTTGGGACTGATGTTCTGCTTCAGGGCTAATATACCTTGCAATCATTAATTTATGCAGTTTACTTTGAAACTGCACCGAGAAATTGTTCCAGGAGAATGTCAAGGCAGCAGTTTATGACCTGAAGTTTGTAAGAGTTTCGGTGATTCAGCAAAACAATGGCCTAAAGCAAATCAACAACAACAGTAAATCATGTCCCAGTGGCCAAGTTAGAGTCCTGACCACAAATCAGCAGAGCTGCAGTGACATAACTGGCTACAGCAAACATTTCAGATGTTTTTAAGAAGCTGCTTTTAGCTACTACATTCAAGTATTAACTTACTTTCTTCATCCTACACTGTGGCTAACTGGTGCGATCCAAATGACACGTGTGTGTGTGTGTGTGTGTGTGTGTGTGTGTGTCCCCAAATATTTTTTGATTTATGATTTACTAGCTGAATATATGTTGCCAGAGACACAGTAGATGGAGATGTATATATTCAGTGCTGTAAATGCTGATTTTAAAAATCGCTGGCAGCACCCATGGTTTGATTGTACCCATTCTGCTATCTCCACAGTACACTGCACAGCCGTCTGGTGAGCGAGCACACCCAGCTGAAAGAGGAGCTCGAGGTGCTGAGACAGGACAACATCCAGCTGGTCAGGGAGCACAACCATGTGAAACAGGCCTGCGAGGAGCTCAGGAGGCTGCATGATGATGATCAGAGGGAAGTAGCTGATATGAAGATGCTACACCAGCAGGTGCCTGTGTAATTTTTCAGTTCTGTCACCATTCATGCTTAAAAATGGGACACAAACAACATACAGACACAAAAATATAAATGGGTATATACTATCTAGACACTTGCAGACACCCCTTTCCATCTCTAGTTGGCCGCTGACATAAAATCAGTTGGATCTTGACATTTGAGATGGACATTAATTTGCTCTTGTCTCGGTGACCATTATGTCCAAAAGGACAATGTTGTTCAGACAAATGGGGTCAGACAAGCTCTGTCCTCTCCATGTCTCCATCCATCAAAACATTCTTTCAGATTACAAAAATGACTTGACCTGAGTCTCTCACCATTACTCAGTCTGACATTCACCGTGACTGCAGTCACAAGACCATATCATTAAATGTTAGCAATGCCTTATATAACCATGGAGAATGTGTATAACAGGGCTAGTTGATAGCAAGGATACGTTCCCCATTGTCTCTAGAAGTCATGTCATCATTGCATAAACTACTGTTCAGCCTCAGTCAAATTAGGAGTCAAATTAGTTTTAAGTGATGCCAGCCCAGAGAAGACATTTATTGTACAGTTGTTAGATTCCAATTACATACTATAATTTTTCATGTCTAAATGTGTCCTGGTTTGTCCGTTTTTGGCACTCTGTTCATGATTTGGATTAGATTCAATAGTAATTTAAACGTTACAAACAAAATATTTGTAAACATGAAGCCAGACTGAGTCCATTGGATCTCATCAGTGCTTAATTAACTAAATTAACTTAATTAACTTACTGGTAGCAAGTCAAAAAGTTTATTCAGCTGATTTGACAGCAATTCTGTCTGTCAGGTCGACTGTACTTATTGTACATTTGAGCGTCTTCATCTTTTAGCTGTGGTTGCTAATTGGTGAAACTGTGGTAACATTAATCACTGTTTCGACCACAGTCTCCTGCGATTGCTTCCTGTACAGTTCCCACAGAACTAGTAAAATTGAATGGCAATACATTTTTAATGGTAGTTAAGCTTATCCATTCATGCTAAAAGCATGTAGTATACCCCAGTTGCTGCTTGCATCAGAAGCAGACTGCCCTATAGGATGTTAAGAAGCTAGACAGAAGCTAGATACAAGTTATCATCTGGTTCACTACAGTTCAAGTGATATTTCAACAGTTTAAAGTAACATTTTGTTTAATCTCCACTGAAACGGGTAATTAAATGATTTAGGCACTTCACTTTAGATTTATATCAAACAGCACAACATTTCAGCATCTACAGAGTTGAAAAGTATTCCGGATAACTTTTTCCAAGTGACTGCATCAGCTCTTATCTTGATATAGTCCCATTATTGCCCTCTAATTCGTTAAATAACCCGACTTAATGCTATTTGCAGGTAATGAGAGAGGGCTCCTCTGATGTCCTTAACAAACTCTACGACACAGCTGTGGACAAGTTGGAGGCCGTGAAGAGTGACTATGAGACTCTGAGGAAGTGCTACAATGACAAGTTGGCCAGTCACAATGCCGATTTGAGTCGTTTGGACCAGGCTGAGGAAGAGAACCACCGGCTGCAGAAGCAACTCGACATGCTGCTGAAACAAAGAGATGCTGCCATCCACTATCAGCAGCAATACTCTTCTTCAATAAGAAGGTAAAGCTGGAATTATTAGGTCTACAAAGCCAGCAGGGCTACAAACTTCACACAAAAACTGAGCAACTGTTAAAAAACTAAAAAGCAGTTGCAGCAAATTATACTACAAACTGAGTACTTGAGTACAGAGCCAAAGTCAGATCTGCACAGTGCTTAAAATGTGCTTAATCCAAGGCAGATGAAGCTTTGCGGATGTCCTCCCATTTATAGTTTTCTTTTTAGATGCTTAAATTCCACATTTGATCAGTCTATGATCTTATTGTTCATGATTTTAATGTTTTAAGCACAAGACAGAGTAGAAATGTTTACCCTTTGGAAATTAAGAGGCATTGAATCCACTGCATTCCTTAATCCCTGCCTGATGCAGGTTTGACAACACCCACCAAGAACTATCCAAGGCCACAGCCCACAATAAGGAGCTACAGCGAGAGATGGAACGGCTGCAGTCTGAGGCGACGCGGCTCAAGACCCAGCAGCTCAAGGCGGCAAAGGACAGCGAGAAGTACAAGGAGGAGCGGGACTCTGTGATCAGTGAATATCGCTTGATCATGAGTGAGCGGGATCAGGTGATCAAAGAGGTGGACAGGCTCCAGACAGGTCTGGAGATGGCAGAGGCGAAGCTAAAGAGCACTTCGTCAGAGAGACGGGTGGCCAGTGAGGAGCTGGAGGCTCTCCGACAGGTAAAAGCTAAAATGAGGGATCATCAGTGAGAACTGAAAACGGTTAACCATTTCACAGACGGGATCAGAAAGCACTGGAGGAATAACTATTGTGATAAGAGACATTTGGAATTATACATGCACTATAAAGAAATTAATTTCTTCAGATTTACAGGGCTCCTTTTAATTTAAGTGAAACTGTTAATGAAGAATGACCATTTGCGTAACATCTGTGTCTTAAATATCTCTTGTCGTTAAACTGCTGAAGTCATTCTTTTTGGCAACAGTCAAAGGTTTAGGGTGGCTAAAAAGTAACCACGTCATGATCACTGCTATTAAAACCCACAGTTCAGGAAGAGAAATTTGGTTATGCTTTTTAACTCTTCTGTGTAAAATGAACTTGAGAAGCTCTCCAAAATAAATACATAAAAAATCCTTTTAAGAGGAGCAAAATTCTTTAGTTCTTCATCTAATAGGAAGTTTGTCTGGCAGCATATCTTTGTGCTGAGATAAGAATGTATTCCTCCCCAAGGAGGGAATTCCAGAATCACAGCGATGTAAGAAACACGTCGGCATAAAAGGAAATGTACAACAATATGCAAATCATATTAAAATATTCCAAAATTCTCAAGGTAAAAATTTAAAAAGATATAGAAATTTACTTTTTTTTTCTTTATTTTCTTTATTATTATTATTATTATTATTATTATTATTATTATTATTATTATTATTATTATTATTATTATTATTATTATTATTTTTTTATTTATTTATTTATTTTTTGATGAAGGAGCTGGCCTCAGCGCTGGTGGACAGGGACCGAGCAATCTGTGAAAAGAATGAGCTGCTGGAGAAATTCTGTCATGAGGTCAAGGACAAAGCTGAGGCCCAAAAGGAGCTGAACCAGGCCTGCAAAGACATCGAAACAGTGCGTGAGGAAAGAGATGTGGCCCGGAAGGAGAGGACAGAGGCCATCATCCAGAGGGACCAGCTGTTGCAAGAGTATTACCAGGCCAGACAGGTAGCCAGACGGACAGATGATTTATCATCACAAATGGAGGGATTGGTTTATTTCTCTGACAGTAATCCCTTCATCCCATCTCACATAGTAGTAGTTTTTTATTTTATTTTATTTTTTCTTCAATCGGCTGGCTGGTTTCTACATATTGATTTCTGTTGAGAAATGTGTACTCACCCATCATTCTGTTTGCAGTGATTGTCAGATTAATTATAAAAGTCAGGGATGCCTACATTAGGAAATTGCCAATAATTGTAGTGACAGGCCTCACCCTCACTTCCAAGTACACCAGAAATCTGCACTGCGTCAGAAATGGATTGTTAAGCAAAACTGTAGACTGAAATGGAATTAATGCAACAGTGTATCTAGTGCAAGCGCTCTAGATACACCATCAGACTGAGTTTTACATTTGTTTTATTATATCTGGTTTATATACCTAATCCAGTCTATGGCTGTTTTATACATCATAGATGGAAACTACATCTTAGTTTACAGAAATTTGTTTTTGGATGGATGGAGTCAGCTAAGTTGAAAGTTTTGTTTCTTAAAAAAAGCAACAAAATGTCTTCATAGCTTGTAATTAATACCTTGTATTTAAAAAAACCAAAAAAAACCAACAAAGCACTTTATTTAGTCTATTGATTAGTGTACAAGCAGAAAAAATAAATGATCTATTCAAACAAACCTTTCTCACACAGGGTAAACACAGGTGATACTAATCACATTAAAGCTTCACCTCAATAGAGGACAAGATTCATTATTCTAATTTGTAACATCTGTGTTTGTGCCATGTCAAGTCAAAATGACTGCTGTCAAACGGGTATTTGCATCAATGAGCTTTCAAGCTTAACTCGCACCAAAATTATGTAAAGCTGATAATTAAAAACATGTGTTGAGTATAATATTACTGCAAAGTTAGTGTACAGAGTGGGTGAAAGATGAAAATACTTTCTTATGACACACATTTAGAGGAATTTGCCACATGTTATCAAATACCATATTGGACTAAAAGCACCTTCACTTCTCCGGTGACATTTATCACCCATCAATTTGATCTACTCCTGCAGGAACAGGACTCTGCCACCATGAACATGGAACGAGCCACCAAGGAGATCGAGATGCTGAGGAAGCAGTATGAGGCCATCTCGCAGGAGCTGAAGGAGGCCTTGCAGGAGGCTGAGGTCGCCAAGTGTCGGCGGGACTGGGCCTTCCAGGAGAGGGACAAGATTGTAGCAGAAAGAGAGAGCATTCGGTAAGAATTTTTTTAAAAAAAAAAATATAGATGTAGATGCATGTCATTGCGAGGAGGCTTGGGCAAAAATAGTTTGCGTGTATTTTATGTGACACCTGATGACAATATGTGCATCACTCAGTACACTGTGTGACAACCTGAGACGAGAAAGGGATAGAGCTGTGAGTGATCTGGCAGACGCTCTGAGGAATCTGGATGACATGAGAAAGCAGAAGAACGATGCGACGCGGGAACTCAAAGAACTAAAGTGCGTTATTTCTCCCAAAAGTTGTTTTTGAGACAGATAAATGTCTTGCCTTCTATTTTAGGTAAACTTGAATATTATTCATTGATTTATATTTGTGTTAAAAGTGCTTCTCTTCCTTAATGATCTTTTGTGCCACCCAGTGGATGAATTTTATTTACACAGGACAGTTCAAATTACTTTGAAATACTTACTGAAGAGCTACATATTTCATGTTTCCTGCAGAGAAAAGTTGGAAGATGAGCTGGAAAAGGAAGCAAGATATCGTCAGCTGATGGCCCACAGTTCACATGATTCAGCCATAGACACTGACTCAATGGAGTGGGAGACAGAAGTTGTAGAATTTGAGAAGCACAGAGTAAGGATCATTTAGAGTTTTCTTTTTTGTTTTTTAAGAAATGTGATTTGCCTTTAGAGAATTGCACTTAATGAATGAACTAATTCAGAATCAAAAAATCATAATATTCCTCGTGATTTTTCATTTTTGCAGGACATGGATTTGAAAGCACTTGGATTTGATATTGCTGAAGGGGTAAATGATCCCTATTTACCAGGGGACTGTGGTGTATTTGTAACTAAGGTGGATAAAGGAAGTATTGCTGAGGGAAGATTAAGGTAACTGTCACTTTCCTCCTCAGTGTATATAAATGTTTTCATTTCCCTTTGTCATTTGACACCTGAGTTTTGGTTCTAATAATAAGCTTTATTTGGAGAATAGAAACACATTTTCATATTTTCACTTGTAAAATTTAGTATGCAGCACTCAGAAAATCAGATTTTTGATACATGTCAATTTACACAACACATCATAGTTGGCTTCTCTTTCATTATTATTATATTCTCTCTTATTTCTGTTCAGGGTAAATGACTGGTTGCTTAAAATAAATGACGTGGACCTGACCAATAAAGACAGGAAGCAGGTGATCAAAGCTGTGTTGAGTGGTGAGGGCATGATTAATATGGTGGTTCGTAGAAGAAAGTCACTAGGAGGACGGATCATCACTCCAATCCAGATAAACTTAGCTGGACACAAAGGTCAGCTTCAATTTCCAAATAAGTAATAAACTTCACCGTTATAATGTCTGCCTGACAAGCTAGTAATGACATTAAAGTGCAAAGTATTTGCGTTTAATTATCTGTATATGTGATGGTAATTGGGGTGTGTTTTTTCTAATTGTTTTTCCTCATAGACAGTGGACTAGGTTTGGAAAGTGGAGTGTTTGTTGCCACATTGGCTGCTGGCAGCCCAGCTGCTAAAGACTGCAATCTCACTATTGGTGACAGACTGTTAGCTGTAAGTATGATCACTGAAAAGTTTATCATTTGTTTGATAAAAGCCTGTTTGTTATCAAGAGATGGCTGTGGTCTCTAGTGCCCTCTACTGACCACATTCAAGTTGTTTTAAGACAAGCACAACTGCAGCATGTTCCAACTACTTGCCTTCAAAGTACAGTGTTGAAACAGAGGAAATTTGTTGTGTATATGTATACATTTCATAACTTCAATGAACATGAAGTAATGCAGCCAGTTTCACTGTTATATAGAGAGGATATAATGGAGACTGTGGGCTTCCAGTGAGGCTGACCTCCGAGATGAAGTAAAATCTGACATTACTAAAAATTCACTGGAGGTACCAAAATATCAGCTACAATACAAAGATGCTCACAGTACACTGCTGCACACTATTAACATAGTTTTGTAATTTTCATATGTCAGATAATATAAAATCTGTCAGTTAAACTAGGATTAAATGTTAGTGAAAGTAAGCTAGCACATTCCCAAACTTGCCCTTGTCACACAAACCATACATACAGGCCATAACACAATTATATAGTCTACTTATCTTTTGATTTCAGCACTCTTATGTTGGATAAAAAAAAAAAAAATTAAAAAAAAAAAAAGTCATGACTGGGAATCATTTTTGGCTTGACTATATTTAAGTTTTAGACCACCATATGTTACACTTTATTGGTCTGGAATATGCCGGTTATTCCAAACGGCTTCCATTATGATCTGAATCTGTCTTTTATATTGTAATTTGTCCTTATGCTATAATTTTATCCCTGGCAGCTTTAACACTGCCCAGGACCCAAAATTCATTAATAGAATCTTACATCATGCACTCTATCATAGCTGGCTGCTTTGATATCAGTATCAGTAACTGTACTGAATATGCGTCTAAGCTTCGTTTTTGGGAGGTCTCACAATCCTACTTAAGTCCTGAATTGTCTTGATGTCCTACCTACATGTTTGAGACAGGGAATTCAGTATGATCTCACTTTATTATTAAAAAAGGCTTGCATTATTTACAGGAATCTGATATTTTAAAAAATTAAAGTACCTCCATAATCCTAATCAAGGAATTTTTGGGACTTGATTACTTTTAAGGGCAGGTGGCCACTATTTTTGTACCCAAGTACACATCAGCCATCATTTTAATGGTTAATGTTGTGTAATGAGGATGCGCACACCTCAGATACCGGTAATCTAAATTCTAACCATAACTAGCACATTTGCAGACGCCATTTCAAGATGGAGTACGATGATGATGATGTCTAGGTAAGTAAGCTCTTATTTATGGGACTTTTTTTTTTTTTTTTCCCTCAGATCAATGGAATTGCGCTCGATAACAAGTCGCTCTCTGAATGTGAGTCTCTGCTGAGAAACTGCCGAAATTCTCTCAGCCTCTCCCTCATGAAGGTAAAAACTCAGTAACCCAAACACATACAGATTCTCACAACTGTAACATCACATACTGCTGTTTCTTCTAATAGACTCCCAATAGTCAGGCTTTATGCTAGTTGTACAATGCTTACTTCGTGCAAATGCTCATTGGGTTAATAGACAATGCAAAGTCTTCTTAAACCTTAATTGCTACCAGTATCTTTAATTTTTAAATGCTATCTCAAGTTTGTGGTTAAAAATGTCAGCGATCGTCCATTTTATCGGAAGCTATTTATTGCATTTAAACTATTTTAATGTATATTTATCAACATTTCTTCCTGCACAGTTCTTTCCCCAAAGCTGTTCTGGGCAGAGTTTATATGAAACTTTGAGAGACTCTGAAAAGAACCCGCGACTCCAGTCCTGTGAGGGCCACACGAGAAACTGCAGAAACTCTAAGCACAATTGCTCCACACAAACTGACATTTGTAGCTGTGACTTTGGCAGCAGAGGGGAGGAAGCCTGCAAGGATACCGGTGACTCCCTGAATAGCAGCAGTGGCAGCACTCACTCCCACCACAAACCCTTTTCCAATGGTTCCCCGCATTCCCGTTCCTTTTCTGCCTCACATAGTCCTTCGGAACCCCACCCAGAATTCTGCTACCGGAGGCAGGACCTCCAGCATCGGCCTTTTACCTTCACCCCTCTTCTGTCCGACTGCAGCTCACCACAGGCTGCTGTGGACCGAGTGCAGAGCTCGCCAGTCAAGCCCAGTGGAGGCACATGGCCTAAAGTCATAGTGGGAACTGTTTCAGAGTACACCCAACTGTCCATCTATAAGAAGCCCAAACAGAGGAAGTCTATTTTTGACATGAATGCTTTCAGGAGACCTGATGCAGCCCAAAAACTGGACTACATGTCCCTGTCTCACTCACCGCAGAGCTCAGTGTCTGAATCTGCTCAGACACCCCCCACCCCACCAGCAAGGAGCGACTCGTTTAGGTTCAAGCATCGGCAGCAGAACAGCTCCGCATCGGACTCCACCATTACCACCGGCACACCACCAGCATCCCCTGCCCAAGCTACGAATCCTAAGGACAAGGGAGAGGTGGGAAACCAATGCTATTTCATTGATGGCCCTCCAGGAGAGGCCAAGGGCAGCTCCAAGAAACCTGCTGAGGAGGAAGAAGAGGAGGAGAACCGGTACAGGACAGAAGTGCAAGGAAAAAAGAGATACCGGCCAAAATCAGCACCAGCACTACGTCGAAATGTGACTCCATTGCACATTCCTGTTCCTATTCAGGTAACTGAGTATTTAAAGAACATGTTGAGGAATTTACTATTTGACATTTTTATAGATGCTATGGTTTGTGTTATTTTGTGTCCCTTATTTCCTCAAAAATTAAAAGGCTTACAAGCTGTACGTTTGCTCCTTGCAGGTACAGAGTTTCTCTAACGATGAACACTCCCCAGAGCCAGTGGACTTGTTACGTTTCTCTCCTATACGAACCAATCGGTACAGCGTACAATATGCACCCAAAAGCTACAGTAGCATTGCATCACGTAAGTTATGGGAACAGCTTAATGTGTTCATTTTTTTCCATTTTTTTTTTTCACATTTCCAAACACTGCATGGATCACTAATAATAAAAATAGAAAGTTGATTTCGATTTGTTGGGGTTTTTTCTATTGAACTAATAAAGGCTTGATATTTATAGGATGGAAGTGTCACATAACTACTACTTGTTGATGTCTAATCCCACTATTTGTCCTCCAGACCCTGCACAACGAAGTTTTGCCCCTTGCCCTGCTGTGACGGCTGTCATGAGGAACCCTGTCTACACAGCCTGGAGCCATGAGGTCCAGGCCAACAACCCTCCTCCAGCTCCCAGCTCGAGCAGTCATCCTCATACACACACAAGGTGTTCTGTCAGTCTTTTCAACATGCACGAGTCCAACTCTTCTTCACGAGCCTTTTTACTGTTGTGAATCCTAAAAATAAATCTTGTCATTTTGCCATGTGAATATATGAATTAATGAGTATACTTATTTTGCATATAGTGTCAAGTAAAATTTTCTGTTTCAATCACACCTCATTCACTGCAGACATTTAATAGGAAGAAGGTAGCTGAGTCGACTAAACCACTACAATTTGTCGGTGAAACAGAACTCTCAATTCCAGGTCTTTGAATTGACTTAATAGAGTTCACCCATGATTAATTGAATTATTCGACAGGTAGAGTATCTTCAGTGCTGTTTTTGTCTGTTAGACAGATAATGCAGCAACTAGTCAAATACAACTTGGTGGAAATGTGGAGCAGGGACAAAGAAAGCCACCAGATTTTGGGACAGAACCAGGTCACGTCGTTAAGAAATTCTGAGCTAGGTCATCGGCCTCGTTGGAGAAAAGTGTTCTCCAAATGCTTTTTAAGTTTACTTTTTTCCTTGTTACGACATCTTGAAATATCTATATCTGTTAGAAAACTGATATTTTATCTCAACTGTTAGACTGTCTCTTTTGAAGCAGAGAGAGAGATTAATAATTATTCTGTATTCTTTTTTTGCTGTGATTGTATTCTGCATACTTCTGGTTTTTGGTGCATTAGTTAGAAATAAAAGACAATTTCAGATGTTGTTTTTTTTTTTTTTTTATATATATATATATATAGATTTAACAGTTTATTTTGATGCTTACTGCAAAGTAGACATTAGTTCTAGTAGTACTGTTTTTCATTTTAACCACAGATTTGCTAAATCCTGAATGGTGTATTTATAGCAGCGAAACAACTGTGTATCCTGCCCCAGATCTCATGGACAGATGGCATGTAGCAAATTATATCTTGCCCTGGGTTGAATAATTGACTGCCGGGGGACTTACGCAGGCCTTTTCTTTTTCCTCCCCCCCCTCTACTCTAGCCCCCAGCATCAAGGTCGCCTCAGTCTGGACCTCAGCCACAAGCGCACTGGAAACCCGACTGAGCGGAGCTGCAGCCAACCACCACACAGTACTAACTCCTTGCCCTGCAGCAACAGAATGAGTATGTATGGTGCCCTAGTTTTATGGTAATCACGACATGTTTAAAATGTGAATAATGTTGTTTACATTTTTCTTAATTCAGTCCGCACTTATTTAGCCCACTATTTATCACTGCTAGCAAAACACCTAACTGGCGTCGAGTTGCATTGTTAGCAAACACTGACTTCTGTGACACAAAATTATTTAACTTTAATTTTACTCTTAAACTCATTATATTTATGCAATGTCAGTTTTAAATGCAACTCTCCTGTAATGAGTTAGAAAGTCTTGTAGCAGTTTAATTGGCTCAGGAGACGATGGTGATTAACTGGCTACTTCAAACATTTGCTCTGTGGTAAATATTTAGATTAGCAGTGTCGGGGAAAGGGGCTTATCACAGTTGTTCATATATTTCCTGGGGAATTCCCATATCAACATGGTTGGATACCCTCAGTTGTGTGAGAAAATGTTTCTTGTTTTCTTTTTTTTCCATTATGGGTCAACTGACCCTTTTAATAAATTTCCTGTTTTTTTTCTTAGGCACCTCTGGTACTCAATTTAGAGCAGAACGGATTAAGATCCCTCCAATTCGTTATCCTCGCGCCACTGGATCTGACAAAGGTACTGTTCAGTCTGGGAGCAACATCTACTGGTACCAAATGTTACTTCAATTTTTTAATATCTTCTGTCACTCCAGGCTCGCTTACACATTCGGAGGGTAGCAGCCCAACACCTCCAATGTCCCCTGTCAACCTGGACACGTCGTCTTTCACTAGCAGCCAATCGCAGAGCTCCATTTCCACCCAACCTAGGATATCAGTCAGCCCTGCTTCAATTGGTGACAGGCGAAAGGAAGGGTAGGCCAACCGAATCCTCGTCATTGTCCGAATCTTTATCCCACCATGATTCAGCACCACAAGACATGTTTTCCACCATTTGTCTGTACTTTTTGTCTGGTTCATTGTGATTAAATGCTTGCAAAGCAGTAAACAAAGCCTCAAGCCTCCATCCAACACTGTCACCACAATCGATCATTTTATTATCTTCACTTTCTTCTCTGCTGCTGAGCCTTGTAACTTGAAATCTTTCTGTCTTTGTCTGTTTTTATTTTTTCCCTGTCATTCTGCTTCTCAGATTTGTCTCTTACTGCACTTCCTCTGTTAGACCTCCACTTGGAATTAAGCCCAAGTTCTTCTCTTTAAGAAGCTTGAGGTTTGTCTTGTGCTGGTAGCACATACAGTATAAGCACTGTCTGCAGGACTGTTGGAGCACAGATCTTATCATTCTGCCTACACTCTGCATATATAAATGTTACAGTCTAGACTCACTTTGCAGCAGCGGTGCTAGATTCTTTTGAATGTTTAATAATGGCAGTAATGAAATGGATGTGTATCCTTAGGTCGTCATCTTCTCTGCTCATTATTTATTCAGAATGCTGTTAAATGTTGTATGATTGCATGACATGAAGTGGGATTTGAAAATGCACGCTTGCCACATCAGCCACAACATTAAAACCTTGTTCTTGGTACAGTGTGCTACAAAAACAGCTTGGACCATTAGGTGCACAAACATAAGACCTTTGGGCGTGTCTGGTATTGTCAGGCTCAAGCATCAGATGCTTGATCAGATTGGGATTTTGAGAGGTTGGAGGCCCTGACATTGTCCAGCTGGGGACTGTCATTGCCTTCATATGGTGCTGCTGTTTTTGTGGGTGGTATCAGCCACATACCAGGATTGTGATTACTGTTATTTACTTTACCTGCAAGGGGTTTTTAATGTTGTGGCTGGTACGTGCATATTATTGTTTGAACAATACACATTTGTGTGAAAAATGTCACATGATTCGGTGATTATTTGCATACATGACATGCATGATAGCATGCAGACTCATATTGTGTAGGAAAACATTAGATTGAAGGGAAGAGCTTATTCTAATTTTTTTTTTTTTTTTTTTTTTTTTTTTTTCCTTCCCCAAAGTTGCATGCTTGCAACTTTTCTATAAGATGTCAAAACACATAAATGTTCTCTTTTTTTTTTTTTTTTCTCCTGAAGGCCGTACCTGGGGGAGCCACGAAATGTGACGGTACAGAAGGGAGCAGAACCGCTTGGTATCTCCATTGTGAGTGGAGAGAATGGCGGAGTGTTTGTGTCCAAAGTGACAGCAGGTAGCATTGCTCATCAAGCTCGATTAGAGTACGGAGATCAACTTCTTGAGGTACATTAGCTACTTTACTGCATATCCATGATTTATCTTTTTTTTTTTTTTTTTTTTTTTTTTCTGCCTCTAATGAATCCCTTCTGTTTCCAGTTTAATGGAATCAACCTTCGCAATGCCAATGAGCAGCAGGCACGGCTGGTGATCGGGCAGCAATGTGACACGGTCACCATTTTGGCTCAGTATAATCCACACATGTTTCAGCTGGGGATTCACTCTCGTTCAGGGTAAGAGGGAGACGAGAGCTTAGCAGTGCCCTTTTCTGTATAAAGCACAGTATGTGCAAAGCAAACGCATGAGTACACAATCGTAAAGACTTCATACTGTAGCACAGGAATAAGAAATGAGTTATGTAATTATGATTAACAAATATTAACACTAAAAAGGAGATGGCACGAATGTGCTATAACAGTAAACAAACCCTAAAGTGTATTCTCTAAAAAACAGTTATTTGGACTTTAGGGTAAAATATTAAATGATTAGAAAAGATTCTGACTTTGTTTCTCATCTTTTTAGTTCTCGGATGGAATCCATCAGCAACCAGCCGTCACCCCATGACAGCGGAGCCACCACACCGGACAATCACTCCACTGTAGATTTACTGAGTGAGCAGGATGAAGGCACGATTACTCCTGCATCCAAACAAACGACTCCTGCCACTAGTCCACACATCTCCTCCAGGTAGTAGCTTTATATCTGCTTTTATGTTCGCTGGGTTGATATGGTGTTTTAATACAGCCCTTTAAAATAGACTTTGAATCTACTGGTCGAACTTCTTAAAATGTATTTTTCTTTCAGGCTTCCTGGTTCAAATCCACGCAGGGTTCCAGAGTATCGGTTGGTGAGGCTGAAGAGGATCCACGTGGAGCTGGGAGTTCAGATCTGTGGAGGGAACCTTTATGGCATCTTTGTGGAGAGTTTAGATGATGACAGCCCTGCTAGGGGTCCTGATGGTTTACTGCCTGGAGATTTGATGCTGGAGGTATCTTTCATATTTGTCAATAACTGTGACGCACCAAAGTTGTCATGTGTTCAATAAAATAAGTTGCAGTAGCTGTAGTGAAAACAATACTGGACATAATTGTGTGATTTGTGTACCTGTATTATAATGCTCTGAGGCTAGAAGAAAAGCACATTAAAGCAGGTTTAGACATAGAATCTGACTGCTTTCTGTCTTATAGATGATTGTCTTTATAGTTTTAATTTATTTATTTATTTTTTAAACAGTACAATGGTGTCAGCATGAAGAACAAAACTAAAGAAGATGCTTACCTGGAATTGTTGAAACCAGCTGAAACGATCACCTTCAAGGTCCAGAACTATGCAGACAACCTTGATGCAGTAAGAGAGAGTACCGGAGATGGATTTTTCATAAGGTACCCTGAATATTTATCAGGCCACTGAAATTAAACTGCTGAGATGACATGAATATTGTGCCTCTTAATTTTATGTTAAACAAAATCCAAAATGGAACCTAACCACCGGGAAATGGGCAGTAAAGTTTGGGAACATTGAGCTAACAGAACAGACATGTTTTGGTGATTTGAGTGTCAGGTCAATAACTCGTTGAAGCTTGTAGAGTATAGCTTGTAAGACTTGTTTTTCCATTATAGTCTGCAAAGTTTTGTTTATCATGCCATTGACATCTTCCCCAACTACTTTATTCATATTTGGCAGAGCACTTTATGAGAGAGTGGCAGAAATGGAGCAGGAGCTAAGCTTTAAGAAAGATGACATCCTTTATGTTGAAGACACACTGCCAAATGGTAATTTTGGCTTCTGGATGGCCTGGCAGCTCGATGAGAGTGCACAGAAACTAGAGAAAGGACAGATTCCAAGTAAATACATGTAAGTACAGTGTAAGAATTTGTGGTTTTCTGATTTAGAAAATCTGTTGAGAAATTCTACATTCATCAAACTTTAATGTTAAAGAACATTAGTTTGATAGCATGTTGATATGGATTGAAATATTATCTCCATAAGGATGGACCAGGAATTCTACAGAAGGCACAGCATGGCTGATATGAAGGATGAAAACGGCACTAGCAGGACGCTGTCTGCTGCTGCTCGGAGGTCATTCTTTCGCCGGAGGCTAAAGCACAAACGGAGTGGATCCAAGGATGGAAAGGACATGACGGCTTTGGACGCCATTAGCACAGATTCTTTACCCATCACAGAGGGTGAGAAACTCTCTTCTAAACACAACTTTATTTAAAAATGCACAAAAGACACATAATTGTATAAGAAAGGTTGATTCTGGAATAAGCACATATTTGGATTTTCTTGAGCGCTTACTTCACCAGCATTGCATTATACGGTCGTCACATTGTTAAACTTACAAAGGACTGTTTGAAATCAAAAAGTTCACAGTGAATACAGCAGAATCTGATTATTGTATTTCACACACTCCTTCACAAGAGTTGGACGTAAAATTACCCACAAATCTGTTCAACCACAGGCAGATTTGTCAGAGGTTTGAATGTGGAGCACGCTGCAGAGGCTTGCTCACTTTCTAAGCATCCAAGATTTAATTTACTGGATATAGTCTTGACTTCAGTCAATTTATCAGACTTCACACAGCTGCATCTGGAGGTGCAACAAACATAATTACATTTCATCACAGACACCACAGTTTTACCAAATAAATTTTAGTCTTTGGTGTTTAAAATAGTTACCTTTAAGTGTTTAAAGAAAAGTTCATACATTTATTTTTTTTAATGAAAACCTTTTCCCAATTAAGCCTAATCTCTAAGACTTAATAATACTCTCAAGTTTGAAAAGTTCAGATTTTATTCTTTAGGCTTGATACTAGATAGAAACTGCTACTTTGAATGTCCCTATTAACCTTACGTGATGATTTGTGAGGCAGATCTCAGGCATGAAGATGTGTTTATATAGCTGGATTTTTCTTGAAAGAAACTGAAGCTTTCACATAACACAGAAACCACGGTTAAAATGAGCAGCAGTGTCTCTCTCCTGTTATGCCTTTGGAATAAATTGCTTTGGTTTATTCCCTGCACAGACGGCGTGAGCCTCATGTACCAGCGGGTTCAGAAGGTGGAGTACTCTTCGCCTCGTCCAGTGCTGATCTTGGGTCCATTAGTGGAGGCCTGTAAGGACATGTTGGAGAAGGAGGCTCCTACCAAGTTCTGTCGCTGTTTGCCTGGTGAGCTTCTGATTTGTGTGAATTTATACATGAAGGATGTGTGTGTCCATCAGACTTGTGTTATTGCGCAAGGGAGATTTCACTGAGAGCTACCTAACATGAAACTCAAAGATCAGAGAACTTGACGTGTATATTAAAATAAAAAATGTTGCTTTTTTTTCTTTACTTTTAGAAATTATGAAGGCATCTCAGCAGGCAATAGAGCGTGGAGTAAAGGATTGTGTGTTCATTGATTACAAACGGAGGAGTGGGCATTTTGACGTGACAACAGTCGCCTCAATAAAAGAAATCACAGAAAAGGTAAATTTAAAATAACCTTAATCTGCACTATTTATTGATTTGCTTGTCCAGAAATGACACATTTATGACCCTGCACCAATAGCAGTTGTATCTTGAAGTTTATGCACTGCTGTCTTTCCAACTTTTCTTACAATCTTCAGAGGACTTTCAGCTGAATTCCAAATAATGCAATACAGCCAAACTTCCAAACTGATTAAAATAACTTGATTGGCTACATATTTTCAAAGAACCTTTATTTTTTTTATGTTGACATTTATGTTGTTGTTGATATCCCATAAACTGCTAGAAGTCTTTAAACACACAGAGCGTGAAAATAAATATTTTCTGCAGTTTTTTTTTTTTTGAAACATCTCCCATTTCTCATGTTGTCTTCTCTCATAGGACTGTCACTGCTTACTTGACATTGCCCCTCACGCCATTGAACGTCTTCACATGGTTCACATCTACCCAATCATCATATTCATCCGCTACAAAAATGCCAAGCAGATAAAGTGAGTAATTTCATGCCTGCTTTGACTTTTAAAATATTTTTTTTATTTCTACCTGTCAGACATGTTGAGCATGCTTTGTGTTGTGGTACCAGTTTTGTTTACCCAGTTATTTGTCAAGCTCCAAACCTTGAACAACATACAGAGAGAACTCATCCAAAGCTTTTGCCTCTGGAGGCTGTTTCTGAGAAGAAAGGGGAAAATGTGGGCCATAGCATTTTCAAATAAAGCCACATTCATGAACAAAACTCATCCGTATATTCTGAACTAAAGTAATAATCTGTTTCTATTTTGCAAATAACTACTTGGGCATTAAATCAATATGTAATCTAAAAATGTCAGGTCATAAAGAATTATTTAAAGATTACTTAAAGTTCCCCCATTTTAAAGCCATTCTCACTTGAAGGACTGATTATTCCTGATTATGCTTAATTTTATCTGGCTTGAGACAGTTGCTTGGGAAATTGGCATCCGCAGAAGTCTTGCTGGTTTTATAATCACATTTGCCCTCCATCCATAACAAAACGAATTGATCAACCAAAATTTGATAAGCATCATTAGTTGCGAAGACACGACGTGCTCTCTTCCACCACCTGTTTTCATCGACTGATGGTGATGGCTCACAGATCCTCTGCTTTTTCATTTGTAATCCGTGGGAAGATTAAATCTGCTGAACCTTCGGCATGGTGCTTCATGCACATGCGCACACAAACGCATGCAAATCAGGGCAAACTCGGGTCGGGCAGGAACAGGCTTTTTCCACCACGCACGTACACACACGCGTCCATAAATCTATGAAACGGTGCAGCAGGCAAACATGGTTCAGATTGATTCCTGCTAAGCCTTCGCTGTCATCAGCTGAGTGCCAGCTGTCCTGGGAGGGGCTCACGAGGCCTGTGGCTCCGCTTCGTGGTGTGGGTGGCTAAAAACACACGATGCCCTGCCGGCCTCAGCTTCCATGTACACAAAAACACACCTCCCACTGCCTGCTGCAGCAACTGACAGGAGGTTTTTCATGGGTTTCTATCCTCTGAGAAGCATCAGCAGACCAAAATGTTGACTGCATAATGAGTGAAAGGAGAGAGACAGTGGTATTCTAGGTTAAGTCGGAGGTAAAAGATGAAGACTGGTAAACACATGAATTCTCAAGGCTTTGTGCGGTCATGGGTACTGAGTGGGATGGATGGGTTTAAAGTAGGGAGATTTCACTGAAGCTAAGCTGTTAGATTTCTTGGCAGAAATGAGAAGTTTTGCTGTAAAAACTAGTAGATATCTCCTTTAAATTGCATCTATAGTTACTTTAGTCAACATCTGAGTATTTTTTTATTTTATTTCGATAAAATGCTAATAAGGGTAGTTGATCCTTGTTAACTTTGCTGATTTATCCAAAAAGACTTTCTTGTCTATTACTGCCAGTAGAATTTCCAGGAAAATGGTTTTCATTTAAGTTAATGTTGGCAGTAGCAGCCCAGAAACATGAATAATTTATATGCAGTTGAATTGGGATAAATGTATTCACATTTTTGTATAAAAGAAATTCACTCTAAATTTGTATTTAGCAATGTTCAAGATGTATTAAAATATCCACACACTATTATTACTGTTTATAAACATGTCTGCAGATTTTTAGTAATACAAAATATGGAAATTGTGACTGTTTTGTTGACATCAAGAATCTGACACTTTGAGTGTTTGAAATGAGGTTTTGTAGCAGGCTGACAGGGCTGATGTTTCCTCAGAGAGCAGAAGGACCCTTTGTACCTGCGGGATAAACTGTCTCAGAAACATTCCAGGGAGCAGTTTGAGGCAGCGCAGAAAATAGAGCAGGACTACAGCCGCTTCTTCACAGGTTGGTGGGATAGGCTTATGTTCACTCGATGTTAATTTGTATACAGGCATTATAATTCTAATTATTGTAACCTTAACCACACCTACAGTACACAGAAATGTGTAACTGCAAACTGAATCCCAGTTTACAAAGAAAGGTGTATTTTTGTAACCATTTTTTCACCTCGGGCTTAAAAGTCAGTTCATCAATAATCAGACACAAACTGTTTAATGGCATTTATCGCTGTATGTCCAAAATTTTTGGTGATAGTCTCTGAGATTTGTTTTTAACTGTATTTATTTCATGTTATTTAGAGTTTAGTCTTAAAGAGGAGGTATTGGGAGCACTGTATGTGTGTTCTTTAAGAAGAGTTAAAGTTCTGGTAACTGGAGCAGCAGACAGTCTGACACCCAACTGTCTGCCTGATTAATGACTAGAAAAGGAGGCGACTTATACACAAGGGCTTTTGCAATGAACACATACCACAACTGATCCCATCTATTAGGGAGAGTTGGCCGGCCAACTTCTGCACACATGCCACGATTGTGATTATATTTATCAGCACTTTCATTAAAAGTATCTGTTGATAGACAGCTTATACCAGTTTGTCTTCACAGTTTACAACTGTAAGTCTTTTATTTCCACAGTCCTGTTGGTTGGTGTCAACATTAGTCTCATTACATGCTTGATATAATTGAAAATGAGTAGTGCTTGGATTATGCAAAAATAAGAAAAAATCACATTGGTCTGGGAGCTGAGTGACTGAATGGGAAAAAATGAAAGAACTTTCAATGGGATGTGTTAACCACAAAAATACCACCCTCCTCCCAACTGTATTGCAGGTATTGTCCAGGGAGGCAGCGTCTCCTACATTTGCACTCAGATCATGACCATCGTGGAGCAGGAACAGAGTAAAGTACTGTGGATTCCAGATGGAGCCCTGTAAAAGTATCTCCCCTTGTTCATGTCAACCAGAAACATTCCAGGATGTAGCGAAGATGTTCAAATCCAGCAGTTCACAGCCGACTCGATGGTTAACATCCAATACTTCTCACTTACAGCAATATCAGCACACATGATTTGCAATATTCCTACTACAGTAATTATGTAGTACAGAGACTTGTTTACACTAGTCTTCAATACTTGAATTGTGTATTCCCTCATATTCAGTAGCACTCCTTTAATCCCTTGAATTGTCAGACCACAGGGACTCTGCATCAACTCCAAACTGAAGATGGACCACTGTGTTCCCTCCTTGATATTTATGTCTTCTCTTGCCATTTAATTTATCTAATCAAGTCAAAGATGTTGGTTATGATCCTTTGTTATACAACTGTAGCTCTCTAGTGAATAATGTTCTTATTTATAGAGGAGAAATTGCTTCCTTCACATTATGTCAGTCTTTATTTGGATCATTTCACTCCTCTCATATAATATTGTGCCAAGCTAAATATATTTAATACACCACACTTATTAACACTGCAATTTTCCTTGTAAATCACGCAGCAGGTTTGCTAGTTTCTGCCAATATTCTTTGTCAGGTGGATTTTTATTTTTATTTTTTGTTTTTAAATTTAAGAAGGGATTTTATTTTATTTTTTTCATCTGTTGGCTAAACACATGTACGTGTTCCTCCTTGAATTTTCACATCAATCACGTTGAGAGCATTTCATCTGGATGTCAGATAAAACACTTTACATCAGGCTTTCTCCAAATGAAGGTTATTGTTTCTATAAAATATTAAACATTCAGTTAATGGAGTGCAAGTTGTCTGTGTTTTCTTTGCACATCTGAATGCTAACATCAGCTCACAAATAGCGGGCTGGTTATTTGTCAAGAAAAACTGGACTCAAGTTGGACCTCAATCAGTGCACAGTTTGTCCTCGAGGGGGAGTAATTTACCACTAGACGAGAGAAAACAAGATGTCCTGTTTAGTACTTTTCCTTACCATGTTTTATAACTGCCCATATAAATACTCTTATTCCAATATTTGGAAACTTTTTACATTTTGGGTTTTCTAAGCCTTTAATGCGTGGTGGCGTGGAAACAATGAAAATGTATGGTGTATTCTCTGCTGCAATGTGTTTTTTAAACCCGTATTTCCATCACTGCTGGAGAAAACGTTTTCTCGTTTAAAGGCTCCAGACATCCTTAGATTGATGTTAAAGCTCCATATAAAGATGTAGGACACCAATAAGAGAATTTCATTTTCGTCACTTTGCCCCACCTTATTATAGAAATACAGTTTGAAATGTGATTATAGTTTAGGAACATAGATCTAATGTACAAAACTAAAACGTCCGTACAAAATTAAGGGTTTAAAAGCACGGTGGCTCTAACCATAAAGTTACAACCATCAAAAATTGATGAAGCGGTCACTATAAATAACCAGACATCAAGATAAGCATCGACGTCTGCTATTGATGGCTCCTCCCCCGCTACCTGTAAATCTGCGATGCCATCTTCCAACAAATGGATGTGACAGAGGGAGTCGGAGAACGAGAATTGCGTACAAGAATAAAACGGTCATTTTTTTTTCCAACCCAAACGATATATCCGTAAAGGAAACGACAAACTGCGGCCTTTGACGCGAGGACGGCATTCAACAGTGCGCGGTGCTGAGCTCAAGTAGCGGACCTGCTGAAGGCTACGCTGTAAAAAAACAAACAAGGTGGGGGAGTGAGTGAATCGACTGGCGACGACAGCACGCCTCTTCAGTGTTATCATAACGCCGCTGCAGTTTCATCCATCGGATCTGTGAGAAAACCGTGAGTTTTGAGGAGTTTGAACAAGAAATTTGATTTTTACGCACACGTCTAACGGATGACGCGCAATCCCGGCAACGAACACGCGTCGTGAGGCGCACGACTGAGATCTTAATTTCAAAAGAAGTTTGGGGGTTTTTTTGGTTTGTTTTTTTTTTTTTTTAATTGCGAGTGTGGCTCTTGTGGACTTTAACTTTTACATCTTTGCTTAGAGTGAAGCCAGATGAGATGGAAGAGGAGCGGAAGGTGGTTGGCTGAACATGCCTGAGCCGTTGTGGCATCAGGGGGCGCTGGCTGGAGCTCCCCAAAGGCCCTGAATCCCAGTTGAGTTGATTGTTTGTTTTTAGGGGCTGGCAGGTGACCAGAAGTCGGTAATGCCGAAAAACAGGGAGAGATTCAACCCGGACCCATCCATCCACATATCCAAGATGAATGTGATCATCCCGTTCTCACCAGATGTGCCCTGTGATAACAACGGCCAGCGGATGTGGTGGGCTTTCCTCGCCTCTTCCATGGTCACTTTCTTTGGGGGTCTCTTCATAATCCTGCTGTGGAGAACTCTCAAATACCTGTGGACCGTATGCTGCCACTGTAACGCCAAAAAGAAGGTACGCCAGCTCATTTCATAACGCAGCACTCCTCCATGAAATCATCATAGAGGGGTTTTTGTGTAGCAGCCAGTTTGATTTGGGCTTGTAATTAAATCTGTAGTAGGTCCAATCAAAGTGCATGACTCTGAATAATGAACTCTGCTATTCTTGGCTTAATGTCACATACAATGCGAGCCTGTTATAATAAAACCTCTTTGATCTTGGACTGTAGGCTGTTAACGAGGAAAGTTGGTCCTCGTTAACAGCAGGTTTGCAGTTGGAGCTACAGCTGACACTTGTTGGTGCACCGCATTCAGTTTGTTCTTAGTTGATTTGAAGGTGATCCAGCGCACAAGTAGCCTACAAGTATTGTAAAAAGCTTAACTATCATACGAATCTAACATGTTGAGGAGCTTAATTCCCACACAATAAGAAAACAATTTGTGGGAATATTATGAAGATAGTTTGACATTTGTACAATGTACAACCAATGCTTGTGGTCATACATTGAAGGTTAGTGGAAGTTAAATTGTGCTGCTAAAAATAGGGGGGGCAAAACTAAAACCTGGTGTTTCCAGATATCATGTCCCGCTTAATGTGGATAATCCACCGGCCTCAAGCGCAGTACATTTTGAATTGGAGCTACATTCTGTTGAAGAATTTCTCACTGGATAATTTACAGAACAAACAGAGTAGCAGAGGCAAAATGTGCTGCTGAATCTTATTTTTACAAACAAAAATCCATCCAGCTGCATTTTATTGAGGACAAGGGATTTTTAATCTTCTGTAAACAGCAACTTAGCTTAGGTTCCCCCCTTTTGAGTTCTTGTCAACATAATCTGAAGTCGGCATCATTTTCTTTCAACTGTCCAGCTGAACATGCCGCCCAGTTTGTTTAGTGTATTTCATAAAGTCTGGAATACTCTAACCTGTTGAGGACACGTGGAGCTATCAGGGGCTGCTACATGGGTCAGATATGTTCATGCGTGTCTTTGTGTAATCTCCAGAGACAGCAGCAGCAGTAGTATTTAATTCAACTGCTACTACATTTTCGGCCTCACAGTAATGACATCATCTGCGCCAGGCCGTCTGCAGTCGTGTGTTAGAAAAATGAAAAATCTTTCTGTTGTGTTTTTCCATAAAGTCTCATTTTAGAGTTTCCGCCATTACGCATATGCTTAAGGACAAAGATGGACTAGCTGATAAAAGTGCAAGAGATGGAGCAGTTTGTCTTAATGCATGTGCATTCATTTCTCAGACAGGCAGTTAGGGTGGAAGAGAATCGCTAAAGGCTGCATGCAGGGTGGTGCTGACCTTTTGAAGGGAAACGTCTGTATCATTTCCATGGTTGGGTTGAAGCTGCTTACAATTAAGGCTGCACATAACAATTAGAGTCATGGGTTATTTAATATGTCGATGTATCTTCTTTCTTAAAATACAGAATATACATCTTCCCAGCACCCAAATATTAACTACCAAGAATTCAGCTATATTAGTTGTCATGATACAAAGGGACAACTTACAAATATTTCAGGTTTTTGCTTCATAAATGAATAAACCTGAAAGACCGACACATTTTTCCGACTAATATTTAAGAGGATCCGTTTGTTTGGTTTGGTTTTTGGCCAAGATTTATTTATAGATGTAGAAAATTGGAACAGAAATGCTTTCCTGAAAACGGATCATGCCGAGGTTTTTCGTTTCAGGGTCCACAGCTGAACACTGTTTATGTGCGCATATAAGAGAGCAGTCAGGTCTTTTTGTGTGTTTTTGTGGAGCTGCCGAGCTCCACCAACCTGTTGTGCTACTCTGTGGGAGTCAGCCAGAGACGGGTCATCCTTTCACTTCCAATCTCTCCCTCTCTGCCTTTTGCTCTCCTGGCATTCATTTCATAACTCCTGCCCTGTTTTCTTCTCACCCTCTCTTCCTCATCCAAGAAGCAACCTTCCTCCAAAGTGTCAGAAATGCAGTGTCAGGCGCATACCGTATGTGCCATATGAATCAGTACTTTTGTTGCTAAGCAACTGGCAAGCAAAGGATTTCATTAGAAGAGTAAATCTCTGTTATGCAGTGGCTGTGAGATGTGGCAGGTTGTGTTGGAGGAACACCTCCCCACCCCCTCCCAGTCTGTGCATGTCATTAGCAGCCCAAACATGGAGCGTTAAGTGCATTGTTCATAGATGGGAGTTGATAATCTGTTTCCTTCTATTCTGATTTTTTTTAAAACTTTGTTTTCCCCTCTGTGGGGCTTTCACTGCCCAACTCTGCTCTGATCTGACAGCTCTTATGTCTCTGAGCCTCCATCTCTGTGGCTCTGTTCTCCCAGACTGATGGAAATCGATGAAACACGTCATTTGCGAGGTTCTGATGAATGGCTGCTATTATCCGTCTAGGAAAGAGGAAGAAATTGCTTTCATTGTAAATGGCACTGTACTCACAATGGGAGGATGACAAGTTGTGGCAGCTCCTCCGTCATGGTGCAGACTTTGTGAAACTTGCGCACACTTCTTTATTAGCTTGCGTTGAGTTTTGAGAGACCACATCTCCACTTATCCACGAACTGACTAGTGTTCAGTGATAATGTTTCATTGGACAATAAGAATTCCTGATGCCCCAAAGTGTCCAGAAGTTTATTACGGCAGTATTTCTGCTGGTTTTGATCCAGATACAAAAAACAGCAATGGATGGATTGTGATGAAATTTTTCTGGAGACGTTCATGTTCCCCTTTGTTATGGATTTTTTCATCAAGTAAGGTCTGAAATGTCGTGCTCAGTGGAGCCTTTTTGGGACACGATGACGTAACATCTCTGCTCACTCTTCATCAGTCTTGTATCTATAGGGGCCATAAGGCCAAACAGCATTTTTTTTCTTGTTTTTTAATCATTTGACTCTTATTTGGACCAAAGAGTAAATGCAGAAGGAAGCATAGAAACTCTCTTGAATGATGTATTTCAAAATCTCTCTGGCTTATAGGTCTGTTCATTTTTGCTCTGATGAGACCAAGATGCAGTAAGGTGTTACTCCTGCATACATTTAAACCTGGTATCACAAGAACCACATTACCTCTCACAGACACACCTTCTATAACATAAATGGTGAGGGAGCAGTCTTGATATAGATTTAAAGGAGTGCTGTGAAAACTTAAATGTATTATACATCAGTAGAAAGTAGACAGGAAAGCAGGGAATGACATGTACCAAAGGGTCAGATCGCCTGCTCACCTATGAGATCTGTAGTGGTGTCAAAGTATGACATCTTTGCTAGAGATGTTACATTTGTTTTGTTATGAATCATTTTTGTTGCATCATACTTTTAGAACAGGTCCAATCACATTGGTGTTAATAACTCTAGTTTTAATTTGGCTAATTGGGCGGTTGTCTGCCAAGGTGCCTCAGTGATTATCACTGTGACCTCACAGCAAGAAGGTCCTGGCTTTAAAGCTGCAAGCTGATTGGGGCCTTTGTATGTGGGTTTTGTTTCTGTGTGGGTTTTCTCTGGGTGCTCTGGCACATTAGGTTAAAATTTGCCATAGAGAGTTTGTCTCTCTATGTTACCCCTGTGATAGACGGGTGACCTGTCCAAGATGGCCTTTGGACTTGTGACAAGTAGAATATTTTAAAATTGTTCCACGTGTCTCTTATCATTGAGCTCAAATGTTGCAATTTTGCTGTATGTTTTGCAGCTGTTGGTGACAATATTTGCGGAGTTTGTTGAGGTGGAAATGTCAAACAGCAGCCTTGGGCTTCAGGGGTTCAGTGTGATTTTAATACTTAATGCTTGCAGGCTACAGAAGGACACTGAACATCAGCATGCTGGTGCTGTCCTTGCATTAAATCTGAAGTACCTACAGCTGTTATTAAAATTTGATTACATTTAAATGCATGTTGTCTTGTTAGCAATAGTCCTTTTCAATCTTTAACGTACCTAATTTGTGATGTTTTATTGGCTAAAAAGGATTTAAAGGATTGTTGTTCTTCTTACCGCCTCTCTTACGCAGGCAGTTCAACATGACACCTTAGATGTGTCAGGCATGGAAGGGTGTGGTTGCGGGGGTGTTGAGTGGAGGACTCAGGTAAAGAGTCGTGCTCATGGTGCGTTCAAGTGCTGTCTGAAACATTGTAATTATCAGCTGAGGGCTCGTGATCAAACAGTAGCAATTACAAGTCAGTAAGTCGGAACAGCTGAGTGGCAATTTTCTGTTGTCATCTTCACACACAAAGACATAAAGACTTGCATATGCACACACAAAAAGCTAGATAGTCAGCCAGGCAATACAACACAGTATCAATATCAGGGTTCATAAATTACTTTGAAAATAATCAGTTTTTGCTCTCTGTCGCTGAATCATAACTTTGTTTTCTGCAGCAGGATTTGGTTGGTGTCCATTTCACTTTTTCCTTGGCTAAGAACTCTTGAGCACATCTCGCACATCCCAGTAATAAGAAGTAGCACCTAATGGCAGCATAATTTAACAACTAGACCCTAAATCCTCTGACAATGTCCTCTGCAATTTAGCCTGTCGGTCTCGTTTTTAACTAAAGGAAATGTATTCATTCAAATGTCTGTTTAATTGGCCGTGTAATTAGTTGGTTAAGTATAAGCTTGCTCACATTGCATAATATAAGCAGCAAGGTGGAGCTTGGCTGTCACTGCACCATCTGGGATCCAACAGGTCTCAGATGAACACTGTTGTTAAACATCTCAACTGTCCCGTAGCCTGCTGGCTTTTTTCTGTTCACAAAGACAGTAGAAGGTGTTTGGTTTCCACACATGTTATTTTTGCATATCAAATTTAAAGCTAGCATTCTGATCTTAAGTATTATCTTAATCATTTGAACTAAATGTCCTTGCTACATTTCAGTGCATCTTTATCCATTTTAAATACTGCAGTTTCTGTTAAATAACAAATGCATTCAAAGTCCTGTTTTAGCCTGTAACTCCTGGACAAATTTCCTCACACTTTGTATATACAATCATGTAGAAAATAAATACAAATTGAGTCCAAAATACTTTACACTGTGTAAAAATCTAAATAAAAACAGAATGCAATGATTTGAAATTCTCAAACTCTGTTATAACCTTGCTCAAAACCATAATGTGGAGTTGAGACTGACACCAGAGTTTTTAGAAAGATTCATTTTATTTTAAATTACAAGTTTATCTCAGTTGTAGACAATTGACACTTTAGACTCTTGCACTGCTCTGTAGGTTGGGTAGAGGTTGCAAAAAGCTGTAACACGACCCCAGTTTCCTCCAGGGGCCTTAAAATACTAAAAAATGTCAGTCAGTCGTCTTCCAGACCTGAAAGATCAATGCTGAAAGGACATGTGTGGCTGGCAACAGGAACAAGTATGTGTCTGACCAGTGCCCATCACATGCTTTCGCATAAGTAGACTTCGCTAAACATACATGTATGATCCTCTTGTAAGGGCATTCAAGTTGTCAAATTGAACGAACACACACACACACACACACACACACACACACACAGAAGAATTAGTCCACACACAAACCAAAGTAGGAACCAATAATCCCAACCAAAAGTGATCTGTTGTCTCCACAGCACAAATGGTTACATGCAACCTGTTCCTATACAACACATTACTATATCCAAAAAAGTGAGTAAAGCAAGTGTACTGGTGACCAACCACAAATGGGGAATCATGCCCATGACACAACCACCTACCACCTCAGACGCTTGAGAGACTTCCAACTGCCCTCCAAGGTGCTCAGGAACTTTTACTCGTGCACCATAGAGAGCATCCTGGCGGGAAACATCTTAACCTGGTTCGGGAACAGCACCATGCAGGACAGACGAGCTCTACAGAGGGTTGTGCGGTCAGCTGAGCGCACCATCCGCTCCGAGCTCCCTGACCTGCACTCAATCTACAGCAGGCGGTGCTGGACCAAGGCCAGGAAGATCGTGAAGGACCTCAGCCATCCCAACAACAGACTGTTCTCTCTGTTGAGGTCAGGAAAGCGATTCCGCTCCCTGAAGACCAACACAGAGAGACTGAGGAGGAGCTTCTTCCCGCAGGCGATACGGTCTCTCAATCACACCACCACACAGTACTGACCCACACATACAGTTCTTACACACACTGGACTTTCTGGACTTTGGTTTTGCACAACACTGGTCACTATATTCTTCATTTCCGGTTAATACTTGTACAGCTGCTGTTATTGTGTATATATTTATTTATATTTAGATTTCTTCATACATTCTTATATAGTTCTATATTGTGTATTGTGTATTTTGTTGTACAGTTATTTTATTTTCGACTTTAATTTATATATTTATCTTTATCTTATTCTTCCCAGTTAAATTTACCCTTCATTCTAATTTGTGTTGTACAGTTATTTCATCCAAGCATTTCACTACATATCGTACTGTGTATGACTGTGTACGTGACAAATAAATTTGAATTTGAATTTGACAATCTCAACAAATGTGGCTCAACCGGGCAGCAACATTCACAAGTGATCCACCAGAAGTGGGCCAATCTCTTTACAACACTAGAGGTCAAAGCACAAAACACTCATGTCATCATTAGGCATCCATAACCAAAGCTGAAGCTGAACACGACATGCCTGCGCAGCTAAATGCTTCCCAGTGGGCCATAACTAATAAAACTGCCTCAACCTTCTCACAAAATTTCCTACAAAAGTCAGTGTTACTGTTTTAACTTTGAGCAACTCTCAAGCAAATATACAATAATAAAACTGAAAACCCCAAACTAATTTCACCTAGCTAACCTTCAGTGGTGTACCAAGCGTAAAGGAACTTTAAACATAAAAATCATGAGCAGGCAGCAGACCAAAGATGCCATTCACTGCTGAACACTGAGGCTTAGCTCCACTCAGGACAACCATCAAACATAATAAACTAAGACAGCAAAGCAAAAATAAACACCTGCTTTAATAGAAGGGCAGTACAGCCACCTAGCTGAAACACACCTGCTAAAGAGTATTTGCTCAGTTCTAGTGAAAGTAAACCATCACTCATCTCACCAAAAACAACTAACAGAAACACACCTGTGTTTAGTCTCGCACGAAAACCCCATTTATGTTACCACCTGGCTCAAAAGCAGCAACATAGAGTGGAGACTGACAGTAGAGTCTGTAGAATTACCTAACTAGTTAGTTAGCTTAAAAAACAACCAAAAAAATGGTCGATAATTAAGCCTTGGCAACACCTACACTCTTGCCCTGCCACTGCAAGGTGGGTAGGGGTCACATAGGGGTGTAACACGATAGAACGAGAAATCAAAGGTTTAAACTGAGAAAATATACCACTTACATTTATACAATCGAAAGATTCAGAGAATCTGGATAAATGAACATTGGAAGCTCGTGATCTTTGGGATCTACGACAGCGTGGCTTTATTGCAGAAGAGTGCACTGAACTGGCCTGCCTGCACTCCAGACTTTTCAGCCACTCAAAATATTCGGAGCATCATGAAATGAAAAATGCAACAAAGAAGATCCAGGTCTGTTGATCAGGTAGAATCCTGTCAGACAAGATCGGGGGAAAAATCCATCAGCTGCTCTCCTCAGCTCCCAGAACTTTTTTGAAATCAAAACTGCCATCAAATTCAAATGCAGCTTATATTTTTTCCTATATGGTCCATTTTCTCAGTTTAAACATTTGATATGGTTTCTATGTTATATTATGAATACAATTTGGGTTTATGGAATTTGTAACTTAGTAGTTTTTATTTGGATTTAACACAGCATCCCAACATTTCCAGAACTCATTTTCTAATTGTATTCATTGTGAGGAAGAACTTTGGTCTAGACATAATCTTTCATTACCCCAACATATTTCAGGAAGGCTTTCTCTCTTGGTTCATTATTAACGTGATTTAAATGAATGTATGTCTAAATAATTTAGTCATTTTTTTGGAGAAATCGTGTCCCCCACCACATGTTCTATTCTAGTTTAATACTCTCACTTTGAGAAATGATCATGGTGCATCCTGAGAATAGGCCAGCCGTTTTGATTAATGACGTTCGGCGTCAGGAAGACTAGATTTAGGTGAGATAGTGAAACCTAAATTTGGAGGCTCTGACTACTGATCAAAGTGATAAAGAGGAGCTGTGCTCTCTGAGCTGCTGTAATGACTGCATGTGCTTTTCTGCTGCTATTAAAAATGGATCTAAGCTATTTTCGTTACATTAAAGTGAAGTCTAGTGAACGATTGTTTTCACCCTCTGGTGTTTGGATAGCCATAACGCTTAAAATATTGCACTTAGAATAGTAAACGTGGCATGGACTGTACATGTTAACGCTTGCTGTATCTGGTTTTTTTTTCATGCAGGAAGGATTTAAATGTCAAAAACACTGCGCTTTAGTTTATCATTGACGGTATCTTCCTGTGTGTGACCTTAAGATAAAGTCACTCATCTGACCCTTTTAAAGAATAATTGGACAGTCATGAATCGCAACTCCATAATCTTTGAACTCTGCTTTTAGTGTCATGACGACGTGTTTTCAGCTTACATTTTTAGATTTGGTCATTAAACTGGTGGGGAATAGCAGCGTGATGCCAATTAAACCTACTTAACGGCTATCACTTTCCCCCACTGAAGCCTGCGCCACTTTATTCATTAAAGCAGAAAAGTGCGGTGTCAGAGAAATGCATTAAACGTTCACATAACTGTGCCATTATTCCAAACGGTTCTGGAAAGAAAACAAAAGTGATGCACCGTCCATCACTATTACTCACTTTCAGTACAGACACTTTGTTCCCCCTCAAAAAATTTGTATTGTATACAATGTGCTGTATATGAAAAGCATGATTTCAATGATATCACGCTCTTCTTCTTTTGGCTGCTCCTTTAAGGGGTCGCCTGCATCTTACTCTACCTGTTGCATCGTCTGCTGTGACACCAAACCTCTGCATGTCATCCTTCACTACATCCATGAGTCTCTGTAGTCTTCCTCTTTTCCTCCTGCCTGGCATCTTCACATTCACCATCCTTTGTCCAATATATCCAGTATCCCTTCCTCTGCACATGTCCAAAGGTCTCAGGCTTTAATCTCTAACTTTGTCTCCGAACCGCATAACCTGAGCTGTCCCCCTGATGTACTCGTTTCTCTGATATACTCATTTCTAATCCTGTGACAAGCGATGAGGCAGGGTTAATCTTCTAAACCAAAATCCATGATACTTGAGTAGAGAGGTGAGTATGAAATGAGACAGGAATTCAAGACAAAAATTAAATTTCTCCTGGTGGAGAACAGAGCTCTCTGAGTGATTTTCTTGTTTTCCTTTTTCTATTTCTTTCCTTTTTTGTATATGTGCTTGTTTCAAATAAAAAAAGTTAGAAATAAGTATTTCCTTAAAATCTGAAACATTGCAGGAGATCAGGAGACAAAGTTAAGCCTTTTTGCAAAGATTGGCCAGGAAAAAATGTAAACGGATAAAATTTGTAATCATCTGTGAAACTTTACACTTCCAGTTTATAAAGCAAGCTGCATTAGCCTCGTGGTTAAATCAAGAGAAGGTCACTGAGCTGCATAGGGACATTTCTTTCCTCAGCCTTGTTGGCTCAGTTGCAAAACCATTTTTACAGGCTGAGTGTTATTCTCCATAACAATATGCCGTTTTTGTGCAAAGAATTTTTCCTTTCATATACAGTTTATGGGAACACTCTGTGTAGATGTTTTAGTTGTTTTTATAGACAAATGAACGTTTAGTCAGACTGCCGTTAGCTTTGATGATAGCTTGCATTTGCTGTGTCACATTTATTTATGTGCAGAGCTGCATTAACTTTTTTGCCAAGATGTCATATTGATGATGGGAGAGTCAGACCGTTACGTAAAGCATTAAACTGCACATCGCAGTGGTTCACAATGGGATTAAGGTCTGGACTCTGCGGTGGCCAATCCATGTGTGAAAATGGTGTCTCATACTCCCTGGAGCGCTCTTTGACAATTTGAGCCCAAAAAATCCTGGCATTGTCATCTTGTAATATGCCTGTGCCATCAGAGAAGCAAAAGGCATTGATGGGAAACCTGATCATTTAGTATGTTCAGATAGACAGCTGACCTCCGTTTTGAGCACATAACATTGCTGAACATAGAGCTGACTGATTGAAGCAACCTCAGATCATAACACTGCCTCCACACGCTCGTAGGGTAGGCATTAGGCATGGGCGCATCACTTTATCTGGCTCTCTTTTTACCCTGATACGCCCATCACTCTGGAACATAGTAAATTTGGACCACACGACTTATTTTTCATTGCTACGAGTCCAATTTTTATACTTACAATCAAGTTGAAGTGTTTCTTCTAATCCAGTTAGGCTCACTGATAAATGGTTTTCTGAAGGCTACACAGCTGTTTAGTCCACATTGCTTGTGAGATGATGGCTCACCACTATCGTTCCAGTATGTCTGCGAAGGTTCTCAGTCATCCAGGTCATCGAAGTCTAAGGAGCTTGGAAAAGAAAAGCGTCTGGACTTCTTTAAGTTTCCTTAAAGACGTTTCACCTCTCATCCAAGAGGCTTTTTCAGTTCTAAGAGCAATTGGTGGAGAGTCCCAGATTTTAAGCCCTATGGGAATGCCCCCAAGAGGGTCATGGACCCCCTATTGAGCCTCTACCTAATCACACAAGCCAAGGAACGGGTGTGGGTCATAATCAGCCAAGGTTTCAGGTAAACTCACTGAGCCCACTATCCTTCCAGGTTTTAATAATTAGCATATTGGAGAGTTCTAACCAAATTTTTAGCTTCAGAAGTCTCTTTAGTTGTTTTCTTTGCTTGATGCAGGCCAATAGTTCGACTCTTCTAAAAGGGAAGCCATTGGGTGACAGTGGGTTGTCTTCCAACATGGAATCATGCAGTGATTATCCAATGCAAAGTTCTTATCTCTTTGATTAGTTAAATCCAGGTAGTAACGTTTTTAGCCAGTAAGCATATGTTTCATATATTTACATACACTTACACTTAGATATACTTAAACATGACTGTTGCTAACTGGGAAGCTAGGATGCTGTTTTACAATATTAATGAGCTACTTGTACTATCAGTTGTTGTGGCTTGGAGGTAAAGTATCTGAAGATAAGTAAACTGTGTGGCAGACTAAAGTAATAGTTCCTTTAAATAACTACCATTTCTATAAATAATAATTCTTATTTCGCGCCACATTAAACTTTAGACTGTGATGTGACACATTGTGTTTCATACATCCTAGAGACTCATAGCTATTGTGACCCTTGGTAACCCTTGGTGCTTACAGCTTGCGTCCAATCAAAGTCAGCCTTTAACTCTGACGAAACCAATAAAATCTATACCTATTCCAGAGTTTTCATTTAAACTAATAAATCACAGGTTGCAGTCAGGGATACCTGGGTGTTTTAGCATTTCCTAGCCAAACAATTTAGACTACACCCCATTTTTCAGTTTACTGCCATGGCCTTAGATCTCCATAGCTTTGTTGCTTAACACTTTACTGTAACACTAATTGAAGAGGCTGCTGACTGACAAGTGAAACAGCTTTTTCTTTTCCCTTTCAGTCCCTTACCCAAGTCTTATCCACTCACCGTGATCTCCTTAAGGCGATTCAGAAGTGAGATTCAACTTAAATTCCCCTAAAGTCTCTGTATCAAGACCAATCTGATAAGATTTTTTTTTTAAATAAATTATGTAACCTTGGAAAGTGTTGGAAGCTTGGCTTACAATGCAAGACCCTGCTGCAGAAGCGCCTCTGTAAGAAACTGTCCACAGATAGAGCAGAATGAGACTCGGTATCTGTATGAAAACAGCTGATACCTGTTGGCTGAAATTTCTAAACTGGAGTTTCACAGAATTGGTTGCTGGCTGCATTAGCTGCTAAGTGAAGTGGACATGTTGTTGTGGCGTTATCAGGTTAGCTGCAGGGCTCTGGACAGGCTGCAGGAAGTCTAACATGGGCTGACGGCGGTTTAATGGCTGTGTACATGATCGAATTTCTTTGTTGAGCAAACTATTCAGTTACGATAAGAAGGTTGATTGAAATGTGTGGTCTGAATATAGGCAGAAATTATGTAAACTGTACACGTTAACAAAATTAATACACTGCAGATGTTTGAAGTATCAGTACTTGACTTTTTGGTTATTTTTTATGACTTAACTTGCTTGAGATTTATTTCTAGGGGCACTTGTGCTACTTATTTCTCCCTTTTCCTCAGTATCTCACAGTTACGTGGGCCCGATGACACCTCCTATACCAGGAACTATCACATAGGCTGTTTTCACTTCTTTAGTAGGTGTTCATAACAGAAAACAGTGATTTACTAATGAATTGCCATTTAAAATGAAAAAAAAAGTATATTAAATGTTTATAGTGACTGTTTTTACAAAAATAAATGCTTTGTTACTTTGATGACAGCCACAGATTTCAATGTGAAGGACAGGGCCAGTTGTAGGGCTGCACGATTTTGCATAAAATGAGAATCACGATTTTTTTGCTTAGAATTGAGATCACGATTCTCTCACGATTTTCTTTTCCAGTATAAATATTTATTGCACTTATTAACTGCACATCAACTTCGTAACAGTTGAGACTGAACATAAAAAACAATAAATAAACATAAAAACAACAAATGTCTCACGTTTTGTTGTTGCTGCAAAATGTTGTACTGCTTGAAATTCTGTCTCCACCGTTGCTCGACGCTGCGTGTATAGAGCAGGTAGTGCAACAATAGAAAAATAGTTGCGGGACCGCACTGTGTAGCGTTTGTCTAGGGTGTTGATCATTTTCCTAAATCCCTCGTTTTGCACAGTGTTGATGGGAGCCATATCTTTGGTCAGGTGATAAGTAATAGCCTCCGTAATTTCTTTGTGCCTGCGGGAGTTCGACGTGTATAGGGAAGCGCTGTATGAGGTTCCCGTTATTGATGTTTGGGTGGTTGACCGGGACGGATTTTCTCCTGTCACTTTCTCGTCATCCCTGAAGTGCTCTCCGTTGTTTTTTCCCTGCTAATTTTAGCATCACACGGCACAGCTTCTGTACCACGTGGTATAAGGCTCCGCCCTTGTCATTTGTTGAGCAGGAAGAGTGAGCGCTTGTTTTCATGCAGATTACGTCCCGGATCAAAATGCGGTACAATCGTTGTTGTTGTTGTTGTGTTTTTTTTTTTGTTTGTTTTTTTTTTTTTTTAAATCGTTGTCATTTGGAAATGAGATCGCACATAAGTATGAATCGAGATCGCGATTTTCTAACGATTAATCGTGCAGCCCTAGCCAGTTGTATCATCTCCTGCAAGAATTGCCTGCATACAGCCTGCATTTAAGCTGAAGACCTCCAATTTATTCTGTTAAAGGATAAGTCAGGGTAACTCACTCTTTTACATTTTCAATCAATCCAAACAAAAGACAAACAACAAAGCCTAAATGATTCTTGATTAATATCCTACCCTCTCTGCGACACTGACTCACGATGACTGAATTCTAAGGATGTAAATCTTTAACGAGCATAATAAAGCGCAAGTTTTTAAAAAGGCCTCAGTAATTGCAGCTGGGGTTTTATCCCCAGGCAACATTACTCAAATTGAATTTACAGAATGGCTGTTTGGGACTATTTCCAATCGTTGATTAATATACATCCGTTCTCCGCTGAGTATTTATGGCAGCAGTGCAGTGGTGATCATAACGGTGGCGGGGTGTGCACCTACTTGTCGTGCGCCTCGTTTTCTGTGTTTCTGGACCACCAGTGAAGCTTGACGTCAGGAAGGTACACAGCATACTTGTTAATGGAATGAGCTCATTGTTAGTTTTGGTCTTTACTCGGGATTTGTGGCCAATTTAAAAAATGTCAGTGGATTTTATCCCCTGAAGAGACATGCCTCATCAGTACGCTGAGCAGGGACTTTGTGGTTTATTTTTAGTCAAATGCTTGAGTCATAAGGTGTGATTTGAAAACTCTTATTAAAAAAAAGGCCCTTAATGAGGTAGTCATTTGTTGATTTGAGAAGTGTGCAGCTCTAAGCTGATACATGTAGAGTATTAATGATTGGCTTTAACCATTTAATTACTTATTTTTATCCACATACCTCAAACCTAGAGACTCTGCTGCTCATAACAATACATTTTTTGTTCTCTTTTTCTCTTTTTAAGATTATTATGTGAATCTTAAATAATAGCAGACAGTTTCCACTTAATTAGTTTTTTAACTGTAATGTCAAAATGTCGTGCCCATTTGCCCACAAGAACAATGAATAGTTAACTCTCCCCAACTCCCGTACATGCGCGGCATCAGCAAATTGTATTTGATGAGAACAGCTGAAGGGAACGGGCCTCAGAGAGTGCGATGTGTGACACCATTAAGGTGGAAGAGGAGTAGGATGTCATGAGGTAAAGAGTCTGAGCTGTGTTGGCCTCAGGGCTGTGGGGTGTTTCATCAGGGAGCATGGCTAACCTCTGCATCCTGTCTCGATTTCCTGCTCTGTGAATCATGCCAGTCCCAGCAGACAAACAGACAGATGGACAGGCAGGCAGAAAGACAGGCAGGCAGGCAGGCAGCCCACTCAGTGAAGCAGAAACACCAGGAGCTCAGTGGCTGCCATGGATACACTCCTGGAGTCTCTTTACTGCTGTCTGTGTATGTTTACTGTATGCATGTGTGCTTAGCTTTGTTCTGAAGGCCTCGCATCTTGTCCCTAGATTAGAAATGATGTATTTTACTTTTTGTAACCAAATTCTGTTAATAAATTTCAGGGCTCTGTAGGTGGTAAGAGTTAATGTTAACGTAATATCTAATGTTATCCTATTAATAATCAGTGTATATTGTAAAAACTTGCCATCACAACACACGATGCATTGGTGTGGTTTGGTTTCCATAGAGGCTTCTTCCTGTTAAAAATTAGTTTTTCCTTCCTACTGTTGCCAAGTGCTTGCTCCTGTGAGGTCATCTGATTGTTGGGGTTTTCTCTGTGCTTTTGTATTATTTATTTATTTATTTACAGATTTTACAGTTAATCTAATTAATGGCAGCAGCTAGAAATTGTATATCAAAGTTGGATGTAGCCTCCTGGTATTTTAAAGCCCAGCAGGATGTGACCCCTCTAGTTGCAAAAAGTTTGATTTTACAAGTGTAAGAAAAATAACTTCTCAGCTGATTTACTGGCTCTGTAAATCTAATCACTGGATTCTTTCTTCTCAACTCAAACAGCATAAGTTAATATGCAAATTATTGTCACAATTATTGTAAAATAAACAGCAGGGTATGCTTAAATGTGTGGCTACCTTATGAGCACGCAGTGTCCTTGGTTTTCCATTGACATATATGTGTTTTCTTTTCCTGATTGACACCCAAAAGAGTCCAAAGCTACACTTGTTATAGGTCAGAGCATTGACCTACAGGGCTCAAGGGCTCAATTACTGTATTGCAGCAATTGATAACCAATACTGGGGTTTGTTTTTGTCTTTTTATTTCTTCAGGAGGTCCATCGGATCACCACAGGCGATGGTATTAAACGCACAGACAAGGATGATGCCGCAGCCAGCGAGGTGGGCTGGATGACCTCGGTCAAAGATTGGGCCGGAGTCATGATATCTGCTCAGACGCTGACAGGAAGAGTCCTGGTAAGCTCATTCTCAGCCATCATCCTTTGTTCAGTTTTTGATTGACATCTTCAGCTACTTAGGCTTACACGTAGCAGGCCGCTGGTTAAGATGTCGGTGAGATGAAGCGTGACAGCCCATCATAATCATTCCCAGACTTACTGATGACAGCAATTCACTTGGTTGAGCTCCCTTGTAGTATTTTTGTCTTGTGAAAAACATTTGTTATTATAGGACAAGCCAGAGGAACCTGCGTCAGACCAGGCACAAACTGGGCATGTGTGAATATTCCTTGCTTTTATTTTTGCTTGTCAAACCCATAAACGCATCATTGGGTGTATCTCCTGGTAGGTTTTCTCTCAGACAGTGAGGCTTACACATCCAAACAAAGCCTGGGCAACAAAGCAGAGATTTAAGGCATGTATTATGGTCATACACCCCATAATAACCTCGGACAGCAGAGAGAAACAGATGCCAAAGAAAGGAAGGAGGGAGGGACATGTGCAGTTTTACAATAGCTTTTGGTCATGCAATGGTGCCTGGTGTGTCTGCTCACAGGGTTAGATGGAGAACACATCCCTTAAACACCTGTTATCATCTTGTGTACTGAACTATGTTGCCACACGATATCCAATCAGGGAAATTTTTGCTGTGGTGTTTTTTGTAGGTTTATTCTTATTATTTCTCAACACTGTATAATGATTTGGCTGTAAATGTTCAGCATTTAAAGTACTGCGACTGTGGTGTGATGAAACGAGATGATATGAGTGGGAGCACTGTGCCAGAGCTTGACGCAGTGCTTCGGGCTTGATCCCACTTTCAACTACCTCCTTAAATGCGATGCAGCATCTCCAGTTGGCTCGACGTGTGGAGGTTGTTAATCTTGAACGCCGGGCGAGCTGTACACTAAACTGTTATGTGGAATATTAATGATCCGCCTAGTTCATATTTGTGGGCTAAAACTAAACTGCTGATCATGTTGGAAGGCTAAGAAGATGGAATACATCTTTATTTGGACACTTATCTGAAGTTGTTCACTTATTCACAAATATTTCAGTTGATTCAGAACACTTTGTCAAGTCTTTTTGTTTTAAAGTGTGCTTCAAATGTGTCGTGCTTACAAGAAAATGTTCCTTTAAATCTAAATAAAAATATAGACCCTGGATTTGAGTTGATGTACACGCCCATCAAGTGGCAACATCTGGAAAAAGATGCCAAATCAGAAGAACCCAAGAAAAACTACTTAGAATTGAGACTTGAGGCTGGGGCCACAAGCAAGTCATTCCTATAGACTCCCATGTTTAAATATACGGCTACAGCCTTGAAATTACCTCCCTCCCTTTTACAAATCACCTGTTTATAATTGTTTAAGACATAAATGTCTGCAATATTAGTGGTGTCAAAATGGGACTTCACGAACAAGTGGATGATGTCACGGTGGCTTTATCCCTCTTTTACATACAGTCTGTGTGAGTGTGTGACAGCTGATAAAATCACGTTTTTTTGCTCCCGGCTGGAGCAACAAGGGGCACATTTTGTTCATCTTCCGTCAAACATTATGAAACTCAAATTGTCCCCAGAGTGGACTGAGTGCAGAGACTAGTGGTGGTGTATGTTGACAGCAGCATTTTGCTAACAACATCTCCCCGTTCTCTGTTTCCTTGTTTTTCACTTTAAAACACCAACGCTTCCCTCTGCTTGCTTCTTTGTGTGCGTGTGCGTGTGCGTGTGCGTGTGCGTGCACAGCTCAAGTGCTCTGTCTCAATGATGGCTTGACACAACTGTTTAGCAAGTGCTCGTCTGTAACCATGGCAACTGCAGCTTACCTAAACAGGGCAGATGTGTGTTTTCTATTTCAGCCTTTTCAGGGAGCGCATTAAAGCTTATTTCCAGGCCATCTGAGAGCAGTTTTACTGGGGAGTAAGAGCAAGGAATAGCTTAAATAAAAGTGAGTGCTTCTGTGTATTTATTTGTCGTATAAAGATCCTACATTTACATGTATCTTGAGCTGCTATTTCCAGCTGTTTTCTATTTGCAGTCTTGTTTAATAAAAGCCAGCAAAGAGTAAATCCGCCAATTTTAAACTTGAACCTCTCCAAAAAAAAAAAATAAATAAATAAATAAAAAAAAATCTATTAGTGGTTCTGCATATGAATCCAAATGAACAATCCAGTTTGCTGTTCCTAATTAAACCTGACTACATTATTAAGTGTAAATGTGGCTGAAGTTGAAGTGGATAAATTGAGACAGTTGAGGCATGGATTATGCAAAAAAGAAGGCTCAGCTGCAGGATGCCTGCAGTGTTTTGCAATTTTAATTTAACTTTCTGAATCTCAGTTTAGCAGATTGATACCCGCTGCATGAAGATTCAGTTGCTCGTGCCGTATAGCTCTCCAAAGCCTTTTTACAAAATGTACAGAAGAAGAACTAAAAGACAAATAAGCAATCCAAAAAATTAAAAACATGGACACGAAAATACACAAACATGCGGACCACAAGTTAAAAGTTAAAAGACCAAAAAATTGATCACTGAATTATATTTGATAAGCCCAAGGCCAAAAAAATAAACACATAAATCATACATTTCAGTTGAGGGCTTCTGTTCAATTAGCTCTACAGTACAAACACAGAGTATGTCAGAGCACAAAGGTTACAAAGCTGGTTAATGTTTAAAGTACATGACAAGACATTTGGTTTTCTGAGTGACTGAGTTTGATGGTTGTGGCTTTTTTCCCTCACTATCTATAATCGGGCATTTCAACTAAGGGGCCTTGACATCTGTAGCATGACACATTTTAGGTAAATGTAACAGATTACACAGAGGAGACGAGATCACTGTAGACTTAGCTGAATGTTTACCTCTGACTGTGACTGTTGAGTGACAGACAGGTGCAAGCTGCCCTGCGGAAGCTGAGGAAGCCCAGTGTTCATTTGCCCAACTGGCCTCAGCAGATTGTAAAAGATCAAACCTTGCCATTAGGGCTGTTTGATTAGCAGAGAGGACACTTCCTGGTGACCTTTAAGTCTGTAAAGTTTTTTCTGCAGGAGATCTAGTCTCTGATCTTTAAGCGCTTTAAGGTGAACTCTCTTGTTTAGTTTTCAAAATTCAGGTCAGCAAACATGTATGTAAAGCCGTGGGTTTCTTCTAGATTGGATCCCATCTGTCAGTTTATTTTTATTGGATTTTCCCTCACCATATCCATTTTTGCATCACACAAGACCACCCTCCCTATTCATGATAAATGTCATCACGTTGCTGCTTGCAAACGTCAAAACAAACGCCCCTCGGGGCCTGAACAGTTGGCTGCAGTTTATACTTATACCAAAGAAAACCCCAAAAAGGATAAAGAAGCAGGTTATGGATGTATTTCTTATTTGTATTTCCCTTGAGACTACAATTTTCAAGAAAGTTCAGATAGAAAGTATGCACCACAGCCAGGCCCAAGTTTGTGTATTCTGAAGGAAAATCTGATTTCTCTTAAATGACAGGACCCTGCTGAGTGACATTTAGCCCATGTGTGTTTGCCTCTAGAAGTCCACAGGGGGGGCTTGGATGTCACAAAGCTATTATTCTGGCCAGAGAAAGGTTTTCTATTATTGGACGCCCAAAAATGACCTCTGGTGCTTTTAAGTTTTCAATCTTTGCGCTTTAACCCCAGTCACAGGTTGAACAGAGTCGAAGGCATTTAAGTTAGACTTGAATGAATTCTCTGACTATAAAGTACTGCAGGTAAACACCAGCTGTTTTTGTTTATTTATAACTCCTTTTTTTGGAAAAGTTTCTTACATACAGTAGCTACAAGTCTCTGTTTGGCATGCCATATGTTGTTACAGTCCAATAAGCTGAGCTGCCGAGACATACCAACATTTGGCATGTGAGTACTACTGTACTTCTTGCACATTTAAAAAAAAAAACCCAAAACACACACACAGACAAACCACACTCGACTCGTGCATTTTAAAACTCTTTAAACAGTCATTATTGGAAGTCCTCTTTGAGTTTAGCATATTTTTCCTTTTCGTGAGCATGCCTGTGCTCTGTTGACAAAGGGTGGAACTTGGTGAGCTAAGAGGTGAGGGGGAGAGACCGATGGGGGTAGTAGCTATACTCAAGTGTGCTGGCATAGACTGCGCAGTATGTAAAAGATTTCCATGGCTAAAAAGGGAAGCCAGTGTGAAAACTTCTTTCTGTCACCCAGCAGGGGGCAACCCCTTCGCAAAACACATCTGGTTAAAAGACTTTTCTAATGATATAATGGGCTCAGTCACTAGTTTCAGGTTTTATTCAATACAACATATTCATTTTGTAAATTACTGCTCCTATTAGTGTCAGTTACTGTCCACATTACTAATAAACCGAAGTATGGCTTTTGGTATGATTGGCAAGTAGCTAGCATATGTATGCGCAGTATCACTGGGTTCCTCAGTCAGCTCCACCCCTCTCGGATACCTAAGTTGTGGCTGGCAAGCGGAAGTGTATGATGGCCAATTTTTCCCCATCTTAAACCTCTACAAGTTAAGCCGTGAGCAAAAGGTGCTAGCTTCAGCTAGGTCACTTCTAATTTTAACATCACCAGCTGTCAGACAAAAAGTTCTCACAATTTGGAGTCGTCTAGGTTATCTGGGGTCAGCGTGTGTGTAGAGGAAGTCATATTGGGTGACAGGGTGAAAGAGTTATTTTCTGGCTCGACCGCTAGATTTGATATCGCAACCGCAAGGGGAGAAAGCAGCACTGAACGAAATTACAGGTGGGCCAGAAGGGCATTTTCATCAGGCAGACACTTACCTCCTCCTCCTCTGAGAGGGTCGTGAGCTGCAGCAATTGAGCTGCTACATGGAAAAGCTTTTTGTCTGATGGGAGTGAAAAAGGGGAAAGAGAGAAAGACTAAACACTTTCGTGTGGACTTGCTCTTTTCTCTCATTGCCGATTATGGTGCCGCTTCAGCAGAAATATTCAGAGTGCCTTTCAGAAGTCATGGGCGCGCTTATCCTTTACATGACTGAGAATTCATTGTTAGCGCTGATTTATTGTTACACATTTTCCACGGCTCAGCACGAAAGGAGTCAGCATTCACTCTTCGTGCCCTTTTCTTGACATTCCCAGTTGACTCTCGGCTTTAGGTTAGGATGTTGGTATCGTTGTATGTAACAGATATTCTTTCAACACGCCCATGGCCTTGTAGCAAAGACAGGACGCTGTTTGCCACCTGTGGACTCTGGTGCCAACGGGATCATGTGTGACTTTCACCGCACCCAGTACAACAGAGTGAACAACGTGGCAGCGTCACTCGGCTCTCTGCCCGTCTCTAAGCCTGCCGCTATTTTCGGGTGACAGCAGCTGCCAGGCCTGTTTTGTCAGGCCCCTACAGAAGGAAACAATGCCATGTGAGACTGAAGTTATTTTGTTTCATTCCTAGTTAAAACCAAGAACATCTTGGTAAGTCATTATTGTATATAAATGAAGTCAAACTAACACGCCACACTTTGCACTAGTACCATCTTGATTCGAGTAAAATCTTCTTTTTTTTTTTTAAAGAATTTCCTAGAAATTCTGGACTAAACTCTTGCACACACAAACATAATTGGGTACACCTTGCTAGTCCTCGGTTGGACCTTTTATCGCCTTCAGAACTGCTTCTATTATTTGTGGCATACATTCAACAAGCTGCTGGAAACATTCCTCAGAGATCTTGGTCCATATTGACATGATAGCGTCACACAGATGCTGCAGATTTGTTGGCTGCACATCCATGATGTGACTCTCCTGTTCCACCACATCCCAAAGATGCTGTGTTTGATTGAGATCTGGCAACTGTGGAGGTCATTTGGTATATAAAGTTGTTCTCAAGAATACAGTTTGATATTATTTGATGTTTGTAATATGGTACATTATCCTGCTTTAAGTAGACATAAGAAGATGGATCATGTGGTCATAAAGGGTCAACAACATGGTCAACAACAATACTGTGGTAGACTTTGCCTAAGGATCTCAAAGTGTGCTAATGATCCCCTACGCCATTACACCACAACAGCTTGCCTGAACCTTTGATACAAGGCAGGATGGATCCATGCTTTCATGTTCGCACCAGATTCTGATTCGAATGGACCAGCAGAATTCAACACTCATCAGACTGGGCCATGTTTTTCCAGTCTTCTGTTATGCCGGTTGGGTTACCCTCTGCAAATTGTATCCTTAGTTTCCTGTTTCTAGCTCTCAGGTGTATTCTGCTGCTGTAGTCTATCTCATGTTTTGCATTCAGAGATGCTCTTCCACATAGGTTGGTTTGATTTACTGTTGCTTTCCTATCAGGTCGAAGCAGTCTTACAATTTTCCTCTGACCTCTGACATCAATAAGTCATGTTTACAACGACTCACTGCTCACTTGATATTTTCTGTTATTCTTTTGTTGTTTCCTTCTGGCCGTTCTCTGCTCGGAAATAGTCAGACCAACCAGTCTGAAACCAACAATCATGCCACTTTCAAAGTCCTGTAAATCACCTTTTTTCTATGTTCTCATTATCGTTTTGAACATCAGCAGGTCATCTTGACCATGTCTACATACTTAAATGCATTAAATTACTTTCATGTGTTCTCACATAGCAGAAATCAAACCCTGTCATTGCTGATATTTTTGGATTGCTTCAGATTAAAACAAACACAAAAAAGCAGTGAATCTCCTGTGTTCTGTATTCAAACACTGACTATGGAATATTAGCTACATTTATGCAGGTTACGAATTTGCTCTGGGTGGTGTTTTGAGTGTCTGTGTAGATAATAATGTCATTAATATTTGCCTTCAGTGCAGCACACAGACAGATCTGAGTGGTCCTTAGACATGCTTAGTTGAGGTCATCTTGACCTGTGGCCATCTGTGCTTGCAGAGTCTACAGATTGAGAGTTGCTTGATCCTTAACCCTCTGCGATCGTGAGGCCAAATTCTTGCAGCAATCACACCATTAGTTTTGGGCACCAGCAAGTATCAGGTGTGATAATTACCATTCCTCCAGGGGGTGGGGGTGGCGCAAGCGTTTCTAATTTGGAACCTGTCTATGTTTGGGCACCACATTTTCAGCAGGCTCTCATTAGGCACAAACAATCAGTCAAGTATAATGAGTTTAGTGAAGTGGCGTGGTATTTAAAATAGTCGAGAAGGGTTTTATGATAACATTCTTCCCCCCAATCCCTAGAATCCATTCAGCGAGCGGTTTCATGATGAGAAATTCTCAATTTGGCCGGCAGATTCCATTAAAAGTCATTAGCTACACAATGACTAAGCAGCTGCTTGTTGAGCTCACTACGTCTCCATCACTAATCACAGTCCTCTCTTTCCTGTCTCTGGAAAGCCAGGTGTAAAAGAGGCATGAAACTCTTGATTGATACTTCAAGTAGTTTTTCCCTCGGCGAGTTCAGTTTAATTTACTACCGTGGCCACTTAAAGAAAATGAGTTACCTACTGATCATACAACATGTTGGAACTTTAAATGTTCACTTTAAGATCAGCTCCTTCAACCTTTAAAACACAGGACTGCTGCAGTTATTGTATGTCCAGCCTTTCGGCTGCAGCACAGGCCATGATTTGCATTTTAACACGTGAGAGGAATTTTCTCAGTGAGGACCCCTCCTCTCTGAAGTGCTGCCTGAGAGTTGAGTCATCACTTGTGCTCAGCAGCAAGATTTTTTTCTCTTACACCCACAGCAGCAAAGACTATTTGGTTATTCTTTTTTTTTTTTTTTTCTCGTTGTCATTTTCTCACAATTTTAAAGCAACAAACTAATATTTCAGCTGAGACAGACAGCAAGAAGCTGGGAGGGGGGGAGATACATCCATCCACGCCTACCCTAAGCTCTTTACGCCTCACTGTGAGAGTGGTTGGGCTGCTTCCAAGATGGCTTAAATCATGGCTAAGCCACTGTGGGATTTGGGGTTCCACGCTGCATGTTTTGATTGTGGGCATTTAATATCTGAATAATGGTGCAAAAATCTCTTATTCATTACAGGACAGAACATGCCGTTTCTGTCTAACAGGAGCAGATCAATTTGTTGTCACATCAGAGAATCATAAAATGCAAAATAAGTGCAAATAGATGAGCAGGATGGCAGAGGGAGATGTTCCCGAGTGGCTTGACCCAAAATGCTCAAGGATGGAAGCATTGTTTTCAAAGCTCAGAAAGGACATTGTCAGTGCGCTCAGATCAGATGCACTCCCTATATACAGGGACCAGTGTCAGGCAAACAGAGGATCAGGTTTCACGCCGCTGGTAGTTACAGGGCAATGTATACAACACGAAACACAAACTGAGCACTTGTGTGTAGCTGCCAAGGGTTTAGGAGAAGATCCAGTTTCTATGTGCTTTAACCTCCATGATTATTTTAACATCTGTGCAATACAGCAGTGGGCAGAAGCCAAAAAACTGAGCTACTGCCTTATAGCTTCAAGGATGCTATGACTTATATTCTTTAATCTCTGCTGGGAAACACATGCCACTTCTAAAACTACTACTTTTGCTGTTTTACTGTAGTCTTGCCAACATCACCAATCCTGCAAACATAATACAGATTGTCTGTTTACAGATTTAGAAACAAAGTGCTTCATGAGATGGAATAAAAGTGAAATTGTGTTGAGGAAACAGCAAACAATATATTTAATTAATTAAAATTAAAATGTGATGATTAAACTAAAAAGTAAAAAAATAAATGCAATAGTAGGAGATGAGGAATAATCAGTAACCCCCAGGGCTGGAAGATTTGGCCCAAAACTGAACTTCCCCCAAAAGCTTCTTGAGATAAACTCCAGTCAGTCTCCCAGAGGCTGCTTGTTAAACTGTCCAATTTTAGAGTAAAGATGTTTTTTTGAGAATGAATTAAAAAATGTACTAATTTACCAACAACTGTGCAGTGGATGGATTTTTATATAATTCACTCATTTAATTGTATTTCGGGCTAAATGTACATATTAGTTCAATTATTACTACAGCCTGAATGATACACTACTTTTAAGCCCGATACTGATATCGGGTGTTTTTAAAAATCCGATATTCTGGAGTCCGTTCTTCGTACCTCGCTTACTACATCCAAGATCAAATCATCGCGCCAACTTTGAGCTCGCTATTCCGGTTCTCCGAACACACCTGTTGTTGACGATTAGTATAGCTGGATGAAGTAATGTGAGATCACTGGGTGGCTTAACAGGGGCTACGCATCGATAGTAGAAACATTGATCGGCAACCCTTTGATTGGTCGACGAAAATGTCGAAGGAGCGCGCTCAGTATTTTTCGGCAGCAGAGCAAGAACTCTTGATTGAGGGATTTCAGGAGTTTCAGAGTTTAATTAAAACGCAAGGGAACACTGCAAAGGCTGCAAAAGCAAGGAGAGAGGGCTGGCAGAAAGTTGCTGACAAATTAAACTCGTAAGTAATTTAATAATAATAATAATAATAATAATAATAATAATAATGATAATAATAATAATGATAATAATAATGGATTGGATTTATATAGCGCTTTTCAAGGCACCCAAAGCGCTTTACAATGCCACTATTCATTCACTCTCACATTCACACACTGGTGGAGGCAGCTACGGTTGTAGCCACAGCTGCCCTGGGACAGACTGACAGAAGCCAGGCTGCCATATCGCACCATCGGCCCCTCTGGCCAACACCAGTAGGCAGTAGGGTAAATTTATTATATTATATTACATTATATCCTCTTTCACATTAGAGCCACGACAGGACCCACTAGAACATGGGAACAAGTAAAAGTGAAATATAAGAATATTCTACAGCATGGTAATATTTATCACTTATATTGCTTTTAGTCTCTTGAAAAGAGACCCTGAAATAATCTGTTTGTTTGTTTATAACAGCAACCAAGAAAAGGGCAGAGCAACAAAAGACAGGTGGTGGTCCTGCACCCCCTCGTCAACAAGTTGGTTAAGTAAATAATATCCTCACGGGAAAATTGATATCTCTCAATGAGCACACTGTCGCGCTGAGCTAAAGGATCCTGTCTATCCCGCAATATGCTGAATTCTGAAAACTCTCCTTATCAATCTTGCACCTTCCGCAATGGGTGGCTCGCGTATACGGACAGGACATGGCTGCGACAGACTTCCCAAATCCACCTTCGCTTTTATAGCCGTGGTCTCTCATCTTGATTACACGAAGTAATTTACTATTACTACTCTAAAATATGAATTACATCTGAAATAATCAAATACATGAAATAGAATGATTAATAGTACATTTCCCTTTTTTTAGGAAATGACCTGTATGTATCTGTATGAAATCAATGAAAGGATCAAGTGCTGCATTATCTTTAGTTACATTGATAATATTTATTTATGGAATAACAGTGGAAAAATATCGCTGTTGCTTTCGTATAAATGAAGCGGACATACCTGAGTGGCCACGATCTAATCTTGTTTACATAAAGTAAGCCTGCTCCCGAGCAGGTTTACGCTTACGGATCTGTTGCTATGACAGCAAGTCCCGGATGAGCTTCGGAGAACCGAACGATCCAAGATCACGCGAAATCGTCAACAATCAAATCCAGCTAACTCACTTAGCGAGGTACGAAGAACGGACCCCTGGGGCCCGTTCTTCGTACGTCGCTTACTACATCCAAGATCAAATGAAACATCCAAGATCAAATCATCGCGCTAACCGTGAGCTCGCTAATCCGGTTCCCCGAACACACCTGCTGTTGACGATTACTACAGCTGGACGCAGTAATGTGACATCACTGGGTGTCGTAAAAGGGGCTACGCATCGATAGTAGAAACATTGATCGGCAACCCTCTGATTGGTCGGCGAAAATGTCGACGGAGCGCGCTCGGCTCGGTATTTTCCGGCAGCAGAGCAAGAACTCTTGAGTGAGGGATTTCAGGAGTTTCAGAGTTTAATCAGAACGCAAGGGAACACTGCAAAGGCTGCAAAAGCAAGGAGCGAGGGCTGGCAGGAAGTTGCTGACAAATTAAACTCGTAAGTAATTCAATAATAATAATAATAATAATAATGGAGTGGATTGATATAGCGCTTTTCAAGGCACCCAAAGCGCTTTACAATGCCACTATTCAGTCACTCTCACATTCACACACTGGTGGAGGCAGCTACAGTTGTAGCCACAGCTGCCCTGGGGCAGACTGACAGAAGCCAGGCTGCCATATCGCGCCATCGGCCCCTCTGGCCAACACCAGTAGGCGGTAGGGTAGATTTATTATATTACACTATATTATCCAATATTATATTACATTATATTATAATATGTTATATTTTATCCTCTTTCACATTAGAGCCACGACAGGACCCACTAGAACATGGGAACAAGTAAAAGTGAAATATAAGAATATTCTACAGAATGGTAATATTTATCACTTATATTGCTTGTCGTCTCTTGGAAAGAGACCCTGGAATACTCTGTTTGTTTGTTCATAACAGCAACCAAGAAAAGGGCAGAGCAAAAAAAAAGACAGGTGGTGGTCCTGCACCCCCTCGTCAACAAGTTGGTTAAGTAAATAATACCCTCACGGGAATATCGATATCTCTCTATGAGCACACTGTCGCGCTGAGCTAAAGGATCCTGTCTATCCCGCAATATACGCTGGATTCTGAGGACTCTCCTTATCAATCTTGCACCTTCCGCAATGGGTTGGTCGCGTAAACGGACAGGACATGGCTGCAACAGGCTTCCCAAATCCACCTTCGCTTTTATAGCCGTGGTCTCTCATCTTGATTACACGAAGTAATTTACAATTGCTACTCTGAAATATGAATTACATCTGTAATAATCACATACATGTAATAGAATGTTAATAGTACATTTCCCTTTTTTAGGAAATGACCTGTATGTATCTGTGTGAAATCAATAAAAGGATCAAGTGCTGCATTATCTTTAGTTACATTGATGGTATTTATTTATGGTGAAACAGTGGAAAAATATCGCTGTTGCTTTCGTATAAATGACGCGGACATACCTGCGTGGCCGCGATCTAATCCTGTTTACATAAAGTAAACCTGCTCCCGAGCAGGTTTACGCTTACGGCTCTGTTGCTATGACAGCAAGTCCCGGATGAGCTTCGGGGAACCGACTGATCCAGGATCACGCGAAATCGTCAACAATCTAATCCGGCTAACCTACTTAGCGAGGTACGAAGAACGGGCCCCTGGTCTATCAGTCGATATTTTTGTTTCACGTGAAACATAAACGGAGTACTCTAACATTTGTTATGTGTAGTGATTTATTTACTCAGATGTGGTCTGCCTGACTCTGGTCAGATCAGCTGGTTGATCTTCAAAGCACATTTGTTGATGACAGTGAAGTTGCAGAAGGTCCTCTGGTGGACAAACAATACCACCTCAACGCGTGTTTATCCGCTATTAATTTTCATTAGTCATCATAAATGCATATATATATATATATATATATATATATATATATATATATATATATATATATATATATATAAGCATAAGCAAATAGCTGATGTCGGCTCACACATAATAAATATGAGCTTGCTAACATTATGTGATAACTTTACGTTCATTTCTTGCTCCAAAAAACACAAACATGACAACGCCCATAATTCTAACTTTAAAATGACAGTGCAGAAACTAATGTCACAGTCTCCATGTTTAGATACAGTCTGTGGTGTATATATTTTAATCATTAAAAAAATAACACGCCACCTATTTATAATAAAATTACTTATTAAATGTAATAATGGCTCTTCTCCCTCTTTTCCTTCAATAACTGCTAAACGTTGCTTCTGTTTTTTTAATTAATGATTGATTAGTTTAGAACATTTTACAAGTTCTCTTAAATAACTGTAACTCTGTTACTGTTTCTGTTCGAGGCAAAATTCAATTTTTTTTCAGAAAGACAAGAAGACAAGCTTTACTATGATATTCAAAGTATAATATCCAATGTGAAGAGATTCAGAAGGTGCAAGCAAAACTGGGAAACACTAAGTTATAGCAAATGTAAAAATCTTTCTCTGTGTTACAAGAAAAACATTCACATTCAAAGCATTTAAAAATATTTTCTACTAGTTATTTATAGTAGGTCCTAGATGATTATTACAGTGTTAAATTCCAGAAGAAAATCAGGATCACATTTTGTTTATTGAAATCAGATGAGCTGCAACATTTTCTATTTCTGAGACAGATTTGAACGCGAACCTCTGAAAAAAAATTGCAGACTCTTTAGTAAATATTCTCTCTTAGAAAAATGTTACTTGAATCCTGACTGAAGGATGATTTTCGAGAGAAATAAAGCACTTAAATGCTTGGGAAAGTAACTTGGGTTGTGGCCTTCAAGTATCTTTTGTAACCTTTCATGTTGTTGGTGATTTTTTTTTTCCAGTGGGAGGCTGGAAAAATGTTTTATCAACACAGCTATTTCAACAATATTTGGTGCCATGAATTTTTCATTCAAAGAGAAAATGGTTACTTATCACAAAGTTCGCACAGTGTATGAAGAGTTTAAAGGTGATCTAAAAGATAGATTTAAAAAGATCAATTTATCCACTCATTTTAAGTGCAACACTATTTAGGCCTCCCCAGGAGAACTCTGTGATTCCCTGCTTTCATGGATTACTGCACATCTCTATACTTGCGCTGCTGCTGCTGGACATCTACATTTAGTTTTTAAAACAACCAACACATTTCACAGCACAGCAGGCATGTTCTTGACCCATTACACCTGACTGAGGAGCCTTAAAATTTCTATTTCTTAATACACTCTGATAATACACTCACAAACCATCCATATATCCATTTTCTGCTGCTTATCTGGGCATGGGTCACAGAGGGAGCAGTCTAAGTACTCCTAACTCCTCTCACCCCAGAGACCTCCAGCTTATTCGGGGGGGGGGGGGGGGGACACTGAGACATTCCTAAACCAGCCGAGAGATATAATCTCTCCACCGATTCCTGGGTCTACTGCTGGACCTACTCCTGGTAGGACATGCCCAGAATACCTAACCTAGGATGTGTCCAGGAGGCATCCTAGTCAGATGGCCAAACTACCTGTCTCCTTTTGACGTGGAGGAGCAGCAGTTTTACTCCCAGTCCCTCTCGAATAACCGAGCCCCTCACCCTGTCTCTAAGGGAGAGCCCAGCTGCTCTTCGAAGGAGCAGCTCTTTTTGCTACTTGTGTCCATAGCCTCACTCTTTTAGTCGGTACCCAAAGCTCGTGACCATATTTGGTTAGAGTAGGAACGTATATTGATCGTTAAATCGACAGCTTCACTTTTATGCTCAGCTCTAATTTCGATACAACAGTAGGGCTGCCACAAACGATTATTTTGATAGTCGACTAGTCACCGATTATTTATGCGATTAGTCGACTAATCAGATCATCATCCATTGGACGTAAAACTACAGCTTATTGCACCAGCAGCATCTGCTCTTATATAACTATCATTAGCTTACAGCTTTAAGCTTTTAAGGTGCTAACTAAAAATAAAGACAAGATGATAGTTTATTAAATTTTAATGAAATCTGCAGATTGTTTTGGTGAAGTTTAATAAACTCCTTGCTATCTAAAATATAACAGGACACCGGAGTATATTCTGGAGCATCTCACACTTCTGATAATCAGCTGCCTGCTTGACGTTTATTCAGCTGTGTAAAAACTTTAATCTCAGCCAAACCGATTTACTCAGGAACAAATAAAATACTGAAAAAAGTCAAACAATAACATTTTTAATTTATCTAAGTGACTCATATATCATGTTTAACCTCAGTAGGGAAAGACGGCAGTGGGTTTGAAAACAATTTGCCGGGAGTCCGGTGTTCTCACGGTGCTAGTGACCTAGCTCCGGCTAGCTATCGAGCTAGTGGGTAACAGACGTCTCCGAAAACGTCGGAGCGCTTTTGAAAATATGTGGTGTCTTGATAAACTGAGCAGATATTTGAGGTTTACACAGCTACATTCTCGCCTGAAAATATGTTAAACGTTTATTTTGTGACCCAGAAAGAATAATAAGAGTAATATTAAAACTAACTAGCTGCCGCCATTGTTGGAAACTGAGCAGGGCTGTGCTATGAATTCTGGGACACAGCTTCTTCTTCTTCAGGGTTTAATGGCAGCTGGCATCCTTGTACATGCAGTGCTGCCATCTTCTGTTTCAGTCCGTTATTACACTCTTAAATCCTGCTTCTTATTCTTGCGTCTTTTGGGATCTTACAAAGCTTCAAACGACGCGTCGACTATTAAATCAGTCGTCGACGATTTTGATAGTCGACGTAATCGTGACTAGTCGACTAATCGTGGCAGCCCTATACAACAGAGAGCTGAGCATAAAAGTACCACTCTCCCCTCACTCGTTAACAAGACCCCAAGACACTTGAACTCCTCCACTTGGGGCAGTAACTCGTCCCTGACCAACAGTGGGCAGTCCACCCTTTCCAGCTAGCAACCATGGTCTCGGACTTGGAGGTGCTAATTCTCATTCCCACCGCTTCACACTTGGCTGAAAGATGAAATCCTGAGACCACTAAAGCGGAGACCTTCCATCACTTGGCTACACATAAGTACTCTATCCATAAAAACTATGAACAAATGGCAGCCCTGGTAGTGTCTAACACCCACTGGAAACAAGTCTGACTTACTGCCACCAATATGCTACTTCCAGATCAACAGAAACAACCAAGTCCAACCAACAATCAAGACAATATGTTTGGATACACCAGCTTTGTCCAACATCTTTCCCTGCCACCTGATCCAGCTCAGCACCTCTTTTCACTAGTGTCCAAAACATGCGGCCGCAGATCTGATAGCATGATTACAAAATCGATCATCCGCCTACGACCAAGGGTGTCCTAGTGCCATGTGCACTTATGAACACCCTTACGCTCGAACGTGGTGTTTGTTATGGACAAACTGTGATAAGCACAAAAGCCCAATGATAGGACACCACTCGGGTTCAAATCCAGCAGGCCGTTCCTCCAAGTCCCTCCCAGCCACGTCAGCGTTGAAGTCTTCCAACAGAACAATAGAGTTCCTTGGGTGCAGCACTCTCCAGGAGCCCATGAGACTCTGAGCTGTCATTTGGCCTATAGGCACAAACGACAGTCAGGACCCGAAGGCGCAGGGAAGCAACGCTCTCGTCCACTGGGAAAACCCCCCAAAATACCGGCAGTGAACCGGTGGGATACAAGTATACCCACCCCTGCCTGGCGCCTGTCACTGAGGGCACCTACAGAGTGGAACAGCCTCTCTGTTTGTTTTCCTGTCTCTGAAAAACAAACAGAGAATCTAAAAAGTTAAGTTCACTCACAAACCATTGAACCTGGTTTTCAGCCTCTCTGTCTTTGTTTTATTCATTTTTTGGATGTTGCATGTTTTGAAGTTCACTGAGCAGCACACAGCTGTACTGATGTGTGTTGATGCTGGGTTGTGGAGTGAAACAGGAAGTGTTAGCGACTGAAGAAACACCGCAGGCTCTTCCCCAGGCAAGCTTTAATTCTCAAGAGAATATTGCTTATTGCCGACAACAACAACAAGCATTTTCCTCTCTGGTGTTCCCTGCACGATATAGTGCTGATGCTCCTTTGATTTTCTGTTTCTATACAACACAAAAAAGATCTTAATTTATTTCTGTTCCTGCAGTTGGAGTTTGTTTGCAGCATGTTGCATTAAGTGAAAGTATTATTTATAATAAGACATAAATCAGTGGGTATCAAGCTGCCACATACTGTAATTTGGACAGCAGCTGGTGCGAAGGTTCACTGGTTATTTTTGACCTGCTGTTTTCAACACCAGAGTGTTTGCTAAAATGGTGTTAATAATTATAATGCCATCATCATACACACTCTATTACTATTTGTGTACGCATGTGGTTGTATGTGTGTGGAGAATATGACACGCTATAATTGACACATGATCATAAAAAAGGCTTTTAAAATATTGTAAATGACTTCAAGTGTAAATCTAAAAATACGCGTTTCACGTCTGTGCGCTCAGATGTAACAGGTTATGACTCAGAAATGAGTACAGCTAAGACTGTAAACTGTTGTGGTTGATGGCACAGCTGCTGTATGTGAAGCGCACACACTTCCTGTGGTTCCGGTTCATGACTTGGAAAATGTTGCATTCGTTAAATCAGTGTTTGGGACACACATGTATGTATAGTTTAGTATGTTTGGGTCAGATGAAATAGTGAAGCATGTAGCAAGAATATGTTGATTCTGAGAAAACTTTTCTAATTTTCCATCCTGGCATTGTTCAGCTCCCTCTTGGGGTCTCTCGTGCTGTCATCGCCATGAGTGGCTGTTAATTTCCCTCTGCTTTGTCCCTCTGCAGTGAAGTTGCAGTGCTTTGCAGGAGCTCTTTGTTTCCCAGCAGGAATGACAACTTTTAATGAGCTACCAACGGACCAGGAACTTTGTACCAGGAATCGATGTCTTGTACCTCCCATAATTTCCAAAAACAATTTTCAAATTCTCCACACAGTGTAAAGTTGTTTATATCAACTGTGGAAACCAGAGGATGTGTCATATGTAACAACAAGATCTGCAGCTACAGATTGGATACACAGTGGCTGTAAATTAGGTACTTTTTGACTGGATAGTTGAATCTTGTTAAATAGACACAAAAACCTGTGTCTATTTAACAATTAGCTCCTGAAAATAACCACAGTGTGTATAACAGAAATTTAAATAACACATAAAGACAAAAATCCTTTGTTTTAGCATCAAAAACATTTTCTAGACCTATTCCTAAAGTTTGTAAGTTAGGTTGCTAATTTCATCTTGATGAAAACTGCATTTTTTTTGCATTTGTAATGCAGATATCTGACAAATTACTATTTGCGTTGTACATTGTACTAAAGATTCTTTCAAAAAATGCGTGATCCGCTTTTGCTTTCTTGCATTTTATTTTTGTTTCTTCTCAATCATTAACAAGGCTGTATATTAGCTCAGCGGTACCGGTCTGTGAGTCGTTTGGTACCGGGCGGCGAGAATTGAAGCTCGGGTGTGAAATTTATGGTTTTCAAGGTATGTATCAGTTTTTATCTTAATTTTTTTTATCGTTTTTATCGGTTTCCCTGGGTCTTTTCCCGTGCATTTTGAATAACTCTTCCTTTTTTTGGGTACGGTTTTATTTTGTTGTATTTATTCGCAACACCTTAAAGGCCGGTCTGTGAAAATATTGTCAGACATAAACTGGTCCGTGCCGCAAAAAAGGTTGGGGACCGCTGTATTAGCTGGCTGCTAGCTTTAGCTGGTCACTTGGGACTCCCCCTCCTTGTCCATATATGGTCATTTCTGTATCTAAAGTGAATCCACAAACTAGTCGGTGATATCCTAATGGTTATGTCTAGGGCTGGACCATATTATACCGTTCACCGTAATACCGGTACAATGTTAGGCAATGATAAGAAAATGAAATATTGCGATAGAATATGGGTAAACGCGCATGCGCAGTGCCTTTGTTTTCATACGCACATGCCGGAAAAAGCATGGCAGCGACGGAGAATGAGAAGGACAAAAGCGGATCGTTGAATGAAACGGATGAACCAGAACTGATTTGTAAAAACATGCAACTTCAGTGATGTGGAACTGGTTTGGTTTTTGTCTGACCGATAGCCACCAAAGCATTTTATTATAATTTTTTTTAGAACATACAAACGGGTCGTCGTTATTACCGTATTTTTCGGACTATAAGGCGCTCTTAAAAGCCTTTAATTTTCTCAAAAATCGACAATGCACCTTATAATCCAGTGCGCCTTATGTACGAATTCTGGTTGTGCTTACTGACCTCAAACTGATTTTACGTGGTATATGGCGCTCAAAAATCTGTCAAAAAATGTTTTAGTATGACTTAAGCGACGAAGCTGCATTACAGCTACCGTAGTCAGGAGCCTGGCGGAGTGATACGTACTGTGCTTCAACATAATATTACCGTATTGTGTGTGTATAAGGACCCCAAAATGGAACCTGTTAAGAAACATGCTTATGAAGTGGATTTTAAACTCAAGGCGTCACGCAGTAGAACAGAGCAGCTGCAAGAGAATTCAGCAACAGCTGCTTGTTAAAGTGAAAATAAATTGATGGGGTTTTTTGCACTAATAAAGTTGTGGAGTTGTAAAGTAGTTGATTATTGCACAATTTCTGTAAATCCAATAAACTTCATTTCACTTCTCAAATATCACTGTGTGCGTCTCCTATATGATATATTTAACTGACATTTTTTTTATTGTAACAACCAACTATTTATACGGGAAAATAATGACTATTAACAAGGTTGCCCAAACTTTCAAAAAATCTTTGGGCCTTTCACTTTGGATGCAATGTCTTGGATCCATAGATAAGTCAAATGAAAAGACTGTCTTAGTCTGGGGTTTATGACTTAGTAGTAAAGGTCTCTTGACAGCCAAGATATTTATTCATCAGCCCAGGAAACTCAAAAAAGCTAAAAGTAAAATATTTTGAATACAGATGTTTTGTATATGTTGTTGCATGTTTTGGATACGTTGCAAAGTAGTGCTAACCTGTAAACTCTGCTGCTTTTCAGTGTACGGGCCGGGGCACATTCGGATTTGGCAAAGATGATGTTATAATAATAATAACAGCAGGTCTATCCCTCAGGATCTGCTGTAATGTGCGTAGCGATCCCCGATGTGGAAGCAGCTGAATGCAGCACGGCAGGAAGCCTAGAGGACAAAGGAATAATCTGCTTTTATTGACAAGATGAGAGAGAAATCCCTTAAACCCTCTGGTTTTACTCATGAGTGCGAACATCGCAGGCACAAAAGAAACTGATGAAATCCTGCTCTGAATACTGTGCTGTCTGTACCTTGTACTCATACTGGGAAAGGTTTCCGAGTGATGCAGTATGAAGGATATAAAAAAAACAACAACAGCAATAGAATAATATTAAACACAAAGTGAACCCGTCTTCCTTCATTAAATAGGTTCTTTTAGATGTTAAGGAGGAATTGACTTAACCAGGCTGGCGGAGAATGAAGACAACCGGACACCTGCTGCAGATGGGGAATCAGTGAACTTTTATTGAGACAGAGACAAACTCTCAACGCAGCTCACATCAAGAGATTCCTAATATTTGCTGTAAGGATGGGTATATATTCTCTAAAACTTACAGGAGGGGGTTGTGAGGAAAGTGCTGCATTAGCAGAAAAACAACTCCATAAAAGGAAATCGGCCTTGGGTGTTCTAGTCTCTTCGCTTGCAGATATCTTCCACCTGCAGGATGAGGCGATCGCTTCTTATCGCTCTCAAGGCCAAAGTCGTGAGCACACAGTTGCACAGTAACTTTAAAGCTGTGAGCACATTTTTATTACACAGTTGCACAGTAACTTTAAAGCTGAACAATATTTAAAGCTGAATAATGTTTGATCAGATTATATTTTCTTCAAATCCCCCTTTTGACCCATCTTAAATGGGTCAACACACAAAAATAAGTAACAATCAAAGGAACACAGAGACGTGTCGAAGCCTGGCTCGAAAAACTCCTCGGGTCTTATCATTTGTCTTTATCTGTCATTGCAGATGAGGAGAAAAGAGTCCAGGCACCACCCTGCCCAGGGGTCGGCTGCAAGCAGTCTCGGTTCCCGATGAAAGCAGTAACAGCTGTTCTGCACAAAAGGATACAACGAGTCAGTGCAACCAGGGTAGTGACACAAAATTAACAGTACAGCTCCCGTAACCCAGCAACCAAAAAGCATAAGTAATGATAAAAATGTGGAGAGTACAGAGTATACTATAATAATGAGAGATATAAACGTGAAAATGTGAAATAATAAATCAACCGTAAAATAAACTCAGAACGGTAACTGCTAAGGGCATTCAAAAGTGAATATGGTAAAACGTGAGGAAGGGGTGTGGAATAAAACAATTTATATCCAGTGGTGGGAGTACACATTCGCTCAGGCTTAAGTCCGGAGACCCTGAGAACATCGCTTAACCCTCACAACCCGACCAGACACAGTTCAACCAGATATATCCTTCAAGAGGAAGTGGGTGAGGGAAACAATTAATAACAAGCCTAATATAAAACACCACAGAGAAACAACCATTCTAGAAGCATTTAAACAAGAGAAAGACGATAATTTTCGTCACCCTCACGATCAGGCCAGGAAGCAAACAAAGACGCAACATCTTTGCCTGCCTGTCATTTCAGGGGGAAAGGGCCAAGACATGTTTACTTAGCTTGGATGTCTTCTAATAGAGGATGATGGGGCAGAGAAAGGTGGTCCAGTTCCCCCCACCTCGCCAAGGGCGTGTTCTAGGAGTTAAAGAGCAACAACCTGCAATCTGTACCAAAAAATCTTCATAGTCCCACCGGAAAATCATAAGAGTAATAGACGATTCAGCTCAACAGACAAGTATCATGTTCAGGTTTCTCCAATCATTAAATCACTATTATTGCCACAATTTGCTTTATTCACCCTTTGGGCAGTGTTATTCCAAGAGAGAGAGAGAGAGAGAGAGAGAGAGAGAGAGAGAGAGAGAGAGAGAGAGAGAGAGAGAGAGAGAGAGAGAGAGAGAGAGAGCCCCTAATGGCCAGTTAGTGGGCTCTAGGTCAAACTGTCCCCAAATTTGTTATTTGTTATTATTACTTGTTTTCATGTCACTTGTCTGTTTTCTACTGCACCCCTCTCACCAAAGCAAAGCAAACATTAGCAGCACATTGACCGTAGTCAGGCATCCTCATTCCATAGGTGCTATAAAACATTTCCTGTAAAAGAATCACAGTTTTCAAGACAGGGTGTGTCTCCCCCAACACTCTCACCAGAATACAGTGTAATAGCATCCCCAACTCCTAACCCATAAACACCGTTTCTTCACACATCCGCCCAGAAATCCTGTAATAGAAAAACATTAAAACTGTAACCCTGTAGGGAAGAAAATGTAAATGGTAACGCTGCGCAGTTACCTCTGTAAGCAACACAAGACAGAAAAATGGCATTTACAGGTTCACTCATCCTCGAATATTTTGTCATCCTTCTACTCCTGTAAAAGAAACCCACATAAATTCATCCACCCTTTTATCCTATCTAGGTGGAGGTGGTTAACCTTGAGTCATGGTCAAGTCTTGTCATCTTTTACCAGTCAGTCCGTTTGTTTTTATTCCCAGTCTTTCATCCATTCATCCGTTCTTTGCTGATAGTGAAACCTGTCATCGCATCTAGTTTCCACACTCAGCAAAATGACGTCATCTCAAAAAGAAACAAGAACTTGAGTTTGGATTACCTCGCTGAATCCTTTTTTAAACAGGGACTCTCGTTTCTAATTGTCCCCACAAGTGTTTCCTCCAGAACCCATTTCAATGCGGAGAAACTCACTTACAACAATTTTCTCGCCGACGTGTAATGCTTGTAATTTCCGATGTGCAGATCTGCTTAAAGAAAAGATTCACAAACAAAAATCAGTAAACATAAAACAAAATAAAATGAAAAATAACAAAAACAAAATGCAGACGGCCGGGTCTTAGGACTTGTCACTGAATATTCTTCCCATCAATAAAAATACCAACCTAAACCTACACAGAGTCAAATCAACACCACCTCAACCTTTTCATATTCATAAACCTATATGTTTTGCGTTCGTGAAACAAAATTGAACCATTAAGTAAGTTGAGCTCTTGAAATGTTTTAATTCTCTTAATTCTGCCAGTTTATTTCAACACTTATTCAATGACTTTTATTCAACTGCTACTTGGTCACTCGACTTTTACCTGTTCAAATTGCCTAGGGTTCAACAAAGTCTAGATCCCCGTTTTCATGAAACTTGAACGGTGTACGATGATTTACTTACAGTAATTTAGAATCATCACTCAACCTAGCTCTACTACTGGCACTGCGTGACTTTTCTCACACTGGAAACCAGAATTTAGTACAGAACTTTAATGCCTCAGGCAATCGCGTTCAAGGGCTGCCCCCCCTTCTCTTCTTCTTTGTCCGTGTGTTCCTCCTTTATTAAATCTCCATCACAATGACGTGGCGCTCTGAAATAAAACTCACACTGTTAATTCCTCGTTTTCACTCTGCACCACTGCTCAGAGTGTTTTCTTTTCTTTTTAGTGTAGAGTAAACAATTAAGTCGAGGCCTTAAGCCCCAGATATCTCGCACGGGCATCATTTTCATAACCAAACCGCTCCGGACTCTGCTCCCCAGACCACACAAATGCCCTCTGGGCTTATTATCATAGCAAATTCTGTATTTGACTTTGTTGTGTGCAGCATTGAGCCTTTGTCAGTAAAGCATTCTTCATTGCAGCAGCTGGAGCATTGTGTGTCACTTCTTAGTAAATTAAATCAACATTTTGATTTTAGTGCATGGGTATGTATCAGTTTTTACTCCCTCAACAAGTGCATAAGTGTTCATGTGTGTGTTTCCCTTCATTCTAAGTAGGCGCATGCAGAAGTGTGTGTTCGTGTGTTGGTATATGTTTGTGTTCATCACCTTCCTGTTCTGTAGTTTAGGTAAACCAGCGGCCTGACGCATGGCCTAGGGTCCTCCCCTCCTCTTTGGGTCTGTTTATGTTGTCCTTACTTTGCTCCACGGCCCTCTGCAGCTCTGCTGTTCGGCTCTTCTCAGAGGTCAGCATCCTTCTGCTCACCGTCCCTTTTCCTCCGGGCTTAATGCGCGTCTCGTCACAGCTCTGTCAGCTGACGCAGCCTGGGAATTTCCCCCGTGTAGTGAAACGGGCTTTAGGTTTAGTGCTCTCCGTCTCTGCTGCATGAGATCACTCTTTTGCAGCACTGTTGACATCCTCAAGTTGTTGTTGTGAGTCCAGCTGCTGTGGCCTTCAGGGGTCAAAGGGTCAAAGATGGTCGCGGAGAGGGCAACGATGGTAGAGGGGAGGGTAGGAGTCCAGGTCAGCTTCGGCTCTCAGAAAAAACAAAAACAAAACAAAACAGGCGAACAGGAAAATGATGTTGTGTTGGCTGTGCTGTGTTGGCTGTGTTATCCCGAGAGGGGAGAAACAACGAGATCTCGTCTCCCCCCTTTTTTTGTTTTTGTTTTTTTTTTTTTTCACCATATAATCAACTCCTAACCCCTCAAGTTGACAGGACAACACAGGTACGTGTTAAAATTCTTAAGATCCTGTTTAGAAACCTAAAAAGGAATTTCCTATCATTCAGTAGTCATTTGTCTTAAACAATCAACAAAAACATGTCCCAAGTCGACCCTTTTAACCACTAAATTTGTCGTGTCCTCACTTAATCCTCAGACCAGTGTCTTTGTCTTTTGACGTTACGTTGTTGTCCTGCAACCCAAAGCGTTTAATTGTCAGTAATGTATAAACTATATCATTTAAAAACAGGTGTATGTTAAGTGTCGCTACTTTAACCTTGCATGTACGTGCACATGTATGTAAGCTGTTTCTTCATTGCATGTATGGGTGCGTCTGTATATGGGTTACTTTAACTTTTTCTCAAACGAGGCATTTCTCTAACACGCACATGTGTCTGTTCCTCACCCTTCTCATATCTTTCTCTGGTTGTGTGTGGTTTTATTTGTTTCAGTGATTTACCAGGAACATCTTTTCCTTTTCCCCATGTCTACCGCCAGAGGTTAACACTGGTGAGATTCAGGGACACAGCACCCAGAGCAGTTCAGCGAGAAAAACCCGCCTCAAACTACATTCTCTCTTTTTTGTTTTACCGGGAGGGGTGAGGACAACTCTGGTGTCCAGCCGTGAATTTTAGCCAAAGCTTGGCCTGTCTTCTGCTGCCGTACTCAGGCTTCCAGGTTAAGAAAAAACACCTGTATGAAGACACTAAACATACATTTAGTATTTGTATAAACATAACTGCCTAAATCATTGAACTCTTGAGGAGGGTGTATTTCAGAATCAGAATCAAAATCAAAAACTTTATTGTCATTGTCATGAGACCGACGACATTAAGAATGGTCCCCGATCATTGCATCATCCCTAGTAATATCAAATATAAAAAACAATAAAATTCAATCAATAAAATAGATAGAATACTTAAAATACTAAGTATTCCCACCGTCATGCTTCAGACCGTGCATAGATTAACACAAGAGTGGCATGGTGGACATTTTTGTAGTATTCAGATGTGTTATTGCAGTTGGATAACAGCTGTGTTTGAGTCTATTAGTCCTTGCTCTGATTGCCCTGTACCGTCTGCCTTAGGGCAACAGTTCGAACAGGGAGTGGCCAGGATGTGAGGTGTCTTTTATGATGTTTTGGGCCTTTTTAAAACAGCGGGCGTTGTTTGACTCTTTACTAACTTTAAAACCCCACCATAACAATTTCTCACTGACAAACTTCTATGCATCCATTTAAACATGCGAAGCCAGCACAAAATCACACACATACCCCTACAGCAAAGCTTTAACATAACCACAATGCAACTCCTCCCTTAAACGGGAGAAATCACCCTGAATCAACCAACTCTATATAAAACGTCAAACAAAGATAAACCACAAACATTTCTACACTTCTGTGTCTTCCACGCAGCACAATAGGCAGAAAAACACCGATTACTCACAGTCTACAACAAAAGAAAAACCTGCTCTTTTCACAACTCTCACAGCTAAAGTCAAAACTCTTACCCAGTGCCTCTGAAATAATAAAAAAAATCACCAAATACTCGATTACTCTTTTCACTCGCTCCCTCTCACTCCCTTCTTCCTCATACAGCATACACGCTCGCTCCCGCGGACCCGCTCGGCCCCGCGGGCTCACTCGGCCCCCACCTTTTTTCTCTCACAGAGACAGAGAGAGAGAGACCCTTTTCCTTTTTTTTTTTTTTACTTCGGTCTATCTGCACAGAGTTTACCTCATCTCTTTCCTTCTATGGGCATGCACACTTCCTGTCTCACACACACAGCCCCTCTCTCAGAGAGAGCAGAAAAGAGTTTTTCCTTTTTTTCAACACTCAGGAGAAATTCAACAGACAGTTTATACCACTATTTTACACTTTATTTACACACACCGGTAATTTATGTTCTATTTACACACGGGCCCGCATAGACATATGCCAGAAGAGGTTACCCCTAACTTTTTGACTAATTTAAAAGCATCTTTCAGCTGTTTTGCTTCTTTAGGCTGGTGTGTGGAGTTGATGACTGTCTCAACACATGTTAATTGTTCTCCCAATGTGCTAAGAATAACACCGGGACCCCAACCATCATCATTAGTTTCTCGATCTAATTCTCCATCCATTTTACTGTCAATGGAGGAGTGTTCTTTTATTGCTTTTAAAGGAGAATTTGGGCCAGCTGGGTTTCTGCCTCTGTTAGGCACTAATCAGCTGGGGCGCTGCTTTAAAGGTGAGTCAGCACTGAAATATCCCTTCAGGTGTTACCAGGCTTCTACCAAACCGGAGTCTGGCGGGTAACCTTGCCTAGAGCTTCCTGATAGGGGTGCTAGTTGGTTGTCACCTTGTTCACACGTCTCATTCACACTTCATACATTACCTGCAGTCACTCATTACCCTCCTTATGTATGTAATAAATGTGTAAAAAAATTCTATGTGTGGTGTATTATTTTAACCAAAAGAGGAACCTAGTTCCTTTAATTGTGTAATCTGTGAACAACGGAGAACCAAACTGTCCTGCCCAGTGTTCCACAGCAAGCATTCAGCGTGTATTTATGTGTGTCCAATATCAAACAGAACATCAAAACATTTAAAACACTAAAATCATCGGGGTTTTAAGAAGAGATCCGTTTTCTCCTATTGATCAAAGGGACCCGTCCTTTGGACTCCAACCAGTACTTCTCTTTTTTAAGTTTTAGAGGATCTTTTCTAATAAAGTCCTCTGGGCCTTCCTAACCCTTCTGTAGTTTAGAGAATATTACTAAAAAATATTCTCAAGGCCTTTAACCTTTTAATTTGTTTAGAAAGGCGTTACTAATAAACCCTTTCAAGGTCCCAGACCTGCTGAGGTATGTATCCGACACCGGAGAGCAAACCCGTCGGCTGCAACCGTGGTCAGACCTCAGTTCACTCTTATCTTTATTCACTTATTCACTTATTTCTTATTCACTTATCTCTTATTCACTTGTCTGATTCTCAACAAGCCTTAAGTAAGCCAGACAATTTTGGTTATGAATTACTAGGAGTTTGGACACTAAGTATTTTTATAATGTTCAATATAGCAGAAATAAAAGGTCTGCTTACCTTGTTTTTTGTGTGTACACAGCTTTTGTCCAAACTCCGTTCACTCAGACCACGGCCGATGTCCTCCCTCCCGTTCCAGTTTGACCTGGAGCGGATCCTGTTCGTGACGCCAATTGAAGGATATAAAAAAAACAACAACAGCAATAGAATAATATTAAACACAAAGTGAACCCGTCTTCCTTCATTAAATAGGTTCTTTTAGATGTTAAGGAGGAATTGACTTAACCAGGCTGGCGGAGAATGAAGACAACCGGACACCTGCTGCAGATGGGGAATCAGTGAACTTTTATTGAGACAGAGACAAACTCTCAACGCAGCTCACATCAAGAGATTCCTAATATTTGCTGTAAGGATGGGTATATATTCTCTAAAACTTACAGGAGGGGGTTGTGAGGAAAGTGCTGCATTAGCAGAAAAACAACTCCATAAAAGGAAATCGGCCTTGGGTGTTCTAGTCTCTTCGCTTGCAGATATCTTCCACCTGCAGGATGAGGCGATCGCTTCTTATCGCTCTCAAGGCCAAAGTCGTGAGCACACAGTTGCACAGTAACTTTAAAGCTGTGAGCACATTTTTATTACACAGTTGCACAGTAACTTTAAAGCTGAACAATATTTAAAGCTGAATAATGTTTGATCAGATTATATTTTCTTCAAGTACAAGTCTGAGTATTACATTCAGCCACTCCAGACACCCACTGCATCTGTAAGAGTTTCCAGGTATTCCCAGTAAATTTAAAGAGCTGTACATTGCTATTCTGTTTTTAGTGCAATGCCCCATAACATGTCAGAATTTGAAGTGTAACCAGTATACAGTTCAGTGGTTATGGCGGACTCATTTTTGGTTCTAACTTCATTAAACATATCTAGTAGAAAAATATCTGAAACAAACCATTTAGAGCACAGTTTTTCCCACAGTTTTTCCCACTGTCGGGATTGCTTGTACATGTGCGGATCTCATTATTTGCATTTTTGATCGTGTTTAATATGAGCAACTACCTCTGTAACAGTATAAATTGTTACAGTGAGAACGGATCCATGATAATCAAAAGCTCCCAGCGTAGCTGCTGCTTTAGCTTGTTTCCTGGAAGTCCCGTTCTGACCTCTGGCACAGTGTGTTCTGCAATTTCTCGAACATGTGGAGAGTGCAAACATCAATTCCTCTTTCAAACCCTCCCAGGTTGTGTGTGGGGGATCATCACTGGTGATGCGAGCAGTTTACACCATAGCTCCAGCATGCCATAGCTCAGGAACAGAAGGGACATTGTGACCATAGTTCACATTCAGATACTGAGTTGGTGACGACTGGAGAGACAGATGACAGCTCGGAAAGACGGCTCCAGGGGCAGGGTGGGCTAGCATCCCGGTCTGCAGTTTTCGCGAGAAAGCACCCAAAAAGCTATGGAAAGCCCTAAAGAAAGATACCCCCAGGAGACCCCGAGAGGGGGGGAGAATGAGGTCTCCAATCGGACGGACTTAAGGTTAACGACTAATGCAATGGAAAGGACTACGAGTAAGACATGTATCTGCGGCAAGCTGTGCAAGAACCAGCGTGGCCTAAAGGTCCATCAGGCTAGAATGAAATGTTTGGAGCGGCAGAGTGAGGTGCAACGCACAGGTCCTGAACCTGGTGAGACGCAGGAGGAGCCCGGCCAGGAGGCACCCCACAGAGCCCAGTCCCTCCATGCACAGGACTCTTCCAATCCAAGCAGTGTAGTTCCACAACAGCGGATTAAGTGGCCCCCAGCCAGCAGCCAGAGCGAGTGGCAGAAGTTTGATGAGGATGTCTCCAACATCATACAAGCTGTGGCCAAAAGAGGTGCCGACAGCAGGCTTAAAACAATGACCACCATCATAGTCAGCTACGCCTCAGAAAGGTTCGGCCTGATCGAGAAGTGTAACAACAAGACCCCTTACACCATGAACCGCAGGGCCATGAAGATTCATCAACTACGCCAGGAGCTTAGGAGCCTTAAGAAGCAGTTCAAGAACGCTGATGCGGAGGAGAAGCAAGCTTTAGAGGAGCTGCATAACATCTTGCGGAAGAAGCTGATTACCCTCCGTAGAGCAGAATGGCACAGGAGGCGAGGAAGAGAGAGAGCCAGGAAATGTGCAGCTTTCATTGCTGATCCCTTTCGATTTTCCAAACAATTGCTTGGGGTCAAGCGAAGCGGGCAGTTGGAGTGCTCAGCAGAGGAGGTGAATAACTTCCTTCATGAGACCACGAGTGACCCATTGAGGGAACAAGACTTGGGACCAAACAAAGCTCTCATCAACCCTGCCCCACCATCAGTAGAGTTCAAGTTGACGGAGCCAAGTTTGAAGGAGGTGTGTGAGGTCATCAAAGCAGCCCGCTCAGCATCCTCCCCAGGTCCCAGTGGCGTACCCTACCTTGTCTATAAGCGCTGCCCAGAGCTGCTCCGCCACCTGTGGAAGATCTTAAAGGTGATATGGCGGAGAGGGAGAGTTGCTGATCAGTGGAGGTGCGCAGAGGGAGTCTGGATTCCCAAAGAGGAGGATTCGAAAAACATAAACCAGTTTCGGAGTATCTCGCTATTGAGCGTGGAGGGGAAGGTGTTTTTTAGCGTTGTCTCCCGGAGATTGACCGAGTTTCTCCTTAGAAACAATTACATTGATCCATCAGTTCAGAAGGGGGGAATCCCAGGAGTTCCTGGTTGCCTAGAGCACACTGGTGTAGTTACACACCTTATAAGAGAAGCACATGAGAACAGAGGCGACCTAGCTGTATTGTGGCTGGACCTAACTAATGCGTATGGGTCGATCCCACACAAACTGGTTGAGCATGCTTTGCACCTCCACCACGTCCCCAGCAAGATCAAGGACCTAATCCTGGACTATTACGCCAATTTCAGGCTTAGGGTCACTTCTAGGGCAGTTACTTCAGACTGGCACCGACTCCAAAAAGGTATAATAACAGGCTGTACCATCTCAGTTACGCTCTTTGCCCTGGCAATGAACATGGTGGTAAAGGCTGCGGAGGTGGAGTGCAGAGGGCCGTTAACAAGGTCAGGTGTTCGTCAGCCCCCTATCAGAGCCTATATGGATGACCTCACCATTACAACATCATCAGTTCCCGGGTGTAGGTGGATCTTGCAAGGTCTTGAGAGACTCATCTCATGGGCAAGGATGAGTTTTAAACCTTCCAAGTCAAGATCGATGGTACTGAAGAAGGGCAAGGTGACGGACAAGTTCCGGTTCTCAATTTCAGGAACCATTATTCCATCCATAACGGAACAACCAGTTAAGAGCTTGGGGAAACTCTTTGACTCCAGCCTGAAAGACTCTACTGCTATCCAGAAGGCAAATGAGGAGCTGGGAGCGTGGCTTATTAAGGTGGATAAGTCCGGCTTGCCTGGAAGATTTAAAGCCTGGATCTACCAGCATTCCATCCTGCCCCGAATCCTGTGGCCCTTGCTTGTCTATACAGTTCCAATAACTACTGTGGAATCCCTTGAAAGAAAGATCAGTGGCTTTCTTCGTAAGTGGCTGGGACTTCCCCGCAGTCTCACCAGCGCTGCCTTGTATGGGACAAGCAACAGCGTGCAGTTACCCTTCAGTGGTCTCACAGAAGAGTTCAAGGTGGCTCGCACACGAGAAGCCCTACAGTACAGAGATTCTAAAGACTGCAAGGTGGCATCAGCAGGCATTGAGGTAAGGACAGGAAGAAAGTGGAAGGCTGAGAAGGCAGTTGAGGTGGCGGAGTCACGCCTAAGGCAGAAAACACTAATGGGGGTCTTAGCAACAGGGGGAGCAGGCTTGGGGTACATCCCAAAGGCCCAGGTCAGCAGGGCACAGGGAAAGGAGAGACACCAGCTACTCCAGGAAGAGGTCCGAGCAGGTGTGGAGGAGGAGCGAGTAAGCAGAGCTGTAGGCCTTAAGCGGCAGGGAGCATGGACAAGGTGGGAGAGCACCTTGCAGCGCAAGGTCACCTGGGCAAACATCATGCAGGCAGACTTCCACCGGATCCGATTCCTAGTGCAGGCAGTATACGACACTCTGCCAAGCCCAGCAAACCTCCATTTGTGGGGAAAGAGCGAGACACCTGCCTGTCCCCTGTGCTCTGGAAGAGGGACTCTAGAACACCTCCTTAGCAGCTGCCCAAGGGCCCTGGCCGATGGTCGGTATCGTTGGCGGCACGACCAGGTGCTCAGAGTAGTTGCTGAAAAGATTGCCTCAGCAATCAGCATCAGCAAGCATCATCATGCTCCGAGGAAGGCAATCTCTTTTATTAAGGCTGGAGAGAAACCCCAGGGGCGCCCACATTTGACAACTGGCCTTCTCAACACAGCCTCTGATTGGCAGCTACAGGCTGACCTGGGTAAACAACTAAAGTTTCCTCAGAACATTGCAGAAACATCACTCCGGCCAGACTTGATAATTATTTCTGAGGCCTCAAAACAGCTGATCATGCTGGAACTCACAGTGCCCTGGGAAGAGCGGATTGAGGAGGCTAATGAAAGGAAACGAGGAAAGTACCAGGAACTAGTGCAAGAGTGCAGGGGAAGGGGCTGGAAGACTTTCTATGAGCCCATAGAAGTGGGTTGTAGGGGCTTTGCAGGACGATCACTCTGCAAAGTTCTAGGCCGGCTGGGCGTGGCTGGGGCAGCCAAGAAGAGGGCCATCCAGGCTGTGAGTGAAGCGGCAGAGAAAGCCACAAGGTGGCTGTGGATTAAGAGGGCTGATCCGTGGGTAGCTACTGGTACGCAAGTCGGGGCCTGATCACCCCCGGCTGGGTCGCCTGGGCGAGGGTGTATGATGTTGTGAGACCCGAAACACCTGATGACCCTAGGATACATCACTGAAGATGCGTACCAGTGCATCCAGGAGATGTGTCTTTATAGTTGGGGACACTAATCTTAGAGTGCATTGTCTACAAATTGCAGGATTGGAGGGTCAATCCCCTCCACAAGAACCTCAAGTTTCTCTCGATGACAGACTGATCACTGGTGATCTAGCTGTTGCAAAAATCCCAGTTTTCAAGCCCAAAGGCAACCCGTCAGGTTCAGGACTGAGACCCGGAGCATGATTGTCATTTTGTCAACATTCATTGAGTTCTGAATTGTAAACTGCTACAGCATGTGGGACTGTCAGAGTAGACATGATTCTACTGTACCGTCCCAAGGATCTGAGGGAGATTATTCATAGGGAACAATCTGAACCGTCGCTATTATGTCAACTCAAAGCACACTGAAAACACTGACCTTTTTGGCTACTTAAACAAAATGTTCATTTACTGCTTTTGGCCTCTTACCAAATTTGACTCTCTGAAACTTTCTACAATTCCTTGAAAATAATATCAAACTGAAGGATTGCTTTTTTTTTAACACACTGGAGGAGATCCAACACAAACGGTAAGATTGCAGCTAAGGTTGGGGTCACTGTAACCACGCAACACGTTTTTTTGTATTTTACCATAAATAAAGCATTTACCTGCAAACTATGGAGAAAAAAAAATCTCACAACTATTGAAAGCCTTAAACTTATGAAGTGATTTAGTATCTTAAAGGTCAATTTCCCTGCTCTTATTCAGTGTCGTAAGTAAGGAACAGAAGGAGACACTGACACCATATTTCACATTTAGTCAGATGCTGAATTGGTGACGCTAATCTTAGATTGTCTTGTCTACAAATTGCAGGGTTGGTGGTTTAATCCCTGGCCACTCCACATGCCAAGTGTTCTTGGGCAAGACACTGAACCACAAGTTGTTCCAAGTAGCAGATAAGCGCCTTTCATGGCAGCACAGCCCCAGCTGGTATATGATGAGTGTCTTTGAATGGGTGGAGGAGAAAGTCATGCCAAGGTTCAAAGACACTGCAGTGTATACGTGCAGACCATTTAATCTGTGGCGGCTATCTAATAAATGACTATCTTTACTACATGTATTGAGTCTGGACAGGTGTGGATTTAAACTGCAACTTGTTGGCAGAGGTGTACAGTACAACAGCAAGGCGTTAAGTGTAGTCGTTCATTGCTCTGCAATGGCTAAGCAGTAAATTTACAATTTCACAGTATAAAGTGTGGAGGAATATGTGTTTGCATGTACCGGATTTGCATGCACCATCATTTTTCTTGGTGAGTTGGATTATTTTTCTTTATCCCTCTTGCTTTGTTTTTTCTAGTATTCCGTTCTTTTATACAGTTCTGTGGAAAAAGTCTTGAGCTAGCTCTCGTTTCTTCATATTTTTCTTGCTTGGTTCCACCATCATGGAGTTTGCATGTTCTCCCCGTGTCTTTGTGGGTTCTCTCCTGGTACTCCGGCTTCCTCCCACAGTCCAAAGGCATTTGGTTAAGTGGTGATTCTAAATTGCCCTTAGGTGTGAATGTGAGTGTGAATAGTTGTTTGTCTCTGCGTTGGCCCTGGGACCTGTCCAGTGTAACCTGTTTCTTGCCCTATGGCAGCTGGGATAGGCTCCAAGTGGTCTTGAGTAATAGTAATCCAGGCGTTATCCAGATGTTTTTCTTTGGCTGCTTTTTCACTAATTTCCAGTTCTTGTACCTATCTACTTTCAGGGGAAATGTTAGTTGTTTTCTTGCTAGGTACTTAACACCAGCCTATGAATCATTAAATTGTATCTTTAGGCACTTTGTTACTAGCAGCCTGTTACAAAAAAACATGATTTCTTTCAGTGAGTCTATGAAAAATTGAAAAAGATAACACAGCTTGGCAGTTTTTGCACTAACGAGGTAATTTGGAGAGAGATATTAAGAAGGATAAGAGAAAAAAAAGCATAGGGAGCATAGTGTGTCTTCTCTCTCCAACAGAATGTTGCCAAAGTTGCTAAATGTGATTTGACGTTAGATAAGCTGGACTTACAGCAACAGGAAGAAACCACCGGGGGTTGTATTTATCTCTGGATGGGAAGATGACCTACAGTAAAATTAACTTAATGTATTTAATTTTTATGCTAAAGACTAAGCAAGGTGGTTTTATGTACCATCCTTCCTGTTTTTTAGAACATTTGAAATACTCTTATGAGACAAAAACCCCATGTTTTAGTCATTTTGCTCCTACTGATCAGTCTGTCATAAGCAAGTCCAGAGGGGGGAAGAATACCTTTGGCAGAGCCACTGATCTCAGGACACTGAACCTGTCCAGCTCTGTGTCCTTGAGCCTTGCCTTAGTCATGAATCACCGGACTGACAAAGCTCAAGGCATGATCAGAATGACACATGATGAGCTAATTTCTTACCCCACACAGGCGTCTGGGGATCGTCTGTGCAGCATCCTTCTGCTGATGTCGTCAGTGGCTTTAACCCGTTATATAAATCCGATTGTTTTCTTGTCACAACCTTATGCCAAACGCAGGATTCAGGTTTTCAATTAGATGTGATGCTGCGCATATCTCGGCACATTACTGCGAATGAAGTGACCGACAGTGTTGACGCTAATGAAGGCAGCCCACTCAGGCTTCACTTTGTCTTCATTATTTCTTCAAATTGAAAACTGAATGTAATCAAGTTCTTATTATTTGAGAGAAAATCTTTAAAAAAAGGGACTGAGTAATATGAAAATTAACAACGCATTGCGCATAATGGAAGATTGTAGACTCTTATGTCGTTAATGGTTAGGATGCTGTCAAAATGTTACAGTCCAAATGTGGGTTTCCTGCTTGAGTGACACAAAACACAGGAGAGCGACTTTCTTCCACTGCTGTAATTTAACCTCCTAAGACCCAAACTCTTCCACAGCATGCATTTTTAATTCCTCTTTGATATTTGGGATGATTGGGGCCTGATGAATGTAAAAACAAAGAATTACCTGATTTTTTTTTTTTTAACTTATTTTTGTTTTTAAGAAAAATGAGAGCCACATATGAGGATATTTTTTAAAAATTTCGATAGAACAGAAGCAGTATAATGTCCTCGTAAGTGGATATCAGGCCCTTGTAGAGCAAAATTGAGTATTTTGGTCTAAATAACCCAAAATGCGATGTCCACATATGTGGACGCCAGGTCCTTGGAGGTTAAACAGTTTCATCATAAATTCAGGCAGATGGGGCAGTGGACTGTTTATGAAACACATGCTGGATAGGTTATATTAAGATCATGCTAGAGGAGGGTGCTGGGCTTCAGGAGCACTATCCAAGACCACATCAGTATGCATGTTGTGTTTTTGCCTGTCACCACAAGCATGGGGCACGTGCAGGCATAGGCAGTGAATACAAGGGCAGAGTTGTCTCTTCAAGGCCCTATCTGTGATTCTTTTATATGCATTATTTCCAGGTAGAGGTGACTTTTTCTTATTTAGGAACTATTTTGATGGGTTGATGGAAAGTATTCTATTTATGAGCAGATCATCCTTGCTGTGTACAGGCGTAAAGATTCTCTAAGTCCATGATTTGCTTCGTACCTCAATGAAGCATACCTTGGTTCATGTCTGTTAGTGGGGTTGAAGAGCATGAATGAAAAAAAAAAAGGGAAAAAATAAAACCTTTTGATCACAGGTATCGCCTATTTGATTGTGATTGGTTTTCCAACTCTCATGCTTCTGAGGTGTAGCGTGCCTTTTCCTGCATTCACATGCTCTCATGCTTCCCCTAAAAATAGCATGCTAAGTTAGGAGAAGTATTTTTATCGATGTACAGTGGTTCTAATGGTCAGTATGGAAAATGCATTTTATATGGATAAGATTAATAAGATACATGGTGTGCATCTCCAAATGAGAATTGTCCACATTTACGGAGATGGCATCACAGTGGAGGCTAAATCTACTGAGCTTTGCTGTTCATGACACACAGAGAGAGAACAGGGATCAGGAGCTTGTGGTAAATCACAGTCTAATTTTGTAAAACTAAGACAGTTGAGCTCCCATTGGTCACAGTTTAGTGGTCAATGTAGACCTCTGCGATGAATCTTTGCACAGCCTATGACTTAACCTACACCTATGTCATTGTTAATGTGTTTATTACCTTGTGGTTGTAGCCCAGTGTTTTAAAAGCAGTGCCAAATAAAAACAATACATAGAACCAATTTCACCTTTTGTATCCCCAATCTTCATTTTTTGGCAAAAAAACATATTTTTCCAGTTTTTGTAAATTTGTTTATGTCCATTGCGATCATTTCAACAGTCTGCATTCAGGAATGTGCTGAAATCTGTGAGTCCGTATGTTGAGGCTATGGTTATCGTTGCTTATATTGATGTCGTGTTTGTTATTCTCTCACTGATAAATTCCAAATAAAAAGTCAATTGACCTTTTCACAATGATTGCAGGCGGCGTTGAGGCGACATGTTTTACATATTTCCAAGGAGGTGCATGTGAGGTTGTAGCGTAGGTTACAGTGTAGGGTTTCAAAGGGGTTTGCAGTTATGGCATTCGTGCAGTGTTCATTTGACAGAGACGTACAAACGTTACTGTTGTAATAAATCATTTGTTACACAGGATCAGAAGTGCAGAGCTCCACACAGCTGTCAGACTTTCTTACATTTTTTTAATAAGGCGTTTTTGCTCTTATTAAGCATTGCTATCTGTTTTCTGAAGTCAAAAATATTTTTTAAGTTTATTATTTTTTAAAGTCAATATTTGTGGTAACAATTTGGCCTTACACTCTAAGGAGCCATGGTTCGAGACCGGGAAAAGAGATAAATTCCTGGGATGTTTGCACCTGAAAGGGCATCCTATATAAAAATCCATCTACTGTGACGACCCCATTGCTCTAAACCAAAAGAAGCTTGCTATTTGCAGTAGTGCATATTGTATTACACACGTGGGTGTTTACTTTAACTACACTTTGACTATATTGGTATTGAAATGCTTTATTTCTTTAAACAATTAAAGTTTAAATCAATATTGCCAGAATGATGAATGTGACATTAAGACTGCTGAAGTGTGTGTGTGTGTGTGTGTGTGTGTGTCCTAGAACCTAAAAAAATAAAACGGCAGTTAACAGCCTGGCAACAAAATTTAAATATATTTAATTGTGTCTGCTGATGCTCGGAAAGTTATAACTACTCATTGACAAAATTTTAATTGTAAATCACTAAAATACTAATAAAACCTTTTTATTAGTCTGTTAGTGATGAACACGTACAGCAGATTTAGGGTGATTTCGCGTATTATTCGGTTTATTATTGTTGTTGTAAGAGTTTATTTTCCCTTCCCATTTGCAGTGTCACCTCTAGACTATTCAAATGGCCATTTCAACCAGATTCAGCAATAACAAAGATGTCCTTAATAGAAGATAGAACATATCAGCTACTTGCTGTAATGAAAATACAAGATAGAACTAAAACTGCAGATGTGGCCGTGGTTTCTAAACTGTTGCTGGGTACAAACATTACTCAGAAATCATTTACAGCTACGAGTTGATCATCAATCAGGTGGCCAGTTATAACATCTCTCTAATCTTGGGTTTTCCTACTGCATGCGCTGCCCATTGAAACAGCACCGTGTCACTGCAAATGTCTAAGATGTTCATCCGTTGTCTGTGTTTGTCAAGGCTGCACTCAATCACGTTTACAGCTGTTGTTGTAAACATGCTAATTTGCTGTTATCACCTCGGGAAAAGGATGAAGCGTAGTTATTGAGAACAGTCATAAAGACTCTACAGCATTGTTCACAGACCAAGGCCGATCTCACAGATGTTTACAGCTGCTCTAAAACTACAGAAACTCTGTATTTTCCCATCTCAGACAGAAATCCCAAATCAGTTTTCAGTGAAGTAAAAAAATATAAATATATATTTATATATATGAGACTGCAGCAATTTAAATTTTGTACTTTGTCCTTTAAAAAAACAAATCTGAAGTTTAAAGTTATCTTACCTTGTGGATTACAAATACTTTTCAGCTCAATGATAGCACATCAACTTATTCAGTCTCTCTTGTGCGTTTCTGTATTTTTGTGGTATACACGAGATACCTCATGAATCAATGTAGCATTTGAGGTCAGACAGATGGGCTGGCTGGAGTTTCCCAGGGTAGTCCTTAGGTCATTTTATTTTGGAAAGCATCACCGTGTGGTGGTTGAAGCTGCTGTGGGACAGTCATCCATAAGGAACATTAGGTCACATTTCTTCCCCAACAAAAATCTTAATGAGCATTCAAAAGATCCAGATCCTTTATTTGAAAAAGGTATTTATGGGGAAAAATAAATTTATCGGATTCTCATCAAACTGCTACTGTCAGTCTTCACCTCTTTCATTTCCTTTTACCAATTTTTACAACGTTTAACTATTATTAAAATAGAAGTTTTTATGTTAGATGCTGGCTCTCGTATGTACATGATGATGGTGAGTCACACTTCAGGAAGAGTGGAGGAGAATGAGTGGGTTTTTTTGATGTTTGCAGGTTGCCTTCTGAAGGCTTGAGACCTGCTTGTGCACTCTGCAGCCCTGCACACCATACACAGCATCACTGATGATATTGGAGTCAAAAATTAAATTTGTTCTTTTCTATCTATTTATCTCTTATTGAATTGGTCAATTATTTATGCAGATTGCTTCACAGATAGTTAAGCTTTCTCTTGTGAGTTTTCTTTCAGATTAAATTCCAAGTTTTAGTATTTTTTCTTAAAAGCCTTAGACATACAAGTGATAAAATCTTAAAAGCAACCCTACTTAAAACCTTTTTCACATTTAAATCAAGAAACACTTGATAACCATTAGTCATGGGTACAGCGCAAAAGCCAAACCTTATCCAAAGACACATTTACCACAAAGGTTAATGTTTTTTAATTCACTTTTTATGCCAGGTATTCAAAAACTAAATAAGTAAGAGGTTTAAAGATTCCCACCTCTTTATCACAGTCATTACACTCTGCTGATTCAATCCAAGGTAGCTGTGGGGGCACTGGAGTCTATTCCTGCTGTCGTAGTGTGAAAGGTGGGGTACACCCTGGACAACACGTAGACTAATAACTATTCATGCCCACATTCACACCTACGGCTAATTTAGGTTGGCTAATTAGCATAACCCACCCACTTCTTTGGACTGCACCCAGAGAGAAACCACTGAAGCACGGAGAGAACGCGCAGACTTCACACAGGAAGGCTCCAGCTGGTTGTAGCCGTAACACCGTGCTGCCCGTTCATCATACCGTCTCTGACAATGTAACCATTTACAGCTGATGCGACTCAGTGACTAAATATCAACCAGTGACAGCGGTGAATGTCATCTCATTTGAAAATAGGCCGATAATAGTCACCGAGGACAATGTTTAGATAATATATCTGTGCGTCATCAAGTGCAACATGAAGACCCGACTGAAAAATCTAACACCAAGAGATCAAAAGTGCTTCCTTTCAGCTGTGTAACAAAATACTGATTTAAAAAGGATCATTTTTAAATTCAAAAGTTCTTGGATTTGCCTCCAGTGACTTGTCTCATGACTTGAAACCTGCCCGTAAAGATGCAAAGTTTTTCATCCTGGCAGTGAACAGTTGTTTAAATTTCTGGGGAAAAGATTTCTTTTAATGCAAATTTCTTCTTGACGTGCAGTCTACGCTGGCATTAAGTAAGAGTATGTTGTCAAAAAATAAATGCAAATTTGAGTTGAGTATATCTTGGCAGCTCCCTTGGTTATCATGCAGGAGTGGTCAGTCCTCTCTGTGAGCTCTGTGCCCCCTTGTGGGTGGAGCCATCTGCCAGCAAACATCCGAGGGAGGCTGAATATACAGATGCGATGCATCATTATGGGATGACAGAGATGAATGATGAACGCTGGCACTGCCTGATGTCGCTTCATTGACAAACTGAGTCATGACTGCCCAGTCATTGTAACGGCCCGAGTGTGTTATTTACTGCTGTTGCTGAGTCGTCGTCTTCTGTTGGGATTAGCATTTCTAGGGTTGCAGTAACATTGTTTCCAGTTTCTAAACTGGGACAGTCAGAGGCATAAAGAGATTTCCTGGCTTTGAAAGAAGAGGGGATGATTAAAAATGCATGCGGGTGCTTTTTGTCATTACAGAGCCATCAGTGGTTGCAGGTTGACAAGACAATTTCACATCATGGAAATGAATTAACCGGGGTTCATTCATTATGCATGCCCATTGGTTTCTTGTTCAGGATGGCCATTGTGTCATTTCTAAATAGATGAAAGCCAGGTAGGCTTGCAGATAACCTGCTAGTGTATTTCGGGATGTAGAACATTTGTTCTGCTGTCTGGCAGAAACCTTTCTGTTCTTATTTGTGTCTCTCGGGGTCGCGCCCTCGTCTACATTAGCGCTGGCTGTAAAAGGGAAAATTAGGACACTTGTTTCACAACGGTTTTAATAAGCTGCTGTGCTTTTTGACTTATAAATGTCAATTGATGATGCTGTAGCATTAACATTATGTTTAAAGGATTAAAAATCTAGGTCTTCCCCATCCCAAATGGCAGAAAACTGATTGTGCAACAGCTGCATTGCAGAATGTAAGATGTATAAACTGGTTTATCTGCTTTTTAGCCTACTTTCCTTTTTTTTTTTAAATGTGCTGTAGTTAGAGATTTTAGAGGTTTTTATCTTCTGGCCCGTATTTCTGATCATCTTCAGCTGCCTTTTTTGGTTGGACAAATACAAGGAGTACTCCCTGGTTTTCACTGTTAGTAGTTTTGTCAGGTGAGAACACGGGTAGACTGAAACGAAGGTGGATCAGCTGAATCTTGGTTTCTCCATCACTAGATATGCTGTTGATATAACTCCTGTGGGGCTGGCAGAAGTGATTAAGTTTCACCTAAGCTCATTCCGTGGCAGAGCTGGCGGCTCACCATCACTGACAGTCATATTTATTGCCCCGCAACCTGCTTCCCTCCTGGCCTGGGATTCTATTGGTCACTTCCAGACTTGGATCTATTCATCAGTGTCTTCTCCCTGCAGAAGAAGGCAACGTGAACAGAGTAAAAGCGACACCCTGGTTTTTATTATCGTGCTGCTTCACTGTCAACGTCGAAGCTTCAGGCTCAGCTGCATCTCCGAAAGCTGAAGCCACGTTCTGTCACTTCGCCCACACCTCCACTGCCAATTTACATGATGAGGCAAGCTCTTGCGTATTTATTTATGCTGTCAGATATACAGTAACACTGTAGTCTGTTTGTGACACTGTGACTCTTTCTTTTTGGTTTATATAACACAATAATAACAGGCTGGCAAGATGCATCAAGGTCTGCTGATTAATAGCCATCTAATATTTGCTATGTAAAACATTTGTTACGTACATGCTGCGTTTCAGGGTTTTCTGATGTCGTGGAATTAAACAATCGGGAGATATTTTCGGTTTGTTTTGACATGACTCTGAAACCCAGATGATGATCAGTTTATGGTGAAGCTGTGACCAAAAAAGAAACATTTGGGGATTTTTGTTTTTTCTTTGTTGGGCAAAGACAAATATCCATATGGTGTAAACTGTACAGTTTTTAAATGTATTTGATTTTTTTTAAGCTTGCTAATATGTCATCGTATTTCAACCTAATCCAGTTGTTTTTCTCATTTTCTAAAAGTTGTTAAATCAGTTAAAATAGTGAAATAAATGAAATAATTAGAGACAAATGTGGCTCGTGTCCATTTACCAATACATCTTAAAGATTAAAAAACTGCTGTCTAGTCCAGTGTGCATGTGTATATACTGTACTGTACCACTTCAACTTAAAGTAAAAATATATATTTTTTCCCATTCTCTGCAGGTGGTGCTCGTTTTTGCACTCAGCATCGGAGCCCTTGTGATATACTTCATAGATTCCTCTGAGTAAGTAATTAGCTTTAAACTTACTCTGTAATTTTTTCTTTTCCCCTGTAGCTCACAGGTTTTTGAGAGTTTAACTGATATGACTCACTTTAAGATCAGTAACCTCATAGCTAGACACAGTCTTCATGGAAATGTAACCTCATAGCAGCTCTACCAATCAGAGCATGTCTGTAGATGGATTAATGAAACTGATATCAGAAGTTTGTTCTTCAGTTTTGCTGTCCTTGGCCTCAAAACCTGTTTTCCAGTCATGAGCTCCAGGAAATTTTCAGGTCACCGTCTGAAGTCATCTTGTTGCCAGCCTCATCCTTCCTTCTGGAAGCACTCCTCGGTGTAGTGTGCAGAAGGCAGGACATGTAATGGTCACTCACCAGCTGTGAATTCACCTGAGAAATACCCGCGTCACTCGCATATGGGTACAAACTGGTGCTGTCAGACATTATGTTGACTTTGGAGCAGGTTAATGACTGTTTAACGTCTGATCCAACTAGCTAATGGTGGAAAATTTGTAGGGGAGCGCAGTGCAATTAGAAAAAGTCAGTCAGGTTTGAATTAGCTTAATTCACTTTACAAAGAACCGCAGTTTAGTTCCAGGGAAATGAATATAAAGTGTAGTAATAACGCTGCTGATGTTTCTGTTACATTACAGTCTAAATTGCTAAAATCTATTGTAGTTCTATTTGTAGTAGTGCAGACACATGAATGTGAAGTTCATGTAAGGTAGCCTTAATACCACTGAGTGCTTTGTCATGGTTATATGGCATTTAGAACACGGGCTTGCTATTTTTTGCTTGTTTGTTGTTTAATCCAATCATTTTCCAGGTAAACTGCTCCGGTCCTCCTTTGCGATCTCCGCTGACGACCAGCTAGAGCTCACAGATGAAATTTGCTTAATCTCTGTAATGAAAGGATCAGACTTTCAAAGAGGCAGGAAAGTCCAAAATTTCCTGTTCAAAACAATCGCCATCGGTAATCAGACTAGAGGAAGCGGAAGGCTCTTTAAGCTACATGTGAGGCAGTATACTGTTACTGCGGCCTTGTGGTGTTTGGACACAGTGTCATTAAGAAAGTGGGGTAAAACACGCCAGGATAAAAGCTTCTATCAAGCCCACAGTGAGTCTCCACTGGGAGTAATGTTAAAGCAGAGAAGGGAAAATGAGCTGTAAACTCATATAATCAGCCTCCTGCAGGCACACGTTCAGCTTATTTGTTATTGCATAAGAAGACGTACAGCTGAGGGCTTGGCTTGCTCTGATGTGGTTTGCAAGCATGATCTCATTTCATTATCTGGACAAGCTCAGATAGAGTTACATCCTTACCGATGCCATCTGTGGCCTCCTGTTCTCAGAACTTGCCTGTAGTGTCTCTGAGTGCCTTTTCACCTGATGGAGGATGACGTTCAACCCCTCTCTCTTTAAACTCATCATGCATAAGAAGAGACATTGTTAAATGTAGAAGGACTGATGCCCTAGCACCTGCTTGCTGACTTATATCCATATTAGTTCAATGAGGCTCTCTGCCTGAGTTTTCAGTCAGTATTATCCAGGTCTTTCTATTATTCAGACACCATTTTTTCACTACTTGGAGCCAAAGAGCAGCCAGTTAGCTGCTCTCTCGCAAGTGGCAGCAGACTGTAACAGATATAGCCTTTCCTGTAATTAGTGCAAGCCTTGCTGAGGCTGTTATATGATGGACAGGCTGACCTAACTTAAAGTGACATGGAGAGAGATGTCAACATAGCAGACCCACTTATATTCAGAGAAGAGCTGTGAGCTGCACAGAGGAGGTTTAGGTCTGTACATGGAGCTCTAATTCATAAATCTTGAGTTTTGTCTTACTGTGGACGTCATGGTTCTATGTAACTGTCATTTTTAAGTCTGGATCACCTGATCAGCTGGAGAGATGTCCCATACTAACAAACTATTACATGTTTTCATTTTATCTTCTTAGTTTTAAATAGTTTGGTTGTTTATTTCAATAATGACTTTAAACACTCAAAGATTCTAGACTTCATATACAGCTAACAAACTTAGACTGTATATAGAAGATGGGCATAGCTATCGTGCTGTCAAATCATATCCTGCTTTTCCTCCTTTTTGACTATATTTACAAAATGGACAACCTTTTTTTATTCAGTTCACACCATAAACTCACCAACAGGCTCTTTAATGATGAATTTATTAGAAAGAATGCAAATCCAAGTCCCAGTCACATAGCCCTAGAGACCAGTTGGCAACCACCTTGCAACCACTGTTCACTAGGGAAAAATGTGTGTTTCCCCAAATAAAAGTTGCCAGTGGTTACCAGTGATGAAACTGAATTGCAATCAAAGGATGCTGCACCAAAAGCCTTCTCGTGATTGTTTATGACATTGAGGTACTGACATCACACATAGTTTGCATAGAAGATGCAGACTTATCTGAAAACACTCTGCAACTAATCGCTAAGTTTTTGTAAAACCGTAAAAGTGCAACACAAACTGGAAACAGAAAAACTTTGAAAATCAAAGCTGTACTTTTTGAAACATGTTGGTTTCAGTGGTACGGCACAACTTGTAGGTTTGTGTCGCAATTTTTCAAGCTTCACTAGAGTTCGTGGATAATTAGTGAGTGTTTGCAGACAAGTGGACATCTTCCATGCAGACTATGGGAAACTATGCCAATCTGTTAGCAACCAAAGCAATCAGAAGGAGGTCTTTGATGCATCACCATCTTAGACTGATTTTAACTAGCTCGCAAACCTGTTGAGGAATACACATTTCCCTGTAGCACCCAGTGGATACTATGTGGTTGCCGGCCGGGTGACTGCGTGACTGAGGCCTGTGCACCTGAACACTGACTTGGCTTTTTTAGACCTGGAATCTACGTCCATCTTTTATATACAGTACATGTGACAAAGCAAAACGCAGAGTTACCTTTAACAGGCAGTAGCTGATTTTTTTCACCACTTGTGAAGAGAACATTAACACTGACAAAAAGAAATGATGTTGGATTTGAAACAAGTGGTTATGTATACATCCAGAATCTCCTCTTAGCTCTACTTTTGAGCCTTTTTGAGCTGGTAGAAACAATAAGTCTTAAATATTCTCAGAATTTGTATGAAAATATTCCTTTACTTTGCAAAATATATGCACATACAGTATCATCAGACAGCATTAACCCAGTTACATGCGAGCTGGTCCATCTTGATTGATCTGAGCCTGAATTGAATGAAGGTGGGAGAGACCAGATCTGCTGTGGGCAGGGACTGTTTCATGATCCATAACACTCCTAGACATCTTCCAAACCAGGCCTGCTGGAACTCAATTATTTAGCTCTGCAGATCTGCCTGTGTGTGGTCTGTCATCCTGCAATGATGGGGATTTACTGGACCGATGTGTCATTACGGTGAACGAGGGCAGAACCATCCAGCATGGGCTATTCTTAGAGATGCCATGGAGAAGATGAGTTAGGATTTTATTTTTCACCACCTTCTCTGTAAATTTTGAATACATAAAAAGAGCAATGCAGACATTAAGTACTGTATTGTTGTACACTGAGGATGTAAACCATTCTAGGTTTACTAAGTCTTATTTTAATTAGAATTACTAAATATCTTAGAGAGTCGTTGAAGGTTGTAAAAAAAAATTAAGCGTTAAAATTTAACAGAACTATAATGAAGCCTCTATATAGCTAACGTTTAGAGAATAGATCCTCGAATAGAACTGGGATGAAACCTGACGACTATCAGTCATCATCACATCAGTGATGCTAAAGCTAAAGATCAAATGGGAGTCACTGCTCTGTATCGGATTGGTTCAAAAAATAATCACTTTGTGTACTCCACAGGGAAAGTGTTTTATCACAGGGAGGCTATTAGTTGTTTTTTTTTTTTTTTTCACGTAACAAAAGCAATTTGCTTTAATCCGAGTGGTATTAAACAGCACAGGGGAGAACTGCAGCTGCTGAGCAGTGTGCATTAGCGAAGCTTGTGAATTCAAGTGTAGGGGCCCTGCAGGTAAAGAGAGCCAACAAGCTAAATCCATGAGAGATACCTGCTTGGAGCTAATGTGATTCAAAAGATCTCTACGTGCAGTCTCTGCTTGCAGGAAAAAACCCCAAAAGTTTATCAGCCAATTTTGTGGATAAAATCAAAAATAATCAAAAATCATAATAAAAAAGTTCTTTGGGCTTAGATAGACAAATATGATTTGTATGATGAATGGTCTAAAAATCAAAAGTGTTCATCTGTGTCTAAAAGCAGCAAAATTGTCGTACATGAACTTGCTCTAGATTGACTAACCGATTCATTACTACAGTGCAGATTCCCACTTTAACACAACTAACAGTCACTGTTTACATAAATGATCAGCTGTTCATTAAAACATTTATTAATCAGTTAATGCTTTAACTGCTTACTGTTTCTCAGTCTTGTTCTATTTTAAATGTGCACTAAGCCTGTGTTTTCATTTTAGGTGTTAGTAATAATAATTAAGGCTTTTTTTTTTCACTTTCAGGACATGAATATTGGTACGCAATCATACTAACCTATTACATTTACATTTACTTGGTTAATTATTTCTCTTTATTTGAATTCTTTGTGCCAGATACAAGCTTATTAAGGGTGAGACTTCACTACATTGCTAGCATTTGCTATGGCTGCTTGATTTCATTAAACAAAAAAAAGAGACATGAACCCTGCATGCATTTAACCCTTAAACTACTGCTTTGCCTCTGCATTTCCATCATGTTTGATCTAATATTTATGCGAAATGTTTGCATATGAGATGGGAAATGCAAGACTCATGGGAACGGAGCACCGTTTCAATGTGAAATATTGCTCTGGGAATTCAACATATTCTTCAGATACATTGCTTTGCAGTTATTTAAGGGTTAATCAGGTACAGCAACAAGTTACTGCTTGTGTGACAATAAATGCATGCCCTTTCTCAACAGAAAAAAACATTGGAAAACACTTACTATTGCACTTTTTTGAGCACTTATTTTTCTCTTCTTTTTGGAAATCTTAAAAATGCATTTTCAGGAAAAGAAGAATGCATCTTTTATGTTTTATTTTTCATGAAACATTTTGATTTCAAAGAAATGACCTTGTGTTTTCACACTCCATTGTCAGTACCTGCCTTTGGACATGAGCATCTTTTGTTTTTGTCTCTGTCTAACAGTCCCATCGAGTCCTGTCAGAACTTCTACAAAGACTTCACGTTGCAGATTGACATGGCATTCAACGTCTTCTTCTTGCTCTACTTTGGCCTCCGTGTAAGTAGAACTCAGAGTCCCCATCTCAGTTAACTCTTTCCCCCTTGGACGCCTACTAGATGTAGCCCTTGTTTCTCTTTTCCAAACTGAGCAGTTTGTGCCATGTTTGCTTCCAGAACAAACTGACTGTGCGTGCATCAGAAGTTAGTGAGGGTGATCTTTGCCTATACAGCTTAACTGGAGCTACCCTGGGAAAAACCCAGGAACCTATTCTAATGGTCATCAAACCACATCTTTGCTGATATATATTAAGGTGTCAAAACTTGTCAATAAGGGTAAAGAAGAAGTCGTGATTACGTCCTTATTGGGGAAAGCGTTAAGGGAAGATTTATGAATTTTCCTCTGTGATTTTTCTCTTGTGTTTTCATTTGAAAGTAGCAAATTTCTCTCTTTTTAAAATTTTTACTCTACTCTTTGTATTCGCAGTTTATTGCTGCCAATGACAAGCTGTGGTTCTGGCTGGAGGTGAACTCTGTGGTGGACTTCTTCACCGTTCCTCCAGTGTTTGTGTCAGTGTACCTGAACAGGAGCTGGCTTGGTAAGAAGGCTCTCTTTACTGGCAGTGAATCAATGAGCATTTATTTACCAGCGGCCTGCAGTGCCCCCTGGTGGATTTAACAAGTCTAACAGCTGTCGTTTGCACACCAGATAATCTCAGCACATCACTAAAGCTGCAAAGACAGACATTGGTGCGCCCCTATTGTTAGCCATATAAGTTTGATGCTTTTGTCATGAAATTAACTTCAAGCTGACACATTGCATGACGTGCATGAAGAATACGATTCTCACTATCATGATGGAATTGTGCATCATTTTCAAAAACCTCTGGTACAGCACAGCATGTAAGTTGATTAGCAATAATGACTCAAACGCTTTGTTATCTTTGTTCACTGAACTCATGCTGGCTTGCTTTAACGTAGGATCAAATGTTGTATGACTGAAAAGGTGTGCCACTTGAGTCCATGTCTTTGGCCCGGTCTTGTGCTTAGCAGGCTTTATACTGCAGTTGTCATTCACATACCCTTCACCTCTCCAGCAGAGCTCTCTACGGCACCGTTAATAACACTCAAATGAAATCACGGTGTGGCTGAAAAGTACACGAAAGGATAGAAAAAGGTAACAGGCTTTGTTGGGGGCTTGAGCGCAAGAATACAAGTCAATCTTCTAAATGTCTGAAGCTCATCACTCGGAGAGGTCTGTGAGAAATTAGGGGATTAAGTTGAGGGGTTGAAGAACAAACCTTCCATATAACCAACAGCAGCTATGCTTTCAGCAAGAAACACTCCTGCCCTCTTAAGTCAGTAGAACAGCCTGATTACTACACTTCAATAATGTGCCTGTGCATTTTCACTGAGCAGATTTATTGTGACTTGCGGTGTCAAAACAGGAAACAGTAGAATGTATTGATGCTGGTTGCTGCTGCCATCTGGTGGACACATGGGAGTATAGCTTGCATTTTAGCTGATCGGCTGTCTTTTGGATATCAGATTGTTATTTTGTTTATACATGTTGTAGACTGTCTATAGTGTTATATACATTTACATATAGTTATTGTGTTATTCATCAACTCCTTAATGGTATTTGTACTTGTACTTGATGTCTGGTCCAATTTCTGTGTTTTTGTTGGATTATTTAATCTGCAAAATTTCACAATGTGTGCAGACTGGTTGTTGCTTTGCTTTTGGCACTGAGTTAGCATTTATGGACAGTGCATCAAAAGAGAAGAATATTTCTTTAGAGATGATGTAAAAGTCATTCATCCACGTAGCAGAGCAGAATGACACCGTAGGAACACTTCTGTTCAGTTTCAGCGTTGGTTTTCCATCTATCATAGCAGTCTAAGGCTTACTAACACAACAAATATGTCTGCTTGTCGTCAAGAAACACAACAGCCATGTCACAGTGATTAAATCACTATTATCCACATAATGTTAGAGCGATATTGTGGTTCGGACACACAGTTTGTTTTATTATTAGTCGATCGCTTCTAATATCTTTATGTCTAAGAAGCTCAGATTAGCAAACGACTCAAATCATGGTCATAATATCAACATATATTTTGATACACCTCTAATAGTTTACATTATATGACAACATTTCTCTTGTCAGTACTCATATAGCCAACAGTAGCCTTCTGAGAATCTGCCTATGTACATAGGTTTGTTCGGTTAAGGCTGCATTTTCTAAATTGTCAAACAGCGTGAGCAGCACTGAGATTCGGTTATTACGGTTAGCACCCCGTTGTTCCGCTGTTACTGTTTGTGTAGGTGTTGTTGCTTTTGTTGTTCGCTCAGCCCCGCGTGACTCATTTCACTGTATTTCATACAAGCCAAAACAGAGAGCTTCCTGTCACACATCAGGTGCATGGGCAGGAGATAGAAGGCTGTCTAGAGAATGAAATTACACATGCGCAGCCTGTATGCTGGATATTAGTTTTTAATATTGTACTCGTAGGCTACTGTCGAGGGTTTAGAAAAAAAACATTCGGGCATGGTTTGCGAATTAAAAGCAGAGCTGTAAATAATAAAATTGTTGGTAATTCATACTAAATTATTCCATTTACCTGCTTTAGTTTTGAGGGTGTCATCCTGCCCATGCTGGCTCACTGGGACACTTATAGAATAGAGAGGTCTATTTAATTTTACTGATTAAAAAAATGATTTCTGCTGATCGCTCTTAACTCCAAGCATAAAAATGTATTGTTGTTTCTTTTCTTTCTTTCTTTTTCAATGGAAAGCATCTTAATCTCTTTTAGTATGGTCGGTGCAGTTGGTCATGGAGGATTTAGTGTGTGGCTAAACTGAGGTCAAACAAGTGATGAGGTCGCATCCGGCTCAGCTGCTGTCGAATTGCCTCTTCCATTCGAAAGTCCAAATTTCACTGAGTGCTTAGCTGAACTGCCAATCTGCCGGTCCTGCTGTCTGAACGCTTTGACACAAATACATCCAGTTTGCACCAATATTATCGCACATTAACAAGCTCATTGATGCATGACAGGCTTCGGGGTGCGAGCATGACACACATTTTGGATGTTACGGAGAATATGCCTTCAGATATTTCACGCAGAAACAAACTGCAGCAGCTGAAAAGATAATAGTTTTTGGTTCTGGGTTTTTATGCTTCGTATGCAGTCACTGGACAGTTTATTAGGTACACCTTACTAGCACTGGGTTCGGTCCTGTTTTGCTTTAGAACTCCCTTAATTCTTTGTGGCATAGGTTGAACAAGCTGTTGGAAAAATGCTTTAGAGATTTTGTTCCATAGTGACATGACAGCATCATGGAATTGCTGCAGATTTGTCAACTGCACATCCACAATCTCCTATACCACCACATAACAAAGGTGCTCTGTTGTTGTTTGAGATGATTTGAGCTTTGTGACATGGCATGTTATCCTGCTGGAAGCAGCCATGAGGATACGGTTACACTATGGTCATAAAGTAATGAATATCATCACCATCAATACTCAGGTGGGCCATGGCATTTAAATAATACTCAGTTGCTACTAAGGGGCCCACAGTATGTGAAGATAATATTCCCCACAAAAACAACTTAGCCGAGGAGTGGAATCTGGTGTGGTCTTCTCCTGTGGGAGCCCATCTGCTTCAGAGTTTGTCCACAGATGCTTTTCTGCATATCTTGGTCTTTTTATTACTTTGAAGCACTCTGCCATGTGATTGGCTAATCATATATTTGCATTGACAAGCAGTTGAACAGGTGTACCTAAAAAAGTGGCTGGTGAGTGTAAGTTGACATGCATCTTTGCTCATAGAAAAATGTCATATTTTGCATGTTTAGTTTACTGATCTGTGGTTCCAAGTGTTTTTGGCTTTTGGCGCCTTCACTCACGTCTCTTTGCAACACTTCGTGGACTGATATCTGAGTCATGAATTAGTAAGAACAATGAAGTCCTGAAGTAGTAAAATGAGCCCAGATTATTTTTTACAGCTGTTATTCTTTTATGTACCTTTCTAACTGCACCGATGTGCACCAGTGTAACCGAATTTAAATATTTGTGATATGTGTTAAATAAATAAAGAGGTTGAAGAGCCCAGATACATTTCAGATAATTACAGGACCTGAAAAAAACCCTCTTTTTAAAATTTCACTCTTTTCTCAGTTAGTTCTCTTCAGATTACTCTTAATATCACTTGAATATTAAAACGAGTCCTTTAATTGAACTGCCCAGTCTTCTGAAATGCACTAAAAGGATGAATGAATGAACTTCAGTTCATGTATTTTTTCTGTACGGTGATTTTTTTTTTTTTTTTTGTATAACTACAATAACAGCTATTACATCAGCTACGATTAATTTAGGGATTATTGTTGAAGCACTAAATCCATAGTAAAACACAACAGTGATTGCCAAAGCTTTTCATTTTTCCCTACACAGCTTTACTGTTCACATGACATCTTGTTTCCTGCTCTAAATGTGAGACTACAATACATTCTGTGCCTTTCCAAGATTAGAGAATGAAATTTGGTTTGTCAGCAGCAGTTGCCGTGTTATTGGGATGAGATGTAGGCTACATTGTGAAGCCAGCTGATGGACAGACTTGCTGTCTGGCCTCTTCCTTTCCCTGGATGATTCCTAAAGGAGCTTACACTCTAATATCCTGATGGGAAAAGGGTTTGCTTTAAGCTCGCCACGAGGATACTGTGAAGGTCCGAGGTAAATCAGATCAAAATACTTCTTCGAAAAAAAGACCTGTTTTTGACGCCAGCCCGTCGGGTGCAAATATGAAACATGAAAGCACCTGACTGTTTTTGTGGATTTTTTAATTTGTTTATATTCTGGAGGAGATTTAAAAAAAAATTTTCATGTGAAATATTTGGTAAGGCAGACGAAGAACAGTGAAGACGTGGATGTGAAGTAGATTTCGGACTAAAGCTGAAGACTTTCACCCAATTTCTAGACATGATTCCTACTAAGATGTTAGTGTACAGGGGGCCTGATGGAGGCACACACTCCCAGAAGGTTTCTAGTACAAGAAGACGGAAAAAATCCACCGGGGAGCTCTTCCAGAATGGCTACAGGGTGAGGATGGGCCACGGCCAGGTGATTGATAAAGAGGACCAGGACAGCATTTGCTACAGCTTCGGTGCATGCTTCCATGTAATCTCCTACTGGGGTAAGATCCTCAGGACGTGAGAGCGGAGGGGAATCTCTTTCTAAAGCCCTGTGTTGGATGCTGTGGGTCAGCTGGAGCATGTTCAAAATTTGCTCTGTGCTATGCTCTGCATCTGGCAAACACTCGCTTGGCACGGCATAACACAGTTAGTTGTTATAAAAAAGAAAAAAAAAAGATGATTTATTTTTATTTTCTCTAACTGAATGATTGCCTGTAATGTCTTTGATTTGTGTCACTTGGCATTCACACAAATCCACTCCAGCAGGAGAATTTATCATCCCAATTAATGCAGAGGGATACGGATTTAACTTGATTGCTCTCTCTTGGCTGAGGTGGCGTTTAATTTTTTATGCAGCTCAAACACTGTGAATAGTGCAGCTTTTCTTTCTCAAAATGAGTGAGTTCTATGAATCATTTAGATTTCAAGCTCAGATATGAGGCGCCCTTTAGCAGGCTGTTTGCTGCAGTGCGGCGATGAAGCGTAGCGCAAATATTTGACTTTATCAGATGTGATTTTGTGGCAGATCATCTGAGCTTATCGACAGTAACGGCATTAAACACGCGATGACACGGTCGCCATTTAACCTGAATGTGAATACAGCCAAGTGGTGATTATGAGCAGGAGCTCAGGCTGGCGTTTGTTGGTGTTCTGCTGTCCTTGGACTGTTGGCAGCGTGCACCGGCTCCATTTTTTTCTCCCAACAAATAAATACCCTCAAATTTAGGATTTGACGTCACATCTGTTTACTCATTCAATTTGGCGTGGCAGCATCCACCTGTCTTTACTCTAATCCAGGTTTTCATCTCGTCCACGTTCAGTTTTATCCACTGGGAATGACGCACGTATCAGGTAGATGCCGGTGCAGAGCGGGGCTCTTGAGATTAAAACACAGTGTTATGAGTTGATGAAGATCTGGGATGCCGAGCTTGTTTTGTGTTTTTTTATTATGCTTTATTTCCCCACAAATATTTCAAATATTTTCTTTTAATATCGTAAGTGCTTAGTACCTGTCGATCTGTTGGACTTTACTTTTTGTCAATATGAATCCAATGAAGCTTGTAAACATGGATGAAAGTATGAAAGGTATGGTTGTTAAATGACGATCAGGTATCATTCACGATGCCTGACTTGTTGCTAATCAGTGTTTTATGTTTATTTTCTCACAGGTTTGAGGTTTTTAAGGGCCTTAAGATTGATACAGTTCTCAGAAATTTTACAGTTTTTGAATATACTAAAGACAAGGTAAGTTTATTGATGCTTTTTCTTCTTTTTTGTTCATACAGCTGACAGTTTGTTTTTCATCTGCCTTTTGCTTCACGCGAAGAAAGAATGTAGTTTTATTTTGACAGCAAAATAAACACAAGGTTTCATTTGGCAAACGCTGACATCAAGTTTATTTGTGTGTTGTGCACACTGAACTATATCACCGTACCATATCATGCAGTCGTGAACAAAAGAGATTGCTGCTGTGCCCCTTCTGCTTAGAATTAAAGAGTTTTGCACAGATGTCACGTCAGAAAGAGCTTTGAGTATATCGACATGCTTTAGAATAATCCTCTCACTTGACAGAACAGACAAAGAAGTGGATAGAAGTCAAACAGGGACAGCACTGCAATAACATATACACTGCAATACTTAATAAATCCTGATTATAGTACGCATTAAAGATAACAGACTCTTTTATAATGCATTTGTTTACACTGACATTAGGCTTAACTTTCAGCTGTATATGATGAAAATATCCTGGAGCCTGCTTGGATTTTTTTTTTTTTTTTTTTTTGCAAAGCCATATGTAACAAGAATAGCATGGCTAACCACAACACAAGAAAAAGTACAAGCTATAAATTCAAGTAGGAGCTACAGTTTTAAGAGCTTAAATCTCCCATGTTGCATATTCTAATAGTTCAGGTTGAACCTTAATTCTGATTTCACTCTCAGACTTATAATGTGTTTTAAAGCATAGACTGAATTTTTGTGTGAGCTAGGGCTTCCAGTTTGGCTTCTTATCCCGGTGTAACAGCTACAGTTAATACTTCATCTTCTGTTGTCTGGCTCTTTCTAACATAGCAACTCGATTAAGCTGGTGAACCTGTGTTCAATCTTCATAAGCACATGGCTAACTGCAGCAGGGTTCATTCATTTGGTAAGTTAGGTGAAAATGTGGTGGTGCTGTGTAGCAACTGGATGCCTATTATCAGTAATTATTTACTGCTTCATCAAAGACCTGTGTGTTTCCGTGGTCGTTGTGTAAATTCTGACCTTTGTTCCAGGTGGAAAACTCAGGGGATCCTTGGGAAAACTTCCAAAATTCCCAGGCACTTTCCTACTGGGAATGTGTCTACTTACTCATGGTTACAATGTCCACTGTTGGCTATGGAGACGTGTATGCAAAAACCACCCTGGGCCGCCTGTTTATGGTCTTCTTCATCCTTGGTGGTTTGGTAAAAATCCCTCTCATTACTTATTCCCGCTTAAAATCCTCCATCACATAAATGCTGGGACTTAAGTCGAGACGCCCGCTTCACCCGTTGTTCACATTGAAGTGTATTTGTGGCTCACCACTTCACCACAGTATGTTGCATGTCATGTACTGTATGAGTTGTCCACAGTGTTGCAGCATTGATTTTGGTATAATGCTGAAGTTTTGATTTAAATGACATGTAGAATATTTGAGAATTTTTGCATCTGTTATTAACTGTAAAGGTACTACGGTTTCAGGTGGCTCCACCCTCCTGCCTTCCCTCCCTCTTTCCAACAAACACAGTGAGATAGAGTTGATTCATGACAGCCCAGCTTTATATGGATGTAGCAACATTGCTGTCCTCTTTCAGAATAGTCTGGCAGAAAATATCCCGTCGGGGATTTAACACAGACCCGAATTACCTGATAAAGAAAATAGGCAATGACGATTTAGAGGGCACAGTTAACCGGATTATAAAGTATTATTCAGCGTGGACATACAGTACTTTGATATGATCAAATACCTGGATTTAACTGAGGTAAGATTGAGGTATATTAAAGCGACTTTTCAGTCATCTAAATCTGAAATGTTTTCGTTTTGCTCAATACTATGCAAAAAAACATAATAAAGGTTAATAATAATCTACCGTTAAACTTAAAAGGCATGCTAGGGGGCTCATGTGACTATATAGCTTCTCTGGTGAAGATTTAAAAAAAAAAAAAATTTCAGTTTTCATTCACCTGCACAGTGGCCTGTAAAATCACCAGTGTGAAACAGACATCAAGCCAATTGCAGACCTTCAAAGGGTGTAATCAGGCCCACTTTTCCCTTCGATTGCATTTTGTTTTGTGCTACACGTCATTAAGAATGAGAGTGGTTATCTATACTGTTAGTTAAATTAGAGCCAGAAGTCTTAATCGACATTGTGTAGTTTGCCCACTGGAGGGCACTGTGCAGCTTTATTTCTCTATTATTGTAGGGCAATGAAAAGCAGAGGTATAAATGATGAATTGATTTGTAATTAATTTGAAGGGTCAGAACAACAAAATACAAAATATATTTTATGCTGATAGATTTTTCTAAGCTTGAAGGGGAAAGGCTGAGGTGTTTTCTTAAAAACACTGTAAAAAGAAAAACAAATTTTATACTTAGGCTAATTTCTTGGATCTGTTGTAAGCTGGCACGTCTGCCTCCTCCACGCAGGAATATTCAGGTGGTTGGGCAGTGGCGTGCAGCCATAAGTTGTTTGCCATCCATTGAGCTGTGCTACTGAAATCAACCGTCGTGTGTTTGTTGGGCGAAACATGGCACATAAGGTTTTTTCTTAATTTTTCTAATTTTTCTTTTTCTTCAACATGTCGCTCATCTGCTTTCATTTTTCTCCTTTATTCTTTCAGTATTTGAAAATATTAGCCTTTAAACTGGATTCCATTGTCATACTTTTTCTCTATTGTGAATGTAACTGTGACATAACTTCAGCTTACATTCACATGATTTTCTTCAGTCAATTTGAATAATTACACGTTTCTTTTTCTCTTTCACCGTTTTCCTGTTAACACATAAAAAAACCTACTCCAGCGCGTAGAGTAGCGCTCCTCTTTCAGACTTCACAGATTTCTCTAAAGTTAAAATAGAGGACCTGCTCTTCTTTGCTTGTCTTTTTTTTTAGTCTCTTCTTCTGTCTCCTATCTTCTCCTTAGGCCATGTTTGCAAGCTACGTCCCTGAAATCATAGAGTTAATAGGAAACCGCAAGAAATATGGTGGTTCCTATAGTGCGGTTAATGGGAGAAAGTAAGTATTCAAGGAGGCTCTACTGCCTCCGCCGCAGTAGAACCTTCTCTGCATGCCCTTTTCTTTTTCTTTTCCATGCATGTAGGCCATGTTTGCTCGCTACGTGCCAGAAATTGCTGCTCTCATCCTTAATCGGAAGAAATATGGAGGGAGTTATAACTCGACCAGAGGCAGAAAGTAAGTCAAACAAATAAATAAAATAGAAAACAAACAGACAGATAGACAAAACAGCAGATTTGTAATGGTGTGGTTTTGTGTGACTCAAGTGGCCCTCTCATAAAGAGGTGACATGATTATGATTTGAATTGTAATGATCTCAATGAGCATTAAAGTCACACTGTGACTGAAGAACTTGGCCATGATAAATGTGTATTTATTTCTGCTGCTTTTAGATGTGTACAAGCTGTCATTGCTGGAGTTTTTTTTTTATTTTGAATAAATGAATGTCTGGTTTTACGCTGGAAAAAAAAATCTCCATTTAAGCAAGTGATTGTCTGTTACGGAGTCCTAAAAGTCATTTTCATAAAATAAGTGACCTGTTTTCAGTAAGTATTTACAGTTATTGTAAAAAGAATGCCCTTTGTCAGTTCTAAGTTTTTAAATACAGGCGATAAAAAAAGGTCCTGAAACTAAGTAAATGTATTACACCATACCAAGTTGCAGAAGCAGTGTGTGAAAAACTCGGTACACTTCTACAGCTTCCATTGGAATTACAAGGTTGCTGATGATCACAAGAACTTCATTAACGGTCAAAAGTGTGAGGCAGAAGTTTTGGCAGTTTGCTGGTCTGGCCCGTTCAGGCGTGGGTAAACACAACGCCAAGAGATCAGCAATGAGAGAGAGAGGAGTTGTTGGTGCCCAACAGTCTGGGGAGGGTTATAAAGCACCTGCTAACAATTTGAAGTCCATTATTCTGCAGTGAGGATGAAGGGGAAACATCCAAGACAGCTGCCAATCTATGAAGGAGGGAACATCCCAGCAAATTCACCCCCAAGTCACACTGTGCGATGCTCAAAATACAAAAAACAAACAGAAGAGCTACTTCTCAGACTCTACAGGCCTTAGTTATCATGGCGAATGTTAAAGTGTGTGATAGTACTATTAGAAAAAGACTTGCATGGCTTCCCTTCTCTCTAAAAAGATTGTGGACGCAAGGCTTGGGTTTGCAAAGTTGCATCTGAACAAACTGCAAGTCTTCTATCGTTTGGACAGAGAGGACCAAAGTGGCCACAATGCACAGCACCACAACTCGCTCCAACTGTCCAGCAAAGGTGGTGGAGGAGTGATGATTTTAGGCATGAACCTGGACACATTGCAGCCTTTGAGTCAGCTATGAACTCCTGTATACCAAAGTTATCTAGAGTCAAATGTAAGGGTATAAATACATAATGGCATGGTGTTATATGTCACTGTGTCATCCCAGGTTGTATTGGCCTAACTTTAAAACATGTTAAGGGCTAAATATTATTTTTGTTATGCCCTGATATGTAATTCTTTAGAATTGACAGAGGGTGTACTTTCTTTTTGCCTTGACTGTATAATAAAAGGACTTTATAATAATAATGATTTGGTAAAGATTTTCCAAATTTTTTTTTTTTTTAGAAAATATGACTTTAGGAACTCAAATAACAGCCACAAATATCTTGAAAAGGCAGATATTTTTCAGTGTAATCATATCGATGTACTGTTGTCATGCTTAATAGTGGCATTTGTAGGATTCTCTCACTGTGTTATAAACTGTGATTATCCTGTTGGGAATTGTTTCATTGTAACAAAAATGGGGAGAGGCTGTGCAGACTCCATACCAATGACTCAAAAGGTCACGTAGCTTAGCGATCCCTTTTATGGATTGAAGTGTAAATTGCGTCATCGTGGTTCAATACAGTACAGCAGCAATATAACTTCAAAAAAAAGGAAAAAAAAGTAATAATGTAATGTTAATAAGTAGCAGTATCTATGTCAAACTCATCATAAAGTTCTGGTTACCCCACAACTATAGTCAGTTGAGCCATTTTAATAATATTCAAATAATATGTTTATTCAAAGTTTTAATACATACTTATGTATTTAAAGTAAAATGCAATAGTGTGATGGGTTAAGACTCCGTTATGTGTAAAGTTTATCCCCTAATTCTTGTCTGTCTTGTAGAACATCTAAACTCAAGCATCAACATTTTACATAGAAAAATTCTTAAATGCATAAAAACATTCAGATGGCCCCGCCCCTTCCTGAGCCTGGTTCTGCCGGAGGTTTCTTCCTGTTAAAAGGGAGTTTTTCCTTCCCACTGTCGCCAAAGTGCTTGCTCATAGGGGGTCATATGTGTTGTTTTTTTTCCTCTGCATGTATTATTGTAGGGTCTACCTTACAATATAAAGCGCCTTGAGGCGACTGTTGTTGTGATTTGGCGCTATATAAATAAAATTGAATTGAATTGACATTAACTTAATTTTTGCTTTTTAACTTTTAGTTTATGTAAAAGAGGAAAGAATTAATTTTAAATATTATTTTTTATGTTAAGAAGTGAAAGACTGTAATGAAAATGGTTACTACCAGTTTTTGATACCTCAAACAGTGATCTGGACGGCTGTAGCCAATCAGAAGTTCATGTTTTCCATAGCTAGGTTAAATAGTGATTAATAAATCAGCCTCAGCCTCCCTGGGAAAGTCTATGCCAAGGTGCTGGAAAGGAGAGTTCGTCCGTTAGTCGAACCTCGGATACAGGAGGAACAATGCGGTTTTCGTCCTGGTCGCGGAACACTGGACCAGCTCTTTATCCTCTCCAGGATACTTGAGGGTGCATGGGAGTTTGCCCAACCAGTCTACATGTGTTTTGTGGACTTGGAGAAGGCATTCGACCGTGTCCCTCGGGGTGTCCTGTGCGAGGTGTTGCGGGAATATGGGGTGTCTGGCCCATTGCTATGGGCCATTCGATCCCTATATAACCGTTGCAAGAGCTTGGTTCGCATTGCCGGCAATAAGTCGGACTCGTTCCCGGTGGGTGATGGGCTCTGCCAGGGCTGCCCTTTGTCTCCGGTTCTGTTCATAATTTTTATGGACAGGATTTCTAGGCGCAGCCAAGTGGCGGAGGGCTTTCGCTTTGGTGGCCTCAGAATCTCATCTCTGATTTTTGCAGATGATGTGGTTCTGTTGGCTTCATCAGGTGAGGGCCTCCAGCTCGCACTGGAACGGTTCACAGCCGAGTGTGAAGCAGCGGGAATGAGGATCAGCACCTCCAAATCTGAGGCCATGGTTCTCAGCCGGAAAAGGGTGGAGTGCCCACTCCGGGTCGGGGATGAGTTCCTGCCCCAAGTGGAGGAGTTCAAGTATCTCGGGGTCTTGTTCGCGAGTGATGGGAGAAGGGAGCCGGAGATCGACAGACGGATTGGGGCTGCAGCTGCAGTAATGCGGACGCTGCACCGGTCCGTCGTGGTGAAGAGGGAGCTGAGTGTAAAAGCGAAGCTCTCAATTTACCGGTCGATCTACGTCCCTACCCTCACCTATGGCCACGAGCTGTGGGTAGTGACCGAAAGAACGAGATCGCGGATACAAGCGGCAGAAATGAGCTTCCTCCGAAGGGTGGCTGGCCTCTCCCTTAGAGATAGGGTGAGAAGTTCGGCCATCCGGGAGGGACTCAGAGTAGAGCTGCTGCTGCTCCACATCGAAAGGAGCCAGCTGAGGTGGTTCGGGCATCTGACAAGGATGCCCCCTGGGCGCCTCCTGGGTGAGGTGTTCCAGGCATGTCCCACTGGGAGGAGGCCCCGGGGCAGACCCAGGACACGCTGGAGAGATTATATCTCTCGGCTGGCCTGGGAACGCCTTGGTATTCCCCCGGATAAGCTGGAGGAGGTGGCTGGGGAGAGGGAGGTCTGGGCCTCTTTGCTTAGGCTGCTGCCCCCGCGACCCGGCCTCGGATAAAGCGGATGAAGATGGATGGATGGAAATCACTATTTTCATCTATTTTCTAAGTTATGCTTTACTTTGAGTAATGTTGCTTAACTAGATTGATATGACTAAAGGTTTTACTGGTATTGTTATGCACAGACTCTCCTCCCCAATACAAATAGTTACTTACATTAGAGGTTGCTAGGGAACAGACTAACTAATATGGTTGCAACCCAGTTAAAAGGAACATTAAAATGTTTTTATTTCTGAACAAAACAGTGGGAACAATTTCCTTCTTTCCAGATTTCACAGTTTTGTCATGATTGATCATTTTACTGTGAGAAAATCCTGGTTATTTTTGATGTAATTAGGCTGCTTACTGTTAGTGTGTGTGCGCCAAATGTGTGTTTGTTAATCAAGTGTTTCCATTATTCTCTTTTTTTTTTACATTTTGTTCACCCATCCTCTCCTTCATCACTCAAACTCCAATTCATGTCAGACAAACAGTCTTAATAAGATAAAACGAGAAAAACAAATTACATTGGAGCTAACTTAACATAATACAGAAAGACCAATATGGATGTCAAGGACACACAGTGAGAAATAATTATGATTTTTAAAAGTTCTATCATTATATAATAACATACAGTAATAATATAATTCGGTTGAAGGACAGCCATTTAGGCATCAATGAGTAATTCTGAGAAAATCATATACTTTAGCTCACCTGCATTTTCAGCACTGAAGAAAATGCTAAAGTCATACATTTTGTCGTGTACCATTGCTTCATGCTTCATAGTGATTTTTGCTAAGATCAGTTTTTGTATGCCTGGAAACACTTTGATTGCCCTGCTCCACTTGTGATGTTTCCATGCTTTGCTATTTCAACAGTCTTGGCCTTAATCTTCAGTCTGACCTACACCCTGAAGGCGAAGTTTAAAAGATATGCTTTGGCAGTTTGGGGAATATTCTTATTAGCTTTCTTGCCTCAAGTTAAAAGGGAACTCTTACATTCATTTCTTGTCCCATGTTTTTTATTATTGGACTTTTTGCATGATTCATAGTTCAAATTCTCATTTATGTGGCATTGGTCATTGGTGCAGCTCCGCAGTTGATTTGTTAGCTAAAGTAGACTGTTTTAGCTCTATGTTCACAGCTAGAGCTTTGTGCCCAAGATGACCATATTAAAGATCTCTCAATAACTTCATGCAGAATGAAAAGTAAAAAAAAAAACACTGTGTGAAATATTTGTAATAGTCTGAAAAACTGAGCTTTTGTGTCACATATTACACATGCTGACCTTTGAAACTTTGCCCACCTTTATCATCAGCATCCAACTTTGCAACAATATGACAAATAACTAGGAAAAGCTTTATAAGTCTCCTTTAAATAAATAAAAACATACAGTGCTTTTGTTTTTTGTCTTAAATATGAAGCTACCCAGGTTGCAAGAAGTATCTGGGCCTATTCTGTGAGAGGTCAAGTAGTTTGTGGTGTGCATGAGGCACCCACTGTGTGGCACTCCAGTTTTGCTAATATGATCTGGCCTTGAGTAAGCAGTAGGGCAGCTCATTCCTTTTTCCACTTTGGCCCTGTGTGGATGAGGAAATCCTCATCCAATATAAAGGCCATACACACTTTCAGTCTTATTGCACAGTGGTGTGGAGGGTCCACCACATTAAGTGAAGTTCCAAAACAGCTAGCCTTACATGGCAGTGGGTTATAAAGCCTTCCAGCACTAAGTTTGAATTGATGCAGCTGCACCACGTTTCTTAAGCTGTAGCACCTGTTTGTGCTACAGAGAGGAAATGCCAAAAACAAAACACATTTCCTGATGGTTACTTCAGAAGGACTGCCTCAAGAATAAAGTAAACAAAATAGTTTTCATAAACAAACTAAAAAAATAAAATACATGAAAAAGGATAAATTTATACTTAATAACAATAAATGTAAATGTTCTTACATAGCCAGAAAACCAAGTTATACTTCTGAATTCATAGCCTGCACTTCTGCAGCAGTTTTTATTGTTGCGCTATTGCTTATAATACCAACAAATATGAAAAGAATGAAGACAAGTGAGAGCAACTCGGAAAATGCGTTACTGTCTGAGTGCAGTGGAGATGGAGCCGATGTGCTTTCCAGCAAGTGATACATGGAGGGCGTGGTGCAGTCCATCAGTCCATCTGACAGCAGTATAAATCAGTGCAGTTCCTGTTTCCAAAGGAGAAAGTTTCGGGCACCCCGAGGCTCACCGCTGTGTTTCTGTTCTCCTCCTAATTAAGAGAGGTCGGATTTGAACGGAGCCAAGTACCCCGTGCTTTATTGAAAACCCTGAGCTCTTGTCCTTGCCCACAAAATTCTACATTTGAGCTTGTTTTTTGTTATTTTTTATTAAAACAGAGAATGCTATTGTGTACCACTAACTAATAATACTACGTATTGAATTAAAGAACACAAAATCAAGGCGTCAATTACCAGAATTAAAAACAAATGATGTTATTGCAGCTCAAAAATACACGCAAGTACACAATGCCTTCTGAAAAAAACAAACGAACAAAAAACTACAGCCAGTGTGAATTTGTTTAATTAATTAATACATTTTTTTAAGCAGTTTGAGAGGTGCTGATTTCTTCAACTCAAACTAGAGCCAGGGCTGCTGGTTTCCCCAGCTAAGGAGAAGGCAAGCAAATTGTATGATGGCATATTTCTTTTGATATGAAAGTAAATAAGCGTATTCTCCAAAATGCCAAACTACTCCTTCAACACCTTTTTAGCCATAAGATCTAGCCTAAAGACAGGGAGATTCTGCTAGATGCCTCAGAGTTTAAAGTCGTGGTTTCTGGTAGCATGCTTTTGGTACGATTTGAAAGAAACCAGACTTGGTTTGGGAAGTTTTCTTAAACCAAGTATATGCTTCTTGTGCTTTTTTCATTTTTAATTTAAAATCGCAGTTTATAAATTGAGAAGAAAAAGTATCACATCATGCTTATTTTGCATTTATTAAAATTTTTTAAAAATATTTTTCTTATTATTGTGGTGATTTTAAAAGCTCGGTAAAATTGTCGGCATCATTGCTTTTTTTGTTTCTTACGGGAAAGTATGTGTTTTTCTTTGAGTTACTTATTGTTACTCTAGATTATTAGAAAATAAGTGATACTGATGCGTATTTTGTACTTTAAGAACCACTGCAGTATTTCCAGCTGTGACTGTTATTGCAAATCGGTGCAAAAGACAAAATAATTTACACAGAATAATTTAATTAATAAAGATATTTTAAGCACAGATGGAAAAAAAATCTGAACTGGGTTCTTTATATAAAGGGTTTATGATATGTAGGGATCGACATAGACTGTGCGCTCATTTCTAAGTAAACTGATCCTTTATAATCTGATACTGAAATCCAGAGAGCTCTCTGGATTTCATCCCTCCTCTATCGTAGTTTTTATCACAGATTCTAAATCACTGACCTAAATGTCCGTTACAGGCCCCTCGTCTCACATTTACCTTTTGATTTCAGCTCAAAGATGAAGATGGAAAAGATGAAAGATGTGTGCTTTTGTTCTGAGTTTCCTCATGGTTCTGCACTTCCTTTCTCTAGGCACATCGTGGTTTGTGGTCACATAACACTTGAAAGTGTATCCAACTTTCTAAAAGACTTCCTACACAAGGACAGGGATGATGTCAATGTAGAAATTGTTTTTCTCCATAAGTAAGTACAAAACTTTGTGCAAATGTCATTGTTTAAGAGGAAAAAACTAAACTTTAGGAGATTAGAGAGTTCTCTGATTTAAGAGTGTTTGTTTTTTGTCTCTCAGTATTTCCCCTAATCTTGAGCTGGAAGCCTTGTTCAAGCGCCACTTCACCCAGGTAGAGTTTTACCAAGGATCTGTCCTAAATCCACACGACCTGGCCAGAGTCAAGGTACCTGACTGTCAATACTTCTTCCTCTGTAATACTGTTGGTTATCGTCTGACTGAATACTTGATGTGATTGTTCATTTTTGTCTTTGCAATTTGCAATTTTGTTTTAGATTGAATCAGCTGACGCCTGCTTGATCTTAGCCAACAAATACTGCGCTGACCCCGATGCCGAGGATGCATCCAACATCATGAGGTACTGCATAACCAAATTTATGTTTATAATTTATGATTTATGTTTTCCTGCTTGCATTGTTTATTCAATTTGTTTTATGAACAATCACATTCAGCTGGATTCTGAGAGAAAAAGACATTTTCGGAGTGGATTGAGTCGTAGTTTTGGATGTGGAAACTGCACTTATTTTTATGGGTTTAAGGGATTATCAAGTGGATAATATATGAGAGTACAACATATTTTAAAAGTGATGGGAACAGTCTGTTTTAGGGCAAGGCAGATAAAATTTGGTTAATAAAATTGTATTATTAATAGCTCTGTTTGATAATGAAGTCTGAGGATTGGAGGTTTTCCACTGAAGATTAAATTGCTCAGCTATAAAAAGTCGGAGAGTCATTATGTGACATTTCTTTTCCATCTAAAAGGGTTAAGACGTTTAAAATGTGCTGCAGAAATCATCACAGCTTGATTCTAATCTAAACACTGTGTGATTAATACATAATCATTATAGTAGAGCTGTCTTGTCTGTCTGTGCATCTCTCCCATATGTTCTCCTGGACATGAAATTTATTCATTTGTCACAAATGTCCACTAGGACTCAAAGGAAATGATTTGTATTTTGTGGTCAAACAGTCAAAGGTCCCCTTCTCCTTGAACTCTATGGTGACCACTCCGTGTATTAAAATGATGTCTCGTGCCGGACCATGTTTTGGGCACGCAACATTGCTGAATGTAGACGCAACCAAGTGAAGCAACCCCAGATCATAACACTGTCCCCACAGGCGTATACGGTAGGCATACAGAAGGTGTTGGCAGAAGGACCCAAATGCAGGACTCGATGTGGCTCTTAATAAATAACAAAAATAACTTTTATTTAAGTGGAGTAAGGAAAGTCCATCAAAAATCCAGAACAGAGAATAAACGAATCCAAAAATTCACTGAAAGAATTCTACTGAAAGAAAACAGGAAGACCTAAAACATAGACTTAACAGCAAGAAACAAAAGGACACAGTGACAGTGGGATGATATGACACTTAAGGAATTAAATATAAACTATAACGAGAAACAGAAACTAGATTAAAAGGTATTAAAGATAAAACTAAACTGAGAATCTAGTCATAAAGAAAACAACCAGATATTATGTGCTACTCAAAGGAAAACAACAATGAAAAGAACTCGAAACACAATAAATATATGAATCCAAATATTAATGCAAAAGCTCCAAATTCAAAAGGCAAAAAAACCCTAGGACACTAGGCATGTTGGGATCACCCCAACACAACTTTTGCCACCTCTCTTCTTTCTCTGATGGGCTGATCATCCTGGAACATGGTAAATGACCTTTTTCCATTGCTCCAGCGTCCAACAATCATCCTCACTGATTGTTTTTTAAAGGCTACTCAGCTGTTTAGTCCCAATGTCTCTGAGAGAATTCTCTTCACTTTGCTATTTTCACTATTAAACATACTCGTGAGATTTACTGTTGTTTTCTTACCATTTGATTTCACCAGATGTTTGTTTCCCTTATCAAATTCAAGTAGATAAAGTTTTGGGTTTCTTTTGTTTTCCAACCACATTTCTTCCTTAACGATGATGGTATATTTGATAATGCACTGGACCGTTCTTAACCCACATTTAGTTAGGCTAATAATGCGGTTTAGGAAAAGAGAAACTACTCACAACTGTGGTTAAATAACTTGCTGCCAGCCAAAAACGGACTTTTTTGTGTGCTTGGGCAGAGTATGACTGCACACAAATGTCTAAGAGTGACATTTTATATCCAAAGGTTTAAAGGTCAACTTCCCTATGACTTCAAAAAAACCCCTCTTGCCATTATCCAGTGAGAGATTCTGTATGTACGTCTCATTTGGTTGAATAGTAATTTGAAATTGTTGACAATGGTACTTTTTCCAGGTTGATTTATTTATTTTTTGGTAGAAGTTGTAGGTTTGTAAATTCGGAGAACAGGCTGAACTGGTAATGGTCAAATTGACATCAGTTCTTCCCAGACAGAGAGAAAGTCAGCATTTTGTAGCTGGATCTAGGAATATGTTACTATGCAACTCTCTTGTTCTATTTTCTTGAGCCTTTAGTTTAAAATATTAAACTATAAAATAAAATGCAAACTTAAAATTGTTAAAAGCATACAGTCGACTACGATACTTAATTTCTATAAAAAGAGAGTGAATCAGATTTTTTTTTTAAAAATCTGTGTAACTTTTGAAAGCGCTGCAGATATTCTTATATTGCTTTCTTTTTGTCCTTTATCAGAGTAATATCTATCAAGAACTACCACCCAAAGATCAGGATAATCACTCAAATGTTGCAGTACCACAATAAGGTTTGTATTAATCAACTATAAAGCCTGCTGGAGTCACTTAGTTACTCCGTTATAGTTAGTTACGTTTCAGTATATGTTGAAAAGATCTCATCACTGAATCATTTGTCTGTCTTAGTTTCTAACAGCATGCACCTTGTAGCCTGACTTCCTTTTCCTCTTCCCCTCAGGCCCACCTTTTGAACATCCCAAGCTGGAACTGGAAGGAGGGAGATGACGCCATTTGCCTTGCAGAACTCAAGCTCGGATTCATCGCCCAGAGCTGCCTGGCTCAGGGCCTCTCGACCATGCTGGCCAACCTTTTCTCCATGAGGTCCTTCATCAAGGTAGCTGCAACTAACACTGATCCATCTGTGCTCACTGGATTAAGTTCAAAAATAAAGTTGGCCAAGAAACAAAGTCTGAATAGATAATAATGGTTATCCCAGATGAGGCCCGTATGCAGCATCTGGTGAGCGGGTGGTGATGATCTTAAACTTGCACCTTTTTATATTTTTGTATAACCTTCTTTATTTTGTTGTAGATTGAGGAGGATACATGGCAGAAGTATTACCTTGAAGGAGTAGCCAATGAAATGTACACAGAGTACCTGTCCAGTGCCTTTGTGGGTCTGTCCTTCCCAGTAATTTGCGAGTACGTAAAACTAAAACATTTTATTTTACCCCCTTTTTTTGGTACTTTGTCATTCCTGGATGCAAGTAATTTAGATGTTTAAACTGCAGTCATTAGAATTTAAAGATCCAAAGATAATTGTTATGTAAGTATTTATTAACCAGGCTTCTGGAGATGGTAGGTTAAATTAGTTATAGAGAGGAAGCACATGGCGTTCACATAAGGGCTCCATACTTTATAGGCTGTCAAATCCCATATTTATTCCATATTAAAATATTTGAAAGTGTAAACCTAAATCTAAGTGTAAATAATTTAGGGATAAACAGGTTCTCATCCTCTAAAAAGAAAAAAAGAAAGTGGCACCCTAAGCTAAGAAGATTTCAAACTAAAAGTACTTAGTGTGCCTCAGGTCTAATTATATTGTTATTCCCCCTTACAGACTCTGCTATGTGAAGCTAAAGCTGCTGCTGATAGCTATAGAGTACAAGTCTGATCAAGGGGAAAGCAGGTAAGTCGGGGCATTAAAATTCATGCATGCAAAAACTTTAATACGCAGGTGTCAGTATTTGCTTTCAGCTACTGTGAATCAGCTTCCCTGTTTGACTGCAAACACAAGTGCTTTACACAATGTGTCTAAATTGATGTCTAAATGGGTTTATTCACAGACATCACAGGGCTCTCCGATAACATCGTGACAAATTAGTGGGGAAGGTGGCAGTTGGTTTCTTTGAGCACAGCAGAAGCTTTGTTTTAGTAGTTTCTCTAACACGCTGATGCTCATTTATACTCTTTGAAGTGCTATCTGCTTTCATCAACTTAATTAAATAAACAGGGGCTATCCTGCCAAATGAGTTGTGAAAACTAATCCCAGACGCAGTGATTAGTGCAAAGCCTTGCAAATTCTGTGATATAACTTTCTGCTTTGACATCTTTGGTCTACAAATCCTCACAGCACCCTGATAAACCCTGGAAACCACGTGAAAATGCAAGAGGGGACCTTGGGTTTCTTTATTGCCAGCGATGCCAAAGAAGTAAAGAGGTAATGAATGAGACCTGAGATTCAATCGTTTGATTAAATTCCAGTCTTGTTTCTGCAATAGTGCCTTTGTTGGTCTGCATGTCATACGGTTTCTGTATCTTGAGCTATTACATGTAGGAAAATTGCAAACGCTTGTTTTGTTAGTATTACCTCCATGTTGCCAGAGCTTACAAATATACTCATTCACTTTATTAGGAACGCCTTTCTAGTACCAGGTTAGACCCTGTTTTGCCTTCAGAATTCTTCATGGCATAGACTCAACAGGGGACTGGAAACATTCCTCAGAGATTTTGGCCCATGTTGACATGATAGCATCACACAGTTGTTGCAGATTTCTTGGTCACACGTCCATGATGAAATCGTAAGGCAACTTGAGTAGATTGAACTCATTGTCTTGTTCAAGAAAGCAGTTTGAGATGGTTTGAGCTTCTAATGGCTGCTAGATGCACCTTTGCTGTCACCTTCCAGCTTGAAGGAGTCTGGCCACTCTGATATCGGACATCAACAAGGCATTTTCTCTCAGAGAACTGCCATACAGCTTTTTAGACCATTCTCTGTAAACCCTAGACTGTGGGAAAATCCCAGTAGGACAGTAAATCCATCCATCTGGGACCAACACCAAGATTCAAAGTCACATTCTTTCCCATTTCTTATGCTCAGTTTGAACTTTAGCAGGGCCAACCATGTCTTCAGGCCTAAATGCATGCAGTTGCTGATTAGATATTTGCATTAAGGAGAAATTGAACAGGTGCACCTAACAAATCGGCCAGTAAGTGTATATTGGCTTTTGTGTTTGCTCTTAGAAAAAATGCCATATTTTGCATGTTTAATTGACCAGACTGAAGTGATTTATCAGCAGTTCAGGGATCCTTGAGTTGCACTGCTGAGGCCAAAGAGGAATGTTGGCTGTTAGCTTGTATCTGCTCATTGCTTGGACAAAGATAACATTCAAAGACAGATTAAAGGTACATATGATCGAGGTTGGATGGTGATGTTACCTGCCAGAGGGGATCAGAAGATTTATGAGGGCACAGAATGAGACAAACTGCAGCGCCCTTATGAAATATCAAAGCTTAATTTAAAACTGGTCCTGAACTTCTCATAGAGCTGCACACTCTTTGCTCAACTTTTGGCACATTAAACATTGACAAATGCATTGGATGCTTCATTAATTTTTTGTTAATAAACTGATTGCACACAAATTAAAATGACTTGTTGCAGATGTTGTGCAGCCATAGTAAAGACAAAATATGTGTAAACAATTTATTGAGCACTCATGCTGTTCTTGATTTTCTTCCGCAGGGCACTGTTTTATTGTAAGGCCTGCCACGATGACATAACTGATCCCAAAAGGATAAAGAAATGTGGATGCAAGAAATGTAAGTGTGATTGCATGCAAACACAAGATCTAAGTTAGATTGATCCCATTATTTTTTTGCTCAGATGAAACTGAAATATAATGAGTTAGCATTCGAGTAGCTGGGTGACAGCGTATTTACATGACCTACTATACATAGCCATTTGTCCCAACCACTTATTTCTTACATTAATTATTCCTTGAAATGAAGCCTTGTAAGTTGTGCATGTAGAAAGATCAGATTTCTTTCTGCAGCCAAAACAAACTGAAGCACTCCAGTTTCCCCATGTAGAACTACATGTTTGGATCTCTGTATGAGATGAATACCTGCTCTCATTTAAGGGTCAGTTCCCCCAAATTACATGAAAAAATGCTTTCCAACTTTCTCATCATGCAAATAGTTTTGGTTTTTCCATGCTGAGGTTTCAGATATCCTTCAAAATGTATGTTTTTTGGATGGATTTGGATGAACTGATTCCTTCAGAGTGTTTCAGATTGACGTCTCTTCTAACAGACACACTCTTACATAGTGTTTATAGCATGCTATCTTTTCCATGTGATTCCCAGCTCTTATAAATACACATAGTAGACCTCTTAGTTCAGTCTAAATGTGCATTTTGTTTGTTTTCTGTATAGTAGCTGTGTTCACTGTTGATAACTTTGTGATGTTAACAGGCATTCAGAGAGACTGTTAACACCACAGGTACCTGGACGGATCACGTGTTTCTAAAACCTTATAAACATCGCGTGCTACATGTTCTTCTGCTTGGATAAACCACAGTTTGTCTCTAGTATTAAAGCTAACACCTAACATTGACATGTGATGTATTCTTTTCCTGCTGCTTGGGAACTTGGCACACATTTCTTTAAAAATCTGCTTAATAGTGATATATTGTGAGTAATGTGGATTTGTTTCCCCTTCAAAAACACAGCGTGCTAGTGTACCTCAGATTAAAGTGACCTGTTTGAATGTACTCTAAATGTTGCATGTACAATGGTTGATGCTGCCTGGATCTCTTGTTGTTGTCATGTGCACGTTGTTTTTTGTTCGTTCTTTTGATAGAATTTTATAGCTTTCAAAAGAAATTAGCAACAGTATAGATTTTGCAAAAAAAATTCCAGAGCAGAAGTAGATTTTTTTTTTTTTTGCTCACACGTAAACACTGCAGCATTCATGCCTACTTGAGTTAGTAATTCACCACATCACCACCAGATGGCCCTGCTGCCCTTTATTAAGCACAAGACCCCTGCACAAAGACCACAGTGAGAAACAGACTGGGATGAAGACTGGAAAACCTTTATCCTTATTACTCCCTACCACTTTTTTATATTATGGGAAAAAATTGGCATCCATACTAAAGTGACATAATCCGCAGAGATGTGTGCAGATCTTTTAGGAGAAATATTTCAGGAAAAAATAGCAAATCTGTCATGGAATATGGATCATCTAACTTATGTGTGCTTTTATGCACTATAAACGCTTTCAAGTGTTTTTTTTTTTCTTTTTGTCTTTTCTGAAGGCACTTGCAGGTTTTTGTAGAAGTGATACTGTTTTTGTAAAATACCAGCACCTTTAGTCTTTTGTTTAGGAGATTTCTGTCATCTCCTGTTCTTAATAAGCATTAGTAACAAATGTAAATATTTAAGAGCTGTAAAATGAAATATTATTGTCCTTATATTTCATATGACTCAGTGGCTCTAAGAGAAGAATCCAGATCCATGACACATAGCCAAGGTTTCTGCAAAAAAAAAAAGCTATAAATCATCAAATTGTGCATATATAAATGTTTTATTTATTCCAATTAAACATGCATTATGTGTCTTTAACTTCCACTTATGTTATCCTTGGGCCAAGATTGGCCTTTGTAAGACCAAATTTGCCATTTGATGTTCATGCTTGGCTCATTAGCAAGTTAATTAGTGAACATAGAAAAACATTTCATCACATAGTAAAGTGACACTAAGCCCAAACAAGCTAAATCTGTGTTAGCATTATTAGGATTTTGTTGGGTAAAAGTCTCCAAAAAGTCTGAAAAGGTTAAAGAAACCATATTTGAGGTCACGTGGTCATGTTCACGTGAGGGGAAAGGGTGTCGGTTTACAGGATGCCAATACTAGTGTAAGCGGCACAACAAAGGTTAATCTTGTACATCCCAGCAGCAGCCGTCCTCCATGCCCTGTTCTTCCTCTATCCCCTCTTCCCTCAGAATGACCCTCAACATTAACCTGCTCTTCCTCTCCTCCCATATGAACCCTTGACTGTAGCCAAGAAGCCTGCCTACAAGAAAATGAAACTGGCATGTTGTTTTGATTGCGGTCGCTCAGAGCGGGACTGCTCTTGCATGCCGGTTAATGTGCGTTGTAACATGGACTCCCCTCAACGGGACATCCCACTCTCTGCTGTCTCTGTTAATGATTGCTCAGCCACTTTACGTGCCTGTAAGTTGTCGCCATGACATGTGCTCTTCAGTGTTGTAACATGCACCGTGTGTCTTTACTTCTGTGTGCTTTCAAATTTAAGCACCCATGTTGTCACCGTCACAGATGCTTTGGTGTTTTAGCTTTCTGATTTTTGGTGCTCTTCTCTGTCTGTTGCTACGTTTTGCAGTGAAGCATGCTGGTCTATTGTTTTGCTGGTGTTTTGTCAAGAGAACGTGAATTCAAATTGAAACGTAGTTTAAAATTAGATTGACAGTCACTAATGCAAACCTTTTGCTGCGTACAGCAGTATTTGTTTCCCTCCAGTGACCTCATAAATATATTAGAAAAAAGTCAAAGCCATGAACCATGTACAGCTGTGCATCCCTGCAAAAAATCTCACAATACACAGTTACTGTGCATTTTCCCAAATAATTATTCTGATAGGACTGTCTAAATCTTACAATGATGTCACTGGAGACATAACATAACATTAAAAAAAATAATATCAAATAATATCTCACCACTGTACCCTGGAGAAATGGGTGAACAGGATAGGATTTGAGGTATTTGTAAATGTAGACGTCTCCGACGATTAATTTTTCTTTTCTTTTTTTAGTAAATAATGCTCTTGAGAGCACCTGAGGGGATATTGTGATGATGACTATTACAGTACATATTGAGGTTAACATATGGGTTTTATTAATTTATAATCAACAGCTTGAACAAGAACTGGGGGAAAAATCTGCAAAGCAGACAAAGTTATTGGTTGTTTTTGCTGATTTGTGATTAAATTGAGAACACAAAGCAGTAGAGTTGGAATATAAGAGGAATAAAAGACGGTAGAAGAGTGCTGGATCATATTGGAGTTTAACAAGCGGACTTTAACAGAATTGAACTGCATATGAATTCCTAATTCAAGTGTGATTTCCCTTTTTAAGCCAGGGGGGTATGTTAAATCGTACTGATGTGTCGCAGGAGGCACGAAGAATGTGTCTGAGGTTGCAGAGCATTGATACAATTTGCTGGAAAACATTGCAGACTGTCATAAATTTTTAGTGAATGACTCTTGATCAAAAACCATTCGTATAGCTGAACACGTCTGGGCGTTTTTACCCCTCAGTGTGTCTCCCAGGGTTGTGTGCTGTGAGCGTGGCCTGGCTAGAAAAGCTCGAGCAAGAGCTCCAGAGTTGCTGTCGACACGGTGCGGGAGATGCGTGGAGCGAGGCCTTATGCGGCCTGACGTGGAAATTATGTTTGCATTTTCATTTTTGGAGTGCTACCGGTTGTCATGAAACTCAGCCTGACAGTTTCTAACCACCAGGCAGCCGAGTGCCCCCGCCCCTCTCCTTTTCTCTCGTTGTGGGACAGATGCTAGCCTGTTAGTCCTGTGACTCTGCTCGCGCCCTCCGATTGCAGGCGACAGATGCCAGGACCAGCACAGTCCCTGTTTGAACATTGCTGTCACTGTCCTGCCTTAAGCTCAATGCGTGACCTTTAATGTAAGCAAGGGGTTGAAATAAGTTACTAATGAGCATGTGTGGGACTCACCGAACGTTACACACATCTGTGCAGGTTGTCTCAGGCATGGGTAGGCAAAAATAAGACAGTAACGCTTCTTAAGTTTTGTGCGCTGGTGAGTTTATTGTAGGTGTTTTTGATTGAACATGTCAAGCTGAAAATATATGATATATAAAAACCTGCTTCTCACTTGAGTATTCACTTAATGCTGCTAAACTTACATTTAGCCTTCACTGGAGGGTAAATATGAGCAGCTATAATAACTGATACTAAATAACTGCTAATAATAAATAATTATCAGTCACACAAACGTGGTAATATTTCAGTCTTAAATTCTTAATGGGAGTAAAGAAGCTTTTCATCGAAACTTAAAGGTAGCCAAGATATCTGGTCCTCTTTTGACTTGAAAATAGCCAAATCACTGCTTAGAGTGACACCGTAGATATTTAGCAGATGACTACAAACATAGAGCGAGCTACTCTTAAATTACTGCCCACATCTCTGAAAATCAGATTTCTAACCGACCTGTTTTACTTCTCATTGCTTTGTCCGTGTTGTCTCCACGGCCTCAATTTTTTTTAAGTGCCTTCAAGAGAAATCCCTCAGCTTTCCGTTCACAGTCGTCACTTATAATTTGCTCTCATTACGACCTGTTCTTCTCTGTAACCTCTCATCCGTCTCTGCATTTTTCTCAGCTAAAAATAGCTATAATGGATATATCAAATCAAGTAAGTTTTGATTTCCATTCTCTCTTTCTCTCGACTCACTTGTGTCTAACCCCTCCATTTGTGCATTGTCAGCTATTAATATTTGAGCTGTCCCTGACCTGCTGTATTTCACTGTCCAGTCTATCATCATCATCCATGACTGTGTGTCTTATGCATAGCATTAGGAAACAGTTTTGAGTTGATTCTTTGTGTTAGGTATGAGTTAGGGCTCAGCAGCACACTCATGGCATCTTCACCATGACTGTGGATAAACCAAGTCTGGACAAAATCACTTAAAAACATTCAAATTAAATGTATGCAAGAAAAGCATTTCAGCCTCGCATAATTGAGTAAAACATATTAAAATGCAAAAAGCCGATCTTAAACTCTCTCAGCTCTCGTCCAACGCTTACAGGAGTGTGAAACTAGTGGGTAGTCCACTTTAACAGGATCTGTGATAGGCAGCAAATCTGCCACATTGCATTGTCCTGGAGAAGTGCTGTGCATGTTTGACGTGGGGCAGATGAATAGTGGAGGTCTGGAGCAGGAAGGATAATCTGCTAGACAGCTGACTGTTGAAATAATCATCTCTCTTCTCCGGTTTTAGCTCCCAGACATTTTTGAACTAAGGAAAACACAGCTCTTCTGTCTCTTTTTATCTTTACCAGCCTCACCGCTATTATATCGCTAGTATTAAAATGTATATCGAATTCATTCCTCCCTCCTTCATCAGGCATAAACTGCATGTAGCAGCTAGTGGCTGCTGATTCACACTGTCACCTCCTTGTTCTGGTAGCATAACAATTGCTAAAACACCTGAAAGCATATTTATTAATTCATGTTTATTATAAATATCAAAGTAAACGTCAAATCCAGCTTTTCATTGGTGGCTACAGGAAGTGGTTAAGTGGTGTTAAATAAAAATGAGCTTTTTTTAAATTATTCAGCCATTAGCATTCTTGTGCCAGAAAGAATTACCCCCCTAAACCAGTGACTGTCCTTTAATTATGATAAGAGTCACAAGATGTTTTATTAACATACACACTGCTGGTCTTACGGAAGTCAGTTTAAATCAAATCCTACCTTGTGTTTAGCTTCAAGAATTAAAGGATTAGTTTGCTAAAATCATAAAGAAAGTGCCATATTCTGCTTTCTCATTTAGATAACTTTAGCTTTTTTTTCCTATCGTGGTTCTCACGGCATTAAAATAAGATTAGAAAAACGCCAGCTATGTTTCTACAGCATCCACTACGAGCTGTTTCTATTCTTCGGTATGGTATGAAGATTATCCCAGACCACGGTAATATCATTTGTCAGTTTGTTTTTCAGTGTTTCTTAGCATCACAAATGAAATTTTATTCCCTAGTTTTGCACTGTCTCTTCAAACCTTCTGCAAATACTACCCAAAGAGACAGATATCCAAAGAATTAAGAGGGGAACTGTGTTTTCTGTGATTTGAGTGAACTAACACCTGAAGAAAAAAAACATAAGTATTGTATAGCTGCTGACTTTGACTCCTCTTCATTTAGCAGTAAACAACAGTCCCTTAATCCAGCCTTATCGGTACAAGTCAGCTAAACTGAACCACACCTCAGCCAGTGAGGTCTGTAAGGGGCCCCGTAGCGGAGTTGCTGCTTTATCGGTCCGTTTGGTAAACAACCGCAAGGGAAGCCTGCTGCCCCCCGCTGAGCCCTCTGCTCTGAGACTGAGCTTCGTGGGCTCCGAGGACTCAGGCCAGGTAGGCCGCCCGCCAGGGGTGACAGAAGAGGTCAGCCGGCTCCAGCGAGCCCGTAGCCTGCCGGTGAAATACAGATACCACCCCGGTCACTCCAGTAACGCCACACTCAGTCAGAGGCAGTGTAAGGGCCACATCCCCCCACATCCCTCTTACCCTCAGCGTGTTTGGCAGGCCTGCACTCAACAACAGCACAACCAAAGCATGTGCTTGCCAGTCTGGAGTGGTTGCATGTGTAGCATTCCTTACTAATGACCCAGTGTGTGCAGCTGTCAGCTGTGAAACATTAAATATTGAACAGGCCGAGCGAGATGTGAAGGGCCAGTGTGTTGGAGCATCCCTCTCGACTGGAAAGCCCCCTCCCTTCTTCAACGTTTTCCATTATGTTGTCAGTCTTCGACATGCTAGCGGTGCTTGAAATCATGTGTTCGTCGGCGGAGGAGCAAGATCTTTGGGACTTTATTAATTTTAATGAAAGCAATTGCAGTTTCTTTGTATAAAAAAGAAAGAAAGACAGAAAAGACTAAAAAGAAAGAAACAGTTCACAGCTTGAACCATCAGTTATAAGGTACCCGAGTGTATTTTCCATGACCTGTAACAATCTTTTCCCAGTGAACAATGGCTGTTAAAGTGCTATTAGTGAAACACTTTTCTTGCTGCTTGTATTTATTTTACCAGCGACTGCCACAGAGTAGAGTTGTTTTCTGCAGCTGCGATATTAGCTTGTAAAAATATTTGCCTGATTACTTTACTCGGGGGTAAAAGTTATAACTCGTTCCCTATGAAGAGCTCAGTGCAGTTTGCTGAAGTGATAAAGACAATGTCCAAAGGGCATCTCAGCTGTACATAAATCACTCTGGCACAAGGACCAACCTAATTGTATAAGCCAAGGGCACCACTCTCAAGACGAACAAAGACCAGAAATCCAGGATTCAACACTGACTCAAAGCACCTTTGCTTGTAGTCTTAGATGCTTAATATTTATAGGTTATTACCTTAATTAAATGAGAACATGAGTGATTAGTGTGAGCAACAGTGATGCGAGTCTAGGTCTATCTGTAGTACAGTAATCTATGATTACGAAATCACAGCCCTCTTAACAGCCCTCAACTTATTTGTGGTGCTACATTATTTGAATGATAAAACTGTTGACAGGTGGATTACAGCAGTTCAATGGATTAGTGCGTATGGTAAATAAAGCTTCCCAGATTAAACTTCAGCAAATGGCATGATGGTTGATAATGGCACTACTGCATGTTTGCATCTCCATATACAACCATGCCAATGATGTGCTAATGTATCCTGTCTGCATTATGCTAACATTGGACTGTTTCCTGCTACCCACTGGTTAAATTGTCCTGTCCCACTCCATCTTGTTCACCCGACCGCTTTCCACTCTGTCCCTGTATGTATATTATCTCTTTGAATTCACTGACCTCAAATTGTGCTGTGCTGTTCTTTTGTTGTCCCTGCTGTGTGGATCTTTGCTCGACTTCTGATCATTTCCCGCCATCATGCTGTTTCTTTGGCATTTTGTTGCAGTTCAAGAGGACCAACAATCAGCACTATCACCCAAAAAAAAGCAACGTAATGGAGGCATGAGGAATTCTCCAAACTCCTCACCTAAGATTATGAGGTAGGTACCACAAGGAGCTATCTGTCTTTGGGTTTTTACACATATAAATTCCCTCACCATAAAAATACAGATAGCTTCTTTAATAGCCAAATGTTAAACGGCAACAAAACACAACAAACTGTAATCACCGCTCGGTTTAGTTTAAACACAAAAACTACTTGGTTAGGTTTAGGCTTGGTTTAAACTATGCTTTATCAATTCAATTCAATTTTATTTATATAGCGCCAAATCCCAACAAAAGTCGCCTCAAGGCGCTTTATATTGTATAGTAGATACAGAGAAAAGCCCAACCATCATATGACCCCCTATGAGCAAGCACTTTGGCGACAGTGGGGAGGAAAAACTCCCTTTTAACAGGAAGAAAGAGAGAACTTTAAGAAATTAATATAGCCACTACAGTGACCATCAAAACGATGAAAAAATATTGCCGTAAACAGTTTATTTTGCGACACCACGAAATGAAACGATAATCTAAAATGAAACGATAGACGTTTTTATATCGTAATCCGATATATATCGTTATATCGAACAGCTATATATTATATTTGTTGCTTAGTGTTGGGAGGGTAACATACAGACTAGCTTCCTGCTCATCATAAGAGTAATGAAACCAAAACAACTTGCCGGACGGTATAAAAATACTCTGCAGGGATCTCCAGTCAGGTGATAATCCTTTGTTGGTTTATAACTATAAGCATAATCAAATAATCTCTTTCACATTACACATATCAATTTAACCTCTTAGGGACATAAATATAGTCATTAATGTAGCTTTAACAAAGCTTTGATGAAGAAAGTACAGATACCTGTGCTTTAGGAAGAAAACCAGTACTTGTTGGATTAAGCAGTGCATTACAAAGAGCATCTGAAAGAACATTTTTCTACGCTCCTTTTTTCATGGAAAATATGTCAGCCTCTGAGATGAGCTCTATGCCACAAGGTTTCATGTGACACCCACAGACTACAGTTCTTAAACAGGCCTGGCACTAATGACAGCACCAGGCAGTCAGAGGGGCTCTAAAGGATAGATAGCCCAAGGCTATTCATCTATTGTCGGATCCCTCTGAGGTCTTTTCAGCACGTAAGGCCACAGATGATATGTATCATCACAATGAAAGGCGAATTCAAATGCTACCTTGCTTTTATCTTGTCTCGTGAAATTAAATCGTAGCGTATTGATCTTGACTGGAGATAACACTGTTATTCAACAAGAACCCATTAGAGGGACGATAATAATAGTAGTCACTGTCATTAAGTGCAATGTTATAAGGAAGCCAGGCAACAGGGAAGACCTGCAGCCTGATGTATACAAAGTGCAACAGCACAAATGAAATTTAATTAAACCTGACAGATGACTTTATGTTCTCACTGCTAATATGGCTGCGATCTGCTTGACATTTGGAATTCAAACCCACATATGTCTGTATTGTTTAATACCATCAGATACAGTACAGATCAGCAACATTCACTATTTCTGGAAAAAAAATATTGCTTTGTATTATAACTAAAAGTGTCAGTATGCATACATTACCATTTCCTTTGATGTCTGGTCTCTGTTTTTTCCAGGTGGGCGTTTGCCCTTTATTTATTTGGTTCAAAGTGGTTTGAAAGTTGAATTGCTCCAGGTGATTTCCAGGCTCTTGGGAAGCAAAACCAGGCTTTTCCAATGCTATCAGCAAAAAATCAACACACCAAACCAATCCATCTACTTGCCATGCTAATACTGTGCAGTACAGGTGGATGTGATATTTCGTGCAGCGTCTGCTGCCTACACGCTAGAGAGGGATTCGCCGTGGGAGCCTAAGGGATACTTCATTGCAACAAGCAGAGAAAAAAACATCTGGGTGTATACTATATCAAATGTGTTTTTACAGGACCAGCGGCCTCAAGGCCTTTGTAAATAAGTAATGATCAACAGATTGGCTGTGGGTTTTGAAGAGCAGGCCTTTGTCAGTTTTCATGATGTGCCGGGTTTTCAAAGACTTTGCCTGCTCTTAGTGCTTGTGTTAGAGAGAACTAGTGCAGTGCTGCCGAATTAGAAGATCGACATAATGTGCATGTCTGCCTTCTTCTTTATGGCTCTCTCAGCTGTCATTACGCTCCTCCAGAAAACACCTGGCCTTATGTTTCGGGGTAATGATGTGTGAAGTCTTGTCAAACGTGTCATCATAAAGCAGTGAATTATGCTGCTGATCAGTTTGAATCTTTAGAAGTACACAGAAGTGACAGTCACGGACACTTCTGCGCTGTTTAACGAAACAAACCACGCAAGAGGAAAAAAAAAAAAAAGCGATCACGTTTCCACGAGACAGTTCGCTTCTAGTTCCAGCAAACTAACATGACCCGTCTGGAACTTAGCAATGACGACCTCACTGAAATTAACACCATTTCCACGGGCTCCTTGATGGGTCATAAGACACATCTAACTGCGGGATGTCATAACGCGTTTGGTCACATCGGAGTGCCGTGACATACACGTCATGTCTGTTACAGAACTGCTGAGGCAATTGGCAGTGCAGGGTAGTGACAGGCCGTCATGGCTGACAGTGAGCGATAGCTATCCTGGCAGAGCTCTGCCTCACCAGTCATCTTCACAAGGACAAACTGAAGTGACAGCGGCTCCACTGAGTGAGTGGTGAAACATTTGACTTTTGATGGAATATTTAGCCAAGGTGTAAAACCACTAAATGCTTTCACTCTTATTAGAATTTGAATTGCACTCTCACGTGGATTTTAAGCACCATAGTTCCAGTTTTTTATGATCATTTATGATTGTCCTGGCTGTAAACCTGTAAACCTACAGTTTATCAAAGCTGCCGCCTCCGCTTCTTTTGATTACACAGAAAAAAGAAAAGCGGCGATGTCTGATTTCATGCAACCGACAGTCTAGAAGCAGCAAATGGGAGTGAGTGCCATTGTTTTTAGGACCCCCGCTTTCAATATATTGGAGTGTATTTAATTATTTTTTTATTTCACGTTTCTGTTAACATTGTACTTTAAAAAAAAACAAAAAAACATGTGCACGCTTTGACATTGAAATTTTATCGTACACGCGCTTTTCAAAGTGAAGCCGCATCGACAGAGAGGTAGAAAAGACATTTCCCTCTACTGCTACTTATATTCTTGAAAGGACATCCAGGTCTTGCCTGGGGGTATATGAGCCCAAAGGTGGGGGTTTTTTCGGCTTCAGTCTCTTGGAGCCTGAGGGATGGTAGTTTCAGCTGACACTTTCATACATACTTAACATGTTACTTAAGGTGCCCATTCTTTTGAGGTACTTGGATGGATTAAAGAGACGCTCTTGTTACGAGGGGAGGACTTGAACAATTTAAAAGGTTTTGGACAGAGACCAAAGACTGTTGTCTGGATTTTCAGAAGACAGCATCTTTAACTTTGATCTGAATCTGACAAAGTTGATTTAGGGCAAAGGGATTGTGTTGAGCAGTACTGCTAATGTGGCTGGTCACGTATATCGGTTGGCTTCGGACAATCTTTATGTGAGTTTTCTTCCGCAGATAAAAAACTTTTCGTTGGGATCAGCTTGATGAGATGTTAAATTTGGGTAACTTACAAATTTCTGTTAATCTTTTTCATACCATAGATCATGTGTTTGATTATTCTATTACATGCATCAAAACCCTTTATTTAAATTAACTGTATGACTTCATAAGATCATATCCCCCTGACCAGAACAAGTGTGATAGAAATGCAGGTACTCGTGTTGGGAGACAACTTTTAGTGGTCAGCGTTAATGTTCACCAGTGAAATTAGTTTATATAGTTCTGATGGTCTGTTTAAACATTAATACCCTTCACTTTGGAAAGCAAATACGGTTGGGCAAATTGCTGAAATATTTAAAGTCTGGTCTGTTAAAGCTTTTACCACGCAGCGCACTACGTCAAAACCCGTATGCAGTAAGGGGGCGTAATTGCATCTCCGTGCTCATGCCAGTCAACGCAGTGTGTTGCTGCCATCTTCTTCCGCCTGGCTGCCGCTGCTGATGTCACTCTGCTTGATGACATGGCAGTTTTGTTGGCATTTCTGCAGATGGCCTCTGACAGGAAAACGAAAAGAGGAAGCGGGAAAAACTAGGAAGAAAGCAACCTTTTTTTTTTCTTTTTCTTTTTTTAGTAAAAGCGACCTATTTGCAGATTGCCAAATATTCTTATGGTTAATTTATAAAATGTGTTTTTTGTTCAAATCAATGATATAATTTCACTGTCTCCCTCCCATCTTTTTGTTTGATTAGACATGACCCACTCCTCATCCTGGGAAACGAGCAGATTGAGAGCATGGACGAGAACGTAAAGAAATATGACTCCACGGGGATGTTTCACTGGTGCCCGTCCAAAGACATTGAGAAGGTCATCTTGGTGGGTCCTGCTCCTTCACTCGGTACACGTCATTTGTCCCGACACTCTTCTCCCTGGTGACAGATGTGTCATGTCACAAAGCACTATCAGAGGTTGACAGGGCACTTAAACACTCTGTAATGAGGTGTTTGACATGTCATTTGCTACAAGAGTGCCCTGCACTATGGAAAATTTCTTGTACTAATACATATGCCATTTTTCAAATTACTTTCATTGCAGTGCAGAACTGCATGATATATTTTACAGGGGGGGCAGGCTCACTGCAAAAGGAGAAAGCGCTAACATTTGTTGGAAATGCCCATTTATGCAAATTCCAGCCAGGAACATATTGATCCCTTATCCCTTTCTTTCCCTCTCAGACACGGAGTGAGGCAGCCATGACTGTTCTGAGCGGTCATGTGGTCGTGTGCATATTTGGAGACGTGAAATCGGCGCTGATCGGTGTCCGAAACTTTGTGATGCCTCTGAGAGCAAGCAACTTTCACTACCATGAGCTGAAGCATATTGTGTTTGTCGGCTCCCTTGAGTATCTGAAGCGGGAATGGGAAACTCTGCATAATTTCCCCAAAGTCTCCATTCTGCCTGTAAGTAGAGAAAAATCACTAATTTCAAATGTTTATCTAGATCACGTCAAAGTGATGCCTTTGTTTTTCTAAACTGGTGTGCATATAATGCTCATTAACAAATGTATTTTGTGGGAAACGTGATACTGTTTCATCAGTATAAAGAGCACATTGTTATTTTGCAAGCTGTCCTGCAAAATGCTCATTGTTAACAAATCTTAAAGCCATCAACAATTTGTGGTTTTCGGTAGAATATTAAATCCTGGACATTACATAATGATTAATATTTATGTGGTTATGCTAGCAAAGGATTTGGCTAGGTTTAGGGGAACATTGTGGATTTGATTATGCGAATTTCTGCCTGGACTTTATTAGGGAAGCTATGCATGACTCCCAGAATAAGGAATCCTTATTTATCTTATATTGGACTTAGTTGCATCCTGTCAGTTCATCTGCTGTGTTAAACAAGCTTCAGCGCTGTTCCTTCACCTTGTAAGCCAGATTTCTACTGATTGGCTACAAATTTCAATCAGACGGATAGCAGGTGGCTCACAGCTAAACCTCTGTACCCGAATTGATTATATGGAGGTTATTCTCTCTTTCTGACATCATACAGTGCCAGAAGGGGAAAAAAAGTCAGAAAGCTGCGCACCAAGGGACAGATTTATAAACACGTTGCATCAGCACAAACTGGGTTTAGGTGTAAAAAATAATAAAAAATTGTATTGTATTGTTAGTATTTACAAAGAGATAGCAGTGAGAAGATTATGCGTAAGAGGTGACAACTTAAAGATGTTTGCATGTATGTTTCTGAGCGGTCCTTCAATAAGATGCAAAATATGGGAGGAGAATCTCCAAAAGTTGATTCTTTTCATCTGGATGTCCACATGAACAGAATCAACTTTTGGAGATTTACTTACCTGGACGACTGAACATGCATCAAGACATGGGAGGAGAATATTTAAATCAACTGCACGAATCAACGTAGAAATTTTTGCAATAGACACTAAGGGCGATCGTGGCTCAAGAGTTGGCAGTTCGACTTGTAATCGGAAGGTTGCCGGTTCGAGCCCCAGCTTGGACAGTTTCGGTTGCTGTGTCCTTGGGCAAGACACTTCACCTACCGCCTACTGGTGATGGCCAGAGGGGCCGATGGCGCGATATGGCAGCCTCGCTTCTGTCAGTCTGCCCCAGGGGAGCTGTGGCTACAACTGTAGCTGCCTCCACCAGTGTGTGAATGTGAGAGTGAATGAATAGTGGAATTGTAAAGCGCTTTGAGGGCCCCGAAAAGCGCTATATAAATGCAATCCATTATTAATATTATTTACTGCTAATTGCGTTGATATTTAACACAGAAAAAAACATGTCTTAACTTGTGCACTTTATATGAACTGACTGTGCTTGTGTTTATAGGCACAACCATTAAACTAACCACACCCATGAGCACTATGAGGATTTCGCTCACATGCTTTTTTGTCCCATTTAGTAAATCTGGCCTGAAAAGTCTTAAGCTCGAGCTTATAGTGAATACTTGCACATTCGCTGACCTCATTATGTGAAACTTTGTTCATGTTTAATATGAGCATCCACAATTTTTTTTTGTTCCACCATTAAAAGACTTTGTGAAAGACATAATTAGCAGTAGCAGCATTTGTCAGGACTCGCCAGCAGCGAGTAGTATAATTTGGAGCATGCACACGAGGCCGACAGAAGTTTCGAGTTTGCCTGCCGTTCAAAACTTTGATTTATTTCTTGTACCTTATAGGTGAGATAACAAATTCTCTCCTTCACTGGTTCTCAAAGGGCACACCGTTGAGTAGGGCAGATCTGAGGGCTGTCAACATCAACCTCTGCGACATGTGTGTCATTCTGTCAGCCAATCAGAACAATATTGACGATGCATCACTGCAGGACAAAGAATGCATCTTGGCGTCACTCAACATCAAATCTATGCAGTTTGATGACAGCATCGGGGTCTTGCAAGCTAATTCTCAAGGTAAGGAGCGCCCTATCATAGTTCACTGCACTGCCTGGAAGGGACAGGGCCCTGGCACAGAGAATATTCCTCAGTGGGTGCTGCTTGGCTGACCTGGTGTCACTGTGTTTGACAGTAAACCCAGCTGACTATTCCTCAGGTTACTGTAACAACTGGTTTCTTCACAAACTTAATTGGTGGCAACAAGCACAGCTCTGGCACAAGAGATTTGCCTGGCTTGCACATTGTTATTTTTCAATATCTGAGACTACTTTCATAAAACTAATGTGTGCAATGTATTAAAATTGCATGTTATAGCTTTCTAAATGACACTTGAAGCACTCAGTTAGCTTCAGATGGTCTTCAGTAAGGGGCCATTATTTGGCACTGAGAGAAATCCTTTTAGAAACCTTTTGGCCTCGCGACGGGTGGAGGGTGTGGTGGTGGCAGGGTCTCCAACAATTTCATTATTCCTCTAATACATGTATGACCTCGCATGGTGCTGCTTAGTCAGCAGTAAGTGATGGATATCACAACATACCCTATGTATTATACATACAGCATCACTGATTTAATGTGCTTACTTGTCAGTCTGAGGAAAGCAAGAAATGTCAAGTCAATTTGGATTCAATCTTGCGTCACTGATTTTCTATTTCATGACTCCATATTGTACTTGCTTTTTTTTGCATATGTTTGTAAAATGTTTCTGTCTCCATGCACACACAATCAAAGGGAAACAAAATGAGCTGTTTGTCACATCTATTATATATAAATCAATACTGGTCGTTGTCAAGAATATGGTAACACTGCACTTTACACCTCACTCGTGGCTGCAAATAGATGAAATAGCCCCGACACATTAGTTCTGCTGATGTGCATTATCGTAACCTCTAAAATCAAGTACTGAACCTAGTATTAACTGATGTGCTTTGTGTGACATGTATGTCCATTAAGGCTTCACACCACCAGGAATGGATAGATCATCTCCTGAGAATAGTCCAGTCCATGGACTGGTGAGGCAGACCTCTGTCACCACTGGAGCAAATATCCCCATCATAACAGAACTAGGTATGGTTTGCTGCTACGTGTTGATTGATATGCTAGCTCTGCTGTTTTATGTTCTTTTCAGTGTAGTAGTTGTAAACAAATCTCCGAAAACACAAATTATGCAATTAGAGGCTGTCATCACTTGATTAACTGTACTAAAAGTGGAATTTGTTTATGCTTTTGTCCCTTGTTGACATGTACCAGTAACTGTTTTTCCTTAACACTTGTCTAGCGCCATTAGCAAAGCCAGGCAAAAAACTGCCTGTGATTTCATTCAGTCAGGATAAAAGCAGTGGGACCAGCATACAAATGATAACTGAGCTGGGTAAGAAGAAGTGCCTCTGTCCTGTACTGCAGTGTCGTAACTGCTGCTGCCTCCATATCAGCTTTCTTTTGATTTCTCGTGCTGCACAAGAGGCTCAGTCCATTCCCATGGCATCACTTTGAGCACATTTTACCCTTGGTTCTGGTTGAAATTGCCTGTCTTGTTTTGGCTCCCTATCTCAAAGCAAAATTTCTCCCTTTTATTTTTCTAAGAATTACAGGGTCTTTGATCCCTCAGAAGTCCTTGTGGCTGTTTTCATAGCATCTTCTGTCGGATCACGTTCTCTGTCCCGTGCCCTTCTTTCATCTCAGCCCTGTCGATATGACTGACATTTATTTCTGTCCTCACAGAAGAAGCAGTTCTCCAACTAAATTTTACATCATTACTTTCTTCCAGCTACTGCATGTGTTTTTGTGCTCAAAGACATCTTTAAAGAAGGTTCTGGGGCAATGAAATACTTTCATTTGACTTGACATGCAAGTACAAGTAATTGGAAGTTCTGTCTTGGATTTACAAGACAAACAATGGCATAATGGTGTTACTGATAGTGACCTCAGGAGGACTTCAAGTTAAGGCCTGGAACTTTGACAATATGCATGGTGTCATGAGTGTGCATGAATGGCCTGGATATGGAATGTGGCAGAGGCAAGTTGGCCACAAGGCTGGATACAAACACCAGACACATATGTCATTTTAGTTCTTTTAAAGAAACTAAAATGTGGTCCAAATTTGGAACTAAGCAAATGAGGAGAATATGCGAAACTATTCACCGATTTCTAATACAGTCCATATCTGCTGCTACTGACTGTTGTGCACAACCGCTGTATTGTTGTGTCCTCCTCTTCACGTGAATCAAGCATTTGCCATGTTGGACTCAGTGTGCAGTAAAAAAAACCCAACAAAAAACAAGCTGAACTGAAATAGCTAATAAAATGAACACGTTTACCCCATAGTGAATGACTCGAATGTTCAGTTCCTGGATCAAGATGATGACGACGACCCAGACACAGAGTTGTACCTCACACAGCCTTTTGCCTGTGGGACAGCATTTGCAGTCAGTGTGCTGGATTCCTTAATGAGTGCGGTAAGTCAAAAAATCGAATTTCTAATAACATCTGCCAATTGCAAAATAGGTCAACTAAATAGTCGCGGTATCGACTGATATTAGCTACTTACTGATAAAGCTGTATCAGCAGTCTTAAGAGCTTGAAAAGAAGAAGATTGGGCTTTTGTTTGTTTCACTTCAGTCCAAGAAGCAAAACGTGGAGAATCCCAGGTATTTAAACCCTAATAGGGCTCTGCTAAGCTCATGTGATGAAACACATGTTCATCTCCAAAGGGGAAACTCCCACTTGGGTTTAAATACCTCCATAACCTTTTGGTTATGGAACTGAAGAACCCTCTTGGATGAGATGAAATAAAAAATATAACCCTTAATAATGACACATAACAAATGCTTTTTTGTGTCGTGTGTCTAAAAGAAAAAGAATAACCGCTAATATACTGAATTCTTTACTGCCAAATATCGTATCAGTATTGTATCGGTTTTAAAAATCATATATTGGCCGAGCTTTACAACTAAATCTAAAAAAATAATACAAATAATAAAGTAGGCACATTCTGGTCCTCTGTTAAAAGAATGAATGACAAGACTGGAACTTGTACAAGGCATGATGGCTTCATTTGTCTGCCTTTCAGTTTGAGTGAGGTTAGAACAAAGCTGCCTTCAAGTGTGCTCCAGTGTAGACAAAGGTAATGCTACCTAATGGACAGCCCTCATCCATCATCTGAGTCAATAGTGCTGTCAGCAGCCAAGGGAGATGTCACCATGCTGTACAAGCAGGGGGAGACAAGCGACTGCAGTGAAAAGAAAAGGGGAGACATTTGCCCTTGTTAAAATCAGCAAAGCAATAACTGAGGAGGGATTAGAAAGATAACAATTACAGAGAGGAGTATATCTTCAGGTTTTATTGTGTGGTTTATAAAGCGGACTTTTTTTCTTTCTTATATAAAGCTAAGTAATAAATCCTTGTACAAGTGTGAACATGGACTCGCTGCTCTGATGGAAGTAGGTGTGACCTGCAGTAACTGGATTCTCCTGTCTTTTCACTCCATGTTCAGGCCAATGTGATGCGACAGAGCAGGGTTAGATAGCACCATTCAATCTGCCTGGCACGCTGAGAAGGTTCAGTTGTGACTTTGGGAGTGTTTGCTTAAGGACTCACCCCCCTCTAACTTCATTCCTTCAGACATACTTCAATGATAATATCCTCACCTTGATCCGGACGCTGGTAACGGGCGGGGCGACACCGGAGCTGGAGGGGCTGCTGGCAGAGGAGAATGCATTAAGAGGTGGCTACAGCACACCACAGACCCTGGCAAACAGGGACAGGTGTCGCGTGGCACAGCTGGCCTTGTACGATGGGCCCTTTGCCGACCTCGGGGTAAGTGATTGGTCTTGTCACCTGGGGGCTAAGGACATTTTTGTCAGCTTGCTTTGTGGGAGCTGCTGTTACTGAAGGATGCAGAGTAATAGGGATGGGATGGGGATGTAAAACTGTGTTGAGTGATTGTGACATAGCTGAAATTGTATAATGAATAGAAAATAAAGTTATATTTATCTATAGAATGAGCATCAAATAAGTATTTTGGCATTTATTTAAGATGTTAGTTTTAATAGCATATTGTTAATAGCATATTGACTGATTGTTAGCACTTACGTAGATGGATCAACTGAAGAGCCAGATGCATTTCTCAGGTCGTGTTTCAGGTCTTTGCTGGATGTTTCCTATTTCTTATGGACACAGCTTTCACACACTGGTCATCTGCTGTAGAAAGATTTTAAAGCCTGCCACTTTTTCTTTTGTCCTCTACTTGTTCAGTTTCCTCAAATTTTTTAAGGACGCACTACACACCATGAGATATACCAAGCTTCAAGCTAATATATTTTGGGAATTTACATTTGTTGGTCCAAAAATACTATGTTTGCTGGTATTTTTCATAAACCCAAATCAACTAAAGACATGGGAACAACTGATGGGTTTTGTGACAGGTTGCTAGTAATGAAGTGACTAAGATTTCAATTTAAAATCTCTTATTTTGTTTTCCTAACTCATCCCGTCTGTTAGGTCCCTTTATTTATGCTTGAATGATTCATATGATTAAAAAAAAAAATCCTCTGACAGTGGTCAGGTACAAGAACTGAACTGAAAATGACGGAAAGCAGCCAATGTCCAAAGAAAAACTAAAAGCCTTCAGAAAGCTTGGAAAGCTATTTCCGAAGACAACTTAAAATTTAGTCTGACTCTTAGGAAGCTAAATATAAACAAAGGACGGGTGGCTCAAGACTCCTGTACAGTACTATAAATGGCAGAACAAAGCTAATGAGCCAAGGAGGCTTCTTTTATTTTGTGCTATGGCTCTCTTAATATTCTCTAATATTCCATGAAATCCATCATTGCTTTACCCTGGTGACCGAATCCTCTAATTGTGGCAGTTCCACTTCAACTGGAATGAGTTAACTGTGTGCTGTAAAATGTTGTTGAATGCTTGTGTTTGTCGAGTTTGTAGAGTTATCTGCTTAATTTCCATGACTTTCTGCTTTATTATCCAGCTGTATCAGATAAAGACGTAATGCTATCACTTTTGATGCTAGAGATCTATTTGCTGATTTTATTTGAGTGTGGTCAGGAGACAATTTTGTCCTTCATTTACATAGACAACAGTAAACAAAACAAAGAGCATGCAAGGGAAAAGAAAAGACTACACTGTGTAACACAGATTCTATTTTTCTATGACGTTAATATGTATTTTTAATGTTGGTTTTACAAAATACAAATTGTGTACTCATCAGTTTTGTGTTGCTCTCTTACAGGATGGTGGTTGTTATGGTGACCTGTTTTGTAAAGCCCTAAAAACTTATAACATGTTGTGTTTTGGCATCTATCGGCTACGAGACGCACATCTAAACACACAGAGCCAGTGTACCAAACGGTATGTGTTCTTGCATTTGACTGAAATCCAAATAATAATGGATTCATGTATTACTTTATTTATAACTGGCCTCACATCTGGTCCCTTTTTCCTCTAGATATGTCATAACCAATCCACCGTATGCATTTGAGCTGGTGCCCTCAGACCTGATATTCTGCCTGATGCAGTTTGACCACAACGCTGGCCAGTCTCGAACCAGCCTCTCCCATTCTTCCCATTCATCCCATTCTTCAAGCAAAAAGAGTTCCTCCGTCCACTCTATCCCCACCACCAACCGCACCAACCGAGCCAAAAGCAGGGACTCGCGAGACAAACAAAAGTATGTGCCCCTCTAAAGCTCTGTGACTGTCTATGTCCGTGACCGGTGCCTGCCGACAGCGTTTGCCTTGTTTGTCCAGACAGACTTTCACACGTCTGAGTGTCAAAGTGTGTATGTCCGTCTGACGGTGTATGTATGTGCCACTTTTGTGTTTAACAAAGCAATTTAGTACAGATTGGGTTTCCACTTTAGCAGGATTGGCTAATATTGCAGGTCAAAGAATAACTGGAACTCCCCTGGACTGAGTTTCATTCCATCCATTAGCTGTTTTTTTCCCACATTCTTGTGCATTTGAAAGCCAAGAACAGTAGTAACATCCTGACTAGTACACTTTGAGTCAAGTGCAAATATACATCAGGGTTTCTACAACTAATTCTGTCCAGTTAACCGCTTACCAACTTTTAATTAACTACGAAAGCCTTACCTATACACACAGACTCCTCTCAACCTCCATCTAATGTGGAAGAAAAGGATATTATTATATATGTGACACTGGCAAACACATCATAGAACATGACAAAGTAATTACCCTCAGGGTAGTAAGTGACAAACATTGTACAACCTCCATCTTTCCTTTTTGTTTTGCTAATATCCAGCACCTCTGTGATTATGGCCACCGTCTCTTTCCACTTGTAGCATTCCAAGTTTTGTTTAATTTCGAATTAAAGCTGAAACTTATTGTACTAAATTGCACTTTTAAAATTACACGTCTTAAAGGTTCATGTCATGTCAATGAATTCTTGCACATCGTGTCCTCTCAATGCCTTTTGATTTGCGTTAGAAAGCTGCGCTTTTAGTTAAATGTTACTTGCCACCGTGAACTATTAGTTATGTCAAGACAATTTGCAAGCATAAAATGTTACGGTTGTTAATAAAGTTTGACCCGCACAATGTGAATGTCACATTTCAGTTTTATTCTACAATTGTTAAACTTTGTGAAGAGACATTTTCATGTATTATGATTACCACTTGTATTACCAGTAATTAGACTGGTAAACTGAATCAGAATTTCTATGCACCGCTGCAAATTGGGCCCGTAACTGCTTAAAGTCAAGGTTCAATGAAGCAGTGAGTACTACACTGTCAGCATACGGCAGCAATAGCTAGCATTTTTTTCTCTACAGAGTATTCGACCTGCAACCAAAGGAGCTGGAATCCTTATAATCTTCTTGTTGCCTTTGTCTTGATTTCACAATTTAGGTCTTACTTCAGTTTGAAGCCTTACTACACCTGTGGTCTCCACAGATGACACTATAGTTGGTGTGAATCGCTATAGGAAGGCGTTTCTGCTGTGGAAATGTACATGGCATTCTATCTAACTCTTAGCTAGAAGCAGGGATAGTTATTCAAAGTAGATTTCGTACTTCCAGATTTTATTACTTTGGCTAGACTTTCCCAATTCAACATCATGTTTGGGCTTACCAAGTCCCCGACCACATACACTTTTTTCAAGTGATTGATAAGCTGACAGCTTCAACCATAGTGTATTCAAGACACAAGCAGCTGACTGGATGATACCACTTTGATCAGTCATCAATCTTTTATAATGGTACCACGTATACCTACAAGTTTTTTTTTTACCAGATGTACAGAAGTCAGAGTTTAGATTGTGTAGATAATTCTTCACAGGTGGCCCCAGCCCATTTTTAACAAAAGCATGTCCTCAAATGTATTTGGCTTTTCTTTCTCTCGATAACTCTAAAAAGGTAAAGAATCCATTTACCTTTCAACTTGCAATTTGCAATATAGAAACATAACAGCTGTAAAGCATTACACTGTACAAGAAGACAGAGCCTCTAAGCTACACTTAGAGTTTCACGACTTATCTGTACACTATGGTTGTTCTCTATAGGCTGTACCAATGTAGTGCAAGCCTACCAGGTCCCATAATGAAATAATGCCTTTGTTAAGATAAGATAAGATAAGATAACCTGTACTTTTAGTGCAATATACCCTATTATAATTACACTGTGGTGTCTGGCAGGTGTTTGTTATAGAGTGCCTGCAAGTTGGCATAATGAATCAGGTGAATCATTTAATTAAAGACTGTAAGATCGATATATAAAAGGTTGTTGATTTCTTGGACTTTTGAAACCAGAGAGGTTGGAAACCGAAGACACTTCATCGCATTCGCCATCACAAGTCTTTAGATAATGAGCATTCCCTGTAAATCCTCCTTTATGAGTTGAATAACAGTCATAATTTCCCAAATAAACCATATTATCTGAAACTATTGATTAAAGTCACCAGTTGCATATTTACTGAGTTCACAGACTAATGAAGCTTAGAGCTATTTTACCATGTACGTCTATACAACAGGAAGTCTTATTTGGAACCAGGGAAATAATTCCCTGCTGGGCAAAGAACATTGGGGCGCTTCTGTATCGGCTCCACTTGTCAGACTCAGGACCCACATCCATCTTTTATACTGTCTATAAGTATGCCTCTGTGCTTCCGAATAACTCATTTTATGTCTTTACTAATGTATGTTGGACCATAAAGTACAGACTTGTTTGAATCACAAAAGCTTGTTTGTGCCATGTGCAGTATTTGTATTTGCATTAATTACTAAATGTTGTTAATCAGGCCTGTCCTTAAGTTCATGGGTTCGGTTCATGGGGCCGGTTATATTTATTGAATATATTCCCGGTATGGATGGGGTCTAAGATTGTTTGGTTTAATTGTCTGTCTCTGAGTATATATTGATTACAGGTATCTCAGTATTTTACTGTTATTAACACAGTGAAGGGACTTTGCAGAATTGACAGAGGTATGCATTCTACAAATAATAGCAATATCATAATATTTTCACATTCATTCAAAGGGAATGCTTATGTGTCACAGCTGCTGAATGAACACTACAGGCTTTTTATGGTTAACAATACTGCTCATGCTCAGTTAATACGATGCATTGCACTTTTTTACAGAGATCCATTTAACACACCAGTGTATTCGTTTGATTTAAAAACATCTGAAGTGCAGCTGCATGCTGGTATTTCCATCTGAAACTTGGAGATAATTTTTTAAAACTGCTTTAACAATAGGCATGGGAAGATTATGGCTGTCTGACATGCATTATTATGCTGGATGTATAATAATGGCACTTAAAGATATTTTTTACATGACCTATGTTGTTTTTCGTTATCTTTTTTTGTGATTAGTGGCAACCTACTGTTTAACCTACTCCAAATCCATACGCATTGAGATCATCTGCTGGTTTTATGCCTCCGATCTTCCTGCTCTGCCTTTTCTGTTATTAATGGTCGCATTAGTATTTTCCCACTTAGCTTACACGTAGTGTACTACTTTCTCTTTTCAAAGTGCAACAAGGATAAGTAGAGTTGGCCAAGGTATGGAAGTGAATGAATATGCATGATATTACATACTTGCACTGAACACGGTCATGTCCCTGCTGACATGTTGCCCTCTGAATGAAAGCCAAGTAGTTTAGCATTTCCAAATGACTGCTTCAGGAGAGCATGGTCGTGACCTAAGCAGCACAGTTCACAGCGGGTTTGACTGTAGAATGTGTGACTGCAACTGAATGGTTTGATGCTACATTTTACTGTTGTTTAATGTTTTGTTACTGGCAACATGTGTCTGCTGGCACATGTATTAATGCACCACAGTATAACAGCCTTAGGTCATGACCATGGATCACATTGTAGAATGTCAGGTTATCTATTTCCTTCTTAACCAGAAAAAGTTGCATCAAGCCAAAAGTTTGAAGTCTTTTATAAATAAAAGGTTAGAAAATATACGTATACATATAATAATTATGAAGGTGGAAGTCCTGCATTAACTTGTAATTTGGTAAAGAGATTTTGCTTCACTGGAACTTGCATGTCTTTAGACTCAACAAAGCTGCATGCTTCATGGCAGTATATTTTTAAAAAATGGCCATAAGATGAATGGCATTATGCTACAATCGCACTAGGAGACAAAAGTAGAGACAGCAACACAATCAAAATTATTGCAAATGTGCACGATGAACCTGAGATCTGTTGCCTCCGACCACTCGCCGTCACTTGCCCTCTCAAACTGCACCAAGAGTCTGCTCTCAGTTTGCAGTTGAATGGTAATTATGTGGGATAAATTAGTGAAAATCACAAATCTTATGCTACTCTTGTCTACATGCACAGAAACATCTTACATTCTAACCTAAAGCAGAAATTCCACAAATAGTTGCTACGGGATGGAGATTAAAGTGCAAAATTGCACAGGCACTAGGCAACCTTGCTTTCTAGATTAATAAATAGGGCGGCAGTTACTTGCAAACATTCGCCAATCTGTGTGAAAGTGATTACAGTTATTTGAAGACAGTTTGCCTCCCACCAGGCGATCTGTGCAGTGCCATTGCGTGCAACACCCTCAATCCAGAGGTGGAGGGTGTTGCAAGCTCAATCGCTGGGCAACCAGTTGGCGACCATGACTACTTGTAATAGACCCCTGACAGCAAAACAATTAAATCCAATCACTGGGCAAATGCTAATTTCTCCTAATCACAAGGAGGTTGCTGTCCTATTTTTACACTAGCGTGATTGAAATATTAGAGAGGGAGGTAAAAACACAATGAGTGATATTTTCCCACCACTAAAAACTCACCGTGGAGCTTAAAATACCTTCGTAAAGCAACAATTTAGAAAAAACATTTTTTAAAATGTTATTAGTGCATGTAAAAATGCATCATATTAATGCAAAATATTTGACCTCCATGTAGCATTAACTGTCTGATGTCCTCCCTTCTTGTCTTTTTATGATTTTGACTCTTTCTCAGAAAAGACATGGTTTACAGATGAGCAACAGAATACCCACCAGAGGACCATAAAGCTCAAGCCTGTGAATACTCTCGCCGTCAATCACATCAGTCGATATACTGTACATCCGCAAGCAGCTTGATTCCACCCATCAGAGAAGCAGAGCACAAGCGCTGAGTTCTGGACGCGTGCTGGTTATTGGACTCCTAGAAGACTCATCGTGTAGGCGTCCGTCCGGAATCTGAGATATCGCCTCATCTGCAAACGCAAATCATCATTTTTTTCATCGTATAAGGCGAACATGTACTGCTTTCGTCATTCACCTCTGCAGCAAGTTTATTTTACGTAATCTTCATTAAAGACAATCGTTGTCAAATATCACAGTCACTCAGCTATTAGTTTGCACAGCTAACCTTTAGCAGTGGCCAGACTCCATGACTTTTTTGGTTTATTTTGGGGAATGATGGTCACGTCAACAAGAAAAGCAATGTTAAAAAAACAGAATAACTACTTCTAATACTGCTAAAAGGGGTGTTTATTAGGATTAATGGATCAAGTTTTGCAATTGTAAAAGTTGCCTTCTTAGCTGTGTATGAACAACTACTACTACTTCTGCATTTACGTTAACCAATGTTGCAGAGTTAGTCTGTACAGTATGTTTAAAATGTGCATTTTACACCCAGCTGCAACCCCACCACAATGGCATTGTTAGTGACTGACTCTCAGTGATTCCTTTGCCATTTGGAGCTAATTCACAACATTTGTGACAGTTACGACGGCCAGTGTCCATATGTAAATGGCATTTGGGTCCAGCCTTATCTGAATCCATTTATGTTTGTCTTATTTTTTTTGCCTTTTTTCAGGTGTTATAAATGTTTTCACGTTGCTATTTCAAGTTGTCCAAAACCCCGGAAGTGTTAACAAGTATCTGCATCTGCAAAATTTCTTTTTGTTTTTTAATAGCCAAATATGATAGAGCTGTTTTTGTTGGGTTTTTTTAAATTTTGGTTAAATTATAAAACAACCAAAAATCCAAAAGTTTGTTCATTTTACATTTATCCATTTACTTAAGTCACTATAAACAGCTAAGCCAAATGCTATGACCATATATGATAGACTTGTAGGTAAGATGAATGTAAAAGCCACATATCGCATAAAGTGGGCATCATTTAAGTCCTCCTTTGGCTGTAAGCACTGCCTGACACAGGATTGTCTTGGAGGCCATTAAGCAACTTGTATGTTCTCCATGACCAATCTTAATGCCATAAACAGACATGATTTTTGTTGATGCACGAAGAACAGCTCTATCATAAAAAAAACAACTGAATTTTTGGCTATTTGGTTTTTTTTTGGAATACTTTGTTTTGTTTACCTCCTCAATGACTGATTACATATTTCATTTCCACTTGCTTCTAATAAAGCACCAATCATTTGTTTCTGTTTGGAAGCACAGAATAATGTGTGTGGTGTTATTAATCATGTCTTATTTTAATAATGAATCACAGCTATACTGGCACTGTTGTCACTTTACTTTAGGATCAATGAGGGGGAAGGAAAGGTAAAAAAAAAAAAAGCAAAGAAAAGCACATATTGCTCCATGAATTTCTCGATCCATATATGACACATAACAGTCCAGCCTAGGATTCATGTTGGATGTAAAATGAGAGAGGTTGTGACATTTTTACTGGCACAGAGGAAACCCAAGCTGTCCATCCCTCAGTGCCAGTAATGTGCCAGGCAGTGCTGAAGCCAATGGAGGACTCTAGGAAGACCCACTGCTGCGAAAAGAGGCTTCTAGTTTAGTGTTCTTAAAAATTCACTGGAGATAGCTACAACTGTCGCAAACAGTCTGAGAAGTCTTAAAACTTTTTTTCTTCTAAATCAATCCATCATCAAGAGCAGCGCCTGAAAGCAATTCAGTTGTATGTAAATGTGTAAAGCTTAATGTGAAGTATTTTTTTCTAGTGTGTTCCCGTTTGACAGTACCTGTGGGGTTGAGAGACATTCAACATTGCAGTCTAGTCTGTATTATTTTGTGCTTTTTTTTTTTTAGCACATCGTCAATGCCAGTGCTAAGTTGATATTTCTGACTATGTCATCATACACAATAATAAAAACTGTTTATTGTCTTGTACAAATAGCCTTGTATATAAATTGTACATGATTTCATTTTGTATTTTCACAAATTAAAAGCAGATGTATTGTGTTCTATAATATGTCTTGTCTCTTTATTTTCTCAGATTTTAAAAGGATGTTAATGATGTTTTACACACACACGCGCACCCCAAAAAGGAGAAAAATAAATTACACTATCTCTTTGATAACGCTGCACAATTTTAGATCACGTGACACAGAACACCTCGTTGTACCCTCTTGGATAATGGCTGATGTAAAAACACACTCCACATTCTCACCTGAGGGATGGAGAGAGCCCATCATCGTGCTTGTTAACGATTTTTACACACCATGGCTCTGTGGGAGACTGTCAGCATGCCAATAATATTTACAGTCTAACACCTCGCAGAGAGGCCGCTGATTTCCCTTATCCTCCTGCCAACAGCAGTGTCACCTCTTCTTAGTAAACAAACACGCCTAACTATCAAACTAAAAACAGTCTATGACTACTATATATGTGTATTATTTACAAAGCAGTGATTTACTGTGTCAAATTATAAATGAGCTGACACTTTTTTTAAAGGGTTACATTATCAGCTATTATTGCACAGAACATTAAAAAATGTTATAAAAAATATATAAATGCTAAATTTTTGGGTTAAAACTAAAAGTTTTGAGTTTTGTGCCTCTCCTAAATCACATGACATTGCTGGTTTGTGTCACAAAAAGTGAATAGTTGTTACATAGTCAAGTTTGTGACAGAGAGAGGAAAGTAACAAAATTGTACTGTAAAAGATTACATTTTTTTATGCACTATTAAAATATTTTTCTTTTCTTTTTTTTAAAAGGGCAAATATTTTGAAAAAATCCAAAATAATAATACATTCTCAGTACCAGTATAGCTGAAATTTTGGTGACTGTGTGTAAATGTCAATTAAAAAATGGTCAGTTGTCTTAAATAGTATAACAGTAATTAGAAATATCCAACATAAATAATAACAACAACAAAAACAACAATGATTATATTAAGCAGAAGAATAAGAATAAACTTTCTTTATAGGATCTTTTAAATAAAATTACAAAGGGTTTTAAAAGACAAAACAAGACACTGATAAACATTAAAGAATAGAAAAATTTTAAAGTTTTACTGAATTTTGAGGGGAAGCTAGTAGAACGAGACACTAAAGGAATAAAAATAACTTAAATAATCTCACAAAAGGAGATGATGTAAAAGTAGCTCTAGCTGGAGGCACTGAGAAAGCCCGCTTACAAAAACATGTCTTTAAGACAGATTTAAAGGACGATGATAGGAAGCTCACCAATCTGACCTCCTGGGGGAGGCTGTTTAAGAGAGGGGGTGCCCTAACAAAAAAAAATCTTGAGATTGTGGGACAGTAAAGCTACTTTTGGCAGATTTTTACACTGGATGCCCTTCCTGTGCAACTCCAAAGGGATTTGTGTCTCCACGTGGAATCGAACCAGGGATCTTGCGCTTGTTATTGGAAGGTGTAAACCATTACTGTAAAAAAAAAAAAAAAAAAAAAATCCCACTAAAATAAATGAACTACCAAAAAAGCAAATGATCACAGAGATGCAGAGATATGATGTAAAGCTATTCGCATTAAAGAAATACCTTGACTGAAACTTTGCTATGCTGTGAGTGCATAAGCCTATTCACAAACACACACTCGGCAACACAGAAATCCACTGTAGCCTCTGAGGACAACTCTTGTCCAGCTGTACGGGTGATAATAGTTTCCATGACAATGCAGCACTCCAAGTGCATCAATGCCAGCTCGGATAAACAGTGATCCTTTACCAAAACAAGGGGGTCATTACGGCAGCTTGTCAAATCAATGTTGAGAGTGTCCTGCCTGATTAAGGCGTCCCCTCTCAGTCCTGACACAGTGTCAATACTGGCTGGCCTGTGGCGGCACACTCCCATGATTGGACTGAAATGCCTATCAGTCAGGCAGCTGAGCTGGACTAATGATTCCCTGTGCTGCCTATTAGAGGGACATGACAATTTAATCCTGTGGGCCAGGCAAGGAAAAAGTGACCTTGGTGCTTTATATTGAGACTGAGGTAAATTGACAAGAGCAGATAAATCTTTACCTTGGGCTATTAACAGAATTAAAGAACAACAAAGGCAGAAGGTTCTCTCTTTTTTTGTTCTCTTTGCTCCTGACTTTCAAAACCTTCCACTCCTCTAAATTTAAAAATAATCTAGCGAAAACCAATCATGGTTCCGCAACACTTTTCAAATTTGTAGGACTATACCTTTACAATGTATTTCCACTATACAAAGGCGCAATCGAACCAAAGCTTGGAACAACAAAAAGTCAAATAAACGCCACAGTCTGAATTCTTCTATGCTTTGCTGTCAAGCTGGAACATTGAAAGTGGATATTGCTTGAAGCTCAAGGTTTTTCAGATGTTCAAAGCCATTCCAGCATGGCCCCGGGGCAAGGTATATTGCCTTGGACATCTATCTTAAGGCTATGAGAACATTGTCTACATGGTTGGAAAAAAGCCATGTGTTTACACAGATGTTTCAAGCTTTTAGCACACAGATCTTCCTGTACTGAGCCTCACCACCATCCTTTGTGCCAAGGGACATATACATTTTGCATTAGTTTACCCTTTGATACAGAAATGAAAGGGGGCAGGGGAGCTTGCAGACTTAGGCGCAGAGTCAGAAACAAAGTAAAGATTCTCTGCACTGAATTGGCTTTAAATTAAAAAGAAAAAAAAACTTTGCTGTTAACATTACAGGTGGCATTTCTTCATCTGTTCCTCGTTTTTTTAATATAGCTGCTTTGATGTGGCCTGTACACAAAGATAAAACAACATGCCTTTCCACATTTCTCCAGCAAAAATAGAAAACAAAAAGATAAGAATTTCATCCCTGTTGCGAGGATAGATCAACGGCACTGGGAGGCTATTTGCCTGCAAGGCACAGCTGTAACACTGACCCTTTATGTTTCCTCTAAAGGTCAACATTTCCTTTCTTTTGTTTCACTCCATGCATGCATAAATCAAAGCTCTTGGCTATTTTTTAAGTTTGAAGTAGGAAATATCATTGAATAAAAGCAAAATAAATCCTACATAAATATTACAGCTTTAATGAAAGATAAAGGAAAAGACCATCAGGATATTTTGTCAATAAATTACGCATTAATCAATTTTTGTTCTTTGGTTTGAGATATTGCACAAAATCCCCACGTACCAGAGTGAAACATGCATTAGAGGAAAACACTTTGTAAAGCACCTGAATGGATCTCCTGTACGCTGTAAGCATTTATTAAATCACAATGCCGACCTTCATCAGGGATGTAGGCAGCATCTCTACATACTCCATGCATGTTGCTTGATTTGCAAAATAGGAGCTTGTTGCAAATGTAATTTGTTTCCATATTAGCAATCAAAGTCTCCCATATTTACTGTGCTAAATTATACTTTTGCCCATTTAAATCACCTTCTCTTTTACTTCCATGCAAAGAAATTAGCAATAACAAACAGCAAACAGATGGCAAATCCCATAACATCACTACTCAGCTCAAGTTGTAAACATGATTTACAATTTGCACGATATTATTTACTGTGATTCATGTTTCTGTCAGTTCCACACTGGAGGTTAATAGAAATGCCAGCAAGCTTGCTGATTTACTTAGTAAAATTTTCATCTCAAGGTTCAAGTTCAGAAGATTGGAGTCAGAGAGAGTTACAGGATTCATGCATTATGCAGAAGAAGCACGACCTTCAGCCATCACAGTCTTCTCTATATATCACACTGGGCTTGACCCTCCCAAGGCCAGAAGGAGCATTTGATATATTTAACCACTACAGCCATTAAATTACTCACATTCTTTATAAGCTGAGCCCATTTTATACTGCCAGCAACATGAAGGCAGTATCATTCTGATTAAAACTGGTTTTACACTTTGTATTTGCCTTTTACCGTGGGCGATGCTTCAGCAATGAGGACGACACTGATAAGTCAAAGGCAAACGAATCAACAAATAAATCTCTTGCATGGCCCTTCTGATTTTTATACTTCACATTATGGCTTTGCCATATGTTGGCCATATGTCGAAATAAAGAAGAACTCTGCTCCTGCTATTTGATACAGAACACTTCATGAAATGATAGGAAATAAAGTGCTGTTTTAGAGTATGAGGTCCATTTTAATATAATTGGCTTTAGAATTATTTATAACATTAATTGCCACATTATCGACTTGCTGTCAGCTCCTTGGGCCCGTGGTCCATTCTTCTTCACAGAGAGCGCTAGCTCAGCCTAAAGTAGACTGACAAGCTAATTATACCATCTTTCCTCTCAATGATAAATGCCACTAATGTGAATCTGGCCTAGAAATAAGACTCCTTAGTCACCTCAGCTACAATAGTCTCTCACTATGTCCAGGATCTTTAGATAGGGATACTTCATTCCACTTCATTTCCTCCTGAATCAAGTATCTTAAAGAATGTATGCCCCAAATTGCAATATTGCCCTTGTTAGGTCATTTCTACCTAGTGCTCAAATAGACTGGAATATACACATATTTGTATTTAAGCATCATCATAAAGTTTCAGAAAGAGCTACTGTACCAGCCGTACAACTCAGATATTAGATTTCAGAAGGTGTGTGCTACAAATTTTGGTAAATTCATGGTTAAGTTATGCTAGCCAGCAGTTCAGAAGAGACACACTGTAAATTACATTAAAATACATTTTTGTAAATACAGCTAATGCCTTTTTGGGAAAAATGTTAAGAGCAAGTTACAGTACTGTTTTCTTTAGGGACTTGATTTGAACTATAAATGTTTAAGATCAATTGGAAATTTTGGTCAATTTGGTCATTTTAAGTTATTTTCTGTTTTGTCTTTATTATTGTGGATATGTGATGCGGTTTCCAGTGTTTGTGTGACAACACCATCACTACGACTACTATTGCAATTGTTAAAATGTAATTTTGCTCAGCACAATAGCATTCCTGTAACCCTGTGTAGTGTAAGGAATAGGTAAAATGGCAATGCTACATCTTTGTAATACATAATTATACAAGAAAAAGCAGATAGTTATATTTTATATTAACTATAACAATAGCAATATTAGATATTGGATGAGTCATATCAGTGCATTGGTAGGTGTTTGCAAAGGATTTTTAGCTCAACTTTTGCAGCTATTGCTAATTGCTAATGCTGTCAAAACCTAGCAAAGCAAAAACACTCATAATTTTAGCCCGCTGCTACGTGGCTACCAGTTAGAGTGATAGTGTCATATTACATCATGTATATTTCAGCTTTAGTGGATATAAATTAAATGTTACTGCCATAAAGAAAAAAAATGTAATTTTTAGTTATTAATTTTTTTGTTAATAAAATATATTAACATCTGGCAAAATTGCCACCACTTCAAACAAAGATTCTCTGTGCTGACTTGGATTGAAATTGACTGAATTTAATTAATTAATCAAAATATCAAAGGTTATCTGGGGTAAAAATCAATCAAACAATTTAGACTAAAAAAAACACAACACTGGTAACCTAACATATGCAGTTAAAAAGGGGTTTGGCTCTGTCCCCATTCATTTAGATGAGGACTATAAAGTAAGTGCCTCCATTGTCATCCAGTGGCTTCCAAGCAAGAGGCTGTGATTGTACTGCCATTCATGTTTACATAAGGTTGTCTTAGCTCCATCAGTCAAATAAGTAAATGGTTAACACACTCACAATTAGCACCATGTATTAGCAACAATATATTTTATTGTTGAAATAGTTTATAATTAATAGTATTTAAATAATTTCCCCCATCTAATCTCTAGGTGCTTAAAGAAGAACAAGGGGAAACATCAAACACATCTTCCTGTCACCTCAGTCAAACTGTTTCGTATAATTCCCTCTTTAATGATGCTGTTTACATATTCCGACTTCACATTGAATGTATCCTGACAACAATGAGAGCTGACACATACCAAACTTGGTATGTCCCAGAGCCATCTTCAATGGCTGGGATGCTGTCAGCTCCACCTACATCAGTGGCGGTGTCTCAATACTAGTGCGACACATGTCAGAAACTTTTAAATGTCTGCTCTTTTCAGCACAGTGCTTCAGCATCCGAAAGACGGCATTTCATGTGCAGTAATATGTGTATGAAATTCCAGGAGCAGTTGCTGTAATATTGACATAATGTCAAGTTTGAAGCTTCAATACATGATACATGATACTACGGCTCTCGACACATGAGCTTTTTGTCTTTGTTTTTTTATATTTGTTAAACTCCAAATAATTTATGACATAATTCCTCTCCAGCTCCATCAGGCAGCTATTAGTTAAATAAAAATTCATGCTCATGCTTGGATATTTTGATAGGAAAAGCCATCTCTTGTAATTTCACATGCCTTCTGCAGCCAGACACACATCTGAACTTTGACCTCCTTTGATCAGCAGTTTTGGCAAGGCAATCCATCATGGTGCTCTTACTGTCAGAAGAGGTGCCTGGCTGCAGCTGTGTGTCACTGGCTAAGAGGGGCTGCTTAAAGGCAATCATGTCAACCTCCACACGACTGCTCAGACTCCCAGATTGAAGGAGGACTTGACAGGGCCACAAGAGTCAGCTGAAGACACTGGAGGGCTGTGTCTGACTGCTCCATGGCCAAAAAATGATGGCTGATTTTATCCTCTGAACAACTGACTGAATAAACTGGGGGGGAAAAAGTAGGAAATTCATCCAATGAATATCCTCTCTGCTAAACTATTGATTTTACCCTGCTTTGCTTTGAGATGAAGGAAAGGTATTGCACTCTTTTTTCCTCATCTATACACAAAGAAATGCATCGCAGCGATCTAAAGCTGCTCTTTTTAATATTACACAAAAAGCGTGATATGAACGTTTTTCTGCGTCTGACCTTCAAAATATGTTTCTGCCTCAGGACAGTGTCTAGCCAGACAGATTGAGTACTCTTTAAAGGGATTACTGGCTGAACAGAGTATCACGCTGCTGAGCCATGATCTTTGCAATTAGAAGAAATATAAAATGCTTTTTTTTTTTTTTTCTGGCATCTCTCCAGCACCATTTCAGGGCGAGCTGACATTAGAAAAACAAACTAAAAACAACAAATCCAGAGGGAGTAAAATACATTTAGTTTCTCTGGAAAAACAAGCAGTTTTTGCAGTTTTTGCCCAGGGCTTGAAACTTGGCTCTCTGGTCTTTTGTGCTGATGTATACATTATAGATAATTTAGATGAAAAGCTCCTGTTAAATCCCTGCATGCAAAAAATGCCACTTGTCACGTAAGAGATAATGCACCTACATTTTGGTGTAAATAAGGAGTGATATTCTAGTTGCACTGTCAATGATTTTCTGACAAGGAAATCCACAACACTTTTACGCAGGCACCAAGTGCATTAATGGCAAAAACGGGCCTGACTTTCAGACAAAGGAGCCAAGTGACGGCTTGCTGACTGCACCTCCGAGTGTGCAATAACATGATGTGAAAGGACATTGTCAGGAGCCGAGGAGACGAACCCAGATTGTACATAGTGACAGAAAACAGAGATGAGGACAGAGATACTGGTGCCATATTAGTGGCCAGCATATTCAAACACCATCCTTGAGTCTGAGCAAACTTGACATCACCTCCAATGGCTTCAAACACACACACACACACACCCACTTCTGTCTGCAGCCAGCTTTCCCCTCTGATGTGTCTCCACACTCCGCTCTCTTATGTGGAGAGTTACCAGCAGGCCTGTTCTGTCAGGACAGGAGGATAGGGGTGCAGCGGCCTGCGGATACTCTCAGTCAATCTACATTTGGTCACCGCGGTGGGAAGTGTGCTCATTTTTTCCGATATCTGAGCTACTTGAGGTGATCCGAACACTGAAGTGTGAGGAGCTGTCACCTTGCATGAAACTCTGCACCAGCGGATCCTGATATGTTACGAGGGGGGAGGGGGTGGAGATTTCTCTGTCCTGATAGGCTGTAAGGACACTGGGGACCCTATAAGAGAGAAGGGTGAATGTATTCAACTCTGTCCGCCTGGGGACAAGAGGTCGGCAGGGAAAGAGGCAGCTCATCACCAGGCCCCCCGCACTCTAAGGACAGATTTATGCCGTTACCGGGCCGCTCACGGAGGAATTATTTTAATGCCGTATCAAAACATCAACAAGAGGCCAGCAGAGAGAAGAACCTACATTATGCATCGCTCCTTTTGCAAAAATTTGGAAGACAAAAAGAGCACTGTTAAACTCTGCATGACAGGAACTATGCAGCCGGTACAGCTGTGAATGGCGCTGTTTGTTTTAGTGTAGTTTTTACTGGAAGGTGTGCTGTAAGCCTGCCCAGTGGCAGTGGTGGGCACCACTGTTTGTACTCCACAGGCCATTAACAGTTCACCGTAACTCCACCAGCAGGGCAGCAGCTGGAGAGAATGAAGCATGTAGCAGCGGTGTGGGATCATCACAAAAAAAAGAAAGAATGAAAAGAAACATGGCTAGAGGCAGGGAGGCTGGAGCATGCTCGGAGTAAAGTTGGCAGCTGTGCGGCTGTGTGTGATAAAGTGCAGCTCAGCGTAAACACACTCTGGGGCTCCCTGCACAGCTGGCGACCATAGGTTACAGTTCTGAAAGATGGAGAGCAGGAAAGGGATAGTGGGAGGAAGAGACAGATGAGGGAGTCGCAGAGCTTGCATCCACGTATCATCTCTCTGAGGTGGAGGAGAAGGGATCAGGGCTAAATTTATCATAACATGGAAGATGAGGGGAAGGTAATAAAATGTAACAAAAGAAAAGTGCACTTGTCTGATATTCACAGGCGTCTGCATACAATCAAGGAGGCATCAGCATGAAAGCAATGCGGGAACAACGCATACTGTACACAGAGTATGTTGGTACCCAAGAGCACAGTTTGCCGTCAGTGCAAGCTTCAGTTTTATAATCTGTTTTTGAAATACACAGAATACACACTGCGCACAGGTGGGACAGACAGATTACCCATGACCTCATGGAAGAAACAACGCCTTTCGATGCGTCAGAATGGAAGCAATCGTCAGCGGCGAGCACATTTGTGAGGTCGTCGTCGTGTCAAAAGATGACACAGCCAAATGAGTCTGAAATATCTGGAGGCTTGTTAACAATCATAAAGACTGCATTACTGTGCAACAGCAGTTACACTTTCCTAATCACTTAAAGCTTCTGAGTTTAAACCACAAAATGTGGAGTTGATTTTAAAAAAATGATGACAGACAAACAGTTCAGACCCTTTTTTATCTTGTACAACAATTAACGTTGCCACGCAGCTCTTCTTTAAATTAGTTTTGTGCTGTAAAATGTTTGTAAAATAATAATTCATAATTTGACATGCGTGTTTGATTAGCTGAAATATAATTAAAATGTCACAACAGAGTACGTTGAGTGCACGTTCAAATGAAAACTGATTGACATTTAGATGTTTTGTGGACATGTTGTTTTTAATTAAATGTTAGGATATGGAGTGCTCATTTCACCAGTAGGTACATCATTAACACAGACAACCATCATGAGAGGACTTGAGTGGTAGTTTAGATAATAAATCATTCATTTCCACTGTTGTTTTTGCTGATATTCTCCCGAAGGAAACATGGAGTCACAGCTGATAAAGTTATGCAGACATTTATTTTTCACTTCTAATGATTTAGCGTGACTGTGCCTGTCACCATGATTTAAAGGAGGCTGCAGTCTGCATTCTGTTTATTGTGACCAAACAAGTGCAGCGCCCGCACGCTTTCAACGTCAGGGTTATTGATTAAAGTTTTAAATGGTTGCCATATTACCCAGGGACTTCTGGGAGATTAATTTGCACTAATGTTCATCTGTAATTCATTAGACATTTAGACAGCTCAACCACAAGGCTCTGTCTTGAGAGAAAAGGCCATTTCTCAAACAGTAAAAATATAAAGTCAAACTAAATAATAATGGCATACAACTTGTTTAATGTTGTACACGGGATTTCATGTTTGTAGGACTGCGTACAAAAGTGGAAGCGACTTTGTTTGGAGTTCAAGCGAAAGAGCTGTAATGGGAAAAAAGATCAAAATCTGTTCTTGTACTAATAATAATCTAGCTCGTGTTAAAAACAAATAAATCTGAATATTTTGTATGACAAATCTGCAATTGCAAACCTTTCAAGATTCACACCAAGCATGGAGGTAAAAGCAAAAGATTAGCAACTGCTAACTGGTGAACAAAGTCCAACGTCTAGCAACATAAGAGCTAAAAATAAAGTTTTTGCAAAGTGGTGACCAAAATTTCAGAATCTTTTTCTACCACTGAAAAACCAATAAATATAACAAAATTGCCAAGCAGCACTAAGTCCAATTCCTGGTTGGTTATTATCTCAATGTTTTTTTTAAGTTATTTTTGCGATAATGACCTGAAATTATAACTTATGGATGGTGTTTTTTCCACTGAACAGTTAAGCTTCCATACCAAAATACAGCTGCTATTAACAGAAGGTCAATATTGCAATAACATGACTGCAATTTAATGCTAAAATTGCTCTAAGCAACTGGTTGCTAACTGGTTGCACCATGGTCCTACGCAGAGCCTATGCGCAGCTTTGCAGACAGCTGTGTACATGGTGTTGCTGTTAGCTGTCACCACGGGGCAGTGTTAAAAATTTAACGTTTAATAATATTGATCCCTCTGCCAGCTTTAGAGAAGATCGATGTTATAACACAGAAAGTCTTGAAGTAAAACCAAATGTTAGAAACAATGAAAACTGTCCCACAGCCACTTTCTGCGCTTCTCATTCTGTTGATCAAACATCACTTGATCTTTGATTTAACCTCATCACCAGAGGGAAAATACAGTCAGAATCCCAGTTAATGTGTACTAGATACTGAGCTGCTGTAAAATATGGAAAGAGATTCACAACAACACACAGCATTGTTTCATGACGACAGATGAAGGACAAGCTAAATGTAAGATTTTCATTGAAAAACTGAAGTTACAGAGACTAACTTGAATGTAACATGACATTCTCTAATGCTAAATAGCTGGACAAATGACTTCAGAAGGTAGTATTATAGAATTGGGAAAGCTTTAAATTATTTTCAGAAACAAATTAAAGACAAAAAATGGGCAAAATGGACAAAGCGTTTAGGCTTTAACCTTCACACTTGAAGGTGAAAACAGGAGTAAAATCTTAGTGTTTTTTCTCCTGACATCCTATTGTGTTCTGTTAGATTAAGCAGTATATTAAGGCATTAAGAGCAAAAAGAGCAGATATTTGTATTACACAACTGAAAGTTAAAGCCTCAGCTGTAAGATACTGCATGACTTGTTTTCTTCAAAAAAATAATATATTGCCATTCACGTTTGATGTGACGCTAAATGAAAAATAATAAATAGAACTGCGAACATTAAAACTGAGCTGGCTGCGTAGCTATGAAGGCAAGTTGTGTCCTGAGGCTTTGGGTCAGCAGTCAATTAAATTATCACACCAAACTGAAAGACTTGTAAAATCCCCTTACTGAATAATGGTTGTCAGACACTCCATGATCCTCCATGATGTTCTGCAAAAAAGGTTGCAGCAATGGGATTAGGGCTTGATCCTCAGCTACTGCTGTGCCCAGTCTAAAATGACTATCCTCTTATCTCGAGGCAACAGAGCTACATTATGTTATGTACCGACTTCGTCAAGATAGAATGGATGTCATTGAAATTAATTTAATCTTCCTTAAATTAGCTTCTGACTATGATCTCTCCCAGTCAGAATTTATGTCCTCCAGAATTCAATTTCCTCCACACTGTGATATGCTTTTATCAGTTGGTAACTATTCGGTGGCCTCCAATAATGAGAGCTGTCACGGACCAGCAGCAGATAGTATTTGATGGCGACCATCTTGTGACCACTGGATTCGTTGCCCACATCTAGCAGGCATTAAACAGAGAAGAAGAAAAAACACAAACGCTTGTGAGTCCACAGATTGTCCAGCTCTCATCAATACGAAACGAACTTCAGGACGAGATGCAGATGTAATGGAATATCATTTGATATTAATGATCCGATTACTGATCACTTGGCCGTAAAAGTGTTGGTCTGTAGTCCGTCTGATGTCGGGAATGTTTTGAGTTATGACTCTAAGACAACAGCTGCTGGGAAAGATTAGTTTCATTTTCACAATACAGAATTAAGCAAAACATTAGTTAACTGAGTCAACTCTATTGAACTGTAATATTTACATGAATTTAAAGAATGTTATTATGTTGTGACTAATGAATTCAATTAATGTAAAATTGCTGGAAATGCTGAAATAACTGGCTATTAATTGTGAAGTCACCATCACCTCCAATGACTTAAGAATGCTGGTTCTTATTGGCTGTTAACGATTTGTATTGTTTATATAAACCATAAAAACAAACAAAAAAGCTGTAGCTTTACACAGTTACAGACATCCTAAGTTAAATATGGGATGTTAACACTGAAACGTCTGTAATTTGTATTGATAACACAGTAATTTAACATGTAATTAGCTCAGTGCAATTCAGTTTTATTTATACAGTGCCAATTCACAACAAAAGTCACCTCAAGGTACTTGATATTGTAAAGTAAAGAGCCTGCAACCATGTAATGGTGATAAGCGATTGCAGTGATAACTGAAGAGGAACTGCTCAGTCCATCATGGGAAAGCCCCAAAAGCCTAAGACCACTGCAGTATATCCAAAGGAGGGTTCAGGGTCACCTGATCCAGCCTTAACTATGAGCTTTTTCACAAAGGAAGTCTAATCTTAAAAGTAGTGAGGGCGTCTGTCTCCCAAATCCTAACTTGGAGCAAATACGCTCCAGAGAAATATGCTCGTTCTCATTCTAGTCCCTGTCAGTACCTAATAAAAATGTATTAAAATAGTTCAGCCTAGAAGTAATAAATACACAAACTAGCTTTTTACCATCACTCCTAAGAGAAGATGTTTTTGTGATATTACGAAAATGCGAGAAAGCATCAGCAGCAAGGACACTGAAGGTTACAAATGAAAATGAAGATTCCTCACAGTGTGACTGGAGGCCAAGGTAACGCCATCCAGCAAACAATAACCTCAGTTTTAACTGAATTTAGAAGTACAATTCTTATATTGTTTCAAAAAACCCCAAAATTTACATTTAGTCACCATCCACTTCAAGTGTTCACCGCAGGGCTTCCAGGAAGCTAAATCAGTAGGAGGGCTGAACGTGGTCTAGCACTGCAAAAGAAGGCAACCGTGGCAACAGTGGCTTCTTATAACCAGAACATCTTGAGCACACTTTGTTAATGTTTACCATTGTGTTCATGTTAGCTTGAAATGTGGCAGCAAACATTTAGCAGTGAACTTGATGGAAAGGTCACTACTTGGTTAGCATGCAAAGATGCTAACAATGATAATGACACAGAGGTAATGCACATGGGCATTTAAAAAAAAATGTCCACATGCACGCTGTCTTAAAACATATCTATCAAGCCAATCTGAAACCTAAGCAAATAGCAGTGTGCACAATCTGACTTTATAAAAGAAGATAACAACCCACAACTTTGGCATTGCAAGACAAAATCTTTGCTAGCACATTACTGAACCCTGAAATGTAGCTTTTCCAAACACTAGGAGATACATTCAGAGAAATCGGTTGACACACAGGAACTTCTGTCTGACAACTTGACAACGAAGATGCATTTTGAAGCCACAAACGCTCTGCCACGAATTTCTTCTACCAGGAAAAACTAAAATGTCACTTCCTACCTGGGATGCTAGCTGCCCACCCAGCTGTCTGGCCTCCATTATTACTTTCATCTCATCTCCTGAAGCTTAATAAACTACTACCTGAGGGTTCTGTCTCCATCTCTAAACTCTGATTTGATGTGGCAAGGAGACAGAAAACAGGGAAGAGGGGGGACAGAAATAAAAGAACAAGAGATCAAAATAACTGTGCCTGGGCTGGCTGAGTGGAGTAGGGCCCATCAACACCAATAACCGTTAGCCGTGAACACGTGTGTCGCAGCGAGACAAGTGTCATATCACTCAGCCCAATGCTTCATTTGACTGGAACACATCAATCACTCAGGGAAATCCGCACAGACGTGCCGAGATAGGCCTCACCTCTGGCTTCCTCATTACATTGCGTCAGTGTTAGTGAAACCGCCGCTTGTCAGGAATTCAGTCCTTTAAAAGAGCCTCTCTTGTCCGGTTCTTTCTATCAACCTCAGAGCAAGAAGGGCAGGGCGAGAAGCAACAGTGTATGGGAATTTTACAGCTATTACATATTTGCCAATGTGTTTGGTGTTTCAGCTGACCTCTGTTACTACCCGAAATGCAAAATGTCTGCATGACTGCACACGTCTGTACCCATGGGCAAGAGTTTAGTCTGCACAAATTACTCATGACAAAGAAATGTCAATGTTCGGGAAGAGCTTTATGGTTGCAGCAAATGACTATTATTGACTGCAATATCATGTTTTAATCCAACTTTTAATTTAATGTACAAAATATGTAAAAAAAAATATATATTAAAGGTTCAATTGTCAAGGTCAGAAAATTGCTTATTATTATTACTAGCAAACATTTTCAGGCAGTGTTCATTCTGTATTTAGTGGCAATTGTAGATTTTGACTGTTATGTTATGTTATGTGACACGTGAAAGTAACGCAAAATTAGAATGTAACATTGCATTTGCATGGGGACAATTAAATAGATATAATATATATAAAAATGAAAGGAATTATGTTTTCTTCTAAATCTTTAAGAAAAACCAAATAAATGTTAATACTGAATGTATGTGGGAAAATTGTCCAAAGTTTGATTCCGGGTGGATCAGTCGTTAAAGAGGAGATGGGTTACATACAGATTTATGTGCAACAATCAATATATTACGATTGTTGCTATTTTCAAGCATGCAGACAACTCAGTATGTTAGCTAAAGTTTGTTAGCTAAACCATATCTTCCTGTTAAAAGGGAGTTCTTCTTTCCCACTGTTGCCAAGTGCTTACTCATAGTGGGTGGGGTTTTCTTTCTAACATTGTAGGATCTTGACTTTATAATATAAAGTCCCTTTCAGCAACTCTTCTTGTGGTTTGGCACAATATAAATAAAATTGAATTGAATTGAACTGAACTGATGAAGCTTTATATTCGCCTCCTGCACTTGGTCAGATTTTTAGAAGCATCAATAAATAACAGACTAAATTAAATGACTAAATTTTCACTCAAATGATGACTCGATTTGCGGAAAAGCCCACTTTTCTGGACCATGTCACAAATCCACATCTGTTAGCAGCAAGAATAATCAATTCCAACAGAGTTACTAGTGAGATATCTACAACAATGTAACACTTTCATAGTAAAACTTGTTACTTCAGCTCCAAATGTACAGAATGAAAATGAGAACGCGTCCCCCGGCGGCGGGCTTTAACGAAGGATTAAAGGCTTATTAACAAAGGCCTCCCTTGAAAGCCCAGCTCTCTTCCCGGCCACCGCCATGCTGCGCCCAGCTGTGTATACTACGCCGACAGGTAGAATAATAACGGTTATACATCACTGCACCTGAGAGCCCAATCATCTAAATCTTCCCCTGCCACTACCTCCCAGACTCCATTACTTTATTGACACGCAATCTTAAGAAGGAGAGAAATATTGCACATGTAAGGTCACTTGGTTATGAAGACATATTATCATATTATCTGCATGAGGGTTGTAGGGCTCAGGCCTGACAAAGCTAATTATAATTGGACATGATACAGAGCTCAGAGCATATTACGTGCTTGGCTGCATGACAAAGTCGCAGCTGAGATATGAGCGAGAGAAAAGGGGAACATGATCTGAAACTCAATGAGAAGAGGGTGAAGCTGTACAATAACAGCAGCTCGCTCTCTGATGATAATTTATGGATACAACTACTATAAGCACCAGGCCAAACCTGTTTCTGCTTGTTCACGAGGCACGAGATGGAAAGAGCCAGTTGTTCAAATCCAAATTTCTTATGCACACTGACTTGAAACAGCTCTAATGCCCAAATGTCACATTTTGTTAGTGACAACAGAAGTGGCCCCATGGCTTCTTATCTCCACTCCCAAGGTTATTTCAGTATCGTGGAACATAAACAACTGCTCCTGTTTTTCGTCTTAAATGACTAAATCTTTGTGCTGCCTTCTTGGAAGCAGCCATTTACCTCCAAACAATGAGGCATTAGTTGTGAAGCTGGCTCACTTAAACTTGAAACAGTAATTGAAAAATCAAATCATACTCTCAGAAAAACAGGCAAGAAAGCAAAGTCAGCTGATACTGTACATCTGCTCTCTTTTAGCTTCCATCCAGCAGCTTCGTAATCTCATCACTGGGTTCATGATCAGTGATGCATCGACGAGCTATATCTTGTGAGCAGACCCATAGGTCAGATTTAAACTTTGTTTTAATGGTATTGGGCACAAAGATAGTTTTTCCTACTCGTCTGTAAGGATTCATTGCTTCAAAGTTCTCTTAATGTAATATGTATTCACTTATTCTCATGCATATGACATTTTCTTTTTTTCTTCTTTTTTTTTTTTTTTTACAACTGCTGAAGTCCATTACTGTAGTAAAAGCACAATTTAACTTCCCACTACTTAAATAGCTGTCGTCTCGGTACTAATGGAAATGTACTGGAATGGAAAAAGTGGTGATCATTTCAAAGAGATGACTTTAAGGTTAATTTTTAAGAGTTAAATCGGCATAATGCATTATCCTCAGTGTAACCCTGATGAATCGAGGCGATGCCCAGTGAGCTTTACCAGCGTTTTTTTTTTCTTTTTTTAATTCCAATCCGAGGGTTTATGCAGAGGTTTTGAGATACAGCCACACCACAGTGTCAGCTTTTTTTTTTTTTTTTTTTTTTTTTTTTGGCCTGTCCCGTTTGGCTCTTTTGCCATCAGAATTGTTGTCTAAAGGCAAAGAAAGATGCCCAACGGATTTACTTTACCAAACTGACCATCCCAGCCTTGCCGTAATGGTCCATTTGATTCACCTTTTATTGTTTATTTTATTTTCACTTACTGAATACGGGACAGACTTGACTGGGGGAAAGAAGGGGAGAAAGAAAGAGGGAAAGAGAAACAGCTGAGAAGAGTGACGGGGGAGAAGGGCAAAAGACAAAAACCAACAGAACGGGCAGAGAAAAAAAATGCATATATCAATCACCTGGATCACCTGCTGAGAAAGAAAAAAGAAAGCAAGCAGAAGAGAACAAGAGTAATAGAATAAACAACATCACAATGATATATGGGAATATGACAGTAAATACTAAATGTTAAACATTATTGTGCAGCACATAAGATCAACAGAACACAGTGTGCTTTGAGGTAGGAGCCAAAAAGGGTGTAGTTTGTGGGTGTGATCACCCGTGTGTACACCTGTGAGCATGGACGCTCTTGTTTTTTGTTTTTTAAAAGGTTCCTTCATGTAATAATCTGCTAGAGGGTGTGGGGGGGCCACAGCCCCGTCCTCCAGGGCGTGAAGCAGGTGTGGAGGAGATCAAAACTCCAAACATCCAGAGGCCCCCAGAACACAAGAGACCAAGGAAGACCAACAGAGGGGCAGCTGCGCCACTGTCCCGGAAAGAGCTGAGGAGAGTCCCAGATGAGGGCTCACTCAGCAGCCGCGGAGCAGAAGCCAGGGGGAGTTGCAGTGACGCGCCCGTGAGCTCCGCCGGCAGCCAGCCGTGCCTGAGTGACCGAGCCCCAGGCCGAGAGGCCGGGGGCACCCCACCTCCGAAGTGGCCCGAGCGAGCCCCAGGCTCCAGGCCCCGATAAGCGGCCGCCAAGGAGTGAGCCGGTGTGTACCCGGACGCCCATCCCCGGACACAAAGAACCACCAACGCACCGATGTCTGAGGGGGTCCGCCACTGGCAGGGGAAGTGGTGGTAGGGGGAGATAGGCCTCCAAACCTTGGAGGGCCTGAGATGTCCCCAGAGAGGTGGCGCCTGACACCCAACCTGACATATAGACACAGACATACAGGCACACACAGATACAAACATCCATTCCCACCCTCATGCTCTCATATGCACTTACTCCAAACTCAACCAACGTGGAGACAGACATAAAGAGACGTTGTACACACGATCACACTCCCCAAGCGTACTCTACAAACCGGGTCTAGGTGCCCCCGCCCCTGGAGGGGGGAACTGCACCCAGACCCAGGTGGTGTTTCCCTTTTCCCTGCGGTGGGGGGAGGCAGACCGCCCCGACTCCGCAGCAGCAGGAAGGCTCCACACTCCAGACCGCAGTCGGACGGCCAACTCCTCCTCCTAGTCCTAGCCCCCCTGCTCCAGCAGGTCGCAGAGAATGGGGGTGAGAGAAGACTCCAAACCTCCCTCCACCCGCTCATTGTAATGTTGATGCATGTGTGTTCTAAGGTGCATTTAAAGCCCAGGAGGGCATGGAGCTACCTGCCAGAGAGCAGCAGGTAAGCGCATGGTCCCTCCTGCTGGCCCTCAATGTCTACGTGTATTTAAAATTGAGAGGTGGGCAACGATGCCAGGGGTGGGGTGTACACCCTGATGGTACTTTGGACTCCGTGTATCGTGCCCACCCCCAAGATCCTATATGTATGTGTAATGAGAGTGTGAGTAATGTGAATGTCTAAGTTGTGGGATAAAATTGAGGCAGAGGCAGCCAGAAGGGGACAGAGGGGGGGTAGCCTCCTCTGCACCCTGGTGACATACCCCTACTCCAAGGCCCTGCATGTGTGGGTGGTTGTGGTGGAGCGGGAAGAGGGAGGCAGCTGGAGATGGGGAGGGAAGGAAGGGAGGGGCAAGTGACCCCTCCCTGGGGCCAGCTCCCCCGCTGACCCCAGTAGGCACCCCCATACTCTGCGACCCGCCAGGGAAAGGGGGCCCAGGCCCATCCAGACCGGGCCCAGTGCAGCAGCGCCGCCCGGCCCCACAGAGCCCGGGACAGTCCACCCAACCCCACCACAGAGAAAACTGCACCCACCCCACCATCCACTCATCTTCCAGACTACATAAGACAATAAACACCCAGGCTGAGATCTTCCTCCACCTCTCCTGTATCTCCCCCTCCTGCAGAGGCAGCTCGTGAGGAGAGGAAAGCTCCTGCAAGATGTGACAATCTCCCCCACCAGTTGAAGAGCCCCCCAGGTGGCTCGACGCACCGGCGGCACCCTGCTCCAGGGCTGGGCCCCCATGCACCCACCCGCCCACAACCCCGGCAACACACCAACCAGGACCCAAGCCCCCGAGGCCCGGTCCGGGTCCCAGCCCAGAGACGGAGCGCCCCCAGAACCTCACGCCCATCCCGGACCCACCCAGGGGCAGCCAGGCTACCAGGTCAGTAACCCACGTCCGTCAGCACAGACCCTCCCCTAGCCCCGCTGCACGCAGCCGCGAGGAAACAGTCACCTGAGAGCCAACAGAGCCCCTAACCGGACATGACCGCTACCCCGGGTTGAGCCCCCCAAGGAAGATGCCTCCGGGGAACCACAGTGTCAGCTAACCCATCCATCCATTCATTCTGCTTGTTCGTATCAGGGTCATGGGCATTTACTGTCCGTAAAACATAAATTTCAGTAAAATGTGTTGACAGAGGTCCTTGTGGATAATCAGAACAGGCAACCAAAAAAATGTAACTACTCTCCCAAATTTAAACAAGTACACATGCTGTTCCTGCTCCTAGAATTCATCATCTGTTTCATATATCATTGTCACTGTAGAAGAATAAACATATTTTGGGTTAAAATTACTTTTTTCATTAAATTACAGGACCTTCATTATCATAGTTAAAAATAGCGAAGGCCTCAGTCACACAGGCTGCAAGACCAGTCGACGACACTCCTGTCAGCCTCTTGCTGGTAGGGAAAAAATGCGTATTCGCCAACTGGTTGGTGAGTGACTGCTGGAGGTTGCTGGTTGTTACTGGGTGAAATCAATGACAAAGAGGGTGCTGCACCAGAAACTTTATTGTGATGGTTTCCATTGTGACCAGTTTGCTGGGAATACCCATAGTATACATGGAAGGTGGTAGTGAAACTTGAAAAAGCGTTATGCAAACTGCCTCGGGCACCTACAAGGGGTAATCCTTGTTATTCGTTTGAGAACTGAGCAGTTTCTGTAATATTTCAGGCCTGCTTCCAAAATAAAATGATTGGGTGTGCATCAAAAGTTAGTGAGGATGATCTCTGCCTTGGAGTAGGGTTCATGGCGTTTACTAGGGCTACCTTTAGAAAAACCCCAAACCTACTGTATTATAATGGTCTCAAACCACGTCTCTACTGATATATATTGAGGTGTCAAACCGCACTATTAATGGTGCAGGGGAGGTCCCCAAATGTTGTCTTTATGGGGGAAAGAGTTAAAGCAAAATTAAGGTTGAACACAATACATTTCCAAAGAACCAAAAACTTTTACTTGGATACTTCGCTGTTTCAAATCAATTTTATTTGTGCAGCGTTAAATGGCAACAACAGTCACCTCCAGGCGCTTTATATTGAAATGTAGACTCTATAATAATACATACAGAGAAAATCTGCTGTGACCGGTTGGGGTGAGAGAAGAAAGACAGGACAAAAGACACGCTTTGGAAGAGAGCCAGTGATTAATAACAGGTATGAGTCAATGGAGAGAGGTCTAATAACACAGAGTGAGTGAGAAAGGTGACTGAAGAAGAAATATTCAGTGCATCATGGGAATCCCCCAGCAGCCTATGCCTATTGCAGTATAACTAAGGGGGAATTCAGGGTCACCTGATCCAGCCCTAAATATATGCTTTAGCAAAAAGGAAAGTTTTAAGCCTAATCTTAAATGTAGAGATAGTGTCTAGGAACTCTAGGAACAACAAGTAAGCCCACAGTGCGAGAGCAAAGTGCTCTAATCGGGTGATACGGTACTATAAGGACATTCAGATAAGATGGGGCCTGATTGTTCAAGACCTTGTATGTGAGGAGCAGGATTTTGAATTCTTTTGGATGCTCTCTCTTTCTAGTCCCTGTCAGTACTCTTGCTGCTGCATTTTGGATTAACTGAAGGCTTTTCAGGGAGTTCTTAGGACATCCTGATAATAATGAATTACAGTAGTCCAGCCTAAAAGTAATAAATGCATGAGCTAGTATTTCACCATAACTCTGAGACAGGATGTTTCCAGTGGCGTGTCTAGAAAATTTTTGTTGGGGGGGCCAGGTAGGGGCACAGATTTGGAGAAGGGTGGCAGATTTAATTGGCAGATAATGTTTTAAAAAAAAAAATTCTACCAACCATTAACCATAATTCAATAATCCTATAAACCTAATAACCAAATGCACTTTTAACTCTTATTAGAATGAGATTTTAACCACTACGGTGCAAAGTTTTTAGATACTGCGTTGATAAAGTACAAGAGATACAATCAGTGCTTTGTCAGTGTTTACTCAGCATTCAAGGACAGCAATATTTGCATAGCATTTTTACTGACATGTAGTGCACATATGTTTTGGGCAAAAACATTTTTGAATATTAAAATACGAACATTTGTAACAAACAATTGACAAATTAGCCAATGCCAATGCAAAACTTTCTCTGCCTGTTAAAAAAAGAAGATAATCTTCTCACAAACTGGTGTTTGATTTTGAAACAGGAAAAAAGTGGAGAAACAACTGAAAAGACTAACATTTGAATAAAACCTGAAAGCAAGTAAATACTTTCTATGCTGCCTTATGGTAAACTTTGGTAATATTGATAAAGAACAGCACTGGCTGATGATGAAATACATTCAGCTGGCATGGTGACACTGCCAGTATAACCTGCAGGGCTGGACTGGGACAGAAAATCGGGCATTTTGACTACAGACCGACCCACCAGGTATTAAAGCCATAAAGCCTTTGAATGAAAACAAACGCTGTGGTGACAGTGATGTACAGTCTTGTTGGTATATGTATGATTTCTATACATTTTACGTCAGATAAAAACTTTGGTTGTAAGATTTAGATAATTATTTAATAAAAGCTAGATATTTTAAATGAGAATAAGAAAGAAAAGTATTTCTTTGTGCCCCCCTCTCCCTGTTAATGCCCTACCTGCCCCCCTGGCAACACTTTGCTAGACCCGCCCCTGCACAGTTACCAGCTGTCAGCTACATAAAAAAGGATCCTGGTGTTATTTGTCTCTCAGAAACAGTTCATAACTTCAACTCATTCATGTCACCTAAAAGGTAAACCTGTTTCTCCATCACCTGTTCAGCTCTGATGATTCAGTAAGGACATCTCCTGGTTTCATGTTTCCCTCTCACCACATATCCAAACTGACATCATGACCAGCAGCTTTACAGCTGTGGCTCCAGCAAACATCAGCTGATACTAGAAATTAATATTAAATACATTCTAACAACAGCTGATCAAGCTTAAACGTGCTGCTGTTGTTTAGCGCGACATCCGCTGGTTTCCTCTTTCTGGCGCAAAGTGGGCGATAAATAAACAAGAGAGAAAAGCTGATCAGCTGATCATTGATCAGTTTCATGATTGAAGTAGCAACAGGAGAGGGAGGGGGAGAGAATGAGAGAAGAAGCAGCTGTGCCGCATAACGACAGAATAAATCCAGCTTTGTGTCTTTTTCCATCCTAGCTGAAGTTCGGGACAAACTGCGTCTCTTCTCAGCTCAATACGAAACGTGTAATATTTTCTCTGAATGAGGGACCATTCCATTTTTTTAAGGAGCCGTTGGCAACTCTACTAACTAACCTTATGAATAAAATAAAGTTCACTATCAGTAACATCATAGCACCCACCCACCTAAAAACTCCATCAAGCTGGCTAGAACGCAGTATGAGTTATTGCAACTGACGGTAAAAAGTCACCACAACTAAAATAAACTCCACCTAAACTTGGTTTATATCTGACCCAGATAGACTGCAGGTCATAACTTCTTACCTGAAGTTCAGTTCACCTGACACTCGGACTGGCGGCTGCCTCGGGTCTCTCCTCCTGCCTCCCCTTCCCTCATCCACCTGCTGGCCTCTGTGGAAGCCCCGCCATAGCCACCACCAAACAACGGAGTTATTTCTACACATCGACCTGCATCTGGCCAATCCACCACCTCTCATTGTTCATGCCGTTACAAAAAAAATAAAAAATAAGTCAAATAAGCCCGATGGCCAGTCCAGCGATGTTAACCTGCAACCAAATCTGCAGCTCCATACAGCAATGTTACGACTTAGATTACATCTTATAACTCATAACTCTTATGTTAGCTCCCCTCTGTAGCATACTGTCTGAAATATTCCACGGCTGCAATAATTCTTTAAGTGTTATTTTTTCCTTGGTATTCTAATTTCACCGAAGTTTACTAAACTCAACAAACTTAATATTACTTACCGGGACATTTATTCTGTCCTCATTTTCTTTCACCGAAAAATTGTTTCCTGCAGTGCCATCTTTCGCGCTTGGCTCTCCTACCTTTGCTAACGTGATGCACATAGCGCAGAAGGACGCTGCATTCACTTACAATCGGATATCTGAACTTCACCGTGAAAACATAATCGGACATTTGATATTTGATTGAATTTTATTGTTTTGCCTTTGGGGTGGCACCTGGGGTGGCCAGTCTGGTTGGGGGGGTGGCCTGTGCCCCCCCAGGCCACCCCGCTGGACACGCCATTGGATGTTTCTAATTTTAGAGATATTGCACAAATGGAAGAAAGCAGTCCTGCATATTTGTTTAATAAATGCATTGAAGGACATCCTGGATAAAAATGATTCCTCACAGTGTTTCTGGAGGCCAAAGTAATGCCATCCAGAGTAGAGATGGACCGATCCGATATTACGTATCGGTATCGGTCCGATACTGACCTAAATTACTGGATCGGATATCGGAGAAAAATAAAAAATGTAATCCGATCCATTAAATATCACGAAAGCACCTCACAAAACTTGCAACACGCTGTAACTCACCTCAGAACGTTAGCACGTCGGAGTGGCTGTGGCATGCGGGACCTGTCGTGGTCTGGATAGCATTTGGAGCTTCGCTAGCAACCTGGCATTTCATCTCCGACAAAGTTATCCCCGAGAGAAGTACAGCAAGTGTGTAAGTCCATCTCTGAATGTTTGTAAAGCATTCCTGCGTTAAGCTTAACAAGCGACTGCCTCTGCTCTCTGGCTGCTACTTCAATCGTGAAACTGATCAGCTGATCGGCTTTTCTGTCGCGAGTCCGTCTTTGTTTTTGGCCCACTTTGCACCAGAAAGAGGAAACCAGCGGCTGAACAACAGCAGAACGTTTAAGCTTGATCAGCTGTTGTTAGAATTTATTTAATATTTCTTTCTACACCAGGATCTTTTTCTACGTAGCTGACGGCTGTAACTGTGCAGGGGCGGATCTAGCAAAGTTTAGCCAGGGGGGCCGATAGGGCATGAACAGGGAAAAGGGGGCACAAAGACATACTTTTCTTTCTTATTCTCATTTAAAATGTCTAGCTTTTAATAAATAATTATCTGACACCCAAAGTTTTAATTTGATGTAAAATGAATAGAAGTCAATTACTATATATAGTGACTATTAAGTCTAATATATATACCCTAGTAAGCTATAGTACTTTTTACTTTGGGAAGGTACCATCTGTGCAGTCTGCAATTTTGTTGAAGAAAGATGTTGAATCTATTTAATATTTCTTGAAAAATAATTGATTTCTGTGCATTTTTTTTTCACACTGCATCAAATTAAGGTTGATTACGTCGATTAAGCATCATGAGGTGGCGCGTGAGGGGTGGTTCCCTATTTTTTATTTATTTATTTTTGTTGTTGCTGGGAGTTGGAACCCTATTAGTTAGGTTGCTTAATATTTACGCTAAGTACTCTTTAAAATACCAGAATAGGGAGGATGGTGTAGGTCTAAGTTTATTAGATTGATCAGTATTGCTGAACTATGAAATATTTTTTTTGTATACAGGTATAACAGAATAGCTTTAGTGTAGTTGTTGTTTTAAACTTGAGTATGAACTTGCAGACTTGCAAAATGCAGCAAGATATTTTAAAAAACAGTTTTGTTGATTAAAAAACACTATATCGGATTCATATCGGTATCGGCAGATATCCAAATTTATGATATCGGTATCGGTATCGGACATAAAAAAGTGGTATCGTGCCATCTCTAATCCAGAGTAAGGATCTGGTTAGAGACCATATTTCTATGAATTTTAGGGTGGAGTACAATAACCTGAGTTTTATCTGAATTTAGAAGCAGAAAGTTAGACGTCATCCATCCATTTCAGTACAGTTTAGTGAGCCATCGGTAACCAGTGGCAAACCAGCGTCTTCCATAGGAACTACGACTTAGACTGCAGAAAAATGCTTCTTTACGACCAATTTCCCCTGGCAAGCGATCACCTGCAGCTACTCGATGACTGGTCAGGGGAACACAAATTTTTCTGTAGCAACCACTGGTTCCCAGTGTGTAACTGGGCCCTAAAGAAAATGAATGTTTTCTCTAATGTTGGGTGGACTTTTCATCCCAGACTTTTCCATGTGTGGACAGTGTCAAAACACTCGGTTCATTCAGTCACCGCTTGCTATACATTAAACAGTGTTGATATAAGGAGTGATTGCAGACACAGCCATGGTATTTGTTGTTCTATAAAACATCACCTTCAGCTTTTTGCTCCCAGCAAAATTTCTTATGGCTGCTAGAGTTCGTTGCAACTCCACTGTAAACATTTGCTATTTGGGGGCGTTTGCTAAAACAACTGATTTGGTCTTGTTATTATTATGCCTTGCATATCCGGGTGTATGCATGAGCTCACTTGGGTAGGAGTGGCGTTAATATTATCACTGCATTGGAGCCTGTCATGCTTGGGTCCCTGAGACCAAAAATGTTTAATAAAAACAACTACACATCGGTGGTTTTTACAACTGTCGACATGTAAGGACAATATCGAGAGCAGAAGATCCCAAAGCCTGGGAAACTTGCAGCTGTTAGCATGGCGAGGTCCGTAACCACGTTTTGAAATGTGTTTTTGTTATATGGAAAGCATTGCTATTTATCTGAGAGAATTGTAAGTTATTATGTAGAGCAAATGGAGAGAAACTGAAGTTCTGTGCATTTAGCTTAATTAGGACAAAAACTCTCTTTAACAAATACTGCATTCAAAACTAATCAAGCCCATATGTTTCTCCTTAGAAATAAAAATGTCTACAGCACGATTGTGGTCTAACATTTAAAACACAATCTTCTTCTGGAAAAGATTCTCAAAACATCTGGAAGTCCATATGCCAATAAATCTCTCTGATAAACGATGGTGCTTCAGAAATCCGAGGAGAATAATGAGTGGTGCAACGTCTTGGCACAACTAAAAACATACTTGAAATACGAGACTACATCTCAGATGCTCAGCTCAGAGACCACAAATCACCAAGGCTCGGTGTATTAGGAATTTATTTCAAAGCACATCACACACTTTTACAACTGTATATCTTTCCAGATTCTGGCAAAAGTTGCTGGAAATCTGGTAATGCTCATCTTATTCTGCACCATCACATGGCACTATGGCATGTATTGTTATTAACAAGCACATTGGCTTCTGTATACGCTGAGTTTTCTCAGAAGCGCTCAAGAAACACGAAAAATTAAGCTATAGATCATTTTCCTGCTTGGAGACTGGTCAATATGTCTGAAATTAAGCAAGAATAAACAGGAACAAGCAATCTGCTTATATATTGCTCAACATTTAAGCCATGCTATGTGAGTACGATGATTTTGCTTTAAATGATTACTTTTAATTAACAGCTATTAAGCCCGGTGTTTTTGGCCTCCTCTAGCCATCCAGTTTTGTCATCTGGTTACAGAAACTCGTCATGACAGGCCATTTTTCATGATTTCTCTTACATTGGAAAAACACCAGTGTTTTAATTAAGAGGCCTGAATGTCCAGATGCTTACCTTTTTTTTTTTAAATGATTACTGATGAGAAAGCCATTAGCAAAGCAGCCAAACATCGATGCTGGTTGTGAAGTGAGAATTCTCTTGTGTGGCTGAAAATTGATGTTTAAAGCATTTGAGGCTGTGAGAGTTTGCTGTTTGCGCTCTCACAGCTTCTTTCATATTGCTAAGATGCTTGAGTCCCTTAAAACCCAATTAGATAAGATGGTTTCTCTTAGAGTGTAAAAATGTATGAAAGTACTGCATGCATAAGTCTAGATTAGCATAAAATAAATCAAGTTTTGTGAGAAAACGTGGTGATAAAAAGGTCAAACGAGGGTCAGGAACCAGATGAGTACCTGACTGAATGTATGCTGCTATGTGTAAACAATCCAACAGGTGGCATGAGACTCTTGGCCTGCTCTTTCACTTCTGCCTTCAACAGAAAAGGAGACACAGCTGCAGGAGCCTGCATATGCCTTTTGTTCATGGTTGTCCTGGATGGACACTTATTCCAATTTTCACATCTCATGTTTGATTATCTGGAAAAAAAAAAAATCTGCATTCTATGTTTTTTTCACTCCAAGAAAACAACGTATTTCACTCAGTGTCATGGGAAATATTTTCCCTTCACAAAGTTTTTGTCTTCCTTGCATTCACATTAGCACAATGAATATTAATAATATTGGCCTCTCAAGAATGTCAACAATTTTCTGCCTACTTATTTCAATATCCTCTTTGCACAAGTCTTTCATTTCCTTAGGTACGCTGGTAAAAGGCAGCTCCAGCCTGCCCTGACTAATTTCCTCTCAGCCTCACAGATCACAGGCCTTTCCCAACCAGTGCTCCCTTTGCTCCCACAAAGACCCTCGTAATCCTGCTGCTTGTCCACAATTAATCTTCCCAGTTGCCACATTATTAACACAACCACCCACGGTCAGAGGATGCAAATGCAAAGGCAGGAACAGGCTTCTCTGCGTGCACCCCCAATCTCCAACCAGCCCTCCTTTGGCCCATAGTGGAGTGGCAAAAGTGTCAATCACTCTGGGGGGTTAAACCACTGCCCACTATCAGCATCAAGGGATTTTCAGCCTCCTCCCCCCCACTTTCTGCTGATCAAACAACACAGCCCCTCCCATTCCCCCTCCCACTTCACCTTTTCTTTCCAGTACCCCCTCTCACTTGTCAGTCTTTCTTTCAGTCTGTTTGTTCTTTATTATTTTTTTCAGTGTTTTGCATCAGTAGCAGTGAATTCACAATTTTTTAAAAGAAATGGTTAGGAAATTTTTTTAAATCTAGTCCTCTATTTGTCAGAGGCATCAAGCACAGCTTCAAAAAATAAAAATAAATAAATAAAAATAAAAACAGTTGTTGAAGTTTGCCATTTCCTAGCAAAATGAAAACCAAGACTCCAACAAAGTAAATGTAAAAGACCAGAATCTCAAGTGTGTTTGCCTCTGGTTATATACATATATATATACACAGCTTTCTACAGTGAAGATTAAATTAGATTATACAGCAATTAGCTGATTATCATTTCACTTGCAGGCCCATTTCAAAAGCTGCTACCTATGGAAAAAGCTAGAAACTCTGAGATGTGAAGATTTACACTGTATATACATTCATTTGAATAGCTGCATGTTGAAATATTGCAATGTCCGTTTTCCCCATTTTCTTTTATTTTTCAGACTAAATCGAGAATTAATCTGTTGAAAACACCTAATTAAATCATTCTTAGTAATGAATATTAGCAGCAGCCTTTGCCTACCGCCTGTGTATGCTTATGGATTTAGCTTGTTAAATGTGATTTCTTTACCATCAAAAACAGGCAGAAAAGCAAAACATTTAACCCGAAAAGCAGTGTGACAAGATTTAATTACACTCCCTGCTGTGAGAGGTCAGAGCATTAATATGTCTAAATAAATGTCCAGGAGCAATAAATATAAAGTAGATAGAAAGTCATTGTTTTTTGTCTTTTTGTATTGAATAGATGTGATTACTGTAACCATATGCTAGGGAGAATGCTACCAGACAGGTCTTAGCCATTAGCCTCTACCCTACAAATCAGAGTGTTGATCAAAGCGGATGCTGTGTGAATAGCTTGGCACCACTTTAAAAGAATATGAAATAATGTCCCAATCCAGCCATTTTGAAAGACCAGATGAGAAAAAGGGAGAGCGTAAGAGCTGAATGCGTGGAGGCTTTTTTTTGAGAACTTGGTCACTCTATTGCCTTCAGTGTCACTTGACATGAAAGTAATGCCAGTTCTATGGAGATCCAAGCTGTTCCCTAGTGCCTGAAATTCTATTGTGTGTCAGACAAAGGGCATGGTTTCATAGCACCCCCTTGTTTGCATGCATGACCAACACTTTCAAATAAGGTCTTTAGATCTAAATCTCAGATTCCACTCAGCACAGAAGGCAGCAGGCTGCTTTGTTAGTGGTGAGAAATTACTGGGGATGTCCAAACTGAAAACTAGGCATTCACATCTCCAAACAAGAGCTTTGATTATCCTGAGGTCTACAACGGAGCCCCACTGCGAAGATGGTCCCGCTGAGCGGAGGCATCTTGTTTATCAAAGTACCATACTGGAAGACACAAGACTGTCTTCTGCTGTCTGCTCTTTGGAGATTAAGCATTGAATCATCACAGGTTTAGTTAAACAAACATTCCTCAGATGCAGAGCTGCACTCTTTACAGAGTTCTGCAGGTTTTAAAAATAAGCTGTGCGGTGAACTAGAAGGAATTTAAGGGAAACATTTTAGGACCTCTTGTTGCCTGTTTACCTTGTTACTATGGACTGTCCTTCCTTAAATATAATAAAAGAGTAATATAAGCAGCTGGATAAATATTTGTAGATTGTCTGTGGTTCACATATACCTGAAAAGACAATTCACCGTGACAAACCCACTGGTCAACAGAGCTGCACATTACTTAAATGTTTTGTTTCACTTTCATTGCATAATCTATACAATTAATCTGTCGGCTACCCCAAAAAACAGTCACACAGTTAGCAACTACCCTGTAAACGAGTAGGCCTTTGAAAAGCACCTACTTGTTTCTGAACTTGAGTTCTTGAGTGTTTCTTAAAATAAATGACTAAGAGGTCTGCAAAGTGTTTTGCTATATATAACAGAATTGTGTTTTTATTAACTTTGTATTTATTAAAATGTAGATCCATGCAGAGGGGGAACGTTTTTCACAAAAAAAGCCATATTGTGTCCAATATCCCCTCCGTCACATCAGGGCCGACAGAAACTCTGAATGATCACGACACGTCACTTCAGTCTGTCATGAAATCACGTGCTCTCGGCATTTGTAGCCGATGTATCTTGGTTCATGAGCCAACTAGCTAGTTGAATAGCATGTAGAAATATTTGGGTAAGTCCAAATTGTCAAATCGGAGCCAGTATCCAGTTCATGGTTGACTCAATGACTCCAATAAGCCCAGGTCCTGTGTCTAACAAAGAAACCCAAATCATCACCCCTCCACCACCGTGCTTGACAGTTGGTATGAGGTGTTTGTGCCGATGTCCTGTTTTTGGTTCGCCCTAATGTGGCACTGTGCATTATTGCAAAACATCTCCACTTCGGTCTGATCTGTCAAAAGAAAACTTTCTTAGTAGTCTTGTAGTTTTTTCAAATCCAACTTTGCAAACCTAATCTGTTCTGCCACACAGTAAGGGTGGACTTGGGTTTTCATAGGACTGCATAATGGTGAGATGGGAATTATAATGTTTTATTTTATTTTATATAGACAACAGTGGAAATCTAAATACACATGATCACTAGAGACACATGCTCAGACACAAAAAAAATCTATTTAAATGAACATATTTGTTAGTAATAAAAAAAGAAAATGCTGTGGTGAGAAGACTGGATGCAAACTCAAGTTTTATTTCTTCAGATGAAAACTCCACATTACCTTATAAGACGCAGTGAAATGCCACTTCTCGTCAGTTGTCAGAGTTGTAGACATACATACTATCATTAAATCGTGTCTCTAGCTGGCTTCTACACGTCACAATGAAAAGATGTTTCTTTCTCTTTTCATGTACAGAGAATTTTCACATAAAATGAGGAAGCCAGGCTCACTCGCTGTCAGCGGTCAAAGTTATTATCAGAGTGAATAAAGAAACCATTTTTCTGCAGCAAGAGAAATTCTCACTGTGATATATCACAACCTTGGATTTGGAGAAAGATTGTCTGTCAGTAAAATACTAGATGGTGCTTTAAATTTGAAGATGCTCCTGGGAACAGAAGGAGACTGAGCAAATGACAAATGTATCTCAACTATTTGAATGTATGATGGCCTACGCTGAACCACAATCTTAAACTCTGAGGCAAAAGCAAAATGACGTCTGGTTTTGTAGAAGCCTGTGAGAAACAGGCTCATCGCTCCTGGTCTCCGTAAACATTTTGCTCAACTGCTGTTTCAATGCTTGTTATACAACCTAATAATATCTGTAAAGTAGTGTCCAGAACAGGAATCAATCAGGATATGCTTTACTAACTTGCTTTTTGTGGCTTCCCAGTGGTCCTAACCAACAGCTGATTGAGGTATAGAGGATATATATCTATCTTTTGACATGTCAAAGCCTTCAGAATTTCCCTTCACGTGTACATCATCGATTTAATATCCAAATTACATTTTTGTCTAATTTAAAATGAAGATGGAGAAGGTTTTTTTAATCGTTGTTGCCAAAGTGGTGCTAGCAATCTACCAAAAATATGTATTATTAGATTCCTGGTTCACATAATTAGTCATCTCAAACTTAATTTTTGTGTGAAGAACTATTAACATGACAAACGGTTCACTGCACCCAAATTACCTCCGCGGTCACCTGATCTCAGTCTAACAGAGCACACTTGGGATGCGGTAGAATGGGAGATTCCCATCATGTGTGACGCTATCATGTCATTATGAAAATCGAACAAAATTTCTGAGGATTATTTCTAGACCCTTATTGAATCTGCGCCCTGAAATATTAAAGCGGTTCTCAAGGCAAAAGCAGCCCCAAGCCATCACTATTAAGGCGTACCTAATAAAAGGCCGGTACATTGTTGAAAACAAACAAAACAATTTTTCAGTATCATCATTTGATGAAGTATTACCAGGGTTACTGAGTTTTACCAGACAAGAAGAAACAGAAAACTGGATTTTTAATTGATTCTTCAAAATACTGTTTAAAGATATTTGCCTGTAGACACTGAATTTATTAGGCTAAAATTCCTCTGTCTCAGTTTAATTTATATACAGACAAGTATTAAACAAAATGAAACAGATGACTATTTACTAAAACATTATCCACGACAACATAAAAAGTGCAACATTAATCTGTGGGTTTAAGTTAAAAACCAGTGGAATAAGTTAAAATCATAATGATGCCTGGAGTTTAACTGGTGAATGGGACTGAGGTGATATTGAGACTCATGTATCCATCCGGTCGTTAAGTGATGACGTGACGAATCCTACTTCCAGGCCTAAAGTAGTCTGCGTTTAATATGGCTTTTGTGTTGTTAACATGTTTAAGGTTTTGTATTTTCTTCTATTTAATCTCAAAAGGCTCCTAAACAGTCAGTGATCACTGTTGACCTCCCTCGGCTTTTATTACCGCTAATCATTTATTTAAGCTCAGTTTTTAAAACCGTAGGATGTAACTACAGCCCAGCCCATGCAGCAGTATATGAATGACTAACCTCGTATTGTGGATGAATTATCTCAGTTGTTCTCCTGGCTGAAGTCTGGTCCGTTTACAGCATCCTGACCACCGAGAACACTCACGGTAACTTTTATCGAGTGGAAAAAAAGTTAGCTTGTTTATATTATGCTAACATAGCTGTGTCGCTAGCGGTCACGTAGCACATCATTATATACCAGCTAGCCAAACTTCAGTAACCCTACAAACGTCACTGCTTTTTAGTTTTCTGTCTTCATTTATGTTGCAAGTGATAACAGAGCTGTACATTTTAATTTGTTTCCAAAACCCCGCAGTCAGGGCATGCTATATTGTATTTAGATAGAAGCTAGCGAGCTAACTTCCTGCTAACTTCTAACTCCGTTAAATGTCATAAATTCCGTTTTCATGGATGCCTGGATGTTAAACTCAATTGTTACACCTGATTGTTTGATATATGGACCTGCAGCGGAGTTTAGGCCCAGACACGGCTAGTGACATCAGACTTAACGACCGGATAACTTGTGCACAGACCTTTGTCAAAGACAAGGACAGGGGTTTGACTCTCTCTGGTCCCTTGAAGGAAGTTCTTGGTACTTTGCCACACTTGGACATCTTCCCCCAAAGACATGTAGCTGAGGACAGAGTGGGCTGTCTGACAAAACACAAAGAACAAGTGCTTTTCCAGCTGCCTGATTCCCATGTGAGAATGACGAGAACAAACGGAGAGTTAGTCAGAGCTCACTGGAGACATGCAGCAGGAAGGCTGGCCAAGAAGACGTCAAGTGTTGCTTTGCAATAAGCTTTAAACACAGTGCGGCCTTTAACACCACTGTATTAAGAGTTCCTGTAAATACATATGTCAGATAGCAAGTAGCTAGTGAGTGATCTGAAAGCTTGTGTTGTTATTTTCACAGCTATTATTTACTTTACAGCACGACCGAGGGCGTTTCAGTGTTACATATGATGAAAGAATAACCTCCCTCCCTCTGCTGCTGAACCAGCAACGACTGAAGGGGAGTTTTATTTTCTTACAGGAATTGTGCAGATAAAAAAAGAAAAAAAAAGTTGCACAATTCCTATTCTAGCTCTCTGAGCAGGTACTTATTAACATTGCCTGTGCCTCAGCTTCTGCGGTCATGAACAACAGCCATCAACTTGGCCTTAAAAGAGCCTGACATCAGCTTTCAAGTGTCAGCTGGTAAAATCAAATTAAGCTGCTTTGTCAGACCTCCCCCTATGATCCGCCAGCATGTATGTCTCACATCACCTGAAAAATCCTGAGCAACACAATTTAATTACAACTAAAAAAAGTGTAAACATCACTCTCTTTCATCCCTTTATGTATGTGGACAAGAAGACAATGTGTTAAGAGGAAATAAATCTGCCTTGACAGCCACATCAAAGGGTGCAGTGAGGGGCTTACTGCTACTTAAGGCATAGGAATGCTGTTGCTAAGCATCAGTCCAAAACCTATCAACCCTTTAAGGACTTTACTATTTTTGAGAGGGGGGCTGAGCAGGTTACTGGAGGCCAGAAACTTTACTGTGACACCGACTTGAAAATTCATAAATCTGCAGAAACAACTCATGAGGATTAAAAGCAGACACAAGTCAGAGTTTAATGAAAGAGCCTGCTCTTTACCGTCTAGATTGTTATCACCTAATGGGGGTTTTAGGTCTTTATACATAAACAAATAAGTATGTGTTGTCCGCCCTTTTAAGGAGGACATGTTTGTTGATGAATTAGGACATGGTCCACTGCATAAAGGCCATGAGTCAGTGCTAGCTGCCACCTTCCTGTGAATAAATTCAATTCCCTCATCTTGCCCGGGTGAGGTGCTAAATCACTGGCAGCGTTTGGGAGCAGCAGGATGTCACTGGATGGCTGGGTAGCCAGACTGTTATAATTCTGTCCATCAACTTAATTCATTATTTCAGCAGCTGCAGATTTCTACTCTAAATTAAAGAAAGTGACAAGTTTGAGTTCAGTCCAAAGGCAAAGGCTTTCAAGTTAGACTTTGGCAAATGAGTAGCGTGTCGACTACACCCCGTCATTCACCACTTTGACGAGTAGTAAATTTTCATGTCTGGGCATGAAAACGAAATGAAGCACCGTAAGTCTCATTTGTAGGAAACAGAAGTGATCGGTGACCTCTCACTAACTTGTAATCCACAGAGTATTAGTCATAACAACAGTGGATAAATCCCTTTGAGAGAGCTGAGCCGTATAAGCATGGCATGGGGCTGCCTGGCCAGCAAATCTCCTTTTTCTATCTCATTGTTGAGATGAAAGAGAAACGGTACTGTGGATTACAGGGAACAATCATGCATTATTAGCAGTGAGAAAAAAGAAGAAAACTACAGACTTGCCTTTGCGAGAGGCCACTCATTACCAATTACCCCTTATTTTTGACAACCAGGAAAAACGTAGCCACTGTGAGACATATTCCAGACACTGCAGATGTTCATAAAGGACGGCCGACATTTCTTTTTATATAATATACCTAAATGTTGAACATAAATGTTGACCTGCTGGTGGTCATATAATAAGGGTAAAGCAATTAAGCCTATGAGACACTAAATTTCACAGAAATTCATTCAATATTTTTCAGGAGACTTTACACAAAACACAAATTTTACTCTTATGGCAATGCTAATATAGAAGTCAAGGGATAACTCCAGTCTCTGTGTCCTCCTTTGTGGCTCAGTGAGACTAAGATGTCAACCCGCTTGTGGATAGGAAAAATCAGTAGTTGCATTAATATATTTTTACTGTCGACAACTGACTGTAAGCTGATGGAGTGGCCAACTGACCCTGAATACTTTAAATTGCAAGAGGATTGCATGAGTGAGCCAACTTGTCTCCAGTTGCATTCCAACTTGGTCTGACTGCAGTCACTCTCAAACTGATCGGCAAAGGTTTGCACTTAATTGCCAGGTAACTTATGCTGCAATCTCCAGAGACATAGCGGTTGCCATTAATCAGAGACATTGTGTGCCAGTGAGCACAACTGATCTGAGATGTGTCTCTCTGGCAACTTTAGCTACCAACTGGTTGCATTCTGTGTTTTAGTCCTATGTAAAAGCAAGGTTTCCAGGCAATTCTGTCATTTTGCATTTAAATGTCTGTTCTGCAGCAACTATGTCTTTATTTTTAGATGAATTTCTGTTTCGAATCTATGAGGTTCTAGCTGACTCTGAATTTAAGTCCCTAATTAAGTTTCCCTAGTGTCACTATAGCATTAAACATGACCATCTGTAGGAATGAACATCTATTCGGCAGTTCCTAAGGTTTCAATCTAGACCAAGGACAGACTGGCAGTCCATCCATATGATGAACAGCGAGCACGGCCAAACGTTATTGAATTTCAAATAAAGTTATTGATGTTGTGATTGTCAATCCACTCAATGACAAATCAGATTAGAGGTCATTTACAACCCTGACTCCAAGTAAAAAGCTGGGATGCTATATGAAGTATGCTCATTTTGAATTTTCAACACATTTTAACAAAGAGCAGAGACTTACTCAGTAATCAAGTCAATTCCACTGACCCTAAATTTAAGTATGTTTCTTTACCGCAGTTAAAAATACATCCAGTGGAGCCACAGAAAGATATATCAGTGTTCATTCTTTTAAACTCAAATATAATTTTATTAGTATCACCCACAAAAATCTAGCCCAACTCAGGATTCTAACAGTTTCTGCTTTCTGCTAATGATCGCACCATACTGGAAGACAACTAAATGGCAAACTTTTTGCATCCACAGCAGCCAAGTTTGTCTGATGAAACCAGAGAATAAACAGATTTAAAAAGCATTTAAATACAATTCTTTTTAGCATTTTTTGCACATGCTTTTTGCTTGTTTACTAACTCCACTGGCTTGTTCACATTGTGGCATTCAGTTGGTAGAAGCTACCCCCTTTATTATAATCAGCTTTCATTCCAGCCCTTTTGATCCCTTGCTTTCTTTTGTGCGACACACCTCATCACCTTTATTTTCTACTATAATTGCATGGGAAAGATCTCCCCTTTGATACTGCCTGCGTGCCAAATCACTATCAGGGAAAGAGTGTCGAAAAGTGCCATGTGCGCTGTCTGCTGGAAGGAAAAAAAGAGCTCATACACCTGTGGAAGACAAACAGGGTTTTCAGAGATATGACATCTATCAACCTGGCGCAGGATATGAACTGTTCTGTCATCTTAATGGTGAAGGGGTCTTTGCATAGTGGAACAGTAGGTGCTGAGAGGCATGTGTTGCACACGGTGAACTGTCTGGCAGCTGGCATTCCCAGGTCTGCAGCCTTCCCCCCCATCCTCAAACCCTTCCAGGCCCCTGTCTCGTCTCCTGGCTCTAATCTGCAGACACAGTCCTCTCCTGCAGGCTCATCACCGGGCTGCTGAGTGGAGCTGAACAGGATCCTCTGCTCCCCCTCAGGCCTCCTCCTTGTCCCCCTTCACTACCACTGCAATGTCAACACCCACCAACACCCATCGCAAGTGTCAGGTGAGGTTGTCTACTCTCTCCTGCTAATGCTGCTTTAAACAAAACAGACCGGTTTCCCAAAAAAAGCATAAAAAAATCTGGAAAAGGGATTATTATCACAAAAAAGGTGGGGGTTTTTTTTCATTAGAACAAAGAGACGGTTTGTTTTCAACAGATAAAGATGAAAATAAGTGAGGAAAAAACACTAACGGGTGATTTTTTGAAAGCTATTAACTGTAGTACCTGCTACGATAATTGCTGAGTGATTGCCAATACTGAGTCACCTACATGCTAGTATTTCAATGTTATATTTGCATATTAAACTTTCCAGCTTTGTAATTGCTCCTATCAGTTAATTATTATTATAACAGTGTTAATTTATCCTTATCATCAAGAAATTCTGGCAACATTTCTCTTGAATTGTGCTCTGAATGAGCTCTCAGAAGTCTGCAAAAAAAATGCCTACATTGCATCTCCCCACACAGAAAGGCAGGCGCAGTCTAACAACACAGAAGCGAGATAAGCAAGGTGGATTCTACTGAGAGAATCTGTTATCAGGGATGGTGCTATGCACTGACATTAAGGATAATCATATCTATCAGCACACTGCCAAACATCCCCAAGTGAGCCTGGCGGAGAACAAAGCCTGCATCATCTCTTGAAGCTAAGGTTACGGGCGGATGATGATGTACTTGTCACTGGGGTGCAAATGATCCGCTGCCCGGCCAGCTCCAAGTGAACAAATAGAATCCAGACACAGATATGGATATCAGCGGAACAGTTTAGATGCCTGCTCATGCCTCTGCTTGATAGTTACAGCTGGCTTGCTTGTTGCAGTTCTGAATCAGAGAAGTGTATGGACACTCCAGTAACATTTAATGACCTGTCTTAGTGAAATGCAAAAAAAAAAACCCGAAGCGTTTAGAGAAGAAAGGGAAGCTGGATAATGCGATCCTTCATCGCCTCAGCAGACACACCTGTCTGGGTGAGGTCTTCTCAAAGTCCTGTTTGTTCTGGATTATGGCTCTCTTATTACACACAAGATTTAAATATCATCCTTTGTGTGTGCTTAGAGTCACTTTTTTTTGTTATTCACACTCACCTTACAGTGAGAGGTCAGAAAATTCAGTTACACAAAGGACAACATTTATAAAAAGCTCTATGTAAGCAGAAACAAAGAGTGAGGTAAAGGGAATAGTAATAGTCTGGGCACATACAATGCTATGACTATCAGTTTTTTGCTTTTTGTTTTCTAGAGCTATTATACCAGTAGGACCATAGGCCGGCTATTATATCTGCACTCTCATTCTCAGCATTTCATTGCTGATGAGGCACTAAAAACCGAGCAAAACAAAAGCAGGATGAGCAGCTTGACTTGGCAGCCGCGTCAACTGCTGCAAGTGAGTGCATATCCCTTGTTTTTAAGGCCATGGGAAAACCAAAACTAAAAGAGTTGGCAGGACAATTTGAATCTGACAAAGTAGTTGAGGATGAGTCAGTGAATAAATCACTCTCAATATCATAGACCAAAGCACAGAAAAATCCGCCCCGACCACAGAAAAGCTCCACAAGCGGTGATATATTGCTTTTCTCTGCAATGTCTACCACATGGTTCCCATCAATATCCCATTCATTATGGTGTATTGAGTCTCATCACAGGTACACCAATGTTTTAAGATAATAGTTTTAACATGCCTTAGTATATTGAAAATATACTAACACATAGTTATTAAAATTCCAATTCTGATGCATGAAGGAGCGTTTCCGCAGGTCCTTCCTCCCTGCAGCTGTCAGACTGTACAATCAAAACTGCTCCCAGCAAACATAGAGGTTTACATCAGCGCTGTAACTTGCACTATTTTATCAACCCATTCACACTATAACCAGGGTTTGCCTCTTATCTGTATTTAATTTTATTTAATTTAATAACGGTACAGTACTCTGTTTTTGGTAACCATTGTCCTTGATGTAAATATGTAAAAATTGTGTATGTTTCTGTTCTGTGTCTTGTGTACTGTTTGTTTGTATATCGTTAGCTTCATAGCATAATTGCCTAAGTCATTTGACTAAGTCAATGACTTAGGCACTTATGCTATGAAGCTAACGATATGTGTCTTTCTTGCTGCTGTTACACCCAAATTTCCCCTTGTGGGACAATTAAAGGATTATTCTATTCTAGGGCTGTTCAATTAATCGAATTTTAATCTCGATTACGATCTGGGCTTTCAACGATCATTAAAAATGACTGAGCCGATTATTAGCCCCTCCCTCGTGCTTTACTCTCGCGCTGCTCCGTGTGGCAAATCGAGCGTACCTCTCTGCATTTCGAACACCCATCACAACAATTAAGAGGACCAGAGGGAAGCTCGGAAAGCTAAGCAGAAGTTATTTGGAGAGGAGAGTGACTGCCGTTGGTTGAAAAGAGAGGTAAAAAAAAACTTCAGTGGTGTGGAATCATTATGGGTTCGCGGAGTCAGACGTGGATCAAGTAGACACAGTGTGTAAACTTTGCTACGATGTCGTAGCTGCACCACAGAGCAACACTGCAAAGTTCACTAAACATAGATGTTTACATTTTTCATTTATTTCTTATATTGCAAACATTTGCACTGTTATCAGTATTTGCACACTGTTTTATATTATTTTTTAAAGTCATTATTCAATACATTGTTATAGTTAACCCTTTAAAGCCGGTCAGAGCAGCATGCTCCGTTTTGCATAACTATTTTTAAATCCCTGTAGAACCGGAACCGCGTAAGCTAGCGCAATAATTTTTTTTGCATATGAAACCAGAGGAGTTCTACTTACATCTTATGCCATCAGCTTGTCCTGGGTCACGGTTTCCTTCCACATATAGCTTTGCAAAAATTGCATAAAAAGCGCTTGCAGCAACAAAAACATAATATTCCAGAAACGGGCTTAGCCAATCCGATCAGCTGTTTGTAACACTTCCCACATTGAAACAGACGTCAGCGGGAACTATCGCATGTCTGCCATTTCCTGCCCGAAACCGGAAGTAACGTCATTTTTGCGGAAAATGTAGTTTTTTTTTTACTTGTAGGCCTTAAACGCCTATACTGGTGTTTTTATAAGTCATGTTTGACTCTATACTTTTCTGAATAGTTGCTGGGATGTTTAGAACTCGAATTGCACTGCTGGAAATAGTTTATTTTGATGCACCTGCTGTTTTCTTTGCAAATTTGCGTCATAGGATTGTTTTTTTGTTTTTCCTGCAGTATATAAAAATTGCTGTATCTCCAAAATAAAACTATGAAGACACTCAAAATAAATTTCCTGTTGTAAACTATTTTTTGCAACTTTTTTGTATTTAAAGTTTTGAGGGATAAACCTCTTAAATTTCTCCAAGTAGAAATATATGTAAAAAAAAACAAAACAAAAACGATTTTCAATTTTTTTGTAGTTTATTGCACTTTTTTTTGCAATTAATGTAGTTACTATGGACTTAATGCATACATATTATTAAAATATGGGCTATAACAGTTGTATTGATGTATAGCAACTTGAAATGCTCCCACAAATGGCACTATAGCATGTAAAAAAATAATATAAGCTCTGGCGGACTTGGTTCTATGGTAGGTCTTAAAGGGTTAAATAAATATCGTCAAATAATCGAGATCTCAATTTCAGTGAAAATAATCGTGATTATCATTTTTGCCATAATCGAGCATCCCTATTCTATTCTATTCTATTCTATATTGGCTACCAGTTTAGTAGTTAATGCAACGAAGGGCATAGTTAGTAGTAGTGTAATATTTTACTAGCCTTTGATTTGTGTTGGCATGATCCTTAAAGTCTTCATTAGTTACTGCTGTCATTTCAGTTGATATGCAATGCCAAAAGGCTCATCTGTAACTACAGGTATACTTAAATACTCTGATAAGATTGATATCAGTCTAATCTCTGTGGGCACAGAGCTGGAGTTGAGCCAGAGCCAAACTTTGGGTCTGTGTGAGACTCACTATGTGAAATCACTGTCTGTTTTCTCCTTCTTCCAGCCGCTATGCTAACTACTATAGCACTCATTCATTTGAATCCCCACAACCAAAAGCATAACCTTAAATAAAAGCAACTAATGCTGTATAAGCATATTTGTGTTTCATGTCTTTGTCACCTGCCTCCCAGAGCCAAACACACAACCAGAACAACCTCACGTGGCCCCTAAGTGGTCACCACACAAACGCACACTCACACAGTCAAGGTGTGGGTAGACTGAATGGCTGTGGAGTGCTCAGAGCCAGACAAGCCTCTGAGCTAGTCTCCCTCGCAGAAACAACTATCAGTAGGATCACTCCACTTCACTCCACATGCAGGAGTCTAAACAAGTCTCTGTTTTCATTTCCATAAAGCCGCGTTCTGTCTTTTGTTCTGACGGAGATAAGATGTATAAATTATGAGCAGCTGACAAAGTATACCGTGGCGCCTCGGGCAGCTCATCAGTCATGCTCGGCCTGTCAGCAGGTAACTGATGGGGGCCCTACAGGCACAAAGCCCCCTTTTAAGCAAAGGAGGGGGAGGCAGAGGAATTAAAGCTGTTGTTGGAGTCCTGAGCACAACAGCTGACTCATATTTAACAGTCTCTTTAAAGAAGCGAGGCAGATGCCAAAAAGCTTCAGGCTTCAGAGTGTGTTTTGTGGCTCTCTCCTCAGGAGTGTATGTCTTGCCGTTGTGCTCTGTCTGTGTTACACAATGGTCGTCAAGCAGGAGGCAGGCACGGAGAGAAAGTCATCTTGAGAGACCACCCAAGAGGAGCCGAAAAGGGGTCTCTTGTAAGAGCGCTATATCTCTGTGATAATCTCCAGCTTAATCAAAACTACCATACTGTAAAATCCTCTTGATGTATCTACAGAGAATTTAACCAAACTCCTTGACATTGTAGCCCATTTCCATAATGAATCAAGAGAGCGTCATTACATTATTAGAGCCCAACCTGTAAAAGAAGAGGATCTGATTTTCAGGACTTTTAATGCACTGTATGTATATGCAAGATAACTGTAATGAGAAAATATACTGCGGGAAAAGATGATAGGTAAGAATTGATGTCTCTCCCTGCAGTCATGTGGGTGGGAATGAGATAGCTTTATTTCAGTCAGCACCACAGGTTCCATCTTAATCAGTCACTGGCGTGCTTTGTCTTGTCGACTCTAACCTAACTAGGTTAACTAGGCCTAACGTAAGAGTGATAGGGCACTTTAACGTGTGGGTTATAACAGCACAGCGAGGTCTATGTGCAGTGTCAAGAGGAATTAATACCACCGAGACGGCATTCTTTCATCATTATCGTATGCGTATTGCCAAATGGCTCAATAGCAAAAAGAATAATTTTGTAGCACACTCTTTTTAGGACAAGAATGCATAACACTGCTTTATGTTCCACTTGAAGAAACATCTTCAGGACAAGAAGCTCACATGTAAGAAAAGGGCAGCAAGTTCAGTTGGTTTATGTCCTCTCATCATATTTCTGCAAACCAATCTCCACAGCTGTCCGATGCCTGGAAGGACATAAAATATCACACCTTCATTTAGGTCAGACAGGTACTTTGCTGTATCAGATGATTGGGTGTATAAAATTCTGTGAATAGCGTCCTAATTCCAGAACAGGACAGACACCACCATCGCCGCTCAGGAAACGTAAAATAATACAGCTTATCTCACGATGCCCAAGAGGGAGAGACGTGTCCGCCAGTTCCAAATGGTGGCAGATTCCCACATGAGTCATTCAGTGTGACTGTTTAAAGCTTAAAAATATCTTTGGCTCTGCTCAGGCATGAAAGAAAAACACTCAAATATTTACTTGAGGTTTTTGTTTCAAGAAACCCAGTCCAGAAATGTGTCATTAAACAAACTTCCTTTAAAGGTTACAAGTGCGTTTGATCAATATGAGAAATTCTTACTCATTCTTGTAATTTCACATGTTTCAAAGCATCTGGAAATCTTATAGGTGGATATAATAATAACTAAAAAGTCCCGAGGCAGGATTTTCAGAATCAACACTTCAGTTAGATGTGTAAGATCAGCGACATCTGACCTTTCTGCTGACCACGCCATGACCACAGGTGTGTCGGTGTCAGCCGGAGGCCACACGGCATGAGCGCACTCGCAGCTGTGTGAGAAAGTGCGTGTGTGTTTATGTGCACACATCTGTCAAAGTGTGATCATCCGAGTAAAATATCAATACAAACAGTCATTACATCAATCAGGAAGGGCTAAGTATAACTCCTGGGCTGATTTTGATTGATTGCTTTGGAGCACAATTACCAACCTGTCTGCATTAAACTGATGTATGAGTGTTTTAGGTATTACAGCTCCTGAAGCTTTAATACATTTCTCATTAGAAAGGGGTTCTCTATGGTAAATGTCATTTGTAGGCCTAATTTAGAGGTGACAGAGGAAAGAGAGAGAGAGACTAAAACCTACAAAACTTGAGAAGAACATCACTTTAGTGCACGCCTTTGCTCTGAGTGCTGAAGAGACAGAATAAAGGTCATTTGTGTCCTTTCTTCGCGAAGGTGGAAAACATGCTGTCCAAAAGGTACTTCTGCTACCTCAGGACATGACAGCATTGTTAGAACAAACCCATAGTTGGATATATTTGAAGAACTTTCGGCTCACACAATAGCTACTTCCACATGAAGCCTTATACTCCAATTCTAATCAGAGTGCAAATGTGCCATGTAAACACATCAATCACGCTGAGCGGGACCCAAATTAAACTTCATCAGTTTCAGAGGGGTGGAATAAATCGTTTCAGGAGCCAATCAGAAGAAAAATTTTAACGTGTAAACTAGGGTTGTGAAATTAGTTGACGGAGAAAAAAAACCCCCAATGCTAGTTCCAGAAATATTAGTCAATCAAATTAAATATTTATAATTTGCTTTTTTACAATGCCGGTTAACTATGGGTTCTAAGATGTTAGGCAGTGACTCAGCCTAGCAGCCTGCTTGTTTACGTGATGCTATAAATAAAGCTTTTAATTTTCCTTTTTCGTAGCAGTTTTGTTTTAAAATAAGAAATAAAGATATTTCTCATTTAATGACTAAACCAAACTATGGCTGTGTTAAATGTGTCAAAACTCTGCCGCTAATTTCTGATTGTTTGCGAGAGAGTGATATAACGAGGCACTAATAAGAAATGCAATTTGTCAAACCACTCTATATTCTTCCATGTTCTGGTGCATACTGGCAATACAAATGCACCCACACACAGATATAGGATTTCAGGCACCTGGCCCCCTCACAGTGTATATATCGCTGGAGTGTTTGTACAGAGAAAGAGAGAGTGAAAGGGACAGTGCCGAACTGCTGTGGAAACAAAATGGGAAAGCAAACAAGCTTGAGTGAATTTGTACTACAGCACCCACTCTATTCAGATTCGGTCCAAAAGAGTTGTCTCAGTAACAACAATAGCGGGTAACATGATCTTTCATTACACATTGTGTAAACAGTGTAACCCATCAGTGCTGTCAATCAAGATGATTGATTGTGGCCTGTCACAGAAGAAGAGTGACACATTGAGGGGGGAAAAAGTTTTTTTTCTAACAAAGCGCAGTGCATTCAGGCTGCCACAGAAAGTGGTGATTAATGTCTTCTCACTGGGTAATCCCACACCCCTAGCTAATGAAGGAGGAATCTATCATCCGCACTGCTGTGGCAGATGTCGTGAGGACAGCAATCCAAGTGCCTGGGAACAATTTACTTTCTTTTCTCTAATTGTTCCTGAAATATGTGACAGATTTGGAGAAAAACACTTGAGTCGACAGCTCCTCCGGGCAGACACAACAACACATAACGACCACCACTTCAGCTTACAAACCAACCACTCTTGACCTGAAAGTATCGCTTTGCATACTGGAGACTTTCAGAGAAAAGAAAAGCCATCTGAACTTTTTCTACAACAACAGAATATGTTGATATTTTCCTCTGTGCACATGAAATTATCTAGTATAGTGTACTAGATATAGTGTTTGCTGATTGGTGGGTTGCTTTGCTCTCACCCCATGAACTTTTCTTTAGTTGGACAATCAGCAGTCTTGAAAACAAAGCACAGTTTCACAACTTTACGCTAAATCAATTCAATTCAGTTTCATTTATATAGCACAAAAACACAACAACAGGCGCCTCGAGGTGCTTTATATCGTAGGTTAAGCTCCTACAATAACACAGAGCAAACCTAAACAATCAGATGACCTAATTTGAAAAAGCTCTTGGTGAAAGTGGGAAGGAAAAAAATCCCTCTTAACAGGAAAAAACTGTCAGAACCAGGGCCATGGGGGGCATATGACTGCCGTGACTGATTGGAGTTGATGGGAATGATGATGATGATCTGAGATAGCCCAGTCTGATTGAGATTGCTGTGCATAACCTATTAAAAGTTTATGTTAACTGAATGTTACTCAGTATCTACTTATTGACACCATGTGAAACAAGTAATTGATGTGGCAGCATATCCAAATAGCTTCCAACTTTAATAACCAGATACAACATGCAAAATGGATGAGCTTGAGAACATCATCGGCCCCACCTATGAGTATCAAGTTGCATAAGTGATACTGGTCAGATAAGGTATCTGCACAAAGCCCAATACCAACCCCCCAATGAAACCCCCACCACCATCAAACTAGAAAAATAACAGCAATAGAAGACATGTGAAATTTATTTCTCTCTGACAAGTTATTTTTCAATAGTTTTTAAGCTGAAGTCGGTGATATAGTTTAATTCTTTCTAAACTATACTAATATTGATATGTACAATACTGTGCAAAAGTGAGGAAGGAGCCAGACATTCTTTTCATTTTTAAAAACGTTGTCTTGAACAATAGTTCTCAAGGCTTTTTAAAAGGTTTTCTTTGGACATGACTGTTTTTTCACTCATTTTCAGTTCACTTCCAATATTTTCAGAAATAAAATGTTTTTCTGCAGCAGCTGTCTGAGGCAGATGAACGATATCTGACAGACATGTCCTTGTGAAATAGGGAAAATCCAGCAAAAACCGACACAGAACCTAAGAGATGTATCTAGCTTTTCCATCACAGCTCATCACAAATGGTCTAGGTGGAGCAGTGGCTTTTGAGAAGCCATTCTTAAAGACGGCAAATAGGAAGAAAAGGCCAAGATATGCCAAATGAAACGTGGTAACGGCTCTTACTGACTGATGAATCCAAGTTTGAAGTTTTTGGTTTAAATCATCATCAGCGAGAGTGAGTGTGCCCAGCTATCTGTAAAACACAGTGGAGGCTCTGTCATGGTTTGGGGCTGCAGTTCAGTCAGTGGTGTTGGAGATCCAGTAAAGGTGGATGAAATTCCGAATGCAGAAAGTTTTTTGATCTACCGTGCAATACCATCCGTAAAGCATCTTATAGGCATCAGTTTCATTTTTCTGCATGAAAATAAAGTCATGCAGCAAAACCATACCTGCATAGAAAAAAAAGAATTGTACAAACTTTTATTTTTCCTTATATACTGTATTTCCTTGTATCCTTCCATGTATCCTTGTATCCTTGTTTCAATAAACTGCTACACCTATTATGTATTTTCCTAGCAAAGTATAAAGAAATGAGGGGTGACTCAAGACTTTTGCAGAGTACTGTATAAACATAGTATATGATATCTGCATTACAGTTATTTAACGTGCCACAGGTTTTTGTTAGGTTAATAAGGCTTAGAGATAAAGTGCAGTCATGACCCATTAATTAGTTGAAGAGTAGATTTCAGAGAAAAAACGTTTTCCTCGGTTTAATACAGCTCTAATAAATATTCCATGTAGTCTGAATTCCTTCGTGCTGAATGTTCAGAGATCATAAACACTTCATCAGTTCTTTGTTAAACTGGCTACACCTCATAGAGGGCAAAGCAAGAAATCAAAGAGCTATTAGAGAAAACGTGTCGAAGGTCTGAAATCATCACAGACGTCTTCAAAGTAAATGTCTTAAGAAACAGTTGGTAGTGACCACAGGAAAGCCGCTTTGGATTTAGTGTTGTTCACAAAGCTGTTGTTTCCATTGGCCGTTTTACTGTTACGATTTACTTCAGGCAACAGGCAAAGGCAGAAAAACACTTTAAAAGTTTCCCCCAAGACGGTACTTTAGCGAATCCCTAAAAACACCGTTATGAAGAGACAGACCAGAGCATCTCTTGTGTTTGAGAACATAAACCGCTATTAGCACAAACGAGGGAAAGCAGCAAAGTCCAAATGTGTCACAGCTGTCTGTCCTCACATCATTTAATTTAATCTGGTTTCATGCCTGTTCACATTACAGGCCCGATAAAACGGCAACACCTTCAAACATCTGCTTGCTCGGGGAGTCTGTTGATTATTAATTCAGCTGGAGGTCAGATGGCACTCAGCTCACACAGCTTCACAACAGAGCTAATAAATCAATTTCTGGTGCAATTATGAGTAATCGCACGTGCTTTAAAGTTTAACACTCTGCTTTACAAGGTGCAGCTTTCCGTAACTTATCTAAGAAGATTGAGTCATTGCAGTAATTGTGCTTGGTTTTGTGAAAGGTGACCTAGGTGTGACCTCTAGACATACAGTACACTCCTCCCTCTGTCACTGTGTGTTACAACATGTGCAGGGATTAAAGGCCCAAGCTGCAGCACAGACCAAAATCTTCATACATCCATTAAAGAGGAGACGCTCCGTCAGGTATTCTGCTGACTTATACTTGATGATGTGCTGTTCTACATGTGTTTGTAGTGACAGCCTGATTAACAAAGGGAATCAGTGCTGGACCACCTGTATAGATCGGTATACAATTTATAATCTGGAGCCCAAAATAGCGTCACCATTTTAATATCAGGTCATTAGTTTTAGAGAGCAGAGACTAGAAATTAAACATTCTCCAACCATCTGCCGGACTGCAAACACACCACACTTCACTACTGTGGTTTGAAATACTTTCAGCTCTTCATCATGAACTCAAATAACATTCTGTTTGCCAGCAGCACAGACTTATATGTCAAAATTCTGTATTTTTTATTCCCATGAATCATGTTGTAGAGTTTGCCTCCAGGCTACAATAGACACGAACACCAAAGACAAGTCTGTTGGGCAAACTAAAGAAAAAAGTACGCCTATAGACAATGCAAAAAGGTACCGAAAGAAGAAACTAGGGCTGAATTTTTTAAAATAAATAGATAAGTAAACAAATAAATTAATAAAAAGCACAGATACACTGCTTGCAAATTTCTTGGATGCATCAGATTTTTCAAAAGTCTGCCAAGTATGACTATTACTCGCCGAACTACAGTTCACCTAACAGGCTAAAAATTCCTGGTTTGATCCAGGAGCTACCAACTGTCATCTATTGATGACTTTCCTTTAATGGAAGTTTCAATGTATGTTTTCCATAAAACGTTGACCATTTAAAAACTTTTACATTTTCTTCAAATGAGCTCCAGGTTTTTCCAGGGCTTCCAGTTTACTAGAGGTACAAATGCAATCTAACTGTAAGTTACTGCAGAATATTCAACACTAGTTGGTGGTGGAGTAACTATGTGATGTGTACATCTTCTTTGTGTACCTCAAACACTGCCAGCTAAACTGAGCAGACCAAGCTAATAAAGGTTAAGCTGTGTTTACTTTAACAAAAATGACTGAATATGACTAGATGATTGGTGCATTTCTATATGAAAGGCATAATTAAAACAGCAATTAGCCAAAAACCTTATACAATTTTCTTAATCTTTTAAATGAGAGTTAAACCAATGTGTCCAACGTGTGAGAAAAAAAAATATTTTGGTATATTTTCAAAGAGCTGTTATTGAGTAAATCTGACTGAGCAGTGAGGACAAAGACAGGAAAACCCGTTAGTGTCCATAGCGATAAATATTAAGTGAATTTGCGTTACGTGCTCCCGAAACAGTAAAGAGAGGATAAAGATGAGGATGTAGGTCACTTTTGGCTGTGAACATGGCTTACACTCTGTTGTTATCGTAACCAAAACAACTGGACGTGCTCTACTGATGGCCTCATCAAGGTTCAGTCACATAAACACTCCTGTTTAGATTAAGCATCAAAGAGCTGCCACAAAGACAGAGTACCTGGCAGAGGTCCTGAACTGTTGTTGGAACAGAGAGAGCAGAGTGAGGTCAATAACTAACTTCAAAAAGCTGACAATGTTCCCACAGAGCTAGCAGGTGGTGCTCACATTATAGGTTTAATAAAGCCCGAAATGCTGCCAAATCCAAGACGTGATATGATATAAGTCTGAACTTGTCTGAACTTGAAACTTCACATTAAAAGGTAAGGTAATGTGACTGAGATCTGTTAATGATTTTTCACTATAAAGTGAACAGTATGCTTTAGGGTGCTGTAACTGCTTCTTCAAAGTAAGTCTCTCCTTCTTCTCTGAATCAAATTATATATATATATATATATATATATAAACCAAACAGTAACAGCATCACCACTGCCTACATAACTTTGTGCATGTCCACCAAAAACATCTGTGAGTACTGAGCCATGGTCCTCTGTTGGGTGCATGGTGGGGTCTCCATTGATTTCACTTATTCCCGTGCATCAAGCATATGTATGACCAGATTGGGATTGTAGAGTTTGGGGGCGGGGACAATTTGAGCTCATTCTTGTATTCTTTAAACCATTCTGGGTGGGATGGGTTGTGGGGGCTCAGTGTCCTGCTGGGAAGTCCTGCACTATCAGTCAGGGAGTACAGCTGCCATGAGGAGATATGCTTGACGAATATTTAGGTGGGAGGTAAATGGCAAAATAACATTGACATCCATGACGTGACCAAAGGTTTCTCAGCAGAATGGTGCATTGTAATACTTAGTGTTATTTTTTTTAAGCTACCAATAGTCTAGTGTGATCAGAAAAAACAATCAAACTGAAATGGGAACTTTTTTCTGAATGTCTAACTATTTGATAGGCAAAACGATATATCATGCTTGAGAAAGTGAAACAAGTCTAAATAAATTATTTTGCTGAACATTTTATTTAAAATGTTATTTGAAATTTTGAATTCAAGTAAAAAGTCAAAAGCAGTCCAGTAACAAAAGTTACAATGTTACATTTTTAATGGTAAGGTATGTCCAAAGCAACAATTCTTTACTTTAAAGCAGGGATCTCAAATACAATACAATTTGGTCCTTGAAGTTAGCTTTTTGTTAGGGCGGATTTGTTTGTTGTTGAGTAAAATGTTAAAATAAGTTCTTTAAAAAGCAAAAAATGAGCAATATAAAGGCAAAATGAGCAAAGAGTACAAACATGTTGAGGGATTGGCTGTGTTAGGTCAGTGAGAGGCTTATTTGTAAAGACAACAGTTTTCACTAGTAGTCAAAAACTAATGTGTACACTTATGTCTGCATTTTTATTTTGTTAAAAACAAACAAAATAATAGCAGAAGTGCTGCCACGTGTCTGACAAAAAAAGAGAGCACCAATTTCTTTATTTGGTAGTTCAATGAAAGGCTTCAGTTAGTTAAGATTGAGGGAAAAAATTGCTTTCAAGAAGATAAAAAAAACAAACAAAACCTCACATTTTCTGAAATATTTGTGGGTGTTTTCTTGTTTGTCTGGTTTTGTGTACTAAAGTGGCCCAAAAGTGTAGGACTATGTTAAGTGCATTTAGTCAACTAGACTAAAAGTTACCAAGCTACTAAGAAAACAGTCAAAACATTGTTATACAATGACTATAAAAATATTAAGTGTAAATAAAAGAGCTACATGAAGGCATTAATCATATTTCTTGATTATCAAATAGCATTTTAAATTTTGCTGAAATTAGTAAAAGGTTCTTTGCCACACACATATACACATGTTGTCAGATTGGTTTGCAGAGTGTGGCCAAGGCTGATATGTATTAATGTGGTTATTACATCACTCTGGTCAAGCGGTTACCTGCCAGTAATTACACAGCCAGCAAACAAACCACTCATTTTCTGCATCAAAGAACTACAAAACCAAAATGCTTCAGGGAGCCGAGTGAAGAATGGTGCAGCAACATCACTGAAAGAACAGGTAACTGCTGTTGTACATTAAAAAAATGTGACACGATTTGACTGAGAGTGAGACTGAATCACAGTGTCACCATAGACACCACAGAGATGCAACTCATTAAAATACATTAAAAGACAAAAGAAGAGCTGCAAACTTTTTATTTGCTGTGTGGTTCAAACACAAAATATTATTATGCATTATAATTATTATCTAGTGTTTAGGGTATAAACAAAACCAACTGCTGGATTTTGGATCATTTTCAAATGACTACTTAATCTTCACCTTCCTAACAGCATTCACTGTTTGCCATCCTAAACTTTAGACTAATTTACCTTCCTCTTACGGATAATCTTAATTTATATTTCTGTACTTCATTTTTCTGTTTCTTTTTTTCCCCTTGTTTGGTGATGCTGCTATTAAGCAATTTTTTTTAGAAAGGTGGTGTATAAATAAATCGCTACTTTGCTGATGTGAACATCAATTCTGATTTGATAAATTATAAGCCATTTAACTTTCATTTTCTGAAGACTTTAAATAATTGACTGAATCATATGGATGCCTTTTCTGGTAGTAATGACAAAATAAAATATGAAAATGTAAATTGTAAAACATACAAGGTCAGTCCAAGGTAAAACTGCATGCCCTGAACCTAATTAAGCAATTATAAGCTCCATGTATGTGCTTTGTCATTCCGATGTGAAAGACTGTCAAGTACAAGAGCGCTGCATAGACTGGACAGATGCTGTCTACTTTGATGTAGGCTCATGCATATGAAATGAGGTCAGACCCTGGTCATTAAAAAGAACTCCTTTACACGGGATATCACGCTACAAGAGGCAATTTCTTCAAAGGGCTTTTACTTTGGAGATTTATAAAGGATTATGACAGGAAGGCATGTATAAACAATGCAATGTGAGAAGAAAAGGAAAATGGGTCAGATAATGCCCTCTGTCACAGTTATTACACATCTCAATTACTCAGGCTGAGCAGAACGCTAGAAGTTACAGGGATCGTTTGCCGAAGCAAGAACGCGGGACCAGTCCCACAGCCGCTCTGCTCTCGTGTCATTTTGTGTTTCCCGAAAGATATTTGAACGGTTTCACTTTGCTTTCAGTTTCTCCATAGCTGTCAACAAAACAGGCCTTTAGCCTCCACAAGTAAAATGTTAAAATAAGTTCTTTAAAAAGCAAAAAATGAGCAATATAAAGGCAAAATTAGCAAAGAGTACAAACATGTTGAGGGATTGGCTGTGTTAGGTCAGTGAGAGGCTTATTTGTAAAGACAACAGTTTTCACTAGTAGTCAAAAACTAATGTGTACACTTATGTCTGCATTTTTATTTTGTTAAAAACAAACAAAATAATAGCAGAAGTGCTGCCACGTGTCTGACAAAAAAAGAGAGCACCAATTTCTTTATTTGGTAGTTCAATGAAAGGCTTCAGTTAGTTAAGATTGAGGGAAAAAATTGCTTTCAAGAAGATAAAAAACAAACAAAACCTCACATTTTCTGAAATATTTGTGGGTGTTTTCTTGTTTGTCTGGTTTTTTGTACTAAAGTGGCCCAAAAGTGTAGGACTATGTTAAGTGCATGAACTTTTAAGTGATTTTTCCAGTTGAAAACACTACGTCCAGATGAACAGAATCAACCTTTTTGGGATTAATTTACTTACCTTGATGATTGATAATTAGGTACAAATATAAACTCATATGAGTCCAATTTTCAACTCAGTTAACAAAAACTAGCTGGTGCTTTCACATTGCCCCTATTCTTGCTTTCCTTCAATGGCTTCCAGGGACATTCAAATTAATTGTACAATGTTATTAATCTTTTATGAAGCCATACATGGCCAAGTTATTGTCTATGTCCTTTCTCAAGCAGTCAGCCTCTCCAATCACCTGAACAGGGTCTTTTAACTGTTTAACTACCTTAAACTTTTCCTTACTTTTTCATCCATTTTTAATCTACAGTTCACATCTAATATGTGTATATGTTTATTCACACATGTATCACATTTTATCTGATAAATTGGGGTGGGGCACTCAGAATACTATTTTTTGAACAACCCAAATATATTTATGACACAAGACAAAAAAGAAAATCATGTGAAAATGCTATATTTAAGAATGCCCCAAAAACAACAATTTTTATTTCTGAAAAGAGTTTTTAATTAATTTAAGCAGTCTAGCTCCTTCATCCTTTCACTAACTTTATATCCAAGTATAAATGTACAAGTTCTTCACATGTACCACTGCTGGTTTCAAACGTTTATTCTGTTCCCGTATGTCTAATTGTTCTAAAAATACCTTTATGGCATGAACATTCGTGCATTGTTTAATGACTAAAGGTTTATATTTTCTTTGGCTGAATTATCGCTGTCCTGCCTCTGCCCAACCATTGTCAGCCCTGACTGCATAACATGAAAACAATGGAGCGTTTCTGGCCTAATGCGTGGCTATGTGACATATATTAAATATTGCATCAGAGGAGCTCACGATGCTGTCACTCTGATAATGCCTTTTGCCGCATTAAACCAACCACAAATGTCTCCGAAGCAAATGATTCCTTAAAGGTATTCCTGTATGGTAAATGATTTATAGTGACTGCATTGTTAAAAACAGCACTTAAGGGGAGACTGGTTAAAGTAAATATAAGTCATGGTGAAAAAGCTTGTAGCATTATCCAAGGCCGTCTCAATGCATATTAATACCAAGACTTGTTAATGGATACAGAGGGCTCAGGAGGGCTATAGTTTGAAAACAGATCTGTCACATTCATTCTATAAAGTCAATATATATGACAAAGTAAGTCATACATCTATCTATCTATCTATCTATCTATATATATATATTTTTTTTTTTCCCCCCCCACCCAGGGACGCCAAGCTAGGCGAGTGGCTCCAGCAGATCCCGGGAACAACATCGGAGATCTCTGTCCAGAAGAGCGCAGTCCTGGGAACAGCTAAGATACTGCGCAGGACCCTCAAGCTCCCAGGCCTCTGGTAGAGGACCCGAGCTTGAAGGATAGACCGCCCGCAGGGGCGTGCTGGGTGTTTTTTTATATATATATATATATATATAGGGGGTTCATTTTTGTAAGTATTCTGAAAAAGATCACTTCTATAAGGTAAAACACATGTTGTGTGTTGTTGAAAATTAATCGATGCTTCAGAGTAAGAGTTTATTCCATTTTGACATTGCTATTCCTGACAGGAAATCAATACGTCTCTCATAATATTTTAGTACAATGCACCTCAACTACTGATTACAGTTTCACGAACTCAATAGCATCAACTTTCATTAGGTGTATAAAGTTACCTGATATACCATTTTGATATAACAGCCATCTAATCATCTGTCACTGGAACAAGAAAGGAAGCAGTGGCTATCTATCAGCCTTTGGTTTGGCACTGGTGACTTAACAATGCAATAATACTAAACTCGAGACACAGGTATTGTTCAACCCATAACATATTTCCTTCTATTCAGCTTTCACAAATTATCTCCAAACAGTGGTCACAATCAAAAAGGAGGGCGGTACAAATAGTTGCATGTTGTGAAAGCAACTGACTGCTTTGTCCGTCTTACCTTCCTCTGTGAGCCGAGATTGTAAAGGTCCAAAACATTAGCGTGTTGACAAAATGATGGATGGAGCATGGTAAAGTGGTTAGGGATTATAAAGGCTGTGAAAACTTCTTCCAAAGCACAAAGTCCTCCGCGCTGAATTCAGCATTGATACATCCTAATTGGAAAATCAGACCCTTGGCATCAGAACACAAAACCACAGATGCAATGTGTTGAAACACAAATTTCCCTCAGATGACCGTACACACAATCACTCTCTAGCCATGAATTATTAAATCTGCAATGATTTCAAAATATATAACATATATTATAGCCTTAATATACAAATTATAAATAAATAAATACAATTATAATGTAATTATTTTAAAATAAAAGACTATATTTTAAATTACCATTAGATTTTTTTGTAAAAGAGTCTTCTAATAAGTAAGTCTGAATCAATTAACTTTAAGCTGTCACTTTAAATAAAGTATAGAAAAAAAAAACTCAATAAGGATCTGTACACTACCCACCCAGCTGATAAGATGGTTATCAGATTGCTTGGATTATGAAAGAAATAGTCATTTAAACTTGCTGTTTCCACATGTAACAATTTAGGTTATTACATGTCATCACTGACATGAAGACCTGGGCTCCTAGCAGTCCGGCAGCAAACTTAGCTAGTTTGCTTTAGCCCACAGGAAGATGGCTCAGGTGTTACAGAGTTGTGTCTTCCTAGGAGGAAAATCCTAACAAATTAGTTGCTAACTAACCAGTGTTAGTTTGTTAGGACCACTGTAATGATTAAACATGCAAGCTTACAACCAAACCTACTTAGTTAGCTGCCTTCGTGACTAGCATAAAAGGCATCTCTCTCTCCTGGGCTAACACTGGTTGCTAGGGAAAGATATGTATCCCCTGACCTGCTGGCGAGTGGCCCCTGGAGGTTGTTTGCTGTCACCGACTGAAATTAATAGCAAAGAGGTATAAGGTGAAATAAAAACCTCCTGTGATTAGTTTAGCTGCTAGCTCCTTGCCAGGGTCACCCATAGTTTTGATGGATGACACAGACTTGTTAGCAAACACTACTCAAGAGTAGTAATCAAACTGTGAAGAGTGCAACTCAAACGGGAAATGAAGACCATTCGCCTTCAAAGTAAAAGTTGTGTCTTATGAGTGCACCCAACATGGATCAAAAGGTGCAGCTTTTAATATGAAGGAGAAAGGTCTCCGTTTCTGGTATGCTTCGCAAAACATATTTTTCTCTTAAAAATTGGAGGTGAGCAGTTGTTATTATTACTTTGGTATTAGTTTATATTTTTATCGTTCAGAATTAGTTTGGCATTGTGGCTGCTTTAGCCCAGAAGCCTGGCAGAAAGGAGATGGAGCAATGGTCACTGACAGTTAATGAGACAGTGTTGGTTCTCGTCACGTACTCTGGCTTTCATGAACAGTCCAAAAGCATCCTTTTAGGTTAACTGGTGATTCAAACTTGGCTGCAGGTGTGACTGTGAGTGTGAATGGTTGTGTGTCACTCTGTCTTGGCTCTGTCATGGTGACCTGTCCAGCATGTACTCCACCCTTCACCAAATGAAAGCCAAAATACCTCCAGCACTTCAAAACTGTCTTACAAGGTTTTTCACCAGAAAGCTACGTATAATGTTAAGTGAATTCATTAAAGTTCACTGTGAAATCAAAGACTCTGTGTCGTGGAAAATAAAAATGCTAACAAAATGCTGATAGGTTGAAAATTATGCATAATATTACAGAAAGGAAAGTCTTGTAAAATGTGCAAATCTCTAAATGCACATATTTTTAGAGCTACTGATCAGTAGCACTATATTTTTCATTACTCTAACTTCAAACTTGCTTAGATAGTTGATGAAGTATAAACAACAAGAGTATACAAAATCTGAGGTCAAACTTCACAAGGATTCTTCAGTCTCCACTAGAGGTCTCTGTGGCTCACCCCCTTCTCTATACATCATATCCCTTCTTAGACACATGTATACACATTCCCCTGTCTCACTAGTGTAAACACTGAAGATCCTGCAGGATAATTGTCACCATGACTGTAAGTAGAAGCAAACATTTGTTTAAACAATTTATCTATTTAAACTTAAACTGTACCAGATCAGATCAAAGCAGCCTTTAAAGCCAGTCAGGAAACTTTGTCATTAAGAATATTTCAAAATCCATTTGTAACTTTGAGAACATAAATTAACCCAGTGACCCAGAATCTCACATTTTCTGAATAGCCCGAACAAGCGTGGTTCAAAATGAGTCAAAGACTTAGGTCTCACAGAAGAATGAACTACAAGCTTGAGCAGAGGTAGGATGCCTGGCGTGGCACAGCATTTTTCACACACTGGCAGCATGAGGGATGTGGGTCACTTAGCGAGTGGCCAGGATTCAAAACAAAGAAAAGGCCCAAGCAATGGGGTCCACGGGATAAATTTGTCAATGTCTTGTGCCTTAAGGCACCCAGCCTCGCCTGACCCCAACCTCCATTCTCAAGATAAATACCTCTGTCACCATTCACCTTCAGTCCCTGGACACAAATTTAACTTGTCATCCATCATCCTTGTGCAGAGGTATAATTTTCCCCCCTTCCAGTAATGAGTTTAAGACCTCCAAACAGGCCAGGGATGGGACATAGCCGCAGAACATGACAAAGCATTTCGCAAACCAGATTTTTTTTTTTTTGCGTGTGTGTGTGTGGTTGTTATTTGTATAAAATGACTTGATCTCACACTCCCCACCAGAACACTTGCCAACTGGATAAATGATTGACTGTGACATTCATTGCAACTGTGGGTCCATACAAAGTTCAAGCCGTGTAAGGTGTAAAGCTCCGGGTATTTGTTTCTCTCAAATGGCCACGGCTGACAACCTTGTATGATAATGTGCCCACTGTACATCAACTTAATTGACACTTAAATCTGTCAGTAGCCTTACAAATGCCGACCTTCTTTGGGGAACAAATCCTTTTTAATGTGCATTCTTTGTGAGTGATCGTACATGTGTGAGTGTGGTGGGGGTTCATGGGGGAGGGGAATGAGGGAGTGAGGATACCGAGGAGATAAAGAGAGAAAGCTGTCAAGATAAACAGCACAGTAAAAACAGAACTCTTATCTCGCCTGTACATAAAGCAAGCAGCATCTTTAGCACAAGTTCTAATACTGGTGAATATTTCTATATAAAGTCCTCTAATACAGCCACGGCTGCTGGCCAAGAGCTTGCGCTAAGCAAGAAAATCAAATTGCTTCCAAATCCCTTTTCACCTGTCTGATTAGGATATTTTTGCCATGTAATGTTATTAGCAGCCTGGTTAAAATGGAGCCGCTGTGCACTGGGGGTTGGCTTATTAATTGTTGTTTTCGTGTCACCACTGCTGTGTGCACCCAGTGATTTAATCAGCTAAATTCACTGCCATGGGAGCCGCGGTTCGGGCCAGGTTTGACGCTATAGGTGTAATAATAATATATTGCCAATGAACCTGTCATTACAATTCATTTCTGAGAATGATTTACATATATGTAGGACAAATAACCCTGATTAGCCAAATGGGAAGAAGTTATTATCTCACTGCTTCATTGCATAAATGCAGGCGTTTCATTAATTCAATCTTCACTTGCTCCTCGTGGCCCCTGAATGTCTGTCATCGAGAAAGACTGCTTTGACTCGCCGACAGTTTAGGGCAAAACAGCAGCCCTGTTATTCAATGGACATCGATAAGCACTGAGCTGTGTGCGCGCCTTCTGCTTGATGCTCGAAGGGCAATAATGACCTGGGGGTAGCAGCTTCTTTCTATCTCCCTCACAGGTACAATCTTGTTTACCTCAATCCCCCACAGACTCAAACCTTTCACTCCTTAGAGACCTGATCTGGCTTCTTTATCCTCACCTAAGTCACCTCCCTGGCCCCTTTCTCTAATCACACAGCATCTCGCTACTCTAAAGCTCCATGTTATCTGAAGGGACAAGGCCTCTGGTACTCGCCACAATTAACCTGGGGCCTTGTTACCAAAACACTCAGTGCAGCAAGTCAGTCTCCATGGGCGAATAGTGCAAATGAGGCCTGGCTACCTTGCATTCATTAATGATGTTAATGCTAATGGAAAAGACCCAACACGGCATGCATACACCTGTAGAGTCTATCTGTACGCTTCCTACCAGGTGCTAAAGTGCGAAGCTGACTGACAAATTAAAAGGCATAAATCTGTTTTAGTGTCCAAAACAGGTGAGATTCGGGTCAGGTGAGATATCTATGTGATCATAAAAAGATTCTCGTGTTGTTATAAATCCCTTTCCCAATGTGAAAGGATTGCAAATTCAGGCTTCTGCAGCAATATTTCCTCACAGCCAATCCGCTGAATGACAACAGACAGCCTCAGTGATGCAGAGAGGGGCGGACAGAGATGGATGGATCGATAGGCGACTGCATATGCAGACGTGCCTATTGATAAACTCCTGCTGACAACAGGCGAACACTTTGGGCTCATTGGTGGAAATGTCAGTCATGCTGGCCATTAGTTTGCATGCATTTCAGGTCGGATGTCCTCAACCTGCGACCATGGGGTACTAAGGCCAGCCCACAAGGCCCGTAACATGCCAAAACACTTTTTTATCACTTGTCAGATTGAATTCCACTCGGTGTCAGTCCAGGCTTCTCTGCTACTGTATGTGACAAGGAGTGAGACAGCCTTGGTATTTGACAGTGATGAACAGATAGTGCATACGATCAACTGAAATAGGTCTGATGTTGCTCTTCTCTGAACTCACTGTACAACGCAACAATGATGCTTTTTTTTTTTAATTATGTAGCCAATCGAGGGTTAATTTCTTTCATTTATGGATCATTTGTAGACTGGCATCTAAATCTGTTTTGTAACATTGCTGACGACTCAAAGCACACAGTTAGTCGATAAAAAGCTCAAGCACAAGTTGAAGCTGAGAGAATGTCCTCATATATGTTTTATCTATCTGCATTCAAACATTCAAACAAAGTTAATGAGTACCTGGTAATCAGTCTGGCACATTTAGTGCTACTCTAATTTCACACAAGAGTTCGTGGAAACTAAAATCGAGCCACTCCTGGTCATATATTTACAGAACGAGAAGAAATGTGACTCCAATCAGCCACATTGGACTGCAGTGTATTGCTATTGTTTGTCTACCAGCTGTAAATATTGTAGTTAAAGGTCCGATTGCTTGTGTAAAATAAAACATCAGACTTGTCTTTTTACACGTCAAATAATGCCAGATGCATTTCTAGTCGACACTGTCTTCGATTTGACAAATCAGCATAAACTCTAGGTCATGCTCTGTTCACTGACAGGTAATGGCTCATCACTGTAAGAGCTCCCAACAAGCTGAAGACTGGAGAAGTCATGTTTGTATTCTAACAAGGCCGTTCTGGGTTGGGGATGGCAGTTGAATCTAAATTCTGCTCAGGGAGCACAGAGAAAAATGCCTGATGAATTTGTCAATACTGCAGGAGTGATGGGACTCATATGTGTGTAATGGACTGGATGCTTCTCAGTACAGATTGCCCGTTGAGATAGAAAATTATAATGAATGGCACGGAGGAGCATGGCTGTAGAAAAATAAGGTTTCACCTTCTATTTAAGGACATGACATTGTTGGTTAAAGTCTTTTTTTAATGGTTTTGAGCCAAATTAAGACATATGTTGCAGAATAGTCATTTAAGGTTAGAAAATAGTCAATGGCGCCTCTGAAAGCTCATCATAACTGAAGATTTAGGGTTTGTTTAAACAAAAATGTCAATACAAACAAATCATAAGCAGTCCCGTAGAACATCTAAAAAGTATTTACACAGTAATCATAGAATTATCTGTTTATTCTGTGTAACGGCCAGCAGGGGGCGACTCCTCTGGCTGCAAAAATGCGTTTGATTTTATAGATTTTATGATTATGGAAAACCAAAGTTACCACATATAAATATGTGTGTAGAGGTTAACACATTTGCGTGTTATTGGAAGATTCCTTGTTCTGCAAGGCGATAAAAAATTCCTGGAAGGGCTGTGTCAGGAAGGAATAAGAGTCTGTGCCACATCAAATGTGTGAATCTATCCGATGTAGTCACCCCTTGTAAACAATGGAGTAACAAAAAGAAACTTTATTGAATACAGATAAGTAGGCAATAAAGCAAATTATAGCCCGATTCAGAGTAAAGACAGCAATAAAGCAGGAAATTCTCATCACAAGTTGCTACTGATTGATGTTCAGTGTGTCCTTGCTTTCTCCGTCAGATCCATGCCTTGTCTTTCACCTCCACCTTAAAAGCACCAAGTTGCATTTCTATATTTACCATTTGAGCCATTATTTGGTTATGTTAAGATATCTAACTTTTTTATATTTTGTCACTGGGGTTGTCCCTATCTACATTTAACTATCTATAAATATCGATATAATATCTATATATCATTCATATTATATTAAAAGTGCTAAAAACATACACAAACAATACACCTTTTTATACTAAACAGCTATTCTAACTTTATTTATCACATTTATATCATTATTTTGATTGTGGGTCATCTTCTGTTGTTTTAAAATGTGCTATTTTAATGAAATTCACTTGACTTGGAACTCATGCAGCACTTCATTTTGTCTCCATCAATCTTTTTCGGCTTTACCTGAATATTAACTGTGTAACTGTGGAATAATCTCTGGGTGTAAAAACGTAGTCAGACCTTTTAGATTGTATTTTTAGAAAAGTAACCCTACAGCTGTGCAAACCTTTTTTACTGAGAAAACACTTTTGTATTACATGGTTTTACATGTTGTTGAATAAAATAAGTACTGTTAGGTGATGGTGAAGTAGGTGAAGTAATGCGTAGTGCAAGGGGTTATTGTACGAAATTCAGTAATCACATTACACTTACAATTATGTTAAGTACATGTGTAGATTCATTCCAAACAGTTCTCATTTTCCCTCATTTTTCCGAACTCGTAATATAGGGACTCGTAATATTCCGACGATTTGTCACCTAGCGTAAAATAGGGCTGTTCGATATAACGATATATATCGGATAACGATATAAAAACGTCTATCGTTTCATTTTACGCTATCGTTTGTTTCGTGGTGTCGCAAAATAAACTGTTTACGGCAATATTTTTTCATCGTTTTGATGGTCACTGTAGTGGCTATATTAATTTCTTAAAGTTCTCTCTTTCTCTTATATTTTATATAACCACACTACGGACTGACAAACGCCTGTTTTTATGCATTGTGGTTAGCAACAACGACGGTAACAGCATCGCGTGTCCGCTTGTTTATGTTCCACATAAACCTTTCACAATAAAGCTCAAGATCCTGTTGAGACTTTTCAAAATAAACTGAATCACGTGAAAGAGCAGATTATTTACAGATAAGAATTAAAAAAGAGCCGCCAGGTGCTAAAAAATAGACCTTAGACTCAAACGTTAGAACAGGCTTTTCCCTGCAGCACGCCGTGTAATAAATACTCACAAAGAAAACGGCGGCCGTTACAACTTATGTCTAAAAATGTATAGTTTCAGGCATTAGTTAAAACACTCGACTCCAGCAACATGACGCGCAGCAGGAAACACTTCCCGCAAGTCGAGCTGCCCGAGATTCACACAATTTACAGAAAATGTTACATTTTTGTGATTTATATCGTTATCGGGACGATAGAATTCTTATATCGGGATATGAGATTTTGGTCATATCGCACAGCCCTAGCGTAAAATGTTACACTTTGGGAGTGAGAATGTGTTGCAGCCATCTTACTTAGGTTACAGAGGTTACTCTTTTAAATTAAGGGCAGACAGAATTCTTCTTGCACTAGACTACAATCATATGATTTTGGTTCGAGGAAAACAGCAGAGCAGTCCATAACTTTTAAAGAATGGAGATATGGACATTTATTTTGCTCTTGCACAAAAGGACAGGGGCACAATGGTAACACTGCACTGGCTTTTTGCAAGCATCTGGACAGTAACAAGTAACAAAGGCAGTTAGCACAGCATTCAAGGCTCCATTTCTATCCGTACATGTTTCTACACTAGAATCATTGTAGCGATCACTTTGAAGTCTGGTTTTGAGCTGGTTTTCAACTTTGCTTTGTGTTGCCAGTTTTGTGATCATACCTAACACCTAAACAAAAAGAAATCATATGTGTGACGGTGCATTTCAGGTCATCTTACAGGGTAATGTGAAAGTAATAAAATGAGCAGTGTCCCATTACTTGGAAGAAAAGTAATGTGTAATGCATCACTTTTTTTTTTCATTACAACCCCATCACTGCAAATAGATAGGCAATAAAATAAATTATGAGCATAAGCAATAAGGCAGCGCTTCATGTGTGAAGTTTTTATGTTTTTTTTTTTTTAGCACTGGATGGTTTCATAGTTACAACTTACAAGTTACAAAAGGGTTTAACACAGAAGCAGGGCTGTAAAAAAGGTTTGAGTAAAACCTTGGATGAATAATAGACTGCTTCCCAAGCAGCAGCACTCTTGGTGGTAGGAGGTTAATATTCTCACATGTCATTAGGTCTGCTGGCTCGACTGATGGCTCATTGAATCAGGCAGCAAATGATTTCCTCATGCTGCAGAGGACAGAGCACTTCAAAGGGAAGGGGCTGAGGTCAGGACAGCACTCCGCTTTGATTAATGACCGGGGCTCAGCAGAGGTTGCCTGTAGGTAAGAATGTGACGGTGAATTGGATGTGAAGGGGATCGACTTTTGAGCTAGATTTGACCCACCTCCAGAAAAAAACTTGCAGATACCATCACACAAGTTGGTTTGATGGGTTGTGACTGGAATACTTGCCTCCTCTGGCTTATACAATCATTAAAATTAAATACGCTGAGTGACAGGATTAGCTGATATCATTTTACACTTAAATAATCAATACAGAAATATCTGCTATCACTTTTAAATGTAAATCTTATGTATGTCTTTATGAAAGACACATTGAATTAATGCTTTAAAAATAACTATATGATTGTTTTAAGACTTCTCTGGGACTTGAACACACCACCACCTGGGTTTCCAGTCTCCTGGGCCCCATTATCACCCTCCTTATGAGTTTTTGACTCAGCAGAACAAAACGTGACCACCTCAATCTTTGATCTCTCACACGCTGACACAAATCCTTTCAAGCCTCTTAACGTTCCTCTGCTAAGGTAATTAGCACTAATTAAAAGGTTTCCAGCTGCCTTGTGTGCATTTTTTTGTTCCTCCGTAGCACATTGTCCTCACAGGTGCATTTCTTATGTTTACTGTGGGCACGTCATTCACATTCCTGCCCACTTGTTCACAGTGCATGATCAAGGAGATCAGGACTATTGTTTGGAGATGATAAAGGAGTAAAATACCCAATTTGCTGCCGAGGGGAAGCCATTATATGAGTTCAACACATCTGAGAAAAGACTTTTCAAGGACTCAGTGAAGATAATCCAAGTGAGAGGAGTGACTTGACAGGAGCTTAATTTCTGTCTGTATTTGAATCAGTATGTTTGCTTTCTCTATTTGTTTAATAGCCACAGTTTCCTTGTTTTGATCATAAAAAGTTTTACTGGCTCACTTTCTTGCAATCTAATCCTTTTTTTTCCAACCTGGTTGCTTGCTTGCAGTGAAAACAGATTATACTTCCTGAGTGACTAAGTATTTCCTGTTGCCTTACCTCTCCATTATTCAAAAAGAACCAGCTAGCCACATGACGGCCAATCTTGTAAATTCACTTGCAAGTCAAGGAGCCCATAAACATCATTAACCATCATTTCCCAGCCCACTTCAGCTACATGTGAAGTGTTCTTTATTGTGTAATGAGCCAAGAATCTGAAAAGATTGCCACTTCAAAGCCTCTCTTGAAAGCTGTCGCCCATGCAGCCTGCTGACATGTCAAGCTGGGATTAAACGTCCCCCATAATCATTTCTTTGTTTTCAAATGAGCCTATTGTTTATCTGCACCTTGGGTGACAGCCATCAAGGGCACACAGCACTGCAGCGGCACAGGAACTGGCGAAACAGATACTTAATGTACTTGTAAAGTATTAACTTCAGCCAATATTCAAGTTTTTTTCCCTCTAGTTTGGAGATGTTTGTAGCTCTTGGAAATTCTGATTTAGATTTGTACTACTGCCAGGATTTTCTGCCAAAAAAAAGGCAATTTAGGAGATTTAGGAGAAGGAAATATTGATATGCATATCATTTTGGAATGGATGAGGTACTTGTTGTATTTATTAGCTGGCCTCAGAAAGGGACGAAATACTCATGTACATCATACAAAATTAAATCATCTTTACTCTTTTTCTCTTTTCTTTTACAAGCCATTTTAAGTGTTATTTAGAGCACACAAGAGCGACTATAAGTCTTATTCAAGTCTTAGGTCTATTGTTATGCAGGGAGATGCTCCCTCCATCGAGTCTTGGAAAAACAGGTCTTTGTCTAAGACCAGCAGTGTGTCATCAGCACTGGGCCTCCAGTGAGGCAGACATATTGAGCCTAGGCAGCAGGGGGACATTTCTCAGAGCCTTTAAGAACTACAGTAAATCTTCAAACAATTTATGCAAACAAAGGCCGCTGTGTAAGGAGAGAGAAAAGACACAGGAAACAGATGAATAAGCAACCTCTATTACCAGGACCTGACCTTGAGAGGCCTGGACCAAAGCACACATTTCACACCAAATTACTGCAGATTGGGTCTGACAAGCTTGCAGAGGAAAGGTGAGGTGAGCCCTCACAAGGTTACCCCCCATACATTTCTTGGGAGGCGAGAAAAGTTGGAGAAGACAAAGAGGATGATATGAAAAGAGGTGAGAGGTTAAGAAGTTATGAATGACTTATCAGGATAACAGATGTTGGCTTGTTTTATCGATCCATTCATTTTCTTCCGCTTATCCAATTCGGGGTCACGGATAGAGAAGGCTGGAGCCTATCACAGCTAAAACTTAAGTTGGAGACCAGATTATTCCAGGCAAAGATTCACACGTACAGCCAATAAAGAATCATCTTTTAACTTAACTTACATGTCCGAACTTTGACTTCAGCCTGTGGTGTTTGCATGGAGAGAACATGTAAAATTCACAAAAGACCCAGCCGCTGGATTCAGACCTTCTTGCAGTAAAGTAACAATGTTAACTACTGCATCACTCTGCTGCTTTGACTTGTAATGTGAGGCGAAATGCCACAGTCTGAGCATCAATGACATACAAGAGTAACATGGAAATGTATGGCTAATTAAATACTATTTAGAAATAGGGAAAAAGATCAATAATAAACAGGAAAATCCTGGTTTTCACACAGATCTGTGTCTTTGAGAATTATACCACATTCATGATATCATACAGACTCAAACTATAGCTGTAATTTTGAAAAATCACAGAGGAACTCTACAGTGTCTATAAGAAGTAATAAATAGGTTCACAAGTGTAAACAGTTACCAATCATAGGCAGTTCAGTGAAATTCAAATACTACGAAGAAAACATCAATGCTGCTGCATTAAGGACCCTTTAAAGTTTGCTTATTTCTAGTTAAACTTGTAAGCAGTTTGCTAAAAACTTATTTGGGCTACATTTCCTGTGAAGATAACAGTCTTCTAATATAAAGGCAGTGCTACTCGCATATAGGTGTACAAAAAAGTAATCAATCATCAAGCAATTCAACGATGGCTATCATAATCATCTCCTATCTACTCTTGTTTGCATTCATGTTATCAGAGTTGTGAAAAAATGGAAGCCATTGTGGTTAAAAGCACAGGGGACAGCCACACTGACTCAAATAGCTCCCAGTAAACACTTAAAATTGATCTCCCTACAACATAACCTGAGTGATGACGTGCATTTGTACTGAGCAAAATAATAGATTCCTCCTTTTTGCATACCAAACACATGACACACAATTAATTAAATCTGAGTCACCTCCGATTAGCCGGCAAAGAAAGAGGTGCTAAGCCAGGTCTGCCTACTACTGACAGCAAATGGAAATGGACAAGGGCAGAGTGCAGTGAAAGTTTTACATCAGCATTACCGTGATCAGACCACTAATGCAACAAAGTCATTATTCTATCAAGAAGAAATGCTGCTTTTCTGGTTTAAATCATTATAAATTGAGTACTTTTTGTCAAAATATCACTGAGTACTAAGAAAACAGGGCAAAGAAACACAATTCACAACAACAGTTACCTTGAGGTGCTTTATAATGTGAGGTTAAGACCCTACAATAATACATAGAAAGCAGATAAAATGACCCCCTATAGGCAAGTGCTTTGGTGACAGTGGGAAGGAAAAACTCCCTTTTAACAGGAAGAAGCCTTCAGCAGAACCAGGCTCAGGGAGCAGCCCTACTAACTGTTTAGTTCCATTAATACAATTTTAAGGAAATAAAAAAAGATCAATAAATGAACAGTTTGTCTTGTGATATACATATCTCACCAGTATGTATTTATTTAGAGCAATGGTAGCAAGGACCAGTGAACAATGCTAATAAAGTGCCTGTACACAGGCCACTAACTGGGAGCTATTAAAATCTTTGTTCTCCAGGAGCATAACTGAAGGCCTAACTGAAGTATTGAGCCTTTTAATTAAAAAAAAGCACCTATGAGTTTTTTCCATGACTAACTTTTCTATGCTCTGGATGCTGTTGCAAGAAAAAAATGTGAAATAATAACCAGCCTTTTTCTGCACCGATTGTCACAACATTAAGAGACACTGCAGACTTTTTACTGCTGGAGGGGACCGAATTCTAAGGCATTACTCACAATAATGCATATGTTATAATCACAGAGAACTTACTTAAAATTCAATTCACTTTGGCATCATTATCATGTATCAACATAATGAATGACTCCTTCAGAGTATGGTAATTATAATTTGATAAATCATCAGCAGAAAATTAACTAGATGTCAAAACATTCATTGGGAAGGGTGATGAATCGAGGATGATTGTGGTGATGAATTGTGTTAATCTGCGCAGTATGTATCCAGTGAAATGGCTAAACAGCCCAAGATGGATGGAGCACAGAAGCTGCAAGGTCAGACCACAAAGCTGCAGGAAGAAGAGAAAAAAGGAAAGCGGTGCCTGCGTGAATGTTTTATTATAGTCGATAATTTTCTCGTTTTTGTTTCATTAATACTAATCTGTTGCGGGTAGTGTTGAAACAATTAGTCGATTAAAATTAGGAATCCATGGGTGGATCAAGAGGAAATTAATCAACATTAAATTTAAATGATTTGTTTATTATTTTACATTATTTATGACACAGAGATGAACTATAGCGAATCTCAGCTACTTGAGTGTGAGAATTAGAAAACAAATAATATTATTACGTTTTAGAGGTAATGTCACCTGGAGGTCTTGGGACTAACCAAAGTTTTATCATTTCAAAGATCTATTTGACCTGTTATACTGCAGCTATAGATGGACCGTGCATTTAACTGGGCTAATACTAAAAATACCGGCAGCAAAAAGCCCCCCACCCCCATCTTCCACCCAGCCATAATCGTGATTCCCTTTTGGATGTGAAAGATGTGGCTGCTAAGTGAGAGAGGTCAAACATGAGTCCAGATATTTATTACATGTGCTGAAACCAGATGGAGGCAACACATTCATCACAGCACCGTGTCACTGAGGTAACACCCGTTCCACATAAAAAGCGGCTCCCTCTTCTCAGCACGGCCACTGGCCTCTGCTGGTATTTACAGTGACCAAGCCTGCGTTGGTCCGGCAGCCAGTTGCCTTAATCATCTCCACCTTGCGCCGCCAGGCTCTCACTGACTGTGGTTATTTTTAAAACTTTTGCTTTTATCAATACTTTCTGCTCTGCAGCTGGAGATATATTAAAGCCACAGCAGGGCAAAGAAGGGCGTTTCTGACACTTGCTCCCTCATTTATCAGTCCCCTTCATAGGCCCCGTCAGTGACAATGAAAAGATTTCACAATACCGCTAGGCAGAAACTCATTCCACCAGTCATCCATCACGCTCAGCCCAGCGGCCGTTCCACTGACCTAATCGGTAATGCCTGGCTGAATGCTGGAGACTTCTTGAAGCCCCCTCCCCTTCATTAGGCCTAGTTAGAATGAGGCAAGTCATAGGGCTGAGTCTTGTTACTGGGTGGGACCTGCATGCTTTGCAGTCTCTTCCCATTTTGACAATAGAAGCCACATCATTATTTTAAAGCAACTGATGTCCATGGCCCTTAAGCCCAGGACAGGCTGCAGTATTGCCATCCATCACTGCAATGCTCTTGGAAAAGCAATCATAATTTCAATTTTTAGTATGATAAAAAGATTTATTCATTCGTGTATCCTTGAAAGAATAAAAAAAGGAGTACAACAAATGAGCGGAAAATACACACCATTAACTATCCAATACACAAACGGCACATAAAACCACACCAACTGAAACAACAGCAATAAATATTTCACGGCGCTCCCAACAGAGATAATTTGTGTTTCATTTCAAAGTTATATTTTAGCTGGGAGGGGGGTAAATCTGTCTAAATCAGCCTCTCGCTGGCTCGGAGGACTTCTTCAGCAGTTCCCCATCTCCCACTGAGGGGCGGTAGGTTCAGGTTCATCCAGGTCACAGAGCTGCTGAGAGTTCGGTTCCAACTCTGTGGCTCTGCCAGCCCCGAGTTCAGGCAGCACTCTGTTGAACGTTAGTTAACACACAGGAGGACAGCGGAGGGTGTTGGGGTGGTGGTGGGTGTTCGGGACTGCTCTCTGACCCAACACTGGCTTTTATGGAGAGATAATTCCCTAACCCCCACGGCTGAGTTTTCTGGCACATCTCCCTTATCTGCAACACTCATTTTGCTGCTCCATCTATTACAGCTGTCTAATGTGACCTGTCTCTTTTGTAAGTCACTCAAGGAAAACTGTGTGTACATCTTGCCAACATTTGGGTCAAATTAAATTTGAACAAAGATCTTCATTGTCTTATATCTAAAAAGAATGTAAAACACACAACACTTATCCTCTCAGTGCGGTGCCAATGCCATTAGGAAGGGAAATCAAGAAGCACTTTGGGCAACAGCGCAACTTCGGAGAAACACTCTACATCGGCTCGTTCGTTCAAACTAATTGGGCTGAATGGTTTTAACCATGTCCAAATTAGCCTTGAGACAGAACATTAAGAGACCCCAGATGAACTCCCAGACCAGCTGCAATCTGGGGATGTGAAGACTTTTCTTTTTCTTTTTTGGAAATCTTGTCAGTAAGAAATCCAAAACAGCCAAAACTTGACATGTTCACTGACTGCTGCACTTTGGAGGCTACAATTGGCACTAGTAGTGGATTAACCAAGAAGTAATGAGAGAAAAATAACCTTTGACTTAAACTATAGAGAACTGAAACTCCTGATGATTTTGAAACGGTTCTGTATTATTCTCTGATGTGCCTCGCCTTGTTTGTAGCCACAGGCAGAGTTGTTGTTTGTGGATGCTGTTTGGCAGAGGTGTTGAGGCTGTGAGAGCCCTGCTGATGGGCCAGAGGGTTTTTGCCTGACCTGTGTATATTCAGAATGACACGCAGGCGGATGCAGCGAGGTGTGTCACTGGTAGTGCATGGCAAAAACATTGTGATTTCACTTCTGTATGTATGACTCTGCATGCAAAATCAATTATAAAATTTACTTCTGGACCATAACACCTGTCAGGCTGTTCTTTCTTGTACTTCTTGTGTTTATTTATTTAGGTTTATTTATTTACTTGGTGGAATGGGTGAGCAGAAACTAAGAATCAAATGCAACCAAACACTGCAGTTCCTCTAGTGGCCAATGGTGTCACTCTTCATTAGCTGTCATGAAATGTCCCTTAGAGTAGAAATAAACACGTTTACTGGCTGGTACAAAAAATAATTTAGCTAATATAGCTAATTTACCATTTTTTACACTTGTAGCGGGGGAAAACCTTTATTAGTAACCAGTTTAATATGCGTGAAGTTATGGCTAACAGCTAGGTTTCACCTCTGCTAAGTCCAACTCCCAACTGGGCCTTGACCATGCTAGTGGTGCTGGTTTCTTCTGAAACAGTTTTTGAATAGGTTAAAATTAATTTATAAGTTACAAAGCCATAATTAGCATGCATTTATGTCTGTTCAATGCACCCATACAGTGTTTGTATGCTACTTGCTAACCAAGCTTGCGCATGTTAGATAATAACTTAGCACGTCACCCCGTCATCTATATACAGTCACTTATGCCACAGAGAAATCAACATGGTTCCCCAAAAAAGGGGTGTCACATTGGCTTTGTACATGATAGAAACTCAAAGCTATATCTTAAATTGTTAAGAACACCAATTTGTTTTAGCGCTATAATGAAAAAGAAGTGCTAGCATGTTTAGTTGTCGTGTCAGAGTTGGTTGTTTCACCCTGATTAGGTTGAATTATCCTTGTGTAAACAAAGTCAGTACTGAAATGATGAAGGAAGTTATGTTCCAAAGAGTGAGCAACAAATACTCCCTAAACCCTGTGAGGCTAGTAATGCGCATATCCTATTATTCTGCTAACTATCAGCAATTATCTCCCTGTCAAAGCTCCAGGTGACAAATTCTCTCCATATCTCGCCTGGCACTATCATCAACCGGACATGAGCTTCATGTGATGGAAACTAAATCACTGGCTCTGCTCACAGCCCTGACAGACAAATGGGATGCCTTGGAAAACCGAGGCCCATCACTCTGGGTTGGGAAAGGAAAAAAAAGTCTCTCCCTCCCAGTTGACCTTTTTTTTTATTCGCTGAGAGGGGAGATTAAATACCACAGATTCTGTATGTATGGTCTGTTTCCAAAATATGAGAATTATTAATGGCTTTTGCAGAGGGCCCGTTTAATCTTCTGCCAAGTTGCAGTCATCGTTTTTACTTTGGGCTGGTTTTTTCTTACAGATGGTCCCAGAAAAACAGGAACTGTGCTTTATCCTTACAGCAAAGGCAAAGGAAGTGTGTGGGCTGAGTCTGGGCGGCAATAATATGACAGAATAATCATCCCTCTCGAGGCGACATAGCGTTATGATGCAAACATTATTTTAAAAATTTACCACTCTGCATGAATAGATGTGAACATTCTATATAACTGGCAAGGACGCCAAACACACTTAGCAACAAATTCGCTTCAGGGGACGCTTAATTGTTTCACACCTCCACCAAGGTTTTTCTTTTTGCCGCATGATCATTTTCACCAGCTGAGGATTAATATCCCATGTTGTTATCAGCACTGTGCTAGTTTGGACCAGAGATGTGAGAAAGCGCACCTCCCCTGAAGTGAGCATACCTACAGCCACATGCCACTTTTCACAAAGAGGCCACAAATCAAGTCCCAAAGCCAGAATGACGACTCAATCACAGGGGCTTGACACAACTAGTAAATTATTCTCTTGTCTTTTTGACCTCTTGGCCCATTGAACCTTGGCTGAACAACGTGCTTGCTTGATTTAAAGAGATCCAAAAAAAAGTGCATTTGCAACTGCATAACAGTATTTGCATCTCACTGAAATGAACCCTGCTGGCTTTGTTAGCAACTTTACATTTTGCTCCTTTTGCATTCTACTTAAGCAGCAAATAACTAAGGCCACTAAGTGATATGCAGCCTGCTAAGCCTAAATGAAAAGAAAGCCAACTCTAATGATGTAACTCTTAATTGCCTCAACTACAAAACAAGTCAATGATTTCATTACAGATAATGACTATACAAGATGGCCAGAAGGGTTACCTGAGGTATAAGGTGAACAAACGAACACCATGTTTGTTTATTTTTTTAAGTATTTGAAATATTGAGATATAGCAACTGTAGTGGTTTGAGGACAAGGCAGATACCTATTTGTGGTTTGTGCATTTTTAGAACAAATGAGACAAACTATTCAGAGGACTCAAAGAAGTTTCTTGACTACAGAACTGTGAAAAAATTATTTCTCAAACTTGAAAACAAAAGGATTAATGTATTTTTTTAACCCACTAACACCTAGTGTATCATATTTGATGCAGGAGTTTTTGAGAGCTTTAAGAAACCTGATGTACACAACCACACACACTCCAAAAAAAGGCTTCACATGGTTAATAGCAAGGTCATAAATAATAAAGGTTTGCTACCAAGATGTTGCTACAGTCATGATACATGGTTGACAAAAATAAAGACAAAATCAGTGCAGAACAAGGACTATTTTTCCAATACACTATTAACACACTACCTTCTCAAAGTCTGGTCCTATATTGTCCAAATGCAACTTGAACCTGTGTATTATATAATGTTAGTTCGACTTGAAGTCCAAGTCTGAATTTCAAAGTTCCCAGTCAGAATTTTCAACTAGAACACCCCACAAGGTAGGATTTTTAACTTGGAAAGTCTGAGAAGCCAACCAGGTCTTAACAATCCAAGACAGCGACTGTGAACACAGTGAAAACAGCAGAAAAACTGTTAAACCTTTCGATCTGTACTGCCACTGCTGTATATTTTTGACTTGCTAAATAAGCCACATGGAGCCCATTGACCAGGCTCTATCCAATAACGTGCTGCAGCAGTGACTTTAAGAGTTAAAAAAAAAAAAACAAGCACTGCGCTGTTTTGCTAGTGACGCATGAATGGCTCTACCTTGCTAAGAAGAAAAACAAATCTTGTTTTTCCTTGCTTTTCCAAATTTACCACAGGAGCATTCTCAAGTAGTAAAGTTGTCTGTGAAGTCACTCCCAGTTCCAACATCCAAACCAAGCTTGTAGCTAAAAGGAGAGACAATACGCACCTTATATTCATTAAAAAGCCTCACTTTTAAAATTATTATATTTTAGAGCTTTCTGTGGAAAGAAAAGTTGGTTTTATATAAGTTAAAACAATGCAGCAGTAGTTCTGATCATGTTATCTGTAAAGTGACTGGTGTTCCCCCTTTAAGGCCCCAGACACACAGAGCCTATAAAGACACTAAGAAAAAAATGTGTATTCCCCGAACAGTTCATGTGTTATTGCTGCCAGTTGCTACGTGAATCTGGTCACAGAAGTATATGGCACTGCACCCTTTTTGCAACCAATTTTACCCAACAACAGCCAGCAACCAACCATTTGGAGAATACACATTTTTCCCAAGTGAGATTCACAGGGAGTCCTAACCAGTTTCGAGGCCTGTGTGACTGAAGCCTAGAAAAGGTCAATTAGGTCACTGTACTGGATAAAAATGTCCCTCACAATCTCTCCAGTGTGTGATATTCATGAAGATAACAGTCAGTTTTCTGAGCGATGTCTTCACCGAGATGTGCGTGCATGCAGGCAGAAGTGACTCAGCGCTTATGGGATGATCAACATGTGGTGTTGTTTTTGTGTCTTTAACTGCACAAATACCAAAGGTAATAGGTTACATTTTTTTTATCATCCGAGAGTAATACTCTCCTGGTTACCTAAGAGCAGGGGCGTCACTAGGTTTTAAGGACAGGGGGGGCTTAGCCCCCAAGAGATGCACACGACATGAACGAACGTAGTGAATGAGCACAAAATTTCACAAACAGAAAACAAAGACTGAGAAATTGTTTTCCTACTTTTTTGGACAGATTAAACATCCTAGGCCACCAATAGATCTATTGTTTTATTTCAGTCTGCTTTATAATACAGTACAACAAAAAAACAGAGGAAATGTGTTTCCGCATCAATAACAAGAAAAAAACTGAAAATAAAAAAGTACATTTTTCTGGCTGCAATCACCAGTTACTTGGTGGGTGGAAGCATCAAAGAATGACGTCTGTTTTTAAGAGTGGCAAATCGGTCAATCACTCTGTTGTGACTCAGATGCTGAAGCGTGTCTTTTTCAATAGACATGACTGCAAGACTGTGAAGTCTTTTCTGACCCATTGTTTGACGCAGCCAGGAGTGCAGCCGACGCAGTGCACTAAAGGACCGTTCGCACGAGCAGCTGCTGACAGGCACTGTTAGGGCAACTTGGATGGTTGCCTTCAGAGAGGGAAACATGTCTGAATCAAGGAGGTTGTACACAGACAACATATTTTTGGGTGGACATCCAGCCTCTGTTTTCCGGGTAAGAAAGTTTCTGGCCACCAGAACCTCCTCTTTTTTCAGGTCAAGTCTGTAGTGCTTTGCAAGTTCATTCAAGTGTGGTTCACTCAAGAAGTTCTCAGATTTAGGACTGCATGCCTGGACGCCTTTTAGCAGCCCTGCATCTACACTGCAAAATCTTTGATCAAGCTCGCCAACCATCCGATCCACACAAGGGAAAAGTAACTCTCTTTTCAATGTGTCTGAGTTGTTCAATTCAGTGCGTGAACCCACAGTTGCCTCCAGGACAAAATCCTCCATTTTCCTCTGTTTGTGCCTTGTCTTGGCACCTGGTTCAAGGATACTGTGGGTGTTACACAGGGCCTTGGTTTTCTCATACAGCTCTGTAGCAAATGCATCTGAGTGTTTTCCCTTAATTGTGTCACACACAGCTTGTTTGCAGATAAAAGCTTCTGCCAGGTCTAAAGTCTCTTTCTGCAGGAATTTGTGGAGTCCTTCGGTTACAGACAGAATCGACTGAAACATCAGTAGTGCATAGACTGCTGAGAACTTGTAGAGCTTTGCTCTGAGACCAACAGCTATGGGGGATCCAATTGCAGATAGGCACTCCAAAATGGCAGGCAATGTCTCAAGAACTGCACTGATTGATCGCAACTGACATGCCCAGCAAGTGTTTGAAAGTTGCACAAGCTCAGTTTTTGTCAATCCAAGCTTTGCCTGAGTCTCCATGAACTTATGATGATTGACTAGGGAGGTGCTGAAGAAAGAATACACACACTCCAACAAGCTGAAAAGCTCCACAGCCTCTGGGACAGCCTTGCAAGTATTGCACAAAACCAGGTTGAGTTGATGAGCATAACAATGCACATAGATAGCCTCAGGATGGAACCTTCTAAAATGTGCTTGTACACCTCCAGTGGAGCCACTCATAACGGCTGCACCATCATATGTTTGTGCTACACACTTAAGCTCTGCAAGACCATAGTTTTGGATCTGCTGCTGAATCTCATTTGCAATGGACTGGGCATCAAATGATTTTATCTCTGCAAGTGCAAGGAAACCTTCACTGCCCCCTCTGACACGTACCTGACACAAACAGCTAACTGCTCTACCTTTTTATCCCTTGCCTCATCCACCATGATGGAATAGACTTTAGACTTTGTCATTTCAGATACAATGACACTAGTAACTTCCTGGGCACAACAGTCAATCATGTCATTCTGGGATGTTGGTGAGATATACTGTGCATTTGATGGGGGATTATGTTTTTGAAGAAAAGCATCAAACTCCTTCAAAAGCTCCATGCACGCAAGAAAATTCCCTCTGTTTGGGCTGTCTTCACCTTCATCATGGCCACGAAAAGGGAGTCCCTGTCTCCCTAACATAGAGGTGACTGCAACAATTCGTCTGAGATACTCTCTTCTTTCGACTATCTCACTCACATTTGCAGTTGCTATCGCCTGTGCAACGTTTCCCTGTTTGCTAGTTCCCTGGTAGCTTTTCCATGTAACAACACTGTCCTTATGTGTTTGTGCCATCTCATGCTTGCCAAAGATGACTAAAGTTTTCTTCCAGTTCTTGCAACCGCTACTGACCAAACTATCATGTTTGATGTTTTTGCCAAACACTCTACATGGGAAGCAGAAAGCTGCATTCTGGTTGACTGAATATTCTAACCAGTTGTGCTTTTCAAACCAGCTGTGGTTAAATGCTCGCTTCTGTGTACCAAACGTATCATGTGGATAGCTCTTCAGCTTCACCTGTCTGGGCCCTGTGTCTTTGTCACCTAAATCAAACCCTGTAGTAGAATGAGTTGCTGCAGCTGCTTCATCATTTTCCCTCTCTTGGCCTGTTTGCTCTCCTCTCTCTGTAATAACTTGATCTTCCTCTGCCTCTCGATCTATTTGCTGCAGCTCCTCTGTCTCTCCTTGCTCTCTCTGACTTGAACTTGCCTGTTGACCTTTTTCTCCCTCAGCCACTCCTTCTGCCTCACCCTTCAAGATACATTAAAACATACTGAATTGTAATGTAAATTGCTAATATCATGACTTCTTCCACAGTAATTTGTTGCTCCCAAATATTTTGAAGTTACAAACATTATATTTTGAGCACGCATGTGACTAAAATGGTTGCAATTTAAAGCCCTGAAAAATATTACTAAATTACTTGAATTGAAGTAATATTAAAATAGAACCCTCAAAAATATGTGAGTCAGGCTAATTTGACTTATATATATATATATATATATATATATATATATATATATATCTTTGCTCTCTCCACTTTCTAACCTTGACTCTCCTAAATAAAAGCTCAAGTTAAACAGGTCTTATATGTTGTACCGTGACTGAAATGTTTCATATTTCATATCCATATTGAGTCCCATAAAATTCTAATCAGACTGTCTGCATCACAAATGACTCCATCCTTTGACTCACCTCTCCAGCAGACGTCTCTCCCCTCTGCCTCTCTGTTCTCCTCTGCCCTGACTCCTACAGGTTAATGGGGATGGAGTGATTATTATTATTTCCACTGATGATAACCATACCTGAATGAGCTCAGCTGGATTTTTCAGAGCTAAAATGAGTGACAGAAATTAACATTATGCTAACAATTTAACTTAGTGCGCTAGCCAGGTTTTTATTTACAAAATGGGGAGCACCTGGTTCATTATTTACATGGGACTCTCTGCTGTTAGCTGGAGCTAACTAATTGTTACTACCAGCCAGTGATGAAGACTTACTTTCTTGAAAAACTTGCGTATATCCATGATTTCATGCCGTTTGCCACATGCACGCTAGTGTGCCCGCAGGTGTATACGAGCGGAGTGTAAAGTAGCAGTGAAAACGAGGACTGGATTTTCAGTCATGTGGATGTCCCCTGTGAACAACTGGAACGGATTGGATAACGAAGCACTGACGCTACCTTAACAATGTAAAGCGAAAGGGACCAACCGAGTTATGATCATATTTGTGTGAATAGCGACAGGTTTATATTATTATTTCTTTAAACTCATATTCCTGCATCTTTATATTGAATTTGTCTGCAAGTTCTGTAAAAAAAAAAATCGAATAAGTTAAAAAACAAAAAAACAAAAAAAAAAAACCCCACCAAATTATTTAGGGGGGCTTAAGAATATTTTAGGGAGGCTTCAGCACCCCTAAAATAGGCCTAACGACGCCACTGCCTAAGAGGGCAGAATTAGCTGTAAGGTATAATAATCTGGTAAGAGCTCTGGATTTTATAAAGCAGTTTTGTTGTTGTTTGGGGATTTTTTTGTTTAGTATTTTACTGAAACTGTACCAAAAAAAACATCTGTTATAAATGAAGACAGCACTTTGTGTTTAAGGCTTTTTAATGAAGAGATTTGTTTTCCCGATCAGTCTATAACAGCTGATAGAGCCTGATGGAAAATGCATCACATTATTAATCCGAATAATGAAAAAAACTTTTAAGGTGAAATTTTGTCTTCTCAAAAGAAAAAAAAAAAGTTTAATCCATCAAAATGAACAGGGGAGGATGTTAAGGTTTCGTGAGGTATTTATGTTAGTGGACATGGTTTGGGAAATTGACCAGAAACTGACCAATAATGCAAAGTTAGTTACTTTATCTAGCAAGAATTTGGAAACCAAGAAAAGATTAAGACGCGAACAGAAATAACAGCCTTCATAAAACTCTCAGGGGTTTGTCTGGTCCATAGTTAGTGCAAAATTCAGCTATCAGAAGGGTTTCTTGTATTCAGTTACTGTTCCATTAAGTTGAGAGAAGTAGAAACAGTTTAAAGTCCATCCAGGGCTTCTTCTCTTTGGGGGTCAGTCACAGAACAAGAGGTGCTAAAGTGCATCTCCTAGTTGGCAAGTTGCTCGTTGAGCAGCTTCGCCCACCATTGCAAACCCGACCGGGAAAGGTGACTCCAAAATGTTCTCTATCGCTACAGCTTGAACCCACATCAACGCAGACCTGTCGTGAAACGTGATGCTACTAATTCCTTTTACTTGTTCAGGTTTCCTTTGAAAAGAGATTGAGTTATTGATACAGCAAATCCATCCACCAGCTCCCCTGCGAGGAATCAAAGCCATCAGAAACTGTCTATTACATAATGGTCTTTTTGCCCTTGGCATTCAATCGGCCCTTGCAAAGAATCCATACTGAGGGACATTCACATCCCAGTGGGATCCAAAACTTAATTAGTAGCTTCTACCTTGCTTTAAAGGCTGCTCCTCCTATCTTTACCAATATATCACCTGGCAGTGTCCACTTTCAGACAACTTCAGTAGCCTTTTCTCTCTGACCTTGGCATTTCTTCTCAGCCGCTGATTATTGATAATTTTCTGGCTGTGGTGCCTCTGCTCATTTGTCATGATTATTGCTGAATTTTTAAGCTGTCATCCATGAGCATGGATCAATGGTTGTCGACTTCCCCTTTGTCATATTGGCAGCGCAAACAGCCCTTCCTCTCTAAATGAGGCTCCTCTTGCTTCTCTATCTATTAGCTGTCTGTCTTACTAGGCACTTGATCCTTTGTTAGGTCAGTCTATACATCATTCCTCCAATCAAGGCATGACATTTTTATATCATGCATGAGAGAGAACCAAGCGGATGAATGAGCGTCATACTGTTTATGCTCTTTTTATATGCTGTTATATATATTTTCACTAATAGTTCAAACATTTAGGCACCGCATCCCTCGCAAGGTCAGTGCAGGGCTCCTTATAGATAACAAGCTTCTCTAAATTACCACAAGAGAGCCAGAATTCACTTTGAATTGCATTTTTAATAAGATGCAGTAGACAAGCCAATTGCTCAAGTGTCAAATATTCCATGTAATAAGGCCAGATCTGTCCAACTGATTAATGAATTGTCACAGCAAAAGGAACCAGTCGTAACTGGTAGCAGCCAGCAGCGGCTGACAATCCGTTTCCTTCGTCTTCTTGGTTTGTACCTGCAGCCAGGCCAGTGGCATGCCGGCTTCGCCCAGCTCTGCCACGTCTCTACCTATTCCACCATATTCCTTCTTCCTCCCTTGACTAGCTGAACAGGTCTGACAGGCGGATTCCTTTTCTTTTCAATGTATTAAAGGCACTTTCCTGCTCTGACAGCCTGCTCTGTTCTGCCACCTTCTAGCTGGGGCTTCACACTACTCTGGGCAGCCACTGTGTCTTGACAGACCACTGTCACTTCCCATCATCCTCTCTGTAGATCCTGCTCTCCCCCTTCTATGCACGCAGACCCACTTTCCAACCAGTGCAATTATTTTTTTTGACAAGCCATCCATCAGCTTTAACTTTAAAGCACTTTCCACTGATACCCATTGTTACAGTTCTGTGCCTTTTTATGCAGGCGGCAGGAGAGAATATGATACCAGACATTCAGACTACCCAACCATGTAAATCTACTTTGTTCTCTTTTTTTATTTCCAATTTTATGTTCAATTTTTTGCCAAATTATGCATATTTGTTGTGCATAATATGCCCTTGTCAAATCCAATTAACATGTCCTCGCTTGCGCAGTGAGAAAATGTTCAAATTTGCAGGTTACTTGAGGAGTGGGGAACTAGTCAGACTTAACTGTGCAGCTTAACTCTTCGTATGAGTCATGACAGAGAGTGCAGCGAAAGTGAGATCTACTTTGTTCTAGTGTGCGAGCCATAGACAGATCTAATAACACTTAAATAGCCATAGAAATCGAGGGGAAAGATTATGGAGCGTCGTCACCTCTGTCACAAACCTTTTGTTTTTAGTACCTTCAGATTTACAGTGGACAGTCTTTTGGCTTGGAGCAAAGTTACCACCAATAACTGACATCGGTATCAACACCAACCTGATCCATCTTGCGCTGGACTTATAATTAGAATGACAGCTTAGAAAATCTGGTCTGATGCAGGATCTGTCTTATGCCGCGAGGAGCCCTAATTACTATCTCAGTGTGAGAGTTAATGATGAGAGGTGGGAGCAGCATCTGGGAGACTCGAGGGGACGATCTCTCCCTCAGCCTGTGACATTTGGTATGTCCTAACAACTGGGCCACCTATGGCCCTCAGTGGTCCATCCTGCTGACACACACTGTGAAGGAGTGATGTTTGGTGCCAAATGAGGTTGTAGCCTCTTGTTTATGTTGTGATTTTCAACTTTGATGAAAGTAGTGTGCTCATAGAAAGCATGAAATAACTGTAACTGTTTACAGCTTGTTATTTAGGGATCATAGGTGAAAGTTCTTGCAACTAAGCTAAACCACCATGTAATTTTAGGTGGGGTAAGAATCATCAATAGAAGACTTTTATGAATTTAATCAATGTTAAATTTATAGTAAACTTAGTGTTACAAATGTGGAAGAGAGGACCAAATTCTCAAATTGCAGGAGCTAAAGATAGTCTCTGTGTGTGTGAGCATAATTACAATTTTGTTATTTTGTGTCAGACATATATAGATACTGTTACAATGGCTCATATTAAATATGAGCAACGTTTGAATAATGAGGCCTGGATTTGTGCAAGTAATCCAAAATGTGAGCCAAATATGAATGACGCAAAGCTGCTCTAGTAGGTTATTTATTAAAGTATCAGAAATGAGCACAATAGGTCTCCTCTAATCAATTTACAATCAGTTTATTCCAGATGTGAGGAACGACAGTCACAAACAACCTGGTGCTCAAAACGCCAGAACCTGTGTGCTCTAGCAAACAAAAAACACTCCCATGAACCTGTGCATCAACAACAAAGTGTGAACATATGGCTCAGAATGACCCAGATGGTCCGATCACTCCTGAAGACTGTTAACTTATCTCCTCTGTCATGAGACTTCTGAGATGTTCAACAATTAAGCAGGTGTTGATTAGAGATGATGAGAAAATCCTCATTCAGCCTCAAGTCTATGATTTGCTGTTTATTGGCTATCATAAGCATTAAGCACTGTGTGTAATCACACCCTACAGATGCAGGCACGTTCGGTCTGCGCGCCTGCATAATCAGCCAAGGAGTTAATAACACGCAGGTTGTCACAGCTGTTGAAGACGGAGCGACAACGCTGCCCTAAGTGACAATATGTCAGTGATTGTGTAGCAGATGAATCCGTGGATATTAATAAATCAAAGTGACCCCTACCTGAAGCCAAACAGATGCAACACCTGGACATGTAAATCCTCAAGTAATGGATGCCATAAATTTAAATCGGAAGACCTCGGATTTAATAACCCCGCAGACAGCTGCAAGTGGGAGCAACCATTTGGTTTAATGTAAAAGACAGTTTTGGAATACCAAGTATCATCTGCTCCTATCAATCAAATTTAAAAGTGTCCGGTACTGGGCAAATTCTGCAGCTTCATTCATTGATTATACAGCGCAAATCAAAGAAGAAATTGCAGCGTGGTGTAGTCAGGTGCATAAGGTGAATAGTGTGTGTGTGTTTGTCAGTAAAAGTAGCTGGTGGGCAGCAGGGGGTTAACCTCCTGGCTGCTGTCAGTGTATTAATCACCACTGATGTCTGTTGTAAAAGGATTGCTGCAGGAAATAAAGACACCATGGTGTCAGCTGCAGTGCCCTGATGTGACTCCATCAGACAAGAGGATGCTTATTGACAGGGTGAGAAGGGGGAACGGACAGAGAGAGAGAGACAGACAGAGGGAGCAATCAGTCCTCGAGTCAGTCACCTTGGCACTGACGCAATGTCATGAAAGTCCACACCATTATTCCTCCAACTGCACAGGAACATTATTTAAACTCAAACATATACCAGAGGCTGAATGTCAGCAGAAGGACGCCCATTACCACACATGCACACGTGCTCTTTGTACAAGTATGCACACATGAGACAGTTATTGATTAAGAGAAAATGAATTGACAACGTGAATCCTTTTATTCCGACCAGTCATTTATCAAGTGAGGAGTAAAACAGTGGGGGGAATCCATCTTCTCAAAACCAAAAACAATACAAAACCTGGCCCATGAATTTGCCTGATATACAGAAATTTCGACAGAAATCATTTTAACGTGGAATAAGTCTGTCAAACTATGCTTTCACTCTTTGTTATAGTTGATAGCAAACTGAATTTACTGGCTTGGATTGCAAGCTGAACCAATAAATAGCAAGTTACATAAGAGCAGTAAGCTTCCTAGCTAACTAGATCCTATGCAGGTTAGCAGCTACTGACAACATGTCCCTGCATTTGGTATTACTGACATCAAAGCTGATTCTTACACTATAAACAAAAAAGCCAGAAAGGGGGGTGGTAGGGGGGTTACAATAGGTATTTGTTATGTTCTTCTTAGATTTAATAGGATAAATATAAAATATGAACAACTGGTGCCCATCAAACTAAAATCCACACAGGTTTTCTAGCAGAATATTGTGACAAGATGATCAGTGTTATTCACTTCACCTGTCAGTGGTTTTAATGATATGGCTGATTGGTGCACACGTGCCTCCTCTGAACTGTCAGCAGATCAAACACTGCGAAGCCCTTTATCACGTACACCCACATCAGAGAGAACCACAAAGTCATACACTATTACAAGACCGGTGGCATTTAAGGCAGCACACGCAATTTAACTTAACTGCATATTCCCGCTAAATACCGTGGAAAGTCTACATTTCACGCTAGATGATGCCCACTGCTCAACAAATACGAGCTAAGTTCCTGGGCCAAATTCACACAGTTGTACTTTAATGAGCAATAGTTCATAGCTGCCTTAATATTCCCATTAATTATATGCCCCTCGGAGAGCTGATCATTTTTACATGCTTCTGAGTTTGAAGCAATTTTATTCATCCCATTTGATTTTCATTTGGCCAGAAAGAAACAAAAAAGACATTGCTAGGGAATATTAACCTGCACAAGAGGAGAAAGGACTCCAGAGAGGTAGACACAAATAAAAACTGTTTTAAAGTGTGTTGGCAAGTATATGTAAAGGCAAGGATTTAAAGTCAAATTTCTGTCAGGCAAGACAAGCTAATTGAGTTTTAAAGGGATCAATATATTGATTAAAGTTCATCAGTGGCCTGGTAGTGAGTGCAAATGAGTAATCAAAAAGAAAAATACACAGTTTGTATGGATAGATTGTTACTATGTCTTCTTCTTATTGGTTATTTGGTCTAGTCAGTGCTGATGTTGTCTGTCTTTTATGTATATAGCACTCGTAACAGCAGTTAGTCAGAAAAAAATGCATTTTTTATTATATTATCTTTGAGAGGCAGGAGCTCTAACTTCCTCGACCCTTCTCGGCAGACTACCTTTCCAACCTGCCTCAAAAAGGTGGGTTATTTAAGAAACAATTAGGAGCATACACAAAGCAATTTGCAGGCAGTCTAACTCCTCAGGCTCAGCCAGTGAAGGGCCTTTCAGCGCTGATTTATCACGCTGTCGCCTTCACAAGGCAACATAATTAATAGGAGCATGGACTTCTAATTCCACCCGCTTCCACGGCCAGTGGATTCCATTTGATTTATGATGGCCGAGGACTTTGCATTTTATCAGTTCATTCGCTCGTTATTTATGCTGATGACCAATTTCAATGGGTCGCCATCATCTAACTCACTACTAATCAAAGAGAATTAGGGTTCACTGCATTATTTAGAAGCTGCTAATTCATCTTCGAAACGAGGAAAAGAAACGGTGGCACAGCAGTTCAGCTTGCAGTAACCACACAGCTCTGCACAGAGCTGCACTCTCCAAGTAAACATGCTCACCGACGATGTGTGTAATCGGACAATGAAAACTGTCTTGTTGAAATAATTACGGCTGAAATTCATCCGCGCAAACTATCAGTATTGATTACTTAGACTGCCTACAGTGACAAGAAATTTTCAATATGGTGATTTATGTGTCTTGATAAGAACGAATGGCTACAGAAAATACTCAAGTCCAAATCGCAGGCAGCAATCAATCCAGAAAATTCAAGTTTTCAACAGAGTTACTCACAAGAGCCCATTTTCCTCACCATAACACATCGTAATGGTTCACGGATTCTTGAGCAAAAAGCTACAAAGGCAAACTCCCACAGATCACACACAACAGCTGCATGGTAGAGCACTAAAGCACAACTGGACCAAAAAAGATTTCCCCTAGTAGCAAGACTGAACAATCTAAGTGAATTATTGTCCCGCTGAAATAATGGGTTATGAATGGCCCACAGATTAATACGATGCATTGTAAGAAGCACAGATAAATAGGGTCACATTGCAGCTCCGTTTGTTGGAAAAATTACACCTGTTCCAAGTGTTATGAACCTGCAAATGCTATTCTGAAGGTTAAATTGTGTATTACTATAAAACAAATTGAGACGGAGAAAGCAGTTGGCAGTAGGACATTATTTAACGTCCTTGCAGGCAGTGCTACAAAAGAGTAGGATTAAGATGCAATAAACCTCACAGAGTCAAAGAAAAATAGGCCTTGTAAACAATGCAGTAAAGAAACGAGTTGCTTCACAGCTCGTGCTGTAGGTTTAAGGCTTTACATAAGTCATTTTAATGCTATAGCAAACTTTCCAGACAGCAATATTAGATTCAAAAATACCTTTAGATTAAAATTTGACCTTCGTGGAGGAAGCACGGCAATGAATAAAATCCTCTGTAGTCATTCCTGTTCATGCTTAGCCAATGGATGTTATCTTCTGTCAGTCTTATTATGTTTAATTATTCAGCACAGTGGCTGATAAGGTGTTTTCTGACAAAATGGATCATGCTACTTAGCAGTGACACCCGCCACTGTAGGAGATGTTCAGACGCCGCCATCGACTGAGCTACCGCCTCCTTGTTCACAAGGTGTATCATTTATCCGAGAGGGTAATAAGATGCACAATTTACACAGGCCTGTCAATAGGTATGTCGATAGAAGGACACTTAGCATCTATCATCCGGAGAATCGATGCCATTTTTCAGCCATGAATCCCAGGAAATGATAGCTTTCAAATAAACGGTGGAAAGAGAAACACGACACTCCTTTGGGAGAGATAGATGTGGAGCGGCTCAATTTTCCTCTTTCTTGGTTCACTCACAGCTTTCTACACGGCTAACTGGTTTAATGCAAAAGGTCAGAAAACGTTACAAGAATTGACCCCGAGAGAGAGAAACATTTCTATTAATATCTGAGTTTAAGAAAACAGGGCTAATTATAAAGCAGGATTGAGATAACATATTAACACAATAAATCTGTTTCCCTCTGTTATACATATTTAAAAAAAATACACCAATTGAATTACTTTAATGTGGAAAAAGTCGCATCATGAGGATGGTAGCTACAGAATCTGGTAAGGAATGGAACAAAGGCCATCTGTTTCTTCAGCTATAAACCGATAATAGCAAATTCAGTTTAAAATTCAATCTAAGCAAGCTCTTGAAATTCTACAAAATACCACTACTCTATAAAGCTAAGTCAATTTAAGAAAGACAGTAGAACTGTATAACTTGATGTTAAATACAGATTATTTCTTCTCACTTGCCTTTCTGTAAAAGACCACATACACACTGGTCGCTTTATTGGGTACAACCTTTTAACTGCTAATTAATGCAAAGATCTAATCAGCCAATCACATGGTAGGAGCACAATGCATTTGGGCATGTAGACATGGTCAACATGGCTAAAGTTCAAACTAAGCATCAGAATGGAAAAGGCATGGTTGTTGGTACCAGACGTCCTCGTCTGAGTATTACAGAAATTGCTGATCTACTAGGATGAAAACCTTGTATCAGTGGTTCATGATAGTGTAATGATGTACAGGATATATGTAGACATTGGCTCCTTAGTCATTAGCTTACCTGAGTATTGTTGCTGTCCCTTTTGATCACAGAGTACCCATTTTCAGATGGTAGCTTCAAAGCTCAAATCTCAGGCTGGTTTCTTGAAAATGACAAAGAGTCCATTGTACTCAAAGGACCTCCATGGTTACCAGATCATCTTTGGGATGTGGTGGAATTGAAGATTCATATCATGGATGTGAAACTGACAAATCTGCAGCAACTGTGCAATGCTGTCATGTCAATATGGACCAGAATCTACTAATCTGAACATCAATTTTGTCTGTGTACGTTTCACATTTCTGTTTTCAGACACTGACTTGAAATGATGTTTAGGAACATAATCGTTGGCAAAATATGTGATGCTAACTGTTAGCTAGCTAACAAAGAGCTAGCCTCAGGCTCATGTTCTATACTTTCTGTCCTGTCTGACTGTGGCTTTATCTAGTAGTATACAACAAATGATAATCAAATAGAGAGGCACACTAAGAAGATAAGAAAAACCTGGAGGGCTAGTTAAAGAAGAAAATTAAGGAATTAAAGCAAGGTTATTAAGCTAGCCAAAACTATACAGCAAATACAAAAAAATGACAGAACTGTGCTAGGTTTTAAAGACTTACCTCAAATAAACTACATACAGTCTGTAAGTTAACCAAGACACTTAAACTTACGTAAAGAAATAACTGTAGGATTTAAATGTTCAAATAGTCCTTGAGAAAATAGATTCAATGAGTAACGGAGGGTGTTAACTTGCTGAATCAACATCTGAACCACAGAATATTAAAGACATGATGACATAACAGATTTTTATCCTTTGTATCATCAGTCTAGACATGATTTGAACTCAAGCTCCTCTTAGTGACAGTTGGGAATGCTGTGGCAGCTCATTAATCACCAGGACAGCCTGGAGGAGCTATACTTAATCCCATGATGGTATCCTCACCATCCTCCACCGCTGCGGTTGCTCATAAAAGTAGGTGAGAGAGCAAAAAAGAAAATGATTTATACAAATCAATCATTCAGAGCGAGCTCTCATTGGCTGTAATGCTGACAGCCTATCTTTACAGCTCCATTTTAAAGGGCGCCTGCTGACAGCTACACTTGATTAAAGGCTGTGGCTTCCTAACCTTTCGTGTTAAGAAAGATTGTCACTGAGTGACACAAACTTTTTTCTTTCTTTTTTCCAGGTCAGTTGAAGGCAAGAATATTGGCATTCAAATTTGTGACTGCCACTGTGAACAGATGTCACCTCTGGCAAGTAAGGGTAATGGCACCAGCAGGCCCACCCTGGCTCCTGGGGCTAAACAACATACCACCACTGGGCTTCAGAGGGGGCAGAGGCAGGAGGGACAGCTTCAACAAGTGAACATTTCACAAGCATGCTCTCCGCAGTCCTTTTCCCTTCCCTGCAATTATCATCAAAGAACATCTGTTTGTTGTTCCTCAGGCACCCTCCCCTCACAAGTGTCCTAGCCTCACCTTGACCCATACTTTCAATTGTAGTGGATGTTATGACTAAAAATAAACAGTGTGAAGGAGTGAGGCTACCCTTTGTGTTAGCAGGGCGTTCTCCCTCTCTGCTGCTGAGAGGAAGGATATCCCCCAACGAACGCAGCCACTTCCTCGATCTCCTCATAACCCTTGACAGGTACATGGACACCAACCACAGCATCTGTGGTGGATCAGACGTGAAGCTGAGTTGCCAGACTTACTTTGTGTCCGGGCTTTTAAGTTGATCCCACTGTCATTTTGGTGCTGTCACAGTCTGAATGACCTGTCAAAGAAAAGTTCAGTAGTTCCTGGCGAGCAATCTGATACACAAAAGGGTTGTGGTTTTGCCCACGAGGCTTTATATAGATGAGAAGAAAAAAAACAGCCACAAAAGGTGCATATTTCAAATATAACATTTGTTACATCGGCTTCTAACGAGTGTGCACTCATTGTAGAGGCTGTAATTCGTCCAGTTCTCGTCGGTCACTCAGTCAATTAGCAGAGTTATGTGAAATATGGCGCTCCTTTGCTACAGGGAACATCCAAAGTGCACCCTGATTAACAGAATCTGATGTGCACTGTGAGTGTGTACATACAAGAGAGCAAATAAAGCATCCTTTTTAAAAGATCGGAGACTAAGCATTAGGCAATTTGCATATTTTTTGTCTTCAATATTTAAAAGAGCAGATTTCCATTTTATAAACTGTGCTGAAGGGGTTGTTGAACCTGTAATGTAATTTTCGCATGAAATTAGGTATACTAGAAGATGTCTGCAGTGGTTTCCTCTTGCTCCCTGAGGATATGTCTGTTGATTTATGTGGTTTCCCTACCTAATAGCCATACCTGGCACTGTGTAACAATGAATACTATACTGCAGCTCAAACCAACAAAGTTTAATTCTTGCAGTTTTGCCAGAAAAAAACCTCTTAATTCCTAATTTGAAAGACTAAGAGCACTCCAAGATATTTGTGCTGTGTACAGTGCAGCTGATACACCCAAAGGGGCTTTAGACATCTAAAAAGACTTTTTGTAATGAATGAAGATAATACATAAGTGTGTCCTGAGGGAGGGCGCCAGCTGCGAGCCGCACAAATCGCAAATAACCTCTGAGCCACATGTGACGACTTTTCTTCCAGGAAAGCCGGGGAATCGTTGAATGACACTGCATACCTCCATGATTATCTGTCCCCAGTTATAATTACCGTGGCTCAGTTTACGACCCATTACCTTTGGCGAAAATGCTCGCGTATTAGCGTCCCTGATTTCTGTCAAAAGGGTTTTGCGAGCAAGACTTTGTTTAGTATTTCAACAACATGCTGCGCAGCTAAGGTGGAGTCAAAGTGACAGCATTACAGATGACTGTAATTAAATAATGCGTAAGACTATTGTGCTTTGTGCCATACTTTTGGAAACTGGACAAACTCCAAACCATCTGTGTTTATCGAACGTCAGTGTGTTGCTAATGTGTAAAAACAAATACAGATATCCTGAACATTAGATATGCTTGTGTTATAGCTCTTTGTTTGGAAATCCCAGGAGAAATTTGATGGCTGTTCTAAGATTATTTCAACCACACAGTGCGAGACGGATATATGTGTCAGGGAGCCCAAACACAGAGTTAGTCATGCAGTTTTATCAGTGTCAGTCACTGAGTTGGAACTCGCTCGGCTCCAATCAGTCACCAGTGGGCAGGATCTGCCGCAAGCAGTATCAAAAAGTTGGATTACAGCTTGGAAAAAAAGCAGAGTATTAAAAGCTAAAACATTAAATGGGAATCCAATTACGTCTCAGTATAACAGTTGTGTGAGTCACCTGCTTTCTAGGGTGTTGGATTTTATAAACAAGAAGGCGGATTGCTGTGGGAGTGATGGCTCACATATAAGATGGTCAGGCTGCTGGTATGTGGTCCGTGATGTCCCATAAATCTTCCTCTATCTTCTCTGTGGTGATGGCAGAAAGGGATGAGTCCCTCTCCAACCCCCTCCATCTCATTCACATGTCTATCTGCCTGTTATCCATGCCCTTGAGCAAAGATTACTGATGCCCTACCTTTGATATATGACACATCATGTGCCACAACTTTTCATCCCATGAATTAACCTGGAGAAGAGGGCAAAAATCACTCACTGATCCTTTTTTTGTGTCTCGGTCTTCGCTGATATTCTGCCTGTGAGTATTATGGCACAGCTGGTTCATTGGTGAGGTGTTATCTGACCTTTGAAGGACTAACCATTATGTTGTCTGGTGCGTGTCACCTTACAAATGTTTCAATTGATTTTTATTTTTAATAGATGTTAAATTGTGTAATGTAAAAGAAATTGTCTGTTTTGCTATTTGTTTTTGTTTTTCAAAGTGTACCCATCAAAATTTCAAAGGTTACATCAAAGTGGACTAGGAAGGTACTGACTGAGAAACATCCCCTGCTCCATAATTGGCACCTTCAAGCTCAATTGAAATTTGCAGCTACCAACATGATCGAGCCAGGTGCCTTCAGGAGAAATATTTTATAGCAGATGAAAGAAAGATTTAGTTATTTTGCCACACTGACAAGAGATATGTTTGAGTACAGGTGAGGCTTTCAAACCTAAGAACACTGTACCGACTGACTGTTAAGTATTTGTGTTAAATCACTCTCCCGTGGTACTGGTACTCTGCACAAAGTGGTTAGAATAATGAAAAAGGAGGAGTACTTCCAAATTCTTCAACTTCACCTCAATTCAACAGCTAGATGGTTGAAACATGGGCATAATTGGGTATTCCAAAAAGACTCTGATCCGGAATGTACTTCAAAACTGGTTTGGGAATGGATTAAGCAGCCAAACATTAATGGCATTTTCAAAGAGCTGACCTCAACCCTATTGAAAATTTGTGTATTACATTTAAAAGTCAGTTGCCAGGAAACCAACCAAATAAATGAACTTTACCACTTCAAAGATGATATCAAATTTCAAATATTCAGTCAGAAACTTGTTGATGGCTAGATAAAGTGCAACTTGTTAAGTGGCATTTAACCATATACTATAGCAGGGGTGTATGTGTACATTTGCCAATGTTATAATTTCAGATTTATGCTGTAGGATCATTGCACCCTGGTAAAAGAACAGTTCAAAGAAACAATTAAAAGTCCAAACTTCTCACTTCCAACATAAATAACCACTGCTCATCTACAATCACGATGAACACCGGTGTACCACAAGGCTGTGTGATGAGCCCTTTCCTCTACTCCCTCTTCACCCACGACTGCAGACCTGCTGATGGTTCCAACACCATCATTAAGTTTGCAGATGACACCACGGTGATTGGCCTCATCAGTGACAACGATGAGGCCGCCTACAGGGAGGAGGTGGATCGTCTGGCTGAGTGGTGCGACACAAACAACCTGCTGCTTAACACCGAGAAGACCAAGGAGCTCATCGTGGACTACAGGAGGAATGCTGACCCACATCCACCCATCCACATTAAGGGGACGGCTGTGGAGCGTGTGAGCAGCTTCAAGTTCCTGGGAGTCCACATCTCCGAGGATCTCACCTGGACGACCAACTGCTCCAAGCTGGTCAAGAAGGCTCACCAGCGCCTCTTCTTCTTGAGGACTCTGAGGAAGAACCACCTGTCCTCAGACATCCTGGTGAACTTCTATCGCTGCACCATCGAGAGCATCCTGACCAACTGTATAACAGTCTGGTACGGGAACTGCTCTGCCTCGGACCGGAAGGCGTTGCAGAGGGTCGTGAAAACTGCCCAGCGCATCGCCGGAGCACCACTTCCTGCCATAAAAGACATCTACAGGAAGCGGTGTCTGAAAAGGGCTGGGAAAATCATCAGAGACCCCAGTCACCCATCACATGGACTCTTCACCCTCCTGCCCTCTGGGAGGCGCTACAGGAGCCTCCGGACTAAGACCACCAGGTACCGGAACAGCTTCTTCCCCACAGCTGTCAGACTCCTGAACTCTGCCTCCTGACATCTGACCCACGTTAACTCATGGACTGAACATACCCACACCCACAATGGACAACTGTACCCTCAAACACACAATAATAACATGGAGTGAACCACCACTCACAACCACTAGCACTTTATATAGCCTCTGTAGAAATTATCCACACCCTCACTTACCTTAACTGCACTACTGTATAGCCCTGTGTAAACAATCATTCTGTACATACGATAATTTTTAACCCTACAACTGTTTACAACTTGCATAGTTCCCATTTCTGTATAGCTGTATATCTCAGATTCCTGTAAAGTTATTTATTTCATATTCTGTATAGTTTTTCATATTTATATCCTGTCCATAGCTTGTACATAGCTTGTACTCACTACAGCCTGTACATACTTATAGTTATAGAATATTCACAACATACTTCATACCGTGTACATTATAACATAATAGACCCATTTCTGTAATATACTCACATATCTATATTATTGCTAATATATATTGTAATATATCTATATCACTAAGCACTTCTGGATGGATGCAAACTGCATTTCGTTGCCCTGTACCTGTGCATGTGCAATGACAATAAAGTTGAATTCTATTCTATTCTATTCTAAATGAAAACAAAAAACTAAGCAGCAGTGACTTTTGTAGGGTTACTGAGGGTTGGGCTAGCTGGTGTCGCTAGCTGATGTGCTACATGCTTGCTAGCGACACAGCTATGTTAGCATAACATAAACACAGTGAAGCTGGAGGATGAACGCTAACTTTTTTCCACTCGATAAAGTTAATGTGCATTTGTCCCTAACCATCGGGTTAGGGACAAATGCAATGCGAGGCTGTAAACGAACCAAACTTCAGTCAGGAGAACAACTGAGATCATCCATCCACAATACGAGGTTAGTCATTAATATACTGCAGCAACACAGGAACAGATTAGCTGCGAGAGAAGTCAACATTAATGAATCGATGGTACGGAAGTGGAGGAAGCAAGAAGAATAAGCTGAGTAACGTTTGACTTATCTGACTGTTTTGTTTAATGCGCCTTGTAATCCGGCGCGCCTTATAGTCTGAAAAATACAGTAAGCATTACCAATTATGATCTCATAATGCTGCCTGGCAACCACCTATCACAAATTACACATTTTTTAATCATCAAACTCTGCCACTCATACATGTTGACCTCTAGTATGTTTACATATAGCAGTTTTCCAACAGCAAAAACAGGTAAAACAACACTGTCTAGGGATTTACTGGTGCTATTAAAATACAGACAAATCTGGATTTGGCAACCTAGATATTTAAACTCAAGGCTTAAAGGCTTTGGTGTTTACTTTTGTTCCTAGTTATTCCTGTCTTGGGAAGGCAAAAGTGATAGATCAAAAAGTATTTCTTTGTAGTAAAGGGAAAGTTGAGTTTTAAAAAGACTCACAATGGTGCTTCATCAAGTTTCTTCAATCTTTCTTTGTCTTTTTTGTCAACTTGTTTGTGGTGTTCACCTTTCTGGTTTAGGTCAACCTTTAAGCCACTCAAGAAACAAAAACAGGTTTATAAGCCAGGGGCAATCTTGCATTTTGGAGGACTGTACATAGGTTGGTTAAGTTCCCATAATGCTACGGTGTTGGTATAGAGTTACACAAAGGTACAAAGAACCATAAATCACTCTTGAGAAATAAGTACCTAGGTTTATTTGGCAAAAACAAATGTGAAACTTATCCAATATTCAGAGCAGGAATGATAAAAGACTTAATTGCTTTATAAACATTTACAACCTAATGACTACAGGTTTGCCAAAAGTTGCAAAACTATGTCATAGTTTCCTATATAGCAGCCTAAACATATGAAATATACACGCGTGCACTAACACATAAAATGTCATGAGCTACAGAAAGCGTCCTCATAAATGGTGACAGAAAGCCAATGCTGGAAAAAATACGGAGAAAACTGTGTTACATGCAGTGCAGCAGTAAATCTTATACAAGTCTCTGAAAACAGTTTGTATCCCGCAGAGTGATTCTTTTTACACTGGAGTCACCTGCCTGATACCCTTCAGCCATTTTCCTCAGAAGCTGTCACACAAGCCAGCTATAATATATGGCTGCACCAATGAGAACAGCTGTAGCCAATCTCTATCCTCTCTCTCCTGTAGCCCATTGCCTGTCCAGCATAAAATAATATATCAGGATTAATTGATTTCCTGTCAGTCTCATGGAAAGGAAAATAAAACTTCGTGTAGTCCATTTCCTGCAGCATTATAATTTTGTACATGACATGTAATTTAAGTTTTTTAATTATGCATGAGACTGAAAAACAGTGACAAACTGTGCTATCGCCTGGCCCAAGGCCACAGCTCTGGCCTTTGTATTCGCTGAGACAACAATAGCAATAACTTAAGCACACATAAATAATATATTGATCTATTTAGAGGCTACGCATCCCTGCACAAAAGCCAGTACAAAGTCAGAGAGTCAAGGTCAAGGGTTGGCTATTTGTCTTCGAGAAATGACATTCATTTCGAGCACATGAATCATCAAACGCTCTGTCTGATGCCAAAAGTCAAGAACAGGAAAGTCAGGATTCCCAGCCTGTGGCAGGAAAACAGATAATGCTCCAACATAACTCTGAAACACTGGAATAATCTTCTCCCGCAGAGTACAGCAGCATTAGACAGAGAATATATTTCAAAATCTGTTTATGACAAAAGCCCCAGCCTCGTAAAACAAAAGGACAGAAAAGTAAAAGCCCAACATTAAAGATTTACGCACAACAGCGTTTGTGCTCAGCTCCTTTCATTGTTCACTGGATTAATGAGTGGTGGAGAGAATGAGCAAGCATTTCCCTAAGTCGAGCTAAACTAAAGCCAGAGATAGAGCAGGGGAGGGAGAGAGCAGCAAACAGGGTCATCAGTAGGCCAGGGTCTTAAATCAGACCAAAGGCCGGCCCCGGTGTCAGCCCAGGACCAGAGGGAGAGGAAGCTCTTGAAAACAATAAGGAGGGGCTGAAAGGAGGCCTATTTGTTGTGGATCTTTTTTTCTTTTTTAGCCATTACCAGCTGGGCCTGAAAAAGCAGCTGGACAGAACGAGGCTAAAGTGTGCACATGCCTCTGGGTCATAATGAACTGTTGGTTATTCTCATACAAATGGCATGAGTTTAACGAGGTATCGTGCTGAAAATGATTACAGACTTTATTCATTCAAAATGCTCCAAAAAGCTGTTTCAGTGATTTATTTGATAGCTGTTGTTTTCTTACCCCCGCAACGGCTTCACATCTGCAAACTGTCTGACTCAAACTGTCCTGTGGCTAAAATTACGATGTGATAAAATGCATCATGAAAGATTTAACTGCTCTGACATTAAACAGCGTTCACAGCATAATGTAGTGGTATTTCACCGTGGATAAATACAGCATATCTCCCGCTTTGTGTGACATCTGAAAGCATTTTAGGAACATTTAGTGCAACTCTCACCATCCTTTCTGTGCCGCGCAGACACATGCATCATCTTCTCTCCGTCTTTCCCGCTTGGTTTTATCTGTTTGTTCACAACTACACTCTACGTTCAATGAAAAATGCATGTTTGTATCAAGAGTGCTCCTTCCTAGAGGATCAAAAGGATATGGTTGGACAAACAATCCGATATCCAAGGTTAAGAATACAGGGATAATAAATCGTTTGAGTGTCATGTTCAATTTTCAGGATGGCATTACGCGGCATTATCCATAACAGGATTTAAATTGTTATCAGGACACTGAACAATCCACTTTGCGTCCGGCAAGCATCCTGCCTCTAGTGATTCATAGAGAGGAAACTACTATCGCATTTTCCAGCATCCCGCTGCAGCAGCAGCAGAACATCGGTGCACTTCATGTACTTGGATGATTGGTTGAATAAATTGCTTCCATCCTGGCTGCTGTTGACACTCATGTGGACGAGTGCTATCAGTTTTAATTGTCTTTCTTCCCTCAGTCTCACTCAGCTTGGCTCTGCATCTCCTTCCTGCTTTTCTGGAACGCAAGGCCAAAATAAATTAAGTTCAGTCTGAGATTTGGCCGGAACACGCTGCACTACAAGACTGCGGGCGAGAACTCGAACTCACACATCTGCTGGGAGTTCGTGGGATCTGCAGATAATTAGGTAAATATTATCAGTAAAAGCTTCTCTGAATAAATAAAGGAATTGACTTTATTTATTCATATTATTTGCATTAGTAGCACTTTTAGAACTAACTCTAAAACAAATCTTTTTTATTACAGAAACACTTTTCAGTCCACGCACTCGTTGGGTGTTTCAGAGACTCCAATATTCTCCGGTCACGTCCTTGTTGGTGGAGCAAGTGTAACATCTTCCCCCTGTTTTACATAGGAGGTCAGGCTGAGATGCTTTAACTAGCCAGCAGCTGGTCTGCACAACTTAGAAGAAAGGGAAGAATTTCTTGACTTCTTAGTTTTAGTAACTCAACTATTTATGTTCTAGTTATTACTAGTGGCATGGCCTCTGTGATCTTAAGGTGGATGTCAACACAGGTAACTACATCTTTTGGCAAACTAATCATTTATAGCTCAAAGTTGGCAATCTTTTCTGTTATGTGTAAATGTTGGTCATAAGCCTAAATAGCTTCATTACTATAAAATTGAGTGCTTCAAACTACATATTTACATGGTCGCTGAAAGAGATGGTGAGCACGGGGGTCAGTGTGGGACGTCCACACACCTGCCTGTTTTTTAGAATTTACATTACAATGTATCAACTACACATTCGCATATAGCAGCAGACTTCAAAGAAGTATAACAGGAATAAATACTCAGTTGTTGGGTCTGCAGCTGTCTGTGTTTGCAGTGGAGTATTTTCAAGGCTATAGTACCTCCTTCTTCTAGTTTAGCCATTTCAAGCAACTATGAACAGCTAAAAAACACATTTTATGAGGCAATACAAAAAGTCCATAACAACAGGCCTGTAGCTTATATAGTCATTTATTTTGTTTTATTTATTTGAGCTTTTACAGCAGGAAATGTTTAACTCTGTTTGGTTTTCATGACAACCTAAGCTTCATATTTACCTTGTAAAACTACTATCTTTAAAAAGAATAGAAAATAAAATACATTTATTAGCTATGGTAGCAGTTCTGCTGATGAAAAATTTAAGTTAAAAGTGTAAAACATTTTTTTAGTTGGGAAACAGCTGAGTTTAAAGGGTGAGCATACTGCAGGGAACAAGGCTATTAAAGCTAATTTTAGGCTTAAGTAAAAGGAAGGAAGCTGTAGAGGAGTATTTAACTACTCTATTTACTAAAACTACCACTTTTAGATAGACATTGAAGCTACACTTGAATTCATATTTTAGACTTGAAGGGTTTCTGCATGAATGATTAGGGACCAAGCAGTCACAGGATAAGCTGGTCCAGGTTTACTTTTCAAAAGCTGTAACACCATAAAAACAAAATAAAAAAAATAACTAAATAAAAAACTATGGCTATGAAGCCAGCCGTGGGGATTGATGAAATTGAGACATTTTTTGTGTTATGAACACATTTCACTTATTAAGTGTTCCTGTATTACCTAATTGGCATGTCTTGGTAGGCATGAACCACTGGCACAGCATAGCATTGATTGACTGTGATATACAGTATCTGCTGCCTACCTTTGTGTTAGAAGCCCCTCGGTTTATTGATTTAACAATCGGTCCAGTTTTCCTACAAAATCTGAAAACAATCAGCGTGCAGAGCAACACAATGCTGGGGTATTAATCACAAAAGGCAGCACTTTATTCACACAACCACAGAATTGTTGCAACAGCTGTTAAGCATTCTGGTAAAGCGAATGATTTATGGCTGTGTAGCAATAACGATGAGGCAGAGTCATTACCATATCGACAGCCTCCCAGATGGATTATCTTCATTGATTACTTCATGGCCTGTTGATAGTATTTGTTTGAAAGGCAAGGGGAAGAAAAATGTGCTTGATGGCCCTGCTCTGCAGCTTAAATGGAAGAAGCAATCTATCAGAAATACTTCTAACCATCTACGGGCTTTTCTTACCGCAAACTAGCATCATAGCTGAGGTTATTTTGAGCTTTTCATACTCTGACGCTCTACAGTTGCCAGATCAAACGAGATGGGAGGTAAATAGTGTGGATGATGAGCAACAGCAAGGAGAGAGTTCACATGTGTAAGATTTCACAGCTAATCACGGGCAGCTCTGATTCATAGAGCACCATGTTCCACTTGCCTGTATATCATACGATGCTCCCCCCCCCCATCTTGCCACCCAAGCCTCACATCCTGTAACCTTGCCAAGGTCAGCTGAAGGAAATGATACCACTACAACACAAGATTTATTAGAGATTCACTCCCGTTTGTATCTGTGTTTACAGAACACATTGACTCCCACCGAGGAGCTGCTTCCTTCCCCAGTGGTTTACCAAGCAGGAGAGCCCATCTATTGGGTGTCACAGGGTGCATGAGCCCAACACCTTGTCTCCTGTGACAGGTGCTAATTGAGAACCAAACACTGGTTGTATCCAGTTTAAACCTCAAACCTTCCTTTTGCCTTTCTGTTACCGCACAGACGTGGATAACCTTGTACACTGATGTAAACCACTACATCTTATGTCATAAAAATGCACTATGAAGATAAAAATACTAATAAATGTTGTATGCATTACATGTCAGATGTAAATACAACCAATTTAAACACTCCACTGTGGTCACGAAACAACAAAGACCAATAATAAATCTTCTGATAGATCTTGATTTTAGAACTAAATATCTGGTGTATATCTGGTGTAGCCATTATCTGGCTATAGTCAGAATTGCAAAGGTTTTTCGCTAGCACCGGTACTTCCAACAGATAAAAACAAGGTCTATAGGATCAAAAATGTGGGAGTGAAAACCAAACAATGACACCAAAGGGCTCAGAAGAACCAAGAATAACTGCAGAGTGGTAATTCTCTGAGAGTTTGCAATTAAATTGCATCCGTTCACAATAGACTGGACAAGGTCCACATTGATTATTATATGGCTATTTCTTTTTAAATAAAAAAAAGTGAGGTAAGGCAATTTATCTGTAGAGCATCTTTCAACAACAAGCCAACTGAAAGTTCTTTTAAAATATTTAAAGGATTACAGCTAAATGAAATGGAAAATAGAAAAATAGGAGGAAAAAAGAAAACCAAACAGGAGAAAATGCTTCTGTGGTGGAGTTAGAAGTATGAATAAATAATCTCAAATATGATTTAATGATAAGAAGTACAACCTTCAAGCTCTGGTTTAAAACAGCTAAGAACTAAAGTTTTGTTTAGGTCTTAAAGTTTGTTCTCCGTATTTACTTTGACTCTGGGAGCAGAAAGCAAATCTGCTTAATATTCTCTGAGAGGCTGTAAAGCTCACAGAGTATCTGTGGAATAGAAATGCATTGCTAGTCTAAATCTATAGTGTAGACCAATTCAGTGCTTTTAATCCAGAGGCATTATTATTAAGTATTTTAAAGTATTTGGCGCACAAAAAGCCAATGTAAAGATCAGAGAACAGGACTCCTGTGATCTCTTGCTTGCTCTTAGTGAGCACATAAGTATCAGTACTCAGGCTTCAACACTTTTTAGAAAGATCTGTCCCCCTGCAGACAAAGTCACTGATAAGTTTTGATAAATCCCGTTGAGATAAGGACTTTAATTCTTAATATATAATCTTAGTTTGATAATAGTCTGATATATTCGTTTTCTGAAAGTGGTTATTAAACGCTGAATCCATGAGACCAAGATTTATGGATAAATTAATTGTATTTTATTATGACAGAAGCTAAGCAATCTTTTTTAATCATTCTTTGGCCGATCCAAACCTTGGCACATGCAAACACTGATTTTCACAATGTGCTTAGCTGGTGCTTGTATGAGACTAAGACCCCCTGGGGTAACAACTACGCAGATCGTTGCATCATCTGCTTAATTACAAATTATAACATTTATTTTGGGGATCCGTAATCGGGTTTAATAGATGTTGAATAGAAGTGGCCCCAGAGTGGCGCCTTGGGGAACTCCATAGTTCACTTCTATCTACACTGATGTGTTCACTACCCATCGACAAAAACGTAGATTCTATTGTTTTGGAAAGAAATCAAAGCAGGTTAGTAGTATCCCAGAAAGCCTGTTTATTATTTCTGCCTACTAGTCAGATGAATGCTTAAGGAGATAAAAGATTTTTGTACATATTTATTTTCTTAAATGTATCATATTGACCTAAATCTAAAAATGACTGACTCATAAAAACAGATATAAAGTTTAAAAGAATAAATGTAAGTTTTCATCTGGCAAACTGTGAGTGAAAGGTGATCATCCATGAGGAGATAAAGTAATAGTAAGGATACAGGGGAGACTGGCCTTCACATGTCCTTGGCATTGCAATAAAGGGATAGCGAATGGTTGCGAGTGCATCGCCCCTTGTCATTGACAGGGTGCTGCCCTGCCCCTTGCTTGGAGAGGACCGGGGCTTTAAATTGCTTCCATCTCCGAGACTGATTAATGAGAATAGTTCTAATCGGAGTTCTTGAGGCCAACAGCATTAGTCTTAATCTTCCAAGCCCCATCCAGCAGCAACACTGACATTTAATGTAGTGCTAGTGCAATGGTAATGAGAATTCATTCCCCAACAAGGGAGCAAACTCTTCTACAGAACGCCCCACACAGGTCTTGGATTCGGGAAGGTTATTGGACCCGAGTTTCAGGGGTTATTAGTTCTCTTCAGGCCATGAGTTACCTAAAATAACTTGTGTTTTACAGTCCACTCTGAGGCAGGACAAATTAAACCATGCATGAGCACACAGAAGATTTAAAGCTCTTATACATGGCCAGGACACAGTCTGGCAAAATGCTGAATTCAACAAAAGGACAACAATATGACAATTTTCCAGGAGGTTTTCTGAGCTAAAATCCCAAATATTTGGTTTCCAGTTTCTCACATATATAAAATTACCCTGCTGAGTTGCCCCTTTTTATTTTTTTTATTTATTTTACTCATTGCAGAAATGAATGAATTGCAAGGATGATTTTTCACTATTTTTCAGGTAGAGGTTAAAATAAATTAATAACAAGACAAGACAAAAACCACTTATGAGTAAATATGTTAACAATGAATTGATTACTTGAAATATTAACAGCCCTTAAGTCTAAATGTGTCATCAGTACATGTGCATCGTTTTTATGAAAAAGTATATTAAGGTTGGATGTAATATGTAGTGCATATGTGAAAAACAGGCAATCATAGAACAATAGAGTAAAACCAGGCAACCTCTATCAACTGAATAAAAGCCAATCCCGCTGTTGAGTGCTCTTGTACCGATGCAAACAGTCCTCCTGTGCTCAGTTAGCAGTAAGTAAATTGCTCTGGGATTTGTATTGCCGGAATGCTTTAGCAGGTAATTCCTCTCTGTCTTTCATTTTGTTTGTCTGTGTTAAGTTCCCACTCTGGCCCCATCCATTCTCACATCCAGTTCCCGGCTTTGTCCATCCATCAATGGGCACACTTTGTCAGTGCTGACTTCATCCTGGCGGCTGCAATCACATCCGAGCAGGGCCCGACTGCCACTGGGGAGCTTTTTCACCTCCCATCTGCATCTCCCCGATCTGCTGACAGAGCCCCTGACGTGCAGTGTTTTCTATTGCACAGGCAAGCAAAAAAACACTAATGCTGCACCTCATTTCTTCAGACCACTCTTGGCCTCGCATGGCAACAAGAGAGGAGAGGAGAGAGAGGGAATGAGTTGAGATTGAGAGAGGCAGTGAGTTAAAGAGGGGGACCAGTTTTACGAAGGATTGGCTCTCAGCTCAGGCAACGGCTCAATTTGCCTTTTCTTCTCAAACACATCAATAAACATCACAATTGAAAATGTATCACTAATTAAGGCCTGAAAAGCTGCAGGTCATCTGTACTTTGAGGTGGGAGAGAGACAAAGGAGACAATGAGAGAGACAGGGGTGGCACATGGCACAGATGTCAGTGGTCATTGCACTGTTGAAGGTATGTCAAACATAGAGTCGGAACAGGATTGCAATTAGGAAATCTGGAAGTAATATAAAACATGCTTAGCATATTTCAATCTTTTCATTTTTACAGATCTATGTTTGATGTTTGATTTCCAACAATTACTGGTACTCTTATTTTGAGACAAGATTTAAAAACTCTGGAAAGTTATCATGGAAGATGTAAAGTTCACAAGGTGATGCAAAAAAACAAAAACAAAACACAGCACACACAGTACAAACTGTATACACAAGTATACACTGTTGAATCAGTGTACTTGCAATAGTTAACTACAATGAATAGCCAGATTATATCATGCTACGTAGCAAAAACTGGACATGGTTATACTCACTGCCCACTAAACTCTGCATTTTTATGAGCATTCTTGTTGTTACTATAAGCCGGTTAATCGACTAGCAACGGCAACTAAAACACAAATTAGGATTTGGGATTTTAAATCAAAACTTGATGTTTGATTCTTGAAATGCAGGTGACTTTGTTTTATCATTTAAACATGGATATTTTGTTCTGATTTTTACTTACGAAAGACTTGATTTGTAAGGCTCAGAGCCCATAACATCAACTTGCAAGAGGATCCGGTTACACTGACTGAACTCTTCAAAGACAATATACAGTGGGGCAAAAAAGTATTTAGTCAGCCACCGATTGTGCAAGTTCCCCCACCTAAAATGATGACAGAGGTCATTAATTTGCACCAGAGGTACACTTCAACTGTGAGAGACAGAATGTGAAAAAAAAATCCATGAATCCACATGGTAGGATTTGTAAAGAATTTATTCGTAAATCAGGGTGGAAAATAAGTATTTGGTCAATAACAAAAATACAACTCAATACTTTGTAACATAACCTTTGTTGGCAATAACAGAGGTCAAACGTTTACTATAGGTCTTTACCAGGTTTGCACACACAGTAGCTGGTATTTTGGCCCATTCCTCCATGCAGATCTTCTCGAGAGCAGTGATGTTTTGGGGCTGTCGCCGAGCAACACGGACTTTCAACTCCCGCCACAGATTTTCTATGGGGTTGAGGTCTGGAGACTGGCTAGGCCACTCCAGGACTTTCAAATGCTTCTTATGGAGCCACTCCTTTGTTGCCTGGGCGGTGTGTTTTGGATCATTGTCATGTTGGAAGACCCAGCCTCGTTTCATCTTCAAAGTTCTCACTGATGGAAGGAGGTTTTGGCTCAAAATCTCACGATACATGGCCCCATTCATTCTGTCCTTAACACGGATCAGTCGTACTGTCCCCTTGGCAGAAAAACAGCCCCATAGCATGATGTTTCCACCCCCATGCTTCACAGTAGGTATGGTGTTCTTGGGATGCAACTCAGTATTCTTCTTCCTCCAAACACGACGAGTTGAGTTTATACCAAAAAGTTCTACTTTGGTTTCATCTGACCACATGACATTCTCCCAATCCTCTGCTGTATCATCCATGTGCTCTCTGGCAAACTTCAGACGGGCCTGGACATGCACTGGCTTCAGCAGTGGAACACGTCTGGCACTGCGGGATTTGATTCCCTGCCGTTGTAGTGTGTTACTGATGGTGACCTTTGTTACTTTGGTCCCAGCTCTCTGCAGGTCATTCACCAGGTCCCCCCGTGTGGTTCTGGGATCTTTGCTCACCGTTCTCATGATCATTTTGACCCCACGGGATGAGATCTTGCGTGGAGCCCCAGATCGAGGGAGATTATCAGTGGTCTTGTATGTCTTCCATTTTCTGATGATTGCTCCCACAGTTGATTTTTTCACACCAAGCTGCTTGCCTATTGTAGATTCACTCTTCCCAGTCTGGTGCAGGTCTACAATACTTTTCCTGGTGTCCTTCGAAAGCTCTTTGGTCTTGGCCATGGCGGAGTTTGGAGTCTGACTGTTTGAGGATGTGGACAGGTGTCTTTTATACAGATGATGAGTTCAAACAGGTGCCATTCATACAGGTAACGAGTGGGGGACAGAAAAGCTTCTTACAGAAGACGTTACAGGTCTGTGAGAGCCAGAGATTTTCCTTGTTCGAGGTGACCAAATACTTATTTTCCACCCTAATTTACGAATAAATTCTTTACAAATCCTACCATGTGGATTCATGGATTTTTTTTTCACATTCTGTCTCTCACAGTTGAAGTGTACCTCTGGTGCAAATTACTGACCTCTGTCATCATTTTAAGTGGGGGAACTTGCACAATCGGTGGCTGACTAAATACTTTTTTGCCCCACTGTATATATTTAGAGAAATGTATCATGCTTCTTGGGTTAATTTGTTGTCTGCACGTTAGGTTAACAGCTGTAAGGACATGGATAATGCCACTTCAAATGAGTCTGTAATATTAATCCATAATATTGGCTTGTGTGGTTCCGTTGTTTAAAAGAAGCATGGATGACACCAACAATGATCTTTGTGGAATAAATTCACACAGCGCCATAATTCAGACTCGTTTACATCAGGGAACACTAATTAGACTGCAGTAGAGGGTTATTAATAGGCTGGACTTTCCAGAATGATCTTGTTATAAATGGGCCCTGTCAAGACTTTCCTCAACCTCCAAATGAGTATTCTCACTTCACTGCCCCCATCCCAAGCATCAGCACCGGCGCGAAATAACAAATGATTGCTATTAACTGCATTGTCAGTAATGATGCCTCAGAACAAACAAAAGTCCATAAATAACAATTTGCTCGGAAAAAAAATTGCCCTTAAATGAGACAGATATGAAGGTGAGTTGAGGGCCTGGAGAAATAAGGAAGAGGCTCTTATTTGGGCAGAAAAGGGAAAAGAGCACTTGCTGATAATAATGTCTGATCTAGAGAGTGAACATTTGGCTGTTCTGAACCTGCCTGGTCTTTCCTGCATGAGGCTCTAATGTTATTTGCAGATTACAGCTTACTCCACACACACACACCCAAAAAAATCCACCCCACACTCAGCTGAGTGGGCTTAAACAACAAAGCAGCTCCTGCTCAAGTCTTTTACCCGGACACAAAGGCAATTCCTCATATTAATTAAGCCCTGTCACCGACATGCTCGCTCCCTCTCGCCAAGCACATGTCCGCAGCTCTGATATGTGGGCTAAGTGTTTTCCCTGATGCCTCACTCTTAGTCTGCTTTTCGCATAAAGCCTCTAGTGGGAGCCGCTGTTTACAGAGTCAGTTCCACTTACGCAAATCCCCCTGCTGTGTAAACAATATCCACGGCAACTAAACAGAGTGCGGCGCTGGGTGTTTACGGCGTGAAAAATGTTTATCCAATTAAGTGACATTTCAATAACATAATCCTAAAACCATGAAGGCTTTTAACAAGATTACATGACCTGCAGAGAGGCAAGAGAGTCACCCGCTCTGCGACATGTGGCTCAATAACATTAAAAGCAGCAGCAAAATATGACCATAATTACTTGGAGTCTCAGTAGCCGGTGCCAGTGGACAACAGTGAAGTGCACTGCATGTCTGCTACAGTGAAATACGACATTGCAAAGCCCATCATTGAAAGAAAATGAGCTTATTTCTCAGTCAAGGGAATTTTTTGTGTGAACAATGTTAATTCAGTTGCTCAAAGTGTGAAAAAAACCCCAAACAAATAAGAATGCAACTAGAAAAATATTTGATTCTCTTCATGTTGAAGTCAATGAAAACGTCAGTTGTTCTACAATAAGTCCAAGGTGTGCAGCTCGGGCTAGTACGTCAAAATAATGGGACACATAAACCCGAGGCCTCACGTTATGCACAGAAAACAAATATAGAGAAGGAGGTATCAAAATAATGAAAGATTGTTTATGTATTGTGGCATGAAATGGGAGGGTGTGTGAGAGAGGCTGCAGCGGGGAGAGGTGATGGTGACGGATGGACAGAACTGACAGTGCGGTATTCATCCTGCACGCTAGAGCGCACGTCCTGCTAGTGGCGGTCGACAGAGCAATAAATCACAGGCCCTCCATCCTGTATCTACAGCTTATTACATCCACCATGACAAATAAATAATAATCCCTGTCAGCACAGCTCTTTGCTCAAGGATTGAGTCTGAAAGCGTTTGCTCATCACTCCTATTCCTGAGTGAAAACAACAAAGTAGGGGAATTGAAAGGTATGGTTTACTGGCCCTCTGAAACTCTGAAAAACACATGGAAAAAAAAAGGGACCCAGGCGGCCAAAATAGTCGAAGAATGGAAGGATGTGGCTGAGTACAATAGAAACACAAAATCTTGTGCCGCTCCCGATCACCGTGGTATAAACATTATGGTATGATTCTCAATAATGGTTGGGTTTATTTTGGCTACTTCATGAATTATCCGGTTGTTAAGTCTGACGTCACTAGCCATGTCTGGGCTCCATATATCAAACGATCACTATAGCATTACTGAGAGTTGAAAAACTGTCTAAAGTCTTTCATATTTAATAAAGTGATCAGCGTTCTGCTCTACCAGGTGTAACAATTGAGTTTAACATCCAGGCATCCATGAAAACGGAATTTATGACATTTAACAGAGTTAAAGTTAGCAGGAAGTTAGTTCGCTAGCTTCTATCTAAATACAATATAGCATGCCCTGACTGCGGGGTTTTGGAAACAAATTAAAACGTACAGCTCTGCTATCACTTCCAACATAAACGAAGACAGAAAACTAAACAGCAGTGACGTTTGTAGGGTTACGGAAGTTTGGCTAGCTGGTATATAATGATGTGCTACGTGACCGCTAGCGACACAGCTATGTTAGCATAATATAAACAAGCTAACTTTTTTTCCACTCGATAAAAGTTAACGTGAGAGTTCTCGGTGGTCAGGAACAAATGTAATCGCATGGCAGGATGCTGTAAACGGACCAGACTTCAGCCAGGAGAACAACTGAGATAATCCATCCACAATGCGAGGTTAGTCATTCATATACTGCTGCATGGGCTGGGCTGTTTTAAAAACTGAGCTTAAATAAATAATTAGCGGTAATAAAAGCCGAGGGAGGTCAATAGTGATCACTGACTGTTTTAGGAGCTTTTTGAGATTAAATAGAAGAAAATACATAACATTAAACATGTTAACAACACAAAACCCATATTAAACGCAGACTACTTTAGGCCCGGAAGTAGGATTCGTCACGTCATCACTTAACAACCGGATAGTGGTGGAAATCTTTATTTACATCCCAGTGTTGAGTGAAAGCAGCAATACATAAGTGTAGAAGTACTCCACTGGACATAAAAAAAGGTACAAGTAATAAGGATAGTGAATGGATATACAAAAGTTATTGTATTACTGAATCCATTTAACCAAATTATAAACATTCAAATAAGTTTAAATTTTCAGATAAATAAAAAAAAGAAGAAAATATGACCTGTAATGTTTTATTTAATTGGATTTTTAATATTTTGACCAATTGTGGACAAAAAAAATACATCCTATGAAATACAATATACCATCTTTACACTATTATAGTTAAAGTGAAGACAGACAAATTCAGAACTTGGCATTTACCCTTGAAGTAAGGATGAAATAGCTCACTAGGGGACCCACTGTGCAACATTTCTTGTTGGACCCGTGCTGTCACCCAACTAGAGCATTATTTCATTTTATTCTGTTACATTTAATACAAAATGTACTACAAAATCCCCATTAGTTTTCAGGTTGGGTCACTAGTGGACACTTGAGGCTCTGGGGCTCTAATGCACTGTATACAAATGTCAAATGTAAGTCACTGATATTCTTCATTTGGTTGGCTACTTAAGGCTAAAACAGAGACAAAGAACCATTGACATGCACAACCAATTTAACCAATTTAGAATTACAAGTTAATCTAACACGTGTGTCTCTGGACTGAAGAAAGAGTACCAGGTACAGTCCACAAGGAAAATATGCAAAGAACAGGTTCCAGTTGGCCAGTGGGTTTGAACTCAGGACCCTCTTATTGTGAGGTGACAGTGGTAACCACCACACAACTGTGCCATCCATTAGAGAGTGATGCATTTATATTAACAAACTATAGCATGGAGGTCCATCTATCCATCCTAATCACTTATCCAATTCGGGGTCACAAGGAGGCTAAAATAAGCATAGGTACTAACACCATACAAATACACAACACTACATGAAAGCCAGACTAAATAAGTGAGTTCACTATGTACACTCTCTGCTACATCACTTCTAGTCTTTTCCTATGTGTACACCTCCTAAAGGTTCCCCAGTAAAGCAGATTATTGAATATTATATTAGTAGTACCCTCCCAGTATTCAGTAAGGGGTCCTGGCTAGGCCCCCCATGTCAAACACCAAGCCCTGGAATGGCGTGGCTACGTCTGCAGCCTGTCCGCAACTCGGACACGACACATTTCACTGCATGTTGTACTCTGTATGATTGTGTATGTGACCAATAAAGCTTGTTTCAGTTGATTGGTAATCCACTGTTTCCTGCATTTAAGCAGTAATAATGATAGCCAGATAATGTAGTGGAGTGAGACATAAAATATAATGTGGCAAAAAGGCAGATCCATTTACATGCTCCATCACAGATGGATGAAATGCAATATAAATAAGTGTAAGCCATCATGTCTGACAATAAACGGTAAGGAAAATACTTCTGCATCAGTCCTGGTATGCAATTTGCTTTCACTTTGTTGCACTCCGCATACTGTACAAGGAGGATGAATAAATCATGAGGCTTATAGAAAGGTTTAAGGGCAGAGGACATCAAAGTAAAAACACAAGGCTGTCAGGTTTTAGCTACATCAAATATAATTTTTTATTGGGATACATCTAGGAGTTATCTAATTGTTTAGTCAATGAATGTGCAGAGCTGCTGGCTGTATTGTTGGGATCAATATAAATTGATTTACATGTGTCTGCAGAGAAACACATCCTCCTCCCCGCTCATCTCCCTCTGCGCCTCCTCCTCCTCCTTTCACATTATTTAGAGGACATGTGCTGTAAAGCTCATTTCAGGCCTTTGTCCCTCATGCCCTCGTGTTTCTGTAAATTGTATAAGACCATTTAATCTTCCTTAGATGAGGAACCATTTACTTTGCACCGTCCTTCAATAAAAATTAAAAGCTCTCATAAAAACAGGAATGAGAGTGGAGCGCCCTCGACTAAATCAAAGAGTGTTGTTCTTCCAAAAGGCGAGCCTGAACACTTCCCGGGCCTGTTTTATTTTGACATTTGTAGATTACTTGAAGTGTTAAAAAGAAAATAAAATGCAGATGAGAGCGCGCCGTCGTAAAGGTTAGTGAACTGTAAATGGAGCTCTCCATCTTCCGTCGTAATGGCTGCAAAATTGTAAACATGCTGAGGGATGTGAGAGCATGTCCTGCAGCTCCTTTCGGGATTGCATAAACATTAATCATAGAATCACTCGGCCATGATTAATCACGAGTACTTGATCACGATGATCTCTGAGAGGAAATAAGGACCTCATTATTGCGGTCTCATAACACTGACTATCACTATAAATTGCAGCTGTCACACACACAACTAATTTTAATCTCAGAAAAGTGACTCTATAACTATGTTTCCCATACGACAGGTGAGAGAAGAGATAAAAGTTTAAGGGTTTTGCTGAGGAAGGAAATCCAGTAAACAAAGTAGCTCCTTTACTGTTCTCCATTATCTAAATTAACCAACTGCTTTGGCAACTGACAGAAAACTTCTTATGTCAAGATAATTACCATAATTGCTAATGATTGGCAGCAAATATCAATGCTTCTTATTAGAACATGCAGCTGCTCTGCTGACTACCAGAATCACTACTTCGTGACTTTCAAATCAGGTAAAATGAACAATAGTCGAGCAATTTGCAGTGAATGAAAGAAGAGGAAAAATGATGGATGGCAGAATAGACGAAATGAGACATTTAACAAACACAACACACAATTAAAACGGAACAATAACAATACACACACACTGGGAGAGCAAAGCAGTGAATACATGCATAGATTTTTGCCTTCTTTGGGCTCTTTTGTTTCACTGTGATGCGCAGTATCAAGTATTGCAGAATGACATGATACTGTCGCTGTGTGATCATGCTGTTGTATTATCATATTGTAAGTGACTCATTGTTTATGGTGAGCTTCTGGTGAGCTGGGGTGTGTAAAATCTTCCGAGAATACGTCCAAGGATAGGGACCAATGCAATTAAGAGACCAACACATCAGTATTGCCACCATGTAGCATGACGCAGCTAGCATTGCAAATAAATAAATAAATAGTAACTTCTCTTACACTCCTCAGCTATATGTGTATAAACCAGGGGTCAGCAACCTTTAGCACCCAAAGAGCCATTTGGACGCGATTTCCACGCAAAAGAAAACACTGGGAGCCGCAAATACTTTTTGACATCAAAAATGAAGATAACACTGTACATATATATATATTTTTTTACCTTTATGCTTTGTGTGAACAACTAAGGTGTGTTGCTTAAATCCATGAAATGCTACAGCGAAAATTACATTTTATTTATGTAATGAACTCATTTTGAACTCTTAAAGAAATATAACAAAAGGAAAGACACCCAGTTGAGCTAAAATTAACCATGTAGCAAACAAAAACTGTTGTGAGCCGCCACCCTTATATCGCCTTTGGGCTTTTGGAGCCTTGACGTGACTTTTAAAAAAATAATTGGAAAAAAAGCACTATGCTGCTAAAAAATGAAAAATAGATATTTGCACAATTCTGCCTAAATATGTATTTTACCTGGTTAATGTGTGTGGCGGCGTGGTCTGCAGCACCTGAGCGGCATCCGCAATCACGCCTCGCCGCCTTAACGTCTGTGCCATCTATGCTGTTGTGTTGGTGTGTGTTGGGCTGTGAGCTTTAACACCGGCTGTATACGTACAGCAACTGTGTGTGAAAAGTGGTCAATAAAGAGATGCTGAAAAGCGTGTTAATGGAAACATCGTCGGGTCTGCCGTGGTACGTTTACAATGGGACTTCTGCTCCTGAACCTCTGCGCACAGCGTCTGCAAATCGGGGCTGTACGAAGTCACTTTCATCTTTACGCAGGACTGTAAGCTGTCGTCTGTGAGGCGTGAGCGGTGTTTGTTTTTAACATAGTTCACGGTGGAGCTGCTGACATAATGTGGATCCGAAGATCCATAATTAGCCTACCTGGGGTTGAAAGTCTCGCACGGTGTTTGGACGGGTATATCGGCTTCCGCAAGTGTGACGCTTATTTTGAGCGATCAAAAACTAATAGAATATAATTTTATATTTATATTTCAATATCACAATAATCTTCCAATTTAGAACTACAAGTTAAAAAAGAACTAACATAAATAAAATACACTTCAGCTAAATACTTTAAAAAATAATTTATTTTCCCAAACCACGTGGAGCCGCACTAAAAGGACTAAAGAGCCGCAGGCTGCCGACCCCTGGTATAGGGGATTAACAACCTCATTTAAACAGTCATTATAATTCTAAAATGTCCCATTTAAGCATTCCTGAAAAACCTAAGGAATGTTTCCTCTTTAAAGGAAAGTGAAAGTCCATGTTAGGCCTCACAGAAACCTAAAGACTGGTCAGCAACCCTAGTAAACTCTAGTCAGAGAAAAATATGTACTTTTTTAAACACTCCCTGTTTGGTTTAGGTTTAGGCATACATGTTACTTGGTAGCTGTCAGGAGAAAAACAATCAAGGTTTGCATAGACAAGTTAACATGTTAACAAGATGTCCCTTTCCTCCATGTGTCAAAGTGACAACACCAGCGTACATATGACATGCGTGTTTATTTTTTGTTTGTTTGATTTTTTCACAAAGCCTCAAGAAGTCACGAAGTTTTAAAGTCTAGCCATAAGTTCCCTTCTGGTGGTTTTGACGAGGTAGGCAGTCTTGTGATTACACAGTGGTAAATTTAGGCTCAGTTACTAGCTTTTTGTAAAGCTTTCAATCGAATAGCTTACTTTAGTAAATAAACTTCTAGATCTGGATTTGTGGTCGGGCAAAACAGCAGATGGGAAATCTCTGCTTTTACCTTGTTTTCTTTTCTTGCGTTGACTGGTCTGAATCCAAATCTAAGCATATCTGGTGACATAATCCGCCTGCCAGATTTAGTTTCGTGTCAAAATGAACCACAATCGCAGTTGAGCAAATGCTGAGGGCCTGACAACCTCTTAGCGTGTGAGTTAAAACAGTACAGTGCCCAGAAAAACACAAAGCCCAATTAACGTGTTTTTGGGAAACCATCAATCTTTTCCAAGCAAACATTGTACCTGAACTCTCAGGAAAGAACCAAATTCCACACAGCAAGCGAGTGAATATTTGGCCCAGCAGACCACACGTTAGGTGCGCTTGACACGTTTCTCAGTATGATTCAGCTGCTGTCAATCGGTTTATCATTAAATTGGCCACATTATTAAAATCTTACTGGATTATAAATTCCTAAATCCTCTGACTGGAAAAACATGATAGCGCTATGAGGATTTCAGAGACTTTCCATGGCATGGGATGGACAGAGCAGAAAGCTCTTGGGTGGGACAATCCCGATAAGAGCTGCTCACCCTGTTACATTAAGGGGGTCAGGAGTTCACAACCCTCTCTTCAACTCTTCAAGCCAGGCTTTGAACTCCTGACCTGCTCGAAAGGGGGAGGCCCTCCATGCACAGTAGCTGCATTTACGAATGCATGCTGACTCTATGCCAGCACAGCGTAATCGAGAGAAATCTGATAAGATCTCGCTTCAGAAGGAGCTGCTCAGCCAGCCCTTTGTATTTATGGGTAAGTCTCATGGTTACCCCTGACCATAAATCATGTTAATTGGTTTACTGATAAAATGTCTGTCAGGCCCTATTCACATAGTGCTGTGGCACCCCCAGTTACTGTTTAATCTTTGTCCTGCAATAGTTCATCTGTTTAACTGACTGGAGGTGCGGAGGAGTGGAAAAGGGAGTTCTTATCCATAGATGCAAATTTAAGACACTGCTTGGTTGGTTGACCTCACAGATAAATGACACAACTTTCACTGAAACACAACTGACAACACATTGTTAACACATGAGTAGATCATCTTTCCAGGTTATCAGAGGTCTGTATTTTTCCCCAATTAATTCATATACATTACTTGATAAACCTCCTGATGTCTATTTCTTACATAAATCTCCTCAGTATACCTCACTGGTTGCTCTGATCTTTTCAAAGATGGCTATATCTCATTCTACAGGCTGGTGGTGATGAATAAAAATTGTCTGTAAAGATGTCTGCTTTTAGACTTCTCAGTAAATTGTATTGACTTTCTGGCAAGGACATTGAAGCCCACAGGACTAAACTGTCCCTCGTCAACAGATAGACCACACACACAAACGTTCATTTACCTGTCAGATTAACATTAGGAGCGACTCTGCTCCAGGCCATATGGCAAGGTACCAGGAACAATACTTGGAGAAAGAAGTATTTGTCTTCAAAAATGTCAACAATCATCAATTCACGAAAACCAAGACACTTTAAAAAGCAAAGGAGTATTAAGACACTTGTGTCTAATTTATATACTATAAAACAGAAAGACTTGTTCGGTTGTATTGAGCAGTGTTCTGCTTTAAAACTTTCCCTAGCGCTAGTATCTTTAGCGCAACTTAATTCTGATAGTTCATAGCGGCAGATAATTATACACAAGTTTCTTTCCAAGTAGATCATGTGCTTCTATAAGAAGCTGAGGCAATGCAACGCAATCTACTCTTATTTGGCTGGCGTTGATCTTTGCATGATTAATGGTTTGAAAGGATCCAGAAAAAAGGTCAAATGCAGGAGCTGCTATACGGGGTAATTAAGACAAACATGATTAATAACCCCAAGCTGCCACTGTGTTCTGTAAACAAGATGCAGCCAGATGGGATGCATATTTTGAATATCATACATTAGTTTTCCAGAGCATAAGGGCACAAAGCTATTGAAGGCACTCTGAAATAAGCTTTATATTAATGTTACTGAAACACAGCTAATAGCTTGTGATGTATGGCGAGAGCGCATTAATGTAACAAACTTTATACCTCATTGAAACTCTACAATCACTCTAAAAATAGCATTACATCAATGATCGCATTAATGGAATAGAAAAGTCAATGGACTTAATTGCTCCTTAGCTTTATTGTCTCCAGAATATGAGCTGTAGATAACACGAGTACAGTATAATAGCTCCATCATGGAGACTTTCAAAGCGAGCTGTGATAACGGTCCTGACTGAGAGAGGAAAAGTCTCCCACTCTTATTCAGTCCATTATCTTACTTACTCCCCTCTCTTTCTGCCCACCAGTGTGACTGACAGTGTAGAGGGATCAGGTCCAGCTTCCAGGGAAAGCAGGGAGACAGGTGTCAAAATGGTCCAGCAAGCAAATCTAACCCTCGCTAATCAGCCCTGTTGTTCCTCTACAATCCACGTCTAGTCAGCAGCTCTCATTCCGTATGAAAAACAATTACGCCGGTTTGAAGTTGAGTGCGCACTAACTCACCTGTCTCTTCTGATAAGTGTGAGGATGGAGCAGTGGGAGGTGAGAGGGAGACGGTGAGGGCAGTGGGAGAGAAGAGAAGCAGGAATCGGAGGCAGAGATGAGTCTGATGTGAAATGTGTTTGGATGTATCGCTTCTCAGGCTTCCCCAAAACAGCAGGGCTACATCTAAAGATATGTCAGACACTTGATTAACAACTCAAGTGTAGAAAGTCAACTAGAAAACACAAACAGCCTACAATATTAAACGATGGGAGAAAAGATGAAACCAGAAGGATCAGAAGTGCTATTTTGATAAAAGAGAGGTGCTGTCTTCTTTCGTGAGACTGTTTGCTAGTTAGATTAATATTTCAAAACCTTAACAGATTTCAATGAAATCTACCCCAAAGTTGGGAAGATCCAGTGAGGGGTTCAAAAAAGATTTATAAACAACTAAACATGCGGTAAGTTAAAGAAAATTTGGATATTAAAAACATATTATCTTGTAATTTTTTAGTAAAGTCAAACAATGTTCCTAGTCTATGTTCTGATATTTCACCCTGTATGTCAACCAAATATTTCAACCTCATGTCACTTGACCCGGAAAAGTGGAAGATGGATGGATGGATTTGTTAAAACTTTAGCAAACATACATTTAAATACATTATATAAGGCAAAATTATGTGTGTGTTTGGGATCATTGTTATGCTGATGAATTAATCTGTTGCCCAAATACGATGGACCCAAATCTGACTGGACATGTCTGTGTTCATAATTTCATCAATCTGGACAAGATCTCCAACACTGCAGTCCAAACAATGGCAGAGCCTCCACCATGATTTACAAATGACTGAAGACAATCAATGTTATACCTCTCCTGATCTCAGGGAGCTCCTTGCAAATTACCTTGCTGATGCAAAAAATACTATAAACAAAATCTCTGTCAAACTGTGTCCTCTTTGGCATGTTTCGCAATTTCAACTAAGGAAACATAGAGTGGCTAAAGATATGACGATACAATTTAAAATTGGTTCTTTGCTAAATTGTGTGCTATGTGTTGACACATGTTTTGCACAGTACATTAAAATTAAACTGTCAAAATGTCTTCTTTCCTTCAAACCACCATAAAATCTAAAAAGTCATCTGCTGTCTGTTATCGCACATTAACAGGCCTACAGCGTTGGTGGACATGTAGCCAGAGACAACAGGCATTAACACATTCATTAAAACGCGCATGAAAAGATGGGGTTAATTAACTGACAATATACAAGAGATTATTCCCTTACTTCAAAGGAGAATTGCTCCAAGAAGGAGGAGGATACGCGAGCTGGGATGGACGAGGCACCACACAGTCATGTATTGAAATAATAGCTGACAAAGATCCTCAACATTTGTGTCAGTGTAATGCTCAGTGGCACCAAAAGCAGCGCCACTACCAGAGCCTCCGGTTTAATTCGTGGTGATGGGCCTGGGACTCTCCGCGGGCCGAGGAGGCCCACTGATGCGGTCGGCAGTCGGCCCTAATGCACCGGCTTGATGGGAGATGAGCGGGAGGGGGGGGAGCGGTCGCAGCCAATGGGCACTTGCTGAAGTAAGACCACAGTGACAGTAAGCAGCTGTGAGAACTTTCATTCTCGCTCAACAGGAGTCGGCGCTAAGTAAAAGCGTTTCAGAGGTTTGACAGAGGGGTGTTGCAGAGCTGTGATTAAATGGCAACTATGTGCAGACCTCTGCAAGTAGCTGCAGGTGGACAATAGAGTTTGACCAGTCAGATGAATGCTGAGGTCATTTACGGGACTCTTTTATCCACCATTCCCGTCTTTGCTTTGCATCCAGCTAAGATGATTACTTTTCTTTGACTACGAGGCGTGAATGGAGGAAAATGTCAGCTGCGATTCTTTTAATTATTTATTTGACTACATGAAGTTGCAAGTTTACACATTTCAGTGTGAACCAGTTTATCCTGCAATATTAAACATAGAAAAACAGCAAAACAGCAGATTTAAGAGGCAGGAAGCAGAATATGTAAATGAAGTTAGCCAGCCTTCTTCTAATCCTCTAGAAAATTGGTGGACTAAATGTTTCAGGTTTTTAGGGCTACGTTATCAATTGATATAATTAAAGTGCAAGGATGCGGTCTAACAGGGGGCGTCGTAATTTTACTGTGTCCAATTCCATCATGCGGTCTAAGCATTGAATATACAACTACCATTAATATTTACCATCATGCAGTTATGAACCTCTGCCTGCTGGTTAAGATGCTGTTTACATCATATCTGTATAAAGATAAAGGTATGGTCTATTTGTTATTGTATTTTCATAGAACAACAACAGTCACCTGAAGCTTAAAATCAGCTAAACCAATGAGCTTCTGCTACCAAAAGAAGAGGAGGTCCTATGTCCATCTGTCATCCAGGGACAGGAAGTGAGGACAGTGGATCAATAAAAAAGAAAAAAACTAAACTGGGCTCAGAACACTGCAGCTGTCTTCAGGAGGGAGAAGAGCAGACTCCTACTCCTCGGCTCCTGCTCAGTTATGTAGTTATGTAATTAATAATGGCCAGAAAATTGTTTTTGCTAAACATTCTGATGTCATACTGAAGTTGAACTTTGACTTTTAAATATGAAATGTCATCTATTTATTTTCATTATCACAATTTGCTCATGTATTCTTTAGTTATAGCCAAAAAAAGTGTTTTGCGAGGTCACAGAGACCCAAGATTCAAAAACTAGAATGAAAACTTTCCAAAGTGAGGGTATGGGGCAATTTTAGCTAATAATCTCAACCTGAAAATCAGAGACAGTAAAACTCATATGTGTTAAGGGTGCTAGCTTATTCTGTAAGATTTAATTATAACCTCACTGTAGAAACCTGAAGACTGTAGAATGACAACACCATGAGATTATGAATTACAATATAAATTTACAGTCGACATCTATGATGACGATGCTAAATTGCTGTCTAACTTTACTCAGCAGAACTACTTACAATATATTATTAAGAAAAGGTAACAAATTGCAGTTGACTGCACTTCAGTGCGTGCAATCTGACCCTCTCAGGAAAACGAGCAATAAAAAAGAGCCACAACTCCCTGCGTGGGATGGTTTCACTTTCAGGGTCAGTAGACTTTCCAAAGTAACAAGCCGAGCATATGCCGCAGCAGTTCCCCTTATGTCCCAAGAAAGACCCAATTAATTCATCAATCTGTACACCTCTGTCACTGCCTAGTGCATTTTAGCCCCTTGCCAGCAGAGCTCTATCCATTACCGGCCAGGTTGTTGAGCTCTCTCCTCAGCCTGCCTGCCAAACAGCCATCCAGGGTGGCTGCTGGGTAATTACACATTGCCTTGACAACACACGATTGTTTTCCTAGCAGTATATTACTTCATTAGTACTTTCCAACATGCTGTATTTCTTTTTAAATGTCACATTTTTTTCGCCCAACTCAGTCCAATCTCAACTCGTCTGTATATCATAACAATCATTAATAACTGTCAGTCGGCAGCATCAGTTCAGCACACGGGCTGCCTCATTAGCATGGCCCAGCATTTGTTCTGTGGAGAGGCTGATTATTTTCTACAACAGGCCAGGCCAATTACTTTGGTGAAATGGTATCACATAAATCAAAACTTAACAAGGTGGCAAATTTGAAGTTATCTGATTCCAAGAGATACTGTAACTAATATGTCACTGTCACAAGTGCTCTCTGCAGGTATGCCGCCGCCATACCAAATATATCATCCCACAGGATCTCAGAGGCTTTCTGGAGGAAATTACCATATTCGGAAAAGTGGGTATGGAAATGGGAGGGTTCAAGCAAGCTGGCTTTGGGCAGTGCAGAGGGTGAAGTGGATGGAGAAAGACTGATTCACGCTCTAATGTCTTTTCAGGCCATCCCGAGCAATATAACATTTCGGCTTTTCTTGGAGCTCAGACGTCTCCTTTTACTCTTTACATGATGATGCTCATCCATCACGTCATGACAGCTACATCAAACCAACAACAAACACGCAAACCCAGCAATCTAAAATATGCTGACACCACATGCAGACACGCAAATACTGAACACTTAAGCTCTGCTCTGAGTGGCCTTTTTGTCTGTTTAAACTATATTTTCATTCTGCTGGGAATTCCCACAACCCAGAATGTGTGATAAAGTACACTTCTGTCCGCTAGGCACTGACACGAGAGCGATTGCAGAAGCTGTGTAAATGGGTTTCTGTTTGTTTGCCCTTGTTTCTTCTCCCTCCACCAACAGAAGCTGCAGTATGCGCTGCACAATGACTGGTTTTTACTCGCTGTTAGTTAAAGGGAGATTACCTCTCACTAAAACATTCACCTCATCTTGATGTCATTTGCTCCATTTGTTTTCCACTGTCTGCAGCACTGCCTCTGCTCATTTCTCATTTTTAAGTGAGGATTGAGGACAGATGGATGCGAACTCAAAGTTTCTGATCTTTAGCAGAAGTTATGGAGGGTTATCTTTGGCTGTATATCTCTGCTCTGGCAGCGCTCCCCTGGTGATGAAGGATTAACCACCGCAGCTGTCTCTTCCCCAGGATGATGCAGTGCACTGCTCCCCGACACGACAGCATCACTTAATCTTAATGTCCGCTTCTCCAGAGCGGCCGCACAGGACAAAGCCAATCAGCATCACATGCCATGAGGATGGACCTACAGCTTGGCCCTGGAGTTTCTCACCCTTGCAGGCCTATTCATCAACTTCAGCCACACCAATCCCAGAGTTCTCCCCTCGCAAACCACAGCTGAGCCGCCCAGTGATGTATAGGACACTCAGGGAGGGGGGCCCAGGCCTGCCGTGCGCAAGAGAACACTTATCAGATTGCACATTATGCACTGCTTTGTGTTACTGAATGGAAAAAAGAGGAAAGAGAAGTAATGAATGTACTCAGCCTTCCTTCAGCCCAGACCACCTATTTGCTGTGTTTAAAGAGATATCTGTTCAATAGTGCTCTAGCATTAAGGATGAGGTAGATCCAGAATAATGATCACTGTTCATTTAGATAAATTGCACTCAGAGAATCCATTTGTAAAGATCTGAATTCAGCTGGAAGCAAAGAGAAGGGGATATTTGCTCCACATCCTCTCCAAACTATTACCGGTAATACAGGATGCGCATGCCTCACAGTATGGGGGAAGCTATCTCATAATCTCACGCAGGTTGCAGTCTTTATGATATGAAAACGCACACAGCAACGTATGCAAGACACATGTTACGCATCGACTTGAAAGCAAGAACCAGATTCATTTTCTGGCCATGCGATGTTTAACATGTAATACTGCTGGAAGGGGGAGGGTTGGGGGGCATGCAAAGCGAAGCACATGTAAAGCATTCGGAGCTGATCACTGAGAAGAGCGCGCTGCATTGGTGCAATATCAAAGAACAAAGTACGAACACATACAGCTAATCCTTTAAAGTCAAAGACGTTTGATCGAGGGATAACCATGCCCTATCGTGACCCATCCTGATAATATAAAACTACGCTAAACAATATGATGATAGCCTTCCTGTAGCAATGAGAGCACTTTGCCAACACCAGCCATCAACCCCCATTGTGAACCTGATAATAAAGAGATGACACTTTTATGATACCATAATTAACAGTGCTCTAGGATGAAATTAAATCAATATGCCCATCTAATATCATTTTCCCTAGTTATGCAAATCAAACATTCAAAGCCCTTGGAAAGTGATATGAATTGCTTTCACATTTCAGTTCACACATATTATCATATCAGACCTCTTGGGTTTGATGACATGGAGGAGGGGGGGGGGAGACTTAACGATGTGAAGACTGCGCTGGGGAGATGAGAGCGACCCTGACTGCTGATTAGCTCGACGAGACAACAGGATGATAATGTGAGCGCTAAGATTAAAACAGTTCTACTTATTTCTAAGATAAAACGGTAAATCACGCCGTAGTGGGGATCAGAGTGGAAAAAAGAAATCTGGAGAATGTTACACATCAGATTTAAGCACCTCTGCTGCAGAGTAACAAAACGTCTACCGTGCCATAATGAGATAAATTATAACTTTTAATTCCCCAGAACACATGCTAGCACCCTTTTTAGAAACGCTGTATCTCTGCAGTGGGAGGTGAGGTGAAAGTATACGGCCTTTCCCTTTATGGATATGAGACAAAAGGGAGGCTGTGATGGCTGGGTGCAGACAACGCTAGCAGCGGCGGAGGGGGTGGCTAATGGCCGTGATTAATGACAATGGGCCAGAGGAGAGCTGGGACACCGGCGCTACATATATCATCCCTTCTCATCAGTCTATGCACCTCTGTGGCCTCTTCTCTGCAAACCGGCACACTACAGCAAGAAAAAAAGAAAACACATCATCTACTCCCAGTCAGCATACCACCGAGAAGGTTCCAGCGCGAGTCTTTATGGGCGTCGTAGAGGATAGCTAAGCAGGGAAATGACATGTAGAATAAGATACAATGAGTAAAGGGGAGGTGGCCGCGTGTGTGATCACTCATGTTTTTCATGAACTGAATACTTCCTGTGCTTAAGTCGGATTTCCAAGGTCTAATCTTCCATATGGAGAGAGATGAGTTATTGGCTATTTATGAATAGAAGTGATGATGAATGGTGCTGCATTTATCTGCATAAGTAACTCCAAGGGCTGGCACAGAAGTTCAGGCAGCTATAATAAACATAGTTTGCACTCAGGGGCAGCTCTTTATTTATGAGGCTCTGCGAATAGATATTATGTGGCCATCATAGTTCCCTTCATTCCCTTGAGGACAGGACAGGAAATAGCTCCTATATATGGAATAGATTTAGAGTTTAAACTACTCTGACCAAGCTCAGCACCATCACTGTAATAAACTCTACTAAGGGTTTAGTTATGGCCATTTAATGAACTGCATTCTTATGGGAATTATAACACACTGTGGGACTTGTGGTTTTAATTAGGAGGCACCTTGTTGGATCCTAGTTAATACCTCTGACTTACTGAAAACATGGCAAATTAATCCCCAATTAATACTACAGACAGATTTAGCCATTATGAAACTGCTTTCATATAAAGGGATGAAAATATCCCATATTTTAATAGTTTAATCTTTTTTTCTGTGATGAGAAAACCATCCCCGCAGAAAACAAGTTCCGCTAACTCTTGACCTCCACTTTGCCTCCTTTAGTACGCAACAAAGTGACAAAACCACTTCCTACCTGTACTGGAGACTAACTTAGTGGATTTATAGTGTGAAACAAAGACATTTATGCTTTTACTTTAATTCAATGCATTTCATTGGAGTTTCAACAAATGGTTATTGCAGTGCTAAGATAATTCAAGTCATGTAATAAGCAGATTAATTAAGCTAACCAGCAGTATATACAGGAGCTGCAATTAGTTATAACTTTAGCCAAATACGCGTCTTCTACAAAACTGCATTAATACTACTGCTGCTACTACTACAACTTCCACCACCAATAATCTTAGCATAATGATCATAGTATATGTATACACTACTGTTCCCTAACTCCTCCTACATCCGCTAATTAAATTGGACAAAATGTACTATGTAAACTGCCTAGCGTAACAGGATCATCATACATAGCTTTTGGGAAATATTTTTACAACTCAAATTCTTTCAAAAATTATATATTTTATGCGTAGCAGCTGATTACAAAATGAACAGCGACATTATGATACATACACGTAACATACACACGTACACGTAATGTTGTTGACAGTACTCTGAGGTCATCAAACAGTGATCCTAATAGTGCCTGTAACTGATCATGTCTTCAAAAATGAATATACAGCTTGCAAAGTAGAATAACAATAAATATGTGCATTTATTATTCATTTGTTTGTTGTTTACGAACAGGCGTTTTTGCCACCATACTATATAAAGTGATATATTATGAACATAAAAAGAAGAGTTAACATACACGTCTGTGTTTTTATACGTGAGCAAGGGAACAAGCGTCACAGGTCTGGAAATAAATGAACATAGCAAGGATTTTTGCATTTGTGGAAAATGTATGAAAAAATACCTCAATTTCTTAACTAAATGAACATTTTTCAGACTGAACCACTAAAAATATCAAGTTTTTCCAACTTTTACAAAATGTCCTGGAATTTTCTATAATCTATATGTGAATGTATATGCAATCAAACATAGATATCCATATATTTAGCTATTGTTTTACTGACAACTGTTATTTGGTCTTACATTTGGCATTTTGGCTATTTTCACAACACAAGACATTAGACTAGAGGCTTGTCAGGTAATGCTACAGTTTTAGCATTTTTAAAGCAAAATTGACTAATTTAGGCCAACTCCTTAAGGTGTTGTCCATGCTAAAAACAGATAACTTTAAGTCTTCATAGGAAAGAGTGAAATAACAGCTATAGAAGTCCAAGACGATTTAAAAAATATCCCAATTTCATTGTACAAATTACAGCACATTTATATTTTCTTGCATATCTTTCTTCTAATTATTTCTGAAAGCTCTCTACTCTAGGACATTCAAACATTACAGTGAATTTAAATTCTTGCACTCGAACAGCATCGGGCTCCTCTTTCTTTTCCTGAGGGCAATTTGTTCAAGAGAATGTTGCTTTTAAACTATTCCCCTCAGGAATAATTTCTGTCCTTCACACTCAATTCTTGTTTAATTTTAGAAAACAAGCTGATAGGTAATTAGTCATTAATCCAGTCTTCTGTGTTTCAAAATTGCTTGCTACTGGCAATAGTTAGAATTTAGCTCTTTCCTTTTGCTCTTTATTGCTTATTAAATGCACAAACAAGGCATCTTGGGAGAAAACAAGGCATCTTTTGTCTCACCAACTGTTCTCTCCTATTTTCCATGGGTGCTACGTATAATTAATATCTCAGCCGTGCCGGAGGTTGTCATTTTTCAAATGGTTTCCCTGGAAATGTTCTACACCTCTTAATGGCCCTGCTAATGCTGTAGCTGTCATGTCTTGGACAGCTGCACTTTTACAAGACAAACTCAGCTGTGCCACGGGCTTCTCTGTGGACTTACTCACTCAAAGGTTTAGAGGCTGGTGCTGCCAGCTGGCAACAGAACACATAACACTTGATTAATCTTTACCTTGTGTCTATGAATGGCAAGTCACCTTCCAGTAGTGTCCCTGGTGTGCAAAATATTTTTACAATTTTCTGATGGATGATGGGTTGGACAAACAGCCACAAATTCAATTGAAACCAGATGACCACTTACTGATGGCCTCCAGTGTGTTAAGAGCTGAGAAGATCTGTAAAACATACTCAAAGCATTAAAAGTGCAAAATCAAAGAAATTGTAGGACTAATATATTCAGTTGTGAATAAAATACTCCAGTTCAAACATTTATACACTTGTAGAGAATCAGATGTGTAGAAGCTGTTTTGAACAATCTGTGGGTCAGCATCTACTAAACACCCGTAAAATGTTCTAAATTGTCACATATCATCAATCAATACAGAGCATTTTTTTTAAAAAAACAAAAATTACAAACTATTTTTTATGAATGATCTATTTAGGAGGAATAGGTACAACTGAAGCAATGTAACTACATGCCAGTAGAAGGAAATTAGCAGACAACTAATTGAGTAATTATTGTCGATGTATATTATAAAGAAAAATAACTAGTGCTGTCGGGGTTAATCTCGTTAAAATGACGTTAACGCCATAACCGCATTAACGCGGCAAATCTCCGTTAGCAAGTTAGCACGGATCAACCCGTGCATGGGACTGCACGGCGCTAACGTCAACGAGCTAGCTGCGCTAAAACTAACATGGCTTGCAGGAACAATCACACAAGGATACTAACCTTGGTAACCACAGGTTACTAGGTAAAAATGTATATTCCCCAGCTAGTTAAAGAATAATTACTGACAGTTACTATGGAAAATCGGTCACAAAGACAATGCTGGACCAAGAAAACCTCCTTGAATGCTTTGGTCGCTAGCATAATGCTGTAGATGCTTGTGGAAAACTTATCTGGAAACACATGCCAACTGCTCACTGAGAGGTGGTGAAAAATTGAAAAGGTGCAACCAGATGCAGAAATGGACAATGTTCGCTTTAAAGTAAAAGTTGTGACTTATTCCTGCATTGTTCAAATGGTGCAAATTTTACTTTATTAAAGGAAACAGTTCTCTGTTTACAGTTCAGTCCACAGTCTTTGCAGTTTTGCTACCACTTGGTGGGTAGTAAGCAAGTGTTTGGAGACAAGTCCATGTCTGCTACGCAAACTATGGGAGACTGCAGCAATCTTCTAGCAAGAAAAAAAAAATCCCAAGAGGTCTTCAGTGCAGCACCATATAGCTCTTTCTGTGCAATTTCACCTACCAAAAGCCAGCAACCTCCTGAAACCACTTTCAAATTGGCCTGAGAATACATGTTTTCCCAGTCACTTCTGGTTGATCACTGTTGGTCACTGGCAGGGTCTATCTGTCTCTGAGTTTTAGCGGTCAAATTTCACAGCAACTGCCTGGGACCTCTCTCAACTAGTCTTGTATTATGCATTTTTTCCTACTGACTTTTTATTGCTGGAGGGTTACTGACCTGTCTCTAGGCCTGTGCAACTGGGGCGTTAATGGTTGTAGCTTATGTCAGAAAAAAATCTTATTAGAAAACATTCCCTAATGATTGCTGGCAAAAATCCTAGCTTAAAGATGAGTAAAAATAATAAAAGCAATGTTGTGTGCGATTCACAGGTAACTGGCTAGCTAGCTCTGAGGATACCTATGTTCACACATTAAAGTCTTATGAAAGTATAACACATTATGAATGAGGTGAAAAAATCAGTTTTGAATTTAACTTAAGGCCCAAACAGCATTTATTCTGCTTTGTGAAGAAAGGATGTGCTCATACTCGTGCTCTGTGAGCTTTCTAACTGTCCTCTTTGAAGACATTTTAAGTAATATATTTAGTGTTTTTCATGCAAACACAAAAAGAAAGTTCAGTTAAAATTCCTCCATCACAAAAACAAAAGATCCACTGAAGTAAAGATGTGCCAGTCGTGATAAGTAAATCAACATGATGTGTGATATAATCACTGGCTAAGCACAAGTGCTGCTGTTTTCTTCATTTCAAACACTGTCTCTTTATTCCTTTCCTGAGAACACATATTGTTGACTGTGAGATGGTTATCATAATTCATCAGAGTTCAGCTCGAGTTCAAGACAAACACTTTATATGCTTGTTACTTCCTAATAAAACATCACCGACAAAGCTGCTGTTTGCACATGTGCGTCATGCATGCGCTGTGTGTATGATCAGTGGGGAAAACAAAGACCGCATACAACCACCAGGTGTTGCTTGAAGTGAGAACACCACGAAAAAGCATTCATCAAGAAACAAGAAGTGTGTGGTCACAGGACATATGATACTGCACAAAAACAAGCTTGCCTAAAGGACAACAAATGTAAAAAAGAATTTAAAAAGACAAAAACTGCAAGCCCCAGTTGGTTTACATCTCTATCTTTGTTGGAAGCACAGCATGACGGTGGCCCTTCAACCCCCATTTTCCAGAAGCTTAGACCTGGTTGTTTGATGAGGGCTTATCCCTCAGCTGACATATTATCGTTGGACAGGCCTCTGGCTGCGCCAAAAGAACAAGCTACGCAAGGGATTAGCCTCCACACTCGTGCTAATGCAGTCAAACTGTCAGAGAGATCAAAGCTGCTCACTCCAGATTAAGACCAATTAAAGTAGGTGGCCCTACACAAATTAATAGCTGGAGCGCTCACCTGTTAAAAGGAGGAAAAAACAGTAAGAGGCTTTGTTCTCTCGGCTGAAGTGAAAAAATGCCGAGCTTTCCTGTTGTCAGTCAGTTATGTGTTATGGCAGGCAGTCAGCAAACAAAATCATTTGTTTCATGAGGTTATGAAAAACTGCACGTGTTTATTGCATGGCAGTTACACCCACACGATCTCAAACCACCAGACGAGAGCAGTTACGTCCCAATGCTAACATGGCAGTTGTGATTGCTTCCTTTAATGGAGCAATTTAAAATAATTGGCACTTTGCTTTGAAGGCCACCTTCTCATTATTAGACTTTGATTTGGCTTTTACGGAGTTGTACATTTTGTTACATAGTGCACATACTGTGTAGAGTTTAGAGCAGCCGCCAAATCCATTAAGCTAGGCTACCGAGAGGACTTCTTGCCTCCCTTTTAAAAGGTTGGAATGACTTAAAAAAAGACACTTTGTCATTTGTCAACAGCGCTGGTAGCAAACCCCGCACACAGACCTGGATTTCAGTGCCAAGGTTTTAAACTGTGGTACATCATTTTTGAAAATTTAGGATTATTTAGGGCAACAAGTATGACTTATTATAATCATATTTCTTCATATATTATTAGACTACAGTAAGTTTGTATAATTCACCGTTCATTTACATTCACTGTCTGAAACTCCTCTTTACTTTAAAGTCAACTTTCTTCTGATTGGCTACCCCTTTCAAACAAAATCAATAGCAGGTGGGTGGAGCTTCTGTGCTCACCTGCATATAGTAAAAATATACAGTGCTGTGAAAAAGTATTTTTTACATTTATCACACTTACATGTTTCAGATTGTCACATTTTTCACAATTTGTAATATTAGATAACCAGAGTAAACACAAAAAGCTGTTTTTAAATGAGAAAAAGGTGGTAAAGCAGCCTCAGTTCGCCAAACTACCACCACCATGCTTGACTGTTGGTACGATGTTCTTTTTATTGCGGCACTCAAACCTTACAAAACTTAAACTTTTGTCTCATCTGTCAACAGAATATTTTCCCAAATGTTTTGGGGGATCATAAAAGTGTTTTTGGCAAATGTGAGATAAGTTTTTGTTTTCTTTTTGGTCACCAGTGGTTTGCATCTTGGAATCCCATGTCTCCTTTTCTTTGTTGAGTCATGAACACTGACCTTAACTGAGGCAAGTGAGGCCTGCAGTCCTTTGGATGTTGTTCTGGGTTCTTTTGTGACATCCTGGATGAGTCTTCAAAGCACTGTTGGAGTCATTTTGGTAGGCTGGCCTCTCCTGGAAAGGTTCACCGCTGCTCCAAGATTGATCTATTTGTAGATAAAATCTCTCACGGTGGTTCACTGGAGTCCTGAAGCCTTAGAAATGGGTTTGGATGATGTGTTACTTTGTTTCCTTTAGTCAGACAGTTTCTGTTTAAGTGATTTTTTTTAATTCAGCGTGTCTGGCAATAATCCAGCTTGGGTGTGGTTAGTCAAACTGACTACATCTTTCCAAAGAAATGTATCTTGGGGATCAGCACATGATGATTTAAGAAGGGGGACCCTTTAAACAAAGGTTTGGATAGGTTTGAACTTTATCTGTTAAAATTGAACTTGAACATCTATCATTGTAGTATATATATGAGAAAAAGCCTAAGTGATAACCTTTAGAGTTTATTCCAAATATCCAGACCTCAAAAGCATTTGCTTTTAGAACTGAAATAAGAAACAAAAAGAATACAGAAGGGGTTAATGGCCTCAGTTATTACAGCAAGGCGAACATCTGAGACTGAGGCATCTGAACCACAGCTGGCCAGATAGGCTGCAGGTCATCTGAGGGCCAACGGAGGCTCTGCTGATCAAGGCCTCTGCTCCTGACAGGGGGATGAATGATGACTACAGAGTAAATGCCAAAACTATAAATTTAGTCCCACACTGACCCAGAGCTCCTCTAAGGTTTATTTACATTTTCACGTAGCGTCTAAGCTTGAACGTCAGTGTCAAAGGATCTCAAGGCCGGATGAATTAGCGATTGCAGTGCGAATGCTCTAAAGCACGCATTGCAGGGAAAGTTCATTTCACTCCGACATGTCCATTGCGAGCGCTGCTGAGGAGCAGACTGAAAGAATCTTTCATTAACTTGTCTTTTCTTGTTACTTGCTCTGAATCTTGCTTTTGACTCGATCCAGCCGAGCTGAGTAGAACCGGGTGTAGTGTCAAAACCGCTCTTGAAATACGGTTTTGTCCCGTCAATTACAAACACTAATGAGTGAATTTTGCTTCCAAAAAAAATAAAAAGAATCTGAAGCCAGACACATTTTTATATGTGGAAAATAAATAAATAAGCTCAGCACCCCATGGTTAACTTTCCAATAGGCTTCGCAGAGAGCTCTGTTTGATGTGGATGCCTAGAGTTGACTGTGTTTGGACAGTCATGGGGTGGAGCTGCCAGGCTTTTAACTGCTCCAGAGAACACAACCCACCACAGAGCAGCACATAGGAGTCCCTCTGTCCCGAGGCTGGACACAAACTATCAACTGAGAGAATGAGAGCGAGAACCACAGTGGGATTCATTCCCGCACAGTCCTGGAGGCTAACGCAGCGGCAGTGAAACACCTTGAAGACCTTTGTAGTGCGATTCTCAAAAAGCATTTCATCTGCTCCACATTGCAGCGCTAAAAGAGATTAATATTAAATCTTCTATTCAAAACATTTTATTTCTCAACACTTGACAGCTACAGGTGAAGAGACGGGGCAGGCAAAAGCTTACTTTGTGAATTAAATCGTATTTAACTCACATCTGTCAAGGCAGGCAAGTATAAGACATACATTCAAAGGAGGTGGAAAGAAGTCATTGCTCCTATTTTGTGGTGTGGGAGGCATGCAATGCCTAATTTGAGAGAACGAACGTGCTTAAGTTATTACTGCAGGAAGGCAATCTGTCAAAGGCAGGCTGTTTTGGCATGTTGCATACCGCTGCTGAGATCATAGAGTCAGATTCTGCTTGCAATTACTGCTGAAGGTCCTTGGATGCAGGCAGACGGCCATTAATCCTACTTCTGGCCCTGCACACTACGACATATCAAAATTCCCACTGTCCTGCATGCCACAGCTCTGGGAAAATGTACCAAAGCAGCCAAACCGCACCAGTGGAGTAATTGATGCCATCATTAATGTAATTAGGTACATTTAAATCAGCAGTACGCTATGGCTTACTTTGATCTGCAATGTATGGGCATTTACAGGGGAGAGGAGACCACTCAAATGTACTCTATTAACAGAACGTTACTAGAGCCGAGGATGAAAAATGAGTTAGCAGGCCGGTAGCTTCTTAAGCGATCAGAGAAGCAGAATTGAAGTGTAAAAATTCAAATGCCCTGCATTTACAGCGTTCCTCAAATCCAGACAGTTGAGCGTTTGAGAAGAAACAATGCAGTCTTCCGTTTAAAGACAGAAACGCTTCATTTACAAGTAATGAAGTCAGCTATGCTATGTTCGTGCTTATGGTGCTCAGCGCTAGCTAATTTCACTTTAGCTGTGTCAGTCTGCTGACTTTATTAGCCCATTCTACCAAGTTCACTAAACGTTATCCTATAATTTCTATTGGGGATTGTAATTGTAGCCACTGTTCAAGAAACATTATGTTATCTCTTGTTTTAGGTAACAGGGAAAAAAGTATTATAGAAAAACACCAATATATATGTAGCAGCGTTGTACATGGATTGGATTTTAAATACTTAGATACATAGTTATACATGGTATATGTGTATAACTATGCTATATTTATAGATTTTATATTATATTTTTGACTTTCTAATACATCATGTGTTATTTGAATAAATGTGTTATTTCAAATCTTTGAATTACTGATGTATTAATTGTTGTTTTTGAATATATTTGAAATTAAGTTGAGCAAACAGTAGAAAATATATGTCTGAAATGAAGAGGAGTTTAAAAATAAAGTAGCATAAAATTAATTACAAGTATGACCAAGCATGAATTCATTTACATGCTGTTAACCACTGTTGAAAGCATGATAAAGTATGAGGGTCTTTGGGAAACAAAGTGCATTAGTAAAGCAGTAACACATGGAAAAACCCAGTATACAGTTCTTACCACTAGATTACACAGCTTAGTAAACACACGGGATTCTGAGTGTGTTCAGTTTCTTTTCCACTGACATCCATATGTACAATGAAAACAGGCTCCCTTAAAAAGTCTGCTGCCTCTTTGTTGTCATCACCAAACCATGTTGTTTGCTATACAAAGGCTGTGGTTTCATCTGAGTGAAAGCAGCACACACACTGAAGAGAAAAGGGCTTCAAAGAGAGAGATTCATCATCGTGCCTCGCCCCTCCCACTCACAATACACCTACGCATCTCTGTGATCAGGTCATTGGGCTGTTTAATGTGGTATGACATTTTATCCCCACCTTAACTGTCTTAAAGCAGTGGGTTATGCATGGAGTCACTTCAGTATCGGCGAATGCCTGAGTTTCTTTAACCCACTGATAGGTTTAGTTGGGAAAAAAAGGAAGTTAATGTCCCCATCAAAGGAAAACGTTGACACTGCCATAACTATAGCTGTAAATGGCTTAAAAAGAGAAACTCAGAAGAGGATAAAGGTAATTTCATGAAAAGAAAAAGGAAACTTGGACTTTGTGTCCAAAAAGCAACCCACAATGAACCTGAAGAAAATGCTAGCACGGGAGAATCCAGTTCCACAAACTGCAGCGGAAGATTTTGTCACGCGTCCAAATATCTGCATAGAGTGTCATGTTATGCCCGTGCATCTGCGTGTTCTGAATAACTAGCATGACTTCCGTGCAGATGGCCACAGGATGTGACCACCTCATATCGCCTGTTCCCATCCATCTACCGCTAAATAGCTCCTTTGACACCCCGTGCCCGCGTCTCGCCTCACATGATAGCCACCATTTTGAAAATAACACAAAGAAGAGATGAGCAGAAGTCTTTCTTTCTTTTACTTCCAAAACATCGCTTCACATGCACAGTGCACCCCACAAGAACTTTTGACCTGTTTGTGGCAGGCTGTGAGTCACGAGTTAGTTCTCTTGATATCACTCCTTTGAAATCTTAATGTCCAACTGCCCTTCTTCATGGCCCCCGCTCAACAGCTAAATCAGATTTATAACTACTGTCAAAGGCAGGGATGACAGATAAATTAATCTTCCCTTCACGAGTTTACATCTTGGGCATCTGGACTGCTGATCTTGCCCTAACAAGCGTAGAGGTCTTGGTGAGCTGTCTTTTAATGTTGATGTGTTCATGGCTGGAGATGAATGGCTCTGTCATAGGAATCTATTTATACAGCAGTTATATAGCAGTGCCACCAGATCCAGGACATTGCACTTGCCTAAGACGAGCAACAGCATCTGTTAGAGGAAGTCAGCAAATGACACTTTCTTTGGTTTTGGAGCACTGGTCAGTGTAATGTGTGCCTGTTACTGTCAGATTAAGCAATAAAAACCAAAACAAAACAGGATAGCCAGCAATGATGGAAAAATGTTCTTTTCTTCATCAAACAAAGCACTCTGAGAGTTTATAATGTTTTTTGTAGAATCAAATATTTAGAAAAAGATGTATCTGGATATGAAATTGAATCAAAATACACTGAACAAAAATATAAACGCAACACTTTTGTTTTTGCTCCCATTCCCCATGGGATGGACATAGAGACCTAAAATTCATTCCAGATACACAATATAACCATCCCTCCCAAACAGTGGTCACAAATCAGTCCAAATGTGTGGTAGTGGGCACATCTGCTATATTGAGATAATCCATCCCACCTCACAGGTGTGCCACATCAGGATGCTGATCTGACACCATGAGTAGTCCACAGGTGTACCTCAGACTGCCCACAACAAAAGGCCACCCTGGAAGTTTACAGTTTTTTGTTCTATTGGGTGTCTGGGGACCCAGAACCGGTCAGTATCTGGTGTGACCACCATTTGCCTCATGCAGTGCAACACATCGTCGCATGGAGTCTATCAGATTGTCAATTGTGGCCTGTGGAATGTTGGTCCACTCCACTTCAATGGCTGTGCGAGGTTGTTGGATATTCATGGGAACTGGTACACGCTGTCGTATACGCCGGTCAAGCACATCCCGAACATGCTCAATGGGTGACATGTCCGGTGAGTATGCTGGCCATGCAAGAACTGGGACATTCTCAGCTGCCATCTGCCCTGAACAATGTGAACCATGATTCATCCGTGAAGCGCACACCTCTCCAACGTGCCAGACGCCATCGAATGTGAGCATTTGCCCACACAAGTCTGTTACGGCGACGAGCTGGAGTCAGGTCAAGACCCCGATGAGGACGACGGGCATGCAGTTGAGCGTCCCTGAGACGGTTTCTGACAGTTTGTGCAGAAATTGTTTGGTTGTGCAAACCAATTGTTCCAGCAGCTGTCTGGGTGGCTGGTCTCAGACGATCTTGGAGGTGAACCTGCTGGATGTGGAGGTCCTGGGCTGGTGTGGTTACACGAGGTCTGCGGTTGTGAGACCAGTTGGATGTGCTGCCATATTCTCTGAAACGCCTGTGGAGACGGCTTATGGTTGAGAAATGAACATTCAATGCACGGGCGACAGATCTGGTTGACATTCCTGCTGTCAGCATGCCAATTGCACGCTCCCTCATTGCTTGTGGCATCTGTGGCATTTTGCTGTGAGACAAAACTGCACATTCCAGGGTGGCCTTTTGTTGTGGGCAGTCTGAGGTACACCTGTGCACTACTCATGATGTCAGATCAGCATCCTGATGTGGCACACCTGTGAGGTGGGATGGATTATCTCAATATAGCAGATGTGCCCACTACCACACATTTGGACTGATTTGTGACCACTGTTTGGGAGGGATGGTTATATTGTGTATCTGGAATGAATTTTAGGTCTCTACGTCCATCCCATGGGGAATGGGAGCAGTAACAAAGGTGTTGCGTTTATATTTTTATTGAGTGTATATCGTTTTTTAGCTGATGACTGTCATGATCTTTTGTTATTCATTTGCACAAAAATGAAAGGTGACACATTTTCAGAATTAATGCATCACAATAACTCACAATATTTTCAAGTGGACACAAATAACAGAAACCAACAACAAATCAACTGAATGGAGTCGAAGAAAAGATTCTTACATTTACTTTATGGACCATAATCTATTAGGACAGGCTAACATTTTGGTGTAAGGAAGATATTATTGAACAAAAAATGAAAAACAATGCTCTTCACACAATCGTCCTGTAACATAACGTACTTCACAGTCTATGAATTCCAGGGAAACTGGAAATTGTAGCTTTCGACACTGGATCAAACTGAAGATATCTGGCGTTTAATAACTGAGCACTATGTCAGGTTCTAAACACAGACTTTACCAACAGGATTTGCTGACCATAGCAGCAAATCTGCATTTTTGTACCAATAGGAATCATCATACCAAACAGACACAAACAACAACACACAATCGATAATGAAAACAGACTTCGTGATGATTCCACAGGAGGTGGACCCAAACACAGGGCACAAGGAAGTGGATTATAAAGCCAAAATCTTTTAATCCAAAAACAAGCGATGGTCACAGACGTAAAGGCGGTCAGTCAAGGCAAATGATGAAAGCAGGAGGGACGCAAAAGGCACATGGAACTATATAAAAAATAAAATAAAAAACTATTAGAAATCCTACAAGCTTGACTACAAAAAGTACATGAGCAGAATAATCAATTTTAAAGAAAAAACTAACAAAGACAGGAAGTGTCAAGAAATAACCAAACTACAACAGGGAAGGACTTCTCTGTAGAATAAATAGGAAAAAAATCAGACACCATGACATAATGTGCTGGTGAAGTAAAACAAAGTAGACTGCTAAAGGTTGCTAAAGAAGTGACAGCTCAATCTAAAGAGCTGGCTCGCTTCCCCGCTTAGCTAGTTCACTTCTGAAATTCTGCAGCATACAAGAGTTTTCAAAATGTGCTGTCCAATTGTCGGTAAAGTGCCAGTCCATTGTTGGCAAATGGACTGGCTCTTATATAGCACTTTTCTACTGTCTTCACGCACACACTCACACTGATGGATGCATCAAGGGAAACTGGGACTTCAGTAGCTTGCACAAGAATTGTTTAGCAAGCCTGGGATTGATCGACCAACATTCAGACTGGTAGATGACCCGACCTTTCAAAAAAGGATGATTATCGTTGGAATGCTTATTATCAAAAGATCTGTAAATGACAACTCAACTCAGTATTTTTCCTGTTAAAAGGAAGTTTTTCCTCCCCACTGTCACCAAGTGCTTGTTCATAGGGGTTCATCTGATTGTTAAACCGCCGTGTTATGATTTGATGATATATAATAAATACAGGGATGGGTGACTTTTAAAAGCAGTGGTCAGCCAAGCGAACTGGGTGCAACGGACAAGAGACGCAACCAGTTGGACTGATGTTCAGCAGCACCATTAGCTTGGAATAATAAACTAGGCATCTTCCAAATTTCAATCATTAAAAAATAAGTCAAACGAAAAAAAAAACAACATAGTGTGAGATTAACATGGTACTATCATATAATTGGTGGCGAATTGTAGCCAGCTGAAAAACAGGACCACCGGGACTGCAGAACTCAAGCTTGTCATTGTCAGCCCACCCTCCTCAGTGCCTAACACACCTCCTCACCCCATCACATGAATCCCAGTCACCACCCTCCCCTGCATCTGCAACAAAAGATACTTTGAGGTCATGCTTCTCTTCTTTGTGCCCACCACAGTGTGAGAACAGAACCACTCAAGACAAGGATGACTTAAGTGGCACTAATAATGAATAAAGTCCATCATATAAGGGAAAACCAGTAGTGCTCCAGAAGAAGCTCCAAAGCGATGCGCAAACAAATCAAAAGTGAAGAATTTAATATTTTGTATAATTTTCCCGGCCTTTAAACTGAAATTATTTGACTTCCCTCATCAAACTGCGTAACGGACTTCATTGATGATAATATGTCTGAGCTTTAAGCCGCACCCCTCTCTATATTCATCGCCCCGAGAATCCTCTGTGGGGGTTTAAAACTTCAAACAGTTCCTCATGAAAAAGTCAGAAGGTGTCAGACATGTGTTCCCCCTCCTCGCACCCCTACCCTGCCGGCTTGCCAACACCAAAGGCCAGAATTGATTTTGTGTGAAGCAAGACCAGCTCCACCCCCATCAGGGATCACCTGCCTTACTCCCTGACTGTGCCTCTCACACAGCACTAACAATCAGGGGAAAACATCAAAATACTGACAAGATATCTGTGGTTATCAGAGTATATTTTGCTAATCAAGCATCACATAGTGTAGAAGAATTGCAGAGCCCGTTTTGTACAAAGTGATTTCCTGTCAGAACATCTGACGGACGTTAAATTGTTACATTTAATTTCTTTCTACTCTAATTCCACATGGATGATCCTTGTGTATGAGCTAATAAAGTGAGGTTTATGTTAGATTCACGGCAGATTATGTGAGATAAGAGCATTGTCCTTCGACTCAGAAGGCTATAAAGCTAATCTAGCTGTAAATAAAAAAAAATGCAGTATGAAAGGTCAGTCAAGAGCCAACAGAGATAAAAGTCTGAGATGGCTTTTCATGTAGGGTGATCCATTCACGATCCCCTTTAAATTAAACATTCCTTCCTGTTTGTCTGCATGTGCTCATCCTGGAAGGCACCGGCAACATGGAGTGGGTCAGTTTCTGATTTGTTTTGTGTTTTGAGTTCCTAAATTTGTTGTGATCCATCATCACAACATCAAAATCTAATCTGATAAGTTGTTTAAGGAGAATTCAAAAGGCTAATCCAGTTTAAGTAAGCTATTTTTTTCCTATAGAAGACATTTTGACTTGTCAGAGCAGGTGTAGCACAGCTGTAGCTAACGCCATGGTGTATTTAATAACATTACTAATGGCTCGGTTTGTTGTGCGTTCCAGTAAGCCAAGCCAGCAAGTGTGTTTAATAACAGGACCGGAACAGCTAAATACAATGCAGCTATCATTAATGTAATGGCTTGCACCTGCTTTCTTCCTACTGTGACAAGTTAGCTTCCACCAATAGCAAAAAATGTTGTGTTGAGCTGATTGCTCAGATTGCTTTTGTTTACTGACCGATTCAATAAATGAGTTGAAAGTAAATAGAAATGTAGTAAATATACAGTTTTTACTCAAAATGATAGTTTTGTCCGTCAATGGCAGCCATGAATTCCAGTTGACTGTTTGTTGACATTATCTGATAAATGTTCACTCCATGTCTCGTGAACTTCCTCTCACAAGTTGGATAACAGACATTTCATTGAAGGCACTGAGCTCCAGTGGCTACTATCACCACTCCATCATAGACAGAATTACAGCTAACAGCTTCTTCTCTAAATATTTCTCGTCTGGCTGTGCTTTGGGTCATTGTTCTGCTGCAGGAGGAAATTGGCTTCAATTATTTGATAATGTTCCTCATTCCTAGATCTGAAATCAACTTACCATAAGCTAAAATGTTTCAGTGGTTTACGGTATAAAAATGCATGTGCTAATGTAATGCCTGCACCTCATTAGCAGGCTACTCGTGAACCATGCTAACATTTCTGTCTGTGTCTTTCAACAAAATACAATGTTGATATTTAAGGACATAGGAGAATCTCTTTGGGTTCCTTTGTTGCGGTGTAAAACTGGATATTTAAAATCGTGTGATTCTACTGGTACAGATACTTGTTTCTAAATTTCTGGCACTGTGGCATCCCTAACCTGTACTAGTTTTTTCTTAGCTTTCTCTCTCTACAGTTGAAATTGTTGAACTTCCATCAAGAAGACCCGCACCCAGGTGTCACCTCTTCACTGTTGCTGTTAGCTCGTGTTTCGTGCTTACTTTTTAATGAACCTGCCAGCTGAGGATCAGTGAGGATCCCTTTCTTAAGCGCTTGTTAGTTATCCACCGGGGTCTTCCTCTTGTCTTTATATTCTAATCAGAGCCAGTTGTTTCATGAAGGGAGTAGTACACGCCTTTGCATGAAATTGTTTTCATGTTTTTAGCCAGTTGAAAAAAGTTCTCATTTTGTTCTTTTCTAATAACCTTGTAGTAGTTTAACATGCTAAATTTGCAATAGGTGGCACGATGTGAAATCTGTACACCTACATAGATTCCACTAAAAATATTTACTGTTATATATAAACTTAATTCATCATTTCTGATCATTTTAACAAGCAAGTCCAATTTCGTAAGTCATCTAGAAATTATCCTAAACTTCGAAGCAGTAAGGTTTTACTACCTTACTGCTTCGAAGTTATTATTACTGGTTGATATTTTAGAGAAAACTACAAGAACACAGTTTGAAATAAACCCAAACACTCACAGAAGTTTAAGTTCTAGCATTGTCACAGATAACGCTTACCTCAGCACCAGCAATCAATGAAACTGCGAGCGAGTTGTGCAGTACTTTACTAAAAGGATACCTAAACACATTACAAAACCAAAGCTGAACATAAAATCCTAATGGCAAGCTAACATTTAATGACGTGTTTAAGTGCTAGGGAAGTTTATGCATTATGATAGAGCATCCATAAAAACTCAGTTTAACACAGCTGACTTCACTCATTAAATATTAATGCATTTTAACAGATTTGACATAATGTTATTTTCCTACCTACTAACAACATGTGTCATTCATGCTATGTAATAGCTTAATAAAAGCATCTATAAAGCAGAAGGGAAGCATATGAAAGGCCCAGAACAGGCAGGGAAACAAGCAGCCATGAATGTGTTTTGGAATGGAGGTTTTAGGAGCCTGGCGTCAATGTGTGAGACGCGACTTCCTTATTTTTAACACTGGGCACTTCAACCACTGGCTTGATGTCAACCTCTCATTCTAATGGACAGCCACAAAGCTGACAGGGCTGTAAATCAGAGGAACTATAGAAAGCCATTAGTCCTGGGATACACAATAAAAAGTGGTAATGGTCTCATAAAGCCTGCAACACCACAGCAGACATTCTGATTCTGTCTATTAAGGGCTGCACAGAGCCTCGGATGAGTGAAAATAAGGAAGCCATTTTTCTTTTGTGCATTGTTGCCTGGGGTCTCGTGCTCATGATCAATGTACAGCAAGATGCACTGCGCTGAGAGCTATTTATTTACACTGTACTCCAGCTGAGTGAATGTTAGAGGAGAGCATTGTGATTATGAAGTGCTTCTGTTGAGCCTCTATGCTACAGATGCCTCATTGATTTACTGTGAGTTGGTTATAAATGCCATGTGTGCTCAGAGTGCTGGTTATGGAACCAAGAACAACAGTTTACATTAGTTTTTATAATGAGCGCGATGTCATACTCAAATTGTAAACAACAACATGCTTACCTTTAGTGCTCTCCTTTAGTCTTCTATGATGGGTGGGAGTGGAACTTCGTGTCTACTGTTAATAGCAGCAGTAGTAGTACTCCTCTAGGAAATATGAACAGCTTTACCAGATTCATGGTAATCTATCCAATAATGTTGAAATATTTCAGTCTGGGACTAGATCTACAGACCACAAACAAACGGGCATTATCATCCCCATACAGCCATGACTAAAAATGACACTATATAACAGCAACATCTCGTTCTAGTGATCTTCAGTCTTTATCTTTCTAAAGCTTGCTTTTGTTATTCGGTGTCAGACAGAGATATCACCATGAAAAGAATTCTTTGAAACTGCTTTCTACTGATAAAACGTCCCATTTAACTTTTCCACTGTTTAAACTATGACTAACGCATTTCTACAGGACGTCACGGACTGTAACTCCAAAACCTCGGCAGAAGTAATCGAAACTTTGGGGATGGTTGTGTAAGACTTAAGGTTTGTGTTTTGTTTTACATTTACTTTAACTATATCTGCTTTCCCTATTTTTGGGAAAGCTATTCCAGAAGTTTAAAGTTAGACTGCTTTATCCATTACAATACCAGTTTTGATGTGTACTGGGTGTCAATGTCATGCTGGAACAAATAATTGTGTCCAAGTTTCAGGTTTTGACAGTTGTTACACTGTTCTTAGGTTTGGAAGTCTCACTTTTACTCCTTTAAAGATATCTTATGTCCTTGAGGCCAAATAGCTCAGTTTATGTCTTATCTGACCATAAAAGGTTTCTCCAGAAGGTCTTTGGTTTGTTCCTGTGGGCAGCTGTTAGTGTCACTAAAGTTTGAAGGTGTAGTTTTTGGAGGAGGGACATCTTTCTCGTGGACAGTTAATGGCAGGCTAGAGTCTTGGTGGTTCATGGGTTGTAGGTTTCCTTCGAATGGAGCCTTAGCTTGACGCTCCGCTTAGTCCCTCTTTCCATATCCAAAAAACCAAAAAACAAAACAACAGTCCTTGATAGTTTCTCAATATTTACTTTGAAAGTCCAAACAGGTACACAGCAACAGAATTCCAAATTACGAAAACTTATAAAGTTCAATTCAAAATGGATGAAGAGAGATTGCGAGGTCAAAAAACCATGTGGCTCCACTCTCCTCTCGCCCAACTTCCTGTTTTTTCTGCACTATCAAAATAAAAGCATACATTTCAAATTAAACTGCATGTAGGCTTCTACATTACCGGCCCCTAATTGTTATCAATGTCTTTGAAACAATTACTCCAGAATCTTTAACTTAAATGAAAAGGTCTATGGCTACATTACTTAACTGAACTTCAACTATCTTAAAGAAATCTTCTTTCACTTTCCTCCCCTCAGAGGAAACTAGTTCTTGACTTTCGAAGAGTGCATCAATTATCTTCAGCTTCTTGCAAAAGGCACAGCTTTGTAACTGGTCGACAAAGCTCATTGGTCTTGGTCTTTACTTTCACCTGATGCACCAGACCTTTCTGGTCTGGAAAGATCTCTACGATTCTTCCTAGTGGCCATGAATTGCTGTGTCATCTACGATCAGCACAACATCACCAACATGGAAATTTCTCTTAGGTGTAGTCCATCGTTGACGCTCTTGGAGCTGCATGAGGTATTCCTTGCACCAGCGTTTCCAAAAAATGTCTGCAAGGTATTGGATTTGTCTCCACCTGCGATTTACATACTGGGCATCCTTGTTGAAGATTCCTGGGGGTAATTCTGGCTTAACCTTCAGCAACAGGAGATGGTTGGGTGTTAAAGCCTCCAGGTCATTGGGATCTGAAGATTCCTTTGTAATAGGCCTGCTGTTTATAATAGCCTCAGCTTCACACAGCAAGGTGTGGAGACCTTCTTCATCCAACAGTTGTTCTTTTACTGTGACGTTCAAAATTTTTCTCACTGAGCGGATGAGTCTCTCCCAGCTTCCTCCATGGTGAGATCCTGCTGGTGGATTAAAATGCCATTGGATCCCCCTTTGCTGCAATGATTTTATGATCATACTGGAGTTCCATTCTTTAATTGCTTTCTTTAACTCACTGTTAGCTGATCGGAAGTTGGTTCCATTATCCGAGTACATCTCTTTAACTTGTCCTCTTCTGGCAAGGAATCTTCTGATGGCGTTGAGACACGCATCAGTGTCAAGTGAAGATGCAACCTCCAGATGTACAGCTCGTGTGGTAAGACATGTGAAAATGACACCATATCTCTTTACTTGACTTCTTCCCCTTTTTACCAGGAATGGACCAAAGTAGTCAACACCTACTTTGGTGAACGGAGGGTCATCAGGCAGGATCCTGCATTTTGGTAAATCTGCCATTATTTGTTTGCCAGCACTTCCGTGTAGCCTTTTACAGGTGACACATTTTGACAAGAACCTTCTAATGGCTCCATTTGCTCCAGGGATCCAAAATTTTTGACGCAGATGAGCCAACATGTGATTCCGTCCGGCGTGAGCTGTAACATCATGGGTGTGTCTTAACACAAGCTGTGTGATATGTGACTCCTTTGGCAAGATGACTTGCTGCTTAGCATCATCTGGCATTGCTGCTCGACTCAACCTTCCTCCAACTCTTATGACTCCATCTTGCAGTACTGGAGTCAACTTGTAGAGAGAGCCTTTTTTCTTCACCCTTTGATGTTCTTTCAGCATTGCCAAGTCCTGTTCAAAACTTTGCTTCTGACAGTACTTCACAATTTCCATTTCTGCTTCAGACAAATCGTCACAGGTTAGATTTTTTCCCTTGAAAGCTTTCTTGAATTGGCTCATCCTGATTTCCTCACTCATTGTGCTTGCTTCCTTTCTCTTTGCTATTAATTCCTTAAGCAAACTCTTCAGTTTCATGAACCAGGCTACAGCACGCTTTAGCTTTGTCCAAGATGAGTAGTGATTCATCAGCTGGTCTACTGAGTCTTTGAGCCCTTGCATCTGAATGACATGTGTCTGAGCTTCTCTTTTGACCTCTAAGTCATCAAAATCCAGCATTCTGGGATCTGGATTCTTCGGCCACTGATCTTCTGAGCAGAATAGGAAACTTGGACCCGAAAGCCAATCGCCACATTTTAAGAATGCTGCAACAGTCTGTCCTCTAGAGACATGATCTGCTGGATTCAAAGTGGTATTGACATATCTCCACTGCCGAATATGAGAATGGCTCAAGATCACTGAGATCCTATTAGAAACAAAGGTCTTGAATCTTGTGCCTTCACTATTCAAGTACTTTAGCACAGCCGTGCTATCTGTCCAAAAAACAGATTCATGCAGTTCTACTTCTAGTTCCTTCTTTAGAAGTTTATCCATCTTCACTGCAACTGTTGCGGCAATCAGTTCCATTCGTGGGATGGTTGGACACTTCAAAGGTGCAACCCTTGCCTTTGCCATTACCAAGGTGGACTGAGTCTCGCCACTTGCATTGCGCAGCAACAGGTAGCTTGCTGTTCCATAAGCGTCTTCGCTTGCGTCAGCAAAATGATGCAGCTGCGCAAAGACTGGTGCACCAAAATGCTTTGACTTGATGCTCCTGTCAACTCCAAAGTCGTCAAGCCTTCGCAAATCTGCAACCCACTTATTCCAGCTCTTAATGACATCCTCTGGTAGGGATTCATCCCAGCCGTATTTCCTCCGACATAAATCGTGCAAGATTTTTTTTGCACACAAAATCACCGGAGCAACAAATCCCAGTGGATCAAAGATGGAGCTGAGAAGGGAAAGCAGTCCTCTTCTAGTGTTCGGTCTGTTTTTAAGGTTGATCTTGAACTTGAACTGATCTGATTCAGCACACCACTGAATTCCCAATGCTCTTTCCATCGGCAAATTACTCTCGTCCAGATTCAGAACTTTAAATCCTTGTGCTCTTTCTTCATCAGGAATTGAGTTGAGCAACTTTCTGCTGTTGCTTGACCATTTTGTTAGTCGAAATCCGCCTTTTGCCAACATGTTCCTCAAGTCAGAACACAGGGTGATTGCTGCGTCTTCCTCTGCAATTGACTTAAGACAGTCGTCCACATAAAAATTTTTCTTGACTGTCCTTGCAGCTTCTTGACCAAATTCCCTTTCGAAATCAGTAGCGCATTTCTGAAGTGCAAAAGATGCAACACTTGGCGAAGAGGTGGCACCAAAGATGTGGACCAACATTTTGTGTTCTGCAAGCTTCTCCTTGTAATTCCCATCAGACCACCAAAGAAACCTGAGGAGATCTGTATCTTCCTTGCTGACTCTGACCTGGTGGAACATGGCCTCCACGTCAGCCATTACTGCCACAGTCTCCTGTCGAAACCTCAGGAGGACTCCCACCAGTGAACTTGTCAAATCCGGTCCCTGCAAGAGATGCTGGTTCAGCGATGTTCCTTGAAAGCTTGCCCCACAGTCGAAGACAACACGTAACTTTTGCTTGACTGGATGTCTCACTCCATGATGAGGCAAATACCATGTTCGTCCCTCCAGTGACTTACATTCAGCATCGTTCAGTTTGATCGCGTAACCCTTTTTTAGGATATCATCCATATGTGCAACATATTCCTCGTAAAACTTGACATCTCTGGTGAATCTTTTCTGTAAGTTCAGCGCACGTTGCACTGCGACTTCTCTGTTGCTTGGCAAGCACAGCGCCTTGCTTCTCACTGGAAGACAAATACTATAATGGCCATCCTCCAGTTTTGCAGACTGAGACACCATGTTCAGAAACTGACGATCTTCCTTGGACATTTCAAGATTTTCGTCTTGTCCCGCATCAGGAAAGTCCTGCTTAAACTGTAGCTGCCAGAGCTCTTCCAACCTGGCTACTGATATCCTATTCACAGTCACTTGTGCCAATCTGTTTCTCCCACTCATGTCGCCTCCACTCCTAAGTGGTCCATTTACTGTCCAACCTAATATTGTTCTCACTGCGTAGGGTCCATTGTCCACGCTGTTTACCACCTTAAGCGGTTCCATGGCTTTGGGAACATTCACTCCTATGAGTAATCCAACATCCACTTGGATAGTGGGAAGTTTCACTTCCGTCAGGTGTGACCACCTGTCAACATCCTCCTGGCATGGGATATTGTTTTTACTTACAGGAATGTGGTCTTGTGCATACACCTCTGAAAGTTTAATAAACTGGCTACCATCCAGACTACTGACTTCCAGTGTCATGAATCGCTGTGCGGCAGGCAGGAGTTGGACCCAAAGTGCAGGACTCACAGACTCAGGGAGGTGAACTCAAAACTCAGCTTTATTTGCTGGCAGGGAAAAAACATACAAACTAATCTAAACTGGGAACTTGGAAAACTCACAGAGAGACACACAGGGAGATCCACACAGCATGAGGGACGACGCGACACTGACTCAGAGAAACACAGGGTTTAAATACACTGGGAAGTAACGAGGGGAATGAGACACAGAAGGAGGGCACAGCTGGGAGAAATCAGGACTGACGAGACAAGCAAAGCAGGACGCATTCACATGAGACACGGACCATCAAAGTAAAACAGGAAGTATCACACAGAGACGCGAACTTGACACAGTGGAGACAGCAACTAAGAAATACAGAGACATAAACCATAAGGCAGAGGTCTAAGAACCAAAATACACAGGGAAATACTCAGCTGGGAACACAAGAGACTAGACTAGAGAGAGTAACAAAAAACCAACCATAAGAACATAATGCACAATGCAGAGTGACAGAAAACAAGAAACTCAAACATGCAAAGACACACAATTACACAGAACAGAGGGGACACAGAGAGACATGAAGGGCAAGGGATCAAAACTAGAAGCCATAGAATAAATCACACACAAGTACAATAATACAAAAATCACAAAGAACTAAAAACGCTGGGTCAGGAGACCCAGGACCGTGACATCCAGTCCAGTCACAATGCAGGTGTTCACAACAGATTCATTTCCCATCGTTCGGAGTGAAATTTTCGTAATTCGTCCGTTAAGGTTCAGTTGTTTTATCAGTGACTCTGTCACAAAGGTGGCCGAGCTGCCTTGATCCAAGAATGCATATGTTGTTACTGTCTTGGTTCCTTTCTGGGCCTTGACACGTACTGGAACGACTGGAAGAATACAATCTTCCTTACCGGCCCCAGTCATGCTGAAAGTTGCTGTTGTTTGTACAAAAGCACTTGATACGAACTGTTGAACCGCCCCCCTTGCTGTTTCTTTTTGTGAGTCCCTATTGGTGATGTGCAGCAGGGTAGGATGCAGTCGAGAGCATTCTTGACAATGGAGCTTGTCTTTGCAACTGCTACTCATGTGACCATGTTTCAAACAGGCAAAACACAGTCCTAAGCTCCTTAAAAACTCAATCTTGTCCTTATGAGGCTTGTCCTTGAGCTTTCTGCAGATTTGGAGGTTGTGTTGCTCTCCCTTGCAATAAACACAAGGCTTGCTGCTTGAATCCACTGGGACAGTCCGTGGTTTTGATGCCACTTGTTTGGCACTTTCTGTCTTGTTTTCCATTTTAGGGTCAGTGATTGCTGTTGTAAACACTTTCTTTGGTTTGAATGCCTCTGCATATTGTGGCTTTGCTCTTTGTCTGAATGAGTCCTTCACACCTGTTGTAGTTTCCCTTATATTTCCATAAAGTGGGTGTAGCACGTACCTAACTTGCTGATTGATAAAGTTGACAAAATCCTTAAACTTGACTCTTTTCTTCGTTTTGTCTTGCAGGTCACAAGCATATTTTCGCCACGATTCTTTAAGTTTGTAAGGAAGCTTGTTAGCTAATGCCCTTAGGTTAGACGTATTATCCAAGTCTTCCATGTAGTTAACATCTGTCATTGCATTGTAGCAGCCGGTAAGAAACAATGCAAAGGACTGTAGTGCAGTGCCGTCTTCTGGCTTAATTGTCTGCCAATCCAAGGCCTCCTTTATGTAGGCTTCAGCTATCTTAAAGTCATCTCCAAAAAACTCTTTGAGCATTTGTTTCGCCTTTGTATAACCCACTGAAGGTTCCATGTGGATGCAACTTTTAACCAACTCATGGGGTTGTCCACTCGTGTACTGCAGCAAATACTGTAGACGATCACGATTATTATCAGTGCGGTTTTCAATTCCATGTTCAATGGAACCGATAAAAGAGTTGTATTCAAGTGGATCTCCGTTGAAAGTTGGAATGGAGATGTCAGGTAATAGAGAAACTTTGTGATTCTTTACCAGGTACTCAGTGACATTAACTTGCTGAGAATTGGCTTGACACAAACTATCGAGCACAGGTTCACCAGCCCTTTCAGTGCTTGGCGCAGGCACTGTCCTTTCTTGCATTGGTGTCTGCACATCGTCGTCATCGTAGGGTGCAGATGAGACGTATTGCGATGTTGGGTGGAATGTGGTTTTAGTCTCAGTTTTGCCATTCTGATCATCATCTGCAAAAATGCTCATGTCTGGCTGTGTATCTTCATATTTTTGCAAAACTTCCAGTTTTGCATCTGACTCAGCAAGGGCAGTCTGCATAGCATGCATTTCCTTTTTAGCCTTTATTGCAGCCTCTCTTTGTTTTTCTTCCGCCTGCAATTGAGCTTCTTTTCCTTTCATTTCTGCATACCAATCCGCTTCTTCCTTTTCTATTGCCAAACTCTTCTCCAGAGCTGCAGCCTTTGCTTTTAATGCAGCACGCTCCATTTCTACCTTTAATCTAATAGAGGAAGATGTAGAGGAAATGCTTCCACGTTGTGATCCAGATCTACTGGAGCGTTTGCTTGCCGACTTTGATGACGTGGACCTATTATCTGCCTGCTTTCCTGTGTCGTCCTCTCTGTTCTGTTCAGAGCGTTTCATGACTTCATTCATCCACCCTTCACATTTCCAAAAGAAATCATTCAGTGACTTGTTCTTTGGATCAAACCAACTATTTTGATCTTCCAAAAATTCATCTTCACTCATAAGTTGTTGCAGTTCAGAATTTAGGCTAGCAAAGTCTTGCTGCAAAGAGCTAAAGTCAACTCGTAATTTATTTTTAACGAGGTCAACATTTGCATCATCTTCCATTAATTGCTCAATTTCTTTTTTCATGCCTGTTAATTGAGAGAGCTTATGTCTACGTGTGTTGACATTTCTAGTCTTGCAGTCTTCCATAGCCTTCTCAGTCATTTTTACAATCCTTTTTCCACTGTTTTGTTCATCCATGGGCAGCAAAATTCCCAACTCAATCAATACACATGCACCTCAGCAAATTGAAAAAGGGCAAGGCAATTTAAAACCTACGGTTTTCCATCTTCAATTTTTCCTCGGTTCGGTATTTCCTTCTTACTTTATAATCAGGTGTTTTCAAACTCCATTAATCTGTGAAGAGCTGGTTTTTTGACTAATGTAGGTTTCCTTCGAATGGAGCCTTAGCTTGACGCTCCGCTTAGTCCCTCTTTCCATATCCAAAAAACCAAAAAACAAAACAACAGTCCTTGATAGTTTCTCAATATTTACTTTGAAAGTCCAAACAGGTACACAGCAACAGAATTCCAAATTACGAAAACTTATAAAGTTCAATTCAAAATGGATGAAGAGAGATTGCGAGGTCAAAAAACCATGTGGCTCCACTCTCCTCTCGCCCAACTTCCTGTTTTTTCTGCACTATCAAAATAAAAGCATACATTTCAAATTAAACTGCTTCTACATGGGTTGTTCCTGAACATCCTTACCAAATTCCTGTCATCTGAGGGTGACAACCTGGGTCTTCTTTCAGACACTGAAAAAGTGGCAACATATCTGCCTAACTTAGACTTATGATGATTAACAGTTCTTTGAAATGATCTTTGAATCTGCAGTTGTTTAGAAGTGACTCCAAGAGACCTTCCCGACTCATGTAAATCTACAAGTCTCCTTCTTAGATCTTTACTGAGTTCCTTTGACTTGTTCTCAGTATTGGTCAATCCAATGACTTCTGTCAAACAAATCTTTTTTTACCCAGCAAAGCTGTAGTCAATCAAGTTAGCTAATGAGAAGTTAATAGGCCTCGGCCTTGTCAAGATAAAAGCCACTGTAGAAACTCTAAAGTCATTAAAGATATGTGCTGTACAATGATTCCACCTGAAAAAAGAGCAGTTCAAAGAAATTGTTCAAACCCAAAAGCTTGACATGCCCATGATGGATGTATGTAAACCTCTAACCACAACTGTACAAAGTCAGTGTAGTTTAATTGAGTTCATACACACTCAACAAAAATATAAACGCAACACCTTTGTTACTGCTCCCATTCCCCATGGGATGGACGTAGAGACCTAAAATTCATTCCAGATACACAATATAACCATCCCTCCCAAACAGTGGTCACAAATCAGTCCAAATGTGTGGTAGTGGGCACATCTGCTATATTGAGATAATCCATCCCACCTCACAGGTGTGCCACATCAGAATGCTGATCTGACATCATGAGTAGTGCACAGGTGTACCTCAGACTGCCCACAACAAAAGGCCACCCTGGAATGTGCAGTTTTTTGTGCTATTGGGTGTCTGGGGACCCAGAACCGGTCAGTATCTGGTGTGACCACCATTTGCCTCATGCAGTGCAACACATCGTCGCATGGAGTCTATCAGATTGTCAATTGTGGCCTGTGGAATGTTGGTCCACTCCACTTCAATGGCTGTGCGAGGTTGTTGGATATTCATGGGAACTGGTACACGCTGTCGTATACGCCGGTCAAGCACATCCCGAACATGCTCAATGGGTGACATGTCCGGTGAGTATGCTGGCCATGCAAGAACTGGGACATTCTCAGCTGCCATCTGCCCTGAACAATGTGAACCATGATTCATCCGTGAAGCGCACACCTCTCCAACGTGCCAGACGCCATCAAATGTGAGCATTTGCCCACACAAGTCTGTTACGGCGACGAGCTGGAGTCAGCTCAAGACCCCGATGAGGACGACGGGCATGCAGTTGAGCGTCCCTGAGACGGTTTCTGACAGTTTGTGCAGAAATTGTTTGGTTGTGCAAACCAATTGTTCCAGCAGCTGTCTGGGTGGCTGGTCTCAGACGATCTTGGAGGTGAACCTGCTGGATGTGGAGGTCCTGGGCTGGTGTGGTTACACGAGGTCTGCGGTTGTGAGGCCGGTTGGATGTGCTGCCATATTCTCTGAAACGCCTGTGGAGACGGCTTATGGTTGAGAAATGAACATTCAATGCACGGGCGACAGATCTGGTTGACATTCCTGCTGTCAGCATGCCAATTGCACGCTCCCTCATTGCTTGTGGCATCTGTGGCATTTTGCTGTGAGACAAAACTGCACATTCCAGGGTGGCCTTTTGTTGTGGGCAGTCTGAGGTACACCTGTGCACTACTCATGATGTCAGATCAGCATCCTGATGTGGCACACCTGTGAGGTGGGATGGATTATCTCAATATGGCAGATGTGCCCACTACCACACATTTGGACTGATTTGTGACCACTGTTTGGGAGGGATGGTTATATTGTGTATCTGGAATGAATTTTAGGTCTCTACGTCCATCCCATGGGGAATGGGAGCAGTAACAAAGGTGTTGCGTTTATATTTTTGTTGAGTGTAGAAATATAGCAGATATTTGTCTGTGAATCCAGTATGCTCAAACTAGACTCGAACTCTCGATGCAACCGTTTCCAGTTTATGTTGCATTTGAGAAAGTGTAATGTTGTACATAACTGGTAAAAACGGCTCTGAATAGTCGCCTTCCAGAAAAATTTCAAGAATAAATACAATGTGGAGAAACAAAATGCCAAAATTTTAGACTGATGATTTTAAATAAGCTTCAAATGAAGGCTGGTGGCTCATGATAGGTTTCGATGTTCAACATAACAAATCTAATTTACCAGAAAGCATCTTTTTGAAACCACGCCAACCTTATTTAGCTATTCCAAAACCCGATGCCAGATGTCTAAATAATTTCACCAGATCAACCCAAATTTCCCCTCTCAAAAGATAAGAAAGTGTTCTGAGTGACATTTCAACAGGCTGTTCCCAACTTCCAGCAAGATTGAACTTGCCTGAAGACAATGACAAGCTCCTCTCTGTCTGATGTCACTTCCCATTTCCAGGCCGACTGCTATCTGCTACTGGCTTCTGCCAATAATAGCTCATCAAAACAACACAACCCTTCTTGGCACCAAAATAAAGGCTGCGGTCCGCGTCTGTGCCACTCAGTTGTCAATTAAGACTCCTCTTCACACTGACACTTGTGACTTAAAAGAAACAGTCGAGAATGTGATGAATTTGAGCCGACAGATGAGAAGGCAGTGCGCTGCGTTGCAGTACCATAGTGCGCTTGAGATATGGATAACAACTGACACAACTGGCAGGTCTTATGAAGTTTGATTTCATTTGTCAGGCTTGCTTGCTCCCTCACTTTTCAATCATCGTGGTAATAGCTCATTCTGATCGCCTGAAGACACTCACTCTCACTTCCATTTAAAATGCAAAGACATAAATATAGTAGGTGCCGCTATGGGCTGCACATCAAGATGGCATTTGTTGTATCCGAGATTCTGTAAATTCATATGTTTAAATGCGTGTAATATAGGTATCAGCGAGGATACTGAACCAGGTTTTGGGTGGTTACAAAGGTGTCGTGATCTCTAGAAGTGACAAGGTTTTGCAAAAGAAATAAATAAAAATGAAAATACATATCACATAAACCATAAATGACAAGGAAATAACCATCAACCTTGGTATTTGATCGCTAAGTAGACAAATGGAGCAGTAAGTGTCCAAGCCTGTCTCGGCGAATACCTTGCATGCTTGTCTCCAGCCGACCACATGACGCTAATTCCTGACTGAAGCGCTCCTCCTGTGCAGCCCTAATCCTGCCTGTGAAATGTGACAAGATCATTCTTAAGGCCTACTTTAGTCTGAATAATCTGCCCATCACAGACATTCATCCCAACCTGCACAGTGCCTCCAGCATCATAACACGCTACCTGTATGTTTTCACCATGACTTAGGCGCCATAAATTAAATCTACACGAGCAAAATGTCGGTGTATGTCCATGTGGACATTTTACATTGATTGCACTGCAAACATTATGAACAGTGTCCAGAAGATTTACTGCAAATGATCAATTAATTGCGTCAAAACACAACAGGAATTCTTAAGTCATGATAAACAATTCATTAAGCTCTTTTTTGGTTTGTTTGTTTGTTTTATATCCTTGCAAATGCATTAATATCTTGATTTTTGGAAATGGTGATCCGACAAACAAGAAATTCGTCAAAATAAATAAGCCCGACCAAGTTGCGTGCCATAATCTCACGAGTGCTTTCCTTGTTTTCTTACAGCTAATAAAGTACAGTACAGTGGATCTCACAGGCGCTTCTTGAAGTTTCCACAAAGTTCTGTACCAATAATATGGCAGCTGTCAGATTGAATTGAGCGACTGGTTCCCGACGCTAACGTGAAGGTTAGGTGAAGTTAACTCTTCTTTACAGCATGACTACAAGCTGCCAGGAGCCTCACCTTCCCGATGGCAAGTGGACGACAGCATATAATCTCCACGGGCTTTACTTTCTACTCCTGACCAGCTTTAACTAATTGAGAAGACAAAGTGAAAAAGACCCTTCACTGCCACGATCTTGGCTGCACCTCAACTTTTCTAACTCTCTCAGTCATGCTGCGCTCCTGTCATCTGACTTCCGGCGAGACGGCATAAGTTCTTCGTGTCAGCTCCGAGTTGAGAGCTTGCAAATGAAGTCAACGCTGCAGTATTTGACACTCAGATTGGGGCGTGTGTGTGGGTGGGTGGGGGCGAGGAAAATATCTTGGGTGTAGTCAAGGGGAATGGGTATGACTTCTAAGTATCTGAAATGTCCTGTCTTAAACACATAATATCCGTAATACTTCCTGACACATTCGCCTATAACCTCTTATTCTGTGCCAGCTTCTGTGGGTCCCTTTTTTCTCTCTCTGGGCGTAGAAGAAAAGCAGTCTATTTTCTTGTCATATTTGCTTGAAAGGGGACTCTCAACTTGGAGTCTAATTTCCTGCACTTTAAAGACAGTCCACATGCAAGGTGCATTACCATGCTATCAAGGTGATGGGAGCAATTTCAAACTGTCAGTCAGTCATGGAAATATCAGAGAGACTTAATGTCTAGTGCAACCTGTCAAAGGCTCCTGTGAAGAGGTGGAGAGCATAATCTGAGTTTTATTCACTCAGTACCATTTACTTGTCAGTGTGGCTCTCTGTTTCACTCTAGATGGTAGCTCATAAGGAGATGGGGATATATAATATGCCCATATGTATAGAAATATATATGTATAGAAAGTGGGAGAGAGCTACTTAAATGAAGAGGTCACTATGGCAGGTTTAAAAATGTATAAGAAGACCAAAGACAAAGAAGGAAAATGTAGAGCTGCTGCATATCAACAGAGAGCACTTATGTACCAAGTACCATAGCTTCAGCCCGAGTATAAAACTGCTCCATCTCGTATGATCTTACAGTGCTTGCTTCGAAGACAGCAGTTAGTTAAGGCTGTTAATTTCCCGATAGACGCACCACTCTGGGTGACACACTGGGGCTGTACTTAACCATTATTAATGTGACAGGCCTCACTGCAAAGCAAATCAATTAAACAGGAGCAATCACCATAGTCTGGATAACGGCCCTTTTAAGGCTGTTTTCATGTGACAAGGAGGTCCTCGATCCAGGCCTCTGCGCCGAGACCTGACAGGTCAAGAAAGCGGCATGAAACAATAGCACCTTCTAACCATCATCTCCCCTTTTTACCTGTCAGATCCAGTCGGCCTGTCTGGCTGCTGACGCGGCGTGCCCTGCGCCGCCTGCCACAAGGTGAATTTTCATGTCATGTCGGGGGAATTTCTTATTCCATTTGCTCGACATTATAATGCCGCATTTATCGACCATATCCTCTTTTTGAAAGCTATATGTCAGGGCGCCTGAGTTTTTGTCATTTTTTTTCCAACAGATTCAGTTACTTGTCCCTCGTAATTAGCTCAATGTACACGTGCAAGCATAAAGGGAGCGTAATACCAAAAGTGGAGCACGCACTTACTTTAGCGCTTTTCGGGCGATTCTTTCGCTTGTGATCTCTGAAGTGTCTGAAAGGGTGGAAAGAAAGCTGCTTTCAAAAAAACACCACTTTTTACACTTACTCACGATGTTGGTTGTCATTCCATTTTTTTTTTATAAAAAGACAAAAAATTATATAAAACCAGCTGAAATATATTACAAGCATGCTTTTGTCTAATCAACCCTGTTGTGGAGACTATCCATCAGCCCGCAAAACTGAATTATGCAATACCCATTATATAATTATACATTATACAATACAGTCATGATAGAAGCTCCTGACAGGGTGACCCTAATTGCCATTGTTTTCCATTTTTAATAATCCCCAGAGATAAATTGTCAAGTCGTCTCCAGTGCTTCAGCACAGAAAAACCACCACCTGAAAATAAAACGAAGACTAAAAGCTAAACTAAAAACACAAAAAGTGCCACAAAGAGGACAGAGGAAAGTCTTCACCTCTGATCTCGCTTATTTTACTTCCACATGAATCCTCAATAAAAAAATATTTTGATGGGCAAAATGTAGAACCGAATAAAAATTGTCAAAGCGATGTGAAAGATGCATTTCTTTGTATTTTCTTTGCCCATTAAGGCAAAAGATAAGCGTGGTTAACAGAACAGAACTCAGAAAAATAGAAAAGCTGTTTCTAAGGATCATTACTGAATGTGTGTTTTTAAAACACATGGATTAAATATCTAATTTCAGATGATAAATTAGGGCTATGTTTTTGGATATTTTTAATAAAGGCCAGAGAAGATGCTTTAATGAAGAAATGGATGCAAAAAGAACTGGGTGAATTAAACCTGATTTCTTTCTTTTTTTTATTTGCAGAACTTAAAGTTCAGACATTTTTGCTGAATTCATTATTAAATGTGAGCTGGAGGGAACTTTTGTAGAAGAAAACGTGAATTAATCCTTTAAAAAAATAAACAAACCCTTAATATTTAATAGTAAAGCCCAGAGATGTGCTTTCTTTCGGTGTAATCACCAACTAGAGGTACCCAGCCCTGCTTGTAAACGTTTGTATTTGCATGGATTCCGGGTGATTCATAAATGTGTCCTTGTGTGAAATACTAGCGGGAGATTTCAAGCTTTCTGTTTCAAAGTAATGAATTGCGGCGACGGAAAAAAAAGTGAAGCCATTTAAGGATAAAGCCGAGAATTTGGTGTCTGCCGCTGCGAGCCATCCATCACGTCCACAATAAAGGAGCTTTTGCCTGACGTTCGAAATTTATGGTCGCCCTTCTCTGCCCTAATAACTCAAAGCGCTGTGTCAGAGCCTGACAGCCGTTGCCGAAAACAGCACCCCTTTTATCAATCAAAAAACACTTGCATATGTTTAACTTTCGCCTGATCAGCAAGACATTTATAGGCTATTGAGTAATAAGATAAGTGGGTCTATTTCGATGGGAAGAAATGTGGACGCTTTAATGATTAATGGCAGCCACAAGAGTTTTTTTAAGCGCTCTTGGAACAAAAAAGAAGGATTTTTGGCATGAGTGCGGAGGAAATGTGGAGGTGTATTTTTTAATTTCCTACACCCAGAAAAAAATATATAATAATGATAATCACTTGGAAAAATTACATGCTATTAAATCAGTGTCTGTAGCAGAATTACAGCGCCATATAAAAATACCTTGGAGCTTATCTCCAATTAAACAAATTGCTGTTTTTAGTTTGACCAGACCAGGCGGTGTAAAGCGGCCCTGTGCGGTGATGGAGCGGTTAGGGGAGATAATACAACACGTATTATCTGCCCTTCTCGTGGATTCACTTTACAGCTTTTGACCTGAGCATGGCTGAGAAGAGGCAAAAAATAAATAAATAAATAAAATAAATCTGCAGACAGTTGACTGGCAGGACAGGGAACTGACAGATGACAGGCTGTGATTGAGGGAGAAAGTTGCCGAACATGTGAAACATGGCGATAGATGTCGCACACTGTAGGCAGGGGATGTGACCTTACAAGTCCCTCGCTTGATTACTTTTTATTGTTTTGAGTAACTGGGTCCAAAGACCGTCTCCTTTATTAACTGCAGTCTAGTTATGCAAAGAAGATGCAGATTTTAAAGCAGATTTTAGCCGCAGGCGATAGTTTGTCCACTCCTACTCTCTTCTTTTAGGGGAAATAAATGTCGGCTGTACAAACGTTTCAAAACAAATCTTTTCATAATCTTTGTCATCTTTATTCCCTGGTTTCCCCCCCCCCAAAAAAAACCCCCACACAGGATGCAGGTGCAGCGCATGCGTCAAAGTGCCAATTACGCAAAAGGCGCGTGTAAAGTCTGGAAATTAAAAGCGCTCGGAGTGGGTGAAATATGAAACAGACACCCGTGTGAGCAGGAAACGTCACATTACCTCGACCCTCTGATCACATCGGCATCTCTTTTTGATTGGGGGGCTGCACGGGCAGCAATCCGCGGACTGATTCAGATGCTGCTAGTGAGGAGGCGGAGTGATCCCTCCTGCCCGCAACCCACGTAAACCGTGCCCGCTCTCGGACCCACAGCCACAGTGTTAGAGCGACGCCGGAGATGAAGCAACGAGGCTGAGAAGCGCACGGATTCTGCTCACACACTCCGCGTCTCTTCCGAGGATTTAACTGTGATTTTCTTTTATTTCTGGCAGCGGCTCCAACCGTCAGACGTTTTGAGTGCTGGCTTGCTTAACCCTACCCATGGCATTTTTCAACCATTTATAGGAGAATTGGGTCATGATCACATCGCCCACGGTCTCTGTCCTGAGAAATAGCATAAATCTAGCGTGGGAGAGCGGCTCCTCGGGGGAGAAGGGAGCAGTGAAGATAAGCCAACTATCCGTCCACAACTCCGTCTCTCCCGCAGACCCTACTCGACAAGCCAGTCGTCTTCCCATAAAGGTTTTGAAAATGCTTACGGCACGGGCAGGACACATTTTACACCCGGAGTACCTACAGCCGTTACCGTCCACTCCTGTCAGTCCCATCGAGGTAAGCGCTACAGCGGTTAAAATAAAACACGTTGTTTTTATTCGCTTATTCTCAAACTACTGCGTGTTCACTCCGAAATTGCAGGACACCAGAGCTCCCGACACGACACGAGTGGACAAACTGTGGTCAAGATTTGTATTTAGGCTATGTGTTGAAATACAGTAATAAACTGTACTCTCGATGTTCTACTCACTTCAGACTTTAACGACCCTTTTATGCAAACTGATGCCAATATTTTGAATGTCATTCCGTCGTGTTGTACAATCTTATCTTCCACCTAATGTAGATCAGCTACGTGTGTGCGCCTTCCTCCTTTACATACCTATTATGCTGAGTTGTTTTGAGTTTCATCCCAAGATAACTTTATGCGCAGTGCGTAAAATGCGCGAAACGGACATATGTGACTATTTATCGCAAAATATTACATGTACGTGTGAGTGTTTTCCTGAATTTTTTAACGTTGTGTTTGTTTCAAATTCTCAGCTGGATGCCAAGAAGAGTCCGCTGGCCCTTCTGGCCCAAACGTGCTCTCAGATCGGCAAACCGGATCCGCCGTCCTCCTCCAAGCTGTCCTCTATAACCTCCAATGGATCTAGCGACAAGGAGGCCAAATCCGGCCCGCTGAAGATGAGCGACATCGGAGCCGACGACAAATCGAGCTTCAAACCTTACTCAAAATCATCAGAGAAGAAGGACTCGAGCAGCAGCCTCAGTGGAGATAAAAACAGTTTCCGAGTGCCTAGCGCCACCTGCCAGCCGTTCACCCCCAGGACAGGCAGCCCCGGCTCCTGCACCTCCGTTTCTCCTCTGCCATCTGAAGGCAAAGCGGGGGACAAGGAGGAAAAGAAGGAGTCTGATAGCAATAAAAGCACTATGACGGAGAGCAACGGCAGCCACGGGATAAGTGGGATTACCTCTGACGGCAACCAGCAACAAGAAAACACATCTGGATCCAAGGCTGTTACATCAGACTCCATATCTGTAACCTCGTCATCATCATCCGTCCTCGGCTCCGGGCTGGTGGCCCCTGTCTCCCCCTATAAGCCCGGTCATACAGTTTTTCCTTTACCACCTGCTGGTATTTCCTATCCTGGAAGTTTAGCCGGTGCATATGCGGGTTATCCGCAGCCGTTTCTCCCTCATGGAATGACCCTTGACCCCACCAAATCCAGCAGCCAGCTTTTAAGCGCACAGTTTGCTGCTGCCAGCTCGCTGGGATGCAGCAAAGCGGGAACGAGCCCCTTAGCTGGAGCATCCCCACCGTCTCTAATGTCTGCTAGTCTGTGTCGAGACCCCTACTGCCTGAGTTACCACTGCACGAGCCATTTGTCCGGCGCAGCCAGCGCTAACTGCGCACATGACTCTGCGGCAGCTGCGGCAGCTGCCTCGGCGCTCAAGTCTGGATACCCGCTCATGTACCCGACGCACCCGTTACACGGCGTGCATTCCACGACCCCTTCTTTCAGCGGACATCCCTTATATCCTTACGGGTTTATGCTGCCCAACGACCCCCTGCCGCACGTGTGCAACTGGGTGTCGGCGAACGGACCTTGCGATAAGCGCTTTTCATCCTCCGAGGAGCTCCTCAGCCACTTGCGGACTCACACGGCCTTTGCCGGCACGGAGAAGTTGATATCTGGGTACCCGGGGTCGTCTTCTCTTGCTAACGCTGCTGCTGCTGCTGCTATGGCTTGTCACATGCACATGCCTCCAAACGGAAGCCCGAGCAGCCCGAGCACGCTGGCCCTCAGGGGCCCTCACCACCCCCTCGGACTCAGCAGTCGCTACCACCCGTATTCAAAGAGCCCCCTGCCCACTCCCGGGGCCCCGGTGCCCGTGCCCGCGGCTACCGGACCATATTACTCCCCGTACGCCTTGTATGGACAAAGACTGACGACAGCATCGGCCTTAGGATATCAGTAGTGACAGAGAATTACACATTTATAAAGGAGATTTAGGCCCAATGAGTTTTATATTGTACTTAATGCAGGGATTGGATCCAGGTGGGGATCAGTGTATTTATTTGCGATAGCTTCAAGCGTGACTAAAATAAAAAATAATTATAATATAAAATTTCAAAAGACTCAATGTGCATTATTTTTACACAGGAGAAAAGCGTCTTTGCAAGTTAAATAAAGTTAGGACCCTTTTTCTTTCTTTTGAGTAATGTGGAGTTTATTGTTTATTTGATTTATTGTGACTGGTGGGGTTTTGTAAAGCAAAAAGTTATTTTAAAATGTGCCTTACTCAGAGGGATTAGGGGGCTGCCAGAGCTGAGTGCGTGACGGAGTGATGGACGTGGAAAATCAATCAGAGCAGTTTCTTACAGAACTGCCATCGATTTATTTTATTTTATTTATTTATTTTTGGGGGGAGAGATAAACGTTTCATGAGGGTGTTTGATTTACCTGAAGAGTATAAGACAGCTGTTTGGTGAGGGTTTTTTTTTATTATTATTATTTATTTATTTTATTTTAAGGCTCCCTTTTTATTTTTAAGTATAGGGCAGGGTCAAATCAGGTCAACAGTTTTAATTTACAATAAGAGGATTTTCTCCCTCCGGTAACATCTTGTTTTGTTTTTGCTGTGTTAGTTTGACTATATATATATATAATTAATTATTTAACTTCCCCAACTTTATTTTATTCCTAAAGTTGGGGAAGATGTTTAATATCTCACTGACATTTATGGCAGAATTTTGAAGATACTCCCTTTTATTCACAACTGTGTTTTTGCTTCTGGTCTCACCATGAGGCTCATAATGGGGTTTTTAAAAGGGCCCAAGGATAGAGAAGCAATAACTGCAAAACCTTTGAAGTTACAGAGGCTTCTATGAGCATCTGCTGTTTTTATTTTATTAAGTTTTAGTAACAAGAAGCAAGAGAAAAAAAGAACAAGAAAAAAACACCACTTGGTCCTGCAGCTACAGTACGTGTGTGTGTGTGTGTGTGCAAATGTGTGCTCAGATACAATATCTTTTGGGCTCATCAAAACATGCTGAATCTTCTCAATCACACGGTCATGGATTATTGTTTCATTAACGAAGACAAATGAGCTGCTGATACCAGCGAGGCGCTCGCTAAACAAAGATTTACGATGACACCAGATGTGGGACGTTTCCACAGCTTTTGTGATTGCTGTAATGAAGCAGAGAGCATGAAATAAAGTGAGGCCTAACTATTTAATCAGCCCCCTTAAAACAAATCAACTAAATCAAGCCAGCAGTGTCATTATCCATCCTCAGTAAATCAGGCTGTTCTCCAGCAATAAAATCACCATCATTAATGGTCAGATGTCATATTCATCAAATCCAGCCATCCTTCATGTAGATGAGGCCTAAACATAGCTCAGTGATAGATGGTAATAAAGCTGCTAACCTATATTTCAGCACTGCGACCAGTCAGCCACCGAGTCGGCATAGATCATATGTGATGCATCTTTTTTCATTTACAAACAGCACATTAATATGATGTGAACAAATTGGGTCACGATCTCTGAACTTATTGCTCGAAGGCTGATTGATGTTTGACTCTGCTGAAGAAATTCACACATCTTCACAAGCAGATAAACCTGCTAATAAATGATTCAGTTTCAGTTCAATTTTATTAGCAGTGGTTAATGAGCTAGTTTAAATTTAAGGATGGGCCTAAAAGTCTGTGCGTGTGACTAGATTAAAGGTAGACGTGCTCATTTGCTTTGCGTTGTTAAGTTGTTTTTCCTAACTAAAAAAAAAAAAAAGGTGGCTTAGTGGTGTAGTGGTTAGCCCTCTCCCCTCACAGTATGAAGGCCCTAGGTTTGAATCCACTGGCCAGCTGGGAAGTGTGCCTGTTGTTGTCCCTCCTGATATTTGTGCTTCCTCCCACAGACATGTTTCTCAGTTTAACTGATGATTCTAAATCGGCTGTAGGTGTGAATGGTTGTCTCTCTATGCTTGCAACCTGTCAAGGGTGCACCACACTTTCATCCAGTGATAGCTGGAACAGGATCCAGCCCTTGACCTGCCACCCTGAACTGTACAAATGGATGGACTTTCAAATAATCCTGAACCCAATGAAGTGAACAGCATTTTGTTGCTATCAGAAATGATACTCTAATTTGCCGTCTTTAGTTTTGAATTCAAATTAAAGGACAAAAAAGAAAAACAAAACATACATTAATATGTTGTCAACGCAAACAGCAAAACCCTGGAGGTGTGTGAATGGTCCGCAGTGCTAATTCACTAACAATACTGTAGATTTTCTTTCTGTTTTAAGAGGAAGAAACAAGCTAATATCTAAAGTAGCGATTCCTTTTAAGCTATCTGCATTATGAGTGTTGTAGCATGATCTCCAGCCTTTGTGGTCTCATACAGCATCAGTGTAATATAGTAGTGTAGTGTGCAATATAACAATTGCAAATTAAGTAAGCCCGATCAAAACTGATATTTTCCTTTTTCAGCAGAAATGAAGAAGCAAACATTTGATCCTATTTGAAAGAGTGCTTATTAATAAAAGGTATGAAACAAATAGCTAATCTTCCATATTTAATTTTTTATTTTTTTTTAAAGCATGTCAGTCACATGGAGAAGTACACTCCTGCATTCAACAAACCTTCAAAATCCATAAAATTAGAATCAGGGGTTCCAGGTCTGTGCCAATGGTAATAACGTCTTTTGGGAGTGACAGGCAGAACCTGCCTTATTTAAAGCTCAGACATGTGGTGTTCTTGCTATTGAAGTGTGTGGTGTCATCATGCCAAAGTCTAAAGAGGTTGCTTCAGAATTCTGAGTCTGGGAAAGGATTTAAAAGGATCTTCAAATTATTTGCAATAAATCACTGAATTGCCAAAGACAAATTCATCCCAAAAACAGACTCTTTGCAAAAAAACCAAAAAAATCCAAAAAGTCTCCAAGAACTTCCTAATCTGCTGAGTTTGCAGGTATCTCTCACAGCTGTTGGTGTCTGCGATCAGAAACAGAAAGCACAAATCTGACCTGCATGGAAGGCGCACCAGGAGAACAAGGAACGTTAGAGGAAGACTACAATTTGACAGCGAACAATTAAGCAAAGATCAGGGTTTTTGGAGTAGTGTGCTCCAGACAAATGCATTAAAGATGGAGTTCTCTGGCTGCAGTAACAGCAAAGACATCTGGCACAGATCGAAGACAGCCTCTCAGGAGAAGAACCTCATACCACCTGCAAAGCATGTTATGATTCGAGGTTCTTTCACTGCCTTGAGGTGCAGGCAGCTTGCAGTCACTGATTCAACTAAAACAAGTGTTTAAGATCACGTGGGGCCAATCAGTCCTGAAGCTGAACTGAAAACTGACTTTTCAGCAGGGTAATGATTCTTAACAAATCCCCAAAGAACATGAGGAACGACATGCAAGGAACTAGGAATCTTGCCATTTTGCAAGGAAGAGTGAGCAAAAAATTTACCCGACAGATGCCAAAGACTGGAAGACAAGTATGCAAAATTTCTACAAGTAGTTATTTCTGTTAAATGGCAAAATGATTACTTCTGATGCCAAGATGTAGCTGCTTTTTCAAAGATGAACATTATCTCTATTTAGATATCTTCGGTCCAAAATTTAATAAAGTTGCAAAATGAGGAGGCTGTGGGTCGTCAACCAATTGGCATGTTGATGTTTCTATCCCTGGCTCCATCAGTCTGTATTTTTAAGTATCCTCAGGCAAGACAGCAAACCCTAAGATGTGCCTGATGCATCCAATGAACTGTGAGTATTTGTGTGATTACGGTTTGAAAATCACTATAAGTACCAGTCCGGCTATTATACGAACTCAGTGATGGAATCGGCTAATTTTGTGGTTGTGCTGAAAATTTCCATTGGATGTACTTATTTTGTTTCACATAACTTTCTATCCCACCATGATGAAGTCTACCCATCTGTTTCCATGTGACAGATGATGTCTTTTCCACGTGTCTGAAAGAAAAATGCAGCCAGGAGACTCTGGCTTAGTGACTCCATGCTGAATCACGGGGAAGGCCCCACCTGTTCTGCTTTGAACCACACCAAAATCAAGAGCCACAGCCTATCACCTAAGGAGGAACAGGCCGGCACAGTACACCCTGGGAGAGACGCATGCCAACGTTGAAAAAAATGGTCACCTCAGCACAGCTGTGCGCCATGTGTTGCACTTTCCGTGGCAAGTTCTGGTTGAAGGCAGTGGACGCCATCGCTGCTACGCCGAGCTGACGTTCCCTCACAAAACGCCCACAGTCATGCATGAAAATGTCTTTTTTTCCAAATCAGCTCACGCAGATACATAAATCAACCAGCCCTCAAACACGTGTTGCCGTCACATAATGAATTTAACACCCTTTTGTCAGCAATATTAATGATCCAATCAAGGGATTTCCCCATCGCTACATAAACATTTACTGCTTTGAATAAACCTTCCTCGGTGCTCTGGAAAAGCAAGCAGGACTCTGTTTACAGGCACGAAAGGAAAAACCAATGACCTTTTGCGTGTTCAGCCAGCTGAGAAGTGTGTCTTCCATCTTTCAGAGAAACATGGTGGTTTATTTTTGCAGGAGAAAGGCTTTTGCCTCTCCAAACAAGCCCCATATTTATCATCACTCCATCATTTCCTGCCTTTGACAAGCAAAGTAAACGGTAGAAGCACAAAGTTAAAGCTGAGTCTTTGTGAGCCTTTGACCTTTGGAGCTTGTCTTCTATTATTAACCCTCCAGCGACATCATAAAATAAAGGAAATGAGTTGGTACGCTGAGATTATCTTAATGTGGAAGGCTTGGCATGTGTGTGTTCTATACTCACTCACACACACACAGACAAAAACAAAAAAAGCATGCCTTTTTGAGCTAGAAGCCAGCCAATGGGAAAGGGAGAAAAGGGGAATTTTCCCTTGAAGAGTCTGTCAACACACAAAGCAAAGGAAAGAGCAACAGTGAGTTAAACAGTGGGCTCTTGTCTTTCAGCACTCAACATGCTCTATAATTTACACACCACTGACAGGGGCCATTTTGAAGTCTGTCATAGACGGTAAACTTTTTGTCTCCAAACGTCTTGCTCACAGTGAGTCGACTTCTGCCAGGGTCCGGGTGATTAATCACTTATGGCCTTATTGTGTGGAGGTGGCTAATTAACTGCAGGCTGACTGAAGAGACACGCTATAAAAACCCGCCTCTGATAACCCCAACTTTTCCCCTCCTCTTTCGTCTTGGCATGTGGAAGCTCTTACTGACAAATTTGCAAGAACCAGACTAACATTGAGTAAGATGAATGGCCTCTGCGCACAGTAAACAGCCTTTAATTTAACCATGTTTAAATGTATGACACACTGGCATTGTGCTTCCTCGCTGTTCGTGCTCTTTGGTTGGGAAACGCAGCCAAAGTTCCCCTGCTGTTGGTTTAAAATTAGGCTCGGCGTATTCACGGAGGGCGTTTCTGGGTGCTCGGCCTGGCAAACATGTGTTCGTTGTCTCTTTTGGTTTTCGGCCTTTTCTTCAAAGTGACGTTCTGAGACAAAAACAATCAGTTTCTTCTTCTTTTTCTTTCCTAAACACATTAATCGGGAAGATCTGGCATTAACTTTTATTTATTTTTTTAACTTATTTGTCGAGCAAACAGAGGAAGACAAGAAAGAAAGCATTAAGTTGTGCATTAGCAATAAACTGGAGCTGTTCCTTAAGGTCAGCAGCTCGTATCAGACACATGGCCGGCCAAAAATTGTGCAGCCATGCCTTCCACTCCATCTCCCCCCTTCCACATTATTAGGTTTGTTAACATACTGTATTGCAGTGTTTGCAGTCATGTCGACAGGCTAACTTAATCAAGTTACTATTGAACTTGTGCGCCTTGCCCAGCATGACAGTTTTAGTGCCAGAATTATTGCCGTGACCTATGAGAGGAAATTAGCAGCGGACACAACACGGAGACTTTTCTTCCTGGTGGAAAAAAATAAATCTATCCTATATATTTACAAGAACAGTGACAATGATAGAAAGTAGGGAGCAAAAATGTTTGCTCGATAACGCCGCAAATGAAAAATGCCGCGTGGACCCAAAGTGGTGCAAAATGCATAATGCCAGCTGGCAGACCATTACAGGTGATGGACATTTCACTTACCTAAGTCAAATATAACAGACTGCTGTTCATTAATATACAGGCAGGCCTGCAGAATCGAGTCTGCCATCTGGTTAAATCGACAGAGTAATCTACAGCTCGTAATTAGGGCTGAGGAGCAGAGTTTCTCTTTAATCTTTTTTCGGCTTTCAACAAAATTTCCATCTGCACCATGTGGCACATCATTTTTCTTTAAGACAAATCGGTTGTTTTCGTATGATCCAAAATTAGATCAGCAGAAAACAATCAATCTTGTAAAGGGCCTGGGAAAAGAATTGTGATTTCGAATACTGTTTTCCCTCCTCCTGTCTTTAGCATCTCAATTCTCACTTTCCCTGCATGACTGACTTTGCAGCCATCAGCATCCCTCCCATGATGCTCTCTGCTCAGTGCCGTCACATGGCATATAATGGGGACCCGGGCTAACGATGAATATGAAATTGTGCCTTAATATAGCGATCTCTCCTCAGCTGCTTTCCCTGTGGCGTTCCACAACAGATGGTGACCTGTAAGAGTCTGTGACACCAGAACTAAAATCCACACTGAGGTAAGAAAGAATACTTCGTGTCACCCTGTCTGCAAATTAGTGAGATGACACAACTGTCAGGTGCCAGCCTCCCGTGGCAGTCGTCTCCCCCATTACAGGAGCAGCGATGCTTTCCCTGCACGACAAAAGGGAAATGGGTGGATGTTTTTTTTTTATAGGAGACTTGTCTGTCAGCTGGCTCTCAGGTCATAACAAATCACCAGCACTCAGCTGAGGCTGAACATTCAGGACGTCGGGAAGAAGACGAATGACCTGCAGGCCTTTGAAGTGCTCTGGCAGTTCAGATGGCTCAGCGGCGCTGACAGAGAAATATACACAACAGAGCAACCAATAATGAGAACATTAAACATTCCAGCCACCTGACAGGCTGACAAAAACAGCCTGGCCCCACATCAATCATTCACTGAGTCATAACCTTGACAATTAGTCCCCTCTGATACCGCCCGTAACCCCTGGGCCCCGCACTGCGGTGTGACTCCACTTAAAGAAGAGAAAACCAAAGGGCTTAATCTAATTTCTTAATTCTGATTGATAAAGACGTAGCAGCGACAGAGACCGCAATATATCGGTTCAGCACATGATGGATTCGGAATCGTTTGGCAGGCTCTTTGCAAAGTAATGACTCTCCAAAGATGGATGTGAAAATAGAAAAATGCACATACTGTAGTTCAATTACTTTTGCTGGCTGCCTCTGAAGATGTTTCGGCTAAGACCACAGAAATGTATCCAGCACATGTTTACGGCCCTGCCTGCGCAAATATGTGTTTTAATGACACCCCGCAGGCATTTGGAAGCTATAGTTGCAGGGGAGCCAACACTTATATTTCAATATAACTCGAGCCATAAGATCACTAACACGAGCAGTTCTTTAATGCGTGCCTAACGAGGTTACATATCCTACATCTGTATTAGTGTAAACATGTGCTAAATGTCAAGCCTGCTTTTAAGAAGCTCCATAAATTTTGCTCACTAAAAGACTTAATATCATTAATGTTCTCTGAAAAAAGATGAGGTTCAGCCCATTTTTCTTCTGCACACACTCCCACATTAGCATTTTTTACAACAGAGCTCAGTGTTAAGACTCCAGTCTTCGCTCTGAATCCAAAGCAGTTGACCCTTTGAGAATAGCGAGGGGGCCATGTTGTCATCACTCCATTCACTCCAACTCTGCAGTTGCCATATGACAAATGAGCCACGTGACATGACATTTCCCTTTTGCCTTCACACCTGTAGAGTTAAAGCAAAGCGTCTGACAGAGGAATTGATGGCAGCACCTCAAAACTACTGTATCTCCTTTTCATTTGGCGAAATGGAAAGAACCGGGCCAGTGGCTGTTTACAAAAACTACCTGAGACGGAGCTGCACAGCTCCAAGCCCCGAGGATGATAAATGGCTCTGCTAACCCTGTGGGACTGCAGACCCAAATGAGGACGGAGCTAATTGCCGTGCGAAATACTTTGGCATGAATGGAAAGAAAATGCAGGCGAGCCACAGCCAAAAAAGGGCCCAGTTGCTGCTGTGAACTCGGAGCTGGCTTTTGCTTACAAGAGTTCACTTGGTGTCCATAAATCATGGACTGCTTACAGCTGAAACTGCCCTTAGTCATCAACATGCAATAGACTGAGTGACAGATTCCATCCTGACTACATTAGCCGCCGGTTCAAACGAGGCTCCTTTTTTAAAATCTCCTACCATCTTGAACCTCACAGGAAATGAAAACCAGATGGGTAAGGATTGCTGTGTATAACATAAAGCTGAGCTTGTATGAGAGAAAAAGACACAAGAGTCTAAAAAAAGAAAAAAAAAAAGTGTATACATTGTTGAAGGAAATGACAGGGGTCAATTTGAGGTATCCTGGGTTTTTGATATCCTTCAAGTACAGCTTTAGATATGGCTTTACCCTGAGGCTGTGATCTGCATCACATTACTCATTTTCAGCTGACAGGAGAATTGAAATGTGGTTTCAGTCTGTGTTACACCCACACAGGTGAACACAAGTGCAGACTCCACAGTCAGTCTGAGTGATTTGAATTATAAATCCCTATCTTGGGCTTGCTCAAAGACTCAAAAAGTTATCCTCACTAGAAAAAAATGTTTTTTTATTGCGCCAGGACCGCAATCTGTTTGGGCATAATAGCAGTAAAAAGACAATAATGAGATATTTAAATAAAAGAAAAATATCTGGCACATGTGAGAGGAGAAATCAGGATGAAGTAGATGAATAGGTGCGAGCATTAAAAAGGAGATTATTTTGCGATGCTATAAAATCGTCTTCTTTCTTTTTTTTTAAATCCGTGGATATGCAGCAGTAGTGTAACCGCAAACTTGACAATTTTATTGAAATCAGTTTTGTTTTCTTAGCAGGTTTGATGGGTTGAAGTACTGACTTAAAGTCTTTCATCAAGAGAAATTAAAGGATAAAGCCGGCGATATTCTATATTTTTGTTATTGTCTACAAATCCCAAAGAAAAGACCAACACTAACAATGACTCGCTCGGTCTCATTCTCAGACACTCGCCACCGAGGAGAAAGGTTCCCACTGAAGATGTAAATATTTAACAACAGGACAGGAAAACATACTTTTATTTTTAAAAAGGCTAAATTATTTCGTAAAACAGCAGGTCGGCGTGGTTTGTAGCAAATTTTATTCAAAGATGAGTGCATAGAGCATTACTGGATTTCATTTTTAGTCAAAGTTTTCAGTTTGTTCACTTCAGAGTATTTCTGACAGTGGAATCAGGTATGTGGGGATGATCCACAACTAAAAGTTGAACTGAAATTTAATTATATTTACTTGCAATTGCTTATCAGTGGATACACTAGAATAAAAGGGTAATTCAGGTTTTCACAGAATGAAGAAATAATTATACTGTAAGTAATTTTAAGTAGTGTGCATCTTTATGATATAGAAGATACAGTGTTTTCCTATTTAATAGTGTTAGATGGGCAAATTGTGTTGTGTTGTGAAGCTACACACTATCTAAAGTTACTCAAAGTATAATAATTTCTTTTTAATTATTATTTTGTTCTTTCCTGTAAAAAGCTGAATCTACCAGTAAGGATTTGTAGGTAAATATAATTAGATCACAATTTCACCGTATTATAAAGTGCTACCAAAATGCAATAGATCATTTAAATAAATTAAAAATAAATGAATAAAAATTGATGGTTGTGAAACCAAAGCGTGTATTCAAAAATCACCAGCAGATAAAAGCTTCCACTTAGTCACTTGATCAGTGCCAATGTTAGGATTCAGCTCATTTGAGCTAAATAGTAAATTGATTTTGGTAATCTGATACAAATGGAACCAAAACTATCTCACTACATACGCCCACTTGCTTCATAGCGTTCTGAGATATTAGCAAGGCTAGGTTGTTTAGGTTACCTTTAATCTGGGAAGTCTTCTGGGTCAAGACTTTCTTTTTTTGTCTATGTTTATGAATGTAGAGATACATTTTAAAAGCATAAAAACCTCAGTCGTCATCAGTGGATAGCTGGTGGTTTTGAGGTTGCATTTTGCCAATGACTGCAATTTAAATGGAACCTAAGCTTGGTCAAGCATGACTGGAAAATATCATTCAGACCACAAATTGAAACCACAGACATTCAAGCATGAAACATCTCTCATTCTATATCTGTTTAAAAAGACAAGGATCTCATAGTTTTGTAGACAGTCTTAAGAGTCTTAACCCCCAAGAGCGTTTGATGTGTCGTCATCAGAAACTTTAATTTTGTATTACAGGCCTGACAATCCATTAACCCATCCATGCATCCATCTTCGGCACCAAGAGGGGACAGCAGCCGAAGCAGACACACCCACACCTTTTCCCCCAACAATCTCCTTCTTTCAGCTCTTCCAGGAGAACAACAAGACGCTGTCTCCAGTGAGTCCTGCTCCACCTCCAGGTCTCCTCCTGGTAGAACATGTCTGGAGCACCTCACCTAGAAGAGCCTGTCAGAAGCCTCAAAGAAACCTCAACTGCTTCCTTTCAATGTGGAGGAGAAACAGCCTTATCCCGAGCTTCTCACGCCATCTCTGAGGAAGGCCTTGTGTAGGTCCAGAGCTACCCAGAGCTAATAAGTCAAACAAATCAGTATTACACACCATTCTTACTCGATAATAAAACACTGAAATGTCTATATAATGATCATATTTTTACCTCAGTGGTCAAAGCTTCACCCTTTAATTCATTACCAAGAATGCAACCAACATCTTTCACATAACCGCATTTATTTATGATGTGTTTTGTTGGGTCGAACTCGGCACTCTGGAAATTCTTCCAGTAAATACTTAATTTATGAGAGGTAGCTCTCGTAGCTCTAAATATTTGGTGTTAAATGTTTGCTTATGTGCTTAAGTACCAGCATCATTAGACCTCTAAAGCGTTCCATTTGTTGATCTCTAATGTAAAGGCCATGACGCACAAGCTCAGATGGTTAAGTAAACATCAAAGAAACACTACAAAGGCAGAAAGCTGAAGTAGAGAAACGGATGGATGCTAAGACAAATTCCTATACATTTAATCCGGTAATCTTTACAGTCAGTTGTAGTTTCTTTATTGTTGTTTTCTTGCCACCCTAAAGCAGAGCTATGAAATACTCCCCCCTGCCCTTCACGTTAGAACATTAATTGTGTTTTTTACTTTATGAGAAAAGCTGCTTGTGACTCATTTTAATTCAACTGCATGAACCAGAGGCACAATCTGGTTTTCATGTTCTCTGGCTGAAAACACCTGCCCTGTTCTCACAGCTAATATATTAAGTAGTAAGTGCCTGAGCAGATGTTGTGAGGTCAGCAGGGAGCCCGGGGCCTATAGAGCACGCAATATTTATTGGACTGGATCAGAAGGCAATGACATGGGCCGTCTTCCCTCTTGACAAATCACATTTTGCATACAGGTTGAAGCCAGAGCCTGTTTCCTTCCTAGAAACACCTTTTCCAATTTGTCAGACTTCTTAGAGAGGCCTGATTGGGTCTTTCTACTTTTAAATGCGTGCTGCCAATCACAGAGAACGCCTTTTGGAAAATATTCGTAAAACAGTCAAACTTTCTTACTGGAAACCGTAACACGCCCGAATCTTTTATTTGTGTTTGCTTTGCAATCATCCACGGAGATCAAAGGCCGTGCTTAGGGCCTCAGTGTCAGCGCGAGACATCAATGACATCTCCCATTCACACCGCATCTTCTCCTCACATCTCGCATGCACTCAGTCGTCACATCCCACAACAAAGAGAGACGCCCCGAGTTACCATCCATCAAACCAAGCCTTTTATGGCCCATCAAAAGACAATGAACTGCCAGAGTGAAAGGAGTGTTTGCAACATGAAGTGACAGCGAATACTCCAGACACAGATTAAACAGTGGGAGAAATGAGAGAACTACATAATGTTTGGGTAATTTGTGAGAATTAGACGCTATGATTCATCTTTATGAAGGAAACTAAGCTCAGATATAAGCTCAGCGCAGCTCCGCGCTCTGATAGTTCAGGCATCTCAATTTACTTTGGTTTTGAAGTATAGGCTTCTTACGGTTACAGACTGGAGCAGTTTGTTTTCAAACATTGCCACACATCTCACGCCTTGGTCGTGAGGTATGAGTTACATGTTAAGATATAAAACAGACCTTCAAGGCTTATTTTCCCTCAAAGGGATCCCATTTATTCCGTCTACTGTCAAAGCACGGAAGGTTTGAGAATTAAGGGAGCTACTGGCAACACAGTACATCATTGTGTACAATAAAAGACTTGCAACGTAAACCATCAGCAGCCCTTTGTGTGTTATCTCCCATGGATTATTCCTCTCAAGTCAACCATCAAGCAGCCTATGCGGGGTGCAGCATGCACCATAGAGTTTGCTAAAGTGTTCAACAGAGGTTGAGTGAAACGGGACACTGGCATGATTATACTGTATCCTGTCTGTTGCTGATTTATTGTGACAGCAGTAACTCCCTGCAGAACCATGTCGTCAGGTGCTACGACTGGTGCTGTGTCAGATACTTGATAGGCTTCGGGCTTTCAGTAAAGATCTTGTGAGAAAGTCTCCAGAGACGCTGCTGAGAACACACAAAATCTTCGTTTCTAAATATACAAGCGCATATCCACTAATGGTGAAGGGAAACAGACGCTCACGTTTGGCCTGCTAAGAAACAGCTGCAGTGTTTTCAGGAAAACAACCTCAGTAAAATGTGGTAAAGTCACAGACCGAGAAATGATATTACTGTATATTACAACACTTAATATCTCCATTACTGCTGTGCAAAAGTCTACAGCCACCCTCTCATTTCTGTATATTTTGCAAGGAAAAAGGGAAAATGCTGCAGTTATTTACTAAAACATAAACATGGAAATACAGTATATAAAGCAAAAACAGAGCAGGTCAAACCAATTACAGTACGCATCCATAATCTGGACCCTGATCAACTGAATTCACAACAGTCACCCCAAGGTGCTTTATATTGTCAGATAAAGGTCTGACGAATATTATAGAGGAAAACCCTGACAATCAGACAAGCATGTATGAGCAATTACTTGGCGACAGTGGGAAGGAAGAACTCCCTATTAACAGGAAAAGACATCCAGGCTATGGGAGAAACTGCCGCCTGCTGTGGCTGGTTGGGAAGTGAGAGGAAAGAGAAGAGGAAGCAGGAAATAAAAATAGGGAAGTGGAAAAGTATCACATCATGGGAATACCTCCAGCAGCCTATAGCTGCATAACAAACGGAGGGTTCAGGTTCACCTAATACAGCCCTAACTATGAGCCAGCAGCCTAACTTGCAACCATCACTGTCATTGTGTACAACACGAAATGTCTGTCTGCTATGGAAAGCAAAGTACCCTAACTCTTCCTACTAACATTAAGTAAAAATACTCAAAAGCTAATGCATACTATGGGGTCAAGTGAGGGCAGACTGTGGGTCTTGTCTTCCTGTTTAAATCTTATCAACTCCCAGAGGTGCAGCTGGTGGATTGACGGTGCAGGAGCTTGGAGAGAGAGACTACGTTCCACAGCAATCGTCTCTCTGTGTTATTCACTGGAACTACTTAATCATTGCTGACCGCTCCACACTGCTGTCCCACATCACATGATGTCATTCATATCCCTTTAAGCTATTTCAGAGACGCCAGATCACCTTTTTTCCCCCTTTTCTTTTCTATTTTTTTTACATACGTTGCTCCTATGTTTCAGTAACACTCTACCCTCTGCTGTGAAAATGACACTAAAGTGTTTTAATTAGACGCTCTGCAGCAAATTATTCATGATAAATCTCAGTCTGTGATCCCCTTGAGGAATAATTGAAAATATACTTAATTAATGCTTTCATTATAAGCTTCCCTGAATATTGTGTGATTGTTGCTTTTCTTCTGTCGCTTACAACACGATTTCGTTCAATATGTGTTCGTCTGAGGGGGGGAAGGGACTTAGAAACAGTTTATAGCGGTATCACCTGACCGCAGCACTTTGAGCATGAAGACAGACATTATTCAGAATAAATGGATTATCAGGGAAACCAGCATAAATGACTCAATAAAACTGTTAAGCAGCCAGCCAGCAGTGGCCAACGTGATTAATCGCAGGCGTTCCAAGATTGGATTTATTTTGTCTTTTATTTCTCCTTTAATGACTAGCTGCGAACACCACTCTTAATACATCGCCCATGTTTCTAGATTACCGGTGACTAATGAGGATTCAAAATGGCTGTTATCTACATTAATGTCTTTTTATTTGAAAAGTCAATACTGCCCGCGTGTGTGAGGAATATTATTAAGCGAGGGCGACTTGCAGTGATCTGTCTAAGCCTCCCAATTAGAAGGGTTTCGGGAAGCATTAAGGTACGCTGGCATTTATATGAATACACAGGTGCGTCATTACATTTATAATTTTCTACCGCTCTAAGACTTTGCTTCTCCAATTATAGCTATATTTACTATGCCTCCACATACGTCTGAATTATTAAAAGGCTCCAAGAATGCGTTGTCACCCACTCTCCCCGCAGAGGATCAATGTCCTGCATTCGAGGGATAAATGAAGCTATATTTTACATGTTGCTGTTTTCAAAGCACATAGAGACACAGTTTATTCTCTTGGCGGAGGGCTCTTTGAAACCCTTGTGTTTAAGCAGGAGGCATTGTTCACTTTAATGAAAGAGTCCAGAGCAGTTATGACCCCGGTGATTCATATATTCATAAAAGAAATCAATCCTACATCAGCTAAACGCAGAAACAGAAACGTTCTGCAGCCTTAAATCTTAGCATTTTGTAATATGCAATAAACTGAGTTTAAACTGGAGCGTGTCATTGATGTGCACAATAAGACAGATGAAGTTTATTACAGAGCTAAAAACAGGTATGAAGGAAAAACACTGACTGCAATAACGGGCTTTGAAGAGAATGTAAAATGCAGGCCCAAGGCGGTGCTTTGTCAGACTGGACTGTTGTGGCACCAGACTGTTGTTCTTTCTATCTATGATTTAGCACAGCTGAGCCTGACTAGATGGCACCCAGGAGAGAGCTTGATTTTCATGTTTGCCAATCTCCCTTTATACCTGCCCGTGGTGACCATAAATACAGTTTTGTGCCTCCCGGAGAAATGCTTAAAGAAGCACTTTGTCCAAGTCCTGTATGGACCCGCGTGGTAATATTCTTGATTGATGACAGCAGCAAAGTTTAGAGGACGCTCCGGAGAGTTTTCCAATCTCATTTGTTTGGGAGTTTTACATTTTGAACATAAGTCCCGCTTGGCTGTATTTATGTGGTTCTGAGGCCTCTGCATTCAGCCTTTTGTTTCCACAGTTCATTAATGAGGGGCAGAAACACTAGTGGCCAAAGTCATCTCATTCTGGGGCACTTTGTGGGGGCACATGGAGACTTGGTCACCCCTAAACAGAACACTAATCTCCAGAAACCCATTTATATGCCTGGCTGACCCCTAATAGATAAAAATAGCTTGTGGTCTATTCAGAGCCGCTGGTCTTTACTCAGATTTTTAATCACTTCCATTCCTTCGTATTGTATTTTGGGTGAATATTGTCAAAAATCTATTTAGTAACATGACTGGTATGATGAGAAATGTCAAAAAGAGAGAAAGCGTTCGTGTTTGAAAAGTTAACCATGAATTATTTGATGCATTTAAATCATATGAAGTCACTAAACTAGCTTTTATAAAAATCATCCAGTGTTTGTGTCCTCGTATCAGCTGAAAGCTTCCAGATGTTTAATTATCTTGTAAAAGCTGTTTTTGTGAATATTTTTAATTGCTGCATGTTTACTTTTGCACAGCCTCTGGAACAACACTGCTATGTCAAATTATCATCAGGACAGTCTTATCGTCATATTCTACACCTGCGTCGATGCCCAATCAGTGCTCTATAGTGCCGCTGCTGGTCAAAAAGCAGACAGAGAATGGCTATAACTAACACAAAGTGTAATTCTCCTGATTGAAACACTAATATCGAGTTTTTGTCATATATTCTTTCCTCAGAGTGACAGCTGTTTAATGCAGGCGTATTTTGATAACACAGCAGAGTTTGCCTCGACCATCTCGTCCTGACAAACTGGAAGGACTTTGTACCAAATTAAAGTACATGAAACTACACATAGGGAAGTGATGCTTTAGCTTTTTCCTGCAGATGATATGTCAGAGAATGACAGAGAGAAGCTACTGTCATAAATAATCACTGAGTGAGTGCTGGCTTTGGTTGATAAAGTTTTATACAAGCATCGTGACATTATACACTGTAAAAAAAGCAGCTATATGTGTTATCTGCTTACTTTTCCCAACTTTGTGATACATGCTCAAATAAAGGATAAATAATATGTTCTAACAGTTGCCGGATGACGAGTTGTTGGAAATTAATATATTGAAATCTAATGCCAGAATAAAAACAACAAACAAAAGTGTCACTGGCTGAAAGAAAGTCATTCTTTTTTTAGATGCTGATGTTTCCACGTCTCAGAAACAAATAACAAACTTTCTGGGTGTAAACCTAAGGGTTTAATTGACCTATAATTAGGCGTGGGCTGCATTATAAAGTGTAACCAAATCCTAAAACCAAATCCTGACTGAGTTTATTAGAGAAGGAAAAAATGCTGATTAACATTCCCCTTAGTGTGTTTGATGCTCAGAAGGTTAGGGCTGAGGTATCAACTTTCACATGGCAACAAATCAGGAAAAATAGGTCTTGGGAATGCAAAGTAGAATTAGGATAAACTCACCCAACACCCAACACTCATTATTTTCTTTTAGCTGATGTTTGAACAATACAAAAAAACATCACAGTGTTATTAGTTTTTCATGTTTTCAGATCCACTGAGATAAGAAAAAAAAAGATCCCCGCCAGTGATGCCTGCATGGACCCCAAGTGTAGCTACCTTAAGACTCAGAGCAGGAAATAGGACAGGAGACGATTTAAACTAAACAAAAAAGGGGGGAAGAAATGGTGGCAAACATTTTTTTCTGGATTCGGCAAAGACTTGCAATTACTTCTTGCAATCACAAGGTCACTACATAGGTCGCTTCTCACCAGGCAACTGGTGCAGTGACCTGTCCAACCTGTTTTCAAACGATCGCAAACCCACTCAGAGAGACTGCAATCGCTCTCAGACAGATTGCAAAGGATTGCTGTCTAATTTATAAATGCAGACAAAATGCCAACAATCTGAGACCATTTGCGCCAATTAGAGCAACTAATCTATGATGCATTTCTCTGAGGACCCCTCAATAGGGAACTCCACTCAGCTGTTTGCCAACTAGTTGTATTCTGTTCATTTTACTATATAAAATGTGTGATTTTGCAGAATTTCTGAATTTCAGTTTTAAATCTATGAGTTTCTGGCTGGACTCTGAATGTAATAAGTTTCCTTTTAATGTGAATATCTGTGTATGTAAACAGCATTAATCAGTTAATTGCCAGTTTGACCTCTCATAGGAGACGGATGCCGTCTTATCATCATCTTATCGCCATTTTGACGCATCAGTCACTTTGCAGAGGGTCACAGACCTGGTCAATGTCTTGAAAGCATCCATTTCAAAGGCAACAAAAAGAAATCACCGTTCTCCATAGTGTGACTGTAAAAATGCAAACAGGACAGCAGTTTTGTGGGAGGTTAAATCTATAATACTCATATAATAAGCAGTAGATTACTAAATATGATCAGCCTAAATCAGAAAACACACCCTGACAAGTCTGATCAACCCAAAAACTGCTGCTGGGATTTTTGTAAGACATAGTAAAGCAATTAAGCAGGGAAGTCAGTAGCACTTTATAATAATGCCGCAAAATTAAGGTATTAAGTGTTTAATTCACCATTTATATGTCACTGCTCCTACTTATTATGTCAGTTATAAATACAGACATGTTTATCCATCTTTTACACCAAGTACAGCCATCACTGCTGTACATGGTGTAACTATGTGCATCTATCACTGCTACTATAACACTGAATGATCATAATCATATTAATATATCTAGATTTATAACTGACATACTAAAGAGGAGTAATTCTATATAAATGATGAATTAAGCACTAGCTAATACCTTAATAGTGTGACATTAATATGAAGTGCTACCAGGAAGTCAGATAGATATTGAAAGGTAATCTGCCCAAATACCAACTTATGCAAAGCTTCTGTGGAAAGCTCACTAAGCATAAACAAACAAAAATTCAGGTCAGAGGGATTTTACAGTGTCAAATTTTCCTTTATAATCTGTTCTTCATACCACAACGTCTTTTTTAGAGCCATGCTAGTTTAGAAAAACTATGTTAACATTTATGTAATAATTATTCACAGTGTCGAATAAGCTCCAGTTTACAATACGGGGAAACAGATTTGGGACTGTGTTAAGTTCATTCGGCAGGTCTGTTTGAGAACCCACTGACCTTAAGCTAATTCCAAAAAAGTAACGGCCATTTCTAAGCCCTGTTATTTCCATGACTAATAAAACCATTGACACAGTCTGAGAACTGCCCAGACGCCTGTTGTGTGATCCGGTCTAGAAATGCTCTGAGCAAAATGGAAGAAAGGAAAAAAACTGAATCCCTCTGAATAACTGAACCACATGGTTACACAGATAAATACACTGCAATGTAGCATTTAGAGTCACATTACAGCTTTCCCAGTCAATAACAAGATGATTGGTTGGCAGTGGCAGGTCTAGTTAGCGGTACAATGTCGCGTTTGACATTTATCATAGCTCCAGGGTCGTGAACTTGAAGCCAAACAGCAGCTGAATCATTAGATGTGAACGGCTGCAGCTTTGCCATCTCTGAGGCACTGACATAAGTGTTTTCATGCTGAAATGTGACTAACTTCCGCTAAGCTAAACGCGTCTTTGTTCAAACTGGGACATTATGCGCCAAGAGGGACATATACTTCAGGATTGGTCCAACAATGGCTGCTTTAACAAGCAGATTATTTGCTGCATTAGATATTAATACCGATTACTGTTACAGAAGGATGTCATCCTGTGATTCAGTTCATGTGTTTTGTCTGGAAAGGCGAAAAAACCCCTCCGATCATCTCCACTCACAAAAATAATGCAGAAAAGCATAGTAATCGTAGTATACCATAGAGAAATAATGGCAGAAAAACTGATCAATACACAGCAACACAAAACAAATGTGCCACTGGCCTCTGCAGGAGGTCATTTACCCCTGCATGGAAACATCGTAGTTTTTTTTCGTGACTCAACGTATGAAAACATTTCCAATACAGATAAAATTAAACAAGCAAGAGGGCTTAGCCATTAGATAAATTAATTCAGCGCAGATTCTGTAGCTCAATAAAACAAACCAAATAGCTCCATTTCTACTCTTAAGCTCAAAGCAAATAGGATGCTCAATAAAAACACTGTACTGGCCCTCTCGGCTAAAGAAATCAATAGCTAGAGGACAAAGAACCTATAGCTATCACTTAATTCTCTTATCAGTGTGATTTAAGGGACACGGATGATGTTAAATAACTGTAAATCCTTATCTTTGACTTTGTGGGTGGTTTATGGCAGTTTCAACAGCAGTTCAGAGACAGAATGTCCATACCTTCTGCCGCATAGACGATTTATAGCTTTATTACTCTTTGTCTAAAAGAGCAGAGAAACATATAATTGAAAGGAAGAGATAGCAGCTAGTGAGTAGAGGAGCTGGAGAGGGGGCAGGCAGGAACTGAGAATCATCACTGCTAGAGACATATCACAGCGACAGCTTTATGGCAAAGGAGCAGCCCTCTTTGTTTTTGGAGGAGGGAGGGGGCTCGTAACGAGCAAGATCCAATTTTCTGATTCATCTGCAAACGGTTCGGGTTGAGTTTAGTATTCTGACGCCAGGCTTCAACCTGGCCCGCATGGGCGTAGAGGTCACCGAGAGGGCTGAGTGAGCTGAAGTCATGAGTTTGTGCTCACACTGTCACAGGCCTGCTCATATTTTTGCCCTCAGTGACAACGGGCCTATTGTTCTCCCTGATAAGGCTTCAGTGTGCACAGTAATGGGAATTAAGCAGGGCATATAAGTCATGGAGAAATTGGGTGACAGCAGATCAATAGATAGTGGTGAAGCCTCAGGGACCATTAGTGAAGAGGGCCCCTTTGTTTGTCCGCTGGTGGGGAGATTCTGTGGATGTTTGGGCCTGAATTAAGTGTCGAAGCCAAGAATATGCCGAGTTCACCAGAGAGGAGGGAAAGGTGCTTGGCGACACAAGCCTGACACGTGTGTTTTTGCAAATAATAGGATGTCTTTATCAGGTCACATCAACCTCTTCTTGCAAAGTCAACAGCAGCAACTAGTAACAATTTCCCAGTCACTCTCAGCAGTCCCCATAAACACGCTGTGATTTCATTTACAGGGACCATTATGTTATTATTCAATCTATGGATTATCAAGCTTTATTAGGACACTAACGCTCAAAAGAAATGCAGCTTTTGTTTTTATTTTTCCTCACTATAAAAAAAAATCCCATGTACCTCCTCAGAGGCTGACACTTTAAAGCACATGGGCATTTTCTCTTTTCTAGCATTTTATGTGTTTATGTATAATTTGTTTTACCCTTTTACTATAATCCTTTGGCACATTAAGGTAGATTTAAACCTTTTTTTAGATTTTTCATACAGTGGCAATACTGTTGATCCTACTTAACCTGAAGCTGACTTTTTAAACAATTGTGTATTTAAAAAAAGAAAGAAAAAGTCAGTGAATATAAAAAAAACAGAAGTCTTACACTGCAGATCCCAGAAACCAAGCCAATAATTCTGACTAAATATTGTCATGCTGCAATCAATTTAGCAATGGGTCAAGAAATCTATTTTAAATCCGTGCTAACAATGCGGCTCTCAGTATGAGTGTGTTACCGAGAGCATGCGTGGCATACAGTTACTTATAACGGACAGTGGAAACAGTGCAAATAAAGACGCCCTGCAGCCCTACTTTGGAGCTGGAGGATGAAAATGCATTAGCCCTGCGCTTGACGCGTTTAAAATGATTAGCCACAACATGTGACAACTCTGATAAGGAAGAGTCTCCCATTAAGTTCTTCAGGCAAATGCATATTGTGGCCATCACTCCGGGACATTCCCACTTAAATGCACAGATAATTTGTTGTTGCGATGCATTATTCCTGCCCCATAACCAACCCCGGCCCAGTGAGCAACGTGCCACTGATAACTAAAGATATTAATTAGTATATCACCATCGTGGCACATCCACTTTCACTATTAATAAATTCCATGCCATCAGGTTGTGATTTAATTATAAATTATGTAAATGGTTGCCATGAATGATTTAAGCCTGTGAATTTTATTGGCTAAATGGGAGAGCAGAATTTAGGCGTATCACATGATCACAGTGATGAGGATTTACACACTCGAGTGATGACAGCACAAGTACAGGAAGGATTATTGTGACTAGATTACGATTCCACGTAGCCCCGCCCCCCAGTTAATGGCAGGAAACAAGTCAGATTCCTGAATTATTGAAAAACGATACAACTTAATGGCTATTAAGGGACGTTTGTTAGCGTGTATATTAAAATTAGCCTAATATGATGCTTTTCTTAATTTGTGCATGATTACAATGGAGGATATCCATACTAACCAAAATGAAGTAGGTCGCTGTTTGTTTAAAGTAATCCCTGTAAGCCAAACGCTTTGACTTCATACTGCTTTAAACACTCAATTTGTATTTGTTTTACCTAGGGTCCGGTATACCATGCAGTCACTGTCCACTTCATTAGGTACATCAGATCAACTGCTGCTTTACACAAATGTGTAATCAGCCAATCACATGGCAGCAACAAACAGCATTTAGCCATGCAAACACGGCCAAGACAAGTTCAATCGAAGCATCAGAATGGAGAAAAAAGGTAATTTAAGTGACTTTAAATAATCAAGGTATGCAGAAGAGCATCTTAGATGTACAAGAAGCAGCAGAAGGCCACACAGGGTGACACTCAGCCAAGAGCAGGAAACTGAGGCTACAGTACACAGGGCTACACAGGCAATGTGAAATCAATGTGATATCATGTCGCTATCCACCAAACCAAAACTGAAGAATGTTTCAGGCACCTTATTGAATCAATGCTATGAAGAAATAAGGCAATTTTGAAGGCAAAGGGGAGTCCAAACCAGTACTAGGTATACCTAAAAAAGTGTCCAGTGAGTGTAACATCAAGCTGCTAATGTATAACTATGTAATACTGTTTCATTATTAACATTTTCTTTTTGTTTTGTAGTTTTTTTGTTTTTGTGGTTTCTTTAAGACTTGTTGTTCACAAATCACAAATTAATTTTTGGTTCCATTTCTTTTGGAAGGTTTAAATTGTGACGTGTAAGTCAAGCAGTTGGATTAATCAGCTAATTGCTTCACAGCCACAGTTGCTAACTTGGTCGGCAATTTAAATCATTCTGATCTGCAGGTCACTGCTTGCTGTATTTCCTGTTTGGAGAATTTTGCTGTAATTAAAAATGAGGACATCATCTTCCCTAGGCAAAGCTAGAAATATAGTAACATAAAAATGTCCACAACAATGGTGACTAGCATGAGAAAGGCTTGTGCTAGACTGACTTACAGAAATAACACCTGATGGACACATTTCTGCATTAAAAACATTACGTTAGTCACTCATTGGAATGATTTTGGTAGGATGGGCTCAAGCACAAAACGCCCTCCTACCAAAATCAAAATGGACACGATGTCAGGCGGCACGAATGACGTGAAACTAAAATGGCAAATCAGTCTGACTGTCGGGTGATTTCTTATCTGTTTTTGACATTTTACAGTCTCATAATCAGCGGTCTGACAGGCATAAGTATTGTGTAACAGTCTATAAAGGCTAGAAGCACAAAGGGAACCTTTTTTCTGTCCTTTTACAGTGAAATGGATAGCCGAGTAGAGAGCCAAATCTTTTTCTTTTCTTATTTCTTTAAACCACTTTTCTTCCTGTCAAGTTGATGTAGTGCCAGGAACAAGGAGTATATTTGGTCTGAAGATGGCTGTCAAATCAGACTGTCAGGCTGCACTTTTTGATGGAGTTGTATCACTCGCTCATCTGTCAGTCAAAAAGAAAGACTGCTGCCAAAGTCAAATTCAAGAGTTGAGACGAGCGGACTTACGTGGCATTTCATTGTCTGGAAGGCAGAGAAATCTGAGGAGCCGAGTTCAGCTCTGGTTTAAAATTTGTGGGGCACGTTTGCTAAGTAAAGGAGTGACAAGGTGGACGGCTGATATGGCATGACACTTAAATCTTCAAGTTCTCTGAAATGCTGTGCGCAGACAGATAATTGACTCAAACGTTCCCGGTAATCAGTGATAAAAACAGAATATTGCCTCATCACACTTACAGAGAAAGCCTACACACTTCGCAGAACATTATTCATTGTGGCATGAGACACCATAAAAACACTTCTTTTCAGCACACTTGAGTCAGGCCAGACTATAAAATTCAATCATCACAACAGTGTCAGACATTGTTCTGGCATACCAGAAAAATCCCCGACCCAGGAAGCGTGCAACTCTGCCTGATTGTTATGGTGTTTACTCACACAAGAGGCTTACCCCGAGGCAAGCTCCACGCCTCGGCCGCCCAGCTGCAAGTGTCCCAACCTCCTGCAGAAATACACGATGCTCTCCAGCTGTTCGGGCTCCGTCAGCGTCCAGCAGCGGCCGGTCAGCATCGAGTTCTGCCTTGGTACAGCAGATCAGAAAGTGCAGAGATGGCAAGTTATCTGTCAGGTACAACCGGTGCGGGAAAGTTTCATTTAGGAGCAGCAATTGATCTATTTGCACTCTGAGAATGAATCCAGCCCAGTGTGGCTGACTCAGACAGACAGTGTTGTATTACTGGCCTCCAAATGCACAGGACTTACAAAGCTCCTCATTCAGTGTAATATGAGTGTTTTCTCCAATCTCCATTCCCAAAAAATTATAGACATAAAAGATTCAGCAGCCAGAGTTGCTAAAAGATTTTTTTTTAAAGACACAAATAATTAACCTTAAAAGCATCTTAACTTTTATATACACAGGAAATATGTATAGAGGGCAGATATAAAACAAAAACACATCTAATTGTTGTTGTAATACTCATTAGTCGGCTTTCATGGTAACAATTCTGGGTTTTAATTGCTAATTTTCAGCTAAATTAGTTATTAATTGTTGGAGGGTTTGTACCATACAATATGAAGGATGCTGTTGTTCTGACCTGTCAGTATTTGCTCACCATGTTACTGTATATTAGAGTTATGTATTTAACAGCATTTTAAATTATTGTTACTTAGCCTCATTTTTAGATGATCACAATCTTCTAATTTGAGGTTTCTGTAAACAACTGAAAATTCATTTCTCATCACTAACACGCATCCCCACAAATGCTCCTCTAAAATCTTTATTCCCCTCTTTTATTAATCAATTTCTTCTTTTACTTTGTGTGACAAGATTTAAAGCTCAAACCAATTTTTTTTGTGTTTTTGAAACAAGATGAAGATTAATAATAGCTGTTTAAAAGGTTCGAGTCTACACTTACAGCAGCTTTTCTCCCCTGAGTGGCATATAAGTCATAGAAGTTATTAGAATGAGGTGTTAATCAAAGCTGTGGCTTTTAAATGGCTCTCGACAGCAGTTTGTTGAACAAAAGCTCAACTGTAATAATCTTAACGCTTACCCTGCTTTTAATCAAAATGGCCCAGTGTGACAGAATAAAAATGTTCCAGCACGCCACAATAAATAAAGGCCGTCTGTGCTCTGCTTGGTTTATTAGCTGATACTTTCCCTGAAGTGTGAGTGCAACACTTACTGTATCGATACACTGTAGGATAATCTCATCTCTTTGTGACTCCCTGACCGAACAGCAGTCATCATGATGGCACATGCTGCAGATACACAAAGGAAGCCGTTTAAAAGTTTGCATTATGTCATGCTTCTTGTTCCACATCAACACAGGGGTCAAACCAGTGCGATTTAAATGGCATAAAGGTCAACACTAATAATCCACATGTGAATAAAACAACTGCTTAAAACAACAACAAAAATGTGTCTATCAAACCTACAAACTATGTCAGATAAAACTACAGGCCACTGTTCTTGTTTAGTGGGCGGTAAACCAAAACCTCACATTGAAATAGCTGGATTTCATTAGTATGAGGATGCTGCCCCCTTGTGTAAGAACTCTTGTATTACATGTCTTCTCATTTAACTTTCTGTTTAGCAAATACAATGTAAGAAAAAAAACAATAAAATAATCTAATCTTGATCACATTATATACAGTATTACTTATGATTAGCTAATAATTTATGTCATGGATGATTTTATTTATAATATGTGAATAAAGTTCAAATGAGTACTAAACTTAAATATTAACAATGTGAAGACTGACGGATACTCAAGGAATAAAAGGAGTTATATAAGGAGGAGTAATATTAGGACAGAGATGTTGAAAATTGACTGCAAAAGACAAAAACATATTGTCTCAGTGCTCACATGGAGTTAACAAACATTAGAACATGTAAAAGACAACTGGGAATTTGGGGTCAAATTTGGAACCAGAAAGTGAGACAGTTGGGTAGTGTACACTGTTCTGCTAAAGGGACAAGTACACGCTAATTTGTGAAACTTCGGATTATTTGGTAATTTTCCACATGGAATAACTCATTCCTTAGAGCAAGAATACACTGATAAGCTTCATAAGAACATGGTTGTTGTTGTTGCCTTTACGCTTTAACCAAAGCAATGAAGGCTGGTAACGACTAACTAATCGAAATGCATTTCAATTGAATTGGTTTTCAAAGATTCAAGTGTTTTTACTGGGTCATTCCAGCACATGAATTTACATGAGGTGAAATTCATGTCACAGCAAAGGCCCAAAAGAATAACACACACTGAGAGCAATTTATAGAAAAACAAGAAAGGTATTTACAGTGTAACAGTGTAACCAGGAATATATTTAAAGTGGATTTTCAATAAGAAAATAAAAAATACAAATAAATATAAATGAATTTCAAAGTCTCAGAGCTGTGTGTGTTGGATAGTACAACATTTATCTTATTTTGGAGAATCAGAGGCTACAGAGCACCATCATAGTCCAACAGCCTTACAGACCTTTCAGCCTTTGTCTCCAATACAATACAATAAAATCCAACAGACAGAAAAAGTAGTTGACAATGAGAAAGCCGACCAATGGCTGGACATAGCAGCACAGGAGGCTGGGGTCTGCCACACCAGACAAGACCCCATGTGCAGGCTGTGCAAAGATGCCCCTGAGACAATCCAGCACATAACAGCAGGGTGCAAGATACTAGCAGACAAAGCATACAGTACCTGGCCAACAATGCCATAACCAAGTGGCTAGCATAGTACACAGGAGCATCTAGGCCAAGTATGGCCTTAAAGTCCCAAGGTCAAAATGGTCAAAATGTTGAGAATGACCGAGCTAAAATCCTGTGGGACTTCCAGAAATAGATGGACAAACTGGCTAAACAACTGGACATAGTAGTGGTGGGCAAGCAGAGGAAGAAGCCCATAATGTGAGATGTAACTATACCAGATGATAGCAACATCAGGAAGAAGTGACACAAACACAAACAAAAAAAGCCCAAGGTGGAGGGTGAAGGCAACAGTGGCCCCCGTGATAATCACAGTACTTGGGGCAGTGAGCCCCAATCTGGGCGAGTAACTCAAACAGATCCCAGAAACAACATCCGACATCTCTGTCCAGAATAGCACACAGCTAGGGACAACAAAGATACTGTATAGGCCCCTAAAGCTCCCAGGCCTCTGGTAGAGGACTTGAGATTGGAGGATAAAGGATGTGGATAAAGGGAATCTGCAAAGTACTATTATTAGCATTATTACTGCAGTAAACTATCATAAATATAGTATTTGCCTCCACACTTTAATAAAATGGAAACTTTGGCTTTATTAAAGTGTATAAAGTTCCATAGAAATAAAAATATTGATTATGGGACACAACATGCCACTGTGCCAAAGAAAAGTTCATTCCTGAGTGGCAGTAAAGTTTAGAGTTTATGCTATCACTAGTAGGGCTGGGAAAAATTATTTACATATATTATTTTCCTTATATCCTATAAAATCACTAGAAAAACCATCTTAAGCCCTAACTAAAATACCCTGAACCAACTGAATCATACTTAAGTCTGTGACAGTGTATGGAAAATAAAAACTACAGCCTAAAAAAATTAAATAAATCAGCAGATATTCATTCGGTTCTTAAAAACAAACGATTCAGTTTTCTTCAGTTTTAGATTTTCCTACTAATTCTTTATCAGTAAATAAATCAAAAGTCCTGACCTACACTTGACTGATGTAATATCAGGTGTTGTTATATTGCTCTTTCCCACAGAATAAAGTACACTGTACATTTAATGTCACTGAATTGTTGCTGTTTATTAACTAAATTGTATTTGATTATTTGTTACATTTGTTTCTTTAATCTGAGTGAAACACTCACTGATTCTACAGCCTACTTTACAGTTTTCAGTCTACGGTTTCAGACGTAAAAATACGTGCTTTTGACACTGCATTTCATGGGAAGGGATCTCAAAACTGGATTATCTCTGCCATCTATAATCCAGTTTTGAGATCCCTTCCCAGACGCCTTAACGCCCACTCACATCCTGGGCCATCTGATCTCAGGAATTCGCATGATAAGGTGGGGCCAGGTTTCACAATGAACTCACCCGAAACTCTGGCTGATTGGGACCCACACCCAGTTTCACACCTTGGCTCAGGCGATTAGAGGATCATCAGGGGGTCCTTTTGTCCCTCTGGTTTATATCTGGGACTCTCCACCATTTGACCTTAGAACTGAAGAAGCTTCTCGGATAAGAGGTGAAACGTCTTCAAGTAACTTAAAGAAGTCCAGACGCTTTTCTTTGCAAGCTCCTTTGAATAAAACCTTATACTTCCATATTGCATTTTTTAAATTTTTACTTTACTACAATAACAGCTGTATTTACTTTGCAGATTTAGACTGCATATAAAACCTGAGTAGACTTTACAGTAAACCATGTTTCTCAGAAATAAATTAACCAAATAAATGATGAGTCACAGTGAGTCGGCTGCACCACTAGAACAATAACCAGTGGAAGGATAACCAGGGGATTATGCAATGGCATCCAACTTTAACCCCATCAATGCTCTACACGAAGAAACATGAAATATATAACATCATAAAATTAGTAACAAAAAGTATACTTACAATGACGTTTTATAGTGCAGAACTATAGAAATGAAAACTTTTAACTTTCTGCATGAAACGTACTTCTAGTTCAGGTACTTGTTGATCATTAGAAATACACATTAATCTGTTTAAAATTTATTTAATCTGCGAATGTGCGTGTTTTATTAGGATTACAGTTACACTTTCTGATATTTGTCTCCTCGCATCTTTAAATCATAGCGATCCATTTTCTTTCTGCCGTTAGGTTTCTGATTTACAGTCCTATCAGGAGAGCTGAAGCAGGTCACATGATCGCCACTATGAATACATGAATGGCCGTATTTTTAAGGTTGGTTAAGCAGGAATTGAGTTATTCGCGTTTCTGTCGCGCCTCCAGACCAACCACACCAGACCCGTCTCTACTTTGCGGTGAGTTCTCGTTTTCGTGTAGTCGATTGCAGCTACAGTATACAGTTTATTTAAAACCCTGAGTGGGTATGCAACATGTTTTTCCCTTTAGTTAAAATGATTCCGCCACTGTAATTATTATGTTTATCAAAACACACATTCCCTTCTTGTGACCCTTTCTTTCTGAATTGCCTCTCTTGTTTGTTTTGATTTTACATTTTAATCGTGGTGTTTTGTGCCAAGCAGAACACAAAACAGTAGGAGACGCAGACTTGTAGAATTGTAATCGCCTTTCACCCACCCCGGAGCGGCGCCTTTACGCGTAGTATTACGGTACAGTGGCGAGGAAACCCGGAAGAGCTCAAACAGCGCTGAATTTGTGAAAGAAATGTCATTTCGTATCGTTTCTAAAGAAGCGCTGGTGGGCTCCGTCACGCTTGGTGTTGTTTTTGTTGCCGGCTATTTTATCGGTAAGTTCAAAGGCGGACAATGCTACAAAAAGTAATCCTTATGACGTGACGTCGTCGCTAAAGCAAGAAAGCCTGTCTGTAACAAGGTGTGCGCAAGGTGACTTAAAGCCGAACCATTGTGTTTGTTTTTTATGTTTATTATTAATGAGTGGAATACAGGAGAATTGTGTGTGACTCAGACTTCTATGGTATTTTTTTTAATTGTATTTATTTATTACCGCAAGTTAAAAGCTTCAGGGTTATAGTGGTTTTATTATTGGAAGTTATGTTTAGGCTTCGCCTGTATTTGTTGCGTTGTTTTGAACGGGGAAATTTTCAAAAAAAACCATATCTCAGGATCTGTTTATCGTATTTTTTTTCTTCCTGTTAATACAGACAATTAAACAAAAATATTCCACTTCATGTTTTGTTGCTGTAAACACTTCGAGTTTGTGTTTATGCCGTTTATCTAAGAGGTAAGAGCTTCGATGCTGATTTGGGGTCTATTGAAATAAATATGCGGTTTCCAGTGATCTGGCTTTTAGTTAAGTTGTAAATTGTGTGAATTACCTTGGTACAACACGAGATGAAGAATATGTTGGTGCACTAATGAACTTATGAGAAGCTTAATCTGAAAGAAAAAAAAAACCACAGCCTCCATGATCACATCAATCTTATTTTTAGATTCAGATTCTATTATGTAATGCATAAAGTTTGTATAAGACTGAGTGAACACCTAGTGTAAGGCTTTGCAGTACAAATTCCTCTTCTAATCATATATTTGCTTCACTTTCTAGCTACTGTTGAGCTTGATAGACTTACAAAAAAACCCCAACAGCTTCTGAAGTGACATTTACAATACAAATTGCATGGTTCACGTGCAAATAATAATTGTTTGTAATGTAATAAATGATTTATTCTCGACTTCAGTCTTAGAATCATCCCATACAGTTTGCTCAGTTTAAATTATAAAAGTTTATGAGTGTAGAAATGTTAGAAAAACTCCTTCTCCTTCCTCCTTAAGTCATATTTTTACAGCTGATTAAATGCCATTTTACAGTAAATTAGGCCCCATATTTATACAAATTTACAGATGCCACATGGATATGTTCTATGTCTACCAAATTATATTTAACAAAAGATGTCAGGTTATCTTATCTTACAGTATTCAATATTAATTATTTGTCTTTGCTGCTGCTGCAATAATTTAATTTCCCTGTTGAAATCGTTTGGGTTTGAACTTAATCAAATAACTTCTACTTATTAACTAGATCTTAGGTTTCCTGAAATATATTTAAGCTGGCTAGGAGTCCTCTGACATCATTGTGCTCTTAAGATCCTTATGTCTTTTTTATGGTTTGTTTGTGCCCTCAGGAAGAAAGAAATCTTCCAGAATGAGCATCTCCAAAAGTCACTGCGGGGGGAAAGAAAATCCACTGTTACAGTATGTTGTCAATCACTCCGTGAGGGAGCATCCGGTGCTGAAAAAACTCAAATTGGTAAGGAGGTCTTGCCGCTTGTGCTCTGGCAAATCTATTGTAATAAATCTAATCAGGTTTCATATGGCATTATGAAATTTTATGTAACTGGCTTCCGCTCCGCTTGCTTTCAGAGAACAATGGAAGACTCCTGGAACGGGATGATGGTTGCCTCTGAAGAGTCACAGTTGTTGGCCAATTTGGCCAAACTAATAAAAGCTAAGAAAGCGATAGAGATTGGTAAGGGTGACGAATTTGACATCACACGAACATCCAAACTGATAAAAACATGCGCAGCTTTTATGACTAAGCTTTCCCTTTTTTTCACCTGTTCAAACACAGTAACATTGCACAATATGAACACAAAACACTGGCTACTTGGAGTGCACAGGAAATTGCATAGAGAGCAGGACATAGAGCGCAGGACATAGAGCAGGCAAGTCTTCAAAGTGGACTGAACCTTTTTTTTGGCATGTTTAGCAATCAATCAATCAAGGAGCTGTGGAAGCTGCTTTAGTTCTTTAGGACCAAAGTAAACTCGATTTTAATGATTGAATCCATTTTCTAATATGTGCTTTAGTAGTTGCAGTTGGCAGCAGATTAGAATCAAGGATAAAAATATTTTACTTTCTCCATCACCACCAAACGCATGCAAACTTCAGTAGCAATGTGACATGCAGTTTGAGATGCTTTCCAGTTACAGCGAGATTTAAATCGATCACTAATCTGTTCCTGTTCTCACACACACACACACTCTTCTGTGAGGTGTGAGCGCTGTTTGTTTTTAAACATAGGTGGAGAATGGCTGCTGACATAATGTGGATCCGAAGATCAATAATTGGCCTTACTGGGGTTGAAAGTCTCGATAAATGCATTCCCACCCATGTAATTGAGCTTTGCTTGGCACATCCGACATACTGTTTTACTTTTGTCCATGATGCGCTTATCTTCAGGGTCATACTCCACATGAAGACCAAAATAGTTCCAAAGGCCAGATCTGAATGAGGGTGGGGGAGGTTCAATTTGCCATTTTGCAACGAGCTTAGCTTCTGTCTTGCTAGCTTGCGCTGCGCTCAGTGGATCTGCGCTTGACAGTGCAGCTTAGGCGGACTAGTCGAACGCAGAGCCACTGAGCTCTCAACACAGACAGCATCGTCAGAAGAAAAGTTGATAAAATAAATTAAAAATTTTGTATTGTTCGATACATATGCGTACTGAACCAAAAGCACTGTATCGAACGGTTCAATATCGATAGGAGTATCGTTGCACCCCTAATATATATATATATATATATATATATATATATATATATATATATATATATATATATATATATATATATATATATCCATCCTGTACATGGATGACATCAAGCTGTATGCCAAGAGTGAACGAGACATCGATTCACTGATCCACACTACCAGGCTATACAGCAATGACATTGGAATGTCGTTCGGACTGGAGAAGTGTAGTCGGATGGTAACAAAGAGAGGGAAGGTAGTCAGAACTGAGGGGATTGAACTACCAGAAGGCAACATTGCAGACATAGAGGACAGTTACAAGTACCTGGGGATCCCACAGGCAAATGGGAACCATGAAGAGGCCGCTAGAAAGGCTGCAACCACCAAGTACCTGCAGAGGGTCAGGCAAGTCCTGAGGAGTCAGCTGAATGGTAAGAACAAGATCCGGGCCATCAACACCTACGCCCTGCCCGTGATCAGGTACCCTGCTGGGGTAATATGCTGGCCAAAGGAGGAGATAGAAGCCACTGACATAAAGACAAGAAAGCTCCTTACCATGCATGGAGGGTTTCACCCCAAGTCCAGCACCCTGAGGCTGTACGCTAAGCGGAAGGAAGGGGGCCGGGGACTGGTGAGTGTCAGCACCACAGTCCAGGATGAGACAACGAACATCCAAGAATACATTGGGAAGATGGCCCCAACTGACCGAGTGCTCAGTGAATACCTCAGGCAGCAGAAACCCAAGAAAGAGGGGGAAGGCGAGGAACCATCATGGAAGGACAGGCCCCTGCACGGTATGTACCACCAGCAGATAGAGGAGGTGGCTGATATCCAGAAATCCTACCAGTGGCTGGACAAAGCTGGACTGAAAGACAGCACAGAGGAACTAATCATGGCAGCACAAGAACAAGCTCTGAGCACAAGATCCATAGAGGCTGGGGTCTATCACACCAGGCAAGACCCCAGGTGCAGGCTGTGTAAAGATGCCCCAGAGACAATCCAGCACATAACAGCAGGCTGCAAGATGCTAGCAGGCAAGGCATACATGGAACGCCATAACCAAGTGGCCGGCATAGTGTACAGGAACATCTGTGCTGAGTATAACCTGGAAGTCCCGAGGTCAAAATGGGAGATGCCCCCAAGGGTGGTGGAGAATGACCGAGCTAAGATCCTGTGGGACTCTCAGATACAGACGGACAAAATGGTGGTGGCTAACCAACCGGACATAGTGGTGGTAGACAAACAGAAGAAGACGGCCGTAGTGATCGATGTAGCGGTTCCGAATGACAGCAATAACAGGAAGAAGGAACACGAGAAGCTGGAGAAATACCAAGGGCTCAGAGAAGAGCTCGAGAGGATGTGGAGGGTGAAGGTAACGGTGGTCCCCGTGGTAATCGGAGCACTAGGTGCGGTGACTCCCAAGCTAGGCGAGTGGCTCCAGCAGATCCCGGGAATAACATCGGAGATCTCTGTCCAGAAGAGCGCAGTCCTGGGAACAGCTAAGATACTGCGCAGGACCCTCAAGCTCCCAGGCCTCTGGTAGAGGACCCGAGCTTGAAGGATAAACCGCCCGCAGGGGCGTGCTGGGTGGTTTTTTTTGGGTTTTTTTATATATACACACATATACACACACACACACATACAGTATAGATATATTTTTTTGATGGATCAGTACTATATAGATGTCTTTTTAGGGATGTTTGTGGCTTAATAGGCTATTGACTTATCTGTTTAATAATTTTAAGCATGAGAAAGCACAAGTTTGACTGTATTTGTTGCTCCTTAAAATAAAAAAAATATTTTACTTTAAATTATTTTGAAGACAAAGACACATCCTTACTCTTAAAATTCTTTCATTTCATTTCATCAGTGAGGTGCTCCCGTCCTGCATATCCACACATGTAAAAAGCTAGAATCCTAGGAATGTGCAGATGTGGTCAGGAAATCAATTTCTATAGCAAATTGGCTAAAAAAAATAGAGAAAACTGTATTAAAGTATGCAGTATATCACACCCCCTTTCTGTTGTCATGCACAATGATGATTTCTTCTTGCGTCTATAGGAGTTTATACAGGTTACAACACACTGAACATGGCACTGGCCTTGCCTGAAGATGGAGTTGTGATAGCATGCGATATCAGTGAAGAGTACACCAACATTGGTAAACCCTTCTGGAAAGAGGTATGCTTCAAATCTGTGTTTTATTGTTTTATTAAATGTAATAATGCTTATAACAAAGTACCGAACAGTGCAGAGGATGATCAGTCATCACAGGGGAAGTATACAGCTCTGTCTGACATCTTTGCACATAGTTGAGTAAAAGAAAAGTAACTATAATCAGTAACTACTGTAACTGATTATAGATATCACATAAAGATATCACTTTATTAAACAAAAATGATTTAGCAGGTTTTTATTTTTTAAATGACTGATATATAAGAAATATTCAGATGATTCGTCTATGATAAGTTGACTATGGCAGTGTAATTATGAAATCTAAAATCAAGCAAGAAAATATTTGTCGAAAGACAAATCTCTTAGCAGTGATTTGTGTCAACAGAACCTGAAGAGCTTAAATGGTCTGATTCTTATATAGCGCTTTAAACATAATAATCTAGGTAAGAACAAGTGTTACACAATACATCTATGTAACGGACTCTGAAAGGTAACTGAATAATCATGCAGATAAATGTATCAGCAACAGGCTTCCTGATATTTTGTGACACACCCTTCACTTCTTTTACTCTTTAAAACATTGTTTCTTTCCATTAACAGGCTGGAGTCGAGAAAAAAATTGATCTGCGCATTCAGCCAGCACTGAAAACTTTAGGTATGGTAATGTTTCTCTTTATTTGCTCTCATACATTTAACTGGAGATTTGCATTTTACTGATAAAAATGTTCAAAAATGTCTTTCCCAAAGGTCTGAGGATGCATTCAATTTCCTTTAGTAGGACAGAGCAGTTTGTGGTAATCTGCGTCCAACAACTGATTTAATTACTCTGGGGGTGTTGCTCTGTTAGTACTTCAGCTGGGGTAAAGGTTTTTGACAAGTTCAACTTGTTGAAAAAGATAATACCTGTTGCAGATGCAGTTTAACGGAGGTTTGAGTCAGAGAGTTTGGTACCAGGGTAGCATGGATCGTTAAAATAACTTTCTGGAATCTTTCACCATGTATGATTTAATAAATACTAAATAACTATTTAAGTAACATTGCAAGTAAAGCAGTACTTTATAGTCTTACATTCAGATGTTAAAGTGGGATTTGGGAGGTGGTAGATCCGGTGAGCCTACTTAGAAATAAGTCATGTAAGGGTCATTCCACATCCACTGAACAATCATTTCCAGGCTGATGACCTGCAATTTCTCTAAATATGCGTCTTAATAGAAAATTGCCAAATTTGAGCTTTTTACTGTTGTAAGTTAAATTTAAAAAAAAAAACATTTTCTTTTTAATTATGATGAAGTAATAAAGCCTTCAAAGCTCGTGTGCAGCTGTCAAATTTGAAATAAAATCCAGCACTGAAGGCACACAGAGTGGTTGCATATGAATTCACCATTAATGATGAGCAGCACCAATGTTGGCTCTTGGTATTATATATATTGTTTCATAGACCTTTCTTTATAGATTTCTATCACACATTCTTCTGATAAGGTATCTGACTGAAGTAAATGGCACTTGGTTGATCCATCTATCCTTTTATGTGAGCGTGCACAGAGCCTGAAGCAGAAAGCCTGGGTTAACAAAGAGAGACGATAATCACCACTGTGTTAGCCACTATCTCTGCTGAGGGTTTGCAGTTGATGCAAATTAAGCCAAGCTGTGTCAAAGTTGCTTTGTAGTACACCAGCTGTGTGACAGCTACAATACCCTGAGATGGACATTTTACCCCTCGGTTTCATTGTTTCTTTCAGATGATCTCCTGTCTTCTGGCCAAGCAGAAACATTTGACTTCATCTTCATCGATGCTGACAAAGTTAACTATGACAACTACTACGAGAAGTCTCTGCAGCTGTTGAGAAAAGGAGGTGTCATTGCTATCGACAATGTAAGCGCTACAACCAAAATAAGCACGAAACACACAAATTCTTGCACCGTGCCAGTTCAAGCGGCAAAACCTCTATAAAAATGTGTCTGGTGCTGCAGGTGCTGTGGGGTGGGAAGGTGCTGAATCCGTCCCCAGATGACGCCGACACTGTGGCCATTGACAAGCTGAACAGGAAGCTGTACAGAGATGCCCGAATTAATCTGAACATGCTGACAGTGGGAGATGGAGTCACCCTGGCCATCAAATTATAGTGCATATCTGAGAAGTGCTGCTAGTGCGCAGTACTGAAGTTATACAACAGGATTTGATTAAAAAAATTAAAAAAAACTCCATGTGTTTTGTTTTTGCATTATTTCACTAAACTGACTTCATATAATATCCTCTAATTGGCATCAAGTTAGACATGAGAATGTTGATTTCAGTGCTTTATTGTGAAGGACACACAAACAGCTCCGATTAGTGTCGCAGTCCAAAAATGGGAAGTGTTTAATTCACTCAGTCTGACTCAAGCCACAGTGAGGAAAATGAGAATGCATTTAGCATTGACTTGCAACTTAGCAGCTATTGAAGGTAGCAGAGGTCCTGAACTCTTAACTGAGCACAATCAAGCCTCTCTAGGAAACAAGTCCAAACCAAGAGGCTGGGTTCAGTCTTCAGAACATATTTTGTTAGTGACCCTTCCACAGGTAGCACAGTACTAACAAAACACAAAAGTAGAAAGGGTTTAAATAAGGGCAAATTCTACTGTGTGCAAAGTTCCTCTTAGTCATCTTGGATTCAGCTGTGTCAAAGGTCATCTGGTAGCCTGCCAACCACCAATTTGTTTTATTGTTCAGATTTTTGGGGGGGGTTACTGTGAAAAAATACAAGCATTTGGCAAAATTTTACAATAATAAAAAGGTTATGAGAATACTAAGAGTATAAGAATAATAATTTCCAATAAATAAAATCCTTTGTCTAGAAATATCTAGAAAGACAGTTTCACTAACCCTGGCTAACAGCACCAAAAACAACAGCTGTTACTTAACAACTCACCTCAAAATTGCTGTCATTGGTCACAAGTGAGCTTCACAGATTCAAAATCTCCTTTGACAAAGTTTTAAAGCCTCTTCTAGAGTAAATCAAGGTGGATGATTCTCACATGGCACTGACAGCTGAGGTAAACAGTGAACTGACCGCTTACGCAATAGGAAAAATCTTTGTGGTTAATCCAGTCCAGAATATGAATGCATTCACTACAGATCAAAGGTTGCCAGTTTTTGAAGTAACTCTGGGATAGAAACAGATTATTCCCTGTTTTTTGCTAAGTGATATTACAAAATGTTTTTATGCAAACAGTAGTAGAAACACGTCAGCAAGCCGACTGTGGAAGTTATGGGGTACAGTCTAAACTTAACTAAAATTTTGTTTTTGATCTCTCTTGACTGGCTCAAACATGTTTGTCCTATAGGAGCGACTGTAGCTAGGATTATGCACTCAACTGAGAGGCGTAAGAAAACCATCCAGTCGACTGCAATCTACCCTAACCTTCCTTCTGTGTGAGTATTTGATTAAAGTAAATTGCACGTGTTTTGTTATTGCATAATTTAAATAAGCTGACTTTGTATAATATCCTCTAATTGGCATCAAATTAGAGGTGAGAAGAAAGGTTGATTTCAGGACTTTATTGTAAAGGTAGACACACACCAACACACAAACAGCTCCCTGATTAGTGTCACAGTCCTCAAAGGGGAAGTAAGGTGGATAATTCACTCAGTCACTCAAGCCACAGTGAGGGAAATAAAAATGTATTTAGCATAGCCTTGCAACTTAGAAGCATCTAGCAGAGGTCCTAAACTCTTCAGTCAGAACATTTAAACATCAGTCAAACTGCTCTTTAGTTGTTTTCTCTAAGAAAACAACTAAAGCACAGCCAGGAGGCTGGCTTCAGTCTTCATAGCATAATTTGTTGGAGTAACCCTTCCACAGGCAGTACTACCAAAATATAAATAAAATGTGCAAATAAAACAAAGGAGGAAGAGCTTAATTAAGGGAAAAATCCTACTGTGCAAAATAACACCTCAGGTTTACATTCTATGTGATCACACTTTAGCAAAGGAACAAGTTTTTGTTTTGAAAACCACTCTTTGTCTTCGTCAAACTCAAAAAAAAGCTCATGTTCAACAGCGAGTGGAAGGTTTTTCTATAATTATCATTATGGTAAATTGAAAGGAGTAATAGCTGATTAATAAATACATGTGACTGACTACTTATTGTAACCACAATCAAAGGAAGTAGGTGGAAAGGTTTCCATCTCATCAGTGCTTGTGTCCTGGGGGTTCTACTTTATTTTGGCTTAGTCGTTAGAATATACGTTGCTGACCACACAGGAAGGCAGAAGGTCAGGTTCTGCCGATAATCCTTCCTCTTCTTATGAAGTAGCAGACATTATCCTTATGCCTCCAATTCTAGGCCTAGACCTAGTTTGTGGCCACCAGCATTGATATTCTTCCCATCAACAAGTGCAGAGAGGGTGAGTTTCATGCCTGAAATATTAAGTGAACTTAATGAAACGAGTTCCTTAAGATATAGAAGTGTTTTTATTGGACATTATTAATGAGGTTGTTCTTACCGGGCCGGAGAGTCTGGGTGTACCCAACTCCTACCAAGCTGGCATTATTCACCTTAGCCTGCAGGGAAAAAACCCCACATGAAATCATTTAAGCACTGAAAGTTACTGTTAGTCTTTTATTCTGGACTACAAACTAGACTTTATAATATCTTTAAAATGTAAGAAAATGTGAGAATATCTTACTGATATGGAGGCACTGGAGTCTAACTGGTATTTAGCAGCGATTCCAAAGGAAGTGCTGTTGTTGCCCGCTGTCCAGGCAAGATTCACAGCGGTCTCCAGGTCATCATTGACCTTCTGATAAATAGAGCCACCAAACTCTGAACCATCATTTCTGAGGGAAATGGGGGGAAACAAATACACATTACACCTTGACTCACGGATCAATAAATTATATTAGAAATCATTAAAATATTGTCTTCAAAAAACATACACATTGGTGTGGAGCTGGAAGTCCCCAGTTTTGTAACCGACAGCAAAGTTGCTCTTGGTCATCTTGGATTTAGCCGTGTCAAAGGTCATCTGGTAACCTGCCAACCATCCCTCATATCCGGCCACTGCTGCTCCATGAATAGTAGGACCAGCAAAGTCTAAATCTACGTCAACACCGGCATTAAGGTACTCCCTTTTATAAGCCGTTTTAACCTTGCCACTCTTCTTGCTGTGAAATTAAAATGAACATTTTACATAAGACTACTGAGTTAGTAACAGGCTGCCAATCACGAATTTCCAATCAGTAAATAACCTACCCAGTATTAGGTGAAAACGTTGTCTCAAATGTAAGTTTCAGGCCTTTGGTGATCTAAAAAACAAAAATTAATTTACTTTCCAATTTCATATTTGGAATGGTCAACACTATAGCCAAGATATAAATTACCTGATCTTCAACACAAATTTCTGTCCCGAGAGTGTTTTCCGTGGTCCACTTCTCCGTGAACGTCAGCCCATATTCAGCCCATTTGTACTTGGTTTCAAGGGTTCCAGTGACCTTGCTGGTATCGACATTGGATGAGCCTGATGTTTTAAATTCCTGAAACAAATAAATGAGGGAAAACGATACTGGTTAGAAAAGTCTGTTATCTGTCATACATACAAATGTTAATAAGTCTGATGTGTATTTTAGTGTATGGTACCACTTGTGCATTGTGCAAATTACTCTTGTATAGTACTTTAACCTTTTTTTTTTAAATGTACCTTAGTTTTCTTATTTTTCTTATTTTACTGTTTTCTAAATATAAACCAGTTCACTTTTTCTGACCCTTGTGCTGCTGTCAGAAGTTCACTTCTATCTATTTCAGACTGTCTTTATATATTTTCTAGATTTTACACCAAACATAATAACAGGAGTCAAAACAATTATCCGTTTAATTTATATCTCAGAATTTAAATAAACAGTTAAAACAAAGTTGACTGATTTTTCTTTCACTGTGACAATAAATAACAATTTATAATTAACTGTGATCTTCATTTCACAATTACAAACAAGCACAATCTGATTAAAGTAATAACTCACAAAACAGTTGTACTTCACGATTCTCCTGAAAACACTGAGTATTAACGCACAACACAGCTTTTGTTTTCTTTTTTAAATTGTGTGTTTGGAGTTACAATCTTGTTGGTACATAGATTTTGTGCATCGTTTTCCAGTTACACTTCTATAACACTATAACAATCCTTCTACAGGTCCTGCGAAAGCTGGTGTGTTTTGCAGCAACTAATTCTTCCAGAGAAGAGCAGATTTCCTTTTGTCATCCTCCTTAATGGGAGCACCTGACTCCAAGAAGGTTTTAGAGAAGTCACTAATACAAAGCTTTATATACTTTTTCAAACCTGCACTGCATGCTTAGTGTGTTCACTAAATACATATTTGTGTGCTTAGTTTAGTTAGATTGAATTTATCGTTAAGTTTGACTTGGATCAGTAATTGCAGTAATCGTGGATTAACAAGCTTTTTTTCCTCTTCTTGGATTAGCCAAAGAAAACAAATAAACCGATGGCCACAAGTTTTCTTGCAATTTTATCCATAATGTAGCGCTGGGGGAGCAAACCAGATGTCGTGAGGTTATGCCTGATGTGACGTTTTCAAAGGTGCAACAAAATCAACCTTTTTTTAATGTCTTTAAATGATTAGACTGTAAAGACCACAATGAAGCATCTTAAGTGAAAATCTGTTATATACAGAGATGGGCAGTAACGCGTTACTTGCAACGTGTTACTGTAATCCGATTATTTTTTTCAAGTAACGAGTAAAGTAAGGGATTACTATTGCAAAAATGGTAATTAGATTACTGTTACTTTCCTGTAGGAACGCTGCGTTACTAAAACCGTGATTTTTTTGCGAGAATGTCTCATGACAGTGACGTAAGCGAGGGCGACGTCCGTGACAACATCTGTGTGCAGATCAACAATGGATAATATATCGAGTACGGGAGAGAGTATGAGCGTGCAGCGTTTAAAGCGTGGAAGTACTGACCTTATTTTGAGTTTGATTCCATAAAAAGTGACAAAAACATTAGCGTCGGTTATGCGTGGGAAGAAAACTTCTTTTTACAGCGGAAAAAAACCCCTAAACTTCCAAGCAAGCACCGAGTAGCTACGACGTAATGGGAAACTCACAGAGAAACTCGCAGATTCTTCAACTGACCGCTGCGGCACACCTGCACCAGGGTAAACCTCCGCCTACCCCACTCCTGCTTTACAGGTGAAAATAGAGCAACAGGACCGCTAGTCTTTGATTTTATTTATTTTCTGCTGTGTTTCACTTGCATCTATTTGAAAGACTGAGTGTAAACACAAAGAAAATATTTTATTTTATGTGCTGGAATGTGCAGAAAATAGGTTTAAATGTAAAACAAATTTCTTCCAGTCAGAGAATGTTGCATATAATTTAATTTTTGCTTGATGCATAAAGTTAAAAGATTAAAACTAACAAAACAAGTTTTAAAAAGAGACTTTTCCATTTGATTACATTTTGTATGATGGATTATGCAAGAAAAAGTAGAATTGGGCTGAAAGATCTATCGCTTTATCACCTACTCAGGTTGTAAATCGTGTTTTTTAAAAGTAACTAAGTAAGTAATTAATTACTTTTGACAATAAGTAATCAGTAAAGTAATGGGATTACTTTTTTGGGTAAGTAATCAGTAATTAGTTACTGATTACTTTTTTCAAGTAACTTGACCAACACTGGTTATATAACCATATGAAACCAAAAAAAAAAAAAATCTCAAAAATAAACTCACAACTAACTTACTTTTAAAGGACAAACAACACAAGACATAACTTCCTATGAAACATTGACAATTTGTAACACTACTTTACAAAGTTCCATTACTAAACAATATACTCAGTAACACAAACTGTTAGGACCACACAGCACCAGGAAACCGGGCGAGGCAAAGAAAACACATTAACAGGTGTTTTTACATGGAGACAGAATTATTTTACCACCAAACTTGTTAAGACTAACTCCAAACGGAGTTCAAAGCTACATTTTATGGCTTTGCTGTGGAAACATCAACACAAACAAGCCAGATGCTGACTTTATATGGTAACACAAATTGGCATTACAGTTTACTTCATTTCCCTCTTGTTAGCAGAACAGTGGAGCATTTATTTTATTTATGATTTATCTATTTTTATGAGGCTATTAAAATCTCGTACTCCCCAGGCAGAAGAATGAGCCACTGCCAAAATACAGAAAGGCCCATCTATGCAAATAATAATAAAAAATACAATGTTATGGAGCAAGAGTATGAAACATGCAAGAGTATGCAAGAAAAAAAGTGCCTTGATACAAATGTTTGGTCATGCTGCTCAGCACTAACATGGAATCACATATTTGATAAAATGAAAGAAATGTTTGTTTGTCATTTAGGATCTGCAGGCCCTTTACCCTCTAACCTATGTGTTGATATTTCATATCTATGATAACAATATTAGTATACATTAGCTACATTTCAACATTGGATGTTATATTTACAGTTAAACTCACCACTCCACTTGAAGACTTAGTCTTCACATCAAGCTTGACGAGCCCAAAGCCTGCAAAGACAATGACAGTGAGATACTACTTCCTGTGCTTGGAAAAGGCATTTCCAGCCGCAGACCTGACCTCTTCAGGTCAGCAAATACACACTTATAAAGGTGCCTTTTATCTTTCTTCCAGTTACCATATCCCTTATTGAAGATGTCCTTTGCTGATTTGCCCAGGTCTGCATATGCTGGAGGGACTGCCATTCTGCCTATACACACAAGAGAAAAGTGAATGTAAATGGTGACACAGGAGTATAAAAAGCAGCTTGCTTTTAAACGTTAGTTAATAAAAGAATTAAAACCAAGCATATGTATAGACATGGGCAAAATGTGCGTCTGTAAAGTGTGATAGCTGTGGCTGTCAAATGGAGAGGAAAGTTACAAATTTTACAACTGGAAATATTTTTAAATTCTTGTTCTACTGTCAACTGCTTTAAACTCAATGATGGTGAAACATTATACAGTGAATGCATTAAGCAACCAAAAAAAACTAAGAGAGAAGTAGTAAAATCCCAGCTATTATAACCTTGACTACAATTAATGTTTCTGTCAAGTATTTGTAATTCAGATTTTATTTTAATATTTATTTGTTTAACTGCTGTCACTAGCTATATATAAAGACACGAGTTCAGGTGTCTTTCACCTTATTCTCAAGGTTAGACCGACGTTTTCAAGTAATCAGAGCATGGAGGTTATTGGTTAAGAAGGAAAAACGCTATAACAGATTGCATACAAAAGAGGTTTAAATAGTATGGAAAAAACTAAGTGAGCATCTGGGTCATGGATTCAATAAGTGAACTGAGCTTTACTTTGAAGACGTTATCAAAATTAAAGAGTGTTAGTTGAATATACATTTATTTTCCATGCAAATACTTGCAACCACAGCACTGAGTGTAGTAAGGGCATAAAATTACATACAGTCTATGGGTAGGGGGCGTTTTCTAGCTAGCAAATAGAATGTCTGACAGCAGTACCCCTGCACTACAACAAATAAAACACGGATAACGTGTGTAAATACTCAGCCTATTACTTACCGAGAGTTTCTTCTCTTTATTATATACCCACTAACTTGACAGATAAGAAAAGCTGCGGAATGAGCGAGTACAGCCGGTGTAGGACGATATGGAGGAGACACCGCAGCAAACAACCTGCTGACCTCGGCTCAGCAGGACCCGAAAATATAGCTGTGCGTTTTGTGCCCGACTGAAATAGGAATCGTGTAGTAATTGTTTAAATCATATGGATATTAATTTATACATAAATTATATTTTACAACAGGAAACTGAATTTTGAAAAAGCGACTTTCACGTTAATAATGCGAGAGGTCTTCCAGGCAAATGGAAGACCTCTAAATCACTATGGCAACCTATATACGACTGAAAGTTACGGGCTTATGCATACAGAGCTGTACAGAAATCAGCTATAGTGCTACATTGGTGCCGCTCACCAAATCTAACGTATCATTCACAGGTTTTACATAAGCAGGAGGAAAAGCCTTTGATGACAGGATACACTCGTGGATCACTTTATTAGGTACACTTTACCTGCTCGTTAAGACAATCTTGTAGCAGGCCCTAGCATGACAGAAGAGAGTCTTTAACGGGGCATTCGCTTATTTTCTTCATCAGGAGACGTACGGTAGTTCTGAGGAACTTCTGAACATTTTTGGACATCGTTTGAACGCAGTGAAAGCTACAAAATAAAATATATAGTCCTTTTGTTGTGTCACAACATGGCACAGTCTGTGACTTCAAGCACCAAAGGAGTGCAAATAAAGTGAGAAAAATCCGAAAATAAGTGCTCAAGAGTTATACATTAAGTCATTAATGAATATAAAGTATTTAAATACACTTGTATCTAAGTGCTGCACAATGTCATCTCATCGCAAACCTCGATCCGCTTGCAAAGCGTGCAAACACCTGCGAGCGTTAAACATTCGTCTCTTTTTCATGCTAGCTTGAGAAACACGTGTCTGAGCTAAAATTAGCACATAGATGCTAGCAGCATAAGTATAGAAAGAGAAAGATGCGAACATTATAATGTACCTTACACTACAAACATACAGAGAACACTGAAGTTTAATCTTTGTAACTTACACAAAATTGTTTTGTTGAGAGCGCCAGATTTCTCCATACTGTTTAAGGGTTACAAACCTCTCACCGAGTCTGCTATTCATGCTACTGCGAAAACTACAGTGCCAGTAATTTAAGAAAAAGAAAATTTTTTGTACTTATCTAATTCGCACATTAATTGCAAGCAAACAGAGTATTCAGAAATTCCTAAGAAAGTCTACTGGGATTTTCCCAAATAACCATATACAGTTTAAAGAGACTGATCGGGAAAAGAAAAGCTGTCCAGTGACTGACAGTTCTCTGGGTGAAAATGCTTTGTTGATGACAAAGTGCAGGAGAAAGGCCATACCGATTTAAGCTTCCCGAAGGGACTCAAATAACCACTTGTTACAACCCAAGAATGAAGAAAAACATCTCTAAGCCCACAGGTACTGAGGCTTGAAGCAGATGGGCCACAGCAGCAAAAGACCACACTCCCTTGTACAACCCATTATGCTAATCTGAGGACTGGTGAGCAGCGACTGGTAGTACAGCTTTGCCAGTATAACTTTGAAGCGTGTTGCAAAGCCGGACAGGACAACACTAATGGGGATGGCTCCAAGATTCCATACCAGGAAGAACCTATAAGGGGAGGACACAGATGAGGACATTTTTTCCATGTGCTGAACTTCACATATCAGCACTTGATGAAAGGCGACTTTACCAGCTATTTGATCACCTTAGGCTTTATCAGCGTGTGGTATACACACAAAGACTCCATGATGGGGAAGAGATTCAGCAGCTCATTGTCCTAGAACCCTTGCAACATAAGGTATGCAAGAGCCAACATGAAGATGGGGGCATTTCAGTGCAAAGAGCACCCTCAGTCTGTTGAGGAGGACTGGCTCGGCAGTGCAAGCGGTGCACACTGGTTAAAGGTATCCAGTACCTAGTGACATTCAGCAATATTACAACACCACTTGAGGTCCTTGCAGTGGACTATGTGGTGATGGTGAGCCGGATGAACAGGTAGAGACTGCTGAGGCCTCTGAAGCAAGTGATGAGGCTCAAAGCAGCTCTGTGAATAGCCCAGTATCTTTCCCATTGACTTCCACAGAGACATAAAGATATGGTTTCTCCCTTCTTTTTGTTGGACTTTTAACCTGATATTTAATTGGACATTTCAGCTGCTGTGGTTATAACTCTAATGGACTAGGACACATTAAGAAAAAGACTGCGTGTGGGACCATATTCAAGGACTTTTGTTACTCACTACTGATTACAGACTTTAGGAGCATGTTTTTATCAGCATTGTGGGTCTTGTTATATTCGTGACACAGTATTAATCATTCCAGGGCGAGTGAATAAATACCATCTGAAGGCTGTTGGGGTTTAAAGGGGGTTATTTGGTTTTATCCCTGTTCAGTAAGCGCTCAGCATATGCTTTGTTTTTTGCGGGTCTGGGCCCTTCTCGGAGTTTCTTGAATGTTTTTTGTAATTTGCCACTTTGTCATTTGGAGCCCATGGTGGCTCACGGGCCACTGAGTTTTATCTTTACAAATTAAAATGTTGACTGTAACATGACTGTATTGAAAACGATGTTGAACCCAAGTTGCCCTGGAGTAAGGGCACCCTGCCAATCAAGCTTGGTGTAGGAAATTAGAGGAAAATTGTGTTAGGCTAGATTCCTGTCTGTGGGCGCAGTATACTTCAGGTTGCCACCATGTCAACACAAGTCGCTCTTTAATACCTAAAGCAGTGGCCTGTAACAATAAAATACACATTTAACTCAGCCTGTCAATTTTCCAAATGATTGCTCTTAAGCTCTGGCAACAGCGCGCATTCCCCAGGTGGTCGTACAGCAAGTGGGGCAAAATAAATAGATAAATAAAAAAGGAAAGGAAACTCCTGTTTCAGCTCTTTATTGATGGAAATGACTGTTGGGACAAGAAGTTTAATGGCTCTACAGTAGCACATAAACACATCCTACTTCTTCAGTGAAGGGATGTGTTAAGACTGTTAACTCCACTCAGAGTCATGTTTCTAACATGCTGCAATGACGATGATCTTTTACGATTCTCTCAATGAAATGTACAGGACAAGCTGGAATATGTAAATTAAATAACACGTGTTTCCAACGAATACAGAGTTTGAAGCAACTGTAAACATAATTCTCTATGTGCACATTGCTGCAACCTTGTACACCGAATATAAAAATACCTATTGACATTTATAAAATGGAATAAATTAATCTAAACAAATACAAATTTCAGCATCTGTTTACTACATATTAACATCAAAGAATTAATATCAAGAAAAGGTTGTTGCACTTGGTCTAAGTCTAGTAGTTTACACTGAATGTGGACTTCTTAAAAAACCTATACATATATTCAACAGTAAACATGAGCAGTTTGGAATAATTCTTCACAGAGAAATGTATCACAGTAACACTCCAGGTAATTGGCAAATGGAACTATGTTTAAGACAGCTGGATAAAACTTTATTCTAACTTTTTTGGCTGATAATGTCATTTCCTTAAATGCATATTTTCTAGGAAATAGCAGGCGATGTCATGAGTAAAGACACAAGATTCGGTGTATGTCGTTTATCTGAAAAGGAGCCATGAATTTCTGTTTCAGTCTTTAGTAATGCTGTCAAAATGTCAGCGTGTTATAAAGGAATGCAGAAAATTGAACAAACATGATGACAAATTATGTTTTTCTATATAACATAATATGAATCTATACATATTGCTTTAACAGTGGTCCATACAGATACATACATACATCGTTTTTTAAAACTCAAATGTGGGATATGAGGAAAAACTCAAGAATCCAGATCCAGATATCTTAATTGCACAGTTTCCTGTAAAGGTTTAGATGCATTTTTAAATGAGAATTTATTTCATAATTTTCTTGCTATCCAAACAGTCTGTAACAGATGTCATTGTATTGTAAAATCAAACTGGGATGGGGCCTTTTAGAAACTCTGCAGGTTTTTTTGTTTAAAAAAAGACAATAAAAGCAGGTTAGGAGCTAAATCCTAAAATGTAAAAGGATATGGCTCTGTGTATTCCATCAGGCTTTGTGCGGCTCATATTAGGCGTCTTTTTTTGCACACCGCCTCAGTTGGCAACTTGACAAAGCAGACGAAAGAACACTGTCTGTGTCTAACAGTACTGCTGCAGGCTGCTTATTATCCGATCAGCCTCTTTAGCACAGCAGGTCTAGAAAAAGGCCAGCAGTACTCGTTGGGGACCGGCCCGTTGACATTGCACTCAAAGAAGGAGAACATGGGGAACCAGATGCGAGCTCTCCGGCTCTGCTGGTAGGCCCGAGTGTTAGCTAGGGTGTGGTAGTACAGGAAGAGTCTGGTAGTGATGTAGAAGGCTATGAACACGTCAATGGAGTAGTGTTCATGTGCAGCCAGGATGAAGAAGATGCCGAAGAGGTTGAGCACCCAGGACAAAGTGTGGATAAAATTCCAACTTCTTGGAGTGTCTGTGTAAATCAAAGACGGAAGAGCGTTACTGAGCACTTTATGTGATTCCATTCTAAAATGTGGCACATTGTTAAGTCTGTTAAAGTTATTTTCATTCACATATTTAATGTAAAAATATTTTTTCTGCTTGTGGCTCATCTCAGGCACAAAGCTCTCAGCCACTCCTACCTGCTATTCAAGCTTTTTGTTTAAATCAGAAAGAAAGAAGGGTGGCTCTACAGGAGGAGGAGCTGAAATGGCTTGCTACAGACACTGGAACTGAGGATGAATCATACAAAGTTTCTCTAGCAGAATCAAAGACTAAAAATATTTCAATGGAAACAACTATAATAGGTTTATTATTAATTTTCAAGAAATACTTGCAGTACCAGTAGCGGACACTGGGTGGCAACATAGGGACACCTTCTCCAAATATGGCTAATCTATGTCTGCTTTATCATTTACTACCACTATAGGGTTTATTGTACTGTGTACATAATAATAGTGCTCTTTAGACTTGGATTGAAATTAATAAAGCAACAATAATTTTTTTTAAATCAAGTTTTAATTATATAGGACCAATTCACCCGCCCTATGCATTCCTTGAACATATATGCACATTTAAGGTCATATCATGGTAAACCTGACTCCCAAGTTTCCACACAGTGTTACTGTTGGCCAAGGTACTGCCACCCAGAGCAAGCATCTAATATGACAGCATGTTTAACAGGATTTATAGAAGGTAAGGGCCAAGTTCAATAACCTCAGTTTTATCTGAATTTAGAAGCAAGAAATTTGAGGTCACCCAGGTCTTTATGTCTGTAAGACATTCCTTAAGTTTAACTAAGTGGTGTGTCATATCTGGCTTTGTGGATAAATAAAGCTGGGCATCAACTGCACAGCAACAAAAATGTATGTTATGCTTCGAATGATACTGCCTAAGGGAAGCATGTATAATGTAAATAGAATTGGCCCCAGCACAAAGCCCTGTGGAACTCCATAATTTACCTTATTGCGTGAAGAAGATTCCCCATTTTACATGAACAAATTGGTGTCTATTAGGTAGATATGAGTCCAACCACTGCAATGCAGCATTTTTAATTCCTCTAGCATGGTGTAATCGCTGTAATAAAATATTGCTGTCGGTAGTATCGAAAACTGCACTGACATTTAGCAGGATAAATAAGTTCACTGTCACTGTTCACTGTTCACTGTCAGAAGCCATAAGATGATCATTTGTGACCTTCATTTATGCCTTATTGTGTACTGTGATGAGTTCTGACACCTGACTGAAACTCTTCAAATAAATTAGATCAGTTAGCTGTTGGCTAATGGACTAATATGGTTTGGAATCCATTAACCTGGAAACATACAAATTCTCTCACATGTGTTAGTTAATGTCTAAAATGTTTATTTACTTACAAAATGAGGGGTTTTAGGGATTAGTTTTGAAATCATTGATCATTTTCCAATTATAATTCCAACTTATTCCAAGGCCTTTTCAACTCATCTTAGCACAAGTGTGTTTTCCTCCTCACAGAAAACAGAAACAGAAGCTACTCACATTCTGTGACAAAGAAGTTGAGCATGGTAAGGACCACAGTGTGGCCACTGAACATGTAGTCGCCACATGTGTGAACCCCTGTCAGTGTCATCCCAAAACCGCTCCAGATGGCCACAGCTCGCTGTAGTTTGGCCCACATGTCGCCGTACATCTAGAAGGAAACAGGCAATACTCTAATCTTGCAAAGAGATCTGATACATGAGAAAAAGAGAAAAAACATGCGTTACCTTTCCTGAACACTGCAGGTGCTGTCCTGGAACAGACAGGGAAGTGACAAACATGGTGATACAGCGCAGCATGAACACCGTCCCCATGAGGCTGCACATCCGCCGCAAGAGAATGGACCTAGAAGTAGTGAAATGTGAGTTTCCTGTGCTACTGACAGGCTCCTGGGATCGTTCAGAGCACCTACTGACCTGTGTTTATGGAGCAGCAGAACCAGCATCCAGATGTTACAGAGGATCACTCCACATGCCTCGGCCATGGCGAATGCCCAGGGTATTCTAGGCACACTGCGGAAAAGGACAACATCAGTGCTGAAATAACAGATTGAAAGTGAGCATTTATAGCTGATGTTGCTTAACATCTTACAACAAACATGACAGAAAAATTAGTTTGGTGTTTTGGTATATTAGTTTTAATAAATCATTTCAATGCATATAGATGTTATCTCCCAAGATATCTCTTTTGGAGATAATTAACTAGCCTGAATAATTTGCCTCAGTGTCTTGCCAAACACACACTGGAAATTCCTTGAAATAATCTCTCCTGGTAAGTTTTCATTTCATGAAAAGCCCAAAGCTGGTCATAAACAAAAGTAGGTCACCTTATAAACAATCCTCGAAGGTCTTTTTGAACCTCAGCGAGCACATCAGGAGTATATGAGGACAATAATAGAAACACGCCATAAGGAATTAGGGCAGTTATAATGTCAGCGATTTGGTGTGATACTCAAACATCATCGTTTGTAATATTTCAGAGGTGATTAACGTTTTGGTTGTAAGAAAATTTAAGAAAGCTCTTGTGAGCGATCACACCCACCTGTCTAGAAAAATATCTGGGAGCGGAGGGTATGTGCGCATGTCAGGGACCCTCTCGTGCACAATGACCATGACGAAGGATGTAAACCCAAACACGAACACCACATAGACAGAGCTAAGCACTGTCTTCCAGTACTCGGGATCGAGGCGCCGCATCTGCTGCTTGTACTTTCCATTAGTGTACTGGTGATACTCCTCTCCCACTGGTGCTGTGTCAGTGCTGTCGCAGTCTCTCCCCGGGTCTCCGTTACACAACCAGTCCAAACTGCCTCCGGAACCGGTGGGAGAGTGGCCATCATAGGGAAGACCCAGCTCCTCCAATAAATCAATGTTCTGTTTCTGAAGTTTCCGAATGGAGACCATTAGCCGCTTGATGTCCCCCAGCACCTTGAGCTCCAGTGGCGGCGAGCGGAGGTCGTACTCACTGAGGGCAAGCAGACTGGTGCCATCCAGCCGGTGCTTGTTGCACAGCAGGTCCACATAGTCGCAGAAGCCCTCTTCCTTCAACCACTTGGCAACGTGCTTAGGTGTCCAACGACGGACACTCAGCTGGGTCATTTCCTCCTGACACCAAAGGCTAAAAAGAAGAACAGCCACATTTAAGTTCAGCAGTATCAGTTCCTTATTGGCTTCCAAAACACCATGCAAAATAATATTCAGGATTAGTTTAAGGCACAGTTTATTTGCTCTGAATCAGCAGTAGTAACTTTAAAGACACTATGCAAGACTGCTGCGCAGACAGAAAATACATCCATTTTGTGACAAAATTATAGGTGATAAACAAATTTAAGACAAATCCTGAGTTACACAGGAAATCTGGGTAATCACAACTTATGCAGTTATATGACGCAAGTACTGGCAAGGATTTCCTATGGCACAATGGAAACCACACCCTACAATGTAAGTGAAGGAGCAGCTACATGTTATCCCAGGCCAAACAGTCAATTAAATCCTAAGGTATTATTGTCCTAGTCACATTAAAAGACATTATGACTATTTCTAACTTCATTATTAACCGAAATAAACGCTGCCTCAACAGTCTGCTCCTTGGACTGACAAGAAAGCAACACATTTCTGTGTTTTTTGATAAAAAATAATTTAAATAAACAGTCCAGCAACTACAGTCGACCTGCAATAACCCATATATTTAACCCATTTAAATATATCACTGGCTAGCATTTAAATCGGGCTTAGAAGCTCTTTGTATACTCCGAAGTTAACTTATCTCAGTATTTTGTCAGGCAACTATCTGGCCTATTAGTATGTAAAGACAAATACGCCAGAGATAAACGTGAAAGCATCCACATGCACCCCTGCCCACGGGGCTAACTCAGCTTAATACTAAAGACTGCTAGCTCACTGGTGCTAGCTCAATCAATGCGTGTGCTTTGCGGTCACTCACCAGCTCTGAGATGTAACAGAAGATGACACAGAATATATCTCTCCGGCTAACTAACGAAGTGACATCTCACAAGAATCAGAAGAAATCTTATTAGCATTTGCTTTAGTGACACGAGTTTGCTGGACATCATTACGCCCAGGCTTTGCGCTAGCTAGGAGTCCTGTTGACAACACAAGGCGGTAATGTCCAGAATAGCGGCGCACGCTAAAAGAAAACGCGGAACAACAGTGAAACAGTGACACTCTATGGTGAACAGGTGGTACTACACCGTTCTTACGTGTGAAATCGTATGACCAAAAACATTAAATAGAGTTGTAGTTATTTGCTAGGAGACATTAAACCAAAATTAGTTGGGGTGTATTTATATATTTGAGCCAGTTTCTATACATGTGGCACTCTGTGGATTAGATAATATCCAAAATAGATTCAAACATGTGTCCTCAATTCTCGTTTTTTAATTAATTAAAATGCATGCTGTACAATCATTCCACCGTGAAAAAAGAACACTTTAAAGAAATCATTCAAAACCCCAAAGGACAATGACAATAATGAGCATGATGAGTGTAAACTTCTGACCACAACTATATGTATTTTTGCAACTGATAAAATTAGAAATTATGAGTTGACATAAAATGTACTTTAAAAAAAACATTTAGAGATGTACAGCTGGCCTACATTCAGAGTAAGGTAGGTCACTGTTTTAATTTTAGAACAGCAACACCTGTCCTTGTCTGTGGCTGCCAGCGTGGTCTCAGTGAAGGTTTAACAGTTTGAAAATAAATGTTGAGAGAATAAATCATACATAGGGATATGCATGTGGTCAACAATGAACAATCTGCAGGAAAATAGTGCAGCTTCTCCTGCCTCTCCTTCTGTGAAAGACCTTGAGAAGATTTTGTATGGAGGTAAAAGGTTTGGTAATCATGTTGATGAAGTTTGGCCTAACCTGTTCATTGGAGATATGTAAGTCTTTAAAATTGTTCTTGATGGCTTATACAACATAATCAGCCTAGATCAATTACCAGTTAGAAAGACTGATTGCTTTTTTCTTTGTAGGTCAGTGGCTAATGATCGCTACAGTCTGTGGAAGCTGGGAATCACCCATGTTGTGAATGCAGCTCATGGGAAGACGCACTGTCAGGGGAGTCACTACTTCTATGGATCCACCGTGGATTATTATGGAGTGCCTGCAGATGACTCACCGTCTTTTGACCTCTCTCGATATTTCTTTCCCTCTGCTGAGTATATTCATAACGCACTTGACACGACAAGTGGTAAATACCCATCATGTTTAATGTCAGCCTCCGCCGACCTCTCACTCGTCTCATCCCTTATCGACCACATGCTTTATGCTCACCGTGATATTTTTCTTCTCCTTCCTCTCCAGGTCGAGTTCTCGTCCACTGTGCTGTTGGCGTGAGCAGGTCTGCCTCCATCGTCCTGGCCTACCTAATGATCCACCACAATTACACGCTCCTAGATGCAATTAATAAGGTCAAAGAGCGCAGGTGGATCTTCCCAAACAGAGGATTCCTTAAACAGCTTCGTGCTTTGGATATGAAACTGCAAAAGACTTCATGACCGCTTCAAAAAATAAAGATCTTCAAATGCACATAACCTCAAAACAGCTTTTTCTCCAGACAAATGAGAGACTTGATGACTGTGTCAGTTGAAGGAAATGCTGTGCTTTGACTTTAATCAGTTTGTTTCAGGAATGGAATCTAATCAAATGTATTTCCCCCACAACTCTGGCGCTGTGTTTGATGTGAATTATGCGGCATCTCTATATAATATCGACCCGCATCTTAATAGGAGATCAATGTAATGAACTCTCCTCTGGGCAGAATCAATTTAAGGGACTGAATATGAGATATTGTTTTTATTTAACCTTAGTGTTGTGTTGAAGAAGCTTTTATCCAATGTGCTGCAGGTGAAATTAATCTGCAGTGTGTTTTCATTTTAAACCTATTCATTTTTTTTGGGGGGGGGGTTTCTTGGTAAGTACAAAAACTTACATAAAACTTTTATTTTGAAACAACATAACCAGTACACCATGGAAGCCTTTTTTTATCAGTATATTAGCAGTTCTCTTGCAGATGTCCTAAATTTTATTTTGGTACCACAATTGTGATTTGGGGTAAAATGTCTCCAAAAATTATTGGATGAATTGAACCGAAATTTGTCCAGACACTGTGATCCCCTCAGGAACTTTTTATTGTTGACTCTCATGAACTAATGTCATCAGGTCAAATCCACAGTTCTTCTCAAGTGGTGCTTCATGACTAAGTACCTGTAAACAACAGATTAACATTATCATCTGTTATCTACAGATGAGACATTCGTGACTGTAGCAATGCTTACATATTGGACCAAGGTGATGAACTTGATCATCATGAGGCTCTTTGATCCTGTCTATACTCTATCTTTGAATGTGTTCTTCATTTAAAGTTGTTGCTTCTGTCTTCAAATCTCCAGCTGATTGTTTTAATCAGTTCCACTAATAATAATACTAATAAATTAAATCATAATCATTATTTGTTGGCACAAATGGAATACTATAAAAGTAAAACATTATATAAGATGGTCATGGTGATTTTTTAATAATATAAAAGTCACTCCTGAATCAAATGGTAAGCCGTCCAAGTGTTTAATTTATATAATATATGTATAGATATATATGTTTCCCGGCAAATTTAGGTTACTCATGTTGGTTTGCTAGCAACATTTTTTAACAGCATTAGCTAACTTCTTCGCTAATGATGTTAAAATGCTAACTGAATGCTCAGTCTGGGCGATACAAGACCTATCTAGACCTGACAATCATCTATAGAAACAACAACAGGTTTTATTTTAGAAAGTGAAACCTTTCAGCTAATAAGGGTAACTTTGCTTTCGGTTACTCATGTTGGTTTGCTAGTAACAATTTTTAACAGCATTAGCTAACTTCTTCGCTAATGATGTTAAAATGCTATACAAGACCTATCTAGACCTGACAATCATCTATAGAAACAACAACAGGTTTTATTTTAGAAAGTGAAACCTTTCAGCTAATAAGGGTAACTTTGCTTTCGGTTACTCATGTTGGTTTGCTAGTAACAGTTTTTAACAGCATTAGCAACTTCTTGGCTTATGCTAACTGAATGTGCAGACAATGTTGATCCTTAACCAACACTGTTATGATAATGTAGAAACAACACCAACATGAGGATTCAGCTAATAAGGATAGCTTCACTTTTATTGCCACTAGAAGGTCAAAGAGCCACTGCACAGACATTATGTTGGTCTGTTGCCACACTCCTGACTTGCTAAGCTAGCTAAGGAATGATAAATAAACAAAAACACTGTTAAGATTAGCAAGTCAAAGTGATGCAAAATGTCAAAGGACAAGACAAAAAAGGAACACTAAATCCTTTGCTAATGGCACATTTTCCTACATGGCATCCCTGTCAAGGGCATATGTGGACACATGATGAAAGGACCCTGGTTAAATGCATCCTGGAAAACCTCACAAGAGATTTTAGCAGATGAATTTCCATTGTTATCACATTAAAAAAAACACACACACATCTTAAAACCAAGTGTTAGCAGGATCAAGGTTTTATTTTCTGGCATTTCCAGCAAGTGGTGGCGGTTTCATTATCTTATTAACGAGACAAAGCACAGCAGCCTTCCCGTGTCTCTTCAGCATGTATCACATTCCTTGTAGCTGATAATGGGGAAATCTGTTCAGAATTTTGCACACCTAACTTTTTTGCACATTAGAAGAAAGAAAAAAAAAAATAAAGATTCAACCTTGCCTCCGAGTCTCAGGTATAATGGGCTCCCTCCATCCCCGCTGGTGATGGCTGTGTGCATCAAAACCTAGCAGGCTGGGGAACTTTTTCAGATAACACAGGTCTTTGGAATGTGACAATGTGCTTTGGGTTTCCTCCGACGAAAGTGACTATGCAGCCTGACAGTCTTTTGATTTCAATGGTCTCTTAGCAAGAAGAATCCTCTTCACAGATATCCTGAATCACCAACGGCTCAGAAACATCTCCCTCTACATTACCGCTGTTCTCGAGAACAAAAGCTAATTTTTAGTGTCTGGTAAATTGTCTGGAGCTCATTCTTAAGTGTCTCTTGTAGAGAATAACTATTCTTAAAATGGTTGTAAAAGAGCTTCTCAACCAGAAAGCTCAAAGGGGAACAAACGCACAATCGCACCATGCTTGTCAAACTACTCTTTCTCTAGCATTTATGGATCACATTCTTAAAGTTTCACATACATATTCAGCTGGATTCCCCCCCACATTTTCACACCACTCTAGAGTCTTCAACAAGGAGAAGCAGCACTTTGAATTATCAATCAATAACTGTCTCCAGGTTAAAAATGACCCGGAGACATTTATTGACTGATTCTGCATCCAACATTGGTACTGGTATTCAACAACACGCCACTGCACCCACATTTTACATACACATTCATGACTCCGAATGAAGAAAAGTCATTACATTTCATGGTGCGAGGGAGAAGTTAATTAGTTTTTTAAAGCTAAAATGGGTGAAATTGACCTGCAACATAATAGAGGAGTTAAAATAGACATTTGCACAGTATGAGAGGCTGTTTAATGTCATGAACAGCCCACAGCAAAGCTCTTTTCTCTCTCTTTTTTTTTTAAATTTCCACTTTGCTTTCACATGATATTTGTGTCAGAGCGTAAACTAGCTGCATGAAGCTGTTACCCTCTTTCTCTTCTATAACTGCCAAATTACACTGGACTTTCTGTCACACAGCATAATCACTTCACTTAAACATTTTGCCCATAATTACATTTAGTTATTGCTCGTTTATGGCATGATTCATCTGTTTGAGGCTTATTAAATCTCAGTCCCGCCGTGGTGTGAAAAGTACAAGCCCCGGCTGCAGTGTTTGTTGTTCTGCCCTCTGCACGAGTAAGACTACACGCTAGGTTATGTACTAAATTGGGTAACTGTCCAGTGATAGCAGATAAACACCTGCTCGTACACATCATCTTGAGCCGGAGAAAGACGGGGAACCGCTTTAAAACAACAAACATTTGGACCAGTGATCGATCCAAGACAAGGGATTTGGATTTTAAAATGTCAGCGCTGAGAAGCAAGAGAAAAGAATATCTAAGTGTGAAGGATTTGCAGAAGCTTTTGGACTCTTGCAAGCTGCACCTCAATCAAATTGACGAAGTGTGGCCGAACATATACATAGGAAATGTGTAAGTATGTACTTTTATTTCAGATGATTCGGTTGCCTTGCAAAGGCTGTTTTCTTTGACATAACTGCTTCCACGTATTGTTTCATTCTGGCATAAAAATCATTGTGCTGTGATGCGTAGAGTTCCCATAAGTCTTGAACCTCTTTCTGTCTCTTTGTCTTGCTAGGGCAGTAGCCCAAAACAAGGCTGCCTTGCTGAAATTAGGTATAACTCATGTATTAAACGCTGCTCACTCCAAGCGAGGCAGCATAGGGAACCAAAGCTTTTATGGCAACGACTTTGTGTATTGTGGCATTCCAGCAGATGACTCGACACACTTTGATCTGGATGTTTACTTTCAGCCTGCAGCCGATTTCATTCACAAAGCTCTGAAGTCACCTGATGGTAAGACTCCTTGAGGCTTTTAATATAGTATTACAAGTGCTACAGTTTTCCTTTCTCAAATCCCTATATATCACATCTTTTATTTAACTCTGCAAATCCTTATTACAGTAAAGCCACTCATTCCACTCAAATTCTCCCACCACGCTGTCCTTTCAATGTCACCTGTCAGCACAATGTAAGACAGCTTTAAGTGTATTTTCAGCCAGCTGTAATAATAAGAGTCTTACCTTGCAGAATTTAGGTATATAATGTGACCATGGCTCTTTTCAAAGAAGCTATCAAGCAGCGGACAGGTTGGGATTAAGGAGACAGTTGGGCCCAGTCTGCAAAGGGACCTTAAATGAACAAAGAGTGAATTGTAGGCACTATTTTTAGCTCGCAGCAGGGAAAAAGAAAGACCACAGCGTGAGACGGGCAGTCATGTATGATATTAATAAGTCTGAGGCTTCTCGCTAATCCTTTCTTCACATCCCTCCCTTCATCTTGCCTGTTCTTCAGGGAAAGTTCTGGTGCACTGCATCATGGGAATGAGCCGGTCATCGACCTTGGTTTTGGCATACCTCATGATCTACCATCATCTCCCACTCAAACAGGCTCTGCAGAAGCTGATCCAAAAAAGAGCCATCTACCCCAACAGAAATTTCCTGGCTTTGCTGTTGGATCTGGATCTTCAACTGACAAAGAAAAAGAAAACATGTCGGATCCTGTAGTGAAAAGAGGCATTTACATCTTCAGCCACAAAGCCACGAGGTGGTTTCTGGGAATAACGATGCCAGCCAGTCTGTCGGTGCAACAGTCCAGACTGAAACGTTTAGACACATCATCGTGAAATTTGGTTCGACTGAGTGAATTTCTGTCGACTCAACTCTGTACACTCATTAGTCTTTACTTTTATTATGATGAGGTTCACCATTCTAAACAAGCTCAGATATATAGATAGATAGATAGATAGATAGATAGATAGATAGATAGATAGATAGATAGATAGATAGATAGATAGATAGATAGATAGATAGATAGATAGATAGATAGATAGATAGATAGATAGATAGATAGATAGATAGCAAAGTTTCATATTAAAGGAGATTTTCAAATGTTAACATAGGCCTATACAGGCTCATAAAGATTACATGCTACATGATTACAAGCTAAAGAGTAGCAAATAAACATGCTAATGTTAGCATACCGACATCGTATTGTATATGCCCGCGGTCCCCAACCCGTGAGTTGTTTGGTACCGGGCCGTGAGAGTTGAGGCTCAGGTGTGAAATTTATGGTTCTCAGGGTTTTTATCAGTTTTTATCGTTAACTCAGTTTCCCTGGATCTTTTCCCGTGTGTTATGAATAAATATTCTTTTTTTGGTATCGGTACTGGTTTTATTTTGTTGTATTTATCCGCGACACCTTAAAGGCCGGTCCGTGAAAATATTGTCGGACATAAACCGGTCTTAGGCATAAAAAAAGGTTGGGGACCGCTGGTATATGGTAGATCCTAATAGCGTGCTAGCTGTTGTCAATAAGCGTGAAACTTTAGGTCTGATAGTAATATGATAATACTTGAATACTACAGCATGTTAGCGTTGAACTACCTCACATTTTTTATATTCTGGATCAAACAATCATTCTCCAGGCTTTCTGAAGAGAGAGGGCATTGGCTGCTTTTTCATTCATTTTCAGTCACTGAACCTGACCATTTTCAGAAGAAAGTTTTTTTTTGGGGGGGGGGGGGGGGGGGGGGGGGGTTAGGCACTGTGTTACTAGCAGCCTGTTGCAAAACTAAACAGCCAGTTCCCATTTCTTTAGTTGATTCTGGCACATTTTGACAGATATAAAAGTTTTGCACCAACAAGGTGTCTCCCAGGGGGCTGTTAGCCAAAAACTTGACAAATCTGAGCACTGTGTGCAGTGTGTGCTTAAAAATGTGATTAAGTGAGGTGAAAAAAGTGGCAGGCACGTATCTACATGAGATGAACAGTATCTGAAAGCCATGTCTCAGGTCTTAGTTGAAGGGTGGCTGTCAAGAAACTATTCTTAAGAGATGAAAACAAGCAGAAAAGACTTGGTTATGCCAAATTACACAAGAACTGGACTGATATGAGCTGCAACAGGTCTAATGGAGTGATTATTATTTAATCATCAGTATTTATAGAGGAGGTCAGGAGAGAACAACAACAGTGAGTGTCTGCATTTCAGCCAATATTATCAATATTACCATCAGCATGTCACTGATCCTAAAAACACTACCTCCGATGTAAAAGCATAGCTGGATAGAAAAAAGACACAATATAAGTCACGGATCTGCCTCTTCAGAGCCTGGACCTCAAGCAGAGCGGGATCATCTTGACAGAGAACAGAATAAAGGGCAGCCAACATCCAAAGAAGAGCTTCAAATGTCCTTGAAGCAGCTGGAGAACTATTCCTGAAGACTACTTAAAGAAAATATTAAAAGAAAGTTTATCTGACTTAGGTTGCGTTAAAGAAGAAAATGATGGTGATAGCAAATACATTTCTCGTTAGAATTGTACAAACTCTCTATGTATGTTTATACATGTATCAATAAATTTACCAATTTTGTTTTTCCTATCGAAAAATACAAAATGAGAGGTGGCTCAAGGGTTTCGCACAATATTGTTCATGGACATTTGAGCCCAACGAACGCAGATGCTGGCACGAAAATAGCTTAATTATCTTTCTCCAAATCCAGTGATCTTCATTTATAATAGACTAAGCTGCATCATCTCCTCATTAGCCTGCTAACTGGGATTTTTAATGCAGCGAGGTTGTTGGGTTTTTTTATGTCTTAACAAAAAGAGAGTCTGGTTGCAGAAATAAATTTAATGTCAAGTAAAATGACAACAGGGCATGTTTACAACACTGAGACAAGTCTTTACTTCTCATTCTTGTAAGAAGTTTTTTCTTCTACAACAACAGAGTAGACCAAATGTCTAATGGAACATGTTTTGCAAAGCATAACATTTTAGTAGTCTCTAGGTAACTCAGAAAAGAGGGAATCAATCAACAGCATCTGTTCAACACATCGCTGTTCACAGCGTGTGAAATTCATTTGGTGTATTTGTCAAGGCAGTGCAGTTGATCACTGCTGTGCATGAAAAGGTTTCAGGTCTTTTGATTGCCCATGAAATCAACTGTAGAGGCAAAGGTACACACACATTCATCTAGCTTTACACCAATGATTTCGACCTGTTTTGAATTATTATGTTTCTCTGAATCAAACATTCACAGTAAGCAAGAATGTACAGTATTATACACAGAATTATAAGTCATACGTTCAATTTCTAGATATAGACTTTGTCAGTACTTACAAAAACATACAATAAATGTAAACATTTTTACAAAGAAATGTTTGTATTTGCTCATCCATCTATATTTGTGTCATTTTTCTGCAATATAAATATATATTTTTAGCTTTTTAAAACTTCATCAGAGTGTCAGTATTGTGGGTTTATTGCAAGTTCCCATTTTTGCTGATATAATTAAGAAAAAATCTCTGCTATCACTTAATTGCACCAAGAAAAAAACATAATCTATACTTTTTTTTTTACATCGAATGACCGAGTGTTGATTCAAACACAGTTCAAAGTGGAAAAAAAGCTCAGGGAAGTCAGGTTTAAACTCAGCTACAAGCAGCTCTGATCTAATTTTCTTGCTATTGAAAAAGCCGTGTCCTATCCTCCCTCCTGTGCTGGCAGCTCGGGTAACCTTTAAGGAATGCAGAATATGGTGCCAGAATTATTTTGGGCTGAGATTCAGATGTTAAAATAGCAAAAAAGGTTGCAGGGTAGATTACCAAGGAGAACACAGGCAGTTGTGCTGTCGACCTACATGTAGCTGTTGTACAGAGAGGCCATGAAAAGCAACGTTTCCAACCAAGGCAAGTGTCAACCAACAATGTGTGCTTACAAAGTGATTACAGATAAATGTAGGCGATGTATATTCATAAGTGTGTGGATTTATTGCACTGTATAGCTTTATTTGCAAGATAAACATGTTGACAGAGTACTTGTGAAGTAGTATTCACTGTGATACTGCATTGCCTGACGGATTATGATACTTTCTTTTTTTATTAATTGGCCCACAAATCCAGATGAACCACATCTGAAAGGCTAAAGAGGGAAGTGTACTTCATAAAACCACCAAGAAGAGGCCCAGAGGAGGTAAAAAGCCATTTTTATTTGCCCTCCATGTTAACCGCGGGCACTTTCCCATACATAGCATCTTTAATTACACAGAAGTGGAGCAGGAAGGACAGGTTAGCCTAAGGGGAGAGGGTATGAAAGCAGTGCTGCAGCTCAACATGCGCACCAGGGAAATCAGTTCTCTGCCCCTGAGTGTGGGAGGCAGGAAAGGGTTGTGCTTATAGATCAATGAGGAGAAAGAAGAGCCTCCAGGTACGCGAGGCGCATGTTGTACCTGTGCAAAGACACCATTTAGCTCACACAATCGTATGCATGAAGCTTACACTGCGTTAGATGCAGCATTTCCTTCATGCACACGTGTTCTGTGTGACACACACGAATGCACATGCAGGGATGGATAGAGGCAACATGATGTTTGAGTAAACCTCCATATGTCACACCAGCGAAACAAAAGGTCACTAAAACAGATTTGGTCTCAATGACTCATCCCTGTGGACACGACAAAAAGTCTCAAAACCCTCCACACGCGGCGAGAATGCAAATAAGAAGCTCGGCTGCTGTTAGTTTCTTTTCGATAACAATGCCTACACATCGCTTGTACGTCCACAGCCTCAAGCACAGTCACACACCTGCCTAAATGGATGCTAATGCATACAGTTTGCATAGTACGAGTCTCTCTAGAGCTCAGTGTGTAAATTGTAAATGCACAGGTTAGACTTGCCTGCAGCAAATGAAAAGTGGTTTATAGGCATTTTTCTGCATCTCTGGAAATAAATAAATCTATCCAGTGCTGCTATATAGATACAATAATGAGAGCATCATAAGGTCAGCTTACAATCACATGATCCTTTGCTACTGTGGAATGTGTTAATTGTCATAATTGCAGTCTGTATTTAAAGGCTACAGACCTGTATATGAAACCTGCTAATTAACGATCCTTGCTATAATCCCACGCTGCACTTAGCAGTCGTTTCTCGGTGTTTCCTAAGATGATGCGTACATTTCAATTAGGCATTTCAGTGGAGTTAGTTGGTATTCATGGGCAATGCAGATGAACCCTGAAACTCTTTGAGCATCTTTCTTAAAGTTTGAAGTATAGTAAAGGGCAAAGTGCAGTAAAACATACGCTTTTATTGAGTTCTCAGTTTTTATCGCGGTTCAAATTTCAGGGCAACGACCACTTCTTTTCTTAATGAAAGGTTGTAAAAGCAGAAGTGGAGAATTCAGACATGCCCAGAGGCCGCAGCTGCCTGGCGAGCCCTGAGGGGGCAGAAGGCCGGTATGAAACCCCCCCAGCTTCAGAGCTTCAGAGACTGATGTGGACAAAAAAAGGGACCAGTAACCATCTGGATGAGGTTCATCCCGGGATCTACATCGGAGACATGTGAGAGTGACATGTTACTGAAATGATTCACTATGGCTAATGTGTTTAAATATAATTCCACCGGCTTTTGTAATAAAGTAATTAAGTATTCTCTTAATTGGGCTCAGATTGTGAGTGCATGTGTAATTAAAGGCACCATTATGATTTTTACATTATTGAAATTGATCTTTTTTTATAAAAGCACCTGGTTATCACACTAATGCGCAAAACATTAACAAGCTTTCATCACAACTGTATACACAGTCATCCAAGTGCTAATGCCCATGTGAATAGTGTGTCGTAGCCTTATGCTAACATGCTAACATCCAACTTTACAATAATAAAAGTAGCTGTTTTATGAATACTGTTTTGTAGCATACTGTCTATTTTTATTTTTAGATACATGGGCAGTTTTTTGCCTTCATCATAGAATATTTAGGTACACCTGCTAATTGTTAGCAATTATCTAATCAGCCAATCAAGTGATAGCAACTTAGTGCATTTAGGCATACAGACATAGTCAACAAGACCTGCTAAAGTTCAAGGTGACCATCATAATGGAGATGAAAAGTGATTTAAGTGACTTTGAACATAGCATAGGACATGCCAGATGGGCTGGTCTTATGATTACAGTACCGTCTCTAGTTTTGACAGAGAAAATATTCTGTGAGCGGCAGTTCGTAGGGAGAAAACGTCTTGTTGATCCAAAGAGTTAGAATATAGAATATAATGGCAAGAGCGCTTTGAGCTGATAACAAGGTAACAGTAGCTCATTACAACTAAGGTATGCAGAAGAGCATCTCTGAACACATGACATGTGGAACCCTGAAGGACCACAGCAGCAGAAGACCACACTGGGTGACACTCATGGCTGCTATAAACAGGAAAGCAACCCTTCACACAGACTCACCAATATTGCCTGGTGTGATGAGCATCAATTTCTGCTGCAACATTTGGCTGGTGGGGTCAGAATTGGACATAAAAATCATTAGAAGCATAGATCCATCCTGCCTCGCATCAAAAGTTCAGGTTGTTGGTGGAAGTGTAATGTTATGTCTCCTTAAATACCAAATGAGAACTAGAAAGTGCATTTTCTGAAGAAACTGCAGTGTGAATGCTTGAATCTGAATGTATGCACTGAAATGAATTAATTGCTGAATTTTGAGTTAAAAATATTGAATGAGATTAAAAAAAAACCAAAAAAAAAACCGAATTTAACCTGAAAACAAAGGTGCTGAACTGCTAAAAGCTGAAGGTTACACAGAAGAAGGAGTTGGAAAAAAGCTGAAAATGTTTTAATTGTAAATTAGAAAACCCTAAGAAATGAGAAAAGAACATTTAGAGTCAGAAAACATCTGAATGAATATTAAAAGGTCATATTCTTTGAATCACTGAATGACTCAAATGTGATCCCTCCACTTTGATCCACACAGTTTAAAAAGTTTAAATGCCTGAGCTTTGAAAGACACGGTGTTGGAAAGAGAACAATAATGGCGACAATTTGAGGGTAAAATGATGGCTGTAACACTGTGGACACAGCAGCAGTTGAAAGAGAAGTGCTAAAGATGAATCTTGGTACAGTGGCAGGCAGAGCTCGTTAAGCAGGCAGGTGTGAGCCTGGTTGCTATAGTGACCGCACCCAATGGCTCCATACACACGTACACAGACATGCGCCTCACTTTTGCTGCTTAAAATGAACAGAAAAGTCAGGCCGAAACAAATTGCTCCCAAATGAAAAGTATAGGTCGTATTGACGAAATTCTTTCACCGTGAGCGGCAGCAATGTCTAGTCTACCTAAATCTCAGTTTTCATGCCTGTGGAGTTTATTATATGGACGTGGTGACAGTGTAAAAACACCATGCTCTTCTGATTTTCAAACCAACCTTCTGAGCCGTTTTAACATTAGAGTCTATGGAAGAGTTGGAGGGAGGAGGCTGTGCATTGGTGACATTTACGAAAGAACCATAACACCTAGGACAATAGTAAACACATTGGATGAAAGAGGACAGCGATGGCTACGTTTTGAGGGTAAAATCATACCTGTAGAGCAAACGCTGCGGACACAGCAGCAGTTTTAAAAAAGATTTTAAGATTAATTTTTTTGCTCCTCTCACTCTAGCAGTTGAGCTGCCTCACTCTAGCCCCAACATTCCGTCCCATACACACCCATTATAAACTCTGAAACGGGTGAAAAAACATCATGAAACTTAAACTGGAACTGAAGAAAAAGTATAATAGATATTGAAAAGATAAATACAAGTTGAATAGTTGAATGTCTTGTCTACGTTTTAAAGTTTGAATGGTGGCTCTATGTCAATGTATGTGGAAGTAGTAAGAGTTTAAAGAGGAGGAATTTGAATGAGAATTTGAAGGGTCTCCCCATTGAAATACATGGGAAATTTTTGTTGAATAAAGTTGAATAAAATTAAAAATATAAATGTTAAAAATGAGAAAAATAGAAGCAGTCTTGTCCAAAAGAAGAGGAATCTGAAGGTGTTTGAATGGTTTTTCTAAGTTGAACGGTTTTGAAGGAGTTAGATGCCAAAAAACGTACGGAATATATAATAATAATAAAGATTCGAATAACAATACTGTGAATGCTTTTCAAGCATTCACACTAATTATTTAAACACCACAGGGTACCTGAGTACTGTTGTTGACTGTGTCCACCCCTTTATGACCACAGTGTACCCATGTTCTGATGGCTGCTTCCAGCAGTTCCCTGCACTCGGATGACCTCCACAGTCACCGGATCTTGATCCAATAGAGCACCTTTGGGATATAGTGAAACATAAGATTCACATCACAACATACTCTTTACTTTTCATATCATGCATGAAGGGATCTTGATTAAACTCTAAGAAGGATAAGGTAGGGCATTTGACAGATATATTATATGCATTACTATATGTGTAACCACAGAGGAAAAAAATACCCCCTTAAAGGGCAAAAAACAGGGACTGCGTCTTGTGCACTGCACTGTGCAGTCTCTCTGTATCATTCATAATAAAATGTAATATTATAACAATTCAGTTAATTAACCTAATGATCTACATTTTCCCCCACTGCCTGCCATCTTCCTTCTTCTCCTCGAGTTAGCTTTCTTTGCATTATCCTCATCATTTGTCTCGTTTGATTGCAGAGATAATTGTAATTTTTCCCTTTAGGTACGCAGCCAAAGACAAAAGGACTCTCCAGGCTCATCGCATCACCCACGTGCTTAATGCAGCTGATGGGAAGTTCAATGTGAACACAGGGCCCAGCTTCTACCGAGACACCGCCATCACTTATCATGGAGTCGAAGCTTTTGACATGCCATCCTTTGACTTGAGTCCCTTCTTTTACCCAGCGGCCAATTTCATCAAGAGCGCTTTGAGCTCTCCCACAGGTGAGGCGCTCTCACAGCGCTCAAGGTATCCTTCATCGTTTTCACACATTAACTCGGGGAAGACGAGCCAAGGCAGAGAAACATTTGTCAGTCAATTCCCATTTACAGCAGACCCCAGTTGTATCAGTCATTAAAATGCAAATCAAACACTAAACATAATATCAAGCTAATATCTTTCCCCCATGGTAATCTTCTCATAAGCTCAGACCTCGGCCAGGAAAATTGGTTTTAAATGGATTGCCCTGGCAATTTGTAAGCAACACTTTTATTGGACATGGAAATTACACAATTATGTTTGTGGCCTGTGCTTTCCTGGCCCGTTATGCAAAGTGAAGTCAGTATCTGACATGACAGTAATAAGATGAGGCCTCCTTCTTCACATGCTGGCTGATCGGGGGCTCCAGTGTGTGGCGGGGCCTACAGTAATCCCCGGCAGAAATACACAGAAGCCAAGACAGTTCAATTACGCGCTCCTCTGCGCCCTAATCCTCAGGCCTGATAAGGAACCAGGGATTACCGTGTGTAGAAACATTTGTTGCAACATTGTTGAAAACTTTTAGTCGGGAGTAAGAAGTACTCCTCCCTGTGATGTGCACGGTTTTTAATCCACAGAGGAGTTACAAATTAGATATTTAGAACAAACTTTACAACAATAATCCACTGATTGCTGTAGGCTGGTGGGCTGCTGCGTTCTGAAATGATCCACAGGAAGTCTGATTTTCTGCCTTCTGACTGGCAGGTAAAGTCTTCGTCCACTGTGCAATGGGCCTCAGCCGCTCATCCACCTTGGTTCTGGCTTACCTGATGATCCATGAGAACATGACTCTGGTGGACGCCATCAAAGCTGTGGGCGCCAACAGGAACATTTCTCCCAATAACGGGTTCTTGGAGCAGCTCCGAGCACTGGACACAAAGCTCCACTGCCAGGGATTATCCAGGAGCTTCAACGGGCGGACGTAAAAATAAAATCCTTCGGCCCATAAATTTGGATAATATTTTTGACCCCTGTCCATATCTGAGTGTTAAAAAGCTATTACAGTGATAATGTTTTTGTAATGAACAGGTACTTCAGCTGTATTTAAAGGGCTTCAAGGTAAGAAAATTTAATAACCTGATGAAGAGTGATTTTTAAACATTAACAATTAAGTTATATGAACAAAACGTGCTTAAATTATCAGCTCAAAATACCCAAAAGTATGACACAAAAGGACGACTGTGAGGTTTTAAGGTTACAAAATCAGAATTAACACAAAACACAAAGAAGATTACATTTGTGTTTAACTGTTGAAATTCTTCCCCGTCTGTGCCTGTGTCTCCTGTCTGCAGTCAAAGCCTTTAAAAAGCTTCAAAACAGTTACATTTGTGTTTGAGAAACTACAGAAAAGTTACTGCACTCAGTGAGTTATACAGTCACAGATTACACTACAATGTTTACTTGACAGTGAGTCATACAAATGCTACAGTTCTTGCCCTTTAACAAATACAGTCAAATACAGCCCTTTGACTGGGCCATCGCAGCACTTTCATTCTTTTCTTTTTCAGCCGTTTGAATGTAGATTTGCTCTTGTGCTTGGAATCATTGTCTGGTTTCAGCCAACCTTTAGCCATCAGACAGATGGTCTCATATTTGATTTTAGAATAATTTGGTAGAGGAGTTCAAGCTCAGCTTAATGACTGAAAGGTGTACATGTCCCGAGGCTGCAAGACAAGCCCAAATTATCAGCCCTCCACCACTGTGCTTCACAATAGATATGAAGTTTTGTGCTGATATGCTGTGTTCAGTTTTCTGCTGCAGTGGATTATGGACAAACATCACCAGACATTGTTCCACAGGTTTCCAGACAGAAAAGAGGTTTTCTGCTGACAGCCTTTCTAAACACTTTTGTTCAGCCTTTCTTCAAAATTTGCCTTCATGAAGTTTAACATTTACTTTCCTAACTGAGCCCTGTGGAGTCTGAGACGTAAATCTTGAGTTTCCTGAGGCTTCCCCGAGCATTGTACCGAATTTGCTGAGAAGACTGTGGCATTGTGTTAACACAAGCCTGCCAAAGCCCTGCTTTTACAGAGGCGCTGGCACTGCTGATGATCAGTTAATCAAATCCATTTGATTAGCAGCACCTGGCTGCTGCCCTAACCTCGTAATTCCTATGAAAACAGTCAGTGTGTACAGAGTTTTGTAAATAGTTTCTTCTTTCTTCTTTTTTTTCTGCCCGTCCAATATTTACTACTGCACCTGTAAAACATCTATTATTTTGTTTAGTCTATATAATATGGAATGCACACACAGAAACGTGAGGAATTTATTTTGTATTTTCATGAACTTTCTTTAAAACTTTTTTAAAGTCAGACTTTACCATCAGAAAACTCAGTTTTCTAATGAAGTTCATGAAATATGATGGAGAGTTTAAAAGCAGCTGCTAAATGTACGCTTTCCTAAAGATTGTCTTGTCAACAGCACAGTGTGGTTCGCTTCTCTCAGCAGTTTAAATTATCCTTAACATACTGACTCAGACCTTCACTCCAGAAATTCAACTCTCAGTATAGCTTATATAATCTTTGTGTTCTTCATAATGACAGGAGCAACCTATGCAATCAAAGACGGGACTTTAATAGTTTGTTGACGACAACATCAGGCAAAATAGGAAGTCATTCATTTATTCTCGTCAGATGATTTAAAATAAAGAGACACAGCAACACCATCTGCAATAGCTCAAACTGTGGTTTGAGCTCAAACTGTGGTTTGAGCTCGTTCAGCGTGGCAACCTGACATTAATTCCCCACCATGTTTTGGATCACTTGCACTATTACAACCATTAAAACTGCAACGGCTCAGTAGTCGAATTTATCACAGCACAAGCAGCCTGGCTTCTGTCACAGTCATCTGAGGAATAAATAGTCCACACTGCTTGTGCCCAGTCTCTGGTATGTTCAGCTGTCTCGTTCCAGTGGGGCTCAGCCTCAAAACAACACTGATATCCAGCTCAGATGTAAAACAGCGCGAGCCGCACCAGTAAGGTTAGTATTCGCTGTTGGTTTGTCTCAAAAGCCTGCAGCAAGAAACACCAGCAGGACAGCAGTAATAATCAACATTTGCATCCTGGAACATAAAGTATCTTGCAAAGTTATTTATCTATGTACTGAGTTGAGTGAAAGTGATAATTATATAAAAACACTGAGGTGAGAGAGATACAGATATGACCTCAAAGGAGGAGCCAAAGTATCAGACACCACCCACCTGCGATCTGCTCAGCCTTCTGTTGAAGAACAGACGCCCCACTGGAGCTGTCAACGAGGTTTGGCCCAACCTCTACATCGGAGATGCGTAAGTGACATTCTCACTTTGGGGGCCCCTAACTGCAATATGGTGATCTGATTGTGAAACTGTCGCTGCAAACAAGTGTATTTGGCCAACTGATGGGACAAATATAAAATCTGTACATTTGAGTCACTGGTGATGCATTTACACACATATGCTTCCGGAGCTGCACACAGGCGAGAAAAATTGCTAAAAATGACATTTCTCATAGCCTCTCCTGTGTCATTTACAGAGCTGCAGCTCGGGATAAAACCCTGTTAGCAAAACTGGAAATAACACACGTGGTGAATGCTGCAGATGGCCCCCAGCACATTGACACCGGGCCAGGTTTCTACGCAGACGCCAGCATACTGTATCACGGAGTAGAAGCACCAGACTGTAAAGATTTTGACTTGAGCCCTTTCTTCAGTGAGACTGCTGATTTTATTCATGGTGCTCTGAGCCAAAAAGGTACCAGTCTATTTTAGCAACACATGACAAAATAAACACATAAGGATTGAGCTTTAATAATATGTTACAGTCCAACACATCCTAATATAGAAAAATGATGCATCATCAAGCTGAAAAATGATAAATAATAATGATATTTTATGTTTTGTTGCACATATTTAAATGCATGAAAACATAAATAATTGCCTTTGCTTCTGGGTCGTGTGTGGAGACTCCAGCTGCTCTCTATAATCTAAAATAATTTCACAATGTTTTATTATTTTTAACTTTTATTTTAAAAATGTAAGGCTTCTATTTTTCCCCATTGCACAAACATTTAGAAGAACAATAATTTGAAATAAAATCAATTTAAAATGGTAAAGAGAGTTAAAGTTGTGAGCAGTTACTACAGGGACACGTAAACACTATTAATGCTATGACAGCACCTGTGTGTGTGCCATCATATGTCATCATTTCTGCTGTGAAAAGAACCTTTTGTGACTGTTACACCGTGAGCTGAGCCCACAGTTGTAATTAATCCCTTTGTTGTTTGTGTTTAACCCAACGAGCCGCAGAATTCGCAGCTTATTTTAGAGTCTGCCTTTTGTCCGTGCAGGGAAGGTGCTCGTCCACTGCGCTCGGGGAATCAGCCGCTCGGCAGCTCTTACGCTGGCCTTCCTCATGATCAAAGAAAGGCTCACACTGGTGGAGGCTGTGGAGGTTGTGTGCCGGCACAGAAACATCCTCCCAAATGTTGGATTTCTGAAACAGCTCCGCGAGCTGGACTCATCCCTATTCACGTAGTAGAGCACATAACGCCAAAAAGGGGACAGTTTCATAGTTGGCATCATCTGTGCAGATGAAATCGTCCTGGTGGCTCCATTTGGGTGGCTTCGGGCACTCGCATCTTAAGTGAATTAAAGCACCATGTAATCCAACTTGGCTTGATGGGATTTTGCTTAGCTTAGTCAAGCGATACATCAGCATTCATAATAGCACACTTAAACACACAACATGCAGAGCACAAAGTAGAACTGACAGACAAATGTTTTGTCAGGTGAGCGATCAGCACAGACAGTCTGCCTGTCAGAAAGGGTTTGTCAACACTAAAATAAAGTTAGCAGAAAGTTAAAAAGACTTCAATCCTGTCATGTTCGGTTCATTTTTGACACAAACGGAACCTCATTGTATTTGAGACAAGACTATTTCAAGCCTTATTTTTTAATCTCTGTGTTTTTCACACTACAATTCTCCATTTTACAAACCAGAATCCATCACTCCAGATTTCTGGGTGATTTCTTTTTTTCTCAGTTTTCCATAATTGAAACGTATGAAAGTCAATTAGCCCACTCATGCATGAGCTGTGTAATTGATTGCTTCAAAAGCTCATATTGTAATATAATGCTGTTTATGATTAGACTAAATTTTAAAATATTATATAATTTTAATAAAAATGAATGCACAATTACTGCTCACTATGGCGGACTACACAGCTCAAACAGTGCCATACACGTCACAAAAAGTGATGGTTCTTTGCTATTATTGTTATTAATAATAAACTACTCTTTATTTATTAACAATAGTGTTTTATATTGCAAGATAAACACCCTTCAAAATGACACACATTAACCCGATGAGCCACAGATCTCTGTGCAAGCACTTGGAGAAAGAAACCTCCTTTTTAAGAGGAAATCATGGACAAAACCAGTTTGTGGAGAGCAGCCATCTGCTGTGACCAGTCAGGATGAGGGAAAAGTAGTAAAATGTAGCAAAAGCATATCCGTAGAGAAAAATACAGTCATGACATTGGTCCTCCCCAGACCTCAACATTATTGAAGCAGTGTGGGATCATCTTGACAGAGAACAGACTAAATAGCAGCCAGAATCCAAAGAAGAGCTTTGAATGTCCTTCAAGAGGCCTGGAGACGATTTGACAAGAAGACTTTCTTAGATTGTTCAGACTGTGTCAAAGACTAAATACCAAATACTTTGACTTTGAAGCTCACTGGAATTCCGTTTTTGCCTTAAATACTATATTTCCATGTATGTTTGCACGTTTCAGTGTGCAAATGTTTCACTGCACGCAGTTCCCATTTTCAATTTTCAAGTTAAAAAAGGAAGGCATGGCTCAAGACTTTTGCACAGTACTATATAACATTCCTTTATATTTCGATAACCCTTGATTAATTAAAAACAAAAAAAAAAAGCTGTTGTTTATTGTAGGAACAACAACAGAAGACAAATCATTTTGCAAAAAGTGTGTGTTGTGTTTGGGGTAGCCAGACTTTTCTGTGACCTACAAACTCTGTGGGGGCCAGGGCCACCCTTGGCCACCTCTTATCTCTGCTCCTGATCACTGGCACAAAGTGCTACAGACTTTAGATCTCAACAGACTAGGGCAAATTACAAAAAAAAGCAAATATTTGTGTTATATTAATCTGTATTATATTCAGATTTTAAATCTGAACATCTTCCTCTCCACTTCTTCATACTTGACCTGTTCACCGGTAAGGCAAAGCACGCAAGGAGCTAAATGTGCAAAAAACAGCGGCATGGGCCTTTAGGCTCACGTCTTAAGCGCAGCACAATCAAGATCAAGACCCCTGCTGTACTGGAACAACACACAGACAGTGCATGCTTATAAATAAACAATGCTCCACTTACTTATTCACATTTCTCAAAATACTGCGTCCTAACTGCTACAATCCAGTGACGTACAGTTAAAACTGTGATGTGTCTAAAGAGTCGTGATACAAGATGACAAAAATATGCCAGCGTGCTTTCTGAGCATGTATACAGATTCAGGTCAGACTTTGAAAAGAGATGAAACACTGAAGCCATCTTAATAAGAGATGCTCTCCAGAGCTCGCTGGGAGACAGATGCTGTCAAAATAAAAGGAATTGGATATCACAGGTTTAATGATTTCACTGTCAGAATGAATGATGGCAGAGTAGGAAGATATGAGGGAAAAATAAAGGAGTTTGATGGTGTGAAAACTCTGTCTGACATGTTAGCAGCTTCATCTAGCCATCCTGCAATACAGCCATCATCACACTCTCACTTTGGGGGCTTGCATTTAGATCACTGAATGGACTGTGCATATCATATAATGGGGAATCAAAGACGTGTGCCATCTTGCGAAAAACCTCATCTGTCTAACAGTCTGACACATTTCAGTTCTCTTTTGGCCCCCGAGAGGCTCCAGAAGATGCCGAACATCCTTAACGGGTGTTGTGAGGCTTCGCTTACACAGCTTCTCCCAGCGTCTGAAGATATGCAGAAAGGCTAAGAGAGACTGACACAATTTCAAGGACTCGCTCGTACGGTTGAGCAAAAGCTCAGAGTGCCCTGTTTACTCCAGTGAATATGGGTATCCTTTGGCAAGTGCAAAGTTTGGATAAGCACAGCTTCCTGCCAGCAGCAGAGATTAAAGTTGTGTGTTCAGAAGTGGATGGCAGGGACTGGCTGGGTGGAAGTTTTCCCCACAGGCAGAGAACGTGGCAGCAAAGGTCAGAGGCCCGCCACATCACAGCCCTAAAAATATCCTCTGCATTTGATGCCCGTCACAGAGCGGTTATACAATCTGTGCCCTGACTTGAGCCTGCCAGAACTAAAACCTTACCATGTTCTGCCTTCAAGGGCTGCTTCACAACAAGCTGCCAGAATGATGAAAACCGAATTCCCGGGAAGAAAAACGAAGGACTTCAATCTCCGGGTGAGTGCTGCTGAAGATGCATGTGAAAAACAAAAAAAGCAAAAACTGTGCTTTTTTATGACAGTAGTTTGAGGGGTGGAGGAATATAAGAAAAAATAAAGAAGCAAGTGTGGCATTTCTTTTTCTCCTTAAGCAAATAAATCATGTGTGAGAGGAAGCCACGGTAAGAAAATGGCTTCTCGCGAGTCGAAGACTGGCACAAAGATAAATGTTACTCGGGCAGCTGAAGAATCCAGTCCAGTGGATGATTATTCCACACCTGGGGGCTATGAGTTGGAGAAAATCCTCAACCGAGGGAGTGTGGCTTACACTCATGTCAACGAGGTTTGGCCTAATGTCTTTATTGGCGATGAGTAAGTAAGAAAAAGGTTTTATAAAAGCATAAAATGTCTAAACTGAATTAAAAATAACAGGATTAAAATGATACTGACACTGGCTTCTTGTAGGGACACTGCAAAGGACAAGTACACACTGAAGAAGCTGGGAATTACGCACATCCTGAATGCAGCAGAGGGGACATGGAACAACGTGGACACTGGAGCTGGCTACTACAGTGACATGGACATTGTATACTATGGTGTAGTAGCAGAAGACGTCGCAACCTTTGACCTCAGCCAGTATTTTTTCTCCGCTGCCCAGTTTATTGAGAAGACACTGAGCAATCCTCAGAGTAAGACAGCTGCACAGGAAAAAACTAATATTTTGGCTGAAAATTGCCTAAAACATGCCGTGAATCTGTTCTCCGATTCGTCTGCAGATAAACTGCTGGTGCACTGCGTGATGGGAAGGAGTCGGTCCGCCACACTTTTCCTCGCCTATCTCATGATCTGTGAGAACATGACGGTGGTCGACGCCATAGAGCACGTAAAAAAACGCAGGCGTATCATCCCTAACTGGGGCTTTTTGAAGCAGCTGCGAGAGCTGGATCAGCACCTCTTGGAGAAAAGGGGGGAATCTGCAGGGGAAAGCTGATTGTGTGGCTGATCAGTCTGAGACTAAAGTCAGCGGAGACTAAGTCAAATCCCAGCCATTAAGACTTCGTCATGCTAGGAGTTACAGCCATGTGAAAAAAATAAAGTCCTATTAAAACTAAGTACAGCTTTACTGCTTCCATAGGAATAAAAGTAAAGTCAGGGGTAAGTAGCAACCAGGTGCTGCTAATCATCAGCAATTTGAGCACCTCTATAAAAACAGAAGTATGGGCGGTTTGTTGGTCTGGAGGCATTCAGCTGTGCGTTAACACAATGCCAAGGAGGAACGACATCAGCAACTGTTGCTGCCCATCAATCTCAGAACAGTTATGAGGCTTTTTTCCATGCAACCTAAGAGTCCATCATTGTACAGTGAGAAGTATTGTTCACAACATCTTCCTGGGAGCTGATGTCCTGGTAAATTCACAGACATGTCAGAGAAATTGCAAACAAAAACCTCGAAGAGCTAGATCTCAGACTCTGCAGGAATCCATTAGCATGTTAAATGTCAAAGGTCTTGACAGTTTAGTTAGAAAAAGACTAAAACTTTCTAAAAACACTGGAACAGACAAGAGCAAAGTGGGGATGTTTGGTCATAATGCACAGAAACATATTTGGAGAAAACCAAACACAGCATATCAGCACAAACACCTCATGTTAAATGTGAAGCACGGCGGTGGAGAGGTCATGATTTGGGCTGTTTCTGTAGCCACAGGGCCGGGACACCTTGCAACCATTGATTCAACTATGTATGAACTGTGTATATCAAAATGTTCTCAAGTCAAATATGAGGCCATCAGGTCAGCCACTAAAGCTTGGCCCAAAACGTATCATGCAATAGGGCAATGATCCAGAACACAGCAGCAAGTCTCCAAAAGAATGACTAAGAAGGAAAATAATTAAGGTGTTGCAATGTTCAAGTCAAAGTCCAGACCTCAACCTGATTGAAATGCTGTGATGGGAGTTTAAGACAGCTGCAAACCTCAGTGAACTGAAGAACAGTGGGCCAAAAGTCCCTCACAAAGATGTGAGCGACTGATAAAGTCAAACAGAGAATGATTACGTCACGTTATTGCTGCTGAAGGTGGTTGTACAAGCAAATGAATCACGCGGTGCACTTGAGTTTTTCACATGACTATATATCAGGGACAGTCTCAAACCAAACTGCAAATCATAGTGAGAAATCCAAGTTGGCTCTCAGATCACTGAATAAATGTCCTACTCGAGGATCAGGTCTATTAAAGCCCGACTCATAAGTATTTTGAGTGCAAATCAAGTTAAGCCTCAGCCTCGTCCTAGCAAATCTCCAGGAAAAAACACCTGCCTGGATTATCACAACCCTTCAAAATCTACCGCTGGGTTCTGCGACACGCATGTTTTGAAATTAAAAGGGGAACAGTGAAGTACATGGTCAATCATAATTTATTCTTATGCTAAAATGTACAGCATTTTAAGTGACTGACAAAAAGGAGAAAAGTCATAAATACAAGAATGTCATTCTGTCCGATTTGTGTGCACATAGCCAGGTATTTCCCCCCGTTCTTACCAGCAACTCTGTACAGGTAGAAAGATTACAAAAGAGCAATATAAACAAAAACACAAGTACAAGTTGCGTTTTACATGCAATCCATTAGCTTAGTTTGGTCTATTCACAGGATCTATTCTTCTACACTTCGGTAAAATATAAATCCAACATTTTATAAAGATAGAAAACAAATCTACAGATGGAATGAAAACGTAGCTTTAAAGGCATTATGTAAAATATCGACTTTGGACTAAATTTATATTTTCTTTATTGTTATTCATCATTATAATCATTTAGTTCTTTTTTTTTTTTTTAAATTCTGCCACACTTCTGGACATTTCGAAATGTTTTAGAATTTTTCAGGGTAAAAACACTGAGATATGCTTTGTTACTTTGACAGAAATCAGTCTGCTTTATTAAACAGAAAGCTGCCTCAAGGAGATCTGTTACAAAAGACTTCAGAATTATACATACATAGCAATAAAACCTCTCAAACCAAACAGAAAACAAGACTAAGTTTACATTTTTTTTTTTTTACATTATTAGAATTAACAAAATATAGTTTTTCATCTTTCTCCCCATAGAGGGAAACCTAGTAAAGGCCAGATATTTTTAAAATGGCTTGCTATTAAGCACAACACTTGTACAGTACTACTCAATGCACTGTCACTAACAGAGACTGAAGCATGCTAGTTGTCACTTTACAAAATAAGTACAATAATTTAAATATACAAAGGCATGAGTATAGTACAAACTAACTGTCAGCACTGTTAGACAGGTACACTGAACAGGTTCAAACAGCCACTATCTCCACCTGTAGCAGGCACGTTAAATGGCTTCATTTGAGGCTGCTACACAAGACCACTGATGAAATCTCTACCTGTGAGCTCTGAACCCGCCTGGTCTAAAGACACATCAGAGACACTAACACTAATTAAATAGATTTTCATCATAATGATGTAAGGCTTCCCATCTGGAGGAACAAAAAATACTTTTCAAACATTAACTTCAAAGTTTACTCACTGATGAAATTTTTTGCATTCTTTCCAAGTGCTGCTGCTTCTGCTGGTTTTTCTAATAAGTCATTAACAATAACAAGAAGAAAAAAAAAAAAAAAGGAAAAGGAAAAATGAAGACATACACACACACACACACACACACACAAAAAGAAATAAAGAAAAAAGGGAAAAGGCCAAATCAGTGCATCTTTTAACAGCAAAATGCACACGAGGAGAAGCAGCTCAGTCCTGCGGACAGTTACCGCCTGATGAAAGGCCCTTTCAGGGACTGCTTGGATATGCCTGTGTCCATGTAGCCATGGTGCCCAGCTGGAGTGTACACCATGTTGCCATGTGGTGGAGCCTGCATGGGCTGCTGGGGGTATGGCTGTGTTCCCATCATGCCCATCTGCATAGAGTACTGGGGTGACTGGTTCATATAGGCATGGTTGCCATGGTAGCCACTGTTCATCATGGGCTGGCTCATGCTGTAGCCGTTCATGGCGTTGAGGGAGGGCATGTTCATGGAGTTGACGTTGTAGGCTGGTGCCGGCATGATGTTCATGCTCATGTTCATGCGTGGCATGGCGGTCAGCGTCCTGGATGGCGCCTGCATGGCGACAGCCTGTGGCGGCCGGGGGTACATCTGCTGCTGGTGGTGCGACAGCGAGGCCGACTTGGAGCGTGCAGAGATGTGATTTTTGGAGGCCATCTGAGGCTGGATCCGCTGCGAGTGCGGGATGCCCATGTTGCGCTGTAGCATCATGGGTGGCGGTGAGCTGAGATTCGGGGACGGGGTCACGGTGGCCTGCACCTGTGGGTTGGGGACTCGATGTGGCGTCTGGGACAAGGATACCAGGCTAGAGTGCTGCGATGATAATGAGGGGGTGTTGGCGTATGATGTGATGGGGTGTGAGGCCGAGGGGTTGAAAGGCAGCGAGTGAGGGTGCTCTATGAATGTGTTGGTAAATTGTTGCAATTTGGCGAGACTAAGGCCAGAGGACTGAGAATAGTGCCCGCTGCCATACTCCCCCTGGTGGTTGATCCTCTCATAGAGGGTAAAGTTTCGGTTGTCAGATTCAGGGATGTCTGCCAGCTGCATGGTGGTGGCGAAATTGGTGGGTATGGCGCACTGAGTCATAGACTGCTGCTGGCTGTGCTGACCGTGCTGATTGTGAAGGCTATGCTGAGCATGCGGATTGTGCTGGCTGAGCTGATTGTGCTGCAGGTGATGATTGTGGTGGTGGCTATGCTGGTTGTGGGGATTGTGTTGAGTGTGCTGGGTAAGCTGATTGTGTGGACCGTGCTGATTGTGTTGGGTGTGCTGATTGTGTGGGCCGTGCCTGCTGTGGGAGGTGTGTTGATTGTGTTGGCTGCGCTGGCTGTGTTGACTGTGCTGGTTGTGCTGGCTGTTGCTCGGAGGCCTCTCAACCACGACGCAGCCCTGCGGTGACTTGACGTTGCAGTGCGGCGGTGAGCTCAGGCTGTTCTGCTGGATCATCCCGCAGCTGCCGGGGTTAACGGCAGCCATTTGTTGGCTCACGGCGCAGCTGCTCTGGGGCAGGCCGCTAGGGGGGATGCTGCCGTATGAGCAGCTGTTCTGGCCCATGGTGGAGTCGTAGCTGCTGGGGTTCTCGTAGTTCTCTGTCGTACTCTCAATGCTGCCCAGATCGCTGAAGCCACTGTCCACCACCTGCTGCGAGTGATCCGACACCGACGGTACATCCATCATGGGACTTGTCTCCATATTATGGAGCGACGGCACTGAGATGGCACTGTGGTCAGGGCTGATCTGCGTGTAGCCACTGTCCAGGATGGAGACAGCTGGGCTGTTAACTGAGCGTACTGATTGGCTGGGATGGGAGTGCGCAGAGGAAAGGGGGCTGCTGTGATCTGACTGAGGACAGTCGTCCAGCGAGGTGATCTGGGGGCTCTGGCTCACATGGGCATACGTTTGCAGGTTCCTGCAGGGCTCCTGGCTCTCCACGCAGTCCTGGAAAACATTCTCCCGCTCGGTCTCCTGCGTCAGGGACTGAACAGCTTGGGCTGTCTCTGAGTCAATCTCTGTGCAGACTGGGGGATCCTCCCTCAGCATGGGATTGAGTATTGGCCTCTCTGCAGGCGGAAGAGGCAGGTGGTGTTCTGGACAAGGACTATGCAAACTCTCTTCCTCTGACTCAGAGTCTGCAGGATTATCAGAGTCTACAGCTGCTTTTGAAGTGACTGCTGCTGCTTCAGGTGCCGGTGTTGCTTCTGATGGTTCTGCCGGCGCACTATCCTGGATGCTTTCTGTAGCAGTAGCTGGTTCCGCTTCACTACAGAGTACTGTAGAAACCTGCTGACTCAACTCAGAGTCATTGTCTTCTTTTGCATCTAAAAAAGTTGGCATGCATTTGGGTAAGTCTTTTGAACTCTCTTCCAGGTCTTCTGTATTATTCTCTGGCCCTGCTGTCTTGCTGTGGCGGTCATCTTCATCATCTGCATCCTGATCCTCTATTTGGGCTCTTTGCTCGCCCTCCTCATTTTCCTCATTCTCATTCTCTAGCGATACAGCACCCTCTGTGCTGTGCACTACATCTTTGGCTGGGGATTTCTGCTCATGTTGGACCTCCTGCTGGTCATCTTCAGGTGGTTCTGGTGAATCAGCTGCATCAACTTGCCTTGGGGACACTGCGCCAGGAGAGGCAGCTGGGGAGCACACCAGAGAAGCTACCGGTGATGCTTCTGGAGAGCTCGACTTGTGGGAGCCATGGTCAGCAGGACTTGGGGGCTCAGAGGGGAACCTGTCCAGCATTATATTGGGACTTGCCGAGCCTCTGCCTGCCTTGCTGCCCTCATCGACATGGACGCCATCCTGGTGCGGCCCATCCTTTGCTTCCTCAGTATGAATGTGGTGCTGCTCTGCCTCCATTGGAGTTTCAGGGGGTGTGTAGAGGTTCAGCTTAAAGCCCATCTTTCTTTCGTTCTTTAGCTTCCATTTAGGAGGTCCACGTTTCACTCCTTTGGGCCAGCCTTTCTTCCGTTTCACTGGACGGGGTTTGCTGGGTCTCTTAGAGAGAAGATCAGCTCCTACAGATCAAAACAATGCAACACTTTACTGGTTTGCCATGACATAGGCATAGAAGTGTAGAGAAATAACATAAGAAATATAAAGTTTAGTTGTTTTTTGGTTTTTTGTAAACAGCAGTCATAGCTCAAGTACCTTCATTCCAGTGTTCGAGATTGTCTTTTTGCACATTTTTCTCCAGCCTTGGGCGACCTCTTCGTCGTTTTATCGGTGCAGCTGGTGTCTTGTCCTTGTGTGCCTCCTCCTCATCTTCTTCATCCATCTCACCGACTCTAAAAGTGCGCTCCAGAAGGGGCATGGGACGCTCATCCTCCGAGTTGTCGAATGGCTCGTTCAGCACCTCTGTCGTCTCTGAGATGGTTTCTGTCGTTACGCTGCTGTTTATCCGCTTTCTTTTACGCCCTCTCTTCTTCAGAACCAGGGTTCTCTGAAATACAAACATGAGAAGAACCAATGAAAACAAACCTCAATCAAAGCAGATTGGTTTTTGTTAATGCTGGAAAGTGGGGCAGTAGTGGATGACCTCCATGATGGTACAGCTTTTAAACCCATACAGGATTCTGTGCTAAATGCAAAATGTTAAAACCACAGCTCAAGACTAAATGTTTGAGCAATGCAGGCTGGTGTGGAAACCCACAAATGAGAAAGGCAGAGTAAGCAGAAACCACAGTCTATATTTTACATTCTCCAGTTGTTTCCCACCGACTGCCTCAGACTGTAACCGCTCTTCCCTCCGAAATCCTTCATAAGAAAAATGCGAAATGAATACAGTAACTAATGCACCAAATAAACCCCATCAACCACTGTCATTCTTTTCTGGTTTCCATAGTGTTTTAGTTGAAAAGGTCTCCCCTGACATCATGCAGCCAGTTGTAATATTATCTCCAGCACAAGGGGGCAGTGCCATATAGACGGAACAGATGTGAGGAGCACAGTGGAGGGCAGTAAATTAACCATGACCACTGACAATAGTACAAGGTTTAGCCTGCACAGTCTCGACACCAGCAGTGAAAACACAATCTATTATCTACAGCTGCAGGCACACAGGGAGGCTCGAGATGACAGGAGGAAGCCACTGAACCCTACACTGAATTCATGAATATTTATCAAACCTTTCCATCTCAACCACAACATGCTCTTTAATGAAGGAAAACATCTAGACATACACTCAATCCCACTTTGTCCTAGAAGCAAACTCCACAGTGGCACACACAAACACTGACAGTCACCTTTCTCTTGGCTGCAAGCATTGCATGGGCTTTTGTCAAGATGGGTGGTGAGCCATCTGAGTCGTCGTCATCGTCGTCAGCTTCCTCATCGCTCACTTCCTCAGTCAGCTGGATGCGCCTGGTCCAGGGCGGTGCGGGCCTTCGTTCGTAGGTCCTGTAGGGAACCTTACAGTGGACCTTCGTGAGAGGTTGCCTACTACTGTGAGTCATCATGTAGCCCTCTCTCTCCTCCTTCTCCCAGCAACTGGCCTGCTCCTTCAGCCGCTCAGCCTGGTAATTAAAAAGACAAGATGCATTATCTCTGGGAAAGGCGCACGCACGGATCCAACATCTGAGCAGCGACGCTAATGGGAAAGCAAGAGATTGGAATTAACATCATGACAAATGAATCACTGCAGGTTTCTCCTGATAATAAGAGCAGCGTCATGATTGGATGTCTGCCCGTCATGAAGGAAACGTTCCTGTTAAGCGACCGTGGAAAGATTGCATTTCATGGAATATTCAGTACTATCAATTATGCAGTGAACTGATTTAGAGCAATTTTGCACAACATTAGATGCCTGCTGACAGTGAGAATGCCTTTCCCATTAATGGCCTCTATTTGAACTCCCAAGCTAATCAAACAAACATTTACTAACAGCATTGCAGGCAAGCAGAAACAAATAACTAGTGTTTCTTGAACAAAGGAACCTACATCCATCTCTGCTTCCCTCTCCTCCTCAGACAGGACAGCGTTCAGAGTGGTGGAAGGTGTCCAACGCAGGGCGTCTGGATCCACCTCGATCTGACGTGGGTTCGCCCTGAGCTTCTCCATGTGTCGCTGAATCAGTCGTTCCCTTCTGATCAGCACGATCCTATTTCGCGAAGAGGAAAGCACATTACTCTACATCCATAACAAAAGGTAACAGAGGGTGAAGTGTGGTTAAATACGAGCGTTAAAGTAGCGCTCATTGGGGCAGCAGGTGCTTCGTGTCCTTGGGGGTGCTTAACCTGACTTACTTCTGTCAATATTCGGCGGCATTAATGGATATGCTGTTAAAAATACCCGCTGGCCTGGATAAGTCAGACAGCAGAAGCAGCAGCGGCAGCGCAAGTTGAAGGAGACTGTGGCTCTGAAACTGACCTGCCATCCTGTCTGTCAATCATGCCAAGCTGCTGGAGAGTAGCGGCGATGTCATGTGGACACATCCCAGTGGCCCTGCTTATTCCTTTAACACTGATGTGTTTATCTGGGTGCTTATAAAGGTGCTCCAGTATGACACTTTTCCAATATGCCAGGTAGGATAAGCGACCCAGATCTGACAGCGGCTTCTCTGGGGATCCAGCTTGTCCTTCTTGCCTGGTGAGAAGGTAACCTAAAAAGACACGATTCAAACAAAAACAAAATGCTTTAGTCGAGCTGCAGGCAGCGGCTGGGTTATTTCGGATTGTAATCCAATCCCTGCGCCTCCCCCCTTCCCTCTGTATTCATGTAAAGATGTGACGCCAAACCCTAGTTGGGATTCACCTTCAAATAGTGCAAAAGGGAGAGAAGCTTTCCACTCCTTCAACCTCCGTCAGAAGGTATGACACATGCCAGCAAGGGCAACAAAGGAGGTTGAAAGAGGAAACAAAGCGACAGAGCGAAACAGAGAAGCAGCTGGATGTCATTGCTCACAGGAGACTGCACTTAGGAGAGATAACGCACAAGGAAAAAATACTAATATGGATCTGTGTGTAATTAGTTTTATAGCAGCCCTGTCAAGGGTCATCCATTATGAGCGGCATGAAATTAATTAATGCCTTTTAATGTGCACCCACTACTGAGAACCAAACAAGCTAACCTAATCACAAAACAGGGAACACATAATATTCCAGTAATCATGACAATATTCATTACTAAAGCTAAGAACAGCAGCTTGTGATAAATACACTTAGAGATGAATATTCCAATAAGTTAATTGAAAAAGTCGTTTTTCATTTTGTGTCATTTCACAAGTATATTATCATTAATAAAGCAAAACAAAAGCGCTACTCTGAGACCTGTGAAGTATGATTTGAAAGAGAACGCTTTACACACACTAATGCTCTGCTGTGAGAGCTACCTGAGACAAAGTGTTCCTCTAATACAATCCAATATAACAGAAAATCTTAATCTAAACAACTTCCAGCTCCAAAGCTACATTTTCCAATAAAGCCGTCAAAGAGCTCAGAACTCAGCTGTGTTCAATCTCCCTTAATCCCTGTCTTTGTTATCAGCACACTCTCAATATCACAGATCCTCTCGCATCTCTGTCTCAATGGTTCCCAAAGTGAACAGGAAATCAAATGCTCCATTACCGCCTGCCCACCCCTGCACTCGCTCCTTTTTTTCCTTGTCTTCCACGGTCGGCACGGAGACAACCCTTGAAAAATAATAAAATGCCTATAATGACAAAAAAATGCCTGCCTAAACACAAAAATCCACTCAAGGCAGCAACTGTTTTCATAAGTGGACTGTGGGCTTTAAATATTGTATGTGTTGCATTTACTAGACTTAAAACAAAAAACCAGCATCCATGGCTCATCAGAAGTCAAGGAGAGAGAATTTGGTGTGTGTGTGTGTGTGTGTGTCTGTGTGTGGGGGGGGGGCTCTTCAGGCAATGCTTAGGTGAAAACTACTGGCCATCAAATTAATACTGCAGCCAGAATGTTATGTTTCCCACTCCTAATCTTCTGTGATTGCCTAAGCACTGTACATGAATGCTCTTGATTAGACACCCTTGAAAAGCCTTAACAAAATAACAGCACCTTGCCATAAGCTACAAAACTCTGCCTTTAATCTGAAACTGTTTGTAAAGACCAATAATAAAAACCAAGTGTGGTGGTCTAAAAAGGCATTAAGGAACTTACTGAAATCAATAAGGAACCTTCCAAATCCTTGCCTTTGGTACTGAGGCATGATCATTATGCAGGAGACATTGTACTTCTGCTGGCAAAGCTTTTCCTGGGGGAAGGAGAAACAGATCAAGTATGTCAGAGCTCTGCTGAAGCTGGCAATTTACTGCACCTGCCATTGTCCTTGTCTAAAGCTGTGCACATGCACATGCACATCAAATACACAAACCGAGATGTTTCACTAAAAAGTATCGCCGTGTGAGAATTACGGCTGCAACTGACATTTGAATTTTTATAACATTAGATATTCCAAGATGATCAATTTACGGTCATATAAAACTGAGAAAGCAGAAAATTTCCCCACATTTGAACCACTGTGAGGAAGTTAAATCCACATCACTAAATAGACAAACTACTGTGAGGTCTCAGTATCAGCATTCACAAATGATGTGCGGTATTCCTTCATTTCCCATAAAATCACTCCGTAATTCTTACCTTGGAGAAATAGCCCACAAGATGACAGCCTTTCTCATCATTCTTTGTAAGTATGTAGAAGAGGAAAGGCTCCACATCATAATACAAGGTCTTGTGATCCAGGAAAAGCTTGGCTAACAGGCAGAGGTTTTGGCAGAATAGTTTGCTGACATTTCCATCAACCTAAACACGGAATAAAAAGAGCAAGAGGACACTGTTCAAACAGTTCCCATTCCCCCACCCTCCCAGAGCCCATTCAGTGGGATCTCATGCAGCATACAGTTATTGCTTTATTGCTGTAAAGGGAAGCTGACCTCAAATACGGAGAGGTTGTCCTTTCTGTAGATTTCATTGGCTGGCGGGTGGAACCAGCCACACTTCTTTGTGTGTCTCTGGAGGATGTTTTTGCTTCTCATGTACTTCAGACAGAACTCGCATATATAAAGCTTTTGTAATCTGGTGAAGACAAAAACGAGAGCTGAGGTTTGTACTTCAGCATGAGAGGCTTTATAACAGGACACTGAAATAAACTCGGCACCAGCAACAAAAGAAATTGGCATTATCTGGTGCAAAAAATACTACTTACCTTGAATATTCAGGTGGGTAAGGTGATGAGTACCAGGTCTGGATCTCATACTTCCCAAATTCAATGACAGCGGGGCATCGAACGGAGTCTGTGTTCATCAGTGATGAACGAGATCCGGTTCTCTGTAAAAAGATTTAACAAAGACACACTGATAAATATAGTGACCCAGATAATTCAGCATTACAGTTCCTCGTGTCAAGAACTCTGTCGAGACGAGATTGTGGTTCATGGTTCTCGTGAGAAATGAAAGATACATCTGCCCAAAATCAGTCGCACAAATAAGATAAGCTTTACCATGCTGACACCCCAGTTACCGATTGAGCCAGTGGTTTCCGTTTCTTTTTTTTTTCTTTCAAATGACTATTTTTACTCAGCATTTCTGCATATTCTCTGATGTCTATATGGTTTTCTGAGTCTATAAACAAACTATGTTATATTTGAGCCCTTGATCTTTTTAACCAAAGTTAGAACCTTTTAAATTCGTAAGTATTAGTGAAATAAGCTTTTTTGCTTATTAAGACCCATGCATTCCAGACGTATAGTATATCTATCTGTTTAAATTAAGAGTGAAACTCCAGAGTCATGCTTCAGGGTCTTAGAAAAACAAAATGTTCTGTGGAAAGACAAACAGTTTGACTGAGGCCAAATTGTACCCTCAGTCAAAGATAAACAGTCTGAAGAAGGCGGAGAATTTAACCTATACGAATGTTTTGTTAGCCTGCTCAGTTATGCCCTGCTGCACGGGCCTACAGACCGGACAGTGGTGTTTTACTGTTACAGCCAACACATTTCAAAAGGTGCAGTTTTTAGGGTGAACGTTCTCCAGTTAGCATTGCACAAGTTTCCTTACAGCTCGGAAAGTGAAGGGTAGACAAGTCACTTTCTTCCATGCAAACTATGGGCAACCTGCTAGCAACCAAAACATGGAAGGAGCCTTTGGTGCAGCACCCTCTTTGCAACCGATTTCATATGGACACTGCCAGCAACCTTAATTAATAACTCCCAAACCGGTCAGGAAATACACTTTTCCGGAGGGTCTCTAGGCTTGTATGTCTGAAGTGTTAGTCTAAAAATGCTGACAAATGTTCACCTCCAAGAAGTGCAAAATGACACAAAAAAGTCAAAAAGAAGACTTTCTTTTAACATGGGTTATTGTTTCATGTATTCTTGGCTTGTATTTAGCTTTTTTATTGGCAAGAGTTTACCAATTAGGCAATGAACACAATTGGATTAGAAGTTGGCTCCTTTTATATTACAATATACTCAAGAGAGCTGAATAAAACTGACATGACATATTATCACTGAAAGACCTTCTTTGTGTATATAATCCCACTTTGGTTCTCCTTTCAGTTTTCTTGCAAGCACGTAAAATGAGCAAAAGATTTATAGCGTTTTCCTACCTGAGCAGCGAGTTCCTGGATTCGTGTGAAGGTCTCGATGTCCTCCTCTGTGACGTGGTCTCTGGACATGGCCGCAAAGTCTGCCTGGGTCTCCTGCTTCACGTGCAGCTCCCCGTTGTGGCCTGTTAGAGGAACAATAGCACGACATCAACACATCAGGCGGCACATCAACAGCGCCCCGTTTGAAGCAGCCGCGGAATAATCTCATAAATGCATTCTATGCAAATGTGCTTATACTGTGAGCACTGCTGCTGAGCCTGTTTGAGGCTGTGTCTCAGAGGAATTTCATAATGTATCATCTTTGCATGTTTATATGAAAATCCCTAATGTAATGAAGTGAAACTAAATCACTCTAATTGCGTAACCGCTTTCATGTGCTTAGTCATCCACCAAGACAGTTTCCCATGAATTAAGAAGCAGATGCAGTGAAGGGAGCGAGTGTCGACATGAAAAGCAACTGATGCTGGAAAGCAGGCAGTAATTTTATGAAAGACATCAACACCATGACTTAACCACCAAAACAAAAACCCATTACAAGTGGAAGTGATGCATCATTAATATATTTATGGAATGTGCTGGAGGAGTAACGAGTGTTTGTGCGGGATATTGTTTAGAACTTCTTGAAACATCCGTTTGGTTTTTTTCCCCCTACATGTCTTTCTTTTTTTTTTTAAGCTGTGACTTCACTCCTGAAGACAGTGAAATGTAAGGGTTACTGCACTTAGGCCATAATCATCATGTCAGCTCTGAGTCAGCTTGGGTGGGTGAATCACTGGTTCGTAATGACCGCTGGAAGTGAGGTTGAGAGGAGACAGTGATTTCAAGAGTGAGGGTGGGATGAGGAAGAGGGCGATGGGACTACAGTCTCTACTAGGTAGTGATCACAATGGGCGCACTACTGCAGACGGTCGAAGACAGAGCAAGGAGCAACATGAGGGAGTTAGTGGGCCATGCACTATGACAAAAGCCAACGGGCGAGAGGATGGAAGCCACGTATACTCCGCAGTCAAGTCAAAACGCAACGAAATTGTGTTAATAAACTAAAAGAATTTAAATTAGGAGGAAGATTAGTAGTCTGTTAGAGTGCTGAGGGTGCCTTCTCAAAGAAAAGATAAGCTCTAGTCTGGAAAAAAATAACTGCGAGTGTCAAGCTTTTAAAAAATGAAAGTAAAAAATAAAGAAGAAGCTTAGAGGTGTGGAGACGCAGGTCTTGGTTGGAATTTCGAGCCTTGCTTACCATGATTATTCTCAGGCTTAATTCTTCCGTCAGTCAAGTCTCCCTTTCCTGGTGAGAGGGCTCCCTTCTGAGGGCTCCCTTTATACCTCAGCCTGCCTAGTGTCCTGCGCTTTTTAAAGAAAGGGTTACGTTTGAAATGACTGACCATCTTAAACGGGTGTCCTCTGGGTCGGCCTGGCCCAGCAGTTGTGGAGTCTAACCTATTTTTATTAAACTCGCTCTTTCCAAGGCGCTGGGGCCCCGTTTTGGACGTATGGGGGGAGTACTGCTTATGGGGCAGGGGCTTAGGTGGCGCATAGGAAGGTAGTCGCTTTTTCCGTGACTGTCCCTGAGTAGTAAAAATGTGAGAGAGTCCGTCAAAAAGTCCCTTAAGTTGGCTGCTATTGCAGAGACTACTCAGGGAAGGAACACTAGACTGGCTGGAAGAGCTCTGGGGAGAGTTAGCAGAAGTGGAGCTGCTGGACACCTGCGAGGGGGGGCTAAGTCCGGGCAATGTGGAAGCAGGAGGAAGTGCAGAGGATGAGGGGGTTATCTTTTGAGAGGCATCAGCAGCAAAGGCAAACAGCTCTGGTGGTTTGGACAGTTTGGGTGGACCCTTTTCTCTAGAGCTTAACTGTTTGGCGGGCGACTCTATGGCTACAGCTCGCATGTGACGGCCCACGGGGGAAGGAGTAAAGAATTTCGAAAGCCCATCGATAAGCCCTTTAATTTTCTTGTTAACAGTGAGTGTAGCTGGGGTGGAGGTGGGCGTGAGGAGGGGAGTGGTGGAGGGAGTGGAAGTGGTGAATTGGGTGGCGTCGACCGCACAACAAGGGTCTGCAACAGCAAATCTGTCTCGGGCGTCCTTCACAGATGCAGCATGACCAGATGAAGGTGTGGAACAGACGGTAATCTTTTGACCCCTACCAGGTGACCCCCTTCCTCCCAGTGCTACCATGGAGCCGTCACCACTGGTTACAGACCTGCCGGGACAAGAACAGCAAAGTAAATGTAGATCTCACTGCTGACACATGAATGTAACCAAAAACATCAACTCAGACGTGTAATTATGTCATTAACGTTTTGAGGCACAAATCATTCTCAGAAATGTAATGTCGTTAACAGTAATATTTATACAAAGCCTAAAGTCTTGCTTCATATTTCCTGTTCAGAGTTATCTGCGAGATTCTTAGTTAGACACAATAATTTTTGTTTTCTCTACCCTGACACCAGGAGCTCATATTCCCAGGCACAGGATGAATAAAATGCTCACAGCATGATGTAAGTTGTGGACATCTATTCATTTTCACACATAAAAATGTCTGTTTATATAATTATAACCTGTATAACCATCTATATAATTTAACTGTTACTGTTGTTGCTGTAACATACAGCAGAAATGCCCCCACGCGGCATCAATAAAGGGCATTCAAACTATTATTAGCACTGCTACTGACTGAAAATAGCATTTAAATAGAAATATTGTAATGATAGAGGGGCTGCACAAATCATCTTACATTCACTTTTTTAAACATTTTTATATCAAGATATATTTTCAAATCAAGATATAAAATACATCTGCACATCTTGCCTGAATACACAAGAGTGTGAAAATACTAAACCTTCTGTAGTTTTAAGGGGCTTGCTACAGCCCAGAGCGAACACACCGTCCAGCTATAGACTGTTTAAAAAGATGGAAGTAGCCACACACATGTCAGCCATCACTGTGAGCAGACGCTCATAGGGGAAGTGAGCCATCAGTTCTAAGGTAGCCCTACCTTAAAGCATACTCAGGTTTGTTCTCCTTTTTGACACTAATCACGAGCATTATTTACAAAAATAACTTCAACTATGTTGTACTTAGTATGACAGAAACCACAAATTCATTAGGAAAGTGGTTCCAGAGGTCACAGAACAAGGGTGCAGAAAGGTCATTTTTGAGTAGATGAGTCTCCTCCCGCTGGCTATTAGAAAAACAAGACTTGGTAGCAACGACCATCTTTTATAAAGGCTATATATATATATATAAAGTCTACGGATCTCCTTTATCCAATAACAACACTTAAGTGCTGTTTACACGTGAATTTACCAATATTAATTCTATGTAATGCATAGAAGTGATCTGTATTTGTTTTCCATTTTTGGGTGTTCTTATTCTCTGTGGAGGCTAAATGTATTATAGCTTATGTTTAAATTTATAGTTAATCAGGTCAGGAACTTAAACCAGAGTCAAGCTATAAACTGTAATGCATGCATGTTTGCAAAGGACCATGGATCGTTTACTATAAAAATGGCAATTTGACTTCTCTACAGAAATGTTGCCATGTATTGAGATCTTACCAGCAGATGCACTATTATTACACCAAACAATTAACCTTGAGTATAATGTAACTGCTGTTAGTTAGATTACAGCACACTTACATTCTTTGTTTGAGCTTATTTCTGGGCCTTCCGATTGGCTTTGCATATCGACGTTTGATCTGATCGGCTTTCTTGTGCAGCAGTTTCTTCCCGTTCTCCTTCGGCCTGCAGACTTGGCAGATCCAGGTTCCTGGAGGGTGTCCAAACAGAGAGAGTACCGTTTGGGTGGGTTCATCAATTCAGAGGACATACAGTACATTCATTTGAAACATTTCCTTTAATAGGAAGAGCTGGCGAGATTCCCACCAGCTCACAATGACAATCAATTACTCAGCACAAAGCGAAAATCCATAAGAAAAACATTGGGTCAGTTCTCCGTTTGGAAAAATAGACTTTGCGTCAGCTTGTTGAGCTCAGCTATGTGACTCGTATGAATTGCCTGCCAAATATCCTACTACAGTACGTGCACCATCATTACAAGCCTCAATGTAGGGTCAGTACTGTAATCCAGAGATAGCAAATCTCCCCAGGGAAGCTGGAATAATTTGATATGCATGCAAAGCTCCTAATAAGCCACCGCTGCTTCTCTGTGTGCTGAGTGACAGCCCCAAACGGCCTTCTGTGAAGAAAAGGCTTTGAATTGACAGCAGAGGGGGGAAAACAGAGAAGCCAGACAGTATAAACACCTCACCTTTTGGCATTCTTGAAAGCGGCGGATCGCAGCATTCCATGTGAAAGCCCCGATCACATGAATCGCAGAACAGCATCTCATCCTGAAAGGGAACAGCAGGCATGTGTAAAGGATGTCCCAGTTGCATACATGTAACACCCCCGTCATTTAAAGTCTTTCTTTTTTTGAAAAATAAGCCCAATTGTGCACAAGAGAGGCTTTACAAATCTCAACAAATCCTCAGGGATGCACAAAATGGGATCTACCTTCAAGCCAACAACACTGAAAATGGTGTGTGTTAAGATGCATGTGTAATACTCACAGCGTTTTTCCCCTGTATTCGACAGGAGCTGCAGGTTTTGCATTCAATACACTGCCACCGTAATCTCTTCACATTTGAGGTTAATTCAGTGGAAAACTTCAGACATGATGGATGTCCTTTAGGAGCAATAAAAAAATGCATATTAGCACAGGACATTTTACCACCGCTGGCGCTGTCACCGAGCCAGAGACAAGGTTTTTCATTTGTCAACACAGTCAGGTTAAACATTAACATATTACATCACTAAAAAACAATGCTGGGCCTGTGCCTGTATGTCCACAACACTTTTCCTCCTGGCACAAGTTGTGTCTAAAAACAGTATGATCAAACATCTGAGCCACTAATTACAGATAATTTGATCTTAATGAGGCAGAAACAGTAGCAGCACTCATTCTAATGGAAGCTGATCCATGAAAGTCATGTAAAAGCTTGCCTCTTCTCTCACCCGGCTCCCTCTCATGGTTGTAAAACAGCTGTTTTACAGTGAGAGCACAATTTGTGTACACTACGAGTGGTTAATGAAAACCACCTCGACGCTACTTAGTCAAATTTGAGCTATAAAAATGTCACCAGGAGAACAATTCCTTACGGCATTTAAAATAATTGTTCAAACATAAATGACTCCTAGGCAGAGGTAATTTTATGGGGGGTTAGCAGTTTTGTCTGGAACAAAAGAACACTAAAGGAAATGCCAACAATCTGCAGCGGGGAAAGGTTGATCTTTGATCTGCTATAACTGGAGTGGCTCTATAAAATAATTTGAAGTGAGCGAAAATGACTTGGGTGATTTCAGATTGTAATGGTCACTTGGAGCATCTGCCCTTCTGAGGCTTGCAAGTAATTTGGATCCCTCCAGCCACTCAATTTGCAGATTGTTCTTCCAATAAATCCCTTAAAGGGAAGAGAAAAATATGGTGAAAGAATATGAAATCTGCCTAACCGATGCAGAAAACTGCTACCGCCAAGGTTGGATGACTTGAATATATACTGAACACTGTGAGATGACAGAAATTTGTTGGCATTTCTTTAATACTGCTGATGTAATTAGTTTATATCAGGCAATGTGTCTGCTTAATGCCCCACTCTACCCCCGAATAATCTATTTATGTCTATATATTCACACTCTTGGAGCGTGACTTCTACCCATTAGGTTTTGACTGCTCAACAGTTGTTCTGTGTATCAGGTACAACATGGTAGGAGGGTTAGCCCTTTAAAGCTGAGTACACAGTGTGTGTGTGTCTTTTTTTATTGATCTTGTACAATGTGTTAACTTGCTTTACACATTTTAATTGGCCTTCCTCCACGGCCAGAACCTGCTCACACGCTATGGGTCAATCAACCTGCCACAATGTAAAAGCTCACTGTGAGCGCAAACACCCAGGTAATAAAGTTTATTCAAATAGGATTGGCTGTGTATTCAGTGTTGACAAGAAAGAAGGAGAAAGAGTCACTCACACACACAGACAGAAAGTGGTAATTCTGCACTATTCTGAAGCCAAAACTGACACCGCTGCCTTTAAATGGTAAATTTAGGTCAAGTAGGATTTATTATACTTGAGAAATAAACAAGTTAATGTATCACAAAGGAGCGTTACTGAAAAGAAGATGTTTATGTTTTTGTTGGGATACTGATAATATGCCAAAATAATGCAAGAACATGTTTTTGAAAACATCGAGCACTACTGAGTCGTGACACGAAAACACAGGCACATACTAAACTGTGAATTTTAACACCATTAAATGTGCAAAATGTTTGACTGATGATAGAAATCTAGCTTAGTTTGCACAACATTTCAAACACAACATTTCATACATATAGCATAAATATGACATCATGTTATACGCCAGTGCAGAGATTTTTACCACATTTCTGACCTATGTCCACATATACGCTGACACTGTTGCTTCTGAGCTAACATACCAGCAGTTTAGTCTTGTTTACAGTATGTTATGGCTCGTGGGAACATGCAGTAAAGTGAAGCGTTACACAAGGTGACTTACCACTGCTCCCACAGTCTGCACAGGACAGCAGCTCTTCTGGCCGCTTGTCCCGATTTGACTCTTTCGTTCCGAGACAGAAACTGCATATTGGGATGGGGTCGACCCGGAGCTGGTGTGGGAACACAAGCAAAGACAAACTGATTAAGGGACAGAATGACAGACTGTGTGTGCAGCGCTGAAATCTTTGATCCAGATTTTGAGATAACTATTCATGTATTGCTGGTTAACATGAAAAGTGCGGATTCAATGAAACTCCCATGAAAATATCAGCGGGAAGAAGCAGCTTAGAGAATGGGAAAAAAATAAAAGAGTGGAGTTCTCACAGACTAGAAATGAATAATAAATGAATCTTATCCTCAGAGATATGCTGCATCTGAGATCCACCTCTTTTATCCATTACATCTGAATGGGTAAGTGATCTTAGTAATCATAGTTTAAGGGCTTAATCCAATTCTTAAAGCTTGCACTCCAGTCTGAAAGGATTAACCAGCATGTAATCAAATTACCTCAATAATAAAACATGCTCTCATTGTTACTGCCACGATCCACAGTAAATGTTGCAAGTCTCAGAACAAACGCTCATTTAAGGGCTTACGGTTAAGTTCAGAAGAAGTAAAATATGAGCTCAAGGTTTAAGAGGATTTCCCCATTGATCACTCAGAATGAAGAGAGGCCGACTTCAGAGAGAGCGCGAGAGCTGGGAAGACTTTGTGTCATTACTTCATACAAAGCCAGTCAAAGTCTAATGAATCTTAGGCTGAAATCAAGACCAGACTTAACTGAGATGGCTGCAGTATGGCTTTCACAAGTCTCCCTTTAAATGTGAGATCATACATAAAAGCCTCTCACAGAAGCAACAAACAAACTGCGGTTTCCTTCTCAGCTCGAGAGGAAGTTCTTAACGGAAAATAACACTCGCAGGGTGTGACCGTAAATAACCCACCTCATCATCAGTTTACACACTAAGGCCTCACCAATTGACTGGAGCCTTGGAGGGCCCTCTAGGGATGGCCATAATTAGTTCCTGGTTTCTATGACGCAGATCATCATCCTGACCATAACCCAATTTGCATCTTTCAAATTTCTGCTGGCACTGACCTCCCTCTGACCCTCATTTGAATCGGGGGAGGTGTTGTTTTTCCTTTTCCATTCGTCAACAAAACACAAAAACAGCAGCATCCCTTCAACCCGTCACTCCACTCCAAATGAACCCCAGAGGGAAAGTGAAGCAAGGATGCAATGGCAATCTGGTCATTGTTCCTGGCTGTATCAATTACTTGCTACGGCGAGGGGAAGCAGTTTACTGCCACATCAATGATTACTCTATTTTCCAACCTGCCAGGTCAATATTTGAAAGCGGGCTGGCATTAGAAGCAGACTGCTGCTCACACAGCTGTGATTATGGACATAAAACCACAAAAAAATCTATGTGATGAGCTTTGTGATGACTCTACACCTGTATGATTTAACACTGTGGCTCGGAGGTAACTGGTGATTTTTGATATATGTGATGATAACTCACAATAAAACACATCTCACCCAGACAAAAGGCAGCAAGTTCAAGAAGGGCAGACAACATTGCCTTCACAGTCCAAATGCACATAATGATCTCAATGATTTTTGTACGCAAAAGGGACAAAATAACAATAAGATCAACAAACAATCAGGAGCAGAGTCACAGAGGGTGGATAACCTTATATGCTGTTCAAACCTTCTGCTTCTGACGGGCAACCAATCAGAAAAAAAGCTGGTGTGAAGGGGGCAAAAGACAGATAGAAAATGGCTTATTAGAGTCGATATAATATAAATAAAGATTATTATCAACGCATAAACAACGCAAAGCTACTGTAGTACAGTCCAAGAATTAAAATATAGAGCTGAAATTACCATTACAGGTCACCTATAAGAACAAAATGTTATAATGAATATCTCTGGTGTAAAGGCAAAAGCTGAATTTTTAGAACTTGTTGTGGACGTTTTGCTTAATTTTCTGTCATTTCCAAAATGTTGTTGCTTTTAAAGCCCTGTGTTTTGTTAACTCGACTGTGCAAAATCTGCCAGCTAAGGCTTCATCAAAGTTGAATTGAGACTTGCTTCAAGCAGACAAAAGGGGAAAAACATTAGCAGTCGTCCTTGATCACCGATCAACGAAGTCTGTATTATCACTGCTAACAGATGCAGACAACAGGATTTGAGAACAGAGCCTTGGTGTTAGGAATACTTTGGGTTATGCCTTGTTGTTTAGGTACACGAAGTGCACTGTGTGACACTTTCATTATAGGTTAACAGACAACTATAAATATGATTTCCGCTAAAGCGATAAAGACTGATAATGACAGTGCTAATGTGCAACCTGTGTACGCCGCTGATGAAATGCTCCAAGCACAGTGATGTGAAGTTGTTTAAAATAATAAGTCTTAATAAGGCTCCATAACACAGTCTCCACTGACTCAGCTATGAAAGCTGGATTAATTTCCATTAGGAATATTCTTGTGTCTGGTGATTAAAAACCAATAGCAATTTGAAATCTGTACAAGAGAAAAATGCAAAATAAAGAAAGAAAGAAAGAAACGCAGCTGAAGAGATGCTGATGATTTACTTGGGGATTCTAAATTAAGTACATTACAGGAAATTATGCTGCTTCAAAAGAGCAGGCTGTCCTGAGTGAGGGGGTGGGGTCCTATTAGAACAGTGCTGGTAGAGAGAAAGAGAGAGAGAGCTCAAGTGGTTGCATAACACAGCAGGAAAAAAACTCTCATTCCTTGCCTTTGTTCCTGCCAGAGTCTCTTCAGAATCTAATAAACTCTAAACCAAGACTGCTCTTTTTTACCTCAAAGTATCTCTTATTCTCAGCACACACACTCAACTACTGAGCAGGCAGAGCTGTCTCATCCTTTGAAGTGAACAGCAAACCTGGACCCGGCGAGGTGATGTCATCAGGCCGCGAGCAATCGGTTGAAATGTTCCAAATGGAAAACAGCAGGCCTTCCTCAGCTATGAGAACCACTGCAGGACACTGTGTCTCTAAACACTTCTCAGTTTCACTTTTGGCCTCACCACAGACACAGTCACAGTTGTGGCTGCAGTATCAAGGTGTCGCTTCCTGATTATTCACTGTGAAACTGGTGAAGAGCAGAGTGACATCTCTATAGCCTGATGCTGCTTGCTACTTCAGCTGCATAACTTGTGCATAAACTAGACCGCATTTCATCTTGATAAGCCTCAACACATGATATGCAAAAAGCCTTGACAACACACTAACTAGATGACTACACACTGCACTTTAGGTCACGCAGTGAAAACCATTTTCCATCAAGCACTCTTCCCACTCTTTGACAGTGTCTTAAAATTGCAAAGCAAGAACAAAAGTGCTGTCATCTTGCAGACATTTGTCAGCAGCGTGTGTTATTGTTAAACACCAGTAACAAAGACACAATCTCTGCAAACTATAAGCCACCCTGTGGATGTCGAAAGTTTGTTTATATGGTGTTATTTCCTCTCTGGGGCATCTCAGTTTGCACCAAGTTCATAACAGCTGCATGCAGTCGGGAGAATATTCAGTCTTACTTTCTCAACACATGCTCATTCACGTGCAAATTACCAATAATCTATCATAATTTTGTTCACCAACTCACAAGAACGCCAGCCACATCCTTTAAGGTCATTAGGCTAGAGTTACATAACCTGTGGGAAGCCTACAGCAGACTGCCTACCACACAGTCAGCATGACTTTCTGATTATCCAAGCTCTCTTATTATGGAGACCAACAGCAACACAATCCCAAAGGGACGCACTCTAGATGGCGTTGTTTCAGACCTGCCCAGCTTTAAGTCCCAAAGATTAAGACAACAATCATAAAAGTCCTACTCTTAAGTGGCCTGAACTTTCAACCTTCCCAACTGCTGAAGGTTTCAAATAAATGCCACTGCTGAAGAACCCAAAAAAAGCTGTGGCACATGTCAGAGCTTGACAAGAAGATCAAAAACAATAAGACATCAACAACAGCAGGAATATGTTTCTACTTTTAGGAATGTCTCCTTTTGGGTTAACAGCAGCATTAGGCAAAGAAAAGCTCAGAATGACACATGAATCAACACGACTGAAGTAAGATCAAGAAGGAGTAACAATGCAGAGGCCGAGGAGTGTGTACCTGGTCTCGCTCGTGGGGGAGGAGTGTCACAGATGACAGGACCAAGGTGGAAGCACTTGGACACCTGGAGCTCCTTCCCTCTACGCTTCCATGGCTGAGCTTATACCTCGGACCATTTTTTGACAACCTGCCAGTGTTAACTGCTCGCTTAGCAGCCAGCCGCAACCTCTGCCGGAAAGCGGGGTTATCAACAATGTCTGAGAGGTCATCCTGGTTCCTCAGATACCTCTCGATGTTCTTTAGCGAGGAGCCATGGGTATCATCCAGGCCTTCGATGGCCCTCCTAAGCATTTTATTCCAATCAATATGGCGCAGATCGCTCGAAGTCCATATAGATTCCTTTGATGGCACAGGTGCATTTGCAGGCAAGATTGATCCAACTCTTCCGGGATGTCCTGGGTCCTTGTAGGAGGCGCTTCCTTTATTTGTAACCTTGAGGATAGAGCCATCGTGAACACTTAATTCCAACTGCTCAAGGACGGTCTTCTTGTCCAGTCCATGTGACGTTGCCACCGCATGGCAAATTCTCTCCTCTGAGGGCCTCTGCTTTTGCCTTTTGATTTTCTGTATTGCTTCAAGAATCCACTCAGTGTAAAGAGGGTTTGCAAGTTTTACCATGGTTGAACAATTAGCCTCACAAAAATGAGATCCATAAAGATTCCCCCTTTCTGCTGCTGAAAACTGGGTACATCCACATCCTTAGTAAGATCAAGAAGTTATGTTCCACAACCGCATCCGCTCACTATTTCTTCTCAATCCTGGGTATCTCACATTGAACTTCAACAAAAGTTGGCACTAGTAAATTCCACAATGGTAGTCACCAGCTGACCAGGAGCTGAGTTTATTAAAATTCCAGATTAAATCTAAAAGAAAAACAGAAAAAAGAAAAAACAACAAATAGTCAGATCACCTTTTATTTCTCCTTATTCACATTCTGTAAACTATCTGATGGCACATCGGGTATGAAAGCTAAGCCAGAGGAATGCAGGACTTTTTAAGATGTGCTAAAACATGAGAAACAGATGGATAAAAACAGATGCAGGCGCTGTCATGGCTGCTAAAGAAATCAGAGTGACTTAATCCATAGTCTGACACTATAATCCACACACCAAACCAGATGTCCATTTCAAAAGAGACTCTTTTTTCCCCTTCTTCTAAAAGTAGTAAGTTTTCACACTATGACAGGCAGCTAGAAACTTCTACCGACTTCTGGGAAAGTGTACACAGTCACCTCGAAAGAAACACATTTTCGGTTTCAGAGTCCCTTTCGCATTTGGAAAAAAACAGAGGCAACCTTAGGAGTTAACATTTATTTCTGCTGCACGTAAATATCACACACAAACTGGCTAAAAACACACATATTACAGTCAAAAAGAGGAAATCATACGTAAAAGTTTAACCGTTAGTTGTCCGCACGAGACTTTTTTTGACAGCTCCACGTCCGCGGCGACGAAACTGATCAGCGCGAGCTTTAATGACACACGTAATAATCAATGCTCACTTCCTGACAGCTGCTGACAGGCGCTTCGGGGCACGTCCGCAGTCGCCACCGAGCCGTTTGACGACGGAAGAAAGCGGTGGTAAGACAAAAAAAACTACGTTAACACACCGAAGAGTTTGCGCTCCGCCGAGTTGAGCAGATAAATGACAGCGTTGCCAGCATTACTGATGTCACCTAAACAGTCGCCATTTTGTTACAATGTTGTAGTTTACATGAATCCGACATGACGCTGATTACAATCCAATGGAGTCTCATTAAAGCTTACCTACACTAATGTGCCCTCCCTAGCAACTTCAATATTGGCTGTAAAGACAAGATCCGATTTCTGGTTTGATAAAGCACATGTCAATCTTTATGTATGAGCTCACTCTAAGAGGCACGGCACTGGCTGTATGATCTGTCACTTCACTCAATTGACCCGCCTCTTAAGGTGCCTACAGTGACGAATTGATATCATTCACCTCCAGCACGCGTTACATCTGAACTTGCGGCTCCATACGTAGCGAAGGGTTATTATTAAGTTATAAATACACTATATCAGGCATTAAATAGTAAGTTGCAATTAAATGAGACGAATATTTAACCTCATTTACAAAGCGTTTAACACCGGCCCACCTTTACTCCGATTCCCTCCTTGAAACAGTTGGTTACACTTGAAAGTGATTTGGATCGTTTTAGACTTTAATTGGCTGTTTGTTAAATCTATCATTTGTTTGCATAAAACCTGCAAAGGCCCTCACTACTGGTTTAAAGTGGCACACATATCTCTATTTATTTATTTATTTATTTTTAAATAATTCCAGGTAGCATATGCAAGACTCCTGCAGGCATAAATGCATGCTATCGCCTTCTCCCCTCCTCCGTCCCTGCCTCCTTCTCTCTTTATCTTCCTCCCCTTTTTTATAATTTCCCCGAGAGGAGCCGTAATTCTCCCGATATTTAACATTTAAACTATTAAATTGAGAGGGGGGAAGATAAATATATATTCCGTTACGCGTTATGTTAAAAAAAAAAGTAGGTTTTGCGCTCGCTCCACATCCGCCAGCAAAATTATATTAACGTCCCGTGTTGCGCCGTGCAACGATGGCATGACCTCTTTATCACCATTAACTATCAAATATCTCCAATGAGGACAAATAGTGAGCCCTGGAGGCGGGAGAGAGGGATGTGAGGGGGGGAGTAAAGATGTTCAGTAGGGAATACAAGTTAACACGGCTGCCGGGAGAGTGGCTCCTTCATCACCGCTTCTCAATTATGTATCGCTAGTTCTTTCGCTTCAAGTAGTGCTCCCCATCTCTCAGCTTCACCTCACATTTCACACCTAAGCTATACACATATATATATTAGAAATGATACACAAGCCTCCTTTTTGATTTTTCGCAGTATTTTTCTTTCTCCACCCCCCCTTACACACTCACCACCACCACTGTTAAGATGTTATAGGCTGCACAGAACCGATCTCTAATCAGACGCCGCCGTGGGCGAGAAGGCACAACAAATTAACGGCAAGTTTCATGCAAGGATGAACATATAACTAGTAGGAAAGAGGTAAAAAAAGAAAAGAAAGAGGGAGCGAGAGAGGGAGAGCGTGAGGGAGAGAGGGAGAGAGAGAGGGCACAGGCTACCGTAAATATTTGCTGGTAGTTTTACCTCTTCAAGTTTTTCCCCCCCTCGGATAGTCCTCTTCATTATCGGGGAAAACGTCGAAGGATAAAATGCGACGCGACATATCCGAGCGATTTTGCGGGATTTGATGTCCTGAAACGAAGGCTGAAAAGCTTGCGCCGAGACATGGAGAGGACCTGATAACAACTAATTGAAAGGTTAATCTACATAGCAGCCTGTGACAAAGTGGTACCCTCCCCCTTCTTCTTCTTCCACTGTAGACATCCCTACTTCAGTGTAGTGGAGCGGACCGTCGCCCCTTTAGTGCGCTCCTACAATGATATTGTCAATTTCACTTTTTTTTTTCCTCCCCTCTCACCACCACCACCTCACCATCAACACGTCCAGCGATGAGCCAAGAGGAACATTTTTACACTTCCATGTTTTTTTTGTTTTGTTTGTGTGTGTGTGTGTGTGTGTGTGTGTGTGTGTGGATTAGCCACGGCTTGCTACGTGACATTTTGATGTCGTAACAGCCCCATTAACGCCAGCACCTCGTGGGCATTTAAAACTTCCAGTTGATGCGCTCTGATGTGGCTCATTTCAACACAAACACATAAATCCAGACTTTTTTTTATTATCATTATTCTAAATATACATATATACATATTACACATTTCTTGCATTGGCCAATACTATCCAGCGCCGCAAGGGATATCACACACTACCCCCCCCCCCATCCTAATCTGTTAATTAACTTCACCAAGCCCAAGGAAGAGCAATAGTTGTAAGCAATAATGTAGATCATTAAATTTTCAGTTTTTGTTTTTTTTTTTAAGATTTGCGCTCGCCTCTCTCATTCACCAACTCTTTAGCAGCATTAGAAATGCCAGAAAGCTCATTTTTCAAGCAGTAATACGGATGTAATTAGGGAGAGATAATTGGTAACTTCCCATCAGATTATGAACACATACAGTACTGTACAAGAAGCCTTTAAAAAGACTTTAACCAAGGAGGTGGTGGTGGTGGTGGGGGAGAAGAGCCACATTTGATGTGTAATTTGATTTGCATTCATTTAACACTTGTCTTGTCATTTTTGCCATTATGCTGCATCTTCATCAGACACGCTCTCCTCATTACCTCCATGACCTTGATGTTTTCTGTTGACCTGCAGATCACTCACCATCTTCCTCCCCGTGCAGTCCTTGACATTTGCTTGCATCTCCTTAATGATAATTTGTGGCAAAACGTGCGCAAATAAAAATGCACATTTCCTTTTAGGTGCAGTCGTAAAACCGCAAAGAGTCCAGATTTGATGCTTTCGGGACTCGCGTCACGATGGAGGCGCTGACCAAAACCTGCCTGTGTCTGGTTATAATGAATGCCACCCTGGGCCCCAGCAGGTCCTCCACTGCTGCATGGGTCCAGGGATAATTTGAATTGGAGCATGTGCCATTGCAATCTGCCCATCCCTCCCCCACCACCACCACACACACACACACACACACACACACACACAGACACACACCCCGCCACCTCCTCCTCAATCCCTGCCAACTGCCGCACTGGTGTTCACAAACACTGCTGCCCATCTGCGGGGCAAAACACTGGCCAGGGCCCCAGTTACTCTTTTGCCTGCAATTAAAATGATGCTCAATTTAAAAAAAAAAAAAAAAAGTAGGCAAATGTCACAAAATTAAGACATTCTTCTCCCTGCTTCAAAGCTCACAGTGTGTTTAACTCAAACCTGTAAATCTTGTAGACTGGTAAGCAGAAATGGAGCAGCAAACACACAGCACAGAATCGTAAAAATGTAAATCAGATGTACAGTTTTCCATGTCTGCTTTCTTGCCTTTTGCTTTCATAAAGCAAGGCAAAAGTTAACCAGCAAAAAGTGGGGGGAAAAAGTATGTTTGGTAGTTTCCTTATTGTGGCAGGCATTCTCATTACTTAATCATGGCTCCCTCTTTTTGTGTTTGTGTTTTGCCATCTGTCATCTTGAGAAGCAAATGAACCAGCTGCCATGGAGTGTGATCTTGCCCAATCAGAAATGTGGTCCTTTTCAAAGCGCATCTGTGTGAAACCTTTAAAAAAAATGCTGATTGAAAAAAAAAGTGTCTCAAAGTTGTTAATAACATTTTGGCTGGAGAATATTTTCACCTAGATGGCCCCAATTAGCATAAATGCATAAACGATGCCTCATTATGAAAGCGGGGCTGCGTGTGCGGGGAGTGTAAATACTGGATTCCTTCTGATGTGCTCAAAGAAAATAAAACGACAATATGATGTAACAGGTTGTGCGAGGGGAACCGAAAAAAGAAAAGAAAAAAAATCTCAATCACACTTCTTTGTAGAACAGATAAGTGCTGAATTATTTTCCACAAAACACTCGAGACACTGCCCGACACTTCTGCTGGCCCTCAGTGAATAGGACAGGAGGAGGGAGGCAGGGAGGGGGTGGTGGTGGTTGGAAAGGGCCTCCCTCTGATCCCCTTCTCCAACCCCCAGCGACAGCACAGCTGGGTACGAAGGATCAGCCTAATTTTCAGGTCCCTCTAATGACTCCAGCGAAGAGCGACCGCTAATCCCTTAAACTGAGAAAAATGATCTCCTGCAGCCCTGCAGTGCAGCTCCAGACCACAAGAGTCCAGTTAGGACCCAATAAGCATGATGAGGGGTAGGGTGGAGCAGCAGCTGAGCAGAGCCAGGACACCAGGCCCGTAATGGAGGGTGCTGAGCCATCCAAAAGTGATTAGCATGAGAGTGTGTGCCTCTGGCTGATTAAATAATGAGGAAATTCACAAACTCTGTGGGTTATAACATTGTTTTCATATCCTCTTTCTTTTTTGTATCTCCTAAAATAAACATCACCTCTGGGTTAAACAGCTCTTAGATGTCAAAATTCTCCAGGAGTCTCATGGTGGGATCAGTTGATTTATTTCAATAGTACCAAAAAAAACATGTTTCACTTTTATCTCATTATCTATTAAGATTGTCAGTACCCAATCCCTGATTGCTGCAGCACGGCAGCTAAATATTAAAGGAATACTCTGAAGTGGAAATGTGGTATTGTTTCTATTTTACAGCCCCCCCCCCCAAAACAGATTACGCTGACAACTTTGTACCTTACAGCTTTGCGCTTATAGTTTTCACTGCTAATTACACCACTTCAGTGTCACTATCGTCTCTTCAGAGTGCACAAGCTCCAGTTAAATAAGCGTAATTAGCGATTTACAGGCAAAGCAGTTATTGTTTGAAAAGTAATAAATATTACGATAATTAGTAAAACTGAGAAGTGGCTTCTGTGGCAGGAATGGCTTGAGAAGTTTCTGTAAATATATCTTTATTTTTTTGGCTGTGATTCAGGGTCTATGAAGAAGTCACCAGAACCCGGAGAAACCTTTCAAACCACTCTTTCGGGATAATGCACTTCTCTGCTACTGATCAGCTTATTATTAGCTTTTATCAAGTTTCCTATAAATCACTAAAATACAAAACCCCCAGCTACGAGGAGGAGCTATTGGGACATAGTGTTTGCTCTGTAGTGGGGAAAAAATATGGATCAATGTTAGTGAAGTTTGGCAGATTATGTTGATTTGTTTCTTGAGATGTGCTTACACATTTGACACTTTCCCACAGCCTTCTCAGGCTTGCAGGTATTCAGTTTTTTACATCCAATAGACAGATTTTAGCGGAATAAGCCTTTAAACATACACATATTTTTCCAGTATTTGACTTATATTAAAACATCAGAGCTGCTATTTTTCCTTTTTTTAACAGTTTGATAAAATAGTCAAGCTGAGGTAATTAGTCCCATGCAGTCTGTCACTGTGAATAGAAAATAAGTATACGTAAAATCCCGAAACATACAAATACAAGTATTTCTGTGGAAAAGACACGTGCGCAGCATTTTCGGGTGCATCAGTGATAATCTGGCTTCTCCGGGAAGGTGCATCCGACCCGCCTGATGATGACATTGGCCGCGTAGTGTCCGGCCCGGATGCACTCCTCCAACGCGTGCTCTTGGACCAACGCCGAGAGGAATCCTGGGTAGACAGAAGAGCAGAGGTCAACCTGTAGCCATCAATCACTTCCGAGAATAGTTTGGGGGAGCAGTTAGGGTTAAAATGAGCAAAGTACTAATTGCTTCTAGAAAAAGGGACTGCTTCTTCCTCAACAGGACATAAATGTTGGCTGTTTTATATGGCGCTATGATCAGAGTGGGGAAAAAAACAGCAGGGTAAAAGTCACACTCATATAATCTGGAGATTTTACTACATTGCATAGTTGGCCAGTACCAAAGGTTAATTGGATTGTACACAGATATGAAGATATGCACTTAATAATGCCATACCTCCAACAAAGGCATCTCCGGCTCCGTTAGTGTCCACAATATCATTCTGGTCTATGTCCAAAACAGGGAACATAGTCACCCTATCACCTACAGAGGGGACACAAGAAGACTCGGTAATTAAAGTTCAACTTCAGCGTTATTCTCTCTCTTTGTGTCTCAAGTTGTAGGCTATTATTTCTCGCACTTCGTGGGGTCATTGCACACTGTAGGGCTTTCTTAAAATAAAAAATAATTGGCTATTTTATTTTAGCACTTCTGCACGGGGGTTTTTCCTCTAATTATTAAGTACACAGCTAAAGATTATGTGCAGTTAATCGTTTTTGCTTTCGCAGGACTAGTAAATCTTCACTCTGAATCATCGTTGTCAACAAAGGTGAATATCGCAAGGTGAATATTTGCTAACACTTTTTAAAATCCATGAACTACCCAAGGAGTAAATCTGAAAACAGGAACGGCAAACAGGAGACGTGAATAATAAATGTGGCTTCTGGTCGAGCCTGGATGAACACGTTGCCGTTCGTTTTGGATGATTAGAGTAACTTCGGTTGATCTGTGACCAAATATCTAAAAAGCCAAACAACAAGCCAAGACGGAAACAGCGCTCAGTGCTGTCGGGTTCAGGTTACATTATTTACAACCACTGGTAGATTTTGTCTGCAGTGAGTGACTCATTCAGCCTCGGATAAACACTTTCAAAAACACAGACAGCAGGTGAGCGTAATACAACATACCGAAGAAATAAATAACGGAGACGTCACAGTCTATGTGAGCGTTGGAACAAAACTGTTTTTTAAACCTTGTTGTTCTCCACTGTGGGACCAGGAAGAAACTAAAGCTCTTTGCAATGGATGCCAGTCCTCATCAAACCAGCCAATCGCTGTAACTGTTTAGTGGACGGGGAAGCTGGGCTCAGCTGTGACTCACCAATTGCCCTTTTAGACCATTTAACAATTTAAGTGAGTTTCCAACCCATGACACCAAAGACAAAGATTAAAAAAAGACTCAGTAAAGGCAAGATAAGATCAAATCAGTGATAGAGTTTCATCAAACAGGACGCTGGTGCCAATTTTTATGCACACGGCTTCACAGGTTTCCTCAAAGTTCGGTTTTGAATCAATAATTGTTCCAAGATAAGACTGAACACATTACCCCGTCTGACCCTTAATGGACTTGACCTCGTGTGCATGAGTGCGTTTTCTGAAATCAACGATCACGTCTTTTGTCTTGGATGAGTTTAATTGAGGAGAGGAGACTCATCACACCATTTAACAAAATCATCAAGGACCGGGCCGGGACCCGTCTCATTATTCTGGAGAAACTAACAATAACAGAGTCATTTACACGCGTTGTAATGGTTCAGTTTTCATACCTGCTGTGATACATATTTGTGTACAGGAAAATAATAACTGTCCTCAGTCTGCGTGCTCTGTTCTTTGCTGTCTGCTGTCACCTGTTGCTACCTGCTGCTACAAGTCTCTCTTCCTGTACCTGCAAGTGCGCCTTATTGAGGCTTTATTGTGCCAGAGTGATTTCAATATTTTATGTAATGTGATTTTAATGTCTCTGCTGCTGCTCAGCATGTTTTAATTAGTGACAAATAACACAGCACAGTGTTGTCTTTAGGGTTGTGCAGTGTGATAACATATATCTGGTGATGAAATCAAAACCTCTGTTGTTTATTTTTTGACCTTGCAGCAGTATTTTCCGTCATTTTAATGCAATTTTGCAATCTTACAACACGCGGATGCAGGTGAGAACATGAATACCAGCATGAAAGGAGTTGCTAACGCTGTAGCGCGAATGTCATTTGCTCTTGCATGACCCAGTAAGCTGTCCTGTGTAAATTATGCCGCACACCGTCCTCCACAAGGGGCTCAAACAGCACAAATCTCTCCCGTTGCTTATGCAAGAACCATGTGATGCAGTATGGCGAGAGTTTACGGACTGTCAGGTGCTCAAAATAAATCCCAGAGTTAAACTGTTTAAACTTGAAAATACAATGTTTGGGTTTTGTATTTTACATAGCAATATTTTATGTAATCATTTGCTTATATACAGTAAAGTAACAACCTTAGAATGTGGACATCATATAAACTTTAATAAACAGAATTTACTGTGTGATATATATCATTATCCGCATATGAGATTCTGGTCATATCCCAGAGGGAATACTTAATCCGCATGAAACGCTTACCTCCTGGATATTATGGCTAAAATAATTCTCAATTACAATTTACTTATTGTGTTTTGTCTCCATTCTGGCAAATGACAACTGTAAAAAAAGTTTCTAACTCTAACTATGCAAAAGCACAAACACCAGGTGTTATATTAATTACCATGTTATCACAGGGGTAATCCATTTTATTGCTTGCAGGTCTCATATATTGTGCTTCTTTGCCTTGTGCTTTAAATTGAAAAGGAACTATAATAGTATCTTGTAAAATGCTCTTCATTATGTCATTTTACGACTGTTTTACATGCTCAGAAATAATTAATAATCACAAAAACACTTTCTGTGGGTGGACAATAAACTGGACTGGTCATGCAACACAGAGCACCTGTATAAAAAAGCCCAAAGCCGACTGTACTTCCTCAGGAGGCTGAGGTCTTTTAACATCTGCAGGAAGCTCCTGAGGATGTTTTACCAGTCGGTGGTTGCTGGAGTACTTTTCTATGCTGTGGTGTGCTGGGGGAGCAGCACAGCAAAGAGGGACTCATCCAGGCTGGAGAAACTGATCAGGAAGGCTAGCTCTGTGGTCGGCATGAAGCTGGACACTCTGGTGACAGTGGCAGAGAAAAGGACATTAAAGAAACTGATGGACATTATGGACAATGCCAGGCATCCTCTGCACATGGCCATAAACAACCAGAAGAGTCTGTTCAGTGACAGGTTGCTTCTCCCCAAGACAAGAACTAACAGACTTAAAAACTCCTTTGTCCCACACGCCATCAGACTGTTTAACTCCTCTCTGGAGGGGAGAGGGAGGGGAAACAGGAGGACAAAGGAGGGGGGAACAACTAAGCTGTAGTGCCTCTGCACCTCACTGTACAATACCTTGTGCAATACTTTTTGTAAATAGTCAACAGTGCAATAGACTCAATACTTGAAATGTGCAATTCACTTGTATTTTTATTTTTTATTCCTATTTATTCTATTTATCCCCTTCGTATATTTTATTTATATTTGTCTCTGTATTTATATATATGTGTGTGTGTGTGTGTGTGTATATATATATATATATATATATATAACAATTCTGTAACTGTAACTTTGGTCGTTGCTGTGCTTTTTTTGGAAGTCGAATTTCCCAGAGGAACCCACCCGAGGGATTAATAAAGTTCTATCTTATCTTATCTTAATAGCCAAGTAATAAAAAGTTAGCAAAATTCAGTGCAGGTACACGGTTGCATGCAGCAAATCATATTCATAAGCTACAATCAGTAAACATTTGGCTTTAAGTATTATATATATAAGAAAACTATGAGAACTGTTCTATTAGGTTCATTAGCAAATTAAATAATTAAGTATTATCTTAGCGTGGATGACAAGGTAAATATGATGTTAGATTAATGGACAAATTTGCAACATCCCTCATCCAAGAGCAGCAGATCCTCCAACGCTCTAATAAATTAAAAACAATCATAGAGCAGTTGTGGCTGTGACTCATTTTAGTTCAGAACAGAATCCATTAAATGAGGCTCTCTTTATTATCTTCAGTGAATTATATTGCTTCAATTATCAGTAGCATATGCACTTCAAAGAGACTTCCAGTTTAAAGGAGAGGAAGAAGGGAAAAAAAGAAACAAAATTCTACCAGATGACAAAGTCTCGAGGTGTAGAGTGACATTAAATCAGCAACTTATGTCAGAACAATCTAAACCACACACACAATCTTCAAACAATCCAAGGGCTCTGGTGCCGACGTGAACCTTCAAAAAGGTGCAGGAGACAAAAGACTGACATGTGGATAAAAGGAACAAGAGGAGTCTGACAGACCTCTTATTGAGAAAAAGAGGTTGGGAGTTTAAAGAGAACACGAGGAAAAAAAACTACAAAAAAAAACTTGTTTAATGAGGCTCCCTGCTAATCCAACAAGAGCTTATGGAATATCTGCACTGCAGATGAGACTTTGCACATTATAATATTTTTGAATACCTTTCTTTTCTCATCCTAAAGGGCAAAAGATACACAACCTGGAGCTGAGCACATGCTCAACACCCGATGTAAAGAAATTACTGCACTACGCTAGCTGAAAGACACACGTGGTCAGGTTGTGCTTGAAAAAGACATCTTTCAAGAGCAGCTTGGGAGCGTGTCACAGGTCAGGAGCTGAAGACGTATCAGATTAAGAGTTATTGTGTTTTCCTAACAACACAATCTCTTTGTAAAAGGAACCAGCCGATTGTCACTTTGATAACAAATTAAAATAATACAACAATCCTTTCAGGATCAGCTAATTACTAGCGTAACGACTTTGCTTAATTAAAGCCACAGATGAAGCTCGAGCATCCTCCTCCCTGTTCAAATGATTAACTGCACATAAATGTGCTAATAATAAATTACAGTTTGTCATCTACTCTACGCTTAAGAATCTGAAGTCGTTAGATGTGGTCGCCTTTAAGGGATGCACTTTGCGGATATAAATTCGGGCACGTTAAAATGTGAAGCCGCTGCACTTGTTCTGCATGAAACTGGTGTTCATTAGACGACAAAAAATGCCTCTTAACAGGGAATATGTGGGTGTAAATATGTCTACGGGAGTTAAATATTGAAGCAGCAGAAGGAGGAGTCAGGTCTCATTAGGAAAACAGATCAAAAACGAGGTAACGTCTCAGAAGAAGTGGCGCTCATCTCTGTGATAACACCACCCAAAGGTGACAGAATTCATTAAAAAGGGCTCGGATCTATTAGACCTACTGCTGTTAGATGGGTCTTTTTTTTATTCCGTGTCTTACTGGCTCCTTGTTTGTCTCAATATCAATTTTATCCATCATGTAACGGGGCGATCGTGGCTCAAGAGTTAGGAGTTTGCCTTGTAATCGGAAGGTTGCCGGTTCGAGCCCCGGCTCCGACAGTCTTGGTCGTTGTGTCCTTGGGCAAGACACTTCACCCGTTGCCTCTAACCTGTCACATTTCCTGAATGTTCCTTTTAAATTGGCGCACTTCTTTCTGTAAACCAAACAGAAAGAAGTGAAACAGAAACCTCTGGTGGTCAGAGGGCCCGGTGGCGCCAGTGTCCGGCAGCCTCGCCTCTGTCAGTGCGCCCCAGGGTGGCTGTGGCTACAATGTAGCTTGCCATCACCAGTGTGTGAATGTGTGTGTCAATGGGTGGATGACTGGATATGTAAAGCGCTTTGGGGTCCTTAGGGACTATTAAAAGCGCTATATAAATACAGGCCATTTAGTTAAATACATATCTGCATAAAAATAAGTAAATATCTGTAGGCAGGGTTTCCATTTGTCTTTAGTATTTGGTTGCACGCAGGTGAGCAGATGATTCACTGAAATGCAGTTGTAAAGATTTGGTTTTTCATTAGATCTTTCGTAAACGCTGATTGGCAGGTGGAACAGGAAATTTGGACCGCTTTGGACTAGATATCCGCTGGCTACAGGAAGCCCTGAAAAATTCCCCCCAGTCATGCCACAAAATCATAATCAATATCAATCAAGAGTCATCAGCCCTGAATGTAAATAACACCCTCATTTGACCAAAATCCAATTTTCCAAACATCTGCGGTTTGCAAGATGAAACAGTCAAATGCAGCCTCAGAAGGCTGTCAACTAACATCCTTGCAAAGTCGGGATTATGCGTTCTGAGTCCGCAAGTCTGCTCAGGTCCCAATGACATAAACTTCGTCATCAGGCTGCAAGAGTGAAGGTCAGCGCAGATGTCCACATGCCTGTCTGTTATTTGTGACCGTGCAGCCTCGTCTGCCGCAGATTTACATTACAATCCATCAACTATGCATCTGCTCCAGGCAGTGGACTTCAAAGAAGTCGAACAGGAATAACTGCTCGGCTATTCATGCCCATGTTTGTAATATAATTGAGGGCAAATGCTGGAAGGTGGGTGTTCCTGATACTTGGCTGATCACGCTTTACTGGAGCGAGCTAGCCAAGCTAGTTGCCTCTCAGTAACTTTGTCCATATACAGCAGGCTGATTAATCACTGCAATGATCACATTCTCCTACATTTTTAACTGCCATGTCTGGATTTGTGCTTAAAGCAATTTCATCCACTAACATTAGAGGAGTTGAATAAATGTTATTTGTTTGGCTGATGCCTGCTCTGGTAAAGCAATAGAACCATCATTCAGTGACATCACCCTCCGTCCTGGGTCTTGACTCTGGGTTTTAAGCATTCTGTTTAATTCTTAGTTCTCTTATTACTTTGATTTATCTTATATTTTGCTATTTAGTCTTAAGTTTTTAGCTTAGTTCCAGCTTGTATTTCATTAGTTTCATCCTCAGTGTCTCCCTTCATCTCTTTGTCCTGTGTTAAGTTCACTTGTGTTCAGTCCCTCTACTCATTTCACATTTTACTTTTGTTTACTTTAATTCCTTTCAACTAACTGTTTCGTTTCTGAAACACATCCATGTAAATCTTGTAAAAAAAAAAGATATAAAAAACATTTGTGTTACTATCCATATATTGTTTTTCTGTCATCTTTTTCATCTCACGCTCTCTCTCTGTGGTTCCTCCCTGATGCTGATTGGCTGCAGAGGCTCACCTGGAGGTGGAGGAGGAGGAGCATGGCTTCTCTCTTACATCAGCACCAGTCTGTCTCCTCAGTTACTTTTAGCAGTTTTGTTTATTATCAGGCATAAGCTGAAAGTTTGCAGTTATAAACAGTCTAGTTTTAATTAGTTAAGTTCTATTATCAGTAATATTAGGTTAGAAGCGAATATGTTTAGTTTAAGGCCCTCTTCCTATTTGTTTCAAGAAATATCAAGTCTTATTTATGTTAGTAAGTAATTATTATGAAAAGCTCTACAACCAACAGCAAAGTGGTAGCATGTAATATTCCACTTATTTAGGAACTGGAACATATTTGGGGGTTTGTCCGGGCTTAATTTTTACCCAAACCTCAAAAACAATAATCTCTAATCGTTCTAGGGATTGCTCAACAAAATAGTGTAACTTTCTGTTCTATCTTTTAGTCTTTTTAAATCTGATGCATTTGTAATGATAAAAAGTAATGATCATAAAACATTGTGACTGCTCAGCTCAGTGTTGGCAGCACAGTGCTTTCAATGCCATTTCCAGATCCAAGAAAGCACATAAGACATCCTACATTTAAAGCCTTTATTCATGGGCAAAGTTTTTATACTCCTGCTAGGCCAGAGTTCATATAACCTCAGCGATGCTAATTATCGAATCTGACTGACATATTACCTCGAGTTACACTCCAAGAATTCTCCAGCCGTCTGCAGCAAAGATCTCACTGGCAAAAATCAGCCATGAAAATCACAATAAATAATAAAAAAAGAAAAGATCCTGCCAAAATACTCTGTTGTTTCTAGCTTGTCGAACATCTGAACTCATTTCACAGTAATGAGGTCGGCAACATTATTTCCAATCAGCATAACTCAGCTATACTTATTTTTAAACACTACCATATTCCCGTTCCTAGAATTGAGTCTGACAAAAATGAGTGAAGCAGCAGATTGGCGGTGAATACGTGGGAGTTGTAGTATGGCTGTGCTTTGACAGGTAACCTGCACCAGAGAGGAGAAAAAAATGAGGAAAAAAAACCTCAAAGGAATTCAAATACTTCCTTCCAGTAAGCTATAATTGTGTGCTTTTGTTAATTCACTCTTCATAATTCCCTCATTACAACTCTTGAATGGTGGTGATTAAACTTAAGAAATTCTTTCAACAGGGGTCTCTTTGAAATGAGTATCAATTAAGTCCTTTATTATCGGCTATTCTTTCTAACAATGACAATTCACTGCACAACAGTGACTGAAAAAGGCTTTCCTTTAAAATAAGTGACTATACGTGCAAATAAGACGACCTCCGTATAAGATGAAAATGAGCATATGGAGCTTTTTCTTTTCTTTCTTTTTGACTCTGAGATTATTACATGCTATACTTGGTGATGTTCCAAACCTCAATAATGTTGCTTTGACAAGTTGATCAAATAGCTGGCAGGTCATTAAAATTAACTTTGATTCTGTGGCACTTTATCATCTACACAAGTAAAACAATTAATACATCATTTTAAATCCTGAGGTACCCGGCGACTGGGAATTACACATGAATATTCAGCTAGAATTCATGAGCTAAAGTGCTCGACAGAGTGAAACATCTTTATGCGAGAAACTTCCCTGAGAATACCATTTCCTCTTCTGGAATGATTCCTGTTGCGTTTCAGCCAAAAAAATTCGGAGCCTAGAGAGGAAAACAACATTCTTGGCAAATGTGACAGGTTAGAAGCAAGTTGACATTCAATCTGTTTCCCCGTCATAACCAGCATCTTTGTTCACAACTGAGTTAAGGAAGAAGAAGAAGAGAAAAAAAAAGAAAAGAAGGACATATGCCTGTAATTACTGTAACCGCAGGCAAAAGATCATCGCCAACCAATATCCTTTCAGGGAGTCATGAAAGAAAACACTTCAATGTGAGACGCCAAGGAAAAAGAGAGGAGGTCTTTCTCATAGCGCAGGCGGTTAATTGATTTTGCCTATTATGAAGTAAGCAACATAAATATCCTCCTCTTTAAACCGACTACTGAGACGTGCTCAAGCAGGGCTTCAAATAATGCTACGACGTTTAATTTGGGGCACTTCTTTAACAAACTACTGCAAAAAACGATGTTATTTGGAGGTGTGTGTGAGTGTGTGCATGTGTTGTAGTCAATATTGTTTCTCCATCTGATGCAATTACCATGTATAGAGGAGTTTTTTTGAAATTTGCCTGCCTTGCCCCCCCGAGAGCCCTAAAACTCGCAGAGGAGCCGAGTCAGGCTTTATCAAGTCCTTATCAGCGATTAGAGCAGCAACCCCTGCTGAATGATCATTTATTAGATCTCCTCACCGTTTAAGGTTCAGGGCACAATGATCTTAATTACTGCTATAATGGGTGTATAAGCAAAAGCCCAGTGTAGTTCCGCAGTGTCAGTGGCAGCTAAATAAAGGGCCATTTTCCCCTGCTCCCAGCTCTTAAAAGGCACGTTTGAAGCGGTGGTGTGATGAAAGGCTCCAAATGAAGGGCAGGGGGGGAGGAAAAAAAAGAACAATAACAAATTGACATCTCTTTTTTGGAGAATTATACCACGGGGGAAGGCATTCTCCCATCCTTAATCACTATAAAATGGTTTAACATGACATGCAGAGGCTGGCAAATGATCAAATCCTGACAGGAGGACAAATTGCAAACAAAATGAGAGATCAAGTTTATTAGAGCGCCGCCTCTGGGAAATGAAAATCTTTAATTCTCTTTTTACATTGACATTTATTTGGCTGGCGTGAACAGTGATGTTCACACACAGACACACCACTACGGATGCACCTACTACTGTAACTGCTCCACTGCAATGATAGCACAGTCAATGACATTTATCATGTTTGCCTTTGTAGCTGACACCTGAAACACATTGTCTTTCATCCAGCCGGCATTCATCATGTATTTTATATAAAGTTCACGGGGGCGCACAGCTGTGTGTTCATGCAGGAGCAATGAGGGAACCAGGCAGGAATTATCCATCACTTCCAGCACAATGGATGGATTCGTGTTGGTTTTTAAATGTCGGGACTCTCTTTAAAGAGTTCCTTTTAAATTCTCATGAAAGGAAAATTCACTTCGAGGAATTTGACTTTGATAATGAAAATTCAAATGAGCCTTTTCGATTAAAATATATGCTTTTAATTAAGCCCGTGCAGTAACGCTGTATTATCGCTTATTAAGTGGAATCATTTTGGGGTAATACTGACACATCACACTGTTAATTTATGAAGTTGTGTGATTAAATTAACAAGAAGAAAATGTTTGAATCTTTGTTGTGGAAAGTTTAAATGAACGCGAAACAGCATATATCAAAGCTGCCGCTGTCCACCCATCAGTCCAGCCATCCTCTTAACCGCTTTTCCAATTCAGGGTCACAGGGAAGATGGAGACCATCATAGTGCAAGAAACTGGGTACACTTTAAACCATTCAAATATATTCTAAAGAGCTTGGAAAGAAAAGCGTCTGGACTTCTTTATGTTGCTTGAAGACGTTTCACCTCTCATCCGAGAAGCTTCTTAAGTTCTAAGGGTCAAATGGTGGAAAGTTCCAGATTTAAGTCCTAGGGGAGTGTCATGAACCCCATTTTGATCCTCTACCTAATCACACGAGCCAAGGTGTGAAAATGAGTGTAGGTCACAATCAGCCAAGGTTTCGGGTGAGCTCATTGCGAAACCTAGCCCCACCCTATCATGTGATTTCCTGAGATTTCCTGAACAGGGGGTTCATGACCCCCTTTTGGGGACACTCCCATAGGGCTTAAATCTGGGACTCTCCACTATTTGACCCTAGAACTTAAGAAGCTTCTCGGATGAGAGGTGAAACGTCTTCAAGCAACTTAAAGAAGTCCAGACGCTTTTCTTTCCAAGCTCTTGACTGAGAACCTTTCCAGATACATTCAAATATATTGTACAACAAAGAGCCACAGGATCAGATGCAAATAAATTTGATTTGCATATTAAAATCACACCTCATCTTGTACTTTTTGTTTCTTGTATTATGCTGGTGTGTTGTAGATTTTCTTTATTTCAGTTTGGATTCAGGTATCAAACAACCTTTTTAAGATTAGGCAAAAAACTTTCTTTTTCAATAAAAAAGGACCCTGAATCCTTCCTTAGTTACGCTGCAATTGGGCTACGCTGCTGGCTTCCCACGATGCACTTAGTGTTTCTTCTTCCTCACCATGTGTTTATGCACCACTCTGCATTTAACCATTACTCATTACTACCCTCTGGCATCCTGTCTCCCTCCCCTCACCCCCGATGGTTGTGGCAGATGTCTGCCCCTCCCTGAGCCTGGTTCTGCTGGAGGTTTCTTCCTCTTAAAAGGGGAGTTTCTTTTTCCCACTGTCGCCAAATGTAACCTGACTGTTGTGGTTTTCAGTGTTATATTGTATGGCCTTTACATTATAATATAAAGTGTTTCGAGGCAACTGTTGTGATTCGGTGCTATATAAATAAAATTGAATTGAATAATTATGATGTGCGTCTTCTTCTCAGTTTGTTAGCAGCAATTATGTTTTCTTATTATTACTATTATTTTTATTGGCCATTGAACTAAGTTAATTCAAGGAATGGCATGATGTGCTGACCGTAATGCAATCCCATTATCATTTAGCCAGAAACATCCCAAAAAGTTGATTACTTTTCATCAATTGTTTAAAATTCCATACACACCAGCTGCATCAGCACATCTTTTATACACCTAAAACTTTCCTATAATTTCAAAACTTCTATATTAACAAGCATGTTTTATTTAAGCTGTCAAACTGTGTCTGTTCTTTGAATTGTTGCGGTAACAGACTCATAAATGACTAAACTTGTAATAAGAAGTCCACTAGGTTTACAAGAAACGGTGGATCGATTCCAATCCACACAGTCTTATCGCCACAGGCTAAAGATGGATAAAGGTCGGCAGCATCAGTGAGGGGGCAAATTTCTCCAGCTGACTGGACAGGTCGCACCCCCAGGCGTATGGCTGCGCTGAGCAGGGGGCTTTCCCCTCATGGCCGAGAGGTTTGCTGTATTGTGTATTATATTTCGGTTAATATTCATTTAACTACTCAATAATTTTTTTAAAAAACCCATAGAAAACATTTTTAAGCCAGAAAAATGGTTAAAAAATGACATTTTATAACCTAAAAGTTTGTTCATTCATTTACAATTATTCTTACATTTACTTAATGCAAAGTCAGTCTTCTTTGAGCTCTTATTTTGGTCTCCGTCTGAAGGAGCACCATCAGGTAACTGTTAATGGACAGGTAGCTTAGCGAGAATTTATTCCAGTGCTATCACTGAAAACTAAAAAAACCCCACAAAAAATGCTGAGAATGAACCAAATTTAAACTACAGCTTTCCACAACGATACAGTATAGTTGTGAAAAACTGCACAGTCAAGTAAATATTCTGTGAGCTCATCACTTTAAGTGTACACGTTTACGTTAAACATAGCTGATTTATGCACTGTTAACACAAAAATATTCATTACAGCTGCTTTATTCTTTATCAAACCATCATAGTCTTTTGAGAATATGGACAAAAAGGCAGCATGGTTTATAGATGGAAATAAAGGCACCAGTAAATTAAACCGAACGTCAGCTTATAAATACAGTGGGGCAAAAAAGTATTTAGTCAGCCACCGATTGTGCAAGTTCCCCCACTTAAAATGATGACAGAGGTCAGTAGTTTGCACCAGAGGTACACTTCAACTGTGAGAGACAGAATGTGAAAAAAAAATCCATGAATCCACATGGTAGGATTTGTAAAGAATTTATTCGTAAATCAGGGTGGAAAATAAGTATTTGGTCACCTCAAACAAGGAAAACCTCTGGCTCTCACAGACCTGTAACGTCTTCTGTAAGAAGCTTTTCTGTCCCCCACTCGTTACCTGTATGAATGGCACCTGTTTGAACTCATCATCTGTATAAAAGACACCTGTCCACAGCCTCAAACAGTCAGACTCCAAACGCCGCCATGGCCAAGACCAAAGAGCTTTCGAAGGACACCAGGAAAAGTATTGTAGACCTGCACCAGACTGGGAAGAGTGAATCTATAATAGGCAAGCAGCTTGGTGTGAAAAAATCAACTGTGGAAGCAATCATCAGAAAATGGAAGACATACAAGACCACTGATAATCTCCCTCGATCTGGGGCTCCACGCAAGATCTCATCCCGTGGGGTCAAAATGATCATGAGAACGGTGAGCAAAGATCCCAGAACCACACGGGGGGACCTGGTGAATGACCTGCAGAGAGCTGGGACCAAAGTAACAAAGGTCACCATCAGTAGGTGTCCTGAAGCGGGGGGAGAGCAATCCTGCAGCAGCGTTCTGCTGTACGGATCACTCTCTGGAGAGCTTTTTGGTCCTTCACACAGCTGTTCCCAAACCACGATGTCATGTTCTGTGTGAGGATGCTCTCCACAGCGCCTGTATAGAAAATCCTGAGGATCTTTGGAGAGACCCTGAACTTCCTCAGTTGTCGTAGGTGATACAGGCGCTGCCTAGCCTTTTTGGTCTGGACCTGAATGTAAGCAGCCCATGTCAGGTCTGAGGAGATGTGGACACCAAGATACTTGAAGGACTGCACCCTCTCCACTGGAGCTCCATTGATGATAATGGGCTTGTAGTCTCTGTGCTGACCCCTTCTGAAGTCCACCACCAGCTCCTTGGTCTTGCTGATGTTCAGCTGGACAGAATGGACAGAATGAATGGGGCCATGTATCGTGAGATTTTGAGCCAAAACCTCCTTCCATCAGTGAGAACTTTGAAGATGAAACGAGGCTGGGTCTTCCAACATGACAATGATCCAAAACACACCGCCCGGGCAACAAAGGAGTGGCTCCGTAAGAAGCATTTGAAAGTCCTGGAGTGGCCTAGCCAGTCTCCAGACCTCAACCCCATAGAAAATCTGTGGCGGGAGTTGAAAGTCCGTGTTGCTAAGCGACAGCCCCAAAACATCACTGCTCTCGAGAAGATCTGCATGGAGGAATGGGCCAAAATACCAGCTACTGTGTGTGCAAACCTGGTAAAGACCTATAGTAAACGTTTGACCTCTGTTATTGCCAACAAAGGTTATGTTACAAAGTATTGAGTTGTATTTTTGTTATTGACCAAATACTTATTTTCCACCCTGATTTACCAATAAATTCTTTACAAATCCTACCATGTGGATTCATGGATTTTTTTTTCACATTCTGTTTCTCACAGTTGAAGTGTACCTCTGGTGCAAATTACTGACCTCTTTCATCATTTTAGGTGGGGGAACTTGCACAATCGGTGGCTGACTAAATACTTTTTTGCCCCACTGTACTCTTTCCAGCAGGATGAAATTGAGAACGCTGGACACATGTGAGGACACTGTCCTGCAGCGCTAACACTCTTGCTGTTGCACTGCCTCTCCGCAGTCCCCAGCGATGAGTGATATGATGGAGTCTTTACCTGAGGCTATCTCTCCCCATGCACAACTAGTCGGAACTGAACTGCAAGGGCAATGAGGAGAGACGCCCCGTGGCTCCAAACAAAGGCAAAGGCTTCCAGCAGTAATCGGAAACTATCGTCTCTCCTCACGCTGCTTAAACCTGCAACCCCTGCTCAGTTATGATGACACTGCCATTTAATGTCCTGTTAACAAATATGCCCTGTATCAAAGGAAACTGGATTGATTTGAGGGGCAGCTCTGTCAGCCGCTCCCCAAGGTCACTCTGCCAGCATTTTGCAAAAAAAAAAAGGAAAGAAAAATAGGGCAGGATGTAAGAGTTGAAGCATTAAAAATTGCTGAGGACTGGCCTGGAGTCTGTCCAAGACAAAGTTAGAAGTACTTCACAAATCAATGCCTGCTCTCTGCATCCCCCACGCTTCTTTTATGCTCTGAAATGACAGAATGTAGTGCAAGCATTCTTTTTTTGAAACATCTGGTGTCAATATTGGAGCTTAACTTCAAAGAAATTACTGATAGCATTCTGCTCCCTTCAGTCAGAGATCTAGCATCTATTTAAGGCTGTGTTCTGCAGCTTCGAGATATGAGGTTTAAGTGAAGGGTAAAGATGTCCAAAAGGGGCCAAAGATGGGATGGCTTCGAGTGGAAAATGTGTGTAGATAAGCAGACAAAAAAAGAACCCTGAAAAGAAAAATGGCATACCGACAGTTGCGACGGTGTCGTCCTTGCCCTGGGTGAAGACCACCACTCGCTGCCTCTTCGTGTTCTCCTTGGGGAGGTTTTGGGTTTTCTTTGCAATCTCTGCGATGTCGTCTGTCTGTGAAAAACACCAGACCACCGGGTGAGAATGTGTTGAGTCGAGCGAATGCAACATGAGGAGCAATTTCTGAAGAGTTAATCAAAGATCACGCGTGTGACTGAGAGAGGTCAGATTTTTCCAATCCAGGCAGACACATCAAAGTGATAATGAAACCAGATGGGCTGTGAACCCATTTTGAAACAGATCAATAGGGACGCTCAATGAGGCTTCTACGCACTTACTGGAGAATTGTGAAAATATTAGAATGTCATATTCCCTAAGTGAGATGAAAATAAGCGTGTTAAGATATGCTGTTGTCAGATAAAGCTACTTCTGCAAGCTGAAGGGATAGGTGGTGCGTGTACTGTATCATTCTCTTCCTGAAACAGGCCATCTCTCCTCAGCATCTGCACTGAATGGATATTCTCGCCTGGAGACGACAGAACTCTCCAGAGTGCTTGCCTTTGATCATGAGAGGGATAAAAAACCCCACACCTGTCAGTGCTACTTTATTATTAACTCATCATGATGTACTATGAGCAGGTAGAACGTCTTTATCGCCGTCTCGCAGTGGGGTGGACTGCTTTTCTGTAATACAGCACACTGAGGAGCTAGCATTAGGGATACTAGATGCCTCTAGCATCTGTATCAAAGCGAACGCTTGAGCACCTTCAGGGGTGAGGAAATACTGTGATTATGGGAGTAATCAGAAAGATAGGCTCCAGCCCAGTACCACCAGGCTCACTGGCTCACTCAAACCAATGAGCTTTTTACACCTTTAAATGCTTCCCAAACGCCCTTTAATCAGGCCTGAGAGGTCCAGGGAGACCCAGGGCTGAGGAAAAATGGGTGTAACACTCTAAGTAAGTGCTAATGGTGAGGTTAATACAGAGGCCGTTAGCAGACGACGGCGAAAAAAAAGAGCAATTTGTCACTGTGACTGGATGTAACCACAAGCACTCCTCCAGACACTGAATGCAAAACCACACAAGGCTTCGGCACATTGTCACCCTTGGGTTTTATGTTCACTGACATAAAAAAAAGGGGCTCCACTGAGCTTTTAGGAGCTAAAATGTTCTAAAGGCCAGAGGTGGTAGGGCACACAATAACACAAACACAAGTTTACAAAAAAAGGAAGAAAAGAAGTGCCACATGGCTCTGAAGGCTGATTCAACAGGTGCTCTTCAGTAAAATGATATTTTAAGTTTACTTTTCAAGCAGTTCAGCAGGAAAAGAAACCTCACACGACTCTTCATTAGGATCTGACAAAGACGCAATCAGTCAGCCATGGTACGCAACCCATAGAAATAAAAGAAAATATCCAATCCATGTTGAAAAAAATCACAATAAGTGCTTTGCAAAATAAATAAATTAGTGCTTTACACTTTATTAGTGCTGGTTTGATCCCAGAAAAAGCCACCAAACCATCAAGAACTGCCTCAGGAAGGGCGTCCGGCACATCTGCAGATCCAATATATGTAGAGCTACCTGTGTGAATGTGTGAATAATGGAGCAGCTGAAAGTAGCTTTAGTATCAACAAAAGTAAATCTGTAAGGTAAATAAGTTGTGTGCTACATACATAAAATAGTAAAAAGGGTGTAAATGTTTTCTGTAAAGAGTTTTGTTTTACAAGGTGTTTCATTCCTAAGCTTATCACACTAAATGTGTCAAATGGAAACCCAGCATATCCAACTTTATCACATTGGAAGCTATCGTTAAAGCTACGCTAAAGTGCTAGTGTTTAAGTTTTCAAAGTATCTTCCAACTACTAGTCAGAAAATAAACTACCAAAAAAAATTAAAAATGCAGAAAATCTACCTTGTTGTTCAGACTTGAAAGCTTACTGGCCTGCAGTGTTACAATCCACAGTGTTTCTTGTTGAAGGAGGTTTTTTCAGTCTATCACCAGCTCTCATATAGATAACTATCACTTCTAGAGTGAGCACTTTTATAGCAAAGCCACAAAGAGGGGGGTCAAGGGTGCGATCAGCTTCTTTAAACTCGCCCAGTAGCAGTGATGACGAACACGGCAGTCGCTGCAGCTCAAGTTTGTGTCTTTTGGAAACAAACCAACAGATGACTAAAAGACAAGACAGGAAGCTGTGAGTCTCGCTACTGGTCCACTTTCGGACACGTGATTTAGAAATAATTTTCTAATTGAATGTTTACTTCCCTACATATTTTGAGATTTCATCCTTTAGTATAAAAAACTTTTGACGTGCTACAATTGGATCTCCTGGGTTAGCCTTTACACGTACAAGCACACTTAACTTAACTTCCTCCTTTCTGCCAGGCAGAAACACTTACCTGACAAGCTCCCGGGGCAAAACGATACAGAAAAATAACGTTCAGCGCGAGTGCAGACAAATGACTTGACAAATGATATGGTCAATTTGGTTTACTACTGACAAATGGCAATATTTACAATTGTGAGGCAATTGATCAGACATAAATCAACAAACCGTGAAATATGAAAGCTCTACAAGGGTGTTAAATTGTGTTTCTGTGTTGAAGCCAGTGAGAAACTGATCGTTTCCACTGCATGCTGCTTGAGAAACACTGCGAGGGAGAGATTCAATTAGAGCTGTGATGCTGAGTTCTTTGAGCATTTAAAGGAAACAGATCACAATCAGGCGACTGTGTTCAGATCTGCTGATTGCTGTTTTGGAGAGGAAAGCTTTTTATCTTGTGTTTAAGCTGAAGAAGGGCTGCTGTCATTTTTGTTAGTCATCCATAATGTGATGATAACAGTGTTTCGGGATACATGTGGCGCTTTAGGGTCATAGAATCCAATTATAGTTCCCGACCTTCCCCAATTAACCTGGACTTTTACTGAACTTCAATCGACCTCAGTGGCCTTCATGTTTCGTTTCAGACAGCAAGTCTAACTTTTTGTCTTCTTTGGAGTCGGCAAATGTTAAAGAACAAATGTTTTTGGCTATAAGACTAAAATAAAAAACTACAAATGATAGAATATAATAATAAAATAATTGTAAGGTAAAAATGATTGTTTGAATATTGATGTTTTCAAGAAAACCTACTCTGCTTTGAACACAAGCCAACTTTATTTTACTTTTTAAAGCAATTCAAACCATTAGAATATGGTTAACAGGTGGTTTTCTATGGCATCAGAGGCTGCCACTGAACTATGAATCGAACAAATGCCTTTTGCTGCTAAAGGCAATCGGATAAGGCTGAAAGCTCTTCAAAATTTCTGGTATGTGGATCTTGTAAGACTTGTAAGACTTTTTTAATCTAATTACTTGTGGAAGCTTATAAATGAGTCTTAAAATTAATTTATTTAATTAATATATGACATTTTAAATTATGGAGACCAGAAAAACCTAAAAAAGTAAATAAATAAATACAGTAAGTAGTTTAAAAAAATGTGTTATTAATATCCCAAAATCCATCAAAATATATGATAAAAAATCTTTCTAAAAATAATAATTAAAAAAAGCATAACTATCATGGTATTAAATATATAAAACGAGACTTAAATTATATTTCCGTACTTTAGTACAATATTTGTTCATAACCTATATGCATAGTTTGAATAACGAGTAAGTATAAATGTAAAAACAAAAAATAATAAGATTATTAATTGGGTTTTTTTATTAGCATTTAGTTTAGTTTTTTTTTATAATAGAGTAGAGTAGAGTAGAGTAGCCATTTATTGTCATTGTACATGTACAAGGAAACTGTGAAAATTATGGAGTTTTTCGAAATTTTTTGGGCCGTTTTTGACCTCTATACATTATGTAAAGATGACAAAACATATCCATATGAACTCATACAGGTGTACTATGTATTTGCAAAAAAACAAATTTCCTCCGCTAACACTGCCTTAACAATTAATCCCCCATCTCCGGGTTGAATCAAAGTTTTACAGGCTAAAACTGTGCATATTCATATTTTTGAGGACTTGCCAGGGTATGACTGGTCTACGGGAGCCGGCCTGTACCAGTAAAGTTTAAAACGGTCACCAGAAAGTGACGAGAGGAGAAAAAAAAAGCGGTGAAGAAAACATCTTTGAACCACAGCCATCTAGAAATGCGCCAAGTACAGTACACACCACCGATGTTATCTGAGAAATCACATTCATCCAATGCAATTTCGCAGAGTGTTCTGCCAAATCAGGTTGACACGGAAAATGTCAAAGAATTGTAACTACTAGGAGAGTCTTCACTTTGCCCTTTGTGGGGTTTTTTTTCCATGTGAGGCCGCTCCATTACTAACACCTCCCCAATTCCACCACCCCCCTACAGCACCACCTCCGCCTTCATCCCTTCTCCTCTCTTAAACCTGTCACTGCCATCAGGATTGCATTTCTATTCCAGTCACGTTGATCACACCGTTAGTGATTCTGGATGACAATTACTCACACAGAGCAGAGACATATTCAAGGCAGCGCTACCTCTGAAAGAGAGAAGGCACTTAAAATACCTGAGCCCATGTGAAGGGAAGAAAAAAAAGCCTCGCATATCGGCTATTTGTGTTTTGATTTTTGCATTTAAATAGCAATGGAAGGAATATGCAAAAACACGAGGAAAAAATAGACTAAGGGAACGTTCACTTTACACTTAAGAGGCAGCCCCACGTTAAAACACACCGTGCTTTCTGTAATCTTCATTTCCATAATCCAAAATCACAGGTGGCTGTAATTTGGTTATTAAAAGACGACGGTGCGCGCTCAGTGTAGTGTAATGCTATGGCAGTGAAGAGGAGACATACAGTATGCGATCCCTGAGTGCAATGAAGATAATGAGGAGGCTTTTTAACCAGGCAACCTGATGAGCCCCACGCCTGCAGAGAAAAGCTTGAAACCATGCCCAACTTCTCAGCTTCCCAAGAGGCTTTTCAAAATTCAATAAATAACATCTGTAGGCGATGTTGGGTGCAGACCTAGCAGAGTGCGTCATAACAGAGAGCTGGCTGAACAAAGAAACCATGACGACTGCCAGGTTTCCATAGCAACTGCTGCAAGGCCTGGAGAGTATAATAGCACATCAATCACTGTCCAAAAAGAACTTCATTATCAGCAAAAATAAACCTTTAGGATCTTTTTAGTGTGCAATTGCTGGTCAACTCACCTCAAAGCCCAGCTCTTTGGCAAACGTGGCCGCCTCCTGGAAAAGATAAGACACAGACAAATGAGCAGTTAATTACAGAGTCACAAACAGAGCACAGTGTCGCACACCAGACGTGAAGTAAAGACATCTCGCTTCCCTCCGCTCCTCGCATGTCTGGCCATTTTCACTTGAGAATAAGTAACCTGAGTTAGTGTTGTTCTGCCAACTCCTGATTTAATAGGCGTGCAGCCCACCCATTTAAACTACAGCCTGACATCATCTCATCTTACCAGAGCAGCGTGAGATAACACCCCATCAGCCTCCAGCCTTGAAACCACCACTGAAACCATGAATATGTGCTAGTGTGTGGGAATCCCCAACACTGCAGGCATTCAGCGCTCACTTTATGTTGCTTTAGTCTCCTAACAGGTGCACTTAAACGTTTATGCAGGCTGTAGCGAGTTAATCGCGAAAACCGCTCACTGACGCCGTTTCATAGTTTAATGTAGTCTCCCAGTGGTCGCAGGTACAAGCTGGTGTTAGTAAAAAAAAATCTAAAAATAATACACTTATAGCATTACAGGGCTCACAGAAACATTTAAAGTTTACTTCTATAACAAAGTATATTTAACAGCTAAATACACTGTAAAAAAAACATTTTAATGCATTCTCTGTAAAATTACAAATCTAAAAATATATTTAAATTTAATACATAAAACAATTAAAACCAATGGAAAAATATATACGGGAACAACTTCAAAGTAAAACCTTTTAAGTATCTAAATAATGTTTTATATTATATAAAAGAGATAAATCACCAACTGAATGCCAAATGAACCATATCTGAAATGGGCATCGGCTGGAAAATGAAAATATACATTAAAAAAACCCCAAAAAATTAACCAATAAATGATGCATTTAAATACACTCAGAAAAGCAGTACTAACTACTGCTATAATTGATTCGTCATATTGTGCAGTCGTTAATGTAAAAAAACAATGAAGCTGTTTTCCAAGAACATGAACATTATCTGCAGTGTGGTAAGCTGTGATGTACAACATGTGAGTAATAAATAGGCCGTGTTACGATCCTCTAACTGATGACAGAAGCCGTTGCCTGTCAGCTCCGAACGATGTCACAAATTGTGACAGACAACCTCCTGCACTAAATTCACTTCTGACCCCAGACAGGATAATAAGTTGATGCTATGATTCTAAATAATCCAATTATCTGCAGGAGGAGGGTGTGTATGGGAGGGGGTGTGGTGTTTGTGTGACCTTGGGGAGAGGTTGACAACCTGGTCCTCAAACAGAAGGGGAGGAGATGACATGGAACAATAAGGTTACTGGTCCCTGGAGGAAAGCCTCATGGCTCCCTGGCTTGGATCAACATCACAGCACCAGCAATATGTCAATTCATCACCCCACCCTGCGCCCCTCACACACACAGGCTAGACAATTAGCTGCTGTAGTCGAGAAGCAGTTCTGTAATCAGCAGAAGGTAGTGTTCTCTTTTAACCTCTCTTTGCCTTTTCAATCTATCGAGGGCTTGGGTCTCACATTTATTTTCCTTTATTTACAACCACATATTGACTTTTCTCCTCAGGAACGCTCCATCACCAACTAGCACGAGGCAACGCGCAGGGACAAGAGCAGCCTGGAAAAATGTCTTGTCAAAACAGCAATATTTCATATCAAAGCATTTAAGAGACACACGAGTGAAGGCTGGAATAACTATAGTGCTGCCGAGCAGTGCATGGCTCTGCCTCTCTCTCTCTCTAGTTAGCAGCTATAATATTTGTGAGAAAAGCCTATCGAGAGAGTGTGGGTGTAAGAAGAACAGATAATTGAAGCAATGTCTATGAGCCACATGTGTACAGTGTAATCCCTTTTAGGAATTTATTCATTTCTAGTTGTTATGAATGCCAGCATCAAAAATATGTTGCGCTGTAAAGCTCGGCTAAAACTAATATACTGCTATGATAAATATTGCATGGCAGTAAATATGCAATTACCGAGACTACCCATACAGCCAATAAAACTGGAGCGATGGGCAATTAAAGCCACTGTTCCTTAAGGAGCTTATAGCGTTAATATTCAAAAATCTTATGTTTCAGGCTGCGCGTGTTGACATGTGCTGTTTTGGGATGTTGTGGTAGACGGTTTTTAAAATGACGGCCCATGTGCTTCTACAGCTGTTGCAGCAATGACAAGTGCTTGGAGTGACATCTGGGCGAAATCCTCTCGTGCTCGAAAGAAAGGAGGGGGAAAAGAAAAGGCATCTCGTTTGTTCGGAGATTGCTGTGATTGCACGCTCGCCTTTCATGATCTCCTTCGAGTCCGATTCCAAAAAAGAGAGACAGAGAGAGAGGACTCTTGCAGATCTCAGGGCTTGCATGTTCTCCTCCTTCTCCTCTTCGGGCAAACAAGGTAAAAGATAACAAAGCAGGCAGAGTGCATGAGCCCTCTGCAGCCATAGTTAGTATAAAGCTATCAGAATGTGTGAGATGTTGCTGCTGTCAGAGGCTTAAACAGTCAAAGGGATATTTTTAGAGAGCTTAAGCTAATAATCCAGAGCCCCGTCGGGGGGGTGGCGGGAGTCTACAATTTCTTTGCCAAGCAAAATGAAAGAGGAAATACACACTTCATGCAAAGGGCAGTTTTCAAAGTTTAACACTTTGTTTTTTTATGACACTGTAAGTGACAGGAGCCTAGCGGGCCTTAAACAGTCAGAGCAGAAGCTGTATGTTGCATATTTTCTGTGAAGTTATTTATATCGTATAGACATTTTTCCCCCTCCCTCCTTTTAATGAAGTTAAACTGCTGATTTTGCATTCAATCTGAGAAACCTGCAGTCAACTGCAATTTCTTTTGTCGCCTGGGGGAAGTGAACAAGCTATGAACATATGACTACAAACAATATTGTTAGCAAAAAAGTAAGTTATTTACATAGCCCATAGACAGAGGACAATTTCCAGTATTTGGAATCATATATCAGCCACAAGAATGTAATCCTCTGCTTTTAGCTCAGTTTTGGCCTCTACCAGCTTATTGTAGAAATGTCTGGCTCTTGGGATGCTACATTAATTTAATGAAATAGTTGCTGTAAACGTGTAGGTTTGGGTAGATGGTTGGGGAACAAAGATAATAAGTGAAAAAAAAAAGTGCTGAAGGAAACTGCAAAGTTGAATAATAATTTTCCATTTGTTCACCATTATGAATGAAACCTAAGACTTTATTCTTTCTTTATTCCGTTAGAGTTTCCTGATCAATTTTACCTTTTAGGGTAAAAAAAGAGGCCTAGACAAGCTTTCAGAATCACCACAGTCATCTTTGTTTCTCTGAATAGAACAAAAAAAACTTTTATAAGTGTATTTTTTTTTTTTTTGAAGATTTCTATTTATTTAAAGTTCCTTTTAGTAATGTACACGTCAATAAAAAACCTGGGGACAAAACAAATTCCACTCTGTAATTTCCCTCCTCCAGTTTATGGATCAAATATGGAATTAATCACGTTTTCTGTATTTGTGTGCGAATGTAACTGATACATATTTCTCTTTTTCTACTCAGTCCATATCTTAATATAAATGTTGTATACAGTATGGTTTATGATGATCCTGATGAAGGCCAAGTTTGTTCACTCACCAAACACTTTATCATGCACACCTTAACAATACCGCATCAATTTTTCAGATGAACTGGTGCTAAAAAGATGCTCTGAGATTTTGGTCATTATTGACATGGTAGCAACACACAGTTGCTGCAGATCCACGATGCCAATCTCTTATTTCACCACAACCAAGAGGTGCTCTATTAGATTGATATCCAGTGAATGTGGAGGCCACTTGAGTATAAAGAACTTATCATCTTCAAGAAATCAGTTTGAGATGATCTGAGCTTTGTGACATGGAAGCAGCCATCAGTAGGTGAATACACTGTGTTCATACAGATGGACATGGTCAGCAACATACTCTTTAAACTGTGCCTACTTTGTACCAATGGGTTCTAACTGAGCCAAGTAAACATCCCCTACATCTTTACACCACCATCTACCTAAACTGTTGATACAAGCCATCCTTTAATGTTGTTTATACCAATTTCTGACCCTACCAACTCAAACTGGGGCTTGTCAGACCAAGCAATCTTACTATTTGCAAATAATTCCCTGTTCCCAGCAAATACGAGATAAACCCATCGTAGTCTTCTGCTGCTTTAGCCCATCAGCTTCAAGGATTGACATGAGATGCTCAGAGATGCTCTTCTGCATGCCCTGGCTGTAACAAGTATTTGCTTGAGTTGCTTTTGCCTTCTTATCAGCTCACTGCGTGTGTGGATATTTTTCTTTGATCATCATAAAGACATTTTCACCCAAAGAACTTTTGCTCCCTGGATATTTTCTCTTTTTCAGATGATTCTCTTTAAGAATGGATGTGTGGAAAAATTGATTTGCATTAACCAGCAGTTGTAACTAATAAACTGGCAGTTAAGCGTGTATACTACAGGTGTTGCTAGACCTCATAATGAATTTGATTCCAAAAGATTGGACAATTTGGAACCGGTTCTCAATTCCTATCCTATCCAAATCATTTAATGCATTGCCAGTTAAAGTACCACTACATATAAGGACACCCAAGAGAAAAGAAATTAATAAAACTGTCTGAGTCGTTAGCTTCCAGGATAAAATATTCCCAGTAGAAAAAAAAACACCAAACAAAACAAAGCAAGTAGTGAGGTTTTTTTCTCCTCTGTGTAACAAGTTGTCGAGCATATGTCACAGCAGGAGTGCGTCAGGGAAAAAAAATCCAATTTCAGTGTTTTAAAGAATCTAAATCAAAGAGCAAACCTCAGTGCTAAGGTTAATAAAAGTTGATAAGCTGAAAAGCGAACTCCCCCAGGCTACTCAGAAAATAAGCATTTATTTGACCGTTAGCCCAAGCGATGCAGAGGCAGAAATTGAATTGTATTTGACGTTGTGGTTTTTTATTCCTGGGTGCAGCCCTGACAAGTTTTTCACACCAAAACCTCTGTTTTCTTCTTCCTCTACATAGCGGCTCATTTCAAATACCTTAAGGTTTTAAGGAACCATAAAGAAGACAACAGTTTTCTATATGTAGAAATGATCACGCCTGTAATGATATTTGGAAATGACTGATCTTTAGAAACCATTTAAAATAAAGTGAGCATGACTGGGTTATAACACGTCAAATAATTCAGCCACTTATCACTACTCACAGATATAAGTATATGTATATAACAATGGCATATGGCGTGTTTTTGTCATTCCCTACATGTCAGCGTAAGACATCACTCAGGCGAGTCAGACAGCTTTCATAAATGCCCAGTATAAACAACATCTGGCATTCAACTCAAGTGATTCCAGTCAGATTACTACAGTATACATTACAGGGCAGTGGGTGGGCGGGTGGGGCGGGGGGGTTGGAGACTGAATAACTAATCAAGACGATGACATCGGAGGGGAGCATCAGTGTCCTTGACGTGGCCTCGGGGTCACAAACATATCTCCTCCTGGATGTCAGGATGTCAGCCCTCAGCACGAGTCCAGGTGCTGCCGAACAGGAAGCTGCCACCTCAAAGATATGCGGGCGGATAACAACCACAGGTGATTATTAAAACGATCATGCAAGCTGATAGCAACTCACTCATGCTGGGTGGAAAGAAGGCAGCGCCCTGCTACTGTGCAGGACAGATTAGGATGAATAAATCACCTGTACCGAGCCCTCCTGAAGCTCCCAGGAGAATGCAGCAATTCTGCTCAAGCATGACATGCCACAAACATGGGGGTAAACACACGCAGGAACAACACACTCCAGAAAGCCTGGAGTCGCTTTTACTGCCTCTGGGAATTTACTCAACAGCAGCTGATGGTATTTCACTTCAAGTTTTACTGAGCCATTAAGTGGCATGTTTCATCTTCGCCTTGATATTTTCGTACATTCAAGTGCAATCGCTCAGATTTTAATCTGCAAGTCAGTGTATGTTTATAGACAAACTTACATCAACTGCTTTAATCAAATCCACAGAAGAGCTTTCTCAAACTCTGAAATGTGTTTGAGTCACGCCTCATTTCTTTATGTTTTGCTAGCAAAATTGGAAATAGGTAGAGTGATTCATTGAAACATGTAGAAACATCATGGAAAGACACTATAAGAGGCAATATTCAGTCAATATTTGGTAAGACCACATTTACTCTTCAGCACAGCCTGAACTCTCTTAGGCAAGCTTTCTGGTCAATTATTTTAAGTAACCTTAAGGAATAGTTCTCCAGGCTTCCAGAAGGACATTCAAAGCTCTTCTTTGGATGTTGGCTTCCTTTTGTTCCGTTCTCTGTCAAAATGATCCCACGCTGCTTCAATAATGTTGAAGTCTGGGCCTGGGGACGTCGGGAATGAAGCCATTTCCAAAATATATATTTTTTATGGTGGATCAAAATTAGACGGTACTTTTCTGCATTCCTAATTTCATCAGTTTTGACAAGATCTCCAACACCGCTGCATGAACTGCAGCACAAAACCATGACTGAACCTCCACCGTGCTTTACAGATGGCTGTACACATTCACTGTTGTACGTCTCTCCTGACCTCAAACTATCATTTTGGAAATCATCACTCCTTCAGACTTGTTACCACTAAACTTTCAGTCCAGGTCTTAAATAATTTTTATAACTCAACCCTTCCTTAAGAATGGCTTCTTGACAGCCACCCTTCCACTGAGACCACTTCTGATGACATTTTAGTGAACAGTAGATGGATTAACTGAACTTTGATGGAGATTTTGTTTATCTGCTGTAGTACAGGTATATAGTATAGTTGTCCAGTTTCCTAAAACTTTTAAAGATATGCTCCTCACCATGACGAGATATGCCAAGTTTTCCGCCAACAGCTCTTTGGGAATCACCTTGTTGGTGTAAAAATGCTATTTTATGCCTGTTAAACGTTATATTTAGCTTTTCTCATAACTTCGACTAAAGAAATGGGAACAACTCGTGTATTTTTGCTACAGCCTGCTTGTAACAAGGTCCCTAAAATTTTAAAAGTGGCGCTCCCATTGAGTTAGGTGCCTTTTTATGCTCATAGAACCAAAAAAAACCACATTCCACTGAAAACATTTAGCTACAAGGACTGAAATGAAAAGGAGTGAAAAAGTAGCCAATGTCCACATAAAAACTTTGAACTTCAGAAAACCTTGGCAATTATTCCTCAAGACCTCTTAAAATTTACAAGATAGTCTGTCTCTTTGGAAGGGAAACTCTAATAAAGATGCTAGGTTATAAAATTCCTACACTGTACATGTCATGCCATTGTGCTTTGGGTGTATCTAAAGAGAATGTTTCTCATTGTGTAAATATTGCTCAGTGATGGTAAAAAAAAAAAAGTTATCAGAAAGAAATGCTATAGACCAGACCCTCCAAGTCTTAAACAATGGATGGACATTGTGGGGGAAAGGATGATTTTCTCCCTAAAGTATAGGAGAGACACCTTTATCGCCTGTATGTCAACCTTGGGACAAAATTCTGAGAATATCATTTGTAACGATGTTTGCAGTATCCCACCTGTTTGTGTTCTTCTAGAAAAATAACTTTTCATTTAGCACGTATTAAAAAAACATGACTCACAGAAACACCTGTCAAAACTGATTTTTAAAAAAAACAAACAACCTTTTTCCCATCTGCTGTCTACAAGATTATCTATGGTATGAAGACAGCTAAGTCTCAAATAAACATATGCACCACAGAGCTTATGCTTTTTTTATTGACAAATTTGGCCAAACTGACAAAGACTAGATTTGATTTTTTCCAAGTTTAGCTGATTTTTTACTCCTTGTTTTACTCTACACTGGTGTAATACATATTTTTCTAAAAAAATATTGTGAAATATGTCTCTCAACAGGTTATGTTGTTTTCTGAGATTTTGCTGGTGTACCCATCAACATAGGTTGGAGTCGGGCAACCGTGCTTAGAAATTTGACTTCTTTTTCTTTCTGGTTTTTGGAAATTAAGCTGACAAAGTTCTGCTAAAGAACAATACAGGGTAAAATTATCATCACTGGTGGCACGATAATAAGCCAATTTATCTGACATTTCTTACGAATAAAATAGCCTGAATAAAGGAAATAACCAAAAATCATTGAGCTGAGTTTTTTTTTTTTTTTAATCTAAAAGCAAGTGCACAGTTAGACTGAAGCTTTCATGTGTCCAATTTCAGCAGTGCCCTCGCCTGTCAGTGCATTATACACCTCTAGCAACAGCATCTGCTCCCATCTTTCTTGGTCTACCTACAAGGGCAGGAGAGCGGTAGTAAGCCTATGGGGATGGAAACAGCACCTACAGCACAGGTCCAAAGGTTAAACAATCAGAAACATGTGCACTACATAAATATCTTCTCTGATAGCAATCACAGCAGGGAAAGCAGGGTTTGCATAAGGAGCTCCGAACATAGGATGTAACCTTAGATAGAGCAGGAGGGACCAGATGGGCATTCAGTGCATCTGCTGGGGCTAATGGAAGCAGTGGCAGCAGCAGTGGTAGCTTTGTGCTGGGGGGAGTTAGTTATCAGCCTGATGGCCTTATCAGCGCTGAGGGCCTCTATCACACATCTCACCTCTGGACTCAAACAAGGGGTCAGTACACAACGTCAGACTACCAGAAACCGGTTATCTCTCGAGGAAGCGGATGAAGAAAAAACAGTGGATGAAGTGTTTTAGCTCAGAAAGAGCAGCTATTAAACAACTTCTTTGGTCCTTGTGAGTCTCAAAGAACTCAAATTACAGCACGATTTTTTTTCTGTCCTCTTTTTGTTTTTTTTTCTCTTTGCTGGACCATAGCTTGTCTTGATACTGATCTCTCTGCCTCCTCTAGCTTTCTCTAGCGAATTATTCCAGATGTTTTGGATCTGTATCTTTTTGCTCCATAATCTTTAGTGTGTTTTGCTGTCTTGCTCTCTCCTCTGCATTCATGTATATCCTATATTAGTGTTGCCTCGTATTTTTTCTTTGTCCTTGCAGGCCTCTATACTGGGGAAGATGCTGTTTTTCTTTGGTTCTTTGGTTGCTTCTCTGATAATGCTAAAACTCATAGATCACCATATTCTTCTACATCTGTCCATACTTCTGGTATGCTCATCACTGGTCCCTGCTGTAAATTTAATATGGTGCTCTAAACTTTACATATTTCTACACTAACTTTGTAATACTGTGCTATGTAAAATATATATATATATATCTTTTAAATAAATAAAGATTCATCTCCGTGCTTACAACGATCTTGGCTCAATAGATATGATGTCTCTTTGACTCTAAAGGTGAGCCAGCAAATTAAATCAGCACCTCCATTCTTGCCTTTATAATGTGAAATCTGCTAACCCAACTCGCTTTTGTCTTCCTAAGTGAAGTTTTTCTTTTGCTCCAGTAACTTTTATTGGTGTACGTTTGTTTGCTCAAGGTCCACTTGATTGAATTTTTCAGGACTTGCAATTTCCACACTTAGAGGATTACCATTTCATACACATATAAAAGCAACCGAATTTCAATCTTGATTCCTGTTCTTTGGGGCACCTTTTTCAGGGTCAATACATCAATTTATCTTACAATTTAAGTGATAGAAATAATATGCTTGGGCAAAACTGCGAGTTAGGAATTGTTTAGCATTCGTGGAGTTTAAGTTCCCTCTAATTAAATACCTGCTGCCGAAGGCCTTGAAAGCCTATTCTTTTAATCAGTGACGTGATTCTACATGAAGACATAATAATGCTGTTCATTTCATGAGATATTAAGGTATTTGTGCTTTACCTTCGTGCCTCTGCTTTATTATTCCAACTTAAAACAGAATGTGTGTGAGATTTCTTTTTTATGTGGCAAGAATGTAACAACCTAAGAATCTGATGAAAACACACTTGCGTATTTCTTGGAAATATGACTTGGTTGCCTACTGATTTCTACTGAATAGATTTTTCTTTGACTTTCTTTATTGTTTACATCTGCTTTATTAAAAAAACGGAACTTGTGCAAAATGTAAATACAAACCTTACATTTAAGTGACAGCAATACAAAGATAACACCAAATGATTTTACTATTTCTTCTTTTCATAATTCAGAAGAGAAGGAAGTTTAGTTTAACACCTGAACCGTCTCGCTCGTCTCACCCCAACTGAGCCTGGTTCTGCCAGAGGTTTCTTCCTCTTAAAGGTGAGTTTTTCCTTCCCACTGTTGCCAAGTCCTTAATCATAGGGGATAATCTGATTGTTGGGGTTTTCTCTGTATTATTGCAGGGGCTTTACCTAACAATATAAAGTGCCTTGAGGTCACTGACTGGCACTACATTAATAAAACTGCAAAATTACCTAAGATGTCATTTAGACTTGTCTTGACTAACTGGACCTGGTCCTGAGAGTCTTCAGTGACAAGAAATTATACCTGAAATCTGCTATGATAGACCTGACGCTTGACTTGGACTAAATCTGTCTTGGTACTAATTCTCAGTAAGGTTCTGCAATCAACTGGTGCAGCATAAACTTGAGGCTTGATTTGGACTTTTGTCTTGCTGAAATAACCAAAGATGTCATCTGAATGGTTACAAATGTTGCTCAAAAACCTCAAAACCTACTTCTTGGTCCCTGCTAACTGCTTTTATTATGTTGGAAATTTGCTATCATGTTTGTGCAACCCAGTATGGTTATCCTGGTGTTTTTCCTCTTGCATATTTCATAGTTTTGCCGCTGTCTTATTCTGTGGAAATTTCACTTCAAATAATGACCTTTGAATGGTGGTTATGTTGAATGGTGATTTTTCTGTCTGGATAAATGACTTTTTGTTGAAATGTGTTTTAGGAAAAACTTTTGATGAGGCTGAGACCAACTTCCTTTCAGTCCATCAATTTTTCGCAGCTTATTATCCAGTAAATTCAACAGACATTTGGTTGCAGGCGGTGCAGACAAAGGTCAAGAAAGCAAACAGCTTTTTTTCCCCCTGCAGTGAGCTGTTGAGAACAGTGACCATACCCTCCTGTGTATAATAAACATGCGAGCATTTGGCCTGCTCTATTTACCTCCTAATGAGAAACAAAGATCTGCTCTTGAGGGACTTGCATGCCTCAGACAATGAAAAACCCAGGGAGGAAAAAAACCTCTCAAAATAATTCAAACCATTTGTGCGCACAGGGGACATGAGATCTTTGAATAAACTGGCCATAGAAAAACTGAGACGATATTCAATATGGTATCTGTCAATGTGGCCATATTCCAGATCAAAATCTGCACGGCAGGCACGGCCCCCTTCAACAATAAGGCTACATGTATGCACAGATCCCATGCGATACGTGTTGCAGGGAAAGCAAATGAACCACATGGCTCATCTAGAAGGAAATACTTTGCACGTTGCATGACGACTGTAAATTAGAGAAAACAATCCTTTCATTCACTTCAAGTGGAAACAAATGGACGCTTTCGTTTCTAAAATAAGCTCACAGGTTCATTGTCCATGGAACAACTAATTAATTTGGTAGTACGGGTGAGTAGATTACGCTTGTTGATTCTGCCTTTGTCAGTTTCTTATCCAGAGAATAGGGGAGTCCTCCAAACGACACTGGAAACCATGACAGTATAGTCTGGACTGTCGGAATACAATCATGAGTAGACAAAGGCAAGTCCTCCCGCCAACTCTGTGTGGATAAGAGGATTGGAGATGGCGGGGGGGGGGCGCGAAGCAACCAGCCAAACTCCAAGCAGCAGTGATATGGGAGGAGGACGGGCATCGGGATTGTAAGGGCATCTGGGAAGCCCGCCGGTGTTCGAAGTTCTGTGAGTCGCTCTATAGCAACAAGCTGATATCCTGCACTCTCTCCTGCTGCGACAGAAATATACTCACCTCAGCACTAGCAGTACGTGGGCACTATTGATCTGCTCCCAGCGCAATATCTCCTCTTACATCCATAATTATTCTCCTTCAGAGAACTCCAATGTGTGCCCTGGCTGCACGACTGGCTGGCTGGCGGGCTTTCTATCTGCCCCCTTGTTAAAGATGCTCTATGGTCTCACATTTCACATTGCACTGCCAACGACCCCCCTCTTAACCCCGGCATTTTCAAATATTTCATGGTTCAGTCCCAGGGTTGGGGAAGGCGGCTACGGCACGGCACAATTACAGTGGTTAGTCGGACTCCTCTGGTGGAGCCATGCTGGCTCCTAAAGTACCATGACTCGCAAACAGACAGCCAGGAAAAACAGAGGAATGTCAGTGAGACCATTCTTCTTCTTCTTCTCCTGCGCCGAATGGCTCTCTCTGCCTGCGCACACACAGGACGACTGGTGGCTTAACAGCAGCAACACTTTCTGTGATTGAGTAAAGTAGTTCCCAACCTCTTCGTCTTACAAATGAAAAGTTAGTTCGCAAACAGTAAAAGACACCTTTGCTCTTGGTTTTCAACTTCACCCTCAGTGCATAAATATTTGTGAACAACTGACATTAGCGATTCATTCTGCTCACGTTGCAATCAAATGGGTTAGAAATGTTTTTATATCTAACGGATAAACATCTGAAATGCTCATCAGTTCATTTTTTCGTGCTTTCATGCTGTTGAACTGGATGACTGTATTCAGGCAGATTGCCTAATGATGATCTAATCCAGAGGTTCCCGGTGTAAAGTTGGCTATACACCTCATGCACGCCTTTGCTGCAGTGTTTGTTATACCACTGAGATTTAAGCTCCAGTTATACTTTTGGCATTTACTTTCGGGCTATTCCATTCAGTTTCTTTTAACTTCCTTTTTTCCCCCTTTTTATTTCGTTCCGTTTATTCCAGAGGACGGTGGATCAATATGATGTAAAATTCCAAAAAAATAGAGCCATGCTTGAATTATTTATGTAGTTAGAGACACTTTTACAGAGGTGGAAGTCAACTTTGTAGTTTTTAACAATCTACATTATAAGATGCAGATAGAGATTTTAGGGTCTGATTACAAATGCCTAACCTTTAAGCCTGTGCACTTGGTCAAGGTTATTATCAGTTTGTTGCATGTAACAGAGCCCTGGTTTTGTGTTACAGTCTTGTTTAGTGAGCTTTTTGTAAATCTTTAATTTTTGTTATAGGTCAGTGTTAGTTTCAGGAATGTTTTTCCCTCAGTGTTTCCCGTCTTGAAAGCATCATTTGGTCCTCCTGTTTCAGCTCTCTTATGTTAAGTTAATTTATGTTTCTGCATTTTTCCAATTAGTTTTGGTTCTTAGTTCCTGTTTTATTTTGACAGTTTCTTGTCGCAAGTGTCTTGTTTCTAGTTTTACTTCCCCCATCTGCTTGACTGGCTTTGATTATTGTCACCTGTGTCGCGTTACGCTACTGTGTCCACATCTCCTAATTGCGCTCATGTGTATAAATAGTGCTGTCTTCCCTGCTGTCTCATCTTCTTTTAACCTCACTCCTTCTACTTATTCTCTTATTTTGGACTTTTCATCATCTGACATATAATATCAACTTTTATTCAGTCAGTCTCTTGTCTCTACATTTGGGTCCTTATCTAGCAATTCATGACATTTCTAAAAAATGAAACATATCCACACACTTTTACATCTGGAGACTATCCCAGAGGACGAGAGACAGGTTACACCCTGGACTCCAGAGAACACAAAGATTCTCCATTTTTGATGACATCCACAGCGATAATTGATCGAAAATCACCAGTTATATATATATATATATATATATATATATATATATATATATATATATTAAACAAAAGATCTACTTTAATCCGCTGTCAGTGTGAAATGAACATCTAGCATTTATGTAACCTGATGAAACATGAGACTCAGGAGGAAATGACTGATGCAATTAAAGCAAAGTACACACGACAATTAAGGAAATTCAACAGTGCCAACGTTTACATATTTTTTTTAAATCCAAGAATGTTTAATGTGATTTCTTATCCCCAGCTGCATGTAATAGTGATTATAGTAGTGAGAGAAGAAGAAGAAAAAGAAAACAATTGATTTCAATTGTCTTGGGTCTTGGGGAGGGCGGATGTATGAGGTAGTATTCAGGAAAAGAAAAAGAGAAAAGAAATAAGTAAAAAGAGCAAAAATAAAAGCAAGGCAGCCTTTGCATTTAGCCAATCATCACAGCTAATGCGGCTATGACTCATCATACAACTCACTGACTGTACGTCACACTGAGGGTCAATGTACTCTGGCGCTGAACGAAAGGCATGTGACTCATCACAGAAATAGCACATTAAATTAAAATTCAGTTGTGAAAGACACAAAGGAGAGCGGCAGCTAATACTTCATGTCTTTTCCTCCAATGACACATTGTGATTGTTCCGCTTCGCCGGCTTTAGAGATGGTTCTGTGTTCATCCTCCCAGTTGGCCTGTGGGGCCTTGTGAATAAACACATAGAGGTTAATGTCTCATGTTCTCCCCCCACCACCACCACCCTCGTTCTCTGCAGACAGCTCTGACAGGAGAGGAGAGAGAGAAGAGCCTAAAAGGAAAGCTGTTTCAGTAACACGCTAATCTGACTCTCGCATCTCTTTGTTTTAGGCAGTAGACGGCATATTTTCCCCAAGCTACCGTTGAGAAGCACATCTCGAGTCTGCTGTGGGTGAGCTGTCAAGGGGAAACTCTTTTTCCTATTCTTTTTTTTCTTTTTCCTCTTTTTTTGTGCAAAAAAAACACCCATCAATACCCTAAGGGCCCTTTAGTGAACTTGCCATCACCTACACATACTGACAGCAGAGAGCACGTACTTCCACAGTCCCGCATACGTCACTGAGGTGATAAACAGCCACGGGTCTCACCACAGAGATAAGGCTTCCAAGCAGTCTATCAAACAAACAAAGCCAGATGACGAATCTAGAGAGATGTTAAGAAATGACGCCGTATTGCCCATGTATCTCCTCTGCCACCCTTTTTTTCCATTCACACATTGACAGACAGACAGACAGACACACACACACACACACACACACACACACTATATATATATATATATATATATATATATATATATTAGGGGTGCAACGATACACAAAATTCACGGTTCGGTTCGGTTCGATACTTTGGTGTCACGGTTCGATATTTTTTCGATACAAAAAAAATGTTCATGCCTTTTTAATTTGTCATTTATTAAAATTATAAATATATATTTTAATTCAAAAGTACAGTTTTTAAATTTAACCCTAACCCTTGTGCGTGTTTTTTATTTTGACAGCGAATGCGCACCTGCGGACCACTTATGTGCAGCCCTGGTTATTTAGCTCGTCATATTGCAGCCACAGAAATTCTTTTGTCCATGAAACCATAAAGCTGCACTTTCTTTTTGCCTTATAGTCTGATTTGTCATAACTTCTCCGTTTTGTGGTAAGCTTTTCTTTGGCTGTCACTTCTTCACCCTGACCTGTCTTATTTGGCTCAGCAGAACTAAAATATATATCTGTTTGTGAAGGTTCTCAGTCATCCAGGTCATCGTAGTGAAATATATATCCTGCTGCTTTTACACACGGACTCACATTAGCTCAGCGATTCTCTGCGCGATCAACCTCTCACATGTTTAAGCTGTGGGAGATTTCACTTGTCATGTTTGCATAGTAAGCTAACGATTAATAAGACGATGTCAGAGGAATTGGTGCACAAATTATCATCACTCACAGATCAGTGCTGTCGCTCTCTATACACAGTTCGCACGATTGCAAAGTGAAAGCAAAAAAACAAGCGCAAATTCAAACGCGATTTCAATATGTCACATATTGACAGTGGCTCACCGATGCCAATGACATAATTACCCAGCTACATTTCTGAAAGAATGCAAAAGCATTGACATATATTTTTCCTTCCTACAATAGCCCGACGGGCAGGGAAGAGATAGATTTTGGTAGCCCGACTGAAAAAATCGCTAGCCCCAGGACGTCAGGCTAGCGATATTGCAAGCCCTGTATCTGATTGAGGAATCACTCATCTTTGGAAAAGAGAGTTTATTACAGAGAAATGTCTCTTTCCAAAATAAAAGCTATACTATCCGCTTCTTCTGGGCTATATTCTCAGCAGCATAAGGAGAATCACGTGCTAACAGCTGTCTAAATGACTCGGCTAAAGTTAGTAGCATGCTTGTTGTTTTTGTCTTTGCACTAGGATGATGTCGGCGTAAATGTGCAGTCATATTCGTTGTGTTCCCACTAGTGCTTTCAGGTTAATCTCGTTGAAATGACCTTAACGCCACAACATGGCAAATCTCCGTTAACGAGCTACCGCCGATCGCCCCGTGCGTGGGGCTAGACGGCCAACACGTTAACGAGCTAACTGCGCTAACACACTAGTTCCCACCCATGTAATTGAGCATTGCATGGCACATCCAACATACTGTTTTACTTTAGTCCATGACTCGCTTACCTTCAGGGTCATACGTCACATGAAAACCAAAATAATTCCAAACGCCAGATCTGAATGCGGGTGGGGGAGGTGCCCTGCGCTCTTCCTTCTGACTATGCTGTCTGTGTGGAGCGCTCAGTGGATCTGCGCTCGACAGTGCAGCCTAGGCGGAGTAGTCGAACGCAGATTCACTGAGCGCTCCACACAGACAGCATCGTCAGAAGGAAAGTTGATAAAATAAATTACAAATGTTGTATTGTTCGATACATACGCGTACCGAACCGAAAGCACTGTATCGAACGGTTCAATATCGATACGAATATCGTTGCACCCCTAATATATATATATATATATATATATATATATATACATACACACACATACACACTTGTACATCTACTTTAGTCTGTCCTGGAAAAATCATTAGAGATCCCCCCTTCCACCCCATGCACACACAAATACGCACAATGCATGTAGATGGAGAAAAATAGGGCTGAGAGCCAAAAGACCTGAGGGGCTTTTCATGACAATAACCTTCTGTGGAGTTGCTTGTATCCCTCCACCTAGATCACTGAGAGGTGCTGAAGGATGGATGGGAAAATAAGCAAGATAACCATACAAAATATTAGGCGAGGAACATTCGCACAAAGTACAGAGGAGGAAGAAATCCGTGTCATTTTGCTCTCATGGCCTGGAGAGATGGCAGGCTAAATGCTCTTTTAAAACAGCTTGAACATTGAAATGATGATGGCTCCTTTTGCCTTGGCGAAGCACATTAATACATAGCCGAACGCCATTTCCACTTTTGTTAAATGGCTCACCTATTGAGTATTCAATTACAATGGCTGTCTCTCGTTTGGAAGACGGGGCTGGGACCCATATAAATAAGCTCCCTCTGAGTGTGGAGGTGCAGAATGCATTGGACAGCAATGGAAAGCATGCAGAGCTCCTGTATGGGGGTGGTATATAATGTTAATGGCTGAGAAGTGAGGAGGTTGTTCGGTACTGGCTGTGGGGCAAAAAACTAAGCACATCAACATCATCTGCAGCACTGTTTTATTAAGGAAGCGCATTTTTAAAACATTCTGACAGGGGAAAGAGAAGCCGAAGCACACGGACTGATCTAAATTGAGAAAGCTGTGAATCCTGGCTAAAAGAAATATCAGTCAGGGTGAATAATTCAGCCTTGATTAATCGTTCCATTTGTCTATGATATGCCTAAAATGCCACAAAACAAATCCACCAGTAATGGTCCAGTCCTCCCTCCCCCCCCATTGTGTGGTTTATCTCTCATGCTCAAATAGCAAAAGCAAATTGTGGCTAATTTTATCGGCGAATCCACTGGCATGTGGTTTTTCCAGCGGTAATGATTCCCTCATTCGGGCCTAATTAACTGCGGCCATTAAATGGAGGGAAATGTAATGCCCTGGGTTCCATGTCAGGTAGTCAGAGGAGGACAGCACAGGAGGACTCAATTAGGCCGGTGCTGTTCCCAGGTTATCACACGACATGTTTGCCAATTAAGAGAAGTAGCGTCTGATGTCTATGCGCCTCTGCCGGCACCACCTCCGAGGTCCTGCCAACGCAGAAACCGCACTGCCCCCCTCCTCCTCCTCCTCCACCTCCCCTCAGCAGTGAAGGAACAGACACTACACTATGCCCCAAAAAGGCAGTAATTACAGGATGGATGGGAGACTGTTATATAAGCACGAGGCTGCCGATAGAGCAGGCAGGGCCTGCTGATGCCAGGTTTAAAACAAGTACCAGCAGGATCGAGTTATAGCAGAATTACCCAGGGTAGACTCAAACACAGACACATTTCAACATCAGAAGCTGGCAGGAGAGAAAAAACAAAACAAGAGAAGAAACAGAGGCTATTGACATGTTTTGAAGTCTGCCGTGTTGCAAAACTGTTTGGGAATTTAAAAATGATTAAACGTGAGTTGTGATCTGGCTGAAATAAGTTCCCAGTCGTGGAAAAATAAGGTGGCAATCAAAAACGATCTCGCTCAAATTTATTACATGTCATTTTCAAAACATGAGATCTTACAGCTGCTTTAAACATTTTTTTCCCCAAGTGAGACTAGCTCTGTATCGTGACTCAGTAAGTGTGGGAGAGGAAGGCAGAGACAAGCAGACACATTAGCCTTCCCTTATGGCACATTCTGCAAGGCTATAGGAGTCAGCCTGCATGATCCTGACTGTCACTGACTTGTTATGAAAGAATCGCGGGCTGAGGGTTATCCATCACATTGGGGGGTGGAAGCTGGGGCGAGAGGACGGCCGGGGGGGCTGGAAGGGGCAAGCGTGGGCGAGGCGGCTCTGTTGCCTGTCACTCACCATGCACCACTGCATGACCGGCAACCTTGTCTGGCTTGTGCACAATGGGAGGTCTGGGGCTCGACTGTATGAGCAGTCATTCCCCCCTCCCAGCAGCCAATACAGAGGTGAGGGGGTGGGGGAGCCAAAAGGAGTCAAAACACTCTGGACAGGCATTAGTCCTATACAGACCCTTGAAGATCTCACCGCTTGAGGCGGCTGAGCAGTTAATCAGCCCTCTGTTTCTTTTCACTGAAACTCTTATTTTGGTGTTCTTAGCCAGGTTCAATTTCAGAAAGCGAGCCCTGACAGAGTCTCCGAAAGATAATCTACTTCAACAAACATACATTGCAATTATCCGGAGTCATTAAATCGTAATGACTGGAGGTGTGAGCAAACTTCTTAAACAAACAGTTACAGTACCACCCACTAGAAAATACATAACGCTTGCAAAATGTACAGCACGGTTTAAGGAGACAGAATCGTTCCTCACAGCAATTAGGAAGCAAGAGAGAGAGAGAGAGGTGCATATGTAAAAGGGAGGTCTTATGTTGGGAATGGAAAAGAGGGGAAAAAAGCTGAAGTCAGCAATGGCAATAAATCCTCAAATGCTGAGCAGTTTCTTCCAGCTCTGTCCCGGTCTGCAGACCCCATCTCTAACCTGAAGACGGGGCTCTGTTTAGTAACTTTAGCAGTGGGGAGGCAAGTTCAGCCCAGTGAACATCCACTCCACTTCCCTCTGCTTTGCGCCTGCCCCCAAAGGTGCAGTTTGTCCTCAGAGTTAAGCTCGTCTGCTCTGTTAGAGGATACTTCCCAGCAGCAGCACACTCTGTGACTACAGCTTGACCTCAAATCACCTACTCGCTTCCACAAAGCGGAGAAAAATCGATAGATCAACTGGGATGGAATGGTGACGCAAGTGAGATGATTGATTAACGCGCTCGGTTTTATTCATCTCTTAATAGTGAGCGAGAAGTGAGACGTTAAATGGATACTGAGGAGAGCAATAAGTGGAATCAAAGGTCGGACACAGCCCTTTGATTTTACTTTAAACATGGCGACATATGAAGCACTCAGACAGGACGAACCCCCAGCGAGAGAAAACACAGAAGTGCGATAAACAGGTGTTATAGTTCATTGAATAACACTAAACTGTTTAAGCAGAAAAAAAGGCTTAAGTAAATAAATGATTGATATCTCCACACTTTCATATCTGAGTGTTTAAGAACATAGGTAGTTTATGTATAATATCTATATCAAGAGTATTATGCTTCAGTTTTTGTTCATTCAATGCTACTGTACTAAATCTGACACACGCTGTGGTGAGACAAAAAGGCTAAATGCGCAATGTTAGCGTGACTATGCATAAAGCGGAATGATTTCACATTTTATCGACTAAAAAACAAGAAATTGTTGCACAAGGTAAAATTATACATACAGGCTCAAATATATACCCCTACTAATATTTGGTTGAATCTTCCTTAGCAAACTGAACCTCAACCAGATGCTTTTGCTGACCCTCAACAAGCTTCTGGCTTAATTCTGGCTAGATATTTCACTGCTCAAGTTCCTCTAAATTGGTTGGTTTCTTGGTTTGGACCTAAGTTTTAAGCATAGTCCACAAATTTTCAATAGGGTTGAGGTCAAGGCGTGTGGAAGCCAATTCCAGATGGTTAATGTTAGCCTGCTTTATCCATTTCAGTTTGGGATCATTGTCCTTTTGGAAAATCTGATTGCCACCTAGCTGTTGATTTGAGGTCACATTGAAGGATTTGGAGGTAATCCAAGCTGTCATACATACTGTTACAATGGTGACCATATTAAACCTGGCTAAAGTGCCACCTTATGAGGTCAGCATTTATTCAGGTAACGTCTGTGAACCGAAATCTCAGGCTTCAGACTGCTCTACATACTCCCCATGTATGATGTCAAAGAGAAGAGGGACATCCTTACTATGGAAATCTCATTCAGGAGCAGCAGCTGTGCACTTGTAAACCTGCTGTTCACATCTCTTGTTTGCAAAGTGCAGCCAATCAAAAGAAAGGAAGAGGGAAAAGCAGCTAAATCAGCTTGTCTCAAAGCCAAATATAAGAATTTGTCAATTTCAATTGTAAAATTTGCAAAAACAAATATAATAAGCTGGAAATATCTGTCCTAAAGAGGCTTGAATGCACGTCTCGTTTCACTTACCGTCTCGTTGCCGAACAAGATGTCGACATAAGGCATAACCTTCATCAAGGGCTCTTTAAAGAATTGGCTGATGAATGGTGCCGAGAGGTTCATGCAAAAAATTTTGTTCTTATCGGAAGCGTGTCTTGCCACCTTGACGATCGACTCCGGGGACACAGTGAGGAAAAAACCCTGAAACAAGAGAAAATATTTACTACATTATAATTTCGTGGGTTTGACTGACATCAGCTAAATCAAACAAATTAATCTGTACAGTGCCTGCGCACAGGCAGAATTATCAGTGTTTTGACAACGGTACATAGGCCCAGAAATGACTGAACTGTAACGGGCTCCTGTGAACTGAAACACTTCCAACAGCTAATTTGTAGGTTTTGGATTCTGACGAGGTAGTTTTAGGGTGACATGGCTTGATAATCTTGAAATAACATAGCAGCCAAAGGGCAGGAAAAGGAAAAAAAGAAACTGCAGTGCTCAAACACTTATCTGAAATGGTTTCTTAGAACATAAGCGGAGCAACAAAGAAGAGGAAAAAGGACAGGAAAAAATCCATCCAGGACAAAGCCTGTGGCTGAGCTCCAAGGCTTGTACTGGAGGAAGCAACATGCACATATCCGATGATAGGGCGAACAAAAGTCTTGTCTGGACTCTCCTTACTTGGAAACAAGAGAGGCAGGCCCACTCATTGTGTGAATGAATACAAATCAGGTAAGAAAACACCTTTGTGTTTCAGGTGGAAACCTGAAGCGAGACTCTCCTGCAAGCCACACAAAAACACTCCTCCTTTGATACTGATCTTCTTAACCTTGTTTTTCAGCAACAAGCTGCTCTGTAAAACCACTGTGTCACAATAGGGGCAAAGGGGAGAAGGAGAGGGGGGGGCAAGTTTCAGCTCATTGATACATTTAATCTTGCTGAAAAGCTTCCATTGTAGACTACAGTGCAGTTCTCATTAAAGCACTATGACATTTGCAGCAATAGAGGAGCGACCTCTATGAAAAAGAACAGGGTATAATACCAGTGAATAGAGGGTGACTGTGTAGTCAATCAAATGTACAAGGCATTACAATGCAGCCGTGCTGAGGTGAATTTTTTTTATTATGCATTCATGTGTCATTCTGCTCTCTGGCCAGACATTTTTGTTCCTCTGATGAGCTTGTACGTCCTGCGGGCGTTTTTCTCGGGGGAAAAAAGTCTTCAGGTTGAGGCTCAGGTCATCCTGTGGTTGCTGGGTCACAGTACCATCTGTCGAAAACTAAAAAGGTGTTTTCAATGGGTCCGCCGGCACAAAAAGAACTCACTCTGGGCTAATGGCCCATCACTGACCCTGACATTTTTCTTTTGCGGTGTGCCAATGTGTCAGAGGAAGGGGAGATTGTTTTCTGACACAAATGGTCTTTTTTGGTAGTTGAAAATAAACTGTCATGGTTACCGTAATGTTAACGCTGATCAAAGGCCCGTGGCTCGATCAAATATCCCGAGGGGTGGTGAACTTTAAAAGCCAGCTTCTCTAATCACACACTGGCTCTGTGTAATTTACTTCTAACCTCAGTACCACTGCCAGTGCTATTGCATTAAACTGCTCAGAAATGCAGCAGATTAAGTGATGTTTGAGTGGATTATAAGCTTGAAATACTAAAAAAAACAATTTATACTTATTAAACCTTCAAGTCCATTTTGGTGCTTTGGATAAACTTTAACCTCAATGCATTATGTTAATTGTCTAATTAGCACGATATGTTTATTAATATGTTATTAATGCTATACAGTTTTCCTAACAGACATCTGGTTAGGATGTTTCAGAGAAGAGATGTTTCATGGGCTATGAACAGCACCTCAGTATGTGAATGTAAACAAACACATAGGAGGAAGAATAGGTGACAGGGACACATCGAGATGATGACAGCCAGGAGGAGAAAGAAGCCTTCACTAAAGGGTGAAGGGTGACTACTGGTATGAACTTTGTTTAACTGGGTGTCTGCATAGCCATTTTTATTTCTGAGAAAAAGCTATTAGGAGGAGCGTGTCAGGCTACATTTCACTGTGTGTTATACTTGTATAACTATGCATGTGACAAATAATAAAGAACCTTGAACCTTGAACCTATTAGTATACTAGTCTGGTAAAAAGTGTAATGTTTATGTAAATTATTTATTACTTTGGGTAACAGTATATATTACTGTTACATGCACACACAGGTAGATCCTAGGGTCCTTGCAGGTTCTGATCTGCCTAGCCACCACCTAGCAATGGGCGAAAATGACTCACTTTTTTTGCATTTCTGTACCTAAAACGTTCTAAAAACATATAATTTTTCATTTCAATGCAATAACATCTCATTTATACACACAAAAGCTGATATATGCATGCCTTGCAACCATTTAGCAATAGGCTAAAATGACCCCTTTTTGTGATATTTGTTTTATGCATGGGCATGTAAAGCAATCCTTGTGAATTAAAAGCTCAATCTGTGGAGGCTTTATTTTCCACTCTTGACTACCAAACTCACTCTTCAAAGAGCTGTAGCATCCTTAGTCTTAAGCATGCGATTTAGCTTGGAACACAGTAGCCCCTTCCTCCTATTGTTATTCAAACCTCCTATTTACGAGGGGCAGCCAATCAGAAGAAAGATGGCTTAAAGAGAGATTGGCTTTAACAAAGTTAAGCTGAGGATCAGTATAAGATAATTAAGGGTTATTTTAAACTATGGCTCTTAAAAGCTTCTCTAGCTCAAAAATAAGAACAAGTGGCTCTGAAAAGATCAGTCAGATAGAGAGTGAATGGAAAATACATCAGACCACCCTCCTGAAAAAAGGAATTAAATGATAGACACACAGACAGATAGATGATCTAACTCCGCTCCAAACTACAGGAACCCTGCAAAACAGTCCAACATAAACTATAATAAAGTAAAGCAAAGGAAAATAAAGAGTTTTTATGTAGTCTTTTAACATCTGTCAAAAAACTCAGCTTTGAAGAACAAAAATCCACTTAAAATATTATATAGTGTACATTATATTGCAGGAATCCTGCTCATAAAAACCATGTAGGTCGTTTCTTCCAAACGACACACCAATCTTGTGGCTTGCGGGGAGAAAAAGTCAGACTTTGAGGCATGCAAAATTCCAGTTATCATCAGTAGTCTGTGCTGACTACGCAACGGGAGAAGTTAAGTCTTTAACACTGCGACGCAGATCGTGTATCACGAATACCAGATCTAGTTTCCCAGGTGTCAGAGAGCTCTGTGAAGTGGGGTGACGATCACATTTCCAGGTCAAGATGATCAAAGTGCTGGGTACACTTCGTACAAATTCCACCCAGGCACAACATTCAATAAAGCCTTCAGAAATGCATTTTCCTGGCAGACAATAATGCAGAGCGATGTTTGGCCATGTCAAGTGGTAATTTGAGGGAAGAGCTGGAAAGGCACAGCATCCATTTTCAATGTTTACGCTAAAAAGAGGAATGACTTACACTTTAGGCAGAGAAAGAAAATGTCTAAATGCTACTCTGAGATGAAATTAGTGGTAATCTAACCATAGAGGTCCTAACCAGCAGCAGCAGCAGCACGCTATCACACTTCCTCTGCATTGTATCAGTGTTTTCCCTGGGGCTGCTCACATCTGAAAAGCTGGGTGTGATGGATGGCATGGTGTCACTGGGCTTAAAATAAAAGTGGACATCTGAAGGGTAAAAATGATCTATTTTGGGAAGGGCATTTTCATTTGCGCCAGCAGCAGAGGTGGTCATGGAAAAGAAAAAGCTTCTTTTTTTTTAGGTCTAATTTAATTCTGCAGGAATAAGGGGGAGTGTTCAAAGTAGTGTGTCGTGAAGGTTTTATTTGACACTTCCTATTACTCAAGAATGATGGAAAGAATTTAAACTATCACCACCTCAGTGAAAAGAGTAATTACGTCCATGGCAATTGCGCTAAATTTAATCAAATCTCCAGATCTTAGTTTTATTTATAAAACCACTAATCACAGATTTGTAGAGGATTTTCTCAATATTTCCATATGTATGAAATGAGCATATCCAATGTGTAAAAGGTTTCTTGTAGTGATAAACACAAAGAAATGCTAACATTGCTGTCGCCTGCTGCCCTAGAGATCTTTGTTACATCTTTTATCCCACCACTTCACAGTTTAGCTTCACTTAAAAGGCCAAAGTTAAATTTTCCAGGTACAGCAGGCAGCTGTTATGATATTTTGACTGCCAAGCAACAAATGGCAGAGAAACAATATTAGCAACTAGCTGCTGGTGTAAACACATATGTCCCTCAGGAAGTGGTGGACCAATATTAAATAGAACATACACTGCATTGCCAAGAGTATACGCTCACCCATCCAAATCACTGGATTCAGGTGATTCAATCACTTCAATGGGCCACAACAGTGAGCTGTTAGTTGTACTGTAACTAAGTGGAAGTGACTGGGAACAACAGCAATTCAGCCATGCAGTGGTAGGCCATGTAACACCACAGAGTGGGGTCAGCAGATGCTGAGTTCGCCAGCTTTCTGCAGAGTCAGTCACTACAGACCTCCACACTTCACGTGGTCTTCAGATTAGCTCAAGAACAATGCATAGAGAGCTTCATGGAATGGGCTTCATGGCTGGGCAGCTGCATCCAAGCCTTACATCCCCAAATGCAATTTAAGTGTTGGATGCAGTGGTGCAAAGCATGCTGCCACTGGACTCTAAAGCAGTGGAGAAGTGTTCCCTGGAGTGACGAATAATACCTCTCTATCGGGCAGCCAATGCAATCACAAGGTAGTTTTCAGTGCAGTTCCCTCTGGGAACAGTCATTGTTCTGGCCAACCAGTTGGGCAATATGTATTGTTCCCAAGCAATTGGAAGTTGCCAGGGAATCGCTGACGTGATTGCTCGTTGCACATCTCTTTGGAAGTGGTGGTCACATGGTCCACCCAGGCTATGGCTAGATCTCAAAAGCAGTTGTTTGCAAATACAGTCATCGCATGAACTTCTATATTTTTTCCCCCACTGCGACCCTTTGTGGCCAACAGAAGAACTTGTGCGCTGTGCTTGAAAATACAAATCATTATTCTAGCTGTGTGCCTTCACCCTGTTTAGCACAATGTCACACTAGCCGACTACAAACCACATCATCGCTCTGATACACTGCTCACAGTTTGTGATCTTGCTGCTCGATTTCTATCTATTACCCAAACACGAGCAGTGGTTTCACATGCTTTTCTTTTTTCCTAGTTTCAGCAGAGGGCGGCCTAATGTGACTTGAGACCCTCAATTCAAGTAAAGAAAAGCTTCAATCACACAAAAAGTCTATCGTGCCATCAGAATAAAAACCTGAGATTCCTCTTTGAGCTGCCAAATGTAAAGAGTAGACAAGAATGGAGTTAAAGTGTAGAGCAGGAGAGACATTTGACAACTAAGAGCAGCTACAAGACTGCAGCATTCGACTAAGACCTGCATGAAATCAGACACAGCAGCACGATTTCAATTTTTAAAAAAACATTTTTTGGCATTTACTCTAGCGATACATAACCTTTTTCATAGCAAAGCCCTGCAAGCTAACCTCCAGTGTTTCAAAAGACTCCCAGGCCATGCTATCCCTGTCATTATCATAGACAGCCCCCCCATCACGCTCTCTGGTGCACAGGGTTCATTACACAGAATTAGATGTCACACAGATCAGAGCGCCCGTGATGCCACACAGTGCTCTCCTCCTCTGTTATCTCTGTAAAGCACCGTTGCGAGGTGGATCGATAGCTGAGGTTTGGAGCTTCATTAGCTCAGTATGACTCCATCTCCATCAAGACACCTCTGGCATGCTACGCTAGTGTCGCGAGATATATTTTACTCCCCGATCGTGAAGGTCGTGCTGCTTTACACACAAACACACGGGGGACAAACAAGGCCTTTCACACCTACTGTGCTGTGGGGTAGTGGAGCTGTGGGTGAATCTGTGTTAGGCTCTGGCTCAATAGACAGGAGAAAGAATGATGACAAATAAACAGAGGCAAGTGATTAATGGTGTCACAAAGTGCCTTGAGTGGAGGGCGAAAAAATTACAAGGATGAAAAGAGCTAATTTAAGGCTTTTCATTTCAAAGGAAAATGAGCGCTACAAAACAACTGGGATTTTCACAATGCTAATGATGTTTTGTTTGCATTGAAACGGCCAGTTGGTTTCATTTGGAAACAAGTTCAATTAAACCAACAGAGAAGATAAATGTGTAACAACCTCACAACATGATTGAGCATTCACCGCCCTTTTAGGATGTTTGATCTGACTGCGAGGCAATTCAGGCGCGCTGATAGCATCTGCCTCTTCTTCTTCTCTTCCATTAAGAATCATGTTCTGGTGAAGCTTATCAGACATCTAGGAATTCATTCACTTCTTCTGAGGGAGGCTGGAGGGAGGCCAACTGTACTGGAAACAGAAGGGAGGGCCCGTCTCTCTAAAGGACGCTTGGAGATGAGGAAAAGGGGGCTATCATGTCAGCCGGCATCCCCGGGGCAACATAAATGTGCCACGAATGCTGGTCTTAACAACTGGGCAGAGACATCGCTTACCGACTCCTGCAGGATTTATTCCTAAAACATTTTCTCTGGTTTAAATATTACTCAATTTTTAAACTGGTGGATATTTTTCCCTGATGTTAAACAGGTCTCTTGAGGTATTTGTGAAATATAGAGATGCTAGAAGCTAGAAGGTCAGAACCAAATATACTCGGTCATCTTCATCACACAATAAAGCCAACATCTGACGGGAGGGTGTGTCACACCACAAGCCTGTATAACCATCAGAGGCAGCAAAGACTAAGGTAGTAGCTAAAAAAAAGAAGAAAGAGGAGGTTTTAACCTCAAGTTTAGGTTAAGGTTCGCTGGCATCACAACACTGGAACAATTGGTTTGATACAAGCGGTATCTCACTAAAAGTAATTCAAGATCAGCTTCAGGGTCTCTTCAGATGGCTGCCTTTTGCTCTCCCGTTAAGCTCTGCAGTTTCAAAAATGTGTTGGCCAGGGGAAAAGGCCAACTTGAGCAGGGGAGCAGGATGCCAAGGAATGTACTTAAGATCTAAAACAGACAAGATTTAAAGCCAAGAGCATTTAAATGCCAGTACTAATCCACAGAATAATTCACTGCATAGCACAAAATGACTCTCCCTTACAGATACCATATGGCACCTATACGAAGGCAAAAAATATGGCAGGAGAGACGCTTCCCTCTGTTAAAGCTGCGCTGTCTATGTGATGAAAGAGAGAAACGAGCTCCTCTGTCTCTCACTTCCACTTGCATAGCAAGTCTATATATTTTACCCTCTCTGGTTCCCACTGTTGTTCTTGCCTCCATCATTGGGAGATTAGCCCAGAACAAACTGTTTGGTTTGCAGGGAGTTAAAATTTGCTAATGCATACACTCTCAAGTGTCCTTGTCTGCCACACTGCACTTAATTAGCATTTTAGTGTGAACAGTTTCTCTCTCCTCCAGTACCTCTGAAGAGGAAACATCACTCTGGCTCACACAAAAACACACATGAAAGTTGGGCTCCTGTAGTTTCTTCCGCGACTCGAGAACAGGACGGGGAATGGAAAAGAGAGTTAGTGGGGGTCGATGGAAAAATGGGATAAAAGTCTGCCATCTGAAAACAGATGTTGGGGCTCCAGAGTTGTCTCTTCTGAAGGGGCTTGAAAGGACGTATTAATATATGGGTCAGATGTATAAAGCTGAGGTTCAGTGTCTGAGCGTCGACACTGCGCAGGGGTTTCCAGTTTCAGTGACTCGGAGGTTGTGCACAGACAGAAACTAAATCTCCACAGACATTCCTGCTGCCGGGAAGTGAACATTTCCAAATGTACCACTCTTGTGGATGTAAATGAATTAGTGCACTTAACTCGAACACAAAAAAAACGAAGAACCGAGGAGACAATCTTTCACTGTTCAGAGTCCAGTGAAAGCTAGCGCACCAGGTTGGAAAATTACAGGTAATTGCTGAAGCCATTGAATCCAGTTTGGTTTTGGTTGAAAGACTAAAATAACAAAGCTCTGATTGCTGAAAAGACAAGGGCAGGGAGCTTGGAGGCCCCATTGCTAAGAGTTAATTTGATACATATTTCTCCCTCTTGAAATGTCTGAGGTACTGGCAAGAGACGACGAAAAGAAGAAAAAAAACTGAGTGAGAGAGAGGGTGAGACCCCCGCTCTCCCTGCAAATACTATCCATCTGCCATATTACATTTAACCAGCATGAGAAGCTAAGGGAGCGCCCTTGCACAATATTGTGTGAAGGCTGTCAAACTCAATGCAGGAGCTCAGTGCCCACTGCTCAGAGCTGAGGACACAGGGCCGCTTAAATTCAGTCTAATAATAACTTCTGACTGTGTGCTTAGCACCAGGAGAACATGTGGTGGGAAAAAAAGAGCTTTTAATTATTCATGGCTGCTTAAAAAACTAAAAAAAATGAAGAAAAAAAAACATCTAATTGAAACTGTGATATGATGACCCCGTGAGAAAAACACCAACAGCTTCCAGCCTACCTTTTTGAACAGTTTTTGCCTAATAAACAAATCAGAGTTATTCAAAATGAGCAGAGTAAGTTGGAAGCTGGAGGAGAAGCAAATAAAAATCCTGTCTAGAGAACATATTTCCTAAAGCGTCAAATTTTAGATGATTTCCAGTAATTTTATTGACATTTCAAAAAATATTTCAACATTTATTCTTTAAACTCAAGTGATTTCTGCACTTTTTGCACTTTTATTAAGACTTTAAGCAAGTGGCCAACTTCAGGGCTGATGTGGAAAAGCCAAAACCTGTGACTCTTCTAATGGCTCAGTCACACTGTGGTAAACAACAGGACAACAAACTTCCATCTGCAATGAAAAATCATGGTTGCCTGGTAGATGCATTGCTGTCGGAGACTGAAAAGTAGCTGGGTGACCTCACTTGGTGGGAGACGACCTGTCTCCAAATAATCGTCATCGACACACTCATCTGCCTGCGCCCCTGGGTGTTCAGGGTGCTAGTCTATTCTTTACATCACTTCCTCCATTCCCACACCATTACTCTAGACCAATCATTTTATTGCCTACCTTTAGTGCTCTTCTGTCATTCTGACTATCATCCGTACGACTTGCTTCCCTCCTCTCCACCTCACCCTTGTCACTCACATCTAAGCCTCCATCTTCATCTACACCACCACCAGTGTGCAGACTCTGGGAGGTCCAATCCTAATTCCTATCACTGCCTGACTCCTTTCTGCAATGACGATTCATTGGAGTCTAATTGCAAAACAGGTTAGTAATCAAAGTTTGCAGTCAAGTAAGTAAGTTAGTAAGTCAACCTTCCAAATGATCTTCTCCCTATTGAAGTGGTTGTGTTCTGGTTATATTCCTATATAAAGGCAGTTTTGCTGAGCACCTGTGTCCCATTCAATTGCAAACTAATAGCACACTGACTCCGTCTTGTGTTGCCGTTTTATTGTTTTCTTAATGCACCGAAATTGCTTTGAAGATGACTGCTAGTGGCTGCGGACATGATCCTCATCCTCGGAGCAAGTGCAGTCGACTTGATCGCAAGTTGACTGCACGTGGTCGCAATAATTTCTGTCGTGCTACCTAGTGTGACAGTAACATAGTAGCTGATTGTAAATGGCTCCAAAAATGAGTCAATCGCCCACACTGCGTAACTGAAATGACTTAAATTAATTTGACTAAAAGAAACAAAACATGGAAGAGAACTATAATCAAACCAATGCTGCAAATAATAATTAATTTCCTTACTGATTAATTATTCAGTGGGCAATAAATCAAATATGCTTTCCTCGAAATTCTATATCCACAACTTTAAAGTAATAAACTCGTAGCAAGAGTTGAGTATCATCAGACCACTGTGACAAACCCGGTGCTAACACTCAGTACTGGTAATGCTACAGCACTAAAATCAAGTTCAGAAGAAATCAATTGCCTGGAGGCAAGAAGTGTGAACTTTCATACCCTAAGCCCAATTTCCTTGAAAGTGGAGGTTCTAAATCAAATCAAGTCGAGCCAATGCACCATGGAATTATGCAAAAAATGACAAAGCTATACGAAGTGACAACTAGGAAGAAATACTGCCAAGGCTAAGAAACTTCTGAGCTTGTTTATTCACTCCACATGTTTTTTATCTTTCTTGTGCCGAGACACTACAAGTCAGCTCCGATCGGCTCTGTTTATATTTAAACCATGAGGGAGAAATATCGAATGCGCATAGATGAAGTAAACATGCATGTAAGGAAAGGGGGGGCACTCATCTGAAGTTTACTATACTCGTACATGCAAGAATAAAATCTTTAAAGGCTCATGATGCTATGGGGTTTTGATTTTTAAGAGAAGGGGGTCAGTTTCAGCTACAACTTCACTGCTGCCGAGTGGAGAGTGCTTCACTACCTGAGCACGATAATCACGCTCCGTGGAAATTATCTCAGCGGGCGAAAAAAAGTGAAAAACACTGAAGGAGCTCTTAACTTTTTAAAGTAAATGCAATAATACCATTAAAAGTTCTTGTATTTATAATCTGTCTGGGAGCCATTTTCAAAGTTATTCCTCTCCATTGCTTTAAACGGACATTTTCCTTCCTCAAAGCACTGAAATATTAGTATTGTAGGGTACTAAGAGCTTCTTGCACTTGATGGATATAATGACAGCCAGAAAATGAGCCTTTCTTAAGCTGCAAACAAAACCTTAAAATCCCCAAATTCAGATGCTACTGGTAGGCGTCGGCATCGCTTGCCAAAAGTAACGGGGTGAAGAAAATGTGTTAGATGTTAAATTACAATTGTCCAGAGGCATTCGCATGCTGCTCGGCTTTGATAATTCTGACTGAGAGACTTATTAGTCGCAGTGTGTTTGATATTACCTCTCTGTAGGACAAGATGACTAATGCATATCAGTGACTTATTTCAAGGAGATATACTGGATTATAGAAGGTTAAACCAGTGATATTTTAATCTGGGGCTAAATAAAAATGAGCCTAAAAATTAGTTGCCATTGTCACCGGGCGACTCAGACCTAAAAGGTTTTTCATGCCTCATGTGTGCATCATGAGTGCTTCTAGATCTTTGGGATATTTAATCCTATATTGGCCGTGGTATTAATAACATTTACAGCTGTTTTGGTTTTGTTCACTCAAAATAATAATATGCATTAAAAAACATTTCCATGCATTGCCGGAGTGCAAATACTAGCAGCAGGAATGCACCGAGATAAACAGTTGGTAAAAACAGTTGGATGGCAAAGCACAATGAGATGATGTGAGAAAAGTACTATTTAAATCTCAGATGAACAAAAGTACAATTTGCATTTTCTTTCACTGACCTTCAGTTAAAATTAGAGCTACATTTGGATGGGAGCTTTGCTACAGATCTAATGCTTTTTCCTGATGCAATTTTTGCAACTCTCCAGCACAGCCGATGTTTTAATCAAGTTTGTTTCCACTGCACTGTCTCGCTTTTTGCTTTTATTAAGACATCAACTTTCTCACCTCAGTGTCGAAAAACATTCTCGCTGTATTTTGAATTTTACTTTGTAAAATGTATTTATTTATTTTTAAATGGATGTAAATGCACTTTTTTCTCTCTAATCTCTGTTTTCTCCACATAACAAACACTCAAATATATTGTTAATTTCATCTCATTTCTCATGTTTTATCCAAGTAACCCTAGCTCACTAATAAAAATGCACATGTTATGGACTCCACACCCAGGGTTGGCACATGCCAAATGAGCTGAACAGCCAACTAACATGGACAGGGAGACACTGGGCTCAAGTTGCTTTGTAATCTCCAGAGGTTATAGACTAAAATGCACCACCTAGAGTAGGGCTGTTCGATATAACGATATATATCGGATGACGATATAAAAACGTCTATCGTTTCATTTTACGCTATCGTTTGTTTCGTGGTGTCGCAAAATAAACTGTTTACGGCAATACTTTTTCATCGTTTTGATGGTCACTGTAGTGGCTATATTCATTTCTTAAAGTTCTCTCTTTCTCTTATATTTTATATAACCACAGTACAGATGGACAAGCGCCTGTTTTTATGCGTTGTGGTTAGCAACAACGACGGTAACAGCATCGCGTGTCCGCTTGTTTATGTTCCACATAAACCTTTCACAATAAAGCTCAAGATCCTGTTGAGACTTTTCAAAATAAACTGAATCACGTGAAAAAGCAGATTATTTACGGATGAGAATTAAAAAAGAGCCGCCAGGTGCTAAAAAATAAACGTTAGACTCAAACGTTAGAACAGGCTTTTCCCCGCAGCACGCCGTGTAATAAATACTCACAAAGAAAACAGCGGCTGTTACAACTTATGTCTAAAAATTTATCGTTTCATGCATCGGTTAAAACACTCGACTCCAGCAACATGACGCGCAGCTGGAAACACTTCCCGCAAGTCGAGCGGCCCGAGATTCACAGAATTTACAGAAAATGTTACATTTTTGTGATTTATATCGTTATCGGGACGATAGAATTCTTATATCGGGATATGAGATTTTGGTCATATCGCACAGCCCTAACCTAGAGTCAATTCTACCCACCTTTACATATCAAATTTAAGAATAAACAAACGACTTTAAACCAAAATCATGAGCCGGTATGCATTATTGTAACTAAACACGCATAATACACCCATACAGAAATACACTTGTCTCGGTTAAGGTCGGAGTTCATGATTCAACAATAAGGAAGAGACTGGGCAAAAATGGCATCCATGAGAGACTTCCAAGGTGAAAAATACCTCTCATACCAACAGTCAAACACGGTGGTGGTAGTATTATGTTTGGAGCTGCTCTGCTACTATCTGCTCTCTACCAGAAAATCCCAAAGGAAACCATCAGTTTGGGTCCTGAAGCTGAAGGTTATGCAGCAGGACACTGGACAGTTTAGGTCTGGAAAGGCCAGGTTAAAGTCTGGATTCAAATCCAATTGCGATGCTTTGGCACGACCTTAAACAGGCCGTTCATGCTCGAAAACCCTCCAGTGTGGCTATATTCAAACATTTCAGCAAAGAAGAACGTGCCAAAATTCCTCCACAACAATGTGAAAAACTTGTTACCAGTTGTTGTAAAAATGTAGATATCAGCAAGGGGGAATATATATTTTGCAACACCATAATTGCAAAATTATTAACAGATACAATAACTTGAGAATCCATTTGTTAAAGTTAACCCACAGAGTCAGTTTTAGTCTCTAACAAACCACATCCCAACTAATTTACTTCGATAAGTAACAAACCGAGAACTCGTAGTTGTGGTGACAAAGTAAAAGCCTTTACATTATAAACCTCTTCAGCCAAGATAGCAGAGAAGGCCAGTCACTCTCCGGCCGGATTTATTATGACGAGAGCCTCTCAGACAGACAGAGAGTCAGCCTCGGCTTCTACAACCACCATCCATTTTTCTAAAATTTCAAAGTGCTTGAGATTTCTAAGTGGAGCAGTCTAAATGAAACACACGGGACGTGGAGTGCAATATGTGTGAATCCTCTCTCAATAATGTGCCCATACGTGCCAGTGTTTGGCGACTGGAGGATCCTTCTCTTTAAAGAAACAAAGAAACATTAACAAAAAAAAAATGTGGTATCTAACGTGTCAGTCTGGTTGAAAAGTATCCATTACTTAATATACACCCACACTTCTCAGAGCTGAGCTGCAACATGAAAAATTACCACTTAAGGGAAAAATAAACGTATAAAGCTGGTCTGAGGAGCAGGAGGTGGAAGGTTGCCTTCTAATTGCTGGAGGGGAGAGAAACCATGTTAGAGTAAACAAAGTCTGATCGATGGTGGGGATTATAACAGAAAGAGCCTTTGGCCTTTGGCCAAGACGAGCAAACACACTGGTCTCTGTCTCCGCTACAGATGGAAAAAATTGCCAAGGCAAGAAGCTGGAGAGTTAAAAGCATTATATTTCACAGGGGTGGGGGTGGTGGAGGGGCAGACAGAGAGTAGTACAATGCCAGATATGACATGTAGCCAACTATATCATGTCTTGGCTATTTGTATCAGACAGAAATGCCAGTAGATAAGAGAGCAGTGTTGTGAGTGTTATGGAAGGCTGTTCCGGCTGGAGGCTTAGCTTTAGGTCAGGCTATACTCCCACAGCGCTGCAGTGTTGTGTGTGAAACCTCTCAATCACCGCACGCACAAGTTCAACGCGCTGTTAGCTGGTCACGGCCGGGGAGAAATGTGTTCTGTACACTCTCGGCTTCAATGTGGCAATTGCAATTCACATAAGCCACTTAAGGAAATCTGCAGCAGGAGAGAAAAAGGTATAGAACTGAGAGGGGGGGGGCTTACGAGTTACTCGAGTCTTTTAAAGACCGAGTCTCGTCATCGGGTCGGGTTTCCTTTTTTTTTTCTTTTCCATCAAGTCTTCTAAATGAGTTCACTTCATTGCTTTTAACCTCCTTTAAAGGTATTAAGTGTGAAAATAACATAATTAATCACTTCTGCCTGAAACATGTTTAATTTCAAGATGTAATATGAGCAAAAGTGCTTTTCTATTTAAAAAAAAAAAAGCATGTGCAAAATTTAAGCTATTCTGCCTGGGATGTCATTCAGTGCAAAACGAATACTAATGACTTTTGAATCCATTCAGTGACTCGCTTCAATTTGTGATTTATATTAATAGCCCGTGTATTGCTTTCTCCACATCCAACAGTGCCGTGTTCTGCTAAATTTCACCATAATATTCATGTCGATAAACAGGTGACGACTTGGAGAAAGGGCTGATTATATTTGCTAATCCCCAAAGAAATTAGGCGAGATTGATGAATGCGTGCATATACTCCACACAAAGCCTTGGGAGTCTCTAAAAGCTGTTACCATGGTGGTATCCCATTAGAATAACAAACATTTCCCCTGGATGTTTAACATCGCTTCCCAGTGAGCAAAGCCCTCCCTAAACCTCCCCTCTCTCTCACTCTCTCTCAAGCACCTGCCTTCACATTTTCCACTTCTAAAATTCCACCAGCCGCCTGGAAAAAAAAAGGGAAGGGAAGGGTGAAATATGAAATACAGTTAGGAGAAAACTTGAGTGCCAAAAAAAGGACTTTTCTTCAAACCCGTAATAACTTTCCATGGGAATAAGTAGAAACTTAAAAAGAATAACACTTCCCCTTGATTTTCTACTTCTACCACTTTTTTAAGCAGGCAGTGAATTTCCTGGAGTGATAAGGGCTTAGCCAATGTAATCCTCAGAGGACCCTTCTCTGGCATGCCAGGAATCAAGAAACCTTTCCTCTCCCTCTCAAAAAAAAAAAAAAAAAAAAAAAAAAAAAAAAAAAAAAAAAAGACAGAGAGGGAGAGAGAGAGGCGGCAACAGTAGGTTTGGGAACAAGGAGGAGAGGCAGCCAGCATGCCATCTCCCGCACATGCTGGCGAATGCAAATTAGCATGTGTGGAAAGAGCAGCCGGACTCGCCTCAGCTGGAGATCAACGGAGGAATATTGATATGACAATGCAAGGAGCTTCCCTGACACAGACAGCAGGGGCCACTGAGGATGCTCTAATTGGCCTCATGCAAAGAAAAGGGTGGGATTGGCAGGGCTGTGGGGGCAGCCATAAATGTTTCACAGAGATTGATTCATTATCAGTTTGCTCAACAGGCTGGGTGGGCCTCGTAAAAGTGTTACATCTTCAACTGGTAGCATGTAAGTCACTGGCACCGCGACAGGACAGAATATATCACCCTGACCTTTCACTTCAGATATTGAAATGAGAGCCTGAAACATGACTTGCCACACCGCAGGACTACCACTCTTGCATTTCAAAATTGCAGACTGCAGAAGGCTAGTGCGATGATAGGTGACAGCGCGAGGGAAAACATTAATAATTTACCAACGCCTCCTCTGTCAGGATGTGCGGCGCTATGATGTGCTTTTTTCCCCCCTTACGTTAGACGGCAAAGCTGGCGGGGCAAGTTTGAGGTGTAAATATTCTTTTTGATTAAGATCCTACTACATTGTCGCGAGGGGGGAAAAAGCAGGCCTAAAAAGTTTGACAAATTAACCAATTTCCTGAGTTTTGTAACATCTGGTTTGCATTACTGCCCAATTAACGGCTTCTGTATCATTAACACTTACGCGCACAACACCAACCTCTACGACTGCTACACGAGCGCTCGTAAAGATTTACAGCCAAACTCTCTTCCGTCTTTTAATGTGGTTAAACAAGTCATTTTCTGCCCAGTGATAAATGTGCCCAAATTATTCAATATCCCCGCAAAAAAATAAAAAATAAATAAACGTGTGTGTTAAAAAAGAACCGAAAGCTTCACAGGCACGCTGATAACTGGAAGCCATTTAAGAGCCGTGAGAAAGGCAGTTGAGCATCTCAGCTTCTCGCTGGGTGGTTGGTTACATGTGGCTGACACATTTGCATCTTCAAAAGATGCACACAGACAACCTCAATATGTGTCAGAATGTCTGGGCGGCATGTGGAAAACCCCTGTCCTGCCTCTGAAGAGGTTTCCTCCCCCCTCTCAAAGACTATACGACATCTCGTTGTCCTTTATCTGTCAAGCAGTTGCTTCGAAAAAAGTGAACTGTAAACACGTTGCTTGGACTGGATGCACAGAAAGCAGTTGCTGCGTGCGCTGCGGCGCTGTCTGCTCTGCACTAAAACCAAAAAAGACGCTGCAGGAAACACCAAATCAGGAGCCATTACACAGCAACAAATATGACAGGAACAGTGCCTCGCATTATTTGAGCTCCAAGACTCATTCACTCAGTGTCTCTTCCAATGAGCGTGAACAATGCAAGCAGAGTGTGCATTGTGCTGCAGAGCAGGAGACTGTTCCTCTGAATTGGGGGTAAATTACAAAAGAGGCCTGTGCAAATTAGACGTGATGGCTTCATAATACGTCTGAAGTGTCAGCTTCTCCAGAAACTTATCCCCAGGCTACACTCACGGATCGGCGCTTTGAACTTCCAATTATTGCTGCCAAACTGCAGCAATCACCACGCTGTAAAACAATGATTGTAGCACTGCAAAAACACACAGGATCAATCCTGACTCATCAGGGTTTACCGACTCAAAATATGCACTCATTACACGGTGCAGGTAATCTATAGACATAAGGAAAACACATATCCAACCTTTTGGCTTTAAACACAGTAGCGTGCAAGTCTTTACTTTTCCTTTCTGATGCAACTTTTCGAATCGCGGTCCTCGAAGAAGATTAATATCTCTGAAGTGCTTGTAGTGGTTTTAATCCTGGGAGACCATTTGTTACAGAAGGAAGAAGAGGACTGGAGGGAAACAGCTGTATTTCAAGAGGAAACATCTAGAGCTAGTGCGCCCGCCTGCTATTCATTTGCTGAGGGAATATATTCAAGTGCTATCACGGTTCCATAAGATTACTGCACAGAGAGGACTCGTAAACAGAAACACAAAACCCGAACAGGATCTGGCAAATGTGTGCAGCTGCTAAGCAATTTCATATTACAATATGACCTCTTACTCATGTATAATTCTGCTGGCGAAGAAATAAATTACCTTTGCAATTTGGGACACCTCCAAAGGTGCTACTGGGTGCCATTTGTCTGCAATATGTTCGGAGATTGTGAGGCTGCAAAAACTGAAAAGAGAGGCTAAACCCAGGCGGGATGACCGGGTCGAACACCTCAGTTGATCCGGAAAAAGTGACCACGACGGATGAATAGAGTGAGACAGAGAGTAAAATGGAGCCCAGGGAGGTGGGGGGGTGGAGGTGGGGGGTGGATGCTGACAGAAAGGAAAGAAAAATGCTTCCCGTAAACACACACCAAGAATTATTTACTCACAAGGCTAAACATTAAACAGTCGTCTCATCCGTAATTAAGCCTCGTTTTTATTTCCCAGTGACAAGTAAGCAATATACATGGGACGTCTAGTTAAGATGCATCAATATTGTCTCCTCAACTCCGCCTGCTACATAATTAATACACGCACTGACATGACATGGATATGATATGACAAGAGTATCAGAGGCGAAGACTTCGAAAAAGAGCTGAGTGGATGCATTTTTCATGAACTGCCGAGCTTCCCAGCCAAAGTTCTAGACATGATTTTTCCGTATTAGCGAGGAAAAGGGGGCAAGGAGGGCAAGAGAGACAAATATGTGAGCGGGAATGAAAACAAACCTGGAATTTTATAGAAAGCTGCAGTAATGTTGAGACGTCCACATCGCTCAGACAAGAGGCTGGCTTTGGCCTTGTATCCACCTTTTTAGCTATCGGGTCAGGGTCTGGTTTAAAAGCAGCAAATGCAATACAACCTATTTGTACCTTCTGATGCCTGATGTCTCAACATCTGACAGGCTGTGCCTGTGAATTCTTAATAAAAACGAAGGCTGGATTTCTTTCTTTTTTTCCATTTCACCCCGGATAGGTTAAGCTATAAATAGCTTTGATTTCTGCTTCTGTGGAAGAAAAAAAAACAGCACAGGTGTAGAGAAGAATTCATTTTGCAGTGTATTTGGACAAGGCTGCTGTGCTCTGGTACAGGAGGAGGGTGGGCAGTCTTGCAGGGGCCATTCCTCCTCATTCAGAGCCATTACCACCCCACTGTCACTGTCAGTCTGTCCCGTCACCCATCACAGAGCCCAGAGTGTGCTCAAACTTCACAACTAAATCGCATTCTGCACACAAACGGCCGGGGCCACGCTGCAGCTACTGTATCTAATCTAATCTGTGCATCTCTTGTGTCCACACACACACACACACACACACACACACACACACACACACACACACACACACACACACACACATATATAAAAATAAAAGTTTCTGGAAAGGCAGGCCTACATCGTAGCTCCTCAATTTTGTACAATTTCACCATGTGTGGTGAAACAAGAGTCAGCGATGCAAATCAGAAATCGGGATTTGCCTCGATTATTGGAGCTTTATCAGCTCATTAAGAAACATGGAGGCATTTCTCAAATGAGCGTGCGATATTCCCATTAAAAAGCCAAATAAGGGAGTACTTAGAACACATCAGCGCGAGTCCTTGGGAGAGAGGGGAAAGTAGTTTTTCGATTGATAAGCTTACAATCTGGTCAGTTTAAAAAACAAACAAACAAAAAAAGCACCTAGGGGAAGCAGCAATTTAGCAGAAAGAGCAGAGCGAATGTTCTCAGGTGGCCCTGATGGCCACTTGTCTGCCCCTCAGTGTTATAATGCCCCGGTACAAAACGGCACATCGTATTAAAAACTTGACAGATTTATTATTACAGTTGTTTAACCTCTTCATAATCAAATCATGTTAGGGGTTCAAGGAGACACTCTCTCTCTCTCCCGCTGAATTACAAACATTAAATTCTCGCTCTGTGGCTGGATCCAGTCACCCCATGCAGGCACATTTCCTGTTTACATCCAGCATCATTAAATCAAGTGTATGGGGGGGGGGGATATTTAAAAAAAAAAATTACATGAATCACGCCACTATTTACACTTACAAGTCCCGTGTTAGAATCGCAATAGGAAACTGCTTTTCACAGCCATTATGTTGTGCCTAGGGGAAATAACAAGGTACAAAGTTAGTATTCGCCCCTCGTTTTGTCCACTGAAACAGTCATAGCCTTTGTGGTACAAGCTGCACTGCTAACACTCAAAGAGCTGATTGGCAGGATACAAATTTATCACTATTAAAGTGAGTGGGCAAAGCTGCATTAATCCCACAGGCTATGTGTGACAGACAGGAAGGGTGACGTGCTGGCATATTGCGTTACATGTCCAGTAATTGCCGCGGCGCAGAGTGCTCACAGGTGAAATCGTAGCGTACAGTACGACGGCGAGCGAAGCATGTCATCGGGCCGACGGGACAGGACTGTCATTAGCCGCGGGACGTTGATGATTGAGTAACACTCTTACTCTTTTGCTGCAGAGGAAAAACAACCAGATGCCTTCGGCACAATCAATACAGTTTGAGCGGCTGGAATTCAAATGGAGACTATTCTGGCTGCGTGACACGGGATGAATACACTATTACTTATTCTGGCTCCATTCAATGTCATCATCAGCCTTTACAGTGTCAGATCCGCTCAATAAAGGGCATTATTTCCAAAAGGATAAGCACTGCATTAATCCTTTTATGCTGCTTTCAGCAGGATAGACTCTCCCATAGCTAATATTAATGTGCTGGGTGTCAAGAGTGAGATGGCTAATCCTGATAACTCAGGATGTACAGTCAACTTTGCAGATGGCTATCTGCCCCGCGCTAGCACTCCTAATAGGCACAGGAACAGGATGTACTTTTAATGCTGCACTTCCCGAATGTCGTCTTCAAAGAAAACGATAATTTTCAACGGGGCTTTCTGAACTGAGAAGATAAGCCAGGGAACGGGGGAGGACAAAATAAAAATGATGCTTGCCTCAGAGAGGAAAAATAGCTTCCTGATATAGTCCTAGCTCCCTCTTTAAAGCTGACACCTAGAACATACAGTTTATCAATTATACATGAAGCCAGAATCCATCTTCTGTTGGCAGCTTGTTTGGATCCGGCCCGAGCCCTCTGAGTGGTGAAATGTGTCTGGGAGCCCCCATCCCTCCTGTCGCCTTTTTCCACTTGCAGCCTGTCCTTAAATCAATCCCTTTTTAGGCCTGAATTTATTTTTCCTGTAACAAATCTGTCTTGGCAAATGATGTCACATAAGCGGGGAGAATGACAGCCTGATGTCTATGTGGGGAACATCAACCTTGCTCCAGCAGCCTCCTCCCAAGGTGAGTAATCATGCTGAGGAGCGGTGCAGAGTGTGGATGCCAGCCAGAGTCCAAACAAACCCAGAGTCTGTTGCTCAAGATAAACAAACCAATTAGGGGGAAGGCATGTTATTCCTCAGTTGGTGGGATATTTGCTAGATGGAAAATAATCAATGCATTCTTATTTCCACGGCGTGAAGCTGAAAAAGTCCTGAGCAGAATAAAATCTAGGCTGAGAGGCAGAGTAAAATTATTCATTAGAAAAAATAAATAAATAAATAAATAATGGGACTAAACTAGCTACTAGTCATGTAATTAATCCATACAGGCTCAGTGGAGAGGGGAGAGCACAGAGGGGAAGATTCATCAGAGCTTTTTTGCCCCCTTGCTCCCAGGGATACATGCCCTTCTTGTGTGGATGAGTCAGCTTACATCTTCTGACAACTGTGAGCCAAGGGCTTTGTCAAAAGGAACCACAGTTATTGTTTTGATTGGTCCCCCCTTGTTATGTTGGGAGCGCAAAATGCTTTCAAATGTGATTGCGCCACAGCATCTGAAAATAAAGCACGCACATATAGAACATCAAAAAAAGGACATGTCTGCTTTTTATTTACTGAGGACAATCATTTGGCACTTTGGCGCTCTCTCTGGCCTCTCCCAGACACTGGAGCGAGCAGCACTATCGGTAATTGCGGGGAGCGGCCTCGGTGGCCGGCCAAAAGCATTAGACAACTGGGCTCACGGTGCATGACATTCAAGCTGGCTAGTAACGACGGACGCTAATCAAAGCGTCTCTGGCCTCCCCGCGACAGTGTGACTGGAGGACTTTTGCCCAGTTGGGGTGATGTGCAGCTGCTCTGGCTGCCTTTCCACATTTCCCCCCGCAGGGCCTGGGCACCAGGCTAACCACTGGCACAAGACTTTAGATGCTGGAGAAACAAGAAAAAAAATGGCAGAGGCTAACAATAAAACACATGAAAAATAAATCAGAGCCAGCTTGTTAGCATGGCAGGGAGAGGAGCAAAGAGGAAAAGAGAGAGAGATGGGGACAGAGAGAGGAAGTTGGAGCGGGGAAAAAAAAAAGAAGTGGGTTAAGAGATTTAATGTGCTGCTGAAAATCTGACACTTGCCAGAGGTCCAAATGTTCCAACAGAGCAACGGCAGCCCTGCCGGCTAAGTCTCTTTAAAGCCTCCAAAGCTGCTTACAATATACACTTGAGAAACAATAGATAAGGTCAGAGTAGTAGCCTATGTCTGAGTGGGACCATGTATGAAAGATCAACACTTTCACACTGCGTGTGCTGACCTCAGGCATGCTGACGGCAACCCGGGGGAAAAAGACGTTTGTATTAATTCTGAAGCAATTAAGTGACTGATTAGACAAGTACACTTTTTTTTCCAATTTCAGAAAGTAAAAACAGGGCGATGACAAAATCTGAACGATTTGAGGAAAGTATTGAATTGCAGTTTTGCCTTTGCGGTTTGATTTTGAATTAGTTCTGACTTTCTGTACCTTCCTACCTGAAAGACTAATAAAAACAGATCACGTCAAAGTAACTCAAGGGATACTTTTTGACATTTACTTGATACCATCTTGTTGCTTCGGCAGTAAGCTTAGCTTAAAGGGTCCTAAAGTAAAGAATTCCCACTAACAGATTGTGTAAAGTTGACTAATTAGTACATTTCATGTTGTTTGATTAATCCTTATGAAGACAGAAAAGATAAACCGCTTGAGAAAAAGCACTTACATTTTGGGAATTTCGCTTATGTACGACTAAAAGCAGAGACTCAAAGAAATCACTGCTACATATTATTACTTAAAAAAAATTAGGTTGGCTTCACAATGCAGCAGATATTGGACTGAGATCAGCCACTAACTTAGGAAAGAATCTTACCATTAAAAAAATTCAAGAATGCATCATCAACACATGAATGGATCATTTGCTTTCAGGCCTGATTTATGAACTAATGTTTCAGATGAGACAGCAACTACTAAAAGCAGCTTACAACTCTAATTTCACTGTACGTCACATTACACTGCAACAACAAAACGAGCAGAACAGAACTCCATCTGCCACATTCTTTTGAAGCACTCTATATGGGTTAATTATTTACCAAGTTACATTCTCAAGGATTCAGACCATTAGACAGTCAAAATAAAACGACTTCTAGCCAATGCTTGTTACTTATAACTAATAATTAGAGAATATAAATTACCTTTTCTCATGATAACTCAGTAAAAATATTACTACAGCCTCCTCGGTGGTTGCCCAGAGATTGCACTGAATTTTGTGGCTGTCAGAGACGAATACACCATCTGCTGCCTAGAAGTTGAGCATGCAACACCCTCAACCCTGGGATACCTGTGCAATCGCTTTGGACTGGCTGCAATCACTGTCAAACAGACTGGAGAAGATGTGCAAATAACTGCTGCCTAATACCTAAGCGGAGACAGATTACTGACAAGTTGCAATCAATCTTAAACAGTCTGTGCTGATGGCCAACTCATCTGTGATCCAGCTCTTTGCAGTTGGACTCTCAACTCAACTGGTAGCCAAGCTGGTTGTATTAAGTTCCCATGTCCTTTTGCATCTAAATCACTGAGGAATTTATGTATTGCTGTTTTAGGATTCTGAACTCTTTTTGAAGGTCTCCACCGAGTCAGCTTGGAAAGATCGGTCCCCTCGAGTTCTGAAACAAGTAGGGGGACCACTAAAAGGTTTCGATTCGATGACCTCAGGTTATGAGAAGAGGTATGTATATGAATCAAATCAGCAATATAGGGAGAAGCCTGTCCCTGTAATGCTCTAAAGGTTAAAACTAAAATTTTAAAATGGAACCTAAATCTGACTGGTCATATGAGCTACCTTTTTTTAACGGGTCAGTAGTCCCGCTGCAGAGTTTTGAACAACCTGTAGATGAGCTAGCCCTTACTTGTTTAGATAAGTAAACAGACTAGTACAGTAGCTGAGTCTTGTAGAGATAAAAGCATGGATTATCATCTCAAGGTCATTTGTTGACATGATAGATATAAGTTTTGAAATGTTCTTCAAGTGAAAAAAAAAGCATGTTCTTACTATTTGATTTAAATTTCCCTCTAAAGAAAAAGCTTCATCAAAAATAATACCTAGATTTCTAAGGTTATGCTTCTGTGAGTAACCTAAATCACCCACTTGATGTTTAATATCAGACATTGCACTGTCCGGTACAATAATCAAAGTTTCAGTTTTGTCTGGGTTTAGCTGTAAGCAAATGTTGTTCAACCATTATTGAATGTTTAATGTATGATTAAGTCAATCAGAGCAGAGAACTATGAACTTCAGCTAGAAGGTTTAAATGAGTAGTAGAGCTGAATGTTGTCAGCAAAAAGATGATAAGATACATCAGGAAACTGCCGCATTGTCTGGCCTAAAGGAAAAATGTATATTAAAAACAGAATAGGTCCCAGCATGGAGCCCTGAGGAACTCCACACAGCAGCTCTGTGGATTCAGACATGATCTGGTTTGCAAACACACTAAAATTGTATTGTATTGTATTATAAAGGTAAAGACCCTGCAGTAATAGAGCAAAAAAACCCAACAATCAGATGAGCCCCCATGGGCAAGCAATTTGCAAAAGTAGAAATGAAGAATTCCCTTTTCACAGGAAGAAACCTCCGGCAGAGGCAGGAAGGATTGAAGGTAAGGGGAGGGAGACAGGACAATTACATCCCACACAGAATTAAAGGATCTGAAATAATAAAAAAAAAACCTTCTGGAATACAATGTCAGTAAATTCATTATAAAATACTGTACATCAGCCTCAAAAGTCATTATTGTCATTTTAATTCACTGTGTATCCAGCATAAAATGACAGAACAAAGCTGTGCCCTAGCTTATTGTAGATCATAAACAAATTAAAGCATGAAAGGAAAAATAAAACCTTGCAGAAGGAAACAATTCTCAGAGAACAGTGTCCCACATCTGCTGAACAGAGATGCACATCTGTGGTGATTCTTTGTAGGCCTCTTTCAGAAACTGTCACAGTGACCTCAGTGCTACAGATGGTTTGTGGCGAGGAGACGATTCCAGCAATATTTACTCAGTCAAGGCTTTATTCTCCAGCGTGATAATGTAACACCGTCTGACACTTAACTCTACTCACTATCTTTGCCCAGGAGACATGCTATCCTAAAGCGTTTGCGGTTCCATCATGTGAATCTTAATCAGATACTTAGCCAGTAGAGCAGGTTTTTACTCTCCCTGGTGAGAGTATCAACACATGGCCATCAGGCACAATTCACAGCCGCAAAGTGGCTATTTATTTTCTGCTCAGCATTACTTGACAAATAATTACTCAGTCTATTCAATTAAGCCGTGGAACTCACACAAATGGCCACAACATCCCAGTGTAGCACTGAAACATTATTCCACGTTTTACAACTCGGTCTCATGAATAAAAAGGCACACACATGGCAGGTGCTTTGATGCCTAGGGAGCGAGGGGACAAGGTGACGGGAAGCAGAAATATCATTAAGTCCGAACTATTTCATCCACAGGAAAACAGCCTTGTTGTCGGTGGAGCAGATGCGCAGAGTAATCTGGGATGAAAGGACATGGTGTTTTCCCGACTGCAGAAGAAAAAACAGTTTTTACAAGGTGACGTGTGTAGAAGCAGAGAGTCGCAATGCTGCTAGAGCACTATGGACCGCATCCTGGGAGCTTACCACAGGTGCAAAACAATAGATTTTTAATTGCGTTTATTATTTTTTATTATTAATTTACAGATCCCACCGAGTCACAAATAGCAGACTGATGATTTCTGTGCATTCAATGCATCAGTGAAGGGGTATCAGAGGTATTTAATGTGAGTTTCTTGTTTGCTTGTGACTTTACCACCTCTGTTTTTTACTTTTTTTTTTTTTACTTCAATTAGCTTTATTTTGACCTCAGCGGCAGAGAGAAGAAGTTAGGAGGACTGTGAATGACAGCTAAAGACAATGCAACTGTCACAATGAGATTAAATGAATAAAGTTTTTAACAAAATAACTATATAACATTAAAAACAAAGTTTTTCTTTGTTCCATTGGTATTTTTTAATCTAAGAATACATATAAATTCAACAAAGGTATTTGTATTTATGTATTGATTATATTTTGTTTTATGAAGCAATGCTTGGGTAAAGCTAACTGAGTATCACAGCTTACTAATTTAACAATGGCATCAAACTAATATTCCGCATTGACTGAATCCTCAGTCAAGGTTCCTGCAACTATACAGGAATGAAAAAAATCCTTTTAAACTTCACACAGAAATCTGTGCACAACAATAAATACATAAAGATCAATACATAACCCACTGCGTACGATGAGAACTTCCTCTCTGTAATAAACAAGGTGAAATCTTGACATCCTGAAAACCTTCAGCACAACAACACATTTCCTTTGTCAAAGATTACACTGTAAATATAGAATAAATGGGCAAACAGAACAATCACTAGTGAGATAAAAGTACATTATCTCTCTACCATCCATCCGTTTTCTTCCTCTGATATTTGTGGTGTGGGGCTGGAGCCGGGTTACCGGTCAGCCATTGCATTGCATTCAATGGTAATGCAATATTAAGCGACTGGACTTTTTTAATATTCTTGAAGACGTCCAGTCGCTTTTCTTTTCAGGATCCTTAGATTACCATGACCTGAATGACTGAGAATCTACACAGACACAATAATACAAATTATAGGACTGTCAAAGAGATCAGTCTGATTACATGATAGTAATTTGTGATAGACTATTTGTGTGCTGTTTAGAGAGGTTAAGTAAGAAAGCCGTTGCACACCACAGCAATCGCCATCTGCTGGGCTCTAGATAGAAATAAGGTTTTTTACTGGCTTCATATTTCTGAATTTGGCTTACATCCACCTGCAAGGTCAACTTAATGATTTATTGGAAAGAAATTGACAAAAAGCCTCAAAACTCAAACATATGAGTTATACAAGTGTATATGTGTATTGTCAACATATGCAAAATGCCATATGTTTTAAAATATTATGTCCCATATGACCTCTGACCTCTCCTTCAAGATCAATAAATTGATCCAAAGTGATAATAAAGCTATTTAGCGCTACTTAAATGATTATGAGCTTTCAGACTGACAGGAACATGGTGGCATGTACATTACTGTAACAGGTTATAACTTTTTAAATACATAATAGTTTCAATACACGAGCATTTTTGTATCTATTAAACGCACACAACGCATAAAATGAGACCAAATACCAGCAGCCATGGAGTGGATGCTGCATTTATTAATTCCCTTGAAGGAATTTTGAAGAGAAACTTTACAGTGGATAGATCTCACATTCAGAATTCAGACTCCATTTTTAATATAATGCAGTAGTCTATGTTGGTACACATTATTTATGTTCTAACCATAAACACTGTAAATCAAAATGAATACACGAGGGCTCCAAGTCCAAGAGAACTTTTACTTTTAATGCACTACTGCTTTTTTTACTTAACCAAAACATCTAAAAACTGTCTGCCAAATCTGACACGGCAAGAACGAATCGAGTCTCAAGGATAATTGTAAACAACCTAAATAAATTACGCAGTGCAGTAAAAGCCACAGTGTCTCAGCAGCCAGTGTCTCTGCCCTCTTCACCCTAATTTGCCACACTCCGCCCACTCAGGCCTGCAGCGCCGTGGAGCTGGCTGATCCTCCAGCCGGGCCGGGCCAGCCCATACGTCCCACTGGCACAGGACATCCCGCCAGGAGCCAATCACCAAGCCTGCGCTCCTGACAGCTCATTACCACTCAATTAGGCAGGTGCACCTCCATGCACAGTCTTCTGACAAATACAGCCCTCCCAGATGCATGTTTAACATTCAAGAGAATTATATAGTGACAGCAAACAGTAAACGCCTCACCCTTATCACTTGATTGCCTCAAGATTGAAATCCTATAATTGGCCTAGGCCAGCGGGAGAAAAAAATAAATTAGCCAATAAATATGATGCAGTCGACTTGTAATTGAACAATTATGAATTCATATTCATAAGATGTTTGCTGCCAATTACAAAATGCCATCTGATTAGGCGCAATTTGAAATGACATTGTTCCACGCTAAAGACACTGTGGTGTCAGCCTAATAAAGAGGAGACACATCATAGCAGTAGCTCGGCCACCGACATGACCTCCAGAGATGAGAGACATGCTGACACAGTGGCTTGGCTGGTGACAGACGGGATTTGGCACCCATTGCTCTTTGTCCCCCCTTCAAAACCTACCGCTTACGCTCGCGTGCACCGAAAAATATCAGCGCCGAGGGTTGACTTTCACAAAATTTAACACCAGTGGGCACAGATTGTACACATAACAAAACACAAGCAAGGCAAAAATTTAAAAAAAAAAAATCTCGATCCCTTGAGAACAGATTCTAATCAAGATGAAATGATTTACAAATCTATTTAATAAGGCTTGCCAGAAGTCAAACTTGGCATGTAAATGCGGTGGGGATTAAATTTCATCGGCAACCAAGACTGTAACTGATCGCCTGCAGACAAAGGGGGAGCCTGCCAGATTTTTTTCTCCCCCATCCACTTCTATTCCCTCCCTCTCCCTCTTTTTTCTTTTTTTTCCTCTCCAGTGCCTGCGTTTTGCCTCGTGATCCCTCCCTGGCTGTGTGGAAGGACAGGGGCAGTGCAGAGTGGTGCAGTACAGAGTGTGGAGGAAAGAGAGAGAAAAGACAGAAAAGGAGAGGCAGGAAGGAGAGGGGAGATGGAGATGGAGGAAGGGAGGAGATAAAGAATGGTGGCGAGAGGGGGAGTAAGAAGGAGAGAAGGGTAGAAAAGCAGGAGAGAGGGAGATCTCAAGGTCAGTGTGAGGACAGTGTGGTCCTCTGAGTTGGACAGAGACACAGCCGCAGTCACCTCTGTGCTAATCAGCCCTTCGGCTGGCTGATGAGGTGTCAGTTAGACGTGTGTGTGTGTGTGGAAAACCTTTCCCTTTGCTTTTTTGGCTGCAAAATGAAGGGGGCTGATCGGGCGGAGTAACAATGTGTGTGTGTGCGTGCACCACTCTGGGGTGTAAGCAGGCTGACGTGCAGCTTGTGGTGCCAGTACTGCGCTTTTTTTCTGCTTTTGCCTTCCCTTTCTCCTTTTTTTTCCTTGCATATTATGCTACAGTGAACTCAGCTTTCCCCTGCAGTGAGGGCAAGAATACAACTGCCAATTAATGCTATATGCGGTGTGCCAGTGTTAACAGTGTGAGGCATTATAGTTCAACTTGCTGTGCTGTTTGAAAAAAAAAAAAACTGGGAAAAAAAAGGGCGGGCTAGCCATTTTCCTTGGGCGTGGCTAACCTCTTGCAGGCTAACGTGGATTGTGCTCCCAGCGCAGGGTGCAAACGAACAGCATCCGCAGCTGTGATTAGGTTTGTGACCTAACAGCTCTGCAGCTTGTGTCTCATTGGGTGAGTTTTGCGTATGAGGCCAATTGGCAGAGGCAAGCGTCTCCTCCGTCTATCCTTGGGTTATTTCTGACCATCTGTGCCCAGTCATTAACAGGCCTTTTCACAGTCAATTGTCTTGTTCGTCTCCCCTCTTCCCCGTTTCTGTTGGTTTCACTGTGCATGACCGTGAGGTGGAGCTTCTTCTTCTTCCTTTTTGTTTTTTTTCCCCCTTGAATTTAAATGGCAGAAGTTAGGAGAGGCCATTTTATTATCCAGGGCTAAGGAGAGCTGTGGAGACGTAGGTTAATTCAAAGTGGCATCATGGAGGATGCATCAAGCAGCAGAGATCAAATTACAGGGCAAAGCCCTCGGTGGTAAAAACAAGCTAGTGGTATGCTGCATAATGTGTGTGTGTGTGTGTGTGTGTGTTTAACAGCATCTGTGTGTGTGTGTTTGAGAGACTAGAGAAAAAGAGAAGGGGGACACAAGGAGGAATAAAAAGGAAAAAGAGGAGGATGAAGAGGGGGGTAAAGGGATGGGGATGGAAGGAAAGTGGGAGCAAAAAAAAAGGAGAGGGAGAAGAGGCTAACTGGGCCAGTGTGCACATGCACACATCACCCCCTCCAATTAGAGTCACTCACCCCCCCCCCATCCGCCCCTTCTTACAATACATCACCCTCCATTTCTGATGTTTACAGTCGTCGGGGAATGAAATAACTGCACACATCACTGCAGCAGCGACGGCATTGAAAAAAAAAAGAGAGATCTCCTCTGCCTGAAATGCATTTAGCTATTCCTTCTTCCCCCTCATGCTTTTGTTATTGGTCTTTGTGCAATGATTTGCCTAAGGACCCAGATTTCCTAGCAACAGCCTGCCACCAAACATTTGGCAGGAGTTCAACATTCTCTCTCTTTGTGAGAAATGGCAGTGCTGCCTCCCTGCTCTGTGTCTGCCACCAGCCCTGCTGCTGCCGCCGCCGCCGCTGCCGCTGCTGATGCTGGATGAGCCAGACTGGCTGCAAAAGCCCTCTAATAATTCTGTTTTCATCCAATCACACCACATAGTAGCAGGCACCTTGAGAGCCTCTGCCAGGATTCATCAATCACCTCTTTAACACGCATGTTCAGACAAACACAGAGGCATGTGCGAGCAAACAGAACGCGAACGCACACACTCTTGCGCGCGCACGCTCTTGTGCGCTTTCCGGTAATTAAATTTACAGATTAGAGCGAACAAAGCTACGTATACCACCACAGCAGTAGTTTAATGAAAATCAACAAAGCACATTAATGCATAGCAAAGGTTGGTACAGTGAGCGGGAGAGAGGGAGAAGATGTAAAATCTGGCCGTAAATTGGGTAAATACATCTGAGTGCTCTCGACAAGGTTAATGGAGAGAGGAGGCCTTAGTGAACGCTGGTCTAGACACGCCACACAGTATTAAGTGGGAATAGCTGTGGCAGTGTATCTGGCTAAGTACTTTAGAAGTGCGAACGGGACTCTAATAAAGCGAATGATCCCCCTGTTTTGACAAAGAGGCCCAGGAGGGACGCTGAACACCACGTTTTAGATTCCAAGCACTGACAAACACCCATTTGTGGCCCTTCTATCCCCCCTTCCAAATCCCACGGAAGCTTTTCCCCTGCGCGCTACGCTGTCGGATGTGGGCAAAACCCAACTGCCAATTTGCAGAGGATGTGCCATGTTTGCTAATGCGAAGCAGAGGCTAAAAATGAGACCACACAAACTCTGGAGGATGGACTGACTGATCTGCTTTCTGGCACGACCACTGAAAGATTCTTTTTCCTCCCCTCTAATAAACAATTTTTCGTTTGGTATTTGTTTCTTCGACTGGGCGGCTAATTATGAAACCTCCATCATTATTGCACTGCGATGCACTCGTGTTTAGAGGACTTGTGGGCAATGGGGAGGTGGGTGGGGGGAATTGGGAATATCACTTGGGACAACATGCCAAGGAGTATGCTGAATGCTGAGCACTAATGCTGATTTATGTTGATAATGAACTGCTTAAAGACGTGGAATGCAGCGCAATTTCAGGGCTATCGTCTTGACTTGAGATCAGAGAAAATGTCGATCTGCCGGAATTAAATATAATCCCAAACAGTGAAACATGAGCATAGCAGGCCATCCCACTCCAGAAGCTGTAAGTAAAGACATTACCTCAGTGGGCGCAGCTCGAGCGTGTGTGAATATCTAAGCGCACATCTGTCCTCCTCAATCTGTGCGTGTGTTTTGTCTGTAAGGAGAAGATTGTGTGGGAGTGGGGGGTTGGGAGCTAAAACCGAATGAACTTGCATAATCAATTTTCACACTTTCACAGCACCTGTTGGCCTGTCTTCACGTTAAAAGAAATGAATGAATGCATTACATGTAGAACAATTTCACACTATGTTGCAGCTTCGCGCACAAAGACCTGGGGAAAAAAATAGGGGGAAAATGGAGCTGTATTGTCTCAATAGGTAACATAGCTCATTTCACTCGACAAAGGATGAATGGATATATTGACAATGCAGAAGGCGTGCTGAGGCATTTCCTGAATAAAGCCTCTTAACATTTTGTCCTCCTCTGGCAGTGGAGTTGGGGAACAGTCATTTTGAATGTAGAGGGTCTCACTTACCGCAATATAATAGACCTTGGCTTTCTTCACCAGCTCCCAGTTGCTGTCCAGGTCCAGGTGTTTTTCCTTTTTGTAGCAGTTTGCCGCTGCCAGGTTAGCAACAAGGGACCTGCCGAGACAGACCCCATAAATCTTCTGCCTCGCTTATCATCCATCTTAATTTTGTCTCAAAAACATCCTTAAAAAACACTCAGGCCTCAGACTTTCCTTTGTTCTTTTGTGATATATAAGGATGATAATAGTTCCTAAGAATGTCTGAGCCAAGGTGAATTAAAGTCTATCTGGATCTCTTTTTTTGACCTTTCTTTAAAAAAACGGTGCTATCTCAAAAAGAAAAAATACACCAAAGAAAGGAGATTAAACAAGCTGAGGGGTTTTCAAAGCCAAAAGAGAGACACCCTAAAATTATTCATATCATATTATCACCTGTAAAAGTTCTGCATAGATAACAAGGGTGGGAAAACAACAGAAAGAGATTACTAAATGAACACTTGAGTAGTGAGTGGTGGGAGCTGGAAAGTGAAGCAGGTGGTATTGTCTTAACACAGCTCATTAGCCAGTCCTCGTGCGCTGTATCTTTATGAGCGGCCATCAAAATGAGTGCAACCATCATAGCTACTTAGGCGAAAACTGCTAGGCGACCATATGACAGGAGGGTGTTGCTACACGAAGGTCTGTTCTCACATGGCGAGAAAAAAAAAGCAAAAAAAAAGCTGCTCTCCGTGGTTAGTGTCAAAGAAAAGAGTAACAGTGTGCTAAGCTGATCAGCGTGTGATGATGAAGGCTACGATATGGCAGCTGAATTGGGACCGTGTTTGACCGGAGCTGCCGTAATGGACTCAAAAGGTTGCTACGAGCGTGACAGACAAAACGAGTGTTGTTAACTGAGAAAGTCCAACGGACGTGAGCAGAGCAAATAACCATTATGATGTGACATATTTAAGAGGACAAGCCGAAATGCCACAGTGAGACACTCCAGGTTAAAATGCTCATTAGGAATTTAACAAAAAGGAAAGAAAAGAAAACTAGGAAATCCAGAGGAATGATTTCTAGTTTTATCAAAGTGGAATAACTGTCACGCATCGATTTCTGTTATAACTCAGTCAAACTAGAGTGAAAATAGCTGAGATTGAATGTGCGACCACTTTCAATAGTACGGGTCAGCTGGAGGAAACCTGTCGCCAAACACTTGGAGAGACTTCAATTGCTCTCACACAGATTGGTGAAGGTTTGCAAATAGTTGCCATCTGGTTTATAAGCGCATACAGTCTGTGAACAGGTTGAAGTCAATCTGTCAACCAGCACCAATAAGCGCAACTCTTATGAGACGCCTGTCTTTGCATTACTAGACTCGACTCTACTGGCTGACAGTTGCTTGTTTTTTTGTTATATTCCTACAGATGAGGACAGATTCACTGCCTTTGGTGAATCTCTCAAATTCCTCTAGATCCGATGATAGTTTGGCACGGACCTTACAGAATTCCAAGACGATGCTTTATGAAGGCCAGTCGGTAACGTTTACTTTAATCTTCTGGAGGTAGTTCTTCACCATGAGCAACGTTGATGTGTTGGAAAACAAGGCGATGACCCAGACTCTGTTTTTCTGCTGACTGCTTGAGGTTTTCTTTTAAAATCTTCCCGTATCCTTCTTCCTTCATGATTCCTTCCACCTTGACGAGATTCCCATTTCCAGGCACACTAAGGCATCCTCACAGCATAATACTCCCACCACCGTGTTTCACTACTGGGGACATTCTCTATCTCCAAACATCAGCAGCATCTCTGTGGCCAAAGAGCTCTAGTTTTGTCTCATCTGATCAAGGGACACATTTCCAGTGTGCATATTCTTGCTTACTATACTTTACTCTGGCTTAAAAGTGTTTCTGCTGCAGAAGTGGAGTTTTCCTTGCTGTTCCTCTTGTGCAGGGTTTTAGTGATTGTTTTCTTTGACTTCATTCCTCAAGTCATTCAATGGTGTCTCGGCAGTTTTTCTGGGGTCTTTAGACACATCTCTCACTAGCTTTCTTTCCAGAATCTTTGAAATTTCCGCTTCCTACTTCTGCCAGGCTTGTTCTGTACTGTGTGGCCTTCTTTGAAATTTCTTGATGATACTTCTCACTCCAGTTCTTGACACTTGGAAACACTATAACTAAAGATAAAGTCTGAACTGGTTTCTTTTGTTTTTGGCATGATGTTTTCTCAAGTGAGAGCTCAAACCATTGCTAAAGTTTTTATACTGTGTGTAAGCTAGAAGATAACCCTCAGTTTCAACTTGATTTTATAAGCTTTGAGCATTACAAGTTAAAGCACATGATTGCACAGCAGTGGTTTGTGCCATGGCTCAATAAAAAGATCAGGTGTTTAATAATATTGACCTGAGTGGTTTTATCTGAAATAATTCTGTTATTGTGTACACGCAGAAATAATTTACGCTTTCTAAAGAAAACTGGTATGTTTTGAAATGCTATGTTGAAAATCCCAAGTGCAGAGTTACCAAGTGGCTGTGTCATTTTGCAGTTAAATTAACGCCCTGCAGCAACAACATGGCTTGTGAAGGCATTTCTGTTTCAGATGAGGTTCTGGCTCTGCTCTGAATGTAAGTAGTTAATGTGAATTTCTGTGTATGTGACCAGCAACAGATTTGTGATTCTTTTCAGTTTATCACAAAGAAATTCCACATAATTATCAACTTGACGCCAGTCAGCTGCAAACCGATAGCAGCCCGATTCCATCGTATCGCCTTTTCATCCCATCTTTACGCACGAATGTCACTTTGAAGATGGCAGCTGACTGTGAGTGGTTGCAGACCTGGTCCTCATCTTCGAAAGAAAAATTTCGAAGCCAAAGAGACCACAAGTTCATTGCACACAGTTGTTGCATTTTTGGTCGTGCTGCGGTCTCAAACTATTGTTTTCCCTTGTGAAACTGTAGCAATTATGCTATAGAAAACCAGTGAATGTGGTGAACAGGCTGTGTACACTCCAACAAACTGGCAACACAACAAAGGAACGGTTCACCCTCATAAACAAAATACTCAAGTTTTTCCACTGGCATGTAGTGCCATTTATTCATCTCCATTGTTTGGTTGTGAGACACCCAGCTTTGAAGATATTAGCTGTAGCAACATCTGCCTTCTAATGAATAAAATTGAACAAAATTGTTTCATCGTATTTACATCTGTTTTTTAGAAAGACCTGATTACTCCAAAAAATAAAAAATAAATCCACAAACTAGTCGTCATGTGTTTAGTGTATTTGTAATTTCCCTTCTACTGAACTACACCCCCTCCAGCCACAGAAGTGCGCATCATTGTTCACTTCAACAATCATTCCTTTTGTAAAGTGATATATTTGCTGGGTGTAGTTTGGCAGAGAGAAAATAGGCATTACTTTTACATTATTAACTTCCACAACATTCAAGAGAAGCCAGACATTTCTGCAACAATATCTCCAAAACTGGCAACTCACACCAAAGAAATCTAGATGGATAAATAAATAAGCTATGGCTTTAAGTATTAATAATGTAATGAATCTAAGCAATTAATTTACAGAGGTTCTTGCCAGTGCTTAATAATATATTAAGTTATGCTAAGGTCATCTTAAAACTAAGCTACAGAAAATAACTGCTGACAGGCTAGCAGCATCTTTCACCAAACTGGGAATTTTTAAACGTGAAAATTATCAGCAAGATCTTCACACAATCTAAAATATTTAAATATTTTAAATATCTGCACAAATTATTGCAGTTTTCTGCATTGAAAAGTTGATATAAAGAAATTTGCGGCAATTACTATGCAAAAACTCAGAGCTCCTGGAGAGACTGGCTGATTGAACCCCTGATTACACTTGTAAGATTTTAATAAACTAATTTCTTAATAGCTAAAATGTGATTATTCAACGTAGGGCATCTGCACAGATTGGGACTCAAACTGTCAGATTTTAGTAAAGGAGGCAGGTTTTTTTTCTGTATCTTTGAAGACTTGCACTAATCAAAGCCTTGGGGCTGTGACACACTGGCTCCCAGTACTTCAAAGCCATCACCCTTCCAATCTGGCCCTGCTGGCGACCTTTCCTCTGGCCTCCTGAGCTGTCTGTTAAACACCTGTAAGAAATATTACAGAGCTCGTCTCCCTGAGCACGGCACCTGACCTTTTCAGGTGTCAGAGCCCACATCAAACAATCCCACTAAGACCATTCAGCAGGGCTGACTCCCGGGGCGGTCAGGGTCCAGGCGTTGACTGACTGACAACTCCAGTAACAGCGGATAAAGGGCTGTAAAGGAAGGGAGTGTTTGAAGGAGGTGGTTATTGATCCACACCTGGTCTATCATGAACTGGAGCCCTTAATGTTAGTGTTATTTGTGTATCTGTGTGTGTGTGTGTGTGTGTGTGTGTGTGTGTAGGCTGTGACCCGACGATGCTGGCGTGAGAGTCACCAGAGAGGCTAAAGCCCCTTTTACAGTCGAGAAGGCTGACAGGTGAGAACTGGGATAGCCCAGGCATCCCTAACACATTGCTACTGTCAGCCTATAGATGGATGACAACCCACTGGGACGGCAGAGACTGAGTGGGGGCTCAAGCTGTTCCTTTTCCTTTTGATGTGTGAGCTGAGCTATGATTCCCTGTTATGACTTCTAGCCCCGAGAAGTCAACTGCTTGCCCGTGGAAGTCAAAATGAACCAAAAAAACTCTCTTAAAGCCGGGTTACAGGTTACTCCTTGGTCAAGGATAAATGAAAGGTTGCAAACCTATTGTCTCCCGTGATACAGGCTGCACAGGTACCAGTCGGCTCCTCGTTTTGCTCATAGTAATGGGCATCGACATGGGCTTCTTCGGCCTTCTTCTTTAGGATCTCGCCAAAGCGGTCTTTCCCGATGCACCCGAAGAAGGTAGCCACCTTATGGGGCTTCTGGAGCATCCACTGGGAAGGAGAAAATGAAAACAGTTACACAGAGCTCAGTTTACAAAATATAAGTCTGTTTGAGGGGTCAAGTTCAGCTAAGGCAGATGGCACACAAACTGTAGCTTCACAGCAAACATACTGCTTGTGATATATGAGGGCTGCGAGCTGTCGTAAACAGCCCAAGACCAATTCCACTCCGCACAGAGGCACTATTCTCATCCAAGCACTCCTTCCTCCATGTGTGCTAAAAACAGTCTCATCTCCTTATTTACACAAACCCCATAATTCAAGGCTTCATCCTTCTTATGCAAACACAGACTCTGAGTGTGTGACAGAGTATGCAGCCGCTACCGCAGGACACTCCCCGAACTGCTCGCTGGACAATTTTTGGTCCTGACAGTCTTGATGTACTCAGTGACTTTTACCTGATGAGGGAAAAGGGGGTGGGGGCTGCTCAAATTCTACAGCGCTCAGGTTTAACCTCCAAAGATTTATTGACGTACAGTACGTGCTGCTGTTTGCTCGTTTTATTGCAGACTCCTGTTTTGTTGCTGACGGGGGCCCCTTGTGAATGAGATGTTGCTGCTTTTGGGGATGACCTGTATATGTGTGAAATTAATCATTTCACACGACCAAACAGCGTCTCGGTGGGGGAAGAAAAATGCATTTTCATCAACCGTCTAGAGAAGCTCTCCTCTTTTTTTTGTTTTTTTGCGTTCCCCCTATGCCCCACCCTTCTGGTCTCCAGGTAAGTAGTTCAGATGAAAATAAAAAATAAGGAGGAAAAATAAAAATAAAAATATCCAGGAAAAGATTCATTACATCGCACAAAGCTCACCTGTGTTTCCAGACTAAGGTTGACAATTTGCAAGCGCAGCTGATCAGGGCATAGAGTTTTTTGACTATCTATCTCTGTTTTATGAAACAAAGAAAACTTCTTGCCTTGTTTACAGCCAATTTACCTCTTCATGACTAACGCGAGGGATGGCATAAATCCCATGTTAGCATTCTATTAAAGGCCAGTCAATTTTTAAGCTTTTTAAGAGACAAAAAGAAAGCTGTACTCATAAATACACGTTGATTTTTGACTTATTTGTTGTATGTCTTTTCTAATAAATTAATGAACTCTCCAATAAACAGACGTTGGGAGAGATGGACATCACCGTTCCACCTAAATGTGTTTTACACCAAAAGGAGAGAGAGAAGTTGCAGGCACAGCATGCTGTGGAGGTCAATATTAATTTGTGTCTGCACCTTGAGCCTCAAGATATGAAAGATCATACTTATCTTTTGTTATCTGAGAAGGGGTCTCCTTTGCCAGAGAAACAAAAACGTGAAGAAACAGCAACACCGGCATCCAAATAAAATGTAATTAGCAGATTAGACATCAGACCCTCCGGTCTCCAGATAACGAGCTGGCTACACATCAACAACAACAGCTGGTTACAAGTTAACGTTATGTTAGCTAATGTTAGGCTCTAGTGTCCTTAAAAAAAACTATTTGACTACATTCTCACTTTGTTTGAGAGAAGAGTCCAACAATGTTAGAAGCTAAAGCAGGCAAACATTGGCCACCCCTCCCTGAGCCTGGTTCTGCCGGAGGTTTCTTCCTGTTAAAAGGGAGTTTTTCCTTCCCACTGTCGCCAAAGTGCTTGCTCATAGGGGCTCATAAGATTGAGTTTTTCTCTGTATGTATTATTGTAGGGTCTACCTTACAATACAAAGCGCCTTGAGGTGACTGTTGTGATTTGGTGCTGTGTAAATAAAATTGAATTGAATTAAATATTACACAGTTTCACAGCCTCCTCCAGAGTAAATAGCCATGGACACATATTAACAGCTGAGGTAAACAGCGTACTTACGGCCTACACTCACTACAGATGAACGGCTAGAGTTGCTAGGATTATGCACTTGAATTGGGAGGGCTAGGAAAATAGAATTCAGTTGACTGCAATCTGGGATCTACTGACATCTCATGGCGAGATTTTATAAACTGCAACTTTAAAGTTAGCATTGCAAGGGGCGTGGCTACATTTCACCTGTTATGAATCTGATTAAATCTTGACCTCTAAGTTGTGTTTGTCACTTTTGGAACTAATATGCACTAACAGCCTATCCCAAAAGTTTGTGCTTCACTTTTTGTGAATAAAATCAATAATTTTTTTTATTATTTTTAGTTTTTTACTTCACACTAATTAGCAGGTATTTCTTTTTGTGTGCTGTCAATGGATCATCATCTTCTTCTTTCCGCTGATCCTATTGGGGTGACCACATTGGATCATGTGCCTCCATCTCACTCTATCCCTAGCATCGTCTTTTGTCACACCACTAAACCTTTGAGCAACTATCAAAACAATTCACAACAGCTGATTTTGGTTTTTGTGGTGGGTTTTTTTTTCAGAAAAATAAATAATCGCCTTTTATTTTCCAGACTAGGCCTTAGGAAATGAACAGTTATAATGTCACACATGCCTGCTGCATCTTGGTCCGTGAGTGCGCCCTACCAACGTGTCATCTTGAGTCATGGTTCTGTCATTCAACCATGCCTCCAACTCCCCACCTGGCCGAAATACACAAACACACCAACGTGTACATGCGTGCGCACGGCTGCGAGCTCTTCTTCCCTAACCTCTTGCTGCAGGCACCTCACACTTATCAAGGTCACTGGCTCGGGTACACGTCAAGTCCAATCTGATTTTCCCCTCGCCGCGATGAGCGCAGAATCCAAGGTTAGGAGCTGCGGGCTGTAAATAATGACAGCGCGGCCCCTCCATTTGCAGAGCTCTCAGGTGGGAATAGAGAGGGCCACTCAGGGGCCTCAGTCCCTCTGATGACAGTACGGTGAATCACAGCAACCACCGACCTCGTGAACATAGCCCCCCCCTCATCACACCTCCCTCTGAACTCTCCTACTTTCCCTCTCGCTCTGTCTCTCTCTGACCGTCGGCTGTACTCTCACTGCCAGCTCAGCTTGTCATTTTACAGGGTCATTAACAGACATAAGTACACACTAACGTGAGCACACAGTGCACCTACACGGGCAGAAGGCTGACGTACACACACGTACACACAAAAAGCCAAATCCTGTTTAGTTTCACAACATCAAAACTCCCTCCTAAAAAAACAAAAAGAAAAAACGCCCCATGCTTTTGCCAGAAGCTGCTCTGCTACTCCAATAAACACAAAGCACCAATAGATAAGCAGAAAATGTCTTCATTATGAGCAAGAGAAAAAAAATATCTTGCTAAAAAAAAATTCCATCCCCTCTTTCACCGTGGTATGCAGGAGCAGGGAGTTATATCAATTCATTTCCATCCCTGGCACCCTGCAGACAATCCCTCTCCATTCCCAGATTATGTGAGATAATACCTCCATTATGACAAAAGCGCTTTCCGCGGGGTCGCCGAGAGGTCAACCAACCCTGTGCTGGGTATTCATGCTTAGTCACATCCCAATTATATCGCAGTGGCAGAGGCAGGAATTGGCAAATGTACATCAAGGCGCTTCATTACTGAGGGCCGCTCCAGTGAAATTAAGCAGCAGATGAGACAGAGTGAGATTTGCCCCCAGGCGGCATGTTAGAGAGCGACTGTGCGAGAGAGAGAGAAAGAGGGAGGAAGATGGGAAGAAAGAGGGAAGCTGAAGTAACAGATTTTTGTGGAGGTGCTGGGAGCTTGTATCTCGCGCAGCAGCTCATGTATATTTACTTAACTGGGAGAACACTGGTCCCCAAAGATTAATAAGTTCCCATGACGCACCCAAGCAACATATCTTTAGGTGCGTTTCGATACAGGAGGGAAACCTAATGCAAACAAGAGAGAAAAACACCCATGAAACGCAGGCGGTAAGATGATGCACAGGCTCACTCGCTACAGGCAAAGCGGTGATAAGTGTACATTATGTTAAGTGGAGAATACGTCTGGCGTCTCTTTCTATTTGGCTTCCATTTAGCCAAATAATCCCCCCCCCTCGACATACACTCTCCCAAACCTACCCAAAACTGGCCCCCAGGCACCCAGATAGCTATTAATTATGACATCTCATGGTTGCAAGGAGCCCCATTTGGGGATCTGACCTAGGCCCGCTCCTCAACACCCAGCAGCTGCCACTCTTCACTACAGAAGCAGCCGTTTCGCGTGGCGGCTTCCAGGAGGGCAATTACACAGCCCAGATGAGATGAGACGGCTGAATGTTTGGGACTTGAGTGCTCAGGCTGCCATTAGCACTATAAGCTATTACATTCCCCCTTCTTTTCCTGCCCCCCTTTTTTTGTGTTCAACTCTCCCCTCCCATCGTCTCCCTCACTCGCTGCTGTATATTGATGAAGTAGTAATGGGACCTCTAGTTAGATATTCCTGCTGTAAAAACATTGTCTTGTTTCTAGTCTCCCTCAGGGGTCAATGTACTCTCCTGGAGTTGCTGGGAAGAATTTCTGCTCTATTAATGATGCAATTCCAATGCAATTCAGATCTACTGAAGTCGCAGCACAGTACCCCCCCCTTTTTTTTTTTTTGCAGGGAGTTGATAGACGCCGCTGTGTGTTATCCTGCAGCTTTACAACAAAGTGGTGCCTGCACATCATGGGGAAGCTGAGTGGCTGTCACTTGTTTCAGTTCATCCTTAAAACAAGGACAGAGAAGTCCCCATTCTCCTTGCCTCACCTCACTAGCAGTTCCTCTTGAGAAGAACTTGACCGTGCCTAATGATGGTCACATTAATTATAGGCTTATCAACCTCAGCAAAAATTCAATAGGGCTATTTATAGAGGCCTAAAATAGCTGAGGGCGAGGGTTCTGCTCGCTAGGGTGGCTTATAACAGCCTCCTCTCACTCCAAAGCCCCTCTTTTGGAGCTAAAGGCGGAGGCCGATCAGCGTTTCTTTTTACCGTGCAGTTAAAACAACTAGTAAGCATCTGTCCATCAGCGACTGACATGGAAGGTGCTTATATATAAAGTATTGGTGAAGCAGAGGGCCCTTACCACGAGTGCTGACATTGATGAGGTCTGGCAGCTTCCATTAAATCACTCTTTGCTGTAAAGTGCCGGGCATCAAAGCAACCGGCTGAGGATTTTTCACTCAATCAGGTAACACACAAGGCGCCCCCACCCTCCTGCCTGTTCTCTCAGGGGCTGGAGCCTTCTGGTCAATAACTCCAATCAGTTCAATTTCATGCACAGTTAGCCATGTTGGGGTGCTAGGGCACTGCTCGCACTGGGGTTGCATATGTTGTTGTTGTTGCTGTTGTTGTTTTTCTTTAATTTTTTCTCTTCCCTGAGAGGGTTGATAAGTGGGGTGGGGACCTGTACTGTGTAAAAAGTGGAGACTAGCCAGGGCTAGCATGGCTGTTTTAACTCCCTCAGCACAGCAGGCTTCTTGCCAAGCTATTAAAAATCTCTGTGCTCTGCTTTAGTGACACAGCTAAAAGAATAGAGGGAATGCGGGAGGGAGAGCTGTAAATGATCAACACGATAATGAGCTGATTATCAGTCAAAGCCATGGATAAGCCTTCTCTCCAGTAATTTCCTTTGAGATCAGTCAACCACACTCTCCTGTCTGCAATCAACACTCAAAGGGAAGGCATAGCATGCAGCCTGACGGGAAACCGGCCCAATATCGGCTTCAAATATCCAGATCATAGTTGTCTTCTGTTCAGTGCCTCGCTCGTCCCTTGCTGACACACCAGCATGGTGGTGAGGCTCGCCACTGAAGTCTGCTTTTGTAATGGATGTTTCACAGTTGTCATGCGGCTTTAGGATCTGGCTGCAGGACAACACAGATGACTGATGCTCCACTGATGCTCAAATGTAGTGTGCAATCTGTAAGTATTTGGACGTTGATACATCTCCTATTGTTCCGACACTACATATTTAACAACAACAGAGATTAAAAGAGCCGAGCCTCAGCTTAATCAATCCCATTAAACAGGGACTTTAACTACTTGGAAAACAGTTTCCTCCTGGGAATCAGAAGTGAGTAATGACTATACTAATGGGTGTGACTAAGAACAAAGCAATCAAAACTTTGTGAACAAGCTTGTGCTTTTCCAATCAAACGGAAAGTGGGAATTAAAACACAAAGCAAAAGTAATGACATGACTCCATAGGAGCACTGTAGTCTCCATTCGCTATTTTTTAAACTGCTGAACACGATGAGGATTGTTAGATGCTTCCTCATTAGATACTTTGCATTATAATAGAGTGCAAATGCAAATCAATTTGCATCAGCTACTGTTATGCAAATACACTTGAGGCCAAAACAAGATTACATAATTAACCAAGAACCACTAATTTCAATGCTGATTCCCACCTAAGACGATGAATGTGTGTTATTTTAATCACAAGCAACAGAAGGGCTGTGGACAGATTATATACCTTTGCTCCTGCACTATACTTTTATTATTCTGCATATGTACTCAACACACATAAGAGAAGGTAAGAGAAACATGATTTTGTCTATAAAGTGTCTATAAAGTTTCAAACATGCACTGTAGCCTTGAACTTTTCTAGGTATTGCCTGACAGAGATGCACACCAGAGCACAAATTTCCATAAGCAATCTTTAACCTTCCAGTTTCTCAATGTAAACTCCACATGGGTAAAAATTTTTATCAAATTCAAGACTGGCAACAGTGGGAAAGAAAAACTCCCTCTAAGCAGGAAGAAACTCCAGGGTGGAACAGCCATCTGCAGTGACCAGTTGGAGGTTAGCGGAGTCAGACAGGACAAAAACATGCAGTGGAAGAAAGCCAGGGATAAATAATAACTAATGAATAAACTCAAAGTGGTGGATAAGTGAAGAAAAAACACTCAGCGCATCACAGGAAGCCTCCAGCAGCCACGGCCTAATGCGGTGTAACTAAGGAAGGGTTCAGGATCCCTTGATCCGACCCTAACTACAAGCTTTATCAAAAAGGAAAAATTTAAGCCTAATACTCCGGTTTTAAGCCTAAACCAGAGTGGTGAGAACATGTCTCCCGCTGTGTGCTACAAGTCAGAAAGAACAATTGCAGATGTGACATTCCCCCGACACACTCTGTATGTGAAGAAAAGGCTTAATAGAAGCACCAAAGCCATGTGCCACCATGTCATGGTATATTAAAATTTAGAATTACCACCTGACTCCTATATACTCCGAATATTATTAGTGAAAACTTTAAAAGACGGTGTTTGGCCAATAAAGCTGGCTCTGGCAGAACACAGAGCTGTAGCCATTGTAGTAGACGTCACTTAAAATATGAAAGTTAATGCAAAGAAGCTAAAAATGTACACAATGTACATTTTCAACCTGGCACCCACAGCTTTGACATCAACATCAAATTACAAAGTGAGATAAAGACACAATGGCTACAAAGTGTGGCCATTATCTCCAATTTGGTTGCCGAGGTATGATTTTGAATAATAGCCAGACGTTATTCAATGCAGTACACTTTAGGATCAAACAAAAAATGGGCAAGTTAGGGACAAAAACATGTTTTGTGAGATTGTGACGACTGTAACCTTTCGACCACCAAGTTCATCCTTACGTCTCACTGAATGTTTGTCTGAATTTGTTCCACATGTTTTCTGTTTTTCTTGTATCGATGGTGTTACCTTATGAATTCATGTTTTTATACTTGAATTAAAACAGATAAATGGAACGCTCCAAGTGACGGGGAAATAAACAGTCTGGCTTTTCTAGGTAGTAGCAAAACCACCCCTGGGGAATGAGTCCAGACAACAAAAAAACCACCCAAACAAACAGTGGTGGCTCACGTGTCCATGTACACATACGTGTGTCACAAAAGGGGTGGGGGGTGAGGGCGGGGGGGCAGCTTCCAGGAACAGCCCCCCGAAGATAAACATCAAACCCGACGACGCGCCGACACACTCCATAGGTTCTGATGTTAAACGCGACAAGAATGTCCCCAACAGTATCTCTGCACCCTCTTCAGAGAGCTATCAAAGGGCAAGTTCAGTGAGCACACAACAACCCCCCCCCCCTCTCCACGCTACACACACACACCTAACACATCTCACTGCAGCATCTTTGCGCTGCATAGGAATCAGGGATGTGTCGCTGTCTCCAGGCGCCAAGTTTATCTAAAAAGGAAACACCTGATTTTTTTTTTCCTAGCTCCTCTCATTCCTCGCCTCCCTTGTTAAACACACAACCTTGATTTTGTTTTCTGTTGCCCGGAAGGAGTGAATTATTTACAGGATAAACAAGGTGATGTTGTTTCAGTCAGTCAGAGCCAAACTCCCCTATCGCAGCAACATAGAGGCAGACGGGTTTACCTGGCAGGCATGAGGGGCTGAGCTTGGATACAGAAGCCAGGCAGCAGCTACACAATGGCTGCATGGTGATACTTATCTGAGGAGTGGTGGGGAAGGGGGAAGCAAGGAGAAAAAATACCTCCACACCACATTCATGGGTTGGGAGTCCCAGACTGGTGGGTTGTCCTTTTTATCTGCAGAGACAATGGGGGCTATAAAAGAACATGAGCTGATTTACCGAGCCTGAGTGTGCATGAAGTGAGGATGGGGGTATTATTAAGAGATCATAAAGTGGCATTTGTGTTTGCAGGGGTTTGTTGCCATACAAGGTTCAGGCGGGGAGATGATGAGGGACCTTTGCAGCTAAAGCCGCTAATCCTATCTGTGGTCTGTGGGCTCCAGCTGGTGGGAGTGCAGCTGTGCTCGGCCCCTGCACAGGTGAATCGGTTCTGGGTCCCGCTTCTGTAACTTCCATGTACGAAGTATGGCGGATTTGCACGGGGCTTTGATCTCGCAGAGGCGGCGGCAGTGCTGGTGGCGGCACTCCCCTTACCCCCCCAGATGCAGTGACAGTGCGGGTGATCCGTGTTACCCAAAAGACTTCTTTTCTTTTTAAACCTATGCCAAATGACAGCGCCGGTTTGAGGCTTAGAGCAGGTCAGGCCTGAATAAATTCAATGTGGCAGTGCAGAAAATTCACTTCTAAACAGTGCTGCAGGGAGAAAGTGAGTTTTAATGAGTGTTGTGACTGCATTCTGTGATACAATTTATCATCTGCATGAACATGAAGCGATGAGCGAAATCATTTAGGAACGACGGTTGTTCTCCGACACTATAAATCAGTGTTTCCCAAAAGATCCAACGTTCGATTACCAGGAGCAGTAATTCAGGCATGCATGAAGTCAAACCCTGAACACGGGCAGATTACAGTTTCTGCTAATGGTGGTCGTGCTGCATTATCTCAGCTACAGACTTGTGTTGCCAAGGAAATTCAGGCCTTGAAACAGCTGATGGAACAGCTGTGCTTCCAGCTTGACCTGTGACCCAGTCTGAAAGTGATTCACATTTAACACTGATTTACTTACCAAGGACACAATGGGAGGATATGATTGGACCCTCGGTGCGGATTTAAAAACAAAATTCCTAATGTCTTTACGTGCTGCAGAGAGATCGCACTTATCATATTACTCATGCCTTTGTGTCCTTTCCTGCAGGCGCAGAGGTTTCTCTTCATGTTACCAGCTGGAAATATCAGTGATGAGCTTCTCCGCTTACTAAGCTCATTGGTGTGGAGGCAGTTTGTGTGCAGATTCTGTGGCCGGCTGGCTGCACAGGTAAGCAGAAAATAGCTTTTAGCTCCGGCCTGACCTTGAGAAGGATGCCATTCAATCAGCGAGCTCACTGCAGTAAAGGCCCTATCATTGCACTAATAGACTGAATCTTCCTCTCTGCTTAGATCATGGACAATGCATGAATGACTTCCTCCTCCTTGACAAGTTAAAGGGGTAATTTATTCAATAAATTAAACAGAGAAAATAAGCCATGATGAAAGAAATACTGGTGTGGCTGTTGGGCGGGTATAGATTGAACTCGTGTAACAGTCTGCACACCTAATTTAATTTTCAGTTTATAGACATAACACAAGTGGATGACGGCAATTGACAAAACAGTTAAAATGCAAGACTGAACAGACTGTGCTCGCGTTCTCATTGCCAAGAACGAACATCAGCGGTAGAGAGTGTTTGGTGCGCTCCTTATCTACGCCCAATCATCCAGCTGGAAGCAGGCAGAGTCAAAGTAATAAGGATGAGATTTAAAAACTGTTGCCCGCTTTGAACTTTGAGGTTGTGCGCTCAAATTCCACCTTATCATCTGGCGGCTTAAAAAAATAAGTTGTGTTATTTTTCTGACTGCTTACAGAGAGAGGGAGAGGACGAGAACATACTGGAACGGTCATAACTACTGGCTGCTGCAGTGCATCGTGACAAACAACGGAGAAAAACTTGGGATTTATTGCTCTGATAACCTTCCAGATTCCTTCAGCTGGTGCTGTATGCCAGACAACTCCAACAGAGTTATGCATCATTAATCCCCATGAACACTGCCAGTGATAAATAATGCTCTGTGTCCCTATGAAAAATAAGGCAGTTATTACCAAACCATAAAGAATGGTATTTGTATCATCACTTCAAGCAGATAATAATGTGAAGATACGATGTTTCAAGGATTCAAAAGCACACTGACAGTGACGGTAAGCAGTATATTTCTGCTCTCGTCAACCTGCTGTTAGAGAAAGAACTCTCAATAAATAACAGCACTTGCAGGCAAATCAGAGATCTTTATATCCATGCCATAGTGCTTACAATACTGAGTAGACACTCAAGCTATCAACTGCCATTCAGCCAATGATAAATCAAGGTAAATAATGACTTCGCTTCGTCTCTGGAAGATAGCGCCAAATAGCAGGTAATCACTTGGAGCACAATACAAAGTGCGTCTAGAAACCTGTTGCACGACGTTTTTCCCACAAAGCGTGGCTCATTTCACTCGTCTGATAATTTCTCAAGGCTCAGACTTGAACCCGGTCCAATAAACATAGTAATACTATATCCCCTACAGGTGTAAAATTCTTGGTGGTTAAGCATTGCAAAAAGAAACTAGAAGGAACTCTGTTTGATACAGAGATGTTTCCAGCGCCAGATGCTGTGGGGCCCTCTCTTGTGAGAAGCCGGGCGAAGATCACTTACTTTCCTATTGAGAGCCGGAGCATAAATTCAAACCCGGCTATAAATCAAATATAAATTTTCAGCTCCCCTCGCTTTCTCGGGAACGGCTGCAATAACAATGTCATTCGACTCTGCCTGGTTGCCATTAATGCTCTGGATTCCATCCATGCTAATGATTGGGCCCTGTATCCTGTGCGTTTTACAAAGCCCGCAGAAAAAGAAGGGAAATATTACTGACCTATTTAATGCTTTGCAGGTTAAGAGAAGAAACCAAGGTCTGTGGTAGACACTCTTTACATATACACTATTTCCACACGCTCTCAAAATGGATTTTCCTTGCCAGATATAACACCCTGCGCGCCAATGATTTTAATATACCGAAACTCTGCGACTACGACTTTAACATTTTTAGACAGCAAAGTTTCTGAGCCAGAAAGGAGGACAATGCACTCCCTGCTAAATCTAACTTGAGTGAAAAATGTGATTTCTATTTAGATATTGTTCTGTGTGCCAACAAGCCTTTCCTTCTGCCAAAAAACAGAACTCGATCTCATTCAGGCTATTTTCTCCTTGAAATCACAGTCGCGTAATGTTCTTTTAAAAAAAAAAGAAAATAAAAACACGAAGCGTGGGCCAAGACTGATTCACCTAACTCCCATCCCACACACATATTTACTGGAATGGCCACATATCACAGTCTGAGCAGTTTTCATAACCCAAATATATACAGACTAGTATCAAAATCCAATTCATATATTTGTTTCACACAGTGTAAACAGACTTTTTAATTCCAGTGAAACCATAACCCCAAAGTGGAGCACGGCTAGCAGATTCTGGTTACAGAGCGTGTTTGGAGAGAGAGGTTTTCTGGGTGAAGCACACTTTATTTTTTAAGCAAAAAGCAAACCAATTTCAGTGCAACACCTGCACCCTTCTGCCCTGTTGGCTTTGGCGAAGCAGATTCAATGAGTTTTCAGCCAACAGTACAGGGCTGTGTGCCTGTAAGAATCTGCACTGACAGAAGGCTTTTAGAGAAGAACCAAGGTCACCACTACAATAACACAGCACTGAGGATGTACTCAGAGCCAGGGGGAAGTGCTGCGTCTCTCACACCCTTGAAATAAAAACCAGTGAGTGCGGAATGATACTAAGTTCAATAAACTTCACTTTGCTTTGTAACCTCTGCAGAAAGACTAAACAAGCAGAAGAGAACAGCTGTTCTTATAGTGTTAAACACTTAAATAGAAATCAACTTAGATTTTAAAAAAGAAAATCATTACACCATTATTTATATTTCAGGGCTAATGGATGTGACCTCTAATATAAGCAGCATTAATACTGCGTTAATATCGTGTTAGTATATAATATTGTAGGCCGATCTATGACAGGGGTAATGCTGTCACGCAGCTGCTTTCAGAATACAAGAAAACACAATTCAAGGACAGAAAAACAAGTTTAACTCAAGATTTATGAGAATCATACAATATAAAAGAGCTGTACATTGTAATTCAGTGCAAAGCAATACAGAAAAAATAATAACTCAAAGCAGCCAAATATTTAATAAATGTAACAGGAGGTTTTTTTTTCAGTGAAACTATGTTTCTGGTCCAGTTTCTTTTAGTTTATTTTAGCTTCGTCGTCTTGTCTCTCTATATGCTGCAGTGTATATAGTGGAGATGACAATAACGTTTACTTTGACTTTGACTAGTTTATAAAAATATATCAAATCAAATTGGAAATGAACAACATTCACCTTCTAATTAAAAGTTATGCCTTACTGCTGCGATCAGCAACTTAGTTGGAGAGTATTTGCAAACCAGTTGCCATCTTCCATGCAAACTACAGGTGACCATGGCAACCTGCTAGCCACCAACTGCAATGCAGCTCAATATATGTGACCAATACTGAGTGCTATCAACCAAGTCAGGAAATGAAAATATTTCCATTACGACCCCTGGTTGACAGGAGATTGCTAACAGATCTCTAGGCCTGTGTAACCGGGGCTTTGGCAACCAATTTCACCTAGCAACAACCACCAACTTTCAGCATTATTTCCCTAGTAACAGGTGGTCGACAGGTGGTTGTCAAACGGTCTCTAGGCCTGTGCGACTGGAGTCTTATTTAGCACAGGATCAGAAATAAATAAACTGCAAAACTGCAAAACAGCAGCGCCGTCTGCTTTTGAAAAAATTACTAAAACATGAGTTAATAGTGTATTTGTGGGGGACTATTTTCAGCTGTGAATTAACACGCATTTGTTGCTCTATTAAGTATTTACTATAGCCAGATGGTGTGTATGAGATTGACTCAAAATAAGCAACAGTGACTTACAGTTTGCTCATCGTCCCCCCAGCAATGAGTTTGTAGGACAAGAGTCGAGGTACGGTACCATCAATGAGGAAGACGCTGCAACAGGCTTCAGAGACACAGACGATATCTGCTCTGGTCTTTACGTTGGATTTACGATAATAAGAAAAATAGAAAATCGCCACACATGCTTTCATAACTCAAGACAGACATCCTCTCATGAGCTGAAAATAAATCTCAGCACATACTGCATATGCTGTGCTTCCCATTTCTCTTCTGATCTCGATCCAGATTCAGATCTCTATTAAAAACATAAAGGTATTCTTACAACATACATTAAGAAAATCACATTTAAATATGATGATATTCTGAGGATTAGAGGATTGCGTAGCTGTGGCAAAGCGCCGCATGATCTGACTGCTATCTAATCTTTAATTGTTTTTCAGAGTGCTGTTAATTCACCTCTTAAGTGTGGTTTGAGCGTGTAGCTTGTGCTAATACGCTTTAATATTTCTAATATTCTATCTGCCTGTATTTAAAAACATGCAGTGCCAAGAACGGTTAAAAACCAAATCACAAAGCACTCTTGTGTTGGACTGCATTACATGTAAAAGGGGTTTCTATTTTTCAGTTAAGTCATTTTTAATCATTGTTAATGGTGGGAAAGCCCCAGTAGGCTTCTTTAAAAGGTTGTCAGTGAAATCACTAACAGCTGCCAGCTACAGGAATTCAGAAATGCCAAACCAGCACTTTGTGATTGGCATAAGGAAGTTACACCCACTTTGTAATAATATGTTTCTATCTGGTGAGGTGCCAAATGGGTTGCTGCCAATGTAGACATGAAAGACTGATCAGATCATTCTGCACAAAAACATCAGGCTGAGGAGACTGTAATTATTTGTCTGAGGTTGAGGTCAGGTCGCTGTAAAGCTCCTAATTACAAATGAGATGTAACTTACAGAACAAATCTAATGATGGCAACTCCACTCAAAAGTCATTCTAATGGATGTGGTTTAATTATACCTTTGCATCACCTTTTTTTCCTCTTTCAAGCATGCTTCTATACCTGGTATACCTTCATACTTATCACTATTAAAGAATCATTTAAAAAGAGAATCAGTGGTTATAATTCTATGTTATCTAAAATGGCTAATAACTGATTTGGGTGTAGTTTTTGGCAGTTGACACTCCACTGCTGAGTCGATGGTGAGCCCAGTGTAGCAAATGAACAAACGAAAAGAGCTTTCAGCACAGTGCCTGTAGTTGTACCTCTTCCTCGACTCCACCACACCTGCTCTGACCTGTCTATAATAGCCTGCTCTGTCTGCTCTGCAGGTGTACTCTAGACCCATTTACCACAAACACATGCTACTAGCTGCTATGCTCCTCCAGCAGCCACATTTCTCCTTCTGTCACCTCACCTCATGTAACACTGTCAATCCACTCCCACTCAGCCCTGGCCTTGATGATACATTTACTTTCCGTTAATCAATTTCTGAAACTCTGCAATTACCCCACGTCACGGGGAGTCAGAGGAAATCTATAAGTCAGAGGTGGCGAAGATGCTCGATAGTCAGTCCTGTCGCTTCCTGTGCACCTGCTTCAAAACACAGCAATGAAAAGATGAGTCGAGAACATCTAAGCCACAAGTTTAAAAAAGGGCAAAGGTGGTCAAATTTAAACGGTACGTACTGTATTAGAAATATAAGGAGTAAACGCAATCTATTGTGAAATAGACAGAATAAACTGTAGCACTGTGATATCACAGCCTATTAAACTTTGAAATTGATTTGTTACATTAGATGTGTTAAGCTTCTGATCCATGAACAATGTCAAGAGCACATCAATCACATCTTTTGAGCATCGCATCCTCAGAACATACTCAAATAAAAAAGGAAATGTATGACCGGGAGACACTCTGTAAAATTTAAAGCTAAATCAAGGGCTGCTTTCTTTTGAAGGAATGACTCCAAATCTAGCAGCTTTACCGCTACCTGACATTCCCGATGGTCCTCTGAGACATTAACTGTTATGTTATATTCTATCCCGTAGCTACGTTAACAACACCTTTCAAGAGCAGAGATTTAATTTCTTTGCATGTTTACCTTCGCTTCATCCCCACCTGCCCCTCCCCTGCAACATTTCTCTTCTCTTCTCCTTCCCAGGAGACAAAGCAGGCAGACAGCTCTAATAAACAGTGGCACGAAGCCTCACAGTGCAGGCGTACGCCGAGGCAACCAATGTGATCAATTATCGAGTGGCCGATTCTCTTTAATTAGAGGGTTTAAGTATTGAGTTAGCCTGGGTGGGAAGCTGAGAAGCAGCATGTAAACCAACCTCATTACACTGCAGTGATTCACCTCCCAGGAGCTGTGATCCACGCAGTGTTTACACCATACATTTGTTTCTGTGGTAACATATCGAGTGGAGGAATGGCTTAGTGACAGACCCAGTTTCCCCCCACCGCCTCCTCTCCGCTACACTCTCTCCATTTTCTTTCTTTCACTCTCCCTCCCACTCACTGCTGAAGAGGCTGTCACACTGGTTTGCCTTTTGTTGTGGAGAGTCTGGAGAGGTAGCACAATGTGTCCTAGTTAAAGCAGTGCCCCATCTGCCCGGCATAATTAGACAATTATGCTGGAAGGATCCGTCATTAATTCCTTTGTGGTGGCCAATTTCGCACCACAAAGAGGTCTCAGGTTTAGTTTTTCTTTGCAGATCTCTGTTCATTTACCCTGGCCCCTGTTATCATCCTCAAGTATTGATAGTGTGTCAACTTGGGGCAGGAAAATATTCTCCTGCCAATATTGACTGGTTTGTACTGTTGTGGTGAAAAGGCCAAGAGGAATATTGGCTGCTGTCTTGTGCTGAATAAAAACAAGCAGCTAGGAAACAGCAGTGCGAAAACACAGGCAGACAAATAACAAACAATCATAGTTAATGTACTGAGGGTAGGTACGCTGATGAAATATACATTACGTGGAATGATCCTAGCGCTGCACTGTGCTGTCTACAGACTAATCTGAGAGCCGAGCCCGCATCAATTTAACATTGCCAGCGCTAAAGACTCAACAACTGAATCTGTAATTGATTCATTATATCCACGCTCAAGTAATTAGCCACCACGTTTTCAAAAATGTTGAACTGCTTTATGAGAGCAAACCTGTCCGGTTGAAAGTGTTAATTAGAGCCCAAATAACACTTGGACAATATTCATCACATATATAACTACACACTCACAGGCTACTACATTAGGTACACCTTGCTAGTGCTAGCCTGGACCCGCGGTTTCTTCATGGCACACACACACACACACACACACACAGAGTCAGTCTTCATTAAATAAAGTTTATAGTTTCATAATCATTTCAGTATTTGCCAAAGTCTTTCCAAACAGCTAAGTATTTAAGTTTAATTCTGTCATTTCTTATGAAAATATGAATACTACTGAATGATTTCAAAACACAATCTACTGTTTTTGGTTGTTAATTAAAATATATCAGAAGGTATAAACCTATTTATCAAAAGAGACAGTAATATACTATATTACTTAATGGAATTCACTCCTTGCATTAGTAACATATACAATCTAACTATAATGAGGAAATCTATGTTAGTAGCTTAGCTGACCACTTACCTGTTAGCATTGCTATTTTTAACTGTAGCTAACTTCCTGTCAAGATAGTTAGCAAACCTGCAGTCCAAGAAAGACTTGGGTATCACTGGATCACTTAATGTTTCGGGGTCCAATAAACTTGTCAACATAGCAATAATGTTAACATTTTAAATAAATAATCTATCATCATGTCAGTGTTTAAAACAACTTTTCTAATAATAGGATCTTATGTTTAAGAAGGTGAGGTGATCATTTGTAACAAATTAGTTACTGACAATTATACTGGTATTGGTACCAATTATGTTTTGATATCAGGACTGAACTGGACAGCTACAGTAAACAAAGCTAACACCTTGAAATATCCCGTTATGTTAAAACAAACAAACAAATAATTGAAAATGATAATGTTGCCCGTAGCATGTACAGCATTTGTGCCTCATACATCCTTTTAGTGCTACTAGCCGCTATTTTTTAGCATTTTGTCATATGCACAAACACTAATGCATTCTAACTAACATGAGTATGTTAATGTGTGCAGTTAGCTGATGTCAGTGCAAGTCAAATATTTTCACAAAAACTCTGAGAATGACCCAAAGTGCTGTTGATAAGTGCAAACAACATTTCCAACTCTTATCATCTTCCAATAATCTATTCAAAACTTCAGTCCATCCAAGTCATAGACTAACATTAATATTCCTCAATCACAGCGATAGAGGTGCCATAGGTCAAAAGGCGGGATACACCCTGGACAAATCACCAGTCTGTCACAGGCATAACATGGAGAAAAAAACAGCCATTTACACTCACATTCACACATAGAATCACCATTTAACCTAACATCCAAGTCACTGGACTGTGGGAGGAAGCATGTGTGGAGCGAACCCTTGCAGGTTGGTGGATTCAAACCCAGGACCTGCACCACTTTGTCCCCCACAAGTAAAATGTGAAATTTACATCACTCTCAAATCCTGCACATTTCTGTGACGTCCCAAATGTCAGCTTGCAGCTCACATCAACACTGTTGAATGTTTCATTATGTAAAGAACAGCGCAGGAGTGAAGGAGGCTGCAACATCAGACAGTGCAAGACATTGCCTCGACCCTGTATTCAGCTAACCAGTCTTTAGACTTAATTACATGAACTGGCTGCCTGAAGTTCCACCTCGGCTTTTTATCTGTTGTTACGTCTTAACCTGCTGTTTGTAAAAGTACAAATTGTACAATCCCCATCGAACATATGTGATGCCGTGTTAAGTGTTTCACAGTTACACTGTTTAACTCAGCTTGACAGAGACATGTGGGAAGATATTTTACAATGTAACTCAAATCTGATTAGAGCAGTGATCTAATCAGCCATGAATTCATCTGTGAAGACAAGCAGGCAAAGAGAAAATAACCGCAGAGAATTCTGTATAATTATCAAAAATCTCACAGCGGTACATTAAAATTCTAATTACGACATATTATCTTAATTGCTAAGGAGATGCAAATCAAAACAAGGTTATCGCTGCTCCCTTAACATGCACATGAACGTGTGGTGGGAACCTCTTCAATATTCACTGAATCAGCTAGACTTGTTCGACATGAGAGGCTGTCATTCTGTAATGCTTCCCCCTCTTAGGGGTGATAATCCTGGCTGAGAGCACCAGCAGCAATGGTGCAGTTGTGCAACAATAATACAGAACAAACATCTAATTGCTGCACATTCACTGCCTTTTATTGTATCTAACAAAGCTGTTGACAGCTCATGACAAGCCAAACTAATGCTGTCCGGAGTATTTCCAAAGTACTCGCATCTTAGAAACAGAAAAGAAAAGCAGTCTTGTTTTACACAGGAAAAAAAAATACATTTTCACAAATGGGTTCGGAAATTGCTCATGTGCAGGCAAAGGGTCTGGTAATCCTAGTGAAACACGCATGAACCCAAAACATATTACAAAACCTGGAAACACAATATTTCACTCTTGGCCAGAAACACCAATGTTTAATGTCCATCAAATACTGGGGCGGAAGAAACAAAAGTTCTCAAGAAACTGCAACTCCCATGGTACACGACAAATTGCATGCCATAAATTCTATGTGACAGGTGCACACTAACTCTGCAGACATTAGACAGCCGGATGACAGCAGGCACAAGGGGTAATGGTGACAGGAGAAGAACATGCCATTGAACATGGATTTATGAAAGGGCCCATACTGAGGCGATCCATCAGTGGAGTCACATAGCATCAAACGTGACCACATTTAGGACATGTCTAAATGAAGCTCCAGAGGCTTTCACACGGTGCCAATCTCAAAAACAAAAACATGTGGAATGTGTGTGGAAAGGAGCAATTTGATGCTTTTTAGCAGAATCTGTTGCCGCCCACAAAGGTGATTTTCAATCCAGTGCAGTTTTTTAATTGGAGTAGTTATGCTTTGATAGAGAGCTCCCATTTCTCCGGAGGTTCCCGCAGTAAGGTAATTACAGTATGTGGCAGCTTTATACTAACTACAGCCATTTCTGAAACATCAGAATCCTGACAGAAAATAATAAACTCGAGGTTCACCATGTTTTCACTAAAAGATATTGGAGTTTTTCTACCAATTGGTTTGGGGACGGTGGTTACCCACATACTGTAAATTGAGTTTCTCATTCTCACTTTCTCCCTCAAACACACACAGTGCAAACACTTTCACAGACAGTCCTTCCCTTGCTGGACAGAAATAAATGGAGACTCCAGGAGTTCCCTTTGGCCCCGGCCCTAGCAGTCTATAACAGAACCGACAGCTCTGATCACTCCTGAGAAAGCAAAAGCTGCTCTGGGATCGCTTTACAATTCTCAGGGGCTCGAATAACCTGATCTTGAACCGATCCTGTGCACTGATCCTTTGGTATTGGGTTAGGAACGTGTGAAGGGGTCTGTTGAATGAGCTCGCTGGATATCAACATCCTCACTCGGTGTTGCTCCAGCCTGGCAGATTGTTTGACTTGATTAGTCTCTGCCCAAGTGTTAGACTACCCAACGCCGAGCCCTCCAGACACCAGTATCAGTGTGTCAGAGGGAAAAGTGTTCTCCCAAGTCTCAAGGTGGAGCCCATTACCCTGAGTGAGAGCACTGTAAGTTAATAGGATTTGCTCCCGATCAAGAGACTGAGCTATTTCCTGAGGCTGTTACAGGCCGAAGCACAAAAATAAATGTTCCTTTATTAAATACTATTAAGTGTCTCCCCCTCCAAAAAACTCCCCACCACCACCAACCACTCTGACCCCACCCCTCCTTTTTTTCCCCTCATTGGGATATCTGTTATTGCTGCAGGAGGCTGTGCCCCCCCTTCTTTTTCTCTTGTTTTTTTTTTTCCCTCCAGCAAGCAGCCAGTAAAAGTAAAAGGTTGGCACTTTTTGTCTAAAGGAGCCATTTGTTCAGGTGAAAATGAAACTTGCATGGTAAGCAGAGCTGGCCCTGCAGTTGGACAGGGGCAGAGGGGATTCCAGATTAATCATATGGACTGTACGCCATGAGGATATTCATTGAGGAGTAATTGCCAAGGGGCTTTGTGTAATGTATTCTCCCCATGAGGTAAAACCTTGTAGCGCGGAGAAAGGATAATTGAGTAAGAGGATCATATAAAAATGTTTGCTGCTTCAACCTTTCACTCTGAGCTTAACCCTGACCTCAGATAGTAATTACAGAGTTAATTGCTAACTGATCTGAGCAAGAAGCTCCATCTTGCTATACTGCAGATATCAACTGAGCTTAAGAGCCTCCTTCAGATTTGCAATGGATCTCAGCTTGTCTAATATAATTTAAAGAACTGGGGCAATTAACAGTACGCAAGTCGAGCAGCGTTTGATGTTAAAATAACAGCTAATTCCTAATAAACTATATTATTATAATTATTGTTATTATTATTATTACATTAATATTTTCAGAAATCCCAAAATAACACCTGCTTGATAATGTTTAAGCAATTAATTTTTTTTTTAAAACAACAATCATCTTGTTTTAGAACCTAAAGACTGTTTGATATGTTTACATGATATACTCACTGTCTTTTCTGCTCCATAGTTTAAAGGTACTCTGTGTAAAACCTCACCACTAGATGTCAGTAGCTTGTAGATTGCAGTCATCCTCTCCTAACTGAGTTGCATAATCCTAGCTACTTTGACTGCTGTAGGATAAACATGTTTTAATCAGCCAAAACAGACCAAAAACATCACATTTCGAGTGTACCCTATAATGGCAGACAGTCAATGTGTTTCTACTACCTTTTGACTACAAAAACATTCGCTATAGACCATATTTTAACATATTTCAATAATTTATGAATAAATCAGGGACAAAGAATGGATGTGTCAATTAAACATAATGTGGTATTTGATGTTTGGATGCTGGAGGCATCAGTGAGTAATATGTAGGGGAGTGTCCTGAATTTTTCTTTTTATTAAGTGCTGCTGTTTTTGCTGCTGTTAGCCGCTGTTAGCTGCTATTAGTCACTGTTAGCCACTGTTAGCCACTGTTAGCCGCTGTTAGCTGCTATTAGTCACTGTTAGCCACTGTTAGTAAAACTGTCTTTCGAGCAAAAATTACACTTTTGGATTAGGACACTTAGCAAATAAACCCATACAACAGGGGTCTCCAACTCCAGGCCTCGAGGGCTGGTGTCCTGCAGGTTTTAGACATAACCGTGGGTCAACACACCTGAGTCACATGATTAGTTCATTACCAGGCCTCTGGAGGACTTCAGGACATGTTGAGGAGGTCATTTAGCCATTTGAATCAGCTGTGTTGGACCAAGGACACATCTAAAACCTGCAGGACACCGGCCCTCGAGGCCTGGAGTTGGAGACCCCTGCCATACAGTGTAAGACTATAAATAAAATATTTATCAGTGAATGTGAGCTTTTGACTTGCTGTTGTTGTTATTTAAGCGGCTCTTGTTAGCTGTTCAGACATGGGAGGATTATATGTCTCAAACGCTGACAATAAGTAATTGCAACAATGTCTGGCATACAACATACATGGCCACTCTCCAACCAAATGTATAAAACATTAAAACTTTTACCAGAGCCCGCTCCTACATATTTTTAATTGATTGATTCTTATTTTATGAGCCTGTATCAATTTGTCAGAAGACTTAATTACACAGTAATAAATTTTTTAATCATATTCTTTAGTCTGTTACCTCTATTACCTTTTCTATAACCTAAAAAAAGACTGACTGTACCTTTAACAATCACCTAAAATATCAAATCACTGAAAGTCTCACAAACAATGAGAAATTTAGAGCTTTTCTTTATAAAAAAGAGGGATGAAAAATCTGCCCATTGTCATGCAAACAAGTTGCTCTGGTAATCCAACTGTATCTTTCCACGCTTACACTAAATTAGGGGGAAAGACCTTTGATGAACAGACTCTTAACCTTAGACTGTGAGCCAATATGGTTTGGGCCTACTTGTCACTGCAAAGCAATACTGAGGTGTTCTGTGGGATCACCTTTATTTCTGTCCCGACAGGACAGGTTAAACTCTGATAACAAGACTCCATTTAGGGGCCACTGTGTCATTAAATGGTTAGTGAGCATGGGAATGATGTGAATCATATGCTATGGCTTTGCAGTCACCAGATCTCAAAGCAGCTGAACATCTATGGGAGATTTGGACCAAACGTCTTCCATCTGCCCGGTAGAGTACCGTACAGAAGCAAAGGCACACTGAAGCTGTTCTGGTGGCACAATACCTTACCTAGACACTGATGTTTCACCTTATCAACTGAGATGGGCATTTCAAGCAAACAGACTATTGTAATAATCACTTTCTTTCTTTTTTTTTTTTTTTTTTTTTTTTTAAAATCGTCCCCCGCACCCAGTTCTAGTTCTAGCACATTATGTGCTGTGGTGAGGGAAGAAGGTGAAGAAGAGCCAAACGGCTTTTAGGTGGATTAACTTCACCCTCTGCTCTTTCTCCTCTCAACCAATTGATCACGGCAGATAGCTTCTGGTTCTGCCACAGGTTACTTCCTGTTAAAAGGGATTTTTTTTTATTCCTACTGTTGCCAAGTGCTTAATCATAGGGTCCTGATTACTGAGGTTTTTTTCTAATATTGTAGGGTCTTTACCTCATATAAAGTGCCTTGAGACAACTGTTGCTATGAATTGACGCTGTAGAAATTGAATACTTGAACTGAATTGATTTGGGTAGAAACAATCCTTACCAACACGGGTAAAAACATAGTAAAATATATTTTAACACAACCACTAGTCCCATCAACTATTTTTATATAATTTAATTAATATTTAAATATTGAAAAATCATGACCTTCACTATTCAGTGTAAGGATTTTTTTAAATTATATCCTTAATATTGTGAGTAGTAATTTCAAATAGTTCAGCTGAATTATTGGAAATCTGAAAACATTACTGTACTGCCACTATTTCATAAAAGACTGCAGCCCAAATGAACGAAGTCAAGAGTTTTTTAATGTTGAACTGAAAATTAGGAACATTATTTAAAAGGTGATGTTGAATACATTTCAGTACATAAATAGGGACAGACTGAAAATATTAATACTGCAGTACTATAGCCAGCCATGAGAACAAACAGGATTCTTTGGTGTGCATGACAGCATACAACTCAAGTTTTGGCTACTCAAGACAGAAAACGAAGCACATTAGCCTAATAAGCCTCGATGAGTGAAAAATACAGGCACATTTCTTCAGGATTTGTTTAAAAGCTTAAGATAGAATAGAACTGGTGTATTTCACAGCAGATCTAAGCACAGCTCAGTCAGGAAACCTGAATGTCTTCAGTGAGTCAAATAGTTAAGTTGAGCCGGTGCTGCCATAAACCCGGTGGGAGAGCTTGGAATAATCTAGGCGATGTTAATGATGCAATTTATATGTGAGGGGACCGGTGTTTGGCAGGCTCTTTCCGTCTGAGCGGGCTGCACAACCCAGCGAGCTCCCAACACCCCCTGCTAGATGGAGGGGGTGGAGTAGGAGGAGGATGTCAGAGCCCATGTGAAAAGAGGGAGCGAGCGAAGCACTGATAAGAGCCATTACTATTAGTGTCTGTCTGTCACCTGCTGTGCGTCATCCAGCCTTCCCCCTCTCCACATGCGCCCCCATCCCCATCGCTCCATCCCCATCCGTTTTCCTGAGGCACATCACTTCAAATTTGCACTCACCTACACATTTTCCATCCTGTCAAAGATATACTCAGTTGGCTTGAAAACTGAGCTGAGCTGCACTCTGAAAACTACTCTGAGCTTTGTTTCAAAACAGTTGTGAATTAGTGAAGGTGCAGACAGCTGCCAGCATTTATTCGATAAACAAAATAGCTTCAGATGAGTAACTGAACTGGCACAAGAGGACGCGATACTCTAGACATATCGTTTCTCGGTTTTTACCACGCCAACACAAAGCCTAATTTGGTATTTCATTTATTACTTGGCACAATTCTACAGCTCCTTAAACTTATGAACTCGGGAGAAATGAACAGTAATTGCAGGCTGTTCTTTATTTTCTTAAAACCTTTTTAACCAAAATATTTAAAGCTGTTTTTCTCAGTTGCTACGCAACACTTCAACCGCAAGAGTGGGAGCATGCTGAGAATGTGCCAAATAAATACTACTGCCACAGACATTCTGTGGGGAAATATGAGAGAGGGGCATCGTTCAATAATCACATGAAAATGCAGAACAGTTGTGTAAAATGCACAATCATCCTTTCATTCATCACTTACTTGACCTTTGTCAACATATAATTCAAACAATAGGTTGTTTAATGAACCACTGTTTGCAATCTGAACGGCTTTGCCTTTCCGCAGCCATCTGAGAACACTTTTTTTTCTCTCATTGTCTGCGTATCAAACCTACAAGTGGCTGCTTTTAACTGCAGAATACAGCAAGGTGGCAGGCATGCCGAGTGTCCTGTGCAAAATATCGTTCTGTAATTTGACGCGAGCATGCTGCCAGATATGTAGACTACTGTCTGTTTCACAAGTCTTTTCAGATTTTGCTCAGAGCTCGCCTGGAGCCTGGGCAACTGTACAACAGCCAAGCAAAAAGCAAGCAAGCCAATGGTGCAGCCTTTCTTCCTGAGCCTGGAACCAAGGACTTAAAGCAAGGACACGTTATGCAAGATATCACATTCAATTCCACTGCCAGCCTCTGAGGCCAGATGATACACATTGAGTGCGTCTGTCTCTCGAGCCCTCAATGTTAATCAACACTCTTTCCAATGCATACTTATGAGTTACAATCTACTCCCCACGTCTTCCCTTTGGCAGCTTAAATTAAGTCGCAAATTTGACGGCAAATTAACTTCAATGGGGACGGTAATATGTCACCTATATGGCAATCTGTGCCGTTCCTTGCCGGGGCATCGGGATCTCCAGTATCTAAACGCAAAATTAAATCCAACAAATTATTTTTGTGTGAAAGTCAAATTTGAGGAAACACGAGAAAGAAGGCAGGATGCGGCAGGGCAATCAGCTGTGAAATCCTTCTGACGACGAAGGCTTGCATAATCGCTCAGTCAACCTTTATTATTGTGATCGCAGAGTTTGAGATTTAATGCATGCTGGTATTAGCTGTGACATACAGTCACAATACAGCCGAGGTGGGAGGAACATGTGCTCAGACAGTGTGTATACGTGCATGTGTGCGCGTAAAGGGGAGGTGAATGTGGAACCAACAGAGATCTCCTCACTTCATCATTGAGTAAATGGCACCGCAGACATGAGCTGCGACTTCACAGCTGCCTCATGGCGGGTGACATTGAAGCCTACGCATGAACACATCGCTCATCAAAGCGAATGAGGCGTTCTTCGCTTCCGCTGCTTGTGCCGAGGAAAACAATGGCAGCCTGCCCCCCCGCGCACACACACATTCAAGTGCACACTTGCACACCTGGAATGTCTGCAATGAGTGGGGATGGGAATAAAAAACGGAAGAAAAAAAATCCATTTGGTTTCATGCATCTCTCTCAAGAAGCTTAACAGACTGTGACCTTTCAGTGCTTTGTACTAGGAAAAAAACGACAAGACCCCGGTGCCATAAAACGGCTCAGAACAGGGGCTAACAGTGGTTTTGCAATTAACCTGTCTTAAAACAAACAAGAGGGTTTTTTTGCTTTAACAACAGGCACATACTTGAGAGGACTGATTTCTGTGGCTAGAAACTCAAAGGCCCACCAGGGTTTAGGTTTTAATCGGCTATTAGCATGCTCATTTTGGCACAGCTGCACTCAGATCTATGCAACTACAAGCTCAATGCGATCAGAAAGCAAAACACACACACACACACACACACACACACACACACACACAAAAAAAGTGGAAGCTTTTATGTAGATCCCAGAATGAGCCACGATTAAATGTCACAAAAGCCCTCCAGGTCTTTTCACAAAGAAGCAAAGAATATTTGTTTCAATACTGATCATTAAGTGCAGGAAGAATAAGTGAGGACAGACAGCAACAGCTAAACATTACAAATGCCCCCTTTTAGCGTACATCCTTCTAAAAGTTTACTCAAATAGTTTGAGCACAAAAGCTCCTCTCTTTTTCCTTAACTGTCCTCTTTTCTCTAAGTGGTACCAGACGTAGGTATTTCTTCATTTAGCCCATTCAAATGGAGGCAAGTCGCTATTCTTTATTTATTTAACAAAACGAGCTGTAAAAGCCAAACATTAGGTCATGGAATACTTTCACCCTGAGAAATAAGTCACTGCGTTCAATGAGACATCAAACCCGGTTTAAGTATTCTCCTGCAAAATATGAGCTGGTGAGGACCTTTCACAAAGTCAAGTAGTGCTGTGGGATTTTTCTGCTTTTTAAATACAACTTTCAACTGTGTGGCGCACATGCGTTTCCAATTAAGAGCCTCAGAGCCAACAACCGAGGCTGGGCCCCATTCACCTCTTCCACAATTGACCAAGTCTGAGGAAATGTTAAACAGGCATCATAAGCATGACAAGGAGAGCAGATTTTTCAAAAGCCTTTATTTTCTAAACAGTAATTAAGACATCACGGTGAATTGATGATGTAGGCTGAAAAGCATCCAATGCCAATCTAAATAAAGAAAAGAGAACATACTTAATCATAACTTTTAGCGACATTTTCAAAGCAAGGCCCCTTAGAAGAACCAATTTGTCCGTTTGGTGAATAGGTACACAGCCTGCTTACAGTGCACAGAAACACAATGTGTCAAAAGTGCTGATTTGTGAGGATCATAATGAGAATGCACGGTTTACACGAGGCACTTAGAGTAGGATCTACTTCCCTGGCAGCAGCAATAACTCCCCGCGAGCCTGTCTCTACTCAGACTTCAATCTCTGGGCCCCAAAGAGCTGTTGGAGGACTTTGATGTTCTGTCTAAATGAACTGACTGTGCTGCTTGATACAGCCCTCCAGTCAACTGAGTCCCCCCCACCAATTCTGTCACCAGTGATAAACACCATGCATGCTTGGCGTCACCAAATTCTGCCCCACATGCACAGAAAGGCCACAGTTTTTTTGTTCCCCCTCCTTCAACTCAGTGAATAACTGAAAAAAATATGATTGTTGTTTCCTGCCGTGCCCTATCTGAGCAGAAAGCCTTTGATGTGTGAGGCTGTGTGTAAAGCAGGCAACGCTGGGCTGGTTTTTGTTACCTTACACCCCTGCAACATCCAGTAGGTAAGCCTTTATGTTGGATGCCCCTTCAGGGCATGGTGTTTGTTAGAGCCTGGGCAAAGGCAACAACCTCCAACCCACTTCTATCATTGCATTTTTTCAGGAGAATCAGAGCCAAAGAGCGCTGCGTACAAGCTTGCAACTTCGCTGGCTTGATCCAAACAAGATCCAAGGCTTATTGGGGAGCACTGGTGCACAGCTAGGGAAGCACAAATGCACTGCTATATCTACTTTGGGGCTTGTATGATTTGAATATGAATATAGTGGGTAGTAAGTAGTGTCAAAGACAGCACTTAGTACAAGCTACTGATGATTAGCAAACACTGCAATGAAGGATTTCAATCAAGGAGCAGGATGGAGATGGTGGCTAGAGGAAAATAATACTTTATCCGTCTAAGCTTCAGCTTGGTCAATTCTCATTTGACTAAATCCAATTACCATTGATTCTGCATCTTCTTAAAGCCGAGGTTTAGGTTTTCCTTGATAGTGCAGAAACCTTAGCTTGGATGAAGCTGCAGTATTTAACCTATTACAGCCTCCGATGAAGCGTCTGGGTTTTGGAGGGAAGTACGAGTTCTGCTGGCGAAAGCCTTGATCTTCCCACACCCTGGGTTTTCCCAGCGTGTGTAGCAATTCCCGTGCAAAGCCTCTGAACACTACTCTCTCTCCTCCAGCGGCGGTGATGCTCCTGAGCAAACCTGCCCCGGATCGAGCATCTCATTTAGTCACTGGGCCCCTTTGATGTGGATTCAGTGCTGCAGTGCATATCATTCGTGTTTGAAGGTTCAGCTTCCACAATACAGCCGGGTTTGAAGTTTCACATATTGCAGGTGCTACAATGTGATAATCTGGGAGCTGGTTATGCATTATACATTTTTCATAAAAGAACACCATCACCTGAAAGTGAAATGTGGAAAAGTCAGCGCTTCAAGGTATATATTGACAGAGACTGTTTCTGAGACTTCTGGGTGTGGGACGAAAACACTCTTGTTATCTTGAGCAGTTCAGAATCAGCACTACATCTTCCCTCTGAAGGGGGTAAATATCCAAATAAACAGAGTAGAATACCATTTGACTAGGACCTGCCATGCCATTATGAAGCCAATTTAGATGACGAAACGCTTCTCACGGGGCACAGAGGCCATGACGGCTCTTTCTCCAGTCTGGGCCCACACTAAAAATCTCAAATTCAAAAGGGGCATTTATTTCTTGGGGCAGTTCCTTCAGTGTCTTTTTATATAAAACATGAAAAATTAATGACAACAATTATGCGACAAAATGTCTAAAAGCAACATTTTGTTTTCTTGTGCACTTGCAATCTCACAACAATTAAACTTAAGAGAAATTTGTAATCTTATTATATTACATGAAATTTCTGTCTGTCTGTGTGTTTGTTTCTTTGTCTGCAAACTCCTCGTAGACCATCAATAGCTAATCAACAAAACTTGGCACACAAGTACATCTTAGGTCCTTGAAGGTTTTTATTTATATAAGATATTATGATGTTGTCATGTTGCCTAGCAACGTGATGGCAGTGGGCTAAAATCACCCATTTTTCTCAACTATCTACCCATAACACCTTAAAAAGCACCGTGTCATTTTTATTTCATGACATTAACATCTAACTTATATCCACAAAAAATGAATTATGCATGATATATTATGACACTGTCATGTTGCCCGGCAACCATGTAGCAACAGGCTGATATGACCTGTTTTTAGCCTTTAACCGCCTACAACAGCTTATGAAAGGATGCTATCATTTTAATTTCACCACAGTAGCATCTCATTATATAGACCAAACAACCATGTAGGAACAGGCTAAAAAGACATATTTTCTTAGCATTTTTTAGCTTTTCATTCAAAGCGACTGCACAGGTCGCCCAATGGGGGCCAACCTATCTGTAATCCTGGTCTAACTCTCACTCACAGAGACAGATGCCAACATGTTATAAAAAATAAAAAAAACCTGGGGAATTTCTATGAATCTGAAACTATTTCAACGTTTTAAAGTTCTTGCTGGACCCTGAATGTAAGTTTATGTGAAGTTTTGGTTAGCCACATCTGTGATTTTTTTTTAACTAATTTGTACATAATTGCCAACTTGACACCATTCAATCTCAAACTGGTAGCAGATTGACTCCCTTTTATTACCATTTTGAGGCACCAAAGTTGCTTTTAAAATGGCAACTGACTGTGGGTGGTCTTGCAGACCTGTTCATTATCTTCAAAGTGACCTATTCAAAGGCTGCAAGACTGCAAGTTCAGTTCACATGGACCGTGCTGCAGGCTCCAACAACTGTTGTCCGTAGTGTGACTGCAGCACTCTCTCTGAATGTGATTCATTTTATACCTGTAGATTTTCTCCAGTAATGGAACTCCAATGGTCCAACACCCACTTCACACCGTCAAAATCCTCCTAGAAACAAAGCTTGCTGGTCGTCAGCCATCTTGGCAGTTATTTCAGGCTACACAAAGCATAAGTTGCTTTCCCACGCAGGTTATACTAAATCCCAGTACATTCATTAATGGCTCAATCCAGATCAACTTTTTGGGCTTAATCCACCAGAGCACAAAACAAATTAAACAAACAGACTTGTTAATTCATGTTGTGAATAAAGTAAGCCAAAATTTAAAAATACTGGCAACTGCCAGTGCCCTCAGTCTCCATTTAGATACACCTTTGGTATCAATTTCAAAATTTTACGTCGCCTTGTTCTTGAGTTATCGGATTCAGGAGAGATTCTGAAACTTTGACCTCCAACCTCTGACCTTGAGGTCAAGTTCACTGTTGTTCAGCTGAGGGGTAAAAAAAAACAAAAACACACATACCTATGATTTTACTACAATAATAACCAGATGTACCCACCCTGAAAACTAATTGAAACGGTTGAAAACCAAATCTGCGCATGTTTCAAACCAGCAACACGACTTGCTCACATGTCATTGGCTCTTTGAGGGGAGGGTTAAGAGGACCACCATCCTTGATTTCACCGAATTCTTCCACAGATTTTGAGTCACATCTCCGTTGACATTATCTTCAAGTCGTTGTTTCTAAATCGAGAAACCCTTTAGAAGCCCAAATTACACTGTGGCAACCTAAAGTGAATCTACAGATTAAGCTCCAGCATTTTGCAGTGATTGTTTTCCAACATCTAACCGACTCAAGCAGGAAAGCGAGTCCGCCAATTATATGAAATCTAACTGCATCAAACAAACAAGATTTAAAAGGCAGGGAGTTGTTGCCCAAAGAATAAAATCAATTTGACAGTTAATGTTAATGCAAGTGACTGAGGTTTATGCAAACGTGTCTGATCTTGATAATTAAAGAGTGTTTGTACGGAGGTGCACAGCTCGGCGTCTCATTTTTAAAGGATGTTTACTGTCTCCAAAGCATGGAGATGGTGGCAGCCTGAGGGCCTGCTTGCTTTCTTTTCCCTTGCTCTGTATCTATCTTGCGCTAAATACACACAAAAACACACACAGGCGCACATATACAAGCACACGTGTACAAATACAAAGTCTACACACTGTACTGACACATACAAACAAAACCCACACAGAAGAAAGACTCCACGCTTCCACAGACATCAGCCTCTCAATTAGCTTCTGCACTCATTTCTCCTCCTTGGAAGAGAATTATTTTTCAGCTAGATGCTTTTTCTTTGTTTATTGTGAACAGACCAAAGCCTTATCAGCAGCTAATCACTGGATGTCAAATTCAGCGACTTGCTGCAGTCACATGAAAAAAAAAAAAAAAAAAGCATTCAGTGAATAATCTTCTAAAAGTTCAGATTGCCATTTTAGATTTGGACAATCACCAATTTCTTTTAGATGCTCAAATCTGTCTTAACAGCCAGAGAGCGGATCAGCATTTGTTTGGTATAATTTGTTGTGACATGTTAATTGCGTCTACTTGTAATTCTCTCTAATTGATGTTTGATATGTCTCAGGAAATTAGGCCAACCAGATAACACTGTAAATATTATTAATCCTTCCCGCCTTTCTCTTTTCGTGGCAGGTTGATGAATTCAAAACAGCTAAAAAGCTAAAACAGTAATGTGTCATCGTGCTGTGCAGCTATGCTCAGTATTCCCAGGGTTGCCAGGCAGACAAATCTAAGGTTACAAGCATACCACCGTATATTCAAAACACATTCGGGCACATGGCAGGCGGCCAGAGAAGACTAACCTGAGCAATTTTGACTGAGTTCTGGGTAGAACCACCGGCATGGTACTCAACTTTGTTCCTCTTGACAATTTCTTCAAACCTGAAACAAACAAAAATAAAAGAAATGCTTCATAAGACACTGTTTAAGAACAATTACAGACTGACTGTGGCAATGCCAAGCGCGGGGGAAAAGAGAAGGTTTATAGAGGTAATGAAGGAAGACATGCAGAGAATGCAAGGGACATGGTGAGATGGGTACAAATGCAGAGTGGATCAAAACTTTCTGGAGTTTGTATGTCAAATGCAACTTAGCCCGTTTAACATGCCAGCCTCAAGCATTAAATTTCTCATGATAATGTCACCTAATCTTGTGGTTTCCCTAAAGCCTACAGAATTTTCCCATTTCCTCTTTCTACCCATTGTCTGGTTTAAACGCTGGCAAAGTTGCTGTTTCGATTCAGCCACACTGCTCCCACCAACCTTATTTCCAGCCGCTGTGGCTATAAAGCTGTACTCAGCTTCAGAGCAAAAATATTTTCCGAGCCCTAATGTCCCCCACACTAATTTCGCAGCCAACTGTTGAAAATAATAGAGCATTTAGCAGCTAAAACGTCAAACATTTCTTTGAGGGGCTGATGAAGACCATAAGAAGGCTGAAAGGAGAAAGATTATTAGACCTGCATTCATGGCGAAAACAACTGTGCTTCCAGCTTAATGCTAATGCCGCTCCATGTCGGAGCACTTAAAACCATCAGGCTGACATCCAACCCCAGGAAGAACAAAAAAATGTTATCTTACTATAAAACATAAAAGCTCTGTCTGTCTGTCTGTGTGTGTCTTTTTTTGCAAACTCCTGCAAAACCATCAGGAGTCGAGCAACCAAACGTAGCACACAGGTACATCTTGTCCCCCTGGTGGTTCTCATCTATATCAGATATTATGATGTTATCACTGTTGCCTAGAAACCGCCCAGCAACATCCTAAAATGACCCGTTTTTAGCATTTCTGCACCTACATCACCTAATGAAAGCATCCAGTTGTTTTCATTTCATAACAATAGCATCTCATTATAGCCATAAAAGTTGAAATACATATGCTCAGCAACCAAACGGCAACGGGTTAAAATGAGCAGTTCTTAGCGTATAAACCACATCCATCAGCCCTATAAAGTGATTAAGTATATTAGTTTGCCAACAGAAATAATGAAAAAGGAGCAGCACATGAGAAGCATAATTCATGAAGTTTTTGACAACATATTTAATGCATAGCTATGACATGTATACAACTGTACGTGCGGTACATTGTGCAGACAGTACTGTAAAGTGGGAGGCACTCTTCTGGTTAAACTACACGATGACACCATTTCTACATCAGCCCAAGCATCTGTTTATACATCATTTTCTGTATTTAAAAATGATTTTGGACAACATACATAACAATAAATCTGCAATAAGCTGGGATCTGCTTATAATATTGGCTAACCAGTTATCACTCAGACTGTTGCTATGATGATAATGTTAACATTAGGATAACTAAAGGAGCAGCACTGTGCAAGTGCTGCATATTCAAAGTTTGTCTTTTCAGAATAAAACTAATCTAACAGCTTTATGCTTCACATGCGCAACCTCAATGGGCACTTCCTGAAAAAAATAATGGTTTTAGCTTTTTATTTTATCTTTAAATTAAACATTTTAACTGCATTATGTACCTGTTCTCTGAATTTAACAGGTTAGCAATCTCTCAATATATCAGAAGAGCACTTCAGATGAACTCGGGCACTCAATGTGTTTAGTTAAAATGATCTCACACTGGATGCTCTCTGACTTTGTTAATTAAATAGTACCAAACAAAAGATGCTTTTATCTTTTTCAGACACATATTTCAAGTGTTTATCTGTCAGTTTAGCTATATATTTCAAACATTTATGTCTGATCTACAGAGAGCATGCTCACTTTACCTAGAGGGCACTTATGAGATGGAATAAGAACAATCAAAATAATTATTTATACTTGCCTCTAGCTAAAAAAGCCCAAATGTCATTTAAATTTTCACAAACACGTGTCAAAAATAAAATGGACCAATGCCAATGTCCGCTAATGCAGTAATGCTGGTCGGTGACAAATTTACAACAGGACGTGCACACTTTGCGGCAAATTCCAAACTAAAACCAAAGTTTGGAAGTTAATCAAAACACAAAGTTACATGTGCACATAACAAGCAGCTGCCTGTGGGTTTTGAAGGTGAGCACTATCATGTGGCTGCTGCTGGAAAGTCTCTACTGATGCTTGTTATAAGCAAGACCTACAAACAGAGAGTCCTGTAAAGTGTCTTGTGGTTCTGTAACACTCCTAACCCTTCCTAACAGAATTATCTTGATCATTTAAACAGAAAACACAAGTAAAGTTCACAGGATCGCTTTTTAGATCGCCATTTTAAATACTGCATTTGTTACTTTTGACTCAGTATTCCAAATATTTGTGCTAGACTTTTTGTTAACTTACTCAGCTTATCCTGTAAGGATATATTTTCCAATCCCCTAGTTAAGTCGCAACATTTTTCTTCCCTTTTCGAGCAGTAAAGAAGTTGTGTTTTGGAGCACGTAAACCCAGAAACACAACAGACTAAAAGTGGGATACATTTACGCCATTCTTTAACCGTGACATTCCAGGTGCAAGTTGTTTATATAAACTGCTTACAGGGAAAAGAGGGGGGGAGAAAAAAATCAAAGCTGGATTTTGTTAAATGGGATACTTTACCACAAATGTTGCTGCAGTTGGGAGTCTAAAACGTCAGCTTGATAAAAGCAAAAGAGAGAAACATTGTTCACACATGGTTGTATTTAGCCTTACAGTATTATAACAAGATGAGCAGTGAGCAAAAGTTATTTCTAAGGAACTTGAACTGCTTCCTCAAAGAGATGCACAAAATAAAAGCAGATATTCATCTTCAACTTGGCAAAAATAGGCGACTGCACATATTTCATAGGTGATGCTTTCAGAGCAATTAGAAAATTACGTTTTATTATTTTCCCATGTATAAAAACCCGATACCCAGATAAGTCGTTTAGCGAGAGACCGCATCTGATTAAAGGTTTGATGTTTTTGAACCGCACAGCAAAGTTTAGAAATGACTGTAACAGACTAAACAGAAATGAGTCGAGAAAGCAGACATTACATCGGGGAATACGGAGTAAACAATTGCTGTGTTTTCAAACATAAACCAAAGGAACACCCCAGGGTAATACTGAAGGCAGTTCTATCATTTTTGTATTTTCCCCATCATACTGCCATTTCAAACATCAATAGCTGCGATGCTCAGGCGTAACATGATGCAAAGCCAGGCTACGCTGCGAGATAGAGCCCTTTATCTTGGAAGCTGAGAACATGAATAATGTTGCGTTCTGCACAATGTTTGCGCCATTAGCCTCCTAGAGATTTTGGGGGGGGGGGGGGGATATACAAACATATCCGCCATGCTATGGCAACTGGCCTAACTAAGGTGAAGATGCACCTTGGCCTTTTTCTAAATCAGTCACATTGAATTATATGTGCGTTACTGCTTTAAATTCATAATAAAATGCTTAGTTGTAATCCCAAGGGGGCACTGGTACTCTGCGCTACAGAGATCCAGTGCATTTTATGGGGTTGGTCAACAGTTGTACGTTTTAAATTGTAGCCCTGATCATAAAAATATGTCATGTCTACTGTGTATACTTGCCACAGACAGCACTGATCTGTATGCAAAGTGCGTCATGGCTTACCAACATGTGCCAGCCAGAGGTGTTCAATACTTCAGCACAACCTGGTTTAACTAGGCATGGCCGAATTTTGAGCGGGTGTGAAAGTAACCTTAACTGCTTCAAAGAAAGTCTACATATCATGTCTCAAGGCGAGAGGTCCACCCAGGGCAGAATGTTCCTAATAAAGAAAAAAAAAAACTTTCCATGCAAGTGGAAAATATGCTAACCGGGTGGAAAAAAAAATCCTTCCTGAGACACCTGTTATGACTCCTTGACAAAAGAAGAATTTGAGCACTGTGGGTGTTTATAACATGAAGGCAGCCGAGGGACTCCAGAACCCATTTCAAATAGACACACAGCTTCTGAGGATTTCAGTGCTTCCCCCCCCCCTTGCTAGAAGTATTTGCTCCACCTTTCAGTGCAGACAGCATGGGGCCCTGCTCTTGGACGCCTCGAAAATCCCATCCGAAAAGGAGCAGCTGCCTCGAGACCTTTACACCCTCAAACATCATGTGATCCCATAGTAGTGACACCGTAAACGGCCCCCTTGGCCATTTAGAGAGAGAAAATCCCTTTCCATCTACTGCAGTCTAAGCTCACTCAGTGATGGGAGGGAGCAGAGGGAGAAAAAAAAAAAAAGAAATTGTTTTGAACAAAATGTCCTCAGCCAGTAACCTCAGCTTTTAAAACCTACTGGTGTCGCTCGGCGTAAGAGCAATCCCAGCTATGCCATGTATTCCACTAATGTATGGTCAGCATGTGTTATATAACATGTTTTACAAGAGGCTGCCGGTGGCACTTTGGTTAAACGCCACTCTTAACTAAAAGCCACAGTTTTTCAATTTCATACCTTCCAATTTGAGACTAATAGCAGCATTTATTTATTCAGCTTAAATGAAATCATATTCAAATTAGAAGAATTAAGCCGCTGAATACAATATTTGTATTCAGAGGGTATCGGAGTCCTAGAGTCCCCCCTCGACAACTAATACCTCCAGATCTCTCCGGCTTAACGCGTTCAAACTGTTGAGGCAGATCACACAAGTCGGGAACATTGTGTTGTTTACATTCCTGAGGATGGAGCCCCCACTGTTGTTTCCCATCAAGGGAAATATGAGAGCTTCCAAAGTACTTTGAGAGTTCTCTAACCCGAGTGACTCATGAGCTCCTCTCTCACCTCCCCAAAAAACAAGCCAAGTAGATTATTTACATGAGGCAATAATTCAAGATTTGCTCCTCTAAGTCTCTTACACAGAGGGCAAGGCGAGCCCATTTACCCAATCCCTCTTCATTCGCCTTTGATGTTAGCCTATCTCGATAAGACCGGATGAGTGCCCTAAAATCCCCGTCGAGTGATTTCACAGGAAGAACAAGTCTCTGTTAATCAATGGCTAGATTGGATCTGGATTCTCGGGAGTGGTCCGCCTGAAAGTCCTCCCGAGTGTTTGAGTGCACACCGGGGTAATTCATCGCTAATGATCACCGCGGCACCTTCTCTCCTACACGCCGTTCGTCCTCGTTTAATTGCCTCGTTCACGTTTAAACAGCTTACAAATCACAAGGACAGGCAGGGAAACATGATCAAACGGCCTCTATCGCTAATCAGGGGAGGGCAAAGGAAGAAGTGAGCGGACTGGGGCTTCTTTGCTGGCTCTCCTTGGGGATTAGGCAGGAGGAGGGTTGTACAGGAACAGTAAATTATCTCAGCTTCAAGTATAGCAGGCAGGTATATTTAAACAGGCAGATCCATCTTCTCTCTATCTGACAGAAACAGAGAGGGGCCAATGCAGCTAAAAGGCTTTGGTAATCCCAGTTTCAACACGGGCATCTGGAGTGGAGACAGGTTCCACCATTGATTAGATTCCCCAATCAGTGTGTGTACATCCCACACCAGCCTTCCTTGGTAGTCTGGAGGCAGTACGAGGCCTGATGCACAGTAATTGTTTCCATAGGTCAGGCGGAGGAAAAACAGCTCGGGGACATGATGAAAGGGAGATGGAAAGGGTGAGGAATATTGTTGTTTTTCCCCCCCAATTAAATTGTTTGTCAAACCCTTCACAAAGGGTTACGCAGTTTATCTGTTTAAAATCAATACGCTCGTCTCAGTGTGAAAGCTTGTCCCGACACAAGACAGGCCCATTAATTATTCTGTTCTGTGTGCTATCGCTGGGCTGCTCAAGGTTGAGCCTTATCTTTTCTTATTTCAAATCAATAATTATCTTCTACCATGCTCGCGCTCCCTCTCAGAAATAGATGTGCTTTTCATTCAGTGCCTGTAGAGTCTCTCTCTCTCACTCCCTCTCTGTGTAGCAACCGGTGAGGAACGCAGAATGAATAGGACATTCTTATCAGAGGAACATTAGGGCAGGATGGGAATAGATGGCGAAGAATGAGGCATATAAAAGTACTGAACACAAATGAGTCATGATTCAAACAGCCACAGCGGCCTTGTTCCCGTCCTCTGACATCTTCTAATAGACTACAGTAAGGGATGAATGTTGATTTGTACAAAAGCATTAAAGTATCGGCATCGCTCGGGTATCTCAATCCACTGGGGCAAATCCCTTTTTAGCTAAGAAAACCTTCCTCGAGTACCTCGGTGCAAAAGAAAGAAAGAAAAAGTAGTGCCACATCTTCTCTGCAGTGACACTTTTTGCATCACAGACTGGATACACAATTAATGACTGCACAATTACATGGTCATAATGGGTGAGTAATTGCATTAGAATGCAGAAACGACAACTGTGCGTCCCTTTAATAATGGGCCAATCCAGCTTCAGCAGCAGCAGCAGCCCATTTGTTGGCATTAGCTGAGGACTGCTGTTTGTACTTAATTAGGCTGCACTCAAGGATTAGGCGGTGGGGGCAAAATCTGGTCATGGAGTATGAGTTCATATTATTTCCTCTAAAATGTCACAGGTTTTTGGCTTCGCGCTGCAGAGGGTGGCGTTGTTTGTCACACTGTACTGCGTGGATGTGGGAAAGGGAGTGTGAGAGTGTGTGTGAGGAAATGAAAGGGAGAGAGAGAGAGAGGGACACACTGAGGGAGAGAGGAGTGGGAAGAGGGAGTGTGTAAGCAAGGATGGGGCTTCTGGTGCTCTCTTGAGGATTGAGATTTGAAGCCGGAGCACAAAGCCTTTGAGACATTCCCCTTATCTTGGAGGTTGATACCAGGATCTCAGTGATTCAGAGCGCTCCGTGTGAATAATTCCACCAACACCCCCTACTGCGGGGACCATATGGCCCAGTGTGAACTTTAAATACACGGGGAGTGCTGCTGCTGCTCACCAGTCAGGCCTCCCATCTCTACCCCCGCACAGGCTAGGTGTAGAGAAATGATCGGCACAGATAGTGCACTAACTAGCCTTCATGTTAAAAAAAAAAAAAAAAAAAAAAAAGGGCTGCTGCCATCAGTGGCTTTTTCCTGTGTGGCTGCTGGGGGATCAAAGATGACTAAAAATAGCCCTGAGCATGCTTTTCTGAACTGAACATGCTGTATGTACTGGCTGAGACGCCCACATTTTAATTATAAAACGCTCTTTAAAAGCGGGGAGTTGGAGGGAGACGAGGTGAGGAGGGGGTAGCAGCGCCCACATGCACAGAGATGTAGATTGTGTTTGTTACGCCCCCTTTGACTTGTGATGTTTCCTTCTGGCACCACCTGCTGGCAGTGGCCATCAACAAGCGAGAGAGAGAGTGGAAGAGAGGAATTCAAAGCTCCAACGAGGACAAGCCTTAATTGTGATTGCATCAGCCATCTCTCATAATGCAGCATGTATGCTTTTAAATGCAGAGAAATCAAGCGGCTGCACAGCACGCTGACAAATTTCATCACACAGAAAGCACCAACACGGGAACAAGGAGACCCTGCGCTGTTTTTTTCCCCCCTTTCTTTCCAGTATTTGAAAAGTTTTCCTCTTTTATAATTCACAAGGTCTACATTCGCATTTCTTACAGCTGAGTACGGCTCTGGCGAGCACGTCAGATTCACGCAAGCGTCCCAAATTGCCAGATTCACGGTTATCAATAAAACATCAAGAGCAGCGCGCCTGGTCGCTGAACGTGTTTCTGATGTCTCAATTACCGGTTGAGTGCCATTAATCTCTGCTCTCTCGCTTTGGCTCAGAGGTCGGCTGATGGATGCAGGCCCGTGACCTTTGTCCTCGGCAGCGGGGGGGAGCCGGACGTGCTGACCCCTGTAGCTGCCAGCAGAGGTGAGTTTAAGTACTGTAGTACAGCACTCAGCGTTACCAGACAAGGGAGCTGGGAAATAAAAGGATTGGTGGGTGGGGGGTGTGTAATGTGTCTACACACTCAGTCAAGCATGAGTACATCCAGTGAAGTGGCACCATGGCAAGCACATGCAGCTCCTGCACACATGCATGTGAGCAGACACAAACACACAAACACACAACAAGCAGGAGTGTCTGTCCTTATGACACCACAAGGATAGCTCCACAGGGGAAGGGAGGGGGGGTTGTCTAGCACTCACGATTCACTTCATTATATATTAAAAACATAAAAAATAGAAAGAGAGGAGAAGAGTCAAGTGTGTTTACAGAGCAGAATCTATCACACACACGAACCCGGGAGCCGAAGTGTTTAGCATGTACTCAGCGAGAGAGGCCTTTGTTGTTTTTTCCCCCAGTAAGCAGATTGAGCTGCATGGCAGCAGCAGGGGTGTGTAAGATGTACACAGACAGCAGGGTGTGTTAGTGGAGAGGCACCTCCACTGATCTCCTGTGTCGTGTGATGATGTGTGTGTGATGTGTGTCTCAATCCAGCGCTGATCCCCCTGAGTCAGCCCTGTCAGTGATATGAGCCTCCCACCCTCCTCCTCCCCCCCACCCTCCCCTATCCTTCGCCATCCGGAATGCTAATAACAGCCAGCCACTAACACTGCATCCCTGAATTATTCATGCAGCAGAGGGTCACACGGCATAATGAGGAGTTTACTCTCATTCTGGATGCGATTGTGATGCTGCTAATCTGCATTTAGCACAGAGAAACAGAGAAAAGGAGGGAGACGGGGTAGGTGGTGGTGGGGGGGGGCTGGGGGAGAGGATAGGATGAGCACTGATGAACTTAATTGCTGTGAGCAAACAACTACTGAAAAGAGTCACGCCATCATCCAGAGATGAGAAAGTAAACAATTAATTATCATTGGACAGAGGGAGTCATAAAACAAATGTTTGAACAGCACTAATATTCAGGAGCCAGCTGATTCCCCCCACCGCCGCCGCCACCACCCCTCTGAGGTGACAATACTCTCACAGTAAAAAATGACACGCTCATTTGATACACTAATAATTATTAGCGCTAATATGATTCACTTAACACTCCCAAGAGGGTTTGGGTAGATATTATATTATGAAATGCTGCATGTCCCACATTATAATCTCCTGCAGAAAGAGGAGTGTTTTCATTATGTTGACATGTTGTTTCCTATGGAGACTTCTTTTTTTAGGGGGGTAGAAACAGCAGGTTACTGTTGCCCCCTGCTGGTCATATAGGGTGCATGCCCCATATTCTGCAAAGTAATAACATATTAAAAAGAATTTTGCTGCCAAGAAATAAGTGACAAGGTTAAAATATAAATATTCGCCACGTGCTAATGAGACGAATACTGCAAATGATCAGCATCAAATATTTTAAAAAAGCAAACACTACAAAGAAAAATTAGACATGACCTAAGTAAAGAACACAACTTTATTTTGAATTTAGTAATCTTTGGGTTCATCTGGTCACAACACAAAGTCAAACGTACCCCAAATCTTGGCACATGACAAAGAGCCTTTAAAAATCCTGCAGGAATCAAACTCATATTTGAATCCACACGATGGCAGCAACAGCTGCAAAAAGTCAGAGGGAACTACAGTTACGACAGTTACCCACTGAAACTCTGAATTTAACATGTCTAAGCAGGCAGAGAGGAAGTCTCACGCAGCTCTTTGGTTAGTTGGTTTCCTCTCATACCTCGATTTCAAAACAACCAGAGGCTTCGCCTGAAAAACCAGCATCTGCTGAAAGCAGACCCTCTCAACTGCAGCTCACTAACCACAAAAAAATATAAAAATATATATTTTATATTTATAATATATAAGAAAATATAATGTGAACAAACAGTACAGTATTTTGCATTTACTCCAGCCTGACAGACTAACCACCACACTGTGAAACCAGGAATAATATACAGGTACCGGCAGAACTCGCAGCTGCTTTTTGAGGAGGAGAGACTGATGCTGTCACTCATACAAGATAATAGCACTGCTTAAGATTGCATCATGTAAAAATTAACTACATGTATATTATAGTTTGAGGGCTTTGATGCATTACAAAGGAGAAAGAAAGGATGCAGCAGTTGGCAAAGGTGAAAAGAAAAGAAGCATTATGAAACAACAGAAAGGTCACGCCCAGCAGTGAACCGGGGCTTGTGGTTAAATGGAATGTAGCAGGAAGTTTGGGTTGTTTTTCAGTATGGCAGATTTCCCCGCCACCCCCCACCCAAATCAGAGCAGCAAATAATGATTGTTTTCATTCAAATTCCTGCATCTCTCGATTATTTTTTCAGTTAAGTTGATCAAAATTTTGTTGCAAAAAACATTAAATATCTTAAAATGTCAGAAGGTTAAGTGCTAGATGGAGTTGAGGTCTTGCAATTTTCAAAATAACAGTCTAAGAACAAAAACGTGTTTAATTTACTGCGACAGAAAACAAAAGAAAACAGCAAAAGTCAGTGAATTTTGGTGCCTAATCCATTACTGAATCACTAAGAATACGCGGCTGAATCTTGTTACACCAAAAATAAGTCCCCAGCCAGTACTAACATGGATGTAGATAGTTTCTACTGTCCAGCAGGCAATTTCTCAGCAACAACAGGATTATATGGGCTCTGCTGTGACTAGATAATTGAATTCAGGCATGGCCACAGCGCACTGCATCCAATGATCTCTCTCCCACCAGGGTGATGGGAGGAAAAAATGAATCGTGTTACACTCTGTAGATTCGGTAGCGCAACAATGGTGTTAGTTGACTGGACTTGTAAGTCCTTTTTAGTAATGAAGTTATTTGTCACAACACTTCAGCGGACTTCTTCTTCTTCTTCCGTAAGCCAATGACTTTGCACGTGACTTCTTAGCAACCAAACCAAACCTCAAGCAAAGCAGCATTAATAGGTAAGCTGTGGCACATGCTGCAGCGTCGAAAGTTAACGTTCAGAATGATAAAAATACTGCATGCTTACTCAGATATGCATTGACTGACATGATGACAGGCACGCTGGTGTCTATAGCATTGAGGGGACGTGCATTGAAATGCATTGTGCTGGGAATTAACCAGCAAAGCTGCATGTTAATCCTGCCCTGACCTTGTGCAGAATGTGTAGAGAACAGTGTCTGTGGGGCTAAAGATAACACCGCTGCCTTTGTGCTGAAGGAGAACAACACTGCTGATGATGCTGCTTTGTGCCGCTGCTCCTGCCCAAGGTCACATGTGTCCTTTTGTCAAGTAACAAGACCCGACAAGGTAGTCCATTGTAAAGTACAGATGATCAGATGTACTGATCTGTCTTTAAACTCTAACTGCATCGTTATGGTGCTTCATAGTTTTATAATGCCTTCACAGATTTACTACAGCATGTAACAGCTACACAGTAGGTGGTTTGCAGTAGTGTAGTAAAGTTTATGGACTAATGCAGCCTGGTACGGATAGGCTATGTATCCATTTGCATTATTATTCTACAGTACTGTACAAAAAGTCTCGGGCCACCCTACAATTCAAACGTGCTTCAAACTTGATATTTAAGGCTTTACTGTCATTTCTTTAAGTAATCTTCAGGAATATTTCTCCAGACATTTCGTTGGATACTTGCTGTTTTTCTCTGTCAAGATGATCCCACGCTGCTTCATTAATGTTGAGGTCCAGGTCTGGGGAGGCCAATCCACGACTGATAGTGTTCCACTTTATGTTTTTCTATCCACATATGCTTTTACTACACTTGCAGTGTGGTTGGAAAGATTTTCAGTCCAGTTCATCAGTCATTTAACCTTCAAGACCATCGCTGTTCTTCAGCTACCAGTTGATGGATCAACTGAAGAGCCAAATGCAACTCTCAAGTTCTGTGTCAGCTCTTTCCTGGATGTTTCCTATTTTCTAAGGACTTTCAGATACTGATCACCTGTTGTGGAAAGTTTTGTAGGTCTGCAACTTCTTTTGTCCTCCACTTGTCCAGTTTCCTCACCATATGCCAAATTTTCTTTGGGAATCAACTTGCTGTTCCAAAAATAAAATTTTATGCCTGTGAATGTGTGTTATTCAACTAAAAAAAATGGGAACAAATTATGGTTTTTTTTGTGACTGGTTGCAGTAACAAAGTGGCTAAAGATACTAAATTTAAAATTGGTTCGTTGCCAAGTTGTCTGTTATGTGCAGACTCTACAGTGGTTCAGCCCTTGAGTTAGATGCCTTTTATATATATACTTGATTGAGTTGTATGTCAGTGTTAAATGGCTGAACAAACAACAAGAAAGGGTACAAAAACTGAACTGAATTGGACTCATTGGAAACAGCAGCTTATAGTCACTTATCCTAGAAACATTACAAGAAAGTCTGGCTCCTTGGAAGCAAAATATAAAGAAATGAGGGGTGGCTCAGTAGTTCTGCACAGTCAACGGTAGCAGTCACCAATTTTTGGTTTAAGCTGGTCTTTTGAAAATTTAAACATTATGGTTTTAAACTGGCTAAATGTCTATGGATAGGGTTTGGGAAGCACAATCACAGCATCACAGTATGTTAGCCGATGTAACATCTGCAGTGCAGAAACCCCAAAGCCAGGACCACTGCTCCACTGGAGCTCCCAATACAAATAAATATGGGGGTTATTTTGACATGAGTCAAATTTTCCACTGCTCCGTCACACTGAATCCAATACAAAGTTTACTCAAGACATTAAAACGTCTTAATGGACAACAAAATCATTTTTCTTTGTCTTTGCAAAAGTGCCAACTGTTCAGAATTTGACATCTTTAAGCCATTTTATTGTCAAATTGTTAAAGTAATGCTAGTAACAATTAACTGTACATGTCCAAGGATTCCCACTGGCCTCTCCTCATTTGTTAGTGCCACTATCTGGCTTATCGTACTTAAAACAGACCGTTTTACACAATGAAAATGCCGATTCTGTTTTCATAAAGACTTTTTTTAAAAACTCAACAGGGCACCTTAAACACTGAAGTGCTCCAGTAGTAATGGCCAGCAGATAACTGTTGACTGAGCAGGTTTAAGGTGTGAACGTTGACCAGTGTGATGTAATAAAATTGTCTAAAGGAGCACTTCAGCTCAGGTGACCTGCTACTGGTTAAACGAAAGGCCTTAAAAAGTCATCTGTTGCACTTTTATTGCTAGAGCGAACTGAAAGGCAGCGGGCATTGGGTTACATTTGGTTGCAGAGACACAAATTGCCAATTTAGGACAAAATGAAATGTTGCCGTCAGAAAATATCCATCATGCTTTAAAAATAAAAGAGAGCTGGATTCACAGAAGAGGTTATTCTGTCCCAGTGAATGGCTTTTTTGATTACATTTCAGACTTGGCAGGCAAAGTAAAGTCATAAAAACTCAGAAAACCTGTGATTTTTTTCTATTGCTGCTTGGGTAATTATTAAACATCTCAGTTCACTCACACACTAATAGGCAAACCCATAACAAATGTTTACATATGCTAAATGTGGAACATGTGATTTACCTCTCAGTGTGAAAACTGTTTAATCCTTCAAACTTCAAAGGGAACCCCAACACCTCCCTCTCTCACACCATGTTCTTATTTACAGATGGTGCACATATTTAACATCTTCAAAAAAAATTTCACACAACAAATTCCCTGCAAAGGAACCATCTGTACCTTATCAAACAGAAGGAAAAGGGTGGTGTAAGGTCAGTCAGTGATTAAAGCCTAGTTCTTTGTTTCTACAGAGTGACGGGCTGCAAGCGGGGGCATGCCACAGTGTCTTTGAGGAAGGATATAGTGTTACTGCTTGCAATGTGACGGAGGCGTGTTTACAAGAAACTCACAACTCAGAAAAACCCTTACTAACTTACATTTGCCACAAGGCAATTGTAAATTTAGAGGTTATTTATAGCCTGGCATGGGTTCAGAGCTGGAAAAATGTGGGCGTGTAAAGTTCTGAGGCTGCCAGCTACCCGGGGCCAATGTATGAGTTAGCTATTTTGAGCACAGCTTACAGTGTCAAGATGGTAGTAGTGTGTATGAATGGCTAGTGTATCCCTTATTTGGTTTCACATGTTTTTAACTGTTTGCATTACACAAGCGACTGTAGCGTGGGTTACGAGCGAAGTTTTAACTCACAAGGCTTTGTGTCTGTCTTCTGCGAGGATCTGGTCATTCGGCTTCAGTCCAAACCTTTCAGGAAAGGGCAAGCAAACAAACATTAAGTGTGTTCTGAGCATGCAGGATGATTTAAGGGGAAACAGATGAAGCATTTAGACTTACTTGTCAAGGAAATCTTTGTCCACAACAGCTGAAATGTCGAGCAAGGGATTTCCCATCCCAAAGAGCATGTTTTCACTGTGGGGGAGACAAAAGCATATTGTGTTATGGAGACTCCCACTAACAGGCTCTGCATGAACAGGGGGAACAAACAGTCTGTTGTGATACAGAAAATCATCTGTTTGTGATTTGGTCAATTACACTGGAAGGACCCATAAAGAGCATCTCTTTATGGGAAAATTCAAGCTACAGAAACATAAGCGACTGAAAACTTTTAAGCTTATAGCAGAGTAATTAATGAATGAACTGTTTATGACTCCTGCAGATGATTATTATGCCTTTGATACCTATGTGTCATGCAAACGCTTTAAAATAAGGTTTTCTTAGACTACAGCTACAGATTACCCATTTACCTAAAAGTATGAGGTAATAAGATATCATAGCGGTCAAAGTATACTCCCGAGGACAGAGTATGCTTTCTGAAAGTTAGGTAACAGCTCAGAGCACAGGGAGAAATACTTGGCCTTTCAAGCTCAACATGCCTTTATCCATCTCAACAATAGGTGAGCTCAATGCTTTCAATCAACCCACTGAAAGTCTGGCAGTGATGTTAGCTCATGCTTTAAACAATAAAGTCATAAGAGCAGAAATGCTTACGGTGTAAACAGAGGAGGATAATAATCATGTGGCTCTCACCTTGGAGTTGGCATGTCAGAAACCCCTGCAGCCTAAACTGATTATTACTGAAAGGTCAACAGCTTCCTTCTTTGGTTCAAAGCAGCGTGTTCTTTGACTACAGGAACTGGAGCTGCACTTTGGCCAACCCTGACTGTTGGTGAAAGAAATAGGCGGGCCTTAGCGTCTTTTAGCCATATGATTGGCTGCTGACTCTCCAATGTTGAAAGGCCTTGGATGATGCATTCACAGGCAATGGGAACTCAGCAAAAACGGTGGACCTCTATTACAAACAGAGCACGGCCACATGCATTGTATATAAATATGTATAAATTTCAGTTATGTTTTAATGATTATAATTTTTTTTTTAAATGAACACTCGTTTTTCTAAAAATCTGAAATATTAAAGAATAGTTAGCGAAGGAAACTCTTTACTTTTTCACTTGTAACCTGTCCACAAATGGAATAAAATAAGAATAAATTAATTATTTTCCATCACACATATATCACAGGTATATTGATCCTTTAGATTCAACAATGCTTATAATTTTAGTTCCAAATAGTCTATCCTTGTGCAGAATTCTACTTAAGCCTTTGTCTCAGGAAGTCGAGTAGGTTGTCTAACTATCAGAAGGTTTGTGGATCAATTCTACAGCTACACCATAAATGTATATATTAAGACCCCGGGTTGCTCCTGATATATCTCTGTGAGTGTGTCCACAACTGTTAGATAAGCTATTAATAGGTATAGAAAAATAAATAAAATAAAATAATTAAAATAATAAAATAGCCTGTGTATGTCTTGCATACTGCCTGTTTTTAAGCACAGGATGAAAATAGGCACCTTACTGAAGATAATTTGTGTAGGAACACACCTCATACACTTCCCTTCTGGTTGTATGACTGTACTTCCTGCACTATAAGCTGTTTGTTCTAATTTTTTCTAATTTGTTCTAATTTTTTCAGTGTTGAATATTTAAAGAAAAAACAAAAAAAAAATCGAAATGAGGATGTTGTCCCCGATTAATATTACTGTGGTTAGGTCCTAAACCGTTGCACCATTTCATTCACATTCCAGTTTCCTTCCAAAGAGCTGAATGATGACTTTTTTTTTCTGTCATTTGCCAAATACCTGCAAACTTTTTGGCATCAACTATGCAACAGTTTGTTTTTTCGGTGAGTGTCTTATAGAGTAGTCAGACAGCGTTAACTGCTAAGATTCAGGGTCTGAGCAGTGTTATCTATGGATTTGCTGAGCGCACGGCCTGAAAGATGAAGTTCTGATGGATGAGTAGTTTGTGGTTTTGTAAACAACTGAATCCTTGTTACCATTTCTATGTTAAAAATATGACTCATGTGTGAGATGTATGTAGAAGCAGTGAAATAACTGTTGAATGAGGAATTCTATAAATGACCCATCCAGTGAGTCTGTGAGGACTTGTGGTTAATGGGCTTCTCTCTTCTTGTTCCAAGTTAATCAAAGTTAAATATGTTTGGGCTTGTGGTTATGGTTGCACTGAGAGGTCAAATGCACTGCAAACTAAGAAAACATCAGCAAATTAAAAAAGGCTCACAAAACACAATGCATGTAATTTAGGGGAGACGATAACTTGAAGGAAACATGCATCTTCAGCACTTTATGAATCGTGTGATTAGAACACACATTATTCTTTTTCCTCTGTGCTGTTTTTCCCAATTTATTGTGCTTTGTGTGCTTTGTTTTGTTTTTTTCTGCACCTATTCTGTTTTATTCTACTTCGGTTGTATTTTATTCTATTTCTGTGGTGTTTTATTTTACGTCCGTGATGGTTTATTCTACTTCCGTTGTGTTTCAATCTACTTCCATTGTGTTTTACCTTACTTTCCTTGTATTTTATTCCTCTTGTATTGTTTTTTTAATTCTACTTTTGCTGTGTTTTTGCTGCATTCTTCTGTTTGCTCGTATTTTCTTTGTTTGCAGTGCTTTTGAGCCCTCGGGTCTACCACATCCGGTAGTCCCGCTTAAAAAAGATGGTCTGAGTTCACAGCACAAACACAACCTCTGACACAACCGCTAGAATGATGTTATTGTTAATATTGATTATTGCTCTGTGCGTGAATGACAGAGATAATATGTGAGAAAATATGGGCCGAGAAAAAGATATTTGCCCCTGGGCCAATCATAGAGATGATGCATCCTTCAGTGTGACCATTTAAAGGCATGTAACAACCTCTGCATGCCTGTGTGTTTAAATGGGTGTAAAAGCACTGGCTCGGCCCACGTGCCTCAGATATTTATGCTGACATTTAAGTTTTCCTAAGTTTCCATGAACGTAGCACGCTTCACTTCACACCGTGTTCTTTTAATGTCAACAAAACAGATCAGCTGTGTGCGCTGCAATATGTTGAGCCTATACTGATATAAAAAATATAAACAAGAAAATGATAAAAAACATACAAACGTATCCGTTCCCTTTACATGTTTCATATTACTCAATGAAAGTTGCATTTAAAAAGCTTTTGCATTTGTAGCTCCTGCCATTTTTTTTGTGTGAAAATACAGCATTAAATAGCGTCCTCTCAACTTCTTGGCTAACGTTAAAGTTTGTCCCCAGTACCTTTCATTTAAAAACACGATACTCTGCAGATTGCCCACACACGACATTTTTTATGCATGTGTGTGCTTTATTTTTTTAAAGGGGCACTTCCAAGCTGGGTAAATGTAGCGGAAATTCTTGTTTTCCAGTCATGTGATGACGAACCCAGCCTTTTCCCGTTAGCTGTGCTCCGTGCTGTTTTAACCGAGCATAAACGCTAACTACAGCGTACACATCCAGCTGATGTAACGTTCAAAGGTTAAGCCGCCCCAGTGCCATCACTGTGCACCTCCCGCTCTCAGTTCACCACGGCAACAGAGACATTAGCATCGATTAACAGCTAGCTGCTAGCTACACCGTACGTCGCATATGTTAACACAAATACTTTCGGGTTGTTACCTTAACGCCGTCTTCCTCCCTGTCAACATGTTCGGTCCTTCCTCGGACATTTTTTAAATCTGCTGCCGGTTGTGCCGTCGCCGTGGAGCCAGGGAAGCTGCTGCTAACTGCTGGAGACGGGATTCAGCTTCCTGCCCCTTCAGATGATGATGATGATGAAGAAATTAGTCGACAGCATGCAACGACAGAGAAAGAAAAGTAGCAAAAATAAACATAAAAATGAGGGGAGCTAGTTACGGCCCGATCGAGCAGCCACTGTGCATTTGGACAGACATGTGGAAAAAAATTGCTACCTCTCGTTATCGCTTTCCCCCCTTCCTCTGCTCCAACTACTTAACTTCAGCGTCACCGTCATTTTTGGATAGGAGACATAGCATGGATCAAAGTTAACATGCAGACAGCCACAGTAGTATACTAGCTTTGTATTGGAAATCAAAAGTGTCCAACATGGGGCCCTCGGGCCACAAGCTGGCCACCAGAGGATCCCATCCCACACAGGGTTGCTTTGCAAAATGTGGGGTAGTAGTGAAGTCATAAAATCCTCAGTGGTTTCAAATTAAAACACAATTGACAGTTATGTATGTAAATGTAAAATTTCTTTTTGAGGTAGACAAATCGAGTCACAAGAACAAGAATATTGTTTACTTACTTACAAAGCATACATCTGAATGTGTTTCTCTGTTACAAAGTATGAATGTGATTTTATTTTATTTTTATTTTTTTTAACAAATTGTATGAATCAGTGTAACTTAGTTGAGGTGTATAGAATTCAAAGCTTGCCACTTTACTGGGCAAGCTTTGACCTAAAAGGTCTATCCATAACTTATCTCAGGCTCAGATCTTTTTGCAAATGTCAAAGTGTGAGAACGTTGCTGGTGGGTTGTTTTTTTTTTAAAGAGGTGGCTGTGGTTAAGGGGGTAGAGCAGGTCATCTTAAACCACAAGGTTCCTGAGTTTGCGCCTAAGTGTGAATGCTATGTTAAAAGTGCTCACACATAGAAAACAAACAGGGTATGTTGGTTTGGTTTCGTTAGCTCGGCTTGGATTTGCAGATAGATTTGTTTATTTGTTGGTGTGGCCTTACATCAAGTTGTTCTTAGGTTTTTGTGTGACTTGGGGAAGATGGATGGCTTTGGTGTTTTGTTTTGTCCCCCTTAGACAGGGCATAACAAATGTCTGTGCTATAAAGGAATTATTGTGGAGTGAAAACACAGCTCAATCACACACCAAAAAGATTCTGGATTGCCACACATGACCTCTATGTTTGTTTAATTCAATAGAGTTCCATTCAGTTCAATAGATAGTAGTTTAGTAGAAAACGGATATAGTTTCCAAAAGAAAATATAAGCCATTTACAGAACAAGCTAGCTGTATATGAAGTTGTGTCATCTGTGTAAAAATGCACATCAAAGATATGGTTGGCAGAAATAGTGTTTTTTGTGTATTTGTTAAATAAAAAAAATTCAATGAAGCCTTTGTAAACTGCTGACAACCGGAAAGATAAGTACTACTAACAACCGGGATAGACTTCAGGCCCTGAAATGGTTAAGTTACACGTAAAATGAAATTATCTGCCAGTCAGTCCTTTGTGGGTTTTGCATGTTGTCCCTGTGCCTGTGTAGGGTCTTTCTGGCTTTAATCGCACAGTCCAAAGACATAGATGTTGGGTTAATTGTGGATTCTAAATTGGTCAAATGCATGAGTGTGAATAATCGTCTGTTTGTATTAGCTCTGCACTGGACTCGCAGCCTGCCTCTCACTCCATCAAAGCTGGGATAGGTTCCAGCCTATGTTATTGTGTTAACTGGGTACATGTTGGCTGTTATGTCACCCTAAAGCACAACACCTCAAAGTATCCAGCATTGTCTGAACGTTGATAAGTTTTTTAGTGTTTAGATTATTTTGTGTTGTGGAGATTCAAAAATGCCTTTGTGAGTTAATAAAATACAAAATGATTGATATAAAATACTTTGGTTGGTAACACATTCCTAATAAAGGAAAGATAAATAATTCTAGAAGAATGAATGAAATTCAGAAAATAAATCTAACTATTGTACAGTACTTGTGTGTGTGTGTCAGAACAACAGAAAATACAGATCAAAACACCTCCAAGTGCTATAAAATGCTTTATTACAAAATTGTGAACGATGCCTAAGCAAATCCACATTCAGGCCCATTTAACCCCAGCTACATTGCATAATTTGAAGATCTGCTAAGTTTTGCATAGAGCATAACGTGACTAAAAGTAAGTCATAAACCGGGAACATTTTAAAGAAGAATCATGTACAGCAAGTGTTTCAAGGAAATCAACACAATGACACCTGGTACAAAATGATACAAAACATCTTAAAATGAAAATTGTATCAATTGCAAATAAAGTTTATTTCCCAAGGCACATCAGTTGGCATTAGGTACTTAAAATGAGACATTCACACCAATAGTCTTCAAATATTTTAAAGTTTCAACTACTGTAGCCCCAAGAAGTGGCCATTTAATTTTAGTGTATCAGGACATCTTTAGACAGACGTGAGAATATAAAAAGAAGATTTCACCAGCTGCAGACACTGTGCTTGTATGACTTTCCCTTGGCTACCTAAGAAGTGTGCTATTCATATATTACAAAAATGATTGTGCACAACAAAGATATGAGACGTACAATAATGTTGAGTGAAAAACAACAAAGAAAACAACAGGCTGGATGACTTTCTCTAAAGAAGGCAAAGCTTTGCTGGGAAGATTAGAGTAATAACTTTTTGGCTATTAAGCCGCATAGTGTAGCATAAGCCTGTTTATTGCATGTAATCTCAACGCACCGTGTTAAACAAAAAGAGTTGAATGAGTCAATGCAGGCCTAAAAGCTCTGCCGGCTCTTAAAATTCGTTTTTTTCCTTTCAGTCAGGTACATCTTAAAACTATCCCTTAAAGTCAAATAAGTATTGCTGACCAAAGAAAGACTTGAAATCGTTGCAGGATGTCTTTGGCAAAAGCAAATACAGACTGCTACAACGGCATAAGCAAAACAGTGTTTCTCTTTCAGTTGTCATAATACAGAATAGTGTAAACAGACAAAATACTGCTGAATAGATGCATGCACTCAGCGCAGGTGTATAATGTGTATAATGTACTTGTAACAACTCCCCAGGTTCATGTGCTTATTCTAGAAAGAACGAATGGATGATAACGACAATAAAATTATCAGTACAAAGATAGAAAAATGTCTAGAGATAATGTTAGATTTCAATTTAATTTACTGTGGTTTGCTAGAAGAGGCCAGAAACAATTAACCTCACATTATAGGAAATTAACCTCTGATCAAAATATATATATTCCTGGGATTTCTCAAAATAAAAACACATTTTTACACACTTTAGAAAAAAAAAAGCTGTTCCCAGTAAGATTATAAGCCATAACTCACATTGAAAAGTCCCACCGTTTACATTATATCAGAACAGCAACTGTTACAGACAGGACGTGGGACCAAGAGAAACTCTTCCAATATTAGGATGTGGGGCACTGATATCATAACTCTGGTAAAGTATGTATCTGTCCATTCAAAGTCCTCCTGGACCGGCATGAACAATGGCCCTTCTCTTCTCTTACTGGTACCAGGGGGTCTTTCTGACCCAGTGGAGGGTGAAACCTGCATCTGTCCGGATCTTGATGGAAGCTGCCTCAGCCTCTCTGACAGTCTCCTTCACAGACTGCATCAGGTTCTGAGCATTGTGGACCAACATCTCAGTAGCCTGAAAGGAGAAATGAAAATGGACACAAATGGAGATTCGAATGATACTTTTCTCAGAGGTTAATTCAGTGAAATGGCACCCTGATGTCAAACTCTGCTCACCTGCTCTGACTCCTCTTCGCTGATGTTGGTACGACCCAACATGGTGGCCTTGACTGTCGACAGGATTTTGAGCTGAGTGCTGATAGTGGGAATGCGCTCGCACACCTTAAAGGAGATTAGAAACATTACTTATAAAAATACGTCAAACTGTCTGTGCAAACTGGGAAAAAGAGGTAATGGTTGAACCACATGATGAAGACAACTTAAACTGACCTGCAGAAGGTTGGTCCGGATACGTTTGTCAGTGCACTGCTTGGCCACCTCCTTAGCCAGCCGTGTGACCTCATCAGAAGCCTTAGCGATGTCTTTGGCGCACTGGATGAGTGCACGCTTGTTTCCGCTGCCTCCACGCACCAGACGTGACATCTCCGCCATGAGAAGGGCCATTCGTTTGGCAGCGCCAATGATATCATTTCCCTACAAGGCACAGAAAGAACATAATCAAAGTTTAAAAAAAACAAACATCTCTGCAATGCATCTTATCACTTCCTCTTGTGGTAAATTGTTGATAAGCTGGTATGTTGAACTGGCAGGGAAACCTGCTTTTAGTGTTTCAAAGAAAGATCTTTAGAACGCTCATAACAAACGAATGAAATTAGAGTCATTAGAACTCCTTAGAAATTATTTTCACAACACCAGAATGTGCTTGGGCTCAGGTTAGGCTCTTATTGACCTAAATGTAAAAGGAATCAGCAAACCTCTGGTATCGTCACATCTGCTGGGTTTATAGTGTTGACCTACTTTGCTGGACCATTTGCGGGCTTCATCGTGAAGCTGCCTCGCAGCCACCATCATGGGCTCATTAACCATGTCACCAGCCTTCTGCTCAGGGAACTCCTCATCTTTCTCCTCTGGGGGAGGAGGCCTTGGGGGAGGAACCTCACCCTCTGGGAGAGGAGGTTTGGGAGGTGCTGCCTCATCGTTAAGCTAGAAGGAAACAGTAAAACAATCGTGGTTAGGCGGTTATACAAATCATTGTGAACAATCAGAGGAGCTTTAATTTATTTTCCAAATCTAAAGTTGTACTTATATGAAAACTTACATTAAGCTGATCCAGTTCAGGAGGAGGTGGAGGGAAGTCTGGTTCTTGAGGTTGGAAGGCCTCCCTGACTTTTGCCACAGCACCAAGAATCTTATAACCAGAGTCCAAAAAGCCCTTCTGAAGACCTGGCAATTAAAACAAACACATGACCATTAATCAAAATGTGCCATATGAACATAAGACAAAACCTGTGAGAAACATAAACCTACTTGGATCCTGGATATTTCCAGCCACAGCCTTAGCATTCATCACCATAGGAGAGATAGTCTGGCTCAGTTCATCAGATGCAGCCTTCACCACCTCCCTGAATTTAGGATCCTCAGAATTTTCTACCTCTCGTTTAGCTACCAGGAGGATGCGGTTAGCTCTGCGGGCGATACTGGTAGCACCTGCGACCAGCATCTGAGGCTGGTGATTGGTCATCGCCACACGGCACTTATCCAGGTCCTTCTTTATGGCGTCCTCTGAGGCATCGAGCAGAGATTTGGTGTCGATGGCCTCGTCCACCAAACCTAGACATCCACAGGGAACCACAGGGAGTTATACCAGGACCAGGATATGAAATGATGTTCCAGCCGTTTTCAGGGTCTTTACGGCACCTTACCTGTCATTTTTTCTACATTGTCAATCCACTGGTTCTTCATGGTTTCAAAATGTTCATATGCTGCTTGGTTGCCGGGGTTTCTCAGCAAAATGCGAGCAGCAGATACCACCTAATAGGAAGGGGAAAAAAAAAACCATTAATTGGAAGTCTACTTACAACTGCTAAAAACTCATTTCAAGTGGTGAGAAACACTTAAGCTCTGTGGCTCACGGCGGAGTGGAGGGCAGACACAAACACTCAACCATAACATACTTGTGGTGTTAAGTCTCTTGTCGACTTTACGGCAGCCTGGATTCCCTCCACCGTGCTCTTGTTAGCAGTGCCAACAGCAGCAGCCTTCTCGGCTGTGGTGCCAAGCTTATTGGCGTGATTCTCAAAGTTGGCAGCTCTTTCGTCAAAGACCTACACATGATCAAATAAAAACAATTATCCAAAATGATTTCTGGAAGCAACAGAACACCCTGCCAATAAATATAATACAAATGAAAAAGAATCACTGCAGTGAGATCATAGTTAGTAGTAGAGTGACTGTGCCGCTGACCTCATCTCTGTTGGGGGCGTCGAGCGGGGCGGTAGCAGCCACTGCCAGTAACTTGATGGGGGTAGTTGTGTCACTGAAGATGTCAGACACCTCCTGAGTCATCGCCTCTTGCATCTTTCCTTTCAGATCCTGAGATGAGGTCAGACAAATGTTACAACCAGCCAGCACTCACACAGAGTTTTGCTGAGATTATAGATACACATCTGTTTTTATTTAGCTTCAGCAGCTGCATGAAGTGCATATTACAATATGATCATGGCTACAACACTACGTTACACTGTTTTTTATTCAAGTTTACATTTAAGTAAGCTTTAGGGAAATAAAAAGCTTTTAGGGCATTAGTTTCCTCCACCCCTGGTAACCAGCAGAGGGGGTTGTTTGCCTGCATTCCTGAGTGAATCCTGTCAGAGAAGCTACAGACCTGGGTGGGAATGACTGAAGAATGTGAGCCGTCTTACCTTCAGGGCTGCTTGGAGCTGTTGAGCCACAGCACGTGCTTGAGGGGAGTCCCCTTCACCGCGGGCAGCCAGGTCAGCGAGTTGGGCCATGAGCTGCTCTACCTGCTCACACTTGCCTAGCAGCTCCTGCCTGTATGGGCCCGGCAGGGCATTGGCCAGCCTGTGGCCCTCTGCAACTAGGCCACGTATGGCTGCCTGGCCTAAAAAAGTACAAATAACAACATATTTAATTTAGTTTGGCTTAGAAAAGTTATTTCTTTGTAAACCTTTGTTAACAATTCCTTTTTATAAATCCACAAGCTCTATGTTTAATTTAATAGTGCATCTACAGATAACAAAATGGCTATATAGATAAAAACATATCCCTGACATAGTTTATTAGATAATAAGATTCATTTTGGGTTAATTTTGGATGTTTTTTCCATTTTTCTTTTTCTAAAAATGCCCTGAAAATGTAAAAAAAAAAAAAAAAGTCCATCCTAATACACAAAGAAATATGCTCCAGTAGATGGTTTGGTTTGGCAAAGAATTGGAAGATTCATTTTACAATGAAAGAAGAAAAGCAAGTCAGCACATCTGAGAAGCTGGAACAAATGTGCTTTTCACATTTTCTTTTGATGAATAACAAAAGTGGTAAACCAAATATTTCACTTCCAGTTTCAGCACTAGGTAAGTGGATGCTGCTCATCGCAGCATTGAACTTTGTCATCTCATGCAACTAGCTGCAAAACAGCCCAGCAGCTAAAAAAATCAGATCAGTGTCTCTTTCTATTTCTCGTTTGCTTTTTCTCGGGAAACTACTGTAGATATTTGTGGAACAGGCACACTCCAACTTTGTTCAAAACCACGTAAGTTGTCCAGGTTTAAGTGGAGATGGGCCAAAACCAGGGAATAAGACAACAATGGAATGTCGAGTATGTGTATAATTTGTATACTCTGTAATTAAGCCATGGGAGCAGTGGAGTGAATATAAAATGTGTGAGAGATAGACAGACATGAGGAAGTCTGGGGAGGATGCAAGCCAGACTCACCCACACCGCTGTCATCCACGGTGGGATTGTCAATCCAGCGCTGTGCCTGCTCGATTTTTCCTTCCAAGTGAACAGCTGCCTTTGCAGGCCTGCTGTTGGCCACAGCCTTGTTAGTTTTGGACTGCAGGTTTTGCAGAGCTGTTGCAATTTGTTTAGCCAAAGCTCTGGCTTCAGGCGTGTCACCTTTGCCCCTAGAAGGAATTAAAAACAGCAACCTAATTTATCACAAAGTTATGGCTGGAATGAGGTCTGTATCGCTATTAAATCTGGAGTTCACCTACAAATATGGTCAAATGAGAACTTTTTACTTAAAAAAAAAAATCGCAGGTGCAGCCCATCATCCATATGTACAATGCTGCATATGAACAGCTCCAAACTGTCAAATTATAGTATGAAATTGGTAGCTGACAACCGTGACTGTACACATTTCTCATTTTTGCCTGCATACATAAAAAGAAACACCAATACCGTTTCCTCGCAACGAAAAGTAAACAGCAGGGATTTGATGATGATGACAGTAGCAAATGATTTAAGGGGTGAAAAAAGCATCTGAACAACTGTAGTAAAGTGTGAACGCACACCAGTTGGATTAGGGAGACACAGAGCCATCAATCTCACGCTTCACGTGTGGAAAAACAAACCAGCATAAAGCTGTCCCATTTTTCAGCCGGTCTTTAACTTACTGTCTTCTGAGATCAGACAGCTTGGCAGTCATGGCAGCGATCTCTCCAACAGAGCGCATGATGTCATCTCTTTCTTTGGGGTCTTCGCACATGTCAGCAATCTTTCTGGCCTCCATGAGCACCGCCTTGACATTCTCCTCTCCCTCTGTTCCACTGTTAGGGTCTGCAAGCCAATTCTGCAACAAGACAAAACACATGCACACAAAATAATCAAAACCATCAAATTGCACTGAACTGTCTGAAGCCATGTTTTCTGAGCTAACGACTCACCTGCGCAGCATCGATCCTTTTGGCGATGGCCTGCTTGGAGTTGGTCATGGCCTCCAGTTTCCGTGCAGCATTTTCCACCTTGCCTGTGAGCACATCGAGACCTTGGGAAACCTGCTGTGCCTTTTGCATGGCAACCGGGGATGCTCCATGACCTCTGAGATGGACAAAGAAAACACCCAGATTCCATTAAGTGCACATTTGCACTTCTTTTGATCTACTTGTTTGTTTTTTACTGCAGAGCTTAATCCATATGGCCCATTTGGTTAAGTAAAACTTCCACACTTAATGTCGTAATGTCTGATTTATAGACTCATCTCTGTTTTCGTAGAGGTAACAGCACCAGAGGTTAAAAGTGGATTATGGATTAATACCAGACAGCTGCTTTTAATCTAGTGTGACTCAGGGTCTCTGGTGACAATAACATTTCTTATCAGGTCTTATCACTCCCACTTCTGTACACTATAATCCCTTTAATATGCTTACTGCATTACAACCTTTATCCTTTGAGGACTGAAAATGAAACAACTGTATCAAAGGAGCACATTGCTAAAACACCAAATCAACACATGAAATGCACAATAGCAGAAATCAAGACTACTTGAAGAAAGGTGCACAAGAGGAGGACAATTATTTTGCAACAGCTGCAGCACAAAAATGCAAAGCAGTGTTGTTAATGTGCACTTTACCTGGCTCTCATCTCAGACACCTGGTCTGTCATTTGACTCAGTGTCTTCGCTGTGCCAACTATATCTCTGCGCTCCTTCCCTGCACAAAGCTCACCAACTTTTCCGGCCTCATCAAGAATCTGCCGGATGGCCTGCTCACCTGCGTCTCCTAGAAAAAGGAAAAACACAAATAAATGAACTCAGAAATACCAAATACGTCTCTGAATTCACTTAGGCCACGCATAAGGATAAGGATGTGATTAGCTACAGAATGAAGGGATTAACGTAGAGGAAACTAAGGATTATTACCTGGTTGAGCATTTGGATCCCTCAGCCAGTTCTTAGCCTGAGCCATCTTTGAATCGATTAGCCCAAGAGCCCTCTTCATAGCCTCTGTGTCCTTTGAGTTTTGAAAGAAAGGAATATATCAATATGCTAAAAAGACTAAAATTACTGCCTCACTGTTATATGCTTGCAGCAACCAGTCAAGTTGGAGTTTACATCCATATCTGTGACATATCAACTGTTGAGAGTTTAAAAAAAAAGATGCCGATTTTGTCAGAGCCATAAATATAGATGCTACAACAAAGAAACATCACATTTTGATGGATGAATGATACACACAAACACACATATATTCAAACCAGCAGCACAAATCATCATAGTTTCAAGGCATCTTCACTAGATCAGTGTCACCAAGTCACTAACCAACCAACTGTAAAACATGATGACAATCCTCCTTTCAGCTCCTGAGTTATGGAGATGAATAACAATAAACAATTGTGCTGTTTTTGCAGAACAACATGCTTAATCTTTGCCCTTTATGATATGAAACAACATCATTTCATTTTATTCTACAGACATTTTGTGGACTTTTGTACTACTGGCGGTCTGACTAATTATGTGAAAGACATAATGTCAACATATGACATCCAGTGATGACCAAAACTTTATCAGATTCTCTTGAGTCTCCAGTTCTCAATGCCGTGCCAACATATCGAACAGACCAAACAGCTGGACAACCAGAGAACATAATTCATTTGGTCGTGGCTGTCTCAGGCATTACAATCTGCACGAGGAGTTCATGAATCATTTTACTCTTATTGCAGAATCTCCATATAAAACATTACTGTCTAGAGTCACTTTATTTTAACAGTTAATCTATTTTTCTATAAATACTAATGTTTATGTGAATCAAATTGAATTCAGTTTCTACAAAAGCAGCTATCTCAAGGCAACTAAATGCAACTTCAGTTTAAAAATCAAGTGATCTGGAAGCTCGGACTTCTCACTGAGTCAGTGACTTCAGGGAAAATTTCCAGGCCCTGTCACCGTCATGATCAACTGTTAGTTATTTGAGTTAAATAAACATTTGGCATAATCCCCATGCAGCATCGTTAAAATGTGTCACGCTCAGCCACGTAAAAACATGCCGTTTCCATTATTCTTTCCCTTTGTCGACAAAGGGTGTGCGTTTTTATAAAGCCGAGAGATTTTCCATTGTATCTCCGTCCGAGTGGATGGAAATACAACAATCTATCCAACAGCAACTGACTCAACAATGAGCCTTCTCTTTGCAGAACTCTGCAAATCAAAGCAGAGTCCTGCAGGAGCTTGAGCCAAGCGTGAGACCAGATCAGATGAGCGTTTGAGTTAACTTGTTTTTCAGGGTAAAATATCCTGCTGTATGAAGACTGACTACAGAGTTCAGTAAAGAGTTTCAAAGCAAATCAAACCACATAGGCAGAACCAACCTCCATGATTAAAAAAATAAATAAAATAAAATGTAATGTATGTTTAAGCTAGTCAAAACCAACTAGATGAAAACCATGCATGTGATTCAATGTGACTAGAAATGGAAAGAGAAAAAACAGGTACAGTCTACACAAGCAAAAAGGTGTGAAGTGATGATACCGGAGATGTGTGGGTGTATTACTTTATTGTTCAAATATGCTCAGCATGCAGCTGCTTTGGCATTAACTGACTATGTGTGTGTCTGTGCATGTGTATGAGTACAAAAAGCCAGTGAAGTAAAGTGAAAGAGATATGCTTTGCAAACATGCATTCATTTAAGCTTATATTTAGAAATTAGATGGGGTATGATTAACGCCATTGATTATGTTGATGATGTTAAATGACAACGGATATTTAGTGTTCATGAAAATAAAAAAAACATTGAGAAAATGTGGTTATGCATGTTGGATTAAACAAACAATTAGCCATTCATAAAACAAAATCCATATCAGAGTTTCTATGTGCTCTCCTCCATCAGGAGAAACCTGATGTTCATGGCAAGAAGAGATGAACACTCAGAGTCCTCCCTAATGATGCCAAAATCAATACTGCATGAGTCAGGTCAATCAATAACCCAAGCAGCTGAAGACAAGGCTATAGTGGGGTTTAAAGGACAGAGGAGGGGGGACACACAGATGTTGATACAAAGTCTTACTGCAAGGCAAACAAAATCCCAAAAAAGGCAGACATTTCTGCACTTCAACCTGCTTTACTCTTCATCAACAAAACTCCAGTCTATAGTAGATAATAGTAATTGAATTTAGGGCTGGGCCATATTATACCGTTCACGGTAATACCGGTATAATGTTAGGCAACGATAGGAAAATGAAATATCGCGATAGAATATGAGTAAAACGCGCATGCGCAGTGCCTTTGTTTTCATACGCACATGGCCGATTGTTGAGTGAAATAGATGAACCAGAATTGGTTTGTAAAAATGGTGCAACTTCAGTGATGTGGAACTGGTTTGGTGTTTGTCCGTCAGATACACGACAAAGCACTTTTTTTTTTTTTGCAGAACATGCAAGCGGCCGTCGGACTAAGATGCCCTTAAATCTGGTAGTAATCTGGGTCCTAAACTCCGTATGCTTCAGGTCAAACGAACACTGCAGCATCACTATGAGTTAAAAACTGTCTAAATTCTTTCATCTTTAATAAAACGATCAGCATTGCTGCTTTACCAGGTGTAACTGAAGTTTAACTTCCAGGCATCCATGAAAACAAAATGTATTACATTTAACGGAGTTAGAAGTTAGCAGGAAGCTAGCGGAAGTTAGCTCGCTAGTTTCGCTAGTTACCTAAGCATGATATAGCATGTTCTGACTGAGAGATTTCTGAAAAAAATCAAACGTACAGCTCTGCTATCACTTCCAACATAAATGAAGACAGGAAACTAAACAGCAGTGACGTTTGTAGGGTTACTGAAGTTGGGCTAGCTGGTATATAATAATGTGCTACGTGATCGCTAGCGACACAGCTATGTTAGCATAACATAAACAGTGAAGCTGGAGGACGAACACTAACACTTTTCCACTTATAAAAGTTAACGTTAAGGTTCCTCATGGTTAGAGACAAATGCAATCGCATGGCAGGATGCTGTAAAAGGACCAATCTTCAGTCAGGAGAACAACTGAGATAATCCATCCACAATACGAGGTTAGTCATATACTGCAACAACATGGGAATAGAGCAGCTGCCAGAGAATTCAACATTAATGAATCAATGGTACAGAAGTGGAGGAAGCAAGAAGAATGAGTTTAATAAAGTTTGATTTATCTGACTGCTTTGTTTCGCGTAATGTGCCTTATAATCCTGTGCACCTTATGGTCCGAAAAATACGTACTGCACACTACAGTTTAATGTTGCAAAGCACCTCTTATGTCAGCCCATTTCTACTGGAAATGCCTTTTGGTTAAACTTTCAGCAAGGAATTTGCATTTGCACTGTTACATTTTTATAAAGCTTTAATGTACATAAAAACCAGCTTCTTGTTTAAGTGAAAATAAATGATAGGTTGTCTTTTTGCGCTAGTAATGTTGTGGAGTTGTATTTTGTCTCGCATCAATTATATCGTCGGTTATATCGTTATCGCAAATTTTCAAATATATATCGTGATAAATATTTTTGGCCATATCGCCCTGCTCTAATTGAATTTATTAATTAATAGTCAATTTAACCTCCTAACAGTCTCGCTACTGAAAAGCACACAAAGGCACTACAAAGCACAAAAAGCCCACTCATCTCTCATAAGCATGCTGCTGTACAACCAAAGGGCGACACAGGCAAGCCTTACCTTCTACAGGGGGTGAAGGGAGAAAGAAATGGTAAAAAGAAAGGAAGAGGGACATAAATTCAAATGTTTAACTAGACATACTGACTGAGAACCACAACAGAAAATAGACAAAAGTGACACAAGAAGGAGATTTTAGAGAGACCCTGGGATAGAAAAGGAGCTGCACATGCAGAGCTGAAAAACATAAAAGAACCTAACACATTAACCGACTATACAAGAAAGAGAGAGGAGAAGTTAAGGCATGTGTACTTTGTTTCTAATTGTAATGAAAAAATCTCATTCACACCTGTCAAAACTGATACAGTCTCATCGTGATGAAACAAAGCACTTGTTACTAAAAGGGGGGAAAAATACAGCTGAGAGTTACCATCACTTTATGAACTTTCCAGTTCATTGCTGATCTTCTATGAGTACATGGAAGCAATATGGGTGCTGTCTTTGTTTTCCCAAAGCACACAAAAAACCAGGTTTAAACACAGCAGCTCAAACAGCCACACAGACTGTAGCTACTCGTGTATATTTACTGTGTAAAAGCGACTCATATAATTATACTGTACGAACCTTGTTTGCCCAAGCATCCTCGTCCCAGGAAGTCAGCTGCAGCACTCGGATGATCTCGTTTATCTCGGCACTCATCTTCTCAAAAGTGAAGTTACGATTCTTCAAGGCCTCCTCCACTCCGTGGCTTTCAGAGGTCTTGGTTGTCACATAAATTTTGATGCCTTAAATACAAAACGGAACTTGCGATAAGAAATCGGATAATCCAAATAAAAATGGCTTCCCTTTTAAAGAAACACTGACTTGTGTAACAGTTATAAAGAACAAGAGTACCTGAAATGAGGATGGGCAGCAGCTCTTTGACAGTGTTCATAGAGTTGACGAGCATCACGCGATGCTCCTGATGCGTGAGCTCCTGCTGCCGCTCATCTATCATCTTTGCCATCTTCGTCATACCTGGAAAAAGGCAACAAAACAGAGTTGGAAAAATAACTATTTTGCACTGGTATCACAACTGACACTTACACTAGAATGATTACACAGCAAAAACAACTTCTGAATCTGTCAACTAACACAGCAAAATGTTATTTTTACACGCTGTCTAGTTAAGACTTCGGCTAAGTAAGCTTGTACTGGAAAACCGACCTGGTCCCAGGTTCTTTGTATATGTGATCAGGTCCTCCATAGACTCCACCACCTCTGCCACAGCCAAATACTCCAGGATGCCTCTGCACACACGGATTATTCTGCGAACCTATGAGAACAGTAAGAAAAAAAAGAAAACAACTACTTAATCTAATTCAAAGACAAATAAAACAAGTGATCATGCAAACACACATTCACACACCCCTTTCACATTCCCTCCAATTACACTCTGATAACACGGCCAACTGACATTCCAACTTCTTTGTGCTGCTTCACTCCAGCTTTATGTGAACTGCTGGAGTCACCACTACACTATGCAGGGTGATCCCTGAGCTCTACCGGAAAACATGATTGCAGTGCTGAATGATGACTCCTGCTGACTGCTGCAGACAGGACTGGGATGCCTGATGTCTGCATCCAGAGTGCTGACCTGCAACTTTTTTCATTTCACTCTCTGTCCCTGAGAGGAAAAGATAGATGGGCATGACAGATGATATTCCCGTCTGATTTGAGATATAAGAAGTGTTTCTGTACACGTACAGTATATTTATCTACGTCTCTGCCTACAGTACCCAAGAGGAAGGCCGGAATAGATACTATCCTTACAGCAGAGAAGCCTGTGACAGCAATCCTCTGAACGTCTAAACAGTCAATTAATAAGTCGGTGAAGCCCTTCCAAATCAACCGCTGAGCACAAGAACGGGAGTAGAAGGTCACTAAACCACCATCAAAAGTATGAAATGAATCTGGTGCTGTAAAACTGATATCTAGCAGCGTCACCTTATCAGTATTTTGTTGCCGTAACAAAACTGATGTTCTGACCTCCAGCAGATTTATTTTGGTTAACAGGTTTTCCATGTAAAATGAAATAAATTAATGAATGAATACCTCAGCCTCATCAAAGGTGAGGAGCAGGTCAGAGGTCCCAGACAGGATGCCCCGAGAGCCATCGATCAGGTAATCCCGAGCAGGAACAGAGTATGGATCAGCTTTCAGCATGGATGCAGCCTGTACCAGTTTAGCACACGCATTCTCCACTCTGTGGAAAGAAGACAATCCATTTCAAGAGCCTGTAGAAAAATGCTTAACACGAGTCATGCTCATGGTACAAAGCCAAGTGACATTACAAGTAGAAACAACATAAAGCAAAGACAGATGGAAGCCTTAGCATGTAGCCATAACATATAGTAACTGCAATGTAAACATAACTTTGTTTCATTTCCTCTTTAGTATATGCTTTTTTTTAAAGAAAAAAAAAAAAATCACACCTTGTGCAGTAAAGTTAATGAAGCGTGAATCCTTTTCACACCATCTTCCATAAAGTGCATATCAAGAACATCGCAGTTCTCGCTACAAGTGTGGCAAACCACAATTCTTCAGATATTCATTTACATATGGACTCAAATGAAGTGATCCTCATAAGATTTTACTCTAATTGTTGCTAGTTGCAATCAAATGTAACCAAAACACAAAACAAATACAGTCCTGTGCACAAGTCTCAAGCCATCAAGAAATAGGAAGCGTTCTTAAGAAATAGGAAAAGACCTGACACAGGAACTGACAAATGCATCTGACTGTTCAGTTAATCCATCTACTAATTACTGAATGTTCATCAGAAATGAACTCAATGGAAGGTTGGCTCTCAAGAAGCCATTTTTAAGGCAGGGAAAGGTATACCAAATTATAGAAGAACTAAACTGAAAAACGGAATGATGAATGGTGACACGTTGGAGGCGGTATCATGGTTTGGAGCTAGAATTCAGCCAGTGGTGTTGGGGATTTTGTCAAAACTATAGGAATTAAGAACAGGGAAAAGTACCATCAGATTTTCATCCATCGTGTGATACCATTTGGAAAGCATCTGTTTGGCAACAGCTTCATTTTGCAGCATGACAATGATCATAAACATACTGCCCTTACATGGGGTTTTTCCATTTGTGTTTGTGCATTTGAGTAAATAATTGTCAACCGTTTTAAATTTTTCCTAGCAAAATACAAAGAAATAATGGGTGGGTCAAGACGTCTGCAGAGTACTGTAAATATTTCCACTCAAACGAATTCTTAACTGAAAAATGTGATGGCAGAATTTCTCTGGTAAGGAGCCCACACAAACAGCTAATAACAGTATCGTCAGCTTCCTCTATTTGCTCGCAGAAAATAGAAGTGTGTGAAGTTGGCAGTCTGTTAACCAAAAATGGTCACGTCATACTCTAGCTGAGCATACGCAGTCATTTCTTATTATATACCCTAACCAAACTTTGTTATTTAGTAAGGAAGTTATAAATACACAAACTAATTTCTTCAGAATAAAAAGTATAAAGGTCCTTTCACTGTATCTTTTTAAAATGATCTGGGGGTTTTCTCTATTTTGAAAACTTCAATGATCTCAGAAATACATTTATGCGATTTTAAAATCTATTTTAAATCATTTAAAAGTTTCGTTTGGAAAATGTTAAAGCACAAAATTAAGGAGTTACTGTTTGCTGAATGTCCTTTTATTCCTCGAAGAAAGACTGTAAAAAAAACTGCCTAATTAATTGACCTTGAGTGGTGGTCTTTAATGAAAAAACATAAAAGAAATGGGTAAAATTTGGTCTCATGAGCAGAGTCTAAGTAATCAAGTCTGAGTCTGGTTAAAAGCTAAAGCAATGTCATGTGTCGTACTGATTATGAGGCAAATCTGTGATAGTGGCTACATAAACAAAAATGGCCTGACTGAAATATTCATTCTGTAAACAATCTTTTGATACAGAAGTTATCTTGCTTTCACAGGACGTGATACGAGATCCAAGAGGTGGGGTTCCCCTCTGAACCCCACCTCTCGAGTCTGGCCTTGGTCCAATTTAACCCCTGCTTTACAGAAATGTAAAGATCAATAGCTGCCTCCTGGGTGTGGTGTACTCTGTGACTTGTAAAGCAGTAAAAAAAGAAAAAAAAATGCAGGCTCAGCCATTTGATTCATTGTCGTACATGCCAACTGCAAAATATCTCAGCCATTTTGCACATCGAAACAGGCAGTAAGCCAAGGAACAACACGTTTCAGTTCCCACGGTATACTGACTTCCTACATTTGCCTACAGGCTAAAGGGTTCACCGGTAACAAGGAAACATTACTGCTATAGACTAAAGGGGCCAAGCAAGAGACAGTCGGTTAATCAAGTCTTGTGTAAGATAAAGGCTAATATATGTGCATGGCATCAAGGTTGACATGAATGTGTGTGTCTTTGCAGAGCCAGCCAGCACTGTCCTTCAGCGTGCACCAGAAAGAAAAGAGACATGCATTAACTGGATCCCAGCAGACACTATATTTAGTGAAGGAGACACATTCCAGCGCATGTGCTGATGGATGACGACAAGGTGACGATGTGACTTTGAGGCGCCAAATGTGTTGAGCCTGACGACCTGTGCTTGCCAATGCTTTTCCCTGACCTTGGGGTGGCCCATAGGACGCCCTTTCCCCCCTCGCTGACTGCAGTTTCTCATATAATAAGGATCAGTCAAAAACTGTGATCGAGACAGGCAGCAGATAAGCACAAACTAATGACTTAAGCAATGTCAAGCAAGCCAGGGGAACAAATACACTGATTAAATGGGGACATCTCTTTTCTATGTCAATATCTACATTTTTTCTGTAAACAAAAAGCAGCAGCCAGCGACTCTCATGAGGCCCCACTTCTTAAAGGGTAAAGGAACTCCTCCCAGATCTAAAAAGTATTTTTGTTACACCATGGCAAGACTGAGGCACTTAACATGCCATGTCTGACCTTTGCCTGGGCACAACCGGCCATTACTGCAACAGATAAAGAGAGAAAGAGATCCAAAGGGAAGCTGATGGGTTCCACATACTGAAAGAGACATTTAATCCAAGAATTTGAGATGTTTGAGATGAATTTGAGGCATTTACTTACTTGATAAAAGCTGGTGGCATGTCCCTTTTCATGAGCTGGTCTTCTGTGGTTTGTACAGTCTCCTTTCCCACCTGGAAAACACAAATGAGTAAACATTAGACGCGCATAATGTAAAGAAACATGACATTTAAAGTAAACACAGTGTGTGCAATAGCACACCAAGCTGACCGTGATGGGAAGTGTTTGGGAACATACTGGACATTTCTGGCATGTCCAACTTTAGAAACTGAAAAAAAAAAATTCCCAGCAATTTTTCACTAATCAATCAACTGCTGACAATAAAATAGATCCATCTGGGTTTTAGTGATATTAAAGGTCAGCACAATAAAATCAACAAAGTGTTATTTGATTGTTTATCCTACAATCAACTTAATTTCACTCCATATTTTACACCTTATCATCAGTGCACCTGCTGTGACTCTATGCCCCATAATTGGTCTTTACTTCGCTGGCATAGAAACTATAAGTGTGGCCAGGGACAGAGAGCACATGTGTACAAGTGCATGTTGGGAAAAGAGGTGTGCAAGCCTAAGTTACCTATTAAATAATGCATGCAGACTTTCTCCTCAGCAAATGTTTTACTTGCCAGGTACTCTGTGGCAAATAAATAATACAGGAATATATTCATCTGCCTTGTGCCTCAGTGTGGTGGCACATGTCTCAGTTTTCATGAGAGACAGATTTAGGAAAAGTGAAGTCAAAGTGTGGTTATTCTACTGGATTGTGTCCATGGGGTTCTCTGATTCCATCACACCTACTATTCTCACAAATGAGCACAATTCAAGAATAATAATCTAGATAATAACCATAAATAATAGCAAGGATACTACAAACCACTTAGTTACAAAAAAAAAAAAGGCAAATTGGTTTACTTGCCTAATAGATGATACATATACTCTTATCTTGCTTTTGTTATTTATGTGCCTGCTGTTCACAGGTCTTATTATTTATAGAAAGTCTTTCACCTCTTCACAATATTCCCACAGCTTTTAGCCTGTGCAAAAGTAGTCTGACTCAACAGATAAATACTGGCCAGTGATATCACCAGATGGCATTAAGAGCAACTGTGACACATTCACTGCAGCCGCAAACTTTTCTGGGGCCTACAGGTCATCGGCCAATCTTTAACCTGACAGCTCCTGTCAGATTGCGCCAAAGTGTGAATAGCGCAGTCCAGTACATTTAACACAAGTGAGTGGGCGTGTTCACTATCCATGCTGCTCCCTCATGAAGCGAAATGTTTCCAGGTTTGGAAAACCTGTCTGACACAGAGTATTTAGGCAGATATTTTATGATATGATGGTCCCAAAGCTCACAACCAAAAATCCCAATAACAATTTCCCATTTAACCAGAAGGTGTTATGTATTCTTTCTCTGTAATATTTAAAAGCCAGTTAGCCATTATATTTACAAACTGTTAAAGATAGCACCAGTAATAAAACAGCAGACACGAGACACACCCAACACCCAAGCTTCAACTCTGACTAGTTCATCAGTCATGAGGATTTCTGTGAGTCAAAGCTTAAAGCCCCTGTACAAAATTTAAACAGGGTGGACACAGTCTATTCCAAAGCTTTTATGCAATGTGACCACAGTACATAGATCAACTGAATGTTATATGCATGAGTAAAAACTTTGTAACCACAACTTTCCTCCTTAGAGAGTCTTGCTGTTAATCAGGCAGTTTTTCAGAATGATGTCCTGTTAGTTGTGTAGCGAAGCACTATTTCAACAAGGCAGCTGCTGGGGGATGCCAGGCCTTGGTACAGTTATAATGTGCAAAGCAGCTGAACGCCTCCTTGCAGCTGGCCATCCAATGCCAAAATGACTCACCTCCCCCAACCATGACCTCAGCTCTGCGGGGAGGCACAACTCACCCACGTTGAGCCGCCATGGGTGAGAGATCATAGGCATTCATCCTTACGGAGCATACTGACCAGTTTAAATGAGATGCGTTGCTGCACAAACCTTTCCTTTCACATTAATATTGCACTACAAATCAGCTGAATAGTAAAAGTGTTGCAGAGTGCTAGATTATGTGTGACGGTGTGATTTCCTGACTGTCACACAATTTACTCTTACAAAGCATTTCCAACGTGTTTCAATGTCCTGAACACTTTTGTACCCGCTAGGCAACACACCAGGAAGTTCTTCAGTTACGTTTGCGGAAATATATCTGAATTTTGGACAAGACAAAACAATTTAGAGATGTCTAATTAGGGCATGGGAAATAATGAATCCAAATCCTGGCACAACTTTCAAAGTGTTTTTTAATCTCTTGGAAGTTCCTTTAAAACAGTGACTTCTGCTTTTGCTTTTCTTATTCATGATGCATTCCTGATGCTACAGTAAGCAATCCCAGTGAGCTTGTCAGTGTGTCTGTATACAGCCACTAGAAGAGCCATTCCAGATGGTTGACGTGGAGGCAGTAATGGAGCAGAGCACACATGCATCTCCTCGCGCTGTGCTCACTGGACCTGAGGGACTCTGAGTAACTGTGGGGTTATAAATTAGGAGCAAAGGTTGTGCCAAACCAAAACTAAAGCTCAGCCGGGGAGTAGGGCTGGGCCATATGATACCGTTCACGGTAATACCGGTATAATGTTAGGCAACGATAGGAAAATGAAATATCGCGATAGAATGGGAGTAAAACGCGCATGCGCAGTGCCTTTGTTTTCATACGCACATGGCCGATTGTTGAGTGAAACAGATGAACCAGAATTGGTTTGTAAAAATGGTGCAACTTCTGTGATGTGGAACTGGTTTGGTGTTTGTCCGTCAGATACACAACAAAGCACATTTTTTTGCAGAACATGCAAGCGGCCGTTGTTATTGTCATATTTGTCGGACTAAGATGCTCTTAAATCTGGGAGTAATCTGGGTCCTAAACTCCGTAATCTTCAGGTCAAACAACACTGCAGCATCACTTGGAGTTAAAAACTGTCTAAATTCTTTCATCTTTAATAAAACGATCAGCATTGCTGCTTTACCAGGTGTAACTATAAAGTTTAACTTCCAGGCATCCATGAAAACAAAAGTTATTACATTTAACGGAGTTAGAAGTTAGCAAGAAGCTAGCGGAAGTTAGCTCGCTAGTTTCGCTAGTTACCTAAGCATGATATAGCATGTTCTGACGGAGAGATTTCTGAAAAAAATCAAACGTACAGCTCTGCTATCACTTCCAACATAAATGAAGACAGGAAACTAAACAGCAGTGACGTTTGTAGGGTTACTGAAGTTGGGCCAGCTGGTATATAATGATGTGCTACGTGATCGCTAGCGACACAGCTATGTTAGCATAACATAAACAGTGAAGCTGGAGGACGAACACTAACACTTTTCCACTTATAAAAGTTAACGCGAAGGTTCTTCATGGTTAGAGACAAATGCAATCGCATGGCAGGATACTGTAAACGGACCAAACTTCAGTCAGGAGAACAACTGAGATAATCCATCCACAATACGAGGTTAGTCATTAATATACTGCAACAACATGGGAATAGAGCAGCTGCCAGAGAATTCAACATTAATGAATCAATGGTACAGAAGTGGAGGAAGCAAGAAGAATGAGTTTAATAAAGTTTGATTTATCTGACTGCTTTGTTTCGCTTAATGTGCCTTATAATCCCGTGCACCTTATGGTCCGAAAAATACGTACTGCACACTGCAGTTTAATGTTGCAAAGCACCTCTTTTTAACTTCAGTGGATATTATACATGGTTATGCTCAGGATATGTCAGCCCATTTCTACTGGAAATGCCTTTTGGTTAAACTTTCAGCAAGGAATTTGCATTTGCACTGTTACATTTTTATAAAGCTTTAATGTACATAAAAACCAGCTTCTTGTTTAAGTGAAAATAAATGGAAGGTTGTCTTTTTGCGCTAGTAATGTTGTGGAGTTGTATTTTGTCTCGCATCAATTATATCGTCGGTTATATCGTTATCGCAAATTTTCAAATATATATTGTGATAAATATTTTTGGCCATATCGCCCTGCTCTACCGGGGAGGCTGGAGTGGCAGGGAGCATACGCCACCCTGACATTCCTCCAAAGAGGCTCTGGGAAAAAAAGCCAGCAACAACTGATGTTGGGATATTTTTAGTATTTAAACTACTTACTCAGTGCATCCGAGTGCATTTCCTTTTTCCAGTCTTATCTTGCTTTAAAGCTTTGTCATACTTCTACTGATCCACCTGCAAAAAGTATTTTGCACAGTTGCAGTAAACTAGAATGATGAAAAAAAATGTAGCTTCCTTGTGGTTTCAGCAGCTACTTGATTAAATTATTTGCTCATCAGCCCTAACAGGAACAAAGCATATGAATGCTGAAGGTCTTTTATCAACAGCTATATGAGATTATTTGCATATATGGTCTACTATTTATAGATTACTTTCACTCCTTTATATCAGTGTGCTTCGAGTACTTGTTAGGTGGGTTAGGTAAATAAATCTATTATGTCAAGGGGGCTCAAGCAGCTCATGAACGACTTTCCAAGGTAAGGGTGATTGTGTAAGCTCTTCACAGAACTGTTAAAACAACACTGCTATTTATTGAAGCTCAAGTCAAGTTTAGACATGATCTGAAACTGAGCATTCATTTAACAAGAGCTGAGTCATATTGACCCCGAAGCGTCGCACAGGAGTCTCTGAAACTGAGCAAATTTAAATTTCTTGATACTGTCACTGTCTTCCTTTCCTTCCTCCCTTGTCGTGCCTCTTCCTGTTGTGTGAAGTTCAAAAATTGTTTTGCACCAGCGATCCAAACAATTTGATGTAAAAATAGAACTGTAACCAAAGTTTGCAACGCTTGTTGTCGAGCAGTTTGTGATGCCTGGCCTCTTTTACTATTTTGAGCCTCTGTCGTGATTTTGGACCACATTCCTGTGACGGCAGCAAAGCCCTAGTTTGACATTAGGGTTACAGCTTGTGATTATTTATCTCTTGATTTGTCTCCTGGGGTCTTTTGTTGGCCTAAGAGATTAATAGTTTCTTCTGTAAAACAATAGAAGATAATGTCCTTCACTAGTTACCAAAGCCAAGAATGGCCTGTAATTACAAGTCTTGTCCGACAGCAACAAAAGTTGAAATGCAAGGATATTTAATTTATAACAAATCAAACTTAATATAAAGAATAATACTGAACTGAGACCCCTGAAGCCTATACTTTGTATTTCTTTTTTCCAGATTACTTTTCTGTCAATTTTATGGTATTTTCCCCCCATTAAATTATTGATATCAAGACTTAGGGAAACAATGACATGAGGATGTCCGGTCACCAGTCATTAGTAATTAAAGCTATGACAGCCAACCCAAACCACAATAAAAATCCTCTATTTCTTGAATAGAATCTTGCAAAACAATTTAAAGAAGCACAGCTGTTCCCTCCCAGCATCTTTTTAAAGCCTTCCACAGATTTAGTGTCATCTTCTTCCAAGCTGCCATTACAACACTTTTAGCTGTGTGTCCCATTTGAGCCTAGAGTGGAAACACTGGCACTCCTGTGTTGTGAAGTAGCTTGATAAAGTGGCTGCTCCTTTAGCACAGACTCTGCATTGTTGACAGGAGCCCATCACTCTTTCTCGAGAAGAAAGGCGACTCTGAAAGCCTCCAGACTGCCAAGACACAGCCTGCCTTTCTCATGTCGGGCAGTTTTAACACAATACTGCGTTAGTCATGGGGACCTCAAAGATCTATGACTGCAAAATTCCTACAAGCAGTGCTACCGCTAACCCTTAACACCATATAAGAAAATAAACTACTACACTTGTATTTCTCAGAGAGAAAGATGCCGATTTCCACAGTAAGTGTCTCTGAACTGCAATCTGATGCCAAAGCACTCCATTAGCTACCTTTGATCAATAGTCTCAAACCAGGGAGTCCTGCTTTTTAACATATCAAATGGCTTTTGACTAATAATGATTCAGAAGGGCAGCAGAAACATTGTGCTTATGGCATTATCACACATCTTCCAAGCGGTGTCCAACATGTTTGTTTGTTTGTTCTTATTTGGATCAGTAAACACTTATGCACGGTGTGTCCAAATCCTATCATCTGCTTGAAAGTCACAAATCAATTGTTCTGCTAGGAGAGGCAAAACAGGCTCTGTGGCTAGAGAAATACATCACAACTACTATTTCACAATGCAGGAATTTTGCAGCTCACAGCCTTACTGGGGAACAGCATTCATACTCATTGTCCTTATCTTAAAAAGAAGAGTGAGTCAATAAAAAGCATGTTGCATGTGTTCACTTCCACAGAACAAGGACAGCTAAAACAACACATTTAACAGATAACTTTTAAGTGCTAGAGAGGAAGCCTCAACTTCACATTTGGCCAACCAATGACGTGGTTCCATATAAAACCTATTTGTCACCATCTGATTGATATAATTATTTCCATGAAATGTAGGACTGTAACTTTACTTTATATTCCATTAAACTAGACTACAGCTCAGCTTGTGTAGCAGAAAATGAGGGGGAAACTATTCTAAAAAGACAGTCTAAAAAGGGAGCTGATGTTTTTGTTCACGTTTACATGAAAAGAATATTAATTTTCAGTTAAAATACAGACTACACTGGTGTAAAAACGCAAACTGTTGAGTTTGAAAGAGTCAAAGACTTTAAATATCCATGAATCTGTTAAAGGACACAAATTATTACTGCCTCTGTTCTCCTACAAAATATAACTACACAAGGTACATCACAGAAAGCTGAACATAGCAAAATAGCCTCGAGTAGCAGCTGATGGCTTAAAGGGGTTACTAGAACTTCATGTTTGTTCATTACTCTATCATAACTAGCATGAATGGTGTCCACAACAGAACTAATCATAAAAAGAAAGTGCCGGAAGTGTGCCGAAGAACATGGTTTGTCTGACAACGTGGAAAACAGCAGCTCAAAGGTGGAGTGGCTAAATGTTGAGGTTTCCTTGGGCAAAATACGGTATCTCCAAGTTCCTTCTGATATTCGATTACAACATGGACAGATGTGATCGCAGTGAATGTACGAAAGTTAAGTTAAAAGCTAAGAGCTCAAATAGGGTAAAAAAGAGGCAAGTACAAGTCCTTGTCTACACCTGACTTGGAAATGCATTTTATATTTCTACTACTCTCTCAATATTCTTTCATAAGTTTCAATTGAGCAATTTTAGAAAGCCACATCCGTGTTTTAAAATACATTTGGTAATACTGATTGCAGTGTTTTTGGGGAACACAAACTGCACAGGAAACAATTACAACAAAATCTTGAATTTTTGTTTCTTGGGGAAAAACCCCCCCACAAAAAAGATCACCCCAGGTGCATTTTGTGATTTGTCATGGTGTGCTCTGGAGTCATAAACACCCTGCTGCTGAGGGACAAGGGTTTCCCTTTGCTTTCCTTTCATTTGTTCAGAGTGGGGCTGACAGCTGCTGGGTATTCCTGACTTGGCTTCCTGCATTTCCTTTTCAACTCAACGCTCTGCCGTATTCTCCTATCCCAGCTAATTTTCATCAGAAAAAGCTAAAAATACACAAACTTTGCATTATGAATTGATAGTGCATGAGCATGAGGACTAGTAAGGTGTTCTTGTTTGACTATACAAACATTTCACAGTCCATAGTTCTCACATTGCTGCCAAGATAATAGAATCAAATGGAGAGCTGCATGAAATTGTTTCCCTTGACAAAATGCAGGAAGTTTGAGTACCAGGTAATAGGAAAGGGTTTCTTTTGTTGGCCTGTGAAGCAGTTTACTTAATGAGCTCATTTGTTTCCCATCTCTAAAGGGTTAGAGAAGTGGGTGATTGAAATTGCTATAAACAAAAATACTCAAATACTGATCACGTCACAATTAAGTATTTAAAAATTCCCCTAAAAGCGCCCTCGTGTTGCATCCTCTGTATTTCTTTCAAAGTTTAAGGACATTCGAGAAGATATTAAAGGCCTCCAAGAGTCTTGCAGATGTGTTGTGCAGATTGAGCAAAAAGCATGAGGCCAGATTTCTCACACAACCCACTAATCAGTGACTGCTGCCGAGCCCAGCTTCCAGTAACTGCATTTCATAAATCAGAGTGATATTTTGTAACCTCCAGAGTGTTGCAGAAGACAGTAGCTTCTTTATCCCAACAAAAACTCAGTGATCTACACAGAGAAGCATCTCCACAAGTCACGTGATCTCTGCAAACAGGAAGAAACTGGATTTTTTTTTTTTAACCTTACACCTATAAAAAGGAGCTATAAAAATAATGAGCTACAACAGGCCTGCACAGCCAACCTTAAAGGCTGGCTACTGACACAGACAAGTATGCTCTCCATTTATCCCATTAGGACATTATCAAAACTCTTAGAATCATTAAAAATATCAGTCTTTTTAACAGTGATATGTGCCTCAAAAATGATTTTACTTTGTCAGATTAAAATGACTGCTAAAATTGAAAGACATCAATAAAAAAACAAGCATCAAATTTTCATGACAGGATGCTTTCTTTTAAACATTTTCAGCTTTACAAACAACTTATTTCATTTTCTTGATGTTGCACAAATGAGTGTTGTAACGGTTTACAACACTCATTTGTGCAACAAAGGCAATCGTTCTCATTGCACAAGCATATTGGTTCGGCTAGAAATCGACCAGTCAGCCACAGCATAGCCACATCCTGCAGCTAAAGATATGTATCAGGCTAAAACTTGATATCACTGACAAAAAAGAAGCTCCTGACATGTGAAAACATGGTCAGGGAGTAAAGTTGTTCATTCAAAGGATCAGCCCAATCCCACCTCCCCCTCCAAAATGGGATAAATTCCTGCCTGTTGGGAATTCTTCGCATTCCTCACATTCATCTTTAATTGAGATCTCGCTCATTGTCTCAATGAGGAATAACTACAGGGAGTGCAGAATTATTAGGCAAATGAGTATTTTGTCCACATCATCCTCTTCATGCATGTTGTCTTACGCCAAGCTGTATAGGCCCGAAAGCCTACTACCAATTAAGCATATCAGGTGATGTGCAACTCTGTAATGAGAAGGGGTGTGGTCTAATGACATCAATACCCTATATCAGGTGTGCATAATTATTAGGCAACGTCCTTTCCTTTGGCAAAATGGGTCAAAAGAAGGACTTGACAGGCTCAGAAAAGTCAAAAATAGTGAGATATCTTGCAGAGGGATGCAGCAGTCTCAAAATTGCAAAGCTTCTGAAGCGTGATCATCGAACAATCAAGCGTTTCATTCAAAATAGTCAACAGGGTCGCAAGAAGCGTGTGGAAAAACCAAGGTGCAAAATAACTGCCCATGAACTGAGAAAAGTCAAGCGTGCAGCTGCCAAGATGCCACTTGCCACCAGTTTGGCCATATTTCAGAGCTGCAACATCACTGGAGTGCCCAAAAGCACAAGGTGTGCAATACTCAGAGACATGGCCAAGGTAAGAAAGGCTGAAAGACGACCACCACTGAACAAGACACACAAGCTGAAACGTCAAGACTGGACCAAGAAATATCTCAAGACTGGTTTTTCTAAGGTTTTATGGACTGATGAAATGAGAGTGAGTCTTGATGGGCCAGATGGATGGGCCCGTGGCCGGATTGGTAATGGGCAGAGAGCTCCAGTCCAACTCAGACGCCAGCAAGGTGGAGGTGGAGTACTGGTTTGGGCTGGTATCATCAAAGATGAGCTTGTGGGGCCTTTTCGAGTTGAGGATGGAGTCAAGCTCAACTCCCAGTCCTACTGCCAGTTTCTGGAAGACACCTTCTTCAAGCAGTGGTACAGGAAGAAGTCTGCATCCTTCAAGAAAAACATGATTTTCATGCAGGACAATGCTCCATCACACGCGTCCAAGTACTCCACAGCGTGGCTGGCAAGAAGGGGTATAAAAGAAGAAAAACTAATGACATGGCCACCTTGTTCACCTGATCTGAACCCCATTGAGAACCTGTGGTCCATCATCAAATGTGAGATTTACAAGGAGGGAAAACAGTACACCTCTCTGAACAGTGTCTGGGAGGCTGTGGTTGCTGCTGCACGCAATGTTGATGGTGAACAGATCAAAACACTGACAGAATCCATGGATGGCAGGCTTTTGAGTGTCCTTGCAAAGAAAGGTGGCTATATTGGTCGCTGATTTGTTTTTGTTTTGTTTTTGAATGTCAGAAACGTATATTTGTGAATGTGGAGATGTTATATTGGTGTCACTGGTAAAAATAAATCATTGAAATGGGTATATATTTGTTTTTTGTTAAGTTGCCTAATAATTATGCACAGTAATAGTCACCTGCACACACAGATATCCCCCTAAAATAGCTAAAACTAAAAACTACTTCCAAAAACATTCAGCTTTGATATTAATGCGTTTTTTGGGTTCATTGAGAACATGGTTGTTGTTCAATAATAAAATTATTCCTCAAAAATACAACTTGCCTAATAATTCTGCACTCCCTGTAGTCATAGATATTAAATGAACACAGAGTATATGACAGTAGTTTGTGATGTTGCTAGAGTAACAATTATGGTTCGGGGCTGCACTTTTATCTCCATGCATCTGCTAGAATAAGTTAAAAATTAATCATTTGTACCTGATCTCTTCAGACAGGCTAAAGCATCCAAGACATCCTGGAATCTCACCTTCCTTTTTAGTCGGAAAACCTGGTGCAATCGTCTTAATAAGCAATTTAAAGGTATAATTACTTGCAACTTGCTCTCTGTTCGATTTCTAGGTCATCTCAGTTTTTTAACTTGATTACAGTACTTAAGCTTCTGCTCTGGAGATCTTGGACAGAGTTAATGGGGGAGGAAGTCTGTGCAACAGATGGTTTTCTAGGAAGCACAGACAATAAAGCAAATAAATGGCTTTTCTTTGAAACAACCCTATCCCGACAATGACTAAATAAAATCCAATTAGAAGGGTTCATCCTTTTCCCTAGATAGTAAAGATATACTTTCAAGTTAGACGCTTACATTTTTGTTTTCAAGCAGACTCACTTCAAGTAACTAGTACAAAACAGGTGCAAAAATGAAGAAGTTCAAAAGTCATTTTTAGGAAAACAATGAAATATGCAGGGAAAAGACACCAACAGCTAATGGACTAAAATAAACTTCTGTTTTCTCATTAGATAAAATCAAAGATAAGGGCTACACGGTGTATTTGATTACTTATGTAGGCTCTGCAATGTATGACTCATGGGACTGTTACCACAAGAAATTGCATCGGATCCTTAACTTCAGTGATCTCATAACGCTGTTCATGTTGTAATGTTGCCACAGCAACTGGAAATAATTACAGACTCGTGCAACCATTCATGCCACTGTTGGAAACATCTGATCACAATTCACAGTGTCCAGAAAGCCTGGATGATTTCATCCTAAGATAGCTGAGGATACACAGGACATTTTCATGTGCTACGACAAGCCCTGTTTTCATGTTAATTACTTGGCCGAAATAAAAGGTTTCTACACTAAAAACTTCATTCTGTACTTTTTTAACAACTGAGTGGCAGAACAACTTGACCGCTTAATATCTAAATATTAAAATGTATTACCGAGCCTTATTTAGCTCTGCTTTGGCTTTGTTTATTCAATGGTTTGTTGTAAGTGGACTGGTAATGAGCTCTTGTGCTAAATCCACCCTAATCATGGGGTTAAAGGGAGTCTAAATTTACTGCAGTCCACCCAAAATGGTCCAAAAACATGTACCATTTAGTTCTTAGACCTGTCAAAATAGAAGGTTTGCTCTTGAAAGACAGCAAAGCAGAATAGGCTCCAGCATGGGTGGAAAGGGGGTATTATAAAGGCCCTTAGAGGACAGAAGCCTGTAAACATATAAATAATGGACACAATGAGGTGCAGACCTGTTGTTTAAGAGTGGGCACTGAGGAAAAACAAAGCGTCAGAATGAAGTAAACCAGATTGAAATTCTTATAGGCCATGAACTGTAATAAATAAACTGCGAGGCAATGGTAGGCAATCCCCCTAAATGAAACATTCCTTTGCTGACGCCAGAGTAATTGTCCAAATTTATTGCCCGACAAGTGCCAGGGGTTCTGGGCTCGACCAGGCTGACAGACTGCACAACACACAGGAACCATGTCTGCCTCAATTTAGCCTGTATGCTTTTCTTTCCATATAAGCCACAGTATCTGACAGGGCCCTCGCTTCCTTTGTTACGAACTCAGCATGTGTTTCAGGATAAAATTGACAGTCATTTCCTAACTAGCTTCCATGATAGATACAATGTGGTTTTGAGACATGCCATTATAACTACATCACTGAGTCTAAATATAATTGAGGCAACAGCTGCATCTGGTGAAGGGGGTGTGTATAATTTAATGTTTTAAAAAGATAGGTTGGAAACACATAGTTAATAGGCCCATAGACAAGTTAATTACCATGTGGATAGAAAAAGATAACAGACACAAACTAGATCTGATAATGTAGCCAGATTCACTATAGTGCATCAAGATTATGTGTATGATGACAGGTTCTATTTTAAAAAAAAAAGTGTGGTTCTAGGTCATGGGGTCAATAGCAAGTGGTTTCTGTGTAACATGAGGATACACAGAGCAAATCGTGACTCGTGACTAAGGTATGAAACACACGCAACTCAAAATGAATTTTTGCAGGTGAATATTATACACACAATGTCATATTTATCAGTTACTACAAATATTATCAGTTTTTAAAATATAACATTAAGCTTAATACTGAAGGGTTGCAGTTTTTACATTAGTGCAAAACTTCCAAGCCACCCCTCATTTCTTCATATTTGATGAATGACTGAATGCATGAAGCATAAGAAAGGCAACCCACTCAAGTGATGAACCAAGGTTGTGTCCACTCCACACAAAACAACTTGGCAAAGAATCTATTTTAAACTTTGCAATCTGACAGGCATAAAATAGTATTTTCCACCACCAATGTGATTCCCGGAGAGTATTAGATGAAAAAACTGATGCGAAACATGGTCTTCAGCTGATCCATCTACTGTCCACTGAAGCCTCATTAGAAATGTTCTGAGTGGAAGGGTGGCTTTCAAGAAACCATTACGGGGAAGGGAAACAGGAACAAAACGCTGAGTTATGCCAAATTACACAAGACCTGGACTGAAAAATTAGTGGTAACAGGTCTTGTTGAAGTGATGAAATATTTGGTTCAATATTTAAAGAGGAGGTCAGGAAGCAAAAGGCAGCCATGTGAAACAAGGTGGAGGCTCCTTCATGGTTTGGGTCTGCATTTCAGCCAGCAGTCTTGGAGAGCTTGTCAAAACTGAATGAATTATGAAGGCAGAGAATTACCATTCAATTTCAATCCACCATCCAGTACCATCTGGAAGCATTTAATTGGCAACAGCTTTATTTTACAGCATGACAATGATCCTAAACATACTGCCATAGTACTCAAAGAAAAACACAGCGGCACACTATCTGTCATGGATTGGCCTCCCCAGAGCCCAAACTTCAAAATTATTAAATCAATGTGGGATCAGCTTTACAGAGAACAGAACAAAAGGCAGCCAACATCCAAAGAAGAGTTTTGAATGTCCTTGAAGAACCCTGGAAAACTATTCATGAAGACTACTTATAAGGAAAGCTTGAATAAGAGAGTTCAGGCTGTATTTAAGAATAAAGGTGATCATAGCACATATTGATTTTAAAGCTCATTAGAATTGTATAAAGTGTGCTTTTTAGCTTTATACACACTTTATTTCCACACATTTTGAACATGTTTCGATAAATTACTGCACCTACTTCTCATTTACACACTACAGCTGAGATTCCTAGCCTGGTCCTACAATCTTATGGACCAAATACACATGCACACGCTTCTTACTACTTACTATGCCCCTTTCATAACTGTTTTCACGCATTAGTAGTGCACTGATAGCTGAATATTCAAATGCATATGATATGTAGTGCAGTGATGTGATTTGCAGAACTATTCATAGATGATCACTACAGGTGCAGCTGTTCTGTGCAGCCGAGTGATTAAAGTAAAAAGTAATTCACTGTGGTCCTGTACCTGACTCACACATTACAGCAGTGCCTACGTCAAGCTATGGCAGTCATGTACAGAGGAGGAGGCAGGGCATATCTTCAAGGGGAAAAGGGCGTCACTGCCCTTTTGCCCCGAGTTAAATAACTCCAAAAAAGTTTCATGGCATTCCCTAATCCTGCCATTGAACACACATTTGGTAACCGCATTAACACTCTGCTGAGTGAAGTGTTGTGTCCAACTTCATTGGAAAGTAATGGGTGAATGGGACAATGCGACAGGTAGCCTACGACACTCGCCGAGCTCAGCCAAACTTTACCAATGTGATTTTATACAGAGAAGAAAGTTACTCACCCGAACAAGGTTACTAACGGCTGCCTGAACAGCAGCTACGGGCGCCGTCAGATCTGGGATACCTTTCCCATCAACTTCACCTTCTTCGTGCATTATCACCAGATGGGATATCTGCTGAGCCACCGGCTCCAGGATACTTTCTATCGTCTTCGTGTGAAAAACCGGCATGGTGACAACTTTAGAACACTATCTAAGTAAAAACTCTACCACCAAAGGCAGTTTTCTCCAAATCTCCCTCTACAGAAGCCTAAAACAATCCACGCACGATCTTTTCCCCCCCAGGATAGTCCTCCCGACTACAAGTACAATGAAAACATGAACGCGAAAAAACTCCCAGCCAGAGAGTGAGCGCGAGCAACCTAAACGTCAACCAACGGTTTCCGCCTTCTTCCCAATCAATGAACGAGAACGCACGCTTCCTAGATTGTGATTGGTTATTAGGGCTGCCGCTCTGTATCGGGACCGCCTTCTTCCATACTGACGAGTTTGCTAGAGATCCAAGTGCTCCCTAGATTACGTAATAGATCCTCATCATATGTCCTAAAAAGGGAAATATGTGTCTACTATTTGAGAGGGGAGTGCGATTCCAGTAGCTGTGAATTAACTAGTCGGGCTTTCGGCCCCGCTGGCCCAGAAATCGGAGCTGTGGAGATCAGATTACAAACCCTTCCCAAAACAAACAGTATACTCCGCAGGGCACTCCGAAATTCTCCACAAAGTAAAGAAGCTGTAAATAAATGGTAACAAAGACACTATTTTCTAACCTACTTGTCAATGACTGACTGATATATAACAGCCTCTGTGAGTATACATCTCAGTTTAAATAAAGGACACCCTACACACTACTTTACCAATTTGAAGTGACCCATAGTATCTGGCTGAAAACAATTTTCCCTTATCAGAGATAACATCCGACATACTGAACTGTTTACAAACCCAGCTCTGTCAGTGGCTGGACATGGCACTTTTTTTAATTCCTTCTCACCCTCACCCTCACATCCTGAAATAACAATATTTGAGGACTGAAAACCAACTGCCAAGCAAACCAGCTAAGGAATTCCCACAGATTCCCCAGAGGGGCTACAAGGCAGCAGCCCATTGCCTAAAAAGGAAGAGTCCAAAAAGAAAGAATCAAGGAAGTTACTCTGTTTGAACCACTGTGTAAACATACAAGGGATTGACATGCTTTCCCCCTGTGTAAGGAGTTGTCATACCAAAGGTCAATAAAGAGATCCCAATTTGAACATTTGAACTTTATGTTTCGTGATACAACCTATTTTATTATTATTGTTATTATTATTCTATAATATAGTTGAATGTACAATTATTTAAAGAAATAATAATCAAAAGAGACCAAAAGGACCACCTCTGGAGGACTGCATCCTGAATATAGACTTCAAAGATGGCCTGCTGTTTCCTATGCTCTCCGATTACTAATAACGTCATCTTGTGCGTGCATGCTGGAATGTGCTCATGATGGGTGGTCTACCTTCTGCTGTCCTGCTACTCTATAGATACCTGAGCCCTGCTGCTGCATGGTGTTTAAGGGGATTGCAATCGTAAAGATCATAAATGTCCAGACTGCACATTGCAGGAAATATAGAGAGAGATCGTTTTACTATATATGGATGTTTTGTCAAAAATAACCCAAATAGTTGTAATTCTGATTTACTTTGACAATCCACTGGCTTCAGCATGGCCGTGCTGTTTGTTGTGGGATGCCTTTTTAATAATGCCTGGGCGCCATCTTCTGGCTCAGAGAATTAAATGCAGTCAGTGCATTGGAATTTAATATAACTCTTGAGCACTTAAACAGAATATAGCCATTGCAAAATACACCCGTATTACTATTTTATAGCAAGTCAAATGATCTCAGTATGTATATTTTCAATAAACAATAAATAATGAAGGCATACTTTAGTGCCACTTAGCAGAAAGTCCAAGGAAAAGCAATCCTTATTTTGTCCATAATTCAAAAACTTGCTTTTTGACCTATGCAAAGGTGAACTGATATCAACAGCAGCATCAAGACACAAGTTAAGTCTAAGAACACCTTTTCCCAAAATGTGGATGAATGAGAGTGAATGTGATGAACTGGTTGATATCTACATGTGTGTTTCTCAGCATGGAAATGTGAACCAATGAACACATGTAACTGCTTAAATAAAAAATGCTTGATGATTCATATGTATGTCCTTGTATCAATGATCAATTTTGAATGCAATAAACTTCCAGACATTTCCTCCAAAACCACTATCATCTCCTTTTTTTCATCAGTGCTTCATGTTAAAAGCTGACCTTAAAGCATGAAGACAAACATGACCTGCTAAACATAAACATGTTAGGAATGTGGGAATGGATATGTGGAGGTAACACATGTTGTAATTTTTGAAAAGACCACACGAGGGCACTAAAGTCTGCAAATGAATGAGAAATCGTGAGGTAGTTGTTGGAGAAAACTGTACGATGTCAGAGGGCAGAAGTTTTGGTATTTATAAGAATGCATCCATTTTTAGAAAAAAAAGATTTTGATGATTTTTTTTAAGTGAATCCTGGTTGATTGTTTGTTGACTTCTTGTGCTATGTGCTCGCAACAACAATTTTTTTTCTCATGCGATCTCCCTGGACCAAATTTCATATGAAGGATTTAAAAACACAAAATGTTATCAGTAAAACTGAGTTTGTGTTCATATTTCTGAGTTAATGGTCATCCCTCTGATTTAGTGTGTTGTGTCATGAGCTAGAGAGACTCAGCAAGAAAGCGCTGCTTGAGGTGTGTGACTCAGAGCCATTGTCATGTCCCGAGAAAACGGTGCCATCAAAATGCAGAGGGGACTCACAAAATGATTGTCTGCTTATATTACTCCAATGAAACTCAAGTCTCACTTTACAATTGTTCCATTTTCATACATGTTATAATTCAGCCACGTGTATGCAGTCACGTTTATGCAGCTCGCATCAATGTGACACGGTTTGTTTTGTAGTTAAATCAGGTGGTTAATTGGTAGCAGAATAGTTGATTTTCTGTGCATGTTGGATAGACTGTATCTAAAAAACACATGCATCGTGTTTGTGGGTTATTAAGATACGTGGAGCATTCTGGATGCTGTTCTTCATGCCACTGCTACATCTATTGCTAGATCTTTTGTCACATGTCATAATTTAGAACATTTGGAAATGTAGAAGCTTGACTAGATTTTAAAATAAACATTCTGGGTTTTTAAGCACTGCATTTCTAATACTTAAATGCAACACATTTACAAAGGATACACCATGCACAGCACAGCAAACAGCTTAACAGCTTAAACACCGAGCACCAAGGCTTATGACTGGCTATTATGTAAGCTACCATATGAACACAGCAGGTTTATGTGGTATGGAGGACTTGAACTTTAAAGCAAATGAGCCATACATACATTCTTTAGCAGACTGGGGAGGTCAGGTAATATCACCTCACAGTACAAAGAGACAGTGAACTGAAACCATATTGTTTCCATGTAATTAGAATAGCTGAGCTACTGTTTTAGTGTTTTAGGCTATTGTGGGCCAATATTTGAATATTTGAAGTGTCTTTTTTTAAATATACGCATAATAATGGATTACTTATATTCTTTTTATATATTCCAGTATTAGCCAGTAGTAGCTACACTTACAGTGTGACTGCACACACAGATATATTCAGGGATGAGCTTGCAGCCCCATGTAAGAAGGAAGAGACAGTGAAAAAGACATTTGACCCAGCTGCATTGAGACAGCAAATATACAGTCACTAAAGACATGAACCCATCAGAATGTGATTTCAGGGCAGTTCTCTGGGTATGTGACATTTGGCCTGAACAAATAAATGGAAACACCTACATCTGCTGCAGGATGGTTTCCCAAAACAGTATTTAGTGTTTAATTCAAAGGATGTAAACAGAGTTATCCACAAACTGAAAGAAACATAAACCTTCATGATATATAGAATTATAATATAGTGACATGTTGTGACTAAAACAGTTTGGAGTTTCTCATCATGTAAAGATAATATGTTGCAAACTATGTTAAAAATTAGTAACAGTAGTAACAGTGACAGTAACATTTTTTCTGTTAAATTTTACAAAATTATTTATAAACAAATGAAAAAAAAATTGCAAACATAAATATATGTAACATATATTATATTGTTACATATAACACATGTGAGGTAAAATAACATGAAATTAAAGCTGCAAGCAGCGTTATGAGGGCCCTCGCACCCCATCGCGTCGAGCCACGCCCAACACCTAAAACCAATACGTCCAATCTGATGTCACATTGATGGAATTCATGCATTTAACCACCAGCTAACATTTCATCTCATTCAATCGTGATTATAGTCCTCCCACTAGGTGGCGCTGTAACCATTACTGACAAATGGCATAACTAACATTTCCGAGCTTGAGTCTCATCATCCCTGCGACCTTTGGGCGAGATTGGACATTGTGTTTTTGAGTGACAGCAGATTACTGCTTTTTGGCGAGTGATTGAAACTCCACGTGCCGCCATGACCACCCCGTTTCCCTGAACGTAAAAAGCTTCGCAATTTAACATCACAAAGGTCTTTAGATTCCACACACTGGAGAATGCGTCAATCTGATGAAATCCTTTGGAGGAGTTCGTCAAAGAATGAGGCTTGAAAAGAGGGGAAAATGTCGCCAAAATTACACATTAATCTTAAAATGGCTGACTTCCTGTTGGATTTGGGATATTGCTCCAAGAGACTTTGTTGTACATCTTGACATCTTCTATAAGCTTACCAGGTTTCAGACTCATACATAAAACACAGAGCAGGGGCTGATGATTTGAAATATTGTAGGGGGCGCTGTGGAGCCATTTTGCACTATTCAATGAAAATGATCAAAGCCTTCATCACATTGGAGGTGTGGGCCAAATTTCAAGACTTTATAAACTTTCCAAGCCCCTCAAAAGCCACTTCATTTTTCATGGTGAACTGCGTTGCCACCAGATTTAAAGTTCAGTTTAAAGTCACAATTTTTGCACTGAAGCATCATGAGGGACTGATGGTGATATTCACCGCTTTTGAGGTGGCCACGATGAACCTGTGAAAATCAGTACAACAAAGTGAAAGACATGATATTTCCTGTTGCCACTAGGTGGCGTTCTGTGTATTCCTGACAATGGGCACATCAATCTGTGCAGGGCAGGTCTGACATGCCTTTAAAGTCTGGTACTGATCAGACTGGATTTCATTGAGTTATACTAATTTGTTTCTTCATGGCGAGACATGAAAGTTCGCCATGCTTTCGGGGTCACACCCTTTCGTGAAAACTCACAGTTTTCACTGTAACGCAAGACCAACTCCTTAAGGCTTTCCTGGAGAAATTTGAGGCTGCAGATGTCACCCATCACAATACTGCACCCCAAAGTGTAAAACATGACATTTCCTGTTCCCAGTAGGTGGCGCTGGCCCTTATGTCAAATATGGCAGTTGAAATATGTTCAGGGGTGGAGCCTTATCATATGTGTGTTCTTTGGTCCAGATCGGACAATGTATGACTGAATGAGAGGCAATAAGATTTTCATGGCGAGTCATCGAAATTCCCTGTGGCGCCACGGCCTCACCGTATCACGAAAACTCAAAAGCTCCGCAATTTAACATGGCCCAGGTGTGTAGTTGACACTGACCAAAGATGAAGCTTATACAACCAAATCTCAACGAGTTCGAAAAAGTTCGAGGCATGGAAACGGCAAAATTAGAGCCAAAATGTCACCTTCACTTCTAAATTGCGGACTTCCTGTTGGGTTTGCGTCAATGGGCCCACAGACTCTTTTGTTCGACTCGGCAAGATACACATGTGTGCCAGATTTCATACATGTAGCTCAAACGATGTGGTCGTAGGGCTGCATTTAACAAGGCATAGGTGGCGCTCTAGAGCCATTTCCCAGTGCTCATATGTAAAACCATTAAAATACAAAATTTTTCACCAGACCTGGCATGTGTGCAAATTTCATGAGTTTTTGAGCATGTTTAGGCCCTCAAAAAGGCCCTTGTTTTGCCTGAATAATAATAATAATAATAATGATAATAATAATAATAATAAGAAGAAGAAACGGATCAGATACAATAGGGCCTTCGCACTCTCAGTGCTCGGGCCCTAATAAAATGTAAATTACCTTTTTATTTAAGATTCCACATAAAAGACTATAAAAACAAAGTTGCAAATTTAACACCCTATGCAGTGTTTATTTAGATAAAACTATTAAGTTTTGGTCAAAATACAGTTTTAATTATTGAAAACAGCTATAATTACTGTTCATTACTGTAATTTCACAGATTTTATTTTTAGTAGTTCTGTATCTTTTTTAAATTATTGACAAAAACGGGTAAAAGTAGAGAAAAGTAAAGCTAGAAATGCATATTCTGTACAGAATTTTTCTTAAGGTTTAAAAAAGAAAAAATATTACCAATAAAAGCAATTTTTTGATGTTTTTAAGCCTGATTATTTATATTACAGTAATGCTTGACCATAACATTTGGTAATTTAATTGTTCTTTCACGTGGAAATACTTTTAATTTACCATAAAACATCGAGTTCTCATGTAAATTAATGCTACAAACTCAAGTTAAAGTATGTAAAATGTAATTTTGCGGGATGATAAACTTACGTTATTGTGTGGGCTCAGAGTGATGGTGTCTCAGTCATTTAAATCTCAGCTAAAATAAAAGTGAATCAAATGGCAAACTGGAAAAAAAATTTTAAATTGGTGAAAACACAAAGAATGCACAAAGAAAACAGCATCAAATAACCAAACAAGTGTCTGAGTTAGGCCATCATGTGCCACCCGAGCAAGTTTAATGTGGCTTGGCACTGATTCTCCGTGACACTGAACCATACTGGAGGGATGAACATCAGATTCTTCCTAATTCTTCCCTCGTTTGTCAAGCTGTTGGAGAGCACTGTCTAACATACTGATCCAAAAATCCCCACACAGTATATGTGGCCATACATACAATTCAGATCACTTTCATTTGTGCCTGAAATGGCCAAAATCTGTTTTCCTGTAGGGTGACTGTGCTCAGCTTTAGAGAAGGAATGAGACATCTGGAGGGAGATTAGAGCAGAGCTGCTACTTTGCATTAAAGCAGCCAGCATTGATGGACTGAAGAGTCTTTGGAGTTTTTTAGGGTCCATTCAACTAGAAGAACATTACAGAGTATGATATAGTATTCAGAAATTGCATCCCTGCATAGCTACATCTCTACTCAGGGAACACCTCTGGATTGCCTCAGAGGAGGTGAAAAACAAAGCTGGTGGGAAAGACCTGTGGATTATTAGAAGAATCAGGAGAGTGCTGCTCAAATCACAAAGACATACACAGTAGGGGGGAAAGGATGATCTCCTTTTAATGTCAGAGCTGATGCAGACTTCAATGCAATGATTTTGCTGTCAAAGTACATATGTCATTTTTCTCTACTTATGTCTGTTGAAGCGATGCTGCCAAAGCTCTAGGCTTCAGTAATTACATTTAAGAGTCAAAACTCACTACAGCTAATAGAAATTTTAAGGCTAATCTTAAAACAGAACAAATTTATTTACTTACAAGATTCTGAACCTTATGTTTTAAAATTAGTCTGAAGGTCGACTGAATACAGGTACCTGGAATTAGTCCATTATGGAAGAGCTCCAACTGATTGCACTGGATTTAAAATGAGAAAAAACACCTGTGCACAAACTCTGTGCCAATAATTTGATATCACTTTCACACCTGGTGGATAGAAATGTCAGCGGTAACTCATAAATTTTCTTATTTTAATTTTTCAAGCAAAATGTATTTCTCTTTATGATGATATGTTCTTGTTCTGTATACATCCCACAGCTTTTTCCTGTCTTCTCTGGCTTTACACATCTGCCAGTTGGAAAGTGCCCTCCCCAGCCCCGACTCAAATGGTGGCTCACTCTCTCCACCCCTCTCTTCTCTTTTTTTCCCCTCTCAAGCTGTCTCACTCTCTCCCTCCGCCTCTCCTCTTACTCTCTCTCCTCACTCTCTCAGTCTCTCTCTTCACTTGAACACTTTGGTCCCTTGCTCCTCTCCCTCTCCCTTACTCCTACACAGCTCTGTCACACACTTATTCCGGCTCTCCCTGGGCACCATCTCCACTATCGGGGATCCTCATTGCATCTGCGTTTTGCCAGGTGGACGCACTCCCCGCAGTCACCATTTCCACCCCGGAGAGTTCCACGCTGGCAGCGCAGCCCCTTCCCAGGCTGAGCATCGGGCGGAAGACCCTGGTGGCAGCTGCTGTGGGGGTCATGCTGGTCCTGGTTCTGGTCGTCCTCATCCCTGTGTTGGTCAGCTCTGTTGGCACAGGTGGTATAGATGACAGCACGAGCCACTACGAGATGCTGGGCACCTGCCGCATGGTTTGTGACCCATTTCCCAGCACGGGCACCACGGGCCAAGGTGTGCACACAGGCACAGATACAGCACCTACAGTCTTACAGGTGGAAAACGAGGACGATCTGAGTGATCACAGCATCGGTCCACCGCTGCCCACGTACAGTGCTCACGGCCCACAAGGGAAACCAGGACGTCCCGGCAAGCCCGGACCCCCGGGTCCACCCGGAGAGCCAGGACCACCAGGACCTAAAGGACCACCCGGAGATGCTGTGGACATTGTACGGACAGGGATCCTAGGTTTAGGGGGTAAAGGGGCAGTTAGTACAACTACATACAATACCACTCCTCGGGTGGCATTTTATGCAGGACTACGAAACCCTCAAGAAGGTTATGATATACTGCGCTTTGACGACGTGGTGACTAACATTGGTGGTAACTATGAAGGCGCGACGGGCAAATTCACCTGTAAGATCCCTGGCACCTACTTTTTCATCTACAATGTGCTGATGAGGGGAGGAGACGGCACTAGCATGTGGGCTGACCTGATCAAAAATGGCCTGGTGGGTATGCCTTTGAATTTATCACCTTGTGTTTAAAGCCCCAACTAATAATTTAAAAATGTGTAAAGGTAAAATTTGTAAAAGAAAAGTATTATTACTGGGATGAATGCACATCAAAATACTCAAGGAAGAGTGTTACCAGTATGCTGGCAGGCTAAATTGAGTAGTCGAGCATTCATGTGTATAGTGATTTAGCTCTGATTTAGTCTGGTGTTACAGTCCAGTATAATGACAACACATAGTGGCATGTTGCCAGATTGTGTATCTGTGATTATTACACATCCAATGATGTACAAGCTGAAGTGAGTGGAAGGAGGACAGCACTATCTCCACTCTGCACACTTCAAAACACAGCCCGGGGTAGTGGCTAGTTCAAAGCTGGTGCCCTTTGAAATACAACAAACTTCATGGATGCAATGATGTGCTGGTAAACGTTATCAGACAGCCCGTCAGGCGAATGCGTTTCAGTATCCAGTGATGATATTTGCTATATTCATGGCTAATTTTGTAATGTCTTTAAGGCCCCTGGGTGATAACACCTTGCACATCTGAACCTTAAAACTTTACTGCCAACACCACATCCAGACTGCAGCAGGCTGCACTTAAGGTGGATGCAATAACACAAGTACATCTACATCACAACATACTTCACCACAACATCAATTTTAGTATCGATTCTTTAAAAGAAGTGTAGATTCAGATTTGTTTCCATACTTTTGATGCAGGACATCAAATGCACTTTCAGATGAATACAAACTACACCACAATAAAAACCTTTTGTGGCTATAATGGTTTGTATTATAACCAGAAAAGGTGTTTTTTTCACAAGGAAAAAAGAACCCGAGACAACAAAACCACACCTGATGAACATACTGTAACCACAGTTTCAGTGCAAACAGATGCAAACAGATATTTTAAGTTTCACAAATACTGCAGTGAAGGGCTTCTACTCCTTCATATCTGCTTTCTTTAGTGGTGATTGGAAAAGAGACAGAAATTTAACATTTAACACATTTTATATACTCAGATAAACCCTAACCTGCTTATGTACATGAATTCTATAAATGTCTATGCTTATGGCTGCACCACGCTCACCACACAGCCAGTCAAAGTCTGTATGTGGTGTACTCTGTTTCAAGAGAACAACAGTAATCATATAAACATGGATTTGATTAAAGCAGCTGTAAAACAACCTATGTGAACCAGTTTGAAGACAGAGAAGCTATTCCTGCCATCAACGACACTAAAATATGATTGCTCATTGAGCTGGGGCTCAATAGGACATTTGGTATATCACTGTGGAATTAAAAACAAAAAGTCAATGACAGAAATTAACAATTAACGAATTATTTAGTACTACCTGCTACTTATTAGGCAAAAAGGAGGCACTTTCTTTTATCCATTATATTTAACATGAGATATGGTAATAAGCTGCTGTAAAATAAAATGCCAGTCAGTTGTAGACACCGTGCTGCTGCTACAGTGTAGCAGAGGGTGGAAGCCAAGAGAATTTATGCTGCATTGCTCACATGTATCAGAAATCCATCATCATGCTGTCATGCTGTCGCTCAACATTTTTCAGAGTCCCACAGCCACAAGACATACAACTCTGGTTCCAAAAAAAGCATAAAAACATTTATCCTTGTTTGACCTTTGATATCAGAAACAGGTTTTTAAAAAGTTGGAGCAGGGGCATGTTTATCAGTCTGGGAAGGTTCTCAGTCGTCCAGGTCATCGTAGTTTAAGGAGCTTGGAAAGAAAAGCGTCTGGACTGCTTTAAATTTTCTTGAAGATGTTTCACTTCTCATCAGAGAAGCTTCTTCAGTTCTAAGAGCAGTTGGTGGAGAGTCCCAGATTTTAAGCCCTATGGGAGTGTCCCCAAGAGGGTCATGGACCCCCTATTTATCCTCTACCTCAGGGGTCTCCAACTCCAGGCCTCGAGGGCCGGTGTCCTGCAGGTTTTAGATGTGTCCTTGATCCAACACAGCTGATTCAAATGGCTAAATTACCTCCTGAACATGTCTTGTAGTTCTCCAGAGGCTGGTAATGAAGTGTGTTGACCCAGGGTGATTCTTAAAACCTGCAAGAAGAAGCCTGGAGTTGGAGACCCCTACTCTACCTAATCACACAAGCCAAGGTGTGGGTCACAATCAGCCAAGGTTTCGGGTGAGCCCATTTTGAAACCTAGCCCCACCTTATCATGTGATTTACTGAAGTCAAAAGCCCCAGGATAGGAGTGGGTGTTAAGGTGTTTTGAAAGGGATCTCAAAACGGGATTATAGATGGCAGACAGATCTGTTGAAAGATGGTCATTCACAGTGGACATACTTTCTTTGACTCCTCTTTCAAACTATCTGTCTTCTCTTTCCAAAATGTGAACATTGGCATCCTCAAAAGAGTGACCGTTGTCCTTTAGATGTATCTAAAGCACCTTTTTTTAAAGCTAAGTGAAAGAAGGCATTTATGTCCACTGTGAACGACTATTACTGTAAAAATACTTCAAAAATACAATATCACCAGTTTCATGTTCTTATGGCTTTAACTGAATTTAAAACTTTCTACCACAATCTGGTTGAAGCAAGAATTACACTTGTTTAGCTCGTCTGGTGAAGTTGGAGCGTAACAGCCAATCTGGCAACCCAGCTCATTACACATTAGCTAAAGCTTAGGAGGGATCTGTCCTTGAGGGGCTAAGTGTACAAGCAGTTTCTATTTTTTTTTTTAAAACCACAGACATGCAACGAGATTTGGGTGTGTTGCTCTATATCGCAGTAATTACCTCTCTTCACCCAGTGACACTTATGTTCGGGAAAACATGACATTTTCAGTGCACCACTCAGAAAAAGGTGGATGCAAGAGAAGAACTCGAGACAAAGGGATAGTACGCACTGCCATCCTTCCTCAGAGGCAGGCTGACTCAACCCTGACCCTCTCAGCTGAGTCATAAGAGAAGAACAAGATATTCACCACAGGGATAAAGCTTACACAAGTCAGTCTCAAAAAACCCCCTCTTCTATTAAAAAAAAAGTCCACATATAAATATAAACATAATCAGAGCAGTAACATGCCAGGCTATAAAACAGGAAGTCATTTGATATTTAAAAAATAAAAGCATTTTTTTCAATACCTTCATCAACTTTAGTCATGTCATCTTAAGGGATTTTATTAGTTAGAACTTATGACATTCAATTAAAATTACTAAAACATTCTTAAGCATTTATATTTCTTCACTTCCTCTTTCCTCGGTTCTGTGCGTGTGTGTGTCATATTCCAGGTCAGGGCCAGCGCCATTGCCCAGGACCAGGACCAGAGTTATGACTATGCCGGCAACAGTGTCATACTTCATCTGGATGCAGGTGATGAAGTTTTCATAAAGCTGGATGGGGGAAAGGCTCATGGGGGCAACAGCAACAAGTACAGCACCTTCTCAGGGTTTATTCTCTATGCCGACTGAAGACTGGACGGGACGAGGGGTGAAAGGTCACAGCCAGCAGACGATCACTTTCTGATGTGGAGTAAGGTTAATGTTACCCACAGCCACTGATCCACAGCTAGATATTTAAGATCAGCATTAATACGGTAATAATAGCTGTGGATTTGTGGCTGTCGGTTAACTGTCATGCCCACATGCCATTGTATACAGGGTGCCTATGCTTCTATTCTGATGGACACGAGCAACGTAACGGTGTCAGTCACTGCCATGTGTCATATTAAGATACGGTAACAACTCTGACAGTGCAGAAGCTTTGCCATCATTTTTGAGCTGTCATTTAAAATTTAAGTCTGAAAATCCCACAGTCGTGGTGACTACAGTGTTTGTAAATGTGCTGTTTGGATTTATGTTGCGATTTTTTTTCTTTCTCATGCTCTTTGTATTATACAGTGTTGTGCATCAGTGACTGACGAATCATATGTTGTCACAAGAAATGATAATTTGTCATAAACTGGATGCCACAATGAGATTTTGGTGCTTGAAAGGCCGCCAGTGTCACAAAATGTATCGTGTCGCATATCATATCAGCTCATCATATTTAATGTTAGTGTATAAAATGTAAATTTGATATTGAATCTTAATGTCTGAACACAGGAAGAGTAGTTTCAGCACTGCACACACTGTATTTCCTATTGTGTGTCCTTAAAAACAGCTAAACTGTTAATAGATAGTTGTACAATTTTACCACGTAGCGGTTAAAGTGCTTGCTCGTAAAGCTTTATTTCATTAATTCATGCATGCAACGACTGCTAAAATGTTAAAAAATAGCGATTTTAAACAAATTTTAAATAGCTACATGTAGGAAGCATTTACTGCTGTTGCTTTTCATTTTAATGTCCATGGTTTTTCATTAAAAGTTCGATTTCTTTTGCATTTCCTCACATATTATGTGGTTAATATCACTCAGCTCATCTACTTTTTGATAAGCCGTTCTGATCTCTCCCTTTTCGGCGAAACCAGCCTTTATTCTTCCAAATGTTAGACACAAGAGAGCCACGCAAGCGCAGCGAGAGGCAATCAATGCAGAGACGATCACTGTGGGGGAAAGTAGGGGGAATCACAGCTGTGTTAAATGCCAAATGAAACAGGAGATGATTGTGTTTCACAATCAAAGGAGGGATGCGTTTCTTCCTCTAATGGGTGTGGAGACGCTGAGATATGGCGGGAAAGAAAAAACAGACAGGGTGACGGGTGTTAGAACGTATCATGACAAAGCTTAGATCAGCGTCGCGAAGTAATCCAGGGCAAATTAGCCTCTGCTGTGACACAAGTGTCACGGACAAGAAAATAGCTTCGAGGCCCAAACTGTAAAAACCAATACCCTGTTTTCTTTTTGCTTTCTTTTCTGAAGAGCCACTTTGATATTACAAAAGTCGCCTTTGACACGGGCAACAAAACTGCCTCTAGGTTAAGAAGTTTCGAATTTAAGTTTATGGTTGCTTGAAGGAGCTTTACTTAGGAGGAGCTAATGAATGCCTAGCGAGCTAGTGGGTGCCGTGTTTCTCGGTTCCTACCCAGGCAGCACCATTTAGCCTAAACCAAAAGGTTCTACCTGGGACTATCACCCACTGTGATGATACGGTAAGGCTGTGATAGGCTTCTTTGCCTCCAGAATATCCTCTCTGATTGGTATGATAGCATGGCTTTGATTAAAATGATTGCCACACTGAGTTGTGTTTTCCTAAGCCAGGAAGCTCTCTGGGCTTAACTTAAGCGTGTCTTAAGATGAGAAAATTCCTCCAGACACAATTAGGACTGAAGGTCCATACATAAGCAGAGGTCACCCAAGCCATGGGGCAGTTGAGCACTAGCTCAGGCTGTTTTCTTCTTGCAGGGTGCATGAGCACGCAGTCAAATTAGAGACTTCATGTCACAATGTCAAAGACAAACGCCCCCGGTCTGCGAGAAACAGCTTTCACTGCTAAAACCATCAGAACTGAGCGCTGCAACATCTGTACTTTCCTGACATCCTCGGCGGAAAAGAACAAACTCACAGAAACCATTTTACATAGAAACGCTTAAGAGAGCACAAAAATGGCATTGAACTGAAGGTTCAGCAGCATTTGTTGCTTCAACATGAGCAAAGAGAGCAAAAGGGGGGGAAATGCACCTGAGAACGCTGGCAGGTGGTTTGTTTCTGCTCACTCTTTTGTTCCCAGAACCTAAGTGAAGGTATCATGTTGGCAAATAGAACAAAGTGTTGCGTCATACTGAATGGATATAAATGAATGTCTTGTTTGGCTAGACTCCCATGCTCTTTTAAGCCATTTATTGAGGTCACAGTCTCTCGCTGGCAACCAGAATCATCTGGAAACCTCCGCAGCGTCTCTACAGCATCCTCATCTTACAAATGAATGATCTTCTTTCCAGCTTCTGCGATTTTCCAAGAACCACAGATGTGCTCTTCAAGGGGTTTTTAATGGTGGTTTTACCTGAACAAGACACCGACATGTAAGAGAAGAATAGAACAAGGACACTCGGGGAGCCGGTGTTGTAATTCTGTAAATCTGGACTATACACACAGTTTAAATCTTAGACTTGCATTTCATCTCACGCTCTCCCGAACTTTCAGCAGGTCCGAGGTTTGAAAGATAAGCACTGCGCTGAGAAGTGCTTTAAGCTGCTTTTTGTTGACGCGAGCCTCGCCTCTTGGACTAGGCTGTGGGGATATTTTGAGAGTCTTTTATTATTTTTTTTACTGTGGCTGTTTAATCGCTAAGAAGTAGAAGGATTTTAAAGATTACGTTTCTGCTACAGACTTGTTTTAATTTAGGTAATCTTTAGCCTATGCAAACGTAACTGTAGGAAACGTTTGATTCATTTACTCAGTCCGACTCCCTATCAGTAAACTGACATGGCTTCAACGTGACATTTGCAGGGGCCAGTTGGTGAGGCATATCAGGCTGCTGCAGCGTGCGTGTGCATGTTTCTGGGATCATTTGTGTGTGTGTGTGTGTGTGTGTGTGTGTGTGTGTGTGTGTGTGTGTGTGTGTTTTTAAGTCTCCGTGAGACAGGACAATGCTAGGCTTGGAGAAAAGTGCCTCCTCTGAAATGTTTGAAGTGACATTAATGAGCCCTTGGTGTTGTTATCTTGAACATCCTCACTTATCTCACTGGGGGACAACCAAATTTAAATGTTGAGCTAAATTGCCTTTTATTCTCCTGTGCACTTCCTCCCACACCAATGTGCCCACACTGACGTGTTGTGCGAGTGGCACACAAAAAAAATCTTAGGTATTTGTATTATTTGGGTTTAACAAAGTAGTTTTAAAAATCTACACTTCACCGAACAAGTTGCACACAATAAGGGTTCTCAAAAGAGAAAAAGACCATAACACGGGCTGTTATCTTACTTTTGCAGTATCTATACAAGTACAGAAGAAGTACGCTTTCTAACAATGTGTTACTTTTCATTTCCTTTCAGCTCAAAAAGCATTTTTCCTCAGAAAGCACCATTATAAACTATTCACAGGGCACCACCAACCGTAAACAAGGTTGCTTTTCGCTCTTTTTTTTTTCTTGTTTCATTTGCAGTGTGCTGCTCAATGTGAAAGCAAGCCTGGATGATAGAAAGCTTTCTTGGCTTTGGCACCAGGAGGGTGGGTGCTATCGTTGTGTCCAAAATCCAGTTCTATTTTTGCTTGCAGAATGTTTTCAAGCTTTCAGTAACAACCCGATGGTTATCCGGTAAAAACTCTTTCTGTGTAAACCCTCTGAGTTTAGCACCACACAGGCCAGACACCGGTGGCAATTAAGACGTGTCACTAGGTAAGTAAACAGCGTGGGCTGTGCCACATGTCCATCCATGTAACAGCAATGGAGACACGCCATTAAAAACCAAAAATGTCAGCCTCCTGGTGCAGAAGAAGGAAATGTCATGGCCTCATCAATGTCAAGTTCGGCTTTACAGTCATGTGGGTAAGAAGTTCAATAAAATTCGCGTGATCTGGCACTTTTTGCCTTAAAACAAAGAGAACGCATCACAGACCTAAAAAGAAAATGAGGATTATATTGCTCGATCAGCCTTGAAGTAACCTGACTGCATGTGGAGAGCAGCTGTCATTGAGAAGGGTGGCATGAGATGGTGCGAGGTGACAACAACAAAAGTGACATATTTCACAAACAGCGAAAAAACAGCAGTGTATAATCAGCACAAAAATTTACAAGATATAATTCTGGGAAAGATTAAAATCTGCCTGCAGCTGGGCTAAAAAATGGGTGTCTCTTCGATCCTGTCTCGCTGTCTGTCAATAACCACTGACACTGAACAGAGTCTCGCCAGCTGCTCTGCCATCCTCTCCAGATGTGTGAACTCAAGGGTCACCACAAGCTTGTACATATCACACTGGATACTAAAAATAAACAGGAAAGGCTACTTGTACACTAGCTGCACTCCTCTCTTCGGGCTACAAGAAATACAGCAAAGTTCTTGCACATCTTTGGAATATAGCAAAAAGAGTTTGCAAACATGCCAGAATCATTGCTTCTTCATGCAGCTGCCTGCATGCTTATGGAGAAATAACATGACAACTCAGTAAAGAGAATGTCCTCAAAGACAAAAAAAAAAAGAAAAAAGACAAAAGGCACGATTACAAGAAAGCAGATGACGGTGATTGAGCTTTGTGAGACCTTTAATTTTGCTTTTGTTGTGAAAAGAACAATGTCCTCATCAGTTCCTGCTACTCTTCCATCACTTTTCTCAGGTTTGTGGTAGAAACTGTCTGAGAGCAAACATGCAAACTCTCCCTCAGCAGTGTTTATGACATGCAAACAACTGAAAAAAATAAAATAACTAATATAAATTGTAATAAAAAATATGCAATAGAGGCTCAAAATGAGGAAAAAATACTTATTTTTGAACTGCATGGACACGGACGTTGCATAGATTTCTATGTATGGAATAGTCTGTATATAAAGGATGGACTTGGCTTTCATGTCTGAATAGTGAAACCACTTTTGAAGTGTCTTAACCCTCTGGGGTCGACGGACGCGCCGGCGCGTCAAAATCACATGACCAATTTAAGACGACACAGAGTCTCCATTTCAAGCTGGGTCGAAAGTGCGGACTTCAAACTATATACCAGTTTTTGAATTGTGTCGATGGGCAATGTAAAACCAGAGTTATGATAAAAAATACACGCAATGTTTTTTTCTGAACAAAACAGTGGTGTTTACAACGGTAAAAACGGCGTTTTCTACAGACAGCGCTAGCAAACATTCTCCGCTTGTGAGTAGGGTTGCCAACCGTCCCTTAAAATACGGAATCGTCCCGTATTTCGAAACAAAAGTACACGTCCCGTATTGAGCTAATAAGGGACGCACTTTGTCCCGTAATACAGTGAGAATCAAAAGTAGTCTATAACTTTTAATGGAATTAACGCTTTGTTTGAAAACATAATTCCCAGCCCCTCTCCTGCTTTGTGACCAATGAGCTGACAGCACACTTATGACAATTCAGATTACCGCTCATCTCATTGGTCGAGGAAAGGTCGCTTACGGAGAAAATACCGGAAGACAACAGATGACCACAACAAGAAGCATGGCCAACAGGGAAACAAACGCCGACACTGCGGTGCAAGTCTCGGACGACAGTACACCTAAAGCTGGGCAAACACTGTGCGATTTTTTCAGTCACGTTATTCAGCTCCTGCTCAAACTGCACGATTGACTCGCAGGGGTTAGAAGTTCGTATGTCACGATGTACTCTCACGCTATACCGCCCGATGCTCTGATGCGACCTGAGTGCTCACACTGTGCGTCCATAACTTGAAGGTTATAACAGAAAATCTGTCACTCTCTCTCTCTGTCTTTCACTCACACAGACACACCACCACCATCAACTTTGCTAAATTGCTAATGAAAAACATTGATCAGGCAGCTGTGATTGAGCAGCAATGTAAATCCAACTGTTTTCACGGTTGTTGTGGTCGTGATAATTTTGTGATGCCACATCGAAAAGGCTCGGATGAGCTTTCCAAAGTTCTACAAGTTGTGCCTCCATCGCTTGTGTCCAGATCACACGCTGCACAGCCGTGCTGCAACGTCTTTTTCACCGACGTTTACGTGTTTGCGCGCGAGCAGTGTGAGCGGCTGTGGTGACACCCTCACGAGCGATTGATGATCGGGAGCTGGTCGTGAGGTGTTAATCACTTCTCGTTACCCCACGTATACTACACGATGCACGATGAAGGCCAAAATCGGTCCGATCACTCAAAAATAGTCTCAAAATGGGCCTAAAACCGCACGGTGTAAGCCCAGCATTAGAGCAGCAATGTTTGTTCCCCTCAGAGAAAGGGAAGAATGGGAAAAGGAAAACACCTGGCTGGAAAAAGTTAATATGGGCATGTGCAATGAATATCAGCGCTATGTGGCCAGAAGTGTGATAATATAATTTATTTTGTGTAATAAACAACTGCAAGGATAGATGATTACAACAAATAGATGACTAATACATAAAAGTAATACATAGATGAATAATGATGATGAGTTATGATGCGTAATCATGGGAACAAGCGGGTTTACAAACAGGAGCAGCTGATTAGCATCAGAAAAGCTGAAATAATATTTCAACTGAAGCCGATTGTACTAAATGCACTAAATGTGCACTGTTACAAGAATGTTTTTCTTTCTATTGTTTTCTATTATTTTAAGTTAAGCAGGACAGAGTTCTTTTAAAGAAAGATTTACTTATATTCTCAAAAGTTAAGCATGACAGGCTTCTGTTTAAGAAAGAGACCTGTTTTATTGTGTTAATGTTGTCATTTTGAGCTAAAAATAAATGGCTAAATGATCATTTGTTTCACATGTGTTCATATCACAAAGAATACACATCTACTTAAATCAAATTCAAGTCAAAGGGTTAAAAAAAAATAATTTCACACACAAAAAAAGAGCTAGAAAATTCACCACACTGGGAAGGGTGAAGACAACTGGGTCGCCCGGCCCTGGCCACGAGGTGTCCCTTATTTATTTTTCAGGGAGTTGGCAACCCTACTTGTGAGTGAAAAAAGAAAAAGAAAAAACACTGCTTCCCTATTGGTGTTAAAGTTTACCATGTCAGCCAATCAAAAAACTGATATGGCAACATGTGGCACTTGGTTGTTTAGGGAGAAGGGGACGTTTTAAGGAGTGACACCCGTGACGGAAAACGGGCGAGCGAAAGAAAGAGAGAGAGAGAGTTTTCATATGTGAGACATTAGTGACGTTTAGCGTGTTTGGAGGCTGTAGTTAGTGTGTTGTGCAGTTATTGTTTTGTTTTGTGTGTCAGTTATACTGCTGAATGTCAAAAAAGCCGTCAAAGGCAGATTCCAGTGTAAACGCTGTTCCCACGTGGAAAACAGGACTGATCCACCTCCTGCTGTCAGACCTGCAGGGTTTAGGCCTTTGGTGTTCTCCTGTCTTATACTGAACAGAAACTATTTTTTTTGGACTGGCACAAATAATTTGTGTGCCTTCTTATTTGATGCAGAACACCTGATTGTTCTGTAATTTGATTTAAATGGTTATATAAAAAAACCCTGAGGCCTTGGCTGCATTTTTAGGTAATAAATAGTACCATATAACTTTGTTGTTTGCAAAATTTGTGCAAAAGTTTTTGGAAATGTACCATTTCTATTTTCATTTCAAGTTATGAAAATGATTCATTAGACATGTTTGTGAGTTCTACAGTAAAAAAAAACTTTTTTCTACTCAGATTTTGAATTTTTTGTCTGAATCTAGATCAATTGTTCTAATATAGTTTGCCAAAATGAACAAATAACTCAAATTTCAGATATTTGAGGTCGTGCTGAAAATAATGATACCAAACAAGGCAAGATAAACAGTTTTTAAAGGTTAAAGATAGAGGTAAAATCAAAAGTAGTCAAAAACGGCCAATTATACCCTGGATCCAAGAGGGATAAAGAACAGATGTATGGAAGTCTTTGAGAAAATAACCCTTCAGTACACTTCATCTAAAACATAAGATTTTCCTAATAAGATGGTTTCAAAGTTTCTTACTAAACACAGCATAATGTTCACTTTGCATATTATGGCCTCCATTAGTGTGCAGAACGACAGCAAATGAGGGTTCGCTTCACAGTGAATCCCCATTATTAACACACAAGCACGTGACACCTATAACTCTACTCTACTGCAGACTTGAGTCTTTAATAGAGGGTTGAGGGTTGCAGTCTGCCTGAGACTCCTTCATGTCTTTCCACTGTTCCATCTAACAAATATAATAAACACAAATACATTTTTAAAAAAAGAAGCTGTGGCGGTAAAATGATCTGCTTGAGGCTTCAGAATTTGGACTCTGAAAACCAGTGGGTGGTTTTGGCAACGGCCACAACATCCTTTCCATGTCCAATGCTGAGAAAGTTGGGACGCTGTGTAAAATTTGTTACATAATTGTAAATTTAAATTCAAACAGGATGCAATGTTTTGCAAATGTCATATACTCATATTTTATTCACAATAGAACATATTGAACGTATATGAAAATAAATGTACCATTTAGAGTAAAATATGAGTTTATTTTGAATTTAATGGCAGCAACACAACTAAAAGAAAGATGGGAAACGGCAACAAAGGTCTGGAAAAACGAGTCTTCCTCACAAGAAACAGCTAGAGGGACACTTTGCAACTAATTAAGTCAACTGGCAACAGGTCAGAAACATGACTGGGTGTAAAAAAAGAAAACTGAAAAAATGGGGAAATTTTTTTGAATAGTCAAAATTCATAGTTTTTTCTCAAAATTAAGAATTTCACAAACACAGATGTGACTATAAAATAGCTTTTCAGAATCACAATATGGCTAGAATAAATAATAACAATGTGCAATGTTACTTAACTTATAAGAAAGTGGTAAGCGGGATAAAAAAAGCATAACGCAGGATGGAGGACGGACAGAGAGTGCATGCACAGAATCATCATGTTGCATTATAGTAGATTTGTATATATGGATGAAACCCCTCGTGCCAGTAATTCGTGGCGAGAACGTGACAACATGCAAAGCTTCCCCCGCTTCCCCCATCGTCATGCTTGATGTAAGGACTGTCCGCTGTGTCAGTGACTCAATACCAACGGCCTTGTTCCCTCATGGCCCTGACTGAGCCAGGCTAACGCGCAGGGACAGGTTGAGTCATGTGGCTGGAGACGCTCCGCTGGCGTGTTGCCTGTCTCTTCACCTCACCGCAATCTCGTGGATGCAGCCTGACAACAGGCTGCGTAAGCGCTGCGAGTGGGCCTTTCCTCAATATGACACTAGATGCCAGGGTTCAAGAACACTGCAGCCGTTACGGTTTCTCAGGCCAGTTCTTTCTACCCGTTGGTGTCGAACTACATTTGCGGCTTTTGCAGTTAAGCAAGAGTGGAAGCAGCACTGGCTTTGTGGGTTTCCCAGATTCACTTTTTTGTCACGCTGCATTTTATCATCATCAAATCATCAGTTGATTCTTGGTATAGTTTTAAAAGGAAAATCTATTTATGATGTTTGATGTCATGTTCCAAGGATATTTATTGCTGTTTTTGGTTTCTCCTGCTTTCAGTGTTAGCCCTTCTCGCTCTCTCTGTGTTAGTTATTTGCCTCCTGTTTTTCTTTGTGCATTTCTTTTCTCATGTCTCACTTTGGTTTTACTTCCAGGTTTTGTCCTGTTCCCTCCTTTATGAAAATCTGACTTGATTAGTTTTTTCTGCGACTGATTGTTTCCACACCTTCTTCTCACCTGACCACCAATCACCCCTTTGTATGCGCACAAAATCCTTTGGCTTCTGCAGTTTTATTTCTTTTGAGATTTTATTTATTTAGCCTGCCTGAGTAGTCTGCTTTTAGCATTATTTTTCCAGAAGCCATATCACAGAGAGCTTGAAAGAAATTACAATATTTTTCCCTTGATTCATAACACCGCTAACAACAGTTTCCTTCTGCCTGGCAGCTCCGTATCCAACATCTTCTGTCCAGTATAGCCGCTACCTCTCCTCCGCACATGTCAACATCATCTCAGCCTTGCCTCTTTAACTTTGTCTCCAAACTGATCAACCTGAGCCGTCCCTTTGATACGTATTTATCTTCTCCATCCTTCACGCTTCCTGTCTTTTTATTAGTACCATTGCCTCCAAACCAAAAATCATAACAGGTCTTACTACCGCCTTGTAAAGCTCGTCTCCACCCACTCCACCCTGCGCTCTCTTGCAGACTCTCTGTTGCTTTGGATGATTGACTTCAGGTACTTACACTCATCCACCTTCAGTACCTCATCTCTCGCAGCTTCACTGCTACACCCGTCTCTCTCTCATTCACACGCGTATTTTGTCTTGCTTCTAAAAATATAGATGAGCATATAACAGCATCATAACAATGACTGCCAAGGATGTTACTGAACCTGTTCTTCTGAAACCTGTCAGGTATTTAGTCCAAGAAATTCATTTAGTTTTTAAATTGCTTTCAGCTTTCAGTCCCAGTTTGGTGGGGGAAGCAAACTGCTTGGTTGGGTTTATGAAAAGATAATAGTTGGGGTTAAAATAAACCTTCTCAGCAGCATTAAACATGTCCTAGATAGCCTGTCTGGTAGAAAACACTCAAGCATCTTTATTAGGCTTTTTTCAAAAATTAGTTTAGACATTCAATTAACCAGAGTTTTAGTCGAGTTTAGTGCAAAGCTGTTTCTCTTGTTTGCCTTTGCCCGAGCTGTTCTGCCTCCCCTTGCGGCAATATGCGAGGAGAATGATGAAAAACCACTCAGACAGGAGATTTCAAAATGTCGACATACTATGGTGCCATGGGCCAACTCTCTGAACACGATGGTGAGATTTAAAAGTCTTTACCCCCTGCCATTAGAAAATTATTTGCTCTGCTCCTGGAAAGGACCCACAACGCACAATAAAGCAGCAGGAAGTGCCTGGATCCATGCACTTTCACAAAGTGAATCAAAGCAACTTAAGACTTTCGCCCCGTAGCTTGACACTTTCAGAATTAAACCCAATTTATATTCACACCACCCTTTTCCGCCTGGAGCATTCACACTCGCTGGTACAGATATAGTCTTCCCTCCACGCTCTACATCTGGCCTCTGTGTCGGAGAAAGGGACTGAGAAAAGACACACTTGGAAATCTCTGGTGAACAGCTGGCTGCCCAGTAAAGCATGTTACCCCCAACTGGATCATGACGAAGCCAAGTTTTTAAAAAATAAAGCATCCTAAAATAGACGTCGCTTCTTTGTCATGGCTCTGACTAATAGAGAACCTCAGCCTGACTAGGACACGGTCATTGTGTTTTATCGTATGAACAAAATGCAGGTGTGAGCGTGTGCATTGTGTACTTTGCAATCCGAATGTGTGGCCATGCAGCCTTTATTTCGCTGCCCCCGCGTGCTGCAGCCTGAGTCACTTTGCATTAATTCTGCAATGGCTTGACGAAAACAAAAAGCAGACCAGTACAGGCTTTGGATGGAGCCAAGTGAGCCATGCAGGCTTGTGGGACCTCATTGCCAGGATGATGTCACCACACCTGCCTGTGGGCCTGAATTATGTGAACAACAGCAAGGACATCACGGCTGTCCAATAGGGTCATTATTTCTTCTCCTGAAGACCTGTCACCAACGCGTTTCCTGTGGGATTTCTTTTACATGAGGAATGCCAATGTCAAAGTGTCCGGCCAAAGAAATGCGATTAAACGATGATCAATTTAAGTACAGTCAATGGGATTTATATTCATTACTACAGAGGCTTGGGCAGCAAGGATTAGTCACTCAGTTTTGTACAATCATACAAATTTTGATTGGTTAAAAAGAAATTCCTGTTTCTGGTATCACATATCTGATTTAATGTTTTGATTTGATACACATGTTGATGGTCTTCGCCACACACACACATATTTAATTCTTTATGTGTGTGTGGAAAAACCCAGCTCATGAGGAAGTTTTCAAGGCTCTCCCTGATTCTGTCATAATGATGTCATCAGAGTTATCCCCCTGTCAGGCTTACGGGAAGTGTAGGGACATTTTTGATGTCACAGCTGTTTGCTTTTACATTGTTATGTCACGCCACTCAGGAACGCCTATTCTCTTGTGTTGCTTGGGCCTAATTGCTAATGAGGTGTGAATAAAGGCATGCCTGAGGCTGATTTTAAGGAGACAACACCTTTTGCCTTTATGCTCTTTTGGATACCAACGTTTTACCTTTGCTTAGTGAATAATTTAAAATAAAAACCACTTTTGAACCTAAATATTTCACAAACTACTGACCTACTGAGATTTCGCCACACAGAAGTAAGAGGAAAATGGTTGGACTGGAGAAGGACTACAGAAACATAACAATATCAGGTCCCACTCCTGTCAGCTAAGAACAAAAAACTGAGGCTACAGTTTGCACAGACTTGCTAAAATTGGACAATAGAGGGTTGGAAAAATATTGTCAGAATTTGGTGTGAACATAAAAAAAATAATCCATTGTGGAGATCAGGGAAATTATTTTACTGCTATTGTCCAGATTAATAATATAATCTACAGTATTGATATTGCATTCAGATGTTTAAACAGTGTGCGTCTTTCAGAAAGACTAAAGCCACAGGCTGACAGGAAATTGCAGGTTTGCAGAGTGTGCCTTTTGAAGAACTGAAACCGAAAGCAGAGTCTAAGTGCAGGTTATTCTGAGGATTACATGTAAGGATGAGCCTCTGTTCTGGTGAAAGGTCAGAAGTGCAACAGGTGAGATGAGAGAGCATTTGAGGACGACATATACTGTGGGGCAAAAAAGTATTTAGTCAGCCACCGATTGTGCAAGTTCCCCCACTTAAAATGATGACAGAGGTCAGTAATTTGCACCAAAGGTACACTTCAACTGTGAGAGACAGAATGTAAAAAAAAAATCCATGAATCCACATGGTAGGATTTGTAAAGAATTTATTCGTAAATTAGGGTGGAAAATAAGTATTTGGTCACCTCAAACAAGGAAAATCTCTGGCTCTCACAGACCTGTAACGTCTTCTGTAAGAAGCTTTTCTGTCCCCCACTCGTTACCTGTATGAATGGCACCTGTTTGAACTCATCATCTGTATAAAAGACACCTGTCCACAGCCTCAAACAGTCAGACTCCAAACTCCGCCATGGCCAAGACCAAAGAGCTTTCGAAGGACACCAGGAAAAGGAAGAGTGAATCTACAATAGGCAAGCAGCTTGGTGTGAAAAAATCAACTGTGGGAGCAATCATCAGAAAATGGAAGACATACAAGACCACTGATAATCTCCCTCGATCTGGGGCTCCACGCAAGATCTCATCCCGTGGGGTCAAAATGATGATGAGAACGGTGAGCAAAGATCCCAGAACCACACGGGGGGACCTGGTGAATGACCTGCAGAGAGCTGGGACCAAAGTAACAAAGGTCACCATCAGTAACACACTACAACGGCAGGGAATCAAATCCCGCAGTGCCAGACGTGTTCCGCTGCTGAAGCCAGTGCATGTCCAGGCCCGTCTGAAGTTTGCCAGAGAGCACATGGATGATACAGCAGAGGATTGGGAGAATGTCATGTGGTCAGATGAAACCAAAGTAGAACTTTTTGGTATAAACTCAACTCGTCATGTTTGGAGGAAGAAGAATACTGAGTTGCATCCCAAGAACACCATACCTACTGTGAAGCATGGGGGTGGAAACATCATGCTACGGGGCTGTTTTTCTGCCAAGGGGACAGGACGACTGATCCGTGTTAAGGACAGAATGAATGGGGCCATGTATCGTGAGATTTTGAGCCAAAACCTCCTTCCATCAGTGAGAACTTTGAAGATGAAACGAGGCTGGGTCTTCCAACATGACAATGATCCAAAACACACCGCCCGGGCAACAAAGGAGTGGCTCCGTAAGAAGCATTTGAAAGTCCTGGAGTGGCCTAGCCAGTCTCCAGACCTCAACCCCATAGAAAATCTGTGGCGGGAGTTGAAAGTCCGTGTTGCTCGGCGACAGCCCCAAAACATCACTGCTCTCGAGAAGATCTGCATGGAGGAATGGGCCAAAATACCAGCTACTGTGTGTGCAAACCTGGTAAAGACCTATAGTAAACGTTTGACCTCTGTTATTGCCAACAAAGGTTATGTTACAAAGTATTGAGTTGTATTTTTGTTATTGACCAAATACTTATTTTCCACCCTGATTTACGAATAAATTCTTTACAAATCCTACCATGTGGATTCATGGATTTTTTTTTCACATTCTGTCTCTCACAGTTGAAGTGTACCTCTGGTGCAAATTACTGACCTCTGTCATCATTTTAAGTGGGGGAACTTGCACAATCGGTGGCTGACTAAATACTTTTTTGCCCCACTGTACACACACACACACACACACACACACACTCAGTTAGAGAGAATCATTTATAGGTGAGAGGTTAGTTATGTTTGCTCGCAACTGCGAAAGAGGAACAGTTTCTTGTTGTCTCTGCAAAAAGAGGAACAGTTTCTTGCAAGATGAGTGTCTGGTGTTCTAGACGAGAAGTGGAAGTCAGAAGGGACAGGAAGCACCTGGCGTGGAGACGGAGACAATGTTCTTTTTAACGGTGTTAAAAGTCATTGTGGTTTTGATCTGACCTATGTATGAAATAGATCTGACGTTGAGGGGGCCTCATTAAATTCAAGCCCTGATGGTATAAAATATCTGTTTATGCTTTGATTAAGTCGGAGATCAGCCCTGTCTGCGAACGGAGCTGGTCTTCCCACGCGTGTATTTCATTAAAATCAATTGTTTGACCAAGCTCTTGGACCATGGTTGTTTGTACTCTCCTTCCTCAATGTTTGAACCTTAACACCATCCTGCCCTGTATAAGTACTTCAGGCTGCTGCAGGCGATGTTATACTGTGAACAGTATGTCTTAGCACACTTTGGGCCTCTTGAAGCCAACTGAGCATTGTTTCAGTGCCTCAGCCTAATTATTGCTGCTGACCATTTCACCAGTTTATGACCACAGGGTACCCACCATTGAATTGAACTGAATCTGCTGCTATCAGGATAGCGAGTCAAGTCACAAAACTTCAAACTGGTTTCTTATTCACTGTACTCAAGTGGTCTCCACAGTCTCCAGAGCTCCTTTGGGATGTGGTGGAACAGTAGATTCACATCACAGATGTACAGCTGACAAACCTGCAGCAACTGTCTGATGCCATCATGGACCAAAATTTCTGAAGAATGCTTCCAGCAGCTTGTTGAATCTATGCTACAAAGAATTAAGGCAGTTCTGAAAGCAAGAGGGGGTCAAATCTAGTACTAGCAAGGCGTACCTAACAAAGTGACCAGTGAGTGTCTATTATTGGGGCCTAATTTAAAACATAATGAAGCAATGAAAACACAGTGACAGACAGCATCTGATACCAGCTACTTTAAAACAGAGGTGCTGGATCGTTTTTATTTAACTTAAGCATATTAGATTACAAATGTATTATTTTAGTTGAAAGGTGCAAAGAAAAAAAAATCCCACACTCCGTATGTACAGAGGAGAACTTCAAGTGTAAGAAAATACAGTGATAAATAGCAAATCTGTTACTGTTCCCATTAAAAATGGATTGTCAAAGACATTCTCTCATAAATCTTCATATCACAATCTTTACATATTCTGCGTCACATTATTCCGATTTAACCATTTATTTCTCTGACATGTATAATAGTTTAAAACATACCCAGCACTGGGGACAGAAGTAGAGAGAGGTGGCGTCCAATTAATATGCTTGCTTTAGGGACATTCACCATTGTTACTTGTTCCTTTGCTCTCCTAATGTCTCTACAGATTAAAAAGTAAAACAGTAAAACATTTCAAAAACTGGATAATCTAATATGGTGTAAAAGGTGTAACAAAATAAAATCTCTTAGTTTTCAATAATCTTTCTGGACTTCTTGTTTTTTTTAAGGTTAGTTATGTTTAGCATGCGCTGCTACACAAAAATGAAGATTTACCAGCAATTTAAGCTCCGCTCTTCCGTCACAGCTGAGAAAATCACTCTCGTAAATGAGCAAAGATGTAGGAGCTGTACAGCAAGTGAGGCTTGACTGTGTCGCCTTCATATAATTGTTTCTCTCTGAGTGAAACCAACACAAATTGCACAGAGAAGCCTTTCACACTAAACCACATTTGCCAGTGCAAGTTTTGTCAGTAATGTAAGTCCGTGTTAACTGTCAGCAGAGCACGCCATACGGCTGCGCTGTAGTGGTAGGTGCTGTGAAACTAATTTCACAGTAAATTGCATCGATACCGCCGACCTGCTTTTTGCCCGTTTCTATTCACACCCTCATATTTGACCACTTCTTGGACTAAAAACCTCCCGCCCTCACTCATCTTTCTTTCCTCTGTTAGGACAAAAGTATCTTTGCAGCATAGAGCAGCAGCCCACCCAAACCTGCAGTGGCAACAATGGCAATGACCCTGACTAGGAGGAAGTCCATAGAGTCCTCTAGCTTTGTGTGGAGCCGCAGGACCTGCCGGTGGGTGTCCTCCCGGCCGCCTGAATTCTCAATAACATGATTGGCCAAGCCACGCTTTTCATTGAGCGGCATTTGCGCGGCCACACGCTGCTCAGCCTGCTCCTGGGTCAGGCCGTCCCTCTGCATCAAGCGCGAAAGCTGAGTGGCAGGGTCACTGAAAGGGAACAGACGATGGAGGTTATTTATGGTGCATTCATTGTGCCTTGTTAAAAAAGGTCCACTGGCAGTGAATCACATCAATAGGAAGCAGAAAAAGCTGGTTTTAAAGGCCACTTACTGTCAAAACAAACAAAAATGCTTAACGACTTCAAAAATTAATACTGTTAACAGCCTCAAAACGAGACTCTAAGGTAACAGGAAAAAATGAGCAGTGTGCTTACCAGTAAACTACAACAGTGTGGTTCAGAAACCGAGTGAGCCGTCTGGTTTCAAAGAGAAGCGGCACATCCAGAACCACGTAGCGGTACCCTAGTGAGAGAGAAAGAAGTCAACATTACAGACTGTATGTAAAAGATGGACATAGCACTCTTAATACTAAGCTACTGTGTAGAAGGCAACAGTAGCTATTGAGTGTTTAACCTCTCCATATTTTTCCCATAGTATAGTTTTATCTTTGTTTTTAAAATCGGCCACTCTGCTGCCAGTACACTTAACCTTGTGTTAATCTGGCTCCATGTGACAACAGTGTTTACAACTATGACCCTTCAAGTAACAATAAGAGACAAAGAAAAGAACAAAAACCATGAGAGTATTGCTATAAACACAAAGTTTTATGGGTGCAAACAGCAACGTTAAGTAAAGGCGCCAACTTGTTTCTTTCTTGTTTTTTTATTACGAGCCGGACAAAAGTGAGAGTGAATTTCTTATGTTAGATAAATGCCTGCAGTGCAAGACATATGGACATGTGTTCATAAGTTCATGCATTTTAATCATAACCTCCATGTGCCCCAGTCTGCACAACATATAGGTGTGATGGCACTGCTTTAAGATCATATAACAAGTGATGTTTGTGAAGTTTATTTAAAGGCATGTGTGATGCCTTGAGACGCTAATAACTGAATGCACCGAGAGAGTGACATGGGTGTCTTACTGAATTCATTTTAATCATAATGTTCAAACATCTCATGCATTTGACTTGCAAATAGCAGAAAGTTTGGTCTCGCCTCTTGCGCCACCTACACTGCAAAACAGCCTTGGCTCAAATACAGCAGATAATCGTCCCTTTTTCCTTTTGTGCCAAACACGATTCCTCCCTCACCTCTGAGAAAGTAGAAGAGGATCTCTTTGAGCATTGCTTTATGAATCTCTGGGTGGGTGATGGAGTTTAGCAGCTTCCTCTTCTCCTCGCTGGCGAAGATGATTTGGCCCAGCTTCTGCCTGTCGATGTCGCCGTTCTCGAGCAGGATCCCTGGCCCAAAGTGGTGCACGATGCAGGAATAGGCACGTGTGCGCTGCTCAACAACTGCGGACAACAAAAGGAAGCTTGAATGAGTTAAACAATGTAACAGGTTCAAAATTAAAGTAAATTTATTTATGACCAGTAATCCAGCATAAAAAATAGAGGCTGAGATGATATTCGGAACAGACTTGTCACCGAGTGTAATGGAATAATTTGCCTAATGCCTTATATTTCCCCTACATGCAGCTGTGCACTCTTCACCTAGTTCTGTGACCTTTCTATCTTCGCAGTCTAACTAAAACATCATCCCTGCAGTCAGCAGAGACATCCTTCATGATTCATGCTCTCTCTGCAAGCGCTCGTCCTAATAAGCCGGGGTTATCTGAGAGAGTGCCGCCTGAAGATGGCTTCAGCTCGATGACACCCCTGACCAGTATTTCATGTTGAATTTGTGTTCGCCGTGTCAACAGTTTGCAGGGGAGAGATAGCCACCTACCTTTCCTGGCCACGACATCGGCATCAATAATGGGGCATCCAAGCTCCCGCAGCATTGAAGACACTGTGCTTTTCCCAGAGGCAATGCCTCCTGTCAGTCCCACCAGGTACATCTTTAAGCAAACAAACACAAAAATGCATGAAGGCAAAGTAAGTAAAGTAATTACACTAGCGATGCACTGATATGGCCCTGTTTACAGCTGTGGGCCTATCAGAGAATAAGATGACATTTACTAATAGCAGTGGACGATGTTTATCTGCCATGTCACATTAACGTTGCACTGACTTAATGTTCAAAGATAGTCTGATTAAGGCTTTAAAAAGCTACTTATTACAAACAGCACGAACTGGAGAATAAACACAAAGAATAAATAAAATAAATGAATAAATAAACATTGGTATTTACCCAGAGTCCCAAAATAACAAATTTACGGTCATCGTTTTTATGGCTTATGGAATAAAAGGGCCAGTTTGGGTATAACACAATTTCTGACACAGTAAGAAATTCTAGAAAGTCCATAAATGTTATGAGTAAACAAATAGTACTGTGCCACCCCTCACTTCTATTTTTTTTAGAAAAATGAAAGGTTTTTAGGCAATCTTTCTTCTAACTTCTTTAAGTAGTCTCCAGGGATAGTTCTCCAGGCCTCTTGAAGGACATTCAAAGCTCTACTTTACATGTGGGCTGCGTTTTGCTCCGTTTTCTATGAAAATGATCCTACACTGTTTCGATCATGTTGAAGGGGCTCCGGGGAGCCCAATCCATGACTGATACTGTTCCTACTCTTGTGTGTTTTTTCTATCCAGTTATGCTTTCACTGTATTGACGGTGTTTGTGTGATCATTCTTCATGTTGAAAAATGAAGCCAATGCTAAACGAGAGGTGACTTTTGCACTCTACAGTAACTTTTACATGTTAATAAACATATAAAAATAGTTATTACAATCTTTATAACCAAATAACAGATATTTAATTACTGAAATATCTTTAGCTTCTCATTTTAAAGGTTTTGAAGTTTCACAACACGCCCCCTGCTGTGGAATTAGGTGAACTACACTCTCCATATAGTACCTGGCTATGCAAAGTCAAACTGGTTTGACTGGTTCGAAAGTCAGCTTTGAGGTTATTCTCTATTAAACACCGGTCAAAAATAAAACCTTTAAAGAAACGACTCGCTCACGATTTAACACGGCAGAGAGCGGCTTCTTGTTAGTATCAGGTTGGTTTGACACAGCGATTAAAACAAACTCATGTCAGGGGAATTTTAGCTTTACCTTGTCAGAGAGAGAGTGTCCTTAAACCGGCTGGATATACAGCGGGAGTCCGGGCAAAGCAGAAGCACTAGAGAGGGGGGGCTGTTGCGTTAAACAACAACAACCAGGGCTGCTAACAGGCTAACACAGGTGTTAAATCAGGTCAGAAGGAGCTCAAACAACAACGACGCCATTTTTACCGGGTCCAGCTCAACACGAAAGCCAACAAATGAGCTGGAGACAGCGGTGCTGCTGGAAACTGCCCTCCTTTACAGTTCACCTGTATTCTACTCACTGCTAACAACCTAGCTGCTAAGCCTGACAGGCGCTACCTCTTAATTAACCCGACATCTCATATTTCTATTAGCGTTGGTTCCGCCTCGCTTTAGTTCCCCGTCAAGCAAAACTCAGCGAGTCCATCTTTCTCCAAAATGTGTTTATTTTAAAGCAAAACACGCACCAGCATGAGTCAAAGATATCCGTGCGCTGTTTGTAGTAAATAAAAGGAAAATTAAACATTTATGGTTGAAAATTACTACAAAATACATCTTGCAAGTCCTTTCTTAAGTTTAAAGAAAATTAATCTTCTTTTGAATCCATATTTTGTTTTGGCGTCTCTGAAGAAATGTTTGAATGTTTAGATCTTTTTCCCCTGTGGATCATTTCGCCTCCATTCTCCCCTTCTTCGCGCTCCAGTCTGCCTCTTTTCACGAAATGATTTATCCTCGACTCGAGGCTCTCGCAGCACGGGCGCTCCAGGAGCGGCCGGTAATTTCTCTGCCTGCTGCCTTCTACCAGCCAGCAGTGGTTGGAGGACACAGCTCCTGTGGATGAAGAGCAGTGAGATAGTTTGTACAATGTTTTTTCACAGCAGGCATTTTGACTCATGTCAAAGCAGATAAGTGGCTGGCCCAACTAGGTGCATTCCTAGATCCTAAAAAAAAAAAAAATACTCTGACATCCTAGAAATACAGGTACATCCACTTCATTAGGTACAACTGGTTGTTAGCGCAAATATCTAATCGGCTAATCACAATGGAGCAAATCATTATATTTAGACAGATTCAAGACGCCCTGACGTTTAAACAGAGCATCAGAAGCGGGAACACTGTAGTTGGTGGCAGATGAGCTGGACTCAGTTTTTAAGAAACAATTACTTTACTGGGATTTTCCAGTAGAAGTAGTCAAACCTTGAAGCAGATGGGCTACAGCAGCAGAAGCCCACACCAAGTGCCACTCCTCTCAGATAAGAACAGGAAACTGAGGGTACATTTTACATGGTGTCACCAAAACTGTACAATAGAAGATTAGATTAATGTTGTCTGATCTGATGGGTCTCGATTTCTGCTGCAACATATGGATGTTTGGATAAGAATTTGGTGTAAACACATAAAAGCATGGATCCATCCTGCCTTCTATCAATGGTTCACACCGGTGACAGTGTCATAGTGTGGAGGATCTTTTCTAGGCACACTTTGGGACCCTTATTTAAACTCCACAGTCTTCCATGGTCACTCATCTTCTTCTGATGGTTACTTCCAGCAGGATAACACAAGAATTATGACAGTTGTGAAGGTAAAAGGAACAACATGTACCTAATAAAGAGGCCTGTAAGCTCATATCCACACACAAAACAACCGAAATGAGATGCAGAAATCATGTAAAACAAACACATGTAGACACAAAATATCCCAAACGTGACTCGATATTATCATTGTGACACTAAACAATCAGAACTGTATAAAACAGCAAAATTTAGGCAAAAAAAGAGAATAGAAATATGTACACAAATGACAAAATTTAAAAAAATACAGTAAATAACCACAAAACAACTAAAATTATGCAAAACATAACTTGAGAGAAACTATTTAAATGCCTTAAAAATCTTCACTTCTCTTATCCAGCTTCTCACCTCGGTCTTCCAAGCCCTGGATCATCCCCTGCAGGACGTGGGCCTTCACCGTGCTCTGGGTCCAGTGCTGCTGCAGTGCAGCCAGGACAAAGCCCCCCTCTTCACTCTCCTGCGTCCAGCTCAGGCCTTCAAAGTGGCAGTTGTACAGCACCAAAGGGTAGTCTACTGCCATGCTGAAGATGACACAGATTCATATAATAAATATATTTTTTTTATTTGAATATTTTAACCACTTCTACAGCAGTCAGTTCACCTGTACTGGGGCTTCCTGGGGTTATTCTCCACATCCAGGAGCTGATTGATTATATCCGCGGCTTCCAGCTTCTGTCCAATCAACAGAAGCACCGCCATCATGCACCGTACCTGCAGCACATAAAAGGAAATAACCAAAAATTCACTACATACCACCAAACCATTCAACCTTAAACTCCATCCTCTGATCCGGTTTCTCTAAATCTAAACTTTCACATTAAAAAATGTTTGCAAGAGATGAAGGGTAAAGGGAAAGCAGCGTAGAGTAACTCTCTCCTGGTACCTGGTGGTAAAGGAAGGCTAATCCTTTGATCTCAAATATGAAGAGGTCATACTGGTCTGTGCTGGAGGCATGCTGAGGCTGCGCAGGCTTGACTGTGGCTGATAAGATGGTCCTCTCGAACTGCAGGACACCGTTGCCCACGTCCATTTTACACAGGTTCCTGAAGTCATGAGTCCCCTCATATCTGCCGGAAGCAAGGAGGTTGTCAAATAAGGGCTAAGTTTTAAAGGTGTGTTTACCTTTTATGTGTTCTCCACCCACCTTTTAGCAGCTTCCGCCATCAGCACCACATCCAGAGATCCTCGGGGGAAGTAGTAGCGGTACGTGCGGGACTGACAGTCGAAGCGTGCGCTGAAACCCTCCACTACTGGTGCCCAGTCCAAGACCCTGATGTCCTGCGGCAGGACTCTGTTCAGCATCTTCACGTATGGAAGCTCAGAGGTGGCAGAAGAAGCGGCTTTGGTACTGACGTCAACATTTTCAGGCAGTGTGATGCCCAAACCGGCACAAAACTGCGTGGAGCGCAAGTCGATGGTTATGACCTGCGGGGGGAAAAATTAACCACATGAAAAACTATTAATAGTATTAAGGTACAGAGTCTTTTCAGGTTAAAATGGAGGTCGATGATAAGCTGTGGTAACTCATAAAGGGGGCATCCGACAGAAGGATTATATGAGTAAAAAATATGTATCTCTGCTAACTCACTTGGGAAAAAGCACTGACTCCTTTATCAGTGCGCCCACAGCGGTGGTAATTGGAAGTCTGGCGGTCCTGGATCAGCCGAGTCTTTAGCAGGGCTTCAAAGAGTCTGGCCTCCACAGTGTTGTCTGTGTTCTCCTGTACTGCAAACCCCTGATAGGCCCACCCCAGGTAAGCCAGCCGCAGAGCCACATGGCGCCGGGGGTGTGCAGAGAAGTCAAAAGGACGATCTTTTCCTGCTTTCTTTCTCTCCTTTTTGCTGCTGCCAGTGTTCCCATCAGATTTACAGTCTTCATTAAGGGATGGACTGGATGACATTTCAACATCTCCAGTTTCACTGCTCTCTTTCAGCTCGGACCTGAGCTTCTCCAGCTCAGCCTCCAGCTCCTTTATCCGCTGGATTAAAACATCTGACATGCTGCTTGGAAGAAAGAACAAAGGAAAGAACATTTATTTAAAAATTTACTTAAATAACTACAAATAATCAGCCCAGCTTATATTCAATGAAGCCTACGTAATCATCTCCTCTTAGTTTAATTCATGTCAAAGTTTCTTTAAGGGTTTTTTTGGTCAACTGTACTACAACTGGGATTATTTTTATAAAGCGAACTGAACGCTACACAGCCTGCTAGCTAGTGAACGAAGTTAGATACGAGGGATTTAGTGGGATTAACGAGGCCGTAAATTACATTACAGTTAATCTGTGTTTTTACCTGTATTTTCAGCCTCAATGTTTTCGATTATTCTGCTCCTCTGTTAGTTTTGCTTCTGGCTGTCGGGATCACGTATGCTACTCTCCCCGCTGATAAATTTATCGGGAGGCGGACGGATTTTGCCAACGGACACATTTCCCCCCTTCACGGGATTTTTGGGAAATGTAGTTTAGTTGCTTAAATTGTCGTCAGCCGATGACTGCCATACTTAGCAGTTATTTTTATACTCCCCATGAGCGAACATACCATAATATGGGTAAAAAAAAGGCCAGAGTTTATTTCTAAAAGCTTGTCTTACACTATTAACTGTATCTATTACAGAAAACTATTATATGTATTCAAGGTAATGGATTTTTACTTTTTCCATCCCTAGCCTTTTCTTAGCCTAAAGTGCCATGTCCTCAATCATCTTTGTTCAGCTTACGTTTAAGTTGTAAAAATGCAAATAATTTGACATTTTTCATTACTGTGGCATGGCTTTCTTTATATTATTATATACCAAATTTTGTTTTTGCTATTATTACATTTATAATGTTTAAGTCTTTGAAGTAGGTTGTGGCACTGAATTGCCTGTACCCAAACCTACTCTAAATAGGGCCCCGTTAGTCCTCGAGTCACCTGATATACAGCAGATTTTATTTGTTTGTTTGTTTTGAAATTCAATTAATCTCAATTTTTATGAGTATAGAGCCAAATCACAACAACAGTCACCTTAAGGCGGTTTATAATTTAAGGTGAAGACCCTTAAATAATAAAGAAAAGACCCCAAACAATCAACAAAGGCTATGATGACCCCCTATGAGCAATTACTTGGTAACAGTGGGAAGGAAAAACTCAGTTTTAACAAGATCAAGGCTCAGGGAGGGACAGCTATCTGCCTGCTAAATGGTTGAGTGTTTGAGGATGATAGGACAACCATTCGAGCTATTATAGTTTTGTATATTTTTTAATAGATTGTGTTAGTTTTAGTCTTTTTAATTAAAAGTGTATGGATCACACATGCCAGGTACGATTTAGTAAAATCAGTACAGGTATTACAATAAAAACACATAACTTTTTGAAAGCATTTGAATCACATTCTTGTAGACATCCGCACCTTGGAAATCATCTACCAGACTTGTATTAGCCTTTTTCACCCCATGTTTCAGATGAAAGATGACACAGTACTTTAATTCACAGTGACTGAGAAGCTCCTACAAAGGAACCATGCGAAATCTTCTATTTTCCTGTCCAATGCACCTTCCTCGTGATTCCTGGTTTTTTGTTTGTTTGTTTTTTGGCAGGTCAGGAGAGCAGGAGTTCAAACACCAGAGGGGCGGACATATGGCAGTTATGCCTATAAAGGGATCCACAGCACCAACACTTGTCTTTAGACATCACAAAGAGGTGAAAAAAGACACAAAAAACCCCTGAAACTGAGCTGAAAGTGTGTTTCTTTCCTCCAGCTGTTTGTGAGAGTCTTTTCATTTATTTTGTATAGCAGTAGCTTCACAGGGTAAGTGGCACCGCAGTGCTGTCAGGCACAACTGTTAATTATTCCAGATGCAGAGACAGAATTGGTCGAGCTCTTGCATTAAATCACAGTCTGCTCTTTTCTACATGTCCGATTACACATTAAATGACATGTAATCACAGTTTGGTGTTTGTCTGCTGTGTTGCAATTAGTTTTTCAGGATGGTTACCAAACTAATCTGCCCTCTCTGCTCATTAAAGGGCCAATTCACCCAAAAACAAAACAAGCAAATAAAGACTGTCCATCCATAGATCTGGATCCAAAGTTTGGAAACGCTGATTCAGCTGTGAGTCATGGCCCTGGGTCAGTCGACCTTGTGTTTTGAATTCATGGTCTCTCATTTATTATTTATTATGCGATCCCAACATTGCGTAATATTTATATTATTTCTGGTAGTAATCCTCGTAGTGTGTTTAGTCTTGTTCTCTATTCTAAATTCCTTTAGAGTTTATGTGTCTCTTATTTTTTTCTTCCTCCTGTGTCAAGTTTCTTGTGAAGTTCATTTATATGTCTGTGTCCACCCTGTGTAATTATCACTTCCTATTTTACTTACTTACTAGGTGTGTTCTGTTTGCTTTTCTTTTAATTTTGCATCCTTGTCTTGTCGACTGTGATTCGGTTCACCGTGTTTTGTTCTCACCAACTGTCTCCACTGACCCGAATCACTATCCTGTGTATATACTGTCTCAGTCTCCCTTTGTCAGAGTGTCAGTCATCTTCCTCTCTTGTCTCCCAGCTCCTGTATGCCCTAGCTCTAATTCCCAGTTTAGATTCCGGTAAGTTGAAGCTTTCAGTTTTCCTTTTGTATTTTATGCTTCATTTTGTATTTTAGTTCTTAGCCTGAATAAATGTTTCACTATTAGCTCACCACCATCTGCCTCTATGTTTTCTCCTCACAAACGTCGCAATTTATGACAAACTAGCGCACTTAATTCTCGTTTTTTTAAAGACATTAGACATATAGCCTGTAAAATCATTCAACCCTGGAAAAGAACAGTCAAAAATATAACTAAAAGCCTAAAATGAAAGAATTCATGCCCATGATGACTGTATGTAACCTTCTAATCACAACACACGTTTTTAATTGTTAAAAGCTAATTAAACAACACCACAAAACCCCAATGCGATCACATGTTTAATAATTATGTGCATAGCAAGCATGAATGTTAATTTAAAATAGATTTTTTCACCACTATAGCAGGTCAATTTCTCTTTGTTAGATACTAGCTGCAATTATAGCAAGTATGTAGATACGATTTTTTTCTAGACACAGTCGAGCATCCAGAGATAATAGAGCAGTGATGATGCATTAGCTGATGTTTTCGTAGTTCTTTCGCTTAATGTCCAGACACAAGCACACCCCGACTAATACTCCAAAAACCTGCAACAGGGAAAAGGTCAGAAGTTACTGGCAGCAAATGAACTCAATGGCACACCCAAAAGGTTATTTTCTTGTTCTGGAAAAAAGTAATTTTTTCTTCATTTCATCACCTGAGGCAGTCAGGATGAGACAGGCTTTATTATCATTCAAGTTATCCTCTGCCATTTAAATATTCTTTACAATGTCTGCTACTGCTGGAAACTAAATTACTAAATTAATCCAGTATACATGTTTTTATTTTTATGTAGAGACATTTGGGGTATCTTTAGATGTTTGACATTTCTGATTTTTCTTTGTCTTTTTTCCACCTAAAACAGATTAAAATTAACCTTTTGGGCTCACACTGGCTCCTGCACAGTTAATCAGTAGGTAAGTGTACTGGATTGGCATTTAAAATGATCATTTCTTACAGTAATATGACATTTACTCTTGCAATGTGAGCATTTTGCTTCACAGTTAAATGTGAGCAAGGGGAAATTGCAGAAGCTTACCTCCGTGACTCCAAGAGCAATGCAGACAGCGCCGACCCACACCAGATTTTTCAACAGGAAGACACTGATTGCCCAGAGGCAGCCCTGAGGAGGATCGCACGGTCATAAAATACAGTATTTGTTTGCAGAAAATAGATGAAAATTGCTTGAAATGATTTCCTGTCAGACCTTTTTATGTGCCTTCTCCTTGTCCTGTCCACAGCCCTCACTCTTCACCACGCAGCAGGAATCTGGCACGGCGTCGTGCTTTTCCCAGCCCGCGCTCTGGGACCAGTCGGCATAGCTGTCCGCACCACAACACTTGAACTGTAATGATAACGACACTGTGATAGTGAAGCACCAAAGCTGTATTAATCACTGGTTGTGACTATTTGTGGTTCACGATAAATATTCTTCAAGTGTTGCTTTGTAGAAAGTCAGTTTGTCTACTTAACTACTAATTTTCACACAGATGCTGAAGGCGTGTTATTTACACTTACTAGCCACTTTATTAGGTACACCTTGCTAGCATTAGGTTGGGCCTCCTTTTACCTTCAGAGTTGCCTTAATTCTTCATGGTACAGATTCATGCTGAGATGTAAGCCTTCAAACTTAAACTCCCTAAGTAATTCCAGCATTTTTCTCATTGCTGGTCTTTGTTAATTACCCTCTCACTCTTTTGTCTTCACACTCTTATATTAAAGTTAGTCATCTTAATTTGACTGTAAACAAGAGCACTCAGATAGAGCAACTCCCCCCGAGTAGCAGGGGCAATACTAAACCTTTGATGTTTTATGTTTTTATTACAACATGCTGATGTCAGCCTGCTTTTATAACGACCATATAATATCCATAAAAGATTTGTGAGTAATATAAATTTTTTACTGATTTTCACATTTGGCGTGACCTCGGCCTTGACCTTTATCTATTTTTCACCTAAATTAAATCAGCTTTTGCTGTTAATGGCATCCAGCAATGCACAAAATATGAGCATGTCGTGTTGAAAACTGTGGACATTAGAAGGTGGGTACACTGTGGGTCACAATGACATGGAGATGTTCAGCAATGATACTCATTTGGTACTAAGAGGGTGAAGAAAGTATCTTCTGCTGCATTAAACCACCAATAGCTTGAATCATTGATACAATGCAGGATGGAGCCACGCTTTCATGTTTACACCAGATTCTGACCTTACCATCTGAATGTTGCAGCAGAAATTTAAAGCAGGCATCATTTTCCCATCAAGAGAGGAAATGAAGAGTCCCTATAAGGGGTTTTTGCACTTCCTCCAATCCATCAGGTGTTTCTCAAAAATACAGAACATTACAGTAGGCTCTGCGTGTCACCTTTTCCTGAATTTTGTCAATTGCATGTCTCCTCTCAGGGCTGTAGTCGTTAATCACTTCCTGTGCTTTGGCGTTGACACCATTAGCCATCTGCAGAAGGGCGGCCTACAGAGAAAATCAGATAAAATAACCAGAACAGACACTGGAACTTAGATATATTTTAAGTAATGCTACTGATATTATGACTGGAGAACCGCTGCTAATGGCAAAATTTGACCTTGATCTCAAGTAGTTCCTTTCTGGTGCGATTTTAATGTCTTACCCTACTGCGAAATATGTAAAAGGCGGCTCCTGTGAGGACCTCCAAGAGGATGATCACTATCAGGATGCAGATGAACTATAGATAAAGAAAGTGAACGCTGTTAGAGATCTCCAGAACATCTCCAGTGCTCATTAAAAAAAGCTTTTGGAAAGAATCGCCACTTAATCACATTTAATTTCATTACAGTACTTACACAAGCAACCATAGATGAACTATTAAAGAATGCACCAATGTGGCCCAAGAGGGATACGAAGGCTATGATGACCCCCACTGCAATGAGGACTATAGCAATTTTAGACAAGTTGCTCCCTGTGAAGGTGCCGATATCTGAATACGTCGAGTACTGCAGCACTCCTATAGTGATGAGGGCAACCCCAGACAGCTGAAAAAAAGAAGTTTAACAGCAGGACAGCAATGTAGTGCTTTACATGGAAACAATAAATTAAAAGAGGGTGGTTTTGTTCATTCCTGTCAATACGACCTCATTTCAATATAAACTTACCTGTCCCTATGTTAAAAAGTAAAAGCAATTTTGAGACTCCAGCAAATGAAGCAAACTTGGAACAGTGGTGAACTTTCCCAGGAGTGGCCGTCCTACCAAGATTACTCCAAGAGTTCATCGACGACTCATCCAGGAGGTCACAAAAGACCCCAGAACAACATTTAAAGACCTGTAGGCTTCACTTATATTAGCTGAGCTCAAGGTTCACGATTCAGTAATAACAAAGAGACTGGGTAAAAATGGCATTCATGGAAGAAAACCACAGCTGACCACAGAGAACAGAAGAAGCACAAAGGCTCGTCTAACATTTGGCAGAAAATCTGGGTAAATATTCGGTGGATGGAAAAGACATAAGCTAAACTTTCTGGAAGGTTTGAGTCCCATTACATCTGACATAAAAATAACACAACATTTTATTTTAAAAAAAACATCACACAAGCAGTCAAACATGGTGGTGGTCTGTGATGGTCTGGGGCTTTGTTGCTACTTCAGGACCTTGATGAGAAAATCCTGAAGGAGAATTTCTGGCCATCAGTTTGTGCCCTGAAGCTCAAGAGCACTTGTGTTAGTATATGTTATTTTGTCCTTTATAATCATACGACCATTGCCTGTTATTGGATTTTTGCCCTTTGACAGCTTTGTAATTGGATTGTGTGCTCTCACTGACTGCCTACCAGTGTGTGACATCCTCATCTTCAGCGTAACACGGCGTTATTTGCATTTCATAAAATTTGAATGTGTGTATTGCTGCCACAAAAAGTTATCAACCTTAATAATAGATCTCAAAAGTATGACATTTTTCTTGAAATATTTTTAAAATAGATATATTTCATAAAGGTTACTCTGTGTGGGTTACACGTCATGCACCAGTTAGTATTTAGGGCATAAAATTTCTGAAGCGTGCACAGGACACCGTGCAGGTTTATCTGGCGATGATACTGATTAGCTTCTAAATTTGTTAAAGTTCCCTTTGCTCAGCTCAGCTGCTACAACCCCACAAAACGGCTTAATATGAGTGTGTTTTGGAAATTTGGAAGGGCAAATCAAGTCTCTTGTTGCATGTGTATCTTCCCTTGGATAATCCGGCGTGCAGTCAAAGTTTCCTGGACTTCTAAAAAGATATGAGTGATTCAATTTTGGCTTTATTCTTTCGTTACCTCTACTACTCCTGCTCTTTATTGATTCTAATCTTTCCATGATATCACCAATCATTGCTGTCAATCATCACTTCTCATCAAAATTAGATAGAATAGAATTGCTCTATTACTCACCAAGAAGAGCGTGTTGAAGAAAATGAAACAACACTTGATGCCGAAGACACTGCACATTTTGAGGTGGTCTGAGCAAATAATAAATAAGTGAATCCAGAAGGTTGCAGACTTCCCTCAATCCAAATACGGGTCAAGTCAGGGTGAATAGAGTGCAATTCAGTGGCGAGTGTGTCATATGACCCTATGGAAATGAACCGGCAGCCCGATAGCTTTCAAGTTGATGTAGGTATCTTTTGAATGCATCAAGCCCGTCTTTGCATAGAGGCGTCACACATCAGTGAATACAAACTGCGCCGTAATATACGGTTATTTAAATACTGGGAATTTCACTCGACAAACATCTATAAATCTAAAAGGTCGCCCCCAAATATGAAGATGTTTTGTCTTTTTAAACATTTATGTGGCAGATGTTTGCAGATGTTCTGCCTCTCTTTGTAGGTGTTTTGGGACCTTCAGGTGAAGTGCAGGATCGTCTGTAACCAGTCTTCAGAGCTCTTTGATCTCTGTAGATTATTTAGATTTTATTGTGACTATTTTGTCTCATTTTGATCATTTTCTGTATGCGGTGTGTTTTGTAGTTCACAATCATAATCCATACATATCCCCTGCAGTGTAGACACTGTTGTGTGAATATTATTGAAGCAGATCAATTTTCATGACTAGTATGTTTAAAATAACATGCCATAACACTAAACACTAAACAAAAAGGTGCAATTTAAGTGTTTGTTTCTGTATTCTTATTAAAATCCCAATTAAAAGAAACAAACTTTTACCACAACAATTTTTCTAAATGCTGGAATATTTTTATTCAGTATTATTCTTTTAATTTTGTTAAAGTCCAGATACAGATAAATAAAATCTGCATTTTTGTCTCAAGAAATATATATAAGCAACTGTGATTATCTGATCTTGCTTCTTCAGGGCTCCTTCCTTCTGTTTGCGGACCAAGCTCTTTCTCACAGCTTCCCCACCAACACGTGGATCACAGGCCGCCTGGCTCGATTCACAGTGACCTCGAAATGAGAGGCAGAGATGCTTGTTGCACACTGCCAGAGTTCTCTTTGTTTCTCACATCTTTTTGTATTATTTTCCTTCTTCCTTCCTCTTTCGTTCTTCTTTGATGTTTGCTCTTTTCCCTCTCCTGCTTTCTCAGAGCTCAGGTCAGACTGCCTCGACCTGCGAAGAACAATGCTGCATCATATTTTTCTGTTTTTCCCTTTAACCACCGGATTGCAGGCTCTTTGAACGTCTGTCTAAAGGTTTCCTTCAAGAAGCAGTAATCATTAGAGAACTAACAGAGGGTTGGCTGTCAGTCAGGAGGCAGGTTTATCTGTTGCATCACAAGTCATTTGTGTTCACTCATGCCTGTGGTTTTGTCTGCCTTCTTCTCATCACCGAGTCTCTGTCCGTGGAGCCTTATCTGCTTGTTCTTATTTGCCTGCAGGATAAAGAAGAATATTTGAGATTACTTGAGTGAAGTCTGCTTCAGTGCTGATAGTTTAGCAAAGCAGTCAATTTTCATGACTTGAAAAAGTTAAACCCAGGACTTGGATGAACTTAAATATTCTCACGGATGGATCTTAAACACCAGCGAATTTAGTTTTTCAGCAAAGTAAACAATGGCAGATTTTATCACCTCTGCAGTGCGAGGCATATAGCCACAGGGGGGCTCCATTTCCAACCATTTAACTGTAATAACACTGACATTCACTAATATTTGGACTTCCATTGCTTCGATGTCACAGAGTGATGGAGAGATGGAGTCTGCATGTCTCTGAAGGAGTTTGTGGGAACAGGACGCAAAATGATTACAACATAGTCTGCATGTCTTTGAAGCACGTCATGAGAACAGGAAGAAAAATCATTACCATAGATGGAGTAGTCAGTCAGGGACGGAGAACATCGTCCTTCCTTCTCTTTGCTTTTCCTGTTTTGAATTCCAGGGCACTTCGTCAAAAGCTTATGTGACTTCCGCTTGATAAGAATCATTAGTCAGGAACGAGCTTGGACTCTAAGGCTGTGCTGTCTTGGATATTAATGAATATTAATGAAAAATTAATGAATATACATAAGTTGTTGGACAAAGACACACTTTCTTTTAGTTTTGCCTCTGTGTGGATAATAAAAGCTACACAAGACTTTTTCAAGATGAAGGACAATGTTGCAGCCCTATGAGTTGCTCATCTCAACCCAGCAGAGCATGTGTTTCAGTTATTAAACACACAACTGAATGCATGAAGACTCACAACCAAGCAGCAGCTGAAGGTGGCTGCAGTAAAGGCCTAACTGAGCATCTCAAGGGAAATTCATGACATTCTAGACCACAGGTGTCGAACTCCAGGCCTCGAGGGCTGGTGTCCTGCAGATTTTAGATGTGTCCTTGATCCACCACAACTGATTTAAATGGCTAAATTACCTCCTCAATAAGTCTTGAAGTTCTCCAGAGGCCTGGTAATGAACTGATCACTTGATTCAGGTGTGTTGACCTAGGGTGATATCTAAAACCTGCAGGACACCGACCCTCGAGGCCTGGAGTTCGACACCCCTGTTCTAGACAGTCATAGACTGCCTAAAGTCTAGTATTTAAGTTTTTTTTTTAGATCCGTAATATATTGATTTTGGGAGGGTTACATAAATCTGAAGTCTGCACTTCAGTTGCACATTGACTGCTTGAGTTAAAATCCACTGAGGTTAAATCACAAAATTGTGTCTTTTGTCCTGCAAATTATCAAGCTAACTGTATTTTGTACATTAATGATGTTATCCTATAGTAGATGGATTCATAAAGCGCATGTGCTGATTGCATTAAACAGTTTCTTTTCGATCACATATGGTTTATTTCTAAATAATATGAGATTCGATTAAGAAAGACAGAAACTTCTCTTCGTGCATGGTGTATTTTCTGTTTTTATCTTTAGATTTTAGAGAAAAGCACAGCATCTACATACATTTTAAGATATTGTAAGAATTGTAAAACTGATGCATTGCATTCCAGTACCTGCCCTTTGTCACCATCAGTACCCTGTTAATCATTCATGGGTCTGCTCCATCAATCTGTATGCTTTGAGCAGTGGAGATTTGTCCGCAGTCTGATGTAAACTGTGCGCCTCAGCCATATGGGAACACTTACAAATACCAGCCCATGTAATCGTTTCCTTACATTCTTGCACGGAGGAAGAAAAACACATTATAGGGGTTTGTTTGATGCATGTCGATAGGCTGTTGCTCAACCTGTTGTTGGTGTTGAATGCAAGGCAGAAGAAGAATTTGATTTGCTTGTTCTGATAATCATTCAGCCACAATTAGGTCAGCATCAACCGGTTTACATAACCGGTTTTATGTGAGCACATAACAGCTCTTGATGATGTACAGTAGAGGTCAGGTCCCTATAGCGCTATAAAATCTGCAGCAGTAGCAGCGCTGCACATGCACAATTATGTATCAGTATTTGGGTCGTCTAGATGGGTTCATAAGGTTTTTGCACTTACATAAGAATATTACTTTTTTATGGAAATTGTATTAACATCTACTATATTATGAATCATTTTTGGTCTCAGAATTTTAAATTAAACACAAGTATAGGTTAGTACCCTCAATAATAAGATACACTTTCAGAGTAGTATCAGAAAGAAAAGAAAGCCCTGAAGGCATTTAAACGAGCTTCACATGGCCGTAAGGTAGACCAGAGAAAACCAGTCTATAGCAGTTGCGTTCAACAATAGAGAAATGAAAGCACACCTTGGAGACACACCCAACCAGCAGCTTTCCCATATAGAATTAAAGGTGTCTCATTTACCAGTGGTGCTCAGTTTGGTCACATGGTCTCTACTTTCTGTAAAAGAAAGTCAACCCCACAAACCCACAGTTACAGAGATTCACTTCAGTGACATGTTTCAATGTTGTGTGCTGCTCACCTGAGTGAATGCACAGTAGAAAAAGCTGTCCTACTGGCTCTTCTTGATTTCTGCGGGGGCTCTGGCGGTGTGGCTCCGCGGGGAAATATAAGAGAGTAAAATGGCTCAAGGAAGTTGATTGTGGGAACTATACTCATGGTTTGAGAAGAAATACTATTTATATTCATGCAGGTAAGTGTTTTTTTACTCTCCTTTGGTTTGTGTTGCTTTTAATCCTCACCTTATTGCGTTCTTTTTCTCTTCAGCTTGAGTGTTTTCTTCCTCCCACACATTTCCTAACCTCTCTTAGTGCCTCCTTTGTTTTCTGTCACATGTGTTTCTGTCTTTCCTTCTGTTCTCGGAGCAGAGGGTCAGTGGGGGCTGGACATGTGTGCTTCTAATTATCCGTCTGATAAAACTGACCTTTTTCCTGTGAACTTTGGGGCAGAGGGGGAGGCAGTGATTTCAGAGGAAAGCAGTGGCTCCTCCTGTTTGCATCTCAAAGGACGTGCGAATGCAGACAGGGTGAGCATGCAACACATCAGATTCACACAAGGATTCTAGATGGAGCGAGCCTAAACGCAACTAAGAGAAGAACAGGAGGCCTAGATGAGTGCCTGATCTACAGCTGCTGACTTGCTATCATCTGAAATCAAAGATGGACCAAGATGGGAAGGCACCAAAGACTTTTGTGTCCACCTTACGATTTGCCCTCAAGCCTCAACCGAACCAACAGAAAGAGAATGGACTGGGTAACATTAAGAGGAAGTTGGTGGGAAACAACAAACTGAGATTTTCATCTGCATCAGGTAAGGCCTTGAAAAAGATGTGAAATATTAACTTTAGTGCATTTGAACTAAAAAATAGAACATGTCTCACCGGGTGCACCCCTTTTGTCTGTGTTTTAACTAAAATAATAATAATAATGGATACTTTATTGATCCCCATGGGGAAATTACTTGTTTTTCCTCTGCATTTGACCCATTCACTCAGTGAAGCAGTGGGCAGCCCACTAAGCAGGCGCCCGGGGAGCAGTGTGTAGGGACGGTACCTTGCTCAGGGGTACCTCAGGGTAGCCGTTAAGTGGATTCGAACCGCCGACCTTCCGATCATGGGGCGACCACTTTACCTACTGAGCTATCCCTGCCCTGCCCTAAAACCGTCACAGAGCGCTGCAAAGGACAAGAAGAAGCTCTACTTTGTAAACTATATAGACAGCCCGCCACCCCCTCCCCTCATCCCCCTAATGTACACAGTCTGATGGCAGTCCTCCATCCACTGGCAGCCACCCATTTCCCACTCTGCTGGACATTCCAACACCAAAATAAACAACTGCAAACACACATTTTAAAAAAAAACACGACATCAAATTCCCCACCGCTCACAGCTGTAACTTGTGTTTATTACTCAAACAGCAGATGAACTGAGACTCAGTGGAAGATAGTGATCTTCAAATACATTTTTGGCAACACACACACACACACACACACACAAAACATGAGGCAGTGATTTAGGGTTTGATAAGATGCTCTGTTCTGATTGGGTCAGTGACAAGCAAAAATATGTGAAAACTAAACCCTTTGTCTTTCACCTTTTTCTTTGTAAAGATGCCAAACAGGCACAAGTTCAGAGTTTGGAAGCACCTCGCTTTGAAGAGCCACTCAGAGACTGTACTGTCTGTGCAGGAAGTGATGCTGCCTTTAAAGGTGTTATCACAGGGAGCCAACCGATGAGCATTTCCTGGCTATACAATGGTAAGTGACTGATTACATGTAGGAGATGTTGTACTTTATTCAAGTCCAGGTTATTGTAACTTTTACAGTAATCTACTATATAAATTACAGTTATTTACTGTAATCTGGAATGCAGGAATTTATTGTATTCTTATACAACTTTGGTACAAACATTGGAAACGCACAAAATACAGCATGATCAGCCTTTTGAATTGATTGCTGATTGATAATTATTGACAGAAATCCTTTATATACTGCTGTTCTGTGGAAAGTATTGAGCCACCCCTCGAAATAGGTGCAGTGATTTAGTGAAACATGCAAACATACAGTATACAGTATGTAAGGGGAAAGTTTTCACTTTTATTCTTTAACACAGCATTCTTGTTATAGCTTTAAGCAGTCTTCAGGAATAGTTCTCTGGGCTTCCTGAAGGACTTCTTTGGATGTTGGCTGCCTTTTGTTCTGTTCTCTGTTAAGATGATGCCACACTGCTACAATAATGTTGAGGTCCAGGCTCTGGGGAGACTGATAGACTGATGATCTATGATGAATAGTGTTCCATTGTGTGTTTTCTATTCAGATATGCTTTCACACAGCAAACCTTGGGGCCCTGTGTGGGCCATCATGGGCATGTTTGCTTGGCAGTGTGTTTGGGATCGTTGTCACGCCAAAAAATGAAGTTGTCACCAATCAGGTGCTTTCTAGACGATATTGCATGATGGATCAAAATCTGATGGTACATTTCTGCATACATTATTCCATCAATTATGACAGGATTTTCACCACTGCTGGCTGAAATGCAGCTTAAAACCACAGCAGAGCCTCAACCATGCTGTAGACACTCCCAGTTGTATCTCTCTTCTTATCTCCATACATACTGACCATGCTTTGAACCAAACATTTCAAATTTGGATTCATCACTAGATAAGATTTCTTGATTTTGTGTCCATTTCTTGTGTAATTTGTGTAACTTCACAATTTGGCTTCTTGACAGCCACACTTCCACTGAGACCATGTCTGATGAGACATTAGTGAACACTAGATGGATCATTTGAAAGGCGAGATGCCCTCTTCGGTCCTGTGCCGGGGCTTTGCTGGATTTTTTCCCCCCAAGAACTTGATTTGTAACATCCTTTTCATATGAGATGGATAGTTGTGTAGAATTGCCATTTCTTCTTTTCTATTCTTTTGAAAATGGTCAGGTGCAAGGACTTGACTGACTCAGTTGTGCAATGAGTCTCATGTCAGAAAAGCAAGTAAAAGATTTGAAAGACCTTCAGGAAGCCTGGAGAACTATTGCACAAGATCACTCTAGAAAACAATTTCAAAAAAACCCAGCTTCTTGGAAGCAAAATATAAAGAAACGAGGGGTGGCTTGACACTTTTTCGCAGTACTGTATGACTCATGTAACAGCCGTGCATTTCACTAGAGTGGTTTGTCTAGAATTTCTGGTAAATCCCCCCAAAATCTAAGAAAACACCAGCAGACATAAAAAGTGAAAGTGATTTAGGCCCTGAAGAAGAGTCTACAGACTGGCTAGAAATATTAAGAAAGGAAAATACAACACTTATTTCAAATATCACCCAAAACAGAGAGGGATGGTCAGATAGAAGAACGACAGAGTTAGACAGTGGTACATAAACATGTGGGGAGTGAATTGTGTGGAGAAGAAAACCATCTCTTGGCATAAGTAAAGGGTAATTTGGAGTCACCTGATCCAGCTCTAACTGTAAGTTTTATCAACACGGAAAGTTTTGTGTCTAATCTTAAAAGTAGAGTGGGAGTTTGTCTCCTAAATGTGTCTCTGGCTCCCATTCTACTTTTGGAAACTCTAAGACCCACATGGAAGCCAGTAGTCTGAAAGCAGAGAGGTCTGTTTGAGATAACATGATACTATGAGGTCTGTTAACTAAAGCAATTAGTTCAAGCATTTCAGTACAACTGTAATAAAACCATACTTGTTCATGTTTAGGTGAGAAACTGCGTTCGAGTAACATTTCGAGTAACTTCGAAAACGGTGCTGTATGTCTGAGCCTGACCCGGTGCTCACCTAAAAATGCCGGGAGGTACACCTGCATAGCTGAGAATCCTGCAGGACAACAGTCGAGCGCTGCTCTGTTACATGTCAAAGGTAACATCAAGTCCAGAAAAGCCACTAATAATCAGCACAGCAGCATAGAAATGATCTGTTTACAGTGAGCCTGATTCACTCTGTTAACAATGAAACAGCAACAAAGGAAATTCCCGGAACAATCAACCGTGAGCTGCGCAGTGAGGTCACATTCAAGGCTGTGTCACATGAAAACGCTGAATTGTTCCCAGTTTCGGCAGGGGCAAGGCAAAGCAGAGAAGAAAGGGACAATGGTAGGCTCAATGATGACCACTCGTTTAACTTCCTTAAAATCTTTTTAATGTTACACACGCATTAAAATCCCCAATTGTTCTGCTTTTATTCCTGCCATGAATGCTATTAATCCTGTGAAAATAATGCAAATTTATAGCAAATATGCTCATGATAATAGAGGGCAGGGAAGAGGAAACATGCATGCCGACAAAACAAACAAAATGTTGTGTGTTTGGTTTTTAAATTTCAGTTTTAAGCAGGCTGTAAGTAAGAACTGTTGCAGTCTATCCCATTTCTGGCATGTGCTTATTTACAACTATACAAAAAATCTTGTTTGCCAGTTCAACCAAACTTGACTGCTTCACTGCCATTGGTTAGTTCCTTTTTAAATTCTCACATGATAGCACACCTGTGAATCCAATCTACTTCCTCAATCTCCACAGATTTTAGAGAAATCAGTCTTCAAAACCAGGTACCAACCAGTAAAGGTAGGAACCACATTATGTATTGAACAGCACTTAGCTCAGGCTTTATTATTTTTTTTTTTCTTGGACACAAACTAGCTCTGCTTTTCTTCAGGACCTCCTGTGGAGTTTGTAGACCCACCAGAGCAGGTGGAGGTTCGAGTAGCTGAGCAGGCCCTACTGCGCTGTGAGTTCAAGTCCAGCTCTCTCCCTGTAGCTTCCTGCTGGATTTACAACAGGGATAAGGTAAGAATGTTAGACTGGTTGGGCTTTTTTTAACATTTTATCCATAATTTTACCTTTGTCTTAACTTACACTTCTGGCCGTCTCTGACTCCAGGCTATATTCGGAGGACAGCGGATGTCAATCAGGACCACGCCAAATCATAGCAGTGTGCAGATCTTTCATGCTGATCCAAAGGACGCAGGCTCCTACACAGTCATTGTACGCAACAGAGCAGGTTCTGCTCAGCACACCATCTCCCTCAGTGTTGTAGGTGAGATAAATTCCTGACACGAATGCCCACAGAGAGACTTTGGATATTAGCAATTTCTCGAAAATGTTACATTTCTCCTCAGACCGACCCAATCCGCCAGCATCCCAGCCTGTTGTTTCCCAGCTATCCACTCAGTCCCTGGTTCTGTCCTGGTCTGGCCCCAACTACGACGGCGGCACGACAATTTTGGGGTACATCTTGGAGGTCTGTAAGGAGAGCTCGGACAAATCTGAGAGCTGGACTGAATTAAGTCGTTGTAAGAACACATCCTACCACGTCCAGTCAGGACTGGAGCCTCTGGGACGTTACCGCTTCCGAATCAGGGCTTATAACTCTGCAGGAATCAGTGAACCGAGTCAGGAGTCTGGTTGTGTCAAGATGGCAACTGCCAGTGAGTACAATATCTGCATGATTTTTAGCAAAATTTGATTTTGTTTTTATTTCCTAAGTAGTATTTTGGTGGTACCGGTTGCGAGATGTCTTTTTTGTCATTTCTTTTATTTGTGTTAAAAGAGCAAAGGAAAGCGGAGCCTGAGTCATATGTCATCGTGACCCCTGACACCCAAAATAAAGTCAGGGACCACTACAATGTGCATGAGAAGCTGGGAGTGTAAGCATCTCTAACTGTGCATCCATATCTAACACTTTCAGTCGTGAGGAATTAGAACCCTCCCTTAATGTTTTTGTTTTAAATGTTCACATTTCCAGAGGAAAATATGGTGAGGTGTACCGGATAACCCAAAAAGAGACGGGTCAGGAGTGTGCGGGGAAGTTCTACAGAGCTCGGACCATGAAAGAGAGGAAAGCGGCTCGCAAAGAGATTGAACTAATGAACAAGCTTCACCATCCAAAACTCGTGCAGTGTCTGGCTGCATATGATAGTCGTTCAGAGATGGTCATGGTCATGGAGTAGTAAGTCATCTTAGTTTAGTAAAAGCAAACCTCTCTATTGTAGTGGGTACACTCCACTTAAAGATATCATTAGGGGATTTGTGGTGGTAGAAGGTATTTTACGAGAGGTTAAATGCATTACATCTATTAGAAGTTCAAATTTGATGGTCACATACCATTGCATGCCCCTGAATGGTTATTTGCCTGCCTAGCATCGCAGGTGGAGAGCTCTTTGAACGCATCGTGGATGAAAACTTTGAGCACACAGAGCCCACCAGTGCCCGCTACATGCAGCAGATCCTGGAGGGCATGCAGTATGTTCACAAACAGAATATCATTCATCTGGACCTCAAACCAGAGAACATCGTCTGTGTGGATACAACTGGTACCCGCATCAAAATCATCGACTTTGGTCTGGCTACTGAACTGGGTGAGTTTGATACTAGATTTTGAAATGTCCTACTAGGTACAGAAAAGAAAAAAAACTTGCATAACTGGTTGGTATATCATTATCAGTGCACAGTTCAAAAGGGGAAGGCCTTGTTTATACTCTTAAGACACATATTGCACATAGTGCTAAAGACCAGACCAGATGTTTCGATTTGGATGAAAGAATGCCACCGCTAAAGGTTTTTCATCATTCCTGACAGAGTTTTCTACTCATAAATGTATCTTCGTACGCTTTCAACCTCTTGAACTTTTCCATGTTTTAGTTTGAAAACGCAAGAAGAATAACACAGCATGCATGCATGAAGATAACACCAGGGAGTGTCTAAATTCCTAGAGATCTACAATGCATGTCACATCCCTACAGGTCTTTAAATAGATAATTGCCGAGCTGCTACTTTAACTCAGTAAAGGTATCAAGGCATGTGGAGCGAATTCATGCGGGAAATTTCAGCGTTTTTCTCCAGATGCAGCAGCTCCAGAGTGGGTGGTCTGTTTAGAGGTGATTAGAGCCTTCTGTAAATAAGTTAAAAGAAACAAATACCATCTGCAGCTCTGTCGATGTAGCTCAGGAGGTAGAGCAGGTCATCTTCTAATTGTAAGATAAGTTTGAGAGTGACATTCTGAAAAACTCTTGTTGTCTTCTTCAGAGGAGGGTAAGTCGCTGATGGTGATGCATGGCACGCCGGAGTTTGTGGCTCCTGAGGTTATCGGCTATGAGCCTGTGGGCCTGGAAACTGATATGTGGAGCATTGGAGTTATCTGCTTCATCTTGTAAGTAAAACTGCAGTGAACCAGTGTGTCAGTTAAATTTATTTCAAAGGGACAATGTACACATGTTCCTGGCATCCTGGTGCCATTATACATTCTTCTACAATTGAGTCTAGTGGCATCAGTGAGCCATCTACTGTTGCTTCCTTGGTATGAGCCCTAACAAGAATGAATGGAAAAACGATATGAATGTATCTGCCTTGAAGCAGATGAGCTACAGTGGCAGAAAACAACACTGAGTACCATTCCTACCAGCTAAGTGCAAAAAAACCGAGGTACAATTTGCACAGTGTCACCAAAAAATTAGAAAAACATTGCCTGATGCGATCTTATTTTTTACTGCAACATTCATATGATAGTAAACCACATGAAAGTATTGATCCATCCCGTCTTGTATCAATACATCAGGCTGGTGCTGTGATAGTGTGGAGGGCGCCTTCATACCAACTGCACATCACAGTCTACCCATTACTTCAGATGTTCATCCTTCACACTCTGAATAAACCTTAAACTGGTTCCTTGAACAAGACGATGAGCTCATTGTACTCAAACGGCCTCCATAGCCACCAGATCTCAATTCAATAGAGCACCTTGTGTTGAAAGAGTTAAGTTACATCACGGATGTGCAGCCAACAAATCTACAGAAACTCTGTGATGCTGTCATGTCAATATGGACCAAAATCTGAGGAATATTTCCGGGACCTTGGTGAATGTATGCCTCAAAGAATTAGGGAAGCTCTGCAGGCAGAAGGGGTGCAACAATATAATACCATTTTTGGGTAATGGAGCTTCAAATGAGGATGTGTAATTTCTGTGGAAGCTTATTTGCTTTCATAATGTTTATCCTTGTCTAGACTCAGTGGAGAATCACCCTTCCAGGGAAACAGCGATGCTGAGACTCTTGCTCTCGTCACTGCTGCCAGCTACGAGTTTGACCCAGAGAGTTTTGAGGACATCTCTGACCAAGCTAAAGACTTTATCAGTTCCCTGCTGCAAAAGGACCGGAGGTTTGAATGCCTTTGCCTTTCCCCATCAGAAACATCCATTTGTAGTTCAATAAATTAAGTACTACTAAACCGTCTGACCAACTGTGAATATTAATATCACAGACATTTCAGCAACCACATACACTTGCTCCTTTATCTCCATCCACTTCGACTCTAGACGCAGGCTGTCATGTACCGAGGCGCTTGCCCATAGCTGGATGGCCTCTTTCACCCCTCTAAACCGCAGGCCCACCAAGTCCCTCAATAAGGAGAAGATGAGGCATTTTCTGGCCAAGCACAAGTGGAAGGTACCTGTTTTTTGTTTGTTTTTTTTTGTTTTGTTTTTTTTTTGTTTTGTATTTTTTTAAGTACTCCTATCAGTCCTCAATAATCTCAATGCATTTTTTCAAAAGGTTTGGTCAACCAATTCTATTTTTTCCTTTTAAACTTCTAGAAAACTGGCAAGGCTGTTTTGGCCCTAAAGCGAATGGCTAACCTCACCAGCAGCCCAGTCTCTGCTGGCAACTCCTCAGAGGGTAAGACGGATAAAGGGACACACATACACACAATAGCCTCCCATGTCCTAGATCTACATGGATGTGACAGATGAGTCGCTGTTTCAGACTGTCACTTCAAGTTTAGCCTCTTATGATCAGTAAAGCCTTGTTTCCATGTTATTCATCGTCATCATCCGCACTCTCATGTAGAGCCAAGCTGGAGCCAAGAGGCAGAGGAGGCCATCCGGTCGCTGGATAACCAGCTCCAGATTGAGCCTCATTTCCAACAGGCCCTGAAGGACGTTACCCTCCCTGTAGGAGCAGCTGCTCAGCTGACATGTGTTATCAATGGTAGAGTAACAGATTAACATATGTACAAAGAACAACGTAGGCCTACAATCAATATATGTAGTCATTTATTTTTAAACATGTACATTTCTCAATTATTAGAAAAATACCTCAGTCATCACAAGTCATTAGCACAAACAATAAATTAATCTGCTCTCTGTATTTGAGGATTTTTTTTGCCTTGTTTTGTATTCTTTTGGTGTAAATTTATATTTTTTCCAATCCTAGGGTATCCGCAGCCAGAGGTGAAATGGCTTCACAATGAGAAGCCGGTGCCTGAATCTCGCAGAGCGACCATAGAGCATCATGGAGAAGGGCTCTGTTCTCTGGTTCTGGCTGATTTGAAGTTTTCTGACTCTGGGGTGTATGTATGCAAGGCCAGAAACAAACTGGGGGAAGCAATGTGCTCTGCCAAACTGAAAGTGCGACCGTAACAACTTTTCTTCATTGCAAAAAGGACCAAGCTGAATTTTTGTCTTGTCGGTATATGAATGGACAGTCACAAACTCCTGATTTCACGTAATTTCAACGCAAATACACGTGTGTTACCTTGTCTGCTGGATAAGGTTAGTACAGATGCCAAAGTAGTTAGTAGTGCACTCAGAAAATCTGTATTTATGTGTTCAGCTACTAATGCACAAGGTGTTGTACTGATAGGTTGTTTATGTCTTTCTCCTGTGACTGTAATCACATTTAAAAAAAAAAAAAAAGTGTACATTTAAACAATATTTAGCTGTGTAAGATGTATTAAACACTGAAGATTTTAAAAAGCTGACTTTCTCAAAAATGTTCTAAAATAACTCATGAAAGTTTTTCACATTCAAAGGATGTATGCATTTATTATCCACCATTAAAGTGTTCGACGTCGATTATGTTACAAACCAATGTTCTGATAGGAAGATGTTGGTCTTGGCTTTCATGTAGCTACTTTTACTCATACCTACCCAAAATATTCTTGCAGACCAACACACCTTCCTCCTGGCACTCCCCAATGGCAGTGGTCTGCCCAAAACGACAATGTGCGCCACAATACCTCCCCTTACATTGGAAGCAAAAGCAACAATCATCAGGTAGTTACTGACCTACAGATGCCAAAACGTGCAACCAACAGTACACCCTGTAGATATCCTTTATCTATGCCAGATCTGCCAGAGGGAATCTGTACAGCATTCAGCAGCTAGCTTAAATGTTGTCTAATTGGTATTGATGCAAGTGTCTGTGTGTGACAAGAGCTTTAAAACCTACACCTTGAAAATTGAGAGATTTGTTATGGGTTGATAACATTTCATTTACTGTTTTATGCAAATTTATATAGCAGTCAAAAAAGTAAAGACATCTAAAACTAAATTAAAATATACATTTTCTCTGACATCACAGAACAAGCCATGTAATACGTAGTGTTCCTAAAACAGCAAAGTATTTATTTGTTATTTAAATGCACATTTACAGCCATTAGTTATTATTAAAATGTCAACTTTGCTGCTTCCTGGAGGCTTAAGGGTGAAAAGAAATGGCTGAAACAAGCTTCTATAACCTTGCTTCCCCCACTGAGACCAAATGTGTAGTCCTATGCATTTCAGATGTCCTCCTTCACCAGTCTGCACAGCAATCCTTCAGGTTTACATCAGAAATGTTTATAGTGCCCATTGTATTTATTTCACTAAATATAATTGCTCTTCAGATTGACAAAAATTCCTAAATATACAAAACCTCAAAGATGAATAATTTAATAACATGGACAGAAAACAGTTACAGTTACATAGTATCATTAACTCATTTCCCCTTATGTTTCATTGTTCTTTAAAGAAAAAAAGGAAACAAAATAAAAATTAATAGAAAGTGGACAAATCCTGCAAAGTGTCAGCTGAAGTGCCCCAAATTTTTTGAATTTGCTGAGAAAGACTAATGCAAGATTGCAGTCGGTGTATCGGTAAACCATGCCGGTCAATTAAAACAAATAAAATAAAATTTGGGATGAAAAGAGGCCATCAGTTAAGATCACACCTAACAACAAGTGTTTGATAATAATTGATAGTAAACCACATGAAAGTATTGATCCATCCCGTCTTGTATCAATACATCAGGCTGGTGCTGTGATAGTGTGGAGGGCGCCTTCATACCATCTGCACATCAGTCTAATAATAATCCCAAACAGGAATTTTAGACTAAAAATTCCAGAAGCCGTCTGTTAGTGTTTGTGGAGTCTTTACATCTTTAAAGTAAGCATCACTGAAATAAAACTAGAGTTTAAAAACCTGTGGATACTCAATCAGGCACTGAGTCTTGGTCAAAGAAGTGAGGGAGCTTCTTGGGTTTTCCCTGTGACCACCCACACTCCTTTCTAAGGCAGCGTATTCCTTATGAGGACCATTTGTCCACATGTCTCTGGCCTGGCACATGCTTACAAAGTCACAGCTGATGTGACGTAGAGACCTCGAATATGATTCTAATGTCCTTCATGCTTCTGCTGAATTCTCTTCTGAAGAAGATTCCAAGCTTTCAGCACCTTTTAAATGAGAAGAGGAGTAAAAATTAATGCAAAATCTGTTTTTCTCATAAAGCAGTCACGTGGACTTCATCCTGAAAGGATAAGGTGTGTTTAACCTGCTTCCGAGTGACCTCTGGCTCCCACAGTGTGCTGAGTACCACATTAGCATGCTCTACTTGTTTGCTGTTGGACCACTGGCTCTGCAGCCTGCGAAGGGCATCTTCTGTGGTGACCCCATCACGCTCTGTTATCCTCAACACTGCCTGAGAAAAGATGGGAATTAAGAGAAGGGGGGAGACGTGTTAGGTGGAGTTTTCAAATTATACTTTGGCACCCCCCAGTGGATATATTAAAGAAAACAGTATATCAGTTTTGTTTTTTAAAAAACAGGCCTTACACAATAAAAATATTTACCTTCAATTAAAAATTTGGCTTTAGGATTTGTAGGAGTTATAGAAACAAAACACAGATGTGACGAACTGCAAAGAAAACTTTGCAGAGGACAATTTCATTACCTCCTCCTCTGGGATGATGGTGACCCAGACCTCGTGGACCAAGTTTTGCCATTTGGCCTCCAGAAGAACTGCTGCATCCACCACACACACCTGCTTATCTGCAAAGAATCACATTAACTTTAGAAACTACAACAAAACAGGAAGGAGAAATATGCTTCCCCACTTTAAATGTTCACTACACTCAGCTATTTCAGCCATTTACCGAGTTTCAAAAATACGTTTTTACTCGCTCACAAGTTCACTTGTTTAAGAATTTACAAAGCTTAAATATTTGAACAAGTACACAATCTTTCCACTAATCCTTACAGTGCAGATGTAACTTGTCAGGATTTACTGATTACTAAAAAGTCCAATTGTCACTCAGTTGAATTAATCACAACCCCTGTTAAAAATTAACAGACGAAAAAACAGCATCATATTTGCAAGGCCAATTAAATGATTATTGACATTCTGTAGGTATCTGATGAACTACCAAAAAAAGTAAAATGCCCCCTAAATGCATTTATATTTAAGAAATGAACACACGGCAACAATGTTTAGTTGTCAGTTATTACATTTAATTTCATACTATACCTTCGTCTCTGGCTTGGTTGATTCTCTTTTGCACTAGAAGTGCAATTTCAGGCCACACAATGTCTGTTAGGGCTTTTAATCGCACCTGTTGGGGGGAAAAAAACAAAAAACAAAAACATCTCTGGTAAGTTTCTGAGAGAAACCTGACACGTTACCTGCAATTCTGCAAAGTGCTAAAATATTATCCAATAAATAAATATTATCCATACTACCTGATTTCCAAAGACTTTTCTTCCTAAAGCACGCCTGTTGATGGTTTTATCTTCACTTAGAATATCTAAAAGTGGAAAAGACACTCATTATTGCACAGTTTTACACAACATACAGTTTAACACTGACAGGAAAACATCTTGTTGAATGTCAGTATACTAAATTCTTGTGTTGTGCAGAGTCCATATTGACATGACAGCACTCTGGTCATTCTCCTCTGAATGCAAAACAAGTTAACATGACAAAATAAGTAACTTGCTGCCAGTTGTGTGACTCACTACATACCAGTGTTAACAAAAAACTGAACAGGATTGAAAACGCTCATCAATCAAAAAGTGATCGTGACAGAGAGCTCATCAGTGGTCAACGCAAGCCAAAAATAAATAAATAAATAAATAAATAAATGAATGAATGAATGAATAAAAATCAGGAGTCAGCTTTCATCAAAATCAAATCAGTGACATCATGACCTTTGCTGACTACAGTGTGTGCATTATAGCAATCAGTATGAAAGCAAAAACACAAAGTCTTATTGTCTTTTTTTTTTCCCCAATCAAGAACAGATCAACTGTGTGAAGTATCACAAACATTACAGACTGACCCTTCCACTACGATACCCTCAAGTGAAGGTGTCCCTACCTGAACCAAATTCTTCGAGCACTCTGTGGTAGGCCGCTGCATCAGGTTGGTACACCTCATGGCCTAGTTTGTCGCAGTCAATCCAAACTGCACCAAAGGCCTCCAGCTGCTTAGCGATAGCGCTCTTTCCACTGCCGCTGCCCCCTGTCAGACCAATCACATATGGAAGAGGAGGAAGGTGGGAGTTGTCCTGGGATAGAGGAGACAGGAAATGAAGGGTTTAGAATGTGCAAATAAAATTAGAAAAATCAGCTCCTAAAACAAGTTATACTCACCACTGAAAAAAATAATCTATAATACCAGAGATGAATAAGACAAACCAAATGCACTCATTTGTGAGCTTGATGATACAATTTCCTGAACATAATATGTTTCACGGATGATCTGATATCCTCGTGTTGGTGTTGTTCCCAGACCATCATGAAAATGTTGTTCCAGGTTCAACGTTGCAAGTGACCAATCACATTGTTGTGACGTTATTCCTTTGCCATTCGTGCATTTACGAAATTCCAATGTTGCAAGGACAATATCAATTCTGCTTACTGTTTATTAAAGGGTTACGGTTAGGGTCAGGGTCCGTTGATGGGCGGACAGAGGCGGTTTCACGCAGTTTAAGTACAGTTTTTTGTTTTACGCCGGTTTTTCCCGAAGTCGCAAAAGTATGACGTCACAACATTCTGATTGGTCACTTGCAATGTTGATCCTGGAACAACATTTAGTATGATGATCTGGGAACAACACCAACACGAGGATATCAGATCAACCAATGTTTCACTGCTCATTTCTAACTGTCAATAAATGTGTGAACATGTCACCTTCAGTATAAAACATTAATGATACCCACAAAATACTTTGTGTAATATCCACAGATTTTCCCCCCACCCATATCACGCAATTCCTGCTACAACAGTTAAAAGGTCGACCCCGTCACACCCTTCACCAGCCAGTTGGGTTTATTTCTGCTTCTTTGAGTGATTAAAAAGACACTTCAGAGCACATTCTCACAACTTTTACTAGTCGTGACTGAAAAATGAACCTCTTTTAAAAGGAACTTCATGTAATAGGAATGAGCTCAACCAACACTGGTGGGCGTTGTCCAGCTATAACGCCTTTGGTTCACCAAATCAATAAAAGATTACGAGATGTTCTTTTATAGGCTTGCACTTCTGTGCACTGCAAAAAAACAAACAAAAACAAAACCTGAATCAAAGGTAGCATGCCTGTGATGCACCTTTGATAGGAGCAGGGCCCCATTAATGCCCTAGTTTGGAAAAAAATAAAATAAATATGGTGATAAGAGACAGTTTTATTATAACTGCAGCTAACTGGTCCTTCAATTATACTGAAGTTTTTTCAGTGTGTTTGGACTCGCTGTTTTTGCACCTAAATTCTAAAAATACACACTCCTAACAAACCTACCTTGGGTGGTGTAAGCAGCGTCCCCAGGAGACGAGCACGCAGACTGGAGGAGCTGATCTTCTCCTCCTCTATCTCTGTGTGGTGGGCATCCTTGAGCAACTGGATCTCATGAAGGACAAGAGCTGGAAGACCCTGATTTAGAAAGTGGAAAGAACAAAATATGAAATATCACATCCTGCAGTAGAAATGAGACAAAATCAGAAAATGGAAGCAAGTAAAAATCCCGTAGCCCTTAATATGTACTGTCCTACTTTGAGGTGAATTTACAAGAGTTGAGTAGTAAGCCTGTTAAGTGAGTTACATGACAAAGCCTCTATAATACAGTATAATACTCTATTGACGGCACTCATTGGACTGACCCATACTCTGAATAATGAAAGTTCAAAGAACTCAGTGAAGATCTATAAAGGAGATTTGTGGATGCAAGCTTGGAAAGTCTCTTGTTGCCCTTTCATCACATCAAAACTGGTCTTGGAATAGATAAAGCAGGCTCACATTAACCCTCTGAAATGTCATTGCCAAAGCCCAGACTTTAACCCTATTGTAAATTATTTTTTGACTACGCTTAGAAGCAGAGCCTGTGTCAGGAAACCAACCGATTTAAATGAACTGTATCGAATCTGCCAAGAGAACCGGTCAAATATTCAGCCTGAAGCTTGCTGATTGCTACCAAAAACATCTGGCTGAGATGGAACTTTTGACCAGAACTATTAAATTATATCATATCATATTATTAAATATGTCTGAATAATTTAGCAGTATCAAAAGGGCCTTTGTGGGCATTTTTTTTTTTTTAAATAGAAGGAATGGAGAGCTATCTGCTATTCTGAAAGTAGAAGAAAAAAAAACAAATGCTACACACGCACACACACCTGTTTACAAAAAGAATATTCACGTTTCAACACAAAACAGTATTTACTGTCAATTTCCTGACTTACATTCTCAGTGCGTTTCTTGTTCACAGCCTCCCCACCCTTTCTAGTCTCCTCGCTGACCACAATGCACTCCAGCAGGGGGTCAACTACAGACACTCCAAAGGGGTCATCAAGAGGCACAACCTCCACCTGCAGTGAGGGCTTGACGTCTTGGAGGAACTCCTGCAGTCTCTGGACCCGAACAGAGTAAGGCTCGATCAGCTCCTTTAGCACTTTTTCTGAAACCAGGAGGAAAACAATGTCAGGTGGATTTTAACATATGACTGAAATATGAGATGTCAGTCTCAGAAACACAACTACTCACTTTTAAGCATTGCATGGTCACACAAGCCAATCAGGAACCTTCTATTGGCCAGCAGGCAAGAGATACTAAGTAGAGTCTTGTGGGCCCCATGGAGTCGATCAAATGTCCCTCCTACCACCACGTCATTGTAAGTCTGCAGCGGCTCTGCCTTTTCTTGCTGTGCTTCTGGCACATCCTCCTCCTGCAATTTCATTAGCTCTGAGTGAAGCAGCACTGAAGGCAGCCCAGGTCTACAGGCATAGCAGTGGCCGGTGTAACTCTGCAAGCACTGAGTGACCTGATGGGTCTGACCGGGGTCCTGGGGAGCAAAGTCTGTTAGCACCACCTCTGGTGAGTTAGATAGAGCCTGTGGTGTGGGAAAGGGGCCGTTTGGGGTCGTGGCTCCGCTGCATGCGACTGACTGAGTGCGAACATTAGTCAGCAAAACGCAAACATCCAAGTGCCCGCACACATCAGCTGCATTACTGTACAGGCGGGTAATGAGATTAGACAGGTCCACTGCTGGTGGAATGAAAACTGGCCGAGGCTGGCTCCCACTTCCCAGATTCAACCCAGGATGGAGGTGGACATAGAGCGTACGCTCGACTCGCTGAGCAGCTGAGCTGAGCACCGGAGCAATGCGTAACGGAAGGGTGTGGAGAGGAGACGTCAGGACAAGGATGCCTGTGCTGAACATGGACATGTTACCTGCGGATGTCACAGAGATTCACAGTGCTAGGGAAGTCACTGGATTGGGGTTGGCTAAACACTGAAAGGGATGGAAAGAGAAAGACAGTTAAAAAAAAAAAATCTGTCTGATACTGTAAAGTAAAAATGCCATGTTATAATTAAATTACAGCAAAAATAATAATAATAAAAAAATTAAAAATTCAAGCTATAGTACACTTACACCAATATATGATTAATCCTTGTTTCCTCATCAGTTGATACACTTATGGTATCAATTTAAAAATCCTACTTTGTGAAGAAAGTTGGGTGTCTAAGTCGTCCACTCACCAAGCAAGGTGACAACAAAAGCCTTTTAAGGCTGTGAGGTAACCATAATCGTCACTCTCTTCCAAATTGATGTTTTAAACATTGGTACTAGTGTAAGAGACAGGGCGCATTTAAAAATCATAAAATAACTTATGGTTTTGTTCTCCGAAAAGTTGGGCATAACACTGACCACGACCTACATCAAAACATGAAATAAATAGAATACCTCAATTAAAATAAATATGCAAAGTCCAAATAGCTCAGTTAGGGAGTTAGCTTATACAAAAGCAGCAGCACAGTTAACCTTTTATCCATTGAAAGCTTAACTGGACAGCACAGTTTCTGTCATATTTCAGGCTGCTTATGGAACAAAAATGACTGGGTTTGCATCAGAAGTTGGCAAGGGTAGTTTCTGCCTATGCAGCTACCCTTAGAAAAACTTGGAAACCATTCTAATAGAAATCAAACCACGTTTTTATTGATATATACTGAGAAGCCAAAACTCGTCATTAAGGGTTCAGAGGAGGTTGTCAAATGCCATCTTTATTGGGGAAAGATTTCAATTGAAAACAGGAGAAAAAAGTAAAAATAAAGTTAAAAAAAAACCTCAAAGAATGCAAGTTTAAATGTAACAACAGATTCAATAAACCGATCCACAAGGCCTGTAACACTGTGGGTGTGGAGCTTGATTCTTTGACAGAGGTCTCAGAAAGGAAGCTACTGTCCAAGTTATGATCAGTACTGGACAATCCTTCACACCCTCTCCATCTAATGCTGTCACCACAGAAGCATGTTTTGCAAAAGACACCACAGAACATATCTACCTGTGACCATCAAACTTTACAACTCCCCCTTATGACACCTGGATAGTTTTTACTTGTACCATCTTGTTTAAAGTGTACATTTTGCTTTTAATATTTCATAAATTTTATGAAAGTCAGCATTTACAACAAAACAATATAATCCTCTGATAATTAAGTAAAAATGTACCAGGCAAGGCTTCCTTTATATGGCCTTGTGTCAGATGTTAGAGAAAGACTGGTGCTGAGGGTGGTCCTCTTAGCAGTCCTTTACATATTTAGACAATGTTGACACTATTTGTGTCCCATTTGTTGTTGCTGTAAGCATGTTGGATGGCTTGGAATTACTGATACATGCTATGGCTAAAAATTGGGGAGCAGTCAGACAGCGTTTCAACTGCAGATAACATTATCAACACCCGTGCTATGTCCTCGGTTGTGTTTACCTGATGCAATGAGTTGCAATAATGGAATGATTTACAAGCTTTGACAAGAGTTACTTAAAAACCCTCACTTCAGTTGAGGCTGCTTCTCAGCAGTTACTCTGTAACAGTTTAAAACAGAGACATTGTGTCTGTGCAACAAATCCCATTTGGGTCAACAGCCAAAGCTGCTGGTGATCATTGCACGCACAAGCGACATGACTAGACAGACAATGAACCAACTCCAGAAAGTGACCGATCACACAAGGCACTAATACACAGTTTCTAACACTCGTTTCTGGTTATAATCCTTCCACACAGGTACATTACACTTCCTACGCCGACTGCTGACTTTAAGATCTTCATCAGTTGGATCTGAAATCTTGTCTGCTTTTTTCCTGTGGCCTCAAACCTTCCTATTGCCTCAGTGATTGGGGTTTGCAGTTGGGGGGAACCTTTGAGTTGAATACGCATATGTGGTGTAGCAAGCTTCTTTAAGAGCTCAGTGAGAAAGACTGATGATTGATAATTCCGTTCTTGAATTCAGGGTGCTGAGCTGTGAAAAAGGTGTAGCCATTCAGGATGGTAATGTCAAGTTGTACCACACTTGCAGGTGTAGGTGCCAACCATCTGGTCCATGGTATCTATACTTCCTTTGGCTTGTTGTTGAATGTGATCAATTATATGTTTCCCCCTCCCCTTTCTGGTATTTTAATCCAACACTTTGTTACAATACATTGTGCTGAGGAGTACAACAGTCGCCCTTTTCTTTCTGACATAGCCAACTATGGTAAGGCTGCCATTGAATCCAACCTCTGTGTTGTAAACTTCCCAGGATGAGGAAGGATGGAAAGATGTCTGCCTTGTCCCATTGTAGTTCCCACAATTGTGTCTCCAGTAGACACTGTGCAAGAGGCACACTGGAGAAAAAGTCATCTGTAGTGAAGTTGTGTCTTGTGTTTATGAGTCTACTCCACAACCAGTGGACAATGTTTTCCCTCAGCTTTTTCTGCACTTCTTTCACAAAGTAAATTATTCCAAATATTATATTGCAGATGTCGGCATAACAAATGCAAAAGATTTTCAGGCCATACTTGACGGGCGTGTTTGGCATCTACTATGGAAATTTTGTCTCCCCCACAAGTTGACCATCTAGGGTGGCACAATCACTGGTGATGAACACTGTCTGAATGATGAATGAATACCATCTGTTAATTCTTGCTGTGAAAAATAATCTCCCTAAGTGGTGATACTCTAGCGGCCCACGAAAATATATATTCCTGACATTAACAGTTGATAAGAATCAAAAGATTCCATTGGAAATGAATGCAGATCATTTTTAATCACTTATGGAAGTTTGGTGTAGTAATACAACAATGACAATTTTGTAAAAATGTTTAAAAGGCCATTTAAAAATGTAAATGGCATGACATTAAAAACATGTTTTTGAGGAATAGCTGGAACATGGAATGCAAACAACTTGTCATTAATTAGATATTGCAAGAAAACATCCTGACCGGGTCATTTGTGACCCACTAATGCATCTAAGGCTTAAAGTTGTTCTATGTTAAGCCAATGTGACTGCAGCGAGCTGGCCACAGCAACTGTCTGAGCTTGTTTTCTATCTGTATATAGTTGGACTTGTGATTAACTTCTGTTAATCACAAGTCCAATCTGTGTTCGAAGCTAGCTAGCTAGATGCAACACTAAAGCAGCACTGGCTGCAAAAAGTGGCAGAAAAGCAGGATAAATATAAAATACCTACGCTTTCACCATATTAGTAATGGCAACCATACTCCGCACGATCCTAAGATATCGCAATAGCAACTATGTTTTTCCAGACGTTTGGTACGGCCTGTACTTGCAGCCAGAGCCAAAAAAACAAAACGTTCCCAACTGACAGTCTGGCTGACTGTCTTAACAGCAGCTTACCTGTAGGTAGCAGATCTAAAGCGCTGTGAAGAGCGTCAGAGTCGAGCCGTACTGATGTGGAGCTGCACGCATATTTACTGGAGAGCTCGTTTATCTGTCACTTTTAAACGAAAAGCTGCCTATTCCCGTTCAGCCCTGTGCAAACTGCTAAGAACCCACTAGTGGAAGTCACTCGCACGTGAACGGGGTTTTGTAATCACGTGATAGTTCCTGGCCACTTGATTGGATGCAGAGCTACAGAGCCGTTGAAAAGAAGCCGCGGTCAAGTGACCAAGGTAACGATTTTTTTTCAGCCGTGAACTCTAAAAAATGAAAGGTATTTCACTGCTTTAGGTATTTATTTATTTTAAATTTATTATAAAACATTTTTTATTTTAATTTTAAATTGTAATATTTATTTATTTAAATAATTAGTAAAACTTTTTTTTTAATAAAAAATGCTTTTTTAAATGTTTTAATATTTTCAATTGATTTCCTCGTTTTAGTTTTTTTATTGGTTGGTTTTGTTTTTGTTCTGTTTTTGTTATCTCAAGTGTCACTTTTGATCTTTTTAAATTATTATTATAAAACCCTAAAATCAGGGTCAATATATAAGAATCTTAAAGTAAGTATAATAATACAAAGGCAACAGTTTGTGAAGGTGTCCTGTCTCACATGCTCAAATACAAAGGGAGGATTTGAATGCCAAATGTGACCAAAGTGAAAAAGACTTTATTTTATCTTAGTCTTGTAACTAGATTATATTATTGTTTGGGTTTCATTTGTCCCCCAGAAATTTAACTGTTCAGCAGTCCTGGGTCTTCTTTGTCATATTTTTAGTTTCATGATATTCCAGATGTTTCTACTGGTCAAAGGTTTGGACTGCAGACAGGCCAGCAGCATGCCCTCTTCTAGTAAATACTACCAACTTTAATGTAATATTTATATGAAATGCTAAACAAAGAACATAAAAGTAAGATAAAGCACAACAGATACAGAAACAAGAATACAAATAATTAGACTGAAATTTGCCTGTTAATGAAGTGTGCCAATGCACCCATGTTCCACCTCTTATAGACCAATTTGTCATTCTTTAGTTTAACTTATGGCAAAACCAGTATTTTAAATTATTTTCATTGCTTAGTTTCCTTTGGTCACCTTAAAGAAAAAAATGAGGCAGATGTTGTCAATAAATTTAATATTATAATGAAAAATTAAACATTCAACTTATTCAATTATAAACTGCAGAACTAACTTTGATGTAAATTGTTTCTGTATTTGAAGGTACTATTAAAGGAATTATACAAATGTTTGACTGAAGTGGCGGGTTTAATTATCTACAATTTATCAAATGTAAACGAAGCACTTTTTACAAGCTCAAGATGTCTTAAAAAAAATTAACAAACAAGAGAATCTATTACAAAGAATGAGACAAACACTCTTGGGGGAGATCTTTCTTCATTTTTCAAATTATATTTTGAGGCCAACAATTTACTTTCACAAAAATAATTAATAAAAAGAAAAAAAGAAAATGAAATGTCTCTATAAGGTAGAAAGAGTTCCATGCCCTCAAGTTTGGTGGGCAGAGGCTTTGCATAAGTAGCAAAAAAGAAATACCAACACAAATGAAAAATAACAGGTTCAAGTAAAAAGTTTAGTCATAACAAAGTTACACCATAGTCTGGTGTACTCTTGGACATTAAGACGGTTGTTGAGTTTAATTTTTGGTCAGAGGAATCAAACTGAGCCTATGGGACCAGTTCCTCTAATGACTTCTCCACAAATAAAAAGTGCTCAGTAAGACTCAAAAAACTACTTAGAAATATAAGTTGGCACTGAAATGTGCAAGAAATGGAAAATTTGAAATTCTTGATGGTAAACCTGCAGGATCGGGCATGACATCTTCAGTGGATGCTTATAAACATTGAGAGTTTAACACATCAAGCCCGTTGACATGTATTAATTGACTTTTTTATCACTGGTGGTATCACTTGCTGCTGTGTCATAATGGCACTTCTCCACACATCGTCTTGGAAACCATCCTCTTACACGGTCTCCAGCTTAATGCCAAACAAAAAAAAATAGAAAGTTACACATTTGTTACAGTGACTTTACACGACACTTTGTTACAGTGGTTTTGAAAATTCAACGGGACAATAATTCCTTACCTCTCAGTTGCTCCTCACTTAAAACTTTATCTCCATACATCCACCATCTAAAGGAAAAAATTACAGTTTAAAAAAAAAATGACTCATCAAATACCTATAAAGCTTATTAGCCTGTGGGGCCAGGTTCACCCCTTAAAGGCTGCACTAAGGTATGTGGTGTACCATGAATCAGCAGCTGGAGGTGAGGCATTTACAGGTCAAACACTGGTGTTGTTTGACTTCTGTGTTAATCCCAGTTTTTCCATAATGCACTCGGAAAACCAAGGTGGCAAGTAGAATGAATTTAGCAACTGGCTATCTGGCTGACTGCTAGGATCTGCTTGGGACGAGTGACCGTAAATGATGTGGCCTACTTATGACCAAGCTGTGGAATCTGTCACTCAGACCCAAGTGGACCCCTAGACTCATGAAGTGGAAACTATGACATGCTAATTAGACTGCTGGTTGACCACACTCAAAATCAAACACCAAACAGGAAACAGTAGTTCTGTGCAGACAAACTTACTTGGTACCACGAGTAGCCAGAATGGTATCCCCCTTGCAGAGAGGGATCCTGGGTTCCTCGGTGCAGGGGGTTCTAAAAAAAGTTTGTAAACCCTTGCTGAGAGGGCAGCAAGCTCCATTATAATCCTCTACTGCCCGGTACTGGACCTGCTGGTCAAGGCAAATATGATACATGGTTATTCTACTGCTCTGAACATCAGTTAAAAGTTACTTATGTATGTGTAAAAAGTCTTTAATCTTAGTGCTTTGACAAATCTCACAGTACTGATTATAAGATCTACACTATAAGAAAGGTATCTGTTAATTTCATTCTCTATGGTGTATTGGATTGTTACAAGCTAAGATGTAGCTCATCAATTTCCTGACATGATATGATTATAAATATGATCCTCAGTGTTTATTTAGTATCAGTCCCTAGTACTTCAGCATGAAAATACACTCTTCTTGACCTGTATGTTTTGCTTGTTTCACACACTGCATAAGCCAAATTCATGCAATGCATAAATAAACCCCTGACAACACTTAACAGTTATGTGCATTGAAAACTACAGTCTTATCACAAGTATTTATTCTTTAACTTGGTTACTTACACTTCTCACTCGTTTATCAGCTTTCTGTTTCAGTTGCTCAATCTGTGTAAGGAGAAATAACAGGTACAAATTTTATTTATAAACTGAACTTTTATAAGAAATGTCTAATTAGTCATCACTGAATCTATGGAGTTAAACAAAAACATGTTTTTTTCTAATTTTAAGACAGAACAGTAACAAACAAAACACAATCAGTAATGTCTACATTACTCAACTCAACCTACAGTTAAGGTGTGCTGGTGACACTTGGGATGGACTGGCCATACAATGCCATCGCCTCTGGGTGTCCCCGACCACGTGAAGACTTGTTTAAAATTCAGCCAGCGGCTGCCGAGGTCGTACGGGAAGATAAACTCTTCCCCTGTTTGGTAGTGCTGTATTCTGTCTTTGGCCTATTAAAAGAAAGACAAGCAAACCAAGAAAACACATTTTCTAGTACTGTCAGAGGGTACTATAACATGTGTGTCTCAGTCATTTTTAAATATGAAGTACTGCAATGATATGATATGGTACTGAGTGAATATAAAAATCACATCCCAGATTACCGTTTGTGAATCAAGAGAAAAAGACACTGATATCTCAAAATGTTATCAGGAATCAAAGTCACGGGAAATCAAGCAGAGACATTCTGACCTTTTCCTCTATCCACGACTCGATTGAAGTCTTATTTCGAAGGATGACTTTCATCTGAAAAGGACACACACTCATTATCAGAGTCAGCAATCTCTCGGCCTATATTTCCTTAAATAAACTGCTTTGTTATTGGAGTATTGAATGGAGCTGGATATATACTACACATGTCCAAGCTTTAAACTTATAAAATTGGTTTCACTCTTTCTTGCTTAAGAAAATTCAGTTACCATTTATTTATTACAGCTATGCAGTTTATCTTTTTTATGCTATGCACTGTCTTTCTTTGTCCCTTTATGTTATGTTAACCATTTTTGTTACATTACTTGCAAATAAATAGGTAGGAGTATGGATCCATGCATTTGCAGAATTCTAACACAGTTTTATTTCTGATATGCCTACATACGCCACAATATGCTCTCTGGTCAGATCTTCACCAGATGTTTTCCACACTGCTCTTGTCTTGAAGTGAAAACATGGCTTGCAAGATGTAATGTGGCTTTGTAGGATAATGAGTAAAATAATCAGACAAATGTCTCTCTCTCTTTTTTTTTTTTTAACCAAAAGCTTGTTAAGTTTGCAAAACTTAGGAAAAACTCACCTGTATAACGAAAAGCATACCAACGGCAATAGTGGTGCCAAGTGCCAAACCTAAGGCAAAGAGTGTAGCAGCGAAGGCAGGCACACTGAAGGGCATGAGGGGCTGAAATTGACGCACAGCACTCATGTCAATCCTTACAGTACTCCAGCCGAATGATATCTGCAGTGAAGAAAGAGGAAACAGCTTTATTAGCCTGGTGGGGGTTCGGCCTAGAACTGTGATAACAGGACATCAAAAGCATGGTGGGGCCAGCGCAGGTGACAGCTCACCCTCTCATACAGCTGTGTGTACATAGTCATAATGAAGATAACGGCAGCGTGTGAGCAACCCAGTGGAGCCAGGAGCAGGAAGCTGGTGAAGTAGGCGTGATTCAAGTGGCCACAGCAGTTGTTGATCCAGGGGCAGTGGTGGTCCATTTTCATCACGCACCTGAAGGAATGGAGATGAGGAGGAGTAACAGGACATAAGAGTAATAATCTGCGGTCAAAGCTCATTTTTCAATCATCATACAACTGCAAAAACAGACATTTCACATCAATAGACAATCACTAATGATGTGCTCTAAGGTATGGAGCACTCTAATGGAGTGATACTTGCATGAGAGGAAATAACATGCACTTAAGGGATGTTTTCTTCTGAAATAGTAGTTTGGTGTGCTGCCAACAGCTCAGTAATTTTGCAGCTGTAATGCCCCGTTCCTGAACCAATTTCTTTGGTCACAAGTCAGTGTTTTTCCATCGCAAATAATTTTTTTGCCACTCCCCAAAACCTTTTTAGTCAGCAACCAAAGGAGAAGCTCTCCTCTCATTCACTGCCATACTATTTTGTACAGGTGAACCGTTTTGACTGTGTTTAATAAATAAATTTAATAATAAATGTAAATACCTGTTACACTTTCGACAGTGGTGGGACCTGGGAGCCTTGTAGCCTTGACACCCTCTGCAGAACTGTAGGTACTGGGTATCCTGCTGATTTTCCTGTTTCAGCATAGACACATGTGTCAGATAATATATGGATTTATAACATTTAAATAAGTTCATGCTTGCTAATGTTTGTGTGCTAAAAAATTATATGAACTTATCCTTACTGGTTTCCAGCCAAGAGGAATGTATCCAGGTCCAACAAACATAGCATTGAAGTAGTTGTAAAGTATGAGGACAGTCCAGTTGATGAGCATGATGAAGTTAATGCTCCCCCCTGTAGTGTCTAGAGGCCAGTACCAGATAATGGAGTCTAGAATTGCCATTGTGGAGCATATAGCAATGACAGACAAGGCTATGATTGGACCCCAGTGGCACAATCTCTGAACCTCATGGAGGTTCTTAAAGGTCACAAAGGTTGACAGGAAGTTCATTTTTTCAGAGCTAGTTTAATTCTAGTATTTTGGCTGCTGGACTCCAGAAATTTCAAATGTCGATGTATTAGTGTTTTGCTCTGCTATCTCCCAAAGTCACGGGTAGAGGTGATACACATATTTTTTCTCGTCCTCTGAGTATCCAGGAACAGGCCCAGTCTTGAACTACTGACGCGTTCTGTGTCCCACGATTTCTTGTCCTGGCAGAGAGCAGCATCCTCTCTTGTCAATCCCTGAAGCACACGGTCTTTGTGATGGACTCAAGTTTCCCATCTGAAAGAGAGGGGGAAAGCAGTTTTAAATCATAAGCAGTGAAATTAATTAGTGACAGAGCCAGGAGTCACATCAAGCTAATGTTTTTTCAGTAGTTACATGTGTCACCTGTCCCAATATTTCTGTTATGGTAACAAACAACAGCTGATAACTAGGGACCTTTTTATTTGGGATCTATACATACTCAGTTAGATGACCTTTCTGAAAAAATTAAAGAATTTTCAGAAGCTTATTAAGTCTGTTTAATTGGGATTGTTTTGCAAAAGTATTGTGAAAAAGTATTTGACTGATTTCTTAGTTGGTTTTTTTTTTGCATCTTTATCACACGTGCATTTTCATTGTCTAATATTATATTTTGTTTTAAAAATAAAAAAAATGCCATCTTTAAAACAAACTGTCTAGAAATAGTTGCCTACCTTGTTAAATCATGAATTTTTTTTTCTTTTAACTGAGTTCATTTTCACCAACCTGATTACTGCCAGACCTGTTGAATCAAGAAATCATTTCAATAGAGACTATCTGACAAAAATTAACGTAGTCTAAAAGATGTCAAAAATATCAACATATCATGGCACAATAAAAAGAAACAAGTGAGAAACAAAGTCATAGCCATCTATCAGTCTGGAAAGGGTTACAGAGCTCATCTAAGGCTTTGGGACTCCAGTGAACCATTATCCACAAATGGAGAAAACTTAAGAGCAGTGGTGAACCTCCTAGTCTCCGGCCTACCAAAACACTCCAACATCAGTGTTCATTATTCAACAATAAGACAGGGATCAGGGAAAAAATCCATGGGAGCGTTCCTAGTCGAAACTGCTCAAAAAGAACACAAAGCCTCATCTCATATTTGACAAAAACCATCTTGAAGATCCAAAAGACTTATGGGAAAATTTTTCTGGGGACTGAGAAGACATAAGTCTAATTTTTTGGAAGGTTTTGTCCTGTTACAGGTGGCATAAAACTAGCACAGCATTTCATAAAAAGAACATTATAGAAACAGCTAAACATGGTAGTGGTCCTGCTGCTTCAGGACCAGAATGACTTACTGATGGAACCATGAATTTTAATATCTGAAAGAAATTCCTAGTAGAATGTCCAACCTTCAGTTTGAGTCCTGAAGCTCAAGCCCACCTAGGTTATGCAGCAGGACAATGACATGAGAAACACCTGCAAGTCTACCGCTGAATGGTTAAAAATAAACCAAAATAACATTTTTGGAGTTGCCAAGTCAAATTCTGGACTTTAATCCGATTGAGATGCTTTGGCATGATCTTAAACATGCTCAAAAAACCTTCAATTTGGCTGAATCAAAACAATTATGCAAAAAAAGAGTGGACGGAAATTGCTCCACATCAACGTGAAAGACGGATTGACAGCTATAACAAATGCTTGACTACAGTTCTTGCTGTCAAGGTTGACACAACCACTTATTAGTTTTAGAGGGCAATTACCTTTTCATACAGGGCTACGTAGGTTTGGATACCCCCTCCCCCCATTAATAAATGAAATTATCCTTTAAAAACTGCATTTTGCATTTACTCGTGTTATCTTTGTCTAATGTTAAAATTTGTTTGATTATCTGAAACATGTAAATGTGACAAATGTGCAAAATACTTTTTCACAACACAATTTATGTCATACTGCTAATGAAAAAGATGTTATTCGTGCTTTAAAAAAACAGAAACAACTCCTCGGTAGTTGCAATAAAAATACTGAACAATCATGACTAACATTTTTAGCTAATGACTTAAAAGCACGTACAGAAACGGCAATAAAACATACCACACTAATGTAGACAGTGCTGGATTTGTATTAATATTAAATTACCAAACTAAAAGCAGAACCACAGCATTTGCTTCATTGACTAATTAGCTTGTGTTACCAAGCTAGCTAATTCTCGCCAGAAAAAAAAAGATTAATAATTACGATTTATATGCAAGTCTTCTATCCATCACTGCACAGTAATGGACAGAAAACTATGCGTTAGACAACTCCGCTTTAAAAAAAATCAACAGACAGGTGATAAGTTTATGCCTTTAGCTCTAAAATTGTGTTTCCGTTAGCACCGTGGGTTCAGCAGTTATCGTTAGATAGCTAGCCTAGTCACCAACATAAACACTAATAACGTAGCACGCTGAACACTTACCACGAGGGGCAAACAGAAAACAAAGATAACCTAAATGACAAATGCTTTGTTTTTAATAAATAGAAACAAAAGGCTGTCACTTTAAATCACCAACCTGGTCACTTCCTTATTTTTTTCATAAAATTTTCCTGTGTACAGTGAGGAACCTTCCTCATGGTGTCTCAGAAACTAATACCCTCCACCACTTGTAGATACCTTTTAATCCAAGTAGCAGTCTATCACCGAAACGGCACAGAACTACAAGAGTTATTCATGTATTCAAATTCGGGCTGAAATTATTAGCATTTTCTGTCCATCTTTCGAACCTTTTTCAGTGTCGAAAACGTGAAAACAAAGTCAAGTTCCTTACCGAGCACATTATACTGTGACTCAAGGAAGAAGCTCCATTCGAGGCTTGTTGTTATTCTGAGCTAACTGTCAACCAGAAAGCTAGTTACCTGTTGTAAACTCGACTACCAGAATGTCTTCAGACTTTGAAGCATACGAGCAGGACTTTGGAACAATTACCGCAGAAATAACTAATAAAATTGGCCGAATTCCCAAACTAAGTGGAGGTAAGAGTTTCATTTATAAGCTGTTAAAGCTCATCTGGCTTGCTAGCTCCAGTCTCAGCTGACAAGGCAGCTAACGGTAGCGATAATGTGATTTCATCCAAATATTGGTCAAACTAGTGGTGAAACACAGCTATATAAAAATAGTTTTTGTTATATAAAAAGAATGTGACATGTATTTGTGGCCGTCTTCTTATCTTGGTATGTCTTTGATAGGTTTAGCCGGTGTGAAAATAGTGTTAAAGAACATCCTAACTCTGTTTATGGTGTTCAGAAGAGGATAGAAGCTTCAAATCACTTTAATGAGTAGGTTAATATTAATTGAAACTATTCAACTGAAGTAATATTTTAGTGTTATCATAGTGATTTAGTGTATGACATTCTTGCCAATACTTACCATAAAGAAAAACCTATGGATGTTTTTGTGGACAATCATCGTTGGAAAAGTTAAGTTTTGGAATGGCACTGATATCACTGCAACTTTCAATGACACTTTTGGGGAGTGTTGTTTTTAGTTTTACTGTGGATTTCAGTTTTAGCCAGTTTAAAGATAATTCAGCCTTTTGATACCAGCAAGTTTGAAAGCATACGTTTCTTAATATGTTAGCAAGGGCCTAGTAACTAATATGATGGACTAATAACTTTATCCTGGTATTGACTTAAATATTTAAAAGCGTGTCTTTGGTTGACTATTTATTTAGCTCTTTACATTCCATTCACTTTTATTTATATAGCGTTAAATCATAACAGCAGTCACTGAAGGTACTTGGATTAGAGCAATGTAACCTTCAGTGGACGGCTTTTCCAGCAAAAGGTTAGCAGTTTCAGAAATTTTCTCATTGATCTTCAGAACACAGTCCTGGATGCAGCTGTAGATGGTGTACTCTGGTTCATCCGTGCATGCTGTCCAGCACAAAGGACAGTGTATCAGCGGTGAGGTCCACAGTAGAAGTTACAGAGGGGTTTGAGGTGGGATTACATCAAGCATCAGGCCTGAGTTCCTTCTTGTTTGCAGTGATAATGGACAGGTTGATAGATGAGGTCAGGGAGGAGTCTCTGTGGACTTTCATGTTCGCAGATGACATTTTGATCTGCAGTTATAGTAGGGAGCAGGTTTAAGAGGTCCTGGAGGTAAGTTGAGGTATGGACTAGAAAGAATAGGAGTGAAAGTCAATAGACAAGACAGAATACATGTGTGTGAATAAGAGGGAGACAGATGTAACAGTTAAGATGGATGAGTTTAAATAAAAGTAATGCACAGTGCACAAGAAAAGTTAAGAAAGGAGTACAGGAGAGGTGGAATAGTGTCAGAGTTTATTTGTGACAGACGGACAACCATAAAAGTAAAAGGAAAGGTTTTTCGAGACGGTATTGAGACCTGCTATGATGTATGATTTGGAGACAGATCATTAATAAAACCACACAAGACAGAAAGTTGTTAAGATGTTTTTGGGAAGTGGCCAGAATGGATTAGATTAGAACTGAGTACATCAGAGTTTCAGCTCGGATTGAGCAGTTTGCCTACAAAGGTGGAGAGAAAAGGCTGAGATGGTTTGGAACTGTGGAGAGCAGGGATAGTGAATGTATTGGACAAAAGGAGGAAAAGAGGAAGACCACAGAAAAGATTCATGCATGTAGTGAAGGAGCACATGATAGGATGAGGTGGAAGCAGATGGTCTGCTGTGACAACCCTTAAAGCGAGCAGCTGTAAGAAGAAGACATTGCTGGTTTCATCAGTTTGTTAAAGTGATAGCATTCTGTCATTCTATCAGACTTAATTCAGACATAACCAAAGCCACATGTAACACTTTTTGAATGATATATTTAGAATAGATTGTTATTAAATTGTAGCTCTTCAAGTGTGACTTTGTTGATTTTCTAAAATGAAAACACAGGTATCAGCTGGTAGCTTCTGGTCTAGTCTTCTTAGAGTTGTTTTGCCTCTTCATTTGTATGACCCGCAACTCCTTCACTTTTGAAACACTCATTGATAGATTCTGATGCTGTAGGAGTACAAATCTGACTCTGTCTTCATAAACTTTATCACAAAATTTTATTTAAAGATTTTATTCTGTGATATAATTAGAACTGAAAGCTCAACATACATGTGGTCCATGTGTGCTTCCAGCAATTAATGCCATGTTCACACCACTGATAAGAAGCTACAAACTGACGCCTGACACTTGTTGATGCTTTATGTGCATCAAATCAAAGTTGAGCTGACGTCCATTTTTTTTCTTCAACCTATCATATGCTTGATGCAATTAAACACTTGAGCGACACTTCCGTAGCAAACCAGTGACAGTGTCGCTTGTGATGTCTGTCTGTCTTTGTAACTTTGTCTGGTTGTGAGAATTTAACATTAAGGCATGCAAATTGTGTCTTCTAAGCTCTCTTTGATGTTTAAGGAGGATTATTATTCTGTTGAAATGTGGAAAGAGCATTATGTTCTAATTTTGTTTTGTACAATAGGAAGCCTCTTTAACATGTCTGACCACAATTTTGATAAAGGTGTAGCTTTGAAACTTTCTTGAGATAACTTTGGGCAGCTGGAGAACACCTTATCACTGTATAGGATATTCTCCTATATAGTCATGTCTTATTGAGCTGGGGAACTTAAGATGCTGGAGAGACATCTGCTTTTGTAAATTTTACTTGTTCAGACCTATTAAGACTGCTGTTTGTGGAACGACTTTGGGTATTTCTCCCCTCTTCTGCTCTGCATGTATCAGTTTTGGAGGAGAAGCAGAAGAGACATACACATGCTTGCATACACAGTGAAACAGACAGCACTTTTGAACTGAGCTAAAATAAAAAGTGTGCACAAATATTGATAGTATCAATAGCAATTCTGGTATTGATACTCAGAGCGATACTTTTTAAAAAAAAAATCCCCTTAAGTTCAGTATGTAGCCCTCTGAATTGTATTAAATTAATTAAATTTAATAATTTTTTTGGAAATGGAAAAAATATACCTCAAACATACACTATGAAAAATGTCAAACAACAGAAGTTGACATGACCTTTAGAGACGGGCACATTTACATTCTAGGTCTCAAAAGAACTCAGTTTGAAAAAAACATGAAAAGGTGTATTTTGTTTTGTTAACCAGTTATTAATGAAAGTAAAAATCAGAGTGTGTTAATAGTCACTATTTGCAAATTGATGATGAGCCATCTTTTAAGTCGTGAGTGACTGCTCTCCCCAGCATAAGCTGCCTATGTAGGTTTAAAGTATCAGTACTGGCAATTTTGGCCCTGTATTTACTTGGTATCAGATCAATACTAAAATCTGCAATATCGCACCGCACTACTTGACTACATTTTCAGATAGCAATGTGTTGTTAATGTTAGATAGACCTCTTTTCTCATCACCAGTTCTCATACTTGGTTCTGTAGGTTTCAGACATATGAAATCCTGACTGTCTGAGCCTGTTTTTGATACTGTAATTTATATTCTGCAGGATCTAGGCACGAATGCATGGCTTTGACTTTTTTCTTTGAAAGGAGTCTTTAAAATGTATTTATGTTTACATTTCTGTACTGTGAAGCCCTGCACTAAAAGAGGGTTTAGAGGTGGGTTAAAACCTACAGATGTTGTTAACCACCTGGCTCTGGGTCTTCCCATCTTGTTTTTCCTACATGTAGATTTACCAGATTGCTGCATTAGTGTTTTGGTGGCAGGCAGGCAGCTGAAAGACGGGCAGCTTGTGGATTTAGCTAAGCCTGGAAGGGAAACATGAGTTTGGATGACATGGAAAAGGCCAGAGCTAGTTGGCCAGTTGTGATTTAACTTTAAAATGTAATACTTTTACTTAACATACCCATAAATGAATGTAGACATATCAATGGGTAATACTTTCCTATTTAAAATGACTTAATACAAAGAATAGATAATAGAATGCATAATAGAAAGTTGAGCTTCAGTTGCTCCCTTATTTCACAAGGGATCACCACAGTAAATAGCTCCACTATTGACATTGCAGATTTTTTTAAAACCCCAGATTCCCTTCCTGATGGAACCCCACAGGGATTTATGTCTCCTCCTGGGATCGAACCGTATCGTTTGCTTGTTAGGCAGATGTATAAACAGCTACACTGTCATCTGACACCACTCAATACCAATCACAGTTATAAGCTGAGACAAAATAGTCATTGAGTTTGTATTTGTTTTCTCAGTGCAAGAGCCTTTCTGCACAGCACCTTCTTCCATTTTTACGGTCACTTTTCAAAATTAAATGGTATTTTGCAGTGTGAAATACACTGGGTGTTTTTAGTTTACAGCTACACTAAGCCAAAATGGTGGGAAATATATATCTAAAGGTGGATATGACAATTAATTTAAGGCTGAACTACTACATATTAAAATTTTGGTGTCCACACCTAACTGAGTAGGAGCAACCGTTATTACTACTTACTTACAGTGAGTGTTAACTAGTAGTTTGTTTTAAGTTTTCAGATTTCATATGTGGAAGCTTTATCTCTTCCTCTTGGCTCACACTTGCTCATTGGGTTTTCAAAGGCGCTGCTCTCACAAAACCTCGCTTGACTGAATATTTCTGGTTTGGAATTGGCATGTCTGAAGACTCATGGCAGCCCATTCCGCAGAGTAATTTCTCATTGCTTCCTCTCACCATCTGTTGACTGTGTCAGAGGAAGCCTGTATGAATATGTACAAAGCTAGAAAATGCATTACAACCATAAGTAGTTGTTGTGTGTTTTCTGACACCAATGGAATAGTTTACAGTTGAATTTCAATTCCCTTCCTACTCATTAAGTTTTTCTTAAGTTCTTTTGGCTCTTCTTACCCAAGTGGATGCATTTTGCCCATGATATCCCCTCTGTTTAATATTTTAAAAAGGAGCCATAACATTGTTCTTGTAGTTTATTACTTTTACTTGGCATGTTATGTTGTTGATAATGGCCATGGCATGTGGAAAACATGACCTAGATGCTCACAAACAATTAATTTTTGTATATTATTTATTTGCAACATTGCTCCAAAACTCAACATCAAGAAGAAATTTGAATAAGAATACTATGAACAGAACAAGACTCAACATCCTTGTTCTATTAAACATGGCTCCAAGTTTTCACTTATGAATGTTCATGGCAAGAGATTATTTGTCAATCACTGGCATTGAAATATGAAACATAAAAAGTAAAAGAAAAATACCAAGCCCTTTGTTTTCTTCATTTTTGCCTTACTTCTGTCTACAAAACTCCTCATCCGTCTGTCAGCAGGTTCTAGTCTTGGTAAATAGCCATACATATTTCACAGCCCTCTAGCTCGGGCCTGAGCCTGAGTACGAAAGCGTCATCTCATCTTTCACTGAATTGCCTCTGGCTGTTTACTATAGAGGTTGTAAGGTTGGACACAGGTTTTAAAAATGAATTTAAGGGCCATGTTGGCCTATGGCACCTGAGAAACGAAGATCTTGGCTTAGCTTTTTTTTTTTATTGCAGTCCCACAGCTGGGTATTCTTGTGATTTACTTTTGTTTGTATTTTACCTAGAATGCTTTTCATACTTTGCTTTTAAACCTTTATTAGAATACATCTGTTGGGGTTTCAAAAGCAAATAACATTTTCAGAATTTCTTAATTACTGTAAAAAATGTAAGATTGGTTCGACTTTGTAGGCATCACCTCTTAACATTTACCATCTGTACTCAATACGGAGCTGGTGTTTAAGATGCTGCACTTTTTGTAATGATACATTTTATCTGTGAATTTATAATTATGTCACTTTTTGTTTTCTGGGAGTTAAAAAAAAAAGTAATAATTAACAGAATTTTTATTGTCAGTATATCAGGTCCACAGGTGTCCTCTTAAACTGTTAAACCAAATATACTACAAGATCAGCACTTTGACTGACTGTTGTGATATGCTGATGCACTGATAACATTAACACAACTTTGTGTTACAAATGTACTCTAAACTATTTAAAATTTAGTATGATATATCTCACACCATGGTTAGCAAAAGATTTCCACAACACCTCAAGTCTGGGATGGTTCTAACATTAGTTTGGCTTCACTTTTGCATTACATTGATCGCTTTGTCTTTTTCCTCGAACTGTTGTGTGGTGGGTGCATTGTTCCACTTAAGGGAGGCTGCTGGTGCTGGGGAGTGCTGTTACCACAGGGGTGTGCAACAATGACATATGGTGGATGTGTGATAAAGTAACATGCACATAAATCTCTTAAACCAAAGTTTCTAAAGTAAAGGCTGCATGTTAAGATGACATTAAATGTTATTTTCTTTACACTCTTTTATATTTTTTATGTTATTAATGGTATTTATGCATAAGAGAATTTCCTAACTTCATTTTTTTGTTTTCTTTATTATTATTAAACTATATGTGTAAGTTGCTTATACTTTATGTCAAAGCCTTGGGCAATGGTCTTTTCTTTTTTTTTTTCTTGTTTTAAGTTAACATAAATATGCTTGATTAGTAAACACCATACCGCATACCATGAACTAACAAAATCTTTGGCCAGGATCTAATTTCAGGACAAAGACTAGTTCATGTAGATGTAGGGAAAGTGATAATGCCGTTGCCTTAAATAACTGTTGGAAGCGCTGTAGTTTGCACGCTGCTCTGGAACTCTTAAGTCCTAATGAGTTTCAATGGGTAATGTGGTAGAGCAGCCATGGGGTGAGGTGTAGAACAGTGCGTTAGTCATTCTGAGTGGGACTCATACTTCTGGCAAGTGAGCAAAGCTGACACCTCCCTTCCCTTTGAGTTGGCATGAGGTGTCTCGCTGCTCCTCAACAGAAACCAACAAAGGCCTCATAGACGCCAATAACTAAGAGACATCAAATGTTGGCTCGTCGTGTGGAGAGAATGTGTAAATATATCTTCAAATGTGTCCTCGTGTGTTGTTTTCTCCCAGTCTCTTTCTTTCTCTCTCCCCCTCTCTTCCCCCGTTGCGGGGGAGTTAGGCTGTTGTCATGAAGCGCTGTTCCTCCGTCGGCTGATCAATATGTTGCTGGGTTTTTTTTCTCTTTCAGAGGAGAAGACACAGCTGGTTCTAAATGTCGACAAACAGCTTGAAGAAGTCAGAGAGTTGGTATGTCTTTGATCAGTAATTTTCTCCTCTTCCCATTTCCTAAATAATGAATTTGTGGAAAGAGGGAGGGGACAATTTTCACTGGCACCAGACAACAGCACCTGTATTATCCTGGTGGTGACATGACATGTAGACATAACACACATGCACACATACTTCACATGGCGGAAAGGAGGCTTCCTCCTCATATGATTACTTTCCCATAATCTGCTTTTAAGTGACACCCCTATGACACATTTCAAGCCATTATCTTGGGTGGGTGTCTTCATGTTGCTGTTTAAACATGAGCAAAGTCACCTGACAGAAACAAATTGTTGTTGCGGTTGTCTTGTTATGCCATAGTGATGAGTTTCCTCCAAATCTGCCACAGAGAGACCTGTCTACCCATGCATCAGATGTACTTTTGCTTCATTCACTCAGACATTGTTGGGCCCATGCGTGTCATGGCAATGAAGAAGCCCTCGTATTTGATTGTGTACTTACAGAACATACTTCCTCTGTTGTAACTTTTATCACAACTGAGTGACACCAGCAGAAGGCGTTTGATTTTACAATCGGCACTGGAGGATATTAAAGTTAATGCTGCTGAAGTTGAATCTGTTCAAAAGTGTTCAAAGGGAGCACACAACTGTAAAACTTGCCCTTAAAATTTTTTTCAGAAAGCTTGTGCAGGAAATATGATCATAAAAAAAACTAAACTTTTAAATGTAAAAATGTGCATATACAGTCTATTTTGTACTTTTTAATATTTTAATGTAAATCTGTATTATAATGAGCTCTAAATCTGTCACTCTGGCAGTGTTTTATATTCCAAGTATTTCTTTCGATTTTGAAATGACTCTTAAAATTTCTGTTAGGAATGTTTGACTTTAAATGAATTGGATGAATTGTGGGTTTTAGCTGGAGCAGATGGACCTGGAGGTGCGAGAGATCCCCATCCAAAGCAGAGCCATGTACAACAGCAGGCTGAAGAGCTATAAACAGGAGATGGAAAAGCTTGAGAAAGACTTTGTAAGTATTTCAATATGTCATGAAATGTTTTTTTTTAATTCTCATGCAAACGCAACAGTTGTAATAGTTGTAATGTTCTTACTGAGAGTGTAAATGATGCTCCATAATAAATAAGCGTCTATAAACTACTCATCATAAGACAAACACCCCAGCTTTTTTAAACTCAGAAATTAAATTATAAAATAAATGCATATTCAAAGAAATATCATTTGGAAAATTGGTTTGGAACCAGTCACTGCTGACACACACGTGTTGAATTTGTGGGTTACTTTTCTTCCACTCAGACGAGCTGGATGAAGTCCAGAGACTGTGATGGTTTTCCATCTTTTCAAGGCCACCGTGCGTGCAGTTCTGTTGTTCCAGTGTTTTGTGTCATTATCTTACCAAAAAGATGAACCCCTGACCAATCGATCTGCCTTCGTTTTTTTTGTTTTGTTTAGTTTTTTTGTCACATGTCCAATAGCGAAATACAGTACCGTTTTGTGCATGACCATATTCTGCTAATAATTCTTCAGAGGATGTAGTAACACTTTGTTCCATCACCGCCTTTGTTCAGACACATCGTTTTTGTAAGTAATCAGCAGAATTTGTGGCACGTGCATAAATCCCTTTCATGACATTTCAAGGCTTCACATACTTCCATCGCTCTGCAATAGCTGTAAATTAACCAAATAATTAAACATTAATCCTCGAAAAACACTTCTTTTCTCATGAAATTTGCATCATTATTTATTTATCTTTACTGTTAGAAAAACACCAAAAACTGCGGACTGTTTGCGTGTAACTCTCACTCTCGCAGTAATTCCTGCACTCACAAACAGACTTGCACTGAAGCTCAGCGGTGCATCCACAGAGGTTAATTCGGAGTTCATATCTGAACTTTCAAGCAATGCCTATCGAGAATGGGTTGTGTGTGTTTGTGTTGTTGCTGCAGAATCTGGCCTTGTTTAGTAATTCATAAATCACTGTATGTCTTGGCTTGATTTATCAAAGCTTAATGAACAGTCTGGTCTTTTGGGTCACTTGCTTTTAGTCTACATTTTGAGCTACCAATATTGCCCAAGGTACTTCACGTAATCAATAATACTCAGAAATACGCAATTATCCAGTGCAATTGAATCCAAAACGTTTTTAACCTCTTATTTTAATTATTATATCTTTAAATTGATCCTTGTGAAAGCATTTTAAATTGATTGTTGGCATTATAATGTTAAGAAAAATCGTAGTGGTAACGTATCTTTAACTATATCTTTTTTTCTGTGGTTGTTGTTGTTTTCTGTTGTCAGTTTTGTTTTGCTGGTGCTCATAACATGATAATAAACCCGTAGTGTAAGAGCCGTTGACCTTGAGCTTGAGAGCACGTGTCCCTCCACGAATCAAGTTTTATGTGATTTAAATCCACAGCCTCAGAATGAGTTGGAAAAATATATACTGAATTGTTGAAGTCCTGTTGAGGAAATTCAGCAAAGGCTTCTCCTTAATGTGTTAAGTTTAGAGGTTGGCCAAAATAACGAACAAACTTTTCTCCAAACCTTGAAATGAATAAAGTGTGTACTTTTCCACACAAATCTGAACTTTTTCTTCGCTTGTAGAGGATTTATTGGAGGATATTTGGATAGCTCAAGTTTAATGGGAAGGTTTTCAGGAAGTAACGGGAAGCAGTGCAATGATCATCACAAAAATGCACAATGCATAGCCAATATAATCAGAATTCCAAGTGTTGAGTAATTTTGATTTGATACAAAATGTCAAAATAAAAGTAGCAGTTGGGAAACTCAAAATAGACTTATGCACATATGAAAAACTACATATTTATTTATGATATACTGCCCATCTATACCTCAGATGACTACTACAGTCCATGCTTTTCACCAACACTCATTATTTTTCTTAAATGTTTGTTTGGTATCTAATCATCATTAACCACAAAATACTTTTTATATTCCCCCACCTCACCGCTCCAAACAAGTAAACATGCACAAACACCGCATTTAGATTCAAATAATATGTGCTAGTGATCTGTGAACATGCCACTGAGATGTGCTAACTGAGATCATAGAAGAGATCTCTGTGCCAAAACAGCTTGCTTTTCTCGCCATAGGCATTTAATTGGCTGACGATTAATCTTTAACTTTTCTTCTCCCCACTCTTACCATGCTTAATCATCAAGCAGTTAACACCTGCTGTGGCCGATATTGGTGCTAATTTTCGTTTCTAGCCTTTTTTCCCTGTCTTACGAGCATGTGCTGGCGACGAAAATTGTTTCTTCACCCTGGCAAAACATGGCATTCCTCCATGCACATTATAATGCAAAAATCCGGTGTGCACAGTCCTTAGAGAGTATGATGATGTCTAAATTCTTTTTTGCACATCGCTGCATACTTAAGTCGTGTCTGTAATTGCTTGTACTGAAATAAAAAGCAGAAGGTAGCCGTAGGATAATCCGGGTGTCCGGAAAATAAAAAAGCAGTGACTGGCTTCTAACTGTGAGTCTCCCTGTTTGACTGTAATTTCTCTTTTTTACACCTCTGCGTGTGGCGCGGTGAAATCAGCGCACATTTAAACCAGGATCACCCACCTCACAGAGTTACATCTAGTATATCTCGTCTCCCGTAAATCTGATGCAAGTGTTCAGAAGGCAAGAACTTCAGCCCCCTCAGATGTGTCTCAGATGTGCCAAATGCTATAGCTGAGCTCAGCTTCTCACTTCCTGCCGGCCTAGGGAGGACATGACACTCGGCTCGAAAAGGCATCGAGTGGAAAAAAGGGCAATCTCCTTTCTTTTTAATGTAAAAAGCTCCGGCTTTGTTGTGCTTTCTGTGGATATCAAGGCCTTTCCACTCCCTCACTACCAAATCTCCCCCATAACCTACCCCCTACTGGCCTCCCACGGGTGTCTCCCCCCTTAACCTGCTCTCTCATCCTCTCATTCACCCGTGGTTTGAAGTAATTCTACCACTGGTGTGCCAGCTTGAGACCTCATTCCTTCTCCTTTTCAGACAGAGGGCTGGAGTTGACCTCAGAAACCCAGCCATTTCATCCAGAAAGAAAACTTATCAAACAACCACCCCAAAAGGGGTGTGTGTGTGTATATGTGTATGTGTATGTATATATATATATATATATATATATATATATATATATATATATATATATATATATATATATATATATATATATATATATATATATGTATGACAGCAATATCAGGAAGAAGGAACACGAGAAGCTGGAGAAATACCAAGGGCTCAGAGAAGAGCTCGAGAGGATGTGGAGGGTGAAGGTAACGGTGGTCCCCGTGGTAATCGGAGCACTAGGTGCGGTGACTCCCAAGCTAGGCGAGTGGCTCCAGCAGATCCCGGGAAAAACATCGGAGATCTCTGTCCAGAAGAGCGCAGTCCTGGGAACAGCTAAGATACTGCGCAGGACCCTCAAGCTCCCAGGTCTCTGGTAGAGGACCCGAGCTTGAAGGATAAACCGCCCGCAGGGGCGTGCTGGGTGTTTTATATATATATATATGAGGTGTAGCTTTGTTGGCTTGTTGGGTGACAGCTTCATTGTGATAAAACCGGGGGCCATGGGGATCTCACAGGTGCTGAGCCACGACAAAACAGACATTGTAGTAGCCAAAGCAGACAGCAGCTTAAGCAAAATAAAAAGTAAGCCAAAGTGTACAATAAATAAAAGGGAAATGAAAATCCTATTTGATGGGGTCAGCTTGCTCAAATCAGAGGGAGAAGAATGGCATGGCTCTTAGCAGTGGCTTTGATCAGGGAAAGAGAGCCTAACCTAAGTTTAATTTAATGAAATCTATTGGGCAAACAGAGCCACTGTTTTCAAAGTGCCAGGTTAGGTCTGTCCCAGTGGGCAAGATGAGGACTCGCAGGCATTGATTGCGTCACGCAAAACACAACTTTAAGTGTGTGAGTGAAACTGGACGCCATGAAATGTGTGATTCGTGTGACTTGTGTATAATGAGGCATCGTAAAGCAACATTGGCTGGAGGATTTAAAGATACATTTGTCATACATTAGCTTGCAGCCCTAATATCATTGTTATCATTATGTAATTGGTATAAATTCACTGGAATAGCTTTGCCTCAATTATTTAATATAAAATTTCATGAGGAGTATTGATCTCTTTAAGAAAAAAAAATCACAACTCTTGGTCATTACTTTGCAGTAGCTATGAAGTTTAGACAAGTGTCTTCATATTTTTTTTCCCATTTTAAATCCTGAACCCTTTTGAGAGATTATTCACTGCATGGCTTACTTGGACTATCAGCACACCTCCTGCTGGCAGCAGATGGCGGTGTTGATCTAAGAATTTTCTTTGAGTAAGCTTCAACATCAGGAAGATATTGGGCACATTCACCAATTACTTTGCCCTGCTGATATGTGGTTGGACTTGCTCTGATAAATTCTTCTTACCATTGCTATGCCTAACCTCTGCTTTATGTTTAATATGCAAGATTGAAAATGGTGTCCCTGTGGTGAAAACCTATCTGAGTTCTTGCTTATAAGCTTATAAGTTTATGCATTTTCTTTTCTTTTTCTTTGCTTAATTATGCTTTGAAAAATACTTAAGCAAACAAAACAGAATATAAATTAAATGCCAAGTCCTTGGGAAAGTGAAATGCCTTTTTTAAACATTTCATGCTTTAACTCACAACAATATTCTCATTTCTTCTCTCAACTAGTTCTCCGAATATGTTTCACCTCTTTAGATCGTTTCTTTTTTATTATATCCAAATAAACACTACTGGTCTAAATGTTTGTTTGTTAAAAGGTTAATTAATAGTCTTTAAATCTCAAGCTTTGACAAGTTTTGTTGTTGAGACCTTACATCTTTTTGTCATTTATTAAAAAGGAGGTCCTATAATGGTCAAGGCAGTTTTGTTGATGGCACGAGATCCATTGTGTTATGCGTTTTGTTTCATCTTATTGAATTTTGAATAGAAAACTATTTTTGGTTTGTCATAATACGCCACACAATGTTCCATCAAGGACCCACTAACATGTTATCTACATGCCAGTATTTCTTTTGAAACGCATATCGTCACCCGGTCTTATGAGGTCGGAAAATATGTAGGCATAGTACAAATTATTAGTTATTGCAAGATTTGAAAAAATGCGATACAGTCAAAATTTAATTTGTCTGAAGTGCAGTACTTAAATTCAGAAGGAGCCCATTCAGTAAGATTGAGGTGATGATTTGTCTTTTCATTCCCAGCTTCATTTATTCCGACATGGACCCTGATGTTAAATCATGAGGCCAACTGTCACAGGAACTCAACTATCCCTTACTAATTTCCAGTTATCTGTTGGGGTATTGTTTGGAGCTTCAGTCATGGTCAAATAGGATGTGTGGATTGCCTTTTTCTTTAATAAAAGTATTTTCGGTGGAATGCCTCCCAGTGTCTGCCAAGGGAGATAATTAATGCATTTGGAAAAGAGTTGGTCAGCCTTGAGAAATTCAACAGTTTATCTGCTAGGTGCACTGAGGTGAATAGAATGAAAAAGCTAATGGTATTGAATATTTTCACTCCATATATCAATTTCATAAGTGGTTTCACTGACCTTATAATGATATCTTGAGACTTGACATGTAGTTTTCAGTTGAGGCAATGACTGAAAATGGTTTTAATGAATTGGAGTACAGCACCTTTTAAGCTTTTTTTGATGTAGAAATGATTTAATTAAAGTGTGGATGCACAGATATAACAGATAATTTAATGCTCAAATTCGATCAAGACTGAGTTACTAATGAATGACTACTGACATTCCTACACGCGGCTCAAAAACATGTTTGAGAGTGTTATCTGAAGTTTTCCATGAGACTTTTTTTTTCTGGCCCTAAACTTAAAACTTTTTGTGTCCTCTTAATCTGATGGTCAACCACAAACTATTCATCAGTGGCAATGAATTAACATATTTCTGGATTTATATTTTAATTTTCAGGGTTTTGTCTTTGTGTGATTGGCTTCTGCACTAAGTTGGAGTTCAGTGTTTGAAATGTGAATTTTGAGTGATGGAACGGAGTCAAACACTTGAATATGAGGATCATTTTCATGTTTTTCATTATCTTAAAAAACTAAATAAATGATCATGGACACTTGAAGATTGTAGAGACTATCCAGCTTTAACAAGAGTGGTCATAAACTCATTACTTTTGGCACAGTTACTAACCTTAGCAAAGAATGAAGAGTTTGCAAAGTCATTTAATGAAAAAGTTATTTGTTTTAAAGAGCTCTGGCATCTTAAATGCAGTTTTTTTGCACAACTTGATCGTAATTATGTTGAGATTTAAGTTTTGAAGTGAGATTTTTTTTGGGCGACTGTACATTCCAAGCTAAACATACAACTAGCGATTATATATTAGCATTGTTGTAATCCCGCTTGAAGGCTTCTTTTTTTTTTTGCCCCTTGTCCTCATTAAAGTGACTTCTGCAAGCAACAACATGACAGACCAACATTAGTTGGATGTTAGACACTATAAATCGCATTAGGTTGCCTTGGCTTACTTGTTCATATTAAACACAGAGGAGTAAATGCAGATTGACTCTTTTCATGGTTTGTTGCTTAACAACCCATCAACAACACCAAAGTCTAATCACTCATCACCAGTCATAAAAGAGTTCCCTGAATTGACAGGGATTTTTTCCCTCTCTCCCTATATTTCCTCTGCGCTGAGTGCAGATTTAGGATGTAAGCAAATAGATCTTCTTCTTCTACTTATGAATTCTGGCTTTCATTCGGAAATCGTTGCGAGCAGTACGTCTTGCACAAGCCCTTTGCGGATTTGTGGTATTGCAGGCTTTACCATGTCCCCTTTATGGACACCAAGATGGGATTCATTTGTGGATTAGCCTTTTGTCACTCATGTTGAAACCATTTTATTTATTTATTTACTTTTTTACATGTTTGATGGCGTAATGGCAATGGTAGGTCAAATCTGGGTTGAAGGACAGTGTCACAAGAAGGACAAAAAGTTGTGCTGTCCAAAAGTGCCGTGTTCGGTTTTTATTGAAAAACGGGAGACAATACTTTGGCAATACTTTGCTAATTCTGCTTAGTTTTTGTTTGTTTTTTTATTTAAAAAACATGTATGTTTTACATGTGTAAATTGTGTAGGAAGCATTAAAAGAAGGGGATAATTGATAAATGTAATTTAACAGCCGGTTAAGTATCGTTGAATGTTGATGGGTCTGCGTCTCAACTTAGAAATGTCCTTTTGGGCAAAATATAGGCGTTGACACCAGTTCAGGATTAATTAATTAATAGGGTGTTCTCGGTGGTTGTGAATGTAAAGTTGATTTTTAAGTTATATGAGTAATTTCTTTAGCATTGCTCAAAGAAACCAGACTGAAATTATGCTGTGTAATTTCCAGTAAGCCTGATGTTTAGGATAAAATTGGCACAACAGCAAAATTTACTTGCTAACGAGGTGTGTGCTCTTTAACAAAATGATTTGTCGTAGGGTTTGACTCTCAAATATCACACAGATAGGCCGTAATTTGTAAACACATCATCCCCTGCTTCTTCTGTGCCTCTTCATGTGAACTCTCTTCTGTATGGATGGGGTATCTGCATTATGCCTGGAGCACAGGATTTGTTTGGCAGTGTGCAAATTCGGCCGTTATCCTTCCACGCGATCGTTTCCTTTCTCGCTTATCTCTCCTGGCCCCTCCAAAGTCACCGTACTTTCACACTCACTGACAGCGATCAGTATAGCTTTCAGACGCTTGTCTGGCTGAGTCTGCCAAGAAGCGAAGGCCCTCCCAGGTCCCCTCACTGTCCTCAGGGCTTGTGTGATTGAGTGACTGGAGTGAGTGGGGGCCAAAGATAATAGGGGGAAAATATAAAGACATGGGGTGATGATATGATAGCACCCCCACGCTCCTCCTCCACCTCCCCTTCACTTTTCTTTTCCTTTCTGTTCTTCTTTCTGTCCTACCCCCAGTTCTCGTGCACCGAGCCTGTCCCACGCAGTAGTGTAAACCAGAAGTGACATGTGACACCCACTCCCCAGTGATGTGCTGACAAGCGGGTACTAGAATAGGTGACAATGTTTTCTTTTTTTGCCAGACTGGCTTAAGTATGGTGAAGGGATTCATGAAGTATTTATGAAATATATTATGAATCATTGGGTCTGTGTTTTTCCTCTGTATTTTAGGCAGTGGCATTTGCTTTTAATAAGTAAGGCTCAGAGACGCCAAGGCTGGGGAAAGGAGTAAATGGACTCCCTTGCAAAAGAGGTTTTTAATCTCAATGGGACTTTTCCTGGTTAAATAAAGGTTAATAATAATAATAAAAATGGAGGGAAAACTCTGTATATTTCATCTTTAGTGGTGTTTCTTTAGAGTAAAACTTCTACGTTTACACATGTTTTAACCCTTGCTCACAGCCCCTTCACAGAAACATGCACACACATGCACACACACAATTAACTTGGTTTCTTCCTCTCATCCTAAGTGTTTCTAATGAGGGAGTGTGCCAGAAAGAAAGGGAAACCGTTTTTGCTCTCAGCGACCAACAATTTTGCCTTTTCTCGGGTGTTTTTGAAGCCTGCAGTGGAATCTGGCTGTGGCCTTGATCAGAATTACATTGTGGAAGATGAATTAAGGTTTTTTTTTTTTTTTCAATTATCCCAGAGGTTGGCCAGCATTAGAGCATCAGCTTACTCCTGCAGTGAGACTAAACTCTTTAGTTTTGTTCCCCTCATCACCATAGAGCACTTGTTTGTTCTCCGTTAAGCTTTTTTTTTTTCTTCTTTTTTTGTATGTTTTTGTCTTGGTATTTTTATTCTGAAATTATTCATTTCACAAAAGACATTTGCAAACAATCAAATAGCTCATTAAATTAATGTTATTTTGTGGATATTCTAGCACTTTTTTGTTTAAAAAATAAATAAAGCATCATTTTTCTTTGTGTTAATGTTGAATATAAGACAATTTCCTTTAAATTGGCTTACGAGGTGCAAGAAAGTCTTGTCTGTACCAATCAGTTGACTGCTTTTTAAAAATTTTCTGCACCGTTGTTGTGAATTCCAGCACAGAACCTGCACACTCCCAGGAAACTCGTAAGTGTATTGGGAAGTTCAGGAGGGCACATGTTGGAAGGGCTTTGGAAGGGGGCCTTACTGGCCTCATCAGCATTTGAATGTGTTCTGGCTAGTGAAATAACAAAGTATACATAAATATATAGAGATAATGATCTGGCTAAGTCTCTATGTGTGCTGCTGTATTCTTATGCTAATGATCCAGCTATTCAATGCCAACAATGGTCACATTACAAGAAAAGGCAAAGCACTGAAGGAGATAGTCTTCTGTGTACGTGTCCACCGAGGGACGCGCACATGCTCACCAGGCCCAACTTCTCTCCCTTTGTGTCTAGGTTTTTTTTTTTCCTCTTTTTTTTTTATTTTATTACATTTTTCAATTTTAGATAACACTCCAAGAATAGACATCAAACAAAAATGAATCATAAATCGAGGTCAGGAGTGAGCCTCTTTCCAAAGCAGAGAAAGGGTTAAAAGTGAAGGTATCTTTAAAAAAGATGGGAAGACTGATAGGAGAGGAGCTCTTCTCAGCAGAGGGTTCAGTGAACCATATGTAGGTGCCCACAGGCTAATGGGCCGGTTGGTCCCTGGCTTGCCAGGTATCCTGTATGCACATTTCCACCCCCCCACCCCCCCGAAACAAAACACACGCACACACACATAGATAGATAGACTCTCCCTCCTCGTCATCCTCCAGCACTCACCTCTCCAACCCCTCCCACCTTCACTCTGTGAAAATACCTCCTCCACTTTCCTCTAATCTCACCTTTTTCTCTGGTGCTGACCTGGGGAGGCTCTCTTTATTCCCCACTGCACGCCAGAAGCCAGCGTTGTGATCGGAGCCCGGGCCCCTGCGCTGGTTCCCCTCTCCTCTCCTCTATCCTTGCCCTGGCTGCCCGCCTCCCCGACGGCTCTGCTCTATTGATTTACTCCTCCAACCAATGCTGTCTGTCTCTGTTTTGCACCACCAGCACCTAGGTCCCTCATCTCTATAACCCTCCCTCTTTCCTCATTTTCTTTGCTGTCTTCTTTTTTGTCTTTTCATACTTTCTTTCCATCTTTCTTTCTGTCCCCTCCTACACAACCACGGGCTATGGAAGGAAGAAACTAATGGAACAAGAGCGAAGGAGTGAAAGAGACACGGAAAGACTGGTAGTGTGGGAGGGGAAATGGGGCCTTTGATTTTTCATTAGAAGCACCTTCATATTTTAATATTGGGTTTAATCGGGCCCGCGTGCCTTAAAGAAATAACCACTGAGAGATGATCCCTCGGCCTTCAAAAGCTATATGGCGTTTCTTCAATCAAAGCCCTTCTTGAATTTGCTCTTTTGTTTGGAGTTCACTTTCAACACCCCTCCTTCCACCGCCTTCTCTTGCTGTCTCCTGGCCTATCACTTTGTGGTTACAGTCGTTAGGCTTATTGACTGATCTCAGCAGTACTTAGCAATAGAAATGACTTTGACAGGGAACCCCCCTTCCATTCACACAGGTGCAAGAATGAAATAGCATGGTATCAGAGTGGTGTAAACCACTACTGGCAAATGATAAAACCTTGGTTGCTTGTGGGCTAATTGATTGATAGATTTTAAAAAAAGCAAACTAATAAAGAGAAGTTTTATCACAGTTGTGTCAGACAGTGTCAGGTTTTTATTAAGGGACATGATCTTTTTAAAGCTGATCCACTCTGTCTGCCTAAAATAAGTCTCCTCACCTCACACCTGCTCAGATATGTCGCTGGCTCATTTATTGCCTTGCCGTTGTTGATCATTCACCTCTATTTGTGTTTTTTTTGACAATTGTTTCTCTGAGACTCCTTGAGGTATTTCATCGAGGTGGAACACAATGCAGTGTGCGTCGAAGCCACCAAAGCACCAACCTGTGAGCTAATGAGAGGCCCCATGCTGTTATCTAAGGCTCCGGCTTCTCTACCACTGCTGCACTTCTATCAGGGGAGAGAACACACACCGGGCTACCGTTCACATATGTTGCACGCGTACGTTCTCTAAAGGAGGTTTACCGGGGATGCAAAAGCTCACAGAAGCCTCCATCTTACATACAGTAACCCCCATGTATCCTTCTGCACTCACACAAGCGCACAACAGACAGAAGTAAAGGATTTGATGGCACCAAAGACCGCAATAAAACAAAGGCGCAAATGACACCCTCCTGCGACAGTCCCAACTGTAGCTGCTTCTCTTTGTCTGATAATATATCAGATGTATTAAAAAGGAGCACTTAATTGAACAACCTCTCCCAGTTTGTTTGTGTTAAAGGAGAGTAGAAGATGCTAGACAACAATTTGTGTGTGTGTGTTTCGCTTTGTGCTTTGCTGTGCATGTCTGTGTGTGTGTGCGCGCGCGCGTGCGCGCGTGTTAAACCCCTGCCAAGCAGAGATGCATTATTTAAGATGCTGTTGTGATACTTGTGCCTGCTTAAAGGTCTCAGCTTCCTTTTAACGCCATGCCGCATCAGCCCACCTCTGCCCCCACTTGTGGGGGGAACCAGAGTGGGGCCTGCTGGCGCTGGTCCACACATCACCTGGGAAAATATCACAGCAGGGGAGGAGAGGAAGTGAAATAGATAACCTTTGAGTTTAGCACACATTTTTGTGAACACACATTTTACTGCTCCACTTCATTGTCACTTCTGTGCTGACTTTAGAAATATTTTTTTACTTATTTATTTATTTTTACAGGATGTTCATTTTAGATCATTTTATACTCACCTTAATTTTATTTGGATTTTCACATTTTGTGCATCCCTAGAGCAACCGGGAGAGGAAAATGAAAGGACTGGATGTCAGTTTGAGGCAATCACATGGCGTTAGACATGAGAGTTATTAAGTCTAACTTGCCCAGTTGCTCACCTGCTGGTGAAAAACCTTGTAATGGAGCCTAGTACTATAAATTGAATGTGGTTAATTACTCTTCATGCTATGCCACCAGCCGTGTGTGCAGGGTGAAAAGGAAAAGCTTGGGAAAGTAGAGGGAAAAAGCGTCTGCAGAGGAACTTCAGGGCCCCTCATTACACTCTGCCCCTGGGTATTTTTACGCCTTTTATTTCCCATCTAATGAACTGTTTACATTTTTTTTTTCTGCTTTCTAGGCGCCACAATTATTCGACTTGTCCTTGTGTCACTCGTTGCACCAGGCAAAAAGCAAGGAGGAGAGTTGGAGGGCATTGAAATGTGTATATGGATCTCAGTTTGTTTCATTTGAATTTTTCTGAGAAAGTTTTGTTTAATATTACAGAGACCTTAATTGGAGACTGATTTGAATTTATTTTGAAAGGTCATATTATTATTATCATCATTATTATTATTATTATTATTATTATTATTATTATTATTATTATTTTATTGTTTTATTATTTTTTTTACAATTAATAACGTGTTTTTCTGTGAGTGGTTTATGAAGGAATTAAGAGTCGTCATGTTTATTTAACAAAAGTATACCATTGCATGCTCATAGACTATAAAGGAATTGTACACAAATAAGATATCCATGTATTGGTTATAATTGAATTAATATCATTTGCTGCTCAGAGGATTATGCTGAACTGATTAGCATATCTGATATGAATTGTTATGCGTGCATATGTAATTATGTTTTGATGAGTAAAGAAGAATACTTTTTTTTTTTTTTTTCTGCTATCCATGTCAACAGAGGTAAAACGTGTGTTTTTGACAGGACACCAGCACCTCCATCGCCTCATTTGACGGGATGCGTGGAGTTTTTAAAGGCAGGCCACTTTGCATAAAGTTAAGATGTACCTTTTGTACTTTTCTTGTGTGCTTCCGGGAATAGAAGCAAATTCTCACCCAAGATAAAAAAAAAAGTGACAAAAGACAGACCTTTCAAAAGGATTTAAAAAAAGCTCTTTCCCCCCCCCCTTTTCTGAGCAATAAGGTATCTTCTGAAAGCACGTATTCTTTTTTAGATTACAAAGCCTGATTAGTTGGTTTTGTCTTAAGATGCGGAGCTCTGTCTCCACGTACTGTAAATAGATTGAGTTAGTTTTAGAGCTTTTTTTTAATTATTATTATTATTAATGGAAAATAAGGTTTTTACAATAGACCAGATATTTCCTTTCTGACCTCGAGACTGTGCCTGTTGTCACTAAACACCCAAACTCATAATCAAAATCTGTTACTGTATTAAGCAGTCAGTATTGCACCTGCTTATATTTTACATCAAATGGGAAGGCAGTAGTCACTTAGGAATCTGTTGTTTTCCAGAGGGGGAATCCAAAAGCTGGAGTGTGTACTGTAGGTACAGGGAAAATAGCGGCAACACTTTCATTTCAATGACATTTTCCATTCTTTATACTTTCTTTGTTATCTACTCTGTTCTCATTGCAGAAACCCTTCATACATTCATCCGTAACAAACAGCTATTTAGAAATACCAAAAAAGCCCTGCATATGGTTTGAAGGCGACGTAAGCCTCAACATTCAAATCAATGCTTCTCCCAGGCTTCCTCGTCTCAATTACTGGTGAAGTCGTCTTTCCCCCTAAGTTGCACTGAAGCTCTTTAAGATGAAACTCGACTTAAATGGAATATGTGGGTGTTTTTCCTGGCAAAAAAAAAAAGTGCGCGTGTGCCTGGTGTACAAGTGTACATGCTGTCGTTATATTGTCTTTATTGTCTTTCTGATTTTAACAAATCTGGAATTCCTTTTTCTTGTGCTTACACTTGCACTAACTGCAGCACAGTGACCATTCAGTTACCCTGGTGTAGAAGGTTTACAATGCTTTACAATGCTGGAATGGATGGGTTTTCTTTTTTCTTTTTTTTTAAAGGTGACAAAATATGGTTTAAATTATGTTTCAAATACATAAACATATGCATTAGGCATTTAAATAAAGGATGACAAGCTTCAGATGACAGAAAATAAATCAGAAACGATCTCATTAATTATGCTTATGCTCTCATGACCATTTAAATAGCGCATGTTTCGCCAGTTTATCTTGAACTGGCTGTTCCAGTTCATTCAGCATTAGAGCAATTAAGGTAAAAGTTAAATAATACTCAAAAACCAACTTTAACAGCATCTTTTGACAGAGTGCTCCTTTATACCGGTGTGTGTCTGTGTTATTTCAGACTGTGCTGCCAGTCTTTTTCTTCAGTAGGCATTTAGTGGTTAGGTTAGGTCCCCGTGGTTGGCTATTGTTTGGGTGCGCTCTTTATGGGTTTTGTGGTCTGGATTGTCTATCTAGTCAGTAATTACTCCAGAGAACTGTGGCCCTCACCATCACGATAATAACAAATCACATCAGCGAGGAGTTTCCACTCAGTGCTCCAGATTATGAGGAGAGACAAATAAATAAAATCAACCGGCTCAGTTTTGATTGGTTCCAAAGCTATTTCAATCAAGCAGCTTGATGTCATCACTCCTGACGTTCGAATTGGCATTTTCAAGTTTGGTTTGTGCTTTTTGTCATGGTAGGCACCATTAAAGTGCTTAGTGCTATAGCTTCTTTAAACTTTTACTGTTAAGAAAGAGAGGAGGAAAGGATAGTGCCTTTGAGGGGGGAAAAAATGTCCCCACCAGGTAATTGGTGTTCCTTTGCTTATTCCCCGACTTTTGTTTTATTTACTTAGTCAATTACAATATAAATATAGAAAAATTGAAAGAATTTGTGCTGAGGAAAAGTGATATTTTCATTCCTCTGCTGGTGTTTGTCTTTGATTTTGCCCACCTCCTGCAGCCCACCTAGAAACCCTGTCAAGGCGGTGACAGAAAGCGAAGGAGGCTTAGTAAACACTTTCTGTGTCTGCTGCTGGTGTGTATTTAGTTTAGAGGGCATGCCAAGAGGCTGTTTTTCCATGGGTCGGGTGTCTGTAAACAAGCAGTACAACGGCAGCCCACTCTTCCACAATCGGAGGTGGCACACTCTGAAGTGTGTATGAAATGTGTGTGTCTGAGTGTGTCTTTTTGGGTGTTTTTTTTCTTGGGTGGGGGGGACATGGATTCCCTCTTATTCTAGCCTATCTGGAGACAGAGAGAGCGTGAGAGAGAGTTTGTGTGTGTGCGTGTGTGTGAGGGAGAGAGGCAACCCCAAATCCGATGGGCCGCCAATGGGTGATGAATTATTCCCTGTCTGAGTCACAGCATTGGTGTTATCACAGAGCCTGCCACTGCACTGGGATGACAGCAGTGACAGCCCCTAGAAAAGATTTAGCGCTGACAAGTGATACTTCCTCATAATACATCTCCCTGGCCCTCTACCCTGTCCCTGGTTCCTCAGCCTCTCCCTGCACACAGGATGGGCTTTTTTTTATCCTTCAACTTGTATTTGTTTAAGTGGGCAAGGTGTATATGTGTGTGTGGTTGGGGCTCTTTGCCACCACCGCTGTGGCATAAGTGCATGAGGTAAAGTCGATCACCTTGGAAGGAGGCATAGGCACAAACCCCGAACACTGCTTTGTTGCTGGTACATGTGCTGTAAGGGCAAACACACACATATACACACCCTCCATGTTTGATTCGGTTTGTCACCGAGTTCCATTAGGGGGCTCTCGTGTTTAAGGAATGCCTGTTGTGTTTTTGCATCAACAACAGTACTAAGCCATATTTCCCCACTTGTTTTCTCTTTTTGCTCTCCTCTTTTCCTTCCTTCTTCTTTTTGTCCTTCTTCTTCTTCTTCCTCCTCCTCTTCCTCCTCCTGCAGAAAAGGTCACGCATTGCCTACAGTGATGAGGTGCGCAACGAGCTCCTGGGGGATGATGCCAGTTCTTCGGAGAGCCAGGTAAGGTGTTAATCAGGGGCCCAAATGAGACCAGTGTGGGTGGCTGACTGGCCCCCAGGGTGGGGAGGTGGGCCCCATCGTAGCAGCCATCGAGAGCTGAAACCACACCATTGTCACTAAGCCATGCGGAAGTAACACTGTTTAATGCAAAGCTGGGCTAGCAGTGAGCGGGCTCGGGGCATGGGACCGGTGTCTGGACACAGCCAGATTGTGACCAACGCACACAAACACAAGCAGTGCACCTAAACACAAATACACACTTAAACACAGATTTCAATCCAAAACCCCAGCCTCCCTGCTCCAACCGTCCCACAGCTGTTCTCCAGCCGGGTACGGACTTAGGATCATAATAGATCCTCATGATCAAGACACACACAAAGACATACACACCCACACAAAAATGAACACACAGCCGCTAAATCTTACTCTCTTGTCTTTTTGTGAACTCCAGTGGTGAACAATGCGTTCCCTTACTGATGACTGAAAGAAATTGAAAAAGTACTCAATAAAAGTTATTTAGTCACTAAATAATTTGATCTAGTATATCATGTCAAGCTTCAAACAGAAATCTTTTTTTTTTTTAATGGCCCTTTTAATTGTTTTATCTGTTAGCTATCAGTGTATTCACAATTGTTTGGGTTTGTTTTTTTGTTTTTTTTATGTGCTATCAGTCCAGCCTGTTGAATCTGGGGATGTAAACAACATGAGCACATAAGCAATTTTCCTTTAACGTCAGCAATATTTACAAAAGATTTTTTTACACCAGTTTTGAGGGGGGTTTGTATTAAGAAGACATTGCAGTTTTAATTTGCTAAAAATATACCACACTCTTTAAACTTAATTTTAAATAAATTGTTTCCAGTCAAACAGTAATACATCAGCAGCACTGCTCACAGCTGTACTCAGCCACTCTCAACTATGACAAAATGTCTTTTGACTAATTATATATTGCCTTTAGAGTCAGCTGTCTTCTTGCAGAGGTTACTGTGTCTTAACGCGTACACACACACACACACACACACACACACACACACACACACACACACACACGCAAATAAATGCTTTCCACATACTAAAAAGAAGAAAGATGAATACATATGTGCACATTTAGTTTCACAGCGCTATGCGAGTATATTTAGATGATTCACACCCAGGCAAAGCTAAATAAAGTTGTCTGGTTTTTTTTCCTCGTTTTTTTGAACATTTCCCTATTACCATTTCAATGATGACCCATGAACCGCGCATCTTAGAAACATATGTATCACGAGCCTAGATGTGTAATTGATATGCATATTCTTGGCAAATTAGCGAGACACAAAAGTGGCTCCGACATTTTATGCAGAAGTTAGAAGGAGATTTGCTGTCAGAAATGCCACATTTGAGACTCTGATGGGTCCTATCAAAATCTTGTCAAGGAAAAGCTGAAAATCCAGATCCCATTTCATTTCAAATCTTATTTCCCCTTCATTAAAAATGTATCTGAAATATTTAAAACAAATATTTGTAAATCTGAAATGTATAAATCTGAGAGGAAAATAATAAAGAAAAAGTTTAGGATTAATATTGTGGCATAGTACTATAAATTTACATTATAGGATTTTGAAAGCTGATGTTGGAATTTAATTAATAAAAATATTCTTGCTTTTATATTATTTAATATAATTGTATTTCCAAGTTAAGATAAAATATGTGGCTTTAATCCATGCATGTACAAATAACAGTAGCAAAGCGTGACATTTAAATACATGAACAAATCCAGCCATTATTTTTCGATCCTATTTAATAATAACATAATCATATATATATTAAAAATCACAAATCCACATATATAAAATAAAATTTAGATTATTTATTAATTTTAAATTAAGAGGAAGACATTTTTAACTTGGGGAATTTAGGTCAAACATGATGCCCTTAAAAAATGAGCCAAAATATGTGATTTATTACTCTTCTTTCATTGTATATTCACAAAATGTATTTGTTGAATAGACTTCTGGGACTTAGAATGTTAAATTTTTTATTTAAAAAACTCTTTAATGAATGGTGATAATGTCTGTTCAACTTTAAAAATTCAAAACTAATCTAAAACTGTCACATACACACACCTACAAACGCGCGCACACGCACACACCCATACAAAGCCGAAGAAAGAGTTCATCTCGGGGGCAAAAGCAAAGTAAATAGATGATGTACATTTATCCTTTTTCTTCCAGGTGCCGTATTTGCCTCATTTTCATTTAAAAACTTGTGGAGATAATACTTGTCTTGGTCTTGCTGTGAGTGGAGTACTCGCAACTTCAGGGTTTTTTTTTATCTAACGAGACGGCGGTGATAGGAGAGGGGAAAAGATGGTGGGGGCCGGGGCAAGTCGGTCAATTTAATTCCTGACGATCTGAAAGAGGTCAGGATCATTTCATATAGCCCTGGCTGAGCAGATCATTACCAGTCACAAATCTGTTGGTTACATGGCAAGGATTTATAGCTAAGTAAATAGGGAACCGTCATAAGTTCTGAAAATGGCGTGTTGGCCCTGCGATAATGGCTAAAGGACGATTTAATAGAGTTCGGCATTTATTCGTTATCTGTATGCGGACAGAGACTGAATTGGCACTATCACTCATTTTTTTAATAATGTGGTAGGCTACCATTGCACATTTTTTTTCCCTTTCTGTTTCCTCTGCATGCAACACACGCACACACACACACACACACACACACACACACACACACACACTGTCAGCACACACAGACGCCACACACAAAGCAACAAATGCGCACACATTTTTCACACACGAACACTATACGGAATAGTTTCGATTTCAGTCACAGCAGAAGGCTTGGCCACAAGAGATTGTGCTGGTTTGAGCCGGCATGGACCAGATTTTACAGCCTACAAAGGAAGCAGATTACCACTTGTATCGAATTCCGTATTGGATAAAAAAAAAAAAATCTTTTGTTTGAAAAAAAAAATTGCTGATTATCATAACAGAAAAATTGCAGCAGTGCAATTTTGAATACTGGCTGGCATCACAAAAACACAAGGAGCTACGCTCATGCAGGAGTAATTATACCATTTACAATATTCTGTATTTACTGCTGTATATCTCTCGAGCAACACGAGCATCACTGGCCAGAATAAAGAATGGATGCCAAAGAAAAAATAAAGCTAAACAGGAAGAAACGAGAAAAACAGCTCACCATGCCCATCATATAGTTTTAACAAATCCTCCACAAGGACTTGCAATCAGTCAGGCAGCACAAATGAGCTAGAACAAGTTTTGTTTGGTATCCATTGACTGATGGCAGAGCTGTGGTGAGGGATCGCAGGATCTGATGGGGTTTTTTTCAAGCCCCAAATAACCACATTCACAGTGTCGTTTTAAACTTTGGCCTCTTCAATAATGCATTCTTAGCGGGAGTTGTTGCTTAAGTTAGAAAAGAGTGTTTCCTCACTAAGGTGCGCCTTGTTACTGCCGACATTTTCAAGGGTAAGAGCTCTTTATAAAAACATGGAGGTATACTTGTTTACCTCCCACATTACAGATATTGACAATATATTTTTTTTATATATATATATATATGTCACAGACATATACTTATGATAAGCAAAAATGATGCAAGAACTATTTTTGACATGCAAGATTATAATGTGTGAGTTTCTTTATTTTTCAGTCAGTTTTTGTCGAGCACAGACTCATCCTGAATTCATTATTTATGACAAATTTCTTTGACTGTGTTTACTAGTTTTGTTATAAATACAGGAGAGGGAAATTTAGGGAGTGCAGTATTGTTTGTTGTTGTTGTTTTGAATTTTGGTATAAGATAAATGTTAAGTCATAGTTTTAATTTAAATAGATTTTCCTCCTATATTGTTCACAATGATCCCAAATAAATAGTTTGAGTAATTGTGGCCCTAAGTCTCCTTTTTCAGCTACTACCTTTGTAATAGTGACCAATTAAATATTAGATTAAATTAATTAAAATCACTTTAAAAGGCTAACACATCAAAAATGCGTCCTTCCTCTTTCTCTTCCAAATGTGCTGCATTCCTACGTGAAGCCTTCCTCCTCTGCAACCCTAACTTAAGGACAGGCCAGGGAACCAACCTTTTAATTGTGATTGGGCATAATTAATGGCAAATGGGATTACTGCCCTCCCTTACATGTCTGTTTCATTATCAGAGATGCAAGAATTTCCAGGACAGGGAATAGGAATAGCATTTCTTATTTACTTCACTTTAAATTTGTTATTCTCTTTCATGAAAAATGTATAGCTATGCTAAGATTCATTTTTCATGATCTATGGTTGTCCTCATAATAAGCAGTACTGTATGTATACACAATTGTAGCCTTACATGGCTTTCCATGCATACGCTGAACAATCTGCACCTTTAATGCGATTGATAACAGACATTAAATATTGACAGCTTACCAGCATTAATAAACAGCGATGCAAAATAATGTGCCTCAGCATTTTTATAACTCTGTTCCAAAAGGCACACAGTTTCCTTTTTTTTGTTCGTTTTGCAGAGAATTGCACAGTGACAGATGAGAAAATTTCGCTCAACATTTAATCTTACTATAAATGTGCAAACCAGATTTTACTCATTCTTTCTTTTCTCTCGCTATATCAATTTCTGTAATGTGACTTCCTTGATAATCTCGGTTGATTCTGCGAGTCGAACGATCCATTCCCTGTGCTTGTTTAATGTGACAGCAGCAGGACTTGATCTTTGTTTGTTCAAAAAAAGTCAGCCCAAGCGGCGCGTTTAGCTCCGTTTAATGTGTTTGTCTTGTGATTTCCAAATGCTAAACATGCAAACAGATAAATCGTCAAGGTTAATTCTCTATCCAGCCATATGACTGTTTCTGCTTTTTTTTAATCTATCTTTCACTTTCTCCATCCTTCTTTTCTTCTCCTTTTTGCTCTCACGATGCAGTTGGTAAAGTTGCGTGAAGAGGTAAGTGCTTTTCTGATCTAAGAATTTAAGTTCTGCTTTCCGTATGAAACTACCTATTTTGCCTCCTTTCTTTGTTAGAAAATTAGAACCACTCATTTGGACACTTTCTGGATGTCTGATTGAACAGTTTAGAGGCCGAACCGCAGATAATGAATTTACTTAGGGCCAATCCCTCAAGTTTCCCCTCCTATAAATATCAGGAAGCGAAGATGAGATACTATTTCTGATGCAATTGTTTAAGGGCAAATATTAGGGAATTAAACTCAGAGTTCCTTCAGTTATTGGGACCAACAACTTTCAAGAACTTGATCAGCTTTTGAGTTTTGATCAGGAATGGCAGCTTGAAACGTTTTACTGTTCTTTAAATATCTCAATATGAGGCCAAAAAAGCTGCTTGTGCAGTAAAAAAACACTGAGGTTATTTTTTAGTGATTTATGTTATGTGTTTAAGAGTGCACATTGTAGGCTAGTATTTGTTTTGTGCTTTTGATTACAAATGAAAGGAAAGAGATGCTTAGTAAGATGTTGGGCCACCACATGCCGCACCTTGGCTTTGATTGCACAAGTCCCTGGAAATCTCCTGGAGGGAAGGAACGCCATTCTTCCAAAAGATACTCACTCATTCATTTGGTCTTTTGATGATGATGTTGGAGAGGACTAACTAACACATCAATCCAAAATCTGCCAGAGGTGTTAATCTGGGCTGAAGGAATTCTGAAGACTATAGCATATGATTCACATCCTTTTAAAACTCATCAAGCCATCCACTGACCCTTGTTTCCATAGACTGTATGTAAAAGCCTTAAAGTTAAAGTGATATTAAATTGGTTGGATTTAGTACACACATGCCCCCATCTCACTTCCTTCTCTCATACACAGGAAACTTTTATTGTAGTGACCAATTCGATTTTGTACCAGATGATAATCATGTTTAGTTCTTCTGCAAAGTTTGATATTGAAGTACAATGACTTGATTTTGAAGCTGGCCTCAAGTGGCCATTTGAGGAACTGTAGTTTGAAACTTTTAGTAGAAAGGTTGTGGATTATCAGCCTTTATAGCATATCAATGTACAAAACAGCTAAACTGTTGTTTTGACTTAGCAGAAAAGAAAAGTTAGCTACAAGGATACAACTTAAAGTTTAGATAACAGGATAATTCAAAGGTCTTTTGAATCTTGAATCGTATTCAGCTTAATACATTCAAACAAAATGGCAGAGGAATGGACAATAATGTGGAGGTTTTAATAGAAATATAGCGTCTCAGAAATGGAGGGAGTGTGCTTGAAGAATTTGATCAGTTCTTTATTCCACTCTCTCAGAAATCTTGCTATAGTGCTGACCCCCCCCCATCTGCTGGAGAAAATTTGGAAACCAAAATGCAAACCACAACATTTTTTTTTTTTTTTTCTGGATTGTCAAGTTATTAAAGGGAGCTTTAGAGAGCTACATAGTGCCCTGCAAGATTATTTTAATTGTGAATTCTCCTAGAAACTAAGTTTGTCTGTATAGATCTGTTTTTATTTTCACAAATTTATATTTATGTTTATTCTTTCTTCCCTCCTTGCCTCCTTTGGTTCCTGCATATCCAAATATATTGTATATATAGGATTGTACGTTAATAATAGTAGCAATGATGATGATAAAAAATGAATAAAACATTAACTGCATGCAGAAACTAGCATCTTTGTTAACTTGTTGTTTAACTCATTAGCTTACCATTTGAAACTGTATGGTATTGATATATGTAATTATTATAATGATATTTTAAAGAGGTGACTTATCAATAAATACTATATTATTCATAACAATTGTTCAGCTTGGTTAGCAATAGTAGGTGTTAATATCACTGATGTTAGAATTATTTTAATAGTTTTGTTAATTGCGACGCAGATCCTGTAAATAAGTATAATTCTGAGTATAATTCTTATAGATTTGCTTTAGTTTTCTTTTTTATTTGATTCATTTGATATGTAAAGTTCTACTGGGGTGTCTCAAACATCTATCACTGTGCTTGAATCATGTTATTGTTGTGTATATCGTCTTATTTACTGGAGTATCGATACTTCAGGTTAAATTGAAATGTCTTATAACTGTTTAATTACATGTCTAGCCTTTAGAGTTTGTTTTTTCTTGGACTGCCCAGTAATGCTACTAATGGTAGGTTCAACATCAGCTTACCTTAATTTGAATGTAGTCATTGTCTCATTGTTGATAAAAAGATATTATACACATATTTAGCTTTATATTGTGCATGTATTCTTAAGTCTATATAAATTGTATTTAGCGCTCAAAGAGGCAGGTTCTTTAGTTATTGTAGGTTACATTATATTGTTGTCCTGCCCTGAACTCGTCTTTGTAGCTATAGTTGCAGTATGTTTTTAAATGTGCCTTCGAGTGAGACTTTATTCAAGAGGGATTCTGAAGACACAGAGTAATTCAGCTCCTATCAAAGCATCTCCATTCACACCTATCCATAATTTAAAGTGCCAGCTTGGCCCAGATGCCATGTTATTGTGCTTTTTTTCCTTTTATTTAGCTTTACTTTTGTTTCCCCTTCTTCTACCGACTTTTTTCAGCATTTCCTCTTAGCCCGAGGGTCAGAAGACATCTTGAGTTACCTCACCTGTCTACCCTATTTGGAATGGTCCAGTCTGTGTAATCGGGCTTGAATCTTTGCCCTCGTCGCCATTGCAGTCTTTTACCCTTTTGCTCTTCCTGCATTTGAATCAAAGGCTGGCGCAGCTTATACACACTTAAGCCTTGCTTTTAAAAAACTGCACTTTTTTCTTCAGCTGAAAAACATGTTTAAATATTTAGCACCCATATTCACAGCTGTTTGACACTTGTAATTCCTCGTCTTACAAGTCCCAAACAAACGGCAGAGAAGATCACACAGTCAGTCTGAATCACAGCTGTCATCATTATTCACTTTGACTCTCCCCCACCCTTATTGAAATAATAAGGAAATCATCTGAACTTTGGAAAATGGTGATAGTAACCGCCTGTGTTTGATATTGAAAGAAGGCAGGAGAAGGAAAGAAGAGGGGAGAGATTTCTTTTGAGCTACAGCTGCATTGTTCTGGGGCTCCCTGTTAATAACTTACAACTGAAGAGTGTTTCTTGACGCAAAAAAGCACAACAGAAAAACACCATTTTTGTGGTTCCTAAGAAGATCTTTGTTCAAAAATGTAGGTGTCAGATGAAAAGGCATACATACATAGGTAGGAATGGTGGTGGTGGTGGCGGCGGGGCGCACTGGTGCACTCTCAGATGCACAATATTTATCATATATTATATTTTAATCTTTTGCTAGAAGGCTCCATGAGAGGATCAGGTATGATTTGTGCTCTGTGCATGTCTTTGCCTTGTTCTGAAGGTTTTTACAGTGGTTATATGAGAACCGCAAGGGTCAAGTCTTGAATTGGGACAGTGTAGCACACCAGCAGCAACTTTGCATTTCTCTCAGTAAAAATTGCTGACAAGGATTGCTTGCTTGCTGCAGAATAAAAACAAATGGTTGAAAACCTGAACAATTTCACTATTTTTGGTCCTGCAACATTGGAGCAATATTGCATGACTGTGAGAGATACTGCATTGTAATTTGTATCTCTTTATGTATAATCTCTTTATCTGTGTTGACTGACTGTGGCAATGCAGTGAACGATCTTTAGTTTAATTTGTACACGTTCCTTTTCATTATTTTCCCTGGTATCATCTTGTGTCCGTGGCTGGATTGTTCCATTATTAGGGCTATCATAGTCTGCCATTACTGGATTCTTAGTGGCTGAACTTTAACCCTTTCCTTCAGGTTCTGTCACTGTGAAACTCAGGATGCATTATTCTAATGATCACACACACACACACACACACACGTATACTACCACTGCCACCACTACCAACCCCCCCAGTGCCCCCCCCCCCCCCTCCCCTCGCCTCCACCTCACACACCCAACCCTCCCCCCGGGCCTAAAAGAAGACAGAACGAGGGAGAGAAGAGACACAGAGAGAGAGAGAAATTCAGGAGGATAAAGCTTTGAAGTGGCTTTCCATCGCAGCGAGTCTGCCGGCCGTCTCCCCGAGACGTGTCACCTTTGCCGAGAGGGAATAGGAAAATCACGTTTCGAATGGTAATGATAACATACTAATCACTTGAGCTCTTTGAAGAACCCAGGGAGTGCGCTACTCTGTCAGTATCCCTGGCTGCCTCATGCTCCCAGGCACACACAGGCACTGCAGCCGTGGTCTAGGTGTATTAGCTTAAGCGTTCCATGTCAGTGCGTCCCCTGCATCGCAGCTGATCCATAGGGGCTCATTATAGCCCAAGCTTGGTATCCGTTTTCTCCCACATGTATACTGACACCATATCTGTTGGTGCCACTACCACTTCCACGCCACCTCCAAACCCCTTCTACCACAACCTTTACCAAAACCACACCACACCTTGCATCCAGCGCCGCTCGCCGTCTACTTATCAGTTTCCTACCGCAAGACCATTTTATCACTCAACCACCCAACCCGTTCTCCTATCGCGCCATCCCTCCCCTGCCCTCCCTTTAACTATTAAAAAGTATCTCTGCAATTTTAAATGACATCTGTCAGCGGCACAAAGAAAAAGGAAACGAGGGAAAGAAAAGAGTTCAGAGGGAGTTTTCTCCTCCCTGCTCTTTTCCCATCCCTCTTGTTGTCAAAGTTTGAAAAGTGTGTCGTTGACTTTTTTTTTTTCTTCCCCTCCACATTTTTCATTTCCTCTGAGTGATTAGCTGGTACACATTTTGACAGCCAAACCAAAACTAGAGATTTCACTTCTTTCCCTGTCCCCTTCACTCATGTGATGGGCGTGAAACCCTTGTCAGATGGGCGGCTGTCATTCATTGGGTTGTTTTCCTGTGTCAGATGTGTTAAATCTGATCAGTTTCTTAAGGTTGCGCATTAGAAAAGCCGTCACAACCAACAGCATTCAAGTAAACATTTAAGTCTTCCATGTTTATGCTGTTTGATTGCAGTGTGGGTTTAATGAAAGCTCGGTCTTATGTTGGTTTTGCACATGAAGTGTCTCAGTTCAGTGGATGATGAGGGGTTGTTTTTAGTATGTATGTAAGTGCATCTTTATATGTTATAGGTGGCTGGTCACTTTGGACTCAGCAGACATTTTGTATGTAAACAAATCCATAAGGTTAATCATTTTTAGAGCTTGGCAATTCAGTTTGTAAGGCCACTACAACAGGTTTTAAAAGGCAGCTCACAACAGTCACCAGTTACAGACTTTTTAACTAACTTTATCTACGTTTAATTAACTGTTTCAGCCTTTCAGAGAAAGCTTTGAATAAGAGTCTAAAAAAACTGTAAATTTCGGCATTTTAAAACTACCACTATTTTAACTCCACCAAAGAAAGTGAGAGCCCGTAGTGGACGTCCAGTCAACGGATGAGCTCTTTTCTTGTCTTGCTTGTTATATAGGAGCTGTTTAGGAAGAGAAGAGGCCAAAATCATTGGTTTGCTTGGTATCCTAGGAACTGCTATCAGTAGTTTGTACTCATATACACGTGATATTTACAGCCTTAGCTTAGACCTTGATACTCACAAACACCCTCTTTGGAAAATAAAAAATCACATTGCAGTCTTAATAATTTATGAAACCCATCTTTTCTTGCTATGCTAGAGGTTGTGACTAGAGGTTCCTCCAGTTGGAAAACATTAGCTGGACCCGGTTTTGTTTTACCTGGACAGCTCTTTAAATAAATTTGTATTTCATCTTAAGGCAAGGAGCTAAAACAAATTAACTGTCCTGGGTTGTGAAACAATATGAGGAGGCAGCAAAGCTCCAAGTAGTGCCGCTTTTTATGTCCAAGATGAGGCAGCAGCCTTTTTTACATGCATTTGCTTGATATTCCATCAGGACACAACACATTGTCATCCATGAAGGTTATTGCCAATATGGTTGTATTATGTTGTCGCTGTGGATGTGGTCTGTCTGCTTAGGTGACAGGGTTGATGTGTTTCTTTGAAATGGGTCCCAGCCCTCTCAATCAATTTTTATTTTGTGTTTGTTTCTCCAGCTTGAGTTCTTTTTTTTTTCTATTTATTGCAGAGAGCACATCTGTTGGACAACACAGAGAAGCTGGAAAGGTCATCACGGAGACTGGAGGCCGGCTACCAGATAGCGGTAGAAACTGGTACGTATTCTGTTATGAATTGGAAAAGGAGTGGGGCGGTGTTGGGTGGGGGGGTTCAAGATAGTGCTGAGGATGAGTGAGCGACAGCAAATTGTCTTGCTCATATGCGAGGTGGGTGGATGTGTGTGTGTGTGTGCGTGTGTTTTTGGAGGGTGGAAGGAGGGGAGTCGGTGGGGAAAAAAAAACCTCTTTCCTTGACGCCTGATGACATTTTCGGGAGCACATCAAAGGTGAGCCAGGGAGGGAGTGAGAGAAGTGTACGGGCGACAGATCGGGCGCTGCTTCTCCTTGCTCTGCTCCTGAAGAAAATTCAAGCATCACTATGGCTCAGTGTGTATGTGTTTGTGTGTGTGTGTGTGTTATGTATGCATGTGCATTTGGTGGGTGGTGCTGTGCTTTTTTTTTTTTTTTTTTTTCCCTCCACAAACAGATAGGGGGTCTATGAAAATAAACAATGTCAGCATTCCTCCTGAAGTTCTTAATTCAGGAGCGTACAAGAAAGAAAATAAAAACATCACTTTCTAAATAAATCCTCTTAAAAACACACAAACCTTTTTTTTCCCTCATTATCAAGGATGGTTTTAATCTTAAAATAGGAAAAAATCTCATTGGGATCTTAAATAGATTTAACCAGTTAGCATATTTCTTTTCCCCCCCCCCTCCCTGTCTTCCTTCCTGACAGTCACCACATTATTGAGGCGCAGTGTATTCCTCAGAGATATATCAAAGCTCATTCTTGAAGTATCAACCAGCTTTCTGTGGCTTCCGTTGTAGTTTTGAAAAAGTTTGTCAATTTACACTATAATCGCAGGGCGGCTGGTGTGCGCGACATCGACAGATTTAATAATTCAAGTCAAGGCAGGTTTGCACGGAGACCACTGGCTTTTGATGTTCCCTGTAACTTGCATTCACAAATTCCTAAATACAATCTGCATTCTCTGCCTAAAAATGTTGATTCAAATTTCCGAGATGATTCTGACGTTATTAGAGTTTCTCGATGGTGTCGAATTCTGCAACAGCCGGCGGATTTTTGTTCCGCCCTGCCGCAGCTTTCACAGTGACTCGTTTTGATGTTTTGCCTCACAGCTTGGTTGTTGGTGAAGAAGTGTATGGTGACTTAGCAGTGTTGAGCACCTCCTGTGTCCAGCGGTTTCTTCCGCTGTAGTCAGCCACATGCCCCTTGACCCTGTGTCACCAGTGGCTGTCTCATCCACTGTGCGTGCAGCTAGCTAAGAACAATGCCCGTTTATCCTGCCTCGGTCCCACACACGTGGCTCGGTCCACACCAGCTGTGGGGTATGTTTGTGGTTTGGTGGGGAAGCTTCGCCCCATGTCTTTAATCCATGACCTCTTCCTTTACTCTGCTGTCGATACCAGCCCTCCGCTCAGATGCACAACCTGAAATGGCGATGTCTCCAGGTCAGCTAGAGAATACATCTAAATAAGGAACGTAGATCCACTCGGCATACGCAGCTCTCTACCAGACTAATCTGCCAAGCTCTCAAATTTAATAAAAAGTGTTGGCATGAACATTAGGAAGCCAGATTTATCTACTCGGTTAATACAGTTTGACAGAGTTCACCATCTGATCCAAAGTTCTTTTATTTCTTTTTTCTTTTGGATTGTTCGCCCGTTTCAAATGATATATTTTCTCTTGTTGTCCTACTGTGATGCATTACAACGCTTCCCAGACATCTTCATATTATCTTGCACTATTTAGTCCATACTCCTGCCAGATTAGTGAGTCACACAGTACACTAAGGAAACTGGATTTGTGTTGAACTTGGTTGCTTTTACAGCCCACCAAAGATTTCGTTTATTGTTGTTTGTTCTTTTTTCACATCATCAAGTACAAAACAAAATAAATATCCAAGTCCTGCAAGTACTAGGCTTTATTCATGAGCGTTATGAAATGCCATTGGCAGTTGTTGTGGAATAAGCTTTGTGTTTTCAAATGCAGGTGCGGCATCCATGGATATTTAACAAGAATAATTAGAGCATTAAGTGTTTCTCCAATCAGACATTTTCTAGTCATACTGTAAATGCTACTCTTGCCACACATCTCAACTCTTCTTAGACATCTAAGCCCTAGTTTTTTACCAAGAGCAGTTTAGCATCGTTATTTTGCAGTAATTCAAAGTTGCATTCTCCATCCACAATGACACAGTAGCCCTTAAGAACTACAATTGACCAATGGGGGAAGTGGAACTAAAAGACATTATATTTCAAAGAGATAGATCCTGAACAAAGAAATGGCGTAGAAACTCTTTGCCCCCTTTTCTCTTCACCGCCGACAATATCTCTCTTAATGACCAGGAACAAAAAAAACAGGATGCTTCTAGGTCACATTTAAGGAGAAAAAAGAAGACTCTTAGTTCTAAGAAAAGATGAATCTTGACACAGTATCATTTTATCATAGATATTTTAGTTTTTTCTTCTTCTATTCTCAGTGTCTCTAGTGTATTTTGTGAAACAAAGGCTTGCCAAAAGCAGTGAGAGCCCTCAGAGGGATATAGAGGAGACTCTTTGGGCATGCAGAGCTATTTACCACACGCACCCTCAAGAAACAGGGTTCTCTGTTTGTCTCATAAATAAAGTATAGAACTTCATTAGTGAAGAGCACTGACTTGAAAGCCCAGGCATAGAGACATGCAGACATGGAGGCTAGCCCAGTTAAAGAGGGCAGTAAATAAAAAGGGAGGGCATGCAGTTAGCCAATTTAAAGACATTTGAGTCAGGGGCATTTGAAATGCCCAAACGTGGAGGCTTGTCAAATTTTGAAGATGTTGTTAAATCAAAGACATGCTGGATTTTAGTCCTTCCCGCCAAAGCTGAAGATATTTTGAATGATTCATGATGCTTGTTTAAGAATGAAAATAGCATGTTGTGCAACATATCCATGTTGCAATGATTTGTTGCCTTACCTTTCTATTCATTAAAGGTTAGAGACTGATTAGCAGTTTCTGAAAAGATATGACTCTATAAAACATATATATATGTATATTTAAAAATACATTCTGCTTTACATAGTAAAATTTTAACTCTTAATTTAAAAACTGAAATATTAATTAGTGTTATCTCAGCAATTAAAATTATTTGATGGCGCTTTATTGCACTTTTGTGAGGATGTAAATAGTTTAAGGTTGAAATGTAGCCTTGTCATAGCAGAATTCATTTTGTTAGCATGTTTGTGTGTTGCAAAGGACCGCTAAGGCGAGCGATCTAGCGTAATTCTAAAGGTAATTTTATAATAAATACAAGTTTACTGTAAAAACAAACCAGAGGCAGTATTTAAAGTGTCCAGTTCAGTAAATCATGCATTAAATATTAAGGAAACTTACTTTGAAAATTCATCCCCCCTTATGCTTTTCACAAATACTTTAGCAATGCCAACAAAATGAGCCGCTGAAACAAAGACGAGCACAGACAAAAGCATTGCTGCTCTGCATTTTAAAGGTGGCCAGCAAGAGGCTGAGACACTTCTTCTTAGGTGAGTGTTCTTGGTGTTAGGAGCCTGTAATCAATCCTGCAAATGAAAACAGCTCATTAGGGATTGATTTCAGCCCCGTTTAGATAAGCAGAGAGGGTTGGGGTACGGCCCCCAGGGGCCCCAGCCTAGCCCAAAGTTCACGCCATGCCAGGTAGAGAGCAGCACTGCAGGCTATCAACTTTATTAGGATGGAGATAAGCTGATTAGACCTTGTCAATCAAAGGTGCCAGTGACTCAATCATGATCCAGGGGATTTTTCTTTCTTTCTCTCCCTTTTTGTCTCGCTTCCCACTCTCACACTCTCCCTCTCTTTTTTGTGATAAATCATTGAAGCGACCAACAAAGTGGCAGCCATCGCTGGGCTAAGCTAAGCAGCCCTGCAGTTGTCACCAAGGCAGACGTGTGAGGACCCTGTGATGATGTGACGACTATATTAAAGAGTACATCAATTTGTTTTAGAGCAGTTTGATTTTCAACTGCAGTGGTATTAAAAGAGGGGTGGGGGGGGCAAAAGAGGGGAGGGTGAGCACGTCGGCGTCATCGAACAGGATTCCAGTGGCAGAGCAAGGGGTGCTGGGACAGCGAGAAATAAATAGATAAATGACGGAGTGACGAGAAATAAATAAATATGTTTTTGTAAACATTAAAAAAAAAATCTTCATGGCTCTCGTTTGAAGCAGAGTGTGGCTTTGAGTCTTGCTGAGAGTCCATGGGTGCTGGAGTGGCCCAGTAACACAACACACATTTGTCCCGACTCTCTATCTCTATCTCTCCCTCTCCATCTTTGTCTCTTTCTCTGTGTCTCTCCCGCTCGCTTTATTTCTCCCTGTTCCCTGTAAAGATCAGACTCGATGATTCTTTTGGTGCTGGGCCACCAAAGCGTCGCCTCAAATCCATAAGCAAACACTTAACAAATGACTTAGCCGGTTACGTTTATGAACACCAACTTTTATATTAAACAGAGGCTGTTGTTCTCCCTCAATACATTTTATTCAATTCTTTAACATTCAAAACATGCTGTTAATGTAGAATATTTTATTACATTTTTACTGATTTACACAAATAAAAATCCTACAAATAAATAGGTAATTAATCAGTATTTAAGTGGAATTAGTATTTTTGGAAATTGACAATTATTCTACAATTTTAATACATTTAAAGAGATTAGTTTGAAAATTTGGTTTGTTTGTTTTGCAAATGCAACCCAATTTTATACTTGATTTTTTTTGTATTAGTAAGTACTTTAATGATTTTTATATATATATTTTTTAAAAAGCATAGTATATACACACATTAAATGCAATGTAAATCTTTTTCTTATTAGCATGTTGCTGAATCTTTTCTTACTTCTTATTTTAGTTTATTCTCTCTGTTCTGCAATGTAGTTTTAATATTTTAAGCATCTCTTTTTCATTTCTCTTTTTAAAAGGACACTTTGCTAAAGTGGATTTCCTTGAGGTATAGCATAGTAGATCACTTTTTTTGTAGGCCGATACAATCGGCATGTTGTATTGTGTTCAAAAAGAATATGACGTTATTTGATAATTGTTTGATTAATAAAGCCGAGAGCCAGGACTTAAATATTTCACAGCTTGAATTTTCAGCTAAAGAGAAAGGAGGTCTTTTTAAAGAAATGTGCTTTAAAGCGGAAAACGTTTTTCTATAGCTATTTAAAAAGAAAACAGTCATTAAAAAAAACACTGCCAAAATTTTAACTTGAAACCATATTTCCTAAATATATATGCTTCAACGCATAACATCTTGCTCTCAGAAAATCTAGCCGTGGGTGAGCTGTTTATCGGTAAACCCCCGGTGGATGAAAGGCGTAGCAATAATGATTTTTTTCTCTCCTAATCGGACCTTGTCAGCAAGGCGTCTTATCGTGGAGAGGAAAATGACACCGATCCTATCGAAGAGCCTGGAGTCCGAATCGGCGGCGTGTGTCCCCCCCAATCATGGCCGGCCGTGGCCCAGTCATATCTAGCGCCGCCACAAACGGCGAGCGACGCTTTTTTATGTGGACTTCAAAAACGTCGCGAGTCATTAAAATTGCACCCACGTTTGGCAGCGGGGATCAGCCGCTCTGGAGCGAAAATGGGATGTGGGAAGAGGAGACTCACTAAATGTGTTAATTCCATCCTCACATGTTTACGGCTTAATTTTAATCTGTTTGAGGGAGGAGGAGGGGTGGAGGGACGATTGGAAATGGGGGGCGGGAGGGGCAATGAGAAAGCCTAGCACTGCAATAAATCGCCATTATCTTTGACACCCTAGGACTCAGCTGTTCCAGGGATTTAGGGGTCCACTGGCAACAGTGTATATATATCGTAGGGCATGAAAACACTGTTTACGCTTGAACTGCGGTAGCTAAGGTGCAATCACCAGTTTCAGGCTGCCCAGACAAAAGGCCTTACGTTCACAATGGCCAGCTAGCATACGGACCCTCAATGGAAGAGCTGAACCAACAGACTCAAGTATGTGTTTGTGTGCGCGCGCCTGTTTTCCTGAACGTGCGTGGGCAAGTCTCTGTTTCCCTGTGTATCGACAGGTGTTACTGCAAACATCCAAAAATTTGTTCGAGCTTTTGTGGGACTACAAAAATGCAAATAAGTGACATGTTTTTGCAAAGTTAAATGAACCTTCTCCAAAAATAGATCAAGAATTCTTGAACGAACAAAGATTGTTCCGTTAAGCTTACCGTCCACCAGCTACTACAGCTGCTCCTCGCCTCCTTGTGTTCCTCCATTAGGTCTCCACAGAGTGTGAGCTAGCATTAATAAAATTATGAGAAAATCTAATAATTAGACCTTTAGTCAGTTATTAGCTTCAACAAGGCTCTCAACATAATGAGACTCTTGGAAGTAATGATCTGACTAGAGAGCTCATTGGAGCTTTCCTGCTAAGTGTAAAAAATAAATAAATAAAAAAAATAGAGCGACAGACAACATTTTTAAGACAAATGTTGGTTTTAAGCATTTAAGCTAGGCCCTAAAACTTAATCACTAGCGTTATACACATTTAGCGACTTTATGATGGATATGAGATGAGATTGACCAAGCAACATTGACTGAAATCTTTTATTAACTAAAGATTAAACCACCACAGTGATTGCAACTGAACACAGGCAGCCCAACTGCTTGATTAGCATTCCTCAATAGCAAACCATGAGTCCCCAATGTCCCCAACTACGGCAAATAGCATTTTTTTGTGTGCGTTTTACTAGTCTATTTAATCAGAAAACACAATTTCATTAAAGAACAATGTCCTTGAGACGATGAAAATTAAGTCATTTTGGGACACTTTGTAAATTGGTCTAGATTCCTGATCAAACCCCATCCAAATCATTTATTGATATAATCTTATCCTTATCTCAAGATACAAAACACCCTCCAAATGCTAGATTGTGGTAAGACACTATATCTTAAAAGAGACCATCGTCCCAACCTTAAATCATTTTTTTTTTCTATTTTTAGGTTATAATAACTAAAAAGATACCCCCTGCCTTCTCGCATGCAGAAGAAAAAAGTGTAGCATTGACCTCTGGCTGACACAGAGAAAACTGAGGGAGGGTGGTGGGGGTGAGATGGAGAAAAAGAAAGCAGAAAGAGCGACGGAGAGGAGAGAGCTAAGACAACAACTGTGAAGAGCCGCATAGGGTTAAAGAAAAACTGTTTCAGAAGGAAATGGGAGACAAAAGCGCGGACTCGGAGCCCCCATGGGTGCTTTAAAGAGCCGCTACATCTGAGGTGCTGAAATATTAAAAACAGAAAAGGAGAAAAAAAACCTGAAATAAAGTAAAGGAGTGGGAATGAGAGGGAATTGTGCTATTTTGTCAACTGAGGACCTTTTAACAGAAAAATTAATTGAGTGATGAGAATGACGCAGTGAATGACAAGATGATTGATGACATTTAAAACCCGAAAACGGGGTAAAAAAGAAAAGAGATTAGACATTTATCAGAGTGAGTGGATAGGTTGCTGTATAGAAGCAAGAAATAGAAATAATGGAAAGGAGATTACAAAGATCCATAAAATATTTGAATGTTTTTTACTTGTTTACCAGGTTTTTTTTTTTTTTTTTTTTTTTTTTTTTTAAATCCTCTTGCTTCTCTTTGACCAGTGCACTAAAGTGACAACCATTCCTTTTATATATATATATGTATATGTATATGTATATGTATGTATGTGTGTGTATATATATATATATATATATATATATATATATATATATATATATATATATATATATATATATATATATATATATATATATATATATATATATATATATATATATATCTCATTTAAAAAAGAAAGGCAAGAGGCATTATACTACAAAGCAGTGTTTCTTCACAGTGAGTCTTCTGTCAAGCTGGCAGACATAAATGGGCAATTTTTTGATGCAGATTCAGCAGTGTTTTAAGGGTGAAAATTAAGGGGAAGATGGTGCCATTACCATAACATTTCCCTTATGCTTTGCACATAGTTATACAATAAAATCTGACGAATTGAGCCATGCACCTGTGATGGGTCCCTTGCAATATTCTGTTTGGGTCTTAAAACAATCGCACAGCATTTAAGACATTACTTCTTAATAATTGATTAAACCTTTTAATCATTTGAATTCACATGACAACATACAAATGGTTAAAAATCCTATTAGCAGCTTTAAAGCCTGACATGTATATGTGTAAGCCATGCATGACTGCCAGCCAGTAAAAACATTTTCAGAGCAGGAAGAATAATAAATAATGATACAAGATTGTAGTTTAGGTTTCAGACATGAAATTGAAAAAGTAAGCAGACGATAATGTAGAGTATAATAATGTAAGTATTTTGCTATCATTTATTTGCTGCATAATTGATATTATTTTTAGGCCTTTGTCTAAATTTTCTAATTAAAAAACACTTATACATTAAATTAATTAATACATATAAATAAGCCTTGCATAATTGTATTAAATGTAGAATACGTTTAATTTAAACATATTATGGTATCTTCTTCTACCTTATTCCATCACTTTTACCTTTACTACCCACTTTTTTTTTTTCTATAAATGTTTTTGTTTGTTTTTACAATGCTGCCAAATTTAATACAAATTTTGGGAAGACTTTTGTCAATTCATTTATATAAGTGTATTTATTTTTCCCCCTTGAAAACAGTCTCACACCACAGTTTGATATATAGACTTAAGAATAAATAAATTATTAATAGTCATATTAATTACTGCTGTCCTTTTCATATTACTTTCACACAGATACAGAATTGATAGATAAAAGTTTAACACTGTTACTCTCAGTGCTGACACCAATAACAACAGTCATAATATTTTAATATAGCAAGTGTCCATATATTATAGGGTCATAAAATGACTGTTACTGTGTAATGTTTATTAGAATTTTAGAAGTTTTTTTTTTTTTAAAGAACCTTTTCCATGTGAGGAAGTCTAAAGAAACATCCGGACAACACTGACTTCTTTTAGCTTTAAATGGTGTAGCTGGTGCTTTGTTGTTAGTCAGTGATGACTGCACTGTGTCACTTCTCATATAGTCACACAGATGTTTTTTTTTATGTAGCCCACATGAAGACCCTGTGGTGTCATGTCTAGAATAGATACAATGTGCAATAGAATAAGCAATACCCATGCTATTAGATTTAAATTACTTGGTCTTTCTTAAAAAAGTATGACTGATTTTGATCTTTGAGACAGTAAAGTGGTGGCTCTAGCCTTAAGGAAACATTTTGATCTTTTGTTAGAAAACCATATGAACCTAAATGCCGTCATTAGCTTGTTATTAATGTGCATCTACTATAAACATTCCTGGCGCCCCCCCCACACATCCAGTCCCCACCCTGCAAGGCACACAATTATACTGTACAAACAGAGTGGCGCATATTAGCCATCGCCGTCTGTCCTTGTTCCTTTTTCGCTCAATGGTTGCCACAAGAATCACACCTCCCCTCCTCTGTCAAAGGAGCTTCCTCCTTGGCTGTCCTGTGCCCATCAGACAGGGTGCCCGGCCGTTTAAGACACCCAGGGAACATGAAACGGAGCCGGGCTGAGATGTCAGCTGGTTGCCCCATCTGCCAGTCAGTGGGTTGGTAAAGCTTTTGTCCTGGGGGGTAACCTTAGGAGTGCAGTGTGTGCAGATAAAGTGTGTTTGTGTGTGCGTGCATGTGCATTTTGCTGAGGGACGTCAGACTCAGCATCACAGTTTTGAGCAAAGCGAGCCACATACAACATGGTGACCTTGTCCTTTTAATTTATATGCGAGATGACATTTCCACCAAAATTGACCAAATTTAAAAAAATAAAAAAATCTGATCTCACATCAGGGAAAATTAGCTGCTGTGTTTACTGGTGAGGATTTTTTTTTTTTTAAATGAAGGCATTTCAGGGGAATAAAATGTGCAGGTCTCACACAGTTGTCCAGGATCTTCAGCTGGATTGAAGTTAATTGGTCTCATTTCAGATCTGCTCACTTCTTATGGACCACAGTTGGTGGAGGAGTCGACAGAACTTTAAATTGCCTGAAACTTGTCTCTATTCTTTTCCTGTTCCCCTGCTAAATAACCTAACCTTGACAGTACAAACAGTTTGACTCTCATATAAATGAACCAAGGTACTGAGTGAACGCTGGCCGGCTGGTTGAATCGAAGCACATTTCCACTCATGCATTCTATCATTTGGTAGATAGGCCGCGCCCTTGAGCTGCTTTAGGAGGCAGGCACTGCTTGTTTTCACTCTAAGAAGGTGCTGAAAGGGGGCCTCTGTGTATGCACGAATGCACGCACATAATCCTTTGGACGGTTCTACGTGAGCCCAAGAGTTCCTAAAAAGAAAATGTATGCAGACAGCATGAACTTATTTATTTACCACTGGCTTATGCTTTTGTAGTTTCGCCTGTCAAGGATATCAGCACAAGTTAATATGTGCGCTTTTGTGTGTGCGTGTGAGTCTGCGTGTGTGTGTGTCTTTGCACCTCAGTTGTTTCACTCTCAGATAAAATCTGATTTATAACAACAAAGCCACCCTGTAATAATTTTTAGTCAACTTTGACTGTTGACTGCCACGTAGAAAGCTTCGCTTAAGTGGTCTACATATTCCCCATGTTCACATCAGTCAGTCTCACCACATGATGTATGTAGTGGTAGTCCTGAAGGGCTTATGCATGCACAGCTCTGCACCGGCAAGTCCTCCCTGAGCACATCTATGATCTTGGGTTGTTCAATCATCAATCAAGGCCAACTGCAGCGTACTGTACTGTCGCCCATCTTTTAAAGCGCAGTTGTGAAGGACTGGCTAAGATGGCCTAAGGGACACCTTCCTTGGTCAGGCCCATCTTAGGTTTGATGTGATTATGTGCGTGGTTATGACTACACAGAACAGACTTGACACATCGATGTAGACTTTTTAAAAATGTTTGGTGAATACTATCTGACAGGAGGGAAGTGCTTACTGGTATTTTTGTATTTGAATTCTTGGCTGTACTTTCTCCAGACATTTTTTTTATTAATTTTCTTGTCATTTTGTTGCTATGATTCCCCATTAGCTTTCAGCTATTATAGAAAATAGACCAAGGTTCATCTCAAAACGGAGAAACTTAAGTTTTTATCAATCGTATTTTTTTAATTTTAGTTTTACATTTCTTTTGTAGGTTTTTGTGGTCACATCTTTCATGCTTTAGGCCATTTTTTTAAAATAACTCTTAGCTCATTATTAAGGCAAATGTCTTGTGAGATAAATAAACATGCATCGAGCAACTATAAAATTCACTAAATCAAGAAAACCTGGAAAAAAATTTTGCCTAAATTTTAGACGGTATGGGCAGAGAGAGCAGACAAAGAAGGCAGTGCAGTGAAAACACTGCCAGAAAATCAAAAAGAAATATACAGTACATTCACTTTCTCCACAAAGCTACTCTGAATTCATTATATTATCCAGAATGGACATTCAGAACCATATGATATTGCAGTGATAGAGTTGCTTGCCAATTTTCCTGTGTGCTTGAAGTGAGGTATTGTGCTATTTTAATGAGCTGTTTAGACTAGTGGACGGTTGCATTTGGGTTTTAACAACCGGCTCAATGAGTAATTGTTATTGCCTCTTAAAGGCCAGATGTATGGAATTCATGCAAATATAGAGCAAAGGGAAAATAAGTGTGTGTGTGTGTGTGTGTGTGTGTGTGTGTGTGTGTGTGTGTGTGAGTGTGAGTGTATGTGTGTGTGTGAGTGAGGGTGTCTTGGAATAATTGTTTTCCAGATGTCCTTCTTTCATGTAAACCACACACGTGCTCGTGCACACGCACACACTTAAAGGACTGAACAGATGATGGTGATGATGATTAAGCTCTTAAGCATATGGAGATATTGTCTTTTAGTGTGTGTGTGTGTGTGTGTGTCTGAGACTTTTTTTTTGAACATTTCTGTTCCCTCAGTCTTCCGTGACAGGTTCACCCATCTCTCCTGGGGAGACTTTCACTCCCAATTTAGACGCAACCGTCATCAAGTGACAGCAATGGCTCCGGCACCCTACCTTTGCAATGTGACTACAGTTAACTTAACAAGTCTCGATATGTGAGCTCCATCTTTGATGTAATTGATTTGAGTAGTCTGAGCATCTTTCTTGCCAGGAAGTTGAGATTTTTGGTGGATCTGTCAAGATGATCTTTGGAGGAATGCAGGTCACTTCTCTTACAGTTTTAAAAAAGTTATTATCTTTTATCATGTTGCATGTTTTGTATGCCTCCTTTGCTGCTCTAGATGTCAGATATGGTGCATCCTATCTGTAAACTCATCAGGAAGAACACGTGTGGCCACACTGTACTCAGGTCTCTACTCCGTATTGCAGTCCATCTGTCCAGTCCTGCTTGTTTTACAGTGATCATAAATATCAACAGCAGAAAAGAAATCAAAGATCCCTCTGATATAAAGCTGTTTAGAAGGTGGTCATTTTACAAGCGAATTGTGTATTGTTTCAATATGTTTTAAAGTTTACATTGGACCTTTCGTGGGCCGTGCTGTAGTGTGAGTGTGGACACTTTTGTTGGGTTTTTTTCCCCCCGCTGATGAGATTCAAGTACAGTGTATCTATTGTTTGTTCTTGTCTTTGATGTTTCTCCTGCCTCTGCAACACCTTACGCTTGGATGTTGCATCTGTTTTATAAAAAAAGAAATGAATATCCACTTTTGCTTAAGTAAAACTAACTTAAAAGTGAAATGTACTAAACAAAAGAAGTACATTAAACTAGTTTATATATTATGAAATAATAATTTAAATAGTACACTTATGACATTTGATGAATAAAATTGAATTTGTTTCATATGCTTCATCTGAAATTCCCTGAAGACCTTTTAATCGTCTACCTGATGTTGTTACGCGGTCAGCCGTGCTCGCCTTTTAAAAGTGTTCAAATTTCAGTGAACGCAGAGTACACAAGTGTCTTAAACTGTGTGCATTTCATCACATTGGTGTGATTGTGTGTCTGTGTCTGTATATTTGTGTGGGTTGAAGTTGTGTTGAGTGACAAGGGCATGCGTCTTGAGCCACCTGGATTTATTTGGGCCAAACAAGAGGGGCCCGTGTCTGTCTGGGCCCCTCTTCTGTCCGCACGGGGGCCTCAGAGCCATGAACAGAAGGTACCTCCTCACATCTCACACCTGAGCTCCTCCCAGGCTGGGACCAACCTCTCTTTCTATCTCTCTCCCTCCATCCACACAGGCTTGTTTCTCTCTTTCTTTCACTACCCTCTGTGTCCTCTCCACTTCTCTCCCAGGCCATGGCCTGGCCTACTTTTACCTCTCCCACTCTGTACTCTTTGATCTCAACTGTGTTGGCACTTTCCATAGATCATGTGCATGTTTGAAAATGGCCCATTTGCTCAATCCTCAGTCTGTTTATGAATATACATTTCACAAACATTAACATGTAGTTAATAGTCTACAAAGAGAAGGATTCTCTCTCATGTATTAGCTGTGCTTATCGCAGTAAGTGATGCTAAGGTTTGCAGTAAAATCCCCTTTTCTGTTTGCTTGATGCACTCCTTTCTTTTCCAGACATTGAAAGTTTGTTTCCCATTTTTTCCTCCTTTTTTTTTTTGCTAATGTTTTTTTCTCTCCTTTCATACAAATCTCTCAACTCGGTTCCTGGAAAAGAGGCTTTATTCAGGGAGGAAATGTGTTTGCTTGTCTGTTAGCATCGTTTTCATTTGTGCTTGAAGTGACAGGGTGTGAAGCTGGGTAGGCGTGTGCATCTCAGAAGTCAAAAGCACAAACACTAACAAGACATCAAGTCGGCTGCTTTATTTTTTTTAAGGTAAAATCAACTCAAACTCAATAGGAATTGCGTTCCTCTGGTCAGTCTGGCATTAAATCGGGGATTTTTCTCCACACTGTGAATGCATTTCACAGAATCTTGGGAACAAGCTGCTACTGATTGCATAATACTAACATTTAACTCTGGGTAGAAATATAGTTTTGAGCTATGAAAAGTTTTAGGGTTGAGTCATCAGATTTATATATATATATATTTTTTTAGTTTGCTTACTGTAATTTAATTCAGTATATTACCTTATGATAAGAAAACCATTGTATGGCATTGATAGATACACATTATGAGGCTATACTGAGTCACAACCCAAAATGTTTAATTTTCTGTTATAGCTGTGTTGACAAACATCCAAAAATTCATATCATAAGCCATTACTTACTTAAATATGGGCATCTTCATCACTCATTGTGAAGAAATGACACACCCTTAATAAACTTAACTCAGCTGTCATCTCACCACTTTGTACAAAAAGTCTTAAATTCATGTCATGTGCATGAAGTAAACAGAACTAAATGTGCTTGTAATTGATCATAACTCTTATAAATTTTAGATTATTTGTAATAGCAGAACTGTTACGATATTGGATTAATGTAGCATATAGCAACAAAAGGAGTAGTAGCTCTGAGATGGGCTACCTGCTCAATATTTGTTGGAATACCCCTCGCCCCTGTGACACTTTAGAACTTTAGAACAGGGTTGTCAAACTTAAGGCCCAGGGGCCAGTATCGACCCAACAAAGACTCCAATGTGGCCCACTGGACAGCTATAGAAAATGTGACTGAATGCATAGATTTTAAACTGTATTTCCATAAGATTTATAGATTTTTTTTTTCTATAAAGATCCCCCACCACCACCACCCATTGGCATCCATACTACATTAAAGTACAAGAAGATTTTCTTTGAATTAAAAACATTATATTCCAATTTTATAATTACAGAACGATCTGAGCAATCAACCTTTTTTTGCAATGTTACATGTTTAATACACAAGATTATTACATGTGTATTTTCCCTAGTCTGGCCCACTTCACATCAAAGGGGGCTGCATGTCGCCCGCCATGTAAAATGAGTTTGACATCCCTGCTCTAGATGAGGGTTTCAACCTTAATGATAGCAGACTCTGAGCTATTACTAATATGGCCAGTTCCTAGTAGTATACATCGATAGTTAAACACTTTCAACCTTTAATTATGACCACTTTACTTGCTTGCAAATGACAGCTGTTGACCTTACAAGGAAAAATGCCTGAATCTGCCGTATACCGAAGTGTTAATTTGTGTTCCCTTCTTTGGGGTGGTTAAAGCTGGCTTGGTCTCATAAGTCATCAGCACAAACACTTAATTGAACCCCGCTGGTCTTGATGGGTGAAGCAGGATGTGGCGCAGCATCATAACCGGTGGCATGGGAAACCTGGCAATTAATTGGATGTGGTGGATGTGTCCGATTTAGTAGTATCAATTGAAAGTTAGCCCTTCACACTGCAGCATTGAGGTAATTGAGCCACTGGTCTCCTTGGACTCTTAGAGTTGTAGAGACTGAACTGTATCTCCAAAGGTTAAAATTGATTTGGCCGTATTGGGAAGGCCACTATTATGTATTGTCTAAAAAGTGGCAGCCATCAATCAATTATCTTCCACTCTTCACATTAAGGTTTGCTGTAATGATGATTCTGTACCAGCAGCACAAATATGTTTGCGAAACAGCCATAAAGTGTGCAGTCAAATGTAAGGCCTGTTACAATGCATCAATGTTTATGTGTCTGTGTTCACTGATATATGTGTGTGTGTGATAAAGAGGCTTCCTTTTCCCTATCAAACTAATGGTGTGACAGCCTATTCTTTAAGATGTCTGAGACTGTAATTAGTAGATTGCTTTGAGTCGGGCACGAACAGGGCACCGGGAGGGTCTGGGGGAGTAAAAGGAGCAACAACAAGCGAGAGACTAAAGAAGAAAAGGGCTTCCAATTTTATAGTCCTGATGGAGGTTATATTTTCTGTGACAACTGGACCAGAGTAATCAAAATGTGTTAATAATCCCTTCAAAGAGCCTAGCGGCACATCAGTAAAGAGCTTCACTGAACGCCAATCCCCCCACCAGACCCTGGTTCTGGCTGCCCCACCCTCACTGACCCTCCGTCTCTCTTTCTTTGCCCTTGCCCTGCTTTGTCTTCATCATCACTTGATCTAATCTGTCATGTTCATTCAGTGCTTCTTTTGGCTCTACCTTGACAAACTTGCAGCAGAGTTACAGTTCTGTATCTCCAGATAGCCCTGTCTATGTGTCATCATCTTTAGACTTGTTGATGCTACAGTTATTGCAGTGGAGTCCGGGCCAAGAAGAGGGTATCGGTCTGAGTTTTAGTCTGCTTTGGCACCCTCCTGCTTGAATCTGTCGCACTGGGATGACTCTAGGTCAGACTGTATAGGTTCCAATAAGTTATTCTCTTTTGTTTGAGGATTAACTCGAAGGTCAAAGTTCATAAAGCTGGCCAGATGGGGTCTCTAGTGCTAAACATCCATACCTTCTGCTTCTAAAAGGAGGTTGAGCGCCAGGATCAATGGACTCAATCGATGGGCATAGTGGTGGAAGTAATGCTGGCAAAAAGTTTGATTGCATGCATATTGATCAGAGTGAGGCTAAGAAGCTGTGAGGATATTGATTAAATTTTGTTTTTGCGCATATACTAGTGTAATCAGGCCTGCACAACTTTCAAGAGCCAAATATGACCACAGTGGTAATGTATGACACTTAAACCTAATGTGTTAATTATGATTTAATGAAAAGTGGTGATTAAACTTGCATCACCTGAATACAAATATGATGACTTTATATACTATATGTTTATACTAATATTCTATATGCAAGTTTTGCATTGTTGTCATTTATGGTAACTATTCTACATTACTAACATTAAAAGAAAGGATGCACTATGCTCTTCATGCTCATGATACTTCTCCCTCTCTTTTTTTTGTTTTTATTTACAAAGCTTTTAAATCTCAGCAATGACTTTTAAGTTTTGAGAGACATGGTGATTTTATTGAAGCAACTTGTCTCTGCTATCACTGTAGGGAACTTTTATTGGCATCATTCGTTCTCTAAGCCCTTCAGACTCTCTCAGACCAGGAAGCAACAATTGAAGTGCTCTGCTCGGTGCCCAGAGGCTTGGCCGCCTACTCCAGCAACTAAACTACTACCAAAATCTCACTGAAGCAAACAGAAACTAGACGGTCCATTTACAGTTGTCTTATCCATCAGAAACTTAACCTGAGCATTTAACTTAAAAACCCTTGTTGGATCCCAAGGAGTTCTGTGCACCTCCTTAATATCAGTGGACCGACAGATTTGTGTCCTACAACAAAGAAAAAAAAACTTTTCTTGATAAATTTTTCTAAATTAACTTTAAAGGCTCTAAGTACTTTTATCATGATATTTAATTCTTCCCAAATATATTTACATATAAGTGCTGAAACACACACACACACACACACACACACACACACACACACACACACAATCTTCAACCACAATCTTTCCTTTACTTTATAAACATTTGGATATGGACAATATCATTGTGAAGTATGAATGCCTCTTCATGTTAACTTTCCTTTAAATTAAGTCTCTGCCAATTAGAGAAACTCTGCCTTATTTAGTAGTCTAGTCTGAGACTGTGTGTCAGGATCAGTTTGAGCCATTAAAAAATGCATGGGGTCCAGGTGAGGTGCCCCAGCCCCAGTGTGAATTGGGAGCGGTTTGTGTGCCGTCTCAGGAGAGGCTGTGTCCAGTGTAGGGGCAGCGGAAGGGACAGCACTTAATAATAGAGCCACAACATCAAAGGCTGTAGACTATTGCTGACTGACATGGCATACATCATGAATTATTGTGTGTCTGTGTGGTTCAGTGTGTGTCGAGTTTTTTGTGGGTGCTCTGTATTTCTGGGAAATTTTATGCTCAGGTGTCTTGATGCATGCTCAATCATCCAGAGAAAAAAATCCCAAAAAGTTGATTGTGTTTCGTCAGTCGTCCAAGTGACAGCACATTTTTCCCACTCTTACTTTCTCTTCTCCTGATGTGCTGGGTTGATGCTCAGGTGTTTTCCACTAATCCATCACACGCGTGAGTTCAATAACGTGTACAAGCGTTATCTTTTTATCAAAACACGGCATTCCTAAATGGCATATATTGCTGTAGTCTGTGCTATGTTCACAATAGGGCCCCTACTAGGTGGTGTGGCTCCCTGGGAAGGCTAGCGTAGCTGCAAGCGCTAGAGGACTCATTGACTTTATAATGATTAGTGGTCAGGCCCCCAGCCCATGCTAGTACCAGGGGTTTGGCCTAGCCGCTGCTGCTAGCCTCTGGCCACAGCCGAGCACCACTATCGACTCACCCCTAGCCCCCGCTCTCTTTGGCCTGCTGGCGATGTGTCAAAACCCATTACCACAGAGTTCCGCAAGTACAGAGAAGGATCATTTTAGGTTTATCTTTCTTGCTCTTCTCTCACTTCTCCGTAGCCATCTCCTCTCTCTCTCCCTCTCATTTGTTCTTCCTCCATCTCCTCATCCTCCTCCGCCCTGCTAAAATGAAGAGAGAAGCACAGAGAAAAAGGAGTAACCTTTGACAAGAGTTGTTCCAGTTGTGGTATGTATGGCTGCGTATTGATCTGCATTGGCTTTAGGAACTATAGAGAGGAGAGTCAGCGAGTTGCTGCTGCTTTCAAGTCCCACTCATTTTTTTCTGGGGAAATACAAGGAAGTTTTAGATGCTTGTTGACCTCCTTAGGTCTCATAAGCTATGGAGATTTGCTTGGAGAAAGGGGTGGAGTGTTGTAACGCGTGTGCATGTGAAAAATAAGCTCAAGAGTGAATGGTCCAATATGTAATCCTCTGTCATGTTAATTTCTTGTGTTTGTGTTAGTGTGTGTGTCTTTGTGTGCTTGAAAAGATACAAAGAAAGTGTGTTTTTGTACTCTGTTGTATTATATATTATGTGTAGTGTATCTTTCTGCTCTTCTTGTTGAGTTTGACCTCTTGACACACTTGTTGGTGTCTTTCAAGTTATTGACCAACACAGCCAGTTTATCCAGATAACTATTTTAGAGAGTGGAACTTCTTTATTTTTAAAAAGCCAAGCGATGGTTTGAATTAGAATAGATGCACTCGAACAGACACACCAGCTCACACGTACACACACACAGCTCAGCGAGACAGCATTCTTCCGACCCGGCACTTCTTTTTCTGATAAGCTCAATCTCCCCAGAGAAAAGTGCCTGTCAAAGACTTTGTCCAAACAACAAGAAATCAGTGCCAAAAAAAACCACAACAACTAAAAAACACATACTTCTCCATCACTGTTCATCAATCCATCCAGTTGTGAATTCATTATTAATTTATGGAACTTTGGGGCGCGTTATTTGAATAATGCGGGGTATGACGAAGGGGGGAGCTGTGTGAAAACAACAAGATGACAACCACACCAAAACCACCCGAGGGCACATGCCAACACATCGCATCAGTGTCATCCTTTCTCGCTTTGCCCCTGTGGGCTTACTACTCTGCAGGTAGCCACAAACACACATATTAACATTTGGTATATTTTATTCTAAAGCATACATAAACATATGAAATTGCTTTTTTGCACAAACCTGCAAAAATACTCAATAGTTTTCTGATAGACAAATATAAAGCATAGATTCCACGACTCCCCCCCATCTCTCTCTCTCTCTCTCTCTCTCTCACTCTCACATACACTCACACACACACACTCACACTCATACACATACAAGAAAACAAACAAAAACACACACACACTCTCACGTTACGTACGCACCACGCCCTCAGGCTCTGGAGACGGCAGCAGTGGCATCAGCGGTCTAATAGATGGATCCTGTCTCCTTGTGATCTCCACTTGTCAGACAAGCGTCACACAAAGCCCAAACACAAATCAAAAACGCAGGTATGGGGCACATGACAGTTTGATAAGACCTTGCTGTTACCTCCCCGTCCATCAACAGCTAAGATGTTCATCCATCGACTTGGAATAAGGGTGTTAATGTGAGCCTGTCACATTGTTTGGGCTATTGATGTACCCGGTTTGCAAACTAATGGTTTGAGTAGTAGTGTTTGGTTTGTGCCGTTGGAGCTCTTATCGCAAGTTGACAGCGAGAAACCAACACGGTCGTTTCGGAGCGGCTGCTGTTCTGTGCTCTGGTCAATGTGGGGTGTTGCAAAACCTCAGTGAATCAGCACGTTAGCAGACTTATTAAACAACTAAGCACAGCCACGCTCCAGCACCAACACCTTCACTCTGATCCTGCAGTAACATCCGCCTCCGGTGTGGTTCTCACACCTTCCAGCTCTTGTTCGCTTAACACCCGAACATCACAGGTAAACCACAAAGGCAGCCAACTTGTCCAACAACACAGCACACCACCTTACCTCTCCTCCACCTCCTCTTCCTCCTACTTGCCAGACAGGAACAACCCAAACTAGACCACTGCAAAAACGAGGCACAACCCACCTTTTGTTTACCGCTCTCAAAGGTGGATCACGGACCAGTCCTGGTAAGGGATTGTGACAGAGGTGATGTCTAAATTAATGATTCATGCTCTTTCACACGGGCTACAGTAACAGCCCTGAAATATTAATGACAGCTGCAGAATAAATTTGATTCCCTTTTCTCTCTGATTATAATCCACAGGCGCGCTCACACACACATGTTTATTTATGCCCTGGAGATGAGGTATGGGGTCACTATTAGGAGTTCGTCTGCACACGTAGACACACACGCGCTCTACTTCCCTCTCCCTTTTGCCACTTGCTCTTGTGTACCACCTCATTGTTTTGGAATATGTACATATTTTTCACATGTGGTGAGCGATTGGGCTATATATTATACATTATATGCTTGTGCCGTCTAGGTATGATATACTGTATGAATTCTGCACATCTGCCAAGCAGAGTTTTTGTTTGTTATTGTAATTAGGCAAGGGGCCTTTTTCATACATTTTTTTTTTTTTTTTTTGGAGAGCATGACCTGAGTGGAGCAAAGAGGATGCAGGATGTATTACAGCGCTGCTGCCTCTTGGTGGAATTTCTGTTTTGGGGTGATCTGACTTGCAAAGCAAGACACGCCTCTGTTCAGGTCATGCCACTTTCGGATTTAGTAACTCCACTATTGGGGGCTTTTCTGGAACATTGTCAGTTTCACGGTGCTAAAACAACTTTCGGCAAATGCTTTTAGCAATTTCGGCTTTCTTGCCAAGTCATAGACAAGACTGGGTACTCACTATGTGACATAACTATAGAATAAAGTATGCTGCAAGTTTTCTTAGTATAGCTAAAAGTCAGCAGTCAAAATGACCCGTTATTTGGCTGTAGACTCTTGACAGCTCTGCGGCAGTGTGGCAGTTGTCTGTCATAAAATTTCCCAGATATCACTGCTGTAAGCCTAACTCACAGCAACATAAACTGGGCTTGGTGCACAGATAACTATCAGCTGTTTATGTCTCAACATGTCACCCGAGATCCCTGTCTTTTTCTGTCACCACTGTCCTTCCTTGTGTTTGCCCCTTACTTTTTCTTCTATAATGAGGAATGGAGAACAAACCAACAGGTTCTCTCTCAAAAGTTCCTCCCTACTGCTTACAAGAACAGAATGGATTTATTACAGTTCTTGCAAATCAGGCATTAGTTAAGTCACAGTGCCTCAGAAGGGGTTAGGTCGAGCAGAAGTACAGTGGTTTTACTGTTTTTTCGAGCATCACGCTCGTCTTAGCACTGATTTTGCAGAAGCATTTATGCTAAAATTACTTGCAAATTCACTTTTATTCCCAGTGTTTGTGTCCTCCAGCCTTTGTTTGTGCAATTAAACAAGCGATGTGCCTAATTACACATCATTCAGTTGTCATCTCCTCTCCGGGGACAGGCTCATGAGCAGAATTGTCAGCTCAGGTTTGCTCATTTAAATTCATCACGGTGAGCCAGTGCCGTCTTCTTGCTACTTGCCCGTGGATCAAAGATGAATTAACTGCTATTTTGAATTATCAAAAATAAAAAAAGAGAAGTGTAAGTCAAGATTTGATTTGATGTACATGGTAGCAGTCTCTCTGGGTTAATTTTTCATTTCTCTCTTTTGCAAGAGCCACCAAAGGTATCCGCTCTGATTTCAATTGGTTTCTATCCCACAGCAGGTGCTTCGTTTTATTGCGCCATATGGACATTTATTTATAACTTACAAGACTGTCAGGTAATTTCAGGCTAATCTATTTCAATAAAGTTTTATGGCAGTGATGTGTGTATTATATTATGTTACGGCCTGTGGACTTATGCTCAGTCATGTGTCGACGCTATTAAGGGTACGTATTACTACGATGTCGCATGTCATATAATCGGTTTTCCCTGTCTGTTTTGGTGGCGTTTAGCCTTGACTCGCTCAGCCATAGTGCGACATGACAGCGGCCACAGCGTCATGCTCTGTTTGAGGTAGAAAATATCAGTCAAGAGATGCTTTCTTTATTTTTTTTCTGTGCAGGCAAGCGTGCGCACAGTTTTTCATGTCTGATGGAGTGTATGCAAGTATTCCGTACATGAATATTTGCACGTTGATGTGTATATTTGTATATATGTGTGTGTGTGTGTGTGTGTGTGTGCACAATTCTAATGATGCCTTCCTCTGCTACTCTATTGGGCTGTCAGCACGGTGCTGGGGACTGTCACACACAGCACCCCCTCCTCTCCAAATCTTGCTGAGATAGGTCATTTTTCAGTGTCAGGACAGACGATTCGCATTGGCACCAGATAGATCCGGGACACATTGGACTCATTATTCTCTGTTTGCATATGTCTGTGTTGTACAGAAATGCAAGGTGACACGTACAGGAGACTTGAGCTGAAAACTCATAGAACTTTTTGCTGCTTTGTTTCCATTAGCCAAATGCAAGTGCTTTGCTGGGCATCTCAGACGTAGGACAAATATCCAGCTCATCACACAAATCAGAAATCTTATTAGTGGGATAACCGCATGTTAATTTCAGTATCACATCTGTATTTACTTATTTAGGCATTTAGTTCTTTCCCTGTATTCCTTTTTGAGCCTATTTCTGACCAGCATTCACATTGCTTTGTCCCACTTTCCCTAACGGTCCCCTTGCCCTCTTAGATTACCAGCCTTGCATTTTCCCATTTGACAGGGTAGGTGACTATGCGGGTAGATATTTGGCAATGTGGGGTAGATGGGGGTCAAGGCCTGTGCCCCAGCAGTGTGGTATTTTAATCTGGGCTATTTGTAATGACAGGCCTCCTACGAGGGAAGAGGAGTGGCAGGTTGAGAGGCTCTGACAGGTTCTAATCGCTGTCAGGAAAAGTAGCTGAAGAATGTGCCAGATATCCCCCCCCCCAGTCTCTCTTCTTGTCCTCTCATATAGCTGCTGTTTTGTTGTCTCTCTGACTCCTTGGCTTTCTCTCTGTTTCTTTTGGCCTGTGTCTTTTAAAGGTGAGTGAAAGATAGTTGTCTCCAACTATTTTGTTTTCGCTTCTCCTCTTTCTTTATTTTGGCTGCCATCCAGATGCCACTACCTGACAGAGTAATCCCTTCCTCCTCCTTCCTCCTCCCCATTCCTTGTCCACAGACCTCACCTTCTCTTTTCCACTGCTGTAATTCCGTGGGCTTAAATAACCAGACCAACCTTGTATAGCGCGAGTCTCATGGTCACTGGCAAGCTTGTCAGTTTATTGTCTTTGCCAGATAAAACAGGCCCATATGTCCTGCACGTATTTTTTTTTTATCTTAACTTTTATCTCAACTGCCTATTTGTTTATGCAAATAACTTATGTACGCTACACACTGTTCCAAAGTTGTCATGTAGTCTTGTAAAGCCCCCAAAATACCAGTAAATATGTTAAGAATTTTAACAAATGCTTTTTTTCCCCTTTTTTGGTTTTAGTAATAAAAAAGGGACATATCGCATCTTGGAAAGGCATATATTGACACAATAAATTAAACTTTTTCCTCATTTCCCATTCAGCAAAAAAAAAAAGTCAAAATAAAAAAATATAAAAGTGGTTCAGAGAAAAACAAGATGGCCAATAGAAGTTTTCAGGTTCAACACATACTTGCAGCTCTGCCTCTTTTCTCCTTTGGCACAGGACAAGGGCGGCCAAGCTTTGCCCAGGTGCCGTCTGTGCCATTGGCGCTAAAGCGAGGAGAAGCTGGCACACTTTGGGCATGGCTGCAGCCCCTTCTTCCTCAAAGGCTTGCCTCGTCTCCCTTCTTTCCCCTCATGGTCCCTGCTGCTCCGTAGCCCAGGGAGCTCATTAGGCCAGACTTCCTCTTCATTTAATCCATTTTTCATAGCCTAAAAAACAGTCCCTGATCTTAAAAATCCTGGCTAATTTAAGCCTGGATGTTGGGGAAAAGAGTGAAAATATCATGAAAAAAGCAACCGTGTGCATGCTTTTCATATATCTGATATCAAAATTAAATGTTTTTATAGTATTAGTGTGGCCAGAACAGGAAGATGCAGAAGCAGCACTAATATGAGCTGTTCTTGAGCAGAGTTTCAGACCTCAGTAGACGGTATCCTATTCCATCCACTTCCTTGACTTTTGTTTGTCGGTCTTGGGGGAGACCGATGTGTTAACTTGGCTTAATGAAAACATTGGTAATAACATGCTCCCTCTCCGTGTTCCTTTAATTATGTATCTCCAACTGGATACCAGAAGGCCCCTGTAGGATTCCAGCTCCACTTGTTGTAGAAGTGGAGTTTCATTTGTAACTAAGCTCCTGGTGGGGAAGATCTGTGTAGAGAAACTAACTCGTTCTCTCATGCTTGTTCTCTCCCCGAATCTCTGTCTCCCTCCAACCTTATGTAATTCCTATCTGTCTGACTTAGTTATTGATCAAGAGAAACTTAAATATATATTGCTTCTTTTGGAAAAACACACGATCAAGTATTGGTATTTCCATTGTAAGTGTACTGTTTTTACAGATTCTGTTGTACATGTGATCATTGAGATTCCTCACGCTTGTACAACTTTCACATTATATCCACATAAACACTGCCAAAGTTAACATCCTCAAAAGTTGTCCAAGGCTTTGTCCTTTATCTCGCTACGAGGACAAAGGTTTTTTTTTCTTCCCTCTTCCCAGGCAACCATCACAGCATTAATATACCTCCCAGGTATAAAGTGTTGATGAGTGCCTGTCTCCTCAGGCTGACACTTATTTCACCAAAGGTCTCAGAGCAGGGGGAGAGGAACACTGACAGTAGGGATGAAAAAAAAGAGAGCTGCTTGCATACCCAGCCAACGGATGTGGTGGAATTGTTAAGCAGTCTCGGCTGCCCTCTCGTTAGCCTCCGAGATGCCTGGTGACAGAGGTGAGGCAGCAAAAGTTGCGGTAGGTTGAGAGTGGGAGGGTCAGTGCCCCTAAGGGTACCATGCCATGGCCGTGCCAGGCCAGGACCCTGTGCCACTGTCTCCAGTGCCTCCGCTGTCAGCATGCCCTATGCCCCAGGCCACTTCGGAGAGGGCACGTGGGGGGCTGTCACGCGTCGGCCTCAATTACAATCACAGGATGAAGCATAGGAATAAGGCCCATTGTCACGGCTCATACAGCAGGTGTAATGGCTGTAATGTATCATAAAGTATCGCCAACGTAAGGATGCTTGCAAGAGATTTAGTGGCCATAGATTTTCTTTCTTAACCAAATCTGCATAACCCTAAAGAAATCTACCAATATTTCAATTCACGTTCAGTTTTTTGCTTAAACTGTTACTAATCTTTTTAGCAAGACCTACATTAAAAACATACTTAGCCTTTGACAGCACTGACAGCACTCTAACATAAAATCTTACACATTTAAAAAACAAACAAACCCACAAGCATCTTGGGATAGTTTTCTTCTTCTTACACATTTAGTGATCTTGAATTTTACTTCCATTTTCAGTGCATTTTTTCTTGGTTTTGTTAAAGTTGTCAGAGAAAGTTATCAAATCGCTTGGGTTTGCCTTTATGAATCTATTGTGTTTCACATAAAACCTTGAGATATAACCTTCAAGGTGTTGAGCATAGTGTGGTATTTTTCCTGTGTGTACCTAAAACTATTCAAACTAAAAAAGAAAAATAGTGGGCTCATGTGGTATAGCTGTAGGTGCACTTTCAAAAAGAAACGATTAGTTACTCTGATTTTATACATTTAACTTATCAAGTGAAGCGTGTCCTTTGCCGTTTTCATGTGACAAAGCAAAAGTTACATTTATAATCAGTGTTTGTCACCAAAATGCATTGTGTGTATATTTCATGGCTGATAGAAATGTTAAGTGTATTTTTGTTCCTGAGAATCATTATTTATATATTTAAAAACTGTATTGAAAAAAATATACCCATGCACACAACAAAGAACACATGTTAGGGTAAAAACAGTTCACATAAAAATAAAACAATCTGACCATTTTACCCCTCCCCCCCATTTCATATTTTAATATTTATATTGTTTACGTCCATCTTTGCAAACTTGAGGATTGATGTATGTTAGTCAGATGCTGTAAATGTTTACGCTTAGGTAAATATAAATATCACAGCAGCATCTATTAGCCGCTAATGAGGTCTGCTAATTCAATTCAGTTTTATTTATATATTGCCAAATCACAACAACTGTAGCCTCATAGCACTTTGTATTGTAAGGCGAAGACGTTGCAATACAAATACAGAGAAAACACCAACAATCACACAACTCCACCTGAGCAAGCACTTGGCGACAGTGGGAAGGAAAAAAACTCCCTTTTAACAGGAAGAAACCACTTTTAACAGGAAGGCCGAGGGTGAGGGGGAGGAAGACGGGAATAAAGACAATGTAAACTTCTAAAATGCACTGTAAAGCTGTGTTTGTGACGCTAGTTAGTTGAAATACTTCCAGCTCTTCTGGTCTGATAAATATACTCATGAGTAAAATCGCAGGTATTACAAGTGTCTGCTGCATCACCAGTGCCATTTTTTGCTTGTGCTGAATTGCTCTTTTCTCAGTAAATGCAATGAAAGTATTTGGGTTCTTGGTTATTTTCTCCTTTTTCTACCACATGCTGATCTCCACACAGGATCACCACACTTGTATAAGAATTCAGCATATTCGTATTAGATTCTTACTATAGAGTGCAGTGGTCATACCAAGCTGCGGCTGTTCCTGTCAATCATGGAGGGTTGCATGCCATCATCGTTCCCCTGAAGAGAAACGACACTTGGCTAAAAGAACCACAGTGTGTAAAAGTAATTTTTGTCCCACCTCCTGGTGACCAACCTGTCTAAACAACATTATGGCAAGATTAGCTTTGTCAGATGGCATACATTATTCATAAGGGGAAAATGAAAGGTATCTAAGGTTGTATTATTACAGACTTGATGACTTTTCAGTGGGTCTTTCTTTTTTCTCCTCAGTAAATCTCACCCTTATACTGTAAAACCCACAGGGAGCTGCCACAATTGTAGAAATTCTCCTCAATCTCTTTGTCTACCCTATTCATCAGCAACCTTTTAAAAGAAGAAAGCAAATTATTTTGCTCAGCAGATACGATTACAATGTGTATTACTCTGTTATAGATTAAAAGCGAAGGACTTTCTTTAAAAGAAAGAGTCTGAGACAAAAGAGAGTGACAGGCTGGGGAGGATTTTAAAAAAAAGAGCTGCAGAGTTTGACAATTGAGTTATAATATCATGTCCTTTATGAATAATTAATTTGATGGCACTAAGGCCCCTCAGAAGGTAGATTAAATTCGTTCTGCCATGTCTTAAAACTTAGATATGCTTCATTAGTGTGGAAAATGGTGGCAGGCATGTTGGGTTTTCACTTAGGCTGTTTTAGTTAATGATGTGGAGCAGGAGACACTTGTCACCCTAGCGCTGATGCACATAGTCATCGATTACATTTGTTTTGGTTACGTTACAGTGGTTTGGTTTAGGAGCATGTTTTTCCATCAATTTCTGCTTGTTGTGTTTGTACTGACACAATTTTCCTGATTTTGCAAACAACGGTGAATTTAAAATGAAAGCAGTTGATATGTGATTCAACTGTGTATTCTCATCTCCAATTCAAATGAGGTGTTTAACAGAAATTGTATTGGCTATAAAATGCTGCTACAGTTTAATTACAGCATTTCTCAGTTTAATTCAAATTTTTGGTCTCTGTGCTATTTTTAATTAAATATAGAGTTTAAAAGGTTTGAAAACTACTAAGTTCTGCTTTCATACGCTTTGTTTTTCACTTATCAAAAAACAATATTGAAACGTTACCAGACATCCTTGCAACAATACAATTTGATTAGATTTAGGAAACAACAATACTTTGCTCCTAAAGTTGATTTAAAAGTGAAATGCCTCTTCAAATGTGTCAGATGACCAACAGATTTTAACCAAGACTGCTTACAGCTACACCACTGTGGTCCCCTCACTATAGAGAATATAAAAAAGATGGCTGCCACGTTTTTGTTTTGTTTTTTTAAATTGCCACCAGGGGGCGATCTGTGTGGTTGCAAAAAAGACTTCAGTGTTGTCGATGAGAAAACGACTTTCTGTCTTCTTGACCTTTGGAAACACTTTCCTGAAGACTCCATAGGCTCAGTTGCACATCCCGCTCATATTGAATACAAAAAAAATGAATTCCATTTTATAACTTTTTTTGTGCTGTTGTTTTATAAATTAGGAGGAGTCTGGGCTACACTCAATTACACTTGATTGTCAGTTACAAGTTGTTAACCAGTGAGTCTGCAGTTTCATACTCGGATCTACCCTTTCACGTCACATACAGTTTCAAAACACGATAACACTTTAAAAAAGGACTTCGGAAACGAGTGGGTGACGTCACGGTAGCGACATCCATCTTTCATACTGTCTATGGCCCTAACATCTGGGGACCAGTAAGTATTAATTGTCCAGAGGCCTGTACAAATAGACTCAAGGGCTCAACCCCCATGGGAAATATAATTCACATGTAGATGTGTTTAAATGGCTCTTTTATGTTGAGCACTTGTTGGCTGGTAGTGCTCGTCTGTTTCGCTACTGTAAGCATTTTTTACAGCCAAGCCACTGAACTTTTACTTTTGAACTATTTGTAACATAATTTTATAACACTTTATGCCATTTCTTAGCGAAACATGAATTCATGGTTGACACTGGTTAAAAATCAAGTCTTTCCTGAAAAATCAACCTTTCCACTATATTTATACATAAACTACTTACCAACCAGATTGAACCTGTTAAGCAATGTCCATGAATGTCTTGTGCTTCGTTCGAAACAGGTTTGTATTACCTCACGAGATCCTTGCAATTACTAAAAGCATATCTATTGTGCGACACTCACATTTAAAGTAAACACTGGAGAATTTTCACGAGCTTTCATTGGGAGAGGATTTGAGTCTTCAACACTAGTGGAAAAGTCTAAAGGTAGCAAAGTAAGTTTGAATGAACAATGTACCCTGTGCTCAAGAACCTTGACAAGCCATCACATGCCATGTATTCACAGCGGCAGCTGACAATAATCTGTCTTCAACTCTGTGGCCTCGGTCATTGTTAAATGAGGCACATGATGTGTGTCTCTTTTGTAAGTCCCCTCTGTGCCTCATTCCCCTATAATAGCAGTATTATTTTCCTTTTACCAGAGCAAGGAAGTGTGATGGTATTACCCCAAAGTAAAACACAAACTTCTGTTGTGCTGTCGGTCAGAGCAGCCACTATGACGTCCTGCTCTGATAACAGGCTCCAGTGTTGCTGCCTCAAATGAGATTTTCAGAGCATGTTCGATTTGCTAAAGACAAGTCTATGTATCATGCGCACATAAAAGAGCAACTATTCCCGTGGCATTATGTAATTTAAGCAGATTACTTCTATCAGATTGGACAGAAAATTTTACAGCTAAATAAATTCGGTCTTCTGATACACATCCTACTGAAGAAGAGTATTTCATTTTAATGCTTTTGGCATCAAGAAAGTCAAACCTTCTTCAGGCAAATATTTGAAAAAGAGTTGTAGGACTTTTTTTCTAGAAGGTGTTTTTAGAAGCAGCCGGCACGGTTAAACGATATCTCTCCAATAGTTGTTTGCCAAGTGCTTCAGCATTGCGTTTACTATTTCATTAAAAGTGCCCCTTTCAGTGTAACTGATATGAGGATAAAATCTTATATATGCAAATGTTAGAATTATAATGTAATGTTTGTAATGTTATGATGTAAGATCAAAATGTCAGTTCAATTTCTATTATCTTGAAAATCACCAGCTTTTAGCGTGTATAAAATTCTTTAGTGTAACCTCCACAGCTCAGGCATCAGTTTTGGTTTGTTTTTTTCTGCTCTTGCGGACGTCCTTCATCCGCTCATGAGTACTAATGAATTCAACATTTGTACAAAATAATCTTGGTGCTTCTAACTGTCAGATCCCATCAGTGCATCCACTTCTAATGGGCTGTGCTTTCCATTCAGGCTAATGTTTGATGCCTCCGACAGTCCCATCTCTCTACAGATTGTTTACTTTCAGCTGTGTTTGTTTTACTTAGCATTAATGTAATGAGTATTCATTACGTAAAGTGATCAAGTCGAGATGGGAGGGTGTGGTCTATTGGCTTTGTTATATTCACAAAGAGAAAGCGATCACGAGTCAGGTAGCAGTCTGTCAGAGACTAATCTGTTCAGCAACGAGCAGCATTATCGAGATCATCCAAAGCGATGGCAAATCTTTTCTAAAGGTACTGCAGCTTTTTCACGGCTAAATCACTTGACAGGGAACAGCTGGGCAGTCGAGCCGCAGAAGGCATCCAATCGTCATCAGTTTGAACAGGAGTTGTGATCAAAACAGTCTAGAGGCTCCTTTTGTCTGTACTTCACTCGGTGTTTACATCGGTTGCACGATGATGCCAATCCAGTAAAGCATCTTTAACAAGTTATTTCGTTCATTCAGGAACAAAAACCTATAATCAGTAGGTGTTGAAAAGTGTTAAATACTCATAGCATGCTGTAGAAAAATAGATGGAGGCTCCCAACAGACCTTGTCAAAACATGCAAATGAGCCTGACGCCACGTCCGTCTTTGACAAGCATAATTAAGTTGCTCCAATTCAGGACATGTTAATAAAGAAGACTGTAGGCCTCCCCCAGGTCTTCACTAATCATAAAGCCTTAAAGCTTTTGTTTGCACACGCATGTGTGTGTATGAGTTTGTGTGTTGTATTTCCCCCCCCCCTCCCAATCTCCCATTTTATTGGATAATGAACTGTTGTAGAGTGTTAGATCTCCTTTCGCAGTCTTTCACTGAGTTTGAGGAGATAGGCAGGCACGAGCTGCTCGAGGTGCGGTGTTGTACAGATAATTAAAAGGCAAGAAATTTGTGTTGCGCTCTTTGATCTGCCTGTCAACTTTCTGATTAGAGACGTTAAAGCCTTTAATCAACAGTAATGCGATGATTAACGCTCCTAAACTGTTGAAAACGAACCAGAGGAACGTCAAGTTTTCCCTTTATTCTTCCCCTGCCTCCATATATCTTTCCCCGAGTCCATTTCCGAGAAACTGGCAAACTTTTCACTCCAGTAGAGGTTGTTAAATAAGATGTTGTATTTGATTAGGACCAACTGACAAGTCGAGTTCCCCCTTCATGCGGTTTTGGCATAACTGTAGAGCTCAGATGAACTCTGTGTATTTGTCTTCCAAATCCAACAGAATGCGCTTCTATTGATTTTGTCCTGCACTACCGTCTTTATTTACTTTAGCCCCGACTAGATATGGTCATAATGGTATTATAGTGCTTATATGCTGCTGTGCCTTCATGTATAGAGCTACTTCGCTCATTATAAAATCTAATTATTTAAATAGTAGCACTTAAACTCTGTATTTATTATTTAGCTCGGCTGTTGCTGAATAAAGTTTAATATAGTAGTGTTTGTTTGTTTTTCCATGTACAATTTTTTTTTAAATCATAGTTGCAGTGCGGCCACCACAATTGTGTGACACAAATGTCAGTGCTATGAATAATGCATACACAAATTAGCTTGTTCGGGTACGAGTTTTTAATTCTATACTTCATACATTTTTTACAATTTCGACCAAGTTTAATCAACACATAAAAAAACCCTTTCTCAGTGATGGAAACAGAATTAATAAGTCAGCTGTGTTTGAGCTTCACAATTGACCAATCAGGATATGAGTTGTGGTGGAATAGGTGTACAGGCTGACCAGCCGTCTGTAGAAATTCCCAGTTTTTTAATTGAAGACCTCAGAAAGCGCTGCTCCTGCCTACACATTGTTGCATGTGGGGCAATCACAGCAAGCACCCAAGTCCATTAGTTTTCATTTGGATGGTTCAGTGAGACTGGTTGATTAAGTCCAGGCAAATTGCATGTTTCAACCCTCAATCTCCACTCACTCCTCCCGCCTCTCAGCCCTTTGCCACCAGCAGGGTTGTCGTTCAGGTTAATTTAATCTGGTTTGTTATACATTTAAAACACAATAGCTTTGTGGCTGTCTAGATGCCTTGGCGCAGCAGTTTGCTGTTGTTTATTATTGTAGAACTTTGCATATGAATGCTCTAACTGTATTGTTAATTACACTTACAGTAAATATTCAGATTCTATTGTTACTAACCCATGGTAAGAAACGTAATACGTGACTGGTCAAAGTTTGTGCAGCTGCGTCCACAGGGACGTGTAGGTATGGGTAATTTCATAAATGTAAAACAAGCTGTTCTTTTCCAAGACTCATCAATTTTCATTGAATGAGGGTGAAGGGGACTTTTGCTGTTTTTCCTTTTTTGTTTTTTTTAAATGTAAATCTGGCGATCTGAGAATTTGACTTTGAGGCTGAGGTGAAGGGAAAAGAGGAGGGGGAAGCTCAAATGGAAAGAAAATGTAGCTTTCAGTCCTCTCCACCCCAGTTCAGCCTTAAACAAATGGTTCTATTACCAGCTGCTCTCCTACAGGCCCGGTCATTTATACCCATTAAACTTGCGTCTTATCACCCATAAGACGGTCTTGCGTCTCTCCATCCACCAATTGTCTATAATCAGCCATTTAAAACAGCAGCGGAAATTTCTTTTGTGCCTTGCTTCGGTCTGACGGACAGGCAAACGAGCTGGGAGGAGGGGGGGACGGGGGAGTAGAGAGGAATATTTTCTGTAGAATGATGAATAAGCCAAGTTGAGTGGCTGACTAACAGAGATCTGTCTTAATCAGAAGTGATTTGTCAGAACAGGAGCTCTGCGGGGTCAGGGCGCAGGCGATGAATAAAACAGAGCCTGGCGGAGTGAAGAAAGGCCCCAGAAATCCACCCTGACTGCCCACCACCACTCAAACACATGCAAGGGGAAGGGCCGATGCATGGGCAAGTCAAGATAGACTGGGATGGTCCAGCTTCACCCTACACAGAATATTCCTTGTTTTAGACTTTTAAGTATCTAATGCTCTATAAGTTCACTATCCCAAAGCTGTTAAAAGATATTGACGGTAAAACCCAAAAAATGTCACTTAGATGACCTCCTTCTTCTAATGAACCACCACAGCTGTCTTTGACTCTTGTTAAATCATAAATTGCTTTCATTGCGATAAAGAAAGTTCCTCATTAACATTCGGTAGAGTTTATTATTATTATAAGTAATCTGTCATAACATCACTGAGCCCCCAGATGCTACATGCCCCTCCTGTGACCTAGCAGTTGGCACCTCTTTATTTTGAGCTATCGCTCAGTGCGAAGGCGCTAGCCTCATGGCCTGTGGGCTCAGCATTACAAATACATCCCATTGTGGGTACAACTTTGATGGGGGTGATGAAAGTGTGTCACCCGGCAGCTGTAGACTTGAAAAGTCCTTAAAAAAAGCTCCTCTGAAAGTGTACAAAGACAGGTAACTTTATTCACCTGGGAGTCACAGGCATACACGTTGACTGCCGCACTGTGTGTGTGAAAGTGTGTTTGTGTGACTGATGGTGTTTGAGAGAGAGAAAATGCATGGTCTTACATTTTTTAGGCCCCTCCTTACTTCCCCCTCAGCCCTCCCATAGGTTTCCATGGGTTTGTTGGAGTGTATGGATTGTGTCTGGATATAAGTGTGTGTGGTAACCTTCAAAAAGTGGTCTCAACTGCTTAATGAAAAGGAGCTGTGCTGAGCCTCAGAGCCTCAGAGCACACCACTGTCAGGTCTTGTCCCCTTTTGGCTCAGGGGAGAAGGAGAGCAAGCAAAAAAATAAAATAAAATAAAAAAATGCACCACAGAAAAAGAGACAGGGGCCCTCACACAGTGTATACGCTATGAAGCACATTGTGTGAAATAGATGATGGCTCCAATTAAATGTGTCCATGGACTGGAGTAAAAAGTTGAAGGCTATAGAGGTTTGGACTTTATCCAAATTGTTAGTTGTTTGAGCCGTGTTGTCCTAAGCAATGTGTGCAGATAAGGGCAGGTTATGATTTTTATTTACATAGACATGTTTTTTTTCTTCATAACACGAGATGGTGAGATGGTAAAGCAGACCTTTTCTGTTGTCATCAAGTAACTGACAATTCTTCTTTATTTCGGTTTGTTGTGAAATGCCAAAAATGTTTGACCTAATTCCCTAAAGCCTAAGATGTCATCAAAATGCTTAATTGGTTATCGGTCCAACTTTCCAACATTCAGAGATATAAAGTTTAATATTGCATATGACTTTAGGCAAGGTGCTCACACTCTACAAAAATTCAGTGTCTCAGCCAGTCTGAACACACAAATTTAAACTGAATATTATTACTATTACTACTAATATTAAAATGATAAACGCTACAAGACAAAAATGCTCATAGTTACAGCTAAATATATAAAACAAGGTATTAAATACTAACAGAATTTTTTTTTAATATATTTATAAACATATTCTAAAAAGGATTCTCTTATGATGTCAGTAATTAAAACTGTCTTCCATCCTTACTGGATGCCATCACTTACAGTTGGTACTATCCCACTGATGCTGGAGACTATGGGCATTTACTTCTTTGCTTATAATCTATGAGTCTTTCTTTACTTATCAAATTAAATATTCCACACTGCCATTATTTCACCCCAAACCTCCTCCTTCCTCAGTGTTGACTTCCCTGGCTTCCTCCTTGGACACTTATTATTTCATTTTCTTCATTTGATCTTTGTCATTTGTTTTGTTGCAGACAAACCTGCACGTTTCATAAAGCTGACAGTAATTGTGCCTGTGAACTTGCGAATGGTTGCCTAATATATACATATATGCTATAAATAAATGTGCCTATCCAGTACTCAGTCCCTTCTTATATGAATATATTAATCGTTATCTATAATAATTTAACCACACCATTCTAAAAGCATTGCTTTTTATAATAGATAATTGTATAGAATGACGTGTTTCCAATTGCAGTCCTTTCAGAGTTGTTTTTCATGGTGTTGTAATGGTTTTGTTTCTTGGTGGTAAAGTGTAGTGGAAACAATATATGCGGGTTGGTTGAGGTTTTTTTAATACATTTGGAGCTGACAAAATATCCTACTCCAGCTATGTTCGGCTTGTTCAAGCTTTATAGATTACATTACATTGCACCTCATACTCTAGTAAAGCTAATTACCCAGTAAAATAGCCTTCCACCCCCCTCACCCCTCCCACTGCCATGTAATTCTTAACAAAAGGTTGTGATAAAATACAGCAGGGCTCTGCTATGTCAATAGTCTTTCCGTGTATTTAAGGGAGAGAAAAAAATCGTAACACAGACATTATTTTCCCCTCAATCTAATTTGTGCCTTCAACTTTTCTATACTAATTATTTTCTACAGTTACATTACAGGAGCAAGTTAAATTAAGGCTCTCTGGTGCTGATGTAAATGCAATGTAATGGAATAATGGGCTTGTTAAATGGACCTTTGGGGGACGGAGATCTTTAACAAGAGAGTCAGAGCAAGGCCTCTGGGCCAGGGTTATTTAAATTGTTAATAGCTGTTTAAACAGGAGGGGAATATTTTATACACTAACGAGCATTAAGTCAGGAGCATTAACAGTGAATTATTTTGCCTCTCGGTTTTGTTTTTATCAACTGTACTTTTTTCAGTTTTGTTTTTTTTACATAGCCTCCATATTTGTCGTGGTCATAAATTGTGTGTTTATTTAGATTTTATGCAGTTAAACATCCTATGCAAACTTGAATATGTAATATGTCAGCATTGCAAAGGGCAGAAAAAACTACCAAGCAATTTAAGGTAATTTCATCATGAGTTTATAGCTTGGATAATAGGGACTAGTTTGCTGTATTTCTTTCCACGAGTGGCGATAGCTTTGGGTGAAAGTATATGATTAAGATGCAGTACAGGTCACAAAATGGGAGTCTTATTTTTTTTTTCCTAAAGTTGTTTTTTTCCCAGTAACTAATGAAGATTTACACAGAACTAGTCAGCAGGAATGAAATTAGATGAATGCAAGTGTAGATGCATGCCAGAGAATGAGTAAGGAAAGGGTGGATGCTTGAGATCCAATCAACACAATACGTCCTTTGGGGAGATGACGTGTATACCTCTGAAGTCAGTGTAGGGGAAGAAAGTCATAAAGGAATGATGGGAAATTTTTTTTGGAGGACTGGAGAGAGACCTGACAGTGAACAAAATGTTAATCATAACAAGCCAACTCAAAATACTATTCTGGTGACTGCAAATGATTTGACGCAGCTGTGCTCATGGCTATCCATCAAAGATGCCATGATTGAGCTTATGCAGTGTCTTCAATGTCATTTTCTTGTAATAACATATTGATTTCTTTTAATAGAGGAACATCTTGGGTAATGACAGAAAAATAGAAAGGCAAGGTTGTGCGTTCTTGCTCCCTCACAGTAAGGTTACAAAAATGGACACAACTTAAACAAGACTTGTATTGTGATTTCCTTTTTTTTTTTTCGAGCAGCTGTTAGATTTGTCAAGGACGGTCATTCACTTGTGGGTAGTGTATACAGTCAGCATGGAAAATGCATCCACAACAGACTCGGTTGTAGGTCCAAACCATAATCGCAAAACACGCCTTCGTGCACAGTGCAGTGTCTGTAACGATTGCTTAAGTACCTGGAGCACAATGTCTTAGGAGGTCTTTTCTTCCTCTACCTCATCCATCTTTTTACACACTGCAAACCTCTCCAATAATGCACTTGCCATCAAAAAAGAAACCCTCTGCTGCTGCAGTGCTTGTCACACTCATTTATTTAAAAAAAAAAAAAAAGAGCCACAGCCCTGACAGAGATGGATAGATGTGCTTATTTGTCTCTTTAACAGAAGATTTCCGCTTCAACTCCTTCCCTGTTTATCCCTTGTTCTTCTCCGTTCGGGACGGGGGAGGGCTTGTATTTTTATGGTTATTAATACCTGCGCTCAGTCTTTTAATCTGCCCTATTTGTCACATGTGACTGTCTGACTGCACTGTTTAATCTGGGTATCCTTCAATCTGTCTCGTCCCAGATTAGAAATTAATGAAGGCAGGAAGAGACACATTTGAGTCAGTTACAGTGCGAAGGGGGTAAAAGGGATGGGATGAATGGGAGACGAATGTCGTTCATTTGACAATGCTTTCTCTTTTTTTCCCTGCGTCTCCCTGATCCCCGTTCTATGCCGCTCTCTCTCTCTTTCTCTCCCCTCTTGTTTAGCTGCCAGATGTAGCCCATTTTTGCACTGCTCCCCCCAAACAGGCGCTCAGCACGTGGGCCCTTTGGTGTGCGGCACCTGTGTAGTGTAATACAGTCAGCAACTGTGTTGTTTATTCCGGATTTGTTTGGTGCGCTTGAAAGCCTGTCTTTGATCCATGCAAAGATTCTTCACTCTTTTTTTTCTCCCCTTTTTCTCCTGATTCATCCTCTGCCTTATTTTTAAACACTAATGCTCTAGCAGTATGGTTACATTGATGGCACCGGTGGGTTTTTCTGGTGGTGGTGGGGGGCATCTTATTTGGTTTATCTTTTTTTTCTTTCCCCCCGCCTTTCTTTTCTCATTCCCAAGGGACAGGAAAATGACAGTGACCACTGACAAGCTTGTCAGGTGCCTTGTCGGGGATGTTTTATAACTGTGCGTTAATGTGTTTACAACTACAACTGACGAGAGCCGTTTAAAAAAAGGGAAGAAAAAAAAGAAAGGAGTAATGAATATTGCATCGGCAGAGTGGACCCCACTGGCAGGCTGGATGCTGGGATGTTGTTGTCTAGAACTTCATGTCTATTTACTCCAGCATCTTAAGAAAGTTCAACACTTCCCTCAGATGCAGTATTCTTCTGTCTGTCTGTCTGACACTCCTAGACAGCAATGTCTGTGTACACACTGCACAAATATTACACATACCCAAGTAGGTCCAGATGTGGAAAAAACAAAAAACAAATTATTTCTACATTAATCATGATGGTGAGGATGATTGACAAATAAGAGATTACAGCTAAAGTGAGTGCAAGCCAGGCTTTCGCAATCACCTAATCGTTCATTTGTTTTATTTTATTTTATTCATTTCATCACATGGCGGAACTTTTTGGACCTGCCATCTTATGCTGGATGCTCTTTTCTTGCAGAACAAGTGGGGCAGGAGATTCTTGCCAACCTGCACAGTGACCGTGAGAAGATCCAGAGAGCTAGAGAAAGGGTGAGTGCACACCTGACACCTGCGCACACTCGCGCATCTGTTCTAACAAGTGTTCGTGAAACGGTAAGCCGTTACGGCCAACATTTGCCACTTTTGTACGGCTTCTCACGTAAACACACAAACGAAAGCTGCCTCACACAACTGTGAGATACACCCTCCTCGGCACGCACTAAGTCAGCAGATTTATATAACGAGAAGCAGCTCAGTGTGCCCGTTTATGGATGGCTGTGTTTGGCATTTGAGTAGGTGTTGCTGTCAGCTCACATTTTTTTGTTTTTTGCTTTATTAGTGACGTCAGCTCCTTTAAACACAACTGTCTGAAAGATATCAAAGCATGCAAATGTTTTAAATTTCAGTGAAAGTAAGATTGAGGTAATTGCGTTCAGACTCAGTAGTGTGTGTGCTGCTCTTCTCTTGGACCTGGGCCCCTGCAGCCACATGTTAAATGAGCAGTGACTAACATTGGTGTTTTTAACAAAGCACCTAAAATGCTGCAGCTCATCTTTTAACCAGAACCCATAAACGTGAGCACATTTCCCCTTGCACATTCTTGCGCCTTTTAAGATGTATTTTAAGATTTCATTATGTGCTTTTAAAAGCCTTAATTGATCAGCACCGCAATACATATCTGAGCTACTAGCTCCATATGTTCCCCTCAAGATGAATTGTACAGCACTTTGTCAAACTTGTGTTTTTCAAAAGTGTTTTATAACTAAAATTGGATTGGATAAAATGTTGAAATATGGCTTTCTTCCCCCCTTTGCTTCCTTTCACTTAAAAGGGGTTAACTTTGCCACCTGCCGTCCTTCCTCGCCCACCCTCCTGCACTTTTCCTGCACCCCTCTGCCGTTTCGCTCCATCCTTCCAACTTTTCCTCAGAGAGCCCTCCCAATCCTTAGTGCTTCCCCTCCTTACGTACAGTCAGCCAAACAGACAGGTAGGCAGAGACAGAAAAGACCAAACACAGGAAGGGGGCCCAGCCCTGTTGGCCCCCTCAACGCAGAATGCTTAAAGATCACAACATGGCATTGGGCCTCGCACAGCAGATTTCAAAGGAAATCAAACATCTCCTTTCAAAACGGTCCACAGCGTCTACTGAGAGTACCTGCTCTCTCTTTCTTTTGCTCTCTCTCTCTCCCTTCTTCCCATGAGTCTCCTCTGCTGAACCACCTCACCATATGTACACAAATGCACACGCACGCACGCACGCACACACACACACACACACACACACACACACTGAGCCTTTAAAGGCAGTTTGTGGGGCAAAAGTTAAGTAAAAAGAAACCGAGATGTAAAGACACGAGGATAGAAGGGTCGGTTAGCAGCTCTTTTTGCATTAAAGAGATGGAATTTAAAATTGTTTCGGCAATGAATAAACCCACAAACATACAAACACAAAATTTACACAAGCCCCAGCGCTCGGCAGGTGTGGCCTTTTGTTTTGCTTTTATGGTACAAATAGGAGTCAATAGAACACTTCAACACAGGGTCAGAGCAGTACACTGCCGACTCAGAACCACCTGAACGGGTTGAAGAATTTCTTTTAACCGATCTCAAGGCTACCTCAGGGTGTGAAACGTAGCAGGGGGGCATTTTTTTTAATGGTTGTTGCCTAAATGTGGTAATTCGTGTCTTTTAAATGCATATAATACAAGAGCGGGAATGAGTGTAAGAATTTGAGGAAATAAAGTAAAAGTATTAGACAGCCTTAAAAGTAAAACCTGCTTCTTTTAACACTTTGATTACGACTGTGCAGAGTTATCACAGCAAGCTGTAACTTCAGTTTCAACAGTTATTTATTAATTAACTGAAAATAAATGAAATAAACTCATGCACTTTGACAGTATCGCCTCAGTCATTTGTAAGCACAGTTTATTTAACCTGAGGAGGATTAATTATGCAGACAAATGAATGGTCGTACTCAGTGAGCTAACAAACTTTAATGCTCTAAAAGGAATTAAATGTTCAGTTTGGACTTTTCATCCTTGAAGCTGAAACCTTACCTTTTATTTCCCTTAATGCCCCTTTATTTGCACTTTAAATGATATGGATCAGAGTTTGTTTAGAATTTTGTATGCAAATTAGCTTTCATTTGTGTTAATAGTAACAACACGTGTATGCATTTTAATCCTCGAAGCTGGCTAAAGATGTCTTTAGAAATTGTTCTACTTTAGTGCTGGAAAAAAATATGAGTTTCAAGGAACAAGGTCTTCTCACTCTCTCTTTATAGGCAGCCACGATTAATTTTAGACACTCGACTACCCTAAAACTTCAGTGGGTTTCCATTTCAGGTTATGGAGGAAGGCGTACGATTTGGTGAGAGGCTGTGGAGGGAGAGGGAGAGAGGTGGAAAAGGAAAGAAGGAATGATTCAGAGAGAGAGATGTATTTTGGGAGAAAGTGCAAAGTGTCTAGGGGACAGATCTGTGGGTAGAAGCAGACATCAGGCAACTGCTGGACTTGTTGTCTTTGCCAGAGGGCCCAAACCCCAGGTCCCCCACCTCCCACCCTGTACCACATGTATCTTTGGCTCTGGCAGCCTGCATCACACCAGCCCAGGCTGCCAGAGGGTAAGAAGGAAAGATGGAAGAAGAGGAAGAAAGGAGCAGTAAAGCAGGGCTGGGAAGGGAGGATGAATTGCAGGGAAGAGCGATGACTGCAGGATGAGCCAGAACAAACATGAAAAAAAGAGAGCGTGGCTCCGATCGTTGTAGAGGAAAGGGGAGTTTTGGTAGAAAAGATGTGAAACTGAAGAATTAAAAACAAATAGAATATAGTGTGATTCACTGATGAAAACATACAGAGAAGGGGTGACTTTATTGGGAAAGCAGTATTATTTCAGAGAAAGACGAAGATAAATCACTCCCTGCTGACTGTTTAGAGAAAAACTCTGCAATCACTATTCCCCGTGCTCCCCTGTCATCCTCGAGAAATGCGACTACAGGTAGATGTTAGTGGCAGCTCACTCAGTGCAGTGTCAGCATTTTTTTTCACTTTCACACTCACACTTTGCTGGCAACATCTTTGCCAAATCCTCCTCCCTGTGAAAAGTCCCTACGCCTGACAAGAGAGTAGCTTGAAAACATTCCTATGACCCCTGAAGGGAAAAAAGGCAGAGAGGAAGAAAAAGGGAAAGAAATGGAGCAAGAAAAGGGAAATATCCAGGCAATTAGTCCTCAATAGCCATGATCATCATTTCAAGGGTGCCTTCAAGGACTCCCACTGCTTGGTACCTACTTTAAAAGTAAAGGCATCTTTCACTCCATTTCCTTATATTCATCTAGCTCTGTAGTAAGATGAATATAAGACCATCAAGTGGCATGTCCTACTAAGGTTATGGAGGTTTTTTCAAAAGTTTTCTGTCATTGAACAGCTCACAATGCTGCTAGTTTATAGACATAGAGATGCATCAAATGAAGTAAACATTGATCTTATGTGTAGCCTAGCTGTTCATGCTTTGGTAAATAAGTTGCTTTTAAAGCAGCTCTAAAATTGTCGTGTATTTTTTTCCCCCCACTGGTTTTGTCTAAAAGTGGGGGGTTTTGCCGAGGGTGGTCTCTTGACAGGTAAGCCAGTACCTTTAAGGTAAGAAGGCAAGCTCTAATCAAAGGATCTCCCATTCATCTCTCTGGGTCGCAAGAAACTTTAGTGAAAAGTGTGTCAAACTGTAGAGATGTCTTTCTGCCCTAAGGCCAGTAGTACAGTCCAATAGTACCTTGCACAACAATACTGTAATAATCAAATGACATTATTGCCGTGGTACTTATTTATACTCGTTACATGCTTCTTTTTTGTTTTCAAGTGTGGATGAAATAGTATCCACATATTATATGTTAAGCTCCAGCCGACAGCGTCGTGTGTGAAAGCAACGTCAGTTCTTATGATACAGAAGCCTTTAACTTGCAAACTTGCAACAAATTCCTAGGACAAAGTCCACCTCGATGTCAGATTTCACAACATGTGCAGCTAATACTGCAGCGCATTTAACAGTAGCGAGTGGTCATTATGTGCGCTGCCACCACCCACCATTGCCTAAACCCATTTACATATTTCCAGTTGTGCAAACACATCAGAAGGACTATTTCCTGGTGTGTGCTTCACCAGAGGGATTTTTTTTTAAAAAACAGCTTTAGTTTGTTGACAGAGTGTGTTAAACTGAAATTGCTCAAGTGTTTGTTCAGAATTAAAACTAAAAGCTGTCCTTCACTGGTTCTGTCTCCCCTACAACTCCAGCTGAGAGAAACAGACGCCAACCTGGGCAAGAGTTCCCGCATCCTTACCGGCATGCTGAGAAGGTAAGAGGCAGGTAGGAACACTGTTTCTGCACCTCTTTGTATGCAAAGTGCTTTAACAGTGCTGTGAGGTTGTAAATAAAGACTTTCATAAGATTTAAAAGTGAATATTATAGTTTATAACTTGCTGCAGTCAGTCACCTGTGGCTATTAGCAAGTGCTTTTGTTCATGTTTCAAGCAGGTTAAGCTCATTTGTAAAGGATCTGTGATCTTTTAGTCAAATTCTTATTAGTCAGAACTATATAGCTGAGAAAACTAAGTAAACAAATCGTGTGAGTGGCTGTTTGGTTAAATGTGGTGCTGTGTGCCTGAGAAACAAGTAGCCCAGTACAGCATCCTGCTGGAAGAGACAAGTGCACACTGTACATGTCTCCATTCTTTTCTTCTCTTTGCCTTTGTTTATTTTCTCTTTTCATTTTTTTCCCACAAAATGCACTTACCACCCATATCCATCTTGCACTCTTTGTCTCCCTGGCGTGCTAGTTCACTCACAAGGCAGTCACACAGGCACAGGCATTCAAACGCAAATATTTCAATAGGCCTTGCATTATCTGGTGCCTCCGCTTCCTAACACACACACACACACACACACACACACACACACACACACACACACACACACACACACACACACACACCGTAATGTCTTGTCACATCTCCATTTCATAAAGTGTCTGTGTGCTTACCCCTGAACCGTGACGCCACGGTTTTGTTTCTTGCTCTCTCTTGTTGTTGTTTTTTTTCCCCCTCCTTGTCACCCGCTGTGGATTTTGATTAAGAGTAATATGTAAATGACACAGACTAAATGTAAAATCCTGGGGGCAGGAAGGAAGTGCCAATTGAAATAGATGCTTCAGTGCCCATAGACAATTTGGAGGGTGGCTCGCAGGGCGGGCGGCAGATACTGGAGAGGAAAGGCCTGAGAAGGGCTGTGACGCCGACTGTAACCAATATTTCTGCATATGTCTCCATTTTGTCAAGCCTGATTATGGCAAGAGGAGGGCCGGGTGGGGGGGGGGGTCACTTCGCCTGGCATGTCACCCAGAGCTGTCCAGAAATCATTCATCATTCCCTCCTCCTCCTCTTCTTCCCTCCACCCCTGCTGGTGCTGAAGTAAATAACATGCACTTATTTCAATATTATCATATTAATGTTAAAGTTCAGCTGTCACCTAATGGGAAGACTTAATCAGACGTAGCATTTTAAGAGGCATGCTGCCACCCACTTACTCTTCAGCCCCCCCTCCCTCCTCTCTTGATGCCTTAGCTCCTCTGGTTAGTGCCCGTCTCAAATCAGGATTTATGAGGGCTTTCCAAAGTGGGGCCCGGCTGCAAACCTATTCGACTACTGCCTGCCTTTATGCTTGACGGGAGCACCACAACGTACACAGTTTTATTTTATTTTTTGTCACTATTTGATAAAATAATTTGTTTTGGGTTTTTTTTTTTTCAGTTTAAAAGCTTATAATATATTTATAATCAGACCAAAAATTCAGTTAAGGTTAGTTAAATGCCCTCCTTTCTGGAAATTGTTCCTAATTTCCTCACTCATTTCATTACCTCCACCCTCACCCACCCCCTTTCTTGCTTTTTGATTAATAGTGTATTTGTTTTTGATGCCGGTTGCTTTGTCATACTCCACTTGTTTGAGGCAGCAGAAGAAGTAGTGTGGCGTGTAAAGGCTTACACAGATGAGTGTAGTGAAACCGTTTCTGGTACATGTTAGGAACCTGGATCACTTGTGACACAAACCAGAGGTGGACACAAATACTCATGCAGGTTGATGAATATTCCAGCTTTTGTTTGTTTAGTTAAGTATATATATTTTTTGTTTTCTTCTGTTTGAATGCAGATGTTTGATTAATTGGATGCACGAATACATTTTTTTTCCAGATATATAAACACAGCAGCAGTTTTAAGTTGATTATAAGCATCGAAAAAACTTTGGCCCCGATAGAGCCGAGTGTGTAGGTGCAACAACGGAGGGATTTATTGTGATCTACGAGATGAAGGGTGTCCTTTTTAGAGTCGCACCTCTTCTTGAAGTGTCTTTCTGGTCTGGTGTGCTATCACCCCAGCTGAGAAACAATTAGACACTCATTAAGCTAGCTGTCATGGTTCAAGAAAGCCAATTAACTTAAAGACTGTGTGAATATCACTTATTGTAGGAAACATTCAGAAAGACACACATCTCAAATAGCTGTGGCTTTGTTTGAAAATAAATTGTTACATTTTCTGACTGTGAAACTCTAACTAATTACCCTCGGTGGCAGGAACATAGGTGCTGTTAATTGGTTGTGTCACGGGCTTATAACAAGTGTCACAAGTGAAAACGCAGTCTTGTGTCATCTACTCATGCTTAGTTACTCTAAGCTTTAAATGAGTTGTATACATGTGGGCTCGGCACCTACAGGTTTGAGAGGTTCACAGCTCACAGTGCGCCTCTCTGTCCCTGATTACAAAGGCCACAGACCTTTTGATAAAGCCTTTGTTGTTTCCATGCTGCATTGACACTGTGGCCTTTCATTAATACAAAATGTTCCCATCACTGCATGAAGATGCGTCCTGTTGCTATACTGAGCATCTCAAACATCTCACTCGCCCTGGTCAGAAGAAATGGCGGGGGGGGGGGGGGGGGGGAATGGGATGCAGCTCCAGACCCAGTTAGGACCACTGGGGGCTCCTGGCAGCTTCACGGAAGGAGGGGGCACAGCGAAGGGCAATGAAGCAGTGAAGGGAGGGCGAAGGGGGTGCGTGTGTATATTTTGAAGCAGAGGGGTTGTCTGCTCTAGCTGGCAGCTGATCCCACATGCAGGTGGTCGACTCAGTCGCCAGGCAGATCAAAAAGTCAAGGCCCCGGGTGGACCTCCCTTTGAAATGGGAATGGGGCCTAGATATCAGACAGAAAACATAAGCAAGCTCCCAGCCACAGAACAGCTCCATATTCATGGCTGGGACTGGCGGTAGCGACGGGCAGGCAGGATGGACAGAGCTTCAGCCTTCAGACTCGCGCACTCTCTGGACACTGATTTAGAGATCAGCCTATCAGCCTGGGCGTAGATGATGCACTAGCTCACAGGTTAATACTGCCACGCTCTTAACAAGACTCTTACTTCCTTTTTTTTTTTTGAGCCGTGCCTTCACAAGATGCCTTAATGTGTGACTGCAATCGTCTCTCTGATTTTAGCTACATGTGGCAAATTCAGTACAAAATACAGTGCGGCTTATTGCGGCTAACCCTCAGAGTCTTGTTATAGTGAAGTTCTTCTGAACCTGGTGTAAACCTATTCATATGACTAATTGGCAGGAGAATAGTATTTACAGCTCATCCTTGCCTCTAGGATAATCAAAAGTTTTCTGCCTCTAATGGAAAGTAGTTTTTTTTCCTTGTTTGCTCGACCTAATAAAACAACAGTATTTGGAGTCAACAGACTAAAGTGCATGCCCTCAGAAAAGCGTCTGGAGAGCAGGATTTTTTTTAATTTTATTTTGTAAGATCTCTTAAGGCTCTGGTGCTTTTGTTTATTATTAGCAGATATGTGATCTCTTCCTGTATCTATCTGCGTAGAAGACCGACCTGTTAGTATATGTAGGTCGTGTAATTAATGGAGTTTAATTCAGTGAGTGAGTTGTGTTGAGATCTTGTCATTAAGTTGCAAAAGAACAGCTTCACGTTTTAATTGTCGCTGAAACAGATCACATATGTTTTCCCTTCACTTTTCCATTTATTATTCTTTATATTATTATTATATTTATTTGTGTTTGGGGGAAAAACAGAGGGAAAACTTCTAGGCATTCAAATTCTGCACACTGAATTTTCAGCAGAGTATTGGAAGACATGTTTGTCCTATTTTACTTTGTATTACAGCTGAACTCATCACCGTAGCCGAGCTTTATGTTTGTCCCGAGAGTTGCAGATCGCTCCCAGTGGATCCCAACCTCTCTGATCTTCCCTCTGTGTTGCATTCACGATAATTTCATGTACTACATTTAAAACGCACTCCCTTTGCTTTGCAATTTGTTCAGCTTGGCATCATTACTACCCCCCTGCATCCACTCCCCCTTTAGTACTACATCCCCGTGGGTCACCTCTATCTTTGGCCTTTTCCACTACCTCCAGGGAAGCAATCCGAGTGTGTGTGAATGCATGTTTTCTTTTTAATGTCCAGTCTCTTTTCATTCTGGCAAATGAGCAAAGAATGAACGGTATGTGCCTCCACCTCATCCCCTAGATGAACTTTACACATATCAAAGTAAATGCATCTGCTGTTGACAGTGTTAAGTAGATCAGAGCTAGCATGTTAGCTTTCTGCAGGAAGATATTTGGTGTTAATGGCTTCTTTCAACATCACCTTGCAATGAAAAGGGCCTTGCTTGGTTATGTGAGCCATTGCAGTACTACTGCCAAACAGGTTTCTCAAGGTAGACATAAACATTGCGCATCTGCATACACATTTGCAGAGCTAAATTCAGCTCTGCACCCGTGGTGTTGTTTTCTGCATCCATGAACTTGGACTTTTTACCTTCACCTTATACCCATGCTTCGGAGAAGTGATGCAACATCTTAATAATCCAGAGTCACCCAGCAGCAGAGACGGAGAAAACGATGAATAGAATTCGTGAGAGACCATACGGAGTGTTTTAAACAAGCACCTCTTATGAATCCATCTAACAAAACAAGACCAAATGGTCTTAAATACATTTTGAAATTAAACTACTTTGTTTAGTTTCATCAGGTACTTCACAGTGTAGATGCTGAATGTCAGACAAAGTCTTGTTTTTAGATGCTTTTTTTTTCATCTGTGTGTATTTGTGTGTCTGTATGTGTGTCTGTGGCTGCAGGCTGCTGCTGGGACAATGACAGGGTGCGCCTCAGCCTCATTACTCACTGCTCCTCAGCCACAAAAGCACCACTGCCACCTCGCTCTCTCTCTCTCTGTCTTCTTTCTGCTTCATCTCTGTCTTTTTCTCTCTTCCTACACCTTGCCCATTAGAGAGTGCTGATGGGACGTTTTTTGCAGAAAGAAAAAGGCACACACAAGCCTGGGCTGTAGAGGGAGACGTTGTTGACAAGGGCAAAGACGTGTTGTTGTTTTATAAGGGATGCAGTTGTCTGTTGAGGATTGACTCGCTTAACTGGCTGCCAAAGCCCTCTTTTTCTCCATACATATCTCCCTCTTTCTATTATACAGCCCATAGTGGGTTTCTGTTTTATGGCGTGTCAGGCCATAGCTGAATTCTAGTTATTCTGCTTGTGATAGGGAAGAAATTTTTCTTTTTTTTTCTTTTTTTCCAAATCATGCAAAAATACCAAAGTGTGAGGCTGACAGCTAGCTTAAAATCTGGTAAATGCTGCATGCCATCTGATAGATTCTGAGGTAGATGGCATTTGTAATCAAAGCACGACAATCTTGAACTAATCGTGTATCATCGTATTGTTTTGTGCGTACAATTAGTTCTAACCTCTACCTAAAACTAGTGCTAATCTTCAGCATCCCAACAAAAAAGATGTCTTCTGCAGTATCACTTCTCCAAATGCTCTAGGGTCAGGCATCCGTGACATTGAGGTGATTCTTCGTTCGACCTCACTCGTACCATCCTCGCTGATAGAGCTTCTTTTTTCCCCCTTCTTTAACCCTGACAGACTGTCGTTCTGACGAGATGACTGGAGATCAGTGGCGCTCTCATCCCTTGAAGTGGCTCCAGGTGTCACTCCAAGGGTACCCGCCCTGTTTGATCTGCCGTCGAGCGCCTGTCGGGCCACGGCACCCTCTGATTTCCCCGTCAGAGGGGAAAGAGGCTCTCCTGTCCAAAAGTTCCACTTCTAATTTTGAGTGATAGCAAGGGAGAGGAGTTGACTGTTGTAGAGCACATAGTCTCCATAATCGTTGGGAATGGGCCATTTCTTGTTGTCATTTACCTTTATGGCTTCCATTTAGTAGCTATAGGGAATCAAAAGGTAATCTTGATTCAGTATGCCAAGCCCCAGCAGTCCAGACAACAAAATACAGATCTGATGAAACCAAAACACTTTCAGTGATCATGCTGCGGGCCTTGTCTACAGAACAAAAAAGACCCATCCTCTTAGACATCTTCTGATGCTGTCCAAAGGAGGTCCCTGTCTTTATTGAGGAGCTGCACAAACAGAAAGGACAGATGAAACAAAATGAAGGAACGCAGGTATGCATCTTTTCAGCAAACATAGATGCCTTTATCCTTCCTGCCTTTTTATTTTACTGTATCCCTTGTGTTTTTCCTCCACCTACTGAGAGCTTCTGTAGAAATTACAGGTGAGATTTCAGTCTGTGGCAGGCCCTGCCTTTCGTCTAGAGGGAGCAGGGGGAAGGGTGATGGGTTTGAGGGAGAAAAAACTGAGAAGGAGAGGAAAAAGAGATTCATGCTTTGCAGTAGTGCTGTGTTGTTTGTGTAGCGCACTCTTTCCTTTGTGTGTCTGGCGATAACTTATTCAGCACAGGGCCATTCATCCAGGGGTTGAGCGCGGGCGTCCGTCAAGACGGAAAATAATGAGGCGACAGCAGCGCAGAGGATAGCTTTCACCCTCTGCCTAGCGCCCCCCCCCAATCCCCATCCACCTCCCCCGTCTCCATCTCCTCCTCCTAGCCTCCCATTATTAGCCGATTTAAATAGATAATAGGGGGCCTTCTTCAGGACATTTTGAAGCAATTAGAAGCTATCACATTGTCTCTACTTTGACTCCTGTTACCTCCCAGCAAGCTATTGTGGATACTTCTCTGCATCCTATGCAACAACTTCCAGGAATTTTGTGGAATGCCACTGCATCACTAGATGCCAGTTTTTGTGTCAAGGACGTAAACGGGCTGTCCTGTTTGCTATAGCTTTGCAACACACTCGCTCGTGTAGTTCACTATTCCGTCTCGATCCGTGCCAGGACATGCAGTCCCTTTGCCGTCATGAGTAACTCTTGGGCTCCATTACTTGCCAGGATAAAGTGTTTCCTGTCCAAACACTTGCACTGTTCATTCATTTCCTGCACTCTCATTCAGCTCTCATTTAACTCTTCCTCTCATCATCTTTGCATAGTCCTTTCTTTTGGCTAAAAATGCAGTCTAATCGCCAGGAAAAGGGATTTTAGCTCCTTTTTATTTAACTAATTAAATCACTATTATTTGAACTGTCAAAGCAGAACCATTGGCCCTTAAAGTTTATGATTGCTGGATACATTGTTATCCTCTGATTTAATCATATTTATTTGTAAGTAATCTCAAGGAACCATTCAACACGCACCAGGCAACAGTAGTTCTTGCAAACAGCAATAATTCCAGCAGTAACACCCGCCTGTGTCATGTTTGCGTCAGGATAGATGGTTAAGTAGAGTTTTTCTGTTATTGTGTTGCCCCTCAGATCTCTCTTTGTTGGAGTGCAAGAGCTTGAAATATTTACAAATGTTGAATTTGGACTCTTTCTTTCTGTTTAATATTTTCTTCTAACCCATCAATCATTTACTGTGCCTCTGTATGTCTGTGTCTCATCCTAACCGCCCCCCCAGGATGGCTCAACAAAACAAAGGCAGTACATTGTTGCCATGTTGTTGATGGCATAAAAGATCCCCTTTATCACAATGGGCAAAACAATAAAAACAGGGCCACTTTTTTTTTCAAGGAAGTGAAAAGGTTGCAAGACAAGGCGTTCGCAGGAATCAGGAGCTCCTGTCAAAATACTTCAACAGCAAATTGGTCCCTTTTTTAAGCAAAATACATCTAACCTTCAGTGCTTTTATACAAAATACAAAAATAGACTTCATGCTGTATTATACTTTCCAGTCCCAAAGGCTGGAAGGCCAAAGGACAGACCCCACCTACCAATCCCTTACTTTGGTTTGGTTTTGCTTGCTGTGAAGGGCATTCAGTGGTGTGTACAACAGTTTTGACAAGTACCTTTGAAAATATCTTATTTGCCAAATCCAGTCTCCCGGTGTGGTTTACCACTGCACAAAAGTTCAGGCTGAATCTCTTTTGAATTCCCTCTATTGCCTCGTGAAAATTTGTGCAATTTGTTTGCTGACACAATACAGGTGTCTCAGAATTTAAAAGAAATAAAACAAAAGGAATAGATAACAAAGTGCAAAATGAATTTTTACCTTGTTGTTCAAGTCATCTAGCACCACGTCTCTTTAATGGTTATTAGAGGCACTGAAATAACAACACAAAGACTAAATTATCCCCAATTCTGCAGTGTTTTGTCAGCTTTTGTAACGTGAGAAGAGTAAATCACCTAAAATGGTTATTGGCCAATTCTGACCCAATTTAGCGATGTCTGCTTTGCCTCTTGGGAAATAAGAATATATAAATATATATCTCTGATATTGAAGCAAATAGTTTGCATCATGCTGTTGACTGAATGTCAGTCTTATAATGCCAGATCTCAAAATCATTGTGAAAGTAATTTAGGTCAAGGTCAAAGACAAATATGCAGCTTTCCATGCCCATCCATCCATCCATCCATCCATCCATCCCTCCCTCCCTCTTAACAGTTTATCCACTGGGTGTGGTTGTGTTGAAATCTATTGTTTTGTTTAGGTATTTGCCTAAAGAGATCTTACGGAGAAAGGTTTTCAACTTAGGCAAATGCACTTCCATGCGGTCCTCCAGGAACCCAACAGCGTGTAGCTCAGCTAATTGCTTTTGTTTTGAATACTGCATGGTTGACAAATGGGTCAAGACAAGGATTGGAGTGACATACTTCTCCTGTGCCGGAGTTCACCGGGAAACAAGGGAAGCACAAAAAAACTTCAAAGATTAAAAAAATAAATAAAAACCACACAAAAAAAACATGACACTAGCTGCAGTGGAGAGTTTTTATTGTTTTTAACATGTTTCACTTAAGATTTTTGTATGTTGGTCTATCAGCCAGCAAACCTCTAAAAACAACAACAAAGTAAAGCTCGATTTACACTTCTGCGGGAAATATACATCCTAACTTGCATAGTAACCGGAAGTTCCTTTTATCCCTACATAATTTCCTTAATTAATTTAATAAAATATTCTTATACAGATGCAGGTTCCCTACACTGCAGTCTTCCACGAGGTGCATGTCAGGTTTACGTAAAAGTTTGCGGGGTAGGGTTAAAATGTTGTTATGGTTATGGCTTAAGTTACGGCGTAGATCTGAGGCGGAAGCATAGTTCACACGTAAGAGTAAATTCACAGAATGGTTGCACCACATACTTTGGACAGTGCCCCCATCTGGCAGTAGATGCTCTCTGCAGGTAGAGGAGTTTTCCATAGCTCCTTGGGGGGCCTATTATATCCTTAGCATTGGTTTCTTTACACACTGCCAGTAACGTCATCACACAGCCACAGCTATTTATGCTCGCTGTTATATCCTAATGTACCCACGGTAGCATTTTCTTCGACAATGGGTACTGCCACTCAGACAAGAACTCCACAGTTTTGTTTGTTTTTTCTTTTTCCATGAAGTCTCATTTATTCAAACTATTGTAACATCTCCTATATAATCTGTGAATCTCTGAGGATATGTAGTGATATATTACTTTAAATGAAGTAAAAACCAACATGATCATACACTTAAACCGACTGCAGTTGCACAACGCAACAGGTTGCAAAAATCTACAATTACAGAACCAGCAGACACAGCCCCTTCTAATAGCAGATGTGACATCAATTTGATGTTAACTTTGCCATATGGTGCCGTTCGCCAGGCACTGGACAGCAGATATAATACGGCCCTTACAGTCTGCCATTACATTGCTAACAGAGAACTACATTCAGCCCATATCCCAGCCATCATAGGGCGAGAGGTAGGGTACACCTTAAACAGGTCACCACTCTGTCTCCCAGCTAACACAATATATATATGTGTATATATAGAATATATAAAAATATTGTTTTGTTTTATTGTCGATGGCATGAAAGAAAAAGAAAGGGACAAATTCACCGATATTTTAATTAGTAGGTTTTGACGCTGACTCAGGCATGGTCACTGAGATCTGTTGTGTGGTTTTGTGTTGCGGTAGTACATTGAGTTATTGTTCCACACTCTCTGAAACACAATTTGTCTCAGTGTGGAGCACATGACAAAGTTACTTTGTGACGCAGGTTGTTTTGTTCATTACTCTTGTCCCTGTGGTGCATTCCAGTGAAAGGAGCGCTTGACATATTCTTATTTTGTGATGTTGAAACTGCATTTTTTCATGATAGATGCCTCAAAAATGCCAAAATGCCAGAAAATCATGATCGCTGGAGAAAATCCAACTGAGGCACAAATGCCCACACAGTCCAATTTTAGCCTTGGGACTGCAGAAAGTTTTCTAGATGTTTTGTTAATTAGATGGTAAGCAGTTAATCCCAGGGACTGTTGTAAGTTTTTCACTTGTATGTAACAAACTCGAACTTGTCATTCATGGACTTCATAATATTTTTATTCCTTCAGAAAGTTTTCAAAAAATCAAAATGATGTTTAGGTGGTAATTGTATATGCATTGTTTAATATGCTGATGATATAGCATGATTTTGAAAAGGGATTCTCTCATGACAAATCCTGGCTGAGAAATTTGCTGAAGTCAAGTGCAGTACACGTTCAAGCCTGGCTCGGGTTTTGGGGAGTGAACCAGCAATGCACGGCTGGTAATGACAGGTTCCATGTTGCCCGTGGCTTGTGGCCCATTGCACTGTTTGTTTGGAGAGTGGTGCTCGGCCGTGAAGTGCTGGCCCAGCTGGCAGCAGTTCCATTACCCCTTTGGCCCGATGGCTGGGTCTTGTTTGGACCACACCAGCCAGGCAGACTGGCATCCAGGCGGCTGTGGAGGAAGGGGGGATGTGACAGAGGAGAGGAGCTGTTGGCTGAGCACCTTGGTGCTAGGCCAGGCCTGCTGCCAGCTGTAGAGAAGACTTCCCCGCTTACACCACAATCTTCACGTCTCTGTGGCGACAGGGATCTTAGTTTGCACCTCCACGGTCAACATCATCCCATCACGATCTGTCTGAGCATGAATGGCCATGCTCACAAAATATCATTTTTTCCCCCTCCCCTATTCCTTTTTTTTGGCAGCAGATATGCTTCTGGTATGATTATTATTACTGCAACCCTCAGTGTGATTTAACACAATAGTATGTGCAGCCACACATTTGCACATTTGCTCCACAATCTAAAACTTCAGTTACTCACTTTGTTTTTGGGTCTCTTCTTTCAGGGATCTGATAATGAGAAACAAAGAGTTATTAAAGTTGCCAGCCTAATTCTGTTGACTGTTGCTTGTTAAGATAATTGCAAAAGAAAATCTTTAAAAAGATTGAAGCACAAGAAGTTCATCTGATTAATATTAGCTGAAAATCAAGAGAATATCTTGTGATTATTAATTTGATTGATTATAATGTATATGCAGTTTATGCTGACCTTTTGTGATCCTGTGTAGTCAGAAGTATATTTTCAACATGCTTTGGGGCTCTACATCTCGTTAAAGATCCTCTGTCCAAAAATAGATTCTTTCAAAATAACAACTAAGCCTTTGCCTTCCTTGAAAAACATCTGAATAAATGAAGATATAAATAGTGTTCATTTCAAATGTTTAACTGCTACACAAAGGTCCCAACTACAGCACTAAAGTGTCCTCATGACACTGGTGTAACTTGCCTTTTGGGCCAGAAATCACTCCCAGACCAGTAAGGCTGTTAGAAATGCTCAGAGGAACGCCTCTTGCACTCAAATTTTAAGTGAGCAGAGAATAACTTTCCACTTTCAGCAGAAGAATTTGCAAACAGTCCTGTAGTGTCAGACTCTGCACATACATAGTAAAAGCTAAGAAAAGTAACAATGACAAAAAGAGTTTAGTTGATTTGACAAATAAGCCTCTCAAATGGAACCTTTTTTTTCCATGACCTCTTCACAAATATCCACTTCTTTCTACATTGTCACTTAAAGCCATGAAAACCATCGCATTTCAAAATTTAGAGCCACTTTGTTTATTTTCTGTTTGCTGGGTAACATGCGTACATCCTGTCAGCCATCATGTAAACTTTAACCCCCGCCCTGTATCCGATGGCGCCAGGGCTAACATTGCTTCACTGTTAAAGGGAAGTTGTGAGGACATTGATGTCTTGGCCTAGCATCCTGGTGTCACTTTCCCAGCCTGTTTGTGGAGCCCGCCAATCCCCTCATTCTCCCCAGCTGACCTGAATGCATCACTCAGTATCACACACATGCGAGGAGCCTGATTTTCCAGCCAACAACAAATGTTTTCCTACCGTTACCATTGCATTATTATCGTACACCGCCTTCGTCTTGTGACTTGGCTTATATTAAGGCTCTGTTGGTTAGATTTTTTTTTTATCTTTAGCCTTTGGGCCAAGACTCTACTTTAACAGGACGTTGATGCACACCCATCCCATCTAAAAGTTCCCCTGTGGTATAACATTTGAGAACAGACTTGACATAAACCATTTCTAAACACTGGTTTCATTTCACCAATCTTTAATTACATCGTTTGGTAGCAACTGAGGTACAGAGCTGAAGCAAAGCACCATGTTTGCAAAGCGTATAATAGTGAGGGATACCACAGCCAGAGGACAGTGGGTCGCTAAGAGGGGAAAATGTCATACACAAACAAATATGGAAAAGAACGCTGAGGTGTTATGGCCGTAGAAACATTTAAGAATGATTTTGATTGATTTTCTAGTTGCTAGTAGTTGTTCATTTTCATTTGTATGTGGTGTGAAAATCTGGAACAGTCTGAGTTTACAACTGAAACAATGCAAAAATATTCATAGATTTAAATTTCTCTACAAACAGTTGGTCTGGTCACAGTATACTCAATAATGGGTTTTAGTGTGCTCTGTAATGTCTGTTCTCTTACCATTGCTGGTATGGATTCCAAAATAAAAAAAAATAAAAAAGTGTGCATATGTATGTACATATATGTACTTGTGTGTGTAGATATATATGTATGTATATGTATGTGTGTTTGTTACTTGTAGTTATTACTGCCTGTTACCTGTGGTAATGCAATTTATAATTTATATATTCTGTATTCAGTTATGAAGGCTCTAATTGTTGTTTGCGAGCTGCCGCTTAGATGCTTGTATGTGCCCGGGGCTGTTGATGGGTCTGTATGCAATGATGGGCGTAGCTGCGGGAAGTTTATTGTTTTTTTTGTTGATGAGTGAGTATAGGGGTGGGATTTAATAAGTTTTCTTCGTCCCACTCCTTTTTCAGGCAATTTTTGTTTTTTGTTTTGTGTATTTTATGTTTAATATAGGTATTTGTTGTGCCTGAAAATGAACAAATAAATGAATGAATGAATGAATTTAATTGTTCTAATTATGAGCAAGATTTGACAAAATATGTATTTAAGATACCATAAACAACACAATAAGGAGCACATCAAAAATACAATAAAATAAGCAAGGTACTGTAAGACAGATTGAACAAGTCATTGCCTACATTTTAAAATTGATGATGCGATTATATCAGATTGTGTAATTTTTTTATTTTTTGAAATAGCACCCTCACAGCTTTTTTTTTTTTTTTTTTTTTTTTCCTCAAGCCTGAACTCTCTCCAGTTCGTCTGCTCTGTTCCAGATTTCCCTCTCTAGTTCAGCAGTGACGTTTTTAGACATTTTGTTTCCTTTAGGCTAAAAGCAAAAGAGGAAAAATCATGCAGTGGTTTGTGACATTTAATTGAAAATTTTGTAGTCATTTTGAAAATATGTTTTGCCCTCAAGACCACCTAATATAAAGATCATAGCTCAGAGTCCCCCAGTATTAGCATTGGGGCATGATTTATTATTGATTCCAGCTTTATTTTAAATTAAATTTGTACAGGAATATTGTGTTTATTTCTCAGTGTCTTTCTTGCTCAACATATATTAACTTTAGCCTCAACCACAGCCAGTCAATTAATTGTAGGTATACAAAGCACTGGGTTGCATTCCAGTTGCTCAGTGTTTCAGTGTATTATTGTGCCATGAAGAGTATCATTGTAGCCCAGAGCGATGGGCAAGCCTTCCTCCAGCTCAGTGACAAAGGCAGCTGTGAGGTCATGGTCGAGGCCAGGACTATCAGAGCTATTAGTCCAGCACAGAACGACCATAACAACAAGCCCTGTCAAATAATGGTGTCAACGGTGGGATTGTGTAGCTTCATTTATGGACAGAATGTCCACGGTTTAATGGTGATGTGTCGCTTTCAATTGACTCAGTAGGTCGGATTTTACCCCTTTCTCTCTCTTTCTGAGTTGGGTGTGCTGTAAATATTTCTATATGGCATACGCTGATTTAAAAATTTTGCTTTTCTCAAACTTCAAAATGTCAGAAAGGTCAGTTGTCTAGGATAGTTGGCCTAGAGACATAGATGTGGGAGGTTGTCATGATAACTCATGTTTCACTGAAGCTTTTCTTGCCTCCCACTGAGACCTGTATTGTATAAGCCTGATCAGAAATCCCCAGAGTTGTTGTTTTTTTCTTCTTCTTCTTGTTCTTTATTAAGTTTGGCTGCAGCACAGTCATCGATATTTAGAAGTTGGCATAATGCTAAAAGTCTTAGTGTCAGTTGATGGGCATTTGTGTAGGATTTATTGTCCTTGAGCTGAACTTATAATAAATTTACTTTTATATTGTTTTGCAGTGATTTGGTGTTTGTCGTTTTGATGGGCAGACACCGCAGAAGCTGTGAAAACCCTTTTTCTTATTAAATGCGGCTTTTTTTCAGGTACACGTTTCATAGTTTCGAGCAAAAAGGTCTGAGCTTTTGGTGGTTTGTGTAGCCGTACTGTTGCGAACACTGTTGTGAGTCTTTCCAGGGTTCCGGATGCTGGTTGCCTTCTGAACTGTCAGAATATCCGTTAATATTGAGCCCCCTCTGCCTTGCCTTACCCTCTGAGTTTCAGCACTCCCTTTACCTGACTTACTGAATAAAATGATTTCTTTGCTCGTCTCTTGTTTTCTAGTCAGAATATTGCTTTCCCCCCTCTGCCACGCCACATCCTCCTTCCTCTCTCCTAACAGTAAACGTTAAGATCCAGGAGTGGATCAATGGCTGTTATCCTTTGATGTGCCAGGACGCATTACGAGTGGTGAGTTCTAATTGGAGCAGAAAGCAAAGGATCAATGTTGGCTGTAATTGCCTGACACAGGGATGGGTGTGAGACTTTATTATCATTAATATTTAGACATGATGTGGGAGGACCCGGCCGAGGCTAAATGTACAACAGTGGTGCAAACCTTTGATCTCAGGAGAAAAGCAGATCGATTGAGGGTTGGTGAAGAGTGGCTAAAGGAAGAGAGGTCGTGGAAGTGGGGCTAGCAGGAAGCACGAGTTATCGTGACCCACACCCTGGATTCTATCGGATTTCTCGGAAGTTTCCCTTGGCTCGGAAAAGGCCACGCTAGGCCTCAGTCCAGAGCGGGTGCCATTAGGCATTCATTAAAACTGCAGTTACTGAAAGAGCAACAACTCCGCAGTTTAGTTTCCTTCATTAATCCCACTAGTTTAGCTTTGGATTTAGTTTTAATAGTGAGAAGAAGCAAAGATGACGAGATAATAGTCTTTGTTTTGTTGACAGAGTCCATTGTCAGGGAGATGTAACAAAATATGATGGAGGAGGAGGCCCTGTGGGGCTCAGGGCTGCTACCTCGGTGTCAGCAAACACGACATAATGTTACTTAATCTTATAGGTAAAGAAGGGGTCTACTTTGTGTGATGGAACACACCCAGCCTTAAAGCATGACTACAGGGGGCTGGGGCTGTCCCCTGTGTCCACAGAGGAGGCTAAGAGCACGCTGAAACCATGAAGCGGTGATTTATACTCTCAGGGCTGTCTCCTCTGTTTTTCACCTGGTTCCCCAAGGACTGATACCTTAATCATTGTACTTAGCAAGACAAAGAAGGGTAACGGGTTGCACAAGTGTGTTAGTTTTCATGTCTGTGACCTGCTGCCTGATATTAGACAGACGAGTGGGAAACCGATCAGGATCCAGGTCAGCCGGGATAATGATCCTAGAAAGGGACTAAATCAGAGAGTGATGTGTTATAAAATGACAGAGAACAAAAGATAATAAAGTTTTATTATTATTTAATTTAAAAATATGTCAAAACATATCCACTTGGTACTGTGATCATATTTGTTGACGGTTTGAAAATAGAGCACCGTAGATCCCATTAATTGCCTTGTCCACTGCTACGTCCCCTTAATAAAATTATACTGTTAATTATTTAATTAATAATGTGTTTTGAAGCTAATCTCTAGCTATAAGGTTGTAAGTATTATAGAGATGCTGACTAACTCTGTTTCTCTATGCATTTCCTCATTCTTAAAAAGAACAAGAGGTGATGTTGGGGTTTTGTGTTCAGTGTTGCCTCTTTGTCTCTGCATTCATCCTTTTTATGCTTGTGTGCATCGCTAACAGTACATCGTGCAGACACTAGCGCCATTGTAGAAAACCCCTTGTGCAACAAATGGCCCATTATGTAACTTTTTGATCATTATTCCAGCTTCAGCAGTGTTATCGCAAAGAAATGTGACTGCTGTGTTCCTTCTGCGAATGTGTGCGAAGCATGAATTGTCCAAAGTCCTAAAACAGTAACCAAAAGTCTCACTGAGAATTTATATTATTATAAATCGCACATGAAAATCAGTAAACAAGCCAGCTTTTTGTGCTTTGACCCTCAAGTCTTGGTGATTTCTGTGGCTCACATTTTCAACATTTCTGTTTTGCCACTTGTAACAGGGTCTCTGTTATGGCAGTTAATGTTAAAAGTTAGCTCAGTGTGTTTTTCCTGTGTGCCCAAATGTGTGTGCATTTCTGTTGAGCGTTTGTGTATTTGTCTGTGTGCGTGTGTGACTATGTGCAAGCGGATGAGAGAGCGAGATAAGAAGGAGATGAAGAGTCGTTCAGAAGAGCTTTCTCACTCAGAGGCGTCCCCATCTGTTCGTCTGGGCCTAATTGTTCCTGGGTGCGAAGACACACACACACACACACACATTAAAAAAAAGGAGGGAAAGCAACTGTACTCGTCCCCCTGTCCCAGAGTTATTTCTGTAACATTAAAAGAGCGCCACCAGCATGCTCCAGATTATTGCCATGTAAATAATGGCACTTGGCTCGATTCCCCGCTAATGAATGTCATTTACTTTTTTAAACGAGGATTAATTATCGACAGAGGACCTCTCTCTCTCCTCCCACGGGGGAGCTCTTTGCAATTAGCTGCCAAAAGATGGCCGCTAATATTTATGTTTTTTTAAATACATCTATACGTACGCACATGTGCATATGTTCCTGTGGCATGGTGAATAACCTCCTAATTAGCGGCCTGCTTAATTCTGTGAGAGACTGCTGAGAGAGACCACTGATGAGGAAGAGGTAAGGTGACCCATGTCGGCTTAATGTCCTTTCCTCAGTTGCGTATGTGGGTTTTTGTTGGACGCTGGTGCTGGACATTGTTGTGAAACTAGGGTAAAAGAGAGAGTGGTGCTGCTTTGGAGCCAGCCTCCCGGTTGCAAAATAACGCAGGGAAAACAAACACGGCCCTCAAATTAGATTTCCCAAAACATAGCATTCCCTCTCATTTTACACACCACAGTGGCCAGCGGACGAGAATAGACTAACCCGTGAAATCCGCTTCAGTTTCAGAATGGCACAGTCGCTGGAACACTTGATAAACGAAGGCCCTCTGGATCTATCGAATAGCGCTGCTTTCTTCAAAATACAAGATCTTAATTCTTACCTAATTTGCCAGTTTTGCATACATAGTGGAACTGCAAAGGCAATGTCAATGTGCTATCATGGCTGGGTATAGTTAAAAACTTTTTCCCCTTACTCTCTCTGTCTTTAACTCTTCTGTCAAATCCACCTCTTCGTTCCTCACTGCTTCCTGCCCATACGCTCCCACACTTCTTTTTCCCCCCGTACACTATGCTGCCTCTCTGTGCGTGGGCTGCTAGAGCTAATGCACTTAACCTAACTTAAGGAGAAGATGAGACTGATGGGTAGGTCTGTCAGCAGTGACACTGCATGAGGTGTAGGCCGCCTTCTGAGCACAGACATTAAAATGCCACACAGCTAAAAGGGTTAAATTTCTTTATAATGTTTGGTTTTATACTTCTAACTTGTGAATTGTTTTTTTTTACCATCAGACCACGTAAGACTGTTTGTGTCAAGGCAAACTTTTTTGCCAGTCTCTAACTCTTAACTTTTCAGCCATTTTGGCAGTTATTTAAAGCCCCTATCTAAATGAGCAGGGAGAAAGCTATAACTTCAGTGTCAAAGGTCAGTGGCACCAAGAAAAAGTGTTTCAGCTCAATACAAACTCCATGCTAATTCATATTATGGACACAGGCAACTAAAGTAAAGTTTTTGTAAAAAGTACATTTATTTACATGTTTACTGACAAAGCAAATAGGTCTGGCTGCCACTACACAGCTGAAATACTCCTGAACCTCAATTATGTACATGCATGATTGGCTAATATGTCTTTGTGTATGCCTAATATTCCAGGTAAGTGGACAGTTGTTTTTTTTTTTGTCAGTTGGAGAAATGTCTCATCACTCATCCAAGTGTCAGCTAATGGCAGGTTTCCACTGCCTTATAAACTGTACAGTTGCATAACGACTGAAACTAGTGCCATTGCCTAACAACGTCATTCAAATGAGTGATGAAACGCTTGTTCCACTGAAAACACCACATCCAGATGAACAGAATCAATTTCTGGAAGTGGGTAATGTGTTTCCTTACTCTCATAGATTCTGAATTTTTTTGAGTGTAGCATCCCTTCCTTGTATAAGTTATCTGGCTTTTCCAGATCAGCTCAAAACAAACCTTGCAATTGCACCACATGCACCACAGTGTTTTTCAGGAGTGGATCTGTGCTCCACATTACTTAAAGTACTGCCTGTATATCTAAAATAGGGCTTGTATGTCTAGTTTGTACCGAGGTCACGTCAAGTGTGCATAAGGAAAGAAGGAAGTGAGACACAGTAACGGTCTAGAGGTTTGTCATGTCAAGACTTGTCAATTGGATGTGATACAACCAGTATTAACTACTAGCTGACAAGTGGTAAGACTTAAAAACATGCAATGGAAACCAGAGATGATGAATGTTCGCCTTCAAAACAAAAATTTTTGTGTCACTCTTTAGTAAGTGTTTGCAGTGTCTTCCATGCAAATTACAGGAAACAGCAGCAATCTGGCATCAACCTCCTTTGGAGTGCTGGTAAACAGTCAGGGAATTTCCCTAATGATTGGAGGTTACCTGGAGGTCACTGAACTGTTTGCTTGAAGCCTACGTCCACACGTACCCGGGTAATTTTGAAAACACGGGTACGTGTGGACGTAGCCTTAATCACTTGACCCTGCACTGTCACACATCCAAAATAGCAGACAAGTTAACAAGGGTAGCGGTCACATGACTACAAAACCAGGATAGAGAATTTTTAAAAGACCCCGTTTAGACGAAGTGCTCCCCAAGCCTGGACCTAAGCTGCGTCTGCGACGCGACGTCAGAGGCACGCACCCGATATATTTTAGGGGTGAGTCAGCACGAGGCCAGTCGAAGTGAGAGCTGCCACGCTAAAGGGGGTTTATGTGTCAGACTTGCCCACTGAGACAGAGGTTATGATAATAGATAACTGTGAGAAAGCCTTGGATGGATGGAGTCTAGCAGAGGTGGCAGTTACTATACCGTGGGCTATAGTCATCCCCCCCATTCGGCTCCGTGTTTTATAGCTAGATTCTGTTGCTGCTCTCTGGCTCACCTCTCAGTGTGAAATGAGCAAGTCTCGACTATCGTCCTCAGTCCGCCAGTCGAGCTCACAGTTACACACGAGCACTGCCAAGAATGGTGTTTCTGCCTGTGTCTAAACATGTGGAGCTGTATGATCTGCTGAGTGGGTCATTTGACATGTGTGCTCGGGGAAATGTTTGTGTGTACATTTAAGTGTCTGCTCATGAACTTTAAAATGGATGGGCTTTTGGTTCGTACATGTTTACACTTACAGTAACATTAGGAGAGAGAGCGCTCCTAAATAATAAAATTAAGAAGTACGACATTCTTGCATCGGCACTGTTTTTCCTCCTCCTTCTCTGTCGTTTCATTGGCCCCTCTCCTCACTTTCTTTCTATCTTTCTGTCAGCAGGAGGGTGAGGGGCTTGCTCCAGGCTGCAGCAGGTTTAGCTGATTCTGAGGAGTGCGAGAATAATTTGGGATCTGCTCTGTTTCATCATCTGCTGCTGTCAGAAGTTTGTTTCTGAAGCAGGAGCCTGAACATTTGCTTCCTCGGATGATGTGTCACAAGTGGCACTTTGTTGAGCAGTTGTGTTTGTCTTTGGCAGGTTTTACATGGTGGAGCACGAGTGCAGATTGTGCAGCGACCAATCGTGCTTTCTGTTCAACATAAATCAGGGCTTTGTCAGAACTTGTGTTCTTGTTGTACAGTGTTTGATTTACATTTGCATTTATAAGTTCGTACAGCTCCACCAAGGATAAACGCCTACATAAATTTCCCCTTTTATTCCCCTTTTATTTTTTGTTATAGGATATATTCAGAAAAAAACAGGCTCAATATTGTTGCAGTGTTGTTCTCAATGTTGTCAAAATACAGACATACAGGAAGCGTTATCAGGTGAGTCAGGCTTATGGAAGGTTAAATGAAGTATTTTTCTTAGGATGCAGTAAAGATCAGTGGTATGATTTCACCTGCTAGTCATTCAGTAAATCTTCTATCCAGGTTTTCTTTGGATTTGAAACACATTTGGCATAAAACTGATTGTTGCTGCTGTGAGTTGAACAGGCTTTTATCCTGTGTACCTGTGTAGTTCAAAGGAGAATCTGTGGAAGTGGATGTTAAGCAGTCTGAAATGTTTTTAAAGTGCACATGTGCATGAAGTGTAAGTGAATAAATAGATAAACAACCACAAGACTTTGCAGACCGAGTCCCCCTGGCTGTTGGCCAAACAGGTAATTCCTGCGGCATAGTTTTGGAAGGGCCACAGCAAGCCAAGCCTGCCTCAGCAGTCAGACTGTCTGCACATTTCTGTTGCTGATGGCATACCAGGGGCGCCATTTTCCTCTCTGAGACAGACAAGCCAGAGGATCTGATTGGCCTTCCGCCAATGCACACTCACAAAGACTCCTTTGACAGCAGGTCAGTCGGTTAACCAACCAGTAGGCAGAGGGATAAGACAAAAAAAAATCCTCACCCTCTTCACTCCTAAGCTTCATGATTAAAGGGTTCTTAAAGCTAAAAAAGGGGGTGCATCCTAGTCTTCTCAAAAATGCACAAGTAGTGCATATTTTCAGGTTTATTTGTGGTTTTGTATACCTTTACATTTCATCGTGGCAAGTGTTTGCTGCCGCCACAGACGTGGATCTGAGTGTGTGCTTAGAATTCATGCGTAAATATTGACGTGTGCTTGTATGTTTTGTGTGCGGGCTTAAATCCTTGTGGCCAGGCTGGCATGAGCATACCATAAATACGCTGAACAAACATCTGCTGTTATTCTTCCCCCTTAGCCACCTGATATTAGCTAATAAAGGCAACGATATCAAATCCAGTTCACGATCATGCAACAGTATTTTTTGTAAACGAAATATTTCTGAGATGGTAAATATTAGAAATGTTTAAGGCCAAACTTCATTATAAATTAGCGCTAAGCCTGTGCTCCATGATTAGCTCGTCGTGGTTATGATGTCAGCGGAGCCTCACATCTTATATTTTCATCATAAAGCTGTGTAGGAGCTGACGCACTACCTTAAATAGCTGTTGATGTTCTCCTGTGCGCTCATTATCTCTCCAGTCCAGGCTTTGCTTCTCCGCTTTCTCCTGCCGCCCATCTCCTCCCCTGTGTATCGGCCGCTTTGCATACGACTGATGTTTAAATGCTGCATTGTTAACTGACGTGGGGTAGCCCTTTGCTGACCCGGGAGGTATTTGCTCGTTTGATCATGGGGCAGCAGTTTTAATGTATCGAAGCAGCGCCGCTCCGTAAAGCCCCTAGTATAAGTAGAGACAGAGGGCGAAGGCAGGGCGAGGGATCCGTTGGTTGCAGGCCTGACAGTACAGAAGGAAGGTGATTATTAGAATATCTGTTGGTCAGCAAGGCCAAAGGGAACGCTGCTGACCCTGCATTTCCTGGTTATGCTGTGCTGGTGGGTGTTGGTATTTCGAGGGGTTTTTTTGGGGGGGCATTGCGAGTTTTGTGGCAAAGATGGAGAACAGGACTCCATTGATGAACAGATTCAATATTTCCATCATAGTGTGTGTGTGTGGTTTTTTTCTTTATAACACTTTAAATATTTGCATACAAGGCCTTCTTCTGATGTTTATTTCTTATGCTCTATCTGTACGAGATGCTACACTCTTTACACTTTTTTTTTTATTTCCACACTATTTATTTTGTGCAGAACTGTGGTTGCCTTTAACATCCAGCCATTGATTTACTTCCCACAGTTATTTCTGCTCTTAGTTTGTCATAAAGACTAGACAAAGATAACTGAAAGGCCTCAGTGTCAGTGAAAACCACGTTGCCTTTTACATATGGGTCTCTGGATACAGAACTCTCACTTCACCAGCTGACAACACAAGAGAAAGAAGTGTTGAGAAAGAGGGAAAAAAACAATGACACAAACAGAGTACAAGTTTGTGTTTGCACCCTGGGACCTGTGTATCAAGACCCTGGCTGCACTGAAGCTAACCGGAGGCTGGCCCCTCAAAGGAAAATATTGAACACCCATACACCCTTCTTGCCTTTTTCTTACCATTCTTTGCCCTCCCTCCCCCCCTGCTTTCATTCTCTGCTTTTCTTTTGGGCTTATTTCTTGTAGGGTGTCTTTCAGAGTGGCAGTGACCATAGATACCAGGAGGGGAAAAAAACCTGTGGAGAGGAAAAAAAGAGAAAGAAAGACACTTTGTTCAACTTGATGATTAATATTTGATGGACAGTTCCCTCATGAATTTCCCATAGCATTCCATAGTGGACTTGTGATGTGCAGAAGGCTGCGAATGGAGATTGTTTGACTCGATGCACAGCTCATCATCAGCATTAAGTGGCCTTTCCACTTTTCCATAAACAAACAAGAAATACAAAAACTAAACGAAAATGTATCTCCGAGTGTTGGAAAATCAGCTAATTTTTTTGTCCCCAAGATTGAGCATGCGATTGTGTTTCTAAGCTCGTTTGACACCGTTTTCTAAAAAAAGAGTTCCCTTTAAATTCCCTTCAGAAATATAATGTTAAAAAGCTTCAGATTACCTCCCTCCCTCTATATCTGTGTCAAGCAGTGTGTATCCTCATGAGATCTCACAACTGGATTCAGTAAATATGGATTGCCTCTTTTATTTCCAAACGTCCCAAAGCAACCCAGATGCCCCTTGACTTTTGAACCGCGGTTCACAGAAAAGCAGAGGTGAAGCAGCAATCTGCATCTCTCATGGTGCCTCACGCCCACATTGTTTCTGAGACTGAGAGCGATACCACATGAGTTTACCTCCAACGGTGAAAAAAACCAGAAAAATAAAGAATTTGAAGGAGAATTCTTAGTCGATTAACTCGGGCTGTCATCATCCGCCCCTAAAAGTTCGTCTTCTCTTTCTGTTTCCCCCTATCATTTCCCAGTTTCTTCTCTTTTTTTTTTTTTTTTATAGAAGATTGACCCTGCATGGCTGCAAGTCTTGATTAGCAGGGCTTCAGAGCCCAGAGTCTATTGATTGGGCCTCCAAAGCACTAAGCAAATGTAGCAAGAGAAACAAGTCAATAATGCTGTTACTGCAACAATCCCCGTCACACTAGTGGCTTCCCCCGCACACTCCAAATAGTTATTTTTCATGGGTTGGTGGTGAAGCACGCAATTATGAGAAAATCAGTGTCACTAAAAATTCTGGTTGTCCGCACTTTCTCGTCTTCTCCTTCTGTCTCCGTTTGAGTCTCTCTATAAACTTTTGTCTGTTCTGTCCGTTCGGGATATCGCTTTGCTTTTGTCTGTGACTTCATTCATGTAAAGACTGCTACACGAGTTTATTTTAATCCATTACTTGACTTCCCTTTCTCACATCTCCCAGGTCACTACCACCTCTATGTCTCTCTCAGCTTAGACATGGAGACCAGGGAAGCTAGTTTGCAAATTTAATGGAGCAGCATGGATTATTTAGACTGACTAAAGCCTCCCTTGTAGTGTCAAATAGGGGGTTGTGGGATGACATTAAACCCCTACTTTCTCTGTCTCCTTTTCTTTCTGGCTGCTGCCTTCTGGTTAAAGTGATCTGTACCTGCATGTCCAAACAACTCAAACCTGATGGTTCACATATTCTTTAATTGTTGTGTGTTATTTTACAGCAGTTTTCCAGACGCCCTCCTGTAGTTTTCAGATGTTTTACTCAACACTGCCTTGATGGGCAAGCATGTGCAACATTACTGTTGGCGGAGGGTTTTTGCACGCATGCATGTAGAGTCTGACACTGCGAACCTCTGCTTGCTCAGTTCTTTCATACCTGCAGGGTAGAGAAGGAGCCAGAGTGGCCTTAGGGTCAAAAGGTCAAGTTCAAGAAATGGCTCTTTCTCTCGTTCATCCGTGACTCTGAAATGAAATCCAGGCTTTGGCAGTCTGCTTTCGGCCCAAACTCACATGAAAACGTGACCTCTGACATTAAGATGCTAAGAGAAGTCACAGGTTCTTGTTGCTTTCTTTGCAATCAGGCTTGCTGCTGTCCTTAATAACTGGGATAGGTTGAAATAACTAAAAGTTCACTTTTCACTTTATTTACTAATTTCAGCCCAGTTCTTTAATCTATTCTCATAGAATGTGAATTTATTCTAGTATCCTTTAGTATAAGCCACTGCAAAGATATGTAGCTGCTTTAGCATGTGGACCACTCGTCACATTTTTATGCTTATAACTTGAGACAAGGAGACATAATAATAGAGATAATGATCCAAGCTGCATGTATAGAAACGAGCAGGCAGTACATGATTGCGACTTGGTCAGCCTTGGGTTTTTGTTTAGTGTTTTTTTACATTTGTGTTAGAAAAAGCCAGCCCGTGTGGGTGTGTGTACTTGTATGCTGTTTGTGTGCGTGCTAGTGGGCAGTATCACACCATCATCTGAATCAGCAGAGAGACAGGATGCAAAGATAAACCACACGGGACTTGAAGCAAATATTTGGAGAGTTGATTTGAAACGGCAAACAAACAACATGCGGAGGAGCTTCCTCACCAGTTAATAAAAAAGACTCAGACATAAACACTAATATCCTCATAGTTTCTTTGGTTGGGAATCCTAAACAGACTTTTAGGTTGTATTTTGAGTGAAATGCAGTTGACGGCACCTCACGACTTGAAGCTGTCGGGACAAGTTCTTGTAAAGATAAGAGCCCTGATTTTGATATGTTTAAAAAAAAAATGCAGAGATAAGGAGATACTGGTTTTTGTTTTTTTTTTCTTCCGCAAGTTATCATAGCTCTGAATTACTGCTATAAACTCTGAAAATAGTTAGGTAGTAGGTCGGATTTCTCAGCATCAGCGTTGGTGTTACGTGTCAGGCCGTGGATGTATTACTCAGCTTCAGTGTTTTTTTTTCTGCAAAAGTAACAGGTTACGCTGGGAAAAAAATGAAAGTGAGCAGTTGTTCTCAAATGATTTATGTGCTTTAATGACATTTCAATACTGAACAAACAATAAAAATTTATGGACACCATAGTTTTGGAGGCCTGCAGCTCTAATGGCTAATGTTATGCCCTTTTTCATAGGGGCCAGTAATCGGATCTGCAGCTGGCCCCTGGCCTTCACAGAATGTATACAAGGGGGATTTTTGTGTTTTGGGAAATCTCAGCAGAAAGAAGAAATAGTGAGAAATGTGGGGATATCACATCCATATCTTCTGCAATCTCCAAAAATACTTGCTGAATAAATAAAATATTTATTTTTTCATAATTAAAATGCAGACACGCGTTACTCTGCAAAGGTTTCAGCCACTGGACGTAGTCTGTGGAGGCTTCTAAAGCAGTGAGAAGATTCCTTTATTTAAAGCCTGAACCATGAAATTATTGACATTAAATTCTAATTTTGAGAAACTGGAGTTGATTGAACCTTATTAACCTTATTGAACCTTCTGACAAATTACCAAAAAAAGGAGATAGATATAAATTTGCATTTATGAGTTTTAATTTGTATATTTTTTGTTACAAGCAGCAGGAAATGTAAACCTCTCAAAAACTCATGTATCACATATGATCCACTTGTATTACATTTACACAAGAAATCATTTATTTTTATTACTTTTCTGTTCTTCCTGGGCAAATTTCACTTTCATTTGAGAACTCAAATTACAGTTTAGTAGTTTTCTTCTTTTATTGTTTTAAATGCCATTTATTGCTACCATGATGTTTATATCTCAGTCTTTTTCTTTTCGCTTCTAAGGCTATGTTCAGACCGAACCTAAAGTGACGTTTTTGCACGGTGAAATTGCGTTAGTAGTTTACGCAAAGACTGGTAATAACGCAAATACACACCCACGCGAGTTGGAAATGTCTCAACCTGGAGGCAAAATTTGCTCCACTTTGAAAGCTCGATTTGACTTCACTTCTGCAGAAAAAGATTGCTCGCAGAAAAGTGAGTAGAATAGTTTGACTTCCTGCTAAGTTCTAAAAATATGTTATTAATCGATTCCAGCTGTCGGGTTTACTTTAGAAGCAAGTATTTCTCTCGTTGGTTATTTGGGGTAAATATGCAGCATGTGGGCTACGAAATGGTCCAAAAACACTCCAGCGATTGAACACATACAAAAACCAAATTTGCCACTATGCTGCTCTGACAACCAGCTAGTTAAGATGAGCCATTTTCCATATTAATCAAGTAATAAAAATACAGTTGTATGAGTCAGAAAACAAATGGCTCTGATTACGGCAGCCTTGTGGAGTATACATACACAGTTTGGAAATGTGGGCTGTCGGCGTCGTCCTGTTGACTATAAACCAGCGACTTCACAAACACACGGGGCAAAAGAAAAACAACTTGGACTTGGAAATTTGAGTTAAGAAAAAGTAGGTGAGGGGAAAATAAGCAATATAAGAACTGAATATGAGCAAGGGGACAAAAAAAAGAGGACACAGCGATAGAACAAAATAGAAGGAGGGGGAGGATGGAGATGAGAGCGGTAAGACAGAGGAGGGTGAGGGTTCGCGCAAGGGAATGATCTGTGTATGTTTGGAGCTCAGAAAAGCCACCTGTACATCACAACCGGATGAGGAGAAGCTGTAGCAGCTACCCGAGATTGCTGCCGGCAAAAGAAGTTCTTAAAAATTCCAGACACAGTTGCAATATACTCTCTCTTCCTCTTCTCACCCACTCTGTGTCTTTCCCATTTCCCTCTCCATCTCCCTCATTTCTCTCGATCCTCTTTTTCATCTTCCCCACACTCACATACTCTTGCATACTCGCCTCCCACTCTAAATTTACTCCTTCTTTCTCCCTCCCTCCTCTTTTCTTCCTCCTTCTCTCTCCTTCAGTCGTTTTCTGCCCTCCCTTTCTTCCATCTTGCACCATTTTTTTTTTCAGGAGAGAACTGGGTCCCAGTGTAGGCTGCTGCTGGCCAGGGTTGTTAGCCACCAAATAAAAAATGGATGAACTTCTAGGGCCCCGGTGCTGTTCTCCTGCATCTAGTTGGTGGAAAGAGAGGGAGTAAATTGGAGACGGAGAAAGGGAGAGAGAGAGAGAATCAGGCTGACATGAAATACCTTGCTCAGAAGACGTCTTCCAGAAACCTGACCGTCTTTAATGTCAGTTTTTTCTCAGTTGAGGGGAAAAAATTGTTTTTGTTAGTACAGGTCAAAAAAAGGTCTGCAGCTCTTTCGGGGATCGATGATCTCAACAAATAAATATATTTATATAAACTGTGAAACTTGTTACATTATAAGTGAAAATCTCTCAGTTTGTGAATTATATGCTGTTTTCCTTTGATTTAGATTTAAATTACATTGAACGTCTCTCAGGTTTGGATGGCTGACTGGATGAAATGAGGCATTTGAAGACATAATTTTTTTAAATCTAGGCTGTTCATGCTAATGCGCTTATCTTTACAGTTCAGTGAGCATTTGAGTGTTAAGGTGTGGAGCAAGTTCCTAAATATTGTTTCTGTTTTTAAGTAATGTCAGTAAACAGCTTCCAGTTAGGAGCAAACTCCAGCTGTGCGTGCTTATTTCTAATAATCAGCATGTCTCTCAGACACCCCTGTGGGGGTGATACGCTAAACATACGTGGTGGGATCAGATCTCTCCAACAAGCAGGTCAGCTTATTATCCCCGCACAGCAACGTGAACCTGATCCAGGTGTTCTGACTCGTTCCTCCTCATCTCATTTGCGATTGAAACATTGCACGTTTTTCCCGCCTTCTCTCAACCTATATTGTTTGCAGGCCAGGCTCAACCTTTTGTTTTTGTCGTGTGTGTGTGTGTGTGTGTGTGTGTGTGTGTGTGTGTGAGTGATGTGGCCGGTTTAAGTTTGAGCCCCAGACCGAGAGCAGCTGTGTGTATGAGTGTGTGAGTAAGCGTGTGTGCCTCCACAATGAAACATTTATTCGTATTAGTTTGTGATAACAAGTCGAGGCATTACTTAGGACTTACCCCCACCAGCATTTCACCTCCGTGTCCATCACTCAAACCATTTGTGAACACATTGATCCTCTCCCCCCCCCCCCATCCCCTCCTCCTCTCCCATGCTGTATATTCCCAGGGTTTGGAAGGAGAGCCAGAATGGCTCAGACAGCAATTGATTTTTATTTTATTGGTCTACTAGTGGAAAGAGGTGGGATAGGGGAGGGCCTGAGAGATGCAACTCCGAAGCTAAGTTTGCTCTTAGTGGGCTGTGTGTGTGTGTGTGTGTGTGTGTGTGTGTGTGTGTGTGTGTGTGTGTGTGTGTGTGTGTGTGTGTGTCTCCAGGTGGGATGGGCCTATCCGCTTATGTCTGTCTCACAGAGAATGTTTTTGTTTTGGGGTAGGGGCTGTTGTCTTTCCGTCTGTCTGAAGGTTGTGTGTGTGTGTGTGTGTGTGTGTGTGTGTGTGCGTGTGTGTTCATGTCCAGCCACCTCTGTGAGCCATCAAAAGCTGCATGTCTGTGTTCACATGTGTCAGACACACACACACACATGCGTGTGTCATTTAAGGTATTGGGGGAATCTGAGGTGCTGATGGAGCTGGCACTAGGGACTTGGACCTCAACACACACACACACACACACACACACACACACACACACACACACACACACATAGCTGAGGTGTATCCCGGTGCTCATTAAAGCTGGTAATAAGGCTGTGCTGCTGGAAAAGGAGGGGAAAAAACAGGGAAAGGAAGAGAGGGAGGGAGGAAGAGGGTGGGAAGGGAGAAAAAGGAAAAAAAAAAAAAAAGGGAGATTTTAAAATTTAATAACACTGGTACGATTTTGTAAATCTTTCCTGACAGAAAAGTCCTCATTATTTTCATCTGTCTCCGAGGAGCCTCTCCAGCTTTGCCTCCCCGGGTAAACGGACCTTTCGCGCTCTCCCTCTTTCTCCTCTTTCTCTCCACCTCTCTATTGCTTTTTCCACACTTTCTGTCTTTCAGCTGCTTTGTTGTCTGTTTCCGATCTTTGTGACTCTCTCTCTCTCTCTGAATATTTCAGCCTCTCTTAGATTAGTGCTGTAAATCTGTTTATTTCCTTTTAGTAAGGTGTTAGCTGACTGGCTGTCTGCGATGAAGGAACATAAGGAGCCAATAGCATTTCCAGTACTATGTGCTGTGATTGGCTGACATTTTAGTTAGAGTTACTGTTGGTCTGTTTTCGTGAGAGTGTTTCTTTTTTCCCCCCCACCGTACCGGGGCACCGACACAGGAAAATACTTGAGGATCATAGTATCAGGTATCAAACTCACTGTGTGTAGGAGTGTGCATATGTGGGTCAGCAGATACACCCTTGTACCTGCGGTCTTTGCGTCACTCACACATCCCCAAATCCTTCCCTCCACTTACACGCACACACACACACACACACACACACTCCTAGCCCCCCTCCACCTCTATGTCAAGTGTCAAAACTGGAGGATGGATCCGGTTTGATAAGTTCTGTTCTGTCTGGCCACGTGTCAGGGCGGGATCAACTATATAGCAGAGGAAAACCATGTTCTTCACTCTCCTACCTCCCAGTTTTGGGGATTTTTTTTTTTACTTCTCTTTTTTGGGAGTATTGGGGTGTGGATATTTTTAGGGTAGGTTTTATTGTAGTTGTTTCTGGTAGCTTTAGTACCTTATTTGACTTGTTAGCTTATTATAAAAGGAAAAAAAACAAAGAAAAAAATAGTTTGACGTATGAAATTTCATCAGTTTGTGTGGTTTTGTTTCAAATGGATGAAGAATAATTTCCCCATCCTCTGTAAAATGTAACCAAGTAGTCATTTTCCAGCCTTCTTAGGTCTGCAGTGGTTAAAAGAGTGTGATGGCTGACTTTCATGTCCCACTGCTCATATGTCAGTGGGGAAAACTGTGGCTCTTTACAGTGTCACAGACACTATTTTTCAAACAGTTTTCAACATCAGTGAAGTGATTTATGACGGCACCTCCACAAACTAATTCCTCCAATCTGTCTAGCTAGATCTGTGTGTATGTGTGTGTGTGTGCGGCCCCCCTTCAGGTCATCTGGTCTAAATTGACCTTTGGTCGTAAGCTTTGCAGGATCTTCTCGGTCTGTGTGAACTATTGCAAGCATTAAAGTAAAGATGTACTGTTTATGGCTCCCCCTCCAAGTTTCTGATTGGCTGCCTCTTGCAAACAGAAGCACCTGAGGTTAAAATATTGGGAATATCCCTGCTCTATGACATCAGAAAGATTTGAGTGGAAAAAAACTTGCCTAAAACCAAATATTGAGAGCAGTGTGATGCCCGAGCTTTTAGCTTTCACATGTGCTGACCTAATTATTTGAAACTTTGACCATGTTTCATATAAGCGTGCACTATTTCATTAGTGTGTGTGTGTGTGTGTGTGTGTGTGTGTGTGTGTGTGTGTGTGTGTGTGTGTGTGTGTGTGTGTGTGTGTCAGAAAAAGAGGAAAAAGCATTAACATTTTTGGACGGGCCACTCCTAAAATTTATATCCATCTTCTCTTTAAAGGTTGGAGTTGCCATATGTGCTGCTTTACATTTATACTTCCAAGACACGTTTTGTTAGATTGGTGCACAGAGGATCAGTTAAGGTCAAAATAATGCATTTTTTAAAAAAAAGATGTGTCCCCAGAGGGGGGAGGGAAAAAAACTTCTTAAACCGCAGCACTGTCATATTCCTTACTGCTTTGAACATTTAAGTGTTTGAAGTTATTCCACGTTGTTTGCTACCAAATCAGACTCCTTTAATAAATGCCGTTTTAACAGAATTGAACCCCCCTCCACGAGGCTAAAACTAACTTTATGTTCATTTCTCCACTGCAAGCCTCTACTAGCCCCCCCCCCCCCTCCCTTTTTTTTCTTCTTTTCACCCCAGCTGAAAAATTAGCACAACACAAAGCGAGCTGGCTTCTTCTAACACACTGCCACAGATACACACACACACACACACATACAAGCGCCTCCTCTGGGTATTTGACTGGGATAAATAATCATTGTAAATAATGAATGTCAATTAATAGGGGGAGACGTGTCCTTGCTAAGCATGCTCTGATTAGTGTTTCACTGGGATCTCTTCCCCCAGCTGGCTTCAGCCAATCATGTCAGCCTCATCCAAAACACCAGAATAAAACTGGCCTATCACAACATATGATATCATCTAATACTGCCTCAGCTTATAGGCATATGGCAAATATAGTATTATCTGTCACTATTCTTTTTACAATTTTTTTTTACCTCAGCAGTGAGGTAAAAAATGCCACGTGTGGGTGTGTGTGGGGTGGGGGAGGGATACCATAGCTGTTGCTTATGTTGTTCGGGACATGGTTTGCTATAAACAATATGACAGTGTCATAATAATGTATGCATTTATTCAAGGATAAACTGTCTACTTATAAAGCAGTGCTGCTTACACACAGTAGTTGTAATGAGCTCTCTGGTGTTAGCGAGAGCATTACAGCATGTCAGAGAAGTGTCCTATTACTGGAAAGAAGTTCATGGCGATTGGTTATATATTGTTTTTAGTTTGTAACAGTATCCTCTGAATCTCATATAAAGCAGTTGATAAAATTTGTTGTTATGCGGCCGAGAGTCTTTTTGCAAAAGGAAATACAAAGATGTAAAGCATCAAAGCTTGTCTGTGGGATTTTTGTCATCCTTCCCTTCAATAGCTTCATCAGTTCTGCGCTTTAAGCTAAGCAAACGGTCGAGACTTTTGCCAGGCGGGCTGGTGGACCAGAGGGAGGCCGCGAGCTCGACTGGTGTGTCAGCTCAGACGTGGAGTTTAGAGGGTAGCTGGGTGACTGAGCAACCAGCCAGCGCCCTCCCCTCCCTCGGTGATAAATGGCCACAGCATGGGCTATTCATCTCCTGCTTAGAGAAGTGGACAGTGCCCCCCTGCTCGGCCTCTCCTCCACCCCTCCACATGTCAGCAAATGTGATAATTCTCTCATTTGTCAGGAGCAGTGGAGGGTTTGGAATCCGTGTGTGTGTGTCTGAGTGAGTGCATGTGTGCTGATGCAAACTCTGGAGAATTTGGGGGACACATGCTAGATAAGTTGCTCACTTACCAGATGCCTTGCTCTGCACATCTTCACTCCATTCCTCATCTGGTACTTTTGTGATTTATTTATTTATTTATTTATTTATTTTGGGGGGGGGGGGGGGGTTCGAAGCCCCCACTCCCCCACACCAACTTTACTTCGGTCACAGTGGCAAAATTTAAATGAGCAAATGAGTGAGTCGTTTTATGGCAAATTCCATCAGTAATTCAGCGATTTTTTTTTTTTATTACCTTCAGGAAACTACTGAGCCACTTTTTCCACTTTATTGTGCAAATAAAGTTTAAGAGCCTGTCAGCTATTTGTGTGCGTGTGTGTATATGTTTGCATGTCATGCTTGTTTATAAGTGTGTTGGTCTCTTTTGCATTTGTATGTTCATGTCTGTACACAAATCAGCGTTGTTGTTTTTTACAGAGGGTACACATATGTAAGCAAATCACTCTTATCACGATTGTTTTATCCAGTCACGCTGTGGTTTTATGACGTGTGCCAGCGAGTGTATAGCAATTTAAAAACCAAGCGTTCAGACCTCATGGTAACAATTAAACAGGATCAGGCTCCAGTTGACTTTTCTCCGTAGACCCGCGAACCTTTTCCTAATCCTTCTCTGTTCTTTCTCTCTGCAGGATCATCCAGAATCGGGTCCTGGTCTTCATCCTCGGAGCCATCATCCTCCTCACCATCATCCTGGCCATCTATTTTAATGTGCGAGGCCACTGATCTCCCCTGTACGCACATGCATATATACACACACACACACTCCCTCCCCCTAAACGCAAATACACACACACTCTCTTGTGATTAATAGCGACAAAAGCGTTGTTCTGCTGTAATTAGGACAAATGGTCCCCATGAATCACTATTTCCAAAGCCTGACAGCAAGCTTTTTTTTTTTTTTTTTACCATTTCTCACTCCTTTTTTTTGTTTGCAGTTTCTTTCCCTTTTTTCTCCCGTTCTCCTTCTTCCCTTTTACTCTCTTTTTCTCTTTCACTTTCTTCTCCTTCCCCCCTCCTCCTCTGCCTGTCAGGCTCGTTCTTACATCTCCAGGGACTAGAACGGGGTGAGATGTTTTTATAATAGTTAATATTTTTCATGGTGTCGTCCTCAGCGTGGTTTGCAACCTGGTCATTTTTTTTCTTGTGTAACTTAATGGAGGGCTTTTTCTGTAGTGTAGGTGGGTTTGGTGTTATTCAGGGTGTGGGGATGCATGAAAGGCAGAGAGAAACCGAAGTTCTACACACATCTGTGGGTTTGCACGTGTGCATGCATGAGTGACAGTCATGGATGGGGGCCCGCACTGCGTTTCTTATTGACACCAACAGTAGGCACACATACTGTATTAGCTTCTGTAACTAAATGATTCAGCTGTTCTTCTCCCCACCAATCACCCTACCCCTGCACAGCTCAGAGGACAGTGCCTTCAGTTTAGATATGCTGTTCACACTCCTGCTTTAAAAGGCTCAGCAGAGCCCAAAATAGACAAGTGGCGCTGCCTTGAAAAGAGAGGATGCACGCAAAAAGGTTGAGGTTAGTTCAGCTTGTGTTCATTGAATCAAGGTGAAAGTATTTTGGGTTGTTTGTTTTTTTTTCATTATTAGGAGGAAACTGGTTGCAGTTTTTGTTTTCAGGAGCAAAAAAGTGGTTATTTTAGAGAATTTAGAGATTGAAGAATATTAAATAAAAATTGCTCTTTTAATGGATTTTAATGCAAAAGAGACCTGACCTCAGCCTCCGTGAGTACAGCACAGAAACAAAGAGAAATGCTTCAAATGACATTGTAACCACATCTGGGACATCAACCCTTCCCAAATACATACTACATTAACTGATTCCCAAATATAAGCGTCATACTGTATGTACTAACATTGAAATGGACATCATGTATAGTGTTTTTGCTCTTACTAAGTGACTCTCTTGCTATTTATTTATAAATGTAGAGTTTCCATTCAGATTTCTGTGTTGGAAGTGTATATTTTTGTGATGTTGAAATTATTCAGAATTAACATTAATCACATGTTTGTTTCTTCTTGATTTGTGGTGGTTCTCTGATGCAGACTGTACACCAGGACCAACTGAAATATGTGTATTTCTAGTCTTTCATCTTAAAGGCTTTTTTTTTCTTGATTTCTTTCTTCTATAAATGGATCTAGCTTGTTTAAAAATGTGTACTTTTTGTTCTTTATTTTCTATGTAATCTTCGGAGGTGTGAGATGGGACCCTTGTTTCTGTGTTTGTGATGATGTGATGCATCTGCAGGTGTTTGAAAAAAAGGCGTGCTTGAGTTTACCGGCGTTTAATTCTTCGGGGGGAAAGCCATTCTTTGGGGACGGCGTTTGAAAAATCTAAATTTAAGAGCATATTTGGATCATTTTTAATTTTATTTTTGTTTGGAGGGGGGGGGGCTAATGCTAATGCAAGCCACAAGCTCGCACACGCATGGAAACACACACTGGTGCGCGCGCGTATGTCTCTTGTGGTTGGTGTTCCCAGTGAGGGCATTTGCTATTCTGTTTCAGGGTCATAGTCTTCATTTTTGAAGATGCGGGGGAGTCCCCATCCCACCATCCCACCCCACCCTCCCCCACCCCGTGCTATCGTCCACCATTTCACAGGCCCTCACCAGCCGCGGCGCCGTGGTCTGCTTCAAAGCCTCAAATTAATGGCCAACAAAATAGTGTGTCTCTGACCGTCCCATGCGGGGCCGACCCACTAAGAGTTATCATTAAAGTGAAGCAATAATGAAAAAAACGAAGGAAGGAAGGAAAAAAGAAGAAGAAGAGCTGGGGAAGGAAGCGAACGAGGAAGCGCGGAGGTAGGGGGTGCTGAGGGGGGGGTTAAATCCCAGGCAGTTTGACAACAAACCTCATCTGGTAATGACCCTCAGTGATTGTGGTTTTACCCAGTCAGCGTGCACAGTGTGTGTCTGTGCGTGTCTGCATGTTCAGCCTACCTATGTGCTGATGTGCTCTCTCTGTCTCTCCTGCCCCCCTCCCTCCTTCTCTCTACCTCTCCTGCCACCTTTTCCTCCTCCTCCCTGTCCTCCCCTCCCTTCCCTCCCCTCCCAGCCTGTCAGATGAGCGGAGCGGTAGCTAGCGAGTGAGCGGTGGAAGGCAGCGTGGCGGCGGCTTCTATTTGAAGTTGTAATGGTGTCAAAAAGTCAGGGCTGACTGACAGACGTCAGTCCCACAGGGCCTCATTAAAAACAGACCCACTTGACAAGGAAATAATTGAGCGCCGGCGACAACTCGGGGGCCCCTCCGCGTTTTTAGATGTTTTTATTTTCTTTTCATTATTAGCGCCGAGCTATTATGTTCATTAAGAAATGGCATTAAAACAAGTTTTTTTCTTCTTCTTTTTTTTTTTTAAATACGGGCGAGGGAGGGAGCAGGGAAGGAAGACAGGATGCATGGAGGTGGGAGATAACGATTTGTTTAGAGCCCCGGTTCTGTTTTATTATTTAAACAGGAGCGCTGTCATGTGATACCTTGGCAGACGTTGGCTATCATCTCTCCCTTCTTTCTCCTTTCCTCCCTCTCTTTCTTTCCCCCCCTCCTTCTCTCCTCTGTACTCATCCCTTACTTTTCCCCAAGCTTTTATCTTCCCCTCCTCGGTCCGTCTCCATCTCTTTCTCCACCTGCTCTCTCTATCCCCTTTTCTTTCTCTCCCCGTTGAGCGGCGGGTGTCATTGGAATATGAACTAGATTATTCATCAGTGCCCCCACCACCCACTACCACCCCACGCCCCACTACCACTCCCTCCAATCGCTGATTTGGTTTTCGACAAGCGTCTCACCGCAGAAGGCTGAGGATGAAAACTTGTCAAAAATAGGTTATATCTTATTCCAAGGGGCAACAATAGCAGCAGGTACAGACACCATTTAATATTTAATTTAGGCGGGTGGTAACCCTCCTTAAGTGACTGGAGCTGCGTCTTCCATACAAACGCCAGGAGAAAAGGAGGGGTGGGTGAGCAAGAGGGGAGAGCAATTAATTATTTGATGTCTGAAAAGTGATTTTTGAAGCTCTCGCTGCCTTCTCCTGTTTGCCAGGGGGGGAAAAAAGGGATCGAGTCTTTGGGTGTCCCGGTTCGCTTTCCACACACGTTCCTTATCTTGGTCGCCCCCCCGAGAGCCGAAACATTTCCACTCGTATCACGTTACATCCACATGATAATTGTTCATATAGTAAAAGGTTTTCAGTCTCTTTATGTTATCAGTGGAAATTATGAAATCTTCTACCACCACCATCTTTGCGACATCTCGCTAACGTTCCCAGTCATTCCTATCTTCACCGGTCCTCTCTATCCTCTCTACGTGGTTTTACATAGAAATTATAAAAGGAAGGTTCCTCAACAAGGAACCTGTGTGATGCACCAACCATTGCAAAAGCCCGATGTTTGTCAGCCATTTAAGACGACAAGGGATTGTGACAAGCGTCGTTTGAGCTGCCTGTCCCCCCAGCGGAGGGCGGGCCTTAAACGGCACAAACAGCGCCAGTGGTGGGATCGCAACAGGAGGGTGGGCGCTTCGTCTTCAGGAGTGTCCACGATGCTGTCACCCACTGCACACGCAGACACAGACACACACAAACACACATTCATGTACATTGAGAGAGGCCCAGCAAGAACAGCTAGCCAAGAAAAAGAAGAATGGGGGGGGGAATCACAATGGCACTGTTTGAGGAGTACAATGAATATTCTTCTGTTTGATTCAGCAGACGTGGACGCATATGCGCACGCACACACACTGCTGCACGTATGATCCCAATAAAGACAGGCACACACGCTCTAGTGTGGAGCTGTTAGAAGAGGAGCCATGGTCTCCATTTGTACATGCCACCAGTTCCAGCAGAATGGCTTTCTTTCTCTCATCAGCCCATTATCTATCTGTTTTTTCGCCCCATCAGCGCTGTCAACCGTTTTATTAGTGTTTGTGCTCACAATGAAATGACAAAGGCCCCCATTATTTGAGGAAGTCGCAGGGGCCGCAGCCATACATGCATGCACGGATGTCCGTGTGCTCGTGGCCAGTGTTAAGAGGTGATGCCGAATCGTCCACATGCGCATGTATCCGTCTCGAGTTATCGCGTTCCCTTCAGTTCAGCCAATTGAGACTCCGGGCTGATCCTGACTTGTGAAGCTGACTTTTTTTTTGTGATCTCTGTCAGTGTCTGTGTTTGACATCTGTGATTAAAGCGGCTCTGGATCTTTGTAACCTAGATGCTGTGTCGTAACTTGCACACAAACACTTGGTGGGGTCTCCGACTGACTCCGCGGGAACGAGTAAGGAGGTACGAGAAAAACAAGAGCTGACATTTACAAACCGAATGTGGCGCTGTGTGCTTCCTTTCGTATTTTAAAGGTGAAGCAAGCCGTGTGCTGAAAATCCTCTTAAGACATTGTGTCGTGGAGGAAACAGAGATGCAGAGCCAGACCAGCTTTCCCCCACCACCACCAGACCCTATCCCTGCCTCCTTACTCTTCCTTCCCTCTATCTCCATCACATCTTTCCCGGTAGAAACACAACCTTTGAACTGAAATTAACACTTTCCACTACAAAGACAGCGGTAATCTTCAACGTCATTTGCATGACAATGAGGTTATGTAGATAATAGAGCTGTCAGTGGATCTTTTTCCCCCCACTTTTTATTCTTTTGGTCCCTTTAACTGCCTCATCAGTATGCTACAATGTGTCCAAGCAGATATTTTATGACATGCTGGAGATTATTCTATTTATATTTTTTGTTAAATGGATTTCTATCATTGCAATTGAGCAGTGAGAATGAGCGCATTCTGTGACTGCTGCGCGTTTGTCTTGTATGGTTTCTCCTGTGTTGCCGTCCATTTTAAAAAGACAAATGATAGAAAGAGAAAGAACATAAAAGGAGAAAAGTGGGAATGAGTGCAAAGCAGCCCAGGTTGCCTGGGAGGCACTCAGTGGCCTGGACGTTCTGAAAGAGGAGGGTTTAGTTGAGCTCGCCCTTGTACAGTAATTTACTTTGCATATGGTGTCTTAGCAGACACGATTCTAAATTTCCAACTGGGAGGCATCAGTGGAGGAATCACTGTCTTCAAAAGACGGCCTGCCAGTCACGCTCCTCCCGTAGCTAGAGATCTGAGCGTGCGGTGATAACCCGCGACATCTTTCTGGAAAAACGAGGAGTCGATCAGCTTTGATGGAGCACATCCGCCATGACAGGCTACTGAGGAGCTCGCTAATGAACTGGGGAAGGGGGGTGGGCATCGCTTAGGGTAAGAGCACAGAGGAGAAGGGTAGTTGAGTGGGGAATGGATGGATTGATGGATGGAGAAGGTGTACTTGATAGTTATGAGGTAGCCTCTGCTTTAAGATATTCAGGTAGATGGAAGAGTGCCCAGGTTAGAGAAAAACAGCTATGTGTTTGTTGAGGAGAAACAACCCCCACTCCACTACTTACATCAGCTCGTTACCCCTCCAGCACCAAAGGGTGAGGAGGTTTTTGTGGTTGTTTTGGGGTAAATATTCATGAGAAGGTACCCAATCCCAGATCTCTCCAGCCAGTTTTTTCCATCTATTCCAGAAAGTTTGAGTCTTTTGAATGGGGGCTACCACCTATTTGTGTGCTGGGGATCAAGTGCAATAATCCTCAACCTCTACACAGGTAAGGGTCATTGGGCATGGCAGATATGCACAATGCGTGGCCATTTTTAGTCGGTGAATGAAAAACATTTAGATTTTACGCAAAAGTTCTTCACGTACTTTTAATCAGTAGTATAAGAAAATAAGCTAGAACTATTTTATAATAAGTGTTACAGTACTGAGCAAAAGTCTGGAGCCACCCCTTATTTCTTTATACTTGACTTTTAAATGGCCAGACTTTCTTGTAGTTTTTAAAGGGGTCATGAATAACAGTGGAATAATCATAAGCATAAAAAGGAAGTTAACTCAAGGGATAAACCAGACAACTTAGCAAAGACCAATGTTAAAGTGTATCTTTAGGCACTTTGTTAGTAGCAGCCTATCTCAAAGCACGTAATTTGTTTCCAATTGACAAAAAATACAGGAGACAAAATAGTAGTTTTGTACTAACAAGGTGATTCCTAAAGAGCTATTAGCTGAAAACCTGGCATAGCTCAGCATGGTGTGCAGTGTGTCAGTAATACAATTTGAGATAACTGGAGAAGTGGTGGACAATAGAAGAAATGGTAGGTGTGGGGAAAAAAACTCTACAGCTGATGGACAGAATCTGAAAGTCATGTCCTTGAGAAATAGGAATAAATCCAGCAAAGACCTCACACAGGACCAGAAGATGCATCTGACCAGTTGATCCATCTACTGTTCGCTGAAGCCTCACCAGAAATGGTCTCAGTGGAAGGGTCACTTTCAAGAAGCTGTTCCTAAGAAAGGTAAATGGGGAGAAAGGGCTGAGTTATGCCAAATTACACAAGAACTGGATTGAAAATGAGTGGCAAGAGGTCTTATGGAGTCATTAATCTATATTATAAATTACTAATTCAAATCATTGTTAATACTATCAAAGACTCACCCTATGGGCATTTGTTTGTTAGTTTTTTGGAGATCAGCTACTACACATAATCTATGTAATTATTATTTATTTGAGTGTTATTTAAATCATTCTCAAAAACTATATAGATGTTGAGAATACTGGTAGCCTAGGCAGTTTTTATAGTAAGTTTTGTCAAGATTGATTAACTTCTCTGAGAAGAAATGGGGGACTCATCTAAATGCTACAATAATTATAAGATGCTTTGAAGACGTCAAGAGAACTACAACAGTAAGTCTACAGCCCTCTGTAGAACACTGTGGAGGCTCTGTCATGGTTTGGAGCTGCATTTCAGCCAGAAGTGTTGGGGATGATGTCAAAGTTGATAAAGTACCAACACATTTTGATTTACCATGAAATACTAACTAGAAAGCATCTGATTGGCAACAGCTTAATTTTTCAGCATGACAATTATCCCAAACTTACTGATAATGTAGTTAAAGCATACCTGGATTGAACCCCCACCACCCCACCACACAAACACACACCCTGAACTTTAACATTATTGAAGCAGTGTGGGATCATTTAGCAGCGAACAGAACAAAAGGAAGCCAACATCCAAAGTGGACAAAGTAGTCAAACCAAATATTGACTTCCAAGCTTGTTAGAGTTAAACAAACTTTGTCTTTGCCTTATATACACTTTATTTACACGTACATTTCAATAAATCACCTCACCTATTTCCCATTTTCCTAGCAAAATATGCAAAAATGAAAGATGGCTCAAGACTTTTGCACAGCACTGCAAGTGATAACACTGTTTATAGGTATTTACCACTCACCCTGCACAATATGAACCAGGCCTTCCTTCACCTTTATGCTGTTCTCAACACAAACAGCCTTGCAGACAGGCTTACTCTTCACACACACACACACACACTCGCTTAGTTTTACACAAAAACACACACCGCTCTATTGAGACATATGGATGTGGCAACAAAATGCACAACTTTTTGTTCATCTCAAGGACTTGTGAGGGCCCAAGTGAACTGAGAGGCCATATTGATTTTCCCTCTTTTCATGCTGCGACTCGGGGATTACCCATTTTCTCATTCATTTTTAAAGACAACTCGTGAGAGTCTTCCTTCCCTTTTTCCTCTCTGTTTTTTTCCTTTTTCCCCCCACTTCCCCTTCCCCTTCTCACCATCGTACATACGCACACACCCACCTGCGCAGCCGGTCGTACCCACCCCTTTTCCACAACCACAAGTCCCTCCTTGACCCTGAAAATTGTAATTCAGCCATAGATCACAGCTGCTGATTATTAGGGCTTACAAAAGCAGTTAAATAAAATATGTCGAAATCATCCAATCCCAGAGGCCACGGCAGAAATTCTAATCAGGTGAGAGAAAGGGGAAGGAGTCAGCAGGGGGATTATGGGTAAAGAAAATCGTCTGGATCTACCAAAGAGCAGACGGAGAGCTGGGTTTGAGCTAAAAATCATAGCAATCATAACGTCGTGTCATGAAAGGTTTTTGGAGGCATGTGAGCTCTTACCTCAAAAACACAGAAATGCAGTCATACACTCCTAAAATGTAACAATCTGTGTTACAGTTTTAGGTTTGATTTCCTTCTTTTTGTGATTCTTGGAACTAAAATTTAAAACAAAAAAACCATCAAAACACAAAGTACATAAATCAATAAATTTGCATATAATTCACTCCTCCTGTGTGTTATGTTACCCCAAAGACAGTTTAAAAAGCATTTTGAATGCACACGTAACTTGCAGTCATCCATGCCATAGTGTTGTCCATAATTAGTGCCAAAGCCAGCACTGCCTCTAGCTAAAGGTCTTCAAAGTTGGCAGATTCTCATAACCTGCAGTGTCAACCAAACTATTTGTAAAATAATTGAGTCTCCCGGTATTAATGCACTCATTTTATGCTAAACAGGCCAACAGCACTTTTGGCCTATAGGCCTTCCTTTGACCAGGCGTAGGAGGGGGTCAAAACATATTAATGATTCTGTTGGCATGCTTGTTACAATGAACCACAAAGGTTGATCCAGCTGAGAGCAATGCATGGGACAGTGCAGCTTGAGATGGTCAGATTTTAGAGCAATTTCAGTGCAAAACATTCTTCCGTAAACTGCTTGCTGTTTTATTTGTTTTTGTTTGGGGTTTTTTAAGGTGCACATATAATACATTTCCCTTTAAGTGAAGGTAAATTTCGTAGCACGCTGGCTGTGATGAGAAAGTCATAAACCAGCCTCAAACACAAGCTCGTCGCGAGAATGAAAACTTTTCTTCCAGGCCCGGACTCAGCCACATGTAAAATGGCCGGACAGTCCAGAGAGCGAGGGAGGTCTGATGGATGGTGCTTCAATCCCTCGGCGGTTCTCCAAACAAGGAGATGCTCGATTACACTGCAGGATCAAAAATGCTGAATGCACACACTCCCCTCCAGAGTGAGGGAGAAACAAAACATCCACAGACCTTCGAGAGGTAGATTCTGTTTCTCAGGACTTTGTGCTTTGTCTTTGGTGACCAAGTAATTTCACTGATTTGGTACAAAACAGCAGGAAGGCATAGCTGGCTCTTATATTGCCAGCAAAACAAACGCAAATGAGCATTTACTTTCCTCAACACCCACGGCTTTGGTGCATTTGCATAGATAAAAGTGGACTGTAAGCACTTCCATCTGTCTAGGAGGCAGTTGACCACTCTCAAATGAGGCCAGTCGTGGTAGAAGAAGCTGCACACTGCAAAACACCTTTTCTTCTTCTTCTTCTACTACTGAAAATTTGGTGTACAGAAAGACCGACAGCAATCAGTTTTCTTCAGTAACACCTTCACAGACTTGCATCAAGATAAGAAGATAACTACTGTATGGTATGCCTCAATTAAAGGGTTGATGTAAAACGGAGTTAAATGTTAAGAGTTGTACGTGGTTTAAGTTTTCCTTTAAAAAATATTTCACGTGCTGTCAGCGGTAGAGGCTCTTGTGTTTTTTTTATGTGCGCATGTCATAGCTGCCTTTTAAGATAGATTTAAAGTTCGATCAAATGTTCGGCCAGACGTTTAAACGACGTGAATTTATCTTTTGTTTCTTAGATATTGTGAGCTGATTTAAGAACAAAGGATTTTCAAGCCAAGTCAAACACGTTCTGTGATGTCTCTTTAAGAAAGGATTTTTCGTTAGACTTTGATGGTCGAACAAACCAAATACAAACTGTTTCTTCCTGCCTGTTGAATTCTAATGTGCTCGTGCTGCTTTAAATGTCAGGCTGGAAACGGATCCAAGCCCACATAAATAATAAAAAAAATTTAAACAAAATATCTGCATAATCTATAGGTCATAAATCTTTAACGTTAGTTTTCTTTGGAGGTTTTGTGAAGGGCTTAGAGAGCATATGGGGACTCATGGGTCATGAGGTTATTCATCCCTGTGGATGCAACGGCGGCATTAGTGGTCAGTGCAAAAACACTTCAGTATTTTTTAAATGTACAGCCCAAAGACCCCCCCCCCCCCCCCACACACACACACACACACACAAAAAACCACTCCTCATGGTTTGAATAAGGCAAGCCTCTTATTCAACCCAGCCACTGCTCACAGCCATTGAAATCTAATGTAGTCTACTTGTATTTGAGTCGATGGCACTGGTTGAAGGACGGACCATTTAGAAAAGGAACAATCTTATAGATGCGCTCGTGTAGTGCCTTTGAATGAACCCTCAGAATTGTTGCACTCATTCAAAGAGAGAATGTGTTCTCGAGTGGTTCATATTCTACTAAAACGGGGACAATGGGATTGGAAAGTAAGTAAAAGTAGAAGATGGCGCAACCAAGATCTTCCTTTTGAATTCTGAAGCCTATAAAGGATTTGGGGACCTTGTGTTCCTATTGGTGCAGAGTCTGGATCTATCACCGATCTCTCTTACAGATACACGATGCCCTATGCTGTCAGCAGCAACTAACAAGGTAAAACCTTTAACAGTGCGGCTTGTTGTCATTTAGGCATGTTAAGGCGATGTCGCAAAGGTCTGCATACTTTTATTTGCAGATAACATAATAGATGTTTTCTGTTAAAATGCAGTTGTGTGTGGAGCCTTGTTACTATCACTGAAGGGTTCGTTAGACTGAGCCCAGGCACCATTGTGAAGCACTCTGGCTTGTTTGGATCTCGCTAAGGCTACAGCTGAAAGACGTTATTAGGACACGACCCTCCTTTTGTGACCTAAAAATCTGAGGATCGTTGGATGGTCTGCAAAATTGTGTCCTTATTACTTAAAATCCATTTTATACCATCTTGAATCTTGCTTTTTGCCATTTTGCTCATTCATAACTAACACTAGTGACCTCACCTACATATTTGTTCAGATCTGGAAACACAACAAAATCACTAAAAGTCCAACAGGGCAAAAAGCATGAGTAGATATGCGGCAGTGTAAATAGGTGAAAGTTTAGCCAGATTAACTGCTCTGTCTTTGAAGGTACAAAAGGGATTATGTGCAAGGTGCAATTCCAAGAGCATGCCAATGATCACTTCATCGCTATCCAGGTTAAGGTCATACATGACTGACTGGTGTTAAAGGATACTGTTGGTGTGTTCCCTCTGAGAGCACCAAAGAAGCCTATGTAGGTATCAAAAAAGTGTTGACTGTACCTGTTGCATTTATCAAAACTTCTGTGAACTTATTTTTGACTGAAGATGCAGGCAGCGGTACTGATAAAACATACAACATCCTTGGTCTATCTTCTTCTAGGAGCCACTGAAATTCAGAAAACTGAAGCTTAGAAGGCATCAAAATGGTGGCAGCTGCTTATACGACCTCCCTCCAGCAGGAATGTGTGCTTTCGCATCTAACGATAAGTAGGCTGGTATGCAGTGTATACAGTCATTTGCCTGGTGATCTACTGGGCTTTTCAAATAAAGATATGCAGAAGAGCACTCCTGAACATACAACCATGAAACAAATGGGATATAGGAGCAGAAGACCACAATGGAAGAACAGGAAAGTGAGGCTACAGCTTGCACAGGCTCACCAAAGCTAGACAATAGAAAATAAAGAATGAGTCATCTGCAACATTAAGATGATAGGGTGAGAATCTAGCATAAACAACATGAAAGCATGAATCCATCCTGCCTGTTTCAGTGGTGGGGGATGTTTTCATGGTGCACTTTGGGCCCCTTTGTGCCAGCTGAGCATCATTTAAACACCACAGACTACCTGATATTGTCCCTTAAAGTTATGACCACAGCGGATCCGCCTATACTGCTGGTGGGAGGGTCACACACCATGCCACAAAATTCAGATAATGTCACCTGACTTCTTGAGCATGAACTCACTCTATAGCCTCCACAGTCACATGAGCTCAACCCAAAAGAGGACCTTAGGGATGGAAAAGGGATTCACATCATAGATGATAAATCTGGAGCAGCTGTGTGATGGGATCATGTGAAAATGGACCAAAATCTCTGAGGATGAATCTATGCCACAAAGAATTAAAGCAGTTCTGAAGGCAAGAGGAGGTCAAGTCAGTGCTAGCAAGATCACTTCACAAAGTGGCCAGTGAGTGTATTTTACTATTGAGTATAGATCTAGGCCTAAATTTCAGGGGTTATTAACTAAAAGTGAGTAAAAAGAAAAACTGAAAATAGCAGCGCATAGGTAATTAAAATGTTTTAAAAAGTGAATAAATGCTCGGATTAGCTTGCTAAACATATATTTAACTAACATTTGCAATTGTTAGCCGATATAATTGGTGGTCAATACTGTTTGTAACTTCCATAAAACATCGATAGACAGTTGAAATTATTACCTAGGTGTAAGACGGCTTAACAAATTAGTAGATATACATAACAAACAATAAGTTAAAATAGCAACATCAGCTGCAGATTATATAGCAAAAGTAGCCTAGCTTAACGTGAAATAGTTAGCTAGCAATACTTAGCTAAATATAATGGAACAACGATAGAATTGGTAATAATTAGCAATACATTCCTTTTATCTTCTGCTTATTTCAAATCGTGTCATAGTGGTGTTGAAATAATCAGGGTCTTCAGGTTTTTCTTTTTATATATACAAAATGATGTTATAAAGGTAAATAAATGAGTTAGTAATAAGTAATAAATATAAAGGAAGCGATTTGATAAACTGAAAGGCACTATAGAGGTCAGGAATATTAGTGTCCTGCAATAACAATAGATTCATGCTAGTTGACTGAGTAAGCAGAGAGAAAAGGGGAGCTCAGTTTTATTTTAGCTGTCGGGATGTCTGGGTAGGTGTCTGTCAGAAATATAACTCCACAGGTTATGACATACAGGCTGAAGGGTGAGGGCTACTCACCAGAGGAGACACCATCCAAGAATACCAGAGATATGGACAAAGACAAGCTGAACATGAACCTGCAGGCCATGGTCTGAAGAATTTGTTTCAAAGAGCAAGAAATCAACATAGAAAGAGGAAAAGGTCAGTGTATATCTGTAATGCACGGTTTTTGTTTTTGTTTTTGTGAAATCTATGAACTTGCAGTCTTTGCATAGTTTTTGTATACATGTGATGCACATACAAGGTTGTCTAGTCAGGTTATTATGGAGTTTAGCCTTTAGCCTAAAATAAAACGTTTACAAAGTGGTCTTGTAAAGTTCAGTTACATAGGGACATGCAGCTAGTTTTTGTCACAATGCACACAAAATCATGCAACTGGCTTTGATTAGAGACCATGTGTTAAGTACTGGTAAGGCTGGTTCAGCACCATGGACAGATTCAGCAAATTTCAGAGTGAGCAATTATCAGTGGAATAATGATAATTGGCAAAGAAAGGTCTGTTGTCGCTAATGTGGATTGTGAAATGGTCATCAGTACAGCTTGTGGGTGAATTTGAAATGCAGATGGAGCTAGAGATCGAGATCGAGATATTTCATTGTAATGCTTACGAGCAAAACCCACATAACTGCCAAATTCACGTACAATGAGTCTAAAACCTGGACATTAATTGTTTTTTACAGGTTCTAAATCTTATGTTAACAGTGTATGTAGTTTTGATTGGACTGGATGTTTCTTACAAAAAAAATCCTCTTAGACATGCTTCTGCCTTTGCATTTTTATGTACACAGACTTCTTCCTTTGACTTATTGATCAAAGAATTCAATCTTTTTGAAACATGACTGCTTGAGTTTTTCCAGTGATAATTTAAGTTGTAAAGTTTGGTGTTTCTCATTCTTTGTGAACAGAGAGGACAGAAGGTATCAAATCAGCTGTAAAGGGTACAGAAGGGTGGTCCATTATCACTGAGAAACCAAAGTAATACAACGTTTCATGGCCAGAGATGAAATAGTTGTTTTACATGTGATGCACACCGATAGAGACAGGGTGGTGATGAAGCAGAGGCCCTCCTGGTTACACTGCGTCTCCTTAAAAACAAAAATCTCCCAGCGTAGCTTCGGCTCCAAGCTGATGTGCTATAGGGAGCTGAGGTCACTGGTTCATCCGTCAGAGACGCTCCTCGCTGATGGATGGCACTCAGAGCAACGCGCGCCCAATCCGCTGTAGCCCTAACCGCCGAGAAAAGGCCTTTGCAGGCAGAGAAATAAATAAATAAACAGCAACATCAAAGGGATGTTCAAAAGAAAAACAAAGCCTGCACACGTTCGTTTGCAAACACACACACAGAGGCGCACATTGGCTCTCTCGCACACATCCGGCGAGAGAGAAAAGGGAGGCGGAGGGAAAAAATACAAAGGAGTGAAAGCGTACACATAGTTTACTCTCCGATGACACTCGGCTTGAAGAAAATCCAGACAAAACAAGGCAGAGTGGCGAAAATTGGAGCGTTTGATGGTTCGATATTCATTCTGAACAGACTCAAAAACAACTATCACGGCAAAAACTATATACAGATTCACTTTTGTTTGTTTGTTTGTTTAAAAAGAAATCTACAAACACCCTCAGAGATCTTTATTTCAAGTCTTTTGGTATCTCACTGTGGGGATTAACTGACACCTTCACATACTGGACATCCAGCTGAGGTTCAGCAGTCATCAGTAAATCTATACGTGTTATGCGTAGTCTAAAAAACCTTTTTAGGCATTCTTCAAATAACTGTTAAAGAACATGTTTCTTATTGTCCAGGAATCCCACGAAAACATCATTTGATCCTAGTAACATGTGATCTCTGTGAAGCCTGATATTGTAGCTCGTTCCACCATACCATATGGATTAATTTTTCCAGGATTTCACAAGTGTGGTTAGCACTGCAAAATGATGTCAATGTCAAGTGTTGAAAACTGTAGTTCCTCAAATTGCCACTTGAGGCTTGCTACACAAGTGAGTTACTCTCCATAGACTCCCATGCTAAAATGCTCACTTTACAGCAGGACTGAGAATATTTACAGCTAGTAGAAAAACGGGTTTGGTCTCAGTAGATAAGCATTCATAACAATTGTAAAGGTGTTGAATCCTTTTTTAAAACGCTTAAAGTTTGTTTGCTTTGGCAGCTGAAATTAGTTTGATCAGAATCAGAATCCTTGAGAAAATGATGTGGTCACAATTGCTCCAAGACAATAAAAAAGTAACTCACTAAACTAAATTAAACATATTACAAAGTTACAAAATATAACAAAATAGCACTAATATATACAAATAGCTCAATTATAAGTATCCCAGTATATAACACTAATGGTTGAAATTGAAGTGCAAGGATGTGCAAATATTATGGGTGTGCAGCTATTACAGTGCATATTGTGCATTTGATGGAGGAATTACCACAAGCAGGAATGATTTCCTGTTTTGTTCAGCGATGCATTTTGGTAATAGGCTAGCAAACAACCTGTTTGCTGTATTGCGGTGAGGTTTACAGTAATTGTACAGAACTTGCTCTGGACTTCATGTTAGGTTGTATCAAATGTTGCTGACATCAGTTTATACTGTTCGAGTCACTCACTGAATTCCACTTCTTATACCAACTTTATAGTGTCCGGCCATGGGGCTGATGTAACGTTGCTTATATCTTGCTGAATTCAATGTGAGAGTAGCAGCACAGACCAGCCAATCACAGCTGGTAGAAAAATATACTGGAACTCAAAAAACGAATTATTTTGCGTCTTACTTCTAAGCATTTCTTCACCCCACGCTCCACCTGCCAAGTCCCACTTTAACCCTTGCCAGTGGCTGAAAGTAACATTTGCTTGACAGTAACATAAAACAGACTATCGTCTGGTATATCCTTTAAGCGAGAACGAAATATCTGCCATTTGTTGAGTCCCAGTTAGGACAGTCTCCAGTTGCTCCAATGGTACTGCCGTCCTGTATCCGGCAGCTCACACAGAATGTGAAAAATGTAGGAGCCTTTTGTTTGAATGTGTCAAATAATCTACTTGCACTCTGTTTCTGGACAGAAATCTGTCTGCTGGGATTATAGAAGAGCACCAAGAGCTCAGAAAGGAGGCAACAAAACTCCCCCCAAAAGTTGAAGAATCCTGTATGAGGTAACTTAAAGCAATCATTCAAAAACAAGTTTGAATTCGGGAACTTTTACCCCTTGAAGAGTCTTAGGATGCTTTTAAACATGTGGCTACTTATTGTATTCCAACTCAAAAATGCATCGTGATACCGGTTAACACATTTTCCTTCACTTCTTTCCTTTTGAAGACACGCTCAAAAATGATAACATTTACATTTATGGCAGTCATCACAGATGCACCGTGTTCTTCTTTGTCTCCTTCAACCGATTCCTGGGAACTGGAGCTAAATGTTATTGTTTCCACGATCGTGGATATTGGCAACCGGGAACCTCAGCAGATTGTGAGTGCTTTGGTTGGTTAGGGAGCCTTGCTTGCATGGCCTTGAGTTAGTCAGCATGGGCTCATCCCATGAAATATTGAGGAAGCTGGAAGGGCTGGGCTGGGGCCTCACGTTGGGTGTGTGTGTGTGTGTGTGAGTGTTTTTGTGTGATGGGGAATGCCTGACGGTGGAAATAGTGGATGTTGTGTCAGCTCCCCCAAACCAAAACAAACACCTATACCCCTCCCCCCTCTCCCCCCAGTGTACTCCTAAAATCAGAAAAGTGGATTGCAATATATCTTCCATTGAAAATATACCATTCTCTCTCTTGTTTTCGCACCCGACTCCCCCCTCCTGCTCACCCCTCTCTCTCCTTTCTGTCTTACACCAGCCTGACTCTCCTCCTAGATTTAATCTCATCCTTATTCCTGTACCCTTAATCTTTTTCTTTCTTTACATCTCCATTTCCTTCCAAATCAGCACCTCTCATCTTTCAGATTATTCTCCTTCACTTTCTGCTCTTTCTCTTTCTCTCTGTTTTCCAATCAGCCCACAGAGTTGCTGCTGTGTGTGTGTGTGTTTGTGTGTGTGAGTGAGTGTGTGTGTCTAGTCAGTCAGTGAGCTGAGCTACTGTACAGACAGTTTAGTACAGTTGAAAGAGCACATCAGACTTCTGCCCTGCTCTCTCTGAGGGCTGATAATATGGGCCCTTCTTACCTGTTAGGAGCTAGTGAGCCGCTGCTCCTCCCTTTAAATGAACTTCAGAGGGGGAATCAGATTGACAGGAACACAGAGAGGGCTGCCTCGTTTGACTGGCGGTCCTGTCAAGGTGAACCCAAGGTGCTGTCTCGGGCCCCGTATTGCTTTCCACAAGGCTGCCCTGGTGAGCTGATTGGGTCTTAATGGTGCAGTAATGACCCAAACAAGCTCTCGCACACTTATGCGCGCACTCCATCTCGGCCAAGGGCGCACTATTGCAACCCATTTTGGAAACTTAAAGGTCTAAGCCAGCTAATTTGGCAAGTTAACATCAGTTGAGCTTCCCTATTAATCTTTGTTTCAAAGTATGTGAGAGAAATATAAGGCGAGAGTAGTAAGTGTTTGAGAAACCATTAAGAGTGCGTGGTCTCGTTTTTCTCCCCGACAGATTCTGCATAGTAATAAAGGCGAGGGGAAGCCTCTCTTTAAGCCTCAGCACCTTAATAGCCTGTATGATGACACTTTATCTATAGTTTGTGCATATAATCACCAAACTAAAGGGGGCGACCTCAGGGCGTGGGTTCACCCGCTGACATTTGACATCTTTATAATTAACTGGGAAGGTCTAATCTCTGCCTTCAAATGACGCGTGGCCGCATTCCATTTAATATGCTTATAAGCACTATGTATTATTCAAATATGCTGATGAGGCTCCGTTACAAAACAGACTTTTTGACACAGGTTTTTCTCTCCCGTCGTGGTGGGGTACGGGGCCACTAATGGACGTGCAGGGATCGGAGAGCAACAGCCCTTCTGAAATTTTCATTCCCTGAGAAAGACGACAAAGTTTTCTCCTAAATCCTCTTTGTCTTACGCTCCTGTTTGAATTTAAGGAACTCCGGAATAACAGAAGCTAAATGAATGCTTTTCAAGGTCTTAAAGTGAATTCTTTCTCGTAGTATAAGACCTCATTAGTATTAGGACAGGGGCTGCTTGTGTGGCTTTCTCTGAAGAGTTTTAATAGTTTTAATAGTTTTGGCCAGAGATGTTTGGAAGAATCAGCCATCTTTAGACCGAGGGAACCAGCAGAGCTTTTTATGGATGCGGGCTCTAACAGGGCTGGAAGAAAGAGCCTCTTATGTTCACTTTTGGCTTGAGTTACTTTTGAGAGGTTGGTGGTCGCTGGGTCAGAGGCTTCAGTGAGCCGGTAACCACTACACGAAGCCCTCAGTCCTCACCGGAGCTTTTCGGCTGCAGCAGAGCCTTACCGCATTCCCAGCCTTCCATCCTCTCATTTTAAGGAAAGGAAGGGAGCTAGAAATCACCGAGCAGCGTATCTTAAGACGCTATCAATGTTTTTGCCTTTTCTTTCACCAATCCATATTCATGAATCTCTTAGAAATTAAAAAATCAATATTAGACCACAATTAGACTGTGCTGAGGTCATGCGGTCTTGTTTTTTGGAAATCATACAAGCAACCACGGAGCAGCTACTATAAAAACAATGGAAAATTATTTTAATGAATGCATTATGATACAAGGTCATTACAAACTAGAATATTAATTGCATCTTTTGTCTTTTGAAACCACGTTTTTTGCACTAAATGTTGGCGATCTGCAAATCTAAGTGTTCTTATGATGTTTACGAAGTCTTTTAACTTTAAAATCATGGTAGATTTGGAGTAATTAAGAAAATGAGGCAAACTACTTTTTTCATTAATTTCACTATTATGTTGTCTGAAGCAAATATACAGTCCCTGGATGAGGCAAGTGCAACCTCTTTTTAACTGCGTATTATTTTAATACTCTGGTCTTCTCAGCAGGAGAAGAACGAGGCTGTGTTATTTATATAAGATAGGGGGCATTTTTCATACTTTCCTCTGGTTAATTGTTCGCATTGTCTTCAAAAAATCTAACATCCGAAAATGTGAAAAAGCAGTTTTCTTAAAAACAACCCCCCCCCCCCAAAAAAAAAAAAAAAAAAAAATCAAACAATGTCTGGTGCATGTGCCCTCTGTTTCAGGTTTATCCCCAGCCCGCTGTTTGGTTGTTACAGGATTGATATTGAACAGCATTGAATCACCTTTTTTTTTGTTCCTTAAAGGTTTGTAAAAATTTGTAAATGAGTTCTTGCATTTGTTGAAGGCATATTTTCTCCCTGGTGCCCATGGGTGTAGGGTGTGTGTGTGTGTGTGTGTGTGTGTGGGGGGGGGGGGGGGGGGTGGTTATTGAGTGTGTTGTTGTTGATCCTGGGCCGTGAATCCTTCCCTGCCCTCTCCTCTGCCTGGAGCCTGCCCCCAGCCTCTCCACAACCTCCCACCGAGCTCCCTCCGTGTCGGGCTTCAGCTCCGACTTTTCCGTCTACGCGGCTCACCATCGCATCTCCCGCCTTCCCGTCTCGTGTCCCTTTAAACGAAACTGTTTTCGCTCTTCTTTCTGATTCTTGCGTTGCTTGTGTACCTGAGTTTTACAACCCTCAAACTAGTCCCTTTTAGAGACCCTCGCGGGTGTTTTTAACCTGCCTTCAGCCCACGTGTACACTTTACCTGCCTGGGTCTCTTTCAGAAGCGACTAAACAACAAAATGCTTAAAGCTTAATTTGACTTTAGGTTTATGTAACAGCTGTTGTGTTAATTGGAGACACACAGTGTTGCAAATCCAATGTTTCTTTAACTCGTTGGTAAGAAAATCACACCTTTGGAGTTACACAGCTGTAGAAAGTTAAAAACTGAGCACTTTTGAGTGGATGATAAAGAGTTGGCCTGGTCGTAAAATACCAAGCGACAAAGTATATGTGTTTTTTTTTGCTTGTTTGCTTGGTGCTGAAGTCCCACCAAGAGCACACAAAAAGTCATTACAAAAACCATAAAATACCGTAAAAGAAGCTTTTGTTAGCTTTAGAAAGAGCCAGATGAACTGTAAGAACTCTGTCAAACTACAGTACTGTGCTGTAACGGCTATCAGGCGCATAAGTATAATGCTGTCAACTGTTTAGCTGCTAGATTCCCAACTGGAACATTATCACATTTTCACAAATGCCTTGTTTGATGATTTCAATTTGAACATTTGCATTTACATGACTTAGTTTATGGGACCCCATTACTGCTGTTGTAGGCCGTGACGCTGGAGGAAGGGTACACCAATTTTGATCTTAATTAGTGATTTTTGGCTTCTCAAAATTAAGCGAGCATGATTTAGTAATACTGGCTAACGTAGTTGAGACAGACAGTCTGATGTGCTCACATTTACACCTATAGGTAGTTTTAAATCACCATTTAACTGATATCTTTGGACTTGAGAAACCAAAGTGCTAACCACTGTACCACAACGCAGCCATTTCTTGATGTCTGTGTAGGTTCTCAGGCATCCAGGTTGTGTTGGTCTTAGGAGCCTGAAAAAAGAAGACAACTGGACTTCTTTACGTTTGTGAAGATGCTTCAACCCTGATCCAGGAGGCTTCTTCAGTTCTAAAACAAAAAGTGGCGACACCTTGGACTCTCCAACCCCTACTGGGGGTTAAATACCTGGGATCTTTTGTTTTGGATCTGAAGAAGCCTCTTGGATGAGCATTGAAGCATTTCACAAATTTCAAGCTCCTAATATTTCTAAAAGATAAATGTTCTTTTTCATAATTTAACTCAGGATTGTCAAACATAAAGCCTTGGGGCCAGAATTGGCCAGCCAAAGACTCTAATACGCCCCATTGGATGGCTTTGGATTTTGCATTTGCATTTTCTTGTCATGTAGAAAATACTCAACATACTGATGAAATTGCTCTTCTTTTTCTTATATTAAGGCATCTCACTGATTAAATGTGTAGCTAAACCTTGTTACACTGACAGAAATTGGAATTTCACTGGTCCGGATAAAATCAAAGTGCGTTGTATGTGGCCTGCATTATAAAAAGACTTTAACATCCCAGTTTTAAATGTTATCAGCACACTCGTGTTTTCTTATGTTTTTGTCTGAATGCTTTCATGTTGTATGGAAAGGCTTATAGAAGGCATAATTCTCATTATCTACCCATGATGATATATCCCATAGCATATAACATGAGCCAAGCCTCGTGCCAAAGGTGCAGTATAGACATGAGCAGCGTCTATGAGAATTTTATTAAAAAGTTCCAGACAGAAAATGATGCTCTGCACAAATATGCGTGGGATACACATAACATCTTGTGCATCTGTTCAGAGTGCATGTCCGCCAACGATTCTCTTTGCAGACACATTAAAAAAAACAAAAAACCAGTGAAGGCAACGGGCCTGTTGGCAGCCATATTGGCTGAGTGATTTATTACTTTTCTCACATCCACCTGTTGTTTTTCATGGGGCCTAATTAGAAGCCTGCTGTGTGTGTCATATTGTAACGTCAGTCAAACAAGCATGGAGGCAGTTGTGCAAAATTTGCTTACGCCCAAAATAAACAAGGTAAGAAATATTTGCCGTCTTAAGCCATTTGAGGTGGGGAATATTAAAGGCTTATCTCGCTTTTTAATGTCCTAAATATATCAAGAAAGATATTTCCCTCCTTTTCCCCTCTTTTCTGCCACTGTCCTCTCTCTCAAACAACCCATCTTTATCGCTTCGACACATCTCTCTTTCCTCTCCTTCTCTCCTTCTCTCCTTCCCTAGGCCCTGCAGATTGTCACTGTTATTTACCAAATATAGTCTGACAAAGAAGTGGGATTTTTTACTGATTGAAGATCAAAGTAGCAAAGTCTCCTCCTCGAAGCCCGCCCCTTCTATTAGCCGCCCTTAAGAACAGAGGAAAACATCAATTTCTCGCACATCAATGGCGGCTTCATAATCAATTGAAAAAGACACTTGTATGGGGATGCAAATCTTATCTTTGTCTTATTAGAGCTTTTAGAAGATGCATGTCGGGATTTAATGTTATGAAATAAAAGGGGGTCGCTTTTTTTTAATCTAAAGATGCAGAGGCGTTAGTAATGGTCGAAATCAAAGCCCAGAGACTGTGGTAATTACTGGAGGAGTTTGGCTATCCTTATTAATATTGATCAAATATTACTGTGATCTGATCTCTGGGCTTATGATGAATTTGGAAGGTGGTTAACGAGCACAAAGAGGAACGTGGCAAAGCAACAACGAACAGATGTCCATTTTCTTCTGGTTGGGATTATGACCATAAATGGTAGAAAGACCAGCAGAAAAAAAAATCTTATTTTCTTTTTAAAGTAAAATTATTTTCACTCACATTTTTCTCTTATTCCTGTATTCCTCCATTTTGCCTTAAGTCGCAACAAGGTGATGCACGCTCAGGCTGGTTTGAAAACTGGAAAAAGACAGTTGTGTCAAAGGGAATTCAAGGTTGCTTTTTCATTGACCTGATGATGATGTGCAGAGCTTTCAAATGGCCCTAAATAAGCTGATGTCCTCTAGGCAAACGGGATGCACAAAACACACTGATTCATCCACCAAGAATGCTGCAGATGATCACAGAATGTTAAAAGATCCTCATTTTGAAGTGTAAATAAGGCCGGCTCAAAAGTGTTGCCGGTAAGGGCACAATTTCTACAAAATATATCCCAATTCTAGTAAGCTTTTTTTTCACGTTAAGTCATACTTAAATGAAAACCAAAGGCATGATTTCATGCCCTGGAATATACATTGTAGATCACAGGGGATTGTGAAAGGTGGAAAATTCATTAATGTTTATTTCATTTAAATTCATATATCGAAATCCTCCAGCTATGAACACATAAACAAAAGAGTGAGGGGGCTTTGGAGCCACCCATGTGGAAAGCATTGATTGCTGCTTGCTTGAAGCCTTCAGGAGTCTATTGGACATAAAACTTGAGGCCAATTGATTTTTCTGCATTAATTTCTCAATTAGGATCTTCGAGAAGACCACGAGGGCTGCAGCCAAAACACTCCAGTTGAGGCTAAAGCATGAAGCTTTGGGGCCTTATTGTTGTGGATGTGTGTTTGTGTATGTGTGTGTTGGCACTGTATCTAATGTACCTACCACAGAACTATCTGTGTGATTATGAAGGATTGTGGGATCAATTTTCAGGAAAAACGAATACCTGAGAGGTAATCAATATTTGAACCAACTGTGCCCTCAAACTTCATACACTCACATCCCTCCATCACAGTCAAACATTAAAACAAAAGACCGACAGACCTTTAAGAGCAGCTGTGAGCGTACAGTATGTGTCATGTTGACAACAAAGAGCATTTAAACAAAGAGAGGAATTACACAGCTAAATATGTACTTTGGTATATTTGGTTGCCCTTGTTTCTTTTTTACCTTCTGTCATCTGCAAAATAACAACTGTTGAATTATGAGTGGGTCTTAACAATCAGGGATTTCGTTAAACATCCCTGTTTGACTAATGCAGTGAGGTCATGATAAGTTAAAAAGAAAAGAGATGCAGAATGTGAGTGTTTTGTTTTCTTTACAATTGGCTTTAGAGGTTTAGATTTTACTTAAATGTGTTAAAAACTTAGAACCAGATTAGTGCCTGCTTTAACTCTCAACTCTCAGTACTGTACTTTGAAGCATAGTACTGTGGAAAAGTCTTGAGCTGCCCCTCATTTCTTTATATTTTACTAAGAAAATGGGAACTACATGCAGGGATTTGCTGAAATGTGTAAATACAGTATATAAAGGAAAAACAGTTTGTACAATTCTAACAAGCTTGAAAATCAATATTGGTATGACCACCTTTATTCTTCAGCACAGCTTGAACTCTCTTAGGCAAACTTTCTTCTAATTTCTTTTCTTCAGTCTTCAGAAATAGTTCTCCAGACTTCTTAAGGATATTCGAAGCTCTTCTTTGGATGTTGGCTTTAGTTCTGTTTTCTGTCTGCTTCAGTAATGTTAAGGTTCGAGGCCAATCCATGACTCTTAGTGTTCCACGGTGTGTTTTTCTACGCAGCTATGCTGCTTTTACTGTGTTTGGGATCATTGTCATGCTGAAAAATGAAGCTGGTGTCAGTCAAACACTATTAGGATGGTACATACATGGTAGATTTTAAGGTCAAAGCAAAAGCATCCGTGTTCACAATTCTATCAAATTCGAAAAGATTCCCAACACTTTTCTTTAGACATTCAGTTTTCTGGCCCTCTTAGGAGATTTCCAGTGACCTTGTACATATTGAGAATGATTTGACCTAATCACTCCATAAGACCTATTGCCACTGATTTTCAGTCCACCTCTTGTGTAATTTGGCATAACTCCCTTTTTCTCTTCCTCAAGAAAAGCTTTATGACAGCCACCCTTCCACTGAGACCATTACTAATGAGGCTTTGGAGAGTAGTAGATGGACTGAAGGGTAACGTGCATTTCTCAGGTCCTATGTCAGGTCTCTGGTCGATAATATTTTCACGGACCGGCCTTTAAGGTGTCGCGATTCACAGAAGATCCAAAATCAAACGATACAACCAAGACAAAAACTGTGTTTTTTTTGTAAATATAATAATAAATGCGAATTCACTGTGTAATTGTGTAACTTTATTAGCAGCATCCTCCTGAAATGCGCCAACAACACTGAGAGTGACATCCTCCCCTCTGGCCCTTAACCCTCTCTGGTCACTATGGTAGCGCGTAAATATTTCTTTCAAAATAAGACGCACAACTACAACACGAGAAAAGACCCAGGGAAACCGAGTTAACGATAAAAACCCTGAAAACCATAAATTTCACACCCGTGGCTCAACTCTCACGGCCCGGTACCAAGTGACTCACGAACCGGTACTGGTCCGTGGCCTGGGGTTTGGGGACCGCTGATCTAAATTATAATTATAAATTATATAAATTATAATTATTGTGTCAAGGTTAAATGGCTAAACAAAATAACATCTGTCTGAAAGTGATCAGGTACAAGGACTGGACTAAAATGAGTGAAAAGCAGCCAATGTCCAAAGAAAAAGTTTGAAAAACTTTAAGAAAGCCTGGAGAACTATGGAGAAAGTCTGGCTCCTTATATGTAAGATATTGTATTAAAAAAAAACTAATGGGTGATTCATGACTTTTGCACAGTACTGTATGTGTAATCTATATTAAGATATTTTTTTGACAGCGTGGTAGTGCAGTGGGTAGCGCTGCCACCTCAAATTAAGACTGTTTCTTGATTTGAACCTGCTGGACAGCTGGGGGGCTCTCTGTGTGGAGCTGGTGGCTGCATGGTTTTTCCTCAGGCGCTCCGGTTTCCTCAGGTGTAACCTGTCTCCGACGGCTGGGATAGGATCCAGCTGCCCTACGACTCTAGCTGGATAAGCAGTTAAAAAAATGGATGGATAAATGAGACTTTAGTGCCATTTTATGAAAGTTTACTTTACAAAATATACATGACAACAATAATTTCTAGAGACAAACACAATATATGGTAATGATCAGTTTATTAAGTCAAAATATTAACATTATAATATGGAAAACCACTGAAAACTTTGCATAATGAGTGCTTTTACTTTAATTGCTTGTGATTTTTAATACAGGATTAAAAAAATTGTTTGACATTATGCTACTTAGTAATGACCTAAATACTTAATGCAGTTGTCTGGCTTATGTCCTTAGGAACAGGCACACATAATATAAGGCTCTAAAGTGTTATTTAGGTGTATAAGATTTAAATTAAAAGAATGAGTCTTATAAGTTAGACTATTACTGAAGTCAAGATAAAGAGAAGATCAAATCTTTTATTTGCCATTTGCACACATACACTGGGTCTGGGAACACAGGAACTCGGAGTCAAATAAATACAGATGTATATATACACAAGTATAAAACAAAGGACACACTGAGGTAAAGTAAGGTGTTTTATTTAACAGATAAAGATACGAAAAACAACATGTCAAGTAGTTTCAGGTAAGAATCTGGAGGAATGAGATGTAAAATGTGTGTTCCAGTGTTAGATAGGGCACAAAGGAGTCCAGTGTAATTACATAGAGACTAGTTAAAATGGTAATGGTTTGTACAAAAGCTTCCCACCCTCTACTTATATTACTCACAGTTTTAAACAGTCTAATAAAGACTGGATTTTAGCGCATATATTTTACAAAGCGAATGCAACCTCAAGTAAACAAAAGGGGTTTGTATACACGACAAACAGATTTTGGCTCAGACCTACATGATATTCTTGCGGTTCTCTTGTTTTGTGTGTGTAGATACCGAGAGCAATATGTGACCACCAAGATATGAGCCTTCGCATCAGCTATAACCTGCTCACAACTTAACCTTGGATGATGTTTAGCTTTCTTTTGACTTGTATTGCACAAAGAACGCAGACTGATGTCTCATTAAGCGGCTCATCTTCCACTCTGTTAATGAAAACATAGCCAAATGAACACGCCACGGCTCTGATTTATACCGAGAGGCGACTCATTTCACACAAGGTCACGTCTCCATTGTCTCGCTCGTTAATAACGGCGCACGTTAAAGATGCAATGGGTTCTCTGTACTCAAGCTTTTTCCAAGAATTTATAGCATTGAAAGAAAACCCGTCGCTTCTTCATAACTCTGCAAATGAGCAGTAATGTCAAGTTCAAATGGGCGCTCTTTATGTTTGAAATAACATCTCAAATTCCTCTCTGTGGGTTGGTTTACTGCAAAGACGTTTAGATAATGTGCTACCAAAACTTTGTCTTCAATGAGCATAAGTCCCTTGGATATCTTAAAAATAGCATGCATACACAAGACAACAAAAGTTTGCTGAAAACTCGCACGCAGTCACACAAAGGCACCTGTTTCCATCATTTACATAACCCCCAAAAAAGGTCAACTTGCCCTTACTGTGATTTTAATTAACATCCCATTGTCAGGAACATGAAGAAGGCACAGTTCCCTCTTTTTCCTCCTCTTACAATAAGGCCCTCTGCTTCCTGTTTGAGGAAGCACCTTCTATGAGACTCTCCCTCTCTTAACCAAGAATCAGAAAGAGTTTCTCCTCATTAAAAGCGCAGAGATGTCAACGGTCCTGCTTACAATACCATTAAAGAAGAGGGAGTCCTGGTGTTCTTCAGAGGGATAAAGCAGGACTCAGCAGGGAGATACTTTCTCCACATTTGTCCTCTTTTACTTTTTCTTTAGTGGTGAAAAACATGAAGGTCACAGGTTAAATTTGTTGTCTGACTTTTGCTTTAGCAGCTCGCCAGCTGACAAGGTGAACACCTCAAATTCATCAGGATTTTGCCGCCTGAGTGCTTATGTGCATCGTTGCAGGGAGGGCCGTGCTTTTAAGAAGAATGCCAGTGGGCTTTACCCATCTGTGATTCCTTTATGCAGGCTGTCAGTGATTTCTGTGTGACAAAGGCTACTACATGTTTGCTTTGCATTACATATAAACTGAATTCACAGAAGATCCATTAGGAAACACATGAATGACATGAGTCACCTGAATCAGCCTATAAACATCTTCTTCGGCTACCTAAAGCCAGTCTGAAAATATTACTTAACCACCAACCGATTGGCTCAAACACCACTGACCTTTAAGCAACATTTACCAGCCAGCAGCGGCTTGGCTTGCTCCTCTCTGCAAGATGCTGCTCTGATGGACAGGTGAACAGTGTGTGCGTGTGCATGTGCGTGTGCATGTGTGCAGCACAGTACATAAGTTAGCTCGTCTAACAGGTGGATTCCATGTTTAAAGAGTTCAGGCCCTGCCTCGGACCTTGATTAATGGCTATCTCGTCCATTTCTGAAAATCGCTCGGCTGTTTGTTTTGAAGGCGACAGGAGACAGCTCACGTAGTTCCCATGATGCTGGCTGCGCGGATGAGTTCTGGAGACGCTCAGCTCCTGCTTGAGTCCGGTTCCTCCAGTAATATGAAGAGCAGTGTGCCTACATTCAGCACACACGTCCAGTCTGTTAGCTTGCAAACAGACTGGACGTCTGTTTGCAAGCTAACTCCTCGTCCAATTTTTTTTTCTTGGCAAAAATAAAAATGAAACTTTTTTACATCCTCAGGTTTGACCTGTTCTGATAATTGAGTCACAAACTTTTAACCTAATGAGACGCTCGCCGAGCTGTTTCTTTTATTACTCTCGTGGGGGTAATATTGATTTGGATGAGTGCAGAGTCACAGGCAAATTCATTATGCTATTATTCTTATTCTGTGCTGTCATCACTGAGATTTGTAATGTGGGTTATAAACACAGACAGAAATTGAATGCATTAAAAAACAAAACAAAACATTGTGCTTTTTATACTAATATGTTCCTGCAAAACACGTCCCTCAGACATCAGTGACCTTCAGTGAGCAGACGCACTGGATTTCTTCTTTCTACATTGATAACAGGTCCTCTCTGTGAAAAAGACATAACCCTCAGCCCTTAAAGCTTTGGTCAATATAACTCTCTGAGCGTTTTCCTTCTTAAATGAATTTCTGAAGGATTTATGAATGGAATTCCTGTATACAAAGCTTTTTTTTTTCTCTCAAATAAATTGTCCTATTGTGTCAAATGATTACAGTGCTGAGGGGCAAGGGAGCAGAGAAACTCCTTTTGTACATTTACAATAAGAGTGAAAATAAATATATAAATGTATATATCGACTGTATATACATTGTGCACATGAAATGACTTCATTTTCAAGAAAGCGGCTCTTTCCTCATCATTTGCCACGTTTTGATGTATAGAATATAAACCCCCCAATCCATCCAGTGAGTAATTAAAAGACACAGAAATGCTTTGACAACAGCCATGCACTCAATCTGGCGAGCACAATGAGAGGAAGAGTGTTCAAGAAAGCGGGCTCAACCATTTGCACACAAATGCAAGCGCAAACTAGATATTTGTTGTGTGATTTGGCTTTTAGCCTAAAATAATATACAGCATTAGACATGGTTTTCATAATCAGGTAAAACAGACATCTATTTCTCCATCCTGTCCATTCTTTAAAAAGGAAAAAAAAAAACCCCCAATGAGGACTATTAGTATAGATGTAATTACGGCTAACTGCAGTATTATCCCGGTGATAGAATTCATGTGAGCCAAATGCCAAAAAAAATGCTCCGCAGCATCTTTCTCAACAATAGAGGGAATTTGCAAATGCACATGAAGTTAAATGTTAAGTCTGGCTTATTAACAAGTAAACAAACCTCGTCGCAGGAATAAATAAGTTACCATAAAACAGCCTGCTTTTTTGTGCAGGAAAAAAAGGAGGAAAATGTCCAGCGTTAATATGTTAATCAGCAACGAGAGACCTTTTAGTGGCAACGCAGATGCATGATGGGAAATTAACCGTTTGACAACGCAGAGCATGTTCGCTGCATGTTGCTCGAAAGCAGGCGACTATTTGCTGTGATGTCTGAGGATTCGAGGACTCTGAATCTTTTTAACCCTCCTCCTGTTGTGTTTTTAAGACTGGGAACAGCTGTAGACAAACTTTATTTAGCCGCGTACATGTGAACACAAAACCTATGGGATATTTTTGTCTGTGCAGGCTGTACATAAACCAGTACAGCCTAAACACATGTCAGTTTTTACTTGTGCAGCTTCTATTTGCTTTACACAAACATGAAGCATATGTGCAGGGTGGTGGTGGGGATTGAGAAGAATTATGAGATTATAGTAAACAGTAACTCCTCTTCATGAAAGCTCTTTTCACCAAAGACTGTTTGGACTGGGTAGGCCATTTAATTATTCAAGCCACTATTTGAAAGCAAAGGAGCAAATTAAAAGCAAAATGTGGACTACTACGTAAAAAGCTTCTTGTGTGTGTGTTGCAAATATTGCTGCATACGTGTATATTTCAAAGCAATGTCGTGTTTTGTTCCTGTAAAGCAAAAGCAAAATGATCAAAGCATGCATTATATACTTTTAATTTGACATTTAATTATATTAAATGTGTGTGAGGGAACATTAGTGTGATTAAATCTGGGCCAAGTTTCATTTCCAAAAGTGCCAGTTCAAAAAAAAAAGAAAAGAAAAAAGGTCAGAGTGCGATCATGTGATCAGGCGCAGGTGATGCTTCTGACTTCCTCCACGCGCTCAGCCAAAGGAGGATGAGGCAGTCTGCGTCTGCACTGAACGACAGCCACAAGGATGCAGAGGTGAAGATGCCGGTAACAAAATAAATAACAGCGACAGACACTGAGTGTGCTCCCGCTCCATCATTCAAGGCAGCGGCGGCAGCAGCATAGCCTATCATTATGATATTAAAGGGTCCTGTAGATTAGAATCACCAGGGCGGCATCAGAGGCAGGTGTCCCCACGGCATGCATGATAACATGCTGCCAGCCCCCAGTAAACTCTCAGGTACCTGCTGAGGCAATCCGGGGAGAGGCCAGCTTGGATCGCCTCTGCTTTGGTCTGGTCTGTGTGGGCTCGGGTTTGGAGGGCCCCGAGCGGCAGGGTGCCTCTTCTTCTTCCACCGGCTGCCTAAACACAGACACACTGGATGAGAACCACAGACGGCAATGCCTTCCCCTTTTCCTCCTCGCCCCCTAACACTGCTGGCTGGGCTGCAGCCAGCTAACACAATCACAGCTTTCACCGCATCCAGATAAGGCACATCAGTGATCACCGAGCGGAATCGTCTGCTTTCATGGTGCTGCCTGGTCTAGGTGAGTCAGGCAGGCAGATTCACAACACAGTGGTGCTACGCTGTGCACATAATTCCCCATCAGTTCTGTTTGACAACACTGCTGAGAGCAGATACAGAGGAATTAGCGTCATAATATTTGTTTTTATGCGTCTTAGAGCGTGATGACATGAAACAATATTTTTTTAATCAGCAATTCTGTGGCTTGTTTTTTTTTTTTTTTGATCTCACACTCTTTTATTTTTGCCTGAAAGGAGCCATGTTGCAACAGAGTGTAAGTGTCACCTGGATGTATGATGCAGCTCTGTTTCTTGCAGCTATATTTAAATTTTTTTGTGCATGTGTGTGTGTGTTTGTGTGATTACTCCATCAAATATTGGCTGTAAGAGAAAATGCATTTCCTGCCTGATGAGGTTCACCTCCCCCTCCTACTCATTTACCGATATGCATATATATAGATATATATATGTATATCTATATATTTATATATAATATATAATATAATATAATTTCTTTTGTTATTTAACGCATACCCTTAATGAATCAATTTTATTTTGAGAAAACTGGTAAACATTTTTCTGTTTTTTAAAAAACATTTTTTATAATAATTTTATGCAATGGCTTTTAGATGATAAAATCTATAAAATCTAAAAAAAATATGTATATCGTCAAATTATAAGCAGTTCTCTCAACTTTCTTCCTAATATATGCATATGTGTAGTCTGCAGTATCATATAGCTGTCTGTGGTTGATTTTCTGCTAAATAAAACGCAGAATTGGAGCATCTAAATCTGCATCAGTTGTTTGTGTCCAGCCTGGGTGCTAAAAGAGAAGAGAGAGAGAGAGAGAAAAATAAATAAATATATGTAGTCAGTCTGTGCTGCCAGTGAGGAATTCAGGTTAGTCCCAAAGGACATCACACCTGTCAAGAAAGCAGGATGCAATAACACCCTCCATCCCAAAAAATAGATCTGAGGAAACATTATCTAATATGATGAAAAATAGATCTAAGGACCTGACAAAGCAGATAAAGTAGGAAAACAAGGTCGGAGTAATAGCTTTTATTCTGCCTTGATGGGCCTCTAGTAGTTAGTATGCAAACTAAGGACAGATCCAAAAGTAGGTTAGAGAATCTGAATGTGAAAGGATAGGATTGGAGGGGATAAAAAAATAAAACTTTAATTTCAGCTATGATCTTAACTTTATTTGGCCCTAGTGTGGCAGACTGGTCGGGAACAGAGGAGTCAAACTGGTTGCAAACAGCCTGAGGAAGTACCCTCTTTTCATTTTTTTATTTTCATTTTTTCTTCCTCCCCCCTCTGGGAGACCGCCCATATGTGCGTTTAATCCACATTTGCAAGCAACTCCTATCTTCCTCCTATTTTACCATCACTGTCCTGCTCCCAAACTGCCTTTTTCCTCCTCACATGCTTTTTTCACCGCAGTCGTCCGCCGGCTTCCTCCAGCCTCCATCTCTCACTATCTCTCCCCTCCCTCCCTCTCTCTCTCTCCTTTTTTTTCCTCCTATTTATGAAAACGTCACTTCAAGTCCCTCCCTGTTTGAATCTCATTAGTTTCTTGTGTGTTTCTCCCTGTCAATAATCCTGAATCCAGACTCTCTCTATTTCCATCCCTCTCTATCTGTCAATCAGCGCCGCCTTTGAACTGAAAACCACTCCGACCAACTTCAACTCACTCAATCCGAGCGGCTCGGCTCCTTCTCCGGCTTCCTTTTTCTGCCAAGATTCCCTTCTTTTTTAGTTTTGTACCAACCGCCAGAGCTTTGGAAAACGCCAATACAGACCCCAAACTTAAACTCGGACTTTTCTAGATCACCGAGATCAAGGTTTTTTTTAAAAACTTTTTTTTTGGTTTTTTTGTGCCCCCTTGTCTCTTAAAAAAAAAGAAAAGAGAAAAGATTTTTGCTCGGGAAAAATGCCGCAGCTCAACGGCGGTGGAGGGGACGATCTGGGCGCAAACGATGAAATGATTTCCTTCAAAGACGAAGGGGAGCAGGAAGAGAAAATTTCGGAGAACTCCTCGGCAGAAAGGGATTTAGCAGATGTCAAATCTTCTCTTGTAAACGAGTCGGAAACAAATCAGAACAGCTCGTCGGATTCAGAGGTGAGTTCAGTCTGTTTCTTCGCATGTTAGAGAAAAAAAAATCGGGGATCGATCGTCCCCCCGGCGCTGTTTTTAAGTTTAGGGGCCTACATTTACTAACACTGTAACAGCGGGTGGACTTGGAAAGAAAGTTAACTATCGCCCTTCACCGTCCGCTGTGCTAACTTTAACGCAATCCTTGTGTTTCATTGCATTTCAAGGCGGAAAGACGGCCTGCGCCTAGATCTGAAACTTTCAGAGACAAAACAAGGGAAAGTTTAGAGGAGGGTGAGTTTCTGCTTTATTGTTCACTCTTGTTTTTTATTTTATTTCTACCTACAACATGACATTATATGTGCCTGTGCCTCCGCCTTTTATTATGCAATTGCAATTTTTTTGCAAAAAAAAAAAAAAAGTTCTCAAGGCCACTTTATAAAAAAAAGTTTTCTTCTCTCCCACAACCCCCTCTTCCCCCCCTCGCCATGTTAGCTGCGAAAAGGCAAGATGGAGGGCTGTTCAAGAGCCCACCGTACCCGGGCTATCCATTTATAATGATCCCCGATCTCACAAGCCCCTACCTTCCCAATGGATCACTTTCTCCAACAGCACGCACAGTAAGTTCATTTATTTACAGCTTGTATGTGCACACACACTCGTCACACACACACACACACACACACACACTGACTCCCCGGGTTAGGCGCCGAGGCAAAGGCAGACGCGGAGTGTTGTCACCCTGAAGTGCAGCCGATAAAAATGCAGAGCCAAGTTTTGCAAACTCCCCGTGAAGTGTACAGTACAATGGCATGCATGCGTGCATGCGTGCCCGCACGCGGCTCCCAGCCCGTTTGCCCTGGTCAGAAGCTAGCATGCTAACAGTGCTAAAGAGCTGCAAGTGGGTTAAAATAAAAGGAGAAAAGGAAAAACAGAAATAAGTAGGTTATTGTTATATGTCAGCTTTACGTGCACGGCATTTTTACCAATATTTTTAGCAACTTTTAAATCAAATGCACAAGCCCCTGTGAAAATTTTATTCTCCTTGTTATAATTTAATAATGATTATGACATTATTATTGTTGTTATTATCATTATTACTACTAAGGGTCTGCGTATTCTCCAGGCTTACAAGTGCATGTTTTTACTCTCCTGAATAATGCAGTTGGCTTGTGTTTGCATGGCCTCATCAAAAATGCCCTTTTTTCTAAATGCAACACCATGCATGAGCATTCAGGCCTTTATATAGCAGCTTTTCTGACACACTGTAAGCAGGGGAAAGCAGTGTAAAACCACACAAATAAAATCAATATGCAAATTGGGTTGGTTTTTTTTTGCAGAGTGATTTGCATGTGTCAAAACCTGTAAAGACACTATGTAAAAGATGCATGCGTGATAGCTTTCCCCCCTGAAACATCAAGCAGTGCATTTTTTTCTTTTTAATTTAATTTTTTACTTTTTCTAATTATTCTTTCAAATGCGTGTGTATATATATACATATACAGACATATATATATATATTTCTATATGTTTGAATGTATGGTGTGATTTACTGATAGGAATTGTGTGAGACTGTGCTGTTTTGCATCTGCACTGCCTTTGCTCCCAGCGAGGAATCCATGGCAAACATGTGCCATGCAGTAAACCCATATTTATAAATAAATTCATGTTATTTATTTAAACACAATCAGCCATGCTGTAATTATGCCCACTTACTCATTTGCTCAGCACCTCGCCGGTCCCACTGGGCGATGGCAATCCTTAAGCAGCATAATTTTCTCAACCATGGGTGTTGTTTTTTTTTTTTTTCCTTTTTCTTTGCCCCCCTATTTTAAACGGTTGCAATTACAAGTCTGCGCTTTAGGACCTGTCATCTCATTTTACAAGGTTAAGGCAAAGACCAGGCATTAGGAAATGTGACCCTCCAACACCCCCCCGCCGCCACCACCACCACCACCTCAGCTCTGCCTAACGAAACTGATATTTGTTACCTCTTTTTTTTTTGTGTGTTCTCCGCACACCTTGGAAATCAACGCACATCTGACACACAATGCCTTCTTTTGTGTTTGACACAAATTCTGCTTTTGAGTTCAACATGATCACCCATGGTTTCACATGAAATATTTCTTTTGCTGCTTACACAGGTTCTCTCTTTGCGTGCGTGCTTCTTTTGCACATAGGAGAACATTTTGCCATTCATTCTCTCTTAGTCAGCCAGCCTTTTTAACGCTGCTGGCTGGTATGTGGAATTAGTCACTCATTATTCTCATCAGCACTGACACAAACACACATTCACAACAACACGCATGATTTGAAGTGAAGCACTTCCTTGTTTCGATGGCAGAGTTTTGTAGTTTGCTGTCACACACTACTGTGTGTGGAGCGCTCGTTTCCTTGTGCTTATGCAGCAGTTAGAAAAGCAGTAAACTGTGTGGTATGGCTGGAGGATGCTGCGGCGAGACCGTATTGACCTTTGCCCTCTTAATGATGCCCTTGAAATACTATTCTCGGACATAATTGAGGAAAGGAAAGATTTTTAATTTTTTTTTTTTAAATATATGCTCCCAGATTTATTTATTTATTTTTTTATCTGTTGTTTTCCTCTCTGTGCCGCTTTCCCTTATTTAAGGAAAAGTCATTACAAAATCTAAAAGAAGGAGGTGCTCGTTTGCAGATGATTAGGAAACCTTTATTACAGCTTAACCTACTGATGCACCTGGACGTGGTTTTTGACTTATGGTGGTCTTCCTACTGTACTGCCTCGGCCCCCTCTTGTCTGCAGCGCGCTGTGTGTCCAGCCATTAGCGCTTTGAAGTCAGCGGTCGCTGTAATATAAATCTATTAGACTTAAAGCTGGCATAAATAATTCACCTGGACATTGATTAGCTGTCTTGCTCCCTAACATGTCGTGTAAGGCACTGAATATGACTGCTAGTATCATTAGAATGAGACTTTCTCCTTCATGGCATGAAAGGCTTTGATTCTCGCTGCTTTTACCTTCGCCTTTTCTTTTTCTCCACTCGGTTTTGGTGATGCTGCGATGCTGGTTTTTCCTTTTGCCTCTTTAAAAATTATATAAATGAATACAATTGATTGGAAGTCTTACAGGCTAAATTCTGATGGGTTTAAATGTTTCCCATCAGCTGGCGGTGATTCTGATCTCCCTGGACGTCTTAACTTGCTTCACTTATTTAGTGTTTGCATGACTTAAGGAGGGGAAAAAAAGATTTCTTGCATGTGGCTATTACGATAGTTTGTCTGACCTCTGGGAGTCATAACCAGTGAAAATTTGTTTTTCCTACCACCTAAGCCCAAGGAGGCTCACAATTTAGTATCATTTAGCAATTTGACATGACGCTGTGCCCGGGCTTTAAAAGCTTTCCTGCCCTCGTCTCCTCCTCTCCTTTCCCTGCCGTCTCCCTCCTCCCTAAACCTCACACAAAGGCCTACTGGATCACTCTGTGCAGGTTGAATTGCAGAAGTGGCCTGGCTAGTTCACCCTGGGTTTTCTATCTCCTTTCCCCCTGTTCCCTTTGCTCTCTTCCTTTCTTCCTCACTACCTTTTGTTTCCTGCCAATGCTAACACTAGGCTTTTTTAAAAAAAGGCGGCGGGTTAACTCCCGGTGCTGTGGGCTAATATCTACACCTCAACAGGTCTGTGGATGCAGAGGCTGAGGGAGGGAGAATGGGATCTGGGCGGCCAGCTCCCCTGCATCGGGGCTGCTGGGCCGTAAATCCACTGGCTTTATTTACTGCCTCGCGGACTTATGAATGTTAAGATATTTGACGCCACCCCTGGCCCCATAATTCTCCAGGCCTGGAGACTTTTGGCGGAGGTTTTGAGTTTCGACGTATAATTACGAGCAGTTTAAAAAAGAACGAGAAAGTGCACGGGGTGGGGAGCAAAACGGGGGATGAAGACACAACACTGTGCATCCAATACTGTGTTTAGAGTGGGAAGGGAGGAAAATAAGAAAGACTCTCCGAGAACCCGTGATGATTCTACTACAGGGCGGTGAAAAGGCTTTGTGTGGTTGAAACAATAGTTTTCTCCCCTTTTTTTCCTCTTTTGTTTCATTCGTCTAGTCACGCCAGGACTGCTCATGTTGCTGCACATTCACCTATTTTTTTAATAAAAAAACATAAATCTACTTTGATACGGGGCCCGACTCGGTCTTTTGTCTTTTTTTATTTTATTTTTAAGGAAGAAATAATGGAGGATTTTCTGGTGAGATTATTATAATCAACACGCATAAGTGCACACCACCTCCTTTGTGCTCACGTGCACACATTGCTGTGGCCTGTTATCTGTTATAAATGACACAGACAGTATCTTTCCTAAACATGGCAGCAGCATAAGCATAACAATGGTATATCATATGGATTATGTGTGTTCGGCTGTTGTAAAATGGATTTTATTTTTTTGTGGCCGTGACAAGGGGGGAAGATAGTTTAATGCGGATTTAAGGGATAGGGCCCACACCTTATCAAATTGGCTTTACATGTTAATAGGGCCTAATTGGTGTCCGTGGGGGGTTTGGTGGCACGACGTGGCCGCATTTTGTGCCTCAAGCTGCAGAATGCACTCCGAATTTAGTTGGAAGGTTGCGCTCCTTTTGTCTTGCAAATCACTTTTGTTTACAAAGTATGGCGGAAGCGGCTCCCGCTCACTCTCTCACTCACTCTCCCCCATCTCTCTCTTCCTCTTCTGCATCTACTCCCTCTTTTCCTCTCACTCGCTCTCCGCTGCTTCTCTCATCCTAGGCAAGGAGAGGGGGAAAAGGAAAAAAAGGTCCTTATTTTTCTTCGACTCAATAAACACTCATAAAAAAAAAGTACAATCTGCTTTGGATTTGAGGAGTTAAGTTAGAGAAAAGGGGGAGGCGGGGGTGGCTGGGAAGCAAAGTTTGGCACCATTAAACTAAAATTGGGGTCTGCTAGACATTAGCGGTGCACAGCACATTCTCAGAGCTTAATTAGTCCGAACTGTAATTGTTCATGGTCTGCCAATAGGAGTAATGCTCAGAAAAAGTGGAGTTGCACTAAATCGGCCCGGGGTTTTTAAAACAATAAATCACTCGCATATTTGTGCCGTGATTCAAATGGAGGCTCGACCTCTCCCATCTCGACATGTGGTAAATTGTAAAGTCAATGAATCGCAGATGTAGGGGTGGGGTGGGGGGATTGGTGATGGTGCTGAGGACTCAGAAAGAGAGCGAGAGAGAGGGAGTACAGTAAGGTTTTGTTAGTGCCTGGTGAATGAATGGAAAAGATTTGTGCAGTAAATATTTACCTTTTTATATATAAAATATAAAAAAAAAATTCTCCCTGCTAGCGGGGCTTAATTGTCTAATGCTGATGATGTTGGCAGGCTGAGCCGTGTGAGAGCTTACGCGCTCGTCGATCTGTCACTCCGCTTGAAACACCACAGAGGCAGGAGGAAAAAAAAAATCAGTCAGTTTGTGGGGTGTGTTTCTAATCAGATTTTAAACTAGTGCGAAGGGAGTAGTGGTTCCCTGGTGGCAGTGTGAGCTGGGTTTGGGTGTAGCAGCTGCAGTAAAGTCTGGTTTGGAGCTGAACCTTTTTTTTTTTTAAAAATTAAATCATCGACTTTATTGCTTTTAATGTAATAACGGCTAATCTGAGGCCTAATTTTGCCTTCGATGTGACATTATGCCTGTTAATCATTATCAATCTGGATATATATATGTATATGTTTATTTTTGCTTTTTATTCTTAAAAGTGAATTAATCCATTTATCCTAGTTTCCGTCAGTGAGCCACCAACACTCTGCTTTTCTGTGTCTGAGCAAAGAAAAAAAAAGGCATTAGTTAAGCAGCTGTGCACTGGGGTCCCTCTTACCCCAGCCCCCTGGTGTAACCCCCTTCCTCTCCCAGTTTACCCCCACCCATCCAGCCCCACCTCTTTCTCCAGTGCATTTCTATAGAGCTGAACACAAAGATACTACTGTACATCTGGAATGAAACTTGTGTCATCTGTTTAAATATATGCTAGCTCCACTCTTGGCCCACAGGGATTAGGGCTCCCTCAAACATGGAAATTAAATTATTGTGTGTGTGTGTCCATGTAGCCACACTTAAAATCTCTTATCTGTGTATGTTACCTTATTTTAGCTCAATGTACCCCGGTGAACAGCTCATCTTGCACATCCACAGCATTGTGGGCAAGTTCATGCTTAATATCAAAAGCAGTGTGGAGATATATGCTTGAGAAGCCAATATTTTCCCATTTTACTTCTTCCTCTTACAAAAATATTTGCACTGTTGGAATATGTTACCAACAATATACGCCAAGTTCCTTAAAAAAAAAAAAAAAAAGCAAAGAAAAACAAAAAACCTTTCTGTCTCTTTATGGATTTTAAATTACTGAAGAGCAGCAGGGTACAAATGCAGGTGTTCCTAGGATGGAATGAACTTCTGAACTTATATGGAAGTGGCGATAAGATAATTAAAAGTGGTTGCTGGAAATTTTCTTAGCAGTGTTACTTTGCTGCATCCAGCAAAAGAAGATAAGGTTAAATGACTATTGATCGCATCTTTTTAGATATGAAGGTTATGGGTAGGGCTAGGATTAGCTGCTTTCAAGAGATGATTACCTAGAATTGGTATTTTTATTTTTTTCTATTTTTTAAAAGCGTCGTAATTACAAAAAAACATTGGAAATGTCACTTTTTAACAAGGCGGTGGATGCTGTGTATGTGCATCCAAGAAGGAAGCCACAGATTGTTTGTCATATTCCTTTTCCTCTAAGTTCATTCATAATGGTACCAGAGTGCTCCAGTAGTCAAATGAGTTCACCAGTAGCTGAGTGGGAGGGGAGGGAGGGGCTCAGAGAAAAGCGGGAAATGTGTGTTAGGCCTCTGTCTGTGTGTGTGTGAGTGAATTGGGACGGTGGGGGGGCCTGGGGGTCGACCGCACAAAAGCTGTCTGAATAGAGCGCATAATTGCTGTTAATGCCAGGGCAATGAGAGCAGCGACAGTTCCTGGCTAGATGTCCAAACAATAGTGCCCCTCGGCTTCACATTTATCTTCCCGTTTGGAGGAATGAAAAAAAAAAGGGGGGGGGGGGAAAGAGAGGAACACAGATTGGAACAGGAGAGTTTCAGTTTTCATTCACGCCTGACGAACAGGCATGTGTTCATGTGCGTGGTTCGCGTCTCTGAATAAACCCCCCTCCCGCCCCGCCGCCCTATCTCTCGGCCCAACCTCCACTCCACGTTTTCCCTTCGTGCTTCCCATTCTCGTCGTCATCAGAAAATATTTGCCTTAAAAGCTCTGGGTGAGAAGGCCGCCGTGACGCTGGGAGGAATTCTGGTTGCTGTCGACCTTCTGTTTGGATTGCGGCATGTGTTTGGGAGGGGTCAAAGTGCACTGGCTCTGACATGCTTTTCGTTGACGAACGAGCTTCCCCTCTCACCCCCTTTTTCTTTCTGATGGGGAGTGCTTGAGTATCCATTGGAGGTTGTTGTTTTTTTTTCCCGTAATTCCAGCTTGTGTGTGTGTGAATGCAGGGAGGAGGTGCCAAACTGCCATCACAGCTCCTAATGATCACGTTGGGCTAGATAATGACTAGCCGTGCCAGTGTGCAGTGAACACCTGTGGTACACCAGCCTTTTATGGATGTGGTACAATGTCCTGGAATGTACCACAGAAGAAGAATTTCATTCATTCATTCCAGTATCTGTTTTAAAAATACTTTCCTCACTTTTTCCTCACAAAAGTGGTGGCAGTGTGATTTAAATATTCACATCTAGATATTAAACATTAATTATACAAAAGTCTTTGTCCGGTGTTCATCCAGCCACGCGCAATATATTATGCAGATGGTTGTTTTTCTACCCAGTTTGTATCTGCAGCCTTAATGTAGTCAAGGGAATTTCAGTATGCAGATAATCTGTTCAAAATGGCTCAGATGGGAAGGAGGCACTTGTGTGTGCTAAACACATAATAGAGGAGTTTAAGGTGATAAAAGTCCAGTCAATGTATTTTTAATCTACTAATTAAACTTTTAATTGTAGCGGGATAAGCTCCAAGGAGCGTGTGTTCGTGTGATTATGTGTGTGTGTGTGTTTTGGAAGCGAAGCCGGTCCGCTAATGAGGTGATCGTCTGCTTTTTTTGTCGTCAGGAGGTGGTGGATTCATAACTCCTCGCAAAAGGTGAGGGAGGGTTTAAAAGTGTGAGCGAAATAAATGCATTTACTAATCTGCGGATTATGGCGGGATTTGTGTAAAAAAAAAAAAATGTTGGCAAGATTATTTTAAAATGCACAAGGCTAATAAAATGTAACCTCCATACCCTGCGATGTGGTGCAACTTTAGAGTCTTTTTCTTTTTTTTCTTTTTTTTAGCTAGTTGATGAAGCAATTCCAGTGGAAAACAGATTAAGAGTAAATTCCCATGTTAACTCTTTAACCAGCTGTTAGAAACCTATTTACACACAATAATAATACGCCTCTTTTAAAGAGACAGCTGTTGGCTTGCGTACAGCACTAGATAACATTTCATGAGAACAGCTTGTCACATCCACACACGGCCTGCACATGGGCACTGAATTGCCAGTCATTGTGCAGGTGATGATATTTGGAAGTGCATATATATATATATAAATACATATAAACTTCTGCTTTTGACCAATTTTTAAATAATAAGATGGATTTTTAATTTTTATATGGCATAGCATATTTTTTCCCCATTATTTTCTTAATGGCTTCAGTTTTAAAAAAATAAATCCCCCCTCCCATCCCTTCCCTGGCATTCTCAGTATTATGTATTCATCCGGGCTCCAGTGAGAGGCCAGTGTGTCACCAGTGTTCAGGGTCAATTCCAAAAGTGCACAAATTGACTGGTGGAAGTGAATTGTCAATTGTCTTTCTCCCTCGAGGGGTCAGAGTGAATGGAGAGGCTTGTTTGGACAACTGTCCCGAGGTGAGATGTGTGGCCCTCTCTGTCCAGCCAGAGGGGATGGACTGATGAACGGACAAGAGAGCGGGGAAACGATTGAACAGCAGATAGGCAAGACGACGCTGTGGAGGTAGAAAACAATGCAGTCTCGTCCCCCTGAAATCACAGTTTTGATTGAGCGGATTTAGTTGGCAACTCTTGATGGTATCCAGTGGAGGCACTGACACAATAGGGAAGTAATTATCACAGTCTTCCTATAATAAAACCAACACTGAATGACGCCTGGTCTCTGTGTTAAATATTAAATCTATTCCCATAACTTAAATGTACATAGTTCTGCACGGATACTGAAAATCAGGTTATTCCAAAAGTTTATTTTTTAATTTTGATCCCAGTAAAACTCAACTAAAGTCCACAATTCATTGATGGATCAACACGTAAGGCAAGATATGTCTCTAACTATTTGGATAGTCATATGTATGACTTTTGCATGCTCTACTGTGTGGGTTAAATTGTTCCGCTAAAGCGGATCTTTACTGTGCGATTATTTCGAGAACTATTCATTTTATTCTTAGATGGAACCTAGTTTTAGTTTACTGTCCATTGGCATGCAAACCAAAGGTTCATTTTATAGATTAACTTTGAACCTGAAACCACCAGTTCAGCCATAATGAAAGTTGAGATTAGAGGCAGGCATTACTAAGCAGGTTTGGCCTTTGTGTCATGTGATGCACGTCACAGTGTACTTTAGAACCAGAAGGTGTTTTATCTTCACTTTACTGCCTCCTCTATCTTTATTGGCAGCCACACTTTGCATATTTCGTGTACCAATAAAGATAAATTTCCTGCTTTATCATTACAGATGGCGTCAAATGGTTAAGGTCTGGCTCGGCGATGTTATTATTTTAGCTCTCAGGGTGGTCAGCTAGGACTACAGCATTCAGCAGCATGGGGAGCATTTCTGGAAGATGCAACCTGTTTTGCATGTTGTATAAAAGCCCTTTGTCTGTTGTGGATGACCCTTGCTGTTGTAAGGCCTGTATCTGTCTCTGCTCAGGCAGGCAGGCAGGCAGGCCTGCAGTGAGGATGCAGCAGCTGGCCTGGGCCCAGGCACAGGAATGCTGTGTGTGCTGTTTAAACACTGGCTTGTCTCAGTGCAGGCCTAGAGGACTGGAGGGAAGGAAGTTGCAGCATGTTTACATAGCTGAATTGTCCGTTGCCCCCCCCCCCCCAATGGCTGATACACTTCTGTTCAAACATCCACAAGTGTGGAGATGACCCCCGTTGATGCCGGTGTTCACAGCTCTGCCTTAACACTTACTTCTTTCTCTCTGAATGTGTGTGTGTGTGTGTGAACACTGAACACTCATAGCCAGTACTTTCTTCCCTGCTGTGGGTGTTTGCTGTTTTAACCTGGAGGCTTGGATAATAGATAAAAAGTGTTATAAGGGAGCATTTATCACACTGAGAATGGCAACAAGAAGAGATATTCAGACAGATGAAGCGATAGAGGGGAACCTCATTGCTTCAACCAAGGTCCTATCCAAGCAGGGAGCCAGCCATTGACATACGGTGGAATTGTCATCTAATTGTTGTTTGAATTACCTGTTATGATCCAATGACAAATCTCTCACACTCTTGCCATCAGAGCGGAAAATGCATCCGGGGATTGGCATGATCTTTGTGAGTGTGTAAACCTGGCTTCAACAAGATGGATAAATGCAATTACTGGACAGACCTGGAGAGGAGAAAATCCATTTAAAGCCCGTAAAGCTAAGCAGGGGCCGTGCTTAATTCATTTGGCCAATTTACGGGTGATGTACGAGTGTCAGGGCACATTAGTCAGGCGGGGGGAGAGGTGAGTGTATGCTGGCTCAATGGGTTGGGTGTATTTTCTTTCTTTTTTGGGGAGGGGGGGCTTTTTGGTAGCAGAGTCTCCTTGAGACCGGGTTCCATGCTTTCCTCCAGACAAAGCCAGTGGAGCCTGGACATGGAAATGACAAAAAGATGCACTGAGTGGGAGGGAAGCGGGATTGCTTTGCAAATGAGGTGGGGAAATGTTGCTTTGGTCTGCTGGGCAGCAGAGTGAGTACCGGCATGCTTTGCCATACCAAGAGCTCAATCAGGTGCTGTCAGCAACCCTCGCGTCCTACAAGTTAAACGACTGATTTTTATATAGAAGTGTAAACGCTTGTGACCAGTGTTGTTGCCTAGTTTCTGTTTTTTTTTTAAGTTTATTAATAGTGCCTTTGCAAACACTTTCGCAAACACTTTAATTTTAGTTAAAGATAATGAAGGAAGAGCAGACTAAAGCGTTAGAGGGCTCTGTTCATTTTGATCCCTGCTGACTTTGAAACTCTCTCTCAACTCTTTACTTTCAAAATGAGTTATAATTACATTGTTTATCTAGACTGCAACCGGTTCACCTGAGAAATCTTTGCTTTTGGCCTGTGCAGTGTTTGCCTCAGCCGCTGGCAGTCTCATCCGTGTTACTGTTATTATTTTATCCTGGAGGCACTTTAGTCTCCCAGTGCTTACATTTTTATTTCGTCTGTGCTTCTTGCGCCGCGTAGACCGACTTCTGTTTATCAACTCTTCCAGTGCATTGACATTAGACGTCTTTACTCTGCTTAGTCTGTTACGCAGCCATTGTCTTGGTGGAGCAAAACCACTCAACGGTTACACAAGCTGAGTGGTATGCAAAAACAGTGGTTAGAGCCTCGCCGGGCGGGTGAGAGGCGTTGAGGGAAGCTTTGGTTTACGGCTTCAAGCCGCAGCCTGAATCAGGGCAGGGTTAGCTATCAGACAGAGAGACATGTGAGGCTAAGACCTCACTCACTATGATGCAGATGCTTTTTAAGTGGTTGGGATCACACTTAAGTGCCTCTTGGGTTAGTAGATTTGGATTGCCAGAGTGTATGTGTGTGCACTCGGTGTCAGGGAAAGTGTGCGTTAGCATATGTCACCTGACTGCCAGGCAGCCGGCCTCGGGAAACCAGAGTTAGTGTGAATGCCGGGGCTTGTCAAAGACAGGTGCCACCACTGCGGCCCATGCCTGCCACACAGCAGCTGGGAAAAGACTGCAAGGCCCACGGTCAAGTGTGGGCCATTGGGAGATCGCATCAGGCTAGAATTCCAGATCAGTGGGGGGTGAAATGGGCATGCCTCCCTGCAGTACTGTGGCTTCAAGGGTGATGTATGCATGGTGCATAGGCTTCTCTGTTCACTTTCTGCAGCCAACACTGTTTAAAGTAATTAAATAATTTGTAGGTCAACTTTCCACTTCCTTCAAACATGTCTGTTGCATTGCTCTTGATGATAATCTAACACCGAAAGACATGCAGTGGGTATTTGGGGTATAAATTTTGAGTTGCACATACTGGCTACCATCATGTCCCCTGCTCCTCAGCCCCTTCTGTAAATGTCTCTCGACTTCCTATAGCAATGTGAGGATTGGTGTAGTGTTGTGGCTCAGTGGTGCAGCTTCTTTCCCGAGCACGGCAACTGGAAGCCTCCCCCCGTCATCTCGGGGTATCGTGGGGTTGTGGATGTGCCTGGGAGTCATCACTGTAAGTCCTCTGAGCCTTCTGGGGGAAGTTTCACGGACCCTTTCTTCTCATTTTCTGCACTTGCTTTTGGGATGACTTTGAGTCCTGAAAACTCAAAATCCTGTGCTGTAAATATGCAGATGTAGTCATCGTTTTTCCCTGATCCGCCTGCTCGCTTCTTCCCAGATGCCTGCCTCCCCCGTCCTCATGGGAGAACAACTGCTGGTTGCCATCTATAGGCCAGTGGAATTCCTCACCCTGACTCAAGAATAATAATATAAAAAAAACGTGGAAGTTTTCTATATGCTCCTGCAGATCATTTTACAGCAGTGCCTCTCAACACAACTGTTCCTAGTTAGTGGAAACTTCCAGACTTATTACAGTCACCAACAGGGCAAATTTCTTCACTACCAGTGCTTGTACGTTTAATGCTACATGGCTTGGGGTGACGTTATTTAAGCCAATGAGCCAGTCTGTCCTTGTATGATATGTTAAATTTAGAATTAAATGCTCAGCTGTAAATTATGTAGTCTCCTGGCATGAGACAAATAGTTTTGGTTTAATCTGACACCCACAGGCGTAAGCGGGAGTTACCCCAACTAGGCTGGAGAATTTATGATCATGCCGGCCAGAAGCCATACCCTTTTTGGCCCAGAACCAAAGTTTGGCAACCGAGTTTACATCAGTGGTTGCCATTGCACATTCAGAAATGATCTCAGTGAAAGCATTTTATGCATGACATTAATGAGGCCAGTCAGCACAGTTAATTTGCTGTTATTTAGCTCTGCGGTCGTGTTAAATCATAAACAGGCCGAGAGAGGCCTCACTGCTAACAGTAAGTGTTGAATAAGGGGTAAAACTCAGACCTGAACTTGAGGGGAATCTTGATTCTTGGCTAGGTAGCTCAGTTATCGGAGCTTCCTGGCCAGAAATTGAGATTCTGCGGTTTCAGACGCTGGGAAAGTTAACCTCTAATTGTTCGCAGAAGCTATTGGCAGGAGGAGCTAAGTGATAATGAGTGAGGCATCGATGGGGAACACGGGTTGGATGCTGAGATGAGACAGCTCACACTTGCCGGTCAGGGGTTTTGTTTTTTTTTCATTAGGAAAGAACTTGAGCCCAATGGGATTCTCCCCAATGACAAAATGGTAGTCCTAAAGGGGGAAAGAAATGAAGAAAACCCAGCTCTTTCTTTCTTGGCTCTGTTTTAAGAGACAGACACTTTGTTCACATTTTAAATTGGCCTTGTCATGCGGTTTCCTCCACTGGGCTGCTGGGAGCTGACTGTTTCCACATAGGCCAATGTTCTGTACCAGTTTTGGTTTCGAGAAAAATAAGCGTCTGTTTTTTGTGGCACTGATCGCTGTCGTATTAAACTTGGGTTTTTTGTTGCTTTTTCCCCTCCCCAAAAGCTAACACAGCCGTGCTTGTATTCTTCACGCCTTATATATTTTTTTTAGTATTATTATTATTATCTCAGTTGCAGTTGCTTAACAAGAGGCACATCAGCCTCTGTCCTAACACGGCCACGACCCTGTAACCTCACCCCCGACCCCTCTTCCCGCTTGTACTACAAATCTACTTTTTGTAGTGTTTTTCTGCGTGCCACATTTTCGCAAATAACATCAGTAATCATTCAATTGGGCATAAAGTAATTGAGAGGCGGCCTGCTTGCCATCTGTCTGGTGAGATTACTACTTTCTGTGTAATTAAACGTGTGACCTTGCGGCCATGGAGGGAGGTGCCAGCGGGCGAGCCACTGCCAAAGAGCCAGGCTGTCTTATTTGAAGTCAGAGGGAAGCTGTTGGTGAGGGTGGGAGGGAGAGAGAGTTGTGCGGTTTTAAAAGTTTAGCCCAGCTGCTAAAGATAGCACAGGTTGATGTGAGTTGAGCTTAAGCGGCAGCCTTTACATGGCTGCGTCCTGCGTGTGTCGAAGCCCAAGCCTCAGTCAATTTTGCAATTCTACAGGAGCCTTGTTGAAGTCAGCATGATCCCTGTGTGCATACAGTGTAACCAGGAGAGGATAGAAAAGCAGGGGTCAGAAAAGTGTGTGTATGTGTGTTTCTGTGTGTGCTTGTGGGGTCAGGATGGGCTGAATAGAGACTGCTGTTTTAACTCTGATTTTATGTGTGGTTTTGTTTGGACTCCTGAGGTTTGGTTTCCTTTGGACAGTGTCCAGAGACTACAAGGCCTGCTTCTCCTCAGCTTTCTTGTGAGGCCGACGTGAAGAGCCCTGCAAAGCCCTGTGATTGGATTTCAGCGCTGATCTGGTTGATTTGCGTTGTAAACAGGACATTAAAGACAGGGGAGATGGCGAACTAATGAGTCTTTGTGTCAGTGTGCATACTGCAAAAGGGTGCTTGTGTGGTTTTATCCTCTGCATCCTGCATCGCGGTGTCACACGCCCAGTTAAGAAGAGGAACTAAAACTCCTGTAGATCCCTGATGACATTCAGTATACTCATAGACGTATACATAAACACCAAATGCGCAACTGAAAGAGACATCGGCATGGTTTAGTCAGTGTGGGCTGGATGGTGTCTTGCAATACTTCCGCTCAGATCTGGAAAAAAGAAAAAGTCTCTCTTGTTCCCCCAAACAAAAATAACCGTTTTAATTACTATGGTTGTGCTATGGTGCAGCCACAGCATGGCTGGTGGGACCCAGCTGAGGTGGCACTTGCCACTGGGGATGGGGACAAGGTCTGGGCCGGCCTCCAGGGAAATTACAGGGTGGTGTGGAGGATGGGGGGGAACTGTATCCGTCCTCCAGTCCCTGCTGTCAACCCAGAGAGCTCCTGTTTGCAGCTAAGCGAGGCTCTCTCCGTTTCATCTTCACCCTCTGGAGATAATTGGAGTTGTACTGTGTGTAAACATGTTTTTGGTTTCAAAGATAAGTTTCAGTCTGAAGACCTGTATATCTGCCCGGCATGCAGGGGGAGGAAAAAAATCAGTTTTTAATTTTTTTTCTAAAAAAAGAGCAGCATTTTTAAACTTAACTTGATTCTTATTTTCTGTTTCTTACATTCTTCTTCTTCTGTTTTCTCCCTAACCTCTTCAGCCATCTCCCTTTTCTCTTTTTCCACTACCCCTCCCCTCCCCTCTCTCAGTATGTGCTCTGATTACCTCTCCAAACTGGCAATAAGTTGATTGCTTTACAGAGATGATGTAAGCCTCTGCCCTAGGGTACATCAGGTTGGATTTCTCCCGCTTTATCTTGTAAAGCCTAAATTAACAGCTGGTTTGGTTGGAGTTCTCCTGGATCTGACTAAAGGATTAGGCTTGGTTCTCATGCGAGTCAATCCGGTTTGATTTATTGCAGGTCTATCAAAAAAGATCAATGGGAGTCCTTTTGAAAGTAAATCCTTAATCGCTCTTTGCACTTACGTGTCATCATTGTGAATTTTTTCCCTCCCCTCTGTTTCTTGCTCCCTTCTTTCTCACTCCCTAATTCTTATTCTTTCCTTACACCACTGCCTGTCTGTTTTTATTTTTTTATCTCCTCCTATACCCCACCCAACCCAATCTGCGGTAGCGTTTTGCACTTGTCGATGGTATCATGGTGAATTGCTGGATAGATTTTCTCTCTGTTCTCATTAGTTTTCCATCGGGGCAAATGCTCGCTTTTAAAGCCTCAGGTTGCGATTGCGAATGAAATATAGCCAGTATAGCTTGGTCTTAACCCAAACTTGCCCCAAGTTTTTTTTCTGTATAAGACCCATCAGTCACCTTTGGCCATAAGTAACAAGGATGCTGAAGAAATCAGTGTTTGGTTCTCATATTCTCTTACCCATCTGGGGTTAAATTGGCCATAGATATAAAAGTGAATGACAGGTGATTTGGAAATTAAAGCTCAGTCGGACTATTAATCCCATTTGCATGTTATGGCTGCTGTTTGCATTTGGCACTTTTATTATATCTGACATTGCTGCCTGGTTCCAGCTAATCATCAATGCTTTTGGCTCATTAGTATCCAGGAACTGAAGATCAGAAACGCTTGAGATGTTTTTAACTCAAATAATGACGTATCATCCTTCACTTCCCCTTTGGATCTCTCCTGTCTCATGCTAGCGTTGAAACATTTGCTAAACTGAATGAATTAACTCAATCCTAGCTCTAATTATGGAGCACTGAATGCATTTTTCCTGCATATTCACATACGTCTGTGCTCACAAAATGATATGCGAGTCGAACAACACCCTGCAGCGTGCGGTGTATTTTCTTCCACACTTACGTAAATGGACATGGCAGCTTCTGCTATTTTTCCGCCCAATCTCTCTCCTTCACTTTCCCTTATTTCCTCATTAACAGGGCTCGTTATGTATTAAATATCATCCTCCTCCTCTTCCGCTAGGCTAATTTTCCCCTGCTCCGCCTCCATCGATGCCTTGGCTCTCTAGGAATCTGTATCTTGAAGGATGCAACCAGTATCACTGACAGGAAGACTAGATGGATTGGCAGACCCCCTTTGATGGTGCCAGTGATATGTAGGCCTTCTCCTGGCCAACATTCACATTTATCTTGAGGATTTTCCATGTCTTTAAATATATTTTTGCTCTGACGTATGACTGATGTGATCAGTGTCAAATTCAGGTGTATCTGCTTGGCATGCTCTGTGGCCTGGTTGGCTGTCAGACCTGGGTATGGAGGTGTGGGAGGGGCTCTAAATAAGGGAAGGGGGTGGGGGGTGGAGGTTGGTGGGTGGGTGGGGGGAGTTGGGTGAGATCGACGGGATACGTGGGAAGGAAGGGCTTGCTGTCAGCCAGCTGGACCTCTTAATCCTACAGCCTTGGGGAAAGGGTGTGTGTGAATGTGTGTGTGTGTGAGTGAGTGTGTGTGTGTATTGTGTTTGTCTCGTAGAGATTTGTCAATTTTAGCACACCTCTGCTCGACTCTTTGGCCCAGCTGAGCCCACAATCGCGCGTGCGTGCGCTTGGTAGTGTGTTGTGTGAGTGTCTCTGCTCCAGTGAGACACAACCAGGATTTCATGCACGCTGTGTTTACTGTAGTCTTCGCTTTAACAGCACACTGTATATTTATGTCAAGACGACACAGTCTCTCACCCCCTTGATGTTGGAGAGGAGCTGGTGGTTGGTGCAGGGTGGAAGTGTCTGTCTGTGTTTGCACGTACACGCATGTGTGTGTTGAGGGTAATTTTTGTACTGTGTTGCTGGTTGAGGAGGAACCCGTGGATGGGGGTGGGGGGGCAGGACACTGCCAGCGCCACTCACTCCAAGCCTTTATGCCCAGCCCTGCGAGCATGAAGCATCTCTAAAACTTGTGCACGCGCGAGCTCCATCCCGCTCTACGTCATTTTGTAGCTCGCTGTCTGATTGCGTCACCCCCTTGTCATTCATTAGACACAAAACGCGCTATTTAACCAAATTCCATGCAAGCTTCCTCTTTCCCGAGCACCCTCTCCTGCTCTCTCTGCCCCACTCTCTCTCTCTCTTTTGGCGTAGACTTTTGCATATATAACAGGCTGGCAGGCTAAGAGCTTGGGACTTCCCCACGCCACACTCCAAGCCTTTGATCCTTTGCTTTGGAGGTAACATCAAAAGGAGAGGCATAGAAAGGCAGCTACTACTGTGAAGTTCAATGTTCAACTTGATGGCTTGGCTGAGGGCTTTTTTTCCCTCTCTCCTCCTCCTCCTCCCCTCCCGCTTCACCTCCCTCCTCCCACCGCTCCCTCGATCCCTTCGCTGTATCCCTCAGCTGACAAAAACACACAGTTTGTAGCCAAGGGTTTTTTTAATTTTTTTTTATTTTTTAATTTTTTTTATTTTAGTGCCTCTGACCTCACCTCCATAGAATGAGAATCTGACATAAAACAAGATCTCAACCCTATAAAGAAAACAAAAAAACTCAGCTGTAGAGAGGGTGTACACAAACATTCAGATGTTTCCTTTTTGACGCCGAGGTAAAAGGCGCTTTTCCAGCGCCAGGTCCTTCTTTTTCCTCTCAGTTTCTCCCACTGTCTGTGTGGGTAACATGCAGCAGCAGCATCCCTGTATTGCACCTTGTTGCGTCAATGCCGAGCTGGGCTCTTTGCTGCTAGGTTAAGCAGCAGGATGAGGGCAACATAGCGTATTGTTTTCTGCACACCCTCTTTTGAATGGATGCATCCTTAAGCTTGATTTAGGGTCAGTGCAAACTGCCTTTGGATAGCTTTGAAAACCACTCCCCTGCAACTTATAAACATTGGACAGTGGTTGTCAAAGTTGCTTGCTCTCAGGACATGGGAGAACAGCCGGGCATTTTGCTTATTTTTTTCGTCTTACAGCTGTTTCTTTTTGCCCTGCCTTTGCATGCGTCTGCCAGGGATGACTTAAAACACATTTGATTTCCAACAGCACGCCTTGAAAACTTGTTCCGAGAGGTTATAACCTGACCCTTATGCTCTACCTCACTTTTTCTTTTTGATTTGCAGAAAAAGAGAGTGCCAGAATAAGCTCAGAGGAGGAGAAAGACCTGTTTTCTGCTTCTTTCTTTTGGTTGTTTTGTTTTTTTCATCTTCTCCTTTGCAGCGTTGACATGTGAAGCTTGCAATCAGCCGTTCACGGAAAAAACAAACGATTTTCATAATGAACGTCTTAACCGAGTTTCTTATGCAAACTCTGTAAATTAAGGAAGAATCAGACGAGGCCGTGGCCTTCCAGGTCAAAAGCGGGCTTTTGCTGTGCTATTTGCAACTGTATTTAAATGACACAGACTTGATAAAGGCGATCTAGAAAGCTGAGATGCTTCACTAAATGCTTTTTCGTCCTTTATGAGCTTCGTTGTCTGACTGTGCCAATTAGCAAAGGCGTGTGGCCTGCTTTCCCTCTCCTCTTTTTCTCTTTTTCCCCCCTGTGCTCCATCTCTCTTTCTAGATAGATGCTTTCTCTATCATGCTCCTGCACACACACACACACACACACACACACCAAGCACACATTTGGTGTATCATTAGCTTAGTGTGCGGGGAGGCGTGCGAGCCTGGGCTCTCTCCTGCCTTATCTCCATGTCAATCACAGCGTGTGTGTGAACATCAGTTGTAATGATCTCCATCCAGCCTGTCGGTGCGTGTTAGCGCCTGGCTTCCCTCGCCCCCGGAGCAAGCCGTTCCCTAGCTAATAGATGCAAAATTAAGCTGATCAATAGATGGCCTCAGCTCATTATTGACACGTTATCGTGGTGTGGGATTTTTGTGTTTGTGTGTGTGTGTGTGAGAGTGTGTGTCCAGAGGTTTATATACAGTCAGAGATGCAAGACAGGATGAGCCCACCCCCAAAAAATTTAAAGTTAGCTTTCTTCTCCAAATGGCTCAGACCACTTTATCTCAGGCCTGCAATGATATTGCATTAAGCTAATTTATTCTTACTCTGTTTTATGCATTTTTTGGATGCTAAAGCCTCTACTCAAAGCGTAATCATCGGCTCAGTGGTAGGAAATGAGATGGAGACTTTGCAAAGCGCCATATTAAAGATTCATCAATAATTGGCATGTGTGCTGCTGTTTGTGTTGCGGGGGAGGAAGGTGGAGGGGGCTCTTATGGACAGATCAGCACGTGATTGAGCTAAGTGGTAATTAACCATGAGAGAGGTGTGTATGTTTTGGTGTGTGTGTGTGCACATCCTAGAAGATGTATGCGCTGTTGCGTGTCAGCGAAGGTGGGAATGCTGAGGGTAAGGTTGGCTGACAGAGTTGATTTGGAGGTGAGCGTTTGGGGCCATGTGGTCAGGTCATTGAGGGATGGGGTGTACGGAGGTGGCGAGGGGTGTGTGTGACACTAGCCCTAGTCACACAACCGCCTCCCCTGACCCTCTTCAAGTCTTATTGTCTCGGAAGCATCCCCCATTTTAATGAGCTCCAATAACCAAGTCCTTATTACTTATTTATTCATTAAGCCACCGTGGCAAAGCGGCAGTACCCCACTGTGTGTGCGTGCATGTAATTGCTCGTGTGCATTTGTCTTCCGTGCACAATATCATAGTAAATACCATGTTTCAATGGCAATAATAAGTTTGATTAAAGCTAATTAAACCTAAAATAGATTAGATGAAAGCTAATGATTTTCCCCGCTTGTTTGGGTTACGAATCTATAACCTGAAACCATATTTGAGATTTGAGTTGAAACCTTAAAATCCTGGGCTTTAGCTCTGCTGAGGGAGTATGTCTCATGAATATGGAGGCTGAACCGCTTCAAGGTGCGCAAGTGTGAAAGAGACATGAAACAGACTAAATGTTTGTTAGTTTCAGATGATTCTTTTGTGAGGATTAATTGCCTGTTGGTATGTGCGTGTGATGCCTTCAACATAATGCTTTGTGATTGATGAACGCGCGTAGGTGGAATTGTGTGATAGCGTGTAGTGTTTTCAGAATATCGGAAGTCTTTGTGAAGCCTGAGAGTGTACACACTCTCTCCCTCTGAGGCATGTTTCATAGCTTCCCTATATCCAGTCTGCCGTTTAACTAATTCATAGTGAACTCTCGAAGAACAAAACCAGACACCCAACATCAAGGGCAGCGTTCAGCTCTCCTCCAGCACAATACCAAATACAGCATTCTCCAGCAGAACGTGGGCGCTGCAATCAGCTTACTTTTCTCCCGTAGCAGAGCTCAGCTGCTGTTCACCTTTTTAACTCTCCCCTCTGCAACCTTAAGCCTGCTTCCTGCAAAGGTAACATATGAGTTGCCCAACCTCTTCTTCTCCTAGCTCCTGCCCTGGCCTTGCGTAAGGGGCTCAGACACACCCAGGCCTGCAGACATGCCCGTTCACCTCAAGCAGCTTCTCAGTAGGTCAGCGTGTATGAGACTTCAACTGACAAGGCCCTCATTGTTTTGTCGGACCATTGGCCCCTTCTGCCACTGATCTTCAAGGGTCTTCAACGGATTACTATTAGAAAATGATGCTAAATAAGTTACAAAGAAATCCTGGTTACTGGAACTATCTAGACTAAGTTAATATTTACACTGGGTGTTTACATGGGTTTCAGCGAGGTTATGTTGTCTTAGGTTTATTCACAGAGCTGTGTTTTGGTAACTGGACTGTTTTGAAGTTAAAGACATTTCACCTGTCGTAAAAGACACATTTAGCCTTTGTCTTGTCACTTGTTGGCTTGTGAAGTCCAGTTTGTATGAATCTCGGCCTCTTGGTCTGCTGGAGCCTGAAGTGAACATATCTTGTAAGTGTGGGGAATAAATTTATGTGGCGATATTGTATCGATACAGAGACAACAAATATCGATATTTCTTAAAATATATTAAAACACTATGGGAATACTAAGGACAGAAAGACTGTTGCCATCTGTCTGATTGAGTTTTTGTCAGCGAGCACAACTCAAGGGGACTCGACTCAGCTGGCTTCCAGCTGGTTGTATTCTTGTTATATTCTTTTAGAATAAAAGTGTAATACTAAAATATGAATTTCTGTCCTTTTAAACAGCTACAAATGTGTGATTTTCGCAGATTTCAACAATTCAGTTGTAGACTGATAGCAGACTGACTCCATCTTATGGCAACATTTCTGGCAGGGTTGAGTGACAGTGTTGGTATGCTTGATAAATGACAAAGTTGGATTGTTTAGTTGTTGTTATTTTTTAACAAGAAGTTTAGCTTTGAAGAAATAATTTAAAATTGATAAAAGGCGATAAACAGCTATATACTTTATTACAAAACTCAGCTAAATGTTAAAAATCCCAATAATGTCGTATCAGGAGTGAAGTATTGTGATAATATTGTGTCGTGGGCTGTCTGGTGATTCCCACTTCTAATACCTAGATGACCTAACGACCTAACAGTCTGGGGCCCCAGAAAGGGAAACAACCCAGTTTGCTTGCCAACCAAATGTGTTAACCACTAAACTTTGGAACCTGTATGTTTTTGCTGTAAAGTTGAGCATCTTAACTTTGGAGTCTTCGGAGCTTGGATCCAGCCTCAAGAAGCCATTCAAGGAAATCCAGTTTTCCCCACTTACGTGTTTGTTAGTTTCATTTTTTTTCGCTGCTTTGCTAGTTGATTCATCAGACATCCAAGATTATTTGATCTTCAGCTTTCAGGAGAACACAAACCTGTAATTCCAGTTACCTTTGACTTTGTACATCTGATATGTCATTACACTGTTGGCTAATGTGGAGGGACTTGTTCATCGTGTTGATCTGATAGGGCGCCCGTTGTTTTCTGTTGAGGTACAAAAAAACCATGCTTGACGTATACTGCCTAAACTGAGCATTAAGGTATTCTTTCAGCTTCTACGGTGTGAACTCTAGAAGATATCAGTTCTTTCTAGTCTGCCTGAATATCCCACTCTGTTAATTGATTAATTTAACAACCCTAATAGGAGAAAGTAAAATAAATCAATTACGATTCATTCACTGAAATAATCAGAGCTTCCAGGCTCATAACAGTTTGTTACCCCAGTGAGTCTGGAAGTCAATGAAAGCACCCTAGAGCCTATTTGTGTCCAAGCAAAGGAAACGAAAAGAAGTGGAAGAGTCACTGAGAAAGATGAGCAGCAGGAGGAACACCTGAAAGAAAAGGCATTCTGTCGCAGAGCTGGATGCTAAAGGTGCCAGAGTACCTGTTCATTAACTGGCCCGATGGAAGACTAGCCATCTCCTGCTGGCCTTCACCCTTCATGCCACTATTTATAGAGCAGCCAAGAGATACTCTTAATGACACAGGACAGTGTTAACTGGGGGGGAGGGGGTGCAAAAGTCAGAAATGGAACGGTGTTTACTTTCTGAGAAGAGCTGAGAAGTTGGCGTATTTTAGAATGCTGTCATATCATCCTCACACTTCCTTTGAGAACTTTATAGTTTCATCCAGGTAGTGTTCGTGGCACACTTTCCCCATCTAATTAATTGAATGAAGTGAATGTAACTATATTTTCTAGTCTTTTTCATATGTCTTCTCCTTGTTTTTCCCACTTGGAAAAATATGTCTTCTGTGGCTTGTGCAATCCTTTGAAACTCTGGTCAGTCAGCTGGTGTTTGAACAGCACATTTGTCCACACCTGCTAAGCAAACAGTGATGGAGCATAGCCATACTTATCGCGTGACCCAGTGTTTAAAAAGAGTGAAACAAACTTCCAGGACGGACCTGATAAAAAGAAAAAAAAGACGAAGAAGAAGTGTTCATGGACAAAAAAAAAGAGTGTTAAAAGCTGAGAAATGCTCCCCCTTTTTCCATCATAGACTACAGTGCTTTCTGAACTAATATAGAACAATAGTAGTTTCTCGTTTCTACAGCTTCATTGTAAACGGTGAGCAAAGTCTGAGCTGGGTAGAGAGGCAGGAGAGGTCATGTGCACATTCTACCCTTGTGGGAAAAAAGGCTTATATGAAAGTGTCAGGGCGAGTTTTTCTGCAAGAAAGAAAGCGAGTGAGAGAGAGAAAGAGGAGGGGAGTTTGAGGTTTAGGTGGAGATTGTTGGCAAAGGGGGTAGGAGGTAAGGAGAGGAGAAGGGAGGTTTTGGATCAGGTCGGCAGCCCCTGTGCTGTCAGGGCCAGTGGAACCCCCAAGCGGTTCTGGCTTTAGAGTAAATATGGGCCCAGCGGACCCCTTCCCGCCCCAGGGCACACAAACCCCAGGCCTTCCCACATTTCACTTTTATTTTCCTGGTTGCAAAATGCCTCTGGCTATCAGATCAGGTGGGGTGCTTTTTTTTTTCCCTTTAATATTTACTCATAAAATGTGCATTAGTAGAACCAAAGCAGCCATGATGGACCCTCTTGTGTTGGCTAACTTTCTCTCAGTTTTGTCAAGGAACTCTTGCGCAGGTCTCTTTACAATAAACACGTTCCTCCTGAAAAGACATGTGCTGTATGCAGAAGCAGACACAACAATGGATCATGTAACAAAGTGGGCTGGTGGGTTTTCTTGGTTGTTTTTTTTGTTTGTTTTGTAACCAAAACTATTTCAAAGACTCTCCTTTAAGCTTTTCCTCTCTGTTGCAGAGAATCACTTTCTCCCCCTTAATAAATTACGTGTGAATAAGCGTGCGTTTGCTTCTTCTCCTGCACCTGTGAGTGAGGACAAAGACTGCCAGCATTATCCGCAACAGATCAAGACAATATGCTCAGCTCTCGTTTTTAAAGGGATAAAATTGTAGTCAAACTGGATGGACTAATCTTTTAAGCTCAGTGCAGTTTACTCTGTGCAGCTTTGAATGGGCTCCTCTTACTAGCCTTGATCATTTCAGACTTAAATAAAGCTCTTTATAGTAAGGGGTCTGATTGGTGTAATCTGCAAGCTGTCAATCCCATCTCTGAGCGCCCTCCCCGAGGAGCTGCTGGCCCAGTCGAGCGTGGCATGTTCAAATATGGGTGAGCTTTGTTTTTCAGGTGTGAATCAGTGAATAAGCATGTACAGTATGTTGGGATTGGAGGTGGGGGGTCATGTATATCTGTTATCTGTATATGTTCCCCCCTGATGTCTGTGTAAAGCTGTCATATTTGTGAAATGAGGTGGCCACAGATGGTCTGAATATCTGCTGGAGTCTAGAGCAACACCCAGCATCCATATGCTGACACTAAAACCCAGGCTGCTGCCTTTCTATCTTTTACATTACTCACATGGCTGAAATGCTCGATGGATCCCCCATTTGTCTCCTGTTCCCCATCTGGAAAGTAGACCAGCGTTTGGGAGCCACATTGGCACATAAGGACCTCTGTTTGTTTGATTGGTCTCGAGCCGTCTGCTCTTAATCCAAAACAAAACGAACAAGCCGTGCAGTGGCATGTGATAAAAACATCAGATGGGGGGGGGGCTTTATAGAGAAGAAGCTGGTTGTTGACGAGAAACAGACAGAACAATCCTGCTCGTTCACACTAAAAAAATTATGAGTAAGACTTCCTCTTCTTCTTTGTCGATATCTTATATTGGCGTTGGTCAAATTTTGATGGGCTGTAGTAAAAAAAAAAATGTTTTATTTTCAGGAGGATTTGGGTGTCTGCTGTGGGTACTGGGAAGTGGTGTTTGAGGCCAAATTGCTTCTGTGCCAGCTTGTTGAATTGGTAATGACAGTGGTGGAAGCTGGTGTGAGCTCAGGATGCCCGTTCATTTGTCTCTAGGCTGCTTCCTTCCCCACTACCATGAGCTGTGACACGGTACCAGGGCCCTAGCTTGTTTTCCCTTCGATGACAGTCAGATCTGGGTTAACACTCTGTAGCTCATAACATGTCAAACCTGGGTGTAGTTGCAGTCAGTCACAGACTTGGGTGAGTGGTTCAACATGCAAGTAGGAAACACCTACTCAGATATAGTATAGTAACAAAATATAGCTAAAACAAGTAAAAGGTTATAGAATTAATCATTGTAAACAAGGGGGGGGGGTTTCCTCGGAGGTAAGGATATTTCAGATCAGGTCAGGTCATGTGTATTCAAAAGGAAATTGTTATTTCTGTTTAGTGCAACTTATATTTGGCAGCATGACTGTTTTTACCTACAGTTGCACATATGCGGTAGGAAAGAGAGAGACAGCTGCAACAACACAGAATACAGGAGTCCTTGAGACAACAGAGTTGACTTTGTTTGAGACAGAAAGGGTATAAAAAAAAGAGTTGCGGATTAGGTGGGTTGCAAAGAGACTTGCAGATATGCAGCGTAATAGAGCTTAAAAATGTTCTATGTGTGATTTACATATTGGATTTGAAGGGTATCAGCTGAGCTGTCAGCTGATGTGGGCTTGAACCCCACTTTGACTCTGTGGCAGGTCTAAATCTAGTGCTGTGTTTGGTGTTGGAGTTTCGGAGAGTCAGACATCAGCCAATTTCAAGGTTCATGGACTCTGACAAGTTCTGGCAATGAAATGTTCCTGTGCTCTGGAATCTTTTATAGACTAAACCTATAAATTGATTGCATTTTAAAAAAAAAAAGCTTACCTAATAAGCTTACGTAATGAAATTAATTGTAAGATGTAGCCCTTGCCAACACCCTCCAGCCCCCCCAATTGCCAATCACCAATTGCCTCCTTGTTCTTAGGAAAGCAGCAGACGACCGGAATATCGGGACAAGCGAGAGTGAGTTCATCCCTCTGTTAGGATTTAGAGGACTCCCTTGTCTTTCACTTCATCAGAGACAATTGAGTCATTCAGATCCCATTGTGGGGCTGGCCAGCTGAGGAGGGGTGCAGGGTAGTGAGGAGAGAACAAGAGGGATATTGGGTGGGAAGACTGAAAGGGAGAGAGGAGAAGCCGTATGCTGCATAACCCAGAGCAGGAGCACAACAGCTAGGATGGCTCTTACAGGGTGGGGGTCTGTCAAAGGGGGGCTTGCTAGTGTTTGTATGTGTGGGAGGGAGGGGAGGAGAGACAGACGAGAGGAGAGAGTTATCCTGGAATGGAGCAATTTGTCACATTGGAATGGCTCTTGAGTTACACGGGGGGCCCCCTCATAGCAGGAGAGTTTTCAGGTCGCAGAGTTGGGAACAGGGAGGGGCTTGGAGTAGCAGAGAGGGGGTCAGAGGTCACGGCCTACTCAAGCCCAGGCAGCGTGTCCGTTAGCAGGGCAGACGGGCCTGCGGAGAGAGAAAGAGAAAGAAGGAGAGGGAGGCAGGAGGCCAAGAAGGGGGTGGTCGGAAAGTCTGGTTCTTGCCAAGGCTCCGTTTTCCTCTGCATGCTTATAAAATCTGCAGGAGAGATTAGTGTGTGAGAACATTTGCAACAGCAGAGCTGAAGTGGAGCCACTTGTCAGGGCATGCACTCCCAGCACCCTCCCTCTCTCCCTGCTAGACTTTTGGTGTCTCACTACCCCATCACCCCACTCTGGAGTGTCACCTTCACGGTCTTTACCCACCTCCTCAGAATGTCCCCTTGTTTTAACCTCCCCTGGCTGCAGCTGTGTTTGAAAATTCGAATGTGTGAGCACATGTACACATGCGCACGGGATGGCAGGACTTTCCCATGACTGGATTCACAATTCCTCCAATTTCTCCACCACTGCCCTGTCCTCTCGCCCCTCTGGCACCACTGGACGCTGTCTTGAATTACCTCATACATGACAGCAGCCCCGTCACTCTCCTCCTTCTACTCCTTGCCTTTTTTTTTTTAGTTTTTCTTTTTTTTTTTTTTACTGTTACAACACCACCCTTCTCTCCTACTCACCCCCCTTCATGGCAATTAATACCCAGTGTAGGGGGTGCATAAAAAGCTCACAAGACTTCGGCTCTGGAGTTTTTATAACCATTCCCTTTTCCACTCTGAGGACATACAAACAAGCATAAACAAACCCAGCTTTTTAGCAGTAAAAGCCATCTTTGGGTCATAAATGAGTGTTAGCTGTGGAGAAAGACCAGGCAGCAAACTATTTTTTTTCCCAGTACAGGCTATAACCGAGGACATGGAGTCAATAACTCCCTCCAGCGTCTATCACTGGCAGACACCCCACAGTGAACCCTTCGCTAATTACCACTGATTTAGACACAGTCTCAGGAAGGGTCGTGACACGCTCACTCTCACCAGCACCGGCACACTCTCGCACACATGTGCACGCACATATCCTCAGACGTGCCTGAGCCGTCACTTCTGCGAGATGGCAACACAAAGAAAGCGGATGCGTACCTTCGTCGCTGTGCGAGCGCTACCACACAATTAAGCTCGATCTCTTCCACTCTGCATAGATTGTCCTCGAGGAACAGATAATGCAAACTTTTTGTCATCATGTGCCAACATGTGATCATGGGTGTAATAATTATATATAAATATGGAGAAGAGACTGGGAAGAAGTGTGATTTAAGAGTGTCCGTGGCACTGAAGTTACAGCATTTGACTGTTACTCCTCTTTGGTGTTAGTTAGTCCCAATCCCAGTGATTTCTCAATGGAATTGAAGCAGATATAAAGCAAATATTCCAATGTAACTGAAATACCCGTTGTTATTATGCTGCGTAGAGCCCCTGTTGTTCCTTCCTTCACAGCTGAAACAGTTGCTGTGACCTCTTTCCCTCGAGCTAGGTGGCTGTGACATTGATAAGCAGAGTCAACACCAAGCAGTTGGTGGCTGAGCAAGCCACAGTTTACTGTGTGGTCAGCAAGAATTTATAAATTTCGTACTGCTCTTGCATGTTTGAGCATTTGCAATGTTTTAATATGACTAAATATGCACATGTCCAGAAAGTTTCCACGGTCATTTTGCCAACAGGTATGAGCTAATACTTTTTAAGGTCAACGTATGTCATCAAATTACAAAGGATGCCACCAAGTTTATTACCCGGACAGATGTTTCTCTTGACCTGTGTTTCTGCTTATCTGTGTGCGTGTGTGTCAGAGAGAGAGAGAGGGTGGGAGAAAGAGACAGACTGACTTCTGATAGAGGCCAAGTCAATCATTTATAAGTGCAGTCAAGAGGTTTAGTCTTAGACGAGCGTGGTGGTGAGACGCCATGCTCTATCCACTTTATGGGTTCTAATAAAATGTCTGACAACAGTCACATTTATGACATTAGGTCATCTTAAAGCCATAAGCTGCGTACAGTGCCAGCCCTAACTCGACCTTAACTCCAAAAATGTGTCACTGAATCATGTGTCTGCTGCTTAGTTAACATAAAAAAAAAAATTAAAGATAAGTAGAGCTCTAAACCTGCGATGGAGCCTGGTTACCACATGTGTGCTATGTGTTTCTGATATGATTTGGTTTTGCTGCTGCCACTGCTGCTGCTGTGGACTCTCGTGTGCATGCTTGACCCATCCTCACCACCTTCTACCATCCGCCTTTAGATCTTTATTTGCGTTTCCATGTTTTTAAGTTACCACATCCATACACTTGTCAAGAAATGTCGTCTCCCCCTTTTTTTGTCTTTTTTTTAATTTGGTCTTTTGGTTTTTGCTTTCTGCATTGTTAACATGTTTTGTTTCTTTCTTTCCATTCTGTTTCCTTTCTGCCATTCAGTACCTACAGATGAAATGGCCCCTGCTAGATGTTCAACCAGGAAGTCTTCAAAGTAGACAAGCACTTAAAGATGCCAGGTCCCCTTCACCGGCACACATCGTTGTAAGTAATACGCCGCTCGGTCCTTTATCTCTTTCTTCCCTCATTCACGACTGACGGAGCTGAACAGAAACAAACCCTTGGACTTGAATACGCATAGCTGTTTGCATTTACCCTTAAACACAGTCACTAACCACCCAGTCAGTTTTATATCAACTTTTTCTTTTTTGTGCGGGTGCACGCTTTGACAAGGGCAGTTTCGTGGGTCCCAGAAAGCAGAGGTTTTGCAAGTGCGATCAGGGGCGGCCGCTGTGGCAGGTGCTGTAATCTCAGGGAAAAATGATAACTCCCGGGGCAGGCTGAGCTGGCTGATGGTGGAAAAACTGGTCTCGTGTTGACAACTTTCATGAGAATAGGCTAACGCTGGGCTGCTAATACACCGCCTTTGAGAGAAGTGTGGGCGTTCCTTCAGCATTGATTACCCTACCCATGTAGTTGGAGGAGTACTCTGGAGTTGGCTGGACAGCCATAGGGGCATATTCAGTACATGCACATAACAGAGCATCTATCCCAGGCATGTCAATATCTAAGAGGCTAGCAGTTCTAGATTGAACAGTTGAATATGAACTTCATAGTTAGCCAAAGGCTTAAAGTTTTCAGGAGGTCAGCGGAGAGGTTGAACATGGGGAGGTGTACGTATGTGGTCACAGGGTTAGCGAGCCAAGAAAATCAATGAGAGTAGGGATTGAGCAGAATTAGTGAGGTGGCCATCAACGCCCTGGGCCGTTATTGGCACAGTTGTTACTTTTGTTTGGAGTGCATTAACTGTTATGAAAATGAAAATTTAAGAAGGAGAAACCTTCCAAGTTTGTATCCTCGTGAGTATCTCCTGTGGTAATGGCTACAGAGTAACCCCCCCCCCCCCCCCTTTTTTTTTTTTGTGTTTGCTGCACAGTTGTCATCATGACTCTGGAGCTCACGCCAAACTTAGTAAGGATTTTTGTCACGCAGATTACACTGTCAAGACACGGTGTCCCTCTGAGTCACATATGACATTTGATCAGTTCACTTACATTTATGGTGTGTAGTAAATACGTGCTCGAACGCTTGCTGAAAAGTTGGCAAACCAAAGCCTCTTTAGTGTTTTTGGCTATTTAAGTTAAGCACAACATAGCTTAAAAATAGCAGGACTTGACAAGGCTTTTTATTTAAAACAGAAACCCTGTCAAAAGTGGTCTTCAAGACAAAGAGCCAGTGATGACAGTGTTATTCTGAACAAAACAAGCCCAGCTAAGGCCCTCCTTATCTTCGCCTGCGATGCTAGTGTTATTTTTATACCAAAGAGTTCAGGGGGCCTCTTCTTACTCTGTTATTTTCGGAGACGCTGAGAAAAAGAGTCCCAACTTCTCTGAAGTCATTAAACTGGTCGTAGGCAGCAAACGCTGCAGGTAAATACTTGAGGTTTTATCCTGCTATGAGTCATATGGCTGTAAATACCACCTCACATACGCATCAACCCGTGCAGCACAATTCACGTTTCTTCCCCGCATGAAGAAGTTTAAGGACAAGAAAAAGCGCTGCAGCTCTAACTTTGGAGACTCTGGGGGTGACGTCATGCTGCTTTTCTTCTGTAATAAACTGCTTTAATTAGAGACCTCATTTGGCTGCTAAAATGATCTATAATTGCAATTAAAGCACATTTTATAAATGTAAACATCTGATTTTTAGAAGACAGAGTAAGCTCCATTACAACGCCACACAGTCAGTCAAGCATGAAACAGTAATAGGCTTGGAACAAAAAAGGCAACACCAGCTCAGAAAACAGAAATTGGCTATGGGGCAAAAACAAACATGAAACAAGAAAGATGGACAACCAGACTGATGGAAGAAATAAGCTCGCAACAGTGAAAAGTAGAGACCGTACCTATTGAGTTACACCAAAAGATAAGAGACATAAAGACATAAATTGGTCATAAGTAATAGATCAGGGAGATGTAAAAGCAAAATGCATGAAGAGAAGCGAAGCCGTGGCCAGATCAGTTTTCTCCCAAGTTTAATAAAATCCTGGATCATTTTATGCCAAAGGACACTTTAAGGCAGTAAAGTGGGATTAAATGTAACAGAAAATTGCTTCTTTAAAACAAATAAAGACGAATAAAGTTATGTTAAAAATAGGGATGCTGCAGTTGTGACATTCTGAAACAGGCCGTATTTTATTTTCTCGTTTATCTCGTTTTCTTTTAAGCTGGTGGGCGGAAAAGAAATCCTTATTATAAACATTTAGCTCTTTTACATTTAGCCAGTACCACAGATAAACATTGGACACTGTAGGTCATCTAGTTTGCAGATAGCAGCAACATGTACATATGTTCATCCAACATAACCCCTAGTAAAAAGGAACCGTTAAGCCTAGTGTGGGCACAGATGGGCTTTGAGCATGGATACAATTTAGTTTGGGACTAAATAGGTGATTTCTGGCCAAAAATAATAGTGAGCCTAAGCAACCTTTTCCCAATTCAATCTCCTAAATGGGTTTTTACAGGGCTGTGAGTTGGATTTGATAATTAAAACCTCATCTGAATTCTAAATAAACCTTTTGGTGTGCTTTTTGCTTTATTTGGGCTTTACTTGTAAGCAGAGAGCCAAAGAAATATCACATTGCAATAGTGAGAGCGCTCTTAAACTCTTAGTGTGATTAGTACCGACAGTGATCAATATGGGAGAATATATTGTAATATCTGTGGTCATATTGCCCAACCCCAGTGTGATCTGTTTGATAGAGTACACAGGCTGGTAAGATCAGAGGCATTGCAGCATGGCTGCATAGGCACACAACTGGCTGTTAGTACAAGTGATGAAATTGAATGTGAACTGCAGCTTGTATTGTTGCCACTCCTTCCATCCTGCTCCAGCATCCACCTCTGACTGAGAAGGAAGTGTGATTGAATGTTTCCCTGGTTTGCATCATATCGGCTGTCATACATATAGAAAAGACAGATAACTGTGTACAGCGTAGTGAATTCCAATGATAACCCCACGCGGACTCCCACAGGTGTCACTCATCGGTCAAGCCCTTTTTTCCCCCTCCTTCTTCTTCTTCGTCTTCTTTTTTTACATCTACAAGATGTAGGTCTGCACGATCTAGTACGTGATCCCCTTATCAATCAATTGGGCTATAAACGGTAGCTTCTTTTTGTTTACAAATGCAAAGAAACATTCAATCACCTTGACTCTTCCTGCCTGGAGCGCTAACAGGCTGCTTCGACAGTGATAAGAACCTCTTGATTGGCCTGTCGATAACAGCAATCTGAAGCCTGAGTGACCAAGAGACAACAATATAACAATATAAAGAAGGAAAGACATCGATGCCTGCAGATAAAGCCTCTGAGAAAGTTAAGGCACAGAGAGATGGGCAGGGACAAAGATGCAGACAGATGGTGTCATTTCTGTCTGGAAGGCTCATTCGAGGTGGAGCACTGGAGGATCAGCCAAGAAAAAGAGGAAGTGACCTCACGCCGGCTGGTCTTTCTGAGGGCACGGTGTATGCCCCTGTTTACCATGCCCTCAAAGGGGGGCACGCAGGACTTTTTGAAGTGCCTGACCACCCCGCAGGCAGCCTCAAAACCTGCCGCTGCTGAACTTTCATGCCATTGGTTGAAAGTTATTCAATATTTATCTGCCTATTGATGTGTATTTCTAGAGGGAGAGACTCCAAGAAACATTTTTATGCCTCACACAGCTCCTGAGGGAAAGATCATAAACAGTCCTTACTTTGTCAACTTGCCTTTTTTATTGTGAGGGTTTAATTTGACACTGTGGTCTTGAAGACTGTTTGTGCACACTTGGCTAGAGGAAGTAGCCTGAAGCTGGTTGATAGGTTTTGGAGTAGATATGCGTGACTTATCAGTCTTATACTTTTATTTAGATAGGGATTATTGCGTTAACTGGTAACACAACATGTCACAACATGAGATTGTTTTGGAAATCCACCTCTTACACAGCATGTGTTGATGGCATAACAGTATTGCCGTAGCTGAAATCCAGGCTCATGTTGGCATCATTTGTCAACTTTCAGAAAGTTTTTTTCTTCTTTTTTCTCAATTTTAATTAATCCAGTACCAAGAAACCAAGATATGCCATTCTAATTGAATCACATTTCCTAATTTGCTATTCTGGGAATGGTGGGTGGGCATGTCCATGTTAAGAGCATACGCACACAGTCTACTTTCTGACATCCACGTGCACAATCATGCACACGCGTACACAACCCTAGAGTCTAGAGTCTAGTCCTGGACGAACAATGTCTCCATTGTTTTGTGGGCTTTCACTGGCAGCAGGGGACGGCTGGAGTGTTAACCATTTCCCGACTGCACCTCGCTGTGTGCCATTGTGTGCGTGTGTGTGTGTCAGAGGAAGTGAAGCATGGGCTCAGGGATGAAGAGAAGAAGGGCACTCGCTCCAAGTGTATGGTAATTAGTGTGGAGGAAGTGATGGAATCTGGGCATTTTTACGGCTTGTAAGACCTCCCACCTGAGCTTTTGCAACTGTTGAACATGCGTATTTTACTCCCATTCGCTCTCACCGGTTCTATACTAGAAGGAGGCTGGGAAGAAAATAATACAAAGTGACATATTTTTGATATTAGGTTGGGGGGGGAAAAGCAGCTTTAGCCATGCTTTCAGAAAAGACAGACCACAGTGGATTCTTATTATAGTCGTGCGACTGCTGCTCAAGGTCAGCATTAGAAAGAGACAGGATCACATTCACCCTCCTTGACCACTTCTCTGTCCATTTTGAGGGAAGAGGGATAAAGGGAGCTTCCTGTGGTCTGAATGGGCCATGCACCTGGGCTGTCCAGACAATCGTCCAGGCCTCCGGGAGGCCTAGCCTTCTCTCTTGTTAATTAGCGACCACGTGGTCAGCAGCCACCACCCACAAACTGTCCATAGGCTTTACCCAGCGCACTTTCTCTATCCTGGCTTATGTCAGCCTTAAGCTGCTTTTTCCTTCTGCATTTAAGCCTTCTTCTAAATAACCTCTTCTACTCCACCCCACCTTTTGTCTTCTTTTTGTTCACGTGCATCAATCCTTGTCCTTCACTGCACATCTCAAACATAACAAGTAATTTTCATCTGATTCTTTTATGTGCAAGTATTTTCTTAGTTGAGTTTACTAATACTAATACTGCATTTTGTCATTCTATACACCAATATGTAAATCCAACTTAGCACGTGACACCACTGAAGATTCCATCCACATAGGCTAGTTCTTCTTGGCGGTGCCGTCCAGCTCTCAGATTAGAGACAGCTGTGACTGTCCGCTGTCACTCGCCGTCTTCTCCAGACAAGGAGTTTGTTCAAGGGGTCACGCTTACATCATCGGCTCGGGCCAAAATCTGAGGCAGTTGAGACATGGCGTCAGGCCCGGGAACTGTGACAATGAAAATGAGAGCACCTCAGTCATTGTATCTGTCCAGCAGTCTGGATGGTGGCTTGTTCCCACAGACAATCCACTCAGTGTTGGCTTAGTCAGCAACAACACCACAACAAAGCTCAGAGTCTTCGTGCTCCTAGGATTTGGAACATAACACCTTAATGTGTTAAAACACCTGATAACTTGTTAACAGGCCACCTAGTGAGAATACAAATTGTTAAATATTTAATTTATTTTGTCAAGTGTGCGTATTAAATTTAAAGACATAGTTAAGTGTCTCGCCCTCTTGGCTCTTTATCTCCAGCCCTTATTTTCTTCTCCTCCTGTCCTCCATAATCCCAAACTTTAAGGCAAATTATCGATCTTTTTAAATGTGCCAGTTTAACCTCTGAATGCCTCTTAAAGAAAAAAATCGGTATTTGAAAACCTAGTAATGTAGTTCACAATTTTAATGCCTATATCAGAGAGGTAAAAACACCTGAAAATTCTGCTCTGGGGACTCAAAGTCGCCATCATTTTATTTCAGGCGTAATTTGTTCTGCCATCAGTAAAAGCACGACTGGTGACACCTTTCATCCTGTCGCCTGTTTGCAGTTAAAATATTTTGAGCTTTTGCCAAAATGGTGGCGACGCTAAGTCCCCAGATCAGCTGACTGCTGCTGAACATATGTGAAGGTGCGCATGCTGAGGAGATGAAATGTTCTACCAAAGTGAAACACTGTTTGAACAACCAGCCAGCCAGTACTGACAACCGCGTAACCCCGTGCCGAGCCAGTGTTCTCCCATTCTCTCCGAGTAAAATTAGTCATAACGGGGCCGAGCGCGCACCCAGGAGAAAGCTCAGCCTGCAGAGATGAGGCAGTTGCTTAAATAACTAAAAGGCCAGGGGGATGCGTTATTTCCAGGGAGAACACGTTGCTTTCTGCATAAAACCTGGCCGGCTGGGATTGAGTGCAGATATCTGTGTGTTCGTGTGTGTGTGAGAGTGTACGAGTGAGAGAAAGAATAGATGAGATGGAGAGCTGATATAATTGTGTGACTTGGGAACGTCCATCTTTGCCTTACAGGGGCCCTTCCGCTGGGAATTCCCCGGACAGTCAGATCTGAGCCTTCACCAATTTCATTTGGTGAGAGACCTTTGAATTCCAAAAATATCTTCTTGGATTTTATTTTTGGTTGATTCCACACACAAATTAACAGCTGATAATTGATGATTTAAAACAACAGCAACAAAAATAAGAATGAAAAATGAAATCCTGGTGATGATGATGATGATGATGATGATGATGATGATGATTATGCTTTGCTGTTTATTGCGCTAATTCAGTGCTGCTGCTCTAATGCTAATGTGCTTTTTGAATGTCTAAAATGCCTTCATCCAGGAGATGGTACCGGAGGGACGGTGCTCAGGCTTCATTCTTTTACATCCATTTAACTTCTTGGATTTTCTTTTCTTTTTCTTTTTCTTTTCAGCTTTGAAAATGTTTTTGCATGTGACTGTTTTTACTTTCCAGATCTTTCTAGTGATAACATTTTTTTAAAAGAGGAGTAAGAAAAAAATAATGCATGTTTTAATGGGTAACGTCCTTTTTAGATGTGTGGCAGGGTAAGACCTTTTTTATGGGGGTAGCCAGGTTGAGACTAGTATGCAGACTACCCTGCATACTTTTTATTGTTTTTATTGCTGTTTCAAATAATTTTTATAAGGTTATTGGAGTTGAAAATATGATCAATTGGATGAAATTGCAGTTCTGTTTGTATATGCAAAACTCCTTTGCCGGCTTCATTTTTGCTTGTGTGGGTTGGCTAACTGTTTTAGACACTGAGGGCAGTGGGTACCCCTGGCCACCCTTAACTCTGCCACTGTCTGTGCACTTGTTTTGAATATTGAGAGTTTTCCTTATTCCTGGCATTTGGGTCCAGATTTTATCAAAGAGCAGCAACTCATTGGTTACAACTTCTGTGGAATCTTTTTTAAAGCTCACAGGTAAAGTTAGTCCTGTTTCTACTGCAATGCTGACATTCTGAGGACATCGCTAAGCCTTGTTTTGATTTGCTTCAGTCGGGCATTGGGAAGTCAGAAAGAGGCTGGCATTACGAAGCCCATCAGAGACGTCTTAATCTCCTCTGAGACGTCCGTGGCTCTCTAGATTGCTTACTTGAATTGTTTGACTAATCAATTGCTTGTTGATTTTGCACACCATGTGCAGCCTTTGTTGTTAGGAGGGAAAAAACCCCAAACATAGCCCCTTTAAAACAGGCCGAAGGGAAATCAGCTGTTAATGTGGTTAACATTCCTCCGTCGACGTTGACACGATTCCCCCCCCCCCCCTCCCCTCTTGTACAAGTGCCTTTGCTAGAACTTGTTTGACAAGGTCTGTAAGGATCACTGTTGGGTGTGCCTGTCTGTCTTTTTCTGTGTGTGTGTGTGTGTGTGTGTGTGTGTGTGTGTGTGTGTGTGTGTGTGTGTGTGTGCTCGTGTCTTACAAACAAATCTTTGTCTACAGGAGTGTGTGTGCGTAGTGTCCTTGTGTTTAAGGTGTGACTTATTTAGATGATAGATAGTCAGGTTATGATATAACTTTTATGTGAGTGCATTCAGGAGTTTGACTCTATTTAACCCTGAGCTCTGACTTTCAGGCTTTCAAGGAGTGGATCGAAAGCCCCTAACTAAGTAGGCTTTGGAAAAACATGACAATCAAGTCAGAGTTTATTTGCACAAAGAAACAGGGTCAAGGTTCAGGAGTAATATTAATGAATAATCTTAATTTACAACAAACCAATCCTCACATGCCGCCAGTCGGGGTGTGCTGGCGTTTGAGACATGTCCTCAGATAGGACGATCCCTGGTTGCATTTCTGTGGTCAGCCTCGCGAGTGACAACAGACTCAGCGTCTCGGTACGCTACTGTATTAACACTGGAGGCCGTTTCACAGAGAAACTTGTTTTGACAGAGCTCCAGGTGTCTCATTGTTAGGGATGACATGGTTCAACAGATTTACCAATTAGCACCGGGTTGAGTGCGCAGGGTGGGTGGTAGCAAAGAAGAGGGGAGGGAAGAAATGAAACTCGGAGCGGTGGAGGGCGGAGTGAGAGTCGGACGAGGCGGATTTGGCCACAGTGATGGAATGAGGTTTTAAGTGAGTGGGGCGGGGGGTGGTGAAGAGGGGGTGACCATAGGGGAGGCAGGCCTGAGTAAGGCGATCCTTGACCTCATTTCCCCCCCCCTCCCCGCAGTAGTAAGGAAAGGCCTGAGGTTTCAGCCGAGCCACAAAGAGGAGGGAAGAGGCAGTGGGAGGGTAGCAGTGGCTCATGGCAACTTTTCAGGAGTTTGTGGCGTTTCTCTTGCAGACAAACTCCTACCTCTTACTTCTGCTGCTAACACAGGTCCATCTGCAGGAGTGGCAATTTCTTTTCGCCGCACCGCCTCGCCGCACCGCCGGTTTGCTGTTCTCACTGTGGTACGAGGCAGAATTGTGCGGGATTAAACAAAATGTTATTACTCCGTGCTGTTATTACTCTCACTAACCCTCTTTGTGTTTCCTCAGAAAATTCTGCTCCTTTTTTTCCAGGAAGTTTGGAAGTGAACTTTAGAGAACGGGGTGAAGAGATTTAGAGAATATATCCCAGGGGTGGCCTGCAGAATTTAGTGTTTTTTGGCTCTTGATTGTTAGCACATGCACACACATACACAAATTCTTTGTAGCATGCATGTTGTGCAGGTATCACTGCCCTTTTTTTAGTTTTAAAAAAGCGGGCGGTTGAATATATATATTTATATATTTCTCTCCCTCTCTCTCTCTCTATATATATATATATACACACACACAACTAGTGAAGGTGTGTTTGCAGTATTGTGCTTCTTTCAAAATGACAGCCTTCTGTAGTTGAGAAAAAATCACTTTTCAGAGGAGCATGCCTTTTTTTTTGAGCCACAACAAAGAGAAGTCAGGCTTTTTCTTTATGTAGGAAACTGTCAGTTTACAACAACAACCAGACTACAACAGGGGCAAGTAGCAAAGTTGGGGAGCAGCTGTTTGTCTGATCCTTGAGTCAGCACAGGCATGGTGTTTAGTATATATTACTGTTTAATATCAAAGACTTGGACGTGCACTTAAGAGAAATCTGGTAACTAGAACCTGGATCTACTGTCCTTTTCCTTATATTCTCTCATGCTGTCAGAATGATGGACGCTTGTATTTAAAATGGCCAAATTTTCAAATTGTGAGGGTAGCGTATGGACTTCAGACTGCTCCATAGGGTGGGTTTTAGGCAGTTTTTTCCACTCTTATCTGTCAGTGATGTCAATGAGATCATATATCCCAGCCAGCCCTGGCGCTTTAGGGCTGTGGAATAGCCGAGGGGCCGGACCAAGGCAGTATAAAGCCTTAATCACGCAAAGTTACTGTAGTAGAGCCTGCAAATAAAACAATATGGCATTGGAAATTTAATTTAGAAATTATAATAATAAAAGCAGTGGTAGGCGTATTTTCTTGTCTCCTAAATATATACCATTTAATTTTCTTACTAAAGTCTTGAAGTAAAATTTAAAAACTTTGGAAGTTTTGCCAGTTTTTCCCGCCCAGATATTTAAACCCTTTATTAGCAGTGCTGATGCACATAAGTTGTGGCCTATAGAGCAGAAAGACAGAAGGCATCTGAGACAAGCAACATGTACTTAAAAGATTTAATAAATGCAAACAGTAATCAGAAAGCAATCAATAATCCAACTACAGAAGGTGCTTCAAGGACATAGGCAATGAGTTATTGTTGCCTTCGTCTTTATAAGCCCCGGATCACTGTTGTGGCCTCACAGATATTTCTGGTTTTATAATGATTTAGCACGGAGTGATCCCACAATTGCTTTGGCAACTGTCTGTTCTTTACATATGAGCAAGCAGCTTGTGATTGAGAGTGATGGAGACAGCTTTTTGGAAAGGCCAAGGATACAGGGACTGTAGCGGGGAAAGATGGGAAGGGGTTGTGGGGTGTACGAAGCCCCGCCAAATTCCCCAAAGAACAATTTACAGTTATGGATGAATACACTGTCGCAGTCAAATTTCGACTCGGTGAATGTGTATGTGTCGGAGACGGTGGAATGCTGAGTGATTCCAGAGAGCACTTAAGCTGCCTCGAATTCAGTTTTCTCTCTCCCACCCGCGTTATAACAGGAGAGGGGGCTTTTCTTTTGGAGTTTGCAGGGGTAAACACGGGGTATCTGCTTTCTGAGTCATTTAGCATCGTCCTCCGTCACCTTCCTCATATATCCTAAACCGTGTTTCCTGGTTTGTCGGGGCAGCCTGAACGAGACTAACCCCCCAATTTATTTGATTTGTTCCTCTCTGCGGTTCCAATGAAGACCTATCTGAACTTTTCTTGGATTTGTTTGGCTCTGGTTTTGATGTGCGGGTTGTTATTTTTTTCCCTCCGTCTTCCAAGTGCGTGCAGTCGACAGTGTCTGAGTACCAGGCCTCGCTTTTGTCTCGGCCCGGGGAGGGAATTTGATGTGATGCTTATTTTCCTACTCAGTCAGTTTCTTTGAGTGTTTTTTTTTTTTTTCCCCCTCTGCTCCTGTTTTCCCTTTTTTTGTTGTTTTTGTTTTTGTTTGTTCTAATAGTCCTCGAAGTTTGGGACACTTCTTTGAGGCAGGTGACGCTGTGATACGACTGCTTTTTGCATAGCTATGCAGGTGTGAGCACGCTTTTGTATTTATTTATCCAGCCATTCTGAAACGTCTGCTCTAATTGAACGGCCCGTTAAAGACGTCACTGGAATCAGTCAAGTAATAGCAGGAGGGAATGATGATGGGGTGAAAAGGAGAGCTGCATTGTGGGAGATTAAGGAGGATCATCTTCCTGGAGGTTTTTGGATGAAGCGAGAGATGGCTCAATACTCAGGGTATTGGCTGCTTTTCATGGGAGAGAAGTCTAAACTAATGTGTCAGACCGCTTTTTCTCATCAGCGAGATGTGCTATAGATGCCCAGCGCTGGCTAGACGGTGCCTTTCGAAAGATGCAGAGAAGTGCATGCTGGGAAAAGAATAAACAAGCTTGTCACCAAAGTTGGGAAGAATCCTTAGTGCAGCGCTACTGTCAAAAAGCAGCTTCCAATTCATACATTATTAACATTACCTAAACGCATTATTTGTGTATTTATTCATTCATTTGTCTTGTTAACATCCTCCTGGAGTAAGATAAACAGCGCGGCCAGACTGGCTGCGTGACAGTTGTGTGTGAGATTTGAATAAAAAGCCCGGCAGCGTGATTGGAGTGAGACAGGAGCCCATTCTGTGGACACCAGACTTCCTCTCCAGGCTCATTAAGGGACAGTAAGGCGATGATGTCGAATCGGCGCGCACTTTACCGGCCTGCCTTTTTCTTTGAACAGCATCGCCCTCTTATCTGCAACATGCTCTGTTCCTCCATAACAAGACGCTCGTACTCCCGTGCACGCACACGCTCAGTCCGTCTCTCTCCCTGTCTCCCTCACACACACATTCTGCCTACATACACACTCTTCGTACTTATTTAGTTTGTGTAGACAGAAAACTCTTAAGTATGTGGCTTGTCCACAGAATTTTGGCAGCTTTTGTTGTATTTTCTCCTACGCTATCGAAAAAGCCCGGTCCTTGTTTTCTTTTTCTTTTTTTTTTCTTGCACAGACATCACAAATGGATATTTTAATTGGAACTTTTGGCACTGTCTCCATCTTGTGTTGGAATGGCAGACAAGTGAGTGGCTGGCGAGGCCGGGGCTGGGCTGATTGGTGTGTAGCGAGGCGTGCCTAAATCAACTGGCAGCATGAATAGCTTGCTTGATTCTCACTGGCATTCACTGGAATCCATGCCTTCTTTCCTTTTTTTTTTTTTTTTTTAAAACAAGATCCTTTCTTTGAAAAAAAAAAATAGTGTGGAATAACCAACAAGGGAGAGAGAATACCTCCTGCTTCCTTGAAGCATGACTTCCCTTTTGTTTTGCTGGTGCAATTTACTTGCCTTTATGCCGACTCACTCCTTGAATCTTTTGTGCTTTTTGTCAGATTGAAATGGCTAACTCGTGTTGTTGCTGCTCCCTGGCCATAGATTCATTGACTTCACAGCTTCATGTGAAGATTTTTTTTTAAATATGTGATAATAAAAACAAACATTTCACTACAGCGAGATATCACTTTAGTCTTAATGGTTTCATATTTGAAGTCTAACTCAAAGGAAGTGGCAAGCCTGTTGGGATTAGTGTTGTTGCAGCCCTGATGATGATTAAGAATATCTGCTTTTTCAAGTGGTTTTAAGGCTTCAGACTGTTGCAGAGTTTGTTATGACTCCGTTACGCTGCTTTGTGAAACTGTGACGTCACGCTGCGATCTCTGCGCACCTCTGGGTTCAACGCCGAGGATTAAAGCAGTTAAATAAAACCGATAAAAGCGCTCAGTGTGGTTGATTGTCTTGTTATTTCTTTACTTGAGCAGTACTAAACCCATTACTCCCATGCATGAATTCAATTACAACAATTCGGAAATAATTAAAGCAGTCCACTCACAATTCTGAATTATGCCGGAGATTAAATAAGCATATGTTTCTAGCGTCTCGTTTATTCATTTATATTGGAATTTGAGGAAGTGTCCACTTCCCGAATTCATGGAAAGTGAATAGATCACCAACCCCAAGTGACAAGCTGGGCTTGGTTCCTGCTCCAGCTTTGGCTTCACTGCAGCAGCTAATGCAGACCACATGTTTGAGCCTTGTTGCATCTGCATAAGTATACACCTGTTTAAACTTTGGACAGTCTTTTAGCCCCAAACAGTAAATTCAGGGAGACTCACGCCAGAGGTAGAGCGGCTGCAGAGCCGGGTCAGGTTGGAGTCATTGTAATCCTCCTTGACATAATGTAGTCTTTGTATTTGGCAGGGACGGTGTGCATGTGTGTGTGTGAGGGAAGAGAGAGAGAGAGAGAATGCAAGACAGATTATGTGTGTGTGTGCAGGTGGGACTGTGTGAGCTGTATACTTTGGGCATGCAAATAAGTGTTTTTGTGTATGTGTGTGTGGTATTGGCCCTTTCTCTTCGAGCTGGTAGTCAGTGCTGTGTAATTACCTGGCTGTCTGCCACCGAGCCCCACTGGAGCAAAGACAGAAGTGAAGCTGGGTCTTACACAACGAAACGCAGCAGCTCGCCCTGAACCACAGGCTCTGAGTTTGTTCATTTTGGGTTCTGGACACATTCTGTCTTTTGACACGCAGATGACAAGTCAGGGGTGAGTTTGAAAGACTACACTTAAAATAAAAGCCTATGAAATGAAACATTTAAAAAAAAAAAAAAACACTTAAATTTCCATAAAATATGTTATGTCAGAAAAATCTCCACCAGAACTTCCCATAGCCCAGGATGGCACCTCCAGATTACCTGTTTACCCAAGCTATTCAGTTTTAATTAATGCAAAACAGAAAGACTGCAGATTCTTAAACTGAAGATGAAAAGAAAAATCCAACAACAACATGGAGGATGTTTTTGCTTTATAAATTAATTAAATAGTTCATAAATAAGGAAAATTCTCGATTAGTTTAAGCTGCTACAGGCCAAAAAAAGGTTGTGAAATGTTGCTACAGGGGAAAAAAGCGCCTAACTGACAGACACAGACGGAAACGAGGTGGGGGGAGCAGCCAATATGAAGCCAGGAGAAGCCACAAGACAGATTTATAGCACTGGCATAAAGAGCATATCTGAACTTGCATGTGACTTCTCATTGCTCCAGCAGGCTGTGGTGCTCCCTCTATTTGCAAAGGCCAGTGTCCTAGGCGCACAGGTGGGCACATGCCTGTGCAAGCACGTGCCGCGACATCAGCCTGTCCCGCCATTTTAATTGTTATATCTCCTCAGCCTTGATATGAGCAAAAAGGGAGGCCTAGGTAAAACCTGGCACATCAAAGACTACCTCCCCTAGTCTTACAAGTTGCCTGTCTCTTTGGAGGAGCGCAGGCTTTGGAGAATCAGAAAGGGGTATTGGAGAGGCGGTGTGGATCCCCGGCTTGAATGAGTTTGATGGACTAATTGTAGCCCCCAGTGGACACAGGCACACATCACAGAGGGCTGGCTGAGTAGGGGAGCAGAGGCTGCTGCTGGAAAGTGTTCCTGCTTAGCTTTTCCCTCCATATCTGGATTTTTGCACTGTGTCACCTTTGATTGCGGTGTCCTGTCTTAAGTAGATGGATGCCATGGATATTCCAGTCCCTCTTTTTCTCCACTGTTCCTCCATTTCAGTCCTGCCTTTCCTTCCCTTGCTATAAACTTAAAAACTTTTTGTGTTACCTCACACAGCTGGAGTGTTTTGTGTGCTCACTTTGACATCCTCCATTGGAATTAAAACCTTTTTCTCTATGATTGCATCCATCAGTGATAGCACTGCATGCTGGCCTCTGCATTTAATAAGCCTTCTGGCTGAACTGTAACACAATGCACAACAAAGCAAACATTGCACACACAATGCCTTACTACCAACAACATTACCAACTGGCTCGACTGTAGTGGTGATCAAAACAAGGGCCTCTCTGTAGCTTTGAACAGTTTTCTTTATTCCCTATCTGCTTCAAAAAGAAATCAATAGCCAAAACTTTTGAGTGCATTTATCAGCTTTTCCTCCCATTGCTCTTCCCTCCCTATCACCAGTTTGGCAGTTGTATATTATGCCAAGAGTAAAGCACAGTTAAAAGGAGAAAGGCACAAGGAGATGACACCAGCAAGGAAACAGCTTGTGTTGGGTAGGGCCTTGGCTGGGAGAAAATCAATGGGAGGGAACACTTCCATACACGGAAATGGCACAATGGGAGGGAGAGGAGGGAGTAAAGATTCTTTCTTTCTTTTTTTTTTAAACTGAAAAATGATGCATTTGTTTTTCCCAGGGAGAGAAAAAGCAAAGACGAGGAGATAAAAAAAAACGGAAAAAAAACCACTCTTCTGAACATCTTTTGAAAAAAAGCCAGTTCTTTGGTGAGGTTGAGTTGTGTGGTTAAGGTTTGTTTTATCCAACTGTGCGGAAGCGTGTGTAGCTGTCTTTCAGGTTTCTTTTTAGTTGAGGCGCAGAAAGACTACTCATGGCATGTTCAAGGGCACTCAGTGGACACGGATGCCCTGCAGGAGGCGGAATTATGAATACAACATGAGTAAACAGACACCTACATATACTATTAAAAATAGTAAGGCTAGCACTTGGCAAGAGACCATCTTTAAGTAGTAATTTGAGCCGGTCCGTAGCATTTCAGCCTTACTCTTCCGAGGGTCATTGATAAAGACTTGTTTTAAAATAAATAAATAATTTTTTTTTAAAAATCGTCTCTAATTTGCCTGATAGTGGGATGATTTGCACATTGGCAGTAATGTATTCCTGTGTGCATTCCTCCAGTACAACCGTTTTAGTATTCAGTTTAGTGATAAAGGATTTTTTTTTGTAACACAGCAGCTGTGAACAAAGAATACAATAGCACACAAACTTGAAACACAATTCCAAGCCTGAGCCTTGAATGCCATTCAGACTTCACTGTGACTGAGCAAACCCATTCAGTGGGAGTACGCGGCGGTTGAAGAGATGGTATCAAGTTGCCTGCAGATGGAGGTCAGTGTGACTGGCACAGTTGGCACCTTGGCAGAGCAGCAGTGTGCCGCAGCACTCAGCTCCGCAAAGGATGCGTCGACTGAAGGAGGAGGGGTGGGGGTGGGAGGGGGGGGGGGTGACCGGGGAGCGAAGCGTTCTTCTCACTTCTCCTTTTTTTTTATTGTCTGCGCTTCCTGTTTTGAAAGCCATTAAGGAGCAAATTTCCTCACAGCGAGAGGGGAGATGAAAAGGCCCGGTCTTTTGAAACATGTCCAAGCACAAATGTGAAAAAGAGGGGGAATGATAGCTATCTGTAAACATCTCTGTCGAGGGGTCGACGGAAAAGGAATTGTGAGGGGGGAGAAAATGATACA